>NC_142707.1:24480386-26889330 GCF_055471065.1 Atractosteus spatula | reverse complement strand
GATCACTGGGGTTAAGGGCTGACTCTGTGTGCTCTTCTGAGCCAAGCAGTTACACTGCGATTCTAAGGGCTGAGAAAACGCGTTTATTTCGGGCTGAAAAACACGTTTTGAAAACTGTGCTGTTCCTGCCCTATAACTTACATGGGGGTGACCAAAGTTGCCAAAACGTGTTTATTTCTGCTGAAAAACACGTTTTGACAATTTCTGCACACTGGGGTTAAGGGCTGAGTCAGTGTGCTCTTCTGAGCCAGGCAGTTACACTGCGATTCCAAGGGCTGAGAAAACGCGTTTATTTCGGGCAGAAAAACACGTTTTGAAAACTGTGTTGTTCCTGCCCTATAACTTACATGGGGGTGACCAAAGTTGCCAAAACGTGTTTATTTCTGCTGAAAAACACGTTTTGACAATTTCTGATCACTGGGGTTAAGGGCTGACTCAGTGTGCTCTTCTGAGCCAAGCAGTTACACTGTGATTCCAAGTGCTGAAAAAAAGCGTTTATTTCGGGCTGAAAAACACGTTTTGAAAACTGTGCTGTTCCTGCCCTATAACTTACATGGGGGTGACCAAAGTTGCCAAAACGTGTTTATTTCTGCTGAAAAACATGTTTTGACAATTTCTGATCACTGGGGTTAAGGGCTGACTCTGTGTGCTCTTCTGAGCCAAGCAGTTACACTGCGATTCTAAGGGCTGAGAAAAAGCGTTTATTTCGGGCTGAAAAACACGTTTTGAAAACTGTGCTGTTCCTGCCCTATAACTTACATGGGGGTGACCAAAGTTGCCAAAACGTGTTTATTTCTGCTGAAAAACAAGTTTTGACAATTTCTGATCACTGGGGTTAAGGGCTGAGTCAGTGTGCTCTTCTGAGCCAGGCAGTTACACTGCGATTCCAAGGGCTGAGAAAAAGCGTTTATTTCGGGCTGAAAAACACGTTTTGAAAACTGTGCTGTTCCAGCCATATAACTTACATGGGGGAGACCAAAGTTGCCAAAACGTGTTTATTTCTGCTGAAAAACACGTTTTGACAATTTCTGATCACTGGGGTTAAGGGCTGACTCAGTGTGCTCTTCGGAGCCAGGCAGTTACACTGTGATTCCAAGGGCTGAGAAAAAGCGTTTATTTCGGGCTGAAAAACACGTTTTGAAAACTGTGCTGTTCCTGCCCTATAACTTACATGGGGGTGACCAAAGTTGCCAAAACGTGTTTATTTCTGCTGAAAAACACGTTTTGACAATTTCTGATCACTGGGGTTAAGGGCTGAGTCAGTGTGCTCTTCTGAGCCAGGCAGTTACACTGCGATTCTAAGGGCTGAGAAAACGCGTTTATTTCGGGCTGAAAAACACGTTTTGAAAACTTTGCTGTTCCTGCCCTATAACTTACATGGGGGTGACCAAAGTTGCCAAAACGTGTTTATTTCTGCTGAAAAACACGTTTTGACAATTTCTGATCACTGGGGTTAAGGGCTGACTCAGTGTGCTCTTCTGAGCCAAGCAGTTACACTGTGATTCCAAGTGCTGAAAAAAAGCGTTTATTTCGGGCTGAAAAACACGTTTTGAAAACTGTGCTGTTCCTGCCCTATAACTTACATGGGGTTGACCAAAGTTGCCAAAACGTGTTTATTTCTGCTGAAAAACACGTTTTGACAATTTCTGCACACTGGGGTTAAGGGCTGAGTCAGTGTGCTCTTCTGAGCCAGGCAGTTACACTGCGATTCCAAGGGCTGAGAAAACGCGTTTATTTCGGGCTGAAAAACACGTTTTGAAAACTGTGTTGTTCCTGCCCTATAACTTACATGGGGGTGACCAAAGTTGCCAAAACGTGTTTATTTCTGCTGAAAAACACGTTTTGACAATTTCTGATCACTGGGGTTAAGGGCTGACTCAGTGTGCTCTTCTGAGCCAAGCAGTTACACTGTGATTCCAAGTGCTGAAAAAAAGCGTTTATTTCGGGCTGAAAAACACGTTTTGAAAACTGTGCTGTTCCTGCCCTATAACTTACATGGGGGTGACCAAAGTTGCCAAAACGTGTTTATTTCTGCTGAAAAACACGTTTTGACAATTTCTGATCACTGGGGTGTAGGGCTGACTCAGTGTGCTCTTCTGAGCCAAGCAGTTACACTGTGATTCCAAGTGCTGAAAAAAAGCGTTTATTTCGGGTTGAAAAACACGTTTTGAAAACTGTGCTGTTCCTGCCCTATAACTTACATGGGGGTGACCAAAGTTGCCAAAACGTGTTTATTTCTGCTGAAAAACACGTTTTGACAATTTCTGCACACTGGGGTTAAGGGCTGAGTCAGTGTGCTCTTCTGAGCCAGGCAGTTACACTGCGATTCTAAGGGCTGAGAAAACGCGTTTATTTCGGGCTGAAAAACACGTTTTGAAAACTGTGCTGTTCCTGCCCTATAACTTACATGGGGGTGACCAAAGTTGCCAAAACGTGTTTATTTCTGCTGAAAAACACGTTTTGACAATTTCTGATCACTGGGGTTAAGGGCTGACTCAGTGTGCTCTTCTGAGCCAAGCAGTTACACTGTGATTCCAAGTGCTGAAAAAAAGCGTTTATTTCGGCTGAAAAACACGTTTTGAAAACTGTGCTGTTCCTGCCCTATAACTTACATGGGGTTGACCAAAGTTGCCAAAACGTGTTTATTTCTGCTGAAAAACACGTTTTGACAATTTCTGCACACTGGGGTTAAGGGCTGAGTCAGTGTGCTCTTCTGAGCCAGGCAGTTACACTGCGATTCCAAGGGCTGAGAAAACGCGTTTATTTCGGGCAGAAAAACACGTTTTGAAAACTGTGTTGTTCCTGCCCTATAACTTACATGGGGGTGACCAAAGTTGCCAAAACGTGTTTATTTCTGCTGAAAAACACGTTTTGACAATTTCTGATCACTGGGGTTAAGGGCTGACTCAGTGTGCTCTTCTGAGCCAAGCAGTTACACTGTGATTCCAAGTGCTGAAAAAAAGCGTTTATTTCGGGCTGAAAAACACGTTTTGAAAACTGTGCTGTTCCTGCCCTATAACTTACATGGGGGTGACCAAAGTTGCCAAAACGTGTTTATTTCTGCTGAAAAACATGTTTTGACAATTTCTGATCACTGGGGTTAAGGGCTGACTCTGTGTGCTCTTCTGAGCCAAGCAGTTACACTGCGATTCTAAGGGCTGAGAAAAAGCGTTTATTTCGGGCTGAAAAACACGTTTTGAAAACTGTGCTGTTCCTGCCCTATAACTTACATGGGGGTGACCAAAGTTGCCAAAACGTGTTTATTTCTGCTGAAAAACAAGTTTTGACAATTTCTGATCACTGGGGTTAAGGGCTGAGTCAGTGTGCTCTTCTGAGCCAGGCAGTTACACTGCGATTCCAAGGGCTGAGAAAAAGCGTTTATTTCGGGCTGAAAAACACGTTTTGAAAACTGTGCTGTTCCAGCCATATAACTTACATGGGGGAGACCAAAGTTGCCAAAACGTGTTTATTTCTGCTGAAAAACACGTTTTGACAATTTCTGATCACTGGGGTTAAGGGCTGACTCAGTGTGCTCTTCGGAGCCAGTCAGTTACACTGCGATTCCAAGGGCTGAGAAAAAGCGTTTATTTCGGGCTGAAAAACACGTTTTGAAAACTGTGCTGTTCCTGCCCTATAACTTACATGGGGGTGACCAAAGTTGCCAAAACGTGTTTATTTCTGCTGAAACACACGTTTTGACAATTTCTGATCACTGGGGTTAAGGGCTGACTCAGTGTACTCTTCTGAGCCAAGCAGTTACACTGTGATTCCAAGTGCTGAAAAAAAGCGTTTATTTCGGGCTGAAAAACACGTTTTGAAAACTGTGCTGTTCCTGCCCTATAACTTACATGGGGGTGACCAAAGTTGCCAAAACGTGTTTATTTCTGCTGAAAAACACGTTTTGACAATTTCTGATCACTGGGGTTAAGGGCTGACTCAGTGTGCTCTTCTGAGCCAAGCAGTTACACTGTGATTCCAAGTGCTGAAAAAAAGCGTTTATTTCGGGCTGAAAAACACGTTTTGAAAACTGTGCTGTTCCTGCCCTATAACTTACATGGGGGTGACCAAAGTTGCCAAAACGTGTTTATTTCTGCTGAAAAACATGTTTTGACAATTTCTGATCACTGGGGTTAAGGGCTGACTCTGTGTGCTCTTCTGAGCCAAGCAGTTACACTGCGATTCTAAGGGCTGAGAAAACGCGTTTATTTCGGGCTGAAAAACACGTTTTGAAAACTGTGCTGTTCCTGCCCTATAACTTACATGGGGGTGACCAAAGTTGCCAAAACGTGTTTATTTCTGCTGAAAAACAAGTTTTGACAATTTCTGATCACTGGGGTTAAGGGCTGAGTCAGTGTGCTCTTCTGAGCCAGGCAGTTACACTGCGATTCCAAGGGCTGAGAAAAAGCGTTTATTTCGGGCTGAAAAACACGTTTTGAAAACTGTGCTGTTCCAGCCATATAACTTACATGGGGGAGACCAAAGTTGCCAAAACGTGTTTATTTCTGCTGAAAAACACGTTTTGACAATTTCTGATCACTGGGGTTAAGGGCTGACTCAGTGTGCTCTTCGGAGCCAGGCAGTTACACTGCGATTCCAAGGGCTGAGAAAAAGCGTTTATTTCGGGCTGAAAAACACGTTTTGAAAACTGTGCTGTTCCTGCCCTATAACTTACATGGGGGTGACCAAAGTTGCCAAAACGTGTTTATTTCTGCTGAAAAACACGTTTTGACAATTTCTGCACACTGGGGTTAAGGGCTGAGTCAGTGTGCTCTTCTGAGCCAGGCAGTTACACTACGATTCGAAGGGCTGAGAAAACGCGTTTATTTCGGGCTGAAAAACACGTTTTGAAAACTGTGCTGTTCCTGCCCTATAACTTACATGGGGGTGACCAAAGTTGCCAAAACGTGTTTATTTCTGCTGAAAAACACGTTTTGACAATTTCTGATCACTGGGGTTAAGGGCTGACTCAGTGTGCTCTTCTGAGCCAAGCAGTTACACTGTGATTCCAAGTGCTGAAAAAAAGCGTTTATTTCGGGCTGAAAAACACGTTTTGAAAACTGTGCTGTTCCTGCCCTATAACTTACATGGGGTTGACCAAAGTTGCCAAAACGTGTTTATTTCTGCTGAAAAACACGTTTTGACAATTTCTGCACACTGGGGTTAAGGGCTGAGTCAGTGTGCTCTTCTGAGCCAGGCAGTTACACTGCGATTCCAAGGGCTGAGAAAACGCGTTTATTTCGGGCAGAAAAACACGTTTTGAAAACTGTGTTGTTCCTGCCCTATAACTTACATGGGGGTGACCAAAGTTGCCAAAACGTGTTTATTTCTGCTGAAAAACACGTTTTGACAATTTCTGATCACTGGGGTTAAGGGCTGACTCAGTGTGCTCTTCTGAGCCAAGCAGTTACACTGTGATTCCAAGTGTTGAAAAAAAGCGTTTATTTCGGGCTGAAAAACACGTTTTGAAAACTGTGCTGTTCCTGCCCTATAACTTACATGGGGGTGACCAAAGTTGCCAAAACGTGTTTATTTCTGCTGAAAAACATGTTTTGACAATTTCTGATCACTGGGGTTAAGGGCTGACTCTGTGTGCTCTTCTGAGCCAAGCACTTACACTGCGATTCTAAGGGCTGAGAAAACGCGTTTATTTCGGGCTGAAAAACACGTTTTGAAAACTGTGCTGTTCCTGCCCTATAACTTACATGGGGGTGACCAAAGTTGCCAAAACGTGTTTATTTCTGCTGAAAAACAAGTTTTGACAATTTCTGATCACTGGGGTTAAGGGCTGAGTCAGTGTGCTCTTCTGAGCCAGGCAGTTACACTGCGATTCCAAGGGCTGAGAAAAAGCGTTTATTTCGGGCTGAAAAACACGTTTTGAAAACTGTGCTGTTCCAGCCATATAACTTACATGGGGGAGACCAAAGTTGCCAAAACGTGTTTATTTCTGCTGAAAAACACGTTTTGACAATTTCTGATCACTGGGGTTAAGGGCTGACTCAGTGTGCTCTTCGGAGCCAGGCAGTTACACTGCGATTCCAAGGGCTGAGAAAAAGCGTTTATTTCGGGCTGAAAAACACGTTTTGAAAACTGTGCTGTTCCTGCCCTATAACTTACATGGGGGTGACCAAAGTTGCCAAAACGTGTTTATTTCTGCTGAAAAACACGTTTTGACAATTTCTGCACACTGGGGTTAAGGGCTGAGTCAGTGTGCTCTTCTGAGCCAGGCAGATACACTGCGATTCTAAGGGCTGAGAAAACGCGTTTATTTCGGGCTGAAAAACACGTTTTGAAAACTGTGCTGTTCCTGCCCTATAACTTACATGGGGGTGACCAAAGTTGCCAAAACGTGTTTATTTCTGCTGAAAAACACGTTTTGACAATTTCTGATCACTGGGGTGTAGGGCTGACTCAGTGTGCTCTTCTGAGCCAAGCAGTTACACTGTGATTCCAAGTGCTGAAAAAAAGCGTTTATTTCGGGCTGAAAAACACGTTTTGAAAACTGTGCTGTTCCTGCCCTATAACTTACATGGGGTTGACCAAAGTTGCCAAAACGTGTTTATTTCTGCTGAAAAACACGTTTTGACAATTTCTGCACACTGGGGTTAAGGGCTGAGTCAGTGTGCTCTTCTGAGCCAGGCAGTTACACTGCGATTCCAAGGGCTGAGAAAACGCGTTTATTTCGGGCAGAAAAACACGTTTTGAAAACTGTGTTGTTCCTGCCCTATAACTTACATGGGGGTGACCAAAGTTGCCAAAACGTGTTTATTTCTGCTGAAAAACACGTTTTGACAATTTCTGATCACTGGGGTTAAGGGCTGACTCAGTGTGCTCTTCTGAGACAAGCAGTTACACTGTGATTCCAAGTGCTGAAAAAAAGCGTTTATTTCGGGCTGAAAAACACGTTTTGAAAACTGTGCTGTTCCTGCCCTATAACTTACATGGGGGTGACCAAAGTTGCCAAAACGTGTTTATTTCTGCTGAAAAACACGTTTTGACAATTTCTGATCACTGGGGTTAAGGGCTGACTCAGTGTGCTCTTCTGAGCCAAGCAGTTACACTGTGATTCCAAGTGCTGAAAAAAAGCGTTTATTTCGGGCTGAAAAACACGTTTTGAAAACTGTGCTGTTCCTGCCCTATAACTTACATGGGGGTGACCAAAGTTGCCAAAACGTGTTTATTTCTGCTGAAAAACATGTTTTGACAATTTCTGATCACTGGGGTTAAGGGCTGACTCTGTGTGCTCTTCTGAGCCAAGCAGTTACACTGCGATTCTAAGGGCTGAGAAAAAGCGTTTATTTCGGGCTGAAAAACACGTTTTGAAAACTGTGCTGTTCCTGCCCTATAACTTACATGGGGGTGACCAAAGTTGCCAAAACGTGTTTATTTCTGCTGAAAAACAAGTTTTGACAATTTCTGATCACTGGGGTTAAGGGCTGAGTCAGTGTGCTCTTCTGAGCCAGGCAGTTACACTGCGATTCCAAGGGCTGAGAAAAAGCGTTTATTTCGGGCTGAAAAACACGTTTTGAAAACTGTGCTGTTCCAGCCATATAACTTACATGGGGGAGACCAAAGTTGCCAAAACGTGTTTATTTCTGCTGAAAAACACGTTTTGACAATTTCTGATCACTGGGGTTAAGGGCTGACTCAGTGTGCTCTTCGGAGCCAGGCAGTTACACTGCGATTCCAAGGGCTGAGAAAAAGCGTTTATTTCGGGCTGAAAAACACGTTTTGAAAACTGTGCTGTTCCTGCCCTATAACTTACATGGGGGTGACCAAAGTTGCCAAAACGTGTTTATTTCTGCTGAAAAACACGTTTTGACAATTTCTGATCACTGGGGTTAAGGGCTGAGTCAGTGTGCTCTTCTGAGCCAGGCAGTTACACTGCGATTCTAAGGGCTGAGAAAACGCGTTTATTTCGGGCTGAAAAACACGTTTTGAAAACTTTGCTGTTCCTGCCCTATAACTTACATGGGGGTGACCAAAGTTGCCAAAACGTGTTTATTTCTGCTGAAAAACACGTTTTGACAATTTCTGATCACTGGGGTTAAGGGCTGACTCAGTGTGCTCTTCTGAGCCAAGCAGTTACACTGTGATTCCAAGTGCTGAAAAAAAGCGTTTATTTCGGGCTGAAAAACACGTTTTGAAAACTGTGCTGTTCCTGCCCTATAACTTACATGGGGTTGACCAAAGTTGCCAAAACGTGTTTATTTCTGCTGAAAAACACGTTTTGACAATTTCTGCACACTGGGGTTAAGGGCTGAGTCAGTGTGCTCTTCTGAGCCAGGCAGTTACACTGCGATTCCAAGGGCTGAGAAAACGCGTTTATTTCGGGCTGAAAAACACGTTTTGAAAACTGTGTTGTTCCTGCCCTATAACTTACATGGGGGTGACCAAAGTTGCCAAAACGTGTTTATTTCTGCTGAAAAACACGTTTTGACAATTTCTGATCACTGGGGTTAAGGGCTGACTCAGTGTGCTCTTCTGAGCCAAGCAGTTACACTGTGATTCCAAGTGCTGAAAAAAAGCGTTTATTTCGGGCTGAAAAACACGTTTTGAAAACTGTGCTGTTCCTGCCCTATAACTTACATGGGGGTGACCAAAGTTGCCAAAACGTGTTTATTTCTGCTGAAAAACACGTTTTGACAATTTCTGCACACTGGGGTTAAGGGCTGAGTCAGTGTGCTCTTCTGAGCCAGGCAGTTACACTGCGATTCTAAGGGCTGAGAAAACGCGTTTATTTCGGGCTGAAAAACACGTTTTGAAAACTGTGCTGTTCCTGCCCTATAACTTACATGGGGGTGACCAAAGTTGCCAAAACGTGTTTATTTCTGCTGAAAAACACGTTTTGACAATTTCTGATCACTGGGGTTAAGGGCTGACTCAGTGTGCTCTTCTGAGCCAAGCAGTTACACTGTGATTCCAAGTGCTGAAAAAAAGCGTTTATTTCGGCTGAAAAACACGTTTTGAAAACTGTGCTGTTCCTGCCCTATAACTTACATGGGGTTGACCAAAGTTGCCAAAACGTGTTTATTTCTGCTGAAAAACACGTTTTGACAATTTCTGCACACTGGGGTTAAGGGCTGAGTCAGTGTGCTCTTCTGAGCCAGGCAGTTACACTGCGATTCCAAGGGCTGAGAAAACGCGTTTATTTCGGGCAGAAAAACACGTTTTGAAAACTGTGTTGTTCCTGCCCTATAACTTACATGGGGGTGACCAAAGTTGCCAAAACGTGTTTATTTCTGCTGAAAAACACGTTTTGACAATTTCTGATCACTGGGGTTAAGGGCTGACTCAGTGTGCTCTTCTGAGCCAAGCAGTTACACTGTGATTCCAAGTGCTGAAAAAAAGCGTTTATTTCGGGCTGAAAAACACGTTTTGAAAACTGTGCTGTTCCTGCCCTATAACTTACATGGGGGTGACCAAAGTTGCCAAAACGTGTTTATTTCTGCTGAAAAACACGTTTTGACAATTTCTGATCACTGGGGTTAAGGGCTGACTCAGTGTGCTCTTCGGAGCCAGGCAGATACACTGCGATTCTAAGGGCTGAGAAAACGCGTTTATTTCGGGCTGAAAAACACGTTTTGAAAACTGTGCTGTTCCTGCCCTATAACTTACATGGGGGTGACCAAAGTTGCCAAAACGTGTTTATTTCTGCTGAAAAACAAGTTTTGACAATTTCTGATCACTGGGGTTAAGGGCTGAGTCAGTGTGCTCTTCTGAGATAGGCAGTTACACTGCGATTCCAAGGGCTGAGAAAAAGCGTTTATTTCGGGCTGAAAAACACGTTTTGAAAACTGTGCTGTTCCAGCCATATAACTTACATGGGGGAGACCAAAGTTGCCAAAACGTGTTTATTTCTGCTGAAAAACATGTTTTGACAATTTCTGATCACTGGGGTTAAGGGCTGACTCTGTGTGCTCTTCTGAGCCAAGCACTTACACTGCGATTCTAAGGGCTGAGAAAACGCGTTTATTTCGGGCTGAAAAACACGTTTTGAAAACTGTGCTGTTCCTGCCCTATAACTTACATGGGGGTGACCAAAGTTGCCAAAACGTGTTTATTTCTGCTGAAAAACAAGTTTTGACAATTTCTGATCACTGGGGTTAAGGGCTGAGTCAGTGTGCTCTTCTGAGCCAGGCAGTTACACTGCGATTCCAAGGGCTGAGAAAAAGCGTTTATTTCGGGCTGAAAAACACGTTTTGAAAACTGTGCTGTTCCAGCCATATAACTTACATGGGGGAGACCAAAGTTGCCAAAACGTGTTTATTTCTGCTGAAAAACACGTTTTGACAATTTCTGATCACTGGGGTTAAGGGCTGACTCAGTGTGCTCTTCGGAGCCAGGCAGTTACACTGCGATTCCAAGGGCTGAGAAAAAGCGTTTATTTCGGGCTGAAAAACACGTTTTGAAAACTGTGCTGTTCCTGCCCTATAACTTACATGGGGGTGACCAAAGTTGCCAAAACGTGTTTATTTCTGCTGAAAAACACGTTTTGACAATTTCTGCACACTGGGGTTAAGGGCTGAGTCAGTGTGCTCTTCTGAGCCAGGCAGATACACTGCGATTCTAAGGGCTGAGAAAACGCGTTTATTTCGGGCTGAAAAACACGTTTTGAAAACTGTGCTGTTCCTGCCCTATAACTTACATGGGGGTGACCAAAGTTGCCAAAACGTGTTTATTTCTGCTGAAAAACACGTTTTGACAATTTCTGATCACTGGGGTGTAGGGCTGACTCAGTGTGCTCTTCTGAGCCAAGCAGTTACACTGTGATTCCAAGTGCTGAAAAAAAGCGTTTATTTCGGGCTGAAAAACACGTTTTGAAAACTGTGCTGTTCCTGCCCTATAACTTACATGGGGTTGACCAAAGTTGCCAAAACGTGTTTATTTCTGCTGAAAAACACGTTTTGACAATTTCTGCACACTGGGGTTAAGGGCTGAGTCAGTGTGCTCTTCTGAGCCAGGCAGTTACACTGCGATTCCAAGGGCTGAGAAAACGCGTTTATTTCGGGCAGAAAAACACGTTTTGAAAACTGTGTTGTTCCTGCCCTATAACTTACATGGGGGTGACCAAAGTTGCCAAAACGTGTTTATTTCTGCTGAAAAACACGTTTTGACAATTTCTGATCACTGGGGTTAAGGGCTGACTCAGTGTGCTCTTCTGAGACAAGCAGTTACACTGTGATTCCAAGTGCTGAAAAAAAGCGTTTATTTCGGGCTGAAAAACACGTTTTGAAAACTGTGCTGTTCCTGCCCTATAACTTACATGGGGGTGACCAAAGTTGCCAAAACGTGTTTATTTCTGCTGAAAAACACGTTTTGACAATTTCTGATCACTGGGGTTAAGGGCTGACTCAGTGTGCTCTTCTGAGCCAAGCAGTTACACTGTGATTCCAAGTGCTGAAAAAAAGCGTTTATTTCGGGCTGAAAAACACGTTTTGAAAACTGTGCTGTTCCTGCCCTATAACTTACATGGGGGTGACCAAAGTTGCCAAAACGTGTTTATTTCTGCTGAAAAACATGTTTTGACAATTTCTGATCACTGGGGTTAAGGGCTGACTCTGTGTGCTCTTCTGAGCCAAGCAGTTACACTGCGATTCTAAGGGCTGAGAAAAAGCGTTTATTTCGGGCTGAAAAACACGTTTTGAAAACTGTGCTGTTCCTGCCCTATAACTTACATGGGGGTGACCAAAGTTGCCAAAACGTGTTTATTTCTGCTGAAAAACAAGTTTTGACAATTTCTGATCACTGGGGTTAAGGGCTGAGTCAGTGTGCTCTTCTGAGCCAGGCAGTTACACTGCGATTCCAAGGGCTGAGAAAAAGCGTTTATTTCGGGCTGAAAAACACGTTTTGAAAACTGTGCTGTTCCAGCCATATAACTTACATGGGGGAGACCAAAGTTGCCAAAACGTGTTTATTTCTGCTGAAAAACACGTTTTGACAATTTCTGATCACTGGGGTTAAGGGCTGACTCAGTGTGCTCTTCGGAGCCAGGCAGTTACACTGCGATTCCAAGGGCTGAGAAAAAGCGTTTATTTCGGGCTGAAAAACACGTTTTGAAAACTGTGCTGTTCCTGCCCTATAACTTACATGGGGGTGACCAAAGTTGCCAAAACGTGTTTATTTCTGCTGAAAAACACGTTTTGACAATTTCTGATCACTGGGGTTAAGGGCTGAGTCAGTGTGCTCTTCTGAGCCAGGCAGTTACACTGCGATTCTAAGGGCTGAGAAAACGCGTTTATTTCGGGCTGAAAAACACGTTTTGAAAACTTTGCTGTTCCTGCCCTATAACTTACATGGGGGTGACCAAAGTTGCCAAAACGTGTTTATTTCTGCTGAAAAACACGTTTTGACAATTTCTGATCACTGGGGTTAAGGGCTGACTCAGTGTGCTCTTCTGAGCCAAGCAGTTACACTGTGATTCCAAGTGCTGAAAAAAAGCGTTTATTTCGGGCTGAAAAACACGTTTTGAAAACTGTGCTGTTCCTGCCCTATAACTTACATGGGGTTGACCAAAGTTGCCAAAACGTGTTTATTTCTGCTGAAAAACACGTTTTGACAATTTCTGCACACTGGGGTTAAGGGCTGAGTCAGTGTGCTCTTCTGAGCCAGGCAGTTACACTGCGATTCCAAGGGCTGAGAAAACGCGTTTATTTCGGGCTGAAAAACACGTTTTGAAAACTGTGTTGTTCCTGCCCTATAACTTACATGGGGGTGACCAAAGTTGCCAAAACGTGTTTATTTCTGCTGAAAAACACGTTTTGACAATTTCTGATCACTGGGGTTAAGGGCTGACTCAGTGTGCTCTTCTGAGCCAAGCAGTTACACTGTGATTCCAAGTGCTGAAAAAAAGCGTTTATTTCGGGCTGAAAAACACGTTTTGAAAACTGTGCTGTTCCTGCCCTATAACTTACATGGGGGTGACCAAAGTTGCCAAAACGTGTTTATTTCTGCTGAAAAACACGTTTTGACAATTTCTGCACACTGGGGTTAAGGGCTGAGTCAGTGTGCTCTTCTGAGCCAGGCAGTTACACTGCGATTCTAAGGGCTGAGAAAACGCGTTTATTTCGGGCTGAAAAACACGTTTTGAAAACTGTGCTGTTCCTGCCCTATAACTTACATGGGGGTGACCAAAGTTGCCAAAACGTGTTTATTTCTGCTGAAAAACACGTTTTGACAATTTCTGATCACTGGGGTTAAGGGCTGACTCAGTGTGCTCTTCTGAGCCAAGCAGTTACACTGTGATTCCAAGTGCTGAAAAAAAGCGTTTATTTCGGCTGAAAAACACGTTTTGAAAACTGTGCTGTTCCTGCCCTATAACTTACATGGGGTTGACCAAAGTTGCCAAAACGTGTTTATTTCTGCTGAAAAACACGTTTTGACAATTTCTGCACACTGGGGTTAAGGGCTGAGTCAGTGTGCTCTTCTGAGCCAGGCAGTTACACTGCGATTCCAAGGGCTGAGAAAACGCGTTTATTTCGGGCAGAAAAACACGTTTTGAAAACTGTGTTGTTCCTGCCCTATAACTTACATGGGGGTGACCAAAGTTGCCAAAACGTGTTTATTTCTGCTGAAAAACACGTTTTGACAATTTCTGATCACTGGGGTTAAGGGCTGACTCAGTGTGCTCTTCTGAGCCAAGCAGTTACACTGTGATTCCAAGTGCTGAAAAAAAGCGTTTATTTCGGGCTGAAAAACACGTTTTGAAAACTGTGCTGTTCCTGCCCTATAACTTACATGGGGGTGACCAAAGTTGCCAAAACGTGTTTATTTCTGCTGAAAAACACGTTTTGACAATTTCTGATCACTGGGGTTAAGGGCTGACTCAGTGTGCTCTTCGGAGCCAGGCAGATACACTGCGATTCTAAGGGCTGAGAAAACGCGTTTATTTCGGGCTGAAAAACACGTTTTGAAAACTGTGCTGTTCCTGCCCTATAACTTACATGGGGGTGACCAAAGTTGCCAAAACGTGTTTATTTCTGCTGAAAAACACGTTTTGACAATTTCTGATCACTGGGGTGTAGGGCTGACTCAGTGTGCTCTTCTGAGCCAAGCAGTTACACTGTGATTCCAAGTGCTGAAAAAAAGCGTTTATTTCGGGCTGAAAAACACGTTTTGAAAACTGTGCTGTTCCTGCCCTATAACTTACATGGGGTTGACCAAAGTTGCCAAAACGTGTTTATTTCTGCTGAAAAACACGTTTTGACAATTTCTGCACACTGGGGTTAAGGGCTGAGTCAGTGTGCTCTTCTGAGCCAGGCAGTTACACTGCGATTCCAAGGGCTGAGAAAACGCGTTTATTTCGGGCAGAAAAACACGTTTTGAAAACTGTGTTGTTCCTGCCCTATAACTTACATGGGGGTGACCAAAGTTGCCAAAACGTGTTTATTTCTGCTGAAAAACACGTTTTGACAATTTCTGATCACTGGGGTTAAGGGCTGACTCAGTGTGCTCTTCTGAGCCAGGCAGTTACACTACGATTCTAAGGGCTGAGAAAACGCGTTTATATCGGGCTGAAAAACACGTTTTGAAAACTGTGCTGTTCCTGCCCTATAATTTACATGGGGGTGACCAAAGTTGCCAAAACGTGTTTATTTCTGCTGAAAAACACGTTTTGACAATTTCTGATCACTGGGGTGTAGGGCTGACTCAGTGTGCTCTTCTGAGCCAAGCAGTTACACTGTGATTCCAAGTGCTGAAAAAAAGCGTTTATTTCGGGCTGAAAAACACGTTTTGAAAACTGTGCTGTTCCTGCCCTATAACTTACATGGGGTTGACCAAAGTTGCCAAAACGTGTTTATTTCTGCTGAAAAACACGTTTTGACAATTTCTGCACACTGGGGTTAAGGGCTGAGTCAGTGTGCTCTTCTGAGCCAGGCAGTTACACTGCGATTCCAAGGGCTGAGAAAACGCGTTTATTTCGGGCTGAAAAACACGTTTTGAAAACTGTGCTGTTCCTGCCCTATAACTTACATGGGGGTGACCAAAGTTGCCAAAACGTGTTTATTTCTGCTGAAAAACATGTTTTGACAATTTCTGATCACTGGGGTTAAGGGCTGACTCTGTGTGCTCTTCTGAGCCAAGCACTTACACTGCGATTCTAAGGGCTGAGAAAACGCGTTTATTTCGGGCTGAAAAACACGTTTTGAAAACTGTGCTGTTCCTGCCCTATAACTTACATGGGGGTGACCAAAGTTGCCAAAACGTGTTTATTTCTGCTGAAAAACAAGTTTTGACAATTTCTGATCACTGGGGTTAAGGGCTGAGTCAGTGTGCTCTTCTGAGCCAGGCAGTTACACTGCGATTCCAAGGGCTGAGAAAAAGCGTTTATTTCGGGCTGAAAAACACGTTTTGAAAACTGTGCTGTTCCAGCCATATAACTTACATGGGGGAGACCAAAGTTGCCAAAACGTGTTTATTTCTGCTGAAAAACACGTTTTGACAATTTCTGATCACTGGGGTTAAGGGCTGACTCAGTGTGCTCTTCGGAGCCAGGCAGTTACACTGCGATTCCAAGGGCTGAGAAAAAGCGTTTATTTCGGGCTGAAAAACACGTTTTGAAAACTGTGCTGTTCCTGCCCTATAACTTACATGGGGGTGACCAAAGTTGCCAAAACGTGTTTATTTCTGCTGAAAAACACGTTTTGACAATTTCTGCACACTGGGGTTAAGGGCTGAGTCAGTGTGCTCTTCTGAGCCAGGCAGTTACACTGCGATTCCAAGGGCTGAGAAAACGCGTTTATTTCGGGCTGAAAAACACGTTTTGAAAACTGTGTTGTTCCTGCCCTATAACTTACATGGGGGTGACCAAAGTTGCCAAAACGTGTTTATTTCTGCTGAAAAACACGTTTTGACAATTTCTGATCACTGGGGTTAAGGGCTGACTCAGTGTGCTCTTCTGAGCCAAGCAGTTACACTGTGATTCCAAGTGTTGAAAAAAAGCGTTTATTTCGGGCTGAAAAACACGTTTTGAAAACTGTGCTGTTCCTGCCCTATAACTTACATGGGGGTGACCAAAGTTGCCAAAACGTGTTTATTTCTGCTGAAAAACATGTTTTGACAATTTCTGATCACTGGGGTTAAGGGCTGACTCTGTGTGCTCTTCTGAGCCAAGCACTTACACTGCGATTCTAAGGGCTGAGAAAACGCGTTTATTTCGGGCTGAAAAACACGTTTTGAAAACTGTGCTGTTCCTGCCCTATAACTTACATGGGGGTGACCAAAGTTGCCAAAACGTGTTTATTTCTGCTGAAAAACAAGTTTTGACAATTTCTGATCACTGGGGTTAAGGGCTGAGTCAGTGTGCTCTTCTGAGCCAGGCAGTTACACTGCGATTCCAAGGGCTGAGAAAAAGCGTTTATTTCGGGCTGAAAAACACGTTTTGAAAACTGTGCTGTTCCAGCCATATAACTTACATGGGGGAGACCAAAGTTGCCAAAACGTGTTTATTTCTGCTGAAAAACACGTTTTGACAATTTCTGATCACTGGGGTTAAGGGCTGACTCAGTGTGCTCTTCGGAGCCAGGCAGTTACACTGCGATTCCAAGGGCTGAGAAAAAGCGTTTATTTCGGGCTGAAAAACACGTTTTGAAAACTGTGCTGTTCCTGCCCTATAACTTACATGGGGGTGACCAAAGTTGCCAAAACGTGTTTATTTCTGCTGAAAAACACGTTTTGACAATTTCTGCACACTGGGGTTAAGGGCTGAGTCAGTGTGCTCTTCTGAGCCAGGCAGATACACTGCGATTCTAAGGGCTGAGAAAACGCGTTTATTTCGGGCTGAAAAACACGTTTTGAAAACTGTGCTGTTCCTGCCCTATAACTTACATGGGGGTGACCAAAGTTGCCAAAACGTGTTTATTTCTGCTGAAAAACACGTTTTGACAATTTCTGATCACTGGGGTGTAGGGCTGACTCAGTGTGCTCTTCTGAGCCAAGCAGTTACACTGTGATTCCAAGTGCTGAAAAAAAGCGTTTATTTCGGGCTGAAAAACACGTTTTGAAAACTGTGCTGTTCCTGCCCTATAACTTACATGGGGTTGACCAAAGTTGCCAAAACGTGTTTATTTCTGCTGAAAAACACGTTTTGACAATTTCTGCACACTGGGGTTAAGGGCTGAGTCAGTGTGCTCTTCTGAGCCAGGCAGTTACACTGCGATTCCAAGGGCTGAGAAAACGCGTTTATTTCGGGCAGAAAAACACGTTTTGAAAACTGTGTTGTTCCTGCCCTATAACTTACATGGGGGTGACCAAAGTTGCCAAAACGTGTTTATTTCTGCTGAAAAACACGTTTTGACAATTTCTGATCACTGGGGTTAAGGGCTGACTCAGTGTGCTCTTCTGAGACAAGCAGTTACACTGTGATTCCAAGTGCTGAAAAAAAGCGTTTATTTCGGGCTGAAAAACACGTTTTGAAAACTGTGCTGTTCCTGCCCTATAACTTACATGGGGGTGACCAAAGTTGCCAAAACGTGTTTATTTCTGCTGAAAAACACGTTTTGACAATTTCTGATCACTGGGGTTAAGGGCTGACTCAGTGTGCTCTTCTGAGCCAAGCAGTTACACTGTGATTCCAAGTGCTGAAAAAAAGCGTTTATTTCGGGCTGAAAAACACGTTTTGAAAACTGTGCTGATCCTGCCCTATAACTTACATGGGGGTGACCAAAGTTGCCAAAACGTGTTTATTTCTGCTGAAAAACATGTTTTGACAATTTCTGATCACTGGGGTTAAGGGCTGACTCTGTGTGCTCTTCTGAGCCAAGCAGTTACACTGCGATTCTAAGGGCTGAGAAAAAGCGTTTATTTCGGGCTGAAAAACACGTTTTGAAAACTGTGCTGTTCCTGCCCTATAACTTACATGGGGGTGACCAAAGTTGCCAAAACGTGTTTATTTCTGCTGAAAAACAAGTTTTGACAATTTCTGATCACTGGGGTTAAGGGCTGAGTCAGTGTGCTCTTCTGAGCCAGGCAGTTACACTGCGATTCCAAGGGCTGAGAAAAAGCGTTTATTTCGGGCTGAAAAACACGTTTTGAAAACTGTGCTGTTCCAGCCATATAACTTACATGGGGGAGACCAAAGTTGCCAAAACGTGTTTATTTCTGCTGAAAAACACGTTTTGACAATTTCTGATCACTGGGGTTAAGGGCTGACTCAGTGTGCTCTTCGGAGCCAGGCAGTTACACTGCGATTCCAAGGGCTGAGAAAAAGCGTTTATTTCGGGCTGAAAAACACGTTTTGAAAACTGTGCTGTTCCTGCCCTATAACTTACATGGGGGTGACCAAAGTTGCCAAAACGTGTTTATTTCTGCTGAAAAACACGTTTTGACAATTTCTGATCACTGGGGTTAAGGGCTGAGTCAGTGTGCTCTTCTGAGCCAGGCAGTTACACTGCGATTCTAAGGGCTGAGAAAACGCGTTTATTTCGGGCTGAAAAACACGTTTTGAAAACTTTGCTGTTCCTGCCCTATAACTTACATGGTGGTGACCAAAGTTGCCAAAACGTGTTTATTTCTGCTGAAAAACACGTTTTGACAATTTCTGATCACTGGGGTTAAGGGCTGACTCAGTGTGCTCTTCTGAGCCAAGCAGTTACACTGTGATTCCAAGTGCTGAAAAAAAGCGTTTATTTCGGGCTGAAAAACACGTTTTGAAAACTGTGCTGTTCCTGCCCTATAACTTACATGGGGTTGACCAAAGTTGCCAAAACGTGTTTATTTCTGCTGAAAAACACGTTTTGACAATTTCTGCACACTGGGGTTAAGGGCTGAGTCAGTGTGCTCTTCTGAGCCAGGCAGTTACACTGCGATTCCAAGGGCTGAGAAAACGCGTTTATTTCGGGCTGAAAAACACGTTTTGAAAACTGTGTTGTTCCTGCCCTATAACTTACATGGGGGTGACCAAAGTTGCCAAAACGTGTTTATTTCTGCTGAAAAACACGTTTTGACAATTTCTGATCACTGGGGTTAAGGGCTGACTCAGTGTGCTCTTCTGAGCCAAGCAGTTACACTGTGATTCCAAGTGCTGAAAAAAAGCGTTTATTTCGGGCTGAAAAACACGTTTTGAAAACTGTGCTGTTCCTGCCCTATAACTTACATGGGGGTGACCAAAGTTGCCAAAACGTGTTTATTTCTGCTGAAAAACACGTTTTGACAATTTCTGATCACTGGGGTGTAGGGCTGACTCAGTGTGCTCTTCTGAGCCAAGCAGTTACACTGTGATTCCAAGTGCTGAAAAAAAGCGTTTATTTCGGGCTGAAAAACACGTTTTGAAAACTGTGCTGTTCCTGCCCTATAACTTACATGGGGGTGACCAAAGTTGCCAAAACGTGTTTATTTCTGCTGAAAAACACGTTTTGACAATTTCTGCACACTGGGGTTAAGGGCTGAGTCAGTGTGCTCTTCTGAGCCAAGCAGTTACACTGCGATTCTAAGGGCTGAGAAAACGCGTTTATTTCGGGCTGAAAAACATGTTTTGAAAACTGTGCTGTTCCTGCCCTATAACTTACATGGGGGTGACCAAAGTTGCCAAAACGTGTTTATTTCTGCTGAAAAACACGTTTTGACAATTTCTGATCACTGGGGTTAAGGGCTGACTCAGTGTGCTCTTCTGAGCCAAGCAGTTACACTGTGATTCCAAGTGCTGAAAAAAAGCGTTTATTTCGGCTGAAAAACACGTTTTGAAAACTGTGCTGTTCCTGCCCTATAACTTACATGGGGTTGACCAAAGTTGCCAAAACGTGTTTATTTCTGCTGAAAAACACGTTTTGACAATTTCTGCACACTGGGGTTAAGGGCTGAGTCAGTGTGCTCTTCTGAGCCAGGCAGTTACACTGCGATTCCAAGGGCTGAGAAAACGCGTTTATTTCGGGCAGAAAAACACGTTTTGAAAACTGTGTTGTTCCTGCCCTATAACTTACATGGGGGTGACCAAAGTTGCCAAAACGTGTTTATTTCTGCTGAAAAACACGTTTTGACAATTTCTGATCACTGGGGTTAAGGGCTGACTCAGTGTGCTCTTCTGAGACAAGCAGTTACACTGTGATTCCAAGTGCTGAAAAAAAGCGTTTATTTCGGGCTGAAAAACACGTTTTGAAAACTGTGCTGTTCCTGCCCTATAACTTACATGGGGGTGACCAAAGTTGCCAAAACGTGTTTATTTCTGCTGAAAAACATGTTTTGACAATTTCTGATCACTGGGGTTAAGGGCTGACTCTGTGTGCTCTTCTGAGCCAAGCAGTTACACTGCGATTCTAAGGGCTGAGAAAACGCGTTTATTTCGGGCTGAAAAACACGTTTTGAAAACTGTGCTGTTCCTGCCCTATAACTTACATGGGGGTGACCAAAGTTGCCAAAACGTGTTTATTTCTGCTGAAAAACATGTTTTGACAATTTCTGATCACTGGGGTTAAGGGCTGACTCTGTGTGCTCTTCTGAGCCAGGCAGTTACACTACGATTCTAAGGGCTGAGAAAACGCGTTTATATCGGGCTGAAAAACACGTTTTGAAAACTGTGCTGTTCCTGCCCTATAATTTACATGGGGGTGACCAAAGTTGCCAAAACGTGTTTATTTCTGCTGAAAAACACGTTTTGACAATTTCTGATCACTGGGGTGTAGGGCTGACTCAGTGTGCTCTTCTGAGCCAAGCAGTTACACTGTGATTCCAAGTGCTGAAAAAAAGCGTTTATTTCGGGCTGAAAAACACGTTTTGAAAACTGTGCTGTTCCTGCCCTATAACTTACATGGGGTTGACCAAAGTTGCCAAAACGTGTTTATTTCTGCTGAAAAACACGTTTTGACAATTTCTGCACACTGGGGTTAAGGGCTGAGTCAGTGTGCTCTTCTGAGCCAGGCAGTTACACTGCGATTCCAAGGGCTGAGAAAACGCGTTTATTTCGGGCTGAAAAACACGTTTTGAAAACTGTGTTGTTCCTGCCCTATAACTTACATGGGGGTGACCAAAGTTGCCAAAACGTGTTTATTTCTGCTGAAAAACACGTTTTGACAATTTCTGATCACTGGGGTTAAGGGCTGACTCTGTGTGCTCTTCTGAGCCAAGCAGTTACACTGCGATTCTAAGGGCTGAGAAAACGCGTTTATTTCGGGCTGAAAAACACGTTTTGAAAACTGTGCTGTTCCTGCCCTATAACTTACATGGGGGTGACCAAAGTTGCCAAAACGTGTTTATTTCTGCTGAAAAACACGTTTTGACAATTTCTGCACACTGGGGTTAAGGGCTGAGTCAGTGTGCTCTTCTGAGCCAGGCAGTTACACTGCGATTCTAAGGGCTGAGAAAACGCGTTTATTTCGGGCTGAAAAACACGTTTTGAAAACTGTGCTGTTCCTGCCCTATAACTTACATGGGGGTGACCAAAGTTGCCAAAACGTGTTTATTTCTGCTGAAAAACACGTTTTGACAATTTCTGATCACTGGGGTTAAGGGCTGACTCAGTGTGCTCTTCTGAGCCAAGCAGTTACACTGTGATTCCAAGTGCTGAAAAAAAGCGTTTATTTCGGGCTGAAAAACACGTTTTGAAAACTGTGCTGTTCCTGCCCTATAACTTACATGGGGTTGACCAAAGTTGCCAAAACGTGTTTATTTCTGCTGAAAAACACGTTTTGACAATTTCTGCACACTGGGGTTAAGGGCTGAGTCAGTGTGCTCTTCTGAGCCAGGCAGTTACACTGCGATTCCAAGGGCTGAGAAAACGCGTTTATTTCGGGCAGAAAAACACGTTTTGAAAACTGTGTTGTTCCTGCCCTATAACTTACATGGGGGTGACCAAAGTTGCCAAAACGTGTTTATTTCTGCTGAAAAACACGTTTTGACAATTTCTGATCACTGGGGTTAAGGGCTGACTCAGTGTGCTCTTCTGAGCCAAGCAGTTACACTGTGATTCCAAGTGCTGAAAAAAAGCGTTTATTTCGGGCTGAAAAACACGTTTTGAAAACTGTGCTGTTCCTGCCCTATAACTTACATGGGGGTGACCAAAGTTGCCAAAACGTGTTTATTTCTGCTGAAAAACATGTTTTGACAATTTCTGATCACTGGGGTTAAGGGCTGACTCTGTGTGCTCTTCTGAGCCAAGCAGTTACACTGCGATTCTAAGGGCTGAGAAAACGCGTTTATTTCGGGCTGAAAAACACGTTTTGAAAACTGTGCTGTTCCTGCCCTATAACTTACATGGGGGTGACCAAAGTTGCCAAAACGTGTTTATTTCTGCTGAAAAACACGTTTTGACAATTTCTGATCACTGGGGTTAAGGGCTGACTCAGTGTGCTCTTCTGAGCCAAGCAGTTACACTGCGATTCCAAGAGCTGAGAAAAAGCGTTTATTTCGGGCTGAAAAACACGTTTTGAAAACTGTGCTGTTCCAGCCATATAACTTACATGGGGGAGACCAAAGTTGCCAAAACGTGTTTATTTCTGCTGAAAAACACGTTTTGACAATTTCTGATCACTGGGGTTAAGGGCTGACTCAGTGTGCTCTTCGGAGCCAGGCAGTTACACTGCGATTCCAAGGGCTGAGAAAAAGCGTTTATTTCGGGCTGAAAAACACGTTTTGAAAACTGTGCTGTTCCTGCCCTATAACTTACATGGGGGTGACCAAAGTTGCCAAAACGTGTTTATTTCTGCTGAAAAACACGTTTTGACAATTTCTGCACACTGGGGTTAAGGGCTGAGTCAGTGTGCTCTTCTGAGCCAGGCAGTTACACTGCGATTCTAAGGGCTGAGAAAACGCGTTTATTTCGGGCTGAAAAACACGTTTTGAAAACTGTGCTGTTCCTGCCCTATAACTTACATGGGGGTGACCAAAGTTGCCAAAACGTGTTTATTTCTGCTGAAAAACATGTTTTGACAATTTCTGATCACTGGGGTTAAGGGCTGACTCTGTGTGCTCTTCTGAGCCAGGCAGTTACACTACGATTCTAAGGGCTGAGAAAACGCGTTTATATCGGGCTGAAAAACACGTTTTGAAAACTGTGCTGTTCCTGCCCTATAATTTACATGGGGGTGACCAAAGTTGCCAAAACGTGTTTATTTCTGCTGAAAAACACGTTTTGACAATTTCTGATCACTGGGGTGTAGGGCTGACTCAGTGTGCTCTTCTGAGCCAAGCAGTTACACTGTGATTCCAAGTGCTGAAAAAAAGCGTTTATTTCGGGCTGAAAAACACGTTTTGAAAACTGTGCTGTTCCTGCCCTATAACTTACATGGGGTTGACCAAAGTTGCCAAAACGTGTTTATTTCTGCTGAAAAACACGTTTTGACAATTTCTGCACACTGGGGTTAAGGGCTGAGTCAGTGTGCTCTTCTGAGCCAGGCAGTTACACTGCGATTCCAAGGGCTGAGAAAACGCGTTTATTTCGGGCTGAAAAACACGTTTTGAAAACTGTGTTGTTCCTGCCCTATAACTTACATGGGGGTGACCAAAGTTGCCAAAACGTGTTTATTTCTGCTGAAAAACACGTTTTGACAATTTCTGATCACTGGGGTTAAGGGCTGACTCTGTGTGCTCTTCTGAGCCAAGCAGTTACACTGCGATTCTAAGGGCTGAGAAAACGCGTTTATTTCGGGCTGAAAAACACGTTTTGAAAACTGTGCTGTTCCTGCCCTATAACTTACATGGGGGTGACCAAAGTTGCCAAAACGTGTTTATTTCTGCTGAAAAACAAGTTTTGACAATTTCTGATCACTGGGGTTAAGGGCTGAGTCAGTGTGCTCTTCTGAGCCAGGCAGTTACACTGCGATTCCAAGGGCTGAGAAAAAGCGTTTATTTCGGGCTGAAAAACACGTTTTGAAAACTGTGCTGTTCCAGCCATATAACTTACATGGGGGAGACCAAAGTTGCCAAAACGTGTTTATTTCTGCTGAAAAACACGTTTTGACAATTTCTGATCACTGGGGTTAAGGGCTGACTCAGTGTGCTCTTCTGAGCCAGGCAGTTACACTGCGATTCCAAGGGCTGAGAAAAAGCGTTTATTTCGGGCTGAAAAACACGTTTTGAAAACTGTGCTGTTCCTGCCCTATAACTTACATGGGGGTGACCAAAGTTGCCAAAACGTGTTTATTTCTGCTGAAAAACACGTTTTGACAATTTCTGCACACTGGGGTTAAGGGCTGAGTCAGTGTGCTCTTCTGAGCCAGGCAGTTACACTACGATTCTAAGGGCTGAGAAAACGCGTTTATTTCGGGCTGAAAAACACGTTTTGAAAACTGTGCTGTTCCTGCCCTATAACTTATATGGGGGTGACCAAAGTTGCCAAAACGTGTTTATTTCTGCTGAAAAACACGTTTTGACAATTTCTGATCACTGGGGTGTAGGGCTGACTCAGTGTGCTCTTCTGAGCCAAGCAGTTACACTGTGATTCCAAGTGCTGAAAAAAAGCGTTTATTTCGGGCTGAAAAACACGTTTTGAAAACTGTGCTGTTCCTGCCCTATAACTTACATGGGGGTGACCAAAGTTGCCAAAACGTGTTTATTTCTGCTGAAAAACACGTTTTGACAATTTCTGCACACTGGGGTTAAGGGCTGAGTCAGTGTGCTCTTCTGAGCCAGGCAGTTACACTGCGATTCCAAGGGCTGAGAAAACGCGTTTATTTCGGGCAGAAAAACACGTTTTGAAAACTGTGTTGTTCCTGCCCTATAACTTACATGGGGGTGACCAAAGTTGCCAAAACGTGTTTATTTCTGCTGAAAAACACGTTTTGACAATTTCTGATCACTGGGGTTAAGGGCTGACTCAGTGTGCTCTTCTGAGCCAAGCAGTTACACTGTGATTTCAAGTGCTGAAAAAAAGTGTTTATTTCGGGCTGAAAAACACGTTTTGAAAACTGTGCTGTTCCTGCCCTATAACTTACATGGGGGTGACCAAAGTTGCCAAAACGTGTTTATTTCTGCTGAAAAACATGTTTTGACAATTTCTGATCACTGGGGTTAAGGGCTGACTCTGTGTGCTCTTCTGAGCCAAGCAGTTACACTGCGATTCTAAGGGCTGAGAAAACGCGTTTATTTCGGGCTGAAAAACACGTTTTGAAAACTGTGCTGTTCCTGCCCTATAACTTACATGGGGGTGACCAAAGTTGCCAAAACGTGTTTATTTCTGCTGAAAAACACGTTTTGACAATTTCTGCACACTGGGGTTAAGGGCTGAGTCAGTGTGCTCTTCTGAGCCAGGCAGTTACACTATGATTCTAAGGGCTGAGAAAACGCGTTTATTTCGGGCTGAAAAACACGTTTTGAAAACTGTGCTGTTCCTGCCCTATAACTTACATGGGGGTGACCAAAGTTGCCAAAACGTGTTTATTTCTGCTGAAAAACACGTTTTGACAATTTCTGATCACTGGGGTTAAGAGCTGACTCAGTGTGCTCTTCTGAGACAAGCAGTTACACTGTGATTCCAAGTGCTGAAAAAAAGCGTTTATTTCGGGCTGAAAAACACGTTTTGAAAACTGTGCTGTTCCTGCCCTATAACTTACATGGGGGTGACCAAAGTTGCCAAAACGTGTTTATTTCTGCTGAAAAACACGTTTTGACAATTTCTGATCACTGGGGTTAAGGGCTGACTCAGTGTGCTCTTCTGAGCCAAGCAGTTACACTGTGATTCCAAGTGCTGAAAAAAAGCGTTTATTTCGGGCTGAAAAACACGTTTTGAAAACTGTGCTGTTCCTGCCCTATAACTTACATGGGGGTGACCAAAGTTGCCAAAACGTGTTTATTTCTGCTGAAAAACATGTTTTGACAATTTCTGATCACTGGGGTTAAGGGCTGACTCTGTGTGCTCTTCTGAGCCAAGCAGTTACACTGCGATTCTAAGGGCTGAGAAAAAGCGTTTATTTCGGGCTGAAAAACACGTTTTGAAAACTGTGCTGTTCCTGCCCTATAACTTACATGGGGGTGACCAAAGTTGCCAAAACGTGTTTATTTCTGCTGAAAAACAAGTTTTGACAATTTCTGATCACTGGGGTTAAGGGCTGAGTCAGTGTGCTCTTCTGAGCCAGGCAGTTACACTGCGATTCCAAGGGCTGAGAAAAAGCGTTTATTTCGGGCTGAAAAACACGTTTTGAAAACTGTGCTGTTCCAGCCATATAACTTACATGGGGGAGACCAAAGTTGCCAAAACGTGTTTATTTCTGCTGAAAAACACGTTTTGACAATTTCTGATCACTGGGGTTAAGGGCTGACTCAGTGTGCTCTTCGGAGCCAGGCAGTTACACTGCGATTCCAAGGGCTGAGAAAAAGCGTTTATTTCGGGCTGAAAAACACGTTTTGAAAACTGTGCTGTTCCTGCCCTATAACTTACATGGGGGTGACCAAAGTTGCCAAAACGTGTTTATTTCTGCTGAAAAACACGTTTTGACAATTTCTGATCACTGGGGTTAAGGGCTGAGTCAGTGTGCTCTTCTGAGCCAGGCAGTTACACTGCGATTCTAAGGGCTGAGAAAACGCGTTTATTTCGGGCTGAAAAACACGTTTTGAAAACTTTGCTGTTCCTGCCCTATAACTTACATGGGGGTGACCAAAGTTGCCAAAACGTGTTTATTTCTGCTGAAAAACACGTTTTGACAATTTCTGATCACTGGGGTTAAGGGCTGACTCAGTGTGCTCTTCTGAGCCAAGCAGTTACACTGTGATTCCAAGTGCTGAAAAAAAGCGTTTATTTCGGGCTGAAAAACACGTTTTGAAAACTGTGCTGTTCCTGCCCTATAACTTACATGGGGTTGACCAAAGTTGCCAAAACGTGTTTATTTCTGCTGAAAAACACGTTTTGACAATTTCTGCACACTGGGGTTAAGGGCTGAGTCAGTGTGCTCTTCTGAGCCAGGCAGTTACACTGCGATTCCAAGGGCTGAGAAAACGCGTTTATTTCGGGCTGAAAAACACGTTTTGAAAACTGTGTTGTTCCTGCCCTATAACTTCCATGGGGGTGACCAAAGTTGCCAAAACGTGTTTATTTCTGCTGAAAAACACGTTTTGACAATTTCTGATCACTGGGGTTAAGGGCTGACTCAGTGTGCTCTTCTGAGCCAAGCAGTTACACTGTGATTCCAAGTGCTGAAAAAAAGCGTTTATTTCGGGCTGAAAAACACGTTTTGAAAACTGTGCTGTTCCTGCCCTATAACTTACATGGGGGTGACCAAAGTTGCCAAAACGTGTTTATTTCTGCTGAAAAACACGTTTTGACAATTTCTGATCACTGGGGTGTAGGGCTGACTCAGTGTGCTCTTCTGAGCCAAGCAGTTACACTGTGATTCCAAGTGCTGAAAAAAAGCGTTTATTTCGGGCTGAAAAACACGTTTTGAAAACTGTGCTGTTCCTGCCCTATAACTTACATGGGGGTGACCAAAGTTGCCAAAACGTGTTTATTTCTGCTGAAAAACACGTTTTGACAATTTCTGCACACTGGGGTTAAGGGCTGAGTCAGTGTGCTCTTCTGAGCCAGGCAGTTACACTGCGATTCTAAGGGCTGAGAAAACGCGTTTATTTCGGGCTGAAAAACATGTTTTGAAAACTGTGCTGTTCCTGCCCTATAACTTACATGGGGGTGACCAAAGTTGCCAAAACGTGTTTATTTCTGCTGAAAAACACGTTTTGACAATTTCTGATCACTGGGGTTAAGGGCTGACTCAGTGTGCTCTTCTGAGCCAAGCAGTTACACTGTGATTCCAAGTGCTGAAAAAAAGCGTTTATTTCGGGCTGAAAAACACGTTTTGAAAACTGTGCTGTTCCTGCCCTATAACTTACATGGGGGTGACCAAAGTTGCCAAAACGTGTTTATTTCTGCTGAAAAACACGTTTTGACAATTTCTGATCACTGGGGTTAAGGGCTGACTCAGTGTGCTCTTCGGAGCCAGGCAGATACACTGCGATTCTAAGGGCTGAGAAAACGCGTTTATTTCGGGCTGAAAAACACGTTTTGAAAACTGTGCTGTTCCTGCCCTATAACTTACATGGGGGTGACCAAAGTTGCCAAAACGTGTTTATTTCTGCTGAAAAACACGTTTTGACAATTTCTGATCACTGGGGTGTAGGGCTGACTCAGTGTGCTCTTCTGAGCCAAGCAGTTACACTGTGATTCCAAGTGCTGAAAAAAAGCGTTTATTTCGGGCTGAAAAACACGTTTTGAAAACTGTGCTGTTCCTGCCCTATAACTTACATGGGGTTGACCAAAGTTGCCAAAACGTGTTTATTTCTGCTGAAAAACACGTTTTGACAATTTCTGCACACTGGGGTTAAGGGCTGAGTCAGTGTGCTCTTCTGAGCCAGGCAGTTACACTGCGATTCCAAGGGCTGAGAAAACGCGTTTATTTCGGGCAGAAAAACACGTTTTGAAAACTGTGTTGTTCCTGCCCTATAACTTACATGGGGGTGACCAAAGTTGCCAAAACGTGTTTATTTCTGCTGAAAAACACGTTTTGACAATTTCTGATCACTGGGGTTAAGGGCTGACTCAGTGTGCTCTTCTGAGACAAGCAGTTACACTGTGATTCCAAGTGCTGAAAAAAAGCGTTTATTTCGGGCTGAAAAACACGTTTTGAAAACTGTGCTGTTCCTGCCCTATAACTTACATGGGGGTGACCAAAGTTGCCAAAACGTGTTTATTTCTGCTGAAAAACATGTTTTGACAATTTCTGATCACTGGGGTTAAGGGCTGACTCTGTGTGCTCTTCTGAGCCAAGCAGTTACACTGCGATTCTAAGGGCTGAGAAAACGCGTTTATTTCGGGCTGAAAAACACGTTTTGAAAACTGTGCTGTTCCTGCCCTATAACTTACATGGGGGTGACCAAAGTTGCCAAAACGTGTTTATTTCTGCTGAAAAACATGTTTTGACAATTTCTGATCACTGGGGTTAAGGGCTGACTCTGTGTGCTCTTCTGAGCCAGGCAGTTACACTACGATTCTAAGGGCTGAGAAAACGCGTTTATATCGGGCTGAAAAACACGTTTTGAAAACTGTGCTGTTCCTGCCCTATAATTTACATGGGGGTGACCAAAGTTGCCAAAACGTGTTTATTTCTGCTGAAAAACACGTTTTGACAATTTCTGATCACTGGGGTGTAGGGCTGACTCAGTGTGCTCTTCTGAGCCAAGCAGTTACACTGTGATTCCAAGTGCTGAAAAAAAGCGTTTATTTCGGGCTGAAAAACACGTTTTGAAAACTGTGCTGTTCCTGCCCTATAACTTACATGGGGTTGACCAAAGTTGCCAAAACGTGTTTATTTCTGCTGAAAAACACGTTTTGACAATTTCTGCACACTGGGGTTAAGGGCTGAGTCAGTGTGCTCTTCTGAGCCAGGCAGTTACACTGCGATTCCAAGGGCTGAGAAAACGCGTTTATTTCGGGCTGAAAAACACGTTTTGAAAACTGTGTTGTTCCTGCCCTATAACTTACATGGGGGTGACCAAAGTTGCCAAAACGTGTTTATTTCTGCTGAAAAACACGTTTTGACAATTTCTGATCACTGGGGTTAAGGGCTGACTCTGTGTGCTCTTCTGAGCCAAGCAGTTACACTGCGATTCTAAGGGCTGAGAAAACGCGTTTATTTCGGGCTGAAAAACACGTTTTGAAAACTGTGCTGTTCCTGCCCTATAACTTACATGGGGGTGACCAAAGTTGCCAAAACGTGTTTATTTCTGCTGAAAAACACGTTTTGACAATTTCTGCACACTGGGGTTAAGGGCTGAGTCAGTGTGCTCTTCTGAGCCAGGCAGTTACACTGCGATTCTAAGGGCTGAGAAAACGCGTTTATTTCGGGCTGAAAAACACGTTTTGAAAACTGTGCTGTTCCTGCCCTATAACTTACATGGGGGTGACCAAAGTTGCCAAAACGTGTTTATTTCTGCTGAAAAACACGTTTTGACAATTTCTGATCACTGGGGTTAAGGGCTGACTCAGTGTGCTCTTCTGAGCCAAGCAGTTACACTGTGATTCCAAGTGCTGAAAAAAAGCGTTTATTTCGGGCTGAAAAACACGTTTTGAAAACTGTGCTGTTCCTGCCCTATAACTTACATGGGGTTGACCAAAGTTGCCAAAACGTGTTTATTTCTGCTGAAAAACACGTTTTGACAATTTCTGCACACTGGGGTTAAGGGCTGAGTCAGTGTGCTCTTCTGAGCCAGGCAGTTACACTGCGATTCCAAGGGCTGAGAAAACGCGTTTATTTCGGGCAGAAAAACACGTTTTGAAAACTGTGTTGTTCCTGCCCTATAACTTACATGGGGGTGACCAAAGTTGCCAAAACGTGTTTATTTCTGCTGAAAAACACGTTTTGACAATTTCTGATCACTGGGGTTAAGGGCTGACTCAGTGTGCTCTTCTGAGCCAAGCAGTTACACTGTGATTCCAAGTGCTGAAAAAAAGCGTTTATTTCGGGCTGAAAAACACGTTTTGAAAACTGTGCTGTTCCTGCCCTATAACTTACATGGGGGTGACCAAAGTTGCCAAAACGTGTTTATTTCTGCTGAAAAACATGTTTTGACAATTTCTGATCACTGGGGTTAAGGGCTGACTCTGTGTGCTCTTCTGAGCCAAGCAGTTACACTGCGATTCTAAGGGCTGAGAAAACGCGTTTATTTCGGGCTGAAAAACACGTTTTGAAAACTGTGCTGTTCCTGCCCTATAACTTACATGGGGGTGACCAAAGTTGCCAAAACGTGTTTATTTCTGCTGAAAAACACGTTTTGACAATTTCTGATCACTGGGGTTAAGGGCTGACTCAGTGTGCTCTTCTGAGCCAAGCAGTTACACTGCGATTCCAAGAGCTGAGAAAAAGCGTTTATTTCGGGCTGAAAAACACGTTTTGAAAACTGTGCTGTTCCAGCCATATAACTTACATGGGGGAGACCAAAGTTGCCAAAACGTGTTTATTTCTGCTGAAAAACACGTTTTGACAATTTCTGATCACTGGGGTTAAGGGCTGACTCAGTGTGCTCTTCGGAGCCAGGCAGTTACACTGCGATTCCAAGGGCTGAGAAAAAGCGTTTATTTCGGGCTGAAAAACACGTTTTGAAAACTGTGCTGTTCCTGCCCTATAACTTACATGGGGGTGACCAAAGTTGCCAAAACGTGTTTATTTCTGCTGAAAAACACGTTTTGACAATTTCTGCACACTGGGGTTAAGGGCTGAGTCAGTGTGCTCTTCTGAGCCAGGCAGTTACACTGCGATTCTAAGGGCTGAGAAAACGCGTTTATTTCGGGCTGAAAAACACGTTTTGAAAACTGTGCTGTTCCTGCCCTATAACTTACATGGGGGTGACCAAAGTTGCCAAAACGTGTTTATTTCTGCTGAAAAACACGTTTTGACAATTTCTGATCACTGGGGTGTAGGGCTGACTCAGTGTGCTCTTCTGAGCCAAGCAGTTACACTGTGATTCCAAGTGCTGAAAAAAAGCGTTTATTTCGGGCTGAAAAACACGTTTTGAAAACTGTGCTGTTCCTGCCCTATAACTTACATGGGGTTGACCAAAGTTGCCAAAACGTGTTTATTTCTGCTGAAAAACACGTTTTGACAATTTCTGCACACTGGGGTTAAGGGCTGAGTCAGTGTGCTCTTCTGAGCCAGGCAGTTACACTGCGATTCCAAGGGCTGAGAAAACGCGTTTATTTCGGGCAGAAAAACACGTTTTGAAAACTGTGTTGTTCCTGCCCTATAACTTACATGGGGGTGACCAAAGTTGCCAAAACGTGTTTATTTCTGCTGAAAAACACGTTTTGACAATTTCTGATCACTGGGGTTAAGGGCTGACTCAGTGTGCTCTTCTGAGCCAAGCAGTTACACTGTGATTCCAAGTGCTGAAAAAAAGCGTTTATTTCGGGCTGAAAAACACGTTTTGAAAACTGTGCTGTTCCTGCCCTATAACTTACATGGGGGTGACCAAAGTTGCCAAAACGTGTTTATTTCTGCTGAAAAACATGTTTTGACAATTTCTGATCACTGGGGTTAAGGGCTGACTCTGTGTGCTCTTCTGAGCCAAGCAGTTACACTGCGATTCTAAGGGCTGAGAAAACGCGTTTATTTCGGGCTGAAAAACACGTTTTGAAAACTGTGCTGTTCCTGCCCTATAACTTACATGGGGGTGACCAAAGTTGCCAAAACGTGTTTATTTCTGCTGAAAAACATGTTTTGACAATTTCTGATCACTGGGGTTAAGGGCTGACTCTGTGTGCTCTTCTGAGCCAGGCAGTTACACTACGATTCTAAGGGCTGAGAAAACGCGTTTATATCGGGCTGAAAAACACGTTTTGAAAACTGTGCTGTTCCTGCCCTATAATTTACATGGGGGTGACCAAAGTTGCCAAAACGTGTTTATTTCTGCTGAAAAACACGTTTTGACAATTTCTGATCACTGGGGTGTAGGGCTGACTCAGTGTGCTCTTCTGAGCCAAGCAGTTACACTGTGATTCCAAGTGCTGAAAAAAAGCGTTTATTTCGGGCTGAAAAACACGTTTTGAAAACTGTGCTGTTCCTGCCCTATAACTTACATGGGGTTGACCAAAGTTGCCAAAACGTGTTTATTTCTGCTGAAAAACACGTTTTGACAATTTCTGCACACTGGGGTTAAGGGCTGAGTCAGTGTGCTCTTCTGAGCCAGGCAGTTACACTGCGATTCCAAGGGCTGAGAAAACGCGTTTATTTCGGGCTGAAAAACACGTTTTGAAAACTGTGTTGTTCCTGCCCTATAACTTACATGGGGGTGACCAAAGTTGCCAAAACGTGTTTATTTCTGCTGAAAAACACGTTTTGACAATTTCTGATCACTGGGGTTAAGGGCTGACTCTGTGTGCTCTTCTGAGCCAAGCAGTTACACTGCGATTCTAAGGGCTGAGAAAACGCGTTTATTTCGGGCTGAAAAACACGTTTTGAAAACTGTGCTGTTCCTGCCCTATAACTTACATGGGGGTGACCAAAGTTGCCAAAACGTGTTTATTTCTGCTGAAAAACAAGTTTTGACAATTTCTGATCACTGGGGTTAAGGGCTGAGTCAGTGTGCTCTTCTGAGCCAGGCAGTTACACTGCGATTCCAAGGGCTGAGAAAAAGCATTTATTTCGGGCTGAAAAACACGTTTTGAAAACTGTGCTGTTCCAGCCATATAACTTACATGGGGGAGACCAAAGTTGCCAAAACGTGTTTATTTCTGCTGAAAAACACGTTTTGACAATTTCTGATCACTGGGGTTAAGGGCTGACTCAGTGTGCTCTTCTGAGCCAGGCAGTTACACTGCGATTCCAAGGGCTGAGAAAAAGTGTTTATTTCGGGCTGAAAAACACGTTTTGAAAACTGTGCTGTTCCTGCCCTATAACTTACATGGGGGTGACCAAAGTTGCCAAAACGTGTTTATTTCTGCTGAAAAACACGTTTTGACAATTTCTGCACACTGGGGTTAAGGGCTGAGTCAGTGTGCTCTTCTGAGCCAGGCAGTTACACTACGATTCTAAGGGCTGAGAAAACGCGTTTATTTCGGGCTGAAAAACACGTTTTGAAAACTGTGCTGTTCCTGCCCTATAACTTATATGGGGGTGACCAAAGTTGCCAAAACGTGTTTATTTCTGCTGAAAAACACGTTTTGACAATTTCTGATCACTGGGGTGTAGGGCTGACTCAGTGTGCTCTTCTGAGCCAAGCAGTTACACTGTGATTCCAAGTGCTGAAAAAAAGCGTTTATTTCGGGCTGAAAAACACGTTTTGAAAACTGTGCTGTTCCTGCCCTATAACTTACATGGGGGTGACCAAAGTTGCCAAAACGTGTTTATTTCTGCTGAAAAACACGTTTTGACAATTTCTGCACACTGGGGTTAAGGGCTGAGTCAGTGTGCTCTTCTGAGCCAGGCAGTTACACTGCGATTCCAAGGGCTGAGAAAACGCGTTTATTTCGGGCAGAAAAACACGTTTTGAAAACTGTGTTGTTCCTGCCCTATAACTTACATGGGGGTGACCAAAGTTGCCAAAACGTGTTTATTTCTGCTGAAAAACACGTTTTGACAATTTCTGATCACTGGGGTTAAGGGCTGACTCAGTGTGCTCTTCTGAGCCAAGCAGTTACACTGTGATTTCAAGTGCTGAAAAAAAGTGTTTATTTCGGGCTGAAAAACACGTTTTGAAAACTGTGCTGTTCCTGCCCTATAACTTACATGGGGGTGACCAAAGTTGCCAAAACGTGTTTATTTCTGCTGAAAAACATGTTTTGACAATTTCTGATCACTGGGGTTAAGGGCTGACTCTGTGTGCTCTTCTGAGCCAAGCAGTTACACTGCGATTCTAAGGGCTGAGAAAACGCGTTTATTTCGGGCTGAAAAACACGTTTTGAAAACTGTGCTGTTCCTGCCCTATAACTTACATGGGGGTGACCAAAGTTGCCAAAACGTGTTTATTTCTGCTGAAAAACACGTTTTGACAATTTCTGCACACTGGGGTTAAGGGCTGAGTCAGTGTGCTCTTCTGAGCCAGGCAGTTACACTATGATTCTAAGGGCTGAGAAAACGCGTTTATTTCGGGCTGAAAAACACGTTTTGAAAACTGTGCTGTTCCTGCCCTATAACTTACATGGGGGTGACCAAAGTTGCCAAAACGTGTTTATTTCTGCTGAAAAACACGTTTTGACAATTTCTGATCACTGGGGTGTAGGGCTGACTCAGTGTGCTCTTCTGAGCCAAGCAGTTACACTGTGATTCCAAGTGCTGAAAAAAAGCGTTTATTTCGGGCTGAAAAACACGTTTTGAAAACTGTGCTGTTCCTGCCCTATAACTTACATGGGGGTGACCAAAGTTGCCAAAACGTGTTTATTTCTGCTGAAAAACACGTTTTGACAATTTCTGCACACTGGGGTTAAGGTATGAGTCAGTGTGCTCTTCTGAGCCAGGCAGTTACACTGCGATTCTAAGGGCTGAGAAAACGCGTTTATTTCGGACTGAAAAACACGTTTTGAAAACTGTGCTGTTCCTGCCCTATAACTTACATGGGGGTGACCAAAGTTGCCAAAACGTGTTTATTTCTGCTGAAAAACACGTTTTGACAATTTCTGATCACTGGGGTTAAGGGCTGACTCAGTGTGCTCTTCTGAGCCAAGCAGTTACACTGTGATTCCAAGTGCTGAAAAAAAGCGTTTATTTCGGGCTGAAAAACACGTTTTGAAAACTGTGCTGTTCCTGCCCTATAACTTACATGGGGTTGACCAAAGTTGCCAAAACGTGTTTATTTCTGCTGAAAAACACGTTTTGACAATTTCTGCACACTGGGGTTAAGGGCTGAGTCAGTGTGCTCTTCTGAGCCAGGCAGTTACACTGCGATTCCAAGGGCTGAGAAAACGTGTTTATTTCGGGCAGAAAAACACGTTTTGAAAACTGTGTTGTTCCTGCCCTATAACTTACATGGGGGTGACCAAAGTTGCCAAAACGTGTTTATTTCTGCTGAAAAACACGTTTTGACAATTTCTGATCACTGGGGTTAAGGGCTGACTCAGTGTGCTCTTCTGAGCCAAGCAGTTACACTGTGATTCCAAGTGCTGAAAAAAAGCGTTTATTTCGGGCTGAAAAACACGTTTTGAAAACTGTGCTGTTCCTGCCCTATAACTTACATGGGGGTGACCAAAGTTGCCAAAACGTGTTTATTTCTGCTGAAAAACATGTTTTGACAATTTCTGATCACTGGGGTTAAGGGCTGACTCTGTGTGCTCTTCTGAGCCAAGCAGTTACACTGCGATTCTAAGGGCTGAGAAAACGCGTTTATTTCGGGCTGAAAAACACGTTTTGAAAACTGTGCTGTTCCTGCCCTATAACTTACATGGGGGTGACCAAAGTTGCCAAAACGTGTTTATTTCTGCTGAAAAACACGTTTTGACAATTTCTGATCACTGGGGTTAAGGGCTGACTCAGTGTGCTCTTCTGAGCCAAGCAGTTACACTGTGATTCCAAGTGCTGAAAAAAAGCGTTTATTTCGGGCTGAAAAACACGTTTTGAAAACTGTGCTGTTCCTGCCCTATAACTTACATGGGGTTGACCAAAGTTGCCAAAACGTGTTTATTTCTGCTGAAAAACACGTTTTGACAATTTCTGCACACTGGGGTTAAGGGCTGAGTCAGTGTGCTCTTCTGAGCCAGGCAGTTACACTGCGATTCCAAGGGCTGAGAAAACGCGTTTATTTCGGGCTGAAAAACACGTTTTGAAAACTGTGCTGTTCCTGCCCTATAACTTACATGGGGGTGACCAAAGTTGCCAAAACGTGTTTATTTCTGCTGAAAAACATGTTTTGACAATTTCTGATCACTGGGGTTAAGGGCTGACTCTGTGTGCTCTTCTGAGCCAAGCAGTTACACTGCGATTCTAAGGGCTGAGAAAACGCGTTTATTTCGGGCTGAAAAACACGTTTTGAAAACTGTGCTGTTCCTGCCCTATAACTTACATGGGGGTGACCAAAGTTGCCAAAACGTGTTTATTTCTGCTGAAAAACACGTTTTGACAATTTCTGATCACTGGGGTGTAGGGCTGACTCAGTGTGCTCTTCTGAGCCAAGCAGTTACACTGTGATTCCAAGTGCTGAAAAAAAGCGTTTATTTCGGGCTGAAAAACACGTTTTGAAAACTGTGCTGTTCCTGCCCTATAACTTACATGGGGGTGACCAAAGTTGCCAAAACGTGTTTATTTCTGCTGAAAAACATGTTTTGACAATTTCTGATCACTGGGGTTAAGGGCTGACTCTGTGTGCTCTTCTGAGCCAAGCAGTTACACTGCGATTCCAAGGGATGAGAAAAAGCGTTTATTTCGGGCTGAAAAACACGTTTTGAAAACTGTGCTGTTCCTGCCCTATAACTTACATGGGGGTGACCAAAGTTGCCAAAACGTGTTTATTTCTGCTGAAAAACACGTTTTGACAATTTCTGATCACTGGGGTGTAGGGCTGACTCAGTGTGCTCTTCTGAGCCAAGCAGTTACACTGTGATTCCAAGTGCTGAAAAAAAGCGTTTATTTCGGGCTGAAAAACACGTTTTGAAAACTGTGCTGTTCCTGCCCTATAACTTACATGGGGTTGACCAAAGTTGCCAAAACGTGTTTATTTCTGCTGAAAAACACGTTTTGACAATTTCTGCACACTGGGGTTAAGGGCTGAGTCAGTGTGCTCTTCTGAGCCAGGCAGTTACACTGCGATTCCAAGGGCTGAGAAAACGCGTTTATTTCGGGCTGAAAAACACGTTTTGAAAACTGTGTTGTTCCTGCCCTATAACTTACATGGGGGTGACCAAAGTTGCCAAAACGTGTTTATTTCTGCTGAAAAACACGTTTTGACAATTTCTGATCACTGGGGTTAAGGGCTGACTCAGTGTGCTCTTCTGAGCCAAGCAGTTACACTGTGATTCCAAGTGCTGAAAAAAAGCGTTTATTTCGGGCTGAAAAACACGTTTTGAAAACTCTGCTGTTCCTGCCCTATAACTTACATGGGGGTGACCAAAGTTGCCAAAATGTGTTTATTTCTGCTGAAAAACATGTTTTGACAATTTCTGATCACTGGGGTTAAGGGCTGACTCTGTGTGCTCTTCTGAGCCAAGCAGTTACACTGCGATTCTAAGGGCTGAGAAAACGCGTTTATTTCGGGCTGAAAAACACGTTTTGAAAACTGTGCTGTTCCTGCCCTATAACTTACATGGGGGTGACCAAAGTTGCCAAAACGTGTTTATTTCTGCTGAAAAACATGTTTTGACAATTTCTGATCACTGGGGTTAAGGGCTGACTCTGTGTGCTCTTCTGAGCCAAGCAGTTACACTGCGATTCTAAGGGCTGAGAAAACGCGTTTATTTCGGGCTGAAAAACACGTTTTGAAAACTGTGCTGTTCCTGCCCTATAACTTACATGGGGGTGACCAAAGTTGCCAAAACGTGTTTATTTCTGCTGAAAAACAAGTTTTGACAATTTCTGATCACTGGGGTTAAGGGCTGAGTCAGTGTGCTCTTCTGAGCCAGGCAGTTACACTGCGATTCCAAGGGCTGAGAAAAAGCGTTTATTTCGGGCTGAAAAACACGTTTTGAAAACTGTGCTGTTCCAGCCATATAACTTACATGGGGGAGACCAAAGTTGCCAAAACGTGTTTATTTCTGCTGAAAAACACGTTTTGACAATTTCTGATCACTGGGGTTAAGGGCTGACTCAGTGTGCTCTTCTGAGCCAGGCAGTTACACTGCGATTCCAAGGGATGAGAAAAAGCGTTTATTTCGGGCTGAAAAACACGTTTTGAAAACTGTGCTGTTCCTGCCCTATAACTTACATGGGGGTGACCAAAGTTGCCAAAACGTGTTTATTTCTGCTGAAAAACACGTTTTGACAATTTCTGCACACTGGGGTTAAGGGCTGAGTCAGTGTGCTCTTCTGAGCCAGGCAGTTACACTATGATTCTAAGGGCTGAGAAAACGCGTTTATTTCGGGCTGAAAAACACGTTTTGAAAACTGTGCTGTTCCTGCCCTATAACTTACATGGGGGTGACCAAAGTTGCCAAAACGTGTTTATTTCTGCTGAAAAACACGTTTTGACAATTTCTGATCACTGGGGTGTAGGGCTGACTCAGTGTGCTCTTCTGAGCCAAGCAGTTACACTGTGATTCCAAGTGCTGAAAAAAAGCGTTTATTTCGGGCTGAAAAACACGTTTTGAAAACTGTGCTGTTCCTGCCCTATAACTTACATGGGGGTGACCAAAGTTGCCAAAACGTGTTTATTTCTGCTGAAAAACACGTTTTGACAATTTCTGCACACTGGGGTTAAGGGCTGAGTCAGTGTGCTCTTCTGAGCCAGGCAGTTACACTGCGATTCTAAGGGCTGAGAAAACGCGTTTATTTCGGACTGAAAAACACGTTTTGAAAACTGTGCTGTTCCTGCCCTATAACTTACATGGGGGTGACCAAAGTTGCCAAAACGTGTTTATTTCTGCTGAAAAACACGTTTTGACAATTTCTGATCACTGGGGTTAAGGGCTGACTCAGTGTGCTCTTCTGAGCCAAGCAGTTACACTGTGATTCCAAGTGCTGAAAAAAAGCGTTTATTTCGGGCTGAAAAACACGTTTTGAAAACTGTGCTGTTCCTGCCCTATAACTTACATGGGGTTGACCAAAGTTGCCAAAACGTGTTTATTTCTGCTGAAAAACACGTTTTGACAATTTCTGCACACTGGGGTTAAGGGCTGAGTCAGTGTGCTCTTCTGAGCCAGGCAGTTACACTGCGATTCCAAGGGCTGAGAAAACGCGTTTATTTCGGGCAGAAAAACACGTTTTGAAAACTGTGTTGTTCCTGCCCTATAACTTACATGGGGGTGACCAAAGTTGCCAAAACGTGTTTATTTCTGCTGAAAAACACGTTTTGACAATTTCTGATCACTGGGGTTAAGGGCTGACTCAGTGTGCTCTTCTGAGCCAAGCAGTTACACTGTGATTCCAAGTGCTGAAAAAAAGCGTTTATTTCGGGCTGAAAAACACGTTTTGAAAACTGTGCTGTTCCTGCCCTATAACTTACATGGGGGTGACCAAAGTTGCCAAAACGTGTTTATTTCTGCTGAAAAACATGTTTTGACAATTTCTGATCACTGGGGTTAAGGGCTGACTCTGTGTGCTCTTCTGAGCCAAGCAGTTACACTGCGATTCTAAGGGCTGAGAAAACGCGTTTATTTCGGGCTGAAAAACACGTTTTGAAAACTGTGCTGTTCCTGCCCTATAACTTACATGGGGTTGACCAAAGTTGCCAAAACGTGTTTATTTCTGCTGAAAAACACGTTTTGACAATTTCTGCACACTGGGGTTAAGGGCTGAGTCAGTGTGCTCTTCTGAGCCAGGCAGTTACACTGCGATTCCAAGGGCTGAGAAAACGCGTTTATTTCGGGCTGAAAAACACGTTTTGAAAACTGTGCTGTTCCTGCCCTATAACTTACATGGGGGTGACCAAAGTTGCCAAAACGTGTTTATTTCTGCTGAAAAACATGTTTTGACAATTTCTGATCACTGGGGTTAAGGGCTGACTCTGTGTGCTCTTCTGAGCCAAGCAGTTACACTGCGATTCTAAGGGCTGAGAAAACGCGTTTATTTCGGGCTGAAAAACACGTTTTGAAAACTGTGCTGTTCCTGCCCTATAACTTACATGGGGGTGACCAAAGTTGCCAAAACGTGTTTATTTCTGCTGAAAAACATGTTTTGACAATTTCTGATCACTGGGGTTAAGGGCTGACTCTGTGTGCTCTTCTGAGCCAAGCAGTTACACTGCGATTCTAAGGGCTGAGAAAACGCGTTTATTTCGGGCTGAAAAACACGTTTTGAAAACTGTGCTGTTCCTGCCCTATAACTTACATGGGGGTGACCAAAGTTGCCAAAACGTGTTTATTTCTGCTGAAAAACAAGTTTTGACAATTTCTGATCACTGGGGTTAAGGGCTGAGTCAGTGTGCTCTTCTGAGCCAGGCAGTTACACTGCGATTCCAAGGGCTGAGAAAAAGCGTTTATTTCGGGCTGAAAAACACGTTTTGAAAACTGTGCTGTTCCAGCCATATAACTTACATGGGGGAGACCAAAGTTGCCAAAACGTGTTTATTTCTGCTGAAAAACACGTTTTGACAATTTCTGATCACTGGGGTTAAGGGCTGACTCAGTGTGCTCTTCGGAGCCAGGCAGTTACACTGCGATTCCAAGGGCTGAGAAAAAGCGTTTATTTCGGGCTGAAAAACACGTTTTGAAAACTGTGCTGTTCCTGCCCTATAACTTACATGGGGGTGACCAAAGTTGCCAAAACGTGTTTATTTCTGCTGAAAAACACGTTTTGACAATTTCTGCACACTGGGGTTAAGGGCTGAGTCAGTGTGCTCTTCTGAGCCAGGCAGTTACACTACGATTCTAAGGGCTGAGAAAACGCGTTTATTTCGGGCTGAAAAACACGTTTTGAAAACTGTGCTGTTCCTGCCCTATAACTTACATGGGGGTGACCAAAGTTGCCAAAACGTGTTTATTTCTGCTGAAAAACACGTTTTGACAATTTCTGATCACTGGGGTGTAGGGCTGACTCAGTGTGCTCTTCTGAGCCAAGCAGTTACACTGTGATTCCAAGTGCTGAAAAAAAGCGTTTATTTCGGGCTGAAAAACACGTTTTGAAAACTGTGCTGTTCCTGCCCTATAACTTACATGGGGTTGACCAAAGTTGCCAAAACGTGTTTATTTCTGCTGAAAAACACGTTTTGACAATTTCTGATCACTGGGGTTAAGGGCTGACTCAGTGTGCTCTTCTGAGCCAAGAAGTTACACTGTGATTCCAAGTGCTGAAAAAAAGCGTTTATTTCGGGCTGAAAAACACGTTTTGAAAACTGTGCTGTTCCTGCCCTATAACTTACATGGGGGTGACCAAAGTTGCCAAAACGTGTTTATTTCTGCTGAAAAACATGTTTTGACAATTTCTGATCACTGGGGTTAAGGGCTGACTCTGTGTGCTCTTCTGAGCCAAGCAGTTACACTGCGATTCTAAGGGCTGAGAAAACGCGTTTATTTCGGGCTGAAAAACACGTTTTGAAAACTGTGCTGTTCCTGCCCTATAACTTACATGGGGGTGACCAAAGTTGCCAAAACGTGTTTATTTCTGCTGAAAAACATGTTTTGACAATTTCTGATCACTGGGGTTAAGGGCTGACTCTGTGTGCTCTTCTGAGCCAGGCAGTTACACTACGATTCTAAGGGCTGAGAAAACGCGTTTATTTCGGGCTGAAAAACACGTTTTGAAAACTGTGCTGTTCCTGCCCTATAACTTACATGGGGTTGACCAAAGTTGCCAAAACGTGTTTATTTCTGCTGAAAAACACGTTTTGACAATTTCTGCACACTGGGGTTAAGGGCTGAGTCAGTGTGCTCTTCTGAGCTAGGCAGTTACACTGCGATTCCAAGGGCTGAGAAAAAGCGTTTATTTCGGGCTGAAAAACACGTTTTGAAAACTGTGTTGTTCCTGCCCTATAACTTACATGGGGGTGACCAAAGTTGCCAAAACGTGTTTATTTCTGCTGAAAAACACGTTTTGACAATTTCTGATCACTGGGGTTAAGGGCTGACTCAGTGTGCTCTTCTGAGCCAAGCAGTTACACTGTGATTCCAAGTGCTGAAAAAAAGCGTTTATTTCGGGCTGAAAAACACGTTTTGAAAACTCTGCTGTTCCTGCCCTATAACTTACATGGGGGTGACCAAAGTTGCCAAAACGTGTTTATTTCTGCTGAAAAACATGTTTTGACAATTTCTGATCACTGGGGTTAAGGGCTGACTCTGTGTGCTCTTCTGAGCCAAGCAGTTACACTGCGATTCTAAGGGCTGAGAAAACGCGTTTATTTCGGGCTGAAAAACACGTTTTGAAAACTGTGCTGTTCCTGCCCTATAACTTACATGGGGGTGACCAAAGTTGCCAAAACGTGTTTATTTCTGCTGAAAAACATGTTTTGACAATTTCTGATCACTGGGGTTAAGGGCTGACTCTGTGTGCTCTTCTGAGCCAAGCAGTTACACTGCGATTCTAAGGGCTGAGAAAACGCGTTTATTTCGGGCTGAAAAACACGTTTTGAAAACTGTGCTGTTCCTGCCCTATAACTTACATGGGGGTGACCAAAGTTGCCAAAACGTGTTTATTTCTGCTGAAAAACAAGTTTTGACAATTTCTGATCACTGGGGTTAAGGGCTGAGTCAGTGTGCTCTTCTGAGCCAGGCAGTTACACTGCGATTCCAAGGGCTGAGAAAAAGCGTTTATTTCGGGCTGAAAAACACGTTTTGAAAACTGTGCTGTTCCAGCCATATAACTTACATGGGGGAGACCAAAGTTGCCAAAACGTGTTTATTTCTGCTGAAAAACACGTTTTGACAATTTCTGATCACTGGGGTTAAGGGCTGACTCAGTGTGCTCTTCGGAGCCAGGCAGTTACACTGCGATTCCAAGGGCTGAGAAAAAGCGTTTATTTCGGGCTGAAAAACACGTTTTGAAAACTGTGCTGTTCCTGCCCTATAACTTACATGGGGGTGACCAAAGTTGCCAAAACGTGTTTATTTCTGCTGAAAAACACGTTTTGACAATTTCTGCACACTGGGGTTAAGGGCTGAGTCAGTGTGCTCTTCTGAGCCAGGCAGTTACACTACGATTCTAAAGGCTGAGAAAACGCGTTTATTTCGGGCTGAAAAACACGTTTTGAAAACTGTGCTGTTCCTGCCCTATAACTTACATGGGGGTGACCAAAGTTGCCAAAACGTGTTTATTTCTGCTGAAAAACACGTTTTGACAATTTCTGATCACTGGGGTGTAGGGCTGACTCAGTGTGCTCTTCTGAGCCAAGCAGTTACACTGTGATTCCAAGTGCTGAAAAAAAGCGTTTATTTCGGGCTGAAAAACACGTTTTGAAAACTGTGCTGTTCCTGCCCTATAACTTACATGGGGGTGACCAAAGTTGCCAAAACGTGTTTATTTCTGCTGAAAAACACGTTTTGACAATTTCTGCACACTGGGGTTAAGGGCTGAGTCAGTGTGCTCTTCTGAGCCAGGCAGTTACACTGCGATTCCAAGGGCTGAGAAAACGCGTTTATTTCGGGCAGAAAAACACGTTTTGAAAACTGTGTTGTTCCTGCCCTATAACTTACATGGGGGTGACCAAAGTTGCCAAAACGTGTTTATTTCTGCTGAAAAACACGTTTTGACAATTTCTGATCACTGGGGTTAAGGGCTGACTCAGTGTGCTCTTCTGAGCCAAGCAGTTACACTGTGATTCCAAGTGCTGAAAAAAAGCGTTTATTTCGGGCTGAAAAACACGTTTTGAAAACTGTGCTGTTCCTGCCCTATAACTTACATGGGGGTGACCAAAGTTGCCAAAACGTGTTTATTTCTGCTGAAAAACATGTTTTGACAATTTCTGATCACTGGGGTTAAGGGCTGACTCTGTGTGCTCTTCTGAGCCAAGCAGTTACACTGCGATTCTAAGGGCTGAGAAAACGCGTTTATTTCGGGCTGAAAAACACGTTTTGAAAACTGTGCTGTTCCTGCCCTATAACTTACATGGGGTTGACCAAAGTTGCCAAAACGTGTTTATTTCTGCTGAAAAACACGTTTTGACAATTTCTGCACACTGGGGTTAAGGGCTGAGTCAGTGTGCTCTTCTGAGCCAGGCAGTTACACTGCGATTCCAAGGGCTGAGAAAACGCGTTTATTTCGGGCTGAAAAACACGTTTTGAAAACTGTGCTGTTCCTGCCCTATAACTTACATGGGGGTGACCAAAGTTGCCAAAACGTGTTTATTTCTGCTGAAAAACATGTTTTGACAATTTCTGATCACTGGGGTTAAGGGCTGACTCTGTGTGCTCTTCTGAGCCAAGCAGTTACACTGCGATTCTAAGGGCTGAGAAAACGCGTTTATTTCGGGCTGAAAAACACGTTTTGAAAACTGTGCTGTTCCTGCCCTATAACTTACATGGGGGTGACCAAAGTTGCCAAAACGTGTTTATTTCTGCTGAAAAACATGTTTTGACAATTTCTGATCACTGGGGTTAAGGGCTGACTCTGTGTGCTCTTCTGAGCCAAGCAGTTACACTGCGATTCTAAGGGCTGAGAAAACGCGTTTATTTCGGGCTGAAAAACACGTTTTGAAAACTGTGCTGTTCCTGCCCTATAACTTACATGGGGGTGACCAAAGTTGCCAAAACGTGTTTATTTCTGCTGAAAAACAAGTTTTGACAATTTCTGATCACTGGGGTTAAGGGCTGAGTCAGTGTGCTCTTCTGAGCCAGGCAGTTACACTGCGATTCCAAGGGCTGAGAAAAAGCGTTTATTTCGGGCTGAAAAACACGTTTTGAAAACTGTGCTGTTCCAGCCATATAACTTACATGGGGGAGACCAAAGTTGCCAAAACGTGTTTATTTCTGCTGAAAAACACGTTTTGACAATTTCTGATCACTGGGGTTAAGGGCTGACTCAGTGTGCTCTTCGGAGCCAGGCAGTTACACTGCGATTCCAAGGGCTGAGAAAAAGCGTTTATTTCGGGCTGAAAAACACGTTTTGAAAACTGTGCTGTTCCTGCCCTATAACTTACATGGGGGTGACCAAAGTTGCCAAAACGTGTTTATTTCTGCTGAAAAACACGTTTTGACAATTTCTGCACACTGGGGTTAAGGGCTGAGTCAGTGTGCTCTTCTGAGCCAGGCAGTTACACTACGATTCTAAGGGCTGAGAAAACGCGTTTATTTCGGGCTGAAAAACACGTTTTGAAAACTGTGCTGTTCCTGCCCTATAACTTACATGGGGGTGACCAAAGTTGCCAAAACGTGTTTATTTCTGCTGAAAAACACGTTTTGACAATTTCTGATCACTGGGGTGTAGGGCTGACTCAGTGTGCTCTTCTGAGCCAAGCAGTTACACTGTGATTCCAAGTGCTGAAAAAAAGCGTTTATTTCGGGCTGAAAAACACGTTTTGAAAACTGTGCTGTTCCTGCCCTATAACTTACATGGGGTTGACCAAAGTTGCCAAAACGTGTTTATTTCTGCTGAAAAACACGTTTTGACAATTTCTGATCACTGGGGTTAAGGGCTGACTCAGTGTGCTCTTCTGAGCCAAGAAGTTACACTGTGATTCCAAGTGCTGAAAAAAAGCGTTTATTTCGGGCTGAAAAACACGTTTTGAAAACTGTGCTGTTCCTGCCCTATAACTTACATGGGGGTGACCAAAGTTGCCAAAACGTGTTTATTTCTGCTGAAAAACATGTTTTGACAATTTCTGATCACTGGGGTTAAGGGCTGACTCTGTGTGCTCTTCTGAGCCAAGCAGTTACACTGCGATTCTAAGGGCTGAGAAAACGCGTTTATTTCGGGCTGAAAAACACGTTTTGAAAACTGTGCTGTTCCTGCCCTATAACTTACATGGGGGTGACCAAAGTTGCCAAAACGTGTTTATTTCTGCTGAAAAACATGTTTTGACAATTTCTGATCACTGGGGTTAAGGGCTGACTCTGTGTGCTCTTCTGAGCCAGGCAGTTACACTACGATTCTAAGGGCTGAGAAAACGCGTTTATTTCGGGCTGAAAAACACGTTTTGAAAACTGTGCTGTTCCTGCCCTATAACTTACATGGGGTTGACCAAAGTTGCCAAAACGTGTTTATTTCTGCTGAAAAACACGTTTTGACAATTTCTGCACACTGGGGTTAAGGGCTGAGTCAGTGTGCTCTTCTGAGCTAGGCAGTTACACTGCGATTCCAAGGGCTGAGAAAAAGCGTTTATTTCGGGCTGAAAAACACGTTTTGAAAACTGTGTTGTTCCTGCCCTATAACTTACATGGGGGTGACCAAAGTTGCCAAAACGTGTTTATTTCTGCTGAAAAACACGTTTTGACAATTTCTGATCACTGGGGTTAAGGGCTGACTCAGTGTGCTCTTCTGAGCCAAGCAGTTACACTGTGATTCCAAGTGCTGAAAAAAAGCGTTTATTTCGGGCTGAAAAACACGTTTTGAAAACTCTGCTGTTCCTGCCCTATAACTTACATGGGGGTGACCAAAGTTGCCAAAACGTGTTTATTTCTGCTGAAAAACATGTTTTGACAATTTCTGATCACTGGGGTTAAGGGCTGACTCTGTGTGCTCTTCTGAGCCAAGCAGTTACACTGCGATTCTAAGGGCTGAGAAAACGCGTTTATTTCGGGCTGAAAAACACGTTTTGAAAACTGTGCTGTTCCTGCCCTATAACTTACATGGGGGTGACCAAAGTTGCCAAAACGTGTTTATTTCTGCTGAAAAACATGTTTTGACAATTTCTGATCACTGGGGTTAAGGGCTGACTCTGTGTGCTCTTCTGAGCCAAGCAGTTACACTGCGATTCTAAGGGCTGAGAAAACGCGTTTATTTCGGGCTGAAAAACACGTTTTGAAAACTGTGCTGTTCCTGCCCTATAACTTACATGGGGGTGACCAAAGTTGCCAAAACGTGTTTATTTCTGCTGAAAAACAAGTTTTGACAATTTCTGATCACTGGGGTTAAGGGCTGAGTCAGTGTGCTCTTCTGAGCCAGGCAGTTACACTGCGATTCCAAGGGCTGAGAAAAAGCGTTTATTTCGGGCTGAAAAACACGTTTTGAAAACTGTGCTGTTCCAGCCATATAACTTACATGGGGGAGACCAAAGTTGCCAAAACGTGTTTATTTCTGCTGAAAAACACGTTTTGACAATTTCTGATCACTGGGGTTAAGGGCTGACTCAGTGTGCTCTTCGGAGCCAGGCAGTTACACTGCGATTCCAAGGGCTGAGAAAAAGCGTTTATTTCGGGCTGAAAAACACGTTTTGAAAACTGTGCTGTTCCTGCCCTATAACTTACATGGGGGTGACCAAAGTTGCCAAAACGTGTTTATTTCTGCTGAAAAACACGTTTTGACAATTTCTGCACACTGGGGTTAAGGGCTGAGTCAGTGTGCTCTTCTGAGCCAGGCAGTTACACTACGATTCTAAAGGCTGAGAAAACGCGTTTATTTCGGGCTGAAAAACACGTTTTGAAAACTGTGCTGTTCCTGCCCTATAACTTACATGGGGGTGACCAAAGTTGCCAAAACGTGTTTATTTCTGCTGAAAAACACGTTTTGACAATTTCTGATCACTGGGGTGTAGGGCTGACTCAGTGTGCTCTTCTGAGCCAAGCAGTTACACTGTGATTCCAAGTGCTGAAAAAAAGCGTTTATTTCGGGCTGAAAAACACGTTTTGAAAACTGTGCTGTTCCTGCCCTATAACTTACATGGGGTTGACCAAAGTTGCCAAAACGTGTTTATTTCTGCTGAAAAACACGTTTTGACAATTTCTGCACACTGGGGTTAAGGGCTGAGTCAGTGTGCTCTTCTGAGCCAGGCAGTTACACTGCGATTCCAAGGGCTGAGAAAACGCGTTTATTTCGGGCTGAAAAACACGTTTTGAAAACTGTGTTGTTCCTGCCCTATAACTTACATGGGGGTGACCAAAGTTGCCAAAACGTGTTTATTTCTGCTGAAAAACACGTTTTGACAATTTCTGATCACTGGGGTTAAGGGCTGACTCAGTGTGCTCTTCTGAGCCAAGCAGTTACACTGTGATTCCAAGTGCTGAAAAAAAGCGTTTATTTCGGGCTGAAAAACACGTTTTGAAAACTGTGCTGTTCCTGCCCTATAACTTACATGGGGGTGACCAAAGTTGCCAAAACGTGTTTATTTCTGCTGAAAAACACGTTTTGACAATTTCTGCACACTGGGGTTAAGGGCTGAGTCAGTGTGCTCTTCTGAGCCAAGCAGTTACACTGCGATTCTAAGGGCTGAGAAAACGCGTTTATTTCGGGCTGAAAAACACGTTTTGAAAACTGTGCTGTTCCTGCCCTATAACTTACATGGGGGTGACCAAAGTTGCCAAAACGTGTTTATTTCTGCTGAAAAACATGTTTTGACAATTTCTGATCACTGGGGTTAAGGGCTGACTCTGTGTGCTCTTCTGAGCCAAGCAGTTACACTGCGATTCTAAGGGCTGAGAAAACGCGTTTATTTCGGGCTGAAAAACACGTTTTGAAAACTGTGCTGTTCCTGCCCTATAACTTACATGGGGGTGACCAAAGTTGCCAAAACGTGTTTATTTCTGCTGAAAAACAAGTTTTGACAATTTCTGATCACTGGGGTTAAGGGCTGAGTCAGTGTGCTCTTCTGAGCCAGGCAGTTACACTGCGATTCCAAGGGCTGAGAAAAAGCGTTTATTTCGGGCTGAAAAACACGTTTTGAAAACTGTGCTGTTCCAGCCATATAACTTACATGGGGGAGACCAAAGTTGCCAAAACGTGTTTATTTCTGCTGAAAAACACGTTTTGACAATTTCTGATCACTGGGGTTAAGGGCTGACTCAGTGTGCTCTTCGGAGCCAGGCAGTTACACTGCGATTCCAAGGGCTGAGAAAAAGCGTTTATTTCGGGCTGAAAAACACGTTTTGAAAACTGTGCTGTTCCTGCCCTATAACTTACATGGGGGTGACCAAAGTTGCCAAAACGTGTTTATTTCTGCTGAAAAACACGTTTTGACAATTTCTGCACACTGGGGTTAAGGGCTGAGTCAGTGTGCTCTTCTGAGCCAGGCAGTTACACTACGATTCTAAGGGCTGAGAAAACGCGTTTATTTCGGGCTGAAAAACACGTTTTGAAAACTGTGCTGTTCCTGCCCTATAACTTACATGGGGGTGACCAAAGTTGCCAAAACGTGTTTATTTCTGCTGAAAAACACGTTTTGACAATTTCTGATCACTGGGGTTAAGGGCTGACTCAGTGTGCTCTTCTGAGCCAAGCAGTTACACTGTGATTCCAAGTGCTGAAAAAAAGCGTTTATTTCGGGCTGAAAAACACGTTTTGAAAACTGTGCTGTTCCTGCCCTATAACTTACATTGGGGTGACCAAAGTTGCCAAAACGTGTTTATTTCTGCTGAAAAACACGTTTTGACAATTTCTGCACACTGGGGTTAAGGGCTGAGTCAGTGTGCTCTTCTGAGCCAGGCAGTTACACTGCGATTCTAAGGGCTGAGAAAACGCGTTTATTTCGGGCTGAAAAACACGTTTTGAAAACTGTGCTGTTCCTGCCCTTTAACTTACATGGGGGTGACCAAAGTTGCCAAAACGTGTTTATTTCTGCTGAAAAACACGTTTTGACAATTTCTGATCACTGGGGTTAAGGGCTGACTCAGTGTGCTCTTCTGAGCCAAGCAGTTACACTGTGATTCCAAGTGCTGAAAAAAAGCGTTTATTTCGGGCTGAAAAACACGTTTTGAAAACTGTGCTGTTCCTGCCCTATAACTTACATGGGGGTGACCAAAGTTGCCAAAACGTGTTTATTTCTGCTGAAAAACACGTTTTGACAATTTCTGATCACTGGGGTTAAGGGCTGACTCTGTGTGCTCTTCTGAGCCAAGCAGTTACACTGCGATTCTAAGGGCTGAGAAAACGCGTTTATTTCGGGCTGAAAAACACGTTTTGAAAACTGTGCTGTTCCTGCCCTATAACTTACATGGGGGTGACCAAAGTTGCCAAAACGTGTTTATTTCTGCTGAAAAACAAGTTTTGACAATTTCTGATCACTGGGGTTAAGGGCTGAGTCAGTGTGCTCTTCTGAGCCAGGCAGTTACACTGCGATTCCAAGGGCTGAGAAAAAGCGTTTATTTCGGGCTGAAAAACACGTTTTGAAAACTGTGCTGTTCCAGCCATATAACTTACATGGGGGAGACCAAAGTTGCCAAAACGTGTTTATTTCTGCTGAAAAACACGTTTTGACAATTTCTGATCACTGGGGTTAAGGGCTGACTCAGTGTGCTCTTCGGAGCCAGGCAGTTACACTGCGATTCTAAGGGCTGAGAAAAAGCGTTTATTTCGGGCTGAAAAACACGTTTTGAAAACTGTGCTGTTCCTGCCCTATAACTTACATGGTGGTGACCAAAGTTGCCAAAACGTGTTTATTTCTGCTGAAAAACACGTTTTGACAATTTCTGCACACTGGGGTTAAGGGCTGAGTCAGTGTGCTCTTCTGAGCCAGGCAGTTACACTGCGATTCTAAGGGCTGAGAAAACGCGTTTATTTCGGGCTGAAAAACACGTTTTGAAAACTGTGCTGTTCCTGCCCTATAACTTACATGGGGGTGACCAAAGTTGCCAAAACGTGTTTATTTCTGCTGAAAAACACGTTTTGACAATTTCTGATCACTGGGGTTAAGGGCTGACTCAGTGTGCTCTTCTGAGCCAAGCAGTTACACTGTGATTCCAAGTGCTGAAAAAAAGCGTTTATTTCGGGCTGAAAAACACGTTTTGAAAACTGTGCTGTTCCTGCCCTATAACTTACATGGGGTTGACCAAAGTTGCCAAAACGTGTTTATTTCTGCTGAAAAACACGTTTTGACAATTTCTGCACACTGGGGTTAAGGGCTGAGTCAGTGTGCTCTTCTGAGCCAGGCAGTTACACTGCGATTCCAAGGGCTGAGAAAACGCGTTTATTTCGGGCTGAAAAACACGTTTTGAAAACTGTGTTGTTCCTGCCCTATAACTTACATGGGGGTGACCAAAGTTGCCAAAACGTGTTTATTTCTGCTGAAAAACACGTTTTGACAATTTCTGATCACTGGGGTTAAGGGCTGACTCAGTGTGCTCTTCTGAGCCAAGCAGTTACACTGTGATTCCAAGTGCTGAAAAAAAGCGTTTATTTCGGGCTGAAAAACACGTTTTGAAAACTGTGCTGTTCCTGCCCTATAACTTACATGGGGGTGACCAAAGTTGCCAAAACGTGTTTATTTCTGCTGAAAAACACGTTTTGACAATTTCTGATCACTGGGGTGTAGGGCTGACTCAGTGTGCTCTTCTGAGCCAAGCAGTTACACTGTGATTCCAAGTGCTGAAAAAAAGCGTTTATTTCGGGCTGAAAAACACGTTTTGAAAACTGTGCTGTTCCTGCCCTATAACTTACATGGGGGTGACCAAAGTTGCCAAAACGTGTTTATTTCTGCTGAAAAACACGTTTTGACAATTTCTGCACACTGGGGTTAAGGGCTGAGTCAGTGTGCTCTTCTGAGCCAGGCAGTTACACTGCGATTCTAAGGGCTGAGAAAACGCGTTTATTTCGGGCTGAAAAACACGTTTTGAAAACTGTGCTTTTCCTGCCCTATAACTTACATGGGGGTGACCAAAGTTGCCAAAACGTGTTTATTTCTGCTGAAAAACACGTTTTGACAATTTCTGATCACTGGGGTTAAGGGCTGACTCAGTGTGCTCTTCTGAGCCAAGCAGTTACACTGTGATTCCAAGTGCTGAAAAAAAGCGTTTATTTCGGGCTGAAAAACACGTTTTGAAAACTGTGCTGTTCCTGCCCTATAACTTACATGGGGTTGACCAAAGTTGCCAAAACGTGTTTATTTCTGCTGAAAAACACGTTTTGACAATTTCTGCACACTGGGGTTAAGGGCTGAGTCAGTGTGCTCTTCTGAGCCAGGCAGTTACACTGCGATTCCAAGGGCTGAGAAAACGCGTTTATTTCGGGCAGAAAAACACGTTTTGAAAACTGTGTTGTTCCTGCCCTATAACTTACATGGGGGTGACCAAAGTTGCCAAAACGTGTTTATTTCTGCTGAAAAACACGTTTTGACAATTTCTGATCACTGGGGTTAAGGGCTGACTCAGTGTGCTCTTCTGAGCCAAGCAGTTACACTGTGATTCCAAGTGCTGAAAAAAAGCGTTTATTTCGGGCTGAAAAACACGTTTTGAAAACTGTGCTGTTCCTGCCCTATAACTTACATGGGGGTGACCAAAGTTGCCAAAACGTGTTTATTTCTGCTGAAAAACATGTTTTGACAATTTCTGATCACTGGGGTTAAGGGCTGACTCTGTGTGCTCTTCTGAGCCAAGCAGTTACACTGCGATTCTAAGGGCTGAGAAAACGCGTTTATTTCGGGCTGAAAAACACGTTTTGAAAACTGTGCTGTTCCTGCCCTATAACTTACATGGGGGTGACCAAAGTTGCCAAAACGTGTTTATTTCTGCTGAAAAACATGTTTTGACAATTTCTGATCACTGGGGTTAAGGGCTGACTCTGTGTGCTCTTCTGAGCCAAGCAGTTACACTGCGATTCTAAGGGCTGAGAAAACGCGTTTATTTCGGGCTGAAAAACACGTTTTGAAAACTGTGCTGTTCCTGCCCTATAACTTACATGGGGGTGACCAAAGTTGCCAAAACGTGTTTATTTCTGCTGAAAAACAAGTTTTGACAATTTCTGATCACTGGGGTTAAGGGCTGAGTCAGTGTGCTCTTCTGAGCCAGGCAGTTACACTGCGATTCCAAGGGCTGAGAAAAAGCGTTTATTTCGGGCTGAAAAACACGTTTTGAAAACTGTGCTGTTCCAGCCATATAACTTACATGGGGGAGACCAAAGTTGCCAAAACGTGTTTATTTCTGCTGAAAAACACGTTTTGACAATTTCTGATCACTGGGGTTAAGGGCTGACTCAGTGTGCTCTTCGGAGCCAGGCAGTTACACTGCGATTCCAAGGGCTGAGAAAAAGCGTTTATTTCGGGCTGAAAAACACGTTTTGAAAACTGTGCTGTTCCTGCCCTATAACTTACATGGGGGTGACCAAAGTTGCCAAAACGTGTTTATTTCTGCTGAAAAACACGTTTTGACAATTTCTGCACACTGGGGTTAAGGGCTGAGTCAGTGTGCTCTTCTGAGCCAGGCAGTTACACTACGATTCTAAGGGCTGAGAAAACGCGTTTATTTCGGGCTGAAAAACACGTTTTGAAAACTGTGCTGTTCCTGCCCTATAACTTACATGGGGGTGACCAAAGTTGCCAAAACGTGTTTATTTCTGCTGAAAAACACGTTTTGACAATTTCTGATCACTGGGGTTAAGGGCTGACTCAGTGTGCTCTTCTGAGCCAAGCAGTTACACTGTGATTCCAAGTGCTGAAAAAAAGCGTTTATTTCGGGCTGAAAAACACGTTTTGAAAACTGTGCTGTTCCTGCCCTATAACTTACATGGGGGTGACCAAAGTTGCCAAAACGTGTTTATTTCTGCTGAAAAACATGTTTTGACAATTTCTGATCACTGGGGTTAAGGGCTGACTCTGTGTGCTCTTCTGAGCCAAGCAGTTACACTGCGATTCTAAGGGCTGAGAAAACGCGTTTATTTCGGGCTGAAAAACACGTTTTGAAAACTGTGCTGTTCCTGCCCTATAACTTACATGGGGGTGACCAAAGTTGCCAAAACGTGTTTATTTCTGCTGAAAAACAAGTTTTGACAATTTCTGATCACTGGGGTTAAGGGCTGAGTCAGTGTGCTCTTCTGAGCCAGGCAGTTACACTGCGATTCCAAGGGCTGAGAAAAAGCGTTTATTTCGGGCTGAAAAACACGTTTTGAAAACTGTGTTGTTCCTGCCCTATAACTTACATGGGGGTGACCAAAGTTGCCAAAACGTGTTTATTTCTGCTGAAAAACACGTTTTGACAATTTCTGCACACTGGGGTTAAGGGCTGAGTCAGTGTGCTCTTCTGAGCCAGGCAGTTACACTGCGATTCCAAGGGCTGAGAAAACGCGTTTATTTCGGGCAGAAAAACACGTTTTGAAAACTGTGTTGTTCCTGCCCTATAACTTACATGGGGGTGACCAAAGTTGCCAAAACGTGTTTATTTCTGCTGAAAAACACGTTTTGACAATTTCTGATCACTGGGGTTAAGGGCTGACTCAGTGTGCTCTTCTGAGCCAAGCAGTTACACTGTGATTCCAAGTGCTGAAAAAAAGCGTTTATTTCGGGCTGAAAAACACGTTTTGAAAACTGTGCTGTTCCTGCCCTATAACTTACATGGGGGTGACCAAAGTTGCCAAAACGTGTTTATTTCTGCTGAAAAACATGTTTTGACAATTTCTGATCACTGGGGTTAAGGGCTGACTCTGTGTGCTCTTCTGAGCCAAGCAGTTACACTGCGATTCTAAGGGCTGAGAAAACGCGTTTATTTCGGGCTGAAAAACACGTTTTGAAAACTGTGCTGTTCCTGCCCTATAACTTACATGGGGGTGACCAAAGTTGCCAAAACGTGTTTATTTCTGCTGAAAAACATGTTTTGACAATTTCTGATCACTGGGGTTAAGGGCTGACTCTGTGTGCTCTTCTGAGCCAGGCAGTTACACTACGATTCTAAGGGCTGAGAAAACGCGTTTATTTCGGGCTGAAAAACACGTTTTGAAAACTGTGCTGTTCCTGCCCTATAACTTACATGGGGGTGACCAAAGTTGCCAAAACGTGTTTATTTCTGCTGAAAAACACGTTTTGACAATTTCTGATCACTGGGGTGTAGGGCTGACTCAGTGTGCTCTTCTGAGCCAAGCAGTTACACTGTGATTCCAAGTGCTGAAAAAAAGCGTTTATTTCGGGCTGAAAAACACGTTTTGAAAACTGTGCTGTTCCTGCCCTATAACTTACATGGGGTTGACCAAAGTTGCCAAAACGTGTTTATTTCTGCTGAAAAACACGTTTTGACAATTTCTGCACACTGGGGTTAAGGGCTGAGTCAGTGTGCTCTTCTGAGCCAGGCAGTTACACTGCGATTCCAAGGGCTGAGAAAACGCGTTTATTTCGGGCTGAAAAACACGTTTTGAAAACTGTGTTGTTCCTGCCCTATAACTTACATGGGGGTGACCAAAGTTGCCAAAACGTGTTTATTTCTGCTGAAAAACACGTTTTGACAATTTCTGATCACTGGGGTTAAGGGCTGACTCAGTGTGCTCTTCTGAGCCAAGCAGTTACACTGTGATTCCAAGTGCTGAAAAAAAGCGTTTATTTCGGGCTGAAAAACACGTTTTGAAAACTGTGCTGTTCCTGCCCTATAACTTACATGGGGGTGACCAAAGTTGCCAAAACGTGTTTATTTCTGCTGAAAAACATGTTTTGACAATTTCTGATCACTGGGGTTAAGGGCTGACTCTGTGTGCTCTTCTGAGCCAAGCAGTTACACTGCGATTCTAAGGGCTGAGAAAACGCGTTTATTTCGGGCTGAAAAACACGTTTTGAAAACTGTGCTGTTCCTGCCCTATAACTTACATGGGGGTGACCAAAGTTGCCAAAACGTGTTTATTTCTGCTGAAAAACATGTTTTGACAATTTCTGATCACTGGGGTTAAGGGCTGACTCTGTGTGCTCTTCTGAGCCAAGCAGTTACACTGCGATTCTAAGGGCTGAGAAAACGCGTTTATTTCGGGCTGAAAAACACGTTTTGAAAACTGTGCTGTTCCTGCCCTATAACTTACATGGGGGTGACCAAAGTTGCCAAAACGTGTTTATTTCTGCTGAAAAACAAGTTTTGACAATTTCTGATCACTGGGGTTAAGGGCTGAGTCAGTGTGCTCTTCTGAGCCAGGCAGTTACACTGCGATTCCAAGGGCTGAGAAAAAGCGTTTATTTCGGGCTGAAAAACACGTTTTGAAAACTGTGCTGTTCCAGCCATATAACTTACATGGGGGAGACCAAAGTTGCCAAAACGTGTTTATTTCTGCTGAAAAACACGTTTTGACAATTTCTGATCACTGGGGTTAAGGGCTGACTCAGTGTGCTCTTCGGAGCCAGGCAGTTACACTGCGATTCCAAGGGCTGAGAAAAAGCGTTTATTTCGGGCTGAAAAACACGTTTTGAAAACTGTGCTGTTCCTGCCCTATAACTTACATGGGGGTGACCAAAGTTGCCAAAACGTGTTTATTTCTGCTGAAAAACACGTTTTGACAATTTCTGCACACTGGGGTTAAGGGCTGAGTCAGTGTGCTCTTCTGAGCCAGGCAGTTACACTACGATTCTAAGGGCTGAGAAAACGCGTTTATTTCGGGCTGAAAAACACGTTTTGAAAACTGTGCTGTTCCTGCCCTATAACTTACATGGGGGTGACCAAAGTTGCCAAAACGTGTTTATTTCTGCTGAAAAACACGTTTTGACAATTTCTGATCACTGGGGTTAAGGGCTGACTCAGTGTGCTCTTCTGAGCCAAGCAGTTACACTGTGATTCCAAGTGCTGAAAAAAAGCGTTTATTTCGGGCTGAAAAACACGTTTTGAAAACTGTGCTGTTCCTGCCCTATAACTTACATTGGGGTGACCAAAGTTGCCAAAACGTGTTTATTTCTGCTGAAAAACACGTTTTGACAATTTCTGCACACTGGGGTTAAGGGCTGAGTCAGTGTGCTCTTCTGAGCCAGGCAGTTACACTGCGATTCTAAGGGCTGAGAAAACGCGTTTATTTCGGGCTGAAAAACACGTTTTGAAAACTGTGCTGTTCCTGCCCTTTAACTTACATGGGGGTGACCAAAGTTGCCAAAACGTGTTTATTTCTGCTGAAAAACACGTTTTGACAATTTCTGATCACTGGGGTTAAGGGCTGACTCAGTGTGCTCTTCTGAGCCAAGCAGTTACACTGTGATTCCAAGTGCTGAAAAAAAGCGTTTATTTCGGGCTGAAAAACACGTTTTGAAAACTGTGCTGTTCCTGCCCTATAACTTACATGGGGGTGACCAAAGTTGCCAAAACGTGTTTATTTCTGCTGAAAAACACGTTTTGACAATTTCTGATCACTGGGGTTAAGGGCTGACTCTGTGTGCTCTTCTGAGCCAAGCAGTTACACTGCGATTCTAAGGGCTGAGAAAACGCGTTTATTTCGGGCTGAAAAACACGTTTTGAAAACTGTGCTGTTCCTGCCCTATAACTTACATGGGGGTGACCAAAGTTGCCAAAACGTGTTTATTTCTGCTGAAAAACAAGTTTTGACAATTTCTGATCACTGGGGTTAAGGGCTGAGTCAGTGTGCTCTTCTGAGCCAGGCAGTTACACTGCGATTCCAAGGGCTGAGAAAAAGCGTTTATTTCGGGCTGAAAAACACGTTTTGAAAACTGTGCTGTTCCAGCCATATAACTTACATGGGGGAGACCAAAGTTGCCAAAACGTGTTTATTTCTGCTGAAAAACACGTTTTGACAATTTCTGATCACTGGGGTTAAGGGCTGACTCAGTGTGCTCTTCGGAGCCAGGCAGTTACACTGCGATTCTAAGGGCTGAGAAAAAGCGTTTATTTCGGGCTGAAAAACACGTTTTGAAAACTGTGCTGTTCCTGCCCTATAACTTACATGGTGGTGACCAAAGTTGCCAAAACGTGTTTATTTCTGCTGAAAAACACGTTTTGACAATTTCTGCACACTGGGGTTAAGGGCTGAGTCAGTGTGCTCTTCTGAGCCAGGCAGTTACACTGCGATTCTAAGGGCTGAGAAAACGCGTTTATTTCGGGCTGAAAAACACGTTTTGAAAACTGTGCTGTTCCTGCCCTATAACTTACATGGGGGTGACCAAAGTTGCCAAAACGTGTTTATTTCTGCTGAAAAACACGTTTTGACAATTTCTGATCACTGGGGTTAAGGGCTGACTCAGTGTGCTCTTCTGAGCCAAGCAGTTACACTGTGATTCCAAGTGCTGAAAAAAAGCGTTTATTTCGGGCTGAAAAACACGTTTTGAAAACTGTGCTGTTCCTGCCCTATAACTTACATGGGGTTGACCAAAGTTGCCAAAACGTGTTTATTTCTGCTGAAAAACACGTTTTGACAATTTCTGCACACTGGGGTTAAGGGCTGAGTCAGTGTGCTCTTCTGAGCCAGGCAGTTACACTGCGATTCCAAGGGCTGAGAAAACGCGTTTATTTCGGGCTGAAAAACACGTTTTGAAAACTGTGTTGTTCCTGCCCTATAACTTACATGGGGGTGACCAAAGTTGCCAAAACGTGTTTATTTCTGCTGAAAAACACGTTTTGACAATTTCTGATCACTGGGGTTAAGGGCTGACTCAGTGTGCTCTTCTGAGCCAAGCAGTTACACTGTGATTCCAAGTGCTGAAAAAAAGCGTTTATTTCGGGCTGAAAAACACGTTTTGAAAACTGTGCTGTTCCTGCCCTATAACTTACATGGGGGTGACCAAAGTTGCCAAAACGTGTTTATTTCTGCTGAAAAACACGTTTTGACAATTTCTGATCACTGGGGTGTAGGGCTGACTCAGTGTGCTCTTCTGAGCCAAGCAGTTACACTGTGATTCCAAGTGCTGAAAAAAAGCGTTTATTTCGGGCTGAAAAACACGTTTTGAAAACTGTGCTGTTCCTGCCCTATAACTTACATGGGGGTGACCAAAGTTGCCAAAACGTGTTTATTTCTGCTGAAAAACACGTTTTGACAATTTCTGCACACTGGGGTTAAGGGCTGAGTCAGTGTGCTCTTCTGAGCCAGGCAGTTACACTGCGATTCTAAGGGCTGAGAAAACGCGTTTATTTCGGGCTGAAAAACACGTTTTGAAAACTGTGCTTTTCCTGCCCTATAACTTACATGGGGGTGACCAAAGTTGCCAAAACGTGTTTATTTCTGCTGAAAAACACGTTTTGACAATTTCTGATCACTGGGGTTAAGGGCTGACTCAGTGTGCTCTTCTGAGCCAAGCAGTTACACTGTGATTCCAAGTGCTGAAAAAAAGCGTTTATTTCGGGCTGAAAAACACGTTTTGAAAACTGTGCTGTTCCTGCCCTATAACTTACATGGGGTTGACCAAAGTTGCCAAAACGTGTTTATTTCTGCTGAAAAACACGTTTTGACAATTTCTGCACACTGGGGTTAAGGGCTGAGTCAGTGTGCTCTTCTGAGCCAGGCAGTTACACTGCGATTCCAAGGGCTGAGAAAACGCGTTTATTTCGGGCAGAAAAACACGTTTTGAAAACTGTGTTGTTCCTGCCCTATAACTTACATGGGGGTGACCAAAGTTGCCAAAACGTGTTTATTTCTGCTGAAAAACACGTTTTGACAATTTCTGATCACTGGGGTTAAGGGCTGACTCAGTGTGCTCTTCTGAGCCAAGCAGTTACACTGTGATTCCAAGTGCTGAAAAAAAGCGTTTATTTCGGGCTGAAAAACACGTTTTGAAAACTGTGCTGTTCCTGCCCTATAACTTACATGGGGGTGACCAAAGTTGCCAAAACGTGTTTATTTCTGCTGAAAAACATGTTTTGACAATTTCTGATCACTGGGGTTAAGGGCTGACTCTGTGTGCTCTTCTGAGCCAAGCAGTTACACTGCGATTCTAAGGGCTGAGAAAACGCGTTTATTTCGGGCTGAAAAACACGTTTTGAAAACTGTGCTGTTCCTGCCCTATAACTTACATGGGGGTGACCAAAGTTGCCAAAACGTGTTTATTTCTGCTGAAAAACATGTTTTGACAATTTCTGATCACTGGGGTTAAGGGCTGACTCTGTGTGCTCTTCTGAGCCAAGCAGTTACACTGCGATTCTAAGGGCTGAGAAAACGCGTTTATTTCGGGCTGAAAAACACGTTTTGAAAACTGTGCTGTTCCTGCCCTATAACTTACATGGGGGTGACCAAAGTTGCCAAAACGTGTTTATTTCTGCTGAAAAACAAGTTTTGACAATTTCTGATCACTGGGGTTAAGGGCTGAGTCAGTGTGCTCTTCTGAGCCAGGCAGTTACACTGCGATTCCAAGGGCTGAGAAAAAGCGTTTATTTCGGGCTGAAAAACACGTTTTGAAAACTGTGCTGTTCCAGCCATATAACTTACATGGGGGAGACCAAAGTTGCCAAAACGTGTTTATTTCTGCTGAAAAACACGTTTTGACAATTTCTGATCACTGGGGTTAAGGGCTGACTCAGTGTGCTCTTCGGAGCCAGGCAGTTACACTGCGATTCCAAGGGCTGAGAAAAAGCGTTTATTTCGGGCTGAAAAACACGTTTTGAAAACTGTGCTGTTCCTGCCCTATAACTTACATGGGGGTGACCAAAGTTGCCAAAACGTGTTTATTTCTGCTGAAAAACACGTTTTGACAATTTCTGCACACTGGGGTTAAGGGCTGAGTCAGTGTGCTCTTCTGAGCCAGGCAGTTACACTACGATTCTAAGGGCTGAGAAAACGCGTTTATTTCGGGCTGAAAAACACGTTTTGAAAACTGTGCTGTTCCTGCCCTATAACTTACATGGGGGTGACCAAAGTTGCCAAAACGTGTTTATTTCTGCTGAAAAACACGTTTTGACAATTTCTGATCACTGGGGTTAAGGGCTGACTCAGTGTGCTCTTCTGAGCCAAGCAGTTACACTGTGATTCCAAGTGCTGAAAAAAAGCGTTTATTTCGGGCTGAAAAACACGTTTTGAAAACTGTGCTGTTCCTGCCCTATAACTTACATGGGGGTGACCAAAGTTGCCAAAACGTGTTTATTTCTGCTGAAAAACATGTTTTGACAATTTCTGATCACTGGGGTTAAGGGCTGACTCTGTGTGCTCTTCTGAGCCAAGCAGTTACACTGCGATTCTAAGGGCTGAGAAAACGCGTTTATTTCGGGCTGAAAAACACGTTTTGAAAACTGTGCTGTTCCTGCCCTATAACTTACATGGGGGTGACCAAAGTTGCCAAAACGTGTTTATTTCTGCTGAAAAACAAGTTTTGACAATTTCTGATCACTGGGGTTAAGGGCTGAGTCAGTGTGCTCTTCTGAGCCAGGCAGTTACACTGCGATTCCAAGGGCTGAGAAAAAGCGTTTATTTCGGGCTGAAAAACACGTTTTGAAAACTGTGTTGTTCCTGCCCTATAACTTACATGGGGGTGACCAAAGTTGCCAAAACGTGTTTATTTCTGCTGAAAAACACGTTTTGACAATTTCTGCACACTGGGGTTAAGGGCTGAGTCAGTGTGCTCTTCTGAGCCAGGCAGTTACACTGCGATTCCAAGGGCTGAGAAAACGCGTTTATTTCGGGCAGAAAAACACGTTTTGAAAACTGTGTTGTTCCTGCCCTATAACTTACATGGGGGTGACCAAAGTTGCCAAAACGTGTTTATTTCTGCTGAAAAACACGTTTTGACAATTTCTGATCACTGGGGTTAAGGGCTGACTCAGTGTGCTCTTCTGAGCCAAGCAGTTACACTGTGATTCCAAGTGCTGAAAAAAAGCGTTTATTTCGGGCTGAAAAACACGTTTTGAAAACTGTGCTGTTCCTGCCCTATAACTTACATGGGGGTGACCAAAGTTGCCAAAACGTGTTTATTTCTGCTGAAAAACATGTTTTGACAATTTCTGATCACTGGGGTTAAGGGCTGACTCTGTGTGCTCTTCTGAGCCAAGCAGTTACACTGCGATTCTAAGGGCTGAGAAAACGCGTTTATTTCGGGCTGAAAAACACGTTTTGAAAACTGTGCTGTTCCTGCCCTATAACTTACATGGGGGTGACCAAAGTTGCCAAAACGTGTTTATTTCTGCTGAAAAACATGTTTTGACAATTTCTGATCACTGGGGTTAAGGGCTGACTCTGTGTGCTCTTCTGAGCCAGGCAGTTACACTACGATTCTAAGGGCTGAGAAAACGCGTTTATTTCGGGCTGAAAAACACGTTTTGAAAACTGTGCTGTTCCTGCCCTATAACTTACATGGGGGTGACCAAAGTTGCCAAAACGTGTTTATTTCTGCTGAAAAACACGTTTTGACAATTTCTGATCACTGGGGTGTAGGGCTGACTCAGTGTGCTCTTCTGAGCCAAGCAGTTACACTGTGATTCCAAGTGCTGAAAAAAAGCGTTTATTTCGGGCTGAAAAACACGTTTTGAAAACTGTGCTGTTCCTGCCCTATAACTTACATGGGGTTGACCAAAGTTGCCAAAACGTGTTTATTTCTGCTGAAAAACACGTTTTGACAATTTCTGCACACTGGGGTTAAGGGCTGAGTCAGTGTGCTCTTCTGAGCCAGGCAGTTACACTGCGATTCCAAGGGCTGAGAAAACGCGTTTATTTCGGGCTGAAAAACACGTTTTGAAAACTGTGTTGTTCCTGCCCTATAACTTACATGGGGGTGACCAAAGTTGCCAAAACGTGTTTATTTCTGCTGAAAAACACGTTTTGACAATTTCTGATCACTGGGGTTAAGGGCTGACTCAGTGTGCTCTTCTGAGCCAAGCAGTTACACTGTGATTCCAAGTGCTGAAAAAAAGCGTTTATTTCGGGCTGAAAAACACGTTTTGAAAACTGTGCTGTTCCTGCCCTATAACTTACATGGGGGTGACCAAAGTTGCCAAAACGTGTTTATTTCTGCTGAAAAACATGTTTTGACAATTTCTGATCACTGGGGTTAAGGGCTGACTCTGTGTGCTCTTCTGAGCCAAGCAGTTACACTGCGATTCTAAGGGCTGAGAAAACGCGTTTATTTCGGGCTGAAAAACACGTTTTGAAAACTGTGCTGTTCCTGCCCTATAACTTACATGGGGGTGACCAAAGTTGCCAAAACGTGTTTATTTCTGCTGAAAAACATGTTTTGACAATTTCTGATCACTGGGGTTAAGGGCTGACTCTGTGTGCTCTTCTGAGCCAAGCAGTTACACTGCGATTCTAAGGGCTGAGAAAACGCGTTTATTTCGGGCTGAAAAACACGTTTTGAAAACTGTGCTGTTCCTGCCCTATAACTTACATGGGGGTGACCAAAGTTGCCAAAACGTGTTTATTTCTGCTGAAAAACAAGTTTTGACAATTTCTGATCACTGGGGTTAAGGGCTGAGTCAGTGTGCTCTTCTGAGCCAGGCAGTTACACTGCGATTCCAAGGGCTGAGAAAAAGCGTTTATTTCGGGCTGAAAAACACGTTTTGAAAACTGTGCTGTTCCAGCCATATAACTTACATGGGGGAGACCAAAGTTGCCAAAACGTGTTTATTTCTGCTGAAAAACACGTTTTGACAATTTCTGATCACTGGGGTTAAGGGCTGACTCAGTGTGCTCTTCGGAGCCAGGCAGTTACACTGCGATTCCAAGGGCTGAGAAAAAGCGTTTATTTCGGGCTGAAAAACACGTTTTGAAAACTGTGCTGTTCCTGCCCTATAACTTACATGGGGGTGACCAAAGTTGCCAAAACGTGTTTATTTCTGCTGAAAAACACGTTTTGACAATTTCTGCACACTGGGGTTAAGGGCTGAGTCAGTGTGCTCTTCTGAGCCAGGCAGTTACACTGCGATTCTAAGGGCTGAGAAAACGCGTTTATTTCGGGCTGAAAAACACGTTTTGAAAACTGTGCTGTTCCTGCCCTTTAACTTACATGGGGGTGACCAAAGTTGCCAAAACGTGTTTATTTCTGCTGAAAAACACGTTTTGACAATTTCTGATCACTGGGGTTAAGGGCTGACTCAGTGTGCTCTTCTGAGCCAAGCAGTTACACTGTGATTCCAAGTGCTGAAAAAAAGCGTTTATTTCGGGCTGAAAAACACGTTTTGAAAACTGTGCTGTTCCTGCCCTATAACTTACATGGGGGTGACCAAAGTTGCCAAAACGTGTTTATTTCTGCTGAAAAACACGTTTTGACAATTTCTGATCACTGGGGTGTAGGGCTGACTCAGTGTGCTCTTCTGAGCCAGGCAGTTACACTGCGATTCTAAGGGCTGAGAAAACGCGTTTATTTCGGGCTGAAAAACACGTTTTGAAAACTGTGCTGTTCATGCCCTATAACTTACATGGGGGTGACCAAAGTTGCCAAAACGTGTTTATTTCTGCTGAAAAACACGTTTTGACAATTTCTGATCACTGGGGTTAAGGGCTGACTCAGTGTGCTCTCTTGAGCCAAGCAGTTACACTGTGATTCCAAGTGCTGAAAAAAGCGTTTATTTCGGGCTGAAAAACACGTTTTGAAAACTGTGCTGTTCCTGCCCTATAACTTACATGGGGTTGACCAAAGTTGCCAAAACGTGTTTATTTCTGCTGAAAAACACGTTTTGACAATTTCTGCACACTGGGGTTAAGGGCTGAGTCAGTGTGCTCTTCTGAGCCAGGCAGTTACACTGCGATTCCAAGGGCTGAGAAAACGCGTTAATTTCGGGCTGAAAAACACGTTTTGAAAACTGTGTTGTTCCTGCCCTATAACTTACATAGGGGTGACCAAAGTTGCCAAAACGTGTTTATTTCTGCTGAAAAACACGTTTTGACAATTTCTGATCACTGGGGTTAAGGGCTGACTCAGTGTGCTCTTCTGAGCCAAGCAGTTACACTGTGATTCCAAGTGCTGAAAAAAAGCGTTTATTTCGGGCTGAAAAACACGTTTTGAAAACAGTGCTGTTCCTGCCCTATAACTTACATGGGGGTGACCAAAGTTGCCAAAACGTGTTTATTTCTGCTGAAAAACATGTTTTGACAATTTCTGATCACTGGGGTTAAGGGCTGACTCTGTGTGCTCTTCTGAGCCAAGCAGTTACACTGCGATTCTAAGGGCTGAGATAACGCGTTTATTTCGGGCTGAAAAACACGTTTTGAAAACTGTGCTGTTCCTGCCCTATAACTTACATGGGGGTGACCAAAGTTGCCAAAACGTGTTTATTTCTGCTGAAAAACAAGTTTTGACAATTTCTGATCACTGGGGTTAAGGGCTGAGTCAGTGTGCTCTTCTGAGCCAGGCAGTTACACTGCGATTCCAAGGGCTGAGAAAAAGCGTTTATTTCGGGCTGAAAAACACGTTTTGAAAACTGTGCTGTTCCAGCCATATAACTTACATGGGGGAGACCAAAGTTGCCAAAACGTGTTTATTTCTGCTGAAAAACACGTTTTGACAATTTCTGATCACTGGGGTTAAGGGCTGACTCAGTGTGCTCTTCGGAGCCAGGCAGTTACACTGCGATTCCAAGGGCTGAGAAAAAGCGTTTATTTCGGGCTGAAAAACACGTTTTGAAAACTGTGCTGTTCCTGCCCTATAACTTACATGGGGGTGACCAAAGTTGCCAAAACGTGTTTATTTCTGCTGAAAAACACGTTTTGACAATTTCTGATCACTGGGGTTAAGGGCTGACTCAGTGTGCTCTTCTGAGCCAAGCAGTTACACTGTGATTCCAAGTGCTGAAAAAAAGCGTTTATTTCGGGCTGAAAAACACGTTTTGAAAACTGTGCTGTTCCTGCCCTATAACTTACATGGGGTTGACCAAAGTTGCCAAAACGTGTTTATTTCTGCTGAAAAACACGTTTTGACAATTTCTGCACACTGGGGTTAAGGGCTGAGTCAGTGTGCTCTTCTGAGCCAGGCAGTTACACTGCGATTCCAAGGGCTGAGAAAACGCGTTTATTTCGGGCTGAAAAACACGTTTTGAAAACTGTGTTGTTCCTGCCCTATAACTTACATGGGGGTGACCAAAGTTGCCAAAACGTGTTTATTTCTGCTGAAAAACACGTTTTGACAATTTCTGATCACTGGGGTTAAGGGCTGACTCAGTGTGCTCTTCTGAGCCAAGCAGTTACACTGTGATTCCAAGTGCTGAAAAAAAGCGTTTATTTCGGGCTGAAAAACACGTTTTGAAAACTGTGCTGTTCCTGCCCTATAACTTACATGGGGGTGACCAAAGTTGCCAAAACGTGTTTATTTCTGCTGAAAAACACGTTTTGACAATTTCTGATCACTGGGGTGTAGGGCTGACTCAGTGTGCTCTTCTGAGCCAAGCAGTTACACTGTGATTCCAAGTGCTGAAAAAAAGCGTTTATTTCGGGCTGAAAAACACGTTTTGAAAACTGTGCTGTTCCTGCCCTATAACTTACATGGGGGTGACCAAAGTTGCCAAAACGTGTTTATTTCTGCTGAAAAACACGTTTTGACAATTTCTGCACACTGGGGTTAAGGGCTGAGTCAGTGTGCTCTTCTGAGCCAGGCAGTTACACTGCGATTCTAAGGGCTGAGAAAACGCGTTTATTTCGGGCTGAAAAACACGTTTTGAAAACTGTGCTGTTCCTGCCCTATAACTTACATGGGGGTGACCAAAGTTGCCAAAACGTGTTTATTTCTGCTGAAAAACACGTTTTGACAATTTCTGATCACTGGGGTTAAGGGCTGACTCAGTGTGCTCTTCTGAGCCAAGCAGTTACACTGTGATTCCAAGTGCTGAAAAAAAGCGTTTATTTCGGGCTGAAAAACACGTTTTGAAAACTGTGCTGTTCCTGCCCTATAACTTACATGGGGTTGACCAAAGTTGCCAAAACGTGTTTATTTCTGCTGAAAAACACGTTTTGACAATTTCTGCACACTGGGGTTAAGGGCTGAGTCAGTGTGCTCTTCTGAGCCAGGCAGTTACACTGCGATTCCAAGGGCTGAGAAAACGCGTTTATTTCGGGCAGAAAAACACGTTTTGAAAACTGTGTTGTTCCTGCCCTATAACTTACATGGGGGTGACCAAAGTTGCCAAAACGTGTTTATTTCTGCTGAAAAACACGTTTTGACAATTTCTGATCACTGGGGTTAAGGGCTGACTCAGTGTGCTCTTCTGAGCCAAGCAGTTACACTGTGATTCCAAGTGCTGAAAAAAAGCGTTTATTTCGGGCTGAAAAACACGTTTTGAAAACTGTGCTGTTCCTGCCCTATAACTTACATGGGGGTGACCAAAGTTGCCAAAACGTGTTTATTTCTGCTGAAAAACATGTTTTGACAATTTCTGATCACTGGGGTTAAGGGCTGACTCTGTGTGCTCTTCTGAGCCAAGCAGTTACACTGCGATTCTAAGGGCTGAGAAAAAGCGTTTATTTCGGGCTGAAAAACACGTTTTGAAAACTGTGCTGTTCCTGCCCTATAACTTACATGGGGGTGACCAAAGTTGCCAAAACGTGTTTATTTCTGCTGAAAAACAAGTTTTGACAATTTCTGATCACTGGGGTTAAGGGCTGAGTCAGTGTGCTCTTCTGAGCCAGGCAGTTACACTGCGATTCCAAGGGCTGAGAAAAAGCGTTTATTTCGGGCTGAAAAACACGTTTTGAAAACTGTGCTGTTCCTGCCCTATAACTTACATGGGGGTGACCAAAGTTGCCAAAACGTGTTTATTTCTGCTGAAAAACACGTTTTGACAATTTCTGATCACTGGGGTTAAGGGCTGACTCAGTGTGCTCTTCTGAGCCAAGCAGTTACACTGTGATTCCAAGTGCTGAAAAAAAGCGTTTATTTCGGGCTGAAAAACACGTTTTGAAAACTGTGCTGTTCCTGCCCTATAACTTACATGGGGTTGACCAAAGTTGCCAAAACGTGTTTATTTCTGCTGAAAAACACGTTTTGACAATTTCTGATCACTGGGGTTAAGGGCTGAGTCAGTGTGCTCTTCTGAGCCAGGCAGTTACACTGCGATTCCAAGGGCTGAGAAAACGCGTTTATTTCGGGCAGAAAAACACGTTTTGAAAACTGTGTTGTTCCTGCCCTATAACTTACATGGGGGTGACCAAAGTTGCCAAAACGTGTTTATTTCTGCTGAAAAACACGTTTTGACAATTTCTGATCACTGGGGTTAAGGGCTGACTCAGTGTGCTCTTCTGAGCCAAGCAGTTACACTGTGATTCCAAGTGCTGAAAAAAAGCGTTTATTTCGGGCTGAAAAACACGTTTTGAAAACTGTGCTGTTCCTGCCCTATAACTTACATGGGGGTGACCAAAGTTGCCAAAACGTGTTTATTTCTGCTGAAAAACATGTTTTGACAATTTCTGATCACTGGGGTTAAGGGCTGACTCTGTGTGCTCTTCTGAGCCAAGCAGTTACACTGCGATTCTAAGGGCTGAGAAAACGCGTTTATTTCGGGCTGAAAAACACGTTTTGAAAACTGTGCTGTTCCTGCCCTATAACTTACATGGGGGTGACCAAAGTTGCCAAAACGTGTTTATTTCTGCTGAAAAACATGTTTTGACAATTTCTGATCACTGGGGTTAAGGGCTGACTCTGTGTGCTCTTCTGAGCCAAGCAGTTACACTGCGATTCTAAGGGCTGAGAAAACGCGTTTATTTCGGGCTGAAAAACACGTTTTGAAAACTGTGCTGTTCCAGCCATATAACTTACATGGGGGAGACCAAAGTTGCCAAAACGTGTTTATTACTGCTGAAAAACACGTTTTGACAATTTCTGATCACTGGGGTTAAGGGCTGACTCAGTGTGCTCTTCGGAGCCAGGCAGTTACACTGCGATTCCAAGGGCTGAGAAAAAGCGTTTATTTCGGGCTGAAAAACACGTTTTGAAAACTGTGCTGTTCCTGCCCTATAACTTACATGGGGGTGACCAAAGTTGCCAAAACGTGTTTATTTCTGCTGAAAAACACGTTTTGACAATTTCTGCACACTGGGGTTAAGGGCTGAGTCAGTGTGCTCTTCTGAGCCAGGCAGTTACACTGCGATTCCAAGGGCTGAGAAAACGCGTTTATTTCGGGCTGAAAAACACGTTTTGAAAACTGTGTTGTTCCTGCCCTATAACTTACATGGGGGTGACCAAAGTTGCCAAAACGTGTTTATTTCTGCTGAAAAACACGTTTTGACAATTTCTGATCACTGGGGTTAAGGGCTGACTCAGTGTGCTCTTCTGAGCCAAGCAGTTACACTGTGATTCCAAGTGTTGAAAAAAAGCGTTTATTTCGGGCTGAAAAACACGTTTTGAAAACTGTGCTGTTCCTGCCCTATAACTTACATGGGGGTGACCAAAGTTGCCAAAACGTGTTTATTTCTGCTGAAAAACACGTTTTGACAATTTCTGCACACTGGGGTTAAGGGCTGAGTCAGTGTGCTCTTCTGAGCCAGGCAGTTACACTGCGATTCTAAGGGCTGAGAAAACGCGTTTATTTCGGGCTGAAAAACACGTTTTGAAAACTGTGCTGTTCCTGCCCTATAACTTACATGGGGGTGACCAAAGTTGCCAAAACGTGTTTATTTCTGCTGAAAAACACGTTTTGACAATTTCTGATCACTGGGGTTAAGGGCTGACTCAGTGTGCTCTTCTGAGCCAAGCAGTTACACTGTGATTCCAAGTGCTGAAAAAAAGCGTTTATTTCGGGCTGAAAAACACGTTTTGAAAACTGTGCTGTTCCTGCCCTATAACTTACATGGGGGTGACCAAAGTTGCCAAAACGTGTTTATTTCTGCTGAAAAACATGTTTTGACAATTTCTGATCACTGGGGTTAAGGGCTGACTCTGTGTGCTCTTCTGAGCCAAGCAGTTACACTGCGATTCTAAGGGCTGAGAAAACGCGTTTATTTCGGGCTGAAAAACACGTTTTGAAAACTGTGCTGTTCCTGCCCTATAACTTACATGGGGGTGACCAAAGTTGCCAAAACGTGTTTATTTCTGCTGAAAAACAAGTTTTGACAATTTCTGATCACTGGGGTTAAGGGCTGAGTCAGTGTGCTCTTCTGAGCCAGGCAGTTACACTGCGATTCCAAGGGCTGAGAAAAAGCGTTTATTTCGGGCTGAAAAACACGTTTTGAAAACTGTGTTGTTCCTGCCCTATAACTTACATGGGGGTGATCAAAGTTGCCAAAACGTGTTTATTTCTGCTGAAAAACACGTTTTGACAATTTCTGCACACTGGGGTTAAGGGCTGAGTCAGTGTGCTCTTCTGAGCCAGGCAGTTACACTGCGTTTCCAAGGGCTGAGAAAACGCGTTTATTTCGGGCTGAAAAACACGTTTTGAAAACTGTGTTGTTCCTGCCCTATAACTTACATGGGGGTGACCAAAGTTGCCAAAACGTGTTTATTTCTGCTGAAAAACACGTTTTGACAATTTCTGATCACTGGGGTTAAGGGCTGACTCAGTGTGCTCTTCTGAGCCAAGCAGTTACACTGTGATTCCAAGTGCTGAAAAAAAGCGTTTATTTCGGGCTGAAAAACACGTTTTGAAAACAGTGCTGTTCCTGCCCTATAACTTACATGGGGGTGACCAAAGTTGCCAAAACGTGTTTATTTCTGCTGAAAAACATGTTTTGACAATTTCTGATCACTGGGGTTAAGGGCTGACTCTGTGTGCTCTTCTGAGCCAAGCAGTTACACTGCGATTCTAAGGGCTGAGAAAACGCGTTTATTTCGGGCTGAAAAACACGTTTTGAAAACTGTGCTGTTCCTGCCCTATAACTTACATGGGGGTGACCAAAGTTGCCAAAACGTGTTTATTTCTGCTGAAAAACAAGTTTTGACAATTTCTGATCACTGGGGTTAAGGGCTGAGTCAGTGTGCTCTTCTGAGCCAGGCAGTTACACTGCGATTCCAAGGGCTGAGAAAAAGCGTTTATTTCGGGCTGAAAAACACGTTTTGAAAACTGTGCTGTTCCAGCCATATAACTTACATGGGGGAGACCAAAGTTGCCAAAACGTGTTTATTACTGCTGAAAAACACGTTTTGACAATTTCTGATCACTGGGGTTAAGGGCTGACTCAGTGTGCTCTTCGGAGCCAGGCAGTTACACTGCGATTCCAAGGGCTGAGAAAAAGCGTTTATTTCGGGCTGAAAAACACGTTTTGAAAACTGTGCTGTTCCTGCCCTATAACTTACATGGGGGTGACCAAAGTTGCCAAAACGTGTTTATTTCTGCTGAAAAACACGTTTTGACAATTTCTGCACACTGGGGTTAAGGGCTGAGTCAGTGTGCTCTTCTGAGCCAGGCAGTTACACTGCGATTCCAAGGGCTGAGAAAACGCGTTTATTTCGGGCTGAAAAACACGTTTTGAAAACTGTGTTGTTCCTGCCCTATAACTTACATGGGGGTGACCAAAGTTGCCAAAACGTGTTTATTTCTGCTGAAAAACACGTTTTGACAATTTCTGATCACTGGGGTTAAGGGCTGACTCAGTGTGCTCTTCTGAGCCAAGCAGTTACACTGTGATTCCAAGTGTTGAAAAAAAGCGTTTATTTCGGGCTGAAAAACACGTTTTGAAAACTGTGCTGTTCCTGCCCTATAACTTACATGGGGGTGACCAAAGTTGCCAAAACGTGTTTATTTCTGCTGAAAAACACGTTTTGACAATTTCTGCACACTGGGGTTAAGGGCTGAGTCAGTGTGCTCTTCTGAGCCAGGCAGTTACACTGCGATTCTAAGGGCTGAGAAAACGCGTTTATTTCGGGCTGAAAAACACGTTTTGAAAACTGTGCTGTTCCTGCCCTATAACTTACATGGGGGTGACCAAAGTTGCCAAAACGTGTTTATTTCTGCTGAAAAACACGTTTTGACAATTTCTGATCACTGGGGTTAAGGGCTGACTCAGTGTGCTCTTCTGAGCCAAGCAGTTACACTGTGATTCCAAGTGCTGAAAAAAAGCGTTTATTTCGGGCTGAAAAACACGTTTTGAAAACTGTGCTGTTCCTGCCCTATAACTTACATGGGGTTGACCAAAGTTGCCAAAACGTGTTTATTTCTGCTGAAAAACACGTTTTGACAATTTCTGATCACTGGGGTTAAGGGCTGAGTCAGTGTGCTCTTCTGAGCCAGGCAGTTACACTGCGATTCCAAGGGCTGAGAAAACGCGTTTATTTCGGGCAGAAAAACACGTTTTGAAAACTGTGTTGTTCCTGCCCTATAACTTACATGGGGGTGACCAAAGTTGCCAAAACGTGTTTATTTCTGCTGAAAAACACGTTTTGACAATTTCTGATCACTGGGGTTAAGGGCTGACTCAGTGTGCTCTTCTGAGCCAAGCAGTTACACTGTGATTCCAAGTGCTGAAAAAAAGCGTTTATTTCGGGCTGAAAAACACGTTTTGAAAACTGTGCTGTTCCTGCCCTATAACTTACATGGGGGTGACCAAAGTTGCCAAAACGTGTTTATTTCTGCTGAAAAACATGTTTTGACAATTTCTGATCACTGGGGTTAAGGGCTGACTCTGTGTGCTCTTCTGAGCCAAGCAGTTACACTGCGATTCTAAGGGCTGAGAAAACGCGTTTATTTCGGGCTGAAAAACACGTTTTGAAAACTGTGCTGTTCCTGCCCTATAACTTACATGGGGGTGACCAAAGTTGCCAAAACGTGTTTATTTCTGCTGAAAAACATGTTTTGACAATTTCTGATCACTGGGGTTAAGGGCTGACTCTGTGTGCTCTTCTGAGCCAAGCAGTTACACTGCGATTCTAAGGGCTGAGAAAACGCGTTTATTTCGGGCTGAAAAACACGTTTTGAAAACTGTGCTGTTCCAGCCATATAACTTACATGGGGGAGACCAAAGTTGCCAAAACGTGTTTATTACTGCTGAAAAACACGTTTTGACAATTTCTGATCACTGGGGTTAAGGGCTGACTCAGTGTGCTCTTCGGAGCCAGGCAGTTACACTGCGATTCCAAGGGCTGAGAAAAAGCGTTTATTTCGGGCTGAAAAACACGTTTTGAAAACTGTGCTGTTCCTGCCCTATAACTTACATGGGGGTGACCAAAGTTGCCAAAACGTGTTTATTTCTGCTGAAAAACACGTTTTGACAATTTCTGCACACTGGGGTTAAGGGCTGAGTCAGTGTGCTCTTCTGAGCCAGGCAGTTACACTGCGATTCCAAGGGCTGAGAAAACGCGTTTATTTCGGGCTGAAAAACACGTTTTGAAAACTGTGTTGTTCCTGCCCTATAACTTACATGGGGGTGACCAAAGTTGCCAAAACGTGTTTATTTCTGCTGAAAAACACGTTTTGACAATTTCTGATCACTGGGGTTAAGGGCTGACTCAGTGTGCTCTTCTGAGCCAAGCAGTTACACTGTGATTCCAAGTGTTGAAAAAAAGCGTTTATTTCGGGCTGAAAAACACGTTTTGAAAACTGTGCTGTTCCTGCCCTATAACTTACATGGGGGTGACCAAAGTTGCCAAAACGTGTTTATTTCTGCTGAAAAACACGTTTTGACAATTTCTGCACACTGGGGTTAAGGGCTGAGTCAGTGTGCTCTTCTGAGCCAGGCAGTTACACTGCGATTCTAAGGGCTGAGAAAACGCGTTTATTTCGGGCTGAAAAACACGTTTTGAAAACTGTGCTGTTCCTGCCCTATAACTTACATGGGGGTGACCAAAGTTGCCAAAACGTGTTTATTTCTGCTGAAAAACACGTTTTGACAATTTCTGATCACTGGGGTTAAGGGCTGACTCAGTGTGCTCTTCTGAGCCAAGCAGTTACACTGTGATTCCAAGTGCTGAAAAAAAGCGTTTATTTCGGGCTGAAAAACACGTTTTGAAAACTGTGCTGTTCCTGCCCTATAACTTACATGGGGGTGACCAAAGTTGCCAAAACGTGTTTATTTCTGCTGAAAAACATGTTTTGACAATTTCTGATCACTGGGGTTAAGGGCTGACTCTGTGTGCTCTTCTGAGCCAAGCAGTTACACTGCGATTCTAAGGGCTGAGAAAACGCGTTTATTTCGGGCTGAAAAACACGTTTTGAAAACTGTGCTGTTCCTGCCCTATAACTTACATGGGGGTGACCAAAGTTGCCAAAACGTGTTTATTTCTGCTGAAAAACAAGTTTTGACAATTTCTGATCACTGGGGTTAAGGGCTGAGTCAGTGTGCTCTTCTGAGCCAGGCAGTTACACTGCGATTCCAAGGGCTGAGAAAAAGCGTTTATTTCGGGCTGAAAAACACGTTTTGAAAACTGTGTTGTTCCTGCCCTATAACTTACATGGGGGTGATCAAAGTTGCCAAAACGTGTTTATTTCTGCTGAAAAACACGTTTTGACAATTTCTGCACACTGGGGTTAAGGGCTGAGTCAGTGTGCTCTTCTGAGCCAGGCAGTTACACTGCGTTTCCAAGGGCTGAGAAAACGCGTTTATTTCGGGCTGAAAAACACGTTTTGAAAACTGTGTTGTTCCTGCCCTATAACTTACATGGGGGTGACCAAAGTTGCCAAAACGTGTTTATTTCTGCTGAAAAACACGTTTTGACAATTTCTGATCACTGGGGTTAAGGGCTGACTCAGTGTGCTCTTCTGAGCCAAGCAGTTACACTGTGATTCCAAGTGCTGAAAAAAAGCGTTTATTTCGGGCTGAAAAACACGTTTTGAAAACAGTGCTGTTCCTGCCCTATAACTTACATGGGGGTGACCAAAGTTGCCAAAACGTGTTTATTTCTGCTGAAAAACATGTTTTGACAATTTCTGATCACTGGGGTTAAGGGCTGACTCTGTGTGCTCTTCTGAGCCAAGCAGTTACACTGCGATTCTAAGGGCTGAGAAAACGCGTTTATTTCGGGCTGAAAAACACGTTTTGAAAACTGTGCTGTTCCTGCCCTATAACTTACATGGGGGTGACCAAAGTTGCCAAAACGTGTTTATTTCTGCTGAAAAACAAGTTTTGACAATTTCTGATCACTGGGGTTAAGGGCTGAGTCAGTGTGCTCTTCTGAGCCAGGCAGTTACACTGCGATTCCAAGGGCTGAGAAAAAGCGTTTATTTCGGGCTGAAAAACACGTTTTGAAAACTGTGCTGTTCCAGCCATATAACTTACATGGGGGAGACCAAAGTTGCCAAAACGTGTTTATTACTGCTGAAAAACACGTTTTGACAATTTCTGATCACTGGGGTTAAGGGCTGACTCAGTGTGCTCTTCGGAGCCAGGCAGTTACACTGCGATTCCAAGGGCTGAGAAAAAGCGTTTATTTCGGGCTGAAAAACACGTTTTGAAAACTGTGCTGTTCCTGCCCTATAACTTACATGGGGGTGACCAAAGTTGCCAAAACGTGTTTATTTCTGCTGAAAAACACGTTTTGACAATTTCTGCACACTGGGGTTAAGGGCTGAGTCAGTGTGCTCTTCTGAGCCAGGCAGTTACACTGCGATTCCAAGGGCTGAGAAAACGCGTTTATTTCGGGCTGAAAAACACGTTTTGAAAACTGTGTTGTTCCTGCCCTATAGCTTACATGGGGGTGACCAAAGTTGCCAAAACGTGTTTATTTCTGCTGAAAAACACGTTTTGACAATTTCTGATCACTGGGGTTAAGGGCTGACTCAGTGTGCTCTTCTGAGCCAAGCAGTTACACTGTGATTCCAAGTGTTGAAAAAAAGCGTTTATTTCGGGCTGAAAAACACGTTTTGAAAACTGTGCTGTTCCTGCCCTATAACTTACATGGGGGTGACCAAAGTTGCCAAAACGTGTTTATTTCTGCTGAAAAACACGTTTTGACAATTTCTGCACACTGGGGTTAAGGGCTGAGTCAGTGTGCTCTTCTGAGCCAGGCAGTTACACTGCGATTCTAAGGGCTGAGAAAACGCGTTTATTTCGGGCTGAAAAACACGTTTTGAAAACTGTGCTGTTCCTGCCCTATAACTTACATGGGGGTGACCAAAGTTGCCAAAACGTGTTTATTTCTGCTGAAAAACACGTTTTGACAATTTCTGATCACTGGGGTTAAGGGCTGACTCAGTGTGCTCTTCTGAGCCAAGCAGTTACACTGTGATTCCAAGTGCTGAAAAAAAGCGTTTATTTCGGGCTGAAAAACACGTTTTGAAAACTGTGCTGTTCCTGCCCTATAACTTACATGGGGGTGACCAAAGTTGCCAAAACGTGTTTATTTCTGCTGAAAAACATGTTTTGACAATTTCTGATCACTGGGGTTAAGGGCTGACTCTGTGTGCTCTTCTGAGCCAAGCAGTTACACTGCGATTCTAAGGGCTGAGAAAACGCGTTTATTTCGGGCTGAAAAACACGTTTTGAAAACTGTGCTGTTCCTGCCCTATAACTTACATGGGGGTGACCAAAGTTGCCAAAACGTGTTTATTTCTGCTGAAAAACAAGTTTTGACAATTTCTGATCACTGGGGTTAAGGGCTGAGTCAGTGTGCTCTTCTGAGCCAGGCAGTTACACTGCGATTCCAAGGGCTGAGAAAAAGCGTTTATTTCGGGCTGAAAAACACGTTTTGAAAACTGTGTTGTTCCTGCCCTATAACTTACATGGGGGTGATCAAAGTTGCCAAAACGTGTTTATTTCTGCTGAAAAACACGTTTTGACAATTTCTGCACACTGGGGTTAAGGGCTGAGTCAGTGTGCTCTTCTGAGCCAGGCAGTTACACTGCGATTCCAAGGGCTGAGAAAACGCGTTTATTTCGGGCAGAAAAACACGTTTTGAAAACTGTGTTGTTCCTGCCCTATAACTTACATGGGGGTGACCAAAGTTGCCAAAACGTGTTTATTTCTGCTGAAAAACACGTTTTGACAATTTCTGATCACTGGGGTTAAGGGCTGACTCAGTGTGCTCTTCTGAGCCAAGCAGTTACACTGTGATTCCAAGTGCTGAAAAAAAGCGTTTATTTCGGGCTGAAAAACACGTTTTGAAAACTGTGCTGTTCCTGCCCTATAACTTACATGGGGGTGACCAAAGTTGCCAAAACGTGTTTATTTCTGCTGAAAAACATGTTTTGACAATTTCTGATCACTGGGGTTAAGGGCTGACTCTGTGTGCTCTTCTGAGCCAAGCAGTTACACTGCGATTCTAAGGGCTGAGAAAACGCGTTTATTTCGGGCTGAAAAACACGTTTTGAAAACTGTGCTGTTCCTGCCCTATAACTTACATGGGGGTGACCAAAGTTGCCAAAACGTGTTTATTTCTGCTGAAAAACATGTTTTGACAATTTCTGATCACTGGGGTTAAGGGCTGACTCTGTGTGCTCTTCTGAGCCAGGCAGTTACACTACGATTCTAAGGGCTGAGAAAACGCGTTTATTTCGGGCTGAAAAACACGTTTTGAAAACTGTGCTGTTCCTGCCCTATAACTTACATGGGGGTGACCAAAGTTGCCAAAACGTGTTTATTTCTGCTGAAAAACACGTTTTGACAATTTCTGATCACTGGGGTGTAGGGCTGACTCAGTGTGCTCTTCTGAGCCAAGCAGTTACACTGTGATTCCAAGTGCTGAAAAAAAGCGTTTATTTCGGGCTGAAAAACACGTTTTGAAAACTGTGCTGTTCCTGCCCTATAACTTACATGGGGTTGACCAAAGTTGCCAAAACGTGTTTATTTCTGCTGAAAAACACGTTTTGACAATTTCTGCACACTGGGGTTAAGGGCTGAGTCAGTGTGCTCTTCTGAGCCAGGCAGTTACACTGCGATTCCAAGGGCTGAGAAAACGCGTTTATTTCGGGCTGAAAAACACGTTTTGAAAACTGTGTTGTTCCTGCCCTATAACTTACATGGGGGTGACCAAAGTTGCCAAAACGTGTTTATTTCTGCTGAAAAACACGTTTTGACAATTTCTGATCACTGGGGTTAAGGGCTGACTCAGTGTGCTCTTCTGAGCCAAGCAGTTACACTGTGATTCCAAGTGCTGAAAAAAAGCGTTTATTTCGGGCTGAAAAACACGTTTTGAAAACTGTGCTGTTCCTGCCCTATAACTTACATGGGGGTGACCAAAGTTGCCAAAACGTGTTTATTTCTGCTGAAAAACATGTTTTGACAATTTCTGATCACTGGGGTTAAGGGCTGACTCTGTGTGCTCTTCTGAGCCAAGCAGTTACACTGCGATTCTAAGGGCTGAGAAAACGCGTTTATTTCGGGCTGAAAAACACGTTTTGAAAACTGTGCTGTTCCTGCCCTATAACTTACATGGGGGTGACCAAAGTTGCCAAAACGTGTTTATTTCTGCTGAAAAACATGTTTTGACAATTTCTGATCACTGGGGTTAAGGGCTGACTCTGTGTGCTCTTCTGAGCCAAGCAGTTACACTGCGATTCTAAGGGCTGAGAAAACGCGTTTATTTCGGGCTGAAAAACACGTTTTGAAAACTGTGCTGTTCCTGCCCTATAACTTACATGGGGGTGACCAAAGTTGCCAAAACGTGTTTATTTCTGCTGAAAAACAAGTTTTGACAATTTCTGATCACTGGGGTTAAGGGCTGAGTCAGTGTGCTCTTCTGAGCCAGGCAGTTACACTGCGATTCCAAGGGCTGAGAAAAAGCGTTTATTTCGGGCTGAAAAACACGTTTTGAAAACTGTGCTGTTCCAGCCATATAACTTACATGGGGGAGACCAAAGTTGCCAAAACGTGTTTATTTCTGCTGAAAAACACGTTTTGACAATTTCTGATCACTGGGGTTAAGGGCTGACTCAGTGTGCTCTTCGGAGCCAGGCAGTTACACTGCGATTCCAAGGGCTGAGAAAAAGCGTTTATTTCGGGCTGAAAAACACGTTTTGAAAACTGTGCTGTTCCTGCCCTATAACTTACATGGGGGTGACCAAAGTTGCCAAAACGTGTTTATTTCTGCTGAAAAACACGTTTTGACAATTTCTGCACACTGGGGTTAAGGGCTGAGTCAGTGTGCTCTTCTGAGCCAAGCAGTTACACTGCGATTCTAAGGGCTGAGAAAACGCGTTTATTTCGGGCTGAAAAACACGTTTTGAAAACTGTGCTGTTCCTGCCCTATAACTTACATGGGGGTGACCAAAGTTGCCAAAACGTGTTTATTTCTGCTGAAAAACAAGTTTTGACAATTTCTGATCACTGGGGTTAAGGGCTGAGTCAGTGTGCTCTTCTGAGCCAGGCAGTTACACTGCGATTCCAAGGGCTGAGAAAAAGCGTTTATTTCGGGCTGAAAAACACGTTTTGAAAACTGTGTTGTTCCTGCCCTATAACTTACATGGGGGTGATCAAAGTTGCCAAAACGTGTTTATTTCTGCTGAAAAACACGTTTTGACAATTTCTGCACACTGGGGTTAAGGGCTGAGTCAGTGTGCTCTTCTGAGCCAGGCAGTTACACTGCGATTCCAAGGGCTGAGAAAACGCGTTTATTTCGGGCAGAAAAACACGTTTTGAAAACTGTGTTGTTCCTGCCCTATAACTTACATGGGGGTGACCAAAGTTGCCAAAACGTGTTTATTTCTGCTGAAAAACACGTTTTGACAATTTCTGATCACTGGGGTTAAGGGCTGACTCAGTGTGCTCTTCTGAGCCAAGCAGTTACACTGTGATTCCAAGTGCTGAAAAAAAGCGTTTATTTCGGGCTGAAAAACACGTTTTGAAAACTGTGCTGTTCCTGCCCTATAACTTACATGGGGGTGACCAAAGTTGCCAAAACGTGTTTATTTCTGCTGAAAAACATGTTTTGACAATTTCTGATCACTGGGGTTAAGGGCTGACTCTGTGTGCTCTTCTGAGCCAAGCAGTTACACTGCGATTCTAAGGGCTGAGAAAACGCGTTTATTTCGGGCTGAAAAACACGTTTTGAAAACTGTGCTGTTCCTGCCCTATAACTTACATGGGGGTGACCAAAGTTGCCAAAACGTGTTTATTTCTGCTGAAAAACATGTTTTGACAATTTCTGATCACTGGGGTTAAGGGCTGACTCTGTGTGCTCTTCTGAGCCAGGCAGTTACACTACGATTCTAAGGGCTGAGAAAACGCGTTTATTTCGGGCTGAAAAACACGTTTTGAAAACTGTGCTGTTCCTGCCCTATAACTTACATGGGGGTGACCAAAGTTGCCAAAACGTGTTTATTTCTGCTGAAAAACACGTTTTGACAATTTCTGATCACTGGGGTGTAGGGCTGACTCAGTGTGCTCTTCTGAGCCAAGCAGTTACACTGTGATTCCAAGTGCTGAAAAAAAGCGTTTATTTCGGGCTGAAAAACACGTTTTGAAAACTGTGCTGTTCCTGCCCTATAACTTACATGGGGTTGACCAAAGTTGCCAAAACGTGTTTATTTCTGCTGAAAAACACGTTTTGACAATTTCTGCACACTGGGGTTAAGGGCTGAGTCAGTGTGCTCTTCTGAGCCAGGCAGTTACACTGCGATTCCAAGGGCTGAGAAAACGCGTTTATTTCGGGCTGAAAAACACGTTTTGAAAACTGTGTTGTTCCTGCCCTATAACTTACATGGGGGTGACCAAAGTTGCCAAAACGTGTTTATTTCTGCTGAAAAACACGTTTTGACAATTTCTGATCACTGGGGTTAAGGGCTGACTCAGTGTGCTCTTCTGAGCCAAGCAGTTACACTGTGATTCCAAGTGCTGAAAAAAAGCGTTTATTTCGGGCTGAAAAACACGTTTTGAAAACTGTGCTGTTCCTGCCCTATAACTTACATGGGGGTGACCAAAGTTGCCAAAACGTGTTTATTTCTGCTGAAAAACATGTTTTGACAATTTCTGATCACTGGGGTTAAGGGCTGACTCTGTGTGCTCTTCTGAGCCAAGCAGTTACACTGCGATTCTAAGGGCTGAGAAAACGCGTTTATTTCGGGCTGAAAAACACGTTTTGAAAACTGTGCTGTTCCTGCCCTATAACTTACATGGGGGTGACCAAAGTTGCCAAAACGTGTTTATTTCTGCTGAAAAACATGTTTTGACAATTTCTGATCACTGGGGTTAAGGGCTGACTCTGTGTGCTCTTCTGAGCCAAGCAGTTACACTGCGATTCTAAGGGCTGAGAAAACGCGTTTATTTCGGGCTGAAAAACACGTTTTGAAAACTGTGCTGTTCCTGCCCTATAACTTACATGGGGGTGACCAAAGTTGCCAAAACGTGTTTATTTCTGCTGAAAAACAAGTTTTGACAATTTCTGATCACTGGGGTTAAGGGCTGAGTCAGTGTGCTCTTCTGAGCCAGGCAGTTACACTGCGATTCCAAGGGCTGAGAAAAAGCGTTTATTTCGGGCTGAAAAACACGTTTTGAAAACTGTGCTGTTCCAGCCATATAACTTACATGGGGGAGACCAAAGTTGCCAAAACGTGTTTATTTCTGCTGAAAAACACGTTTTGACAATTTCTGATCACTGGGGTTAAGGGCTGACTCAGTGTGCTCTTCGGAGCCAGGCAGTTACACTGCGATTCCAAGGGCTGAGAAAAAGCGTTTATTTCGGGCTGAAAAACACGTTTTGAAAACTGTGCTGTTCCTGCCCTATAACTTACATGGGGGTGACCAAAGTTGCCAAAACGTGTTTATTTCTGCTGAAAAACACGTTTTGACAATTTCTGCACACTGGGGTTAAGGGCTGAGTCAGTGTGCTCTTCTGAGCCAGGCAGTTACACTACGATTCTAAGGGCTGAGAAAACGCGTTTATTTCGGGCTGAAAAACACGTTTTGAAAACTGTGCTGTTCCTGCCCTATAACTTACATGGGGGTGACCAAAGTTGCCAAAACGTGTTTATTTCTGCTGAAAAACACGTTTTGACAATTTCTGATCACTGGGGTTAAGGGCTGACTCAGTGTGCTCTTCTGAGCCAAGCAGTTACACTGTGATTCCAAGTGCTGAAAAAAAGCGTTTATTTCGGGCTGAAAAACACGTTTTGAAAACTGTGCTGTTCCTGCCCTATAACTTACATTGGGGTGACCAAAGTTGCCAAAACGTGTTTATTTCTGCTGAAAAACACGTTTTGACAATTTCTGCACACTGGGGTTAAGGGCTGAGTCAGTGTGCTCTTCTGAGCCAGGCAGTTACACTGCGATTCTAAGGGCTGAGAAAACGCGTTTATTTCGGGCTGAAAAACACGTTTTGAAAACTGTGCTGTTCCTGCCCTTTAACTTACATGGGGGTGACCAAAGTTGCCAAAACGTGTTTATTTCTGCTGAAAAACACGTTTTGACAATTTCTGATCACTGGGGTTAAGGGCTGACTCAGTGTGCTCTTCTGAGCCAAGCAGTTACACTGTGATTCCAAGTGCTGAAAAAAAGCGTTTATTTCGGGCTGAAAAACACGTTTTGAAAACTGTGCTGTTCCTGCCCTATAACTTACATGGGGGTGACCAAAGTTGCCAAAACGTGTTTATTTCTGCTGAAAAACACGTTTTGACAATTTCTGATCACTGGGGTGTAGGGCTGACTCAGTGTGCTCTTCTGAGCCAGGCAGTTACACTGCGATTCTAAGGGCTGAGAAAACGCGTTTATTTCGGGCTGAAAAACACGTTTTGAAAACTGTGCTGTTCATGCCCTATAACTTACATGGGGGTGACCAAAGTTGCCAAAACGTGTTTATTTCTGCTGAAAAACACGTTTTGACAATTTCTGATCACTGGGGTTAAGGGCTGACTCAGTGTGCTCTCTTGAGCCAAGCAGTTACACTGTGATTCCAAGTGCTGAAAAAAGCGTTTATTTCGGGCTGAAAAACACGTTTTGAAAACTGTGCTGTTCCTGCCCTATAACTTACATGGGGTTGACCAAAGTTGCCAAAACGTGTTTATTTCTGCTGAAAAACACGTTTTGACAATTTCTGCACACTGGGGTTAAGGGCTGAGTCAGTGTGCTCTTCTGAGCCAGGCAGTTACACTGCGATTCCAAGGGCTGAGAAAACGCGTTTATTTCGGGCAGAAAAACACGTTTTGAAAACTGTGTTGTTCCTGCCCTATAACTTACATGGGGGTGACCAAAGTTGCCAAAACGTGTTTATTTCTGCTGAAAAACACGTTTTGACAATTTCTGATCACTGGGGTTAAGGGCTGACTCAGTGTGCTCTTCTGAGCCAAGCAGTTACACTGTGATTCCAAGTGCTGAAAAAAAGCGTTTATTTCGGGCTGAAAAACACGTTTTGAAAACTGTGCTGTTCCTGCCCTATAACTTACATGGGGGTGACCAAAGTTGCCAAAACGTGTTTATTTCTGCTGAAAAACATGTTTTGACAATTTCTGATCACTGGGGTTAAGGGCTGACTCTGTGTGCTCTTCTGAGCCAAGCAGTTACACTGCGATTCTAAGGGCTGAGAAAAAGCGTTTATTTCGGGCTGAAAAACACGTTTTGAAAACTGTGCTGTTCCTGCCCTATAACTTACATGGGGGTGACCAAAGTTGCCAAAACGTGTTTATTTCTGCTGAAAAACAAGTTTTGACAATTTCTGATCACTGGGGTTAAGGGCTGAGTCAGTGTGCTCTTCTGAGCCAGGCAGTTACACTGCGATTCCAAGGGCTGAGAAAAAGCGTTTATTTCGGGCTGAAAAACACGTTTTGAAAACTGTGCTGTTCCAGCCATATAACTTACATGGGGGAGACCAAAGTTGCCAAAACGTGTTTATTTCTGCTGAAAAACACGTTTTGACAATTTCTGATCACTGGGGTTAAGGGCTGACTCAGTGTGCTCTTCGGAGCCAGGCAGTTACACTGCGATTCCAAGGGCTGAGAAAAAGCGTTTATATCGGGCTGAAAAACACGTTTTGAAAACTGTGCTGTTCCTGCCCTATAACTTACATGGGGGTGACCAAAGTTGCCAAAACGTGTTTATTTCTGCTGAAAAACACGTTTTGACAATTTCTGATCACTGGGGTTAAGGGCTGAGTCAGTGTGCTCTTCTGAGCCAGGCAGTTACACTGCGATTCTAAGGGCTGAGAAAACGCGTTTATTTCGGGCTGAAAAACACGTTTTGAAAACTGTGCTGTTCCTGCCCTATAACTTACATGGGGGTGACCAAAGTTGCCAAAACGTGTTTATTTCTGCTGAAAAACACGTTTTGACAATTTCTGATCACTGGGGTTAAGGGCTGACTCAGTGTGCTCTTCTGAGCCAAGCAGTTACACTGTGATTCCAAGTGCTGAAAAAAAGCGTTTATTTCGGGCTGAAAAACACGTTTTGAAAACTGTGCTGTTCCTGCCCTATAACTTACATGGGGTTGACCAAAGTTGCCAAAACGTGTTTATTTCTGCTGAAAAACACGTTTTGACAATTTCTGCACACTGGGGTTAAGGGCTGAGTCAGTGTGCTCTTCTGAGCCAGGCAGTTACACTGCGATTCCAAGGGCTGAGAAAACGCGTTTATTTCGGGCTGAAAAACACGTTTTGAAAACTGTGTTGTTCCTGCCCTATAACTTACATGGGGGTGACCAAAGTTGCCAAAACGTGTTTATTTCTGCTGAAAAACACGTTTTGACAATTTCTGATCACTGGGGTTAAGGGCTGACTCAGTGTGCTCTTCTGAGCCAAGCAGTTACACTGTGATTCCAAGTGCTGAAAAAAAGCGTTTATTTCGGGCTGAAAAACACGTTTTGAAAACTGTGCTGTTCCTGCCCTATAACTTACATGGGGGTGACCAAAGTTGCCAAAACGTGTTTATTTCTGCTGAAAAACACGTTTTGACAATTTCTGATCACTGGGGTGTAGGGCTGACTCAGTGTGCTCTTCTGAGCCAAGCAGTTACACTGTGATTCCAAGTGCTGAAAAAAAGCGTTTATTTCGGGCTGAAAAACACGTTTTGAAAACTGTGCTGTTCCTGCCCTATAACTTACATGGGGGTGACCAAAGTTGCCAAAACGTGTTTATTTCTGCTGAAAAACACGTTTTGACAATTTCTGCACACTGGGGTTAAGGGCTGAGTCAGTGTGCTCTTCTGAGCCAGGCAGTTACACTGCGATTCTAAGGGCTGAGAAAACGCGTTTATTTCGGGCTGAAAAACACGTTTTGAAAACTGTGCTGTTCCTGCCCTATAACTTACATGGGGGTGACCAAAGTTGCCAAAACGTGTTTATTTCTGCTGAAAAACACGTTTTGACAATTTCTGATCACTGGGGTTAAGGGCTGACTCAGTGTGCTCTTCTGAGCCAAGCAGTTACACTGTGATTCCAAGTGCTGAAAAAAAGCGTTTATTTCGGCTGAAAAACACGTTTTGAAAACTGTGCTGTTCCTGCCCTATAACTTACATGGGGTTGACCAAAGTTGCCAAAACGTGTTTATTTCTGCTGAAAAACATGTTTTGACAATTTCTGATCACTGGGGTTAAGGGCTGACTCAGTGTGCTCTTCTGAGCCAAGCAGTTACACTGTGATTCCAAGTGCTGAAAAAAAGCGTTTATTTCGGGCTGAAAAACACGTTTTGAAAACTGTGCTGTTCCTGCCCTATAACTTACATGGGGGTGACCAAAGTTGCCAAAACGTGTTTATTTCTGCTGAAAAACATGTTTTGACAATTTCTGATCACTGGGGTTAAGGGCTGACTCTGTGTGCTCTTCTGAGCCAAGCAGTTACACTGCGATTCTAAGGGCTGAGAAAAAGCGTTTATTTCGGGCTGAAAAACACGTTTTGAAAACTGTGCTGTTCCTGCCCTATAACTTACATGGGGGTGACCAAAGTTGCCAAAACGTGTTTATTTCTGCTGAAAAACAAGTTTTGACAATTTCTGATCACTGGGGTTAAGGGCTGAGTCAGTGTGCTCTTCTGAGCCAGGCAGTTACACTGCGATTCCAAGGGCTGAGAAAAAGCGTTTATTTCGGGCTGAAAAACACGTTTTGAAAACTGTGCTGTTCCAGCCATATAACTTACATGGGGGAGACCAAAGTTGCCAAAACGTGTTTATTTCTGCTGAAAAACACGTTTTGACAATTTCTGATCACTGGGGTTAAGGGCTGACTCAGTGTGCTCTTCGGAGCCAGTCAGTTACACTGCGATTCCAAGGGCTGAGAAAAAGCGTTTATTTCGGGCTGAAAAACACGTTTTGAAAACTGTGCTGTTCCTGCCCTATAACTTACATGGGGGTGACCAAAGTTGCCAAAACGTGTTTATTTCTGCTGAAAAACACGTTTTGACAATTTCTGCACACTGGGGTTAAGGGCTGAGTCAGTGTGCTCTTCTGAGCCAGGCAGTTACACTACGATTCGAAGGGCTGAGAAAACGCGTTTATTTCGGGCTGAAAAACACGTTTTGAAAACTGTGCTGTTCCTGCCCTATAACTTACATGGGGGTGACCAAAGTTGCCAAAACGTGTTTATTTCTGCTGAAAAACACGTTTTGACAGTTTCTGATCACTGGGGTTAAGGGCTGACTCAGTGTGCTCTTCTGAGCCAAGCAGTTACACTGTGATTCCAAGTGCTGAAAAAAAGCGTTTATTTCGGGCTGAAAAACACGTTTTGAAAACTGTGCTGTTCCTGCCCTATAACTTACATGGGGTTGACCAAAGTTGCCAAAACGTGTTTATTTCTGCTGAAAAACACGTTTTGACAATTTCTGCACACTGGGGTTAAGGGCTGAGTCAGTGTGCTCTTCTGAGCCAGGCAGTTACACTGCGATTCCAAGGGCTGAGAAAACGCGTTTATTTCGGGCAGAAAAACACGTTTTGAAAACTGTGTTGTTCCTGCCCTATAACTTACATGGGGGTGACCAAAGTTGCCAAAACGTGTTTATTTCTGCTGAAAAACACGTTTTGACAATTTCTGATCACTGGGGTTAAGGGCTGACTCAGTGTGCTCTTCTGAGCCAAGCAGTTACACTGTGATTCCAAGTGCTGAAAAAAAGCGTTTATTTCGGGCTGAAAAACACGTTTTGAAAACTGTGCTGTTCCTGCCCTATAACTTACATGGGGGTGACCAAAGTTGCCAAAACGTGTTTATTTCTGCTGAAAAACATGTTTTGACAATTTCTGATCACTGGGGTTAAGGGCTGACTCTGTGTGCTCTTCTGAGCCAAGCACTTACACTGCGATTCTAAGGGCTGAGAAAACGCGTTTATTTCGGGCTGAAAAACACGTTTTGAAAACTGTGCTGTTCCTGCCCTATAACTTACATGGGGGTGACCAAAGTTGCCAAAACGTGTTTATTTCTGCTGAAAAACAAGTTTTGACAATTTCTGATCACTGGGGTTAAGGGCTGAGTCAGTGTGCTCTTCTGAGCCAGGCAGTTACACTGCGATTCCAAGGGCTGAGAAAAAGCGTTTATTTCGGGCTGAAAAACACGTTTTGAAAACTGTGCTGTTCCAGCCATATAACTTACATGGGGGAGACCAAAGTTGCCAAAACGTGTTTATTTCTGCTGAAAAACACGTTTTGACAATTTCTGATCACTGGGGTTAAGGGCTGACTCAGTGTGCTCTTCGGAGCCAGGCAGTTACACTGCGATTCCAAGGGCTGAGAAAAAGCGTTTATTTCGGGCTGAAAAACACGTTTTGAAAACTGTGCTGTTCCTGCCCTATAACTTACATGGGGGTGACCAAAGTTGCCAAAACGTGTTTATTTCTGCTGAAAAACACGTTTTGACAATTTCTGCACACTGGGGTTAAGGGCTGAGTCAGTGTGCTCTTCTGAGCCAGGCAGTTACACTGCGATTCTAAGGGCTGAGAAAACGCGTTTATTTCGGGCTGAAAAACACGTTTTGAAAACTGTGCTGTTCCTGCCCTATAACTTACATGGGGGTGACCAAAGTTGCCAAAACGTGTTTATTTCTGCTGAAAAACACGTTTTGACAATTTCTGATCACTGGGGTGTAGGGCTGACTCAGTGTGCTCTTCTGAGCCAAGCAGTTACACTGTGATTCCAAGTGCTGAAAAAAAGCGTTTATTTCGGGCTGAAAAACACGTTTTGAAAACTGTGCTGTTCCTGCCCTATAACTTACATGGGGTTGACCAAAGTTGCCAAAACGTGTTTATTTCTGCTGAAAAACACGTTTTGACAATTTCTGCACACTGGGGTTAAGGGCTGAGTCAGTGTGCTCTTCTGAGCCAGGCAGTTACACTGCGATTCCAAGGGCTGAGAAAACGCGTTTATTTCGGGCAGAAAAACACGTTTTGAAAACTGTGTTGTTCCTGCCCTATAACTTACATGGGGGTGACCAAAGTTGCCAAAACGTGTTTATTTCTGCTGAAAAACACGTTTTGACAATTTCTGATCACTGGGGTTAAGGGCTGACTCAGTGTGCTCTTCTGAGCCAAGCAGTTACACTGTGATTCCAAGTGCTGAAAAAAAGCGTTTATTTCGGGCTGAAAAACACGTTTTGAAAACTGTGCTGTTCCTGCCCTATAACTTACATGGGGGTGACCAAAGTTGCCAAAACGTGTTTATTTCTGCTGAAAAACATGTTTTGACAATTTCTGATCACTGGGGTTAAGGGCTGACTCTGTGTGCTCTTCTGAGCCAAGCAGTTACACTGCGATTCTAAGGGCTGAGAAAACGCGTTTATTTCGGGCTGAAAAACACGTTTTGAAAACTGTGCTGTTCCTGCCCTATAACTTACATGGGGGTGACCAAAGTTGCCAAAACGTGTTTATTTCTGCTGAAAAACATGTTTTGACAATTTCTGATCACTGGGGTTAAGGGCTGACTCTGTGTGCTCTTCTGAGCCAGGCAGTTACACTACGATTCTAAGGGCTGAGAAAACGCGTTTATATCGGGCTGAAAAACACGTTTTGAAAACTGTGCTGTTCCTGCCCTATAATTTACATGGGGGTGACCAAAGTTGCCAAAACGTGTTTATTTCTGCTGAAAAACACGTTTTGACAATTTCTGATCACTGGGGTGTAGGGCTGACTCAGTGTGCTCTTCTGAGCCAAGCAGTTACACTGTGATTCCAAGTGCTGAAAAAAAGCGTTTATTTCGGGCTGAAAAACACGTTTTGAAAACTGTGCTGTTCCTGCCCTATAACTTACATGGGGGTGACCAAAGTTGCCAAAACGTGTTTATTTCTGCTGAAAAACACGTTTTGACAATTTCTGATCACTGGGGTTAAGGGCTGACTCTGTGTGCTCTTCTGAGCCAAGCAGTTACACTGCGATTCTAAGGGCTGAGAAAACGCGTTTATTTCGGGCTGAAAAACACGTTTTGAAAACTGTGCTGTTCCTGCCCTATAACTTACATGGGGGTGACCAAAGTTGCCAAAACGTGTTTATTTCTGCTGAAAAACAAGTTTTGACAATTTCTGATCACTGGGGTTAAGGGCTGAGTCAGTGTGCTCTTCTGAGCCAGGCAGTTACACTGCGATTCCAAGGGCTGAGAAAAAGCGTTTATTTCGGGCTGAAAAACACGTTTTGAAAACTGTGCTGTTCCAGCCATATAACTTACATGGGGGAGACCAAAGTTGCCAAAACGTGTTTATTTCTGCTGAAAAACACGTTTTGACAATTTCTGATCACTGGGGTTAAGGGCTGACTCAGTGTGCTCTTCTGAGCCAGGCAGTTACACTGCGATTCCAAGGGCTGAGAAAAAGCGTTTATTTCGGGCTGAAAAACACGTTTTGAAAACTGTGCTGTTCCTGCCCTATAACTTACATGGGGGTGACCAAAGTTGCCAAAACGTGTTTATTTCTGCTGAAAAACACGTTTTGACAATTTCTGCACACTGGGGTTAAGGGCTGAGTCAGTGTGCTCTTCTGAGCCAGGCAGTTACACTGCGATTCCAAGGGCTGAGAAAACGCGTTTATTTCGGGCAGAAAAACACGTTTTGAAAACTGTGTTGTTCCTGCCCTATAACTTACATGGGGGTGACCAAAGTTGCCAAAACGTGTTTATTTCTGCTGAAAAACACGTTTTGACAATTTCTGATCACTGGGGTTAAGGGCTGACTCAGTGTGCTCTTCTGAGCCAAGCAGTTACACTGTGATTCCAAGTGCTGAAAAAAAGCGTTTATTTCGGGCTGAAAAACACGTTTTGAAAACTGTGCTGTTCCTGCCCTATAACTTACATGGGGGTGACCAAAGTTGCCAAAACGTGTTTATTTCTGCTGAAAAACATGTTTTGACAATTTCTGATCACTGGGGATAAGGGCTGACTCTGTGTGCTCTTCTGAGCCAAGCAGTTACACTGCGATTCTAAGGGCTGAGAAAACGCGTTTATTTCGGGCTGAAAAACACGTTTTGAAAACTGTGCTGTTCCTGCCCTATAACTTACATGGGGGTGACCAAAGTTGCCAAAACGTGTTTATTTCTGCTGAAAAACATGTTTTGACAATTTCTGATCACTGGGGTTAAGGGCTGACTCTGTGTGCTCTTCTGAGCCAGGCAGTTACACTACGATTCTAAGGGCTGAGAAAACGCGTTTATATCGGGCTGAAAAACACGTTTTGAAAACTGTGCTGTTCCTGCCCTATAATTTACATGGGGGTGACCAAAGTTGCCAAAACGTGTTTATTTCTGCTGAAAAACACGTTTTGACAATTTCTGATCACTGGGGTGTAGGGCTGACTCAGTGTGCTCTTCTGAGCCAAGCAGTTACACTGTGATTCCAAGTGCTGAAAAAAAGCGTTTATTTCGGGCTGAAAAACACGTTTTGAAAACTGTGCTGTTCCTGCCCTATAACTTACATGGGGTTGACCAAAGTTGCCAAAACGTGTTTATTTCTGCTGAAAAACACGTTTTGACAATTTCTGCACACTGGGGTTAAGGGCTGAGTCAGTGTGCTCTTCTGAGCCAGGCAGTTACACTGCGATTCCAAGGGCTGAGAAAACGCGTTTATTTCGGGCTGAAAAACACGTTTTGAAAACTGTGCTGTTCCTGCCCTATAACTTACATGGGGGTGACCAAAGTTGCCAAAACGTGTTTATTTCTGCTGAAAAACATGTTTTGACAATTTCTGATCACTGGGGTTAAGGGCTGACTCTGTGTGCTCTTCTGAGCCAGGCAGTTACACTACGATTCTAAGGGCTGAGAAAACGCGTTTATATCGGGCTGAAAAACACGTTTTGAAAACTGTGCTGTTCCTGCCCTATAATTTACATGGGGGTGACCAAAGTTGCCAAAACGTGTTTATTTCTGCTGAAAAACACGTTTTGACAATTTCTGATCACTGGGGTGTAGGGCTGACTCAGTGTGCTCTTCTGAGCCAAGCAGTTACACTGTGATTCCAAGTGCTGAAAAAAAGCGTTTATTTCGGGCTGAAAAACACGTTTTGAAAACTGTGCTGTTCCTGCCCTATAACTTACATGGGGGTGACCAAAGTTGCCAAAACGTGTTTATTTCTGCTGAAAAACACGTTTTGACAATTTCTGATCACTGGGGTTAAGGGCTGACTCTGTGTGCTCTTCTGAGCCAAGCAGTTACACTGCGATTCTAAGGGCTGAGAAAACGCGTTTATTTCGGGCTGAAAAACACGTTTTGAAAACTGTGCTGTTCCTGCCCTATAACTTACATGGGGGTGACCAAAGTTGCCAAAACGTGTTTATTTCTGCTGAAAAACATGTTTTGACAATTTCTGATCACTGGGGATAAGGGCTGACTCTGTGTGCTCTTCTGAGCCAAGCAGTTACACTGCGATTCTAAGGGCTGAGAAAACGCGTTTATTTCGGGCTGAAAAACACGTTTTGAAAACTGTGCTGTTCCTGCCCTATAACTTACATGGGGGTGACCAAAGTTGCCAAAACGTGTTTATTTCTGCTGAAAAACATGTTTTGACAATTTCTGATCACTGGGGTTAAGGGCTGACTCTGTGTGCTCTTCTGAGCCAGGCAGTTACACTACGATTCTAAGGGCTGAGAAAACGCGTTTATATCGGGCTGAAAAACACGTTTTGAAAACTGTGCTGTTCCTGCCCTATAATTTACATGGGGGTGACCAAAGTTGCCAAAACGTGTTTATTTCTGCTGAAAAACACGTTTTGACAATTTCTGATCACTGGGGTGTAGGGCTGACTCAGTGTGCTCTTCTGAGCCAAGCAGTTACACTGTGATTCCAAGTGCTGAAAAAAAGCGTTTATTTCGGGCTGAAAAACACGTTTTGAAAACTGTGCTGTTCCTGCCCTATAACTTACATGGGGTTGACCAAAGTTGCCAAAACGTGTTTATTTCTGCTGAAAAACACGTTTTGACAATTTCTGCACACTGGGGTTAAGGGCTGAGTCAGTGTGCTCTTCTGAGCCAGGCAGTTACACTGCGATTCCAAGGGCTGAGAAAACGCGTTTATTTCGGGCTGAAAAACACGTTTTGAAAACTGTGTTGTTCCTGCCCTATAACTTACATGGGGGTGACCAAAGTTGCCAAAACGTGTTTATTTCTGCTGAAAAACACGTTTTGACAATTTCTGATCACTGGGGTTAAGGGCTGACTCTGTGTGCTCTTCTGAGCCAAGCAGTTACACTGCGATTCTAAGGGCTGAGAAAACGCGTTTATTTCGGGCTGAAAAACACGTTTTGAAAACTGTGCTGTTCCTGCCCTATAACTTACATGGGGGTGACCAAAGTTGCCAAAACGTGTTTATTTCTGCTGAAAAACAAGTTTTGACAATTTCTGATCACTGGGGTTAAGGGCTGAGTCAGTGTGCTCTTCTGAGCCAGGCAGTTACACTGCGATTCCAAGGGCTGAGAAAAAGCGTTTATTTCGGGCTGAAAAACACGTTTTGAAAACTGTGCTGTTCCAGCCATATAACTTACATGGGGGAGACCAAAGTTGCCAAAACGTGTTTATTTCTGCTGAAAAACACGTTTTGACAATTTCTGATCACTGGGGTTAAGGGCTGACTCAGTGTGCTCTTCTGAGCCAGGCAGTTACACTGCGATTCCAAGGGCTGAGAAAAAGCGTTTATTTCGGGCTGAAAAACACGTTTTGAAAACTGTGCTGTTCCTGCCCTATAACTTACATGGGGGTGACCAAAGTTGCCAAAACGTGTTTATTTCTGCTGAAAAACACGTTTTGACAATTTCTGCACACTGGGGTTAAGGGCTGAGTCAGTGTGCTCTTCTGAGCCAGGCAGTTACACTACGATTCTAAGGGCTGAGAAAACGCGTTTATTTCGGGCTGAAAAACACGTTTTGAAAACTGTGCTGTTCCTGCCCTATAACTTACATGGGGGTGACCAAAGTTGCCAAAACGTGTTTATTTCTGCTGAAAAACACGTTTTGACAATTTCTGATCACTGGGGTGTAGGGCTGACTCAGTGTGCTCTTCTGAGCCAAGCAGTTACACTGTGATTCCAAGTGCTGAAAAAAAGCGTTTATTTCGGGCTGAAAAACACGTTTTGAAAACTGTGCTGTTCCTGCCCTATAACTTACATGGGGGTGACCAAAGTTGCCAAAACGTGTTTATTTCTGCTGAAAAACACGTTTTGACAATTTCTGCACACTGGGGTTAAGGGCTGAGTCAGTGTGCTCTTCTGAGCCAGGCAGTTACACTGCGATTCCAAGGGCTGAGAAAACGCGTTTATTTCGGGCAGAAAAACACGTTTTGAAAACTGTGTTGTTCCTGCCCTATAACTTACATGGGGGTGACCAAAGTTGCCAAAACGTGTTTATTTCTGCTGAAAAACACGTTTTGACAATTTCTGATCACTGGGGTTAAGGGCTGACTCAGTGTGCTCTTCTGAGCCAAGCAGTTACACTGTGATTCCAAGTGCTGAAAAAAAGTGTTTATTTCGGGCTGAAAAACACGTTTTGAAAACTGTGCTGTTCCTGCCCTATAACTTACATGGGGGTGACCAAAGTTGCCAAAACGTGTTTATTTCTGCTGAAAAACATGTTTTGACAATTTCTGATCACTGGGGTTAAGGGCTGACTCTGTGTGCTCTTCTGAGCCAAGCAGTTACACTGCGATTCTAAGGGCTGAGAAAACGCGTTTATTTCGGGCTGAAAAACACGTTTTGAAAACTGTGCTGTTCCTGCCCTATAACTTACATGGGGTTGACCAAAGTTGCCAAAACGTGTTTATTTCTGCTGAAAAACACGTTTTGACAATTTCTGATCACTGGGGTTAAGGGCTGACTCTGTGTGCTCTTCTGAGCCAGGCAGTTACACTACGATTCTAAGGGCTGAGAAAACGCGTTTATTTCGGGCTGAAAAACACGTTTTGAAAACTGTGCTGTTCCTGCCCTATAATTTACATGGGGGTGACCAAAGTTGCCAAAACGTGTTTATTTCTGCTGAAAAACACGTTTTGACAATTTCTGATCACTGGGGTGTAGGGCTGACTCAGTGTGCTCTTCTGAGCCAAGCAGTTACACTGTGATTCCAAGTGCTGAAAAAAAGCGTTTATTTCGGGCTGAAAAACACGTTTTGAAAACTGTGCTGTTCCTGCCCTATAACTTACATGGGGTTGACCAAAGTTGCCAAAACGTGTTTATTTCTGCTGAAAAACACGTTTTGACAATTTCTGCACACTGGGGTTAAGGGCTGAGTCAGTGTGCTCTTCTGAGCCAGGCAGTTACACTGCGATTCCAAGGGCTGAGAAAACGCGTTTATTTCGGGCTGAAAAACACGTTTTGAAAACTGTGTTGTTCCTGCCCTATAACTTACATGGGGGTGACCAAAGTTGCCAAAACGTGTTTATTTCTGCTGAAAAACACGTTTTGACAATTTCTGATCACTGGGGTTAAGGGCTGACTCTGTGTGCTCTTCTGAGCCAAGCAGTTACAATGCGATTCTAAGGGCTGAGAAAACGCGTTTATTTCGGGCTGAAAAACACGTTTTGAAAACTGTGCTGTTCCTGCCCTATAACTTACATGGGGGTGACCAAAGTTGCCAAAACGTGTTTATTTCTGCTGAAAAACAAGTTTTGACAATTTCTGATCACTGGGGTTAAGGGCTGAGTCAGTGTGCTCTTCTGAGCCAGGCAGTTACACTGCGATTCCAAGGGCTGAGAAAAAGCGTTTATTTCGGGCTGAAAACCACGTTTTGAAAACTGTGCTGTTCCAGCCATATAACTTACATGGGGGAGACCAAAGTTGCCAAAACGTGTTTATTTCTGCTGAAAAACACGTTTTGACAATTTCTGATCACTGGGGTTAAGGGCTGACTCAGTGTGCTCTTCTGAGCCAGGCAGTTACACTGCGATTCCAAGGGCTGAGAAAAAGCGTTTATTTCGGGCTGAAAAACACGTTTTGAAAACTGTGCTGTTCCTGCCCTATAACTTACATGGGGGTGACCAAAGTTGCCAAAACGTGTTTATTTCTGCTGAAAAACACGTTTTGACAATTTCTGCACACTGGGGTTAAGGGCTGAGTCAGTGTGCTCTTCTGAGCCAGGCAGTTACACTACGATTCTAAGGGCTGAGAAAACGCGTTTATTTCGGGCTGAAAAACACGTTTTGAAAACTGTGCTGTTCCTGCCCTATAACTTACATGGGGGTGACCAAAGTTGCCAAAACGTGTTTATTTCTGCTGAAAAACACGTTTTGACAATTTCTGATCACTGGGGTGTAGGGCTGACTCAGTGTGCTCTTCTGAGCCAAGCAGTTACACTGTGATTCCAAGTGCTGAAAAAAAGCGTTTATTTCGGGCTGAAAAACACGTTTTGAAAACTGTGATGTTCCTGCCCTATAAATTACATGGGGGTGACCAAAGTTGCCAAAACGTGTTTATTTCTGCTGAAAAACACGTTTTGACAATTTCTGCACACTGGGGTTAAGGGCTGAGTCAGTGTGCTCTTCTGAGCCAGGCAGTTACACTGCGATTCTAAGGACTGAGAAAACGCGTTTATTTCGGGCTGAAAAACACGTTTTGAAAACTGTGCTGTTCCTGCCCTATAACTTACATGGGGGTGACCAAAGTTGCCAAAACGTGTTTATTTCTGCTGAAAAACACGTTTTGACAATTTCTGATCACTGGGGTTAAGGGCTGACTCAGTGTGCTCTTCTGAGCCAAGCAGTTACACTGTGATTCCAAGTGCTGAAAAAAAGCGTTTATTTCGGGCTGAAAAACACGTTTTGAAAACTGTGCTGTTCCTGCCCTATAACTTACATGGCGTTGACCAAAGTTGCCAAAACGTGTTTATTTCTGCTGAAAAACACGTTTTGACAATTTCTGCACACTGGGGTTAAGGGCTGAGTCAGTGTGCTCTTCTGAGCCAGGCAGTTACACTGCGATTCCAAGGGCTGAGAAAACGCGTTTATTTCGGGCTGAAAAACACGTTTTGAAAACTGTGTTGTTCCTGCCCTATAACTTACATGGGGGTGACCAAAGTTGCCAAAACGTGTTTATTTCTGCTGAAAAACACGTTTTGACAATTTCTGATCACTGGGGTTAAGGGCTGACTCAGTGTGCTCTTCTGAGCCAAGCAGTTACACTGTGATTCCAAGTGCTGAAAAAAAGCGTTTATTTCGGGCTGAAAAACACGTTTTGAAAACTGTGCTGTTCCTGCCCTATAACTTACATGGGGTTGACCAAAGTTGCCAAAACGTGTTTATTTCTGCTGAAAAACACGTTTTGACAATTTCTGCACACTGGGTTTAAGGGCTGAGTCAGTGTGCTCTTCTGAGCCAGGCAGTTACACTGCGATTCCAAGGGCTGAGAAAACGCGTTTATTTCGGGCTGAAAAACACGTTTTGAAAACTGTGTTGTTCCTGCCCTATAACTTACATGGGGGTGACCAAAGTTGCCAAAACGTGTTTATTTCTGCTGAAAAACACGTTTTGACAATTTCTGATCACTGGGGTTAAGGGCTTACTCAGTGTGCTCTTCTGAGCCAAGCAGTTACACTGTGATTCCAAGTGCTGAAAAAAAGCGTTTATTTCGGGCTTAAAAACACGTTTTGAAAACTGTGCTGTTCCTGCCCTATAACTTACATGGGGGTGACCAAAGTTGCCAAAACGTGTTTATTTCTGCTGAAAAACATGTTTTGTCAATTTCTGATCACTGGGGTTAAGGGCTGACTCTGTGTGCTCTTCTGAGCCAAGCAGTTACACTGCGATTCTAAGGGCTGAGAAAACGCGTTTATTTCGGGCTGAAAAACACGTTTTGAAAACTGTGCTGTTCCTGCCCTATAACTTACATGGGGGTGACCAAAGTTGCCAAAACGTGTTTATTTCTGCTGAAAAACAAGTTTTGACAATTTCTGATCACTGGGGTTAAGGGCTGAGTCAGTGTGCTCTTCTGAGCCAGGCAGTTACACTGCGATTCCAAGGGCTGAGAAAAAGCGTTTATTTCGGGCTGAAAAACACGTTCTGAAAACTGTGCTGTTCCAGCCATATAACTTACATGGGGGAGACCAAAGTTGCCAAAACGTGTTTATTTCTGCTGAAAAACACGTTTTGACAATTTCTGAACACTGGGGTTAAGGGCTGACTCAGTGTGCTCTTCGGAGCCAGGCAGTTACACTGCGATTCCAAGGGCTGAGAAAAAGCGTTTATTTCGGGCTGAAAAACACGTTTTGAAAACTGTGCTGTTCCTGCCCTATAACTTACATGGGGGTGACCAAAGTTGCCAAAACGTGTTTATTTCTGCTGAAAAACACGTTTTGACAATTTCTGCACACTGGGTTTAAGGGCTGAGTCAGTGTGCTCTTCTGAGCCAGGCAGTTACACTGCGATTCTAAGGGCTGAGAAAACGCGTTTATTTCGGGCTGAAAAACACGTTTTGAAAACTGTGCTGTTCCTGCCCTATAACTTACATGGGGGTGACCAAAGTTGCCAAAACGTGTTTATTTCTGCTGAAAAACACGTTTTGACAATTTCTGATCACTGGGGTTAAGGGCTGACTCAGTGTGCTCTTCTGAGCCAAGCAGTTACACTGTGATTCCAAGTGCTGAAAAAAAGCGTTTATTTCGGGCTGAAAAACACGTTTTGAAAACTGTGCTGTTAATGCCCTATAACTTACATGGGGTTGACCAAAGTTGCCAAAACGTGTTTATTTCTGCTGAAAAACACGTTTTGACAATTTCTGCACACTGGGGTTAAGGGCTGAGTCAGTGTGCTCTTCTGAGCCAGGCAGTTACACTGCGATTCCAAGGGCTGAGAAAACGCGTTTATTTCGGGCTGAAAAACACGTTTTGAAAACTGTGTTGTTCCTGCCCTATAACTTACATGGGGGTGACCAAAGTTGCCAAAACGTGTTTATTTCTGCTGAAAAACACGTTTTGACAATTTCTGATCACTGGGGTTAAGGGCTGACTCAGTGTGCTCTTCTGAGCCAAGCAGTTACACTGTGATTCCAAGTGCTGAAAAAAAGCGTTTATTTCGGGCTGAAAAACACGTTTTGAAAACTGTGCTGTTCCTGCCCTATAACTTACATGGGGGTGACCAAAGTTGCCAAAACGTGTTTATTTCTGCTGAAAAACATGTTTTGACAATTTCTGATCACTGGGGTTAAGGGCTGACTCTGTGTTCTCTTCTGAGCCAAGCACTTACACTGCGATTCTAATGGCTGAGAAAACGCGTTTATTTCGGGCTGAAAAACACGTTTTGAAAACTGTGCTGTTCCTGCCCTATAACTTACATGGGGGTGACCAAAGTTGCCAAAACGTGTTTATTTCTGCTGAAAAACAAGTTTTGACAATTTCTGATCACTGGGGTTAAGGGCTGAGTCAGTGTGCTCTTCTGAGCCAGGCAGTTACACTGCGATTCCAAGGGCTGAAAAAAAGCGTTTATTTCGGGCTGAAAAACACGTTTTAAAAACTGTGCTGTTCCAGCCATATAACTTACATGGGGGAGACCAAAGATGCCAAAACGTGTTTATTTCTGCTGAAAAACACGTTTTGACAATTTCTGATCACTGGGGTTAAGGGCTGAGTCAGTGTGCTCTTCTGAGCCAGGCAGTTACACTACGATTCTAAGGGCTGAGAAAACGCGTTTATTTCGGGCTGAAAAACACGTTTTAAAAACTGTGCTGTTCCAGCCATATAACTTACATGGGGGAGACCAAAGATGCCAAAACGTGTTTATTTCTGCTGAAAAACAAGTTTTGACAATTTCTGATCACTGGGGTTAAGGGCTGAGTCAGTGTGCTCTTCTGAGCCAGGCAGTTACACTACGATTCTAAGGGCTGAGAAAACGCGTTTATTTCGGGCTGAAAAACAGGTTTTGAAAACTGTGCTGTTCCTGCCCTATAACTTATATGGGGGTGACCAAAGTTGCCAAAACGTGTTTATTTCTGCTGAAAAACACGTTTTGACAATTTCTGATCACTGGGGTGTAGGGCTGACTCAGTGTGCTCTTCTGAGCCAAGCAGTTACACTGTGATTCCAAGTGCTGAAAAAAAGCGTTTATTTCGGGCTGAAAAACACGTTTTGAAAACTGTGCTGTTCCTGCCCTATAACTTACATGGGGGTGACCAAAGTTGCCAAAACGTGTTTATTTCTGCTGAAAAACACGTTTTGACAATTTCTGCACACTGGGGTTAAGGGCTGACTCAGTGTGCTCTTCGGAGCCAGGCAGTTACACTGCGATTCCAAGGGCTGAGAAAAAGCGTTTATTTCGGGCTGAAAAACACGTTTTGAAAACTGTGCTGTTCCTGCCCTATAACTTACATGGGGGTGACCAAAGTTGCCAAAACGTGTTTATTTCTGCTGAAAAACACGTTTTGACAATTTCTGCACACTGGGGTTAAGGGCTGAGTCAGTGTGCTCTTCTGAGCCAGGCAGTTACACTGCGATTCTAAGGGCTGAGAAAACGCGTTTATTTCGGGCTGAAAAACACGTTTTGAAAACTGTGCTGTTCCTGCCCTATAACTTACATGGGGGTGACCAAAGTTGCCAAAACGTGTTTATTTCTGCTGAAAAACACGTTTTGACAATTTCTGATCACTGGGGTTAAGGGCTGACTCAGTGTGCTCTTCTGACCCAAGCAGTTACACTGTGATTCCAAGTGCTGAAAAAAAGCGTTTATTTCGAGCTGAAAAACACGTTTTGAAAACTGTGCTGTTCCTGCCCTATAACTTACATGGGGTTGACCAAAGTTGCCAAAACGTGTTTATTTCTGCTGAAAAACACGTTTTGACAATTTCTGCACACTGGGGTTAAGGGCTGAGTCAGTGTGCTCTTCTGAGCCAGGCAGTTACACTGCGATTCCAAGGGCTGAGAAAACGTGTTTATTTCGGGCTGAAAAACACGTTTTGAAAACTGTGTTGTTCCTGCCCTATAACTTACATGGGGGTGACCAAAGTTGCCAAAACGTGTTTATTTCTGCTGAAAAACACGTTTTGACAATTTCTGATCACTGGGGTTAAGGGCTGACTCAGTGTGCTCTTCTGAGCCAAGCAGTTACACTGTGATTCCAAGTGCTGAAAAAAAGCGTTTATTTCGGGCTGAAAAACACGTTTTGAAAACTGTGCTGTTCCTGCCCTATAACTTACATGGGGGTGACCAAAGTTGCCAAAACGTGTTTATTTCTGCTGAAAAACACGTTTTGACAATTTCTGATCACTGGGGTGTAGGGCTGACTCAGTGTGCTCTTCTGAGCCAAGCAGTTACACTGTGATTCCAAGTGCTGAAAAAAAGCGTTTATTTCGGGCTGAAAAACACGTTTTGAAAACTGTGCTGTTCCTGCCCTATAACTTACATGGGGGTGACCAAAGTTGCCAACACGTGTTTATTTCTGCTGAAAAACACGTTTTGACAATTTCTGCACACTGGGGTTAAGGGCTGAGTCAGTGTGCTCTTCTGAGCCAGGCAGTTACACTGCGATTCTAAGGGCTGAGAAAACGCGTTTATTTCGGGCTGAAAAACACGTTTTGAAAACTGTGCTGTTCCTGCCCTATAACTTACATGGGGGTGACCAAAGTTGCCAAAACGTGTTTATTTCTGCTGAAAAACACGTTTTGACAATTTCTGATCACTGGGGTTAAGGGCTGACTCAGTGTGCTCTTCTGAGCCAAGCAGTTACACTGTGATTCCAAGTGCTGAAAAAAAGCGTTTATTTCGGGCTGAAAAACACGTTTTGAAAACTGTGCTGTTCCTGCCCTATAACTTACATGGGGTTGACCAAAGTTGCCAAAACGTGTTTATTTCTGCTGAAAAACACGTTTTGACAATTTCTGCACACTGGGGTTAAGGGCTGAGTCAGTGTGCTCTTCTGAGCCAGGCAGTTACACTGCGATTCCAAGGGCTGAGAAAACGCGTTTATTTCGGGCAGAAAAACACGTTTTGAAAACTGTGTTGTTCCTGCCCTATAACTTACATGGGGGTGACCAAAGTTGCCAAAACGTGTTTATTTCTGCTGAAAAACACGTTTTGACAATTTCTGATCACTGGGGTTAAGGGCTGACTCAGTGTGCTCTTCTGAGCCAAGCAGTTACACTGTGATTCCAAGTGCTGAAAAAAAGCGTTTATTTCGGGCTGAAAAACACGTTTTGAAAACTGTGCTGTTCCTGCCCTATAACTTACATGGGGGTGACCAAAGTTGCCAAAACGTGTTTATTTCTGCTGAAAAACATGTTTTGACAATTTCTGATCACTGGGGTTAAGGGCTGACTCTGTGTGCTCTTCTGAGCCAGGCAGTTACACTGCGATTCTAAGGGCTGAGAAAACGCGTTTATTTCGGGCTGAAAAACACGTTTTGAAAACTGTGCTGTTCCTGCCCTATAACTTACATGGGGGTGACCAAAGTTGCCAAAACGTGTTTATTTCTGCTGAAAAACATGTTTTGACAATTTCTGATCACTGGGGTTAAGGGCTGAGTCAGTGTGCTCTTCTGAGCCAGGCAGTTACACTGCGATTCCAAGGGCTGAGAAAAAGCGTTTATTTCGGGCTGAAAAACACGTTTTGAAAACTGTGCTGTTCCAGCCATATAACTTACATGGGGGAGACCAAAGTTGCCAAAACGTGTTTATTTCTGCTGAAAAACACGTTTTGACAATTTCTGATCACTGGGGTTAAGGGCTGACTCAGTGTGCTCTTCGGAGCCAGGCAGTTACACTGCGATTCCAAGGGCTGAGAAAAAGCGTTTATTTCGGGCTGAAAAACACGTTTTGAAAACTGTGCTGTTCCTGCCCTATAACTTACATGGGGGTGACCAAAGTTGCCAAAACGTGTTTATTTCTGCTGAAAAACACGTTTTGACAATTTCTGCACACTGGGGTTAAGGGCTGAGTCAGTGTGCTCTTCTGAGCCAGGCAGTTACACTGCGATTCTAAGGGCTGAGAAAACGCGTTTATTTCGGGCTGAAAAACACGTTTTGAAAACTGTGCTGTTCCTGCCCTATAACTTACATGGGGGTGACCAAAGTTGCCAAAACGTGTTTATTTCTGCTGAAAAACAAGTTTTGACAATTTCTGATCACTGGGGTTAAGGGCTGAGTCAGTGTGCTCTTCTGAGCCAGGCATTTACACTGCGATTCCAAGGGCTGAGAAAAAGCGTTTATTTCGGGCTGAAAAACACGTTTTGAAAACTGTGCTGTTCCAGCCATATAACTTACATGGGGGAGACCAAAGTTGCCAAAACGTGTTTATTTCTGCTGAAAAACACGTTTTGACAATTTCTGATAACTGGGGTTAAGGGCTGACTCAGTGTGCTCTTCGGAGCCAGGCAGTTACACTGCGATTCCAAGGGCTGAGAAAAAGCGTTTATTTCGGGCTGAAAAACACGTTTTGAAAACTGTGCTGTTCCTGCCCTATAACTTACATGGGGGTGACCAAAGTTGCCAAAACGTGTTTATTTCTGCTGAAAAACACGTTTTGACAATTTCTGCACACTGGGGTTAAGGGCTGAGTCAGTGTGCTCTTCTGAGCCAGGCAGTTACACTGCGATTCTAAGGGCTGAGAAAACGCGTTTATTTCGGGCTGAAAAACACGTTTTGAAAACTGTGCTGTTCCTGCCCTATAACTTACATGGGGGTGACCAAAGTTGCCAAAACGTGTTTATTTCTGCTGAAAAACACGTTTTGACAATTTCTGATCACTGGGGTTAAGGGCTGACTCAGTGTGCTCTTCTGAGCCAGGCAGTTACACTGCGATTCCAAGGGCTGAGAAAACGCGGTTATTTCGGGCTGAAAAACACGTTTTGAAAACTGTGTTGTTCCTGCCCTATAACTTACATGGGGGTGACCAAAGTTGCCAAAACGTGTTTATTTCTGCTGAAAAACACGTTTTGACAATTTCTGATCACTGGGGTTAAGGGCTGACTCAGTGTGCTCTTCTGAGCCAAGCAGTTACACTGTGATTCCAAGTGCTGAAAAAAAGCGTTTATTTCGGGCTGAAAAACACGTTTTGAAAACTGTGCTGTTCCTGCCCTATAACTTACATGGGGGTGACCAAAGTTGCCAAAACGTGTTTATTTCTGCTGAAAAAGACGTTTTGACAATTTCTGATCACTGGGGTGTAGGGCTGACTCAGTGTGCTCTTCTGAGCCAAGCAGTTACACTGTGATTCCAAGTGCTGAAAAAAAGCGTTTATTTCGGGCTGAAAAATACGTTTTGAAAACTGTGCTGTTCCTGCCCTATAACTTACATGGGGGTGACCAAAGTTGCCAAAACGTGTTTATTTCTGCTGAAAAACACGTTTTGACAATTTCTGCACACTGGGGTTAAGGGCTGACTCAGTGTGCTCTTCTGAGCCAAGCAGTTACACTGTGATTCCAAGTGCTGAAAAAAAGCGTTTATTTCGGGCTGAAAAACACGTTTTGAAAACTGTGCTGTTCCTGCCCTATAACTTACATGGGGTTGACCAAAGTTGCCAAAACGTGTTTATTTCTGCTGAAAAACACGTTTTGACAATTTCTGCACACTGGGGTTAAGGGCTGAGTCAGTGTGCTCTTCTGAGCCAGGCAGTTACACTGCGATTCCAAGGGCTGAGAAAACGCGTTTATTTCAGGCTGAAAAACACGTTTTTAAAACTGTGCTGTTCCTGCCCTATAACTTACATGGGGGTGACCAAAGTTGCCAAAACGTGTTTATTTCTGCTGAAAAACACGTTTTGACAATTTCTGATCACTGGGGTTAAGGGCTGACTCTGTGTGCTCTTCTGAGCCAAGCAGTTACACTGCGATTCTAAGGGCTGAGAAAACGCGTTTATTTCGGGCTGAAAAACACGTTTTGAAAACTGTGCTGTTCCTGCCCTATAACTTACATGGGGGTGACCAAAGTTGCCAAAACGTGTTTATTTCTGCTGAAAAACAAGTTTTGACAATTTCTGAGCACTGGGGTTAAGGGCTGAGTCAGTGTGCTCTTCTGAGCCAGGCAGTTACACTGCGATTCCAAGGGCTGAGAAAAAGCGTTTATTTCGGGCTGAAAAACACGTTTTGAAAACTGTGCTGTTCCAGCCATATAACTTACATGGGGGAGACCAAAGTTGCCAAAACGTGTTTATTTCTGCTGAAAAACACGTTTTGACAATTTCTGATCACTGGGGTTAAGGGCTGACTCAGTGTGCTCTTCTGAGCCAGGCAGTTACACTGCGATTCCAAGGGATGAGAAAAAGCGTTTATTTCGGGCTGAAAAACACGTTTTGAAAACTGTGCTGTTCCTGCCCTATAACTTACATGGGGGTGACCAAAGTTGCCAAAACGTGTTTATTTCTGCTGAAAAACACGTTTTGACAATTTCTGCACACTGGGGTTAAGGGCTGAGTCAGTGTGCTCTTCTGAGCCAGGCAGTTACACTACGATTCTAAGGGCTGAGAAAACGCGTTTATTTCGGGCTGAAAAACACGTTTTGAAAACTGTGCTGTTCCTGCCCTATAACTTACATGGGGGTGACCAAAGTTGCCAAAACGTGTTTATTTCTGCTGAAAAACACGTTTTGACAATTTCTGATCACTGGGGTGTAGGGCTGACTCAGTGTGCTCTTCTGAGCCAAGCAGTTACACTGTGATTCCAAGTGCTGAAAAAAAGCGTTTATTTCGGGCTGAAAAACACGTTTTGAAAACTGTGCTGTTCCTGCCCTATAACTTACATGGGGGTGACCAAAGTTGCCAAAACGTGTTTATTTCTGCTGAAAAACACGTTTTGACAATTTCTGCACACTGGGGTTAAGGGCTGAGTCAGTGTGCTCTTCTGAGCCAGGCAGTTACACTGCGATTCTAAGGGCTGAGAAAACGCGTTTATTTCGGACTGAAAAACAGGTTTTGAAAACTGTGCTGTTCCTGCCCTATAACTTACATGGGGGTGACCAAAGTTGCCAAAACGTGTTTATTTCTGCTGAAAAACACGTTTTGACAATTTCTGATCACTGGGGTTAAGGGCTGACTCAGTGTGCTCTTCTGAGCCAAGCAGTTACACTGTGATTCCAAGTGCTGAAAAAAAGCGTTTATTTCGGGCTGAAAAACACGTTTTGAAAACTGTGCTGTTCCTGCCCTATAACTTACATGGGGTTGACCAAAGTTGCCAAAACGTGTTTATTTCTGCTGAAAAACACGTTTTGACAATTTCTGCACACTGGGGTTAAGGGCTGAGTCAGTGTGCTCTTCTGAGCCAGGCAGTTACACTGCGATTCCAAGGGCTGAGAAAACGCGTTTATTTCGGGCAGAAAAACACGTTTTGAAAACTGTGTTGTTCCTGCCCTATAACTTACATGGGGGTGACCAAAGTTGCCAAAACGTGTTTATTTCTGCTGAAAAACACGTTTTGACAATTTCTGATCACTGGGGTTAAGGGCTGACTCAGTGTGCTCTTCTGAGCCAAGCAGTTACACTGTGATTCCAAGTGCTGAAAAAAAGCGTTTATTTCGGGCTGAAAAACACGTTTTGAAAACTGTGCTGTTCCTGCCCTATAACTTACATGGGGGTGACCAAAGTTGCCAAAACGTGTTTATTTCTGCTGAAAAACATGTTTTGACAATTTCTGATCACTGGGGTTAAGGGCTGACTCTGTGTGCTCTTCTGAGCCAAGCAGTTACACTGCGATTCTAAGGGCTGAGAAAACGCGTTTATTTCGGGCTGAAAAACACGTTTTGAAAACTGTGCTGTTCCTGCCCTATAACTTACATGGGGGTGACCAAAGTTGCCAAAACGTGTTTATTTCTGCTGAAAAACATGTTTTGACAATTTCTGATCACTGGGGTTAAGGGCTGACTCTGTGTGCTCTTCTGAGCCAGGCAGTTACACTACGATTCTAAGGGCTGAGAAAACGCGTTTATTTCGGGCTGAAAAACACGTTTTGAGAACTGTGCTGTTCCTGCCCTATAACTTACATGGGGGTGACCAAAGTTGCCAAAACGTGTTTATTTCTGCTGAAAAACACGTTTTGACAATTTCTGATCACTGGGGTGTAGGGCTGACTCAGTGTGCTCTTCTGAGCCAAGCAGTTACACTGTGATTCCAAGTGCTGAAAAAAAGCGTTTATTTCGGGCTAAAAAACACGTTTTGAAAACTGTGCTGTTCCTGCCCTATAACTTACATGGGGTTGACCAAAGTTGCCAAAACGTGTTTATTTCTGCTGAAAAACACGTTTTGACAATTTCTGCACACTGGGGTTAAGGGCTGAGTCAGTGTGCTCTTCTGAGCCAGGCAGTTACACTGCGATTCCAAGGGCTGAGAAAACGCGTTTATTTCGGGCTGAAAAACACGTTTTGAAAACTGTGCTGTTCCTGCCCTATAACTTACATGGGGGTGACCAAAGTTGCCAAAACGTGTTTATTTCTGCTGAAAAACATGTTTTGACAATTTCTGATCACTGGGGTTAAGGGCTGACTCTGTGTGCTCTTCTGAGCCAAGCAGTTACACTGCGATTCTAAGGGCTGAGAAAACGCGTTTATTTCGGGCTGAAAAACACGTTTTGAAAACTGTGCTGTTCCTGCCCTATAACTTACATGGGGGTGACCAAAGTTGCCAAAACGTGTTTATTTCTGCTGAAAAACACGTTTTGACAATTTCTGATCACTGGGGTTAAGGGCTGACTCAGTGTGCTCTTCTGAGCCAAGCAGTTACACTGTGATTCCAAGTGCTGAAAAAAAGCGTTTATTTCGGGCTGAAAAACACGTTTTGAAAACTGTGCTGTTCCTGCCCTATAACTTACATGGGGGTGACCAAAGTTGCCAAAACGTGTTTATTTCTGCTGAAAAACATGTTTTGACAATTTCTGATCACTGGGGTTAAGGGCTGACTCTGTGTGCTCTTCTGAGCCAAGCAGTTACACTGCGATTCTAAGGGCTGAGAAAACGCGTTTATTTCGGGCTGAAAAACACGTTTTGAAAACTGTGCTGTTCCTGCCCTATAACTTACATGGGGGTGACCAAAGTTGCCAAAACGTGTTTATTTCTGCTGAAAAACAAGTTTTGACAATTTCTGATCACTGGGGTTAAGGGCTGAGTCAGTGTGCTCTTCTGAGCCAGGCAGTTACACTGCGATTCCAAGGGCTGAGAAAAAGCGTTTATTTCGGGCTGAAAAACACGTTTTGAAAACTGTGTTGTTCCTGCCCTATAACTTACATGGGGGTGATCAAAGTTGCCAAAACGTGTTTATTTCTGCTGAAAAACACGTTTTGACAATTTCTGCACACTGGGGTTAAGGGCTGAGTCAGTGTGCTCTTCTGAGCCAGGCAGTTACACTGCGATTCCAAGGGCTGAGAAAACGCGTTTATTTCGGGCAGAAAAACACGTTTTGAAAACTGTGTTGTTCCTGCCCTATAACTTACATGGGGGTGACCAAAGTTGCCAAAACGTGTTTATTTCTGCTGAAAAACACGTTTTGACAATTTCTGATCACTGGGGTTAAGGGCTGACTCAGTGTGCTCTTCTGAGCCAAGCAGTTACACTGTGATTCCAAGTGCTGAAAAAAAGCGTTTATTTCGGGCTGAAAAACACGTTTTGAAAACTGTGCTGTTCCTGCCCTATAACTTACATGGGGGTGACCAAAGTTGCCAAAACGTGTTTATTTCTGCTGAAAAACATGTTTTGACAATTTCTGATCACTGGGGTTAAGGGCTGACTCTGTGTGCTCTTCTGAGCCAAGCAGTTACACTGCGATTCTAAGGGCTGAGAAAACGCGTTTATTTCGGGCTGAAAAACACGTTTTGAAAACTGTGCTGTTCCTGCCCTATAACTTACATGGGGGTGACCAAAGTTGCCAAAACGTGTTTATTTCTGCTGAAAAACATGTTTTGACAATTTCTGATCACTGGGGTTAAGGGCTGACTCTGTGTGCTCTTCTGAGCCAGGCAGTTACACTACGATTCTAAGGGCTGAGAAAACGCGTTTATTTCGGGCTGAAAAACACGTTTTGAAAACTGTGCTGTTCCTGCCCTATAACTTACATGGGGGTGACCAAAGTTGCCAAAACGTGTTTATTTCTGCTGAAAAACACGTTTTGACAATTTCTGATCACTGGGGTGTAGGGCTGACTCAGTGTGCTCTTCTGAGCCAAGCAGTTACACTGTGATTCCAAGTGCTGAAAAAAAGCGTTTATTTCGGGCTGAAAAACACGTTTTGAAAACTGTGCTGTTCCTGCCCTATAACTTACATGGGGTTGACCAAAGTTGCCAAAACGTGTTTATTTCTGCTGAAAAACACGTTTTGACAATTTCTGCACACTGGGGTTAAGGGCTGAGTCAGTGTGCTCTTCTGAGCCAGGCAGTTACACTGCGATTCCAAGGGCTGAGAAAACGCGTTTATTTCGGGCTGAAAAACACGTTTTGAAAACTGTGTTGTTCCTGCCCTATAACTTACATGGGGGTGACCAAAGTTGCCAAAACGTGTTTATTTCTGCTGAAAAACACGTTTTGACAATTTCTGATCACTGGGGTTAAGGGCTGACTCAGTGTGCTCTTCTGAGCCAAGCAGTTACACTGTGATTCCAAGTGCTGAAAAAAAGCGTTTATTTCGGGCTGAAAAACACGTTTTGAAAACTGTGCTGTTCCTGCCCTATAACTTACATGGGGGTGACCAAAGTTGCCAAAACGTGTTTATTTCTGCTGAAAAACATGTTTTGACAATTTCTGATCACTGGGGTTAAGGGCTGACTCTGTGTGCTCTTCTGAGCCAAGCAGTTACACTGCGATTCTAAGGGCTGAGAAAACGCGTTTATATCGGGCTGAAAAACACGTTTTGAAAACTGTGCTGTTCCTGCCCTATAACTTACATGGGGGTGACCAAAGTTGCCAAAACGTGTTTATTTCTGCTGAAAAACATGTTTTGACAATTTCTGATCACTGGGGTTAAGGGCTGACTCTGTGTGCTCTTCTGAGCCAAGCAGTTACACTGCGATTCTAAGGGCTGAGAAAACGCGTTTATTTCGGGCTGAAAAACACGTTTTGAAAACTGTGCTGTTCCTGCCCTATAACTTACATGGGGGTGACCAAAGTTGCCAAAACGTGTTTATTTCTGCTGAAAAACACGTTTTGACAATTTCTGATCACTGGGGTGTAGGGCTGACTCAGTGTGCTCTCCTGAGCCAAGCAGTTACACTGTGATTCCAAGTGCTGAAAAAAAGCGTTTATTTCGGGCTGAAAAACACGTTTTGAAAACTGTGCTGTTCCTGCCCTATAACTTACATTGGGGTGACCAAAGTTGCCAAAACGTGTTTATTTCTGCTGAAAAACACGTTTTGACAATTTCTGCACACTGGGGTTAAGGGCTGAGTCAGTGTGCTCTTCTGAGCCAGGCAGTTACACTGCGATTCCAAGGGCTGAGAAAACGCGTTTATTTCGGGCTGAAAAACACGTTTTGAAAACTGTGTTGTTCCTGCCCTATAACTTACATGGGGGTGACCAAAGTTGCCAAAACGTGTTTATTTCTGCTGAAAAACACGTTTTGACAATTTCTGATCACTGGGGTTAAGGGCTGACTCAGTGTGCTCTTCTGAGCCAAGCAGTTACACTGTGATTCCAAGTGCTGAAAAAAAGCGTTTATTTCGGGCTGAAAAACACGTTTTGAAAACTGTGCTGTTCCTGCCCTATAACTTACATGGGGGTGACCAAAGTTGCCAAAACGTGTTTATTTCTGCTGAAAAACACGTTTTGACAATTTCTGATCACTGGGGTTAAGGGCTGACTCAGTGTGCTCTTCTGAGCCAGGCAGTTACACTGCGATTCCAAGGGATGAGAAAAAGCGTTTATTTCGGGCTGAAAAACACGTTTTGAAAACTGTGCTGTTCCTGCCCTATAACTTACATGGGGGTGACCAAAGTTGCCAAAACGTGTTTATTTCTGCTGAAAAACACGTTTTGACAATTTCTGCACACTGGGGTTAAGGGCTGAGTCAGTGTGCTCTTCTGAGCCAGGCAGTTACACTACGATTCTAAGGGCTGAGAAAACGCGTTTATTTCGGGCTGAAAAACACGTTTTGAAAACTGTGCTGTTCCTGCCCTATAACTTACATGGGGGTGACCAAAGTTGCCAAAACGTGTTTATTTCTGCTGAAAAACACGTTTTGACAATTTCTGATCACTGGGGTGTAGGGCTGACTCAGTGTGCTCTTCTGAGCCAAGCAGTTACACTGTGATTCCAAGTGCTGAAAAAAAGCGTTTATTTCGGGCTGAAAAACACGTTTTGAAAACTGTGCTGTTCCTGCCCTATAACTTACATGGGGGTGACCAAAGTTGCCAAAACGTGTTTATTTCTGCTGAAAAACACGTTTTGACAATTTCTGCACACTGGGGTTAAGGGCTGAGTCAGTGTGCTCTTCTGAGCCAGGCAGTTACACTGCGATTCTAAGGGCTGAGAAAACGCGTTTATTTCGGACTGAAAAACAGGTTTTGAAAACTGTGCTGTTCCTGCCCTATAACTTACATGGGGGTGACCAAAGTTGCCAAAACGTGTTTATTTCTGCTGAAAAACACGTTTTGACAATTTCTGATCACTGGGGTTAAGGGCTGACTCAGTGTGCTCTTCTGAGCCAAGCAGTTACACTGTGATTCCAAGTGCTGAAAAAAAGCGTTTATTTCGGGCTGAAAAACACGTTTTGAAAACTGTGCTGTTCCTGCCCTATAACTTACATGGGGTTGACCAAAGTTGCCAAAACGTGTTTATTTCTGCTGAAAAACACGTTTTGACAATTTCTGCACACTGGGGTTAAGGGCTGAGTCAGTGTGCTCTTCTGAGCCAGGCAGTTACACTGCGATTCCAAGGGCTGAGAAAACGCGTTTATTTCGGGCAGAAAAACACGTTTTGAAAACTGTGTTGTTCCTGCCCTATAACTTACATGGGGGTGACCAAAGTTGCCAAAACGTGTTTATTTCTGCTGAAAAACACGTTTTGACAATTTCTGATCACTGGGGTTAAGGGCTGACTCAGTGTGCTCTTCTGAGCCAAGCAGTTACACTGTGATTCCAAGTGCTGAAAAAAAGCGTTTATTTCGGGCTGAAAAACACGTTTTGAAAACTGTGCTGTTCCTGCCCTATAACTTACATGGGGGTGACCAAAGTTGCCAAAACGTGTTTATTTCTGCTGAAAAACATGTTTTGACAATTTCTGATCACTGGGGTTAAGGGCTGACTCTGTGTGCTCTTCTGAGCCAAGCAGTTACACTGCGATTCTAAGGGCTGAGAAAACGCGTTTATTTCGGGCTGAAAAACACGTTTTGAAAACTGTGCTGTTCCTGCCCTATAACTTACATGGGGGTGACCAAAGTTGCCAAAACGTGTTTATTTCTGCTGAAAAACATGTTTTGACAATTTCTGATCACTGGGGTTAAGGGCTGACTCTGTGTGCTCTTCTGAGCCAGGCAGTTACACTACGATTCTAAGGGCTGAGAAAACGCGTTTATTTCGGGCTGAAAAACACGTTTTGAAAACTGTGCTGTTCCTGCCCTATAACTTACATGGGGGTGACCAAAGTTGCCAAAACGTGTTTATTTCTGCTGAAAAACACGTTTTGACAATTTCTGATCACTGGGGTGTAGGGCTGACTCAGTGTGCTCTTCTGAGCCAAGCAGTTACACTGTGATTCCAAGTGCTGAAAAAAAGCGTTTATTTCGGGCTGAAAAACACGTTTTGAAAACTGTGCTGTTCCTGCCCTATAACTTACATGGGGTTGACCAAAGTTGCCAAAACGTGTTTATTTCTGCTGAAAAACACGTTTTGACAATTTCTGCACACTGGGGTTAAGGGCTGAGTCAGTGTGCTCTTCTGAGCCAGGCAGTTACACTGCGATTCCAAGGGCTGAGAAAACGCGTTTATTTCGGGCTGAAAAACACGTTTTGAAAACTGTGCTGTTCCTGCCCTATAACTTACATGGGGGTGACCAAAGTTGCCAAAACGTGTTTATTTCTGCTGAAAAACATGTTTTGACAATTTCTGATCACTGGGGTTAAGGGCTGACTCTGTGTGCTCTTCTGAGCCAAGCAGTTACACTGCGATTCTAAGGGCTGAGAAAACGCGTTTATTTCGGGCTGAAAAACACGTTTTGAAAACTGTGCTGTTCCTGCCCTATAACTTACATGGGGGTGACCAAAGTTGCCAAAACGTGTTTATTTCTGCTGAAAAACACGTTTTGACAATTTCTGATCACTGGGGTTAAGGGCTGACTCAGTGTGCTCTTCTGAGCCAAGCAGTTACACTGTGATTCCAAGTGCTGAAAAAAAGCGTTTATTTCGGGCTGAAAAACACGTTTTGAAAACTGTGCTGTTCCTGCCCTATAACTTACATGGGGGTGACCAAAGTTGCCAAAACGTGTTTATTTCTGCTGAAAAACATGTTTTGACAATTTCTGATCACTGGGGTTAAGGGCTGACTCTGTGTGCTCTTCTGAGCCAAGCAGTTACACTGCGATTCTAAGGGCTGAGAAAACGCGTTTATTTCGGGCTGAAAAACACGTTTTGAAAACTGTGCTGTTCCTGCCCTATAACTTACATGGGGGTGACCAAAGTTGCCAAAACGTGTTTATTTCTGCTGAAAAACAAGTTTTGACAATTTCTGATCACTGGGGTTAAGGGCTGAGTCAGTGTGCTCTTCTGAGCCAGGCAGTTACACTGCGATTCCAAGGGCTGAGAAAAAGCGTTTATTTCGGGCTGAAAAACACGTTTTGAAAACTGTGTTGTTCCTGCCCTATAACTTACATGGGGGTGATCAAAGTTGCCAAAACGTGTTTATTTCTGCTGAAAAACACGTTTTGACAATTTCTGCACACTGGGGTTAAGGGCTGAGTCAGTGTGCTCTTCTGAGCCAGGCAGTTACACTGCGATTCCAAGGGCTGAGAAAACGCGTTTATTTCGGGCAGAAAAACACGTTTTGAAAACTGTGTTGTTCCTGCCCTATAACTTACATGGGGGTGACCAAAGTTGCCAAAACGTGTTTATTTCTGCTGAAAAACACGTTTTGACAATTTCTGATCACTGGGGTTAAGGGCTGACTCAGTGTGCTCTTCTGAGCCAAGCAGTTACACTGTGATTCCAAGTGCTGAAAAAAAGCGTTTATTTCGGGCTGAAAAACACGTTTTGAAAACTGTGCTGTTCCTGCCCTATAACTTACATGGGGGTGACCAAAGTTGCCAAAACGTGTTTATTTCTGCTGAAAAACATGTTTTGACAATTTCTGATCACTGGGGTTAAGGGCTGACTCTGTGTGCTCTTCTGAGCCAAGCAGTTACACTGCGATTCTAAGGGCTGAGAAAACGCGTTTATTTCGGGCTGAAAAACACGTTTTGAAAACTGTGCTGTTCCTGCCCTATAACTTACATGGGGGTGACCAAAGTTGCCAAAACGTGTTTATTTCTGCTGAAAAACATGTTTTGACAATTTCTGATCACTGGGGTTAAGGGCTGACTCTGTGTGCTCTTCTGAGCCAGGCAGTTACACTACGATTCTAAGGGCTGAGAAAACGCGTTTATTTCGGGCTGAAAAACACGTTTTGAAAACTGTGCTGTTCCTGCCCTATAACTTACATGGGGGTGACCAAAGTTGCCAAAACGTGTTTATTTCTGCTGAAAAACACGTTTTGACAATTTCTGATCACTGGGGTGTAGGGCTGACTCAGTGTGCTCTTCTGAGCCAAGCAGTTACACTGTGATTCCAAGTGCTGAAAAAAAGCGTTTATTTCGGGCTGAAAAACACGTTTTGAAAACTGTGCTGTTCCTGCCCTATAACTTACATGGGGTTGACCAAAGTTGCCAAAACGTGTTTATTTCTGCTGAAAAACACGTTTTGACAATTTCTGCACACTGGGGTTAAGGGCTGAGTCAGTGTGCTCTTCTGAGCCAGGCAGTTACACTGCGATTCCAAGGGCTGAGAAAACGCGTTTATTTCGGGCTGAAAAACACGTTTTGAAAACTGTGTTGTTCCTGCCCTATAACTTACATGGGGGTGACCAAAGTTGCCAAAACGTGTTTATTTCTGCTGAAAAACACGTTTTGACAATTTCTGATCACTGGGGTTAAGGGCTGACTCAGTGTGCTCTTCTGAGCCAAGCAGTTACACTGTGATTCCAAGTGCTGAAAAAAAGCGTTTATTTCGGGCTGAAAAACACGTTTTGAAAACTGTGCTGTTCCTGCCCTATAACTTACATGGGGGTGACCAAAGTTGCCAAAACGTGTTTATTTCTGCTGAAAAACATGTTTTGACAATTTCTGATCACTGGGGTTAAGGGCTGACTCTGTGTGCTCTTCTGAGCCAAGCAGTTACACTGCGATTCTAAGGGCTGAGAAAACGCGTTTATTTCGGGCTGAAAAACACGTTTTGAAAACTGTGCTGTTCCTGCCCTATAACTTACATGGGGGTGACCAAAGTTGCCAAAACGTGTTTATTTCTGCTGAAAAACATGTTTTGACAATTTCTGATCACTGGGGTTAAGGGCTGACTCTGTGTGCTCTTCTGAGCCAAGCAGTTACACTGCGATTCTAAGGGCTGAGAAAACGCGTTTATTTCGGGCTGAAAAACACGTTTTGAAAACTGTGCTGTTCCTGCCCTATAACTTACATGGGGGTGACCAAAGTTGCCAAAACGTGTTTATTTCTGCTGAAAAACACGTTTTGACAATTTCTGATCACTGGGGTTAAGGGCTGAGTCAGTGTGCTCTTCTGAGCCAGGCAGTTACACTGCGATTCCAAGGGCTGAGAAAAAGCGTTTATTTCGGGATGAAAAACACGTTTTGAAAACTGTGCTGTTCCAGCCATATAACTTACATGGGGGAGACCAAAGTTGCCAAAACGTGTTTATTTCTGCTGAAAAACACGTTTTGACAATTTCTGATCACTGGGGTTAAGGGCTGACTCAGTGTGCTCTTCGGAGCCAGGCAGTTACACTGCGATTCCAAGGGCTGAGAAAAAGCGTTTATTTCGGGCTGAAAAACACGTTTTGAAAACTGTGCTGTTCCTGCCCTATAACTTACATGGGGGTGACCAAAGTTGCCAAAACGTGTTTATTTCTGCTGAAAAACACGTTTTGACAATTTCTGCACACTGGGGTTAAGGGCTGAGTCAGTGTGCTCTTCTGAGCCAGGCAGTTACACTACGATTCTAAGGGCTGAGAAAACGCGTTTATTTCGGGCTGAAAAACACGTTTTGAAAACTGTGCTGTTCCTGCCCTATAACTTACATGGGGGTGACCAAAGTTGCCAAAACGTGTTTATTTCTGCTGAAAAACACGTTTTGACAATTTCTGATCACTGGGGTTAAGGGCTGACTCAGTGTGCTCTTCTGAGCCAAGCAGTTACACTGTGATTCCAAGTGCTGAAAAAAAGCGTTTATTTCGGGCTGAAAAACACGTTTTGAAAACTGTGCTGTTCCTGCCCTATAACTTACATTGGGGTGACCAAAGTTGCCAAAACGTGTTTATTTCTGCTGAAAAACACGTTTTGACAATTTCTGCACACTGGGGTTAAGGGCTGAGTCAGTGTGCTCTTCTGAGCCAGGCAGTTACACTGCGATTCTAAGGGCTGAGAAAACGCGTTTATTTCGGGCTGAAAAACACGTTTTGAAAACTGTGCTGTTCCTGCCCTTTAACTTACATGGGGGTGACCAAAGTTGCCAAAACGTGTTTATTTCTGCTGAAAAACACGTTTTGACAATTTCTGATCACTGGGGTTAAGGGCTGACTCAGTGTGCTCTTCTGAGCCAAGCAGTTACACTGTGATTCCAAGTGCTGAAAAAAAGCGTTTATTTCGGGCTGAAAAACACGTTTTGAAAACTGTGCTGTTCCTGCCCTATAACTTACATGGGGGTGACCAAAGTTGCCAAAACGTGTTTATTTCTGCTGAAAAACACGTTTTGACAATTTCTGATCACTGGGGTGTAGGGCTGACTCAGTGTGCTCTTCTGAGCCAGGCAGTTACACTGCGATTCTAAGGGCTGAGAAAACGCGTTTATTTCGGGCTGAAAAACATGTTTTGAAAACTGTGCTGTTCATGCCCTATAACTTACATGGGGGTGACCAAAGTTGCCAAAACGTGTTTATTTCTGCTGAAAAACACGTTTTGACAATTTCTGATCACTGGGGTTAAGGGCTGACTCAGTGTGCTCTCTTGAGCCAAGCAGTTACACTGTGATTCCAAGTGCTGAAAAAAGCGTTTATTTCGGGCTGAAAAACACGTTTTGAAAACTGTGCTGTTCCTGCCCTATAACTTACATGGGGTTGACCAAAGTTGCCAAAACGTGTTTATTTCTGCTGAAAAACACGTTTTGACAATTTCTGCACACTGGGGTTAAGGGCTGAGTCAGTGTGCTCTTCTGAGCCAGGCAGTTACACTGCGATTCCAAGGGCTGAGAAAACGCGTTTATTTCGGGCTGAAAAACACGTTTTGAAAACTGTGTTGTTCCTGCCCTATAACTTACATGGGGGTGACCAAAGTTGCCAAAACGTGTTTATTTCTGCTGAAAAACACGTTTTGTCAATTTCTGATCACTGGGGTTAAGGGCTGACTCAGTGTGCTCTTCTGAGCCAAGCAGTTACACTGTGATTCCAAGTGCTGAAAAAAAGCGTTTATTTCGGGCTGAAAAACACGTTTTGAAAACAGTGCTGTTCCTGCCCTATAACTTACATGGGGGTGACCAAAGTTGCCAAAACGTGTTTATTTCTGCTGAAAAACATGTTTTGACAATTTCTGATCACTGGGGTTAAGGGCTGACTCTGTGTGCTCTTCTGAGCCAAGCAGTTACACTGCGATTCTAAGGGCTGAGAAAACGCGTTTATTTCGGGCTGAAAAACACGTTTTGAAAACTGTGCTGTTCCTGCCCTATAACTTACATGGGGGTGACCAAAGTTGCCAAAACGTGTTTATTTCTGCTGAAAAACAAGTTTTGACAATTTCTGATCACTGGGGTTAAGGGCTGAGTCAGTGTGCTCTTCTGAGCCAGGCAGTTACACTGCGATTCCAAGGGCTGAGAAAAAGCGTTTATTTCGGGCTGAAAAACACGTTTTGAAAACTGTGCTGTTCCAGCCATATAACTTACATGGGGGAGACCAAAGTTGCCAAAACGTGTTTATTTCTGCTGAAAAACACGTTTTGACAATTTCTGATCACTGGGGTTAAGGGCTGACTCAGTGTGCTCTTCGGAGCCAGGCAGTTACACTGCGATTCCAAGGGCTGAGAAAAAGCGTTTATTTCGGGCTGAAAAACACGTTTTGAAAACTGTGCTGTTCCTGCCCTATAACTTACATGGGGGTGACCAAAGTTGCCAAAACGTGTTTATTTCTGCTGAAAAACACGTTTTGACAATTTCTGCACACTGGGGTTAAGGGCTGAGTCAGTGTGCTCTTCTGAGCCAGGCAGTTACACTACGATTCTAAGGGCTGAGAAAACGCGTTTATTTCGGGCTGAAAAACACGTTTTGAAAACTGTGCTGTTCCTGCCCTATAACTTACATGGGGGTGACCAAAGTTGCCAAAACGTGTTTATTTCTGCTGAAAAACACGTTTTGACAATTTCTGATCACTGGGGTTAAGGGCTGACTCAGTGTGCTCTTCTGAGCCAAGCAGTTACACTGTGATTCCAAGTGCTGAAAAAAAGCGTTTATTTCGGGCTGAAAAACACGTTTTGAAAACTGTGCTGTTCCTGCCCTATAACTTACATTGGGGTGACCAAAGTTGCCAAAACGTGTTTATTTCTGCTGAAAAACACGTTTTGACAATTTCTGCACACTGGGGTTAAGGGCTGAGTCAGTGTGCTCTTCTGAGCCAGGCAGTTACACTGCGATTCTAAGGGCTGAGAAAACGCGTTTATTTCGGGCTGAAAAACACGTTTTGAAAACTGTGCTGTTCCTGCCCTTTAACTTACATGGGGGTGACCAAAGTTGCCAAAACGTGTTTATTTCTGCTGAAAAACACGTTTTGACAATTTCTGATCACTGGGGTTAAGGGCTGACTCAGTGTGCTCTTCTGAGCCAAGCAGTTACACTGTGATTCCAAGTGCTGAAAAAAAGCGTTTATTTCGGGCTGAAAAACACGTTTTGAAAACTGTGCTGTTCCTGCCCTATAACTTACATGGGGGTGACCAAAGTTGCCAAAACGTGTTTATTTCTGCTGAAAAACACGTTTTGACAATTTCTGATCACTGGGGTGTAGGGCTGACTCAGTGTGCTCTTCTGAGCCAGGCAGTTACACTGCGATTCTAAGGGCTGAGAAAACGCGTTTATTTCGGGCTGAAAAACACGTTTTGAAAACTGTGCTGTTCATGCCCTATAACTTACATGGGGGTGACCAAAGTTGCCAAAACGTGTTTATTTCTGCTGAAAAACACGTTTTGACAATTTCTGATCACTGGGGTTAAGGGCTGACTCAGTGTGCTCTCTTGAGCCAAGCAGTTACACTGTGATTCCAAGTGCTGAAAAAAGCGTTTATTTCGGGCTGAAAAACACGTTTTGAAAACTGTGCTGTTCCTGCCCTATAACTTACATGGGGTTGACCAAAGTTGCCAAAACGTGTTTATTTCTGCTGAAAAACACGTTTTGACAATTTCTGCACACTGGGGTTAAGGGCTGAGTCAGTGTGCTCTTCTGAGCCAGGCAGTTACACTGCGATTCCAAGGGCTGAGAAAACGCGTTAATTTCGGGCTGAAAAACACGTTTTGAAAACTGTGTTGTTCCTGCCCTATAACTTACATGGGGGTGACCAAAGTTGCCAAAACGTGTTTATTTCTGCTGAAAAACACGTTTTGACAATTTCTGATCACTGGGGTTAAGGGCTGACTCAGTGTGCTCTTCTGAGCCAAGCAGTTACACTGTGATTCCAAGTGCTGAAAAAAAGCGTTTATTTCGGGCTGAAAAACACGTTTTGAAAACAGTGCTGTTCCTGCCCTATAACTTACATGGGGGTGACCAAAGTTGCCAAAACGTGTTTATTTCTGCTGAAAAACATGTTTTGACAATTTCTGATCACTGGGGTTAAGGGCTGACTCTGTGTGCTCTTCTGAGCCAAGCAGTTACACTGCGATTCTAAGGGCTGAGAAAACGCGTTTATTTCGGGCTGAAAAACACGTTTTGAAAACTGTGCTGTTCCTGCCCTATAACTTACATGGGGGTGACCAAAGTTGCCAAAACGTGTTTATTTCTGCTGAAAAACATGTTTTGACAATTTCTGATCACTGGGGTTAAGGGCTGACTCTGTGTGCTCTTCTGAGCCAAGCAGTTACACTGCGATTCTAAGGGCTGAGAAAACGCGTTTATTTCGGGCTGAAAAACACGTTTTGAAAACTGTGCTGTTCCTGCCCTATAACTTACATGGGGGTGACCAAAGTTGCCAAAACGTGTTTATTTCTGCTGAAAAACAAGTTTTGACAATTTCTGATCACTGGGGTTAAGGGCTGAGTCAGTGTGCTCTTCTGAGCCAGGCAGTTACACTGCGATTCCAAGGGCTGAGAAAAAGCGTTTATTTCGGGCTGAAAAACACGTTTTGAAAACTGTGCTGTTCCAGCCATATAACTTACATGGGGGAGACCAAAGTTGCCAAAACGTGTTTATTTCTGCTGAAAAACACGTTTTGACAATTTCTGATCACTGGGGTTAAGGGCTGACTCAGTGTGCTCTTCGGAGCCAGGCAGTTACACTGCGATTCCAAGGGCTGAGAAAAAGCGTTTATTTCGGGCTGAAAAACACGTTTTGAAAACTGTGCTGTTCCTGCCCTATAACTTACATGGGGGTGACCAAAGTTGCCAAAACGTGTTTATTTCTGCTTAAAAACACGTTTTGACAATTTCTGCACACTGGGGTTAAGGGCTGAGTCAGTGTGCTCTTCTGAGCCAGGCAGTTACACTACGATTCTAAGGGCTGAGAAAACGCGTTTATTTCGGGCTGAAAAACACGTTTTGAAAACTGTGCTGTTCCTGCCCTATAACTTACATGGGGGTGACCAAAGTTGCCAAAACGTGTTTATTTCTGCTGAAAAACACGTTTTGACAATTTCTGATCACTGGGGTTAAGGGCTGACTCAGTGTGCTCTTCTGAGCCAAGCAGTTACACTGTGATTCCAAGTGCTGAAAAAAAGCGTTTATTTCGGGCTGAAAAACACGTTTTGAAAACTGTGCTGTTCCTGCCCTATAACTTACATTGGGGTGACCAAAGTTGCCAAAACGTGTTTATTTCTGCTGAAAAACACGTTTTGACAATTTCTGCACACTGGGGTTAAGGGCTGAGTCAGTGTGCTCTTCTGAGCCAGGCAGTTACACTGCGATTCTAAGGGCTGAGAAAACGCGTTTATTTCGGGCTGAAAAACACGTTTTGAAAACTGTGCTGTTCCTGCCCTTTAACTTACATGGGGGTGACCAAAGTTGCCAAAACGTGTTTATTTCTGCTGAAAAACACGTTTTGACAATTTCTGATCACTGGGGTTAAGGGCTGACTCAGTGTGCTCTTCTGAGCCAAGCAGTTACACTGTGATTCCAAGTGCTGAAAAAAAGCGTTTATTTCGGGCTGAAAAACACGTTTTGAAAACTGTGCTGTTCCTGCCCTATAACTTACATGGGGGTGACCAAAGTTGCCAAAACGTGTTTATTTCTGCTGAAAAACACGTTTTGACAATTTCTGATCACTGGGGTGTAGGGCTGACTCAGTGTGCTCTTCTGAGCCAGGCAGTTACACTGCGATTCTAAGGGCTGAGAAAACGCGTTTATTTCGGGCTGAAAAACACGTTTTGAAAACTGTGCTGTTCATGCCCTATAACTTACATGGGGGTGACCAAAGTTGCCAAAACGTGTTTATTTCTGCTGAAAAACACGTTTTGACAATTTCTGATCACTGGGGTTAAGGGCTGACTCAGTGTGCTCTCTTGAGCCAAGCAGTTACACTGTGATTCCAAGTGCTGAAAAAAGCGTTTATTTCGGGCTGAAAAACACGTTTTGAAAACTGTGCTGTTCCTGCCCTATAACTTACATGGGGTTGACCAAAGTTGCCAAAACGTGTTTATTTCTGCTGAAAAACACGTTTTGACAATTTCTGCACACTGGGGTTAAGGGCTGAGTCAGTGTGCTCTTCTGAGCCAGGCAGTTACACTGCGATTCCAAGGGCTGAGAAAACGCGTTAATTTCGGGCTGAAAAACACGTTTTGAAAACTGTGTTGTTCCTGCCCTATAACTTACATGGGGGTGACCAAAGTTGCCAAAACGTGTTTATTTCTGCTGAAAAACACGTTTTGACAATTTCTGATCACTGGGGTTAAGGGCTGACTCAGTGTGCTCTTCTGAGCCAAGCAGTTACACTGTGATTCCAAGTGCTGAAAAAAAGCGTTTATTTCGGGCTGAAAAACACGTTTTGAAAACAGTGCTGTTCCTGCCCTATAACTTACATGGGGGTGACCAAAGTTGCCAAAACGTGTTTATTTCTGCTGAAAAACATGTTTTGACAATTTCTGATCACTGGGGTTAAGGGCTGACTCTGTGTTCTCTTCTGAGCCAAGCAGTTACACTGCGATTCTAAGGGCTGAGATAACGCGTTTATTTCGGGCTGAAAAACACGTTTTGAAAACTGTGCTGTTCCTGCCCTATAACTTACATGGGGGTGACCAAAGTTGCCAAAACGTGTTTATTTCTGCTGAAAAACAAGTTTTGACAATTTCTGATCACTGGGGTTAAGGGCTGAGTCAGTGTGCTCTTCTGAGCCAGGCAGTTACACTGCGATTCCAAGGGCTGAGAAAAAGCGTTTATTTCGGGCTGAAAAACACGTTTTGAAAACTGTGCTGTTCCAGCCATATAACTTACATGGGGGAGACCAAAGTTGCCAAAACGTGTTTATTTCTGCTGAAAAACACGTTTTGACAATTTCTGATCACTGGGGTTAAGGGCTGACTCAGTGTGCTCTTCGGAGCCAGGCAGTTACACTGCGATTCCAAGGGCTGAGAAAAAGCGTTTATTTCGGGCTGAAAAACACGTTTTGAAAACTGTGCTGTTCCTGCCCTATAACTTACATGGGGTTGACCAAAGTTGCCAAAACGTGTTTATTTCTGCTGAAAAACACGTTTTGACAATTTCTGCACACTGGGGTTAAGGGCTGACTCAGTGTGCTCTTCTGAGCCAAGCAGTTACACTGTGATTCCAAGTGCTGAAAAAAAGCGTTTATTTCGGGCTGAAAAACACGTTTTGAAAACTGTGCTGTTCCTGCCCTATAACTTACATGGGGGTGACCAAAGTTGCCAAAACGTGTTTATTTCTGCTGAAAAACATGTTTTGACAATTTCTGATCACTGGGGTTAAGGGCTGACTCTGTGTGCTCTTCTGAGCCAAGCAGTTACACTGCGATTCTAAGGGCTGAGAAAACGCGTTTATTTCGGGCTGAAAAACACGTTTTGAAAACTGTGCTGTTCCTGCCCTATAACTTACATGGGGGTGACCAAAGTTGCCAAAACGTGTTTATTTCTGCTGAAAAACACGTTTTGACAATTTCTGATCACTGGGGTGTAGGGCTGACTCAGTGTGCTCTTCTGAGCCAAGCAGTTACACTGTGATTCCAAGTGCTGAAAAAAAGCGTTTATTTCGGGCTGAAAAACACGTTTTGAAAACTGTGCTGTTCCTGCCCTATAACTTACATGGGGTTGACCAAAGTTGCCAAAACGTGTTTATTTCTGCTGAAAAACACGTTTTGACAATTTCTGCACACTGGGGTTAAGGGCTGAGTCAGTGTGCTCTTCTGAGCCAGGCAGTTACACTGCGATTCCAAGGGCTGAGAAAACGCGTTTATTTCGGGCTGAAAAACACGTTTTGAAAACTGTGTTGTTCCTGCCCTATAACTTACATGGGGGTGACCAAAGTTGCCAAAACGTGTTTATTTCTGCTGAAAAACACGTTTTGACAATTTCTGATCACTGGGGTTAAGGGCTGACTCAGTGTGCTCTTCTGAGCCAAGCAGTTACACTGTGATTCCAAGTGCTGAAAAAAAGCGTTTATTTCGGGCTGAAAAACACGTTTTGAAAACTGTGCTGTTCCTGCCCTATAACTTACATGGGGGTGACCAAAGTTGCCAAAACGTGTTTATTTCTGCTGAAAAACACGTTTTGACAATTTCTGATCACTGGGGTGTAGGGCTGACTCAGTGTGCTCTTCTGAGCCAGGCAGTTACACTGCGATTCTAAGGGCTGAGAAAACGCGTTTATTTCGGGCTGAAAAACACGTTTTGAAAACTGTGCTGTTCATGCCCTATAACTTACATGGGGGTGACCAAAGTTGCCAAAACGTGTTTATTTCTGCTGAAAAACACGTTTTGACAATTTCTGATCACTGGGGTTAAGGGCTGACTCAGTGTGCTCTCTTGAGCCAAGCAGTTACACTGTGATTCCAAGTGCTGAAAAAAGCGTTTATTTCGGGCTGAAAAACACGTTTTGAAAACTGTGCTGTTCCTGCCCTATAACTTACATGGGGTTGACCAAAGTTGCCAAAACGTGTTTATTTCTGCTGAAAAACACGTTTTGACAATTTCTGCACACTGGGGTTAAGGGCTGAGTCAGTGTGCTCTTCTGAGCCAGGCAGTTACACTGCGATTCCAAGGGCTGAGAAAACGCGTTAATTTCGGGCTGAAAAACACGTTTTGAAAACTGTGTTGTTCCTGCCCTATAACTTACATGGGGGTGACCAAAGTTGCCAAAACGTGTTTATTTCTGCTGAAAAACACGTTTTGACAATTTCTGATCACTGGGGTTAAGGGCTGACTCAGTGTGCTCTTCTGAGCCAAGCAGTTACACTGTGATTCCAAGTGCTGAAAAAAAGCGTTTATTTCGGGCTGAAAAACACGTTTTGAAAACAGTGCTGTTCCTGCCCTATAACTTACATGGGGGTGACCAAAGTTGCCAAAACGTGTTTATTTCTGCTGAAAAACATGTTTTGACAATTTCTGATCACTGGGGTTAAGGGCTGACTCTGTGTGCTCTTCTGAGCCAAGCAGTTACACTGCGATTCTAAGGGCTGAGATAACGCGTTTATTTCGGGCTGAAAAACACGTTTTGAAAACTGTGCTGTTCCTGCCCTATAACTTACATGGGGGTGACCAAAGTTGCCAAAACGTGTTTATTTCTGCTGAAAAACAAGTTTTGACAATTTCTGATCACTGGGGTTAAGGGCTGAGTCAGTGTGCTCTTCTGAGCCAGGCAGTTACACTGCGATTCCAAGGGCTGAGAAAAAGCGTTTATTTCGGGCTGAAAAACACGTTTTGAAAACTGTGCTGTTCCAGCCATATAACTTACATGGGGGAGACCAAAGTTGCCAAAACGTGTTTATTTCTGCTGAAAAACACGTTTTGACAATTTCTGATCACTGGGGTTAAGGGCTGACTCAGTGTGCTCTTCGGAGCCAGGCAGTTACACTGCGATTCCAAGGGCTGAGAAAAAGCGTTTATTTCGGGCTGAAAAACACGTTTTGAAAACTGTGCTGTTCCTGCCCTATAACTTAGATGGGGTTGACCAAAGTTGCCAAAACGTGTTTATTTCTGCTGAAAAACACGTTTTGACAATTTCTGCACACTGGGGTTAAGGGCTGACTCAGTGTGCTCTTCTGAGCCAAGCAGTTACACTGTGATTCCAAGTGCTGAAAAAAAGCGTTTATTTCGGGCTGAAAAACACGTTTTGAAAACTGTGCTGTTCCTGCCCTATAACTTACATGGGGGTGACCAAAGTTGCCAAAACGTGTTTATTTCTGCTGAAAAACATGTTTTGACAATTTCTGATCACTGGGGTTAAGGGCTGACTCTGTGTGCTCTTCTGAGCCAAGCAGTTACACTGCGATTCTAAGGGCTGAGAAAACGCGTTTATTTCGGGCTGAAAAACACGTTTTGAAAACTGTGCTGTTCCTGCCCTATAACTTACATGGGGGTGACCAAAGTTGCCAAAACGTGTTTATTTCTGCTGAAAAACACGTTTTGACAATTTCTGATCACTGGGGTGTAGGGCTGACTCAGTGTGCTCTTCTGAGCCAAGCAGTTACACTGTGATTCCAAGTGCTGAAAAAAAGCGTTTATTTCGGGCTGAAAAACACGTTTTGAAAACTGTGCTGTTCCTGCCCTATAACTTACATGGGGTTGACCAAAGTTGCCAAAACGTGTTTATTTCTGCTGAAAAACACGTTTTGACAATTTCTGCACACTGGGGTTAAGGGCTGAGTCAGTGTGCTCTTCTGAGCCAGGCAGTTACACTGCGATTCCAAGGGCTGAGAAAACGCGTTTATTTCGGGCTGAAAAACACGTTTTGAAAACTGTGTTGTTCCTGCCCTATAACTTACATGGGGGTGACCAAAGTTGCCAAAACGTGTTTATTTCTGCTGAAAAACACGTTTTGACAATTTCTGATCACTGGGGTTAAGGGCTGACTCAGTGTGCTCTTCTGAGCCAAGCAGTTACACTGTGATTCCAAGTGCTGAAAAAAAGCGTTTATTTCGGGCTGAAAAACACGTTTTGAAAACTGTGCTGTTCCTGCCCTATAACTTACATGGGGTTGACCAAAGTTGCCAAAACGTGTTTATTTCTGCTGAAAAACACGTTTTGACAATTTCTGCACACTGGGGTTAAGGGCTGAGTCAGTGTGCTCTTCTGAGCCAGGCAGTTACACTGCGATTCCAAGGGCTGAGAAAACGCGTTTATTTCGGGCTGAAAAACACGTTTTGAAAACTGTGCTGTTCCTGCCCTATAACTTACATGGGGGTGACCAAAGTTGCCAAAACGTGTTTATTTCTGCTGAAAAACATGTTTTGACAATTTCTGATCACTGGGGTTAAGGGCTGACTCTGTGTGCTCTTCTGAGCCAAGCAGTTACACTGCGATTCTAAGGGCTGAGAAAACGCGTTTATTTCGGGCTGAAAAAGACGTTTTGAAAACTGTGCTGTTCCTGCCCTATAACTTACATGGGGGTGACCAAAGTTGCCAAAACGTGTTTATTTCTGCTGAAAAACATGTTTTGACAATTTCTGATCACTGGGGTTAAGGGCTGACTCTGTGTGCTCTTCTGAGCCAAGCAGTTACACTGCGATTCTAAGGGCTGAGAAAACGCGTTTATTTCGGGCTGAAAAACACGTTTTGAAAACTGTGCTGTTCCTGCCCTATAACTTACATGGGGGTGACCAAAGTTGCCAAAACGTGTTTATTTCTGCTGAAAAACAAGTTTTGACAATTTCTGATCACTGGGGTTAAGGGCTGAGTCAGTGTGCTCTTCTGAGCCAGGCAGTTACACTGCGATTCCAAGGGCTGAGAAAAAGCGTTTATTTCGGGCTGAAAAACACGTTTTGAAAACTGTGCTGTTCCTGCCCTATAACTTACATGGGGGTGACCAAAGTTGCCAAAACGTGTTTATTTCTGCTGAAAAACACGTTTTGACAATTTCTGATCACTGGGGTTAAGGGCTGACTCAGTGTGCTCTTCTGAGCCAAGCAGTTACACTGTGATTCCAAGTGCTGAAAAAAAGCGTTTATTTCGGGCTGAAAAACACGTTTTGAAAACTGTGCTGTTCCTGCCCTATAACTTACATGGGGGTGACCAAAGTTGCCAAAACGTGTTTATTTCTGCTGAAAAACATGTTTTGACAATTTCTGATCACTGGGGTTAAGGGCTGACTCTGTGTGCTCTTCTGAGCCAAGCAGTTACACTGCGATTCTAAGGGCTGAGAAAACGCGTTTATTTCGGGCTGAAAAACACGTTTTGAAAACTGTGCTGTTCCTGCCCTATAACTTACATGGGGGTGACCAAAGTTGCCAAAACGTGTTTATTTCTGCTGAAAAACATGTTTTGACAATTTCTGATCACTGGGGTTAAGGGCTGACTCTGTGTGCTCTTCTGAGCCAGGCAGTTACACTACGATTCTAAGGGCTGAGAAAACGCGTTTATTTCGGGCTGAAAAACACGTTTTGAAAACTGTGCTGTTCCTGCCCTATAACTTACATGGGGGTGACCAAAGTTGCCAAAACGTGTTTATTTCTGCTGAAAAACACGTTTTGACAATTTCTGATCACTGGGGTGTAGGGCTGACTCAGTGTGCTCTTCAGAGCCAAGCAGTTACACTGTGATTCCAAGTGCTGAAAAAAAGCGTTTATTTCGGGCTGAAAAACACGTTTTGAAAACTGTGCTGTTCCTGCCCTATAACTTACATGGGGTTGACCAAAGTTGCCAAAACGTGTTTATTTCTGCTGAAAAACACGTTTTGACAATTTCTGCACACTGGGGTTAAGGGCTGAGTCAGTGTGCTCTTCTGAGCCAGGCAGTTACACTGCGATTCCAAGGGCTGAGAAAACGCGTTTATTTCGGGCTGAAAAACACGTTTTGAAAACTGTGCTGTTCCTGCCCTATAACTTACATGGGGGTGACCAAAGTTGCCAAAACGTGTTTATTTCTGCTGAAAAACATGTTTTGACAATTTCTGATCACTGGGGTTAAGGGCTGACTCTGTGTGCTCTTCTGAGCCAAGCAGTTACACTGCGATTCTAAGGGCTGACAAAACGCGTTTATTTCGGGCTGAAAAACACGTTTTGAAAACTGTGCTGTTCCTGCCCTATAACTTACATGGGGGTGACCAAAGTTGCCAAAACGTGTTTATTTATGCTGAAAAACAAGTTTTGACAATTTCTGATCACTGGGGTTAAGGGCTGAGTCAGTGTGCTCTTCTGAGCCAGGCAGTTACACTGCGATTCCAAGGGCTGAGAAAAAGCGTTTATTTCGGGCTGAAAAACACGTTTTGAAAACTGTGCTGTTCCAGCCATATAACTTACATGGGGGAGACCAAAGTTGCCAAAACGTGTTTATTTCTGCTGAAAAACACGTTTTGACAATTTCTGATCACTGGGGTTAAGGGCTGACTCAGTGTGCTCTTCGGAGCCAGGCAGTTACACTGCGATTCCAAGGGCTGAGAAAAAGCGTTTATTTCGGGCTGAAAAACACGTTTTGAAAACTGTGCTGTTCCTGCCCTATAACTTACATGGGGGTGACCAAAGTTGCCAAAACGTGTTTATTTCTGCTGAAAAACACGTTTTGACAATTTCTGCACACTGGGGTTAAGGGCTGAGTCAGTGTGCTCTTCTGACCCAGGCAGTTACACTACGATTCTAAGGGCTGAGAAAACGCGTTTTTTTCAGGCTGAAAAACACGTTTTGAACACTGTGCTGTTCCTGCCCTATAACTTACATGGGGGTGACCAAAGTTGCCAAAACGTGTTTATTTCTGCTGAAAAACACGTTTTGACAATTTCTGATCACTGGGGTTAAGGGCTGACTCAGTGTGCTCTTCTGAGCCAAGCAGTTACACTGTGATTCCAAGTGCTGAAAAAAAGCGTTTATTTCGGGCTGAAAAACACGTTTTGAAAACTGTGCTGTTAATGCCCTATAACTTACATGGGGTTGACCAAAGTTGCCAAAACGTGTTTATTTCTGCTGAAAAACACGTTTTGACAATTTCTGCACACTGGGGTTAAGGGCTGAGTCAGTGTGCTCTTCTGAGCCAGGCAGTTACACTGCGATTCCAAGGGCTGAGAAAACGCGTTTATTTCGGGCTGAAAAACACGTTTTGAAAACTGTGTTGTTCCTGCCCTATAACTTACATGGGGGTGACCAAAGTTGCCAAAACGTGTTTATTTCTGCTGAAAAACACGTTTTGACAATTTCTGATCACTGGGGTTAAGGGCTGACTCAGTGTGCTCTTCTGAGCCAAGCAGTTACACTGTGATTCCAAGTGCTGAAAAAAAGCGTTTATTTCGGGCTGAAAAACACGTTTTGAAAACTGTGCTGTTCCTGCCCTATAACTTACATGGGGGTGACCAAAGTTGCCAAAACGTGTTTATTTCTGCTGAAAAACACGTTTTGACAATTTCTGATCACTGGGGTTAAGGGCTGACTCAGTGTGCTCTTCTGAGCCAAGCAGTTACACTGTGATTCCAAGTGCTGAAAAAAAGCGTTTATTTCGAGCTGAAAAACACGTTTTGAAAACTGTGCTGTTCCTGCCCTATAACTTACATGGGGTTGACCAAAGTTGCCAAAACGTGTTTATTTCTGCTGAAAAACACGTTTTGACAATTTCTGCACACTGGGGTTAAGGGCTGAGTCAGTGTGCTCTTCTGAGCCAGGCAGTTACACTGCGATTCCAAGGGCTGAGAAAAAGCGTTTATTTCGGGCTGAAAAACACGTTTTGAAAACTGTGTTGTTCCTGCCCTATAACTTACATGGGGGTGACCAAAGTTGCCAAAACGTGTTTATTTCTGCTGAAAAACACGTTTTGACAATTTCTGATCACTGGGGTTAAGGGCTGACTCAGTGTGCTCTTCTGAGCCAAGCAGTTACACTGTGATTCCAAGTGCTGAAAAAAAGCGTTTATTTCGGGCTGAAAAACACGTTTTGAAAACTGTGCTGTTCCTGCCCTATAACTTACATGGGGGTGACCAAAGTTGCCAAAACGTGTTTATTTCTGCTGAAAAACACGTTTTGACAATTTCTGATCACTGGGGTGTAGGGCTGACTCAGTGTGCTCTTCTGAGCCAAGCAGTTACACTGTGATTCCAAGTGCTGAAAAAAAGCGTTTATTTCGGGCTGAAAAACACGTTTTGAAAACTGTGCTGTTCCTGCCCTATAACTTACATGGGGGTGACCAAAGTTGCCAAAACGTGTTTATTTCTGCTGAAAAACACGTTTTGACAATTTCTGCACACTGGGGTTAAGGGCTGAGTCAGTGTGCTCTTCTGAGCCAGGCAGTTACACTGCGATTCTAAGGGCTGAGAAAACGCGTTTATTTCGGGCTGAAAAACACGTTTTGAAAACTGTGCTGTTCCTGCCCTATAACTTACATGGGGGTGACCAAAGTTGCCAAAACGTGTTTATTTCTGCTGAAAAACACGTTTTGACAATTTCTGATCACTGGGGTTAAGGGCTGACTCAGTGTGCTCTTCTGAGCCAAGCAGTTACACTGTGATTCCAAGTGCTGAAAAAAAGCGTTTATTTCGGGCTGAAAAACACGTTTTGAAAACTGTGCTGTTCCTGCCCTATAACTTACATGGGGTTGACCAAAGTTGCCAAAACGTGTTTATTTCTGCTGAAAAACACGTTTTGACAATTTCTGCACACTGGGGTTAAGGGCTGAGTCAGTGTGCTCTTCTGAGCCAGGCAGTTACACTGCGATTCCAAGGGCTGAGAAAACGCGTTTATTTCGGGCAGAAAAACACGTTTTGAAAACTGTGTTGTTCCTGCCCTATAACTTACATGGGGGTGACCAAAGTTGCCAAAACGTGTTTATTTCTGCTGAAAAACACGTTTTGACAATTTCTGATCACTGGGGTTAAGGGCTGACTCAGTGTGCTCTTCTGAGCCAAGCAGTTACACTGTGATTCCAAGTGCTGAAAAAAAGCGTTTATTTCGGGCTGAAAAACACGTTTTGAAAACTGTGCTGTTCCTGCCCTATAACTTACATGGGGGTGACCAAAGTTGCCAAAACGTGTTTATTTCTGCTGAAAAACATGTTTTGACAATTTCTGATCACTGGGGTTAAGGGCTGACTCTGTGTGCTCTTCTGAGCCAAGCAGTTACACTGCGATTCTAAGGGCTGAGAAAACGCGTTTATTTCGGGCTGAAAAACACGTTTTGAAAACTGTGCTGTTCCTGCCCTATAACTTACATGGGGGTGACCAAAGTTGCCAAAACGTGTTTATTTCTGCTGAAAAACACGTTTTGACAATTTCTGCACACTGGGGTTAAGGGCTGAGTCAGTGTGCTCTTCTGAGCCAGGCAGTTACACTGCGATTCCAAGGGCTGAGAAAACGCGTTTATTTCAGGCTGAAAAACACGTTTTTAAAACTGTGCTGTTCCTGCCCTATAACTTACATGGGGGTGACCAAAGTTGCCAAAACGTGTTTATTTCTGCTGAAAAACACGTTTTGACAATTTCTGATCACTGGGGTTAAGGGCTGACTCTGTGTGCTCTTCTGAGCCAAGCAGTTACACTGCGATTCTAAGGGCTGAGAAAACGCGTTTATTTCGGGCTGAAAAACACGTTTTGAAAACTGTGCTGTTCCTGCCCTATAACTTACATGGGGGTGACCAAAGTTGCCAAAACGTGTTTATTTCTGCTGAAAAACAAGTTTTGACAATTTCTGAGCACTGGGGTTAAGGGCTGAGTCAGTGTGCTCTTCTGAGCCAGGCAGTTACACTGCGATTCCAAGGGCTGAGAAAAAGCGTTTATTTCGGGCTGAAAAACACGTTTTGAAAACTGTGCTGTTCCAGCCATATAACTTACATGGGGGAGACCAAAGTTGCCAAAACGTGTTTATTTCTGCTGAAAAACACGTTTTGACAATTTCTGATCACTGGGGTTAAGGGCTGACTCAGTGTGCTCTTCTGAGCCAGGCAGTTACACTGCGATTCCAAGGGATGAGAAAAAGCGTTTATTTCGGGCTGAAAAACACGTTTTGAAAACTGTGCTGTTCCTGCCCTATAACTTACATGGGGGTGACCAAAGTTGCCAAAACGTGTTTATTTCTGCTGAAAAACACGTTTTGACAATTTCTGCACACTGGGGTTAAGGGCTGAGTCAGTGTGCTCTTCTGAGCCAGGCAGTTACACTACGATTCTAAGGGCTGAGAAAACGCGTTTATTTCGGGCTGAAAAACACGTTTTGAAAACTGTGCTGTTCCTGACCTATAACTTACATGGGGGTGACCAAAGTTGCCAAAACGTGTTTATTTCTGCTGAAAAACACGTTTTGACAATTTCTGATCACTGGGGTGTAGGGCTGACTCAGTGTGCTCTTCTGAGCCAAGCAGTTACACTGTGATTCCAAGTGCTGAAAAAAAGCGTTTATTTCGGGCTGAAAAACACGTTTTGAAAACTGTGCTGTTCCTGCCCTATAACTTACATGGGGGTGACCAAAGTTGCCAAAACGTGTTTATTTCTGCTGAAAAACACGTTTTGACAATTTCTGCACACTGGGGTTAAGGGCTGAGTCAGTGTGCTCTTCTGAGCCAGGCAGTTACACTGCGATTCTAAGGGCTGAGAAAACGCGTTTATTTCGGACTGAAAAACACGTTTTGAAAACTGTGCTGTTCCTGCCCTATAACTTACATGGGGGTGACCAAAGTTGCCAAAACGTGTTTATTTCTGCTGAAAAACACGTTTTGACAATTTCTGATCACTGGGGTTAAGGGCTGACTCAGTGTGCTCTTCTGAGCCAAGCAGTTACACTGTGATTCCAAGTGCTGAAAAAAAGCGTTTATTTCGGGCTGAAAAACACGTTTTGAAAACTGTGCTGTTCCTGCCCTATAACTTACATGGGGTTGACCAAAGTTGCCAAAACGTGTTTATTTCTGCTGAAAAACACGTTTTGACAATTTCTGCACACTGGGGTTAAGGGCTGAGTCAGTGTGCTCTTCTGAGCCAGGCAGTTACACTGCGATTCCAAGGGCTGAGAAAACGCGTTTATTTCGGGCAGAAAAACACGTTTTGAAAACTGTGTTGTTCCTGCCCTATAACTTACATGGGGGTGACCAAAGTTGCCAAAACGTGTTTATTTCTGCTGAAAAACACGTTTTGACAATTTCTGATCATTGGGGTTAAGGGCTGACTCAGTGTGCTCTTCTGAGCCAAGCAGTTACACTGTGATTCCAAGTGCTGAAAAAAAGCGTTTATTTCGGGCTGAAAAACACGTTTTGAAAACTGTGCTGTTCCTGCCCTATAACTTACATGGGGGTGACCAAAGTTGCCAAAACGTGTTTATTTCTGCTGAAAAACATGTTTTGAAAATTTCTGATCACTGGGGTTAAGGGCTGACTCTGTGTGCTCTTCTGAGCCAAGCAGTTACACTGCGATTCTAAGGGCTGAGAAAACGCGTTTATTTCGGGCTGAAAAACACGTTTTGAAAACTGTGCTGTTCCTGCCCTATAACTTACATGGGGGTGACCAAAGTTGCCAAAACGTGTTTATTTCTGCTGAAAAACATGTTTTGACAATTTCTGATCACTGGGGTTAAGGGCTGACTCTGTGTGCTCTTCTGAGCCAGGCAGTTACACTACGATTCTAAGGGCTGAGAAAACGCGTTTATTTCGGGCTGAAAAACACGTTTTGAAAACTGTGCTGTTCCTGCCCTATAACTTACATGGGGGTGACCAAAGTTGCCAAAACGTGTTTATTTCTGCTGAAAAACACGTTTTGACAATTTCTGATCACTGGGGTTAAGGGCTGACTCAGTGTGCTCTTCTGAGCCAAGCAGTTACACTGTGATTCCAAGTGCTGAAAAAAAGCGTTTATTTCGGGCTGAAAAACACGTTTTGAAAACTGTGCTGTTCCTGCCCTATAACTTACATGGGGTTGACCAAAGTTGCCAAAACGTGTTTATTTCTGCTGAAAAACACGTTTTGACAATTTCTGCACACTGGGGTTAAGGGCTGAGTCAGTGTGCTCTTCTGAGCCAGGCAGTTACACTGCGATTCCAAGGGCTGAGAAAACGCGTTTATTTCGGGCAGAAAAACACGTTTTGAAAACTGTGTTGTTCCTGCCCTATAACTTACATGGGGGTGACCAAAGTTGCCAAAACGTGTTTATTTCTGCTGAAAAACACGTTTTGACAATTTCTGATCACTGGGGTTAAGGGCTGACTCAGTGTGCTCTTCTGAGCCAAGCAGTTACACTGTGATTCCAAGTGCTGAAAAAAAGCGTTTATTTCGGGCTGAAAAACACGTTTTGAAAACTGTGCTGTTCCTGCCCTATAACTTACATGGGGGTGACCAAAGTTGCCAAAACGTGTTTATTTCTGCTGAAAAACATGTTTTGACAATTTCTGATCACTGGGGTTAAGGGCTGACTCTGTGTGCTCTTCTGAGCCAAGCAGTTACACTGCGATTCTAAGGGCTGAGAAAACGCGTTTATTTCGGGCTGAAAAACACGTTTTGAAAACTGTGCTGTTCCTGCCCTATAACTTACATGGGGGTGACCAAAGTTGCCAAAACGTGTTTATTTCTGCTGAAAAACACGTTTTGACAATTTCTGATCACTGGGGTTAAGGGCTGACTCAGTGTGCTCTTCTGAGCCAAGCAGTTACACTGTGATTCCAAGTGCTGAAAAAAAGCGTTTATTTCGGGCTGAAAAACACGTTTTGAAAACTGTGCTGTTCCTGCCCTATAACTTACATGGGGTTGACCAAAGTTGCCAAAACGTGTTTATTTCTGCTGAAAAACACGTTTTGACAATTTCTGCACACTGGGGTTAAGGGCTGAGTCAGTGTGCTCTTCTGAGCCAGGCAGTTACACTGCGATTCCAAGGGCTGAGAAAACGCGTTTATTTCAGGCTGAAAAACACGTTTTTAAAACTGTGCTGTTCCTGCCCTATAACTTACATGGGGGTGACCAAAGTTGCCAAAACGTGTTTATTTCTGCTGAAAAACACGTTTTGACAATTTCTGATCACTGGGGTTAAGGGCTGACTCTGTGTGCTCTTCTGAGCCAAGCAGTTACACTGCGATTCTAAGGGCTGAGAAAACGCGTTTATTTCGGGCTGAAAAACACGTTTTGAAAACTGTGCTGTTCCTGCCCTATAACTTACATGGGGGTGACCAAAGTTGCCAAAACGTGTTTATTTCTGCTGAAAAACAAGTTTTGACAATTTCTGAGCACTGGGGTTAAGGGCTGAGTCAGTGTGCTCTTCTGAGCCAGGCAGTTACACTGCGATTCCAAGGGCTGAGAAAAAGCGTTTATTTCGGGCTGAAAAACACGTTTTGAAAACTGTGCTGTTCCAGCCATATAACTTACATGGGGGAGACCAAAGTTGCCAAAACGTGTTTATTTCTGCTGAAAAACACGTTTTGACAATTTCTGATCACTGGGGTTAAGGGCTGACTCAGTGTGCTCTTCTGAGCCAGGCAGTTACACTGCGATTCCAAGGGATGAGAAAAAGCGTTTATTTCGGGCTGAAAAACACGTTTTGAAAACTGTGCTGTTCCTGCCCTATAACTTACATGGGGGTGACCAAAGTTGCCAAAACGTGTTTATTTCTGCTGAAAAACACGTTTTGACAATTTCTGCACACTGGGGTTAAGGGCTGAGTCAGTGTGCTCTTCTGAGCCAGGCAGTTACACTACGATTCTAAGGGCTGAGAAAACGCGTTTATTTCGGGCTGAAAAACACGTTTTGAAAACTGTGCTGTTCCTGCCCTATAACTTACATGGGGGTGACCAAAGTTGCCAAAACGTGTTTATTTCTGCTGAAAAACACGTTTTGACAATTTCTGATCACTGGGGTGTAGGGCTGACTCAGTGTGCTCTTCTGAGCCAAGCAGTTACACTGTGATTCCAAGTGCTGAAAAAAAGCGTTTATTTCGGGCTGAAAAACACGTTTTGAAAACTGTGCTGTTCCTGCCCTATAACTTACATGGGGATGACCAAAGTTGCCAAAACGTGTTTATTTCTGCTGAAAAACACGTTTTGACAATTTCTGCACACTGGGGTTAAGGGCTGAGTCAGTGTGCTCTTCTGAGCCAGGCAGTTACACTGCGATTCTAAGGGCTGAGAAAACGCGTTTATTTCGGACTGAAAAACACGTTTTGAAAACTGTGCTGTTCCTGCCCTATAACTTACATGGGGGTGACCAAAGTTGCCAAAACGTGTTTATTTCTGCTGAAAAACACGTTTTGACAATTTCTGATCACTGGGGTTAAGGGCTGACTCAGTGTGCTCTTCTGAGCCAAGCAGTTACACTGTGATTCCAAGTGCTGAAAAAAAGCGTTTATTTCGGGCTGAAAAACACGTTTTGAAAACTGTGCTGTTCCTGCCCTATAACTTACATGGGGTTGACCAAAGTTGCCAAAACGTGTTTATTTCTGCTGAAAAACACGTTTTGACAATTTCTGCACACTGGGGTTAAGGGCTGAGTCAGTGTGCTCTTCTGAGCCAGGCAGTTACACTGCGATTCCAAGGGCTGAGAAAACGCGTTTATTTCGGGCAGAAAAACACGTTTTGAAAACTGTGTTGTTCCTGCCCTATAACTTACATGGGGGTGACCAAAGTTGCCAAAACGTGTTTATTTCTGCTGAAAAACACGTTTTGACAATTTCTGATCATTGGGGTTAAGGGCTGACTCAGTGTGCTCTTCTGAGCCAAGCAGTTACACTGTGATTCCAAGTGCTGAAAAAAAGCGTTTATTTCGGGCTGAAAAACACGTTTTGAAAACTGTGCTGTTCCTGCCCTATAACTTACATGGGGGTGACCAAAGTTGCCAAAACGTGTTTATTTCTGCTGAAAAACATGTTTTGAAAATTTCTGATCACTGGGGTTAAGGGCTGACTCTGTGTGCTCTTCTGAGCCAAGCAGTTACACTGCGATTCTAAGGGCTGAGAAAACGCGTTTATTTCGGGCTGAAAAACACGTTTTGAAAACTGTGCTGTTCCTGCCCTATAACTTACATGGGGGTGACCAAAGTTGCCAAAACGTGTTTATTTCTGCTGAAAAACATGTTTTGACAATTTCTGATCACTGGGGTTAAGGGCTGACTCAGTGTGCTCTTCGGAGCCAGGCAGTTACACTGCGATTCCAAGGGCTGAGAAAAAGCGTTTATTTCGGGCTGAAAAACACGTTTTGAAAACTGTGCTGTTCCAGCCATATAACTTACATGGGGGAGACCAAAGTTGCCAAAACGTGTTTATTTCTGCTGAAAAACACGTTTTGACAATTTCTGATCACTGGGGTTAAGGGCTGACTCAGTGTGCTCTTCGGAGCCAGGCAGTTACACTGCGATTCCAAGGGCTGAGAAAAAGCGTTTATTTCGGGCTGAAAAACACGTTTTGAAAACTGTGCTGTTCCTGCCCTATAACTTACATGGGGGTGACCAAAGTTGCCAAAACGTGTTTATTTCTGCTGAAAAACACGTTTTGACAATTTCTGCACACTGGGGTTAAGGGCTGAGTCAGTGTGCTCTTCTGAGCCAGGCAGTTACACTGCGATTCTAAGGGCTGAGAAAACGCGTTTATTTCGGGCTGAAAAACACGTTTTGAAAACTGTGCTGTTCCTGCCCTATAACTTACATGGGGGTGACCAAAGTTGCCAAAACGTGTTTATTTCTGCTGAAAAACAAGTTTTGACAATTTCTGATCACTGGGGTTAAGGGCTGAGTCAGTGTGCTCTTCTGAGCCAGGCAGTTACACTGCGATTCCAAGGGCTGAGAAAAAGCGTTTATTTCGGGCTGAAAAACACGTTTTGAAAACTGTGCTGTTCCAGCCATATAACTTACATGGGGGAGACCAAAGTTGCCAAAACGTGTTTATTTCTGCTGAAAAACACGTTTTGACAATTTCTGATAACTGGGGTTAAGGGCTGACTCAGTGTGCTCTTCGGAGCCAGGCAGTTACACTGCGATTCCAAGGGCTGAGAAAAAGCGTTTATTTCGGGCTGAAAAACACGTTTTGAAAACTGTGCTGTTCCTGCCCTATAACTTACATGGGGGTGACCAAAGTTGCCAAAACGTGTTTATTTCTGCTGAAAAACACGTTTTGACAATTTCTGATCACTGGGGTGTAGGGCTGACTCAGTGTGCTCTTCTGAGCCAAGCAGTTACACTGTGATTCCAAGTGCTGAAAAAAAGCGTTTATTTCGGGCTGAAAAACACGTTTTGAAAACTGTGCTGTTCCTGCCCTATAACTTACATGGGGTTGACCAAAGTTGCCAAAACGTGTTTATTTCTGCTGAAAAACACGTTTTGACAATTTCTGCACACTGGGGTTAAGGGCTGAGTCAGTGTGCTCTTCTGAGCCAGGCAGTTACACTGCGATTCCAAGGGCTGAGAAAACGCGTTTATTTCGGGCTGAAAAACACGTTTTGAAAACTGTGCTGTTCCTGCCCTATAACTTACATGGGGGTGACCAAAGTTGCCAAAACGTGTTTATTTCTGCTGAAAAACATGTTTTGACAATTTCTGATCACTGGGGTTAAGGGCTGACTCTGTGTGCTCTTCTGAGCCAAGCAGTTACACTGCGATTCTAAGGGCTGAGAAAACGCGTTTATTTCGGGCTGAAAAACACGTTTTGAAAACTGTGCTGTTCCTGCCCTATAACTTACATGGGGGTGACCAAAGTTGCCAAAACGTGTTTATTTCTGCTGAAAAACATGTTTTGACAATTTCTGATCACTGGGGTTAAGGGCTGACTCTGTGTGCTCTTCTGAGCCAAGCAGTTACACTGCGATTCCAAGGGCTGAGAAAACGCGTTTATTTCGGGCTGAAAAACACGTTTTGAAAACTGTGTTGTTCCTGCCCTATAACTTACATGGGGGTGACCAAAGTTGCCAAAACGTGTTTATTTCTGCTGAAAAACACGTTTTGACAATTTCTGATCACTGGGGTTAAGGGCTGACTCAGTGTGCTCTTCTGAGCCAAGCAGTTACACTGTGATTCCAAGTGCTGAAAAAAAGCGTTTATTTCGGGCTGAAAAACACGTTTTGAAAACTGTGCTGTTCCTGCCCTATAACTTACATGGGGGTGACCAAAGTTGCCAAAACGTGTTTATTTCTGCTGAAAAACACGTTTTGACAATTTCTGATCACTGGGGTTAAGGGCTGACTCAGTGTGCTCTTCTGAGCCAAGCAGTTACACTGTGATTCCAAGTGCTGAAAAAAAGCGTTTATTTCGAGCTGAAAAACACGTTTTGAAAACTGTGCTGTTCCTGCCCTATAACTTACATGGGGTTGACCAAAGTTGCCAAAACGTGTTTATTTCTGCTGAAAAACACGTTTTGACAATTTCTGCACACTGGGGTTAAGGGCTGAGTCAGTGTGCTCTTCTGAGCCAGGCAGTTACACTGCGATTCCAAGGGCTGAGAAAACGCGTTTATTTCGGGCTGAAAAACACGTTTTGAAAACTGTGTTGTTCCTGCCCTATAACTTACATGGGGGTGACCAAAGTTGCCAAAACGTGTTTATTTCTGCTGAAAAACACGTTTTGACAATTTCTGATCACTGGGGTTAAGGGCTGACTCAGTGTGCTCTTCTGAGCCAAGCAGTTACACTGTGATTCCAAGTGCTGAAAAAAAGCGTTTATTTCGGGCTGAAAAACACGTTTTGAAAACTGTGCTGTTCCTGCCCTATAACTTACATGGGGGTGACCAAAGTTGCCAAAACGTGTTTATTTCTGCTGAAAAACACGTTTTGACAATTTCTGCACACTGGGGTTAAGGGCTGAGTCAGTGTGCTCTTCTGAGCCAGGCAGTTACACTGCGATTCTAAGGGCTGAGAAAACGCGTTTATTTCGGGCTGAAAAACACGTTTTGAAAACTGTGCTGTTCCTGCCCTATAACTTACATGGGGGTGACCAAAGTTGCCAAAACGTGTTTATTTCTGCTGAAAAACACGTTTTGACAATTTCTGATCACTGGGGTTAAGGGCTGACTCAGTGTGCTCTTCTGAGCCAAGCAGTTACACTGTGATTCCAAGTGCTGAAAAAAAGCGTTTATTTCGGGCTGAAAAACACGTTTTGAAAACTGTGCTGTTCCTGCCCTATAACTTACATGGGGTTGACCAAAGTTGCCAAAACGTGTTTATTTCTGCTGAAAAACACGTTTTGACAATTTCTGCACACTGGGGTTAAGGGCTGAGTCAGTGTGCTCTTCTGAGCCAGGCAGTTACACTGCGATTCCAAGGGCTGAGAAAACGCGTTTATTTCGGGCAGAAAAACACGTTTTGAAAACTGTGTTGTTCCTGCCCTATAACTTACATGGGGGTGACCAAAGTTGCCAAAACGTGTTTATTTCTGCTGAAAAACACGTTTTGACAATTTCTGATCATTGGGGTTAAGGGCTGACTCAGTGTGCTCTTCTGAGCCAAGCAGTTACACTGTGATTCCAAGTGCTGAAAAAAAGCGTTTATTTCGGGCTGAAAAACACGTTTTGAAAACTGTGCTGTTCCTGCCCTATAACTTACATGGGGGTGACCAAAGTTGCCAAAACGTGTTTATTTCTGCTGAAAAACATGTTTTGAAAATTTCTGATCACTGGGGTTAAGGGCTGACTCTGTGTGCTCTTCTGAGCCAAGCAGTTACACTGCGATTCTAAGGGCTGAGAAAACGCGTTTATTTCGGGCTGAAAAACACGTTTTGAAAACTGTGCTGTTCCTGCCCTATAACTTACATGGGGGTGACCAAAGTTGCCAAAACGTGTTTATTTCTGCTGAAAAACATGTTTTGACAATTTCTGATCACTGGGGTTAAGGGCTGACTCTGTGTGCTCTTCTGAGCCAGGCAGTTACACTACGATTCTAAGGGCTGAGAAAACGCGTTTATTTCGGGCTGAAAAACACGTTTTGAAAACTGTGCTGTTCCTGCCCTATAACTTACATGGGGGTGACCAAAGTTGCCAAAACGTGTTTATTTCTGCTGAAAAACACGTTTTGACAATTTCTGATCACTGGGGTTAAGGGCTGAGTCAGTGTGCTCTTCTGAGCCAGGCAGTTACACTGCGATTCCAAGGGCTGAGAAAAAGCGTTTATTTCGGGCTGAAAAACACGTTTTGAAAACTGTGCTGTTCCAGCCATATAACTTACATGGGGGAGACCAAAGTTGCCAAAACGTGTTTATTTCTGCTGAAAAACACGTTTTGACAATTTCTGATCACTGGGGTTAAGGGCTGACTCAGTGTGCTCTTCGGAGCCAGGCAGTTACACTGCGATTCCAAGGGCTGAGAAAAAGCGTTTATTTCGGGCTGAAAAACACGTTTTGAAAACTGTGCTGTTCCTGCCCTATAACTTACATGGGGGTGACCAAAGTTGCCAAAACGTGTTTATTTCTGCTGAAAAACACGTTTTGACAATTTCTGCACACTGGGGTTAAGGGCTGAGTCAGTGTGCTCTTCTGAGCCAGGCAGTTACACTGCGATTCTAAGGGCTGAGAAAACGCGTTTATTTCGGGCTGAAAAACACGTTTTGAAAACTGTGCTGTTCCTGCCCTATAACTTACATGGGGGTGACCAAAGTTGCCAAAACGTGTTTATTTCTGCTGAAAAACAAGTTTTGACAATTTCTGATCACTGGGGTTAAGGGCTGAGTCAGTGTGCTCTTCTGAGCCAGGCAGTTACACTGCGATTCCAAGGGTTGAGAAAAAGCGTTTATTTCGGGCTGAAAAACACGTTTTGAAAACTGTGCTGTTCCAGCCATATAACTTACATGGGGGAGACCAAAGTTGCCAAAACGTGTTTATTTCTGCTGAAAAACACGTTTTGACAATTTCTGATAACTGGGGTTAAGGGCTGACTCAGTGTGCTCTTCGGAGCCAGGCAGTTACACTGCGATTCCAAGGGCTGAGAAAAAGCGTTTATTTCGGGCTGAAAAACACGTTTTGAAAACTGTGCTGTTCCTGCCCTATAACTTACATGGGGGTGACCAAAGTTGCCAAAACGTGTTTATTTCTGCTGAAAAACACGTTTTGACAATTTCTGATCACTGGGGTGTAGGGCTGACTCAGTGTGCTCTTCTGAGCCAAGCAGTTACACTGTGATTCCAAGTGCTGAAAAAAAGCGTTTATTTCGGGCTGAAAAACACGTTTTGAAAACTGTGCTGTTCCTGCCCTATAACTTACATGGGGTTGACCAAAGTTGCCAAAACGTGTTTATTTCTGCTGAAAAACACGTTTTGACAATTTCTGCACACTGGGGTTAAGGGCTGAGTCAGTGTGCTCTTCTGAGCCAGGCAGTTACACTGCGATTCCAAGGGCTGAGAAAACGCGTTTATTTCGGGCTGAAAAACACGTTTTGAAAACTGTGCTGTTCCTGCCCTATAACTTACATGGGGGTGACCAAAGTTGCCAAAACGTGTTTATTTCTGCTGAAAAACATGTTTTGACAATTTCTGATCACTGGGGTTAAGGGCTGACTCTGTGTGCTCTTCTGAGCCAAGCAGTTACACTGCGATTCTAAGGGCTGAGAAAACGCGTTTATTTCGGGCTGAAAAACACGTTTTGAAAACTGTGCTGTTCCTGCCCTATAACTTACATGGGGGTGACCAAAGTTGCCAAAACGTGTTTATTTCTGCTGAAAAACATGTTTTGACAATTTCTGATCACTGGGGTTAAGGGCTGACTCTGTGTGCTCTTCTGAGCCAAGCAGTTACACTGCGATTCTAAGGGCTGAGAAAACGCGTTTATTTCGGGCTGAAAAACACGTTTTGAAAACTGTGCTGTTCCTGCCCTATAACTTACATGGGGGTGACCAAAGTTGCCAAAACGTGTTTATTTCTGCTGAAAAACATGTTTTGACAATTTCTGATCACTGGGGTTAAGGGCTGACTCTGTGTGCTCTTCTGAGCCAGGCAGTTACACTACGATTCTAAGGGCTGAGAAAACGCGTTTATTTCGGGCTGAAAAACACGTTTTGAAAACTGTGCTGTTCCTGCCCTATAACTTACATGGGGGTGACCAAAGTTGCCAAAACGTGTTTATTTCTGCTGAAAAACACGTTTTGACAATTTCTGATCACTGGGGTTAAGGGCTGAGTCAGTGTGCTCTTCTGAGCCAGGCAGTTACACTGCGATTCCAAGGGCTGAGAAAAAGCGTTTATTTCGGGCTGAAAAACACGTTTTGAAAACTGTGCTGTTCCAGCCATATAACTTACATGGGGGAGACCAAAGTTGCCAAAACGTGTTTATTTCTGCTGAAAAACACGTTTTGACAATTTCTGATCACTGGGGTTAAGGGCTGACTCAGTGTGCTCTTCGGAGCCAGGCAGTTACACTGCGATTCCAAGGGCTGAGAAAAAGCGTTTATTTCGGGCTGAAAAACACGTTTTGAAAACTGTGCTGTTCCTGCCCTATAACTTACATGGGGGTGACCAAAGTTGCCAAAACGTGTTTATTTCTGCTGAAAAACACGTTTTGACAATTTCTGCACACTGGGGTTAAGGGCTGAGTCAGTGTGCTCTTCTGAGCCAGGCAGTTATACTGCGATTCTAAGGGCTGAGAAAACGCGTTTATTTCGGGCTGAAAAACACGTTTTGAAAACTGTGCTGTTCCTGCCCTATAACTTACATGGGGGTGACCAAAGTTGCCAAAACGTGTTTATTTCTGCTGAAAAACACGTTTTGACAATTTCTGATAACTGGGGTTAAGGGCTGACTCAGTGTGCTCTTCGGAGCCAGGCAGTTACACTGCGATTCCAAGGGCTGAGAAAAAGCGTTTATTTCGGGCTGAAAAACACGTTTTGAAAACTGTGCTGTTCCTGCCCTATAACTTACATGGGGGTGACCAAAGTTGCCAAAACGTGTTTATTTCTGCTGAAAAACACGTTTTGACAATTTCTGATCACTGGGGTGTAGGGCTGACTCAGTGTGCTCTTCTGAGCCAAGCAGTTACACTGTGATTCCAAGTGCTGAAAAAAAGCGTTTATTTCGGGCTGAAAAACACGTTTTGAAAACTGTGCTGTTCCTGCCCTATAACTTACATGGGGTTGACCAAAGTTGCCAAAACGTGTTTATTTCTGCTGAAAAACACGTTTTGACAATTTCTGCACACTGGGGTTAAGGGCTGAGTCAGTGTGCTCTTCTGAGCCAGGCAGTTACACTGCGATTCCAAGGGCTGAGAAAACGCGTTTATTTCGGGCTGAAAAACACGTTTTGAAAACTGTGCTGTTCCTGCCCTATAACTTACATGGGGGTGACCAAAGTTGCCAAAACGTGTTTATTTCTGCTGAAAAACATGTTTTGACAATTTCTGATCACTGGGGTTAAGGGCTGACTCTGTGTGCTCTTCTGAGCCAAGCAGTTACACTGCGATTCTAAGGGCTGAGAAAACGCGTTTATTTCGGGCTGAAAAACACGTTTTGAAAACTGTGATGTTCCTGCCCTATAACTTACATGGGGGTGACCAAAGTTGCCAAAACGTGTTTATTTCTGCTGAAAAACATGTTTTGACAATTTCTGATCACTGGGGTTAAGGGCTGACTCTGTGTGCTCTTCTGAGCCAAGCAGTTACACTGCGATTCCAAGGGCTGAGAAAACGCGTTTATTTCGGGCTGAAAAACACGTTTTGAAAACTGTGTTGTTCCTGCCCTATAACTTACATGGGGGTGACCAAAGTTGCCAAAACGTGTTTATTTCTGCTGAAAAACACGTTTTGACAATTTCTGATCACTGGGGTTAAGGGCTGACTCAGTGTGCTCTTCTGAGCCAAGCAGTTACACTGTGATTCCAAGTGCTGAAAAAAAGCGTTTATTTCGGGCTGAAAAACACGTTTTGAAAACTGTGCTGTTCCTGCCCTATAACTTACATGGGGGTGACCAAAGTTGCCAAAACGTGTTTATTTCTGCTGAAAAACACGTTTTGACAATTTCTGATCACTGGGGTTAAGGGCTGACTCAGTGTGCTCTTCTGAGCCAAGCAGTTACACTGTGATTCCAAGTGCTGAAAAAAAGCGTTTATTTCGAGCTGAAAAACACGTTTTGAAAACTGTGCTGTTCCTGCCCTATAACTTACATGGGGTTGACCAAAGTTGCCAAAACGTGTTTATTTCTGCTGAAAAACACGTTTTGACAATTTCTGCACACTGGGGTTAAGGGCTGAGTCAGTGTGCTCTTCTGAGCCAGGCAGTTACACTGCGATTCCAAGGGCTGAGAAAACGCGTTTATTTCGGGCTGAAAAACACGTTTTGAAAACTGTGTTGTTCCTGCCCTATAACTTACATGGGGGTGACCAAAGTTGCCAAAACGTGTTTATTTCTGCTGAAAAACACGTTTTGACAATTTCTGATCACTGGGGTTAAGGGCTGACTCAGTGTGCTCTTCTGAGCCAAGCAGTTACACTGTGATTCCAAGTGCTGAAAAAAAGCGTTTATTTCGGGCTGAAAAACACGTTTTGAAAACTGTGCTGTTCCTGCCCTATAACTTACATGGGGGTGACCAAAGTTGCCAAAACGTGTTTATTTCTGCTGAAAAACACGTTTTGACAATTTCTGATCACTGGGGTGTAGGGCTGACTCAGTGTGCTCTTCTGAGCCAAGCAGTTACACTGTGATTCCAAGTGCTGAAAAAAAGCGTTTATTTCGGGCTGAAAAACACGTTTTGAAAACTGTGCTGTTCCTGCCCTATAACTTACATGGGGGTGACCAAAGTTGCCAAAACGTGTTTATTTCTGCTGAAAAACACGTTTTGACAATTTCTGCACACTGGGGTTAAGGGCTGAGTCAGTGTGCTCTTCTGAGCCAGGCAGTTACACTGCGATTCTAAGGGCTGAGAAAACGCGTTTATTTCGGGCTGAAAAACACGTTTTGAAAACTGTGCTGTTCCTGCCCTATAACTTACATGGGGGTGACCAAAGTTGCCAAAACGTGTTTATTTCTGCTGAAAAACACGTTTTGACAATTTCTGATCACTGGGGTTAAGGGCTGACTCAGTGTGCTCTTCTGAGCCAAGCAGTTACACTGTGATTCCAAGTGCTGAAAAAAAGCGTTTATTTCGGGCTGAAAAACACGTTTTGAAAACTGTGCTGTTCCTGCCCTATAACTTACATGGGGTTGACCAAAGTTGCCAAAACGTGTTTATTTCTGCTGAAAAACACGTTTTGACAATTTCTGATCACTGGGGTTAAGGGCTGACTCAGTGTGCTCTTCTGAGCCAAGCAGTTACACTGTGATTCCAAGTGCTGAAAAAAAGCGTTTATTTCGGGCTGAAAAACACGTTTTGAAAACTGTGCTGTTCCTGCCCTATAACTTACATGGGGGTGACCAAAGTTGCCAAAACGTGTTTATTTCTGCTGAAAAACACGTTTTGACAATTTCTGATCACTGGGGTGTAGGGCTGACTCAGTGTGCTCTTCTGAGCCAAGCAGTTACACTGTGATTCCAAGTGCTGAAAAAAAGCGTTTATTTCGGGCTGAAAAACACGTTTTGAAAACTGTGCTGTTCCTGCCCTATAACTTACATGGGGGTGACCAAAGTTGCCAAAACGTGTTTATTTCTGCTGAAAAACACGTTTTGACAATTTCTGCACACTGGGGTTAAGGGCTGAGTCAGTGTGCTCTTCTGAGCCAGGCAGTTACACTGCGATTCTAAGGGCTGAGAAAACGCGTTTATTTCGGGCTGAAAAACACGTTTTGAAAACTGTGCTGTTCCTGCCCTATAACTTACATGGGGGTGACCAAAGTTGCCAAAACGTGTTTATTTCTGCTGAAAAACACGTTTTGACAATTTCTGATCACTGGGGTTAAGGGCTGACTCAGTGTGCTCTTCTGAGCCAAGCAGTTACACTGTGATTCCAAGTGCTGAAAAAAAGCGTTTATTTCGGGCTGAAAAACACGTTTTGAAAACTGTGCTGTTCCTGCCCTATAACTTACATGGGGTTGACCAAAGTTGCCAAAACGTGTTTATTTCTGCTGAAAAACACGTTTTGACAATTTCTGCACACTGGGGTTAAGGGCTGACTCAGTGTGCTCTTCTGAGCCAAGCAGTTACACTGTGATTCCAAGTGCTGAAAAAAAGCGTTTATTTCGGGCTGAAAAACACGTTTTGAAAACTGTGCTGTTAATGCCCTATAACTTACATGGGGGTGACCAAAGTTGCCAAAACGTGTTTATTTCTGCTGAAAAACATGTTTTGACAATTTCTGATCACTGGGGTTAAGGGCTGACTCTGTGTGCTCTTCTGAGCCAAGCAGTTACACTGCGATTCTAAGGGCTGAGAAAACGCGTTTATTTCGGGCTGAAAAACACGTTTTGAAAACTGTGCTGTTCCTGCCCTATAACTTACATGGGGGTGACCAAAGTTGCCAAAACGTGTTTATTTCTGCTGAAAAACACGTTTTGACAATTTCTGATCACTGGGGTGTAGGGCTGACTCAGTGTGCTCTTCTGAGCCAAGCAGTTACACTGTGATTCCAAGTGCTGAAAAAAAGCGTTTATTTCGGGCTGAAAAACACGTTTTGAAAACTGTGCTGTTCCTGCCCTATAACTTACATGGGGTTGACCAAAGTTGCCAAAACGTGTTTATTTCTGCTGAAAAACACGTTTTGACAATTTCTGCACACTGGGGTTAAGGGCTGAGTCAGTGTGCTCTTCTGAGCCAGGCAGTTACACTGCGATTCCAAGGGCTGAGAAAACGCGTTTATTTCGGGCTGAAAAACACGTTTTGAAAACTGTGTTGTTCCTGCCCTATAACTTACATGGGGGTGACCAAAGTTGCCAAAACGTGTTTATTTCTGCTGAAAAACACGTTTTGACAATTTCTGATCACTGGGGTTAAGGGCTGACTCAGTGTGCTCTTCTGAGCCAAGCAGTTACACTGTGATTCCAAGTGCTGAAAAAAAGCGTTTATTTCGGGCTGAAAAACACGTTTTGAAAACTGTGCTGTTCCTGCCCTATAACTTACATGGGGTTGACCAAAGTTGCCAAAACGTGTTTATTTCTGCTGAAAAACACGTTTTGACAATTTCTGCACACTGGGGTTAAGGGCTGAGTCAGTGTGCTCTTCTGAGCCAGGCAGTTACACTGCGATTCCAAGGGCTGAGAAAACGCGTTTATTTCGGGCTGAAAAACACGTTTTGAAAACTGTGCTGTTCCTGCCCTATAACTTACATGGGGGTGACCAAAGTTGCCAAAACGTGTTTATTTCTGCTGAAAAACATGTTTTGACAATTTCTGATCACTGGGGTTAAGGGCTGACTCTGTGTGCTCTTCTGAGCCAAGCAGTTACACTGCGATTCTAAGGGCTGAGAAAACGCGTTTATTTCGGGCTGAAAAACACGTTTTGAAAACTGTGCTGTTCCTGCCCTATAACTTACATGGGGGTGACCAAAGTTGCCAAAACGTGTTTATTTCTGCTGAAAAACATGTTTTGACAATTTCTGATCACTGGGGTTAAGGGCTGACTCTGTGTGCTCTTCTGAGCCAAGCAGTTACACTGCGATTCTAAGGGCTGAGAAAACGCGTTTATTTCGGGCTGAAAAACACGTTTTGAAAACTGTGCTGTTCCTGCCCTATAACTTACATGGGGGTGACCAAAGTTGCCAAAACGTGTTTATTTCTGCTGAAAAACAAGTTTTGACAATTTCTGATCACTGGGGTTAAGGGCTGAGTCAGTGTGCTCTTCTGAGCCAGGCAGTTACACTGCGATTCCAAGGGCTGAGAAAAAGCGTTTATTTCGGGCTGAAAAACACGTTTTGAAAACTGTGCTGTTCCTGCCCTATAACTTACATGGGGGTGACCAAAGTTGCCAAAACGTGTTTATTTCTGCTGAAAAACATGTTTTGACAATTTCTGATCACTGGGGTTAAGGGCTGACTCTGTGTGCTCTTCTGAGCCAAGCAGTTACACTGCGATTCTAAGGGCTGAGAAAACGCGTTTATTTCGGGCTGAAAAACACGTTTTGAAAACTGTGTTGTTCCTGCCCTATAACTTACATGGGGGTGACCAAAGTTGCCAAAACGTGTTTATTTCTGCTGAAAAACACGTTTTGACAATTTCTGATCACTGGGGTTAAGGGCTGACTCAGTGTGCTCTTCTGAGCCAAGCAGTTACACTGTGATTCCAAGTGCTGAAAAAAAGCGTTTATTTCGGGCTGAAAAACACGTTTTGAAAACTGTGCTGTTCCTGCCCTATAACTTACATGGGGGTGACCAAAGTTGCCAAAACGTGTTTATTTCTGCTGAAAAACATGTTTTGACAATTTCTGATCACTGGGGTTAAGGGCTGACTCTGTGTGCTCTTCTGAGCCAGGCAGTTACACTACGATTCTAAGTGCTGAGAAAACGCGTTTATTTCGGGCTGAAAAACACGTTTTGAAAACTGTGCTGTTCCTGCCCTATAACTTACATGGGGGTGACCAAAGTTGCCAAAACGTGTTTATTTCTGCTGAAAAACACGTTTTGACAATTTCTGATCACTGGGGTGTAGGGCTGACTCAGTGTGCTCTTCTGAGCCAAGCAGTTACACTGTGATTCCAAGTGCTGAAAAAAAGCGTTTATTTCGGGCTGAAAAACACGTTTTGAAAACTGTGCTGTTCCTGCCCTATAACTTACATGGGGTTGACCAAAGTTGCCAAAACGTGTTTATTTCTGCTGAAAAACACGTTTTGACAATTTCTGCACACTGGGGTTAAGGGCTGAGTCAGTGTGCTCTTCTGAGCCAGGCAGTTACACTGCGATTCCAAGGGCTGAGAAAACGCGTTTATTTCGGGCTGAAAAACACGTTTTGAAAACTGTGCTGTTCCTGCCCTATAACTTACATGGGGGTGACCAAAGTTGCCAAAACGTGTTTATTTCTGCTGAAAAACATGTTTTGACAATTTCTGATCACTGGGGTTAAGGGCTGACTCTGTGTGCTCTTCTGAGCCAAGCAGTTACACTGCGATTCTAAGGGCTGAGAAAACGCGTTTATTTCGGGCTGAAAAACACGTTTTGAAAACTGTGCTGTTCCTGCCCTATAACTTACATGGGGGTGACCAAAGTTGCCAAAACGTGTTTATTTCTGCTGAAAAACATGTTTTGACAATTTCTGATCACTGGGGTTAAGGGCTGACTCTGTGTGCTCTTCTGAGCCAAGCAGTTACACTGCGATTCTAAGGGCTGAGAAAACGCGTTTATTTCGGGCTGAAAAACACGTTTTGAAAACTGTGCTGTTCCTGCCCTATAACTTACATGGGGGTGACCAAAGTTGCCAAAACGTGTTTATTTCTGCTGAAAAACAAGTTTTGACAATTTCTGATCACTGGGGTTAAGGGCTGAGTCAGTGTGCTCTTCTGAGCCAGGCAGTTACACTGCGATTCCAAGGGCTGAGAAAAAGCGTTTATTTCGGGCTGAAAAACACGTTTTGAAAACTGTGCTGTTCCAGCCATATAACTTACATGGGGGAGACCAAAGTTGCCAAAACGTGTTTATTTCTGCTGAAAAACACGTTTTGACAATTTCTGATCACTGGGGTTAAGGGCTGACTCAGTGTGCTCTTCGGAGCCAGGCAGTTACACTGCGATTCCAAGGGCTGAGAAAAAGCGTTTATTTCGGGCTGAAAAACACGTTTTGAAAACTGTGCTGTTCCAGCCATATAACTTACATGGGGGAGACCAAAGTTGCCAAAACGTGTTTATTTCTGCTGAAAAACACGTTTTGACAATTTCTGATCACTGGGGTTAAGGGCTGACTCAGTGTGCTCTTCTGAGCCAGGCAGTTACACTGCGATTCCAAGGGATGAGAAAAAGCGTTTATTTCGGGCTGAAAAACACGTTTTGAAAACTGTGCTGTTCCTGCCCTATAACTTACATGGGGGTGACCAAAGTTGCCAAAACGTGTTTATTTCTGCTGAAAAACACGTTTTGACAATTTCTGCACACTGGGGTTAAGGGCTGAGTCAGTGTGCTCTTCTGAGCCAGGCAGTTACACTACGATTCTAAGGGCTGAGAAAACGCGTTTATTTCGGGCTGAAAAACACGTTTTGAAAACTGTGCTGTTCCTGCCCTATAACTTACATGGGGGTGACCAAAGTTGCCAAAACGTGTTTATTTCTGCTGAAAAACACGTTTTGACAATTTCTGATCACTGGGGTGTAGGGCTGACTCAGTGTGCTCTTCTGAGCCAAGCAGTTACACTGTGATTCCAAGTGCTGAAAAAAAGCGTTTATTTCGGGCTGAAAAACACGTTTTGAAAACTGTGCTGTTCCTGCCCTATAACTTACATGGGGGTGACCAAAGTTGCCAAAACGTGTTTATTTCTGCTGAAAAACACGTTTTGACAATTTCTGCACACTGGGGTTAAGGGCTGAGTCAGTGTGCTCTTCTGAGCCAGGCAGTTACACTGCGATTCTAAGGGCTGAGAAAACGCGTTTATTTCGGACTGAAAAACACGTTTTGAAAACTGTGCTGTTCCTGCCCTATAACTTACATGGGGTTGACCAAAGTTGCCAAAACGTGTTTATTTCTGCTGAAAAACACGTTTTGACAATTTCTGCACACTGGGGTTAAGGGCTGAGTCAGTGTGCTCTTCTGAGCCAGGCAGTTACACTGCGATTCCAAGGGCTGAGAAAACGCGTTTATTTCGGGCTGAAAAACACGTTTTGAAAACTGTGTTGTTCCTGCCCTATAACTTACATGGGGGTGACCAAAGTTGCCAAAACGTGTTTATTTCTGCTGAAAAACACGTTTTGACAATTTCTGATCACTGGGGTTAAGGGCTGACTCAGTGTGCTCTTCTGAGCCAAGCAGTTACACTGTGATTCCAAGTGCTGAAAAAAAGCGTTTATTTCGGGCTGAAAAACACGTTTTGAAAACTGTGCTGTTCCTGCCCTATAACTTACATGGGGGTGACCAAAGTTGCCAAAACGTGTTTATTTCTGCTGAAAAACACGTTTTGACAATTTCTGATCACTGGGGTGTAGGGCTGACTCAGTGTGCTCTTCTGAGCCAAGCAGTTACACTGTGATTCCAAGTGCTGAAAAAAAGCGTTTATTTCGGGCTGAAAAACACGTTTTGAAAACTGTGCTGTTCCTGCCCTATAACTTACATGGGGGTGACCAAAGTTGCCAAAACGTGTTTATTTCTGCTGAAAAACACGTTTTGACAATTTCTGCACACTGGGGTTAAGGGCTGAGTCAGTGTGCTCTTCTGAGCCAGGCAGTTACACTGCGATTCTAAGGGCTGAGAAAACGCGTTTATTTCGGGCTGAAAAACACGTTTTGAAAACTGTGCTGTTCCTGCCCTATAACTTACATGGGGGTGACCAAAGTTGCCAAAACGTGTTTATTTCTGCTGAAAAACACGTTTTGACAATTTCTGATCACTGGGGTTAAGGGCTGACTCAGTGTGCTCTTCTGAGCCAAGCAGTTACACTGTGATTCCAAGTGCTGAAAAAAAGCGTTTATTTCGGGCTGAAAAACACGTTTTGAAAACTGTGCTGTTCCTGCCCTATAACTTACATGGGGTTGACCAAAGTTGCCAAAACGTGTTTATTTCTGCTGAAAAACACGTTTTGACAATTTCTGCACACTGGGGTTAAGGGCTGACTCAGTGTGCTCTTCTGAGCCAAGCAGTTACACTGTGATTCCAAGTGCTGAAAAAAAGCGTTTATTTCGGGCTGAAAAACACGTTTTGAAAACTGTGCTGTTAATGCCCTATAACTTACATGGGGGTGACCAAAGTTGCCAAAACGTGTTTATTTCTGCTGAAAAACATGTTTTGACAATTTCTGATCACTGGGGTTAAGGGCTGACTCTGTGTGCTCTTCTGAGCCAAGCAGTTACACTGCGATTCTAAGGGCTGAGAAAACGCGTTTATTTCGGGCTGAAAAACACGTTTTGAAAACTGTGCTGTTCCTGCCCTATAACTTACATGGGGGTGACCAAAGTTGCCAAAACGTGTTTATTTCTGCTGAAAAACACGTTTTGACAATTTCTGATCACTGGGGTGTAGGGCTGACTCAGTGTGCTCTTCTGAGCCAAGCAGTTACACTGTGATTCCAAGTGCTGAAAAAAAGCGTTTATTTCGGGCTGAAAAACACGTTTTGAAAACTGTGCTGTTCCTGCCCTATAACTTACATGGGGTTGACCAAAGTTGCCAAAACGTGTTTATTTCTGCTGAAAAACACGTTTTGACAATTTCTGCACACTGGGGTTAAGGGCTGAGTCAGTGTGCTCTTCTGAGCCAGGCAGTTACACTGCGATTCCAAGGGCTGAGAAAACGCGTTTATTTCGGGCTGAAAAACACGTTTTGAAAACTGTGTTGTTCCTGCCCTATAACTTACATGGGGGTGACCAAAGTTGCCAAAACGTGTTTATTTCTGCTGAAAAACACGTTTTGACAATTTCTGATCACTGGGGTTAAGGGCTGACTCAGTGTGCTCTTCTGAGCCAAGCAGTTACACTGTGATTCCAAGTGCTGAAAAAAAGCGTTTATTTCGGGCTGAAAAACACGTTTTGAAAACTGTGCTGTTCCTGCCCTATAACTTACATGGGGTTGACCAAAGTTGCCAAAACGTGTTTATTTCTGCTGAAAAACACGTTTTGACAATTTCTGCACACTGGGGTTAAGGGCTGAGTCAGTGTGCTCTTCTGAGCCAGGCAGTTACACTGCGATTCCAAGGGCTGAGAAAACGCGTTTATTTCGGGCTGAAAAACACGTTTTGAAAACTGTGCTGTTCCTGCCCTATAACTTACATGGGGGTGACCAAAGTTGCCAAAACGTGTTTATTTCTGCTGAAAAACATGTTTTGACAATTTCTGATCACTGGGGTTAAGGGCTGACTCTGTGTGCTCTTCTGAGCCAAGCAGTTACACTGCGATTCTAAGGGCTGAGAAAACGCGTTTATTTCGGGCTGAAAAACACGTTTTGAAAACTGTGCTGTTCCTGCCCTATAACTTACATGGGGGTGACCAAAGTTGCCAAAACGTGTTTATTTCTGCTGAAAAACATGTTTTGACAATTTCTGATCACTGGGGTTAAGGGCTGACTCTGTGTGCTCTTCTGAGCCAAGCAGTTACACTGCGATTCTAAGGGCTGAGAAAACGCGTTTATTTCGGGCTGAAAAACACGTTTTGAAAACTGTGCTGTTCCTGCCCTATAACTTACATGGGGGTGACCAAAGTTGCCAAAACGTGTTTATTTCTGCTGAAAAACAAGTTTTGACAATTTCTGATCACTGGGGTTAAGGGCTGAGTCAGTGTGCTCTTCTGAGCCAGGCAGTTACACTGCGATTCCAAGGGCTGAGAAAAAGCGTTTATTTCGGGCTGAAAAACACGTTTTGAAAACTGTGCTGTTCCTGCCCTATAACTTACATGGGGGTGACCAAAGTTGCCAAAACGTGTTTATTTCTGCTGAAAAACATGTTTTGACAATTTCTGATCACTGGGGTTAAGGGCTGACTCTGTGTGCTCTTCTGAGCCAAGCAGTTACACTGCGATTCTAAGGGCTGAGAAAACGCGTTTATTTCGGGCTGAAAAACACGTTTTGAAAACTGTGCTGTTCCTGCCCTATAACTTACATGGGGGTGACCAAAGTTGCCAAAACGTGTTTATTTCTGCTGAAAAACACGTTTTGACAATTTCTGATCACTGGGGTGTAGGGCTGACTCAGTGTGCTCTTCTGAGCCAAGCAGTTACACTGTGATTCCAAGTGCTGAAAAAAAGCGTTTATTTCGGGCTGAAAAACACGTTTTGAAAACTGTGCTGTTCCTGCCCTATAACTTACATGGGGTTGACCAAAGTTGCCAAAACGTGTTTATTTCTGCTGAAAAACACGTTTTGACAATTTCTGCACACTGGGGTTAAGGGCTGAGTCAGTGTGCTCTTCTGAGCCAGGCAGTTACACTGCGATTCCAAGGGCTGAGAAAACGCGTTTATTTCGGGCTGAAAAACACGTTTTGAAAACTGTGTTGTTCCTGCCCTATAACTTACATGGGGGTGACCAAAGTTGCCAAAACGTGTTTATTTCTGCTGAAAAACACGTTTTGACAATTTCTGATCACTGGGGTTAAGGGCTGACTCAGTGTGCTCTTCTGAGCCAAGCAGTTACACTGTGATTCCAAGTGCTGAAAAAAAGCGTTTATTTCGGGCTGAAAAACACGTTTTGAAAACTGTGCTGTTCCTGCCCTATAACTTACATGGGGGTGACCAAAGTTGCCAAAACGTGTTTATTTCTGCTGAAAAACATGTTTTGACAATTTCTGATCACTGGGGTTAAGGGCTGACTCTGTGTGCTCTTCTGAGCCAAGCAGTTACACTGCGATTCTAAGGGCTGAGAAAACGCGTTTATTTCGGGCTGAAAAACACGTTTTGAAAACTGTGCTGTTCCTGCCCTATAACTTACATGGGGGTGACCAAAGTTGCCAAAACGTGTTTATTTCTGCTGAAAAACATGTTTTGACAATTTCTGATCACTGGGGTTAAGGGCTGACTCTGTGTGCTCTTCTGAGCCAGGCAGTTACACTACGATTCTAAGGGCTGAGAAAACGCGTTTATTTCGGGCTGAAAAACACGTTTTGAAAACTGTGCTGTTCCTGCCCTATAACTTACATGGGGGTGACCAAAGTTGCCAAAACGTGTTTATTTCTGCTGAAAAACACGTTTTGACAATTTCTGATCACTGGGGTGTAGGGCTGACTCAGTGTGCTCTTCTGAGCCAAGCAGTTACACTGTGATTCCAAGTGCTGAAAAAAAGCGTTTATTTCGGGCTGAAAAACACGTTTTGAAAACTGTGCTGTTCCTGCCCTATAACTTACATGGGGTTGACCAAAGTTGCCAAAACGTGTTTATTTCTGCTGAAAAACACGTTTTGACAATTTCTGCACACTGGGGTTAAGGGCTGAGTCAGTGTGCTCTTCTGAGCCAGGCAGTTACACTGCGATTCCAAGGGCTGAGAAAACGCGTTTATTTCGGGCTGAAAAACACGTTTTGAAAACTGTGCTGTTCCTGCCCTATAACTTACATGGGGGTGACCAAAGTTGCCAAAACGTGTTTATTTCTGCTGAAAAACATGTTTTGACAATTTCTGATCACTGGGGTTAAGGGCTGACTCTGTGTGCTCTTCTGAGCCAAGCAGTTACACTGCGATTCTAAGGGCTGAGAAAACGCGTTTATTTCGGGCTGAAAAACACGTTTTGAAAACTGTGCTGTTCCTGCCCTATAACTTACATGGGGGTGACCAAAGTTGCCAAAACGTGTTTATTTCTGCTGAAAAACATGTTTTGACAATTTCTGATCACTGGGGTTAAGGGCTGACTCTGTGTGCTCTTCTGAGCCAAGCAGTTACACTGCGATTCTAAGGGCTGAGAAAACGCGTTTATTTCGGGCTGAAAAACACGTTTTGAAAACGGTGCTGTTCCTGCCCTATAACTTACATGGGGGTGACCAAAGTTGCCAAAACGTGTTTATTTCTGCTGAAAAACAAGTTTTGACAATTTCTGATCACTGGGGTTAAGGGCTGAGTCAGTGTGCTCTTCTGAGCCAGGCAGTTACACTGCGATTCCAAGGGCTGAGAAAAAGCGTTTATTTCGGGCTGAAAAACACGTTTTGAAAACTGTGCTGTTCCAGCCATATAACTTACATGGGGGAGACCAAAGTTGCCAAAACGTGTTTATTTCTGCTGAAAAACACGTTTTGACAATTTCTGATCACTGGGGTTAAGGGCTGACTCAGTGTGCTCTTCGGAGCCAGGCAGTTACACTGCGATTCCAAGGGCTGAGAAAAAGCGTTTATTTCGGGCTGAAAAACACGTTTTGAAAACTGTGCTGTTCCAGCCATATAACTTACATGGGGGAGACCAAAGTTGCCAAAACGTGTTTATTTCTGCTGAAAAACACGTTTTGACAATTTCTGATCACTGGGGTTAAGGGCTGACTCAGTGTGCTCTTCTGAGCCAGGCAGTTACACTGCGATTCCAAGGGATGAGAAAAAGCGTTTATTTCGGGCTGAAAAACACGTTTTGAAAACTGTGCTGTTCCTGCCCTATAACTTACATGGGGGTGACACAAAGTTGCCAAAACGTGTTTATTTCTGCTGAAAAACACGTTTTGACAATTTCTGCACACTGGGGTTAAGGGCTGAGTCAGTGTGCTCTTCTGAGCCAGGCAGTTACACTACGATTCTAAGGGCTGAGAAAACGCGTTTATTTCGGGCTGAAAAACACGTTTTGAAAACTGTGCTGTTCCTGCCCTATAACTTACATGGGGGTGACCAAAGTTGCCAAAACGTGTTTATTTCTGCTGAAAAACACGTTTTGACAATTTCTGATCACTGGGGTGTAGGGCTGACTCAGTGTGCTCTTCTGAGCCAAGCAGTTACACTGTGATTCCAAGTGCTGAAAAAAAGCGTTTATTTCGGGCTGAAAAACACGTTTTGAAAACTGTGCTGTTCCTGCCCTATAACTTACATGGGGGTGACCAAAGTTGCCAAAACGTGTTTATTTCTGCTGAAAAACACGTTTTGACAATTTCTGCACACTGGGGTTAAGGGCTGAGTCAGTGTGCTCTTCTGAGCCAGGCAGTTACACTGCGATTCTAAGGGCTGAGAAAACGCGTTTATTTCGGACTGAAAAACACGTTTTGAAAACTGTGCTGTTCCTGCCCTATAACTTACATGGGGGTGACCAAAGTTGCCAAAACGTGTTTATTTCTGCTGAAAAACACGTTTTGACAATTTCTGATCACTGGGGTTAAGGGCTGACTCAGTGTGCTCTTCTGAGCCAAGCAGTTACACTGTGATTCCAAGTGCTGAAAAAAAGCGTTTATTTCGGGCTGAAAAACACGTTTTGAAAACTGTGCTGTTCCTGCCCTATAACTTACATGGGGTTGACCAAAGTTGCCAAAACGTGTTTATTTCTGCTGAAAAACACGTTTTGACAATTTCTGCACACTGGGGTTAAGGGCTGAGTCAGTGTGCTCTTCTGAGCCAGGCAGTTACACTGCGATTCCAAGGGCTGAGAAAACGCGTTTATTTCGGGCAGAAAAACACGTTTTGAAAACTGTGTTGTTCCTGCCCTATAACTTACATGGGGGTGACCAAAGTTGCCAAAACGTGTTTATTTCTGCTGAAAAACACGTTTTGACAATTTCTGATCACTGGGGTTAAGGGCTGACTCAGTGTGCTCTTCTGAGCCAAGCAGTTACACTGTGATTCCAAGTGCTGAAAAAAAGCGTTTATTTCGGGCTGAAAAACACGTTTTGAAAACTGTGCTGTTCCTGCCCTATAACTTACATGGGGGTGACCAAAGTTGCCAAAACGTGTTTATTTCTGCTGAAAAACATGTTTTGACAATTTCTGATCACTGGGGTTAAGGGCTGACTCTGTGTGCTCTTCTGAGCCAAGCAGTTACACTGCGATTCTAAGGGCTGAGAAAACGCGTTTATTTCAGGCTGAAAAACACGTTTTGAAAACTGTGCTGTTCCTGCCCTATAACTTACATGGGGGTGACCAAAGTTGCCAAAACGTGTTTATTTCTGCTGAAAAACATGTTTTGACAATTTCTGATCACTGGGGTTAAGGGCTGACTCTGTGTGCTCTTCTGAGCCAGGCAGTTACACTACGATTCTAAGGGCTGAGAAAACGCGTTTATTTCGGGCTGAAAAACACGTTTTGAAAACTGTGCTGTTCCTGCCCTATAACTTACATGGGGGTGACCAAAGTTGCCAAAACGTGTTTATTTCTGCTGAAAAACACGTTTTGACAATTTCTGATCACTGGGGTGTAGGGCTGACTCAGTGTGCTCTTCTGAGCCAAGCAGTTACACTGTGATTCCAAGTGCTGAAAAAAAGCGTTTATTTCGGGCTGAAAAACACGTTTTGAAAACTGTGCTGTTCCTGCCCTATAACTTACATGGGGTTGACCAAAGTTGCCAAAACGTGTTTATTTCTGCTGAAAAACACGTTTTGACAATTTCTGCACACTGGGGTTAAGGGCTGAGTCAGTGTGCTCTTCTGAGCCAGGCAGTTACACTGCGATTCCAAGGGCTGAGAAAACGCGTTTATTTCGGGCTGAAAAACACGTTTTGAAAACTGTGCTGTTCCTGCCCTATAACTTACATGGGGGTGACCAAAGTTGCCAAAACGTGTTTATTTCTGCTGAAAAACATGTTTTGACAATTTCTGATCACTGGGGTTAAGGGCTGACTCTGTGTGCTCTTCTGAGCCAAGCAGTTACACTGCGATTCTAAGGGCTGAGAAAACGCGTTTATTTCGGGCTGAAAAACACGTTTTGAAAACTGTGCTGTTCCTGCCCTATAACTTACATGGGGGTGACCAAAGTTGCCAAAACGTGTTTATTTCTGCTGAAAAACATGTTTTGACAATTTCTGATCACTGGGGTTAAGGGCTGACTCTGTGTGCTCTTCTGAGCCAAGCAGTTACACTGCGATTCTAAGGGCTGAGAAAACGCGTTTATTTCGGGCTGAAAAACACGTTTTGAAAACTGTGCTGTTCCTGCCCTATAACTTACATGGGGGTGACCAAAGTTGCCAAAACGTGTTTATTTCTGCTGAAAAACAAGTTTTGACAATTTCTGATCACTGGGGTTAAGGGCTGAGTCAGTGTGCTCTTCTGAGCCAGGCAGTTACACTGCGATTCCAAGGGCTGAGAAAAAGCGTTTATTTCGGGCTGAAAAACACGTTTTGAAAACTGTGCTGTTCCAGCCATATAACTTACATGGGGGAGACCAAAGTTGCCAAAACGTGTTTATTTCTGCTGAAAAACACGTTTTGACAATTTCTGATCACTGGGGTTAAGGGCTGACTCAGTGTGCTCTTCGGAGCCAGGCAGTTACACTGCGATTCCAAGGGCTGAGAAAAAGCGTTTATTTCGGGCTGAAAAACACGTTTTGAAAACTGTGCTGTTCCTGCCCTATAACTTACATGGGGGTGACCAAAGTTGCCAAAACGTGTTTATTTCTGCTGAAAAACACGTTTTGACAATTTCTGCACACTGGGGTTAAGGGCTGAGTCAGTGTGCTCTTCTGAGCCAGGCAGTTACACTACGATTCTAAGGGCTGAGAAAACGCGTTTATTTCGGGCTGAAAAACACGTTTTGAAAACTGTGCTGTTCCTGCCCTATAACTTACATGGGGGTGACCAAAGTTGCCAAAACGTGTTTATTTCTGCTGAAAAACACGTTTTGACAATTTCTGATCACTGGGGTTAAGGGCTGACTCAGTGTGCTCTTCTGAGCCAAGCAGTTACACTGTGATTCCAAGTGCTGAAAAAAAGCGTTTATTTCGGGCTGAAAAACACGTTTTGAAAACTGTGCTGTTAATGCCCTATAACTTACATGGGGGTGACCAAAGTTGCCAAAACGTGTTTATTTCTGCTGAAAAACACGTTTTGACAATTTCTGCACACTGGGGTTAAGGGCTGAGTCAGTGTGCTCTTCTGAGCCAGGCAGTTACACTGCGATTCCAAGGGCTGAGAAAACGCGTTTATTTCGGGCTGAAAAACACGTTTTGAAAACTGTGTTGTTCCTGCCCTATAACTTACATGGGGGTGACCAAAGTTGCCAAAACGTGTTTATTTCTGCTGAAAAACACGTTTTGACAATTTCTGATCACTGGGGTTAAGGGCTGACTCAGTGTGCTCTTCTGAGCCAAGCAGTTACACTGTGATTCCAAGTGCTGAAAAAAAGCGTTTATTTCGGGCTGAAAAACACGTTTTGAAAACTGTGCTGTTCCTGCCCTATAACTTACATGGGGGTGACCAAAGTTGCCAAAACGTGTTTATTTCTGCTGAAAAACACGTTTTGACAATTTCTGATCACTGGGGTTAAGGGCTGACTCAGTGTGCTCTTCTGAGCCAGGCAGTTACACTGCGATTCCAAGGGCTGAGAAAACGCGTTTATTTCGGGCAGAAAAACACGTTTTGAAAACTGTGTTGTTCCTGCCCTATAACTTACATGGGGGTGACCAAAGTTGCCAAAACGTGTTTATTTCTGCTGAAAAACACGTTTTGACAATTTCTGCACACTGGGGTTAAGGGCTGACTCAGTGTGCTCTTCTGAGCCAAGCAGTTACACTGTGATTCCAAGTGCTGAAAAAAAGCGTTTATTTCGGGCTGAAAAACACGTTTTGAAAACTGTGCTGTTCCTGCCCTATAACTTACATGGGGTTGACCAAAGTTGCCAAAACGTGTTTATTTCTGCTGAAAAACACGTTTTGACAATTTCTGCACACTGGGGTTAAGGGCTGAGTCAGTGTGCTCTTCTGAGCCAGGCAGTTACACTGCGATTCCAAGGGCTGAGAAAACGCGTTTATTTCAGGCTGAAAAACACGTTTTTAAAACTGTGCTGTTCCTGCCCTATAACTTACATGGGGGTGACCAAAGTTGCCAAAACGTGTTTATTTCTGCTGAAAAACACGTTTTGACAATTTCTGATCACTGGGGTTAAGGGCTGACTCTGTGTGCTCTTCTGAGCCAAGCAGTTACACTGCGATTCTAAGGGCTGAGAAAACGCGTTTATTTCGGGCTGAAAAACACGTTTTGAAAACTGTGCTGTTCCTGCCCTATAACTTACATGGGGGTGACCAAAGTTGCCAAAACGTGTTTATTTCTGCTGAAAAACAAGTTTTGACAATTTCTGAGCACTGGGGTTAAGGGCTGAGTCAGTGTGCTCTTCTGAGCCAGGCAGTTACACTGCGATTCCAAGGGCTGAGAAAAAGCGTTTATTTCGGGCTGAAAAACACGTTTTGAAAACTGTGCTGTTCCAGCCATATAACTTACATGGGGGAGACCAAAGTTGCCAAAACGTGTTTATTTCTGCTGAAAAACACGTTTTGACAATTTCTGATCACTGGGGTTAAGGGCTGACTCAGTGTGCTCTTCTGAGCCAGGCAGTTACACTGCGATTCCAAGGGATGAGAAAAAGCGTTTATTTCGGGCTGAAAAACACGTTTTGAAAACTGTGCTGTTCCTGCCCTATAACTTACATGGGGGTGACCAAAGTTGCCAAAACGTGTTTATTTCTGCTGAAAAACACGTTTTGACAATTTCTGCACACTGGGGTTAAGGGCTGAGTCAGTGTGCTCTTCTGAGCCAGGCAGTTACACTACGATTCTAAGGGCTGAGAAAACGCGTTTATTTCGGGCTGAAAAACACGTTTTGAAAACTGTGCTGTTCCTGCCCTATAACTTACATGGGGGTGACCAAAGTTGCCAAAACGTGTTTATTTCTGCTGAAAAACACGTTTTGACAATTTCTGATCACTGGGGTGTAGGGCTGACTCAGTGTGCTCTTCTGAGCCAAGCAGTTACACTGTGATTCCAAGTGCTGAAAAAAAGCGTTTATTTCGGGCTGAAAAACACGTTTTGAAAACTGTGCTGTTCCTGCCCTATAACTTACATGGGGGTGACCAAAGTTGCCAAAACGTGTTTATTTCTGCTGAAAAACACGTTTTGACAATTTCTGCACACTGGGGTTAAGGGCTGAGTCAGTGTGCTCTTCTGAGCCAGGCAGTTACACTGCGATTCTAAGGGCTGAGAAAACGCGTTTATTTCGGACTGAAAAACAGGTTTTGAAAACTGTGCTGTTCCTGCCCTATAACTTACATGGGGGTGACCAAAGTTGCCAAAACGTGTTTATTTCTGCTGAAAAACACGTTTTGACAATTTCTGATCACTGGGGTTAAGGGCTGACTCAGTGTGCTCTTCTGAGCCAAGCAGTTACACTGTGATTCCAAGTGCTGAAAAAAAGCGTTTATTTCGGGCTGAAAAACACGTTTTGAAAACTGTGCTGTTCCTGCCCTATAACTTACATGGGGTTGACCAAAGTTGCCAAAACGTGTTTATTTCTGCTGAAAAACACGTTTTGACAATTTCTGCACACTGGGGTTAAGGGCTGAGTCAGTGTGCTCTTCTGAGCCAGGCAGTTACACTGCGATTCCAAGGGCTGAGAAAACGCGTTTATTTCGGGCAGAAAAACACGTTTTGAAAACTGTGTTGTTCCTGCCCTATAACTTACATGGGGGTGACCAAAGTTGCCAAAACGTGTTTATTTCTGCTGAAAAACACGTTTTGACAATTTCTGATCACTGGGGTTAAGGGCTGACTCAGTGTGCTCTTCTGAGCCAAGCAGTTACACTGTGATTCCAAGTGCTGAAAAAAAGCGTTTATTTCGGGCTGAAAAACACGTTTTGAAAACTGTGCTGTTCCTGCCCTATAACTTACATGGGGGTGACCAAAGTTGCCAAAACGTGTTTATTTCTGCTGAAAAACATGTTTTGACAATTTCTGATCACTGGGGTTAAGGGCTGACTCTGTGTGCTCTTCTGAGCCAAGCAGTTACACTGCGATTCTAAGGGCTGAGAAAACGCGTTTATTTCGGGCTGAAAAACACGTTTTGAAAACTGTGCTGTTCCTGCCCTATAACTTACATGGGGGTGACCAAAGTTGCCAAAACGTGTTTATTTCTGCTGAAAAACATGTTTTGACAATTTCTGATCACTGGGGTTAAGGGCTGACTCTGTGTGCTCTTCTGAGCCAGGCAGTTACACTACGATTCTAAGGGCTGAGAAAACGCGTTTATTTCGGGCTGAAAAACACGTTTTGAGAACTGTGCTGTTCCTGCCCTATAACTTACATGGGGGTGACCAAAGTTGCCAAAACGTGTTTATTTCTGCTGAAAAACACGTTTTGACAATTTCTGATCACTGGGGTGTAGGGCTGACTCAGTGTGCTCTTCTGAGCCAAGCAGTTACACTGTGATTCCAAGTGCTGAAAAAAAGCGTTTATTTCGGGCTAAAAAACACGTTTTGAAAACTGTGCTGTTCCTGCCCTATAACTTACATGGGGTTGACCAAAGTTGCCAAAACGTGTTTATTTCTGCTGAAAAACACGTTTTGACAATTTCTGCACACTGGGGTTAAGGGCTGAGTCAGTGTGCTCTTCTGAGCCAGGCAGTTACACTGCGATTCCAAGGGCTGAGAAAACGCGTTTATTTCGGGCTGAAAAACACGTTTTGAAAACTGTGCTGTTCCTGCCCTATAACTTACATGGGGGTGACCAAAGTTGCCAAAACGTGTTTATTTCTGCTGAAAAACATGTTTTGACAATTTCTGATCACTGGGGTTAAGGGCTGACTCTGTGTGCTCTTCTGAGCCAAGCAGTTACACTGCGATTCTAAGGGCTGAGAAAACGCGTTTATTTCGGGCTGAAAAACACGTTTTGAAAACTGTGCTGTTTCTGCCCTATAACTTACATGGGGGTGACCAAAGTTGCCAAAACGTGTTTATTTCTGCTGAAAAACACGTTTTGACAATTTCTGATCACTGGGGTTAAGGGCTGACTCAGTGTGCTCTTCTGAGCCAAGCAGTTACACTGTGATTCCAAGTGCTGAAAAAAAGCGTTTATTTCGGGCTGAAAAACACGTTTTGAAAACTGTGCTGTTCCTGCCCTATAACTTACATGGGGGTGACCAAAGTTGCCAAAACGTGTTTATTTCTGCTGAAAAACATGTTTTGACAATTTCTGATCACTGGGGTTAAGGGCTGACTCTGTGTGCTCTTCTGAGCCAAGCAGTTACACTGCGATTCTAAGGGCTGAGAAAACGCGTTTATTTCGGGCTGAAAAACACGTTTTGAAAACTGTGCTGTTCCTGCCCTATAACTTACATGGGGGTGACCAAAGTTGCCAAAACGTGTTTATTTCTGCTGAAAAACAAGTTTTGACAATTTCTGATCACTGGGGTTAAGGGCTGAGTCAGTGTGCTCTTCTGAGCCAGGCAGTTACACTGCGATTCCAAGGGCTGAGAAAAAGCGTTTATTTCGGGCTGAAAAACACGTTTTGAAAACTGTGTTGTTCCTGCCCTATAACTTACATGGGGGTGATCAAAGTTGCCAAAACGTGTTTATTTCTGCTGAAAAACACGTTTTGACAATTTCTGCACACTGGGGTTAAGGGCTGAGTCAGTGTGCTCTTCTGAGCCAGGCAGTTACACTGCGATTCCAAGGGCTGAGAAAACGCGTTTATTTCGGGCAGAAAAACACGTTTTGAAAACTGTGTTGTTCCTGCCCTATAACTTACATGGGGGTGACCAAAGTTGCCAAAACGTGTTTATTTCTGCTGAAAAACACGTTTTGACAATTTCTGATCACTGGGGTTAAGGGCTGACTCAGTGTGCTCTTCTGAGCCAAGCAGTTACACTGTGATTCCAAGTGCTGAAAAAAAGCGTTTATTTCGGGCTGAAAAACACGTTTTGAAAACTGTGCTGTTCCTGCCCTATAACTTACATGGGGGTGACCAAAGTTGCCAAAACGTGTTTATTTCTGCTGAAAAACATGTTTTGACAATTTCTGATCACTGGGGTTAAGGGCTGACTCTGTGTGCTCTTCTGAGCCAAGCAGTTACACTGCGATTCTAAGGGCTGAGAAAACGCGTTTATTTCGGGCTGAAAAACACGTTTTGAAAACTGTGCTGTTCCTGCCCTATAACTTACATGGGGGTGACCAAAGTTGCCAAAACGTGTTTATTTCTGCTGAAAAACATGTTTTGACAATTTCTGATCACTGGGGTTAAGGGCTGACTCTGTGTGCTCTTCTGAGCCAGGCAGTTACACTACGATTCTAAGGGCTGAGAAAACGCGTTTATTTCGGGCTGAAAAACACGTTTTGAAAACTGTGCTGTTCCTGCCCTATAACTTACATGGGGGTGACCAAAGTTGCCAAAACGTGTTTATTTCTGCTGAAAAACACGTTTTGACAATTTCTGATCACTGGGGTGTAGGGCTGACTCAGTGTGCTCTTCTGAGCCAAGCAGTTACACTGTGATTCCAAGTGCTGAAAAAAAGCGTTTATTTCGGGCTGAAAAACACGTTTTGAAAACTGTGCTGTTCCTGCCCTATAACTTACATGGGGTTGACCAAAGTTGCCAAAACGTGTTTATTTCTGCTGAAAAACACGTTTTGACAATTTCTGCACACTGGGGTTAAGGGCTGAGTCAGTGTGCTCTTCTGAGCCAGGCAGTTACACTGCGATTCCAAGGGCTGAGAAAACGCGTTTATTTCGGGCTGAAAAACACGTTTTGAAAACTGTGTTGTTCCTGCCCTATAACTTACATGGGGGTGACCAAAGTTGCCAAAACGTGTTTATTTCTGCTGAAAAACACGTTTTGACAATTTCTGATCACTGGGGTTAAGGGCTGACTCAGTGTGCTCTTCTGAGCCAAGCAGTTACACTGTGATTCCAAGTGCTGAAAAAAAGCGTTTATTTCGGGCTGAAAAACACGTTTTGAAAACTGTGCTGTTCCTGCCCTATAACTTACATGGGGGTGACCAAAGTTGCCAAAACGTGTTTATTTCTGCTGAAAAACATGTTTTGACAATTTCTGATCACTGGGGTTAAGGGCTGACTCTGTGTGCTCTTCTGAGCCAAGCAGTTACACTGCGATTCTAAGGGCTGAGAAAACGCGTTTATTTCGGGCTGAAAAACACGTTTTGAAAACTGTGCTGTTCCTGCCCTATAACTTACATGGGGGTGACCAAAGTTGCCAAAACGTGTTTATTTCTGCTGAAAAACATGTTTTGACAATTTCTGATCACTGGGGTTAAGGGCTGACTCTGTGTGCTCTTCTGAGCCAAGCAGTTACACTGCGATTCTAAGGGCTGAGAAAACGCGTTTATTTCGGGCTGAAAAACACGTTTTGAAAACTGTGCTGTTCCTGCCCTATAACTTACATGGGGGTGACCAAAGTTGCCAAAACGTGTTTATTTCTGCTGAAAAACACGTTTTGACAATTTCTGATCACTGGGGTGTAGGGCTGACTCAGTGTGCTCTCCTGAGCCAAGCAGTTACACTGTGATTCCAAGTGCTGAAAAAAAGCGTTTATTTCGGGCTGAAAAACACGTTTTGAAAACTGTGCTGTTCCTGCCCTATAACTTACATTGGGGTGACCAAAGTTGCCAAAACGTGTTTATTTCTGCTGAAAAACACGTTTTGACAATTTCTGCACACTGGGGTTAAGGGCTGAGTCAGTGTGCTCTTCTGAGCCAGGCAGTTACACTGCGATTCCAAGGGCTGAGAAAACGCGTTTATTTCGGGCTGAAAAACACGTTTTGAAAACTGTGTTGTTCCTGCCCTATAACTTACATGGGGGTGACCAAAGTTGCCAAAACGTGTTTATTTCTGCTGAAAAACACGTTTTGACAATTTCTGATCACTGGGGTTAAGGGCTGACTCAGTGTGCTCTTCTGAGCCAAGCAGTTACACTGTGATTCCAAGTGCTGAAAAAAAGCGTTTATTTCGGGCTGAAAAACACGTTTTGAAAACTGTGCTGTTCCTGCCCTATAACTTACATGGGGGTGACCAAAGTTGCCAAAACGTGTTTATTTCTGCTGAAAAACACGTTTTGACAATTTCTGATCACTGGGGTTAAGGGCTGACCCAGTGTGCTCTTCTGAGCCAGGCAGTTACACTGCGATTCCAAGGGATGAGAAAAAGCGTTTATTTCGGGCTGAAAAACACGTTTTGAAAACTGTGCTGTTCCTGCCCTATAACTTACATGGGGGTGACCAAAGTTGCCAAAACGTGTTTATTTCTGCTGAAAAACACGTTTTGACAATTTCTGCACACTGGGGTTAAGGGCTGAGTCAGTGTGCTCTTCTGAGCCAGGCAGTTACACTACGATTCTAAGGGCTGAGAAAACGCGTTTATTTCGGGCTGAAAAACACGTTTTGAAAACTGTGCTGTTCCTGCCCTATAACTTACATGGGGGTGACCAAAGTTGCCAAAACGTGTTTATTTCTGCTGAAAAACACGTTTTGACAATTTCTGATCACTGGGGTGTAGGGCTGACTCAGTGTGCTCTTCTGAGCCAAGCAGTTACACTGTGATTCCAAGTGCTGAAAAAAAGCGTTTATTTCGGGCTGAAAAACACGTTTTGAAAACTGTGCTGTTCCTGCCCTATAACTTACATGGGGGTGACCAAAGTTGCCAAAACGTGTTTATTTCTGCTGAAAAACACGTTTTGACAATTTCTGCACACTGGGGTTAAGGGCTGAGTCAGTGTGCTCTTCTGAGCCAGGCAGTTACACTGCGATTCTAAGGGCTGAGAAAACGCGTTTATTTCGGACTGAAAAACAGGTTTTGAAAACTGTGCTGTTCCTGCCCTATAACTTACATGGGGGTGACCAAAGTTGCCAAAACGTGTTTATTTCTGCTGAAAAACACGTTTTGACAATTTCTGATCACTGGGGTTAAGGGCTGACTCAGTGTGCTCTTCTGAGCCAAGCAGTTACACTGTGATTCCAAGTGCTGAAAAAAAGCGTTTATTTCGGGCTGAAAAACACGTTTTGAAAACTGTGCTGTTCCTGCCCTATAACTTACATGGGGTTGACCAAAGTTGCCAAAACGTGTTTATTTCTGCTGAAAAACACGTTTTGACAATTTCTGCACACTGGGGTTAAGGGCTGAGTCAGTGTGCTCTTCTGAGCCAGGCAGTTACACTGCGATTCCAAGGGCTGAGAAAACGCGTTTATTTCGGGCAGAAAAACACGTTTTGAAAACTGTGTTGTTCCTGCCCTATAACTTACATGGGGGTGACCAAAGTTGCCAAAACGTGTTTATTTCTGCTGAAAAACACGTTTTGACAATTTCTGATCACTGGGGTTAAGGGCTGACTCAGTGTGCTCTTCTGAGCCAAGCAGTTACACTGTGATTCCAAGTGCTGAAAAAAAGCGTTTATTTCGGGCTGAAAAACACGTTTTGAAAACTGTGCTGTTCCTGCCCTATAACTTACATGGGGGTGACCAAAGTTGCCAAAACGTGTTTATTTCTGCTGAAAAACATGTTTTGACAATTTCTGATCACTGGGGTTAAGGGCTGACTCTGTGTGCTCTTCTGAGCCAGGCAGTTACACTGCGATTCTAAGGGCTGAGAAAACGCGTTTATTTCGGGCTGAAAAACACGTTTTGAAAACTGTGCTGTTCCTGCCCTATAACTTACATGGGGGTGACCAAAGTTGCCAAAACGTGTTTATTTCTGCTGAAAAACAAGTTTTGACAATTTCTGATCACTGGGGTTAAGGGCTGAGTCAGTGTGCTCTTCTGAGCCAGGCAGTTACACTGCGATTCCAAGGGCTGAGAAAAAGCGTTTATTTCGGGCTGAAAAACACGTTTTGAAAACTGTGTTGTTCCTGCCCTATAACTTACATGGGGGTGATCAAAGTTGCCAAAACGTGTTTATTTCTGCTGAAAAACACGTTTTGACAATTTCTGCACACTGGGGTTAAGGGCTGAGTCAGTGTGCTCTTCTGAGCCAGGCAGTTACACTGCGATTCCAAGGGCTGAGAAAACGCGTTTATTTCGGGCAGAAAAACACGTTTTGAAAACTGTGTTGTTCCTGCCCTATAACTTACATGGGGGTGACCAAAGTTGCCAAAACGTGTTTATTTCTGCTGAAAAACACGTTTTGACAATTTCTGATCACTGGGGTTAAGGGCTGACTCAGTGTGCTCTTCTGAGCCAAGCAGTTACACTGTGATTCCAAGTGCTGAAAAAAAGCGTTTATTTCGGGCTGAAAAACACGTTTTGAAAACTGTGCTGTTCCTGCCCTATAACTTACATGGGGGTGACCAAAGTTGCCAAAACGTGTTTATTTCTGCTGAAAAACATGTTTTGACAATTTCTGATCACTGGGGTTAAGGGCTGACTCTGTGTGCTCTTCTGAGCCAAGCAGTTACACTGCGATTCTAAGGGCTGAGAAAACGCGTTTATTTCGGGCTGAAAAACACGTTTTGAAAACTGTGCTGTTCCTGCCCTATAACTTACATGGGGGTGACCAAAGTTGCCAAAACGTGTTTATTTCTGCTGAAAAACATGTTTTGACAATTTCTGATCACTGGGGTTAAGGGCTGACTCTGTGTGCTCTTCTGAGCCAGGCAGTTACACTACGATTCTAAGGGCTGAGAAAACGCGTTTATTTCGGGCTGAAAAACACGTTTTGAAAACTGTGCTGTTCCTGCCCTATAACTTACATGGGGGTGACCAAAGTTGCCAAAACGTGTTTATTTCTGCTGAAAAACACGTTTTGACAATTTCTGATCACTGGGGTGTAGGGCTGACTCAGTGTGCTCTTCTGAGCCAAGCAGTTACACTGTGATTCCAAGTGCTGAAAAAAAGCGTTTATTTCGGGCTGAAAAACACGTTTTGAAAACTGTGCTGTTCCTGCCCTATAACTTACATGGGGTTGACCAAAGTTGCCAAAACGTGTTTATTTCTGCTGAAAAACACGTTTTGACAATTTCTGCACACTGGGGTTAAGGGCTGAGTCAGTGTGCTCTTCTGAGCCAGGCAGTTACACTGCGATTCCAAGGGCTGAGAAAACGCGTTTATTTCGGGCTGAAAAACACGTTTTGAAAACTGTGCTGTTCCTGCCCTATAACTTACATGGGGGTGACCAAAGTTGCCAAAACGTGTTTATTTCTGCTGAAAAACATGTTTTGACAATTTCTGATCACTGGGGTTAAGGGCTGACTCTGTGTGCTCTTCTGAGCCAAGCAGTTACACTGCGATTCTAAGGGCTGAGAAAACGCGTTTATTTCGGGCTGAAAAACACGTTTTGAAAACTGTGCTGTTCCTGCCCTATAACTTACATGGGGGTGACCAAAGTTGCCAAAACGTGTTTATTTCTGCTGAAAAACATGTTTTGACAATTTCTGATCACTGGGGTTAAGGGCTGACTCTGTGTGCTCTTCTGAGCCAAGCAGTTACACTGCGATTCTAAGGGCTGAGAAAACGCGTTTATTTCGGGCTGAAAAACACGTTTTGAAAACGGTGCTGTTCCTGCCCTATAACTTACATGGGGGTGACCAAAGTTGCCAAAACGTGTTTATTTCTGCTGAAAAACAAGTTTTGACAATTTCTGATCACTGGGGTTAAGGGCTGAGTCAGTGTGCTCTTCTGAGCCAGGCAGTTACACTGCGATTCCAAGGGCTGAGAAAAAGCGTTTATTTCGGGCTGAAAAACACGTTTTGAAAACTGTGCTGTTCCAGCCATATAACTTACATGGGGGAGACCAAAGTTGCCAAAACGTGTTTATTTCTGCTGAAAAACACGTTTTGACAATTTCTGATCACTGGGGTTAAGGGCTGACTCAGTGTGCTCTTCGGAGCCAGGCAGTTACACTGCGATTCCAAGGGCTGAGAAAAAGCGTTTATTTCGGGCTGAAAAACACGTTTTGAAAACTGTGCTGTTCCAGCCATATAACTTACATGGGGGAGACCAAAGTTGCCAAAACGTGTTTATTTCTGCTGAAAAACACGTTTTGACAATTTCTGATCACTGGGGTTAAGGGCTGACTCAGTGTGCTCTTCTGAGCCAGGCAGTTACACTGCGATTCCAAGGGATGAGAAAAAGCGTTTATTTCGGGCTGAAAAACACGTTTTGAAAACTGTGCTGTTCCTGCCCTATAACTTACATGGGGGTGACACAAAGTTGCCAAAACGTGTTTATTTCTGCTGAAAAACACGTTTTGACAATTTCTGCACACTGGGGTTAAGGGCTGAGTCAGTGTGCTCTTCTGAGCCAGGCAGTTACACTACGATTCTAAGGGCTGAGAAAACGCGTTTATTTCGGGCTGAAAAACACGTTTTGAAAACTGTGCTGTTCCTGCCCTATAACTTACATGGGGGTGACCAAAGTTGCCAAAACGTGTTTATTTCTGCTGAAAAACACGTTTTGACAATTTCTGATCACTGGGGTGTAGGGCTGACTCAGTGTGCTCTTCTGAGCCAAGCAGTTACACTGTGATTCCAAGTGCTGAAAAAAAGCGTTTATTTCGGGCTGAAAAACACGTTTTGAAAACTGTGCTGTTCCTGCCCTATAACTTACATGGGGGTGACCAAAGTTGCCAAAACGTGTTTATTTCTGCTGAAAAACACGTTTTGACAATTTCTGCACACTGGGGTTAAGGGCTGAGTCAGTGTGCTCTTCTGAGCCAGGCAGTTACACTGCGATTCTAAGGGCTGAGAAAACGCGTTTATTTCGGACTGAAAAACACGTTTTGAAAACTGTGCTGTTCCTGCCCTATAACTTACATGGGGGTGACCAAAGTTGCCAAAACGTGTTTATTTCTGCTGAAAAACACGTTTTGACAATTTCTGATCACTGGGGTTAAGGGCTGACTCAGTGTGCTCTTCTGAGCCAAGCAGTTACACTGTGATTCCAAGTGCTGAAAAAAAGCGTTTATTTCGGGCTGAAAAACACGTTTTGAAAACTGTGCTGTTCCTGCCCTATAACTTACATGGGGTTGACCAAAGTTGCCAAAACGTGTTTATTTCTGCTGAAAAACACGTTTTGACAATTTCTGCACACTGGGGTTAAGGGCTGAGTCAGTGTGCTCTTCTGAGCCAGGCAGTTACACTGCGATTCCAAGGGCTGAGAAAACGCGTTTATTTCGGGCAGAAAAACACGTTTTGAAAACTGTGTTGTTCCTGCCCTATAACTTACATGGGGGTGACCAAAGTTGCCAAAACGTGTTTATTTCTGCTGAAAAACACGTTTTGACAATTTCTGATCACTGGGGTTAAGGGCTGACTCAGTGTGCTCTTCTGAGCCAAGCAGTTACACTGTGATTCCAAGTGCTGAAAAAAAGCGTTTATTTCGGGCTGAAAAACACGTTTTGAAAACTGTGCTGTTCCTGCCCTATAACTTACATGGGGGTGACCAAAGTTGCCAAAACGTGTTTATTTCTGCTGAAAAACATGTTTTGACAATTTCTGATCACTGGGGTTAAGGGCTGACTCTGTGTGCTCTTCTGAGCCAAGCAGTTACACTGCGATTCTAAGGGCTGAGAAAACGCGTTTATTTCAGGCTGAAAAACACGTTTTGAAAACTGTGCTGTTCCTGCCCTATAACTTACATGGGGGTGACCAAAGTTGCCAAAACGTGTTTATTTCTGCTGAAAAACATGTTTTGACAATTTCTGATCACTGGGGTTAAGGGCTGACTCTGTGTGCTCTTCTGAGCCAGGCAGTTACACTACGATTCTAAGGGCTGAGAAAACGCGTTTATTTCGGGCTGAAAAACACGTTTTGAAAACTGTGCTGTTCCTGCCCTATAACTTACATGGGGGTGACCAAAGTTGCCAAAACGTGTTTATTTCTGCTGAAAAACACGTTTTGACAATTTCTGATCACTGGGGTGTAGGGCTGACTCAGTGTGCTCTTCTGAGCCAAGCAGTTACACTGTGATTCCAAGTGCTGAAAAAAAGCGTTTATTTCGGGCTGAAAAACACGTTTTGAAAACTGTGCTGTTCCTGCCCTATAACTTACATGGGGTTGACCAAAGTTGCCAAAACGTGTTTATTTCTGCTGAAAAACACGTTTTGACAATTTCTGCACACTGGGGTTAAGGGCTGAGTCAGTGTGCTCTTCTGAGCCAGGCAGTTACACTGCGATTCCAAGGGCTGAGAAAACGCGTTTATTTCGGGCTGAAAAACACGTTTTGAAAACTGTGCTGTTCCTGCCCTATAACTTACATGGGGGTGACCAAAGTTGCCAAAACGTGTTTATTTCTGCTGAAAAACATGTTTTGACAATTTCTGATCACTGGGGTTAAGGGCTGACTCTGTGTGCTCTTCTGAGCCAAGCAGTTACACTGCGATTCTAAGGGCTGAGAAAACGCGTTTATTTCGGGCTGAAAAACACGTTTTGAAAACTGTGCTGTTCCTGCCCTATAACTTACATGGGGGTGACCAAAGTTGCCAAAACGTGTTTATTTCTGCTGAAAAACATGTTTTGACAATTTCTGATCACTGGGGTTAAGGGCTGACTCTGTGTGCTCTTCTGAGCCAAGCAGTTACACTGCGATTCTAAGGGCTGAGAAAACGCGTTTATTTCGGGCTGAAAAACACGTTTTGAAAACTGTGCTGTTCCTGCCCTATAACTTACATGGGGGTGACCAAAGTTGCCAAAACGTGTTTATTTCTGCTGAAAAACAAGTTTTGACAATTTCTGATCACTGGGGTTAAGGGCTGAGTCAGTGTGCTCTTCTGAGCCAGGCAGTTACACTGCGATTCCAAGGGCTGAGAAAAAGCGTTTATTTCGGGCTGAAAAACACGTTTTGAAAACTGTGCTGTTCCAGCCATATAACTTACATGGGGGAGACCAAAGTTGCCAAAACGTGTTTATTTCTGCTGAAAAACACGTTTTGACAATTTCTGATCACTGGGGTTAAGGGCTGACTCAGTGTGCTCTTCGGAGCCAGGCAGTTACACTGCGATTCCAAGGGCTGAGAAAAAGCGTTTATTTCGGGCTGAAAAACACGTTTTGAAAACTGTGCTGTTCCTGCCCTATAACTTACATGGGGGTGACCAAAGTTGCCAAAACGTGTTTATTTCTGCTGAAAAACACGTTTTGACAATTTCTGCACACTGGGGTTAAGGGCTGAGTCAGTGTGCTCTTCTGAGCCAGGCAGTTACACTACGATTCTAAGGGCTGAGAAAACGCGTTTATTTCGGGCTGAAAAACACGTTTTGAAAACTGTGCTGTTCCTGCCCTATAACTTACATGGGGGTGACCAAAGTTGCCAAAACGTGTTTATTTCTGCTGAAAAACACGTTTTGACAATTTCTGATCACTGGGGTTAAGGGCTGACTCAGTGTGCTCTTCTGAGCCAAGCAGTTACACTGTGATTCCAAGTGCTGAAAAAAAGCGTTTATTTCGGGCTGAAAAACACGTTTTGAAAACTGTGCTGTTAATGCCCTATAACTTACATGGGGGTGACCAAAGTTGCCAAAACGTGTTTATTTCTGCTGAAAAACACGTTTTGACAATTTCTGCACACTGGGGTTAAGGGCTGAGTCAGTGTGCTCTTCTGAGCCAGGCAGTTACACTGCGATTCCAAGGGCTGAGAAAACGCGTTTATTTCGGGCTGAAAAACACGTTTTGAAAACTGTGTTGTTCCTGCCCTATAACTTACATGGGGGTGACCAAAGTTGCCAAAACGTGTTTATTTCTGCTGAAAAACACGTTTTGACAATTTCTGATCACTGGGGTTAAGGGCTGACTCAGTGTGCTCTTCTGAGCCAAGCAGTTACACTGTGATTCCAAGTGCTGAAAAAAAGCGTTTATTTCGGGCTGAAAAACACGTTTTGAAAACTGTGCTGTTCCTGCCCTATAACTTACATGGGGGTGACCAAAGTTGCCAAAACGTGTTTATTTCTGCTGAAAAACACGTTTTGACAATTTCTGATCACTGGGGTTAAGGGCTGACTCAGTGTGCTCTTCTGAGCCAGGCAGTTACACTGCGATTCCAAGGGCTGAGAAAACGCGTTTATTTCGGGCAGAAAAACACGTTTTGAAAACTGTGTTGTTCCTGCCCTATAACTTACATGGGGGTGACCAAAGTTGCCAAAACGTGTTTATTTCTGCTGAAAAACACGTTTTGACAATTTCTGCACACTGGGGTTAAGGGCTGACTCAGTGTGCTCTTCTGAGCCAAGCAGTTACACTGTGATTCCAAGTGCTGAAAAAAAGCGTTTATTTCGGGCTGAAAAACACGTTTTGAAAACTGTGCTGTTCCTGCCCTATAACTTACATGGGGTTGACCAAAGTTGCCAAAACGTGTTTATTTCTGCTGAAAAACACGTTTTGACAATTTCTGCACACTGGGGTTAAGGGCTGAGTCAGTGTGCTCTTCTGAGCCAGGCAGTTACACTGCGATTCCAAGGGCTGAGAAAACGCGTTTATTTCAGGCTGAAAAACACGTTTTTAAAACTGTGCTGTTCCTGCCCTATAACTTACATGGGGGTGACCAAAGTTGCCAAAACGTGTTTATTTCTGCTGAAAAACACGTTTTGACAATTTCTGATCACTGGGGTTAAGGGCTGACTCTGTGTGCTCTTCTGAGCCAAGCAGTTACACTGCGATTCTAAGGGCTGAGAAAACGCGTTTATTTCGGGCTGAAAAACACGTTTTGAAAACTGTGCTGTTCCTGCCCTATAACTTACATGGGGGTGACCAAAGTTGCCAAAACGTGTTTATTTCTGCTGAAAAACAAGTTTTGACAATTTCTGAGCACTGGGGTTAAGGGCTGAGTCAGTGTGCTCTTCTGAGCCAGGCAGTTACACTGCGATTCCAAGGGCTGAGAAAAAGCGTTTATTTCGGGCTGAAAAACACGTTTTGAAAACTGTGCTGTTCCAGCCATATAACTTACATGGGGGAGACCAAAGTTGCCAAAACGTGTTTATTTCTGCTGAAAAACACGTTTTGACAATTTCTGATCACTGGGGTTAAGGGCTGACTCAGTGTGCTCTTCTGAGCCAGGCAGTTACACTGCGATTCCAAGGGATGAGAAAAAGCGTTTATTTCGGGCTGAAAAACACGTTTTGAAAACTGTGCTGTTCCTGCCCTATAACTTACATGGGGGTGACCAAAGTTGCCAAAACGTGTTTATTTCTGCTGAAAAACACGTTTTGACAATTTCTGCACACTGGGGTTAAGGGCTGAGTCAGTGTGCTCTTCTGAGCCAGGCAGTTACACTACGATTCTAAGGGCTGAGAAAACGCGTTTATTTCGGGCTGAAAAACACGTTTTGAAAACTGTGCTGTTCCTGCCCTATAACTTACATGGGGGTGACCAAAGTTGCCAAAACGTGTTTATTTCTGCTGAAAAACACGTTTTGACAATTTCTGATCACTGGGGTGTAGGGCTGACTCAGTGTGCTCTTCTGAGCCAAGCAGTTACACTGTGATTCCAAGTGCTGAAAAAAAGCGTTTATTTCGGGCTGAAAAACACGTTTTGAAAACTGTGCTGTTCCTGCCCTATAACTTACATGGGGGTGACCAAAGTTGCCAAAACGTGTTTATTTCTGCTGAAAAACACGTTTTGACAATTTCTGCACACTGGGGTTAAGGGCTGAGTCAGTGTGCTCTTCTGAGCCAGGCAGTTACACTGCGATTCTAAGGGCTGAGAAAACGCGTTTATTTCGGACTGAAAAACAGGTTTTGAAAACTGTGCTGTTCCTGCCCTATAACTTACATGGGGGTGACCAAAGTTGCCAAAACGTGTTTATTTCTGCTGAAAAACACGTTTTGACAATTTCTGATCACTGGGGTTAAGGGCTGACTCAGTGTGCTCTTCTGAGCCAAGCAGTTACACTGTGATTCCAAGTGCTGAAAAAAAGCGTTTATTTCGGGCTGAAAAACACGTTTTGAAAACTGTGCTGTTCCTGCCCTATAACTTACATGGGGTTGACCAAAGTTGCCAAAACGTGTTTATTTCTGCTGAAAAACACGTTTTGACAATTTCTGCACACTGGGGTTAAGGGCTGAGTCAGTGTGCTCTTCTGAGCCAGGCAGTTACACTGCGATTCCAAGGGCTGAGAAAACGCGTTTATTTCGGGCAGAAAAACACGTTTTGAAAACTGTGTTGTTCCTGCCCTATAACTTACATGGGGGTGACCAAAGTTGCCAAAACGTGTTTATTTCTGCTGAAAAACACGTTTTGACAATTTCTGATCACTGGGGTTAAGGGCTGACTCAGTGTGCTCTTCTGAGCCAAGCAGTTACACTGTGATTCCAAGTGCTGAAAAAAAGCGTTTATTTCGGGCTGAAAAACACGTTTTGAAAACTGTGCTGTTCCTGCCCTATAACTTACATGGGGGTGACCAAAGTTGCCAAAACGTGTTTATTTCTGCTGAAAAACATGTTTTGACAATTTCTGATCACTGGGGTTAAGGGCTGACTCTGTGTGCTCTTCTGAGCCAAGCAGTTACACTGCGATTCTAAGGGCTGAGAAAACGCGTTTATTTCGGGCTGAAAAACACGTTTTGAAAACTGTGCTGTTCCTGCCCTATAACTTACATGGGGGTGACCAAAGTTGCCAAAACGTGTTTATTTCTGCTGAAAAACATGTTTTGACAATTTCTGATCACTGGGGTTAAGGGCTGACTCTGTGTGCTCTTCTGAGCCAGGCAGTTACACTACGATTCTAAGGGCTGAGAAAACGCGTTTATTTCGGGCTGAAAAACACGTTTTGAGAACTGTGCTGTTCCTGCCCTATAACTTACATGGGGGTGACCAAAGTTGCCAAAACGTGTTTATTTCTGCTGAAAAACACGTTTTGACAATTTCTGATCACTGGGGTGTAGGGCTGACTCAGTGTGCTCTTCTGAGCCAAGCAGTTACACTGTGATTCCAAGTGCTGAAAAAAAGCGTTTATTTCGGGCTAAAAAACACGTTTTGAAAACTGTGCTGTTCCTGCCCTATAACTTACATGGGGTTGACCAAAGTTGCCAAAACGTGTTTATTTCTGCTGAAAAACACGTTTTGACAATTTCTGCACACTGGGGTTAAGGGCTGAGTCAGTGTGCTCTTCTGAGCCAGGCAGTTACACTGCGATTCCAAGGGCTGAGAAAACGCGTTTATTTCGGGCTGAAAAACACGTTTTGAAAACTGTGCTGTTCCTGCCCTATAACTTACATGGGGGTGACCAAAGTTGCCAAAACGTGTTTATTTCTGCTGAAAAACATGTTTTGACAATTTCTGATCACTGGGGTTAAGGGCTGACTCTGTGTGCTCTTCTGAGCCAAGCAGTTACACTGCGATTCTAAGGGCTGAGAAAACGCGTTTATTTCGGGCTGAAAAACACGTTTTGAAAACTGTGCTGTTTCTGCCCTATAACTTACATGGGGGTGACCAAAGTTGCCAAAACGTGTTTATTTCTGCTGAAAAACACGTTTTGACAATTTCTGATCACTGGGGTTAAGGGCTGACTCAGTGTGCTCTTCTGAGCCAAGCAGTTACACTGTGATTCCAAGTGCTGAAAAAAAGCGTTTATTTCGGGCTGAAAAACACGTTTTGAAAACTGTGCTGTTCCTGCCCTATAACTTACATGGGGGTGACCAAAGTTGCCAAAACGTGTTTATTTCTGCTGAAAAACATGTTTTGACAATTTCTGATCACTGGGGTTAAGGGCTGACTCTGTGTGCTCTTCTGAGCCAAGCAGTTACACTGCGATTCTAAGGGCTGAGAAAACGCGTTTATTTCGGGCTGAAAAACACGTTTTGAAAACTGTGCTGTTCCTGCCCTATAACTTACATGGGGGTGACCAAAGTTGCCAAAACGTGTTTATTTCTGCTGAAAAACAAGTTTTGACAATTTCTGATCACTGGGGTTAAGGGCTGAGTCAGTGTGCTCTTCTGAGCCAGGCAGTTACACTGCGATTCCAAGGGCTGAGAAAAAGCGTTTATTTCGGGCTGAAAAACACGTTTTGAAAACTGTGTTGTTCCTGCCCTATAACTTACATGGGGGTGATCAAAGTTGCCAAAACGTGTTTATTTCTGCTGAAAAACACGTTTTGACAATTTCTGCACACTGGGGTTAAGGGCTGAGTCAGTGTGCTCTTCTGAGCCAGGCAGTTACACTGCGATTCCAAGGGCTGAGAAAACGCGTTTATTTCGGGCAGAAAAACACGTTTTGAAAACTGTGTTGTTCCTGCCCTATAACTTACATGGGGGTGACCAAAGTTGCCAAAACGTGTTTATTTCTGCTGAAAAACACGTTTTGACAATTTCTGATCACTGGGGTTAAGGGCTGACTCAGTGTGCTCTTCTGAGCCAAGCAGTTACACTGTGATTCCAAGTGCTGAAAAAAAGCGTTTATTTCGGGCTGAAAAACACGTTTTGAAAACTGTGCTGTTCCTGCCCTATAACTTACATGGGGGTGACCAAAGTTGCCAAAACGTGTTTATTTCTGCTGAAAAACATGTTTTGACAATTTCTGATCACTGGGGTTAAGGGCTGACTCTGTGTGCTCTTCTGAGCCAAGCAGTTACACTGCGATTCTAAGGGCTGAGAAAACGCGTTTATTTCGGGCTGAAAAACACGTTTTGAAAACTGTGCTGTTCCTGCCCTATAACTTACATGGGGGTGACCAAAGTTGCCAAAACGTGTTTATTTCTGCTGAAAAACATGTTTTGACAATTTCTGATCACTGGGGTTAAGGGCTGACTCTGTGTGCTCTTCTGAGCCAGGCAGTTACACTACGATTCTAAGGGCTGAGAAAACGCGTTTATTTCGGGCTGAAAAACACGTTTTGAAAACTGTGCTGTTCCTGCCCTATAACTTACATGGGGGTGACCAAAGTTGCCAAAACGTGTTTATTTCTGCTGAAAAACACGTTTTGACAATTTCTGATCACTGGGGTGTAGGGCTGACTCAGTGTGCTCTTCTGAGCCAAGCAGTTACACTGTGATTCCAAGTGCTGAAAAAAAGCGTTTATTTCGGGCTGAAAAACACGTTTTGAAAACTGTGCTGTTCCTGCCCTATAACTTACATGGGGTTGACCAAAGTTGCCAAAACGTGTTTATTTCTGCTGAAAAACACGTTTTGACAATTTCTGCACACTGGGGTTAAGGGCTGAGTCAGTGTGCTCTTCTGAGCCAGGCAGTTACACTGCGATTCCAAGGGCTGAGAAAACGCGTTTATTTCGGGCTGAAAAACACGTTTTGAAAACTGTGTTGTTCCTGCCCTATAACTTACATGGGGGTGACCAAAGTTGCCAAAACGTGTTTATTTCTGCTGAAAAACACGTTTTGACAATTTCTGATCACTGGGGTTAAGGGCTGACTCAGTGTGCTCTTCTGAGCCAAGCAGTTACACTGTGATTCCAAGTGCTGAAAAAAAGCGTTTATTTCGGGCTGAAAAACACGTTTTGAAAACTGTGCTGTTCCTGCCCTATAACTTACATGGGGGTGACCAAAGTTGCCAAAACGTGTTTATTTCTGCTGAAAAACATGTTTTGACAATTTCTGATCACTGGGGTTAAGGGCTGACTCTGTGTGCTCTTCTGAGCCAAGCAGTTACACTGCGATTCTAAGGGCTGAGAAAACGCGTTTATTTCGGGCTGAAAAACACGTTTTGAAAACTGTGCTGTTCCTGCCCTATAACTTACATGGGGGTGACCAAAGTTGCCAAAACGTGTTTATTTCTGCTGAAAAACATGTTTTGACAATTTCTGATCACTGGGGTTAAGGGCTGACTCTGTGTGCTCTTCTGAGCCAAGCAGTTACACTGCGATTCTAAGGGCTGAGAAAACGCGTTTATTTCGGGCTGAAAAACACGTTTTGAAAACTGTGCTGTTCCTGCCCTATAACTTACATGGGGGTGACCAAAGTTGCCAAAACGTGTTTATTTCTGCTGAAAAACACGTTTTGACAATTTCTGATCACTGGGGTGTAGGGCTGACTCAGTGTGCTCTCCTGAGCCAAGCAGTTACACTGTGATTCCAAGTGCTGAAAAAAAGCGTTTATTTCGGGCTGAAAAACACGTTTTGAAAACTGTGCTGTTCCTGCCCTATAACTTACATTGGGGTGACCAAAGTTGCCAAAACGTGTTTATTTCTGCTGAAAAACACGTTTTGACAATTTCTGCACACTGGGGTTAAGGGCTGAGTCAGTGTGCTCTTCTGAGCCAGGCAGTTACACTGCGATTCCAAGGGCTGAGAAAACGCGTTTATTTCGGGCTGAAAAACACGTTTTGAAAACTGTGTTGTTCCTGCCCTATAACTTACATGGGGGTGACCAAAGTTGCCAAAACGTGTTTATTTCTGCTGAAAAACACGTTTTGACAATTTCTGATCACTGGGGTTAAGGGCTGACTCAGTGTGCTCTTCTGAGCCAAGCAGTTACACTGTGATTCCAAGTGCTGAAAAAAAGCGTTTATTTCGGGCTGAAAAACACGTTTTGAAAACTGTGCTGTTCCTGCCCTATAACTTACATGGGGGTGACCAAAGTTGCCAAAACGTGTTTATTTCTGCTGAAAAACACGTTTTGACAATTTCTGATCACTGGGGTTAAGGGCTGACCCAGTGTGCTCTTCTGAGCCAGGCAGTTACACTGCGATTCCAAGGGATGAGAAAAAGCGTTTATTTCGGGCTGAAAAACACGTTTTGAAAACTGTGCTGTTCCTGCCCTATAACTTACATGGGGGTGACCAAAGTTGCCAAAACGTGTTTATTTCTGCTGAAAAACACGTTTTGACAATTTCTGCACACTGGGGTTAAGGGCTGAGTCAGTGTGCTCTTCTGAGCCAGGCAGTTACACTACGATTCTAAGGGCTGAGAAAACGCGTTTATTTCGGGCTGAAAAACACGTTTTGAAAACTGTGCTGTTCCTGCCCTATAACTTACATGGGGGTGACCAAAGTTGCCAAAACGTGTTTATTTCTGCTGAAAAACACGTTTTGACAATTTCTGATCACTGGGGTGTAGGGCTGACTCAGTGTGCTCTTCTGAGCCAAGCAGTTACACTGTGATTCCAAGTGCTGAAAAAAAGCGTTTATTTCGGGCTGAAAAACACGTTTTGAAAACTGTGCTGTTCCTGCCCTATAACTTACATGGGGGTGACCAAAGTTGCCAAAACGTGTTTATTTCTGCTGAAAAACACGTTTTGACAATTTCTGCACACTGGGGTTAAGGGCTGAGTCAGTGTGCTCTTCTGAGCCAGGCAGTTACACTGCGATTCTAAGGGCTGAGAAAACGCGTTTATTTCGGACTGAAAAACAGGTTTTGAAAACTGTGCTGTTCCTGCCCTATAACTTACATGGGGGTGACCAAAGTTGCCAAAACGTGTTTATTTCTGCTGAAAAACACGTTTTGACAATTTCTGATCACTGGGGTTAAGGGCTGACTCAGTGTGCTCTTCTGAGCCAAGCAGTTACACTGTGATTCCAAGTGCTGAAAAAAAGCGTTTATTTCGGGCTGAAAAACACGTTTTGAAAACTGTGCTGTTCCTGCCCTATAACTTACATGGGGTTGACCAAAGTTGCCAAAACGTGTTTATTTCTGCTGAAAAACACGTTTTGACAATTTCTGCACACTGGGGTTAAGGGCTGAGTCAGTGTGCTCTTCTGAGCCAGGCAGTTACACTGCGATTCCAAGGGCTGAGAAAACGCGTTTATTTCGGGCAGAAAAACACGTTTTGAAAACTGTGTTGTTCCTGCCCTATAACTTACATGGGGGTGACCAAAGTTGCCAAAACGTGTTTATTTCTGCTGAAAAACACGTTTTGACAATTTCTGATCACTGGGGTTAAGGGCTGACTCAGTGTGCTCTTCTGAGCCAAGCAGTTACACTGTGATTCCAAGTGCTGAAAAAAAGCGTTTATTTCGGGCTGAAAAACACGTTTTGAAAACTGTGCTGTTCCTGCCCTATAACTTACATGGGGGTGACCAAAGTTGCCAAAACGTGTTTATTTCTGCTGAAAAACATGTTTTGACAATTTCTGATCACTGGGGTTAAGGGCTGACTCTGTGTGCTCTTCTGAGCCAGGCAGTTACACTGCGATTCTAAGGGCTGAGAAAACGCGTTTATTTCGGGCTGAAAAACACGTTTTGAAAACTGTGCTGTTCCTGCCCTATAACTTACATGGGGGTGACCAAAGTTGCCAAAACGTGTTTATTTCTGCTGAAAAACAAGTTTTGACAATTTCTGATCACTGGGGTTAAGGGCTGAGTCAGTGTGCTCTTCTGAGCCAGGCAGTTACACTGCGATTCCAAGGGCTGAGAAAAAGCGTTTATTTCGGGCTGAAAAACACGTTTTGAAAACTGTGTTGTTCCTGCCCTATAACTTACATGGGGGTGATCAAAGTTGCCAAAACGTGTTTATTTCTGCTGAAAAACACGTTTTGACAATTTCTGCACACTGGGGTTAAGGGCTGAGTCAGTGTGCTCTTCTGAGCCAGGCAGTTACACTGCGATTCCAAGGGCTGAGAAAACGCGTTTATTTCGGGCAGAAAAACACGTTTTGAAAACTGTGTTGTTCCTGCCCTATAACTTACATGGGGGTGACCAAAGTTGCCAAAACGTGTTTATTTCTGCTGAAAAACACGTTTTGACAATTTCTGATCACTGGGGTTAAGGGCTGACTCAGTGTGCTCTTCTGAGCCAAGCAGTTACACTGTGATTCCAAGTGCTGAAAAAAAGCGTTTATTTCGGGCTGAAAAACACGTTTTGAAAACTGTGCTGTTCCTGCCCTATAACTTACATGGGGGTGACCAAAGTTGCCAAAACGTGTTTATTTCTGCTGAAAAACATGTTTTGACAATTTCTGATCACTGGGGTTAAGGGCTGACTCTGTGTGCTCTTCTGAGCCAAGCAGTTACACTGCGATTCTAAGGGCTGAGAAAACGCGTTTATTTCGGGCTGAAAAACACGTTTTGAAAACTGTGCTGTTCCTGCCCTATAACTTACATGGGGTTGACCAAAGTTGCCAAAACGTGTTTATTTCTGCTGAAAAACATGTTTTGACAATTTCTGATCACTGGGGTTAAGGGCTGACTCTGTGTGCTCTTCTGAGCCAGGCAGTTACACTACGATTCTAAGGGCTGAGAAAACGCGTTTATTTCGGGCTGAAAAACACGTTTTGAAAACTGTGCTGTTCCTGCCCTATAACTTACATGGGGGTGACCAAAGTTGCCAAAACGTGTTTATTTCTGCTGAAAAACACGTTTTGACAATTTCTGATCACTGGGGTGTAGGGCTGACTCAGTGTGCTCTTCTGAGCCAAGCAGTTACACTGTGATTCCAAGTGCTGAAAAAAAGCGTTTATTTCGGGCTGAAAAACACGTTTTGAAAACTGTGCTGTTCCTGCCCTATAACTTACATGGGGTTGACCAAAGTTGCCAAAACGTGTTTATTTCTGCTGAAAAACACGTTTTGACAATTTCTGCACACTGGGGTTAAGGGCTGAGTCAGTGTGCTCTTCTGAGCCAGGCAGTTACACTGCGATTCCAAGGGCTGAGAAAACGCGTTTATTTCGGGCTGAAAAACACGTTTTGAAAACTGTGTTGTTCCTGCCCTATAACTTACATGGGGGTGACCAAAGTTGCCAAAACGTGTTTATTTCTGCTGAAAAACACGTTTTGACAATTTCTGATCACTGGGGTTAAGGGCTGACTCAGTGTGCTCTTCTGAGCCAAGCAGTTACACTGTGATTCCAAGTGCTGAAAAAAAGCGTTTATTTCGGGCTGAAAAACACGTTTTGAAAACTGTGCTGTTCCTGCCCTATAACTTACATGGGGGTGACCAAAGTTGCCAAAACGTGTTTATTTCTGCTGAAAAACATGTTTTGACAATTTCTGATCACTGGGGTTAAGGGCTGACTCTGTGTGCTCTTCTGAGCCAAGCAGTTACACTGCGATTCTAAGGGCTGAGAAAACGCGTTTATTTCGGGCTGAAAAACACGTTTTGAAAACTGTGCTGTTCCTGCCCTATAACTTACATGGGGGTGACCAAAGTTGCCAAAACGTGTTTATTTCTGCTGAAAAACATGTTTTGACAATTTCTGATCACTGGGGTTAAGGGCTGACTCTGTGTGCTCTTCTGAGCCAAGCAGTTACACTGCGATTCTAAGGGCTGAGAAAACGCGTTTATTTCGGGCTGAAAAACACGTTTTGAAAACTGTGCTGTTCCTGCCCTATAACTTACATGGGGGTGACCAAAGTTGCCAAAACGTGTTTATTTCTGCTGAAAAACAAGTTTTGACAATTTCTGATCACTGGGGTTAAGGGCTGAGTCAGTGTGCTCTTCTGAGCCAGGCAGTTACACTGCGATTCCAAGGGCTGAGAAAAAGCGTTTATTTCGGGATGAAAAACACGTTTTGAAAACTGTGCTGTTCCAGCCATATAACTTACATGGGGGAGACCAAAGTTGCCAAAACGTGTTTATTTCTGCTGAAAAACACGTTTTGACAATTTCTGATCACTGGGGTTAAGGGCTGACTCAGTGTGCTCTTCGGAGCCAGGCAGTTACACTGCGATTCCAAGGGCTGAGAAAAAGCGTTTATTTCGGGCTGAAAAACACGTTTTGAAAACTGTGCTGTTCCTGCCCTATAACTTACATGGGGGTGACCAAAGTTGCCAAAACGTGTTTATTTCTGCTGAAAAACACGTTTTGACAATTTCTGCACACTGGGGTTAAGGGCTGAGTCAGTGTGCTCTTCTGAGCCAGGCAGTTACACTACGATTCTAAGGGCTGAGAAAACGCGTTTATTTCGGGCTGAAAAACACGTTTTGAAAACTGTGCTGTTCCTGCCCTATAACTTACATTGGGGTGACCAAAGTTGCCAAAACGTGTTTATTTCTGCTGAAAAACACGTTTTGACAATTTCTGCACACTGGGGTTAAGGGCTGAGTCAGTGTGCTCTTCTGAGCCAGGCAGTTACACTACGATTCTAAGGGCTGAGAAAACGCGTTTATTTCGGGCTGAAAAACACGTTTTGAAAACTGTGCTGTTCCTGCCCTATAACTTACATTGGGGTGACCAAAGTTGCCAAAACGTGTTTATTTCTGCTGAAAAACACGTTTTGACAATTTCTGCACACTGGGGTTAAGGGCTGAGTCAGTGTGCTCTTCTGAGCCAGGCAGTTACACTGCGATTCTAAGGGCTGAGAAAACGCGTTTATTTCGGGCTGAAAAACACGTTTTGAAAACTGTGCTGTTCCTGCCCTTTAACTTACATGGGGGTGACCAAAGTTGCCAAAACGTGTTTATTTCTGCTGAAAAACACGTTTTGACAATTTCTGATCACTGGGGTTAAGGGCTGACTCAGTGTGCTCTTCTGAGCCAAGCAGTTACACTGTGATTCCAAGTGCTGAAAAAAAGCGTTTATTTCGGGCTGAAAAACACGTTTTGAAAACTGTGCTGTTCCTGCCCTATAACTTACATGGGGGTGACCAAAGTTGCCAAAACGTGTTTATTTCTGCTGAAAAACACGTTTTGACAATTTCTGATCACTGGGGTGTAGGGCTGACTCAGTGTGCTCTTCTGAGCCAGGCAGTTACACTGCGATTCTAAGGGCTGAGAAAACGCGTTTATTTCGGGCTGAAAAACACGTTTTGAAAACTGTGCTGTTCATGCCCTATAACTTACATGGGGGTGACCAAAGTTGCCAAAACGTGTTTATTTCTGCTGAAAAACACGTTTTGACAATTTCTGATCACTGGGGTTAAGGGCTGACTCAGTGTGCTCTCTTGAGCCAAGCAGTTACACTGTGATTCCAAGTGCTGAAAAAAGCGTTTATTTCGGGCTGAAAAACACGTTTTGAAAACTGTGCTGTTCCTGCCCTATAACTTACATGGGGTTGACCAAAGTTGCCAAAACGTGTTTATTTCTGCTGAAAAACACGTTTTGACAATTTCTGCACACTGGGGTTAAGGGCTGAGTCAGTGTGCTCTTCTGAGCCAGGCAGTTACACTGCGATTCCAAGGGCTGAGAAAACGCGTTTATTTCGGGCTGAAAAACACGTTTTGAAAACTGTGTTGTTCCTGCCCTATAACTTACATGGGGGTGACCAAAGTTGCCAAAACGTGTTTATTTCTGCTGAAAAACACGTTTTGTCAATTTCTGATCACTGGGGTTAAGGGCTGACTCAGTGTGCTCTTCTGAGCCAAGCAGTTACACTGTGATTCCAAGTGCTGAAAAAAAGCGTTTATTTCGGGCTGAAAAACACGTTTTGAAAACAGTGCTGTTCCTGCCCTATAACTTACATGGGGGTGACCAAAGTTGCCAAAACGTGTTTATTTCTGCTGAAAAACATGTTTTGACAATTTCTGATCACTGGGGTTAAGGGCTGACTCTGTGTGCTCTTCTGAGCCAAGCAGTTACACTGCGATTCTAAGGGCTGAGAAAACGCGTTTATTTCGGGCTGAAAAACACGTTTTGAAAACTGTGCTGTTCCTGCCCTATAACTTACATGGGGGTGACCAAAGTTGCCAAAACGTGTTTATTTCTGCTGAAAAACAAGTTTTGACAATTTCTGATCACTGGGGTTAAGGGCTGAGTCAGTGTGCTCTTCTGAGCCAGGCAGTTACACTGCGATTCCAAGGGCTGAGAAAAAGCGTTTATTTCGGGCTGAAAAACACGTTTTGAAAACTGTGCTGTTCCAGCCATATAACTTACATGGGGGAGACCAAAGTTGCCAAAACGTGTTTATTTCTGCTGAAAAACACGTTTTGACAATTTCTGATCACTGGGGTTAAGGGCTGACTCAGTGTGCTCTTCGGAGCCAGGCAGTTACACTGCGATTCCAAGGGCTGAGAAAAAGCGTTTATTTCGGGCTGAAAAACACGTTTTGAAAACTGTGCTGTTCCTGCCCTATAACTTACATGGGGGTGACCAAAGTTGCCAAAACGTGTTTATTTCTGCTGAAAAACACGTTTTGACAATTTCTGCACACTGGGGTTAAGGGCTGAGTCAGTGTGCTCTTCTGAGCCAGGCAGTTACACTACGATTCTAAGGGCTGAGAAAACGCGTTTATTTCGGGCTGAAAAACACGTTTTGAAAACTGTGCTGTTCCTGCCCTATAACTTACATGGGGGTGACCAAAGTTGCCAAAACGTGTTTATTTCTGCTGAAAAACACGTTTTGACAATTTCTGATCACTGGGGTTAAGGGCTGACTCAGTGTGCTCTTCTGAGCCAAGCAGTTACACTGTGATTCCAAGTGCTGAAAAAAAGCGTTTATTTCGGGCTGAAAAACACGTTTTGAAAACTGTGCTGTTCCTGCCCTATAACTTACATTGGGGTGACCAAAGTTGCCAAAACGTGTTTATTTCTGCTGAAAAACACGTTTTGACAATTTCTGCACACTGGGGTTAAGGGCTGAGTCAGTGTGCTCTTCTGAGCCAGGCAGTTACACTGCGATTCTAAGGGCTGAGAAAACGCGTTTATTTCGGGCTGAAAAACACGTTTTGAAAACTGTGCTGTTCCTGCCCTTTAACTTACATGGGGGTGACCAAAGTTGCCAAAACGTGTTTATTTCTGCTGAAAAACACGTTTTGACAATTTCTGATCACTGGGGTTAAGGGCTGACTCAGTGTGCTCTTCTGAGCCAAGCAGTTACACTGTGATTCCAAGTGCTGAAAAAAAGCGTTTATTTCGGGCTGAAAAACACGTTTTGAAAACTGTGCTGTTCCTGCCCTATAACTTACATGGGGGTGACCAAAGTTGCCAAAACGTGTTTATTTCTGCTGAAAAACACGTTTTGACAATTTCTGATCACTGGGGTGTAGGGCTGACTCAGTGTGCTCTTCTGAGCCAGGCAGTTACACTGCGATTCTAAGGGCTGAGAAAACGCGTTTATTTCGGGCTGAAAAACACGTTTTGAAAACTGTGCTGTTCATGCCCTATAACTTACATGGGGGTGACCAAAGTTGCCAAAACGTGTTTATTTCTGCTGAAAAACACGTTTTGACAATTTCTGATCACTGGGGTTAAGGGCTGACTCAGTGTGCTCTCTTGAGCCAAGCAGTTACACTGTGATTCCAAGTGCTGAAAAAAGCGTTTATTTCGGGCTGAAAAACACGTTTTGAAAACTGTGCTGTTCCTGCCCTATAACTTACATGGGGTTGACCAAAGTTGCCAAAACGTGTTTATTTCTGCTGAAAAACACGTTTTGACAATTTCTGCACACTGGGGTTAAGGGCTGAGTCAGTGTGCTCTTCTGAGCCAGGCAGTTACACTGCGATTCCAAGGGCTGAGAAAACGCGTTAATTTCGGGCTGAAAAACACGTTTTGAAAACTGTGTTGTTCCTGCCCTATAACTTACATGGGGGTGACCAAAGTTGCCAAAACGTGTTTATTTCTGCTGAAAAACACGTTTTGACAATTTCTGATCACTGGGGTTAAGGGCTGACTCAGTGTGCTCTTCTGAGCCAAGCAGTTACACTGTGATTCCAAGTGCTGAAAAAAAGCGTTTATTTCGGGCTGAAAAACACGTTTTGAAAACAGTGCTGTTCCTGCCCTATAACTTACATGGGGGTGACCAAAGTTGCCAAAACGTGTTTATTTCTGCTGAAAAACATGTTTTGACAATTTCTGATCACTGGGGTTAAGGGCTGACTCTGTGTGCTCTTCTGAGCCAAGCAGTTACACTGCGATTCTAAGGGCTGAGATAACGCGTTTATTTCGGGCTGAAAAACACGTTTTGAAAACTGTGCTGTTCCTGCCCTATAACTTACATGGGGGTGACCAAAGTTGCCAAAACGTGTTTATTTCTGCTGAAAAACAAGTTTTGACAATTTCTGATCACTGGGGTTAAGGGCTGAGTCAGTGTGCTCTTCTGAGCCAGGCAGTTACACTGCGATTCCAAGGGCTGAGAAAAAGCGTTTATTTCGGGCTGAAAAACACGTTTTGAAAACTGTGCTGTTCCAGCCATATAACTTACATGGGGGAGACCAAAGTTGCCAAAACGTGTTTATTTCTGCTGAAAAACACGTTTTGACAATTTCTGATCACTGGGGTTAAGGGCTGACTCAGTGTGCTCTTCGGAGCCAGGCAGTTACACTGCGATTCCAAGGGCTGAGAAAAAGCGTTTATTTCGGGCTGAAAAACACGTTTTGAAAACTGTGCTGTTCCTGCCCTATAACTTACATGGGGTTGACCAAAGTTGCCAAAACGTGTTTATTTCTGCTGAAAAACACGTTTTGACAATTTCTGCACACTGGGGTTAAGGGCTGACTCAGTGTGCTCTTCTGAGCCAAGCAGTTACACTGTGATTCCAAGTGCTGAAAAAAAGCGTTTATTTCGGGCTGAAAAACACGTTTTGAAAACTGTGCTGTTCCTGCCCTATAACTTACATGGGGGTGACCAAAGTTGCCAAAACGTGTTTATTTCTGCTGAAAAACATGTTTTGACAATTTCTGATCACTGGGGTTAAGGGCTGACTCTGTGTGCTCTTCTGAGCCAAGCAGTTACACTGCGATTCTAAGGGCTGAGAAAACGCGTTTATTTCGGGCTGAAAAACACGTTTTGAAAACTGTGCTGTTCCTGCCCTATAACTTACATGGGGGTGACCAAAGTTGCCAAAACGTGTTTATTTCTGCTGAAAAACACGTTTTGACAATTTCTGATCACTGGGGTGTAGGGCTGACTCAGTGTGCTCTTCTGAGCCAAGCAGTTACACTGTGATTCCAAGTGCTGAAAAAAAGCGTTTATTTCGGGCTGAAAAACACGTTTTGAAAACTGTGCTGTTCCTGCCCTATAACTTACATGGGGTTGACCAAAGTTGCCAAAACGTGTTTATTTCTGCTGAAAAACACGTTTTGACAATTTCTGCACACTGGGGTTAAGGGCTGAGTCAGTGTGCTCTTCTGAGCCAGGCAGTTACACTGCGATTCCAAGGGCTGAGAAAACGCGTTTATTTCGGGCTGAAAAACACGTTTTGAAAACTGTGTTGTTCCTGCCCTATAACTTACATGGGGGTGACCAAAGTTGCCAAAACGTGTTTATTTCTGCTGAAAAACACGTTTTGACAATTTCTGATCACTGGGGTTAAGGGCTGACTCAGTGTGCTCTTCTGAGCCAAGCAGTTACACTGTGATTCCAAGTGCTGAAAAAAAGCGTTTATTTCGGGCTGAAAAACACGTTTTGAAAACTGTGCTGTTCCTGCCCTATAACTTACATGGGGTTGACCAAAGTTGCCAAAACGTGTTTATTTCTGCTGAAAAACACGTTTTGACAATTTCTGCACACTGGGGTTAAGGGCTGAGTCAGTGTGCTCTTCTGAGCCAGGCAGTTACACTGCGATTCCAAGGGCTGAGAAAACGCGTTTATTTCGGGCTGAAAAACACGTTTTGAAAACTGTGCTGTTCCTGCCCTATAACTTACATGGGGGTGACCAAAGTTGCCAAAACGTGTTTATTTCTGCTGAAAAACATGTTTTGACAATTTCTGATCACTGGGGTTAAGGGCTGACTCTGTGTGCTCTTCTGAGCCAAGCAGTTACACTGCGATTCTAAGGGCTGAGAAAACGCGTTTATTTCGGGCTGAAAAACACGTTTTGAAAACTGTGCTGTTCCTGCCCTATAACTTACATGGGGGTGACCAAAGTTGCCAAAACGTGTTTATTTCTGCTGAAAAACATGTTTTGACAATTTCTGATCACTGGGGTTAAGGGCTGACTCTGTGTGCTCTTCTGAGCCAAGCAGTTACACTGCGATTCTAAGGGCTGAGAAAACGCGTTTATTTCGGGCTGAAAAACACGTTTTGAAAACTGTGCTGTTCCTGCCCTATAACTTACATGGGGGTGACCAAAGTTGCCAAAACGTGTTTATTTCTGCTGAAAAACAAGTTTTGACAATTTCTGATCACTGGGGTTAAGGGCTGAGTCAGTGTGCTCTTCTGAGCCAGGCAGTTACACTGCGATTCCAAGGGCTGAGAAAAAGCGTTTATTTCGGGCTGAAAAACACGTTTTGAAAACTGTGCTGTTCCTGCCCTATAACTTACATGGGGGTGACCAAAGTTGCCAAAACGTGTTTATTTCTGCTGAAAAACACGTTTTGACAATTTCTGATCACTGGGGTTAAGGGCTGACTCAGTGTGCTCTTCTGAGCCAAGCAGTTACACTGTGATTCCAAGTGCTGAAAAAAAGCGTTTATTTCGGGCTGAAAAACACGTTTTGAAAACTGTGCTGTTCCTGCCCTATAACTTACATGGGGGTGACCAAAGTTGCCAAAACGTGTTTATTTCTGCTGAAAAACATGTTTTGACAATTTCTGATCACTGGGGTTAAGGGCTGACTCTGTGTGCTCTTCTGAGCCAAGCAGTTACACTGCGATTCTAAGGGCTGAGAAAACGCGTTTATTTCGGGCTGAAAAACACGTTTTGAAAACTGTGCTGTTCCTGCCCTATAACTTACATGGGGGTGACCAAAGTTGCCAAAACGTGTTTATTTCTGCTGAAAAACATGTTTTGACAATTTCTGATCACTGGGGTTAAGGGCTGACTCTGTGTGCTCTTCTGAGCCAGGCAGTTACACTACGATTCTAAGGGCTGAGAAAACGCGTTTATTTCGGGCTGAAAAACACGTTTTGAAAACTGTGCTGTTCCTGCCCTATAACTTACATGGGGGTGACCAAAGTTGCCAAAACGTGTTTATTTCTGCTGAAAAACACGTTTTGACAATTTCTGATCACTGGGGTGTAGGGCTGACTCAGTGTGCTCTTCAGAGCCAAGCAGTTACACTGTGATTCCAAGTGCTGAAAAAAAGCGTTTATTTCGGGCTGAAAAACACGTTTTGAAAACTGTGCTGTTCCTGCCCTATAACTTACATGGGGTTGACCAAAGTTGCCAAAACGTGTTTATTTCTGCTGAAAAACACGTTTTGACAATTTCTGCACACTGGGGTTAAGGGCTGAGTCAGTGTGCTCTTCTGAGCCAGGCAGTTACACTGCGATTCCAAGGGCTGAGAAAACGCGTTTATTTCGGGCTGAAAAACACGTTTTGAAAACTGTGCTGTTCCTGCCCTATAACTTACATGGGGGTGACCAAAGTTGCCAAAACGTGTTTATTTCTGCTGAAAAACATGTTTTGACAATTTCTGATCACTGGGGTTAAGGGCTGACTCTGTGTGCTCTTCTGAGCCAAGCAGTTACACTGCGATTCTAAGGGCTGAGAAAACGCGTTTATTTCGGGCTGAAAAACACGTTTTGAAAACTGTGCTGTTCCTGCCCTATAACTTACATGGGGGTGACCAAAGTTGCCAAAACGTGTTTATTTATGCTGTAAAACAAGTTTTGACAATTTCTGATCACTGGGGTTAAGGGCTGAGTCAGTGTGCTCTTCTGAGCCAGGCAGTTACACTGCGATTCCAAGGGCTGAGAAAAAGCGTTTATTTCGGGCTGAAAAACACGTTTTGAAAACTGTGCTGTTCCAGCCATATAACTTACATGGGGGAGACCAAAGTTGCCAAAACGTGTTTATTTCTGCTGAAAAACACGTTTTGACAATTTCTGATCACTGGGGTTAAGGGCTGACTCAGTGTGCTCTTCGGAGCCAGGCAGTTACACTGCGATTCCAAGGGCTGAGAAAAAGCGTTTATTTCGGGCTGAAAAACACGTTTTGAAAACTGTGCTGTTCCTGCCCTATAACTTACATGGGGGTGACCAAAGTTGCCAAAACGTGTTTATTTCTGCTGAAAAACACGTTTTGACAATTTCTGCACACTGGGGTTAAGGGCTGAGTCAGTGTGCTCTTCTGAGCCAGGCAGTTACACTGCGATTCCAAGGGCTGAGAAAACGCGTTTATTTCGGGCTGAAAAACACGTTTTGAAAACTGTGTTGTTCCTGCCCTATAACTTACATGGGGGTGACCAAAGTTGCCAAAACGTGTTTATTTCTGCTGAAAAACACGTTTTGACAATTTCTGATCACTGGGGTTAAGGGCTGACTCAGTGTGCTCTTCTGAGCCAAGCAGTTACACTGTGATTCCAAGTGCTGAAAAAAAGCGTTTATTTCGGGCTGAAAAACACGTTTTGAAAACTGTGCTGTTCCTGCCCTATAACTTACATGGGGGTGACCAAAGTTGCCAAAACGTGTTTATTTCTGCTGAAAAACACGTTTTGACAATTTCTGATCACTGGGGTTAAGGGCTGACTCAGTGTGCTCTTCTGAGCCAAGCAGTTACACTGTGATTCCAAGTGCTGAAAAAAAGCGTTTATTTCGAGCTGAAAAACACGTTTTGAAAACTGTGCTGTTCCTGCCCTATAACTTACATGGGGTTGACCAAAGTTGCCAAAACGTGTTTATTTCTGCTGAAAAACACGTTTTGACAATTTCTGCACACTGGGGTTAAGGGCTGAGTCAGTGTGCTCTTCTGAGCCAGGCAGTTACACTGCGATTCCAAGGGCTGAGAAAACGCGTTTATTTCGGGCTGAAAAACACGTTTTGAAAACTGTGTTGTTCCTGCCCTATAACTTACATGGGGGTGACCAAAGTTGCCAAAACGTGTTTATTTCTGCTGAAAAACACGTTTTGACAATTTCTGATCACTGGGGTTAAGGGCTGACTCAGTGTGCTCTTCTGAGCCAAGCAGTTACACTGTGATTCCAAGTGCTGAAAAAAAGCGTTTATTTCGGGCTGAAAAACACGTTTTGAAAACTGTGCTGTTCCTGCCCTATAACTTACATGGGGGTGACCAAAGTTGCCAAAACGTGTTTATTTCTGCTGAAAAACACGTTTTGACAATTTCTGATCACTGGGGTGTAGGGCTGACTCAGTGTGCTCTTCTGAGCCAAGCAGTTACACTGTGATTCCAAGTGCTGAAAAAAAGCGTTTATTTCGGGCTGAAAAACACGTTTTGAAAACTGTGCTGTTCCTGCCCTATAACTTACATGGGGGTGACCAAAGTTGCCAAAACGTGTTTATTTCTGCTGAAAAACACGTTTTGACAATTTCTGCACACTGGGGTTAAGGGCTGAGTCAGTGTGCTCTTCTGAGCCAGGCAGTTACACTGCGATTCTAAGGGCTGAGAAAACGCGTTTATTTCGGGCTGAAAAACACGTTTTGAAAACTGTGCTGTTCCTGCCCTATAACTTACATGGGGGTGACCAAAGTTGCCAAAACGTGTTTATTTCTGCTGAAAAACACGTTTTGACAATTTCTGATCACTGGGGTTAAGGGCTGACTCAGTGTGCTCTTCTGAGCCAAGCAGTTACACTGTGATTCCAAGTGCTGAAAAAAAGCGTTTATTTCGGGCTGAAAAACACGTTTTGAAAACTGTGCTGTTCCTGCCCTATAACTTACATGGGGTTGACCAAAGTTGCCAAAACGTGTTTATTTCTGCTGAAAAACACGTTTTGACAATTTCTGCACACTGGGGTTAAGGGCTGAGTCAGTGTGCTCTTCTGAGCCAGGCAGTTACACTGCGATTCCAAGGGCTGAGAAAACGCGTTTATTTCGGGCAGAAAAACACGTTTTGAAAACTGTGTTGTTCCTGCCCTATAACTTACATGGGGGTGACCAAAGTTGCCAAAACGTGTTTATTTCTGCTGAAAAACACGTTTTGACAATTTCTGATCACTGGGGTTAAGGGCTGACTCAGTGTGCTCTTCTGAGCCAAGCAGTTACACTGTGATTCCAAGTGCTGAAAAAAAGCGTTTATTTCGGGCTGAAAAACACGTTTTGAAAACTGTGCTGTTCCTGCCCTATAACTTACATGGGGGTGACCAAAGTTGCCAAAACGTGTTTATTTCTGCTGAAAAACATGTTTTGACAATTTCTGATCACTGGGGTTAAGGGCTGACTCTGTGTGCTCTTCTGAGCCAAGCAGTTACACTGCGATTCTAAGGGCTGAGAAAACGCGTTTATTTCGGGCTGAAAAACACGTTTTGAAAACTGTGCTGTTCCTGCCCTATAACTTACATGGGGGTGACCAAAGTTGCCAAAACGTGTTTATTTCTGCTGAAAAACACGTTTTGACAATTTCTGCACACTGGGGTTAAGGGCTGAGTCAGTGTGCTCTTCTGAGCCAGGCAGTTACACTGCGATTCCAAGGGCTGAGAAAACGCGTTTATTTCAGGCTGAAAAACACGTTTTTAAAACTGTGCTGTTCCTGCCCTATAACTTACATGGGGGTGACCAAAGTTGCCAAAACGTGTTTATTTCTGCTGAAAAACACGTTTTGACAATTTCTGATCACTGGGGTTAAGGGCTGACTCTGTGTGCTCTTCTGAGCCAAGCAGTTACACTGCGATTCTAAGGGCTGAGAAAACGCGTTTATTTCGGGCTGAAAAACACGTTTTGAAAACTGTGCTGTTCCTGCCCTATAACTTACATGGGGGTGACCAAAGTTGCCAAAACGTGTTTATTTCTGCTGAAAAACAAGTTTTGACAATTTCTGAGCACTGGGGTTAAGGGCTGAGTCAGTGTGCTCTTCTGAGCCAGGCAGTTACACTGCGATTCCAAGGGCTGAGAAAAAGCGTTTATTTCGGGCTGAAAAACACGTTTTGAAAACTGTGCTGTTCCAGCCATATAACTTACATGGGGGAGACCAAAGTTGCCAAAACGTGTTTATTTCTGCTGAAAAACACGTTTTGACAATTTCTGATCACTGGGGTTAAGGGCTGACTCAGTGTGCTCTTCTGAGCCAGGCAGTTACACTGCGATTCCAAGGGATGAGAAAAAGCGTTTATTTCGGGCTGAAAAACACGTTTTGAAAACTGTGCTGTTCCTGCCCTATAACTTACATGGGGGTGACCAAAGTTGCCAAAACGTGTTTATTTCTGCTGAAAAACACGTTTTGACAATTTCTGCACACTGGGGTTAAGGGCTGAGTCAGTGTGCTCTTCTGAGCCAGGCAGTTACACTACGATTCTAAGGGCTGAGAAAACGCGTTTATTTCGGGCTGAAAAACACGTTTTGAAAACTGTGCTGTTCCTGCCCTATAACTTACATGGGGGTGACCAAAGTTGCCAAAACGTGTTTATTTCTGCTGAAAAACACGTTTTGAGAATTTCTGATCACTGGGGTGTAGGGCTGACTCAGTGTGCTCTTCTGAGCCAAGCAGTTACACTGTGATTCCAAGTGCTGAAAAAAAGCGTTTATTTCGGGCTGAAAAACACGTTTTGAAAACTGTGCTGTTCCTGCCCTATAACTTACATGGGGGTGACCAAAGTTGCCAAAACGTGTTTATTTCTGCTGAAAAACACGTTTTGACAATTTCTGCACACTGGGGTTAAGGGCTGAGTCAGTGTGCTCTTCTGAGCCAGGCAGTTACACTGCGATTCCAAGGGCTGAGAAAACGCGTTTATTTCGGGCAGAAAAACACGTTTTGAAAACTGTGTTGTTCCTGCCCTATAACTTACATGGGGGTGACCAAAGTTGCCAAAACGTGTTTATTTCTGCTGAAAAACACGTTTTGACAATTTCTGATCACTGGGGTTAAGGGCTGACTCAGTGTGCTCTTCTGAGCCAAGCAGTTACACTGTGATTCCAAGTGCTGAAAAAAAGCGTTTATTTCGGGCTGAAAAACACGTTTTGAAAACTGTGCTGTTCCTGCCCTATAACTTACATGGGGGTGACCAAAGTTGCCAAAACGTGTTTATTTCTGCTGAAAAACATGTTTTGACAATTTCTGATCACTGGGGTTAAGGGCTGACTCTGTGTGCTCTTCTGAGCCAAGCAGTTACACTGCGATTCTAAGGGCTGAGAAAACGCGTTTATTTCGGGCTGAAAAACACGTTTTGAAAACTGTGCTGTTCCTGCCCTATAACTTACATGGGGGTGACCAAAGTTGCCAAAACGTGTTTATTTCTGCTGAAAAACACGTTTTGACAATTTCTGATCACTGGGGTTAAGGGCTGACTCAGTGTGCTCTTCTGAGCCAAGCAGTTACACTGTGATTCCAAGTGCTGAAAAAAAGCGTTTATTTCGGGCTGAAAAACACGTTTTGAAAACTGTGCTGTTCCTGCCCTATAACTTACATGGGGTTGACCAAAGTTGCCAAAACGTGTTTATTTCTGCTGAAAAACACGTTTTGACAATTTCTGCACACTGGGGTTAAGGGCTGAGTCAGTGTGCTCTTCTGAGCCAGGCAGTTACACTGCGATTCCAAGGGCTGAGAAAACGCGTTTATTTCAGGCTGAAAAACACGTTTTTAAAACTGTGCTGTTCCTGCCCTATAACTTACATGGGGGTGACCAAAGTTGCCAAAACGTGTTTATTTCTGCTGAAAAACACGTTTTGACAATTTCTGATCACTGGGGTTAAGGGCTGACTCTGTGTGCTCTTCTGAGCCAAGCAGTTACACTGCGATTCTAAGGGCTGAGAAAACGCGTTTATTTCGGGCTGAAAAACACGTTTTGAAAACTGTGCTGTTCCTGCCCTATAACTTACATGGGGGTGACCAAAGTTGCCAAAACGTGTTTATTTCTGCTGAAAAACAAGTTTTGACAATTTCTGAGCACTGGGGTTAAGGGCTGAGTCAGTGTGCTCTTCTGAGCCAGGCAGTTACACTGCGATTCCAAGGGCTGAGAAAAAGTGTTTATTTCGGGCTGAAAAACACGTTTTGAAAACTGTGCTGTTCCAGCCATATAACTTACATGGGGGAGACCAAAGTTGCCAAAACGTGTTTATTTCTGCTGAAAAACACGTTTTGACAATTTCTGATCACTGGGGTTAAGGGCTGACTCAGTGTGCTCTTCTGAGCCAGGCAGTTACACTGCGATTCCAAGGGATGAGAAAAAGCGTTTATTTCGGGCTGAAAAACACGTTTTGAAAACTGTGCTGTTCCTGCCCTATAACTTACATGGGGGTGACCAAAGTTGCCAAAACGTGTTTATTTCTGCTGAAAAACACGTTTTGACAATTTCTGCACACTGGGGTTAAGGGCTGAGTCAGTGTGCTCTTCTGAGCCAGGCAGTTACACTACGATTCTAAGGGCTGAGAAAACGCGTTTATTTCGGGCTGAAAAACACGTTTTGAAAACTGTGCTGTTCCTGCCCTATAACTTACATGGGGGTGACCAAAGTTGCCAAAACGTGTTTATTTCTGCTGAAAAACACGTTTTGACAATTTCTGATCACTGGGGTGTAGGGCTGACTCAGTGTGCTCTTCTGAGCCAAGCAGTTACACTGTGATTCCAAGTGCTGAAAAAAAGCGTTTATTTCGGGCTGAAAAACACGTTTTGAAAACTGTGCTGTTCCTGCCCTATAACTTACATGGGGGTGACCAAAGTTGCCAAAACGTGTTTATTTCTGCTGAAAAACACGTTTTGACAATTTCTGCACACTGGGGTTAAGGGCTGAGTCAGTGTGCTCTTCTGAGCCAGGCAGTTACACTGCGATTCTAAGGGCTGAGAAAACGCGTTTATTTCGGACTGAAAAACACGTTTTGAAAACTGTGCTGTTCCTGCCCTATAACTTACATGGGGGTGACCAAAGTTGCCAAAACGTGTTTATTTCTGCTGAAAAACACGTTTTGACAATTTCTGATCACTGGGGTTAAGGGCTGACTCAGTGTGCTCTTCTGAGCCAAGCAGTTACACTGTGATTCCAAGTGCTGAAAAAAAGCGTTTATTTCGGGCTGAAAAACACGTTTTGAAAACTGTGCTGTTCCTGCCCTATAACTTACATGGGGTTGACCAAAGTTGCCAAAACGTGTTTATTTCTGCTGAAAAACACGTTTTGACAATTTCTGCACACTGGGGTTAAGGGCTGAGTCAGTGTGCTCTTCTGAGCCAGGCAGTTACACTGCGATTCCAAGGGCTGAGAAAACGCGTTTATTTCGGGCAGAAAAACACGTTTTGAAAACTGTGTTGTTCCTGCCCTATAACTTACATGGGGGTGACCAAAGTTGCCAAAACGTGTTTATTTCTGCTGAAAAACACGTTTTGACAATTTCTGATCATTGGGGTTAAGGGCTGACTCAGTGTGCTCTTCTGAGCCAAGCAGTTACACTGTGATTCCAAGTGCTGAAAAAAAGCGTTTATTTCGGGCTGAAAAACACGTTTTGAAAACTGTGCTGTTCCTGCCCTATAACTTACATGGGGGTGACCAAAGTTGCCAAAACGTGTTTATTTCTGCTGAAAAACATGTTTTGAAAATTTCTGATCACTGGGGTTAAGGGCTGACTCTGTGTGCTCTTCTGAGCCAAGCAGTTACACTGCGATTCTAAGGGCTGAGAAAACGCGTTTATTTCGGGCTGAAAAACACGTTTTGAAAACTGTGCTGTTCCTGCCCTATAACTTACATGGGGGTGACCAAAGTTGCCAAAACGTGTTTATTTCTGCTGAAAAACATGTTTTGACAATTTCTGATCACTGGGGTTAAGGGCTGACTCAGTGTGCTCTTCGGAGCCAGGCAGTTACACTGCGATTCCAAGGGCTGAGAAAAAGCGTTTATTTCGGGCTGAAAAACACGTTTTGAAAACTGTGCTGTTCCAGCCATATAACTTACATGGGGGAGACCAAAGTTGCCAAAACGTGTTTATTTCTGCTGAAAAACACGTTTTGACAATTTCTGATCACTGGGGTTAAGGGCTGACTCAGTGTGCTCTTCGGAGCCAGGCAGTTACACTGCGATTCCAAGGGCTGAGAAAAAGCGTTTATTTCGGGCTGAAAAACACGTTTTGAAAACTGTGCTGTTCCTGCCCTATAACTTACATGGGGGTGACCAAAGTTGCCAAAACGTGTTTATTTCTGCTGAAAAACACGTTTTGACAATTTCTGATCACTGGGGTGTAGGGCTGACTCAGTGTGCTCTTCTGAGCCAAGCAGTTACACTGTGATTCCAAGTGCTGAAAAAAAGCGTTTATTTCGGGCTGAAAAACACGTTTTGAAAACTGTGCTGTTCCTGCCCTATAACTTACATGGGGTTGACCAAAGTTGCCAAAACGTGTTTATTTCTGCTGAAAAACACGTTTTGACAATTTCTGCACACTGGGGTTAAGGGCTGAGTCAGTGTGCTCTTCTGAGCCAGGCAGTTACACTGCGATTCCAAGGGCTGAGAAAACGCGTTTATTTCGGGCTGAAAAACACGTTTTGAAAACTGTGCTGTTCCTGCCCTATAACTTACATGGGGGTGACCAAAGTTGCCAAAACGTGTTTATTTCTGCTGAAAAACATGTTTTGACAATTTCTGATCACTGGGGTTAAGGGCTGACTCTGTGTGCTCTTCTGAGCCAAGCAGTTACACTGCGATTCTAAGGGCTGAGAAAACGCGTTTATTTCGGGCTGAAAAACACGTTTTGAAAACTGTGCTGTTCCTGCCCTATAACTTACATGGGGGTGACCAAAGTTGCCAAAACGTGTTTATTTCTGCTGAAAAACATGTTTTGACAATTTCTGATCACTGGGGTTAAGGGCTGACTCTGTGTGCTCTTCTGAGCCAAGCAGTTACACTGCGATTCCAAGGGCTGAGAAAACGCGTTTATTTCGGGCTGAAAAACACGTTTTGAAAACTGTGTTGTTCCTGCCCTATAACTTACATGGGGGTGACCAAAGTTGCCAAAACGTGTTTATTTCTGCTGAAAAACACGTTTTGACAATTTCTGATCACTGGGGTTAAGGGCTGACTCAGTGTGCTCTTCTGAGCCAAGCAGTTACACTGTGATTCCAAGTGCTGAAAAAAAGCGTTTATTTCGGGCTGAAAAACACGTTTTGAAAACTGTGCTGTTCCTGCCCTATAACTTACATGGGGGTGACCAAAGTTGCCAAAACGTGTTTATTTCTGCTGAAAAACACGTTTTGACAATTTCTGATCACTGGGGTTAAGGGCTGACTCAGTGTGCTCTTCTGAGCCAAGCAGTTACACTGTGATTCCAAGTGCTGAAAAAAAGCGTTTATTTCGAGCTGAAAAACACGTTTTGAAAACTGTGCTGTTCCTGCCCTATAACTTACATGGGGTTGACCAAAGTTGCCAAAACGTGTTTATTTCTGCTGAAAAACACGTTTTGACAATTTCTGCACACTGGGGTTAAGGGCTGAGTCAGTGTGCTCTTCTGAGCCAGGCAGTTACACTGCGATTCCAAGGGCTGAGAAAACGCGTTTATTTCGGGCTGAAAAACACGTTTTGAAAACTGTGTTGTTCCTGCCCTATAACTTACATGGGGGTGACCAAAGTTGCCAAAACGTGTTTATTTCTGCTGAAAAACACGTTTTGACAATTTCTGATCACTGGGGTTAAGGGCTGACTCAGTGTGCTCTTCTGAGCCAAGCAGTTACACTGTGATTCCAAGTGCTGAAAAAAAGCGTTTATTTCGGGCTGAAAAACACGTTTTGAAAACTGTGCTGTTCCTGCCCTATAACTTACATGGGGGTGACCAAAGTTGCCAAAACGTGTTTATTTCTGCTGAAAAACACGTTTTGACAATTTCTGATCACTGGGGTGTAGGGCTGACTCAGTGTGCTCTTCTGAGCCAAGCAGTTACACTGTGATTCCAAGTGCTGAAAAAAAGCGTTTATTTCGGGCTGAAAAACACGTTTTGAAAACTGTGCTGTTCCTGCCCTATAACTTACATGGGGGTGACCAAAGTTGCCAAAACGTGTTTATTTCTGCTGAAAAACACGTTTTGACAATTTCTGCACACTGGGGTTAAGGGCTGAGTCAGTGTGCTCTTCTGAGCCAGGCAGTTACACTGCGATTCTAAGGGCTGAGAAAACGCGTTTATTTCGGGCTGAAAAACACGTTTTGAAAACTGTGCTGTTCCTGCCCTATAACTTACATGGGGGTGACCAAAGTTGCCAAAACGTGTTTATTTCTGCTGAAAAACACGTTTTGACAATTTCTGATCACTGGGGTTAAGGGCTGACTCAGTGTGCTCTTCTGAGCCAAGCAGTTACACTGTGATTCCAAGTGCTGAAAAAAAGCGTTTATTTCGGGCTGAAAAACACGTTTTGAAAACTGTGCTGTTCCTGCCCTATAACTTACATGGGGTTGACCAAAGTTGCCAAAACGTGTTTATTTCTGCTGAAAAACACGTTTTGACAATTTCTGCACACTGGGGTTAAGGGCTGAGTCAGTGTGCTCTTCTGAGCCAGGCAGTTACACTGCGATTCCAAGGGCTGAGAAAACGCGTTTATTTCGGGCAGAAAAACACGTTTTGAAAACTGTGTTGTTCCTGCCCTATAACTTACATGGGGGTGACCAAAGTTGCCAAAACGTGTTTATTTCTGCTGAAAAACACGTTTTGACAATTTCTGATCATTGGGGTTAAGGGCTGACTCAGTGTGCTCTTCTGAGCCAAGCAGTTACACTGTGATTCCAAGTGCTGAAAAAAAGCGTTTATTTCGGGCTGAAAAACACGTTTTGAAAACTGTGCTGTTCCTGCCCTATAACTTACATGGGGGTGACCAAAGTTGCCAAAACGTGTTTATTTCTGCTGAAAAACATGTTTTGAAAATTTCTGATCACTGGGGTTAAGGGCTGACTCTGTGTGCTCTTCTGAGCCAAGCAGTTACACTGCGATTCTAAGGGCTGAGAAAACGCGTTTATTTCGGGCTGAAAAACACGTTTTGAAAACTGTGCTGTTCCTGCCCTATAACTTACATGGGGGTGACCAAAGTTGCCAAAACGTGTTTATTTCTGCTGAAAAACATGTTTTGACAATTTCTGATCACTGGGGTTAAGGGCTGACTCTGTGTGCTCTTCTGAGCCAGGCAGTTACACTACGATTCTAAGGGCTGAGAAAACGCGTTTATTTCGGGCTGAAAAACACGTTTTGAAAACTGTGCTGTTCCTGCCCTATAACTTACATGGGGGTGACCAAAGTTGCCAAAACGTGTTTATTTCTGCTGAAAAACACGTTTTGACAATTTCTGATCACTGGGGTTAAGGGCTGAGTCAGTGTGCTCTTCTGAGCCAGGCAGTTACACTGCGATTCCAAGGGCTGAGAAAAAGCGTTTATTTCGGGCTGAAAAACACGTTTTGAAAACTGTGCTGTTCCAGCCATATAACTTACATGGGGGAGACCAAAGTTGCCAAAACGTGTTTATTTCTGCTGAAAAACACGTTTTGACAATTTCTGATCACTGGGGTTAAGGGCTGACTCAGTGTGCTCTTCGGAGCCAGGCAGTTACACTGCGATTCCAAGGGCTGAGAAAAAGCGTTTATTTCGGGCTGAAAAACACGTTTTGAAAACTGTGCTGTTCCTGCCCTATAACTTACATGGGGGTGACCAAAGTTGCCAAAACGTGTTTATTTCTGCTGAAAAACACGTTTTGACAATTTCTGCACACTGGGGTTAAGGGCTGAGTCAGTGTGCTCTTCTGAGCCAGGCAGTTACACTGCGATTCTAAGGGCTGAGAAAACGCGTTTATTTCGGGCTGAAAAACACGTTTTGAAAACTGTGCTGTTCCTGCCCTATAACTTACATGGGGGTGACCAAAGTTGCCAAAACGTGTTTATTTCTGCTGAAAAACAAGTTTTGACAATTTCTGATCACTGGGGTTAAGGGCTGAGTCAGTGTGCTCTTCTGAGCCAGGCAGTTACACTGCGATTCCAAGGGCTGAGAAAAAGCGTTTATTTCGGGCTGAAAAACACGTTTTGAAAACTGTGCTGTTCCAGCCATATAACTTACATGGGGGAGACCAAAGTTGCCAAAACGTGTTTATTTCTGCTGAAAAACACGTTTTGACAATTTCTGATAACTGGGGTTAAGGGCTGACTCAGTGTGCTCTTCGGAGCCAGGCAGTTACACTGCGATTCCAAGGGCTGAGAAAAAGCGTTTATTTCGGGCTGAAAAACACGTTTTGAAAACTGTGCTGTTCCTGCCCTATAACTTACATGGGGGTGACCAAAGTTGCCAAAACGTGTTTATTTCTGCTGAAAAACACGTTTTGACAATTTCTGATCACTGGGGTGTAGGGCTGACTCAGTGTGCTCTTCTGAGCCAAGCAGTTACACTGTGATTCCAAGTGCTGAAAAAAAGCGTTTATTTCGGGCTGAAAAACACGTTTTGAAAACTGTGCTGTTCCTGCCCTATAACTTACATGGGGTTGACCAAAGTTGCCAAAACGTGTTTATTTCTGCTGAAAAACACGTTTTGACAATTTCTGCACACTGGGGTTAAGGGCTGAGTCAGTGTGCTCTTCTGAGCCAGGCAGTTACACTGCGATTCCAAGGGCTGAGAAAACGCGTTTATTTCGGGCTGAAAAACACGTTTTGAAAACTGTGCTGTTCCTGCCCTATAACTTACATGGGGGTGACCAAAGTTGCCAAAACGTGTTTATTTCTGCTGAAAAACATGTTTTGACAATTTCTGATCACTGGGGTTAAGGGCTGACTCTGTGTGCTCTTCTGAGCCAAGCAGTTACACTGCGATTCTAAGGGCTGAGAAAACGCGTTTATTTCGGGCTGAAAAACACGTTTTGAAAACTGTGCTGTTCCTGCCCTATAACTTACATGGGGGTGACCAAAGTTGCCAAAACGTGTTTATTTCTGCTGAAAAACATGTTTTGACAATTTCTGATCACTGGGGTTAAGGGCTGACTCTGTGTGCTCTTCTGAGCCAAGCAGTTACACTGCGATTCTAAGGGCTGAGAAAACGCGTTTATTTCGGGCTGAAAAACACGTTTTGAAAACTGTGCTGTTCCTGCCCTATAACTTACATGGGGGTGACCAAAGTTGCCAAAACGTGTTTATTTCTGCTGAAAAACATGTTTTGACAATTTCTGATCACTGGGGTTAAGGGCTGACTCTGTGTGCTCTTCTGAGCCAGGCAGTTACACTACGATTCTAAGGGCTGAGAAAACGCGTTTATTTCGGGCTGAAAAACACGTTTTGAAAACTGTGCTGTTCCTGCCCTATAACTTACATGGGGGTGACCAAAGTTGCCAAAACGTGTTTATTTCTGCTGAAAAACACGTTTTGACAATTTCTGATCACTGGGGTTAAGGGCTGAGTCAGTGTGCTCTTCTGAGCCAGGCAGTTACACTGCGATTCCAAGGGCTGAGAAAAAGCGTTTATTTCGGGCTGAAAAACACGTTTTGAAAACTGTGCTGTTCCAGCCATATAACTTACATGGGGGAGACCAAAGTTGCCAAAACGTGTTTATTTCTGCTGAAAAACACGTTTTGACAATTTCTGATCACTGGGGTTAAGGGCTGACTCAGTGTGCTCTTCGGAGCCAGGCAGTTACACTGCGATTCCAAGGGCTGAGAAAAAGCGTTTATTTCGGGCTGAAAAACACGTTTTGAAAACTGTGCTGTTCCTGCCCTATAACTTACATGGGGGTGACCAAAGTTGCCAAAACGTGTTTATTTCTGCTGAAAAACACGTTTTGACAATTTCTGCACACTGGGGTTAAGGGCTGAGTCAGTGTGCTCTTCTGAGCCAGGCAGTTACACTGCGATTCTAAGGGCTGAGAAAACGCGTTTATTTCGGGCTGAAAAACACGTTTTGAAAACTGTGCTGTTCCTGCCCTATAACTTACATGGGGGTGACCAAAGTTGCCAAAACGTGTTTATTTCTGCTGAAAAACAAGTTTTGACAATTTCTGATCACTGGGGTTAAGGGCTGAGTCAGTGTGCTCTTCTGAGCCAGGCAGTTACACTGCGATTCCAAGGGCTGAGAAAAAGCGTTTATTTCGGGCTGAAAAACACGTTTTGAAAACTGTGCTGTTCCAGCCATATAACTTACATGGGGGAGACCAAAGTTGCCAAAACGTGTTTATTTCTGCTGAAAAACACGTTTTGACAATTTCTGATAACTGGGGTTAAGGGCTGACTCAGTGTGCTCTTCGGAGCCAGGCAGTTACACTGCGATTCCAAGGGCTGAGAAAAAGCGTTTATTTCGGGCTGAAAAACACGTTTTGAAAACTGTGCTGTTCCTGCCCTATAACTTACATGGGGGTGACCAAAGTTGCCAAAACGTGTTTATTTCTGCTGAAAAACACGTTTTGACAATTTCTGATCACTGGGGTGTAGGGCTGACTCAGTGTGCTCTTCTGAGCCAAGCAGTTACACTGTGATTCCAAGTGCTGAAAAAAAGCGTTTATTTCGGGATGAAAAACACGTTTTGAAAACTGTGCTGTTCCTGCCCTATAACTTACATGGGGTTGACCAAAGTTGCCAAAACGTGTTTATTTCTGCTGAAAAACACGTTTTGACAATTTCTGCACACTGGGGTTAAGGGCTGAGTCAGTGTGCTCTTCTGAGCCAGGCAGTTACACTGCGATTCCAAGGGCTGAGAAAACGCGTTTATTTCGGGCTGAAAAACACGTTTTGAAAACTGTGCTGTTCCTGCCCTATAACTTACATGGGGGTGACCAAAGTTGCCAAAACGTGTTTATTTCTGCTGAAAAACATGTTTTGACAATTTCTGATCACTGGGGTTAAGGGCTGACTCTGTGTGCTCTTCTGAGCCAAGCAGTTACACTGCGATTCTAAGGGCTGAGAAAACGCGTTTATTTCGGGCTGAAAAACACGTTTTGAAAACTGTGCTGTTCCTGCCCTATAACTTACATGGGGGTGACCAAAGTTGCCAAAACGTGTTTATTTCTGCTGAAAAACATGTTTTGACAATTTCTGATCACTGGGGTTAAGGGCTGACTCTGTGTGCTCTTCTGAGCCAAGCAGTTACACTGCGATTCCAAGGGCTGAGAAAACGCGTTTATTTCGGGCTGAAAAACACGTTTTGAAAACTGTGTTGTTCCTGCCCTATAACTTACATGGGGGTGACCAAAGTTGCCAAAACGTGTTTATTTCTGCTGAAAAACACGTTTTGACAATTTCTGATCACTGGGGTTAAGGGCTGACTCAGTGTGCTCTTCTGAGCCAAGCAGTTACACTGTGATTCCAAGTGCTGAAAAAAAGCGTTTATTTCGGGCTGAAAAACACGTTTTGAAAACTGTGCTGTTCCTGCCCTATAACTTACATGGGGGTGACCAAAGTTGCCAAAACGTGTTTATTTCTGCTGAAAAACACGTTTTGACAATTTCTGATCACTGGGGTTAAGGGCTGACTCAGTGTGCTCTTCTGAGCCAAGCAGTTACACTGTGATTCCAAGTGCTGAAAAAAAGCGTTTATTTCGAGCTGAAAAACACGTTTTGAAAACTGTGCTGTTCCTGCCCTATAACTTACATGGGGTTGACCAAAGTTGCCAAAACGTGTTTATTTCTGCTGAAAAACACGTTTTGACAATTTCTGCACACTGGGGTTAAGGGCTGAGTCAGTGTGCTCTTCTGAGCCAGGCAGTTACACTGCGATTCCAAGGGCTGAGAAAACGCGTTTATTTCAGGCTGAAAAACACGTTTTGAAAACTGTGTTGTTCCTGCCCTATAACTTACATGGGGGTGACCAAAGTTGCCAAAACGTGTTTATTTCTGCTGAAAAACACGTTTTGACAATTTCTGATCACTGGGGTTAAGGGCTGACTCAGTGTGCTCTTCTGAGCCAAGCAGTTACACTGTGATTCCAAGTGCTGAAAAAAAGCGTTTATTTCGGGCTGAAAAACACGTTTTGAAAACTGTGCTGTTCCTGCCCTATAACTTACATGGGGGTGACCAAAGTTGCCAAAACGTGTTTATTTCTGCTGAAAAACACGTTTTGACAATTTCTGATCACTGGGGTGTAGGGCTGACTCAGTGTGCTCTTCTGAGCCAAGCAGTTACACTGTGATTCCAAGTGCTGAAAAAAAGCGTTTATTTCGGGCTGAAAAACACGTTTTGAAAACTGTGCTGTTCCTGCCCTATAACTTACATGGGGGTGACCAAAGTTGCCAAAACGTGTTTATTTCTGCTGAAAAACACGTTTTGACAATTTCTGCACACTGGGGTTAAGGGCTGAGTCAGTGTGCTCTTCTGAGCCAGGCAGTTACACTGCGATTCTAAGGGCTGAGAAAACGCGTTTATTTCGGGCTGAAAAACACGTTTTGAAAACTGTGCTGTTCCTGCCCTATAACTTACATGGGGGTGACCAAAGTTGCCAAAACGTGTTTATTTCTGCTGAAAAACACGTTTTGACAATTTCTGATCACTGGGGTTAAGGGCTGACTCAGTGTGCTCTTCTGAGCCAAGCAGTTACACTGTGATTCCAAGTGCTGAAAAAAAGCGTTTATTTCGGGCTGAAAAACACGTTTTGAAAACTGTGCTGTTCCTGCCCTATAACTTACATGGGGTTGACCAAAGTTGCCAAAACGTGTTTATTTCTGCTGAAAAACACGTTTTGACAATTTCTGCACACTGGGGTTAAGGGCTGACTCAGTGTGCTCTTCTGAGCCAAGCAGTTACACTGTGATTCCAAGTGCTGAAAAAAAGCGTTTATTTCGGGCTGAAAAACACGTTTTGAAAACTGTGCTGTTAATGCCCTATAACTTACATGGGGGTGACCAAAGTTGCCAAAACGTGTTTATTTCTGCTGAAAAACATGTTTTGACAATTTCTGATCACTGGGGTTAAGGGCTGACTCTGTGTGCTCTTCTGAGCCAAGCAGTTACACTGCGATTCTAAGGGCTGAGAAAACGCGTTTATTTCGGGCTGAAAAACACGTTTTGAAAACTGTGCTGTTCCTGCCCTATAACTTACATGGGGGTGACCAAAGTTGCCAAAACGTGTTTATTTCTGCTGAAAAACACGTTTTGACAATTTCTGATCACTGGGGTGTAGGGCTGACTCAGTGTGCTCTTCTGAGCCAAGCAGTTACACTGTGATTCCAAGTGCTGAAAAAAAGCGTTTATTTCGGGCTGAAAAACACGTTTTGAAAACTGTGCTGTTCCTGCCCTATAACTTACATGGGGTTGACCAAAGTTGCCAAAACGTGTTTATTTCTGCTGAAAAACACGTTTTGACAATTTCTGCACACTGGGGTTAAGGGCTGAGTCAGTGTGCTCTTCTGAGCCAGGCAGTTACACTGCGATTCCAAGGGCTGAGAAAACGCGTTTATTTCGGGCTGAAAAACACGTTTTGAAAACTGTGTTGTTCCTGCCCTATAACTTACATGGGGGTGACCAAAGTTGCCAAAACGTGTTTATTTCTGCTGAAAAACACGTTTTGACAATTTCTGATCACTGGGGTTAAGGGCTGACTCAGTGTGCTCTTCTGAGCCAAGCAGTTACACTGTGATTCCAAGTGCTGAAAAAAAGCGTTTATTTCGGGCTGAAAAACACGTTTTGAAAACTGTGCTGTTCCTGCCCTATAACTTACATGGGGTTGACCAAAGTTGCCAAAACGTGTTTATTTCTGCTGAAAAACACGTTTTGACAATTTCTGCACACTGGGGTTAAGGGCTGAGTCAGTGTGCTCTTCTGAGCCAGGCAGTTACACTGCGATTCCAAGGGCTGAGAAAACGCGTTTATTTCGGGCTGAAAAACACGTTTTGAAAACTGTGCTGTTCCTGCCCTATAACTTACATGGGGGTGACCAAAGTTGCCAAAACGTGTTTATTTCTGCTGAAAAACATGTTTTGACAATTTCTGATCACTGGGGTTAAGGGCTGACTCTGTGTGCTCTTCTGAGCCAAGCAGTTACACTGCGATTCTAAGGGCTGAGAAAACGCGTTTATTTCGGGCTGAAAAACACGTTTTGAAAACTGTGCTGTTCCTGCCCTATAACTTACATGGGGGTGACCAAAGTTGCCAAAACGTGTTTATTTCTGCTGAAAAACATGTTTTGACAATTTCTGATCACTGGGGTTAAGGGCTGACTCTGTGTGCTCTTCTGAGCCAAGCAGTTACACTGCGATTCTAAGGGCTGAGAAAACGCGTTTATTTCGGGCTGAAAAACACGTTTTGAAAACTGTGCTGTTCCTGCCCTATAACTTACATGGGGGTGACCAAAGTTGCCAAAACGTGTTTATTTCTGCTGAAAAACAAGTTTTGACAATTTCTGATCACTGGGGTTAAGGGCTGAGTCAGTGTGCTCTTCTGAGCCAGGCAGTTACACTGCGATTCCAAGGGCTGAGAAAAAGCGTTTATTTCGGGCTGAAAAACACGTTTTGAAAACTGTGCTGTTCCTGCCCTATAACTTACATGGGGGTGACCAAAGTTGCCAAAACGTGTTTATTTCTGCTGAAAAACATGTTTTGACAATTTCTGATCACTGGGGTTAAGGGCTGACTCTGTGTGCTCTTCTGAGCCAAGCAGTTACACTGCGATTCTAAGGGCTGAGAAAACGCGTTTATTTCGGGCTGAAAAACACGTTTTGAAAACTGTGCTGTTCCTGCCCTATAACTTACATGGGGGTGACCAAAGTTGCCAAAACGTGTTTATTTCTGCTGAAAAACACGTTTTGACAATTTCTGATCACTGGGGTGTAGGGCTGACTCAGTGTGCTCTTCTGAGCCAAGCAGTTACACTGTGATTCCAAGTGCTGAAAAAAAGCGTTTATTTCGGGCTGATAAACACGTTTTGAAAACTGTGCTGTTCCTGCCCTATAACTTACATGGGGTTGACCAAAGTTGCCAAAACGTGTTTATTTCTGCTGAAAAACACGTTTTGACAATTTCTGCACACTGGGGTTAAGGGCTGAGTCAGTGTGCTCTTCTGAGCCAGGCAGTTACACTGCGATTCCAAGGGCTGAGAAAACGCGTTTATTTCGGGCTGAAAAACACGTTTTGAAAACTGTGTTGTTCCTGCCCTATAACTTACATGGGGGTGACCAAAGTTGCCAAAACGTGTTTATTTCTGCTGAAAAACACGTTTTGACAATTTCTGATCACTGGGGTTAAGGGCTGACTCAGTGTGCTCTTCTGAGCCAAGCAGTTACACTGTGATTCCAAGTGCTGAAAAAAAGCGTTTATTTCGGGCTGAAAAACACGTTTTGAAAACTGTGCTGTTCCTGCCCTATAACTTACATGGGGGTGACCAAAGTTGCCAAAACGTGTTTATTTCTGCTGAAAAACATGTTTTGACAATTTCTGATCACTGGGGTTAAGGGCTGACTCTGTGTGCTCTTCTGAGCCAAGCAGTTACACTGCGATTCTAAGGGCTGAGAAAACGCGTTTATTTCGGGCTGAAAAACACGTTTTGAAAACTGTGCTGTTCCTGCCCTATAACTTACATGGGGGTGACCAAAGTTGCCAAAACGTGTTTATTTCTGCTGAAAAACATGTTTTGACAATTTCTGATCACTGGGGTTAAGGGCTGACTCTGTGTGCTCTTCTGAGCCAGGCAGTTACACTACGATTCTAAGGGCTGAGAAAACGCGTTTATTTCGGGCTGAAAAACACGTTTTGAAAACTGTGCTGTTCCTGCCCTATAACTTACATGGGGGTGACCAAAGTTGCCAAAACGTGTTTATTTCTGCTGAAAAACACGTTTTGACAATTTCTGATCACTGGGGTGTAGGGCTGACTCAGTGTGCTCTTCTGAGCCAAGCAGTTACACTGTGATTCCAAGTGCTGAAAAAAAGCGTTTATTTCGGGCTGAAAAACACGTTTTGAAAACTGTGCTGTTCCTGCCCTATAACTTACATGGGGTTGACCAAAGTTGCCAAAACGTGTTTATTTCTGCTGAAAAACACGTTTTGACAATTTCTGCACACTGGGGTTAAGGGCTGAGTCAGTGTGCTCTTCTGAGCCAGGCAGTTACACTGCGATTCCAAGGGCTGAGAAAACGCGTTTATTTCGGGCTGAAAAACACGTTTTGAAAACTGTGCTGTTCCTGCCCTATAACTTACATGGGGGTGACCAAAGTTGCCAAAACGTGTTTATTTCTGCTGAAAAACATGTTTTGACAATTTCTGATCACTGGGGTTAAGGGCTGACTCTGTGTGCTCTTCTGAGCCAAGCAGTTACACTGCGATTCTAAGGGCTGAGAAAACGCGTTTATTTCGGGCTGAAAAACACGTTTTGAAAACTGTGCTGTTCCTGCCCTATAACTTACATGGGGGTGACCAAAGTTGCCAAAACGTGTTTATTTCTGCTGAAAAACATGTTTTGACAATTTCTGATCACTGGGGTTAAGGGCTGACTCTGTGTGCTCTTCTGAGCCAAGCAGTTACACTGCGATTCTAAGGGCTGAGAAAACGCGTTTATTTCGGGCTGAAAAACACGTTTTGAAAACTGTGCTGTTCCTGCCCTATAACTTACATGGGGGTGACCAAAGTTGCCAAAACGTGTTTATTTCTGCTGAAAAACAAGTTTTGACAATTTCTGATCACTGGGGTTAAGGGCTGAGTCAGTGTGCTCTTCTGAGCCAGGCAGTTACACTGCGATTCCAAGGGCTGAGAAAAAGCGTTTATTTCGGGCTGAAAAACACGTTTTGAAAACTGTGCTGTTCCAGCCATATAACTTACATGGGGGAGACCAAAGTTGCCAAAACGTGTTTATTTCTGCTGAAAAACACGTTTTGACAATTTCTGATCACTGGGGTTAAGGGCTGACTCAGTGTGCTCTTCGGAGCCAGGCAGTTACACTGCGATTCCAAGGGCTGAGAAAAAGCGTTTATTTCGGGCTGAAAAACACGTTTTGAAAACTGTGCTGTTCCAGCCATATAACTTACATGGGGGAGACCAAAGTTGCCAAAACGTGTTTATTTCTGCTGAAAAACACGTTTTGACAATTTCTGATCACTGGGGTTAAGGGCTGACTCAGTGTGCTCTTCTGAGCCAGGCAGTTACACTGCGATTCCAAGGGATGAGAAAAAGCGTTTATTTCGGGCTGAAAAACACGTTTTGAAAACTGTGCTGTTCCTGCCCTATAACTTACATGGGGGTGACCAAAGTTGCCAAAACGTGTTTATTTCTGCTGAAAAACACGTTTTGACAATTTCTGCACACTGGGGTTAAGGGCTGAGTCAGTGTGCTCTTCTGAGCCAGGCAGTTACACTACGATTCTAAGGGCTGAGAAAACGCGTTTATTTCGGGCTGAAAAACACGTTTTGAAAACTGTGCTGTTCCTGCCCTATAACTTACATGGGGGTGACCAAAGTTGCCAAAACGTGTTTATTTCTGCTGAAAAACACGTTTTGACAATTTCTGATCACTGGGGTGTAGGGCTGACTCAGTGTGCTCTTCTGAGCCAAGCAGTTACACTGTGATTCCAAGTGCTGAAAAAAAGCGTTTATTTCGGGCTGAAAAACACGTTTTGAAAACTGTGCTGTTCCTGCCCTATAACTTACATGGGGGTGACCAAAGTTGCCAAAACGTGTTTATTTCTGCTGAAAAACACGTTTTGACAATTTCTGCACACTGGGGTTAAGGGCTGAGTCAGTGTGCTCTTCTGAGCCAGGCAGTTACACTGCGATTCTAAGGGCTGAGAAAACGCGTTTATTTCGGACTGAAAAACACGTTTTGAAAACTGTGCTGTTCCTGCCCTATAACTTACATGGGGGTGACCAAAGTTGCCAAAACGTGTTTATTTCTGCTGAAAAACACGTTTTGACAATTTCTGATCACTGGGGTTAAGGGCTGACTCAGTGTGCTCTTCTGAGCCAAGCAGTTACACTGTGATTCCAAGTGCTGAAAAAAAGCGTTTATTTCGGGCTGAAAAACACGTTTTGAAAACTGTGCTGTTCCTGCCCTATAACTTACATGGGGTTGACCAAAGTTGCCAAAACGTGTTTATTTCTGCTGAAAAACACGTTTTGACAATTTCTGCACACTGGGGTTAAGGGCTGAGTCAGTGTGCTCTTCTGAGCCAGGCAGTTACACTGCGATTCCAAGGGCTGAGAAAACGCGTTTATTTCGGGCAGAAAAACACGTTTTGAAAACTGTGTTGTTCCTGCCCTATAACTTACATGGGGGTGACCAAAGTTGCCAAAACGTGTTTATTTCTGCTGAAAAACACGTTTTGACAATTTCTGATCACTGGGGTTAAGGGCTGACTCAGTGTGCTCTTCTGAGCCAAGCAGTTACACTGTGATTCCAAGTGCTGAAAAAAAGCGTTTATTTCGGGCTGAAAAACACGTTTTGAAAACTGTGCTGTTCCTGCCCTATAACTTACATGGGGGTGACCAAAGTTGCCAAAACGTGTTTATTTCTGCTGAAAAACATGTTTTGACAATTTCTGATCACTGGGGTTAAGGGCTGACTCTGTGTGCTCTTCTGAGCCAAGCAGTTACACTGCGATTCTAAGGGCTGAGAAAACGCGTTTATTTCAGGCTGAAAAACACGTTTTGAAAACTGTGCTGTTCCTGCCCTATAACTTACATGGGGGTGACCAAAGTTGCCAAAACGTGTTTATTTCTGCTGAAAAACATGTTTTGACAATTTCTGATCACTGGGGTTAAGGGCTGACTCTGTGTGCTCTTCTGAGCCAGGCAGTTACACTACGATTCTAAGGGCTGAGAAAACGCGTTTATTTCGGGCTGAAAAACACGTTTTGAAAACTGTGCTGTTCCTGCCCTATAACTTACATGGGGGTGACCAAAGTTGCCAAAACGTGTTTATTTCTGCTGAAAAACACGTTTTGACAATTTCTGATCACTGGGGTGTAGGGCTGACTCAGTGTGCTCTTCTGAGCCAAGCAGTTACACTGTGATTCCAAGTGCTGAAAAAAAGCGTTTATTTCGGGCTGAAAAACACGTTTTGAAAACTGTGCTGTTCCTGCCCTATAACTTACATGGGGTTGACCAAAGTTGCCAAAACGTGTTTATTTCTGCTGAAAAACACGTTTTGACAATTTCTGCACACTGGGGTTAAGGGCTGAGTCAGTGTGCTCTTCTGAGCCAGGCAGTTACACTGCGATTCCAAGGGCTGAGAAAACGCGTTTATTTCGGGCTGAAAAACACGTTTTGAAAACTGTGCTGTTCCTGCCCTATAACTTACATGGGGGTGACCAAAGTTGCCAAAACGTGTTTATTTCTGCTGAAAAACATGTTTTGACAATTTCTGATCACTGGGGTTAAGGGCTGACTCTGTGTGCTCTTCTGAGCCAAGCAGTTACACTGCGATTCTAAGGGCTGAGAAAACGCGTTTATTTCGGGCTGAAAAACACGTTTTGAAAACTGTGCTGTTCCTGCCCTATAACTTACATGGGGGTGACCAAAGTTGCCAAAACGTGTTTATTTCTGCTGAAAAACATGTTTTGACAATTTCTGATCACTGGGGTTAAGGGCTGACTCTGTGTGCTCTTCTGAGCCAAGCAGTTACACTGCGATTCTAAGGGCTGAGAAAACGCGTTTATTTCGGGCTGAAAAACACGTTTTGAAAACTGTGCTGTTCCTGCCCTATAACTTACATGGGGGTGACCAAAGTTGCCAAAACGTGTTTATTTCTGCTGAAAAACAAGTTTTGACAATTTCTGATCACTGGGGTTAAGGGCTGAGTCAGTGTGCTCTTCTGAGCCAGGCAGTTACACTGCGATTCCAAGGGCTGAGAAAAAGCGTTTATTTCGGGCTGAAAAACACGTTTTGAAAACTGTGCTGTTCCAGCCATATAACTTACATGGGGGAGACCAAAGTTGCCAAAACGTGTTTATTTCTGCTGAAAAACACGTTTTGACAATTTCTGATCACTGGGGTTAAGGGCTGACTCAGTGTGCTCTTCGGAGCCAGGCAGTTACACTGCGATTCCAAGGGCTGAGAAAAAGCGTTTATTTCGGGCTGAAAAACACGTTTTGAAAACTGTGCTGTTCCTGCCCTATAACTTACATGGGGGTGACCAAAGTTGCCAAAACGTGTTTATTTCTGCTGAAAAACACGTTTTGACAATTTCTGCACACTGGGGTTAAGGGCTGAGTCAGTGTGCTCTTCTGAGCCAGGCAGTTACACTACGATTCTAAGGGCTGAGAAAACGCGTTTATTTCGGGCTGAAAAACACGTTTTGAAAACTGTGCTGTTCCTGCCCTATAACTTACATGGGGGTGACCAAAGTTGCCAAAACGTGTTTATTTCTGCTGAAAAACACGTTTTGACAATTTCTGATCACTGGGGTTAAGGGCTGACTCAGTGTGCTCTTCTGAGCCAAGCAGTTACACTGTGATTCCAAGTGCTGAAAAAAAGCGTTTATTTCGGGCTGAAAAACACGTTTTGAAAACTGTGCTGTTAATGCCCTATAACTTACATGGGGGTGACCAAAGTTGCCAAAACGTGTTTATTTCTGCTGAAAAACACGTTTTGACAATTTCTGCACACTGGGGTTAAGGGCTGAGTCAGTGTGCTCTTCTGAGCCAGGCAGTTACACTGCGATTCCAAGGGCTGAGAAAACGCGTTTATTTCGGGCTGAAAAACACGTTTTGAAAACTGTGTTGTTCCTGCCGTATAACTTACATGGGGGTGACCAAAGTTGCCAAAACGTGTTTATTTCTGCTGAAAAACACGTTTTGACAATTTCTGATCACTGGGGTTAAGGGCTGACTCAGTGTGCTCTTCTGAGCCAAGCAGTTACACTGTGATTCCAAGTGCTGAAAAAAAGCGTTTATTTCGGGCTGAAAAACACGTTTTGAAAACTGTGCTGTTCCTGCCCTATAACTTACATGGGGGTGACCAAAGTTGCCAAAACGTGTTTATTTCTGCTGAAAAACACGTTTTGACAATTTCTGATCACTGGGGTTAAGGGCTGACTCAGTGTGCTCTTCTGAGCCAGGCAGTTACACTGCGATTCCAAGGGCTGAGAAAACGCGTTTATTTCGGGCAGAAAAACACGTTTTGAAAACTGTGTTGTTCCTGCCCTATAACTTACATGGGGGTGACCAAAGTTGCCAAAACGTGTTTATTTCTGCTGAAAAACACGTTTTGACAATTTCTGATCACTGGGGTTAAGGGCTGACTCAGTGTGCTCTTCTGAGCCAAGCAGTTACACTGTGATTCCAAGTGCTGAAAAAAAGCGTTTATTTCGGGCTGAAAAACACGTTTTGAAAACTGTGCTGTTCCTGCCCTATAACTTACATGGGGGTGACCAAAGTTGCCAAAACGTGTTTATTTCTGCTGAAAAACATGTTTTGACAATTTCTGATCACTGGGGTTAAGGGCTGACTCTGTGTGCTCTTCTGAGCCAAGCAGTTACACTGCGATTCTAAGGGCTGAGAAAACGCGTTTATTTCGGGCTGAAAAACACGTTTTGAAAACTGTGCTGTTCCTGCCCTATAACTTACATGGGGGTGACCAAAGTTGCCAAAACGTGTTTATTTCTGCTGAAAAACACGTTTTGACAATTTCTGATCACTGGGGTGTAGGGCTGACTCAGTGTGCTCTTCTGAGCCAAGCAGTTACACTGTGATTCCAAGTGCTGAAAAAAAGCGTTTATTTCGGGCTGAAAAACACGTTTTGAAAACTGTGCTGTTCCTGCCCTATAACTTACATGGGGTTGACCAAAGTTGCCAAAACGTGTTTATTTCTGCTGAAAAACACGTTTTGACAATTTCTGCACACTGGGGTTAAGGGCTGAGTCAGTGTGCTCTTCTGAGCCAGGCAGTTACACTGCGATTCCAAGGGCTGAGAAAACGCGTTTATTTCGGGCTGAAAAACACGTTTTGAAAACTGTGTTGTTCCTGCCCTATAACTTACATGGGGGTGACCAAAGTTGCCAAAACGTGTTTATTTCTGCTGAAAAACACGTTTTGACAATTTCTGATCACTGGGGTTAAGGGCTGACTCAGTGTGCTCTTCTGAGCCAAGCAGTTACACTGTGATTCCAAGTGCTGAAAAAAAGCGTTTATTTCGGGCTGAAAAACACGTTTTGAAAACTGTGCTGTTCCTGCCCTATAACTTACATGGGGGTGACCAAAGTTGCCAAAACGTGTTTATTTCTGCTGAAAAACATGTTTTGACAATTTCTGATCACTGGGGTTAAGGGCTGACTCTGTGTGCTCTTCTGAGCCAAGCAGTTACACTGCGATTCTAAGGGCTGAGAAAACGCGTTTATTTCGGGCTGAAAAACACGTTTTGAAAACTGTGCTGTTCCTGCCCTATAACTTACATGGGGGTGACCAAAGTTGCCAAAACGTGTTTATTTCTGCTGAAAAACATGTTTTGACAATTTCTGATCACTGGGGTTAAGGGCTGAATCTGTGTGCTCTTCTGAGCCAAGCAGTTACACTGCGATTCTAAGGGCTGAGAAAACGCGTTTATTTCGGGCTGAAAAACACGTTTTGAAAACTGTGCTGTTCCTGCCCTATAACTTACATGGGGGTGACCAAAGTTGCCAAAACGTGTTTATTTCTGCTGAAAAACAAGTTTTGACAATTTCTGATCACTGGGGTTAAGGGCTGAGTCAGTGTGCTCTTCGGAGCCAGGCAGTTACACTGCGATTCCAAGGGCTGAGAAAAAGCGTTTATTTCGGGCTGAAAAACACGTTTTGAAAACTGTGCTGTTCCTGCCCTATAACTTACATGGGGGTGACCAAAGTTGCCAAAACGTGTTTATTTCTGCTGAAAAACACGTTTTGACAATTTCTGCACACTGGGGTTAAGGGCTGAGTCAGTGTGCTCTTCTGAGCCAGGCAGTTACACTGCGATTCTAAGGGCTGAGAAAACGCGTTTATTTCGGGCTGAAAAACACGTTTTGAAAACTGTGCTGTTCCTGCCCTATAACTTACATGGGGGTGACCAAAGTTGCCAAAACGTGTTTATTTCTGCTGAAAAACACGTTTTGACAATTTCTGATCACTGGGGTTAAGGGCTGACTCAGTGTGCTTCTCTGAGCCAAGCAGTTACACTGTTATTCCAAGTGCTGATGAAAAGCGTTTATTTCGGGCTGAAAAACACGTTTTGAAAACTGTGCTGTTCCTGCCCTATAACTTACATGGGGTTGACCAAAGTTGCCAAAACGTGTTTATTTCTGCTGAAAAACACGTTTTGACAATTTCTGCACACTGGGGTTAAGGGCTGAGTCAGTGTGCTCTTCTGAGCCAGGCAGTTACACTGCGATTCCAAGGGCTGAGAAAACGCGTTTATTTCGGGCTGAAAAACACGTTTTGAAAACTGTGTTGTTCCTGCCCTATAACTTACATGGGGGTGACCAAAGTTGCCAAAACGTGTTTATTTCTGCTGAAAAACACGTTTTGACAATTTCTGATCACTGGGGTTAAGGGCTGACTCAGTGTGCTCTTCTGAGCCAAGCAGTTACACTGTGATTCCAAGTGCTGAAAAAAAGCGTTTATTTCGGGCTGAAAAACACGTTTTGAAAACTGTGCTGTTCCTGCCCTATAACTTACATGGGGGTGACCAAAGTTGCCAAAACGTGTTTATTTCTGCTGAAAAAGACGTTTTGACAATTTCTGATCACTGGGGTGTAGGGCTGACTCAGTGTGCTCTTCTGAGCCAAGCAGTTACACTGTGATTCCAAGTGCTGAAAAAAAGCGTTTATTTCGGGCTGAAAAATACGTTTTGAAAACTGTGCTGTTCCTGCCCTATAACTTACATGGGGGTGACCAAAGTTGCCAAAACGTGTTTATTTCTGCTGAAAAACACGTTTTGACAATTTCTGCACACTGGGGTTAAGGGCTGAGTCAGTGTGCTCTTCTGAGCCAGGCAGTTACACTGCGATTCTAAGGGCTGAGAAAACGCGTTTATTTCGGGCTGAAAAACACGTTTTGAAAACTGTGCTGTTCCTGCCCTATAACTTACATGGGGGTGACCAAAGTTGCCAAAATGTGTTTATTTCTGCTGAAAAACACGTTTTGACAATTTCTGATCACTGGGGTTAAGGGCTGAGTCAGTGTGCTCTTCTGAGCCAGGCAGTTACACTGCGATTCCAAGGGCTGAGAAAACGCGTTTATTTCGGGCAGAAAAACACGTTTTGAAAACTGTGTTGTTCCTGCCCTATAACTTACTTGGGGGTGACCAAAGTTGCCAAAACGTGTTTATTTCTGCTGAAAAACACGTTTTGACAATTTCTGATCACTGGGGTTAAGGGCTGACTCAGTGTGCTCTTCTGAGCCAAGCAGTTACACTGTGATTCCAAGTGCTGAAAAAAAGCGTTTATTTCGGGCTGAAAAACACGTTTTGAAAACTGTGCTGTTCCTGCCCTATAACTTACATGGGGTTGACCAAAGTTGCCAAAACGTGTTTATTTCTGCTGAAAAACACGTTTTGACAATTTCTGCACACTGGGGTTAAGGGCTGAGTCAGTGTGCTCTTCTGAGCCAGGCAGTTACACTGCGATTCCAAGGGCTGAGAAAACGCGTTTATTTCAGGCTGAAAAACACGTTTTTAAAACTGTGCTGTTCCTGCCCTATAACTTACATGGGGGTGACCAAAGTTGCCAAAACGTGTTTATTTCTGCTGAAAAACACGTTTTGACAATTTCTGATCACTGGGGTTAAGGGCTGACTCTGTGTGCTCTTCTGAGCCAAGCAGTTACACTGCGATTCTAAGGGCTGAGAAAACGCGTTTATTTCGGGCTGAAAAACACGTTTTGAAAACTGTGCTGTTCCTGCCCTATAACTTACATGGGGGTGACCAAAGTTGCCAAAACGTGTTTATTTCTGCTGAAAAACAAGTTTTGACAATTTCTGAGCACTGGGGTTAAGGGCTGAGTCAGTGTGCTCTTCTGAGCCAGGCAGTTACACTGCGATTCCAAGGGATGAGAAAAAGCGTTTATTTCGGGCTGAAAAACACGTTTTGAAAACTGTGCTGTTCCTGCCCTATAACTTACATGGGGGTGACCAAAGTTGCCAAAACGTGTTTATTTCTGCTGAAAAACACGTTTTGGCAATTTCTGCACACTGGGGTTAAGGGCTGAGTCAGTGTGCTCTTCTGAGCCAGGCAGTTACACTACGATTCTAAGGGCTGAGAAAACGCGTTTATTTCTGGCTGAAAAACACGTTTTGAAAACTGTGCTGTTCCTGCCCTATAACTTACATGGGGGTGACCAAAGTTGCCAAAACGTGTTTATTTCTGCTGAAAAACACGTTTTGACAATTTCTGATCACTGGGGTGTAGGGCTGACTCAGTGTGCTCTTCTGAGCCAAGCAGTTACACTGTGATTCCAAGTGCTGAAAAAAAGCGTTTATTTCGGGCTGAAAAACACGTTTTGAAAACTGTGCTGTTCCTGCCCTATAACTTACATGGGGGTGACCAAAGTTGCCAAAACGTGTTTATTTCTGCTGAAAAACACGTTTTGACAATTTCTGCACACTGGGGTTAAGGGCTGAGTCAGTGTGCTCTTCTGAGCCAGGCAGTTACACTGCGATTCTAAGGGCTGAGAAAACGCGTTTATTTCGGACTGAAAAACAGGTTTTGAAAACTGTGCTGTTCCTGCCCTATAACTTACATGGGGGTGACCAAAGTTGCCAAAACGTGTTTATTTCTGCTGAAAAACACGTTTTGACAATTTCTGATCACTGGGGTTAAGGGCTGACTCAGTGTGCTCTTCTGAGCCAAGCAGTTACACTGTGATTCCAAGTGCTGAAAAAAAGCGTTTATTTCGGGCTGAAAAACACGTTTTGAAAACTGTGCTGTTCCTGCCCTATAACTTACATGGGGGTGACCAAAGTTGCCAAAACGTGTTTATTTCTGCTGAAAAACATGTTTTGACAATTTCTGATCACTGGGGTTAAGGGCTGACTCTGTGTGCTCTTCTGAGCCAAGCAGTTACACTGCGATTCTAAGGGCTGAGAAAACGCGTTTATTTCGGGCTGAAAAACACGTTTTGAAAACTGTGCTGTTCCTGCCCTATAACTTACATGGGGGTGACCAAAGTTGCCAAAACGTGTTTATTTCTGCTGAAAAACACGTTTTGACAATTTCTGATCACTGGGGTGTAGGGCTGACTCAGTGTGCTCTTCTGAGCCAAGCAGTTACACTGTGATTCCAAGTGCTGAAAAAAAGCGTTTATTTCGGGCTGAAAAACACGTTTTGAAAACTGTGCTGTTCCTGCCCTATAACTTACATGGGGTTGACCAAAGTTGCCAAAACGTGTTTATTTCTGCTGAAAAACACGTTTTGACAATTTCTGCACACTGGGGTTAAGGGCTGAGTCAGTGTGCTCTTCTGAGCCAGGCAGTTACACTGCGATTCCAAGGGCTGAGAAAACGCGTTTATTTCGGGCTGAAAAACACGTTTTGAAAACTGTGTTGTTCCTGCCCTATAACTTACATGGGGGTGACCAAAGTTGCCAAAACGTGTTTATTTCTGCTGAAAAACACGTTTTGACAATTTCTGATCACTGGGGTTAAGGGCTGACTCAGTGTGCTCTTCTGAGCCAAGCAGTTACACTGTGATTCCAAGTGCTGAAAAAAAGCGTTTATTTCGGGCTGAAAAACACGTTTTGAAAACTGTGCTGTTCCTGCCCTATAACTTACATGGGGGTGACCAAAGTTGCCAAAACGTGTTTATTTCTGCTGAAAAACATGTTTTGACAATTTCTGATCACTGGGGTTAAGGGCTGACTCTGTGTGCTCTTCTGAGCCAAGCAGTTACACTGCGATTCTAAGGGCTGAGAAAACGCGTTTATTTCGGGCTGAAAAACACGTTTTGAAAACTGTGCTGTTCCTGCCCTATAACTTACATGGGGGTGACCAAAGTTGCCAAAACGTGTTTATTTCTGCTGAAAAACATGTTTTGACAATTTCTGATCACTGGGGTTAAGGGCTGACTCTGTGTGCTCTTCTGAGCCAAGCAGTTACACTGCGATTCTAAGGGCTGAGAAAACGCGTTTATTTCGGGCTGAAAAACACGTTTTGAAAACTGTGCTGTTCCTGCCCTATAACTTACATGGGGGTGACCAAAGTTGCCAAAACGTGTTTATTTCTGCTGAAAAACAAGTTTTGACAATTTCTGATCACTGGGGTTAAGGGCTGAGTCAGTGTGCTCTTCGGAGCCAGGCAGTTACACTGCGATTCCAAGGGCTGAGAAAAAGCGTTTATTTCGGGCTGAAAAACACGTTTTGAAAACTGTGCTGTTCCTGCCCTATAACTTACATGGGGGTGACCAAAGTTGCCAAAACGTGTTTATTTCTGCTGAAAAACACGTTTTGACAATTTCTGCACACTGGGGTTAAGGGCTGAGTCAGTGTGCTCTTCTGAGCCAGGCAGTTACACTGCGATTCTAAGGGCTGAGAAAACGCGTTTATTTCGGGCTGAAAAACACGTTTTGAAAACTGTGCTGTTCCTGCCCTATAACTTACATGGGGGTGACCAAAGTTGCCAAAACGTGTTTATTTCTGCTGAAAAACACGTTTTGACAATTTCTGATCACTGGGGTTAAGGGCTGACTCAGTGTGCTTCTCTGAGCCAAGCAGTTACACTGTTATTCCAAGTGCTGATGAAAAGCGTTTATTTCGGGCTGAAAAACACGTTTTGAAAACTGTGCTGTTCCTGCCCTATAACTTACATGGGGTTGACCAAAGTTGCCAAAACGTGTTTATTTCTGCTGAAAAACACGTTTTGACAATTTCTGCACACTGGGGTTAAGGGCTGAGTCAGTGTGCTCTTCTGAGCCAGGCAGTTACACTGCGATTCCAAGGGCTGAGAAAACGCGTTTATTTCGGGCTGAAAAACACGTTTTGAAAACTGTGTTGTTCCTGCCCTATAACTTACATGGGGGTGACCAAAGTTGCCAAAACGTGTTTATTTCTGCTGAAAAACACGTTTTGACAATTTCTGATCACTGGGGTTAAGGGCTGACTCAGTGTGCTCTTCTGAGCCAAGCAGTTACACTGTGATTCCAAGTGCTGAAAAAAAGCGTTTATTTCGGGCTGAAAAACACGTTTTGAAAACTGTGCTGTTCCTGCCCTATAACTTACATGGGGGTGACCAAAGTTGCCAAAACGTGTTTATTTCTGCTGAAAAAGACGTTTTGACAATTTCTGATCACTGGGGTGTAGGGCTGACTCAGTGTGCTCTTCTGAGCCAAGCAGTTACACTGTGATTCCAAGTGCTGAAAAAAAGCGTTTATTTCGGGCTGAAAAATACGTTTTGAAAACTGTGCTGTTCCTGCCCTATAACTTACATGGGGGTGACCAAAGTTGCCAAAACGTGTTTATTTCTGCTGAAAAACACGTTTTGACAATTTCTGCACACTGGGGTTAAGGGCTGAGTCAGTGTGCTCTTCTGAGCCAGGCAGTTACACTGCGATTCTAAGGGCTGAGAAAACGCGTTTATTTCGGGCTGAAAAACACGTTTTGAAAACTGTGCTGTTCCTGCCCTATAACTTACATGGGGGTGACCAAAGTTGCCAAAACGTGTTTATTTCTGCTGAAAAACACGTTTTGACAATTTCTGATCACTGGGGTTAAGGGCTGACTCAGTGTGCTCTTCTGAGCCAAGCAGTTACACTGTGATTCCAAGTGCTGAAAAAAAGCGTTTATTTCGGGCTGAAAAACACGTTTTGAAAACTGTGCTGTTCCTGCCCTATAACTTACATGGGGTTGACCAAAGTTGCCAAAACGTGTTTATTTCTGCTGAAAAACACGTTTTGACAATTTCTGCACACTGGGGTTAAGGGCTGAGTCAGTGTGCTCTTCTGAGCCAGGCAGTTACACTGCGATTCCAAGGGCTGAGAAAACGCGTTTATTTCGGGCAGAAAAACACGTTTTGAAAACTGTGTTGTTCCTGCCCTATAACTTACTTGGGGGTGACCAAAGTTGCCAAAACGTGTTTATTTCTGCTGAAAAACACGTTTTGACAATTTCTGATCACTGGGGTTAAGGGCTGACTCAGTGTGCTCTTCTGAGCCAAGCAGTTACACTGTGATTCCAAGTGCTGAAAAAAAGCGTTTATTTCGGGCTGAAAAACACGTTTTGAAAACTGTGCTGTTCCTGCCCTATAACTTACATGGGGTTGACCAAAGTTGCCAAAACGTGTTTATTTCTGCTGAAAAACACGTTTTGACAATTTCTGCACACTGGGGTTAAGGGCTGAGTCAGTGTGCTCTTCTGAGCCAGGCAGTTACACTGCGATTCCAAGGGCTGAGAAAACGCGTTTATTTCAGGCTGAAAAACACGTTTTTAAAACTGTGCTGTTCCTGCCCTATAACTTACATGGGGGTGACCAAAGTTGCCAAAACGTGTTTATTTCTGCTGAAAAACACGTTTTGACAATTTCTGATCACTGGGGTTAAGGGCTGACTCTGTGTGCTCTTCTGAGCCAAGCAGTTACACTGCGATTCTAAGGGCTGAGAAAACGCGTTTATTTCGGGCTGAAAAACACGTTTTGAAAACTGTGCTGTTCCTGCCCTATAACTTACATGGGGGTGACCAAAGTTGCCAAAACGTGTTTATTTCTGCTGAAAAACAAGTTTTGACAATTTCTGAGCACTGGGGTTAAGGGCTGAGTCAGTGTGCTCTTCTGAGCCAGGCAGTTACACTGCGATTCCAAGGGCTGAGAAAAAGCGTTTATTTCGGGCTGAAAAACACGTTTTGAAAACTGTGCTGTTCCAGCCATATAACTTACATGGGGGAGACCAAAGTTGCCAAAACGTGTTTATTTCTGCTGAAAAACACGTTTTGACAATTTCTGATCACTGGGGTTAAGGGCTGACTCAGTGTGCTCTTCTGAGCCAGGCAGTTACACTGCGATTCCAAGGGATGAGAAAAAGCGTTTATTTCGGGCTGAAAAACACGTTTTGAAAACTGTGCTGTTCCTGCCCTATAACTTACATGGGGGTGACCAAAGTTGCCAAAACGTGTTTATTTCTGCTGAAAAACACGTTTTGACAATTTCTGCACACTGGGGTTAAGGGCTGAGTCAGTGTGCTCTTCTGAGCCAGGCAGTTACACTACGATTCTAAGGGCTGAGAAAACGCGTTTATTTCGGGCTGAAAAACACGTTTTGAAAACTGTGCTGTTCCTGCCCTATAACTTACATGGGGGTGACCAAAGTTGCCAAAACGTGTTTATTTCTGCTGAAAAACACGTTTTGACAATTTCTGATCACTGGGGTGTAGGGCTGACTCAGTGTGCTCTTCTGAGCCAAGCAGTTACACTGTGATTCCAAGTGCTGAAAAAAAGCGTTTATTTCGGGCTGAAAAACACGTTTTGAAAACTGTGCTGTTCCTGCCCTATAACTTACATGGGGGTGACCAAAGTTGCCAAAACGTGTTTATTTCTGCTGAAAAACACGTTTTGACAATTTCTGCACACTGGGGTTAAGGGCTGAGTCAGTGTGCTCTTCTGAGCCAGGCAGTTACACTGCGATTCTAAGGGCTGAGAAAACGCGTTTATTTCGGACTGAAAAACAGGTTTTGAAAACTGTGCTGTTCCTGCCCTATAACTTACATGGGGGTGACCAAAGTTGCCAAAACGTGTTTATTTCTGCTGAAAAACACGTTTTGACAATTTCTGATCACTGGGGTTAAGGGCTGACTCAGTGTGCTCTTCTGAGCCAAGCAGTTACACTGTGATTCCAAGTGCTGAAAAAAAGCGTTTATTTCGGGCTGAAAAACACGTTTTGAAAACTGTGCTGTTCCTGCCCTATAACTTACATGGGGTTGACCAAAGTTGCCAAAACGTGTTTATTTCTGCTGAAAAACACGTTTTGACAATTTCTGCACACTGGGGTTAAGGGCTGAGTCAGTGTGCTCTTCTGAGCCAGGCAGTTACACTGCGATTCCAAGGGCTGAGAAAACGCGTTTATTTCGGGCAGAAAAACACGTTTTGAAAACTGTGTTGTTCCTGCCCTATAACTTACATGGGGGTGACCAAAGTTGCCAAAACGTGTTTATTTCTGCTGAAAAACACGTTTTGACAATTTCTGATCACTGGGGTTAAGGGCTGACTCAGTGTGCTCTTCTGAGCCAAGCAGTTACACTGTGATTCCAAGTGCTGAAAAAAAGCGTTTATTTCGGGCTGAAAAACACGTTTTGAAAACTGTGCTGTTCCTGCCCTATAACTTACATGGGGGTGACCAAAGTTGCCAAAACGTGTTTATTTCTGCTGAAAAACATGTTTTGACAATTTCTGATCACTGGGGTTAAGGGCTGACTCTGTGTGCTCTTCTGAGCCAAGCAGTTACACTGCGATTCTAAGGGCTGAGAAAACGCGTTTATTTCGGGCTGAAAAACACGTTTTGAAAAATGTGCTGTTCCTGCCCTATAACTTACATGGGGGTGACCAAAGTTGCCAAAACGTGTTTATTTCTGCTGAAAAACATGTTTTGACAATTTCTGATCACTGGGGTTAAGGGCTGACTCTGTGTGCTCTTCTGAGCCAGGCAGTTACACTACGATTCTAAGGGCTGAGAAAACGCGTTTATTTCGGGCTGAAAAACACGTTTTGAAAACTGTGCTGTTCCTGCCCTATAACTTACATGGGGGTGACCAAAGTTGCCAAAACGTGTTTATTTCTGCTGAAAAACACGTTTTGACAATTTCTGATCACTGGGGTTAAGGGCTGAGTCAGTGTGCTCTTCTGAGCCAGGCAGTTACACTGCGATTCCAAGGGCTGAGAAAAAGCGTTTATTTCGGGCTGAAAAACACGTTTTGAAAACTGTGCTGTTCCTGCCCTATAACTTACATGGGGGTGACCAAAGTTGCCAAAACGTGTTTATTTCTGCTGAAAAACATGTTTTGACAATTTCTGCACACTGGGGTTAAGGGCTGACTCTGTGTGCTCTTCTGAGCCAAGCAGTTACACTGCGATTCTAAGGGCTGAGAAAACGCGTTTATTTCGGGCTGAAAAACACGTTTTGAAAACTGTGCTGTTCCTGCCCTATAACTTACATGGGGGTGACCAAAGTTGCCAAAACGTGTTTATTTCTGCTGAAAAACAAGTTTTGACAATTTCTGATCACTGGGGTTAAGGGCTGAGTCAGTGTGCTCTTCGGAGCCAGGCAGTTACACTGCGATTCCAAGGGCTGAGAAAAAGCGTTTATTTCGGGCTGAAAAACACGTTTTGAAAACTGTGCTGTTCCTGCCCTATAACTTACATGGGGGTGACCAAAGTTGCCAAAACGTGTTTATTTCTGCTGAAAAACACGTTTTGACAATTTCTGCACACTGGGGTTAAGGGCTGAGTCAGTGTGCTCTTCTGAGCCAGGCAGTTACACTGCGATTCTAAGGGCTGAGAAAACGCGTTTATTTCGGGCTGAAAAACACGTTTTGAAAACTGTGCTGTTCCTGCCCTATAACTTACATGGGGGTGACCAAAGTTGCCAAAACGTGTTTATTTCTGCTGAAAAACACGTTTTGACAATTTCTGATCACTGGGGTTAAGGGCTGACTCAGTGTGCTTCTCTGAGCCAAGCAGTTACACTGTTATTCCAAGTGCTGATGAAAAGCGTTTATTTCGGGCTGAAAAACACGTTTTGAAAACTGTGCTGTTCCTGCCCTATAACTTACATGGGGTTGACCAAAGTTGCCAAAACGTGTTTATTTCTGCTGAAAAACACGTTTTGACAATTTCTGCACACTGGGGTTAAGGGCTGAGTCAGTGTGCTCTTCTGAGCCAGGCAGTTACACTGCGATTCCAAGGGCTGAGAAAACGCGTTTATTTCGGGCTGAAAAACACGTTTTGAAAACTGTGTTGTTCCTGCCCTATAACTTACATGGGGGTGACCAAAGTTGCCAAAACGTGTTTATTTCTGCTGAAAAACACGTTTTGACAATTTCTGATCACTGGGGTTAAGGGCTGACTCAGTGTGCTCTTCTGAGCCAAGCAGTTACACTGTGATTCCAAGTGCTGAAAAAAAGCGTTTATTTCGGGCTGAAAAACACGTTTTGAAAACTGTGCTGTTCCTGCCCTATAACTTACATGGGGGTGACCAAAGTTGCCAAAACGTGTTTATTTCTGCTGAAAAAGACGTTTTGACAATTTCTGATCACTGGGGTGTAGGGCTGACTCAGTGTGCTCTTCTGAGCCAAGCAGTTACACTGCGATTCCAAGGGCTGAGAAAACGCGTTTATTTCGGGCAGAAAAACACGTTTTGAAAACTGTGTTGTTCCTGCCCTATAACTTACTTGGGGGTGACCAAAGTTGCCAAAACGTGTTTATTTCTGCTGAAAAACACGTTTTGACAATTTCTGATCACTGGGGTTAAGGGCTGACTCAGTGTGCTCTTCTGAGCCAAGCAGTTACACTGTGATTCCAAGTGCTGAAAAAAAGCGTTTATTTCGGGCTGAAAAACACGTTTTGAAAACTGTGCTGTTCCTGCCCTATAACTTACATGGGGTTGACCAAAGTTGCCAAAACGTGTTTATTTCTGCTGAAAAACACGTTTTGACAATTTCTGCACACTGGGGTTAAGGGCTGAGTCAGTGTGCTCTTCTGAGCCAGGCAGTTACACTGCGATTCCAAGGGCTGAGAAAACGCGTTTATTTCAGGCTGAAAAACACGTTTTTAAAACTGTGCTGTTCCTGCCCTATAACTTACATGGGGGTGACCAAAGTTGCCAAAACGTGTTTATTTCTGCTGAAAAACACGTTTTGACAATTTCTGATCACTGGGGTTAAGGGCTGACTCTGTGTGCTCTTCTGAGCCAAGCAGTTACACTGCGATTCCAAGGGCTGAGAAAACGCGTTTATTTCGGGCTGAAAAACACGTTTTGAAAACTGTGCTGTTCCAGCCATATAACTTACATGGGGGAGACCAAAGTTGCCAAAACGTGTTTATTTCTGCTGAAAAACACGTTTTGACAATTTCTGATCACTGGGGTTAAGGGCTGACTCAGTGTGCTCTTCTGAGCCAGGCAGTTACACTGCGATTCCAAGGGATGAGAAAAAGCGTTTATTTCGGGCTGAAAAACACGTTTTGAAAACTGTGCTGTTCCTGCCCTATAACTTACATGGGGGTGACCAAAGTTGCCAAAACGTGTTTATTTCTGCTGAAAAACACGTTTTGACAATTTCTGCACACTGGGGTTAAGGGCTGAGTCAGTGTGCTCTTCTGAGCCAGGCAGTTACACTACGATTCTAAGGGCTGAGAAAACGCGTTTATTTCGGGCTGAAAAACACGTTTTGAAAACTGTGCTGTTCCTGCCCTATAACTTACATGGGGGTGACCAAAGTTGCCAAAACGTGTTTATTTCTGCTGAAAAACACGTTTTGACAATTTCTGATCACTGGGGTTAAGGGCTGACTCAGTGTGCTCTTCTGAGCCAAGCAGTTACACTGTGATTCCAAGTGCTGAAAAAAAGCGTTTATTTCGGGCTGAAAAACACGTTTTGAAAACTGTGCTGTTCCTGCCCTATAACTTACATGGGGGTGACCAAAGTTGCCAAAACGTGTTTATTTCTGCTGAAAAACACGTTTTGACAATTTCTGCACACTGGGGTTAAGGGCTGAGTCAGTGTGCTCTTCTGAGCCAGGCAGTTACACTGCGATTCCAAGGGCTGAGAAAACGCGTTTATTTCGGGCAGAAAAACACGTTTTGAAAACTGTGTTGTTCCTGCCCTATAACTTACATGGGGGTGACCAAAGTTGCCAAAACGTGTTTATTTCTGCTGAAAAACACGTTTTGACAATTTCTGATCACTGGGGTTAAGGGCTGACTCAGTGTGCTCTTCTGAGCCAAGCAGTTACACTGTGATTCCAAGTGCTGAAAAAAAGCGTTTATTTCGGGCTGAAAAACACGTTTTGAAAACTGTGCTGTTCCTGCCCTATAACTTACATGGGGGTGACCAAAGTTGCCAAAACGTGTTTATTTCTGCTGAAAAACATGTTTTGACAATTTCTGATCACTGGGGTTAAGGGCTGACTCTGTGTGCTCTTCTGAGCCAAGCAGTTACACTGCGATTCTAAGGGCTGAGAAAACGCGTTTATTTCGGGCTGAAAAACACGTTTTGAAAACTGTGCTGTTCCTGCCCTATAACTTACATGGGGGTGACCAAAGTTGCCAAAACGTGTTTATTTCTGCTGAAAAACATGTTTTGACAATTTCTGATCACTGGGGTTAAGGGCTGACTCTGTGTGCTCTTCTGAGCCAGGCAGTTACACTACGATTCTAAGGGCTGAGAAAACGCGTTTATTTCGGGCTGAAAAACACGTTTTGAAAACTGTGCTGTTCCTGCCCTATAACTTACATGGGGGTGACCAAAGTTGCCAAAACGTGTTTATTTCTGCTGAAAAACACGTTTTGACAATTTCTGATCACTGGGGTTAAGGGCTGAGTCAGTGTGCTCTTCTGAGCCAGGCAGTTACACTGCGATTCCAAGGGCTGAGAAAAAGCGTTTATTTCGGGCTGAAAAACACGTTTTGAAAACTGTGCTGTTCCAGCCATATAACTTACATGGGGGAGACCAAAGTTGCCAAAACGTGTTTATTTCTGCTGAAAAACACGTTTTGACAATTTCTGATCACTGGGGTTAAGGGCTGACTCAGTGTGCTCTTCGGAGCCAGGCAGTTACACTGCGATTCCAAGGGCTGAGAAAAAGCGTTTATTTCGGGCTGAAAAACACGTTTTGAAAACTGTGCTGTTCCTGCCCTATAACTTACATGGGGGTGACCAAAGTTGCCAAAACGTGTTTATTTCTGCTGAAAAACACGTTTTGACAATTTCTGCACACTGGGGTTAAGGGCTGAGTCAGTGTGCTCTTCTGAGCCAGGCAGTTACACTGCGATTCTAAGGGCTGAGAAAACGCGTTTATTTCGGGCTGAAAAACACGTTTTGAAAACTGTGCTGTTCCTGCCCTATAACTTACATGGGGGTGACCAAAGTTGCCAAAACGTGTTTATTTCTGCTGAAAAACAAGTTTTGACAATTTCTGATCACTGGGGTTAAGGGCTGAGTCAGTGTGCTCTTCTGAGCCAGGCAGTTACACTGCGATTCCAAGGGCTGAGAAAAAGCGTTTATTTCGGGCTGAAAAACACGTTTTGAAAACTGTGCTGTTCCAGCCATATAACTTACATGGGGGAGACCAAAGTTGCCAAAACGTGTTTATTTCTGCTGAAAAACACGTTTTGACAATTTCTGATAACTGGGGTTAAGGGCTGACTCAGTGTGCTCTTCGGAGCCAGGCAGTTACACTGCGATTCCAAGGGCTGAGAAAAAGCGTTTATTTCGGGCTGAAAAACACGTTTTGAAAACTGTGCTGTTCCTGCCCTATAACTTACATGGGGGTGACCAAAGTTGCCAAAACGTGTTTATTTCTGCTGAAAAACACGTTTTGACAATTTCTGATCACTGGGGTGTAGGGCTGACTCAGTGTGCTCTTCTGAGCCAAGCAGTTACACTGTGATTCCAAGTGCTGAAAAAAAGCGTTTATTTCGGGCTGAAAAACACGTTTTGAAAACTGTGCTGTTCCTGCCCTATAACTTACATGGGGTTGACCAAAGTTGCCAAAACGTGTTTATTTCTGCTGAAAAACACGTTTTGACAATTTCTGCACACTGGGGTTAAGGGCTGAGTCAGTGTGCTCTTCTGAGCCAGGCAGTTACACTGCGATTCCAAGGGCTGAGAAAACGCGTTTATTTCGGGCTGAAAAACACGTTTTGAAAACTGTGCTGTTCCTGCCCTATAACTTACATGGGGGTGACCAAAGTTGCCAAAACGTGTTTATTTCTGCTGAAAAACATGTTTTGACAATTTCTGATCACTGGGATTAAGGGCTGACTCTGTGTGCTCTTCTGAGCCAAGCAGTTACACTGCGATTCTAAGGGCTGAGAAAACGCGTTTATTTCGGGCTGAAAAACACGTTTTGAAAACTGTGCTGTTCCTGCCCTATAACTTACATGGGGGTGACCAAAGTTGCCAAAACGTGTTTATTTCTGCTGAAAAACATGTTTTGACAATTTCTGATCACTGGGGTTAAGGGCTGACTCTGTGTGCTCTTCTGAGCCAAGCAGTTACACTGCGATTCTAAGGGCTGAGAAAACGCGTTTATTTCGGGCTGAAAAACACGTTTTGAAAACTGTGCTGTTCCTGCCCTATAACTTACATGGGGGTGACCAAAGTTGCCAAAACGTGTTTATTTCTGCTGAAAAACAAGTTTTGACAATTTCTGATCACTGGGGTTAAGGGCTGAGTCAGTGTGCTCTTCTGAGCCAGGCAGTTACACTGCGATTCCAAGGGCTGAGAAAAAGCGTTTATTTCGGGCTGAAAAACACGTTTTGAAAACTGTGCTGTTCCAGCCATATAACTTACATGGGGGAGACCAAAGTTGCCAAAACGTGTTTATTTCTGCTGAAAAACACGTTTTGACAATTTCTGATCACTGGGGTTAAGGGCTGACTCAGTGTGCTCTTCGGAGCCAGGCAGTTACACTGCGATTCCAAGGGCTGAGAAAAAGCGTTTATTTCGGGCTGAAAAACACGTTTTGAAAACTGTGCTGTTCCTGCCCTATAACTTACATGGGGGTGACCAAAGTTGCCAAAACGTGTTTATTTCTGCTGAAAAACACGTTTTGACAATTTCTGCACACTGGGGTTAAGGGCTGAGTCAGTGTGCTCTTCTGAGCCAGGCAGTTACACTACGATTCTAAGGGCTGAGAAAACGCGTTTATTTCAGGCTGAAAAACACGTTTTGAAAACTGTGCTGTTCCTGCCCTATAACTTACATGGGGGTGACCAAAGTTGCCAAAACGTGTTTATTTCTGCTGAAAAACACGTTTTGACAATTTCTGATCACTGGGGTTAAGGGCTGACTCAGTGTGCTCTTCTGAGCCAAGCAGTTACACTGTGATTCCAAGTGCTGAAAAAAAGCGTTTATTTCGGGCTGAAAAACACGTTTTGAAAACTGTGCTGTTAATGCCCTATAACTTACATGGGGTTGACCAAAGTTGCCAAAACGTGTTTATTTCTGCTGAAAAACACGTTTTGACAATTTCTGCACACTGGGGTTAAGGGCTGAGTCAGTGTGCTCTTCTGAGCCAGGCAGTTACACTGCGATTCCAAGGGCTGAGAAAACGCGTTTATTTCGGGCTGAAAAACACGTTTTGAAAACTGTGTTGTTCCTGCCCTATAACTTACATGGGGGTGACCAAAGTTGCCAAAACGTGTTTATTTCTGCTGAAAAACACGTTTTGACAATTTCTGATCACTGGGGTTAAGGGCTGACTCAGTGTGCTCTTCTGAGCCAAGCAGTTACACTGTGATTCCAAGTGCTGAAAAAAAGCGTTTATTTCGGGCTGAAAAACACGTTTTGAAAACTGTGCTGTTCCTGCCCTATAACTTACATGGGGGTGACCAAAGTTGCCAAAACGTGTTTATTTCTGCTGAAAAACACGTTTTGATAATTTCTGATCACTGGGGTTAAGGGCTGACTCAGTGTGCTCTTCTGAGCCAAGCAGTTACACTGTGATTCCAAGTGCTGAAAAAAAGCGTTTATTTCGAGCTGAAAAACACGTTTTGAAAACTGTGCTGTTCCTGCCCTATAACTTACATGGGGTTGACCAAAGTTGCCAAAACGTGTTTATTTCTGCTGAAAAACACGTTTTGACAATTTCTGCACACTGGGGTTAAGGGCTGAGTCAGTGTGCTCTTCTGAGCCAGGCAGTTACACTGCGATTCCAAGGGCTGAGAAAACGCGTTTATTTCGGGCTGAAAAACACGTTTTGAAAACTGTGTTGTTCCTGCCCTATAACTTACATGGGGGTGACCAAAGTTGCCAAAACGTGTTTATTTCTGCTGAAAAACACGTTTTGACAATTTCTGATCACTGGGGTTAAGGGCTGACTCAGTGTGCTCTTCTGAGCCAAGCAGTTACACTGTGATTCCAAGTGCTGAAAAAAAGCGTTTATTTCGGGCTGAAAAACACGTTTTGAAAACTGTGCTGTTCCTGCCCTATAACTTACATGGGGGTGACCAAAGTTGCCAAAACGTGTTTATTTCTGCTGAAAAACACGTTTTGACAATTTCTGATCACTGGGGTGTAGGGCTGACTCAGTGTGCTCTTCTGAGCCAAGCAGTTACACTGTGATTCCAAGTGCTGAAAAAAAGCGTTTATTTCGGGCTGAAAAACACGTTTTGAAAACTGTGCTGTTCCTGCCCTATAACTTACATGGGGGTGACCAAAGTTGCCAAAACGTGTTTATTTCTGCTGAAAAACACGTTTTGACAATTTCTGCACACTGGGGTTAAGGGCTGAGTCAGTGTGCTCTTCTGAGCCAGGCAGTTACACTGCGATTCTAAGGGCTGAGAAAACGCGTTTATTTCGGGCTGAAAAACACGTTTTGAAAACTGTGCTGTTCCTGCCCTATAACTTACATGGGGGTGACCAAAGTTGCCAAAACGTGTTTATTTCTGCTGAAAAACACGTTTTGACAATTTCTGATCACTGGGGTTAAGGGCTGACTCAGTGTGCTCTTCTGAGCCAAGCAGTTACACTGTGATTCCAAGTGCTGAAAAAAAGCGTTTATTTCGGGCTGAAAAACACGTTTTGAAAATTGTGCTGTTCCTGCCCTATAACTTACATGGGGTTGACCAAAGTTGCCAAAACGTGTTTATTTCTGCTGAAAAACACGTTTTGACAATTTCTGCACACTGGGGTTAAGGGCTGAGTCAGTGTGCTCTTCTGAGCCAGGCAGTTACACTGCGATTCCAAGGGCTGAGAAAACGCGTTTATTTCGGGCTGAAAAACACGTTTTGAAAACTGTGTTGTTCCTGCCCTATAACTTACATGGGGGTGACCAAAGTTGCCAAAACGTGTTTATTTCTGCTGAAAAACACGTTTTGACAATTTCTGATTACTGGGGTTAAGGGCTGACTCAGTGTGCTCTTCTGAGCCAAGCAGTTACACTGTGATTCCAAGTGCTGAAAAAAAGCGTTTATTTCGGGCTGAAAAACACGTTTTGAAAACTGTGCTGTTCCTGCCCTATAACTTACATGGGGGTGACCAAAGTTGCCAAAACGTGTTTATTTCTGCTGAAAAACATGTTTTGACAATTTCTGATCACTGGGGTTAAGGGCTGACTCTGTGTGCTCTTCTGAGCCAAGCAGTTACACTGCGATTCTAAGGGCTGAGAAAACGCGTTTATTTCGGGCTGAAAAACACGTTTTGAAAACTGTGCTGTTCCTGCCCTATAACTTACATGGGGGTGACCAAAGTTGCCAAAACGTGTTTATTTCTGCTGAAAAACACGTTTTGACAATTTCTGATCACTGGGGTTAAGGGCTGACTCTGTGTGCTCTTCTGAGCCAAGCAGTTACACTGCGATTCTAAGGGCTGAGAAAACGCGTTTATTTCGGGCTGAAAAACACGTTTTGAAAACTGTGCTGTTCCTGCCCTATAACTTACATGGGGGTGACCAAAGTTGCCAAAACGTGTTTATTTCTGCTGAAAAACAAGTTTTGACAATTTCTGATCACTGGGGTTAAGGGCTGAGTCAGTGTGCTCTTCGGAGCCAGGCAGTTACACTGCGATTCCAAGGGCTGAGAAAAAGCGTTTATTTCGGGCTGAAAAACACGTTTTGAAAACTGTGCTGTTCCTGCCCTATAACTTACATGGGGGTGACCAAAGTTGCCAAAACGTGTTTATTTCTGCTGAAAAACACGTTTTGACAATTTCTGCACACTGGGGTTAAGGGCTGAGTCAGTGTGCTCTTCTGAGCCAGGCAGTTACACTGCGATTCTAAGGGCTGAGAAAACGCGTTTATTTCGGGCTGAAAAACACGTTTTGAAAACTGTGCTGTTCCTGCCCTATAACTTAAATGGGGGTGACCAAAGTTGCCAAAACGTGTTTATTTCTGCTGAAAAACACGTTTTGACAATTTCTGATCACTGGGGTTAAGGGCTGACTCAGTGTGCTTCTCTGAGCCAAGCAGTTACACTGTTATTCCAAGTGCTGATGAAAAGCGTTTATTTCGGGCTGAAAAACACGTTTTGAAAACTGTGCTGTTCCTGCCCTATAACTTACATGGGGTTGACCAAAGTTGCCAAAACGTGTTTATTTCTGCTGAAAAACACGTTTTGACAATTTCTGCACACTGGGGTTAAGGGCTGAGTCAGTGTGCTCTTCTGAGCCAGGCAGTTACACTGCGATTCCAAGGGCTGAGAAAACGCGTTTATTTCGGGCTGAAAAACACGTTTTGAAAACTGTGTTGTTCCTGCCCTATAACTTACATGGGGGTGACCAAAGTTGCCAAAACGTGTTTATTTCTGCTGAAAAACACGTTTTGACAATTTCTGATCACTGGGGTTAAGGGCTGACTCAGTGTGCTCTTCTGAGCCAAGCAGTTACACTGTGATTCCAAGTGCTGAAAAAAAGCGTTTATTTCGGGCTGAAAAACACGTTTTGAAAACTGTGCTGTTCCTGCCCTATAACTTACATGGGGGTGACCAAAGTTGCCAAAACGTGTTTATTTCTGCTGAAAAAGACGTTTTGACAATTTCTGATCACTGGGGTGTAGGGCTGACTCAGTGTGCTCTTCTGAGCCAAGCAGTTACACTGTGATTCCAAGTGCTGAAAAAAAGCGTTTATTTCGGGCTGAAAAATACGTTTTGAAAACTGTGCTGTTCCTGCCCTATAACTTACATGGGGGTGACCAAAGTTGCCAAAACGTGTTTATTTCTGCTGAAAAACACGTTTTGACAATTTCTGCACACTGGGGTTAAGGGCTGAGTCAGTGTGCTCTTCTGAGCCAGGCAGTTACACTGCGATTCTAAGGGCTGAGAAAACGCGTTTATTTCGGGCTGAAAAACACGTTTTGAAAACTGTGCTGTTCCTGCCCTATAACTTACATGGGGGTGACCAAAGTTGCCAAAACGTGTTTATTTCTGCTGAAAAACACGTTTTGACAATTTCTGATCACTGGGGTTAAGGGCTGACTCAGTGTGCTCTTCTGAGCCAAGCAGTTACACTGTGATTCCAAGTGCTGAAAAAAAGCGTTTATTTCGGGCTGAAAAACACGTTTTGAAAACTGTGCTGTTCCTGCCCTATAACTTACATGGGGTTGACCAAAGTTGCCAAAACGTGTTTATTTCTGCTGAAAAACACGTTTTGACAATTTCTGCACACTGGGGTTAAGGGCTGAGTCAGTGTGCTCTTCTGAGCCAGGCAGTTACACTGCGATTCCAAGGGCTGAGAAAACGCGTTTATTTCGGGCAGAAAAACACGTTTTGAAAACTGTGTTGTTCCTGCCCTATAACTTACTTGGGGGTGACCAAAGTTGCCAAAACGTGTTTATTTCTGCTGAAAAACACGTTTTGACAATTTCTGATCACTGGGGTTAAGGGCTGACTCAGTGTGCTCTTCTGAGCCAAGCAGTTACACTGTGATTCCAAGTGCTGAAAAAAAGCGTTTATTTCGGGCTGAAAAACACGTTTTGAAAACTGTGCTGTTCCTGCCCTATAACTTACATGGGGTTGACCAAAGTTGCCAAAACGTGTTTATTTCTGCTGAAAAACACGTTTTGACAATTTCTGCACACTGGGGTTAAGGGCTGAGTCAGTGTGCTCTTCTGAGCCAGGCAGTTACACTGCGATTCCAAGGGCTGAGAAAACGCGTTTATTTCAGGCTGAAAAACACGTTTTTAAAACTGTGCTGTTCCTGCCCTATAACTTACATGGGGGTGACCAAAGTTGCCAAAACGTGTTTATTTCTGCTGAAAAACACGTTTTGACAATTTCTGATCACTGGGGTTAAGGGCTGACTCTGTGTGCTCTTCTGAGCCAAGCAGTTACACTGCGATTCTAAGGGCAGAGAAAACGCGTTTATTTCGGGCTGAAAAACACGTTTTGAAAACTGTGCTGTTCCAGCCATATAACTTACATGGGGGAGACCAAAGTTGCCAAAACGTGTTTATTTCTGCTGAAAAACACGTTTTGACAATTTCTGATCACTGGGGTTAAGGGCTGACTCAGTGTGCTCTTCTGAGCCAGGCAGTTACACTGCGATTCCAAGGGATGAGAAAAAGCGTTTATTTCGGGCTGAAAAACACGTTTTGAAAACTGTGCTGTTCCTGCCCTATAACTTACATGGGGGTGACCAAAGTTGCCAAAACGTGTTTATTTCTGCTGAAAAACACGTTTTGACAATTTCTGCACACTGGGGTTAAGGGCTGAGTCAGTGTGCTCTTCTGAGCCAGGCAGTTACACTACGATTCTAAGGGCTGAGAAAACGCGTTTATTTCGGGCTGAAAAACACGTTTTGAAAACTGTGCTGTTCCTGCCCTATAACTTACATGGGGGTGACCAAAGTTGCCAAAACGTGTTTATTTCTGCTGAAAAACACGTTTTGACAATTTCTGATCACTGGGGTGTAGGGCTGACTCAGTGTGCTCTTCTGAGCCAAGCAGTTACACTGTGATTCCAAGTGCTGAAAAAAAGCGTTTATTTCGGGCTGAAAAACACGTTTTGAAAACTGTGCTGTTCCTGCCCTATAACTTACATGGGGGTGACCAAAGTTGCCAAAACGTGTTTATTTCTGCTGAAAAACACGTTTTGACAATTTCTGCACACTGGGGTTAAGGGCTGAGTCAGTGTGCTCTTCTGAGCCAGGCAGTTACACTGCGATTCTAAGGGCTGAGAAAACGCGTTTATTTCGGACTGAAAAACACGTTTTGAAAACTGTGCTGTTCCTGCCCTATAACTTACATGGGGGTGACCAAAGTTGCCAAAACGTGTTTATTTCTGCTGAAAAACACGTTTTGACAATTTCTGATCACTGGGGTTAAGGGCTGACTCAGTGTGCTCTTCTGAGCCAAGCAGTTACACTGTGATTCCAAGTGCTGAAAAAAAGCGTTTATTTCGGGCTGAAAAACACGTTTTGAAAACTGTGCTGTTCCTGCCCTATAACTTACATGGGGTTGACCAAAGTTGCCAAAACGTGTTTATTTCTGCTGAAAAACACGTTTTGACAATTTCTGCACACTGGGGTTAAGGGCTGAGTCAGTGTGCTCTTCTGAGCCAGGCAGTTACACTGCGATTCCAAGGGCTGAGAAAACGCGTTTATTTCGGGCAGAAAAACACGTTTTGAAAACTGTGTTGTTCCTGCCCTATAACTTACATGGGGGTGACCAAAGTTGCCAAAACGTGTTTATTTCTGCTGAAAAACACGTTTTGACAATTTCTGATCACTGGGGTTAAGGGCTGACTCAGTGTGCTCTTCTGAGCCAAGCAGTTACACTGTGATTCCAAGTGCTGAAAAAAAGCGTTTATTTCGGGCTGAAAAACACGTTTTGAAAACTGTGCTGTTCCTGCCCTATAACTTACATGGGGGTGACCAAAGTTGCCAAAACGTGTTTATTTCTGCTGAAAAACATGTTTTGACAATTTCTGATCACTGGGGTTAAGGGCTGACTCTGTGTGCTCTTCTGAGCCAAGCAGTTACACTGCGATTCTAAGGGCTGAGAAAACGCGTTTATTTCGGGCTGAAAAACACGTTTTGAAAACTGTGCTGTTCCTGCCCTATAACTTACATGGGGGTGACCAAAGTTGCCAAAACGTGTTTATTTCTGCTGAAAAACATGTTTTGACAATTTCTGATCACTGGGGTTAAGGGCTGACTCTGTGTGCTCTTCTGAGCCAGGCAGTTACACTACGATTCTAAGGGCTGAGAAAACGCGTTTATTTCGGGCTGAAAAACACGTTTTGAAAACTGTGCTGTTCCTGCCCTATAACTTACATGGGGGTGACCAAAGTTGCCAAAACGTGTTTATTTCTGCTGAAAAACACGTTTTGACAATTTCTGATCACTGGGGTTAAGGGCTGAGTCAGTGTGCTCTTCTGAGCCAGGCAGTTACACTGCGATTCCAAGGGCTGAGAAAAAGCGTTTATTTCGGGCTGAAAAACACGTTTTGAAAACTGTGCTGTTCCAGCCATATAACTTACATGGGGGAGACCAAAGTTGCCAAAACGTGTTTATTTCTGCTGAAAAACACGTTTTGACAATTTCTGATCACTGGGGTTAAGGGCTGACTCAGTGTGCTCTTCGGAGCCAGGCAGTTACACTGCGATTCCAAGGGCTGAGAAAAAGCGTTTATTTCGGGCTGAAAAACACGTTTTGAAAACTGTGCTGTTCCTGCCCTATAACTTACATGGGGGTGACCAAAGTTGCCAAAACGTGTTTATTTCTGCTGAAAAACACGTTTTGACAATTTCTGCACACTGGGGTTAAGGGCTGAGTCAGTGTGCTCTTCTGAGCCAGGCAGTTACACTGCGATTCTAAGGGCTGAGAAAACGCGTTTATTTCGGGCTGAAAAACACGTTTTGAAAACTGTGCTGTTCCTGCCCTATAACTTACATGGGGGTGACCAAAGTTGCCAAAACGTGTTTATTTCTGCTGAAAAACAAGTTTTGACAATTTCTGATCACTGGGGTTAAGGGCTGAGTCAGTGTGCTCTTCTGAGCCAGGCAGTTACACTGCGATTCCAAGGGCTGAGAAAAAGCGTTTATTTCGGGCTGAAAAACACGTTTTGAAAACTGTGCTGTTCCAGCCATATAACTTACATGGGGGAGACCAAAGTTGCCAAAACGTGTTTATTTCTGCTGAAAAACACGTTTTGACAATTTCTGATAACTGGGGTTAAGGGCTGACTCAGTGTGCTCTTCGGAGCCAGGCAGTTACACTGCGATTCCAAGGGCTGAGAAAAAGCGTTTATTTCGGGCTGAAAAACACGTTTTGAAAACTGTGCTGTTCCTGCCCTATAACTTACATGGGGGTGACCAAAGTTGCCAAAACGTGTTTATTTCTGCTGAAAAACACGTTTTGACAATTTCTGATCACTGGGGTGTAGGGCTGACTCAGTGTGCTCTTCTGAGCCAAGCAGTTACACTGTGATTCCAAGTGCTGAAAAAAAGCGTTTATTTCGGGCTGAAAAACACGTTTTGAAAACTGTGCTGTTCCTGCCCTATAACTTACATGGGGTTGACCAAAGTTGCCAAAACGTGTTTATTTCTGCTGAAAAACACGTTTTGACAATTTCTGCACACTGGGGTTAAGGGCTGAGTCAGTGTGCTCTTCTGAGCCAGGCAGTTACACTGCGATTCCAAGGGCTGAGAAAACGCGTTTATTTCGGGCTGAAAAACACGTTTTGAAAACTGTGCTGTTCCTGCCCTATAACTTACATGGGGGTGACCAAAGTTGCCAAAACGTGTTTATTTCTGCTGAAAAACATGTTTTGACAATTTCTGATCACTGGGGTTAAGGGCTGACTCAGTGTGCTCTTCTGAGCCAAGCAGTTACACTGTGATTCCAAGTGCTGAAAAAAAGCGTTTATTTCGGGCTGAAAAACACGTTTTGAAAACTGTGCTGTTCCTGCCCTATAACTTACATGGGGTTGACCAAAGTTGCCAAAACGTGTTTATTTCTGCTGAAAAACACGTTTTGACAATTTCTGCACACTGGGTTTAAGGGCTGAGTCAGTGTGCTCTTCTGAGCCAGGCAGTTACACTGCGATTCCAAGGGCTGAGAAAACGCGTTTATTTCGGGCAGAAAAACACGTTTTGAAAACTGTGTTGTTCCTGCCCTATAACTTACATGGGGGTGACCAAAGTTGCCAAAACGTGTTTATTTCTGCTGAAAAACACGTTTTGACAATTTCTGATCATTGGGGTTAAGGGCTGACTCAGTGTGCTCTTCTGAGCCAAGCAGTTACACTGTGATTCCAAGTGCTGAAAAAAAGCGTTTATTTCGGGCTGAAAAACACGTTTTGAAAACTGTGCTGTTCCTGCCCTATAACTTACATGGGGGTGACCAAAGTTGCCAAAACGTGTTTATTTCTGCTGAAAAACATGTTTTGAAAATTTCTGATCACTGGGGTTAAGGGCTGACTCTGTGTGCTCTTCTGAGCCAAGCAGTTACACTGCGATTCTAAGGGCTGAGAAAACGCGTTTATTTCGGGCTGAAAAACACGTTTTGAAAACTGTGCTGTTCCTGCCCTATAACTTACATGGGGGTGACCAAAGTTGCCAAAACGTGTTTATTTCTGCTGAAAAACATGTTTTGACAATTTCTGATCACTGGGGTTAAGGGCTGACTCTGTGTGCTCTTCTGAGCCAGGCAGTTACACTACGATTCTAAGGGCTGAGAAAACGCGTTTATTTCGGGCTGAAAAACACGTTTTGAAAACTGTGCTGTTCCTGCCCTATAACTTACATGGGGGTGACCAAAGTTGCCAAAACGTGTTTATTTCTGCTGAAAAACACGTTTTGACAATTTCTGATCACTGGGGTTAAGGGCTGAGTCAGTGTGCTCTTCTGAGCCAGGCAGTTACACTGCGATTCCAAGGGCTGAGAAAAAGCGTTTATTTCGGGCTGAAAAACACGTTTTGAAAACTGTGCTGTTCCAGCCATATAACTTACATGGGGGAGACCAAAGTTGCCAAAACGTGTTTATTTCTGCTGAAAAACACGTTTTGACAATTTCTGATCACTGGGGTTAAGGGCTGACTCAGTGTGCTCTTCGGAGCCAGGCAGTTACACTGCGATTCCAAGGGCTGAGAAAAAGCGTTTATTTCGGGCTGAAAAACACGTTTTGAAAACTGTGCTGTTCCTGCCCTATAACTTACATGGGGGTGACCAAAGTTGCCAAAACGTGTTTATTTCTGCTGAAAAACACGTTTTGACAATTTCTGCACACTGGGGTTAAGGGCTGAGTCAGTGTGCTCTTCTGAGCCAGGCAGTTACACTGCGATTCTAAGGGCTGAGAAAACGCGTTTATTTCGGGCTGAAAAACACGTTTTGAAAACTGTGCTGTTCCTGCCCTATAACTTACATGGGGGTGACCAAAGTTGCCAAAACGTGTTTATTTCTGCTGAAAAACAAGTTTTGACAATTTCTGATCACTGGGGTTAAGGGCTGAGTCAGTGTGCTCTTCTGAGCCAGGCAGTTACACTGCGATTCCAAGGGCTGAGAAAAAGCGTTTATTTCGGGCTGAAAAACACGTTTTGAAAACTGTGCTGTTCCAGCCATATAACTTACATGGGGGAGACCAAAGTTGCCAAAACGTGTTTATTTCTGCTGAAAAACACGTTTTGACAATTTCTGATAACTGGGGTTAAGGGCTGACTCAGTGTGCTCTTCGGAGCCAGGCAGTTACACTGCGATTCCAAGGGCTGAGAAAAAGCGTTTATTTCGGGCTGAAAAACACGTTTTGAAAACTGTGCTGTTCCTGCCCTATAACTTACATGGGGGTGACCAAAGTTGCCAAAACGTGTTTATTTCTGCTGAAAAACACGTTTTGACAATTTCTGATCACTGGGGTGTAGGGCTGACTCAGTGTGCTCTTCTGAGCCAAGCAGTTACACTGTGATTCCAAGTGCTGAAAAAAAGCGTTTATTTCGGGCTGAAAAACACGTTTTGAAAACTGTGCTGTTCCTGCCCTATAACTTACATGGGGTTGACCAAAGTTGCCAAAACGTGTTTATTTCTGCTGAAAAACACGTTTTGACAATTTCTGCACACTGGGGTTAAGGGCTGAGTCAGTGTGCTCTTCTGAGCCAGGCAGTTACACTGCGATTCCAAGGGCTGAGAAAACGCGTTTATTTCGGGCTGAAAAACACGTTTTGAAAACTGTGCTGTTCCTGCCCTATAACTTACATGGGGGTGACCAAAGTTGCCAAAACGTGTTTATTTCTGCTGAAAAACATGTTTTGACAATTTCTGATCACTGGGGTTAAGGGCTGACTCTGTGTGCTCTTCTGAGCCAAGCAGTTACACTGCGATTCTAAGGGCTGAGAAAACGCGTTTATTTCGGGCTGAAAAACACGTTTTGAAAACTGTGCTGTTCCTGCCCTATAACTTACATGGGGGTGACCAAAGTTGCCAAAACGTGTTTATTTCTGCTGAAAAACATGTTTTGACAATTTCTGATCACTGGGGTTAAGGGCTGACTCAGTGTGCTCTTCTGAGCCAGGCAGTTACACTGCGATTCCAAGGGCTGAGAAAACGCGTTTATTTCGGGCTGAAAAACACGTTTTGAAAACTGTGTTGTTCCTGCCCTATAACTTACATGGGGGTGACCAAAGTTGCCAAAACGTGTTTATTTCTGCTGAAAAACACGTTTTGACAATTTCTGATCACTGGGGTTAAGGGCTGACTCAGTGTGCTCTTCTGAGCCAAGCAGTTACACTGTGATTCCAAGTGCTGAAAAAAAGCGTTTATTTCGGGCTGAAAAACACGTTTTGAAAACTGTGCTGTTCCTGCCCTATAACTTACATGGGGGTGACCAAAGTTGCCAAAACGTGTTTATTTCTGCTGAAAAACACGTTTTGACAATTTCTGATCACTGGGGTGTAGGGCTGACTCAGTGTGCTCTTCTGAGCCAAGCAGTTACACTGTGATTCCAAGTGCTGAAAAAAAGCGTTTATTTCGGGCTGAAAAACACGTTTTGAAAACTGTGCTGTTCCTGCCCTATAACTTACATGGGGGTGACCAAAGTTGCCAAAACGTGTTTATTTCTGCTGAAAAACACGTTTTGACAATTTCTGCACACTGGGGTTAAGGGCTGAGTCAGTGTGCTCTTCTGAGCCAGGCAGTTACACTGCGATTCTAAGGGCTGAGAAAACGCGTTTATTTCGGGCTGAAAAACACGTTTTGAAAACTGTGCTGTTCCTGCCCTATAACTTACATGGGGGTGACCAAAGTTGCCAAAACGTGTTTATTTCTGCTGAAAAACACGTTTTGACAATTTCTGATCACTGGGGTTAAGGGCTGACTCAGTGTGCTCTTCTGAGCCAAGCAGTTACACTGTGATTCCAAGTGCTGAAAAAAAGCGTTTATTTCGGGCTGAAAAACACGTTTTGAAAACTGTGCTGTTCCTGCCCTATAACTTACATGGGGTTGACCAAAGTTGCCAAAACGTGTTTATTTCTGCTGAAAAACACGTTTTGACAATTTCTGCACACTGGGGTTAAGGGCTGACTCAGTGTGCTCTTCTGAGCCAAGCAGTTACACTGTGATTCCAAGTGCTGAAAAAAAGCGTTTATTTCGGGCTGAAAAACACGTTTTGAAAACTGTGCTGTTCCTGCCCTATAACTTACATGGGGGTGACCAAAGTTGCCAAAACGTGTTTATTTCTGCTGAAAAACATGTTTTGACAATTTCTGATCACTGGGGTTAAGGGCTGACTCTGTGTGCTCTTCTGAGCCAAGCAGTTACACTGCGATTCTAAGGGCTGAGAAAACGCGTTTATTTCGGGCTGAAAAACACGTTTTGAAAACTGTGCTGTTCCTGCCCTATAACTTACATGGGGGTGACCAAAGTTGCCAAAACGTGTTTATTTCTGCTGAAAAACACGTTTTGACAATTTCTGATCACTGGGGTGTAGGGCTGACTCAGTGTGCTCTTCTGAGCCAAGCAGTTACACTGTGATTCCAAGTGCTGAAAAAAAGCGTTTATTTCGGGCTGAAAAACACGTTTTGAAAACTGTGCTGTTCCTGCCCTATAACTTACATGGGGTTGACCAAAGTTGCCAAAACGTGTTTATTTCTGCTGAAAAACACGTTTTGACAATTTCTGCACACTGGGGTTAAGGGCTGAGTCAGTGTGCTCTTCTGAGCCAGGCAGTTACACTGCGATTCCAAGGGCTGAGAAAACGCGTTTATTTCGGGCTGAAAAACACGTTTTGAAAACTGTGTTGTTCCTGCCCTATAACTTACATGGGGGTGACCAAAGTTGCCAAAACGTGTTTATTTCTGCTGAAAAACACGTTTTGACAATTTCTGATCACTGGGGTTAAGGGCTGACTCAGTGTGCTCTTCTGAGCCAAGCAGTTACACTGTGATTCCAAGTGCTGAAAAAAAGCGTTTATTTCGGGCTGAAAAACACGTTTTGAAAACTGTGCTGTTCCTGCCCTATAACTTACATGGGGTTGACCAAAGTTGCCAAAACGTGTTTATTTCTGCTGAAAAACACGTTTTGACAATTTCTGCACACTGGGGTTAAGGGCTGAGTCAGTGTGCTCTTCTGAGCCAGGCAGTTACACTGCGATTCCAAGGGCTGAGAAAACGCGTTTATTTCGGGCAGAAAAACACGTTTTGAAAACTGTGTTGTTCCTGCCCTATAACTTACATGGGGGTGACCAAAGTTGCCAAAACGTGTTTATTTCTGCTGAAAAACACGTTTTGACAATTTCTGATCACTGGGGTTAAGGGCTGACTCAGTGTGCTCTTCTGAGCCAAGCAGTTACACTGTGATTCCAAGTGCTGAAAAAAAGCGTTTATTTCGGGCTGAAAAACACGTTTTGAAAACTGTGCTGTTCCTGCCCTATAACTTACATGGGGGTGACCAAAGTTGCCAAAACGTGTTTATTTCTGCTGAAAAACATGTTTTGACAATTTCTGATCACTGGGGTTAAGGGCTGACTCTGTGTGCTCTTCTGAGCCAAGCAGTTACACTGCGATTCTAAGGGCTGAGAAAACGCGTTTATTTCGGGCTGAAAAACACGTTTTGAAAACTGTGCTGTTCCTGCCCTATAACTTACATGGGGGTGACCAAAGTTGCCAAAACGTGTTTATTTCTGCTGAAAAACACGTTTTGACAATTTCTGATCACTGGGGTTAAGGGCTGACTCAGTGTGCTCTTCTGAGCCAAGCAGTTACACTGTGATTCCAAGTGCTGAAAAAAAGCGTTTATTTCGGGCTGAAAAACACGTTTTGAAAACTGTGCTGTTCCTGCCCTATAACTTACATGGGGTTGACCAAAGTTGCCAAAACGTGTTTATTTCTGCTGAAAAACACGTTTTGACAATTTCTGCACACTGGGGTTAAGGGCTGAGTCAGTGTGCTCTTCTGAGCCAGGCAGTTACACTGCGATTCCAAGGGCTGAGAAAACGCGTTTATTTCAGGCTGAAAAACACGTTTTTAAAACTGTGCTGTTCCTGCCCTATAACTTACATGGGGGTGACCAAAGTTGCCAAAACGTGTTTATTTCTGCTGAAAAACACGTTTTGACAATTTCTGATCACTGGGGTTAAGGGCTGACTCTGTGTGCTCTTCTGAGCCAAGCAGTTACACTGCGATTCTAAGGGCTGAGAAAACGCGTTTATTTCGGGCTGAAAAACACGTTTTGAAAACTGTGCTGTTCCTGCCCTATAACTTACATGGGGGTGACCAAAGTTGCCAAAACGTGTTTATTTCTGCTGAAAAACAAGTTTTGACAATTTCTGAGCACTGGGGTTAAGGGCTGAGTCAGTGTGCTCTTCTGAGCCAGGCAGTTACACTGCGATTCCAAGGGCTGAGAAAAAGCGTTTATTTCGGGCTGAAAAACACGTTTTGAAAACTGTGCTGTTCCAGCCATATAACTTACATGGGGGAGACCAAAGTTGCCAAAACGTGTTTATTTCTGCTGAAAAACACGTTTTGACAATTTCTGATCACTGGGGTTAAGGGCTGACTCAGTGTGCTCTTCTGAGCCAGGCAGTTACACTGCGATTCCAAGGGATGAGAAAAAGCGTTTATTTCGGGCTGAAAAACACGTTTTGAAAACTGTGCTGTTCCTGCCCTATAACTTACATGGGGGTGACCAAAGTTGCCAAAACGTGTTTATTTCTGCTGAAAAACACGTTTTGACAATTTCTGCACACTGGGGTTAAGGGCTGAGTCAGTGTGCTCTTCTGAGCCAGGCAGTTACACTACGATTCTAAGGGCTGAGAAAACGCGTTTATTTCGGGCTGAAAAACACGTTTTGAAAACTGTGCTGTTCCTGCCCTATAACTTACATGGGGGTGACCAAAGTTGCCAAAACGTGTTTATTTCTGCTGAAAAACACGTTTTGACAATTTCTGATCACTGGGGTGTAGGGCTGACTCAGTGTGCTCTTCTGAGCCAAGCAGTTACACTGTGATTCCAAGTGCTGAAAAAAAGCGTTTATTTCGGGCTGAAAAACACGTTTTGAAAACTTGGCTGTTCCTGCCCTATAACTTACATGGGGGTGACCAAAGTTGCCAAAACGTGTTTATTTCTGCTGAAAAACACGTTTTGACAATTTCTGCACACTCGGGTTAAGGGCTGAGTCAGTGTGCTCTTCTGAGCCAGGCAGTTACACTGCGATTCTAAGGGCTGAGAAAACGCGTTTATTTCGGACTGAAAAACACGTTTTGAAAACTGTGCTGTTCCTGCCCTATAACTTACATGGGGGTGACCAAAGTTGCCAAAACGTGTTTATTTCTGCTGAAAAACACGTTTTGACAATTTCTGATCACTGGGGTTAAGGGCTGACTCAGTGTGCTCTTCTGAGCCAAGCAGTTACACTGTGATTCCAAGTGCTGAAAAAAAGCGTTTATTTCGGGCTGAAAAACACGTTTTGAAAACTGTGCTGTTCCTGCCCTATAACTTACATGGGGTTGACCAAAGTTGCCAAAACGTGTTTATTTCTGCTGAAAAACACGTTTTGACAATTTCTGCACACTGGGGTTAAGGGCTGAGTCAGTGTGCTCTTCTGAGCCAGGCAGTTACACTGCGATTCCAAGGGCTGAGAAAACGCGTTTATTTCGGGCAGAAAAACACGTTTTGAAAACTGTGTTGTTCCTGCCCTATAACTTACATGGGGGTGACCAAAGTTGCCAAAACGTGTTTATTTCTGCTGAAAAACACGTTTTGACAATTTCTGATCATTGGGGTTAAGGGCTGACTCAGTGTGCTCTTCTGAGCCAAGCAGTTACACTGTGATTCCAAGTGCTGAAAAAAAGCGTTTATTTCGGGCTGAAAAACACGTTTTGAAAACTGTGCTGTTCCTGCCCTATAACTTACATGGGGGTGACCAAAGTTGCCAAAACGTGTTTATTTCTGCTGAAAAACATGTTTTGAAAATTTCTGATCACTGGGGTTAAGGGCTGACTCTGTGTGCTCTTCTGAGCCAAGCAGTTACACTGCGATTCTAAGGGCTGAGAAAACGCGTTTATTTCGGGCTGAAAAACACGTTTTGAAAACTGTGCTGTTCCTGCCCTATAACTTACATGGGGGTGACCAAAGTTGCCAAAACGTGTTTATTTCTGCTGAAAAACATGTTTTGACAATTTCTGATCACTGGGGTTAAGGGCTGACTCTGTGTGCTCTTCTGAGCCAGGCAGTTACACTACGATTCTAAGGGCTGAGAAAACGCGTTTATTTCGGGCTGAAAAACACGTTTTGAAAACTGTGCTGTTCCTGCCCTATAACTTACATGGGGGTGACCAAAGTTGCCAAAACGTGTTTATTTCTGCTGAAAAACACGTTTTGACAATTTCTGATCACTGGGGTTAAGGGCTGAGTCAGTGTGCTCTTCTGAGCCAGGCAGTTACACTGCGATTCCAAGGGCTGAGAAAAAGCGTTTATTTCGGGCTGAAAAACACGTTTTGAAAACTGTGCTGTTCCAGCCATATAACTTACATGGGGGAGACCAAAGTTGCCAAAACGTGTTTATTTCTGCTGAAAAACACGTTTTGACAATTTCTGATCACTGGGGTTAAGGGCTGACTCAGTGTGCTCTTCGGAGCCAGGCAGTTACACTGCGATTCCAAGGGCTGAGAAAAAGCGTTTATTTCGGGCTGAAAAACACGTTTTGAAAACTGTGCTGTTCCTGCCCTATAACTTACATGGGGGTGACCAAAGTTGCCAAAACGTGTTTATTTCTGCTGAAAAACACGTTTTGACAATTTCTGCACACTGGGGTTAAGGGCTGAGTCAGTGTGCTCTTCTGAGCCAGGCAGTTACACTGCGATTCTAAGGGCTGAGAAAACGCGTTTATTTCGGGCTGAAAAACACGTTTTGAAAACTGTGCTGTTCCTGCCCTATAACTTACATGGGGGTGACCAAAGTTGCCAAAACGTGTTTATTTCTGCTGAAAAACAAGTTTTGACAATTTCTGATCACTGGGGTTAAGGGCTGAGTCAGTGTGCTCTTCTGAGCCAGGCAGTTACACTGCGATTCCAAGGGCTGAGAAAAAGCGTTTATTTCGGGCTGAAAAACACGTTTTGAAAACTGTGCTGTTCCAGCCATATAACTTACATGGGGGAGACCAAAGTTGCCAAAACGTGTTTATTTCTGCTGAAAAACACGTTTTGACAATTTCTGATAACTGGGGTTAAGGGCTGACTCAGTGTGCTCTTCGGAGCCAGGCAGTTACACTGCGATTCCAAGGGCTGAGAAAAAGCGTTTATTTCGGGCTGAAAAACACGTTTTGAAAACTGTGCTGTTCCTGCCCTATAACTTACATGGGGGTGACCAAAGTTGCCAAAACGTGTTTATTTCTGCTGAAAAACACGTTTTGACAATTTCTGATCACTGGGGTGTAGGGCTGACTCAGTGTGCTCTTCTGAGCCAAGCAGTTACACTGTGATTCCAAGTGCTGAAAAAAAGCGTTTATTTCGGGCTGAAAAACACGTTTTGAAAACTGTGCTGTTCCTGCCCTATAACTTACATGGGGTTGACCAAAGTTGCCAAAACGTGTTTATTTCTGCTGAAAAACACGTTTTGACAATTTCTGCACACTGGGGTTAAGGGCTGAGTCAGTGTGCTCTTCTGAGCCAGGCAGTTACACTGCGATTCCAAGGGCTGAGAAAACGCGTTTATTTCGGGCTGAAAAACACGTTTTGAAAACTGTGCTGTTCCTGCCCTATAACTTACATGGGGGTGACCAAAGTTGCCAAAACGTGTTTATTTCTGCTGAAAAACATGTTTTGACAATTTCTGATCACTGGGGTTAAGGGCTGACTCTGTGTGCTCTTCTGAGCCAAGCAGTTACACTGCGATTCCAAGGGCTGAGAAAACGCGTTTATTTCGGGCTGAAAAACACGTTTTGAAAACTGTGTTGTTCCTGCCCTATAACTTACATGGGGGTGACCAAAGTTGCCAAAACGTGTTTATTTCTGCTGAAAAACACGTTTTGACAATTTCTGATCACTGGGGTTAAGGGCTGACTCAGTGTGCTCTTCTGAGCCAAGCAGTTACACTGTGATTCCAAGTGCTGAAAAAAAGCGTTTATTTCGGGCTGAAAAACACGTTTTGAAAACTGTGCTGTTCCTGCCCTATAACTTACATGGGGGTGACCAAAGTTGCCAAAACGTGTTTATTTCTGCTGAAAAACACGTTTTGACAATTTCTGATCACTGGGGTTAAGGGCTGACTCAATGTGCTCTTCTGAGCCAAGCAGTTACACTGTGATTCCAAGTGCTGAAAAAAAGCGTTTATTTCGAGCTGAAAAACACGTTTTGAAAACTGTGCTGTTCCTGCCCTATAACTTACATGGGGTTGACCAAAGTTGCCAAAACGTGTTTATTTCTGCTGAAAAACACGTTTTGACAATTTCTGCACACTGGGGTTAAGGGCTGAGTCAGTGTGCTCTTCTGAGCCAGGCAGTTACACTGCGATTCCAAGGGCTGAGAAAACGCGTTTATTTCGGGCTGAAAAACACGTTTTGAAAACTGTGTTGTTCCTGCCCTATAACTTACATGGGGGTGACCAAAGTTGCCAAAACGTGTTTATTTCTGCTGAAAAACACGTTTTGACAATTTCTGATCACTGGGGTTAAGGGCTGACTCAGTGTGCTCTTCTGAGCCAAGCAGTTACACTGTGATTCCAAGTGCTGAAAAAAAGCGTTTATTTCGGGCTGAAAAACACGTTTTGAAAACTGTGCTGTTCCTGCCCTATAACTTACATGGGGGTGACCAAAGTTGCCAAAACGTGTTTATTTCTGCTGAAAAACACGTTTTGACAATTTCTGATCACTGGGGTGTAGGGCTGACTCAGTGTGCTCTTCTGAGCCAAGCAGTTACACTGTGATTCCAAGTGCTGAAAAAAAGCGTTTATTTCGGGCTGAAAAACACGTTTTGAAAACTGTGCTGTTCCTGCCCTATAACTTACATGGGGGTGACCAAAGTTGCCAAAACGTGTTTATTTCTGCTGAAAAACACGTTTTGACAATTTCTGCACACTGGGGTTAAGGGCTGAGTCAGTGTGCTCTTCTGAGCCAGGCAGTTACACTGCGATTCTAAGGGCTGAGAAAACGCGTTTATTTCGGGCTGAAAAACACGTTTTGAAAACTGTGCTGTTCCTGCCCTATAACTTACATGGGGGTGACCAAAGTTGCCAAAACGTGTTTATTTCTGCTGAAAAACACGTTTTGACAATTTCTGATCACTGGGGTTAAGGGCTGACTCAGTGTGCTCTTCTGAGCCAAGCAGTTACACTGTGATTCCAAGTGCTGAAAAAAAGCGTTTATTTCGGGCTGAAAAACACGTTTTGAAAACTGTGCTGTTCCTGCCCTATAACTTACATGGGGTTGACCAAAGTTGCCAAAACGTGTTTATTTCTGCTGAAAAACACGTTTTGACAATTTCTGCACACTGGGGTTAAGGGCTGACTCAGTGTGCTCTTCTGAGCCAAGCAGTTACACTGTGATTCCAAGTGCTGAAAAAAAGCGTTTATTTCGGGCTGAAAAACACGTTTTGAAAACTGTGCTGTTCCTGCCCTATAACTTACATGGGGGTGACCAAAGTTGCCAAAACGTGTTTATTTCTGCTGAAAAACATGTTTTGACAATTTCTGATCACTGGGGTTAAGGGCTGACTCTGTGTGCTCTTCTGAGCCAAGCAGTTACACTGCGATTCTAAGGGCTGAGAAAACGCGTTTATTTCGGGCTGAAAAACACGTTTTGAAAACTGTGCTGTTCCTGCCCTATAACTTACATGGGGGTGACCAAAGTTGCCAAAACGTGTTTATTTCTGCTGAAAAACACGTTTTGACAATTTCTGATCACTGGGGTGTAGGGCTGACTCAGTGTGCTCTTCTGAGCCAAGCAGTTACACTGTGATTCCAAGTGCTGAAAAAAAGCGTTTATTTCGGGCTGAAAAACACGTTTTGAAAACTGTGCTGTTCCTGCCCTATAACTTACATGGGGTTGACCAAAGTTGCCAAAACGTGTTTATTTCTGCTGAAAAACACGTTTTGACAATTTCTGCACACTGGGGTTAAGGGCTGAGTCAGTGTGCTCTTCTGAGCCAGGCAGTTACACTGCGATTCCAAGGGCTGAGAAAACGCGTTTATTTCGGGCTGAAAAACACGTTTTGAAAACTGTGTTGTTCCTGCCCTATAACTTACATGGGGGTGACCAAAGTTGCCAAAACGTGTTTATTTCTGCTGAAAAACACGTTTTGACAATTTCTGATCACTGGGGTTAAGGGCTGACTCAGTGTGCTCTTCTGAGCCAAGCAGTTACACTGTGATTCCAAGTGCTGAAAAAAAGCGTTTATTTCGGGCTGAAAAACACGTTTTGAAAACTGTGCTGTTCCTGCCCTATAACTTACATGGGGTTGACCAAAGTTGCCAAAACGTGTTTATTTCTGCTGAAAAACACGTTTTGACAATTTCTGCACACTGGGGTTAAGGGCTGAGTCAGTGTGCTCTTCTGAGCCAGGCAGTTACACTGCGATTCCAAGGGCTGAGAAAACGCGTTTATTTCGGGCTGAAAAACACGTTTTGAAAACTGTGCTGTTCCTGCCCTATAACTTACATGGGGGTGACCAAAGTTGCCAAAACGTGTTTATTTCTGCTGAAAAACATGTTTTGACAATTTCTGATCACTGGGGTTAAGGGCTGACTCTGTGTGCTCTTCTGAGCCAAGCAGTTACACTGCGATTCTAAGGGCTGAGAAAACGCGTTTATTTCGGGCTGAAAAACACGTTTTGAAAACTGTGCTGTTCCTGCCCTATAACTTACATGGGGGTGACCAAAGTTGCCAAAACGTGTTTATTTCTGCTGAAAAACATGTTTTGACAATTTCTGATCACTGGGGTTAAGGGCTGACTCTGTGTGCTCTTCTGAGCCAAGCAGTTACACTGCGATTCTAAGGGCTGAGAAAACGCGTTTATTTCGGGCTGAAAAACACGTTTTGAAAACTGTGCTGTTCCTGCCCTATAACTTACATGGGGGTGACCAAAGTTGCCAAAACGTGTTTATTTCTGCTGAAAAACAAGTTTTGACAATTTCTGATCACTGGGGTTAAGGGCTGAGTCAGTGTGCTCTTCTGAGCCAGGCAGTTACACTGCGATTCCAAGGGCTGAGAAAAAGCGTTTATTTCGGGCTGAAAAACACGTTTTGAAAACTGTGCTGTTCCTGCCCTATAACTTACATGGGGGTGACCAAAGTTGCCAAAACGTGTTTATTTCTGCTGAAAAACATGTTTTGACAATTTCTGATCACTGGGGTTAAGGGCTGACTCTGTGTGCTCTTCTGAGCCAAGCAGTTACACTGCGATTCTAAGGGCTGAGAAAACGCGTTTATTTCGGGCTGAAAAACACGTTTTGAAAACTGTGCTGTTCCTGCCCTATAACTTACATGGGGGTGACCAAAGTTGCCAAAACGTGTTTATTTCTGCTGAAAAACACGTTTTGACAATTTCTGATCACTGGGGTGTAGGGCTGACTCAGTGTGCTCTTCTGAGCCAAGCAGTTACACTGTGATTCCAAGTGCTGAAAAAAAGCGTTTATTTCGGGCTGAAAAACACGTTTTGAAAACTGTGCTGTTCCTGCCCTATAACTTACATGGGGTTGACCAAAGTTGCCAAAACGTGTTTATTTCTGCTGAAAAACACGTTTTGACAATTTCTGCACACTGGGGTTAAGGGCTGAGTCAGTGTGCTCTTCTGAGCCAGGCAGTTACACTGCGATTCCAAGGGCTGAGAAAACGCGTTTATTTCGGGCTGAAAAACACGTTTTGAAAACTGTGTTGTTCCTGCCCTATAACTTACATGGGGGTGACCAAAGTTGCCAAAACGTGTTTATTTCTGCTGAAAAACACGTTTTGACAATTTCTGATCACTGGGGTTAAGGGCTGACTCAGTGTGCTCTTCTGAGCCAAGCAGTTACACTGTGATTCCAAGTGCTGAAAAAAAGCGTTTATTTCGGGCTGAAAAACACGTTTTGAAAACTGTGCTGTTCCTGCCCTATAACTTACATGGGGGTGACCAAAGTTGCCAAAACGTGTTTATTTCTGCTGAAAAACATGTTTTGACAATTTCTGATCACTGGGGTTAAGGGCTGACTCTGTGTGCTCTTCTGAGCCAAGCAGTTACACTGCGATTCTAAGGGCTGAGAAAACGCGTTTATTTCGGGCTGAAAAACACGTTTTGAAAACTGTGCTGTTCCTGCCCTATAACTTACATGGGGGTGACCAAAGTTGCCAAAACGTGTTTATTTCTGCTGAAAAACATGTTTTGACAATTTCTGATCACTGGGGTTAAGGGCTGACTCTGTGTGCTCTTCTGAGCCAGGCAGTTACACTACGATTCTAAGGGCTGAGAAAACGCGTTTATTTCGGGCTGAAAAACACGTTTTGAAAACTGTGCTGTTCCTGCCCTATAACTTACATGGGGGTGACCAAAGTTGCCAAAACGTGTTTATTTCTGCTGAAAAACACGTTTTGACAATTTCTGATCACTGGGGTGTAGGGCTGACTCAGTGTGCTCTTCTGAGCCAAGCAGTTACACTGTGATTCCAAGTGCTGAAAAAAAGCGTTTATTTCGGGCTGAAAAACACGTTTTGAAAACTGTGCTGTTCCTGCCCTATAACTTACATGGGGTTGACCAAAGTTGCCAAAACGTGTTTATTTCTGCTGAAAAACACGTTTTGACAATTTCTGCACACTGGGGTTAAGGGCTGAGTCAGTGTGCTCTTCTGAGCCAGGCAGTTACACTGCGATTCCAAGGGCTGAGAAAACGCGTTTATTTCGGGCTGAAAAACACGTTTTGAAAACTGTGCTGTTCCTGCCCTATAACTTACATGGGGGTGACCAAAGTTGCCAAAACGTGTTTATTTCTGCTGAAAAACATGTTTTGACAATTTCTGATCACTGGGGTTAAGGGCTGACTCTGTGTGCTCTTCTGAGCCAAGCAGTTACACTGCGATTCTAAGGGCTGAGAAAACGCGTTTATTTCGGGCTGAAAAACACGTTTTGAAAACTGTGCTGTTCCTGCCCTATAACTTACATGGGGGTGACCAAAGTTGCCAAAACGTGTTTATTTCTGCTGAAAAACATGTTTTGACAATTTCTGATCACTGGGGTTAAGGGCTGACTCTGTGTGCTCTTCTGAGCCAAGCAGTTACACTGCGATTCTAAGGGCTGAGAAAACGCGTTTATTTCGGGCTGAAAAACACGTTTTGAAAACTGTGCTGTTCCTGCCCTATAACTTACATGGGGGTGACCAAAGTTGCCAAAACGTGTTTATTTCTGCTGAAAAACAAGTTTTGACAATTTCTGATCACTGGGGTTAAGGGCTGAGTCAGTGTGCTCTTCTGAGCCAGGCAGTTACACTGCGATTCCAAGGGCTGAGAAAAAGCGTTTATTTCGGGCTGAAAAACACGTTTTGAAAACTGTGCTGTTCCAGCCATATAACTTACATGGGGGAGACCAAAGTTGCCAAAACGTGTTTATTTCTGCTGAAAAACACGTTTTGACAATTTCTGATCACTGGGGTTAAGGGCTGACTCAGTGTGCTCTTCGGAGCCAGGCAGTTACACTGCGATTCCAAGGGCTGAGAAAAAGCGTTTATTTCGGGCTGAAAAACACGTTTTGAAAACTGTGCTGTTCCTGCCCTATAACTTACATGGGGGTGACCAAAGTTGCCAAAACGTGTTTATTTCTGCTGAAAAACACGTTTTGACAATTTCTGCACACTGGGGTTAAGGGCTGAGTCAGTGTGCTCTTCTGAGCCAGGCAGTTACACTACGATTCTAAGGGCTGAGAAAACGCGTTTATTTCGGGCTGAAAAACACGTTTTGAAAACTGTGCTGTTCCTGCCCTATAACTTACATGGGGGTGACCAAAGTTGCCAAAACGTGTTTATTTCTGCTGAAAAACACGTTTTGACAATTTCTGATCACTGGGGTTAAGGGCTGACTCAGTGTGCTCTTCTGAGCCAAGCAGTTACACTGTGATTCCAAGTGCTGAAAAAAAGCGTTTATTTCGGGCTGAAAAACACGTTTTGAAAACTGTGCTGTTAATGCCCTATAACTTACATGGGGTTGACCAAAGTTGCCAAAACGTGTTTATTTCTGCTGAAAAACACGTTTTGACAATTTCTGCACACTGGGGTTAAGGGCTGAGTCAGTGTGCTCTTCTGAGCCAGGCAGTTACACTGCGATTCCAAGGGCTGAGAAAACGCGTTTATTTCGGGCTGAAAAACACGTTTTGATAACTGTGTTGTTCCTGCCCTATAACTTACATGGGGGTGACCAAAGTTGCCAAAACGTGTTTATTTCTGCTGAAAAACACGTTTTGACAATTTCTGATCACTGGGGTTAAGGGCTGACTCAGTGTGCTCTTCTGAGCCAAGCAGTTACACTGTGATTCCAAGTGCTGAAAAAAAGCGTTTATTTCGGGCTGAAAAACACGTTTTGAAAACTGTGCTGTTCCTGCCCTATAACTTACATGGGGGTGACCAAAGTTGCCAAAACGTGTTTATTTCTGCTGAAAAACACGTTTTGACAATTTCTGATCACTGGGGTTAAGGGCTGACTCAGTGTGCTCTTCTGAGCCAAGCAGTTACACTGTGATTCCAAGTGCTGAAAAAAAGCGTTTATTTCGAGCTGAAAAACACGTTTTGAAAACTGTGCTGTTCCTGCCCTATAACTTACATGGGGTTGACCAAAGTTGCCAAAACGTGTTTATTTCTGCTGAAAAACACGTTTTGACAATTTCTGCACACTGGGGTTAAGGGCTGAGTCAGTGTGCTCTTCTGAGCCAGGCAGTTACACTGCGATTCCAAGGGCTGAGAAAACGCGTTTATTTCGGGCTGAAAAACACGTTTTGAAAACTGTGTTGTTCCTGCCCTATAACTTACATGGGGGTGACCAAAGTTGCCAAAACGTGTTTATTTCTGCTGAAAAACACGTTTTGACAATTTCTGATCACTGGGGTTAAGGGCTGACTCAGTGTGCTCTTCTGAGCCAAGCAGTTACACTGTGATTCCAAGTGCTGAAAAAAAGCGTTTATTTCGGGCTGAAAAACACGTTTTGAAAACTGTGCTGTTCCTGCCCTATAACTTACATGGGGGTGACCAAAGTTGCCAAAACGTGTTTATTTCTGCTGAAAAACACGTTTTGACAATTTCTGATCACTGGGGTGTAGGGCTGACTCAGTGTGCTCTTCTGAGCCAAGCAGTTACACTGTGATTCCAAGTGCTGAAAAAAAGCGTTTATTTCGGGCTGAAAAACACGTTTTGAAAACTGTGCTGTTCCTGCCCTATAACTTACATGGGGTTGACCAAAGTTGCCAAAACGTGTTTATTTCTGCTGAAAAACACGTTTTGACAATTTCTGCACACTGGGGTTAAGGGCTGAGTCAGTGTGCTCTTCTGAGCCAGGCAGTTACACTGCGATTCTAAGGGCTGAGAAAACGCGTTTATTTCGGGCTGAAAAACACGTTTTGAAAACTGTGCTGTTCCTGCCCTATAACTTACATGGGGGTGACCAAAGTTGCCAAAACGTGTTTATTTCTGCTGAAAAACACGTTTTGACAATTTCTGATCACTGGGGTTAAGGGCTGACTCAGTGTGCTCTTCTGAGCCAAGCAGTTACACTGTGATTCCAAGTGCTGAAAAAAAGCGTTTATTTCGGGCTGAAAAACACGTTTTGAAAACTGTGCAGTTCCTGCCCTATAACTTACATGGGGTTGACCAAAGTTGCCAAAACGTGTTTATTTCTGCTGAAAAACACGTTTTGACAATTTCTGATCACTGGGGTGTAGGGCTGACTCTGTGTGCTCTTCTGAGCCAAGCAGTTACACTGTGATTCCAAGTGCTGAAAAAAAGCGTTTATTTCGGGCTGAAAAACACGTTTTGAAAACTGTGCTGTTCCTGCCCTATAACTTACATGGGGGTGACCAAAGTTGCCAAAACGTGTTTATTTCTGCTGAAAAACATGTTTTGACAATTTCTGATCACTGGGGTTAAGGGCTGACTCTGTGTGCTCTTCTGAGCCAAGCAGTTACACTGCGATTCTAAGGGCTGAGAAAACGCGTTTATTTCGGGCTGAAAAACACGTTTTGAAAACTGTGCTGTTCCTGCCCTATAACTTACATGGGGGTGACCAAAGTTGCCAAAACGTGTTTATTTCTGCTGAAAAACATGTTTTGACAATTTCTGATCACTGGGGTTAAGGGCTGACTCTGTGTGCTCTTCTGAGCCAAGCAGTTACACTGCGATTCTAAGGCTGAGAAAACGCGTTTATTTCGGGCTGAAAAACACGTTTTGAAAACTGTGCTGTTCCTGCCCTATAACTTACATGGGGGTGACCAAAGTTGCCAAAACGTGTTTATTTCTGCTGAAAAACAAGTTTTGACAATTTCTGATCACTGGGGTTAAGGGCTGAGTCAGTGTGCTCTTCTGAGCCAGGCAGTTACACTGCGATTCCAAGGGCTGAGAAAAAGCGTTTATTTCGGGCTGAAAAACACGTTTTGAAAACTGTGCTGTTCCAGCCATATAACTTACATGGGGGAGACCAAAGTTGCCAAAACGTGTTTATTTCTGCTGAAAAACACGTTTTGACAATTTCTGATCACTGGGGTTAAGGGCTGACTCAGTGTGCTCTTCGGAGCCAGGCAGTTACACTGCGATTCCAAGGGCTGAGAAAAAGCGTTTATTTCGGGCTGAAAAACACGTTTTGAAAACTGTGCTGTTCCTGCCCTATAACTTACATGGGGGTGACCAAAGTTGCCAAAACGTGTTTATTTCTGCTGAAAAACACGTTTTGACAATTTCTGCACACTGGGGTTAAGGGCTGAGTCAGTGTGCTCTTCTGAGCCAGGCAGTTACACTGCGATTCTAAGGGCTGAGAAAACGCGTTTATTTCGGGCTGAAAAACACGTTTTGAAAAATGTGCTGTTCCTGCCCTATAACTTACATGGGGGTGACCAAAGTTGCCAAAACGTGTTTATTTCTGCTGAAAAACAAGTTTTGACAATTTCTGATCACTGGGGTTAAGGGCTGAGTCAGTGTGCTCTTCTGAGCCAGGCAGTTACACTGCGATTCCAAGGGCTGAGAAAAAGCGTTTATTTCGGGCTGAAAAACACGTTTTGAAAACTGTGCTGTTCCAGCCATATAACTTACATGGGGGAGACCAAAGTTGCCAAAACGTGTTTATTTCTGCTGAAAAACACGTTTTGACAATTTCTGATCACTGGGGTTAAGGGCTGACTCAGTGTGCTCTTCGGAGCCAGGCAGTTACACTGCGATTCCAAGGGCTGAGAAAAAGCGTTTATTTCGGGCTGAAAAACACGTTTTGAAAACTGTGCTGTTCCTGCCCTATAACTTACATGGGGGTGACCAAAGTTGCCAAAACGTGTTTATTTCTGCTGAAAAACACGTTTTGACAATTTCTGCACACTGGGGTTAAGGGCTGAGTCAGTGTGCTCTTCTGAGCCAGGCAGTTACACTGCGATTCTAAGGGCTGAGAAAACGCGTTTATTTCGGGCTGAAAAACACGTTTTGAAAACTGTGCTGTTCCTGCCCTATAACTTACATGGGGGTGACCAAAGTTGCCAAAACGTGTTTATTTCTGCTGAAAAACAAGTTTTGACAATTTCTGATCACTGGGGTTAAGGGCTGAGTCAGTGTGCTCTTCTGAGCCAGGCAGTTACACTGCGATTCCAAGGGCTGAGAAAAAGCGTTTATTTCGGGCTGAAAAACACGTTTTGAAAACTGTGCTGTTCCAGCCATATAACTTACATGGGGGAGACCAAAGTTGCCAAAACGTGTTTATTTCTGCTGAAAAACACGTTTTGACAATTTCTGATAACTGGGGTTAAGGGCTGACTCAGTGTGCTCTTCGGAGCCAGGCAGTTACACTGCGATTCCAAGGGCTGAGAAAAAGCGTTTATTTCGGGCTGAAAAACACGTTTTGAAAACTGTGCTGTTCCTGCCCTATAACTTACATGGGGGTGACCAAAGTTGCCAAAACGTGTTTATTTCTGCTGAAAAACACGTTTTGACAATTTCTGATCACTGGGGTGTAGGGCTGACTCAGTGTGCTCTTCTGAGCCAAGCAGTTACACTGTGATTCCAAGTGCTGAAAAAAAGCGTTTATTTCGGGCTGAAAAACACGTTTTGAAAACTGTGCTGTTCCTGCCCTATAACTTACATGGGGTTGACCAAAGTTGCCAAAACGTGTTTATTTCTGCTGAAAAACACGTTTTGACAATTTCTGCACACTGGGGTTAAGGGCTGAGTCAGTGTGCTCTTCTGAGCCAGGCAGTTACACTGCGATTCCAAGGGCTGAGAAAACGCGTTTATTTCGGGCTGAAAAACACGTTTTGAAAACTGTGCTGTTCCTGCCCTATAACTTACATGGGGGTGACCAAAGTTGCCAAAACGTGTTTATTTCTGCTGAAAAACATGTTTTGACAATTTCTGATCACTGGGGTTAAGGGCTGACTCTGTGTGCTCTTCTGAGCCAAGCAGTTACACTGCGATTCTAAGGGCTGAGAAAACGCGTTTATTTCGGGCTGAAAAACACGTTTTGAAAACTGTGCTGTTCCTGCCCTATAACTTACATGGGGGTGACCAAAGTTGCCAAAACGTGTTTATTTCTGCTGAAAAACAAGTTTTGACAATTTCTGATCACTGGGGTTAAGGGCTGAGTCAGTGTGCTCTTCTGAGCCAGGCAGTTACACTGCGATTCCAAGGGCTGAGAAAAAGCGTTTATTTCGGGCTGAAAAACACGTTTTGAAAACTGTGCTGTTCCAGCCATATAACTTACATGGGGGAGACCAAAGTTGCCAAAACGTGTTTATTTCTGCTGAAAAACACGTTTTGACAATTTCTGCACACTGGGGTTAAGGGCTGAGTCAGTGTGCTCTTCTGAGCCAGGCAGTTACACTACGATTCTAAGGGCTGAGAAAACGCGTTTATTTCGGGCTGAAAAACACGTTTTGAAAACTGTGCTGTTCCTGCCCTATAACTTACATGGGGGTGACCAAAGTTGCCAAAACGTGTTTATTTCTGCTGAAAAACACGTTTTGACAATTTCTGATCACTGGGGTTAAGGGCTGACTCAGTGTGCTCTTCTGAGCCAAGCAGTTACACTGTGATTCCAAGTGCTGAAAAAAAGCGTTTATTTCGGGCTGAAAAACACGTTTTGAAAACTGTGCTGTTAATGCCCTATAACTTACATGGGGTTGACCAAAGTTGCCAAAACGTGTTTATTTCTGCTGAAAAACACGTTTTGACAATTTCTGCACACTGGGGTTAAGGGCTGAGTCAGTGTGCTCTTCTGAGCCAGGCAGTTACACTGCGATTCCAAGGGCTGAGAAAACGCGTTTATTTCGGGCTGAAAAACACGTTTTGAAAACTGTGTTGTTCCTGCCCTATAACTTACATGGGGGTGACCAAAGTTGCCAAAACGTGTTTATTTCTGCTGAAAAACACGTTTTGACAATTTCTGATCACTGGGGTTAAGGGCTGACTCAGTGTGCTCTTCTGAGCCAAGCAGTTACACTGTGATTCCAAGTGCTGAAAAAAAGCGTTTATTTCGGGCTGAAAAACACGTTTTGAAAACTGTGCTGTTCCTGCCCTATAACTTACATGGGGGTGACCAAAGTTGCCAAAACGTGTTTATTTCTGCTGAAAAACACGTTTTGACAATTTCTGATCACTGGGGTTAAGGGCTGACTCAGTGTGCTCTTCTGAGCCAAGCAGTTACACTGTGATTCCAAGTGCTGAAAAAAAGCGTTTATTTCGAGCTGAAAAACACGTTTTGAAAACTGTGCTGTTCCTGCCCTATAACTTACATGGGGTTGACCAAAGTTGCCAAAACGTGTTTATTTCTGCTGAAAAACACGTTTTGACAATTTCTGCACACTGGGGTTAAGGGCTGAGTCAGTGTGCTCTTCTGAGCCAGGCAGTTACACTGCGATTCCAAGGGCTGAGAAAACGCGTTTATTTCGGGCTGAAAAACACGTTTTGAAAACTGTGTTGTTCCTGCCCTATAACTTACATGGGGGTGACCAAAGTTGCCAAAACGTGTTTATTTCTGCTGAAAAACACGTTTTGACAATTTCTGATCACTGGGGTTAAGGGCTGACTCAGTGTGCTCCTCTGAGCCAAGCAGTTACACTGTGATTCCAAGTGCTGAAAAAAAGCGTTTATTTCGGGCTGAAAAACACGTTTTGAAAACTGTGCTGTTCCTGCCCTATAACTTACATGGGGGTGACCAAAGTTGCCAAAACGTGTTTATTTCTGCTGAAAAACACGTTTTGACAATTTCTGATCACTGGGGTGTAGGGCTGACTCAGTGTGCTCTTCTGAGCCAAGCAGTTACACTGTGATTCCAAGTGCTGAAAAAAAGCGTTTATTTCGGGCTGAAAAACACGTTTTGAAAACTGTGCTGTTCCTGCCCTATAACTTACATGGGGGTGACCAAAGTTGCCAAAACGTGTTTATTTCTGCTGAAAAACATGTTTTGACAATTTCTGATCACTGGGGTTAAGGGCTGACTCTGTGTGCTCTTCTGAGCCAAGCAGTTACACTGCGATTCTAAGGGCTGAGAAAACGCGTTTATTTCGGGCTGAAAAACACGTTTTGAAAACTGTGCTGTTCCTGCCCTATAACTTACATGGGGGTGACCAAAGTTGCCAAAACGTGTTTATTTCTGCTGAAAAACATGTTTTGACAATTTCTGATCACTGGGGTTAAGGGCTGACTCTGTGTGCTCTTCTGAGCCAGGCAGTTACACTACGATTCTAAGGGCTGAGAAAACGCGTTTATTTCGGGCTGAAAAACACGTTTTGAAAACTGTGCTGTTCCTGCCCTATAACTTACATGGGGGTGACCAAAGTTGCCAAAACGTGTTTATTTCTGCTGAAAAACACGTTTTGACAATTTCTGATCACTGGGGTGTAGGGCTGACTCAGTGTGCTCTTCTGAGCCAAGCAGTTACACTGTGATTCCAAGTGCTGAAAAAAAGCGTTTATTTCGGGCTGAAAAACACGTTTTGAAAACTGTGCTGTTCCTGCCCTATAACTTACATGGGGTTGACCAAAGTTGCCAAAACGTGTTTATTTCTGCTGAAAAACACGTTTTGACAATTTCTGCACACTGGGGTTAAGGGCTGAGTCAGTGTGCTCTTCTGAGCCAGGCAGTTACACTGCGATTCCAAGGGCTGAGAAAACGCGTTTATTTCGGGCTGAAAAACACGTTTTGAAAACTGTGCTGTTCCTGCCCTATAACTTACATGGGGGTGACCAAAGTTGCCAAAACGTGTTTATTTCTGCTGAAAAACATGTTTTGACAATTTCTGATCACTGGGGTTAAGGGCTGACTCTGTGTGCTCTTCTGAGCCAAGCAGTTACACTGCGATTCTAAGGGCTGAGAAAACGCGTTTATTTCGGGCTGAAAAACACGTTTTGAAAACTGTGCTGTTCCTGCCCTATAACTTACATGGGGGTGACCAAAGTTGCCAAAACGTGTTTATTTCTGCTGAAAAACAAGTTTTGACAATTTCTGATCACTGGGGTTAAGGGCTGAGTCAGTGTGCTCTTCTGAGCCAGGCAGTTACACTGCGATTCCAAGGGCTGAGAAAAAGCGTTTATTTCGGGCTGAAAAACACGTTTTGAAAACTGTGCTGTTCCAGCCATATAACTTACATGGGGGAGACCAAAGTTGCCAAAACGTGTTTATTTCTGCTGAAAAACACGTTTTGACAATTTCTGATCACTGGGGTTAAGGGCTGACTCAGTGTGCTCTTCGGAGCCAGGCAGTTACACTGCGATTCCAAGGGCTGAGAAAAAGCGTTTATTTCGGGCTGAAAAACACGTTTTGAAAACTGTGCTGTTCCTGCCCTATAACTTACATGGGGGTGACCAAAGTTGCCAAAACGTGTTTATTTCTGCTGAAAAACACGTTTTGACAATTTCTGCACACTGGGGTTAAGGGCTGAGTCAGTGTGCTCTTCTGAGCCAGGCAGTTACACTACGATTCTAAGGGCTGAGAAAACGCGTTTATTTCGGGCTGAAAAACACGTTTTGAAAACTGTGCTGTTCCTGCCCTATAACTTACATGGGGGTGACCAAAGTTGCCAAAACGTGTTTATTTCTGCTGAAAAACACGTTTTGACAATTTCTGATCACTGGGGTTAAGGGCTGACTCAGTGTGCTCTTCTGAGCCAAGCAGTTACACTGTGATTCCAAGTGCTGAAAAAAAGCGTTTATTTCGGGCTGAAAAACACGTTTTGAAAACTGTGCTGTTAATGCCCTATAACTTACATGGGGTTGACCAAAGTTGCCAAAACGTGTTTATTTCTGCTGAAAAACACGTTTTGACAATTTCTGCACACTGGGGTTAAGGGCTGAGTCAGTGTGCTCTTCTGAGCCAGGCAGTTACACTGCGATTCCAAGGGCTGAGAAAACGCGTTTATTTCGGGCTGAAAAACACGTTTTGAAAACTGTGTTGTTCCTGCCCTATAACTTACATGGGGGTGACCAAAGTTGCCAAAACGTGTTTATTTCTGCTGAAAAACACGTTTTGACAATTTCTGATCACTGGGGTTAAGGGCTGACTCAGTGTGCTCTTCTGAGCCAAGCAGTTACACTGTGATTCCAAGTGCTGAAAAAAAGCGTTTATTTCGGGCTGAAAAACACGTTTTGAAAACTGTGCTGTTCCTGCCCTATAACTTACATGGGGGTGACCAAAGTTGCCAAAACGTGTTTATTTCTGCTGAAAAACACGTTTTGACAATTTCTGATCACTGGGGTTAAGGGCTGAGTCAGTGTGCTCTTCTGAGCCAGGCAGTTACACTGCGATTCCAAGGGCTGAGAAAAAGCGTTTATTTCGGGCTGAAAAACACGTTTTGAAAACTGTGCTGTTCCAGCCATATAACTTACATGGGGGAGACCAAAGTTGCCAAAACGTGTTTATTTCTGCTGAAAAACACGTTTTGACAATTTCTGATAACTGGGGTTAAGGGATGACTCAGTGTGCTCTTCGGAGCCAGGCAGTTACACTGCGATTCCAAGGGCTGAGAAAAAGCGTTTATTTCGGGCTGAAAAACACGTTTTGAAAACTGTGCTGTTCCTGCCCTATAACTTACATGGGGGTGACCAAAGTTGCCAAAACGTGTTTATTTCTGCTGAAAAACACGTTTTGACAATTTCTGATCACTGGGGTGTAGGGCTGACTCAGTGTGCTCTTCTGAGCCAAGCAGTTACACTGTGATTCCAAGTGCTGAAAAAAAGCGTTTATTTCGGGCTGAAAAACACGTTTTGAAAACTGTGCTGTTCCTGCCCTATAACTTACATGGGGTTGACCAAAGTTGCCAAAACGTGTTTATTTCTGCTGAAAAACACGTTTTGACAATTTCTGCACACTGGGGTTAAGGGCTGAGTCAGTGTGCTCTTCTGAGCCAGGCAGTTACACTGCGATTCCAAGGGCTGAGAAAACGCGTTTATTTCGGGCTGAAAAACACGTTTTGAAAACTGTGCTGTTCCTGCCCTATAACTTACATGGGGGTGACCAAAGTTGCCAAAACGTGTTTATTTCTGCTGAAAAACATGTTTTGACAATTTCTGATCACTGGGGTTAAGGGCTGACTCTGTGTGCTCTTCTGAGCCAAGCAGTTACACTGCGATTCTAAGGGCTGAGAAAACGCGTTTATTTCGGGCTGAAAAACACGTTTTGAAAACTGTGCTGTTCCTGCCCTATAACTTACATGGGGGTGACCAAAGTTGCCAAAACGTGTTTATTTCTGCTGAAAAACAAGTTTTGACAATTTCTGATCACTGGGGTTAAGGGCTGAGTCAGTGTGCTCTTCTGAGCCAGGCAGTTACACTGCGATTCCAAGGGCTGAGAAAAAGCGTTTATTTCGGGCTGAAAAACACGTTTTGAAAACTGTGCTGTTCCAGCCATATAACTTACATGGGGGAGACCAAAGTTGCCAAAACGTGTTTATTTCTGCTGAAAAACACGTTTTGACAATTTCTGATAACTGGGGTTAAGGGCTGACTCAGTGTGCTCTTCGGAGCCAGGCAGTTACACTGCGATTCCAAGGGCTGAGAAAAAGCGTTTATTTCGGTCTGAAAAACACGTTTTGAAAACTGTGCTGTTCCTGCCCTATAACTTACATGGGGGTGACCAAAGTTGCCAAAACGTGTTTATTTCTGCTGAAAAACACGTTTTGACAATTTCTGATCACTGGGGTGTAGGGCTGACTCAGTGTGCTCTTCTGAGCCAAGCAGTTACACTGTGATTCCAAGTGCTGAAAAAAAGCGTTTATTTCGGGCTGAAAAACACGTTTTGAAAACTGTGCTGTTCCTGCCCTATAACTTACATGGGGTTGACCAAAGTTGCCAAAACGTGTTTATTTCTGCTGAAAAACACGTTTTGACAATTTCTGCACACTGGGGTTAAGGGCTGAGTCAGTGTGCTCTTCTGAGCCAGGCAGTTACACTGCGATTCCAAGGGCTGAGAAAACGCGTTTATTTCGGGCTGAAAAACACGTTTTGAAAACTGTGCTGTTCCTGCCCTATAACTTACATGGGGGTGACCAAAGTTGCCAAAACGTGTTTATTTCTGCTGAAAAACATGTTTTGACAATTTCTGATCACTGGGGTTAAGGGCTGACTCTGTGTGCTCTTCTGAGCCAAGCAGTTACACTGCGATTCTAAGGGCTGAGAAAACGCGTTTATTTCGGGCTGAAAAACACGTTTTGAAAACTGTGCTGTTCCTGCCCTATAACTTACATGGGGGTGACCAAAGTTGCCAAAACGTGTTTATTTCTGCTGAAAAACATGTTTTGACAATTTCTGATCACTGGGGTTAAGGGCTGACTCTGTGTGCTCTTCTGAGCCAAGCAGTTACACTGCGATTCTAAGGGCTGAGAAAACGCGTTTATTTCGGGCTGAAAAACACGTTTTGAAAACTGTGCTGTTCCTGCCCTATAACTTACATGGGGGTGACCAAAGTTGCCAAAACGTGTTTATTTCTGCTGAAAAACACGTTTTGACAATTTCTGATCACTGGGGTGTAGGGCTGACTCAGTGTGCTCTTCTGAGCCAAGCAGTTACACTGTGATTCCAAGTGCTGAAAAAAAGCGTTTATTTCGGGCTGAAAAACACGTTTTGAAAACTGTGCTGTTCCTGCCCTATAACTTACATGGGGTTGACCAAAGTTGCCAAAACGTGTTTATTTCTGCTGAAAAACACGTTTTGACAATTTCTGCACACTGGGGTTAAGGGCTGAGTCAGTGTGCTCTTCTGAGCCAGGCAGTTACACTGCGATTCCAAGGGCTGAGAAAACGCGTTTATTTCGGGCTGAAAAACACGTTTTGAAAACTGTGTTGTTCCTGCCCTATAACTTACATGGGGGTGACCAAAGTTGCCAAAACGTGTTTATTTCTGCTGAAAAACACGTTTTGACAATTTCTGATCACTGGGGTTAAGGGCTGACTCAGTGTGCTCTTCTGAGCCAAGCAGTTACACTGTGATTCCAAGTGCTGAAAAAAAGCGTTTATTTCGGGCTGAAAAACACGTTTTGAAAACTGTGCTGTTCCTGCCCTATAACTTACATGGGGGTGACCAAAGTTGCCAAAACGTGTTTATTTCTGCTGAAAAACATGTTTTGACAATTTCTGATCACTGGGGTTAAGGGCTGACTCTGTGTGCTCTTCTGAGCCAAGCAGTTACACTGCGATTCTAAGGGCTGAGAAAACGCGTTTATTTCGGGCTGAAAAACACGTTTTGAAAACTGTGCTGTTCCTGCCCTATAACTTACATGGGGGTGACCAAAGTTGCCAAAACGTGTTTATTTCTGCTGAAAAACATGTTTTGACAATTTCTGATCACTGGGGTTAAGGGCTGACTCTGTGTGCTCTTCTGAGCCAAGCAGTTACACTGCGATTCTAAGGGCTGAGAAAACGCGTTTATTTCGGGCTGAAAAACACGTTTTGAAAACTGTGCTGTTCCTGCCCTATAACTTACATGGGGGTGACCAAAGTTGCCAAAACGTGTTTATTTCTGCTGAAAAACAAGTTTTGACAATTTCTGATCACTGGGGTTAAGGGCTGAGTCAGTGTGCTCTTCTGAGCCAGGCAGTTACACTGCGATTCCAAGGGCTGAGAAAAAGCGTTTATTTCGGGCTGAAAAACACGTTTTGAAAACTGTGCTGTTCCAGCCATATAACTTACATGGGGGAGACCAAAGTTGCCAAAACGTGTTTATTTCTGCTGAAAAACACGTTTTCACAATTTCTGATCACTGGGGTTAAGGGCTGAGTCAGTGTGCTCTTCTGAGCCAGGCAGTTACACTGCGATTCCAAGGGCTGAGAAAACGCGTTTATTTCGGGCTGAAAAACACGTTTTGAAAACTGTGCTGTTCCTGCCCTATAACTTACATGGGGGTGACCAAAGTTGCCAAAACGTGTTTATTTCTGCTGAAAAACACGTTTTGACAATTTCTGATCACTGGGGTTAAGGGCTGACTCAGTGTGCTTCTCTGAGCCAAGCAGTTACACTGTTATTCCAAGTGCTGATGAAAAGCGTTTATTTCGGGCTGAAAAACACGTTTTGAAAACTGTGCTGTTCCTGCCCTATAACTTACATGGGGTTGACCAAAGTTGCCAAAACGTGTTTATTTCTGCTGAAAAACACGTTTTGACAATTTCTGCACACTGGGGTTAAGGGCTGAGTCAGTGTGCTCTTCTGAGCCAGGCAGTTACACTGCGATTCCAAGGGCTGAGAAAACGCGTTTATTTCGGGCTGAAAAACACGTTTTGAAAACTGTGTTGTTCCTGCCCTATAACTTACATGGGGGTGACCAAAGTTGCCAAAACGTGTTTATTTCTGCTGAAAAACACGTTTTGACAATTTCTGATCACTGGGGTTAAGGGCTGACTCAGTGTGCTCTTCTGAGCCAAGCAGTTACACTGTGATTCCAAGTGCTGAAAAAAAGCGTTTATTTCGGGCTGAAAAGCACGTTTTGAAAACTGTGCTGTTCCTGCCCTATAACTTACATGGGGGTGACCAAAGTTGCCAAAACGTGTTTATTTCTGCTGAAAAAGACGTTTTGACAATTTCTGATCACTGGGGTGTAGGGCTGACTCAGTGTGCTCTTCTGAGCCAAGCAGTTACACTGTGATTCCAAGTGCTGAAAAAAAGCGTTTATTTCGGGCTGAAAAATACGTTTTGAAAACTGTGCTGTTCCTGCCCTATAACTTACATGGGGGTGACCAAAGTTGCCAAAACGTGTTTATTTCTGCTGAAAAACACGTTTTGACAATTTCTGCACACTGGGGTTAAGGGCTGAGTCAGTGTGCTCTTCTGAGCCAGGCAGTTACACTGCGATTCTAAGGGCTGAGAAAACGCGTTTATTTCGGGCTGAAAAACACGTTTTGAAAACTGTGCTGTTCCTGCCCTATAACTTACATGGGGGTGACCAAAGTTGCCAAAACGTGTTTATTTCTGCTGAAAAACACGTTTTGACAATTTCTGATCACTGGGGTTAAGGGCTGACTCAGTGTGCTCTTCTGAGCCAAGCAGTTACACTGTGATTCCAAGTGCTGAAAAAAAGCGTTTATTTCGGGCTGAAAAACACGTTTTGAAAACTGTGCTGTTCCTGCCCTATAACTTACATGGGGTTGACCAAAGTTGCCAAAACGTGTTTATTTCTGCTGAAAAACACGTTTTGACAATTTCTGCACACTGGGGTTAAGGGCTGAGTCAGTGTGCTCTTCTGAGCCAGGCAGTTACACTGCGATTCCAAGGGCTGAGAAAACGCGTTTATTTCGGGCAGAAAAACACGTTTTGAAAACTGTGTTGTTCCTGCCCTATAACTTACTTGGGGGTGACCAAAGTTGCCAAAACGTGTTTATTTCTGCTGAAAAACACGTTTTGACAATTTCTGATCACTGGGGTTAAGGGCTGACTCAGTGTGCTCTTCTGAGCCAAGCAGTTACACTGTGATTCCAAGTGCTGAAAAAAAGCGTTTATTTCGGGCTGAAAAACACGTTTTGAAAACTGTGCTGTTCCTGCCCTATAACTTACATGGGGTTGACCAAAGTTGCCAAAACGTGTTTATTTCTGCTGAAAAACACGTTTTGACAATTTCTGCACACTGGGGTTAAGGGCTGAGTCAGTGTGCTCTTCTGAGCCAGGCAGTTACACTGCGATTCCAAGGGCTGAGAAAACGCGTTTATTTCAGGCTGAAAAACACGTTTTTAAAACTGTGCTGTTCCTGCCCTATAACTTACATGGGGGTGACCAAAGTTGCCAAAACGTGTTTATTTCTGCTGAAAAACACGTTTTGACAATTTCTGATCACTGGGGTTAAGGGCTGACTCTGTGTGCTCTTCTGAGCCAAGCAGTTACACTGCGATTCTAAGGGCTGAGAAAACGCGTTTATTTCGGGCTGAAAAACACGTTTTGAAAACTGTGCTGTTCCTGCCCTATAACTTACATGGGGGTGACCAAAGTTGCCAAAACGTGTTTATTTCTGCTGAAAAACAAGTTTTGACAATTTCTGAGCACTGGGGTTAAGGGCTGAGTCAGTGTGCTCTTCTGAGCCAGGCAGTTACACTGCGATTCCAAGGGCTGAGAAAAAGCGTTTATTTCGGGCTGAAAAACACGTTTTGAAAACTGTGCTGTTCCAGCCATATAACTTACATGGGGGAGACCAAAGTTGCCAAAACGTGTTTATTTCTGCTGAAAAACACGTTTTGACAATTTCTGATCACTGGGGTTAAGGGCTGACTCAGTGTGCTCTTCTGAGCCAGGCAGTTACACTGCGATTCCAAGGGATGAGAAAAAGCGTTTATTTCGGGCTGAAAAACACGTTTTGAAAACTGTGCTGTTCCTGCCCTATAACTTACATGGGGGTGACCAAAGTTGCCAAAACGTGTTTATTTCTGCTGAAAAACACGTTTTGACAATTTCTGCACACTGGGGTTAAGGGCTGAGTCAGTGTGCTCTTCTGAGCCAGGCAGTTACACTACGATTCTAAGGGCTGAGAAAACGCGTTTATTTCGGGCTGAAAAACACGTTTTGAAAACTGTGCTGTTCCTGCCCTATAACTTACATGGGGGTGACCAAAGTTGCCAAAACGTGTTTATTTCTGCTGAAAAACACGTTTTGACAATTTCTGATCACTGGGGTGTAGGGCTGACTCAGTGTGCTCTTCTGAGCCAAGCAGTTACACTGTGATTCCAAGTGCTGAAAAAAAGCGTTTATTTCGGGCTGAAAAACACGTTTTGAAAACTGTGCTGTTCCTGCCCTATAACTTACATGGGGGTGACCAAAGTTGCCAAAACGTGTTTATTTCTGCTGAAAAACACGTTTTGACAATTTCTGCACACTGGGGTTAAGGGCTGAGTCAGTGTGCTCTTCTGAGCCAGGCAGTTACACTGCGATTCTAAGGGCTGAGAAAACGCGTTTATTTCGGACTGAAAAACACGTTTTGAAAACTGTGCTGTTCCTGCCCTATAACTTACATGGGGGTGACCAAAGTTGCCAAAACGTGTTTATTTCTGCTGAAAAACACGTTTTGACAATTTCTGATCACTGGGGTTAAGGGCTGACTCAGTGTGCTCTTCTGAGCCAAGCAGTTACACTGTGATTCCAAGTGCTGAAAAAAAGCGTTTATTTCGGGCTGAAAAACACGTTTTGAAAACTGTGCTGTTCCTGCCCTATAACTTACATGGGGTTGACCAAAGTTGCCAAAACGTGTTTATTTCTGCTGAAAAACACGTTTTGACAATTTCTGCACACTGGGGTTAAGGGCTGAGTCAGTGTGCTCTTCTGAGCCAGGCAGTTACACTGCGATTCCAAGGGCTGAGAAAACGCGTTTATTTCGGGCAGAAAAACACGTTTTGAAAACTGTGTTGTTCCTGCCCTATAACTTACATGGGGGTGACCAAAGTTGCCAAAACGTGTTTATTTCTGCTGAAAAACACGTTTTGACAATTTCTGATCACTGGGGTTAAGGGCTGACTCAGTGTGCTCTTCTGAGCCAAGCAGTTACACTGTGATTCCAAGTGCTGAAAAAAAGCGTTTATTTCGGGCTGAAAAACACGTTTTGAAAACTGTGCTGTTCCTGCCCTATAACTTACATGGGGGTGACCAAAGTTGCCAAAACGTGTTTATTTCTGCTGAAAAACATGTTTTGACAATTTCTGATCACTGGGGTTAAGGGCTGACTCTGTGTGCTCTTCTGAGCCAAGCAGTTACACTGCGATTCTAAGGGCTGAGAAAACGCGTTTATTTCGGGCTGAAAAACACGTTTTGAAAACTGTGTTGTTCCTGCCCTATAACTTACATGGGGGTGACCAAAGTTGCCAAAACGTGTTTATTTCTGCTGAAAAACACGTTTTGACAATTTCTGATCACTGGGGTTAAGGGCTGACTCAGTGTGCTCTTCTGAGCCAAGCAGTTACACTGTGATTCCAAGTGCTGAAAAAAAGCGTTTATTTCGGGCTGAAAAACACGTTTTGAAAACTGTGCTGTTCCTGCCCGATAACTTACATGGGGGTGACCAAAGTTGCCAAAACGTGTTTATTTCTGCTGAAAAACACGTTTTGAGAATTTCTGATCACTGGGGTTAAGGGCTGACTGAGTGTGCTCTTCTGAGCCAAGCAGTTACACTGTGATTCCAAGTGCTGAAAAAAAGCGTTTATTTCGAGCTGAAAAACACGTTTTGAAAACTGTGCTGTTCCTGCCCTATAACTTACATGGGGTTGACCAAAGTTGCCAAAACGTGTTTATTTCTGCTGAAAAACACGTTTTGACAATTTCTGCACACTGGGGTTAAGGGCTGAGTCAGTGTGCTCTTCTGAGCCAGGCAGTTACACTGCGATTCCAAGGGCTGAGAAAACGCGTTTATTTCGGGCTGAAAAACACGTTTTGAAAACTGTGTTGTTCCTGCCCTATAACTTACATGGGGGTGACCAAAGTTGCCAAAACGTGTTTATTTCTGCTCAAAAACACGTTTTGACAATTTCTGATCACTGGGGTTAAGGGCTGACTCAGTGTGCTCTTCTGAGCCAAGCAGTTACACTGTGATTCCAAGTGCTGAAAAAAAGCGTTTATTTCGGGCTGAAAAACACGTTTTGAAAACTGTGCTGTTCCTGCCCTATAACTTACATGGGGGTGACCAAAGTTGCCAAAACGTGTTTATTTCTGCTGAAAAACACGTTTTGACAATTTCTGATCACTGGGGTGTAGGGCTGACTCAGTGTGCTCTTCTGAGCCAAGCAGTTACACTGTGATTCCAAGTGCTGAAAAAAAGCGTTTATTTCGGGCTGAAAAACACGTTTTGAAAACTGTGCTGTTCCTGCCCTATAACTTACATGGGGGTGACCAAAGTTGCCAAAACGTGTTTATTTCTGCTGAAAAACACGTTTTGACAATTTCTGCACACTGGGGTTAAGGGCTGAGTCAGTGTGCTCTTCTGAGCCAGGCAGTTACACTGCGATTCTAAGGGCTGAGAAAACGCGTTTATTTCGGGCTGAAAAACACGTTTTGAAAACTGTGCTGTTCCTGCCCTATAACTTACATGGGGGTGACCAAAGTTGCCAAAACGTGTTTATTTCTGCTGAAAAACACGTTTTGACAATTTCTGATCACTGGGGTTAAGGGCTGACTCAGTGTGCTCTTCTGAGCCAAGCAGTTACACTGTGATTCCAAGTGCTGAAAAAAAGCGTTTATTTCGGGCTGAAAAACACGTTTTGAAAACTGTGCTGTTCCTGCCCTATAACTTACATGGGGTTGACCAAAGTTGCCAAAACGTGTTTATTTCTGCTGAAAAACACGTTTTGACAATTTCTGCACACTGGGGTTAAGGGCTGAGTCAGTGTGCTCTTCTGAGCCAGGCAGTTACACTGCGATTCCAAGGGCTGAGAAAACGCGTTTATTTCGGGCAGAAAAACACGTTTTGAAAACTGTGTTGTTCCTGCCCTATAACTTACATGGGGGTGACCAAAGTTGCCAAAACGTGTTTATTTCTGCTGAAAAACACGTTTTGACAATTTCTGATCACTGGGGTTAAGGGCTGACTCAGTGTGCTCTTCTGAGCCAAGCAGTTACACTGTGATTCCAAGTGCTGAAAAAAAGCGTTTATTTCGGGCTGAAAAACACGTTTTGAAAACTGTGCTGTTCCTGCCCTATAACTTACATGGGGGTGACCAAAGTTGCCAAAACGTGTTTATTTCTGCTGAAAAACATGTTTTGACAATTTCTGATCACTGGGGTTAAGGGCTGACTCTGTGTGCTCTTCTGAGCCAAGCAGTTACACTGCGATTCTAAGGGCTGAGAAAACGCGTTTATTTCGGGCTGAAAAACACGTTTTGAAAACTGTGCTGTTCCTGCCCTATAACTTACATGGGGGTGACCAAAGTTGCCAAAACGTGTTTATTTCTGCTGAAAAACACGTTTTGACAATTTCTGATCACTGGGGTGTAGGGCTGACTCAGTGTGCTCTTCTGAGCCAAGCAGTTACACTGCGATTCTAAGGGCTGAGAAAACGCGTTTATTTCGGGCTGAAAAACACGTTTTGAAAACTGTGCTGTTCCTGCCCTATAACTTACATGGGGGTGACCAAAGTTGCCAAAACGTGTTTATTTCTGCTGAAAAACAAGTTTTGACAATTTCTGATCACTGGGGTTAAGGGCTGAGTCAGTGTGCTCTTCTGAGCCAGGCAGTTACACTGCGATTCCAAGGGCTGAGAAAAAGCGTTTATTTCGGGCTGAAAAACACGTTTTGAAAACTGTGCTGTTCCAGCCATATAACTTACATGGGGGAGACCAAAGTTGCCAAAACGTGTTTATTTCTGCTGAAAAACACGTTTTGACAATTTCTGATCACTGGGGTTAAGGGCTGACTCAGTGTGCTCTTCGGAGCCAGGCAGTTACACTGCGATTCCAAGGGCTGAGAAAAAGCGTTTATTTCGGGCTGAAAAACACGTTTTGAAAACTGTGCTGTTCCTGCCCTATAACTTACATGGGGGTGACCAAAGTTGCCAAAACGTGTTTATTTCTGCTGAAAAACACGTTTTGACAATTTCTGCACACTGGGGTTAAGGGCTGAGTCAGTGTGCTCTTCTGAGCCAGGCAGTTACACTGCGATTCTAAGGGCTGAGAAAACGCGTTTATTTCGGGCTGAAAAACACGTTTTGAAAACTGTGCTGTTCCTGCCCTATAACTTACATGGGGGTGACCAAAGTTGCCAAAACGTGTTTATTTCTGCTGAAAAACAAGTTTTGACAATTTCTGATCACTGGGGTTAAGGGCTGAGTCAGTGTGCTCTTCTGAGCCAGGCAGTTACACTGCGATTCCAAGGGCTGAGAAAAAGCGTTTATTTCGGGCTGAAAAACACGTTTTGAAAACTGTGCTGTTCCAGCCATATAACTTACATGGGGGAGACCAAAGTTGCCAAAACGTGTTTATTTCTGCTGAAAAACACGTTTTGACAATTTCTGATAACTGGGGTTAAGGGATGACTCAGTGTGCTCTTCGGAGCCAGGCAGTTACACTGCGATTCCAAGGGCTGAGAAAAAGCGTTTATTTCGGGCTGAAAAACACGTTTTGAAAACTGTGCTGTTCCTGCCCTATAACTTACATGGGGGTGACCAAAGTTGCCAAAACGTGTTTATTTCTGCTGAAAAACACGTTTTGACAATTTCTGATCACTGGGGTGTAGGGCTGACTCAGTGTGCTCTTCTGAGCCAAGCAGTTACACTGTGATTCCAAGTGCTGAAAAAAAGCGTTTATTTCGGGCTGAAAAACACGTTTTGAAAACTGTGCTGTTCCTGCCCTATAACTTACATGGGGTTGACCAAAGTTGCCAAAACGTGTTTATTTCTGCTGAAAAACACGTTTTGACAATTTCTGCACACTGGGGTTAAGGGCTGAGTCAGTGTGCTCTTCTGAGCCAGGCAGTTACACTGCGATTCCAAGGGCTGAGAAAACGCGTTTATTTCGGGCTGAAAAACACGTTTTGAAAACTGTGCTGTTCCTGCCCTATAACTTACATGGGGGTGACCAAAGTTGCCAAAACGTGTTTATTTCTGCTGAAAAACATGTTTTGACAATTTCTGATCACTGGGGTTAAGGGCTGACTCTGTGTGCTCTTCTGAGCCAAGCAGTTACACTGCGATTCTAAGGGCTGAGAAAACGCGTTTATTTCGGGCTGAAAAACACGTTTTGAAAACTGTGCTGTTCCTGCCCTATAACTTACATGGGGGTGACCAAAGTTGCCAAAACGTGTTTATTTCTGCTGAAAAACATGTTTTGACAATTTCTGATCACTGGGGTTAAGGGCTGACTCTGTGTGCTCTTCTGAGCCAAGCAGTTACACTGCGATTCTAAGGGCTGAGAAAACGCGTTTATTTCGGGCTGAAAAACACGTTTTGAAAACTGTGCTGTTCCTGCCCTATAACTTACATGGGGGTGACCAAAGTTGCCAAAACGTGTTTATTTCTGCTGAAAAACAAGTTTTGACAATTTCTGATCACTGGGGTTAAGGGCTGAGTCAGTGTGCTCTTCTGAGCCAGGCAGTTACACTGCGATTCCAAGGGCTGAGAAAAAGCGTTTATTTCGGGCTGAAAAACACGTTTTGAAAACTGTGCTGTTCCAGCCATATAACTTACATGGGGGAGACCAAAGTTGCCAAAACGTGTTTATTTCTGCTGAAAAACACGTTTTGACAATTTCTGATAACTGGGGTTAAGGGCTGACTCAGTGTGCTCTTCGGAGCCAGGCAGTTACACTGCGATTCCAAGGGCTGAGAAAAAGCGTTTATTTCGGTCTGAAAAACACGTTTTGAAAACTGTGCTGTTCCTGCCCTATAACTTACATGGGGGTGACCAAAGTTGCCAAAACGTGTTTATTTCTGCTGAAAAACACGTTTTGACAATTTCTGATCACTGGGGTGTAGGGCTGACTCAGTGTGCTCTTCTGAGCCAAGCAGTTACACTGTGATTCCAAGTGCTGAAAAAAAGCGTTTATTTCGGGCTGAAAAACACGTTTTGAAAACTGTGCTGTTCCTGCCCTATAACTTACATGGGGTTGACCAAAGTTGCCAAAACGTGTTTATTTCTGCTGAAAAACACGTTTTGACAATTTCTGCACACTGGGGTTAAGGGCTGAGTCAGTGTGCTCTTCTGAGCCAGGCAGTTACACTGCGATTCCAAGGGCTGAGAAAACGCGTTTATTTCGGGCTGAAAAACACGTTTTGAAAACTGTGCTGTTCCTGCCCTATAACTTACATGGGGGTGACCAAAGTTGCCAAAACGTGTTTATTTCTGCTGAAAAACATGTTTTGACAATTTCTGATCACTGGGGTTAAGGGCTGACTCTGTGTGCTCTTCTGAGCCAAGCAGTTACACTGCGATTCTAAGGGCTGAGAAAACGCGTTTATTTCGGGCTGAAAAACACGTTTTGAAAACTGTGCTGTTCCTGCCCTATAACTTACATGGGGGTGACCAAAGTTGCCAAAACGTGTTTATTTCTGCTGAAAAACATGTTTTGACAATTTCTGATCACTGGGGTTAAGGGCTGACTCTGTGTGCTCTTCTGAGCCAAGCAGTTACACTGCGATTCTAAGGGCTGAGAAAACGCGTTTATTTCGGGCTGAAAAACACGTTTTGAAAACTGTGCTGTTCCTGCCCTATAACTTACATGGGGGTGACCAAAGTTGCCAAAACGTGTTTATTTCTGCTGAAAAACAAGTTTTGACAATTTCTGATCACTGGGGTTAAGGGCTGAGTCAGTGTGCTCTTCTGAGCCAGGCAGTTACACTGCGATTCCAAGGGCTGAGAAAAAGCGTTTATTTCGGGCTGAAAAACACGTTTTGAAAACTGTGCTGTTCCAGCCATATAACTTACATGGGGGAGACCAAAGTTGCCAAAACGTGTTTATTTCTGCTGAAAAACACGTTTTGACAATTTCTGATCACTGGGGTTAAGGGCTGACTCAGTGTGCTCTTCGGAGCCAGGCAGTTACACTGCGATTCCAAGGGCTGAGAAAAAGCGTTTATTTCGGGCTGAAAAACACGTTTTGAAAACTGTGCTGTTCCTGCCCTATAACTTACATGGGGGTGACCAAAGTTGCCAAAACGTGTTTATTTCTGCTGAAAAACACGTTTTGACAATTTCTGCACACTGGGGTTAAGGGCTGAGTCAGTGTGCTCTTCTGAGCCAGGCAGTTACACTACGATTCTAAGGGCTGAGAAAACGCGTTTATTTCGGGCTGAAAAACACGTTTTGAAAACTGTGCTGTTCCTGCCCTATAACTTACATGGGGGTGACCAAAGTTGCCAAAACGTGTTTATTTCTGCTGAAAAACACGTTTTGACAATTTCTGATCACTGGGGTTAAGGGCTGACTCAGTGTGCTCTTCTGAGCCAAGCAGTTACACTGTGATTCCAAGTGCTGAAAAAAAGCGTTTATTTCGGGCTGAAAAACACGTTTTGAAAACTGTGCTGTTAATGCCCTATAACTTACATGGGGTTGACCAAAGTTGCCAAAACGTGTTTATTTCTGCTGAAAAACACGTTTTGACAATTTCTGCACACTGGGGTTAAGGGCTGAGTCAGTGTGCTCTTCTGAGCCAGGCAGTTACACTGCGATTCCAAGGGCTGAGAAAACGCGTTTATTTCGGGCTGAAAAACACGTTTTGAAAACTGTGTTGTTCCTGCCCTATAACTTACATGGGGGTGACCAAAGTTGCCAAAACGTGTTTATTTCTGCTGAAAAACACGTTTTGACAATTTCTGATCACTGGGGTTAAGGGCTGACTCAGTGTGCTCTTCTGAGCCAAGCAGTTACACTGTGATTCCAAGTGCTGAAAAAAAGCGTTTATTTCGGGCTGAAAAACACGTTTTGAAAACTGTGCTGTTCCTGCCCTATAACTTACATGGGGGTGACCAAAGTTGCCAAAACGTGTTTATTTCTGCTGAAAAACACGTTTTGACAATTTCTGATCACTGGGGTTAAGGGCTGACTCAGTGTGCTCTTCTGAGCCAAGCAGTTACACTGTGATTCCAAGTGCTGAAAAAAAGCGTTTATTTCGAGCTGAAAAACACGTTTTGAAAACTGTGCTGTTCCTGCCCTATAACTTACATGGGGTTGACCAAAGTTGCCAAAACGTGTTTATTTCTGCTGAAAAACACGTTTTGACAATTTCTGCACACTGGGGTTAAGGGCTGAGTCAGTGTGCTCTTCTGAGCCAGGCAGTTACACTGCGATTCCAAGGGCTGAGAAAACGCGTTTATTTCGGGCTGAAAAACACGTTTTGAAAACTGTGTTGTTCCTGCCCTATAACTTACATGGGGGTGACCAAAGTTGCCAAAACGTGTTTATTTCTGCTGAAAAACACGTTTTGACAATTTCTGATCACTGGGGTTAAGGGCTGACTCAGTGTGCTCTTCTGAGCCAAGCAGTTACACTGTGATTCCAAGTGCTGAAAAAAAGCGTTTATTTCGGGCTGAAAAACACGTTTTGAAAACTGTGCTGTTCCTGCCCTATAACTTACATGGGGGTGACCAAAGTTGCCAAAACGTGTTTATTTCTGCTGAAAAACACGTTTTGACAATTTCTGATCACTGGGGTGTAGGGCTGACTCAGTGTGCTCTTCTGAGCCAAGCAGTTACACTGTGATTCCAAGTGCTGAAAAAAAGCGTTTATTTCGGGCTGAAAAACACGTTTTGAAAACTGTGCTGTTCCTGCCCTATAACTTACATGGGGGTGACCAAAGTTGCCAAAACGTGTTTATTTCTGCTGAAAAACACGTTTTGACAATTTCTGCACACTGGGGTTAAGGGCTGAGTCAGTGTGCTCTTCTGAGCCAGGCAGTTACACTGCGATTCTAAGGGCTGAGAAAACGCGTTTATTTCGGGCTGAAAAACACGTTTTGAAAACTGTGCTGTTCCTGCCCTATAACTTACATGGGGGTGACCAAAGTTGCCAAAACGTGTTTATTTCTGCTGAAAAACACGTTTTGACAATTTCTGATCACTGGGGTTAAGGGCTGACTCAGTGTGCTCTTCTGAGCCAAGCAGTTACACTGTGATTCCAAGTGCTGAAAAAAAGCGTTTATTTCGGGCTGAAAAACACGTTTTGAAAACTGTGCTGTTCCTGCCCTATAACTTACATGGGGTTGACCAAAGTTGCCAAAACGTGTTTATTTCTGCTGAAAAACACGTTTTGACAATTTCTGCACACTGGGGTTAAGGGCTGAGTCAGTGTGCTCTTCTGAGCCAGGCAGTTACACTGCGATTCCAAGGGCTGAGAAAACGCGTTTATTTCGGGCAGAAAAACACGTTTTGAAAACTGTGTTGTTCCTGCCCTATAACTTACATGGGGGTGACCAAAGTTGCCAAAACGTGTTTATTTCTGCTGAAAAACACGTTTTGACAATTTCTGATCACTGGGGTTAAGGGCTGACTCAGTGTGCTCTTCTGAGCCAAGCAGTTACACTGTGATTCCAAGTGCTGAAAAAAAGCGTTTATTTCGGGCTGAAAAACACGTTTTGAAAACTGTGCTGTTCCTGCCCTATAACTTACATGGGGGTGACCAAAGTTGCCAAAACGTGTTTATTTCTGCTGAAAAACATGTTTTGACAATTTCTGATCACTGGGGTTAAGGGCTGACTCTGTGTGCTCTTCTGAGCCAAGCAGTTACACTGCGATTCTAAGGGCTGAGAAAACGCGTTTATTTCGGGCTGAAAAACACGTTTTGAAAACTGTGCTGTTCCTGCCCTATAACTTACATGGGGGTGACCAAAGTTGCCAAAATGTGTTTATTTCTGCTGAAAAACACGTTTTGACAATTTCTGATCACTGGGGTGTAGGGCTGACTCAGTGTGCTCTTCTGAGCCAAGCAGTTACACTGTGATTCCAAGGGCTGAGAAAACGCGTTTATTTCGGGCTGAAAAACACGTTTTGAAAACTGTGTTGTTCCTGCCCTATAACTTACATGGGGGTGACCAAAGTTGCCAAAACGTGTTTATTTCTGCTGAAAAACACGTTTTGACAATTTCTGATCACTGGGGTTAAGGGCTGACTCAGTGTGCTCTTCTGAGCCAAGCAGTTACACTGTGATTCCAAGTGCTGAAAAAAAGCGTTTATTTCGGGCTGAAAAACACGTTTTGAAAACTGTGCTGTTCCTGCCCTATAACTTACATGGGGGTGACCAAAGTTGCCAAAACGTGTTTATTTCTGCTGAAAAACATGTTTTGACAATTTCTGATCACTGGGGTTAAGGGCTGACTCTGTGTGCTCTTCTGAGCCAAGCAGTTACACTGCGATTCTAAGGGCTGAGAAAACGCGTTTATTTCGGGCTGAAAAACACGTTTTGAAAACTGTGCTGTTCCTGCCCTATAACTTACATGGGGGTGACCAAAGTTGCCAAAACGTGTTTATTTCTGCTGAAAAACATGTTTTGACAATTTCTGATCACTGGGGTTAAGGGCTGACTCTGTGTGCTCTTCTGAGCCAAGCAGTTACACTGCGATTCTAAGGGCTGAGAAAACGCGTTTATTTCGGGCTGAAAAACACGTTTTGAAAACTGTGCTGTTCCTGCCCTATAACTTACATGGGGGTGACCAAAGTTGCCAAAACGTGTTTATTTCTGCTGAAAAACAAGTTTTGACAATTTCTGATCACTGGGGTTAAGGGCTGAGTCAGTGTGCTCTTCTGAGCCAGGCAGTTACACTGCGATTCCAAGGGCTGAGAAAAAGCGTTTATTTCGGGCTGAAAAACACGTTTTGAAAACTGTGCTGTTCCAGCCATATAACTTACATGGGGGAGACCAAAGTTGCCAAAACGTGTTTATTTCTGCTGAAAAACACGTTTTGACAATTTCTGATCACTGGGGTTAAGGGCTGACTCAGTGTGCTCTTCGGAGCCAGGCAGTTACACTGCGATTCCAAGGGCTGAGAAAAAGCGTTTATTTCGGGCTGAAAAACACGTTTTGAAAACTGTGCTGTTCCTGCCCTATAACTTACATGGGGGTGACCAAAGTTGCCAAAACGTGTTTATTTCTGCTGAAAAACACGTTTTGACAATTTCTGCACACTGGGGTTAAGGGCTGAGTCAGTGTGCTCTTCTGAGCCAGGCAGTTACACTGCGATTCTAAGGGCTGAGAAAACGCGTTTATTTCGGGCTGAAAAACACGTTTTGAAAACTGTGCTGTTCCTGCCCTATAACTTACATGGGGGTGACCAAAGTTGCCAAAACGTGTTTATTTCTGCTGAAAAACACGTTTTGACAATTTCTGATCACTGGGGTTAAGGGCTGACTCAGTGTGCTTCTCTGAGCCAAGCAGTTACACTGTTATTCCAAGTGCTGATGAAAAGCGTTTATTTCGGGCTGAAAAACACGTTTTGAAAACTGTGCTGTTCCTGCCCTATAACTTACATGGGGTTGACCAAAGTTGCCAAAACGTGTTTATTTCTGCTGAAAAACACGTTTTGACAATTTCTGCACACTGGGGTTAAGGGCTGAGTCAGTGTGCTCTTCTGAGCCAGGCAGTTACACTGCGATTCCAAGGGCTGAGAAAACGCGTTTATTTCGGGCTGAAAAACACGTTTTGAAAACTGTGTTGTTCCTGCCCTATAACTTACATGGGGGTGACCAAAGTTGCCAAAACGTGTTTATTTCTGCTGAAAAACACGTTTTGACAATTTCTGATCACTGGGGTTAAGGGCTGACTCAGTGTGCTCTTCTGAGCCAAGCAGTTACACTGTGATTCCAAGTGCTGAAAAAAAGCGTTTATTTCGGGCTGAAAAACACGTTTTGAAAACTGTGCTGTTCCTGCCCTATAACTTACATGGGGGTGACCAAAGTTGCCAAAACGTGTTTATTTCTGCTGAAAAAGACGTTTTGACAATTTCTGATCACTGGGGTGTAGGGCTGACTCAGTGTGCTCTTCTGAGCCAAGCAGTTACACTGTGATTCCAAGTGCTGAAAAAAAGCGTTTATTTCGGGCTGAAAAATACGTTTTGAAAACTGTGCTGTTCCTGCCCTATAACTTACATGGGGGTGACCAAAGTTGCCAAAACGTGTTTATTTCTGCTGAAAAACACGTTTTGACAATTTCTGCACACTGGGGTTAAGGGCTGAGTCAGTGTGCTCTTCTGAGCCAGGCAGTTACACTGCGATTCTAAGGGCTGAGAAAACGCGTTTATTTCGGGCTGAAAAACACGTTTTGAAAACTGTGCTGTTCCTGCCCTATAACTTACATGGGGGTGACCAAAGTTGCCAAAACGTGTTTATTTCTGCTGAAAAACACGTTTTGACAATTTCTGATCACTGGGGTTAAGGGCTGACTCAGTGTGCTCTTCTGAGCCAAGCAGTTACACTGTGATTCCAAGTGCTGAAAAAAAGCGTTTATTTCGGGCTGAAAAACACGTTTTGAAAACTGTGCTGTTCCTGCCCTATAACTTACATGGGGTTGACCAAAGTTGCCAAAACGTGTTTATTTCTGCTGAAAAACACGTTTTGACAATTTCTGCACACTGGGGTTAAGGGCTGAGTCAGTGTGCTCTTCTGAGCCAGGCAGTTACACTGCGATTCCAAGGGCTGAGAAAACGCGTTTATTTCGGGCAGAAAAACACGTTTTGAAAACTGTGTTGTTCCTGCCCTATAACTTACTTGGGGGTGACCAAAGTTGCCAAAACGTGTTTATTTCTGCTGAAAAACACGTTTTGACAATTTCTGATCACTGGGGTTAAGGGCTGACTCAGTGTGCTCTTCTGAGCCAAGCAGTTACACTGTGATTCCAAGTGCTGAAAAAAAGCGTTTATTTCGGGCTGAAAAACACGTTTTGAAAACTGTGCTGTTCCTGCCCTATAACTTACATGGGGTTGACCAAAGTTGCCAAAACGTGTTTATTTCTGCTGAAAAACACGTTTTGACAATTTCTGCACACTGGGGTTAAGGGCTGAGTCAGTGTGCTCTTCTGAGCCAGGCAGTTACACTGCGATTCCAAGGGCTGAGAAAACGCGTTTATTTCAGGCTGAAAAACACGTTTTTAAAACTGTGCTGTTCCTGCCCTATAACTTACATGGGGGTGACCAAAGTTGCCAAAACGTGTTTATTTCTGCTGAAAAACACGTTTTGACAATTTCTGATCACTGGGGTTAAGGGCTGACTCTGTGTGCTCTTCTGAGCCAAGCAGTTACACTGCGATTCTAAGGGCTGAGAAAACGCGTTTATTTCGGGCTGAAAAACACGTTTTGAAAACTGTGCTGTTCCTGCCCTATAACTTACATGGGGGTGACCAAAGTTGCCAAAACGTGTTTATTTCTGCTGAAAAACAAGTTTTGACAATTTCTGAGCACTGGGGTTAAGGGCTGAGTCAGTGTGCTCTTCTGAGCCAGGCAGTTACACTGCGATTCCAAGGGCTGAGAAAAAGCGTTTATTTCGGGCTGAAAAACACGTTTTGAAAACTGTGCTGTTCCAGCCATATAACTTACATGGGGGAGACCAAAGTTGCCAAAACGTGTTTATTTCTGCTGAAAAACACGTTTTGACAATTTCTGATCACTGGGGTTAAGGGCTGACTCAGTGTGCTCTTCTGAGCCAGGCAGTTACACTGCGATTCCAAGGGATGAGAAAAAGCGTTTATTTCGGGCTGAAAAACACGTTTTGAAAACTGTGCTGTTCCTGCCCTATAACTTACATGGGGGTGACCAAAGTTGCCAAAACGTGTTTATTTCTGCTGAAAAACACGTTTTGACAATTTCTGCACACTGGGGTTAAGGGCTGAGTCAGTGTGCTCTTCTGAGCCAGGCAGTTACACTACGATTCTAAGGGCTGAGAAAACGCGTTTATTTCGGGCTGAAAAACACGTTTTGAAAACTGTGCTGTTCCTGCCCTATAACTTACATGGGGGTGACCAAAGTTGCCAAAACGTGTTTATTTCTGCTGAAAAACACGTTTTGACAATTTCTGATCACTGGGGTGTAGGGCTGACTCAGTGTGCTCTTCTGAGCCAAGCAGTTACACTGTGATTCCAAGTGCTGAAAAAAAGCGTTTATTTCGGGCTGAAAAACACGTTTTGAAAACTGTGCTGTTCCTGCCCTATAACTTACATGGGGGTGACCAAAGTTGCCAAAACGTGTTTATTTCTGCTGAAAAACACGTTTTGACAATTTCTGCACACTGGGGTTAAGGGCTGAGTCAGTGTGCTCTTCTGAGCCAGGCAGTTACACTGCGATTCTAAGGGCTGAGAAAACGCGTTTATTTCGGACTGAAAAACACGTTTTGAAAACTGTGCTGTTCCTGCCCTATAACTTACATGGGGGTGACCAAAGTTGCCAAAACGTGTTTATTTCTGCTGAAAAACACGTTTTGACAATTTCTGATCACTGGGGTTAAGGGCTGACTCAGTGTGCTCTTCTGAGCCAAGCAGTTACACTGTGATTCCAAGTGCTGAAAAAAAGCGTTTATTTCGGGCTGAAAAACACGTTTTGAAAACTGTGCTGTTCCTGCCCTATAACTTACATGGGGTTGACCAAAGTTGCCAAAACGTGTTTATTTCTGCTGAAAAACACGTTTTGACAATTTCTGCACACTGGGGTTAAGGGCTGAGTCAGTGTGCTCTTCTGAGCCAGGCAGTTACACTGCGATTCCAAGGGCTGAGAAAACGCGTTTATTTCGGGCAGAAAAACACGTTTTGAAAACTGTGTTGTTCCTGCCCTATAACTTACATGGGGGTGACCAAAGTTGCCAAAACGTGTTTATTTCTGCTGAAAAACACGTTTTGACAATTTCTGATCACTGGGGTTAAGGGCTGACTCAGTGTGCTCTTCTGAGCCAAGCAGTTACACTGTGATTCCAAGTGCTGAAAAAAAGCGTTTATTTCGGGCTGAAAAACACGTTTTGAAAACTGTGCTGTTCCTGCCCTATAACTTACATGGGGGTGACCAAAGTTGCCAAAACGTGTTTATTTCTGCTGAAAAACATGTTTTGACAATTTCTGATCACTGGGGTTAAGGGCTGACTCTGTGTGCTCTTCTGAGCCAAGCAGTTACACTGCGATTCTAAGGGCTGAGAAAACGCGTTTATTTCGGGCTGAAAAACACGTTTTGAAAACTGTGCTGTTCCTGCCCTATAACTTACATGGGGGTGACCAAAGTTGCCAAAACGTGTTTATTTCTGCTGAAAAACATGTTTTGACAATTTCTGATCACTGGGGTTAAGGGCTGACTCTGTGTGCTCTTCTGAGCCAGGCAGTTACACTACGATTCTAAGGGCTGAGAAAACGCGTTTATTTCGGGCTGAAAAACACGTTTTGAAAACTGTGCTGTTCCTGCCCTATAACTTACATGGGGGTGACCAAAGTTGCCAAAACGTGTTTATTTCTGCTGAAAAACACGTTTTGACAATTTCTGATCACTGGGGTGTAGGGCTGACTCAGTGTGCTCTTCTGAGCCAAGCAGTTACACTGTGATTCCAAGTGCTGAAAAAAAGCGTTTATTTCGGGCTGAAAAACACGTTTTGAAAACTGTGCTGTTCCTGCCCTATAACTTACATGGGGTTGACCAAAGTTGCCAAAACGTGTTTATTTCTGCTGAAAAACACGTTTTGACAATTTCTGCACACTGGGGTTAAGGGCTGAGTCAGTGTGCTCTTCTGAGCCAGGCAGTTACACTACGATTCTAAGGGCTGAGAAAACGCGTTTATTTCGGGCTGAAAAACACGTTTTGAAAACTGTGCTGTTCCTGCCCTATAACTTACATGGGGGTGACCAAAGTTGCCAAAACGTGTTTATTTCTGCTGAAAAACACGTTTTGACAATTTCTGATCACTGGGGTTAAGGGCTGACTCAGTGTGCTCTTCTGAGCCAAGCAGTTACACTGTGATTCCAAGTGCTGAAAAAAAGCGTTTATTTCGGGCTGAAAAACACGTTTTGAAAACTGTGCTGTTAATGCCCTATAACTTACATGGGGTTGACCAAAGTTGCCAAAACGTGTTTATTTCTGCTGAAAAACACGTTTTGACAATTTCTGCACACTGGGGTTAAGGGCTGAGTCAGTGTGCTCTTCTGAGCCAGGCAGTTACACTGCGATTCCAAGGGCTGAGAAAACGCGTTTATTTCGGGCTGAAAAACACGTTTTGAAAACTGTGTTGTTCCTGCCCTATAACTTACATGGGGGTGACCAAAGTTGCCAAAACGTGTTTATTTCTGCTGAAAAACACGTTTTGACAATTTCTGATCACTGGGGTTAAGGGCTGACTCAGTGTGCTCTTCTGAGCCAAGCAGTTACACTGTGATTCCAAGTGCTGAAAAAAAGCGTTTATTTCGGGCTGAAAAACACGTTTTGAAAACTGTGCTGTTCCTGCCCTATAACTTACATGGGGGTGACCAAAGTTGCCAAAACGTGTTTATTTCTGCTGAAAAACACGTTTTGACAATTTCTGATCACTGGGGTTAAGGGCTGACTCAGTGTGCTCTTCTGAGCCAAGCAGTTACACTGTGATTCCAAGTGCTGAAAAAAAGCGTTTATTTCGGGCTGAAAAACACGTTTTGAAAACTGTGCTGTTCCTGCCCTATAACTTACATGGGGTTGACCAAAGTTGCCAAAACGTGTTTATTTCTGCTGAAAAACACGTTTTGACAATTTCTGCACACTGGGGTTAAGGGCTGAGTCAGTGTGCTCTTCTGAGCCAGGCAGTTACACTGCGATTCCAAGGGCTGAGAAAACGCGTTTATTTCGGGCAGAAAAACACGTTTTGAAAACTGTGTTGTTCCTGCCCTATAACTTACTTGGGGGTGACCAAAGTTGCCAAAACGTGTTTATTTCTGCTGAAAAACACGTTTTGACAATTTCTGATCACTGGGGTTAAGGGCTGACTCAGTGTGCTCTTCTGAGCCAAGCAGTTACACTGTGATTCCAAGTGCTGAAAAAAAGCGTTTATTTCGGGCTGAAAAACACGTTTTGAAAACTGTGCTGTTCCTGCCCTATAACTTACATGGGGGTGACCAAAGTTGCCAAAACGTGTTTATTTCTGCTGAAAAACATGTTTTGACAATTTCTGATCACTGGGGTTAAGGGCTGACTCTGTGTGCTCTTCTGAGCCAAGCAGTTACACTGCGATTCTAAGGGCTGAGAAAACGCGTTTATTTCGGGCTGAAAAACACGTTTTGAAAACTGTGCTGTTCCTGCCCTATAACTTACATGGGGGTGACCAAAGTTGCCAAAACGTGTTTATTTCTGCTGAAAAACATGTTTTGACAATTTCTGATCACTGGGGTTAAGGGCTGACTCTGTGTGCTCTTCTGAGCCAGGCAGTTACACTACGATTCTAAGGGCTGAGAAAACGCGTTTATTTCGGGCTGAAAAACACGTTTTGAAAACTGTGCTGTTCCTGCCCTATAACTTACATGGGGGTGACCAAAGTTGCCAAAACGTGTTTATTTCTGCTGAAAAACACGTTTTGACAATTTCTGATCACTGGGGTGTAGGGCTGACTCAGTGTGCTCTTCTGAGCCAAGCAGTTACACTGTGATTCCAAGTGCTGAAAAAAAGCGTTTATTTCGGGCTGAAAAACACGTTTTGAAAACTGTGCTGTTCCTGCCCTATAACTTACATGGGGTTGACCAAAGTTGCCAAAACGTGTTTATTTCTGCTGAAAAACACGTTTTGACAATTTCTGCACACTGGGGTTAAGGGCTGAGTCAGTGTGCTCTTCTGAGCCAGGCAGTTACACTGCGATTCCAAGGGCTGAGAAAACGCGTTTATTTCGGGCTGAAAAACACGTTTTGAAAACTGTGCTGTTCCTGCCCTATAACTTACATGGGGGTGACCAAAGTTGCCAAAACGTGTTTATTTCTGCTGAAAAACATGTTTTGACAATTTCTGATCACTGGGGTTAAGGGCTGACTCTGTGTGCTCTTCTGAGCCAAGCAGTTACACTGCGATTCTAAGGGCTGAGAAAACGCGTTTATTTCGGGCTGAAAAACACGTTTTGAAAACTGTGCTGTTCCTGCCCTATAACTTATATGGGGGTGACCAAAGTTGCCAAAACGTGTTTATTTCTGCTGAAAAACATGTTTTGACAATTTCTGATCACTGGGGTTAAGGGCTGACTCTGTGTGCTCTTCTGAGCCAAGCAGTTACACTGCGATTCTAAGGGCTGAGAAAACGCGTTTATTTCGGGCTGAAAAACACGTTTTGAAAACTGTGCTGTTCCTGCCCTATAACTTACATGGGGGTGACCAAAGTTGCCAAAACGTGTTTATTTCTGCTGAAAAACAAGTTTTGACAATTTCTGATCACTGGGGTTAAGGGCTGAGTCAGTGTGCTCTTCTGAGCCAGGCAGTTACACTGCGATTCCAAGGGCTGAGAAAAAGCGTTTATTTCGGGCTGAAAAACACGTTTTGAAAACTGTGCTGTTCCAGCCATATAACTTACATGGGGGAGACCAAAGTTGCCAAAACGTGTTTATTTCTGCTGAAAAACACGTTTTGACAATTTCTGATCACTGGGGTTAAGGGCTGACTCAGTGTGCTCTTCGGAGCCAGGCAGTTACACTGCGATTCCAAGGGCTGAGAAAAAGCGTTTATTTCGGGCTGAAAAACACGTTTTGAAAACTGTGCTGTTCCTGCCCTATAACTTACATGGGGGTGACCAAAGTTGCCAAAACGTGTTTATTTCTGCTGAAAAACACGTTTTGACAATTTCTGCACACTGGGGTTAAGGGCTGAGTCAGTGTGCTCTTCTGAGCCAGGCAGTTACACTACGATTCTAAGGGCTGAGAAAACGCGTTTATTTCGGGCTGAAAAACACGTTTTGAAAACTGTGCTGTTCCTGCCCTATAACTTACATGGGGGTGACCAAAGTTGCCAAAACGTGTTTATTTCTGCTGAAAAACACGTTTTGACAATTTCTGATCACTGGGGTTAAGGGCTGACTCAGTGTGCTCTTCTGAGCCAAGCAGTTACACTGTGATTCCAAGTGCTGAAAAAAAGCGTTTATTTCGGGCTGAAAAACACGTTTTGAAAACTGTGCTGTTAATGCCCTATAACTTACATGGGGTTGACCAAAGTTGCCAAAACGTGTTTATTTCTGCTGAAAAACACGTTTTGACAATTTCTGCACACTGGGGTTAAGGGCTGAGTCAGTGTGCTCTTCTGAGCCAGGCAGTTACACTGCGATTCCAAGGGCTGAGAAAACGCGTTTATTTCGGGCTGAAAAACACGTTTTGAAAACTGTGTTGTTCCTGCCCTATAACTTACATGGGGGTGACCAAAGTTGCCAAAACGTGTTTATTTCTGCTGAAAAACACGTTTTGACAATTTCTGATCACTGGGGTTAAGGGCTGACTCAGTGTGCTCTTCTGAGCCAAGCAGTTACACTGTGATTCCAAGTGCTGAAAAAAAGCGTTTATTTCGGGCTGAAAAACACGTTTTGAAAACTGTGCTGTTCCTGCCCTATAACTTACATGGGGGTGACCAAAGTTGCCAAAACGTGTTTATTTCTGCTGAAAAACACGTTTTGACAATTTCTGATCACTGGGGTTAAGGGCTGACTCAGTGTGCTCTTCTGAGCCAAGCAGTTACACTGTGATTCCAAGTGCTGAAAAAAAGCGTTTATTTCGGGCTGAAAAACACGTTTTGAAAACTGTGCTGTTCCTGCCCTATAACTTACATGGGGTTGACCAAAGTTGCCAAAACGTGTTTATTTCTGCTGAAAAACACGTTTTGACAATTTCTGCACACTGGGGTTAAGGGCTGAGTCAGTGTGCTCTTCTGAGCCAGGCAGTTACACTGCGATTCCAAGGGCTGAGAAAACGCGTTTATTTCGGGCAGAAAAACACGTTTTGAAAACTGTGTTGTTCCTGCCCTATAACTTACTTGGGGGTGACCAAAGTTGCCAAAACGTGTTTATTTCTGCTGAAAAACACGTTTTGACAATTTCTGATCACTGGGGTTAAGGGCTGACTCAGTGTGCTCTTCTGAGCCAAGCAGTTACACTGTGATTCCAAGTGCTGAAAAAAAGCGTTTATTTCGGGCTGAAAAACACGTTTTGAAAACTGTGCTGTTCCTGCCCTATAACTTACATGGGGCTGACCAAAGTTGCCAAAACGTGTTTATTTCTGCTGAAAAACACGTTTTGACAATTTCTGCACACTGGGGTTAAGGGCTGAGTCAGTGTGCTCTTCTGAGCCAGGCAGTTACACTGCGATTCCAAGGGCTGAGAAAACGCGTTTATTTCAGGCTGAAAAACACGTTTTTAAAACTGTGCTGTTCCTGCCCTATAACTTACATGGGGGTGACCAAAGTTGCCAAAACGTGTTTATTTCTGCTGAAAAACACGTTTTGACAATTTCTGATCACTGGGGTTAAGGGCTGACTCAGTGTGCTCTTCTGAGCCAAGCAGTTACACTGTGATTCCAAGTGCTGAAAAAAAGCGTTTATTTCGGGCTGAAAAACACGTTTTGAAAACTGTGCTGTTCCTGCCCTATAACTTACATGGGGGTGACCAAAGTTGCCAAAACGTGTTTATTTCTGCTGAAAAACATGTTTTGACAATTTCTGATCACTGGGGTTAAGGGCTGACTCTGTGTGCTCTTCTGAGCCAAGCAGTTACACTGCGATTCTAAGGGCTGAGAAAACGCGTTTATTTCGGGCTGAAAAACACGTTTTGAAAACTGTGCTGTTCCTGCCCTATAACTTATATGGGGGTGACCAAAGTTGCCAAAACGTGTTTATTTCTGCTGAAAAACATGTTTTGACAATTTCTGATCACTGGGGTTAAGGGCTGACTCTGTGTGCTCTTCTGAGCCAAGCAGTTACACTGCGATTCTAAGGGCTGAGAAAACGCGTTTATTTCGGGCTGAAAAACACGTTTTGAAAACTGTGCTGTTCCTGCCCTATAACTTACATGGGGGTGACCAAAGTTGCCAAAACGTGTTTATTTCTGCTGAAAAACAAGTTTTGACAATTTCTGATCACTGGGGTTAAGGGCTGAGTCAGTGTGCTCTTCTGAGCCAGGCAGTTACACTGCGATTCCAAGGGCTGAGAAAAAGCGTTTATTTCGGGCTGAAAAACACGTTTTGAAAACTGTGCTGTTCCAGCCATATAACTTACATGGGGGAGACCAAAGTTGCCAAAACGTGTTTATTTCTGCTGAAAAACACGTTTTGACAATTTCTGATCACTGGGGTTAAGGGCTGACTCAGTGTGCTCTTCGGAGCCAGGCAGTTTCACTGCGATTCCAAGGGCTGAGAAAAAGCGTTTATTTCGGGCTGAAAAACACGTTTTGAAAACTGTGCTGTTCCTGCCCTATAACTTACATGGGGGTGACCAAAGTTGCCAAAACGTGTTTATTTCTGCTGAAAAACACGTTTTGACAATTTCTGCACACTGGGGTTAAGGGCTGAGTCAGTGTGCTCTTCTGAGCCAGGCAGTTACACTACGATTCTAAGGGCTGAGAAAACGCGTTTATTTCGGGCTGAAAAACACGTTTTGAAAACTGTGCTGTTCCTGCCCTATAACTTACATGGGGGTGACCAAAGTTGCCAAAACGTGTTTATTTCTGCTGAAAAACACGTTTTGACAATTTCTGATCACTGGGGTTAAGGGCTGACTCAGTGTGCTCTTCTGAGCCAAGCAGTTACACTGTGATTCCAAGTGCTGAAAAAAAGCGTTTATTTCGGGCTGAAAAACACGTTTTGAAAACTGTGCTGTTAATGCCCTATAACTTACATGGGGTTGACCAAAGTTGCCAAAACGTGTTTATTTCTGCTGAAAAACACGTTTTGACAATTTCTGCACACTGGGGTTAAGGGCTGAGTCAGTGTGCTCTTCTGAGCCAGGCAGTTACACTGCGATTCCAAGGGCTGAGAAAACGCGTTTATTTCGGGCTGAAAAACACGTTTTGAAAACTGTGTTGTTCCTGCCCTATAACTTACATGGGGGTGACCAAAGTTGCCAAAACGTGTTTATTTCTGCTGAAAAACACGTTTTGACAATTTCTGATCACTGGGGTTAAGGGCTGACTCAGTGTGCTCTTCTGAGCCAAGCAGTTACACTGTGATTCCAAGTGCTGAAAAAAAGCGTTTATTTCGGGCTGAAAAACACGTTTTGAAAACTGTGCTGTTCCTGCCCTATAACTTACATGGGGGTGACCAAAGTTGCCAAAACGTGTTTATTTCTGCTGAAAAACACGTTTTGACAATTTCTGATCACTGGGGTTAAGGGCTGACTCAGTGTGCTCTTCTGAGCCAAGCAGTTACACTGTGATTCCAAGTGCTGAAAAAAAGCGTTTATTTCGGGCTGAAAAACACGTTTTGAAAACTGTGCTGTTCCTGCCCTATAACTTACATGGGGGTGACCAAAGTTGCCAAAACGTGTTTATTTCTGCTGAAAAACATGTTTTGACAATTTCTGCACACTGGGGTTAAGGGCTGACTCTGTGTGCTCTTCTGAGCCAAGCAGTTACACTGCGATTCTAAGGGCTGAGAAAACGCGTTTATTTCGGGCTGAAAAACACGTTTTGAAAACTGTGCTGTTCCTGCCCTATAACTTACATGGGGGTGACCAAAGTTGCCAAAACGTGTTTATTTCTGCTGAAAAACATGTTTTGACAATTTCTGATCACTGGGGTTAAGGGCTGACTCTGTGTGCTCTTCTGAGCCAGGCAGTTACACTACGATTCTAAGGGCTGAGAAAACGCGTTTATTTCGGGCTGAAAAACACGTTTTGAAAACTGTGCTGTTCCTGCCCTATAACTTACATGGGGGTGACCAAAGTTGCCAAAACGTGTTTATTTCTGCTGAAAAACACGTTTTGACAATTTCTGATCACTGGGGTGTAGGGCTGACTCAGTGTGCTCTTCTGAGCCAAGCAGTTACACTGTGATTCCAAGTGCTGAAAAAAAGCGTTTATTTCGGGCTGAAAAACACGTTTTGAAAACTGTGCTGTTCCTGCCCTATAACTTACATGGGGTTGACCAAAGTTGCCAAAACGTGTTTATTTCTGCTGAAAAACACGTTTTGACAATTTCTGCACACTGGGGTTAAGGGCTGAGTCAGTGTGCTCTTCTGAGCCAGGCAGTTACACTGCGATTCCAAGGGCTGAGAAAACGCGTTTATTTCGGGCTGAAAAACACGTTTTGAAAACTGTGCTGTTCCTGCCCTATAACTTACATGGGGGTGACCAAAGTTGCCAAAACGTGTTTATTTCTGCTGAAAAACATGTTTTGACAATTTCTGATCACTGGGGTTAAGGGCTGACTCTGTGTGCTCTTCTGAGCCAAGCAGTTACACTGCGATTCTAAGGGCTGAGAAAACGCGTTTATTTCGGGCTGAAAAACACGTTTTGAAAACTGTGCTGTTCCTGCCCTATAACTTATATGGGGGTGACCAAAGTTGCCAAAACGTGTTTATTTCTGCTGAAAAACATGTTTTGACAATTTCTGATCACTGGGGTTAAGGGCTGACTCTGTGTGCTCTTCTGAGCCAAGCAGTTACACTGCGATTCTAAGGGCTGAGAAAACGCGTTTATTTCGGGCTGAAAAACACGTTTTGAAAACTGTGCTGTTCCTGCCCTATAACTTACATGGGGGTGACCAAAGTTGCCAAAACGTGTTTATTTCTGCTGAAAAACAAGTTTTGACAATTTCTGATCACTGGGGTTAAGGGCTGAGTCAGTGTGCTCTTCTGAGCCAGGCAGTTACACTGCGATTCCAAGGGCTGAGAAAAAGCGTTTATTTCGGGCTGAAAAACACGTTTTGAAAACTGTGCTGTTCCAGCCATATAACTTACATGGGGGAGACCAAAGTTGCCAAAACGTGTTTATTTCTGCTGAAAAACACGTTTTGACAATTTCTGATCACTGGGGTTAAGGGCTGACTCAGTGTGCTCTTCGGAGCCAGGCAGTTACACTGCGATTCCAAGGGCTGAGAAAAAGCGTTTATTTCGGGCTGAAAAACACGTTTTGAAAACTGTGCTGTTCCTGCCCTATAACTTACATGGGGGTGACCAAAGTTGCCAAAACGTGTTTATTTCTGCTGAAAAACACGTTTTGACAATTTCTGCACACTGGGGTTAAGGGCTGAGTCAGTGTGCTCTTCTGAGCCAGGCAGTTACACTACGATTCTAAGGGCTGAGAAAACGCGTTTATTTCGGGCTGAAAAACACGTTTTGAAAACTGTGCTGTTCCTGCCCTATAACTTACATGGGGGTGACCAAAGTTGCCAAAACGTGTTTATTTCTGCTGAAAAACACGTTTTGACAATTTCTGATCACTGGGGTTAAGGGCTGACTCAGTGTGCTCTTCTGAGCCAAGCAGTTACACTGTGATTCCAAGTGCTGAAAAAAAGCGTTTATTTCGGGCTGAAAAACACGTTTTGAAAACTGTGCTGTTAATGCCCTATAACTTACATGGGGTTGACCAAAGTTGCCAAAACGTGTTTATTTCTGCTGAAAAACACGTTTTGACAATTTCTGCACACTGGGGTTAAGGGCTGAGTCAGTGTGCTCTTCTGAGCCAGGCAGTTACACTGCGATTCCAAGGGCTGAGAAAACGCGTTTATTTCGGGCTGAAAAACACGTTTTGAAAACTGTGTTGTTCCTGCCCTATAACTTACATGGGGGTGACCAAAGTTGCCAAAACGTGTTTATTTCTGCTGAAAAACACGTTTTGACAATTTCTGATCACTGGGGTTAAGGGCTGACTCAGTGTGCTCTTCTGAGCCAAGCAGTTACACTGTGATTCCAAGTGCTGAAAAAAAGCGTTTATTTCGGGCTGAAAAACACGTTTTGAAAACTGTGCTGTTCCTGCCCTATAACTTACATGGGGGTGACCAAAGTTGCCAAAACGTGTTTATTTCTGCTGAAAAACACGTTTTGACAATTTCTGATCACTGGGGTTAAGGGCTGACTCAGTGTGCTCTTCTGAGCCAAGCAGTTACACTGTGATTCCAAGTGCTGAAAAAAAGCGTTTATTTCGGGCTGAAAAACACGTTTTGAAAACTGTGCTGTTCCTGCCCTATAACTTACATGGGGTTGACCAAAGTTGCCAAAACGTGTTTATTTCTGCTGAAAAACACGTTTTGACAATTTCTGCACACTGGGGTTAAGGGCTGAGTCAGTGTGCTCTTCTGAGCCAGGCAGTTACACTGCGATTCCAAGGGCTGAGAAAACGCGTTTATTTCGGGCAGAAAAACACGTTTTGAAAACTGTGTTGTTCCTGCCCTATAACTTACTTGGGGGTGACCAAAGTTGCCAAAACGTGTTTATTTCTGCTGAAAAACACGTTTTGACAATTTCTGATCACTGGGGTTAAGGGCTGACTCAGTGTGCTCTTCTGAGCCAAGCAGTTACACTGTGATTCCAAGTGCTGAAAAAAAGCGTTTATTTCGGGCTGAAAAACACGTTTTGAAAACTGTGCTGTTCCTGCCCTATAACTTACATGGGGTTGACCAAAGTTGCCAAAACGTGTTTATTTCTGCTGAAAAACACGTTTTGACAATTTCTGCACACTGGGGTTAAGGGCTGAGTCAGTGTGCTCTTCTGAGCCAGGCAGTTACACTGCGATTCCAAGGGCTGAGAAAACGCGTTTATTTCAGGCTGAAAAACACGTTTTTAAAACTGTGCTGTTCCTGCCCTATAACTTACATGGGGGTGACCAAAGTTGCCAAAACGTGTTTATTTCTGCTGAAAAACACGTTTTGACAATTTCTGATCACTGGGGTTAAGGGCTGACTCTGTGTGCTCTTCTGAGCCAAGCAGTTACACTGCGATTCTAAGGGCTGAGAAAACGCGTTTATTTCGGGCTGAAAAACACGTTTTGAAAACTGTGCTGTTCCTGCCCTATAACTTACATGGGGGTGACCAAAGTTGCCAAAACGTGTTTATTTCTGCTGAAAAACAAGTTTTGACAATTTCTGAGCACTGGGGTTAAGGGCTGAGTCAGTGTGCTCTTCTGAGCCAGGCAGTTACACTGCGATTCCAAGGGCTGAGAAAAAGCGTTTATTTCGGGCTGAAAAACACGTTTTGAAAACTGTGCTGTTCCAGCCATATAACTTACATGGGGGAGACCAAAGTTGCCAAAACGTGTTTATTTCTGCTGAAAAACACGTTTTGACAATTTCTGATCACTGGGGTTAAGGGCTGACTCAGTGTGCTCTTCTGAGCCAGGCAGTTACACTGCGATTCCAAGGGATGAGAAAAAGCGTTTATTTCGGGCTGAAAAACACGTTTTGAAAACTGTGCTGTTCCTGCCCTATAACTTACATGGGGGTGACCAAAGTTGCCAAAACGTGTTTATTTCTGCTGAAAAACACGTTTTGACAATTTCTGCACACTGGGGTTAAGGGCTGAGTCAGTGTGCTCTTCTGAGCCAGGCAGTTACACTACGATTCTAAGGGCTGAGAAAACGCGTTTATTTCGGGCTGAAAAACACGTTTTGAAAACTGTGCTGTTCCTGCCCTATAACTTACATGGGGGTGACCAAAGTTGCCAAAACGTGTTTATTTCTGCTGAAAAACACGTTTTGACAATTTCTGATCACTGGGGTGTAGGGCTGACTCAGTGTGCTCTTCTGAGCCAAGCAGTTACACTGTGATTCCAAGTGCTGAAAAAAAGCGTTTATTTCGGGCTGAAAAACACGTTTTGAAAACTGTGCTGTTCCTGCCCTATAACTTACATGGGGGTGACCAAAGTTGCCAAAACGTGTTTATTTCTGCTGAAAAACACGTTTTGACAATTTCTGCACACTGGGGTTAAGGGCTGAGTCAGTGTGCTCTTCTGAGCCAGGCAGTTACACTGCGATTCTAAGGGCTGAGAAAACGCGTTTATTTCGGACTGAAAAACACGTTTTGAAAACTGTGCTGTTCCTGCCCTATAACTTACATGGGGGTGACCAAAGTTGCCAAAACGTGTTTATTTCTGCTGAAAAACACGTTTTGACAATTTCTGATCACTGGGGTTAAGGGCTGACTCAGTGTGCTCTTCTGAGCCAAGCAGTTACACTGTGATTCCAAGTGCTGAAAAAAAGCGTTTATTTCGGGCTGAAAAACACGTTTTGAAAACTGTGCTGTTCCTGCCCTATAACTTACATGGGGTTGACCAAAGTTGCCAAAACGTGTTTATTTCTGCTGAAAAACACGTTTTGACAATTTCTGCACACTGGGGTTAAGGGCTGAGTCAGTGTGCTCTTCTGAGCCAGGCAGTTACACTGCGATTCCAAGGGCTGAGAAAACGCGTTTATTTCGGGCAGAAAAACACGTTTTGAAAACTGTGTTGTTCCTGCCCTATAACTTACATGGGGGTGACCAAAGTTGCCAAAACGTGTTTATTTCTGCTGAAAAACACGTTTTGACAATTTCTGATCACTGGGGTTAAGGGCTGACTCAGTGTGCTCTTCTGAGCCAAGCAGTTACACTGTGATTCCAAGTGCTGAAAAAAAGCTTTTATTTCGGGCTGAAAAACACGTTTTGAAAACTGTGCTGTTCCTGCCCTATAACTTACATGGGGGTGACCAAAGTTGCCAAAACGTGTTTATTTCTGCTGAAAAACATGTTTTGACAATTTCTGATCACTGGGGTTAAGGGCTGACTCTGTGTGCTCTTCTGAGCCAAGCAGTTACACTGCGATTCTAAGGGCTGAGAAAACGCGTTTATTTCGGGCTGAAAAACACGTTTTGAAAACTGTGCTGTTCCTGCCCTATAACTTACATGGGGGTGACCAAAGTTGCCAAAACGTGTTTATTTCTGCTGAAAAACATGTTTTGACAATTTCTGATCACTGGGGTTAAGGGCTGACTCTGTGTGCTCTTCTGAGCCAGGCAGTTACACTACGATTCTAAGGGCTGAGAAAACGCGTTTATTTCGGGCTGAAAAACACGTTTTGAAAACTGTGCTGTTCCTGCCCTATAACTTACATGGGGGTGACCAAAGTTGCCAAAACGTGTTTATTTCTGCTGAAAAACACGTTTTGACAATTTCTGATCACTGGGGTGTAGGGCTGACTCAGTGTGCTCTTCTGAGCCAGGCAGTTACACTGCGATTCCAAGGGCTGAGAAAACGCGTTTATTTCGGGCTGAAAAACACGTTTTGAAAACTGTGCTGTTCCTGCCCTATAACTTACATGGGGGTGACCAAAGTTGCCAAAACGTGTTTATTTCTGCTGAAAAACATGTTTTGACAATTTCTGATCACTGGGGTTAAGGGCTGACTCTGTGTGCTCTTCTGAGCCAAGCAGTTACACTGCGATTCTAAGGGCTGAGAAAACGCGTTTATTTCGGGCTGAAAAACACGTTTTGAAAACTGTGCTGTTCCTGCCCTATAACTTACATGGGGGTGACCAAAGTTGCCAAAACGTGTTTATTTCTGCTGAAAAACAAGTTTTGACAATTTCTGATCACTGGGGTTAAGGGCTGAGTCAGTGTGCTCTTCTGAGCCAGGCAGTTACACTGCGATTCCAAGGGCTGAGAAAAAGCGTTTATTTCGGGCTGAAAAACACGTTTTGAAAACTGTGCTGTTCCAGCCATATAACTTACATGGGGGAGACCAAAGTTGCCAAAACGTGTTTATTTCTGCTGAAAAACACGTTTTGACAATTTCTGATAACTGGGGTTAAGGGCTGACTCAGTGTGCTCTTCGGAGCCAGGCAGTTACACTGCGATTCCAAGGGCTGAGAAAAAGCGTTTATTTCGGGCTGAAAAACACGTTTTGAAAACTGTGCTGTTCCTGCCCTATAACTTACATGGGGGTGACCAAAGTTGCCAAAACGTGTTTATTTCTGCTGAAAAACACGTTTTGACAATTTCTGCACACTGGGGTTAAGGGCTGAGTCAGTGTGCTCTTCTGAGCCAGGCAGTTACACTGCGATTCCAAGGGCTGAGAAAACGCGTTTATTTCGGGCTGAAAAACACGTTTTGAAAACTGTGTTGTTCCTGCCCTATAACTTACATGGGGGTGACCAAAGTTGCCAAAACGTGTTTATTTCTGCTGAAAAACACGTTTTGACAATTTCTGATCACTGGGGTTAAGGGCTGACTCAGTGTGCTCTTCTGAGCCAAGCAGTTACACTGTGATTCCAAGTGCTGAAAAAAAGCGTTTATTTCGGGCTGAAAAACACGTTTTGAAAACTGTGCTGTTCCTGCCCTATAACTTACATGGGGGTGACCAAAGTTGCCAAAACGTGTTTATTTCTGCTGAAAAACACGTTTTGACAATTTCTGATCACTGGGGTGTAGGGCTGACTCAGTGTGCTCTTCTGAGCCAAGCAGTTACACTGTGATTCCAAGTGCTGAAAAAAAGCGTTTATTTCGGGCTGAAAAACACGTTTTGAAAACTGTGCTGTTCCTGCCCTATAACTTACATGGGGGTGACCAAAGTTGCCAAAACGTGTTTATTTCTGCTGAAAAACACGTTTTGACAATTTCTGCACACTGGGGTTAAGGGCTGAGTCAGTGTGCTCTTCTGAGCCAGGCAGTTACACTGCGATTCTAAGGGCTGAGAAAACGCGTTTATTTCGGGCTGAAAAACACGTTTTGAAAACTGTGCTGTTCCTGCCCTATAACTTACATGGGGGTGACCAAAGTTGCCAAAACGTGTTTATTTCTGCTGATAAACACGTTTTGACAATTTCTGATCACTGGGGTTAAGGGCTGACTCAGTGTGCTCTTCTGAGCCAAGCAGTTACACTGTGATTCCAAGTGCTGAAAAAAAGCGTTTATTTCGGGCTGAAAAACACGTTTTGAAAACTGTGCTGTTCCTGCCCTATAACTTACATGGGGTTGACCAAAGTTGCCAAAACGTGTTTATTTCTGCTGAAAAACACGTTTTGACAATTTCTGCACACTGGGGTTAAGGGCTGAGTCAGTGTGCTCTTCTGAGCCAGGCAGTTACACTGCGATTCCAAGGGCTGAGAAAACGCGTTTATTTCGGGCAGAAAAACACGTTTTGAAAACTGTGTTGTTCCTGCCCTATAACTTACTTGGGGGTGACCAAAGTTGCCAAAACGTGTTTATTTCTGCTGAAAAACACGTTTTGACAATTTCTGATCACTGGGGTTAAGGGCTGACTCAGTGTGCTCTTCTGAGCCAAGCAGTTACACTGTGATTCCAAGTGCTGAAAAAAAGCGTTTATTTCGGGCTGAAAAACACGTTTTGAAAACTGTGCTGTTCCTGCCCTATAACTTACATGGGGTTGACCAAAGTTGCCAAAACGTGTTTATTTCTGCTGAAAAACACGTTTTGACAATTTCTGCACACTGGGGTTAAGGGCTGAGTCAGTGTGCTCTTCTGAGCCAGGCAGTTACACTGCGATTCCAAGGGCTGAGAAAACGCGTTTATTTCGGGCTGAAAAACACGTTTTTAAAACTGTGCTGTTCCTGCCCTATAACTTACATGGGGGTGACCAAAGTTGCCAAAACGTGTTTATTTCTGCTGAAAAACACGTTTTGACAATTTCTGATCACTGGGGTTAAGGGCTGACTCTGTGTGCTCTTCTGAGCCAAGCAGTTACACTGCGATTCTAAGGGCTGAGAAAACGCGTTTATTTCGGGCTGAAAAACACGTTTTGAAAACTGTGCTGTTCCTGCCCTATAACTTACATGGGGGTGACCAAAGTTGCCAAAACGTGTTTATTTCTGCTGAAAAACAAGTTTTGACAATTTCTGAGCACTGGGGTTAAGGGCTGAGTCAGTGTGCTCTTCTGAGCCAGGCAGTTACACTGCGATTCCAAGGGCTGAGAAAAAGCGTTTATTTCGGGCTGAAAAACACGTTTTGAAAACTGTGCTGTTCCAGCCATATAACTTACATGGGGGAGACCAAAGTTGCCAAAACGTGTTTATTTCTGCTGAAAAACACGTTTTGACAATTTCTGATCACTGGGGTTAAGGGCTGACTCAGTGTGCTCTTCTGAGCCAGGCAGTTACACTGCGATTCCAAGGGATGAGAAAAAGCGTTTATTTCGGGCTGAAAAACACGTTTTGAAAACTGTGCTGTTCCTGCCCTATAACTTACATGGGGGTGACCAAAGTTGCCAAAACGTGTTTATTTCTGCTGAAAAACACGTTTTGACAATTTCTGCACACTGGGGTTAAGGGCTGAGTCAGTGTGCTCTTCTGAGCCAGGCAGTTACACTACGATTCTAAGGGCTGAGAAAACGCGTTTATTTCGGGCTGAAAAACACGTTTTGAAAACTGTGCTGTTCCTGCCCTATAACTTACATGGGGGTGACCAAAGTTGCCAAAACGTGTTTATTTCTGCTGAAAAACACGTTTTGACAATTTCTGATCACTGGGGTGTAGGGCTGACTCAGTGTGCTCTTCTGAGCCAAGCAGTTACACTGTGATTCCAAGTGCTGAAAAAAAGCGTTTATTTCGGGCTGAAAAACACGTTTTGAAAACTGTGCTGTTCCTGCCCTATAACTTACATGGGGGTGACCAAAGTTGCCAAAACGTGTTTATTTCTGCTGAAAAACACGTTTTGACAATTTCTGCACACTGGGGTTAAGGGCTGAGTCAGTGTGCTCTTCTGAGCCAGGCAGTTACACTGCGATTCCAAGGGCTGAGAAAACGCGTTTATTTCAGGCTGAAAAACACGTTTTTAAAACTGTGCTGTTCCTGCCCTATAACTTACATGGGGGTGACCAAAGTTGCCAAAACGTGTTTATTTCTGCTGAAAAACACGTTTTGACAATTTCTGATCACTGGGGTTAAGGGCTGACTCTGTGTGCTCTTCTGAGCCAAGCAGTTACACTGCGATTCTAAGGGCTGAGAAAACGCGTTTATTTCGGGCTGAAAAACACGTTTTGAAAACTGTGCTGTTCCTGCCCTATAACTTACATGGGGGTGACCAAAGTTGCCAAAACGTGTTTATTTCTGCTGAAAAACAAGTTTTGACAATTTCTGAGCACTGGGGTTAAGGGCTGAGTCAGTGTGCTCTTCTGAGCCAGGCAGTTACACTGCGATTCCAAGGGCTGAGAAAAAGCGTTTATTTCAGGCTGAAAAACACGTTTTGAAAACTGTGCTGTTCCAGCCATATAACTTACATGGGGGAGACCAAAGTTGCCAAAACGTGTTTATTTCTGCTGAAAAACACGTTTTGACAATTTCTGATCACTGGGGTTAAGGGCTGACTCAGTGTGCTCTTCTGAGCCAGGCAGTTAAACTGCGATTCCAAGGGATGAGAAAAAGCGTTTATTTCGGGCTGAAAAACACGTTTTGAAAACTGTGCTGTTCCTGCCCTATAACTTACATGGGGGTGACCAAAGTTGCCAAAACGTGTTTATTTCTGCTGAAAAACACGTTTTGACAATTTCTGCACACTGGGGTTAAGGGCTGAGTCAGTGTGCTCTTCTGAGCCAGGCAGTTACACTACGATTCTAAGGGCTGAGAAAACGCGTTTATTTCGGGCTGAAAAACACGTTTTGAAAACTGTGCTGTTCCTGCCCTATAACTTACATGGGGGTGACCAAAGTTGCCAAAACGTGTTTATTTCTGCTGAAAAACACGTTTTGACAATTTCTGATCACTGGGGTGTAGGGCTGACTCAGTGTGCTCTTCTGAGCCAAGCAGTTACACTGTGATTCCAAGTGCTGAAAAAAAGCGTTTATTTCGGGCTGAAAAACACGTTTTGAAAACTGTGCTGTTCCTGCCCTATAACTTACATGGGGGTGACCAAAGTTGCCAAAACGTGTTTATTTCTGCTGAAAAACACGTTTTGACAATTTCTGCACACTGGGGTTAAGGGCTGAGTCAGTGTGCTCTTCTGAGCCAGGCAGTTACACTGCGATTCTAAGGGCTGAGAAAACGCGTTTATTTCGGACTGAAAAACACGTTTTGAAAACTGTGCTGTTCCTGCCCTATAACTTACATGGGGGTGACCAAAGTTGCCAAAACGTGTTTATTTCTGCTGAAAAACACGTTTTGACAATTTCTGATCACTGGGGTTAAGGGCTGACTCAGTGTGCTCTTCTGAGCCAAGCAGTTACACTGTGATTCCAAGTGCTGAAAAAAAGCGTTTATTTCGGGCTGAAAAACACGTTTTGAAAACTGTGCTGTTCCTGCCCTATAACTTACATGGGGTTGACCAAAGTTGCCAAAACGTGTTTATTTCTGCTGAAAAACACGTTTTGACAATTTCTGCACACTGGGGTTAAGGGCTGAGTCAGTGTGCTCTTCTGAGCCAGGCAGTTACACTGCGATTCCAAGGGCTGAGAAAACGCGTTTATTTCGGGCAGAAAAACACGTTTTGAAAACTGTGTTGTTCCTGCCCTATAACTTACATGGGGGTGACCAAAGTTGCCAAAACGTGTTTATTTCTGCTGAAAAACACGTTTTGACAATTTCTGATCACTGGGGTTAAGGGCTGACTCAGTGTGCTCTTCTGAGCCAAGCAGTTACACTGTGATTCCAAGTGCTGAAAAAAAGCGTTTATTTCGGGCTGAAAAACACGTTTTGAAAACTGTGCTGTTCCTGCCCTATAACTTACATGGGGTTGACCAAAGTTGCCAAAACGTGTTTATTTCTGCTGAAAAACACGTTTTGACAATTTCTGCACACTGGGGTTAAGGGCTGAGTCAGTGTGCTCTTCTGAGCCAGGCAGTTACACTGCGATTCCAAGGGCTGAGAAAACGCGTTTATTTCGGGCTGAAAAACACGTTTTGAAAACTGTGCTGTTCCTGCCCTATAACTTACATGGGGGTGACCAAAGTTGCCAAAACGTGTTTATTTCTGCTGAAAAACATGTTTTGACAATTTCTGATCACTGGGGTTAAGGGCTGACTCTGTGTGCTCTTCTGAGCCAAGCAGTTACACTGCGATTCTAAGGGCTGAGAAAACGCGTTTATTTCGGGCTGAAAAACACGTTTTGAAAACTGTGCTGTTCCTGCCCTATAACTTACATGGGGGTGACCAAAGTTGCCAAAACGTGTTTATTTCTGCTGAAAAACATGTTTTGACAATTTCTGATCACTGGGGTTAAGGGCTGACTCTGTGTGCTCTTCTGAGCCAAGCAGTTACACTGCGATTCTAAGGGCTGAGAAAACGCGTTTATTTCGGGCTGAAAAACACGTTTTGAAAACTGTGCTGTTCCTGCCCTATAACTTACATGGGGGTGACCAAAGTTGCCAAAACGTGTTTATTTCTGCTGAAAAACAAGTTTTGACAATTTCTGATCACTGGGGTTAAGGGCTGAGTCAGTGTGCTCTTCTGAGCCAGGCAGTTACACTGCGATTCCAAGGGCTGAGAAAAAGCGTTTATTTCGGGCTGAAAAACACGTTTTGAAAACTGTGCTGTTCCAGCCATATAACTTACATGGGGGAGACCAAAGTTGCCAAAACGTGTTTATTTCTGCTGAAAAACACGTTTTGACAATTTCTGATCACTGGGGTTAAGGGCTGACTCAGTGTGCTCTTCGGAGCCAGGCAGTTACACTGCGATTCCAAGGGCTGAGAAAAAGCGTTTATTTCGGGCTGAAAAACACGTTTTGAAAACTGTGCTGTTCCTGCCCTATAACTTACATGGGGGTGACCAAAGTTGCCAAAACGTGTTTATTTCTGCTGAAAAACACGTTTTGACAATTTCTGATCACTGGGGTTAAGGGCTGACTCAGTGTGCTCTTCGGAGCCAGGCAGTTACACTGCGATTCCAAGGGCTGAGAAAAAGCGTTTATTTCGGGCTGAAAAACACGTTTTGAAAACTGTGCTGTTCCTGCCCTATAACTTACATGGGGGTGACCAAAGTTGCCAAAACGTGTTTATTTCTGCTGAAAAACACGTTTTGACAATTTCTGATCACTGGGATGTAGGGCTGACTCAGTGTGCTCTTCTGAGCCAAGCAGTTACACTGTGATTCCAAGTGCTGAAAAAAAGCGTTTATTTCGGGCTGAAAAACACGTTTTGAAAACTGTGCTGTTCCTGCCCTATAACTTACATGGGGGTGACCAAAGTTGCCAAAACGTGTTTATTTCTGCTGAAAAACATGTTTTGACAATTTCTGATCACTGGGGTTAAGGGCTGACTCTGTGTGCTCTTCTGAGCCAAGCAGTTACACTGCGATTCTAAGGGCTGAGAAAACGCGTTTATTTCGGGCTGAAAAACACGTTTTGAAAACTGTGCTGTTCCTGCCCTATAACTTACATGGGGGTGACCAAAGTTGCCAAAACGTGTTTATTTCTGCTGAAAAACATGTTTTGACAATTTCTGATCACTGGGGTTAAGGGCTGACTCTGTGTGCTCTTCTGAGCCAGGCAGTTACACTACGATTCTAAGGGCTGAGAAAACGCGTTTATTTCGGGCTGAAAAACACGTTTTGAAAACTGTGCTGTTCCTGCCCTATAACTTACATGGGGGTGACCAAAGTTGCCAAAACGTGTTTATTTCTGCTGAAAAACACGTTTTGACAATTTCTGATCACTGGGGTGTAGGGCTGACTCAGTGTGCTCTTCTGAGCCAAGCAGTTACACTGTGATTCCAAGTGCTGAAAAAAAGCGTTTATTTCGGGCTGAAAAACACGTTTTGAAAACTGTGCTGTTCCTGCCCTATAACTTACATGGGGTTGACCAAAGTTGCCAAAACGTGTTTATTTCTGCTGAAAAACACGTTTTGACAATTTCTGCACACTGGGGTTAAGGGCTGAGTCAGTGTGCTCTTCTGAGCCAGGCAGTTACACTGCGATTCCAAGGGCTGAGAAAACGCGTTTATTTCGGGCTGAAAAACACGTTTTGAAAACTGTGTTGTTCCTGCCCTATAACTTACATGGGGGTGACCAAAGTTGCCAAAACGTGTTTATTTCTGCTGAAAAACACGTTTTGACAATTTCTGATCACTGGGGTTAAGGGCTGACTCAGTGTGCTCTTCTGAGCCAAGCAGTTACACTGTGATTCCAAGTGCTGAAAAAAAGCGTTTATTTCGGGCTGAAAAACACGTTTTGAAAACTGTGCTGTTCCTGCCCTATAACTTACATGGGGGTGACCAAAGTTGCCAAAACGTGTTTATTTCTGCTGAAAAACATGTTTTGACAATTTCTGATCACTGGGGTTAAGGGCTGACTCTGTGTGCTCTTCTGAGCCAAGCAGTTACACTGCGATTCTAAGGGCTGAGAAAACGCGTTTATTTCGGCTGAAAAACACGTTTTGAAAACTGTGCTGTTCCTGCCCTATAACTTACATGGGGGTGACCAAAGTTGCCAAAACGTGTTTATTTCTGCTGAAAAACACGTTTTGACAATTTCTGATCACTGGGGTTAAGGGCTGACTCAGTGTGCTCTTCGGAGCCAGGCAGTTACACTGCGATTCCAAGGGCTGAGAAAAAGCGTTTATTTCGGGCTGAAAAACACGTTTTGAAAACTGTGCTGTTCCTGCCCTATAACTTACATGGGGGTGACCAAAGTTGCCAAAACGTGTTTATTTCTGCTGAAAAACACGTTTTGACAATTTCTGCACACTGGGGTTAAGGGCTGAGTCAGTGTGCTCTTCTGAGCCAGGCAGTTACACTGCGATTCTAAGGGCTGAGAAAACGCGTTTATTTCGGGCTGAAAAACACGTTTTGAAAACTGTGCTGTTCATGCCCTATAACTTACATGGGGGTGACCAAAGTTGCCAAAACGTGTTTATTTCTGCTGAAAAACACGTTTTGACAATTTCTGATCACTGGGGTTAAGGGCTGACTCAGTGTGCTCTCTTGAGCCAAGCAGTTACACTGTGATTCCAAGTGCTGAAAAAAGCGTTTATTTCGGGCTGAAAAACACGTTTTGAAAACTGTGCTGTTCCTGCCCTATAACTTACATGGGGTTGACCAAAGTTGCCAAAACGTGTTTATTTCTGCTGAAAAACACGTTTTGACAATTTCTGCACACTGGGGTTAAGGGCTGAGTCAGTGTGCTCTTCTGAGCCAGGCAGTTACACTGCGATTCCAAGGGCTGAGAAAACGCGTTTATTTCGGGCTGAAAAACACGTTTTGAAAACTGTGTTGTTCCTGCCCTATAACTTACATGGGGGTGACCAAAGTTGCCAAAACGTGTTTATTTCTGCTGAAAAACACGTTTTGACAATTTCTGATCACTGGGGTTAAGGGCTGACTCAGTGTGCTCTTCTGAGCCAAGCAGTTACACTGTGATTCCAAGTGCTGAAAAAAAGCGTTTATTTCGGGCTGAAAAACACGTTTTGAAAACTGTGCTGTTCCTGCCCTATAACTTACATGGGGGTGACCAAAGTTGCCAAAACGTGTTTATTTCTGCTGAAAAACATGTTTTGACAATTTCTGATCACTGGGGTTAAGGGCTGACTCTGTGTGCTCTTCTGAGCCAAGCAGTTACACTGCGATTCTAAGGGCTGAGAAAACGCGTTTATTTCGGGCTGAAAAACACGTTTTGAAAACTGTGCTGTTCCTGCCCTATAACTTACATGGGGGTGACCAAAGTTGCCAAAACGTGTTTATTTCTGCTGAAAAACAAGTTTTGACAATTTCTGATCACTGGGGTTAAGGGCTGAGTCAGTGTGCTCTTCTGAGCCAGGCAGTTACACTGCGATTCCAAGGGCTGAGAAAAAGCGTTTATTTCGGGCTGAAAAACACGTTTTGAAAACTGTGCTGTTCCAGCCATATAACTTACATGGGGGAGACCAAAGTTGCCAAAACGTGTTTATTTCTGCTGAAAAACACGTTTTGACAATTTCTGATCACTGGGGTTAAGGGCTGACTCAGTGTGCTCTTCGGAGCCAGGCAGTTACACTGCGATTCCAAGGGATGAGAAAAAGCGTTTATTTCGGGCTGAAAAACACGTTTTGAAAACTGTGCTGTTCCTGCCCTATAACTTACATGGGGGTGACCAAAGTTGCCAAAACGTGTTTATTTCTGCTGAAAAACACGTTTTGACAATTTCTGCACACTGGGGTTAAGGGCTGAGTCAGTGTGCTCTTCTGAGCCAGGCAGTTACACTGCGATTCTAAGGGCTGAGAAAACGCGTTTATTTCGGGCTGAAAAACACGTTTTGAAAACTGTGCTGTTCCTGCCCTATAACTTACATGGGGGTGACCAAAGTTGCCAAAACGTGTTTATTTCTGCTGAAAAACACGTTTTGACAATTTCTGATCACTGGGGTTAAGGGCTGACTCAGTGTGCTCTTCTGAGCCAAGCAGTTACACTGTGATTCCAAGTGCTGAAAAAAAGCGTTTATTTCGAGCTGAAAAACACGTTTTGAAAACTGTGCTGTTCCTGCCCTATAACTTACATGGGGTTGACCAAAGTTGCCAAAACGTGTTTATTTCTGCTGAAAAACACGTTTTGACAATTTCTGCACACTGGGGTTAAGGGCTGAGTCAGTGTGCTCTTCTGAGCCAGGCAGTTACACTGCGATTCCAAGGGCTGAGAAAACGCGTTTATTTCGGGCTGAAAAACACGTTTTGAAAACTGTGTTGTTCCTGCCCTATAACTTACATGGGGGTGACCAAAGTTGCCAAAACGTGTTTATTTCTGCTGAAAAACACGTTTTGACAATTTCTGATCACTGGGGTTAAGGGCTGACTCAGTGTGCTCTTCTGAGCCAAGCAGTTACACTGTGATTCCAAGTGCTGAAAAAAAGCGTTTATTTCGGGCTGAAAAACACGTTTTGAAAACTGTGCTGTTCCTGCCCTATAACTTACATGGGGGTGACCAAAGTTGCCAAAACGTGTTTATTTCTGCTGAAAAACACGTTTTGACAATTTCTGCACACTGGGGTTAAGGGCTGAGTCAGTGTGCTCTTCTGAGCCAGGCAGTTACACTGCGATTCTAAGGGCTGAGAAAACGCGTTTATTTCGGGCTGAAAAACACGTTTTGAAAACTGTGCTGTTCCTGCCCTATAACTTACATGGGGGTGACCAAAGTTGCCAAAACGTGTTTATTTCTGCTGAAAAACACGTTTTGACAATTTCTGATCACTGGGGTTAAGGGCTGACTCAGTGTGCTCTTCTGAGCCAAGCAGTTACACTGTGATTCCAAGTGCTGAAAAAAAGCGTTTATTTCGGGCTGAAAAACACGTTTTGAAAACTGTGCTGTTCCTGCCCTATAACTTACATGGGGTTGACCAAAGTTGCCAAAACGTGTTTATTTCTGCTGAAAAACACGTTTTGACAATTTCTGCACACTGGGGTTAAGGGCTGAGTCAGTGTGCTCTTCTGAGCCAGGCAGTTACACTGCGATTCCAAGGGCTGAGAAAACGCGTTTATTTCGGGCAGAAAAACACGTTTTGAAAACTGTGTTGTTCCTGCCCTATAACTTACATGGGGGTGACCAAAGTTGCCAAAACGTGTTTATTTCTGCTGAAAAACACGTTTTGACAATTTCTGATCACTGGGGTTAAGGGCTGACTCAGTGTGCTCTTCTGAGCCAAGCAGTTACACTGTGATTCCAAGTGCTGAAAAAAAGCGTTTATTTCGGGCTGAAAAACACGTTTTGAAAACTGTGCTGTTCCTGCCCTATAACTTACATGGGGGTGACCAAAGTTGCCAAAACGTGTTTATTTCTGCTGAAAAACATGTTTTGACAATTTCTGATCACTGGGGTTAAGGGCTGACTCTGTGTGCTCTTCTGAGCCAAGCAGTTACACTGCGATTCTAAGGGCTGAGAAAACGCGTTTATTTCGGGCTGAAAAACACGTTTTGAAAACTGTGCTGTTCCTGCCCTATAACTTACATGGGGGTGACCAAAGTTGCCAAAACGAGTTTATTTCTGCTGAAAAACAAGTTTTGACAATTTCTGATCACTGGGGTTAAGGGCTGAGTCAGTGTGCTCTTCTGAGCCAGGCAGTTACACTGCGATTCCAAGGGCTGAGAAAAAGCGTTTATTTCGGGCTGAAAAACACGTTTTGAAAACTGTGCTGTTCCAGCCATATAACTTACATGGGGGAGACCAAAGTTGCCAAAACGTGTTTATTTCTGCTGAAAAACACGTTTTGACAATTTCTGATCACTGGGGTTAAGGGCTGACTCAGTGTGCTCTTCTGAGCCAGGCAGTTACACTGCGATTCCAAGGGCTGAGAAAAAGCGTTTATTTCGGGCTGAAAAACACGTTTTGAAAACTGTGCTGTTCCTGCCCTATAACTTACATGGGGGTGACCAAAGTTGCCAAAACGTGTTTATTTCTGCTGAAAAACACGTTTTGACAATTTCTGCACACTGGGGTTAAGGGCTGAGTCAGTGTGCTCTTCTGAGCCAGGCAGTTACACTGCGATTCTAAGGGCTGAGAAAACGCGTTTATTTCGGGCTGAAAAACACGTTTTGAAAACTGTGCTGTTCCTGCCCTATAACTTACATGGGGGTGACCAAAGTTGCCAAAACGTGTTTATTTCTGCTGAAAAACACGTTTTGACAATTTCTGATCACTGGGGTGTAGGGCTGACTCAGTGTGCTCTTCTGAGCCAAGCAGTTACACTGTGATTCCAAGTGCTGAAAAAAAGCGTTTATTTCGGGCTGAAAAACACGTTTTGAAAACTGTGCTGTTCCTGCCCTATAACTTACATGGGGTTGACCAAAGTTGCCAAAACGTGTTTATTTCTGCTGAAAAACACGTTTTGACAATTTCTGCACACTGGGGTTAAGGGCTGAGTCAGTGTGCTCTTCTGAGCCAGGCAGTTACACTGCGATTCCAAGGGCTGAGAAAACGCGTTTATTTCGGGCTGAAAAACACGTTTTGAAAACTGTGTTGTTCCTGCCCTATAACTTACATGGGGGTGACCAAAGTTGCCAAAACGTGTTTATTTCTGCTGAAAAACACGTTTTGACAATTTCTGATCACTGGGGTTAAGGGCTGACTCAGTGTGCTCTTCTGAGCCAAGCAGTTACACTGTGATTCCAAGTGCTGAAAAAAAGCGTTTATTTCGGGCTGAAAAACACGTTTTGAAAACTGTGCTGTTCCTGCCCTATAACTTACATGGGGGTGACCAAAGTTGCCAAAACGTGTTTATTTCTGCTGAAAAACATGTTTTGACAATTTCTGATCACTGGGGTTAAGGGCTGACTCTGTGTGCTCTTCTGAGCCAAGCAGTTACACTGCGATTCTAAGGGCTGAGAAAACGCGTTTATTTCGGGCTGAAAAACACGTTTTGAAAACTGTGCTGTTCCTGCCCTATAACTTACATGGGGGTGACCAAAGTTGCCAAAACGTGTTTATTTCTGCTGAAAAACATGTTTTGACAATTTCTGATCACTGGGGTTAAGGGCTGACTCTGTGTGCTCTTCTGAGCCAAGCAGTTACACTGCGATTCTAAGGGCTGAGAAAACGCGTTTATTTCGGGCTGAAAAACACGTTTTGAAAACTGTGCTGTTCCTGCCCTATAACTTACATGGGGGTGACCAAAGTTGCCAAAACGTGTTTATTTCTGCTGAAAAACAAGTTTTGACAATTTCTGATCACTGGGGTTAAGGGCTGAGTCAGTGTGCTCTTCTGAGCCAGGCAGTTACACTGCGATTCCAAGGGCTGAGAAAAAGCGTTTATTTCGGGCTGAAAAACACGTTTTGAAAACTGTGCTGTTCCAGCCATATAACTTACATGGGGGAGACCAAAGTTGCCAAAACGTGTTTATTTCTGCTGAAAAACACGTTTTGACAATTTCTGATCACTGGGGTTAAGGGCTGACTCAGTGTGCTCTTCGGAGCCAGGCAGTTACACTGCGATTCCAAGGGCTGAGAAAAAGCGTTTATTTCGGGCTGAAAAACACGTTTTGAAAACTGTGCTGTTCCTGCCCTATAACTTACATGGGGGTGACCAAAGTTGCCAAAACGTGTTTATTTCTGCTGAAAAACACGTTTTGACAATTTCTGCACACTGGGGTTAAGGGCTGAGTCAGTGTGCTCTTCTGAGCCAGGCAGTTACACTGCGATTCTAAGGGCTGAGAAAACGCGTTTATTTCGGGCTGAAAAACACGTTTTGAAAACTGTGCTGTTCCTGCCCTATAACTTACATGGGGGTGACCAAAGTTGCCAAAACGTGTTTATTTCTGCTGAAAAACACGTTTTGACAATTTCTGATCACTGGGGTTAAGGGCTGACTCAGTGTGCTTCTCTGAGCCAAGCAGTTACACTGTTATTCCAAGTGCTGATGAAAAGCGTTTATTTCGGGCTGAAAAACACGTTTTGAAAACTGTGCTGTTCCTGCCCTATAACTTACATGGGGTTGACCAAAGTTGCCAAAACGTGTTTATTTCTGCTGAAAAACACGTTTTGACAATTTCTGCACACTGGGGTTAAGGGCTGAGTCAGTGTGCTCTTCTGAGCCAGGCAGTTACACTGCGATTCCAAGGGCTGAGAAAACGCGTTTATTTCGGGCTGAAAAACACGTTTTGAAAACTGTGTTGTTCCTGCCCTATAACTTACATGGGGGTGACCAAAGTTGCCAAAACGTGTTTATTTCTGCTGAAAAACACGTTTTGACAATTTCTGATCACTGGGGTGTAGGGCTGACTCAGTGTGCTCTTCTGAGCCAAGCAGTTACACTGTGATTCCAAGTGCTGAAAAAAAGCGTTTATTTCGGGCTGAAAAACACGTTTTGAAAACTGTGCTGTTCCTGCCCTATAACTTACATGGGGGTGACCAAAGTTGCCAAAACGTGTTTATTTCTGCTGAAAAACACGTTTTGACAATTTCTGCACACTGGGGTTAAGGGCTGAGTCAGTGTGCTCTTCTGAGCCAGGCAGTTACACTGCGATTCTAAGGGCTGAGAAAACGCGTTTATTTCGGGCTGAAAAACACGTTTTGAAAACTGTGCTGTTCCTGCCCTATAACTTACATGGGGGTGACCAAAGTTGCCAAAACGTGTTTATTTCTGCTGAAAAACACGTTTTGACAATTTCTGATCACTGGGGTTAAGGGCTGACTCAGTGTGCTCTTCTGAGCCAAGCAGTTACACTGTGATTCCAAGTGCTGAAAAAAAGCGTTTATTTCGGGCTGAAAAACACGTTTTGAAAACTGTGCTGTTCCTGCCCTATAACTTACATGGGGTTCACCAAAGTTGCCAAAACGTGTTTATTTCTGCTGAAAAACACGTTTTGACAATTTCTGCACACTGGGGTTAAGGGCTGAGTCAGTGTGCTCTTCTGAGCCAGGCAGTTACACTGCGATTCCAAGGGCTGAGAAAACGCGTTTATTTCGTGCAGAAAAACACGTTTTGAAAACTGTGTTGTTCCTGCCCTATAACTTACATGGGGGTGACCAAAGTTGCCAAAACGTGTTTATTTCTGCTGAAAAACACGTTTTGACAATTTCTGATCACTGGGGTTAAGGGCTGACTCAGTGTGCTCTTCTGAGCCAAGCAGTTACACTGTGATTCCAAGTGCTGAAAAAAAGCGTTTATTTGGGGCTGAAAAACACGTTTTGAAAACTGTGCTGTTCCTGCCCTATAACTTACATGGGGGTGACCAAAGTTGCCAAAACGTGTTTATTTCTGCTGAAAAACATGTTTTGACAATATCTGATCACTGGGGTTAAGGGCTGACTCTGTGTGCTCTTCTGAGCCAAGCAGTTACACTGCGATTCTAAGGGCTGAGAAAACGCGTTTATTTCGGGCTGAAAAACACGTTTTGAAAACTGTGCTGTTCCTGCCCTATAACTTACATGGGGGTGACCAAAGTTGCCAAAACGAGTTTATTTCTGCTGAAAAACAAGTTTTGACAATTTCTGATCACTGGGGTTAAGGGCTGAGTCAGTGTGCTCTTCTGAGCCAGGCAGTTACACTGCGATTCCAAGGGCTGAGAAAAAGCGTTTATTTCGGGCTGAAAAACACGTTTTGAAAACTGTGCTGTTCCAGCCATATAACTTACATGGGGGAGACCAAAGTTGCCAAAACGTGTTTATTTCTGCTGAAAAACACGTTTTGACAATTTCTGATCACTGGGGTTAAGGGCTGACTCAGTGTGCTCTTCGGAGCCAGGCAGTTACACTGCGATTCCAAGGGCTGAGAAAAAGCGTTTATTTCGGGCTGAAAAACACGTTTTGAAAACTGTGCTGTTCCTGCCCTATAACTTACATGGGGGTGACCAAAGTTGCCAAAACGTGTTTATTTCTGCTGAAAAACACGTTTTGACAATTTCTGCACACTGGGGTTAAGGGCTGAGTCAGTGTGCTCTTCTGAGCCAGGCAGTTACACTGCGATTCTAAGGGCTGAGAAAACGCGTTTATTTCGGGCTGAAAAACACGTTTTGAAAACTGTGCTGTTCCTGCCCTATAACTTACATGGGGGTGACCAAAGTTGCCAAAACGTGTTTATTTCTGCTGAAAAACACGTTTTGACAATTTCTGATCACTGGGGTGTAGGGCTGACTCAGTGTGCTCTTCTGAGCCAAGCAGTTACACTGTGATTCCAAGTGCTGAAAAAAAGCGTTTATTTCGGGCTGAAAAACACGTTTTGAAAACTGTGCTGTTCCTGCCCTATAACTTACATGGGGTTGACCAAAGTTGCCAAAACGTGTTTATTTCTGCTGAAAAACACGTTTTGACAATTTCTGCACACTGGGGTTAAGGGCTGAGTCAGTGTGCTCTTCTGAGCCAGGCAGTTACACTGCGATTCCAAGGGCTGAGAAAACGCGTTTATTTCGGGCTGAAAAACACGTTTTGAAAACTGTGTTGTTCCTGCCCTATAACTTACATGGGGGTGACCAAAGTTGCCAAAACGTGTTTATTTCTGCTGAAAAACACGTTTTGACAATTTCTGATCACTGGGGTTAAGGGCTGACTCAGTGTGCTCTTCTGAGCCAAGCAGTTACACTGTGATTCCAAGTGCTGAAAAAAAGCGTTTATTTCGGGCTGAAAAACACGTTTTGAAAACTGTGCTGTTCCTGCCCTATAACTTACATGGGGGTGACCAAAGTTGCCAAAACGTGTTTATTTCTGCTGAAAAACATGTTTTGACAATTTCTGATCACTGGGGTTAAGGGCTGACTCTGTGTGCTCTTCTGAGCCAAGCAGTTACACTGCGATTCTAAGGGCTGAGAAAACGCGTTTATTTCGGGCTGAAAAACACGTTTTGAAAACTGTGCTGTTCCTGCCCTATAACTTACATGGGGGTGACCAAAGTTGCCAAAACGTGTTTATTTCTGCTGAAAAACATGTTTTGACAATTTCTGATCACTGGGGTTAAGGGCTGACTCTGTGTGCTCTTCTGAGCCAAGCAGTTACACTGCGATTCTAAGGGCTGAGAAAACGCGTTTATTTCGGGCTGAAAAACACGTTTTGAAAACTGTGCTGTTCCTGCCCTATAACTTACATGGGGGTGACCAAAGTTGCCAAAACGTGTTTATTTCTGCTGAAAAACAAGTTTTGACAATTTCTGATCACTGGGGTTAAGGGCTGAGTCAGTGTGCTCTTCTGAGCCAGGCAGTTACACTGCGATTCCAAGGGCTGAGAAAAAGCGTTTATTTCGGGCTGAAAAACACGTTTTGAAAACTGTGCTGTTCCAGCCATATAACTTACATGGGGGAGACCAAAGTTGCCAAAACGTGTTTATTTCTGCTGAAAAACACGTTTTGACAATTTCTGATCACTGGGGTTAAGGGCTGACTCAGTGTGCTCTTCGGAGCCAGGCAGTTACACTGCCATTCCAAGGGCTGAGAAAAAGCGTTTATTTCGGGCTGAAAAACACGTTTTGAAAACTGTGCTGTTCCTGCCCTATAACTTACATGGGGGTGACCAAAGTTGCCAAAACGTGTTTATTTCTGCTGAAAAACACGTTTTGACAATTTCTGCACACTGGGGTTAAGGGCTGAGTTAGTGTGCTCTTCTGAGCCAGGCAGTTACACTGCGATTCTAAGGGCTGAGAAAACGCGTTTATTTCGGGCTGAAAAACACGTTTTGAAAACTGTGCTGTTCCTGCCCTATAACTTACATGGGGGTGACCAAAGTTGCCAAAACGTGTTTATTTCTGCTGAAAAACAAGTTTTGACAATTTCTGATCACTGGGGTTAAGGGCTGAGTCAGTGTGCTCTTCTGAGCCAGGCAGTTACACTGCGATTCCAAGGGCTGAGAAAAAGCGTTTATTTCGGGCTGAAAAACACGTTTTGAAAACTGTGCTGTTCCAGCCATATAACTTACATGGGGGAGACCAAAGTTGCCAAAACGTGTTTATTTCTGCTGAAAAACACGTTTTGACAATTTCTGATAACTGGGGTTAAGGGCTGACTCAGTGTGCTCTTCGGAGCCAGGCAGTTACACTGCGATTCCAAGGGCTGAGAAAAAGCGTTTATTTCGGGCTGAAAAACACGTTTTGAAAACTGTGCTGTTCCTGCCCTATAACTTACATGGGGGTGACCAAAGTTGCCAAAACGTGTTTATTTCTGCTGAAAAACACGTTTTGACAATTTCTGCACACTGGGGTTAAGGGCTGAGTCAGTGTGCTCTTCTGAGCCAGGCAGTTACACTGCGATTCTAAGGGCTGAGAAAACGCGTTTATTTCGGGCTGAAAAACACGTTTTGAAAACTGTGCTGTTCCTGCCCTATAACTTACATGGGGGTGACGAAAGTTGCCAAAACGTGTTTATTTCTGCTGAAAAACACGTTTTGACAATTTCTGATCACTGGGGTTAAGGGCTGACTCAGTGTGCTTCTCTGAGCCAAGCAGTTACACTGTTATTCCAAGTGCTGATGAAAAGCGTTTATTTCGGGCTGAAAAACACGTTTTGAAAACTGTGCTGTTCCTGCCCTATAACTTACATGGGGTTGACCAAAGTTGCCAAAACGTGTTTATTTCTGCTGAAAAACACGTTTTGACAATTTCTGCACACTGGGGTTAAGGGCTGAGTCAGTGTGCTCTTCTGAGCCAGGCAGTTACACTGCGATTCCAAGGGCTGAGAAAACGCGTTTATTTCGGGCTGAAAAACACGTTTTGAAAACTGTGTTGTTCCTGCCCTATAACTTACATGGGGGTGACCAAAGTTGCCAAAACGTGTTTATTTCTGCTGAAAAACACGTTTTGACAATTTCTGATCACTGGGGTTAAGGGCTGACTCAGTGTGCTCTTCTGAGCCATGCAGTTACACTGTGATTCCAAGTGCTGAAAAAAAGCGTTTATTTCGGGCTGAAAAACACGTTTTGAAAACTGTGCTGTTCCTGCCCTATAACTTACATGGGGGTGACCAAAGTTGCCAAAACGTGTTTATTTCTGCTGAAAAAGACGTTTTGACAATTTCTGATCACTGGGGTGTAGGGCTGACTCAGTGTGCTCTTCTGAGCCAAGCAGTTACACTGTGATTCCAAGTGCTGAAAAAAAGCGTTTATTTCGGGCTGAAAAATACGTTTTGAAAACTGTGCTGTTCCTGCCCTATAACTTACATGGGGGTGACCAAAGTTGCCAAAACGTGTTTATTTCTGCTGAAAAACACGTTTTGACAATTTCTGCACACTGGGGTTAAGGGCTGAGTCAGTGTGCTCTTCTGAGCCAGGCAGTTACACTGCGATTCTAAGGGCTGAGAAAACGCGTTTATTTCGGGCTGAAAAACACGTTTTGAAAACTGTGCTGTTCCTGCCCTATAACTTACATGGGGGTGACCAAAGTTGCCAAAACGTGTTTATTTCTGCTGAAAAACACGTTTTGACAATTTCTGATCACTGGGGTTAAGGGCTGACTCAGTGTGCTCTTCTGAGCCAAGCAGTTACACTGTGATTCCAAGTGCTGAAAAAAAGCGTTTATTTCGGGCTGAAAAACACGTTTTGAAAACTGTGCTGTTCCTGCCCTATAACTTACATGGGGTTGACCAAAGTTGCCAAAACGTGTTTATTTCTGCTGAAAAACACGTTTTGACAATTTCTGCACACTGGGGTTAAGGGCTGAGTCAGTGTGCTCTTCTGAGCCAGGCAGTTACACTGCGATTCCAAGGGCTGAGAAAACGCGTTTATTTCGGGCAGAAAAACACGTTTTGAAAACTGTGTTGTTCCTGCCCTATAACTTACTTGGGGGTGACCAAAGTTGCCAAAACGTGTTTATTTCTGCTGAAAAACACGTTTTGACAATTTCTGATCACTGGGGTTAAGGGCTGACTCAGTGTGCTCTTCTGAGCCAAGCAGTTACACTGTGATTCCAAGTGCTGAAAAAAAGCGTTTATTTCGGGCTGAAAAACACGTTTTGAAAACTGTGCTGTTCCTGCCCTATAACTTACATGGGGTTGACCAAAGTTGCCAAAACGTGTTTATTTCTGCTGAAAAACACGTTTTGACAATTTCTGCACACTGGGGTTAAGGGCTGAGTCAGTGTGCTCTTCTGAGCCAGGCAGTTACACTGCGATTCCAAGGGCTGAGAAAACGCGTTTATTTCAGGCTGAAAAACACGTTTTTAAAACTGTGCTGTTCCTGCCCTATAACTTACATGGGGGTGACCAAAGTTGCCAAAACATGTTTATTTCTGCTGAAAAACACGTTTTGACAATTTCTGATCACTGGGGTTAAGGGCTGAGTCAGTGTGCTCTTCTGAGCCAGGCAGTTACACTGCGATTCCAAGGGCTGAGAAAAAGCGTTTATTTCGGGCTGAAAAACACGTTTTGAAAACTGTGCTGTTCCAGCCATATAACTTACATGGGGGAGACCAAAGTTGCCAAAACGTGTTTATTTCTGCTGAAAAACACGTTTTGACAATTTCTGATCACTGGGGTTAAGGGCTGACTCAGTGTGCTCTTCTGAGCCAGGCAGTTACACTGCGATTCCAAGGGATGAGAAAAAGCGTTTATTTCGGGCTGAAAAACACGTTTTGAAAACTGTGCTGTTCCTGCCCTATAACTTACATGGGGGTGACCAAAGTTGCCAAAACGTGTTTATTTCTGCTGAAAAACACGTTTTGACAATTTCTGCACACTGGGGTTAAGGGCTGAGTCAGTGTGCTCTTCTGAGCCAGGCAGTTACACTACGATTCTAAGGGCTGAGAAAACGCGTTTATTTCGGGCTGAAAAACACGTTTTGAAAACTGTGCTGTTCCCGCCCTATAACTTACATGGGGGTGACCAAAGTTGCCAAAACGTGTTTATTTCTGCTGAAAAACACGTTTTGACAATTTCTGATCACTGGGGTGTAGGGCTGAGTCAGTGTGCTCTTCTGAGCCAGGCAGTTACACTGCGATTCTAAGGGCTGAGAAAACGCGTTTATTTCGGACTGAAAAACACGTTTTGAAAACTGTGCTGTTCCTGCCCTATAACTTACATGGGGGTGACCAAAGTTGCCAAAACGTGTTTATTTCTGCTGAAAAACACGTTTTGACAATTTCTGATCACTGGGGTTAAGGGCTGACTCAGTGTGCTCTTCTGAGCCAAGCAGTTACACTGTGATTCCAAGTGCTGAAAAAAAGCGTTTATTTCGGGCTGAAAAACACGTTTTGAAAACTGTGCTGTTCCTGCCCTATAACTTACATGGGGTTGACCAAAGTTGCCAAAACGTGTTTATTTCTGCTGAAAAACACGTTTTGACAATTTCTGCACACTGGGGTTAAGGGCTGAGTCAGTGTGCTCTTCTGAGCCAGGCAGTTACACTGCGATTCCAAGGGCTGAGAAAACGCGTTTATTTCGGGCAGAAAAACACGTTTTGAAAACTGTGTTGTTCCTGCCCTATAACTTACATGGGGGTGACCAAAGTTGCCAAAACGTGTTTATTTCTGCTGAAAAACACGTTTTGACAATTTCTGATCACTGGGGTTAAGGGCTGACTCAGTGTGCTCTTCTGAGCCAAGCAGTTACACTGTGATTCCAAGTGCTGAAAAAAAGCGTTTATTTCGGGCTGAAAAACACGTTTTGAAAACTGTGCTGTTCCTGCCCTATAACTTACATGGGGGTGACCAAAGTTGCCAAAACGTGTTTATTTCTGCTGAAAAACATGTTTTGACAATTTCTGATCACTGGGGTTAAGGGCTGACTCTGTGTGCTCTTCTGAGCCAAGCAGTTACACTGCGATTCTAAGGGCTGAGAAAACGCGTTTATTTCGGGCTGAAAAACACGTTTTGAAAACTGTGCTGTTCCTGCCCTATAACTTACATGGGGGTGACCAAAGTTGCCAAAACGTGTTTATTTCTGCTGAAAAACATGTTTTGACAATTTCTGATCACTGGGGTTAAGGGCTGACTCTGTGTGCTCTTCTGAGCCAGGCAGTTACACTACGATTCTAAGGGCTGAGAAAACGCGTTTATTTCGGGCTGAAAAACACGTTTTGAAAACTGTGCTGTTCCTGCCCTATAACTTACATGGGGGTGACCAAAGTTGCCAAAACGTGTTTATTTCTGCTGAAAAACACGTTTTGACAATTTCTGATCACTGGGGTGTAGGGCTGACTCAGTGTGCTCTTCTGAGCCAAGCAGTTACACTGTGATTCCAAGTGCTGAAAAAAAGCGTTTATTTCGGGCTGAAAAACACGTTTTGAAAACTGTGCTGTTCCTGCCCTGTAACTTACATGGGGTTGACCAAAGTTGCCAAAACGTGTTTATTTCTGCTGAAAAACACGTTTTGACAATTTCTGCACACTGGGGTTAAGGGCTGAGTCAGTGTGCTCTTCTGAGCCAGGCAGTTACACTGCGATTCCAAGGGCTGAGAAAACGCGTTTATTTCGGGCTGAAAAACACGTTTTGAAAACTGTGCTGTTCCTGCCCTATAACTTACATGGGGGTGACCAAAGTTGCCAAAACGTGTTTATTTCTGCTGAAAAACATGTTTTGACAATTTCTGATCACTGGGGTTAAGGGCTGACTCTGTGTGCTCTTCTGAGCCAAGCAGTTACACTGCGATTCTAAGGGCTGAGAAAACGCGTTTATTTCGGGCTGAAAAACACGTTTTGAAAACTGTGCTGTTCCTGCCCTATAACTTACATGGGGGTGACCAAAGTTGCCAAAACGTGTTTATTTCTGCTGAAAAACACGTTTTGACAATTTCTGATCACTGGGGTTAAGGGCTGACTCAGTGTGCTCTTCTGAGCCAAGCAGTTACACTGTGATTCCAAGTGCTGAAAAAAAGCGTTTATTTCGGGCTGAAAAACACGTTTTGAAAACTGTGCTGTTAATGCCCTATAACTTACATGGGGTTGACCAAAGTTGCCAAAACGTGTTTATTTCTGCTGAAAAACACGTTTTGACAATTTCTGCACACTGGGGTTAAGGGCTGAGTCAGTGTGCTCTTCTGAGCCAGGCAGTTACACTGCGATTCCAAGGGCTGAGAAAACGCGTTTATTTCGGGCTGAAAAACACGTTTTGAAAACTGTGCTGTTCCTGCCCTATAACTTACATGGGGGTGACCAAAGTTGCCAAAACGTGTTTATTTCTGCTGAAAAACATGTTTTGACAATTTCTGATCACTGGGGTTAAGGGCTAACTCTGTGTTCTCTTCTGAGCCAAGCACTTACACTGCGATTCTAATGGCTGAGAAAACGCGTTAATTTCGGGCTGAAAAACACGTTTTGAAAACTGTGCTGTTCCTGCCCTATAACTTATATGGGGGTGACCAAAGTTGCCAAAACGTGTTTATTTCTGCTGAAAAACACGTTTTGACAATTTCTGCACACTGGGGTTAAGGGCTGAGTCAGTGTGCTCTTCTGAGCCAGGCAGTTACACTACGATTCTAAGGGCTGAGAAAACGCGTTTATTTCGGGCTGAAAAACACGTTTTGAAAACTGTGCTGTTCCTGCCCTATAACTTATATGGGGGTGACCAAAGTTGCCAAAACGTGTTTATTTCTGCTGAAAAACACGTTTTGACAATTTCTGATCACTGGGGTGTAGGGCTGACTCAGTGTGCTCTTCTGAGCCAAGCAGTTACACTGTGATTCCAAGTGCTGAAAAAAAGCGTTTATTTCGGGCTGAAAAACACGTTTTGAAAACTGTGCTGTTCCTGCCCTATAACTTACATGGGGGTGACCAAAGTTGCCAAAACGTGTTTATTTCTGCTGAAAAACACGTTTTGACAATTTCTGCACACTGGGGTTAAGGGCTGATTCAGTGTGCTCTTCTGAGCCAGGCAGTTACACTGCGATTCTAAGGGCTGAGAAAACGCGTTTATTTCGGGCTGAAAAACACGTTTTGAAAACTGTGCTGTTCCTGCCCTATAACTTACATGGGGGTGACCAAAGTTGCCAAAACGTGTTTATTTCTGCTGAAAAACACGTTTTGACAATTTCTGATCACTGGGGTTAAGGGCTGACTCAGTGTGCTCTTCTGAGCCAAGCAGTTACACTGTGATTCCAAGTGCTGAAAAAAAGCGTTTATTTCGGGCTGAAAAACACGTTTTGAAAACTGTGCTGTTCCTGCCCTATAACTTACATGGGGGTGACCAAAGTTGCCAAAACGTGTTTATTTCTGCTGAAAAACATGTTTTGACAATTTCTGATCACTGGGGTTAAGGGCTGACTCTGTGTGCTCTTCTGAGCCAAGCAGTTACACTGCGATTCTAAGGGCTGAGAAAACGCGTTTATTTCGGGCTGAAAAACACGTTTTGAAAACTGTGCTGTTCCTGCCCTATAACTTACATGGGGGTGACCAAAGTTGCCAAAACGTGTTTATTTCTGCTGAAAAACAAGTTTTGACAATTTCTGATCACTGGGGTTAAGGGCTGAGTCAGTGTGCTCTTCTGAGCCAGGCAGTTACACTGCGATTCCAAGGGCTGAGAAAAAGCGTTTATTTCGGGCTGAAAAACACGTTTTGAAAACTGTGCTGTTCCAGCCATATAACTTACATGGGGGAGACCAAAGTTGCCAAAACGTGTTTATTTCTGCTGAAAAACACGTTTTGACAATTTCTGATCACTGGGGTTAAGGGCTGACTCAGTGTGCTCTTCTGAGCCAGGCAGTTACACTGCGATTCCAAGGGCTGAGAAAAAGCGTTTATTTCGGGCTGAAAAACACGTTTTGAAAACTGTGCTGTTCCTGCCCTATAACTTACATGGGGGTGACCAAAGTTGCCAAAACGTGTTTATTTCTGCTGAAAAACACGTTTTGACAATTTCTGCACACTGGGGTTAAGGGCTGAGTCAGTGTGCTCTTCTGAGCCAGGCAGTTACACTACGATTCTAAGGGCTGAGAAAACGCGTTTATTTCGGGCTGAAAAACACGTTTTGAAAACTGTGCTGTTCCTGCCCTATAACTTACATGGGGGTGACCAAAGTTGCCAAAACGTGTTTATTTCTGCTGAAAAACACGTTTTGACAATTTCTGCACACTGGGGTTAAGGGCTGAGTCAGTGTGCTCTTCTGAGCCAGGCAGTTACACTGCGATTCTAAGGGCTGAGAAAACGCGTTTATTTCGGGCTGAAAAACACGTTTTGAAAACTGTGCTGTTCCTGCCCTATAACTTACATGGGGGTGACCAAAGTTGCCAAAACGTGTTTATTTCTGCTGAAAAACAAGTTTTGACAATTTCTGATCACTGGGGTTAAGGGCTGAGTCAGTGTGCTCTTCTGAGCCAGGCAGTTACACTGCGATTCCAAGGGCTGAGAAAAAGCGTTTATTTCGGGCTGAAAAACACGTTTTGAAAACTGTGCTGTTCCAGCCATATAACTTACATGGGGGAGACCAAAGTTGCCAAAACGTGTTTATTTCTGCTGAAAAACACGTTTTGACAATTTCTGATAACTGGGGTTAAGGGCTGACTCAGTGTGCTCTTCGGAGCCAGGCAGTTACACTGCGATTCCAAGGGCTGAGAAAAAGCGTTTATTTCGGGCTGAAAAACACGTTTTGAAAACTGTGCTGTTCCTGCCCTATAACTTACATGGGGGTGACCAAAGTTGCCAAAACGTGTTTATTTCTGCTGAAAAACACGTTTTGACAATTTCTGCACACTGGGGTTAAGGGCTGAGTCAGTGTGCTCTTCTGAGCCAGGCAGTTACACTGCGATTCCAAGGGCTGAGAAAACGCGTTTATTTCGGGCTGAAAAACACGTTTTGAAAACTGTGTTGTTCCTGCCCTATAACTTACATGGGGGTGACCAAAGTTGCCAAAACGTGTTTATTTCTGCTGAAAAACACGTTTTGACAATTTCTGATCACTGGGGTTAAGGGCTGACTCAGTGTGCTCTTCTGAGCCAAGCAGTTACACTGTGATTCCAAGTGCTGAAAAAAAGCGTTTATTTCGGGCTGAAAAACACGTTTTGAAAACTGTGCTGTTCCTGCCCTATAACTTACATGGGGGTGACCAAAGTTGCCAAAACGTGTTTATTTCTGCTGAAAAACACGTTTTGACAATTTCTGATCACTGGGGTGTAGGGCTGACTCAGTGTGCTCTTCTGAGCCAAGCAGTTACACTGTGATTCCAAGTGCTGAAAAAAAGCGTTTATCTCGGGCTGAAAAACACGTTTTGAAAACTGTGCTGTTCCTGCCCTATAACTTACATGGGGGTGACCAAAGTTGCCAAAACGTGTTTATTTCTGCTGAAAAACACGTTTTGACAATTTCTGCACACTGGGGTTAAGGGCTGAGTCAGTGTGCTCTTCTGAGCCAGGCAGTTACACTGCGATTCTAAGGGCTGAGAAAACGCGTTTATTTCGGGCTGAAAAACACGTTTTGAAAACTGTGCTGTTCCTGCCCTATAACTTACATGGGGGTGACCAAAGTTGCCAAAACGTGTTTATTTCTGCTGAAAAACACGTTTTGACAATTTCTGATCACTGGGGTTAAGGGCTGACTCAGTGTGCTCTTCTGAGCCAAGCAGTTACACTGTGATTCCAAGTGCTGAAAAAAAGCGTTTATTTCGGGCTGAAAAACACGTTTTGAAAACTGTGCTGTTCCTGCCCTATAACTTACATGGGGTTGACCAAAGTTGCCAAAACGTGTTTATTTCTGCTGAAAAACACGTTTTGACAATTTCTGCACACTGGGGTTAAGGGCTGAGTCAGTGTGCTCTTCTGAGCCAGGCAGTTACACTGCGATTCCAAGGGCTGAGAAAACGCGTTTATTTCGGGCAGAAAAACACGTTTTGAAAACTGTGTTGTTCCTGCCCTATAACTTACTTGGGGGTGACCAAAGTTGCCAAAACGTGTTTATTTCTGCTGAAAAACACGTTTTGACAATTTCTGATCACTGGGGTTAAGGGCTGACTCAGTGTGCTCTTCTGAGCCAAGCAGTTACACTGTGATTCCAAGTGCTGAAAAAAAGCGTTTATTTCGGGCTGAAAAACACGTTTTGAAAACTGTGCTGTTCCTGCCCTATAACTTACATGGGGTTGACCAAAGTTGCCAAAACGTGGTTATTTCTGCTGAAAAACACGTTTTGACAATTTCTGCACACTGGGGTTAAGGGCTGAGTCAGTGTGCTCTTCTGAGCCAGGCAGTTACACTGCGATTCCAAGGGCTGAGAAAACGCGTTTATTTCAGGCTGATAAACACGTTTTTAAAACTGTGCTGTTCCTGCCCTATAACTTACATGGGGGTGACCAAAGTTGCCAAAACGTGTTTATTTCTGCTGAAAAACACGTTTTGACAATTTCTGATCACTGGGGTTAAGGGCTGACTCTGTGTGCTCTTCTGAGCCAAGCAGTTACACTGCGATTCTAAGGGCTGAGAAAACGCGTTTATTTCGGGCTGAAAAACACGTTTTGAAAACTGTGCTGTTCCTGCCCTATAACTTACATGGGGGTGACCAAAGTTGCCAAAACGTGTTTATTTCTGCTGAAAAACACGTTTTGACAATTTCTGCACACTGGGGTTAAGGGCTGAGTCAGTGTGCTCTTCTGAGCCAGGCAGTTACACTGCGATTCCAAGGGCTGAGAAAACGCGTTTATTTCGGGCTGAAAAACACGTTTTGAAAACTGTGTTGTTCCTGCCCTATAACTTACATGGGGGTGACCAAAGTTGCCAAAACGTGTTTATTTCTGCTGAAAAACACGTTTTGACAATTTCTGATCACTGGGGTTAAGGGCTGACTCAGTGTGCTCTTCTGAGCCAAGCAGTTACACTGTGATTCCAAGTGCTGAAAAAAAGCGTTTATTTCGGGCTGAAAAACACGTTTTGAAAACTGTGCTGTTCCTGCCCTATAACTTACATGGGGGTGACCAAAGTTGCCAAAACGTGTTTATTTCTGCTGAAAAAGACGTTTTGACAATTTCTGATCACTGGGGTGTAGGGCTGACTCAGTGTGCTCTTCTGAGCCAAGCAGTTACACTGTGATTCCAAGTGCTGAAAAAAAGCGTTTATTTCGGGCTGAAAAATACGTTTTGAAAACTGTGCTGTTCCTGCCCTATAACTTACATGGGGGTGACCAAAGTTGCCAAAACGTGTTTATTTCTGCTGAAAAACACGTTTTGACAATTTCTGCACACTGGGGTTAAGGGCTGAGTCAGTGTGCTCTTCTGAGCCAGGCAGTTACACTGCGATTCTAAGGGCTGAGAAAACGCGTTTATTTCGGGCTGAAAAACACGTTTTGAAAACTGTGCTGTTCCTGCCCTATAACTTACATGGGGGTGACCAAAGTTGCCAAAACGTGTTTATTTCTGCTGAAAAACACGTTTTGACAATTTCTGATCACTGGGGTTAAGGGCTGACTCAGTGTGCTCTTCTGAGCCAAGCAGTTACACTGTGATTCCAAGTGCTGAAAAAAAGCGTTTATTTCGGGCTGAAAAACACGTTTTGAAAACTGTGCTGTTCCTGCCCTATAACTTACATGGGGTTGACCAAAGTTGCCAAAACGTGTTTATTTCTGCTGAAAAACACGTTTTGACAATTTCTGCACACTGGGGTTAAGGGCTGAGTCAGTGTGCTCTTCTGAGCCAGGCAGTTACACTGCGATTCCAAGGGCTGAGAAAACGCGTTTATTTCGGGCAGAAAAACACGTTTTGAAAACTGTGTTGTTCCTGCCCTATAACTTACTTGGGGGTGACCAAAGTTGCCAAAACGTGTTTATTTCTGCTGAAAAACACGTTTTGACAATTTCTGATCACTGGGGTTAAGGGCTGACTCAGTGTGCTCTTCTGAGCCAAGCAGTTACACTGTGATTCCAAGTGCTGAAAAAAAGCGTTTATTTCGGGCTGAAAAACACGTTTTGAAAACTGTGCTGTTCCTGCCCTATAACTTACATGGGGTTGACCAAAGTTGCCAAAACGTGTTTATTTCTGCTGAAAAACACGTTTTGACAATTTCTGCACACTGGGGTTAAGGGCTGAGTCAGTGTGCTCTTCTGAGCCAGGCAGTTACACTGCGATTCCAAGGGCTGAGAAAACGCGTTTATTTCAGGCTGAAAAACACGTTTTTAAAACTGTGCTGTTCCTGCCCTATAACTTACATGGGGGTGACCAAAGTTGCCAAAACATGTTTATTTCTGCTGAAAAACACGTTTTGACAATTTCTGATCACTGGGGTTAAGGGCTGAGTCAGTGTGCTCTTCTGAGCCAGGCAGTTACACTGCGATTCCAAGGGCTGAGAAAAAGCGTTTATTTCGGGCTGAAAAACACGTTTTGAAAACTGTGCTGTTCCAGCCATATAACTTACATGGGGGAGACCAAAGTTGCCAAAACGTGTTTATTTCTGCTGAAAAACACGTTTTGACAATTTCTGATCACTGGGGTTAAGGGCTGACTCAGTGTGCTCTTCTGAGCCAGGCAGTTACACTGCGATTCCAAGGGATGAGAAAAAGCGTTTATTTCGGGCTGAAAAACACGTTTTGAAAACTGTGCTGTTCCTGCCCTATAACTTACATGGGGGTGACCAAAGTTGCCAAAACGTGTTTATTTCTGCTGAAAAACACGTTTTGACAATTTCTGCACACTGGGGTTAAGGGCTGAGTCAGTGTGCTCTTCTGAGCCAGGCAGTTACACTACGATTCTAAGGGCTGAGAAAACGCGTTTATTTCGGGCTGAAAAACACGTTTTGAAAACTGTGCTGTTCCCGCCCTATAACTTACATGGGGGTGACCAAAGTTGCCAAAACGTGTTTATTTCTGCTGAAAAACACGTTTTGACAATTTCTGATCACTGGGGTGTAGGGCTGAGTCAGTGTGCTCTTCTGAGCCAGGCAGTTACACTGCGATTCTAAGGGCTGAGAAAACGCGTTTATTTCGGACTGAAAAACACGTTTTGAAAACTGTGCTGTTCCTGCCCTATAACTTACATGGGGGTGACCAAAGTTGCCAAAACGTGTTTATTTCTGCTGAAAAACACGTTTTGACAATTTCTGATCACTGGGGTTAAGGGCTGACTCAGTGTGCTCTTCTGAGCCAAGCAGTTACACTGTGATTCCAAGTGCTGAAAAAAAGCGTTTATTTCGGGCTGAAAAACACGTTTTGAAAACTGTGCTGTTCCTGCCCTATAACTTACATGGGGTTGACCAAAGTTGCCAAAACGTGTTTATTTCTGCTGAAAAACACGTTTTGACAATTTCTGCACACTGGGGTTAAGGGCTGAGTCAGTGTGCTCTTCTGAGCCAGGCAGTTACACTGCGATTCCAAGGGCTGAGAAAACGCGTTTATTTCGGGCAGAAAAACACGTTTTGAAAACTGTGTTGTTCCTGCCCTATAACTTACATGGGGGTGACCAAAGTTGCCAAAACGTGTTTATTTCTGCTGAAAAACACGTTTTGACAATTTCTGATCACTGGGGTTAAGGGCTGACTCAGTGTGCTCTTCTGAGCCAAGCAGTTACACTGTGATTCCAAGTGCTGAAAAAAAGCGTTTATTTCGGGCTGAAAAACACGTTTTGAAAACTGTGCTGTTCCTGCCCTATAACTTACATGGGGGTGACCAAAGTTGCCAAAACGTGTTTATTTCTGCTGAAAAACATGTTTTGACAATTTCTGATCACTGGGGTTAAGGGCTGACTCTGTGTGCTCTTCTGAGCCAAGCAGTTACACTGCGATTCTAAGGGCTGAGAAAACGCGTTTATTTCGGGCTGAAAAACACGTTTTGAAAACTGTGCTGTTCCTGCCCTATAACTTACATGGGGGTGACCAAAGTTGCCAAAACGTGTTTATTTCTGCTGAAAAACATGTTTTGACAATTTCTGATCACTGGGGTTAAGGGCTGACTCTGTGTGCTCTTCTGAGCCAGGCAGTTACACTACGATTCTAAGGGCTGAGAAAACGCGTTTATTTCGGGCTGAAAAACACGTTTTGAAAACTGTGCTGTTCCTGCCCTATAACTTACATGGGGGTGACCAAAGTTGCCAAAACGTGTTTATTTCTGCTGAAAAACACGTTTTGACAATTTCTGATCACTGGGGTGTAGGGCTGACTCAGTGTGCTCTTCTGAGCCAAGCAGTTACACTGTGATTCCAAGTGCTGAAAAAAAGCGTTTATTTCGGGCTGAAAAACACGTTTTGAAAACTGTGCTGTTCCTGCCCTGTAACTTACATGGGGTTGACCAAAGTTGCCAAAACGTGTTTATTTCTGCTGAAAAACACGTTTTGACAATTTCTGCACACTGGGGTTAAGGGCTGAGTCAGTGTGCTCTTCTGAGCCAGGCAGTTACACTGCGATTCCAAGGGCTGAGAAAAAGCGTTTATTTCGGGCTGAAAAACACGTTTTGAAAACTGTGCTGTTAATGCCCTATAACTTACATGGGGTTGACCAAAGTTGCCAAAACGTGTTTATTTCTGCTGAAAAACACGTTTTGACAATTTCTGCACACTGGGGTTAAGGGCTGAGTCAGTGTGCTCTTCTGAGCCAGGCAGTTACACTGCGATTCCAAGGGCTGAGAAAACGCGTTTATTTCGGGCTGAAAAACACGTTTTGAAAACTGCGCTGTTCCTGCCCTATAACTTACATGGGGGTGACCAAAGTTGCCAAAACGTGTTTATTTCTGCTGAAAAACATGTTTTGACAATTTCTGATCACTGGGGTTAAGGGCTAACTCTGTGTTCTCTTCTGAGCCAAGCACTTACACTGCGATTCTAATGGCTGAGAAAACGCGTTAATTTCGGGCTGAAAAACACGTTTTGAAAACTGTGCTGTTCCTGCCCTATAACTTATATGGGGGTGACCAAAGTTGCCAAAACGTGTTTATTTCTGCTGAAAAACACGTTTTGACAATTTCTGCACACTGGGGTTAAGGGCTGACTCAGTGTGCTCTTCTGAGCCAGGCAGTTACACTACGATTCTAAGGGCTGAGAAAACGCGTTTATTTCGGGCTGAAAAACACGTTTTGAAAACTGTGCTGTTCCTGCCCTATAACTTATATGGGGGTGACCAAAGTTGCCAAAACGTGTTTATTTCTGCTGAAAAACACGTTTTGACAATTTCTGATCACTGGGGTGTAGGGCTGACTCAGTGTGCTCTTCTGAGCCAAGCAGTTACACTGTGATTCCAAGTGCTGAAAAAAAGCGTTTATTTCGGGCTGAAAAACACGTTTTGAAAACTGTGCTGTTCCTGCCCTATAACTTACATGGGGGTGACCAAAGTTGCCAAAACGTGTTTATTTCTGCTGAAAAACACGTTTTGACAATTTCTGCACACTGGGGTTAAGGGCTGATTCAGTGTGCTCTTCTGAGCCAGGCAGTTACACTGCGATTCTAAGGGCTGAGAAAACGCGTTTATTTCGGGCTGAAAAACACGTTTTGAAAACTGTGCTGTTCCTGCCCTATAACTTACATGGGGGTGACCAAAGTTGCCAAAACGTGTTTATTTCTGCTGAAAAACACGTTTTGACAATTTCTGATCACTGGGGTTAAGGGCTGACTCAGTGTGCTCTTCTGAGCCAAGCAGTTACACTGTGATTCCAAGTGCTGAAAAAAAGCGTTTATTTCGGGCTGAAAAACACGTTTTGAAAACTGTGCTGTTCCTGCCCTATAACTTACATGGGGGTGACCAAAGTTGCCAAAACGTGTTTATTTCTGCTGAAAAACATGTTTTGACAATTTCTGATCACTGGGGTTAAGGGCTGACTCTGTGTGCTCTTCTGAGCCAAGCAGTTACACTGCGATTCTAAGGGCTGAGAAAACGCGTTTATTTCGGGCTGAAAAACACGTTTTGAAAACTGTGCTGTTCCTGCCCTATAACTTACATGGGGGTGACCAAAGTTGCCAAAACGTGTTTATTTCTGCTGAAAAACAAGTTTTGACAATTTCTGATCACTGGGGTTAAGGGCTGAGTCAGTGTGCTCTTCTGAGCCAGGCAGTTACACTGCGATTCCAAGGGCTGAGAAAAAGCGTTTATTTCGGGCTGAAAAACACGTTTTGAAAACTGTGCTGTTCCAGCCATATAACTTACATGGGGGAGACCAAAGTTGCCAAAACGTGTTTATTTCTGCTGAAAAACACGTTTTGACAATTTCTGATCACTGGGGTTAAGGGCTGACTCAGTGTGCTCTTCTGAGCCAGGCAGTTACACTGCGATTCCAAGGGCTGAGAAAAAGCGTTTATTTCGGGCTGAAAAACACGTTTTGAAAACTGTGCTGTTCCTGCCCTATAACTTACATGGGGGTGACCAAAGTTGCCAAAACGTGTTTATTTCTGCTGAAAAACACGTTTTGACAATTTCTGCACACTGGGGTTAAGGGCTGAGTCAGTGTGCTCTTCTGAGCCAGGCAGTTACACTACGATTCTAAGGGCTGAGAAAACGCGTTTATTTCGGGCTGAAAAACACGTTTTGAAAACTGTGCTGTTCCTGCCCTATAACTTACATGGGGGTGACCAAAGTTGCCAAAACGTGTTTATTTCTGCTGAAAAACACGTTTTGACAATTTCTGCACACTGGGGTTAAGGGCTGAGTCAGTGTGCTCTTCTGAGCCAGGCAGTTACACTGCGATTCTAAGGGCTGAGAAAACGCGTTTATTTCGGGCTGAAAAACACGTTTTGAAAACTGTGCTGTTCCTGCCCTATAACTTACATGGGGGTGACCAAAGTTGCCAAAACGTGTTTATTTCTGCTGAAAAACAAGTTTTGACAATTTCTGATCACTGGGGTTAAGGGCTGAGTCAGTGTGCTCTTCTGAGCCAGGCAGTTACACTGCGATTCCAAGGGCTGAGAAAAAGCGTTTATTTCGGGCTGAAAAACACGTTTTGAAAACTGTGCTGTTCCAGCCATATAACTTACATGGGGGAGACCAAAGTTGCCAAAACGTGTTTATTTCTGCTGAAAAACACGTTTTGACAATTTCTGATAACTGGGGTTAAGGGCTGACTCAGTGTGCTCTTCGGAGCCAGGCAGTTACACTGCGATTCCAAGGGCTGAGAAAAAGCGTTTATTTCGGGCTGAAAAACACGTTTTGAAAACTGTGCTGTTCCTGCCCTATAACTTACATGGGGGTGACCAAAGTTGCCAAAACGTGTTTATTTCTGCTGAAAAACACGTTTTGACAATTTCTGCACACTGGGGTTAAGGGCTGAGTCAGTGTGCTCTTCTGAGCCAGGCAGTTACACTGCGATTCCAAGGGCTGAGAAAACGCGTTTATTTCGGGCTGAAAAACACGTTTTGAAAACTGTGTTGTTCCTGCCCTATAACTTACATGGGGGTGACCAAAGTTGCCAAAACGTGTTTATTTCTGCTGAAAAACACGTTTTGACAATTTCTGATCACTGGGGTTAAGGGCTGACTCAGTGTGCTCTTCTGAGCCAAGCAGTTACACTGTGATTCCAAGTGCTGAAAAAAAGCGTTTATTTCGGGCTGAAAAACACGTTTTGAAAACTGTGCTGTTCCTGCCCTATAACTTACATGGGGGTGACCAAAGTTGCCAAAACGTGTTTATTTCTGCTGAAAAACACGTTTTGACAATTTCTGCACACTGGGGTTAAGGGCTGAGTCAGTGTGCTCTTCTGAGCCAGGCAGTTACACTGCGATTCCAAGGGCTGAGAAAACGCGTTTATTTCGGGCAGAAAAACACGTTTTGAAAACTGTGTTGTTCCTGCCCTATAACTTACTTGGGGGTGACCAAAGTTGCCAAAACGTGTTTATTTCTGCTGAAAAACACGTTTTGACAATTTCTGATCACTGGGGTTAAGGGCTGACTCAGTGTGCTCTTCTGAGCCAAGCAGTTACACTGTGATTCCAAGTGCTGAAAAAAAGCGTTTATTTCGGGCTGAAAAACACGTTTTGAAAACTGTGCTGTTCCTGCCCTATAACTTACATGGGGTTGACCAAAGTTGCCAAAACGTGGTTATTTCTGCTGAAAAACACGTTTTGACAATTTCTGCACACTGGGGTTAAGGGCTGAGTCAGTGTGCTCTTCTGAGCCAGGCAGTTACACTGCGATTCCAAGGGCTGAGAAAACGCGTTTATTTCAGGCTGATAAACACGTTTTTAAAACTGTGCTGTTCCTGCCCTATAACTTACATGGGGGTGACCAAAGTTGCCAAAACGTGTTTATTTCTGCTGAAAAACACGTTTTGACAATTTCTGATCACTGGGGTTAAGGGCTGACTCTGTGTGCTCTTCTGAGCCAAGCAGTTACACTGCGATTCTAAGGGCTGAGAAAACGCGTTTATTTCGGGCTGAAAAACACGTTTTGAAAACTGTGCTGTTCCTGCCCTATAACTTACATGGGGGTGACCAAAGTTGCCAAAACGTGTTTATTTCTGCTGAAAAACACGTTTTGACAATTTCTGCACACTGGGGTTAAGGGCTGAGTCAGTGTGCTCTTCTGAGCCAGGCAGTTACACTGCGATTCCAAGGGCTGAGAAAACGCGTTTATTTCGGGCTGAAAAACACGTTTTGAAAACTGTGTTGTTCCTGCCCTATAACTTACATGGGGGTGACCAAAGTTGCCAAAACGTGTTTATTTCTGCTGAAAAACACGTTTTGACAATTTCTGATCACTGGGGTTAAGGGCTGACTCAGTGTGCTCTTCTGAGCCAAGCAGTTACACTGTGATTCCAAGTGCTGAAAAAAAGCGTTTATTTCGGGCTGAAAAACACGTTTTGAAAACTGTGCTGTTCCTGCCCTATAACTTACATGGGGGTGACCAAAGTTGCCAAAACGTGTTTATTTCTGCTGAAAAAGACGTTTTGACAATTTCTGATCACTGGGGTGTAGGGCTGACTCAGTGTGCTCTTCTGAGCCAAGCAGTTACACTGTGATTCCAAGTGCTGAAAAAAAGCGTTTATTTCGGGCTGAAAAATACGTTTTGAAAACTGTGCTGTTCCTGCCCTATAACTTACATGGGGGTGACCAAAGTTGCCAAAACGTGTTTATTTCTGCTGAAAAACACGTTTTGACAATTTCTGCACACTGGGGTTAAGGGCTGAGTCAGTGTGCTCTTCTGAGCCAGGCAGTTACACTGCGATTCTAAGGGCTGAGAAAACGCGTTTATTTCGGGCTGAAAAACACGTTTTGAAAACTGTGCTGTTCCTGCCCTATAACTTACATGGGGGTGACCAAAGTTGCCAAAACGTGTTTATTTCTGCTGAAAAACACGTTTTGACAATTTCTGATCACTGGGGTTAAGGGCTGACTCAGTGTGCTCTTCTGAGCCAAGCAGTTACACTGTGATTCCAAGTGCTGAAAAAAAGCGTTTATTTCGGGCTGAAAAACACGTTTTGAAAACTGTGCTGTTCCTGCCCTATAACTTACATGGGGTTGACCAAAGTTGCCAAAACGTGTTTATTTCTGCTGAAAAACACGTTTTGACAATTTCTGCACACTGGGGTTAAGGGCTGAGTCAGTGTGCTCTTCTGAGCCAGGCAGTTACACTGCGATTCCAAGGGCTGAGAAAACGCGTTTATTTCGGGCAGAAAAACACGTTTTGAAAACTGTGTTGTTCCTGCCCTATAACTTACTTGGGGGTGACCAAAGTTGCCAAAACGTGTTTATTTCTGCTGAAAAACACGTTTTGACAATTTCTGATCACTGGGGTTAAGGGCTGACTCAGTGTGCTCTTCTGAGCCAAGCAGTTACACTGTGATTCCAAGTGCTGAAAAAAAGCGTTTATTTCGGGCTGAAAAACACGTTTTGAAAACTGTGCTGTTCCTGCCCTATAACTTACATGGGGTTGACCAAAGTTGCCAAAACGTGTTTATTTCTGCTGAAAAACACGTTTTGACAATTTCTGCACACTGGGGTTAAGGGCTGAGTCAGTGTGCTCTTCTGAGCCAGGCAGTTACACTGCGATTCCAAGGGCTGAGAAAACGCGTTTATTTCAGGCTGAAAAACACGTTTTTAAAACTGTGCTGTTCCTGCCCTATAACTTACATGGGGGTGACCAAAGTTGCCAAAACATGTTTATTTCTGCTGAAAAACACGTTTTGACAATTTCTGATCACTGGGGTTAAGGGCTGAGTCAGTGTGCTCTTCTGAGCCAGGCAGTTACACTGCGATTCCAAGGGCTGAGAAAAAGCGTTTATTTCGGGCTGAAAAACACGTTTTGAAAACTGTGCTGTTCCAGCCATATAACTTACATGGGGGAGACCAAAGTTGCCAAAACGTGTTTATTTCTGCTGAAAAACACGTTTTGACAATTTCTGATCACTGGGGTTAAGGGCTGACTCAGTGTGCTCTTCTGAGCCAGGCAGTTACACTGCGATTCCAAGGGATGAGAAAAAGCGTTTATTTCGGGCTGAAAAACACGTTTTGAAAACTGTGCTGTTCCTGCCCTATAACTTACATGGGGGTGACCAAAGTTGCCAAAACGTGTTTATTTCTGCTGAAAAACACGTTTTGACAATTTCTGCACACTGGGGTTAAGGGCTGAGTCAGTGTGCTCTTCTGAGCCAGGCAGTTACACTACGATTCTAAGGGCTGAGAAAACGCGTTTATTTCGGGCTGAAAAACACGTTTTGAAAACTGTGCTGTTCCCGCCCTATAACTTACATGGGGGTGACCAAAGTTGCCAAAACGTGTTTATTTCTGCTGAAAAACACGTTTTGACAATTTCTGATCACTGGGGTGTAGGGCTGAGTCAGTGTGCTCTTCTGAGCCAGGCAGTTACACTGCGATTCTAAGGGCTGAGAAAACGCGTTTATTTCGGACTGAAAAACACGTTTTGAAAACTGTGCTGTTCCTGCCCTATAACTTACATGGGGGTGACCAAAGTTGCCAAAACGTGTTTATTTCTGCTGAAAAACACGTTTTGACAATTTCTGATCACTGGGGTTAAGGGCTGACTCAGTGTGCTCTTCTGAGCCAAGCAGTTACACTGTGATTCCAAGTGCTGAAAAAAAGCGTTTATTTCGGGCTGAAAAACACGTTTTGAAAACTGTGCTGTTCCTGCCCTATAACTTACATGGGGTTGACCAAAGTTGCCAAAACGTGTTTATTTCTGCTGAAAAACACGTTTTGACAATTTCTGCACACTGGGGTTAAGGGCTGAGTCAGTGTGCTCTTCTGAGCCAGGCAGTTACACTGCGATTCCAAGGGCTGAGAAAACGCGTTTATTTCGGGCAGAAAAACACGTTTTGAAAACTGTGTTGTTCCTGCCCTATAACTTACATGGGGGTGACCAAAGTTGCCAAAACGTGTTTATTTCTGCTGAAAAACACGTTTTGACAATTTCTGATCACTGGGGTTAAGGGCTGACTCAGTGTGCTCTTCTGAGCCAAGCAGTTACACTGTGATTCCAAGTGCTGAAAAAAAGCGTTTATTTCGGGCTGAAAAACACGTTTTGAAAACTGTGCTGTTCCTGCCCTATAACTTACATGGGGGTGACCAAAGTTGCCAAAACGTGTTTATTTCTGCTGAAAAACATGTTTTGACAATTTCTGATCACTGGGGTTAAGGGCTGACTCTGTGTGCTCTTCTGAGCCAAGCAGTTACACTGCGATTCTAAGGGCTGAGAAAACGCGTTTATTTCGGGCTGAAAAACACGTTTTGAAAACTGTGCTGTTCCTGCCCTATAACTTACATGGGGGTGACCAAAGTTGCCAAAACGTGTTTATTTCTGCTGAAAAACATGTTTTGACAATTTCTGATCACTGGGGTTAAGGGCTGACTCTGTGTGCTCTTCTGAGCCAGGCAGTTACACTACGATTCTAAGGGCTGAGAAAACGCGTTTATTTCGGGCTGAAAAACACGTTTTGAAAACTGTGCTGTTCCTGCCCTATAACTTACATGGGGGTGACCAAAGTTGCCAAAACGTGTTTATTTCTGCTGAAAAACACGTTTTGACAATTTCTGATCACTGGGGTGTAGGGCTGACTCAGTGTGCTCTTCTGAGCCAAGCAGTTACACTGTGATTCCAAGTGCTGAAAAAAAGCGTTTATTTCGGGCTGAAAAACACGTTTTGAAAACTGTGCTGTTCCTGCCCTATAACTTACATGGGGTTGACCAAAGTTGCCAAAACGTGTTTATTTCTGCTGAAAAACACGTTTTGACAATTTCTGCACACTGGGGTTAAGGGCTGAGTCAGTGTGCTCTTCTGAGCCAGGCAGTTACACTGCGATTCCAAGGGCTGAGAAAACGCGTTTATTTCGGGCTGAAAAACACGTTTTGAAAACTGTGCTGTTCCTGCCCTATAACTTACATGGGGGTGACCAAAGTTGCCAAAACGTGTTTATTTCTGCTGAAAAACATGTTTTGACAATTTCTGATCACTGGGGTTAAGGGCTGACTCTGTGTGCTCTTCTGAGCCAAGCAGTTACACTGCGATTCTAAGGGCTGAGAAAACGCGTTTATTTCGGGCTGAAAAACACGTTTTGAAAACTGTGCTGTTCCTGCCCTATAACTTACATGGGGGTGACCAAAGTTGCCAAAACGTGTTTATTTCTGCTGAAAAACATGTTTTGACAATTTCTGATCACTGGGGTTAAGGGCTGACTCTGTGTGCTCTTCTGAGCCAAGCAGTTACACTGCGATTCTAAGGGCTGAGAAAACGCGTTTATTTCGGGCTGAAAAACACGTTTTGAAAACTGTGCTGTTCCTGCCCTATAACTTACATGGGGGTGACCAAAGTTGCCAAAACGTGTTTATTTCTGCTGAAAAACAAGTTTTGACAATTTCTGATCACTGGGGTTAAGGGCTGAGTCAGTGTGCTCTTCTGAGCCAGGCAGTTACACTGCGATTCCAAGGGCTGAGAAAAAGCGTTTATTTCGGGCTGAAAAACACGTTTTGAAAACTGTGCTGTTCCAGCCATATAACTTACATGGGGGAGACCAAAGTTGCCAAAACGTGTTTATTTCTGCTGAAAAACACGTTTTGACAATTTCTGATCACTGGGGTTAAGGGCTGACTCAGTGTGCTCTTCGGAGCCAGGCAGTTACACTGCGATTCCAAGGGCTGAGAAAAAGCGTTTATTTCGGGCTGAAAAACACGTTTTGAAAACTGTGCTGTTCCTGCCCTATAACTTACATGGGGGTGACCAAAGTTGCCAAAACGTGTTTATTTCTGCTGAAAAACACGTTTTGACAATTTCTGCACACTGGGGTTAAGGGCTGAGTCAGTGTGCTCTTCTGAGCCAGGCAGTTACACTACGATTCTAAGGGCTGAGAAAACGCGTTTATTTCGGGCTGAAAAACACGTTTTGAAAACTGTGCTGTTCCTGCCCTATAACTTACATGGGGGTGACCAAAGTTGCCAAAACGTGTTTATTTCTGCTGAAAAACACGTTTTGACAATTTCTGATCACTGGGGTTAAGGGCTGACTCAGTGTGCTCTTCTGAGCCAAGCAGTTACACTGTGATTCCAAGTGCTGAAAAAAAGCGTTTATTTCGGGCTGAAAAACACGTTTTGAAAACTGTGCTGTTAATGCCCTATAACTTACATGGGGTTGACCAAAGTTGCCAAAACGTGTTTATTTCTGCTGAAAAACACGTTTTGACAATTTCTGCACACTGGGGTTAAGGGCTGAGTCAGTGTGCTCTTCTGAGCCAGGCAGTTACACTGCGATTCCAAGGGCTGAGAAAACGCGTTTATTTCGGGCTGAAAAACACGTTTTGAAAACTGTGTTGTTCCTGCCCTATAACTTACATGGGGGTGACCAAAGTTGCCAAAACGTGTTTATTTCTGCTGAAAAACACGTTTTGACAATTTCTGATCACTGGGGTTAAGGGCTGACTCAGTGTGCTCTTCTGAGCCAAGCAGTTACACTGTGATTCCAAGTGCTGAAAAAAAGCGTTTATTTCGGGCTGAAAAACACGTTTTGAAAACTGTGCTGTTCCTGCCCTATAACTTACATGGGGGTGACCAAAGTTGCCAAAACGTGTTTATTTCTGCTGAAAAACATGTTTTGACAATTTCTGATCACTGGGGTTAAGGGCTAACTCTGTGTTCTCTTCTGAGCCAAGCACTTACACTGCGATTCTAATGGCTGAGAAAACGCGTTTATTTCGGGCTGAAAAACACGTTTTGAAAACTGTGCTGTTCCTGCCCTATAACTTATATGGGGGTGACCAAAGTTGCCAAAACGTGTTTATTTCTGCTGAAAAACACGTTTTGACAATTTCTGCACACTGGGGTTAAGGGCTGAGTCAGTGTGCTCTTCTGAGCCAGGCAGTTACACTACGATTCTAAGGGCTGAGAAAACGCGTTTATTTCGGGCTGAAAAACACGTTTTGAAAACTGTGCTGTTCCTGCCCTATAACTTATATGGGGGTGACCAAAGTTGCCAAAACGTGTTTATTTCTGCTGAAAAACACGTTTTGACAATTTCTGATCACTGGGGTGTAGGGCTGACTCAGTGTGCTCTTCTGAGCCAAGCAGTTACACTGTGATTCCAAGTGCTGAAAAAAAGCGTTTATTTCGGGCTGAAAAACACGTTTTGAAAACTGTGCTGTTCCTGCCCTATAACTTACATGGGGGTGACCAAAGTTGCCAAAACGTGTTTATTTCTGCTGAAAAACACGTTTTGACAATTTCTGCACACTGGGGTTAAGGGCTGATTCAGTGTGCTCTTCTGAGCCAGGCAGTTACACTGCGATTCTAAGGGCTGAGAAAACGCGTTTATTTCGGGCTGAAAAACACGTTTTGAAAACTGTGCTGTTCCTGCCCTATAACTTACATGGGGGTGACCAAAGTTGCCAAAACGTGTTTATTTCTGCTGAAAAACACGTTTTGACAATTTCTGATCACTGGGGTTAAGGGCTGACTCAGTGTGCTCTTCTGAGCCAAGCAGTTACACTGTGATTCCAAGTGCTGAAAAAAAGCGTTTATTTCGGGCTGAAAAACACGTTTTGAAAACTGTGCTGTTCCTGCCCTATAACTTACATGGGGGTGACCAAAGTTGCCAAAACGTGTTTATTTCTGCTGAAAAACATGTTTTGACAATTTCTGATCACTGGGGTTAAGGGCTGACTCTGTGTGCTCTTCTGAGCCAAGCAGTTACACTGCGATTCTAAGGGCTGAGAAAACGCGTTTATTTCGGGCTGAAAAACACGTTTTGAAAACTGTGCTGTTCCTGCCCTATAACTTACATGGGGGTGACCAAAGTTGCCAAAACGTGTTTATTTCTGCTGAAAAACAAGTTTTGACAATTTCTGATCACTGGGGTTAAGGGCTGAGTCAGTGTGCTCTTCTGAGCCAGGCAGTTACACTGCGATTCCAAGGGCTGAGAAAAAGCGTTTATTTCGGGCTGAAAAACACGTTTTGAAAACTGTGCTGTTCCAGCCATATAACTTACATGGGGGAGACCAAAGTTGCCAAAACGTGTTTATTTCTGCTGAAAAACACGTTTTGACAATTTCTGATCACTGGGGTTAAGGGCTGACTCAGTGTGCTCTTCTGAGCCAGGCAGTTACACTGCGATTCCAAGGGCTGAGAAAAAGCGTTTATTTCGGGCTGAAAAACACGTTTTGAAAACTGTGCTGTTCCTGCCCTATAACTTACATGGGGGTGACCAAAGTTGCCAAAACGTGTTTATTTCTGCTGAAAAACACGTTTTGACAATTTCTGCACACTGGGGTTAAGGGCTGAGTCAGTGTGCTCTTCTGAGCCAGGCAGTTACACTACGATTCTAAGGGCTGAGAAAACGCGTTTATTTCGGGCTGAAAAACACGTTTTGAAAACTGTGCTGTTCCTGCCCTATAACTTACATGGGGGTGACCAAAGTTGCCAAAACGTGTTTATTTCTGCTGAAAAACACGTTTTGACAATTTCTGCACACTGGGGTTAAGGGCTGAGTCAGTGTGCTCTTCTGAGCCAGGCAGTTACACTGCGATTCTAAGGGCTGAGAAAACGCGTTTATTTCGGGCTGAAAAACACGTTTTGAAAACTGTGCTGTTCCTGCCCTATAACTTACATGGGGGTGACCAAAGTTGCCAAAACGTGTTTATTTCTGCTGAAAAACAAGTTTTGACAATTTCTGATCACTGGGGTTAAGGGCTGAGTCAGTGTGCTCTTCTGAGCCAGGCAGTTACACTGCGATTCCAAGGGCTGAGAAAAAGCGTTTATTTCGGGCTGAAAAACACGTTTTGAAAACTGTGCTGTTCCAGCCATATAACTTACATGGGGGAGACCAAAGTTGCCAAAACGTGTTTATTTCTGCTGAAAAACACGTTTTGACAATTTCTGATAACTGGGGTTAAGGGCTGACTCAGTGTGCTCTTCGGAGCCAGGCAGTTACACTGCGATTCCAAGGGCTGAGAAAAAGCGTTTATTTCGGGCTGAAAAACACGTTTTGAAAACTGTGCTGTTCCTGCCCTATAACTTACATGGGGGTGACCAAAGTTGCCAAAACGTGTTTATTTCTGCTGAAAAACACGTTTTGACAATTTCTGCACACTGGGGTTAAGGGCTGAGTCAGTGTGCTCTTCTGAGCCAGGCAGTTACACTGCGATTCCAAGGGCTGAGAAAACGCGTTTATTTCGGGCTGAAAAACACGTTTTGAAAACTGTGTTGTTCCTGCCCTATAACTTACATGGGGGTGACCAAAGTTGCCAAAACGTGTTTATTTCTGCTGAAAAACACGTTTTGACAATTTCTGATCACTGGGGTTAAGGGCTGACTCAGTGTGCTCTTCTGAGCCAAGCAGTTACACTGTGATTCCAAGTGCTGAAAAAAAGCGTTTATTTCGGGCTGAAAAACACGTTTTGAAAACTGTGCTGTTCCTGCCCTATAACTTACATGGGGGTGACCAAAGTTGCCAAAACGTGTTTATTTCTGCTGAAAAACACGTTTTGACAATTTCTGATCACTGGGGTGTAGGGCTGACTCAGTGTGCTCTTCTGAGCCAAGCAGTTACACTGTGATTCCAAGTGCTGAAAAAAAGCGTTTATCTCGGGCTGAAAAACACGTTTTGAAAACTGTGCTGTTCCTGCCCTATAACTTACATGGGGGTGACCAAAGTTGCCAAAACGTGTTTATTTCTGCTGAAAAACACGTTTTGACAATTTCTGCACACTGGGGTTAAGGGCTGAGTCAGTGTGCTCTTCTGAGCCAGGCAGTTACACTGCGATTCTAAGGGCTGAGAAAACGCGTTTATTTCGGGCTGAAAAACACGTTTTGAAAACTGTGCTGTTCCTGCCCTATAACTTACATGGGGGTGACCAAAGTTGCCAAAACGTGTTTATTTCTGCTGAAAAACACGTTTTGACAATTTCTGATCACTGGGGTTAAGGGCTGACTCAGTGTGCTCTTCTGAGCCAAGCAGTTACACTGTGATTCCAAGTGCTGAAAAAAAGCGTTTATTTCGGGCTGAAAAACACGTTTTGAAAACTGTGCTGTTCCTGCCCTATAACTTACATGGGGTTGACCAAAGTTGCCAAAACGTGTTTATTTCTGCTGAAAAACACGTTTTGACAATTTCTGCACACTGGGGTTAAGGGCTGAGTCAGTGTGCTCTTCTGAGCCAGGCAGTTACACTGCGATTCCAAGGGCTGAGAAAACGCGTTTATTTCGGGCAGAAAAACACGTTTTGAAAACTGTGTTGTTCCTGCCCTATAACTTACTTGGGGGTGACCAAAGTTGCCAAAACGTGTTTATTTCTGCTGAAAAACACGTTTTGACAATTTCTGATCACTGGGGTTAAGGGCTGACTCAGTGTGCTCTTCTGAGCCAAGCAGTTACACTGTGATTCCAAGTGCTGAAAAAAAGCGTTTATTTCGGGCTGAAAAACACGTTTTGAAAACTGTGCTGTTCCTGCCCTATAACTTACATGGGGTTGACCAAAGTTGCCAAAACGTGGTTATTTCTGCTGAAAAACACGTTTTGACAATTTCTGCACACTGGGGTTAAGGGCTGAGTCAGTGTGCTCTTCTGAGCCAGGCAGTTACACTGCGATTCCAAGGGCTGAGAAAACGCGTTTATTTCAGGCTGAAAAACACGTTTTTAAAACTGTGCTGTTCCTGCCCTATAACTTACATGGGGGTGACCAAAGTTGCCAAAACGTGTTTATTTCTGCTGAAAAACACGTTTTGACAATTTCTGATCACTGGGGTTAAGGGCTGACTCTGTGTGCTCTTCTGAGCCAAGCAGTTACACTGCGATTCTAAGGGCTGAGAAAACGCGTTTATTTCGGGCTGAAAAACACGTTTTGAAAACTGTGCTGTTCCTGCCCTATAACTTACATGGGGGTGACCAAAGTTGCCAAAACGTGTTTATTTCTGCTGAAAAACAAGTTTTGACAATTTCTGAGCACTGGGGTTAAGGGCTGAGTCAGTGTGCTCTTCTGAGCCAGGCAGTTACACTGCGATTCCAAGGGCTGAGAAAAAGCGTTTATTTCGGGCTGAAAAACACGTTTTGAAAACTGTGCTGTTCCAGCCATATAACTTACATGGGGGAGACCAAAGTTGCCAAAACGTGTTTATTTCTGCTGAAAAACACGTTTTGACAATTTCTGATCACTGGGGTTAAGGGCTGACTCAGTGTGCTCTTCTGAGCCAGGCAGTTACACTGCGATTCCAAGGGATGAGAAAAAGCGTTTATTTCGGGCTGAAAAACACGTTTTGAAAACTGTGCTGTTCCTGCCCTATAACTTACATGGGGGTGACCAAAGTTGCCAAAACGTGTTTATTTCTGCTGAAAAACACGTTTTGACAATTTCTGCACACTGGGGTTAAGGGCTGAGTCAGTGTGCTCTTCTGAGCCAGGCAGTTACACTACGATTCTAAGGGCTGAGAAAACGCGTTTATTTCGGGCTGAAAAACACGTTTTGAAAACTGTGCTGTTCCTGCCCTATAACTTACATGGGGGTGACCAAAGTTGCCAAAACGTGTTTATTTCTGCTGAAAAACACGTTTTGACAATTTCTGATCACTGGGGTGTAGGGCTGACTCAGTGTGCTCTTCTGAGCCAAGCAGTTACACTGTGATTCCAAGTGCTGAAAAAAAGCGTTTATTTCAGGCTGAAAAACACGTTTTGAAAACTGTGCTGTTCCTGCCCTATAACTTACATGGGGGTGACCAAAGTTGCCAAAACGTGTTTATTTCTGCTGAAAAACACGTTTTGACAATTTCTGCACACTGGGGTTAAGGGCTGAGTCAGTGTGCTCTTCTGAGCCAGGCAGTTACACTGCGATTCTAAGGGCTGAGAAAACGCGTTTATTTCGGACTGAAAAACACGTTTTGAAAACTGTGCTGTTCCTGCCCTATAACTTACATGGGGGTGACCAAAGTTGCCAAAACGTGTTTATTTCTGCTGAAAAACACGTTTTGACAATTTCTGATCACTGGGGTTAAGGGCTGACTCAGTGTGCTCTTCTGAGCCAAGCAGTTACACTGTGATTCCAAGTGCTGAAAAAAAGCGTTTATTTCGGGCTGAAAAACACGTTTTGAAAACTGTGCTGTTCCTGCCCTATAACTTACATGGGGTTGACCAAAGTTGCCAAAACGTGTTTATTTCTGCTGAAAAACACGTTTTGACAATTACTGCACACTGGGGTTAAGGGCTGAGTCAGTGTGCTCTTCTGAGCCAGGCAGTTACACTGCGATTCCAAGGGCTGAGAAAACGCGTTTATTTCGGGCAGAAAAACACGTTTTGAAAACTGTGTTGTTCCTGCCCTATAACTTACATGGGGGTGACCAAAGTTGCCAAAACGTGTTTATTTCTGCTGAAAAACACGTTTTGACAATTTCTGATCACTGGGGTTAAGGGCTGACTCAGTGTGCTCTTCTGAGCCAAGCAGTTACACTGTGATTCCAAGTGCTGAAAAAAAGCGTTTATTTCGGGCTGAAAAACACGTTTTGAAAACTGTGCTGTTCCTGCCCTATAACTTACATGGGGGTGACCAAAGTTGCCAAAACGTGTTTATTTCTGCTGAAAAACATGTTTTGACAATTTCTGATCACTGGGGTTAAGGGCTGACTCTGTGTGCTCTTCTGAGCCAAGCAGGTACACTGCGATTCTAAGGGCTGAGAAAACGCGTTTATTTCGGGCTGAAAAACACGTTTTGAAAACTGTGCTGTTCCTGCCCTATAACTTACATGGGGGTGACCAAAGTTGCCAAAACGTGTTTATTTCTGCTGAAAAACACGTTTTGACAATTTCTAATCACTGGGGTTAAGGGCTGACTCAGTGTGCTCTTCTGAGCCAAGCAGTTACACTGTGATTCCAAGTGCTGAAAAAAAGCGTTTATTTCGGGCTGAAAAACACGTTTTGAAAACTGTGCTGTTCCTGCCCTATAACTTACATGGGGGTGACCAAAGTTGCCAAAACGTGTTTATTTCTGCTGAAAAACATGTTTTGACAATTTCTGATCACTGGGGTTAAGGGCTGACTCTGTGTGCTCTTCTGAGCCAAGCAGTTACACTGCGATTCTAAGGGCTGAGAAAACGCGTTTATTTCGGGCTGAAAAACACGTTTTGAAAACTGTGCTGTTCCTGCCCTATAACTTACATGGGGGTGACCAAAGTTGCCAAAACGTGTTTATTTCTGCTGAAAAACAAGTTTTGACAATTTCTGATCACTGGGGTTAAGGGCTGAGTCAGTGTGCTCTTCTGAGCCAGGCAGTTACACTGCGATTCCAAGGGCTGAGAAAAAGCGTTTATTTCGGGCTGAAAAACACGTTTTGAAAACTGTGCTGTTCCAGCCATATAACTTACATGGGGGAGACCAAAGTTGCCAAAACGTGTTTATTTCTGCTGAAAAACACGTTTTGACAATTTCTGATCACTGGGGTTAAGGGCTGACTCAGTGTGCTCTTCTGAGCCAGGCAGTTACACTGCGATTCCAAGGGCTGAGAAAAAGCGTTTATTTCGGGCTGAAAAACACGTTTTGAAAACTGTGCTGTTCCTGCCCTATAACTTACATGGGGGTGACCAAAGTTGCCAAAACGTGTTTATTTCTGCTGAAAAACACGTTTTGACAATTTCTGCACACTGGGGTTAAGGGCTGAGTCAGTGTGCTCTTCTGAGCCAGGCAGTTACACTACGATTCTAAGGGCTGAGAAAACGCGTTTATTTCGGGCTGAAAAACACGTTTTGAAAACTGTGCTGTTCCTGCCCTATAACTTACATGGGGGTGACCAAAGTTGCCAAAACGTGTTTATTTCTGCTGAAAAACACGTTTTGACAATTTCTGCACACTGGGGTTAAGGGCTGAGTCAGTGTGCTCTTCTGAGCCAGGCAGTTACACTGCGATTCTAAGGGCTGAGAAAACGCGTTTATTTCGGGCTGAAAAACACGTTTTGAAAACTGTGCTGTTCCTGCCCTATAACTTACATGGGGGTGACCAAAGTTGCCAAAACGTGTTTATTTCTGCTGAAAAACAAGTTTTGACAATTTCTGATCACTGGGGTTAAGGGCTGAGTCAGTGTGCTCTTCTGAGCCAGGCAGTTACACTGCGATTCCAAGGGCTGAGAAAAAGCGTTTATTTCGGGCTGAAAAACACGTTTTGAAAACTGTGCTGTTCCAGCCATATAACTTACATGGGGGAGACCAAAGTTGCCAAAACGTGTTTATTTCTGCTGAAAAACACGTTTTGACAATTTCTGATAACTGGGGTTAAGGGCTGACTCAGTGTGCTCTTCGGAGCCAGGCAGTTACACTGCGATTCCAAGGGCTGAGAAAAAGCGTTTATTTCGGGCTGAAAAACACGTTTTGAAAACTGTGCTGTTCCTGCCCTATAACTTACATGGGGGTGACCAAAGTTGCCAAAACGTGTTTATTTCTGCTGAAAAACACGTTTTGACAATTTCTGCACACTGGGGTTAAGGGCTGACTCAGTGTGCTCTTCTGAGCCAAGCAGTTACACTGTGATTCCAAGTGCTGAAAAAAAGCGTTTATCTCGGGCTGAAAAACACGTTTTGAAAACTGTGCTGTTCCTGCCCTATAACTTACATGGGGGTGACCAAAGTTGCCAAAACGTGTTTATTTCTGCTGAAAAACACGTTTTGACAATTTCTGCACACTGGGGTTAAGGGCTGAGTCAGTGTGCTCTTCTGAGCCAGGCAGTTACACTGCGATTCTAAGGGCTGAGAAAACGCGTTTATTTCGGGCTGAAAAACACGTTTTGAAAACTGTGCTGTTCCTGCCCTATAACTTACATGGGGGTGACCAAAGTTGCCAAAACGTGTTTATTTCTGCTGAAAAACACGTTTTGACAATTTCTGATCACTGGGGTTAAGGGCTGACTCAGTGTGCTCTTCTGAGCCAAGCAGTTACACTGTGATTCCAAGTGCTGAAAAAAAGCGTTTATTTCGGGCTGAAAAACACGTTTTGAAAACTGTGCTGTTCCTGCCCTATAACTTACATGGGGTTGACCAAAGTTGCCAAAACGTGTTTATTTCTGCTGAAAAACACGTTTTGACAATTTCTGCACACTGGGGTTAAGGGCTGAGTCAGTGTGCTCTTCTGAGCCAGGCAGTTACACTGCGATTCCAAGGGCTGAGAAAACGCGTTTATTTCGGGCAGAAAAACACGTTTTGAAAACTGTGTTGTTCCTGCCCTATAACTTACTTGGGGGTGACCAAAGTTGCCAAAACGTGTTTATTTCTGCTGAAAAACACGTTTTGACAATTTCTGATCACTGGGGTTAAGGGCTGACTCAGTGTGCTCTTCTGAGCCAAGCAGTTACACTGTGATTCCAAGTGCTGAAAAAAAGCGTTTATTTCGGGCTGAAAAACACGTTTTGAAAACTGTGCTGTTCCTGCCCTATAACTTACATGGGGTTGACCAAAGTTGCCAAAACGTGGTTATTTCTGCTGAAAAACACGTTTTGACAATTTCTGCACACTGGGGTTAAGGGCTGAGTCAGTGTGCTCTTCTGAGCCAGGCAGTTACACTGCGATTCCAAGGGCTGAGAAAACGCGTTTATTTCAGGCTGAAAAACACGTTTTTAAAACTGTGCTGTTCCTGCCCTATAACTTACATGGGGGTGACCAAAGTTGCCAAAACGTGTTTATTTCTGCTGAAAAACACGTTTTGACAATTTCTGATCACTGGGGTTAAGGGCTGACTCTGTGTGCTCTTCTGAGCCAAGCAGTTACACTGCGATTCTAAGGGCTGAGAAAACGCGTTTATTTCGGGCTGAAAAACACGTTTTGAAAACTGTGCTGTTCCTGCCCTATAACTTACATGGGGGTGACCAAAGTTGCCAAAACGTGTTTATTTCTGCTGAAAAACAAGTTTTGACAATTTCTGAGCACTGGGGTTAAGGGCTGAGTCAGTGTGCTCTTCTGAGCCAGGCAGTTACACTGCGATTCCAAGGGCTGAGAAAAAGCGTTTATTTCGGGCTGAAAAACACGTTTTGAAAACTGTGCTGTTCCAGCCATATAACTTACATGGGGGAGACCAAAGTTGCCAAAACGTGTTTATTTCTGCTGAAAAACACGTTTTGACAATTTCTGATCACTGGGGTTAAGGGCTGACTCAGTGTGCTCTTCTGAGCCAGGCAGTTACACTGCGATTCCAAGGGATGAGAAAAAGCGTTTATTTCGGGCTGAAAAACACGTTTTGAAAACTGTGCTGTTCCTGCCCTATAACTTACATGGGGGTGACCAAAGTTGCCAAAACGTGTTTATTTCTGCTGAAAAACACGTTTTGACAATTTCTGCACACTGGGGTTAAGGGCTGAGTCAGTGTGCTCTTCTGAGCCAGGCAGTTACACTACGATTCTAAGGGCTGAGAAAACGCGTTTATTTCGGGCTGAAAAACACGTTTTGAAAACTGTGCTGTTCCTGCCCTATAACTTACATGGGGGTGACCAAAGTTGCCAAAACGTGTTTATTTCTGCTGAAAAACACGTTTTGACAATTTCTGATCACTGGGGTGTAGGGCTGACTCAGTGTGCTCTTCTGAGCCAAGCAGTTACACTGTGATTCCAAGTGCTGAAAAAAAGCGTTTATTTCGGGCTGAAAAACACGTTTTGAAAACTGTGCTGTTCCTGCCCTATAACTTACATGGGGGTGACCAAAGTTGCCAAAACGTGTTTATTTCTGCTGAAAAACACGTTTTGACAATTTCTGCACACTGGGGTTAAGGGCTGAGTCAGTGTGCTCTTCTGAGCCAGGCAGTTACACTGCGATTCCAAGGGCTGAGAAAACGCGTTTATTTCGGACTGAAAAACACGTTTTGAAAACTGTGCTGTTCCTGCCCTATAACTTACATGGGGGTGACCAAAGTTGCCAAAACGTGTTTATTTCTGCTGAAAAACACGTTTTGACAATTTCTGATCACTGGGGTTAAGGGCTGACTCAGTGTGCTCTTCTGAGCCAAGCAGTTACACTGTGATTCCAAGTGCTGAAAAAAAGCGTTTATTTCGGGCTGAAAAACACGTTTTGAAAACTGTGCTGTTCCTGCCCTATAACTTACATGGGGTTGACCAAAGTTGCCAAAACGTGTTTATTTCTGCTGAAAAACACGTTTTGACAATTTCTGCACACTGGGGTTAAGGGCTGAGTCAGTGTGCTCTTCTGAGCCAGGCAGTTACACTGCGATTCCAAGGGCTGAGAAAACGCGTTTATTTCGGGCAGAAAAACACGTTTTGAAAACTGTGTTGTTCCTGCCCTATAACTTACATGGGGGTGACCAAAGTTGCCAAAACGTGTTTATTTCTGCTGAAAAACACGTTTTGACAATTTCTGATCACTGGGGTTAAGGGCTGACTCAGTGTGCTCTTCTGAGCCAAGCAGTTACACTGTGATTCCAAGTGCTGAAAAAAAGCGTTTATTTCGGGCTGAAAAACACGTTTTGAAAACTGTGCTGTTCCTGCCCTATAACTTACATGGGGGTGACCAAAGTTGCCAAAACGTGTTTATTTCTGCTGAAAAACATGTTTTGACAATTTCTGATCACTGGGGTTAAGGGCTGACTCTGTGTGCTCTTCTGAGCCAAGCAGGTACACTGCGATTCTAAGGGCTGAGAAAACGCGTTTATTTCGGGCTGAAAAACACGTTTTGAAAACTGTGCTGTTCCTGCCCTATAACTTACATGGGGGTAACCAAAGTTGCCAAAACGTGTTTATTTCTGCTGAAAAACATGTTTTGACAATTTCTGATCACTGGGGTTAAGGGCTGACTCTGTGTGCTCTTCTGAGCCAGGCAGTTACACTACGATTCTAAGGGCTGAGAAAACGCGTTTATTTCGGGCTGAAAAACACGTTTTGAAAACTGTGCTGTTCCTGCCCTATAACTTACATGGGGGTGACCAAAGTTGCCAAAACGTGTTTATTTCTGCTGAAAAACACGTTTTGACAATTTCTGATCACTGGGGTGTAGGGCTGACTCAGTGTGCTCTTCTGAGCCAAGCAGTTACACTGTGATTCCAAGTGCTGAAAAAAAGCGTTTATTTCGGGCTGAAAAACACGTTTTGAAAACTGTGCTGTTCCTGCCCTATAACTTACATGGGGTTGACCAAAGTTGCCAAAACGTGTTTATTTCTGCTGAAAAACACGTTTTGACAATTTCTGCACACTGGGGTTAAGGGCTGAGTCAGTGTGCTCTTCTGAGCCAGGCAGTTACACTGCGATTCTAAGGGCTGAGAAAACGCGTTTATTTCGGGCTGAAAAACACGTTTTGAAAACTGTGCTGTTCCTGCCCTATAACTTACATGGGGGTGACCAAAGTTGCCAAAACGTGTTTATTTCTGCTGAAAAACACGTTTTGACAATTTCTGATCACTGGGGTGTAGGGCTGACTCAGTGTGCTCTTCTGAGCCAAGCAGTTACACTGTGATTCCAAGTGCTGAAAAAAAGCGTTTATTTCGGGCTGAAAAACACGTTTTGAAAACTGTGCTGTTCCTGCCCTATAACTTACATGGGGTTGACCAAAGTTGCCAAAACGTGTTTATTTCTGCTGAAAAACACGTTTTGACAATTTCTGCACACTGGGGTTAAGGGCTGAGTCAGTGTGCTCTTCTGAGCCAGGCAGTTACACTGCGATTCCAAGGGCTGAGAAAACGCGTTTATTTCGGGCTGAAAAACACGTTTTGAAAACTGTGTTGTTCCTGCCCTATAACTTACATGGGGGTGACCAAAGTTGCCAAAACGTGTTTATTTCTGCTGAAAAACACGTTTTGACAATTTCTGATCACTGGGGTTAAGGGCTGACTCAGTGTGCTCTTCTGAGCCAAGCAGTTACACTGTGATTCCAAGTGCTGAAAAAAAGCGTTTATTTCGGGCTGAAAAACACGTTTTGAAAACTGTGCTGTTCCTGCCCTATAACTTACATGGGGGTGACCAAAGTTGCCAAAACGTGTTTATTTCTGCTGAAAAACATGTTTTGACAATTTCTGATCACTGGGGTTAAGGGCTGACTCTGTGTGCTCTTCTGAGCCAAGCAGTTACACTGCGATTCTAAGGGCTGAGAAAACGCGTTTATTTCGGGCTGAAAAACACGTTTTGAAAACTGTGCTGTTCCTGCCCTATAACTTACATGGGGGTGACCAAAGTTGCCAAAACGTGTTTATTTCTGCTGAAAAACATGTTTTGACAATTTCTGATCACTGGGGTTAAGGGCTGACTCTGTGTGCTCTTCTGAGCCAAGCAGTTACACTGCGATTCTAAGGGCTGAGAAAACGCGTTTATTTCGGGCTGAAAAACACGTTTTGAAAACTGTGCTGTTCCTGCCCTATAACTTACATGGGGGTGACCAAAGTTGCCAAAACGTGTTTATTTCTGCTGAAAAACAAGTTTTGACAATTTCTGATCACTGGGGTTAAGGGCTGAGTCAGTGTGCTCTTCTGAGCCAGGCAGTTACACTGCGATTCCAAGGGCTGAGAAAAAGCGTTTATTTCGGGCTGAAAAACACGTTTTGAAAACTGTGCTGTTCCAGCCATATAACTTACATGGGGGAGACCAAAGTTGCCAAAACGTGTTTATTTCTGCTGAAAAACACGTTTTGACAATTTCTGATCACTGGGGTTAAGGGCTGACTCAGTGTGCTCTTCGGAGCCAGGCAGTTACACTGCGATTCCAAGGGCTGAGAAAAAGCGTTTATTTCGGGCTGAAAAACACGTTTTGAAAACTGTGCTGTTCCTGCCCTATAACTTACATGGGGGTGACCAAAGTTGCCAAAACGTGTTTATTTCTGCTGAAAAACACGTTTTGACAATTTCTGCACACTGGGGTTAAGGGCTGAGTTAGTGTGCTCTTCTGAGCCAGGCAGTTACACTGCGATTCTAAGGGCTGAGAAAACGCGTTTATTTCGGGCTGAAAAACACGTTTTGAAAACTGTGCTGTTCCTGCCCTATAACTTACATGGGGGTGACCAAAGTTGCCAAAACGTGTTTATTTCTGCTGAAAAACAAGTTTTGACAATTTCTGATCACTGGGGTTAAGGGCTGAGTCAGTGTGCTCTTCTGAGCCAGGCAGTTACACTGCGATTCCAAGGGCTGAGAAAAAGCGTTTATTTCGGGCTGAAAAACACGTTTTGAAAACTGTGCTGTTCCAGCCATATAACTTACATGGGGGAGACCAAAGTTGCCAAAACGTGTTTATTTCTGCTGAAAAACACGTTTTGACAATTTCTGATAACTGGGGTTAAGGGCTGACTCAGTGTGCTCTTCGGAGCCAGGCAGTTACACTGCGATTCCAAGGGCTGAGAAAAAGCGTTTATTTCGGGCTGAAAAACACGTTTTGAAAACTGTGCTGTTCCTGCCCTATAACTTACATGGGGGTGACCAAAGTTGCCAAAACGTGTTTATTTCTGCTGAAAAACACGTTTTGACAATTTCTGCACACTGGGGTTAAGGGCTGAGTCAGTGTGCTCTTCTGAGCCAGGCAGTTACACTGCGATTCTAAGGGCTGAGAAAACGCGTTTATTTCGGGCTGAAAAACACGTTTTGAAAACTGTGCTGTTCCTGCCCTATAACTTACATGGGGGTGACCAAAGTTGCCAAAACGTGTTTATTTCTGCTGAAAAACACGTTTTGACAATTTCTGATCACTGGGGTTAAGGGCTGACTCAGTGTGCTTCTCTGAGCCAAGCAGTTACACTGTTATTCCAAGTGCTGATGAAAAGCGTTTATTTCGGGCTGAAAAACACGTTTTGAAAACTGTGCTGTTCCTGCCCTATAACTTACATGGGGTTGACCAAAGTTGCCAAAACGTGTTTATTTCTGCTGAAAAACACGTTTTGACAATTTCTGCACACTGGGGTTAAGGGCTGAGTCAGTGTGCTCTTCTGAGCCAGGCAGTTACACTGCGATTCCAAGGGCTGAGAAAACGCGTTTATTTCGGGCTGAAAAACACGTTTTGAAAACTGTGTTGTTCCTGCCCTATAACTTACATGGGGGTGACCAAAGTTGCCAAAACGTGTTTATTTCTGCTGAAAAACACGTTTTGACAATTTCTGATCACTGGGGTTAAGGGCTGACTCAGTGTGCTCTTCTGAGCCAAGCAGTTACACTGTGATTCCAAGTGCTGAAAAAAAGCGTTTATTTCGGGCTGAAAAACACGTTTTGAAAACTGTGCTGTTCCTGCCCTATAACTTACATGGGGGTGACCAAAGTTGCCAAAACGTGTTTATTTCTGCTGAAAAAGACGTTTTGACAATTTCTGATCACTGGGGTGTAGGGCTGACTCAGTGTGCTCTTCTGAGCCAAGCAGTTACACTGTGATTCCAAGTGCTGAAAAAAAGCGTTTATTTCGGGCTGAAAAATACGTTTTGAAAACTGTGCTGTTCCTGCCCTATAACTTACATGGGGGTGACCAAAGTTGCCAAAACGTGTTTATTTCTGCTGAAAAACACGTTTTGACAATTTCTGCACACTGGGGTTAAGGGCTGAGTCAGTGTGCTCTTCTGAGCCAGGCAGTTACACTGCGATTCTAAGGGCTGAGAAAACGCGTTTATTTCGGGCTGAAAAACACGTTTTGAAAACTGTGCTGTTCCTGCCCTATAACTTACATGGGGGTGACCAAAGTTGCCAAAACGTGTTTATTTCTGCTGAAAAACACGTTTTGACAATTTCTGATCACTGGGGTTAAGGGCTGACTCAGTGTGCTCTTCTGAGCCAAGCAGTTACACTGTGATTCCAAGTGCTGAAAAAAAGCGTTTATTTCGGGCTGAAAAACACGTTTTGAAAACTGTGCTGTTCCTGCCCTATAACTTACATGGGGTTGACCAAAGTTGCCAAAACGTGTTTATTTCTGCTGAAAAACACGTTTTGACAATTTCTGCACACTGGGGTTAAGGGCTGAGTCAGTGTGCTCTTCTGAGCCAGGCAGTTACACTGCGATTCCAAGGGCTGAGAAAACGCGTTTATTTCGGGCAGAAAAACACGTTTTGAAAACTGTGTTGTTCCTGCCCTATAACTTACTTGGGGGTGACCAAAGTTGCCAAAACGTGTTTATTTCTGCTGAAAAACACGTTTTGACAATTTCTGATCACTGGGGTTAAGGGCTGACTCAGTGTGCTCTTCTGAGCCAAGCAGTTACACTGTGATTCCAAGTGCTGAAAAAAAGCGTTTATTTCGGGCTGAAAAACACGTTTTGAAAACTGTGCTGTTCCAGCCATATAACTTACATGGGGGAGACCAAAGTTGCCAAAACGTGTTTATTTCTGCTGAAAAACACGTTTTGACAATTTCTGATCACTGGGGTTAAGGGCTGACTCAGTGTGCTCTTCTGAGCCAGGCAGTTACACTGCGATTCCAAGGGATGAGAAAAAGCGTTTATTTCGGGCTGAAAAACACGTTTTGAAAACTGTGCTGTTCCTGCCCTATAACTTACATGGGGGTGACCAAAGTTGCCAAAACGTGTTTATTTCTGCTGAAAAACACGTTTTGACAATTTCTGCACACTGGGGTTAAGGGCTGAGTCAGTGTGCTCTTCTGAGCCAGGCAGTTACACTACGATTCTAAGGGCTGAGAAAACGCGTTTATTTCGGGCTGAAAAACACGTTTTGAAAACTGTGCTGTTCCCGCCCTATAACTTACATGGGGGTGACCAAAGTTGCCAAAACGTGTTTATTTCTGCTGAAAAACACGTTTTGACAATTTCTGATCACTGGGGTGTAGGGCTGAGTCAGTGTGCTCTTCTGAGCCAGGCAGTTACACTGCGATTCTAAGGGCTGAGAAAACGCGTTTATTTCGGACTGAAAAACACGTTTTGAAAACTGTGCTGTTCCTGCCCTATAACTTACATGGGGGTGACCAAAGTTGCCAAAACGTGTTTATTTCTGCTGAAAAACACGTTTTGACAATTTCTGATCACTGGGGTTAAGGGCTGACTCAGTGTGCTCTTCTGAGCCAAGCAGTTACACTGTGATTCCAAGTGCTGAAAAAAAGCGTTTATTTCGGGCTGAAAAACACGTTTTGAAAACTGTGCTGTTCCTGCCCTATAACTTACATGGGGTTGACCAAAGTTGCCAAAACGTGTTTATTTCTGCTGAAAAACACGTTTTGACAATTTCTGCACACTGGGGTTAAGGGCTGAGTCAGTGTGCTCTTCTGAGCCAGGCAGTTACACTGCGATTCCAAGGGCTGAGAAAACGCGTTTATTTCGGGCAGAAAAACACGTTTTGAAAACTGTGTTGTTCCTGCCCTATAACTTACATGGGGGTGACCAAAGTTGCCAAAACGTGTTTATTTCTGCTGAAAAACACGTTTTGACAATTTCTGATCACTGGGGTTAAGGGCTGACTCAGTGTGCTCTTCTGAGCCAAGCAGTTACACTGTGATTCCAAGTGCTGAAAAAAAGCGTTTATTTCGGGCTGAAAAACACGTTTTGAAAACTGTGCTGTTCCTGCCCTATAACTTACATGGGGGTGACCAAAGTTGCCAAAACGTGTTTATTTCTGCTGAAAAACATGTTTTGACAATTTCTGATCACTGGGGTTAAGGGCTGACTCTGTGTGCTCTTCTGAGCCAAGCAGTTACACTGCGATTCTAAGGGCTGAGAAAACGCGTTTATTTCGGGCTGAAAAACACGTTTTGAAAACTGTGCTGTTCCTGCCCTATAACTTACATGGGGGTGACCAAAGTTGCCAAAACGTGTTTATTTCTGCTGAAAAACACGTTTTGACAATTTCTGCACACTGGGGTTAAGGGCTGAGTCAGTGTGCTCTTCTGAGCCAGGCAGTTACACTGCGATTCCAAGGGCTGAGAAAACGCGTTTATTTCGGGCAGAAAAACACGTTTTGAAAACTGTGTTGTTCCTGCCCTATAACTTACATGGGGGTGACCAAAGTTGCCAAAACGTGTTTATTTCTGCTGAAAAACACGTTTTGACAATTTCTGATCACTGGGGTTAAGGGCTGACTCAGTGTGCTCTTCTGAGCCAAGCAGTTACACTGTGATTCCAAGTGCTGAAAAAAAGCGTTTATTTCGGGCTGAAAAACACGTTTTGAAAACTGTGCTGTTCCTGCCCTATAACTTACATGGGGGTGACCAAAGTTGCCAAAACGTGTTTATTTCTGCTGAAAAACATGTTTTGACAATTTCTGATCACTGGGGTTAAGGGCTGACTCTGTGTGCTCTTCTGAGCCAAGCAGTTACACTGCGATTCTAAGGGCTGAGAAAACGCGTTTATTTCGGGCTGAAAAACACGTTTTGAAAACTGTGCTGTTCCTGCCCTATAACTTACATGGGGGTGACCAAAGTTGCCAAAACGTGTTTATTTCTGCTGAAAAACATGTTTTGACAATTTCTGATCACTGGGGTTAAGGGCTGACTCTGTGTGCTCTTCTGAGCCAGGCAGTTACACTACGATTCTAAGGGCTGAGAAAACGCGTTTATTTCGGGCTGAAAAACACGTTTTGAAAACTGTGCTGTTCCTGCCCTATAACTTACATGGGGGTGACCAAAGTTGCCAAAACGTGTTTATTTCTGCTGAAAAACACGTTTTGACAATTTCTGATCACTGGGGTGTAGGGCTGACTCAGTGTGCTCTTCTGAGCCAAGCAGTTACACTGTGATTCCAAGTGCTGAAAAAAAGCGTTTATTTCGGGCTGAAAAACACGTTTTGAAAACTGTGCTGTTCCTGCCCTATAACTTACATGGGGTTGACCAAAGTTGCCAAAACGTGTTTATTTCTGCTGAAAAACACGTTTTGACAATTTCTGCACACTGGGGTTAAGGGCTGAGTCAGTGTGCTCTTCTGAGCCAGGCAGTTACACTGCGATTCCAAGGGCTGAGAAAACGCGTTTATTTCGGGCTGAAAAACACGTTTTGAAAACTGTGCTGTTCCTGCCCTATAACTTACATGGGGGTGACCAAAGTTGCCAAAACGTGTTTATTTCTGCTGAAAAACATGTTTTGACAATTTCTGATCACTGGGGTTAAGGGCTGACTCTGTGTGCTCTTCTGAGCCAAGCAGTTACACTGCGATTCTAAGGGCTGAGAAAACGCGTTTATTTCGGGCTGAAAAACACGTTTTGAAAACTGTGCTGTTCCTGCCCTATAACTTACATGGGGTGACCAAAGTTGCCAAAACGTGTTTATTTCTGCTGAAAAACATGTTTTGACAATTTCTGATCACTGGGGTTAAGGGCTGACTCTGTGTGCTCTTCTGAGCCAAGCAGTTACACTGCGATTCTAAGGGCTGAGAAAACGCGTTTATTTCGGGCTGAAAAACACGTTTTGAAAACTGTGCTGTTCCTGCCCTATAACTTACATGGGGGTGACCAAAGTTGCCAAAACGTGTTTATTTCTGCTGAAAAACAAGTTTTGACAATTTCTGATCACTGGGGTTAAGGGCTGAGTCAGTGTGCTCTTCTGAGCCAGGCAGTTACACTGCGATTCCAAGGGCTGAGAAAAAGCGTTTATTTCGGGCTGAAAAACACGTTTTGAAAACTGTGCTGTTCCAGCCATATAACTTACATGGGGGAGACCAAAGTTGCCAAAACGTGTTTATTTCTGCTGAAAAACACGTTTTGACAATTTCTGATCACTGGGGTTAAGGGCTGACTCAGTGTGCTCTTCGGAGCCAGGCAGTTACACTGCGATTCCAAGGGCTGAGAAAAAGCGTTTATTTCGGGCTGAAAAACACGTTTTGAAAACTGTGCTGTTCCTGCCCTATAACTTACATGGGGGTGACCAAAGTTGCCAAAACGTGTTTATTTCTGCTGAAAAACACGTTTTGACAATTTCTGATCACTGGGGTTAAGGGCTGACTCAGTGTGCTCTTCTGAGCCAAGCAGTTACACTGTGATTCCAAGTGCTGAAAAAAAGCGTTTATTTCGGGCTGAAAAACACGTTTTGAAAACTGTGCTGTTCCAGCCATATAACTTACATGGGGGAGACCAAAGTTGCCAAAACGTGTTTATTTCTGCTGAAAAACACGTTTTGACAATTTCTGATCACTGGGGTTAAGGGCTGACTCAGTGTGCTCTTCTGAGCCAGGCAGTTACACTGCGATTCCAAGGGATGAGAAAAAGCGTTTATTTCGGGCTGAAAAACACGTTTTGAAAACTGTGCTGTTCCTGCCCTATAACTTACATGGGGGTGACCAAAGTTGCCAAAACGTGTTTATTTCTGCTGAAAAACACGTTTTGACAATTTCTGCACACTGGGGTTAAGGGCTGAGTCAGTGTGCTCTTCTGAGCCAGGCAGTTACACTACGATTCTAAGGGCTGAGAAAACGCGTTTATTTCGGGCTGAAAAACACGTTTTGAAAACTGTGCTGTTCCCGCCCTATAACTTACATGGGGGTGACCAAAGTTGCCAAAACGTGTTTATTTCTGCTGAAAAACACGTTTTGACAATTTCTGATCACTGGGGTGTAGGGCTGAGTCAGTGTGCTCTTCTGAGCCAGGCAGTTACACTGCGATTCTAAGGGCTGAGAAAACGCGTTTATTTCGGACTGAAAAACACGTTTTGAAAACTGTGCTGTTCCTGCCCTATAACTTACATGGGGGTGACCAAAGTTGCCAAAACGTGTTTATTTCTGCTGAAAAACACGTTTTGACAATTTCTGATCACTGGGGTTAAGGGCTGACTCAGTGTGCTCTTCTGAGCCAAGCAGTTACACTGTGATTCCAAGTGCTGAAAAAAAGCGTTTATTTCGGGCTGAAAAACACGTTTTGAAAACTGTGCTGTTCCTGCCCTATAACTTACATGGGGTTGACCAAAGTTGCCAAAACGTGTTTATTTCTGCTGAAAAACACGTTTTGACAATTTCTGCACACTGGGGTTAAGGGCTGAGTCAGTGTGCTCTTCTGAGCCAGGCAGTTACACTGCGATTCCAAGGGCTGAGAAAACGCGTTTATTTCGGGCAGAAAAACACGTTTTGAAAACTGTGTTGTTCCTGCCCTATAACTTACATGGGGGTGACCAAAGTTGCCAAAACGTGTTTATTTCTGCTGAAAAACACGTTTTGACAATTTCTGATCACTGGGGTTAAGGGCTGACTCAGTGTGCTCTTCTGAGCCAAGCAGTTACACTGTGATTCCAAGTGCTGAAAAAAAGCGTTTATTTCGGGCTGAAAAACACGTTTTGAAAACTGTGCTGTTCCTGCCCTATAACTTACATGGGGGTGACCAAAGTTGCCAAAACGTGTTTATTTCTGCTGAAAAACATGTTTTGACAATTTCTGATCACTGGGGTTAAGGGCTGACTCTGTGTGCTCTTCTGAGCCAAGCAGTTACACTGCGATTCTAAGGGCTGAGAAAACGCGTTTATTTCGGGCTGAAAAACACGTTTTGAAAACTGTGCTGTTCCTGCCCTATAACTTACATGGGGGTGACCAAAGTTGCCAAAACGTGTTTATTTCTGCTGAAAAACATGTTTTGACAATTTCTGATCACTGGGGTTAAGGGCTGACTCTGTGTGCTCTTCTGAGCCAGGCAGTTACACTACGATTCTAAGGGCTGAGAAAACGCGTTTATTTCGGGCTGAAAAACACGTTTTGAAAACTGTGCTGTTCCTGCCCTATAACTTACATGGGGGTGACCAAAGTTGCCAAAACGTGTTTATTTCTGCTGAAAAACACGTTTTGACAATTTCTGATCACTGGGGTGTAGGGCTGACTCAGTGTGCTCTTCTGAGCCAAGCAGTTACACTGTGATTCCAAGTGCTGAAAAAAAGCGTTTATTTCGGGCTGAAAAACACGTTTTGAAAACTGTGCTGTTCCTGCCCTATAACTTACATGGGGTTGACCAAAGTTGCCAAAACGTGTTTATTTCTGCTGAAAAACACGTTTTGACAATTTCTGCACACTGGGGTTAAGGGCTGAGTCAGTGTGCTCTTCTGAGCCAGGCAGTTACACTGCGATTCCAAGGGCTGAGAAAACGCGTTTATTTCGGGCTGAAAAACACGTTTTGAAAACTGTGCTGTTCCTGCCCTATAACTTACATGGGGGTGACCAAAGTTGCCAAAACGTGTTTATTTCTGCTGAAAAACATGTTTTGACAATTTCTGATCACTGGGGTTAAGGGCTGACTCTGTGTGCTCTTCTGAGCCAAGCAGTTACACTGCGATTCTAAGGGCTGAGAAAACGCGTTTATTTCGGGCTGAAAAACACGTTTTGAAAACTGTGCTGTTCCTGCCCTATAACTTACATGGGGGTGACCAAAGTTGCCAAAACGTGTTTATTTCTGCTGAAAAACATGTTTTGACAATTTCTGATCACTGGGGTTAAGGGCTGACTCTGTGTGCTCTTCTGAGCCAAGCAGTTACACTGCGATTCTAAGGGCTGAGAAAACGCGTTTATTTCGGGCTGAAAAACACGTTTTGAAAACTGTGCTGTTCCTGCCCTATAACTTACATGGGGGTGACCAAAGTTGCCAAAACGTGTTTATTTCTGCTGAAAAACAAGTTTTGACAATTTCTGATCACTGGGGTTAAGGGCTGAGTCAGTGTGCTCTTCTGAGCCAGGCAGTTACACTGCGATTCCAAGGGCTGAGAAAAAGCGTTTATTTCGGGCTGAAAAACACGTTTTGAAAACTGTGCTGTTCCAGCCATATAACTTACATGGGGGAGACCAAAGTTGCCAAAACGTGTTTATTTCTGCTGAAAAACACGTTTTGACAATTTCTGATCACTGGGGTTAAGGGTTGACTCAGTGTGCTCTTCGGAGCCAGGCAGTTACACTGCGATTCCAAGGGCTGAGAAAAAGCGTTTATTTCGGGCTGAAAAACACGTTTTGAAAACTGTGCTGTTCCTGCCCTATAACTTACATGGGGGTGACCAAAGTTGCCAAAACGTGTTTATTTCTGCTGAAAAACACGTTTTGACAATTTCTGCACACTGGGGTTAAGGGCTGAGTCAGTGTGCTCTTCTGAGCCAGGCAGTTACACTACGATTCTAAGGGCTGAGAAAACGCGTTTATTTCGGGCTGAAAAACACGTTTTGAAAACTGTGCTGTTCCTGCCCTATAACTTACATGGGGGTGACCAAAGTTGCCAAAACGTGTTTATTTCTGCTGAAAAACACGTTTTGACAATTTCTGATCACTGGGGTTAAGGGCTGACTCAGTGTGCTCTTCTGAGCCAAGCAGTTACACTGTGATTCCAAGTGCTGAAAAAAAGCGTTTATTTCGGGCTGAAAAACACGTTTTGAAAACTGTGCTGTTAATGCCCTATAACTTACATGGGGTTGACCAAAGTTGCCAAAACGTGTTTATTTCTGCTGAAAAACACGTTTTGACAATTTCTGCACACTGGGGTTAAGGGCTGAGTCAGTGTGCTCTTCTGAGCCAGGCAGTTACACTGCGATTCCAAGGGCTGAGAAAACGCGTTTATTTCGGGCTGAAAAACACGTTTTGAAAACTGTGTTGTTCCTGCCCTATAACTTACATGGGGGTGACCAAAGTTGCCAAAACGTGTTTATTTCTGCTGAAAAACACGTTTTGACAATTTCTGATCACTGGGGTTAAGGGCTGACTCAGTGTGCTCTTCTGAGCCAAGCAGTTACACTGTGATTCCAAGTGCTGAAAAAAAGCGTTTATTTCGGGCTGAAAAACACGTTTTGAAAACTGTGCTGTTCCTGCCCTATAACTTACATGGGGGTGACCAAAGTTGCCAAAACGTGTTTATTTCTGCTGAAAAACATGTTTTGACAATTTCTGATCACTGGGGTTAAGGGCTGACTCTGTGTTCTCTTCTGAGCCAAGCACTTACACTGCGATTCTAATGGCTGAGAAAACGCGTTTATTTCGGGCTGAAAAACACGTTTTGAAAACTGTGCTGTTCCTGCCCTATAACTTACATGGGGGTGACCAAAGTTGCCAAAACGTGTTTATTTCTGCTGAAAAACAAGTTTTGACAATTTCTGATCACTGGGGTTAAGGGCTGAGTCAGTGTGCTCTTCTGAGCCAGGCAGTTACACTGCGATTCCAAGGGCTGAAAAAAAGCGTTTATTTCGGGCTGAAAAACACGTTTTAAAAACTGTGCTGTTCCAGCCATATAACTTACATGGGGGAGACAAAAGTTGCCAAAACGTGTTTATTTCTGCTGAAAAACACGTTTTGACAATTTCTGATCACTGGGGTTAAGGGCTGACTCAGTGTGCTCTTCGGAGCCAGGCAGTTACACTGCGATTCCAAGGGCTGAGAAAAAGCGTTTATTTCGGGCTGAAAAACACGTTTTGAAAACTGTGCTGTTCCTGCCCTATAACTTACATGGGGGTGACCAAAGTTGCCAAAACGTGTTTATTTCTGCTGAAAAACACGTTTTGACAATTTCTGCACACTGGGGTTAAGGGCTGAGTCAGTGTGCTCTTCTGAGCCAGGCAGTTACACTACGATTCTAAGGGCTGAGAAAACGCGTTTATTTCGGGCTGAAAAACACGTTTTGAAAACTGTGCTGTTCCTGCCCTATAACTTATATGGGGGTGACCAAAGTTGCCAAAACGTGTTTATTTCTGCTGAAAAACACGTTTTGACAATTTCTGATCACTGGGGTGTAGGGCTGACTCAGTGTGCTCTTCTGAGCCAAGCAGTTACACTGTGATTCCAAGTGCTGAAAAAAAGCGTTTATTTCGGGCTGAAAAACACGTTTTGAAAACTGTGCTGTTCCTGCCCTATAACTTACATGGGGGTGACCAAAGTTGCCAAAACGTGTTTATTTCTGCTGAAAAACACGTTTTGACAATTTCTGCACACTGGGGTTAAGGGCTGATTCAGTGTGCTCTTCTGAGCCAGGCAGTTACACTGCGATTCTAAGGGCTGAGAAAACGCGTTTATTTCGGGCTGAAAAACACGTTTTGAAAACTGTGCTGTTCCTGCCCTATAACTTACATGGGGGTGACCAAAGTTGCCAAAACGTGTTTATTTCTGCTGAAAAACACGTTTTGACAATTTCTGATCACTGGGGTTAAGGGCTGACTCAGTGTGCTCTTCTGAGCCAAGCAGTTACACTGTGATTCCAAGTGCTGAAAAAAAGCGTTTATTTCGGGCTGAAAAACACGTTTTGAAAACTGTGCTGTTCCTGCCCTATAACTTACATGGGGGTGACCAAAGTTGCCAAAACGTGTTTATTTCTGCTGAAAAACATGTTTTGACAATTTCTGATCACTGGGGTTAAGGGCTGACTCTGTGTGCTCTTCTGAGCCAAGCAGTTACACTGCGATTCTAAGGGCTGAGAAAACGCGTTTATTTCGGGCTGAAAAACACGTTTTGAAAACTGTGCTGTTCCTGCCCTATAACTTACATGGGGGTGACCAAAGTTGCCAAAACGTGTTTATTTCTGCTGAAAAACAAGTTTTGACAATTTCTGATCACTGGGGTTAAGGGCTGAGTCAGTGTGCTCTTCTGAGCCAGGCAGTTACACTGCGATTCCAAGGGCTGAGAAAAAGCGTTTATTTCGGGCTGAAAAACACGTTTTGAAAACTGTGCTGTTCCAGCCATATAACTTACATGGGGGAGACCAAAGTTGCCAAAACGTGTTTATTTCTGCTGAAAAACACGTTTTGACAATTTCTGATAACTGGGGTTAAGGGCTGACTCAGTGTGCTCTTCGGAGCCAGGCAGTTACACTGCGATTCCAAGGGCTGAGAAAAAGCGTTTATTTCGGGCTGAAAAACACGTTTTGAAAACTGTGCTGTTCCTGCCCTATAACTTACATGGGGGTGACCAAAGTTGCCAAAACGTGTTTATTTCTGCTGAAAAACACGTTTTGACAATTTCTGCACACTGGGGTTAAGGGCTGAGTCAGTGTGCTCTTCTGAGCCAGGCAGTTACACTGCGATTCCAAGGGCTGAGAAAACGCGTTTATTTCGGGCTGAAAAACACGTTTTGAAAACTGTGTTGTTCCTGCCCTATAACTTACATGGGGGTGACCAAAGTTGCCAAAACGTGTTTATTTCTGCTGAAAAACACGTTTTGACAATTTCTGATCACTGGGGTTAAGGGCTGACTCAGTGTGCTCTTCTGAGCCAAGCAGTTACACTGTGATTCCAAGTGCTGAAAAAAAGCGTTTATTTCGGGCTGAAAAACACGTTTTGAAAACTGTGCTGTTCCTGCCCTATAACTTACATGGGGGTGACCAAAGTTGCCAAAACGTGTTTATTTCTGCTGAAAAACACGTTTTGACAATTTCTGATCACTGGGGTGTAGGGCTGACTCAGTGTGCTCTTCTGAGCCAAGCAGTTACACTGTGATTCCAAGTGCTGAAAAAAAGCGTTTATCTCGGGCTGAAAAACACGTTTTGAAAACTGTGCTGTTCCTGCCCTATAACTTACATGGGGGTGACCAAAGTTGCCAAAACGTGTTTATTTCTGCTGAAAAACACGTTTTGACAATTTCTGCACACTGGGGTTAAGGGCTGAGTCAGTGTGCTCTTCTGAGCCAGGCAGTTACACTGCGATTCTAAGGGCTGAGAAAACGCGTTTATTTCGGGCTGAAAAACACGTTTTGAAAACTGTGCTGTTCCTGCCCTATAACTTACATGGGGGTGACCAAAGTTGCCAAAACGTGTTTATTTCTGCTGAAAAACACGTTTTGACAATTTCTGATCACTGGGGTTAAGGGCTGACTCAGTGTGCTCTTCTGAGCCAAGCAGTTACACTGTGATTCCAAGTGCTGAAAAAAAGCGTTTATTTCGGGCTGAAAAACACGTTTTGAAAACTGTGCTGTTCCTGCCCTATAACTTACATGGGGTTGACCAAAGTTGCCAAAACGTGTTTATTTCTGCTGAAAAACACGTTTTGACAATTTCTGCACACTGGGGTTAAGGGCTGAGTCAGTGTGCTCTTCTGAGCCAGGCAGTTACACTGCGATTCCAAGGGCTGAGAAAACGCGTTTATTTCGGGCAGAAAAACACGTTTTGAAAACTGTGTTGTTCCTGCCCTATAACTTACTTGGGGGTGACCAAAGTTGCCAAAACGTGTTTATTTCTGCTGAAAAACACGTTTTGACAATTTCTGATCACTGGGGTTAAGGGCTGACTCAGTGTGCTCTTCTGAGCCAAGCAGTTACACTGTGATTCCAAGTGCTGAAAAAAAGCGTTTATTTCGGGCTGAAAAACACGTTTTGAAAACTGTGCTGTTCCTGCCCTATAACTTACATGGGGTTGACCAAAGTTGCCAAAACGTGGTTATTTCTGCTGAAAAACACGTTTTGACAATTTCTGCACACTGGGGTTAAGGGCTGAGTCAGTGTGCTCTTCTGAGCCAGGCAGTTACACTGCGATTCCAAGGGCTGAGAAAACGCGTTTATTTCAGGCTGAAAAACACGTTTTTAAAACTGTGCTGTTCCTGCCCTATAACTTACATGGGGGTGACCAAAGTTGCCAAAACGTGTTTATTTCTGCTGAAAAACACGTTTTGACAATTTCTGATCACTGGGGTTAAGGGCTGACTCTGTGTGCTCTTCTGAGCCAAGCAGTTACACTGCGATTCTAAGGGCTGAGAAAACGCGTTTATTTCGGGCTGAAAAACACGTTTTGAAAACTGTGCTGTTCCTGCCCTATAACTTACATGGGGGTGACCAAAGTTGCCAAAACGTGTTTATTTCTGCTGAAAAACAAGTTTTGACAATTTCTGAGCACTGGGGTTAAGGGCTGAGTCAGTGTGCTCTTCTGAGCCAGGCAGTTACACTGCGATTCCAAGGGCTGAGAAAAAGCGTTTATTTCGGGCTGAAAAACACGTTTTGAAAACTGTGCTGTTCCAGCCATATAACTTACATGGGGGAGACCAAAGTTGCCAAAACGTGTTTATTTCTGCTGAAAAACACGTTTTGACAATTTCTGATCACTGGGGTTAAGGGCTGACTCAGTGTGCTCTTCTGAGCCAGGCAGTTACACTGCGATTCCAAGGGATGAGAAAAAGCGTTTATTTCGGGCTGAAAAACACGTTTTGAAAACTGTGCTGTTCCTGCCCTATAACTTACATGGGGGTGACCAAAGTTGCCAAAACGTGTTTATTTCTGCTGAAAAACACGTTTTGACAATTTCTGCACACTGGGGTTAAGGGCTGAGTCAGTGTGCTCTTCTGAGCCAGGCAGTTACACTACGATTCTAAGGGCTGAGAAAACGCGTTTATTTCGGGCTGAAAAACACGTTTTGAAAACTGTGCTGTTCCTGCCCTATAACTTACATGGGGGTGACCAAAGTTGCCAAAACGTGTTTATTTCTGCTGAAAAACACGTTTTGACAATTTCTGATCACTGGGGTGTAGGGCTGACTCAGTGTGCTCTTCTGAGCCAAGCAGTTACACTGTGATTCCAAGTGCTGAAAAAAAGCGTTTATTTCGGGCTGAAAAACACGTTTTGAAAACTGTGCTGTTCCTGCCCTATAACTTACATGGGGGTGACCAAAGTTGCCAAAACGTGTTTATTTCTGCTGAAAAACACGTTTTGACAATTTCTGCACACTGGGGTTAAGGGCTGAGTCAGTGTGCTCTTCTGAGCCAGGCAGTTACACTGCGATTCTAAGGGCTGAGAAAACGCGTTTATTTCGGACTGAAAAACACGTTTTGAAAACTGTGCTGTTCCTGCCCTATAACTTACATGGGGGTGACCAAAGTTGCCAAAACGTGTTTATTTCTGCTGAAAAACACGTTTTGACAATTTCTGATCACTGGGGTTAAGGGCTGACTCAGTGTGCTCTTCTGAGCCAAGCAGTTACACTGTGATTCCAAGTGCTGAAAAAAAGCGTTTATTTCGGGCTGAAAAACACGTTTTGAAAACTGTGCTGTTCCTGCCCTATAACTTACATGGGGTTGACCAAAGTTGCCAAAACGTGTTTATTTCTGCTGAAAAACACGTTTTGACAATTTCTGCACACTGGGGTTAAGGGCTGAGTCAGTGTGCTCTTCTGAGCCAGGCAGTTACACTGCGATTCCAAGGGCTGAGAAAACGCGTTTATTTCGGGCAGAAAAACACGTTTTGAAAACTGTGTTGTTCCTGCCCTATAACTTACATGGGGGTGACCAAAGTTGCCAAAACGTGTTTATTTCTGCTGAAAAACACGTTTTGACAATTTCTGATCACTGGGGTTAAGGGCTGACTCAGTGTGCTCTTCTGAGCCAAGCAGTTACACTGTGATTCCAAGTGCTGAAAAAAAGCGTTTATTTCGGGCTGAAAAACACGTTTTGAAAACTGTGCTGTTCCTGCCCTATAACTTACATGGGGGTGACCAAAGTTGCCAAAACGTGTTTATTTCTGCTGAAAAACATGTTTTGACAATTTCTGATCACTGGGGTTAAGGGCTGACTCAGTGTGCTCTTCTGAGCCAAGCAGTTACACTGTGATTCCAAGTGCTGAAAAAAAGCGTTTATTTCGGGCTGAAAAACACGTTTTGAAAACTGTGCTGTTCCTGCCCTATAACTTACATGGGGGTGACCAAAGTTGCCAAAACGTGTTTATTTCTGCTGAAAAACATGTTTTGACAATTTCTGATCACTGGGGTTAAGGGCTGACTCTGTGTGCTCTTCTGAGCCAAGCAGTTACACTGCGATTCTAAGGGCTGAGAAAACGCGTTTATTTCGGGCTGAAAAACACGTTTTGAAAACTGTGCTGTTCCTGCCCTATAACTTACATGGGGGTGACCAAAGTTGCCAAAACGTGTTTATTTCTGCTGAAAAACAAGTTTTGACAATTTCTGATCACTGGGGTTAAGGGCTGAGTCAGTGTGCTCTTCTGAGCCAGGCAGTTACACTGCGATTCCAAGGGCTGAGAAAAAGCGTTTATTTCGGGCTGAAAAACACGTTTTGAAAACTGTGCTGTTCCAGCCATATAACTTACATGGGGGAGACCAAAGTTGCCAAAACGTGTTTATTTCTGCTGAAAAACACGTTTTGACAATTTCTGATCACTGGGGTTAAGGGCTGACTCAGTGTGCTCTTCTGAGCCAGGCAGTTACACTGCGATTCCAAGGGCTGAGAAAAAGCGTTTATTTCGGGCTGAAAAACACGTTTTGAAAACTGTGCTGTTCCTGCCCTATAACTTACATGGGGGTGACCAAAGTTGCCAAAACGTGTTTATTTCTGCTGAAAAACACGTTTTGACAATTTCTGCACACTGGGGTTAAGGGCTGAGTCAGTGTGCTCTTCTGAGCCAGGCAGTTACACTACGATTCTAAGGGCTGAGAAAACGCGTTTATTTCGGGCTGAAAAACACGTTTTGAAAACTGTGCTGTTCCTGCCCTATAACTTACATGGGGGTGACCAAAGTTGCCAAAACGTGTTTATTTCTGCTGAAAAACACGTTTTGACAATTTCTGCACACTGGGGTTAAGGGCTGAGTCAGTGTGCTCTTCTGAGCCAGGCAGTTACACTGCGATTCTAAGGGCTGAGAAAACGCGTTTATTTCGGGCTGAAAAACACGTTTTGAAAACTGTGCTGTTCCTGCCCTATAACTTACATGGGGGTGACCAAAGTTGCCAAAACGTGTTTATTTCTGCTGAAAAACAAGTTTTGACAATTTCTGATCACTGGGGTTAAGGGCTGAGTCAGTGTGCTCTTCTGAGCCAGGCAGTTACACTGCGATTCCAAGGGCTGAGAAAAAGCGTTTATTTCGGGCTGAAAAACACGTTTTGAAAACTGTGCTGTTCCAGCCATATAACTTACATGGGGGAGACCAAAGTTGCCAAAACGTGTTTATTTCTGCTGAAAAACACGTTTTGACAATTTCTGATAACTGGGGTTAAGGGCTGACTCAGTGTGCTCTTCGGAGCCAGGCAGTTACACTGCGATTCCAAGGGCTGAGAAAAAGCGTTTATTTCGGGCTGAAAAACACGTTTTGAAAACTGTGCTGTTCCTGCCCTATAACTTACATGGGGGTGACCAAAGTTGCCAAAACGTGTTTATTTCTGCTGAAAAACACGTTTTGACAATTTCTGCACACTGGGGTTAAGGGCTGAGTCAGTGTGCTCTTCTGAGCCAGGCAGTTACACTGCGATTCCAAGGGCTGAGAAAACGCGTTTATTTCGGGCTGAAAAACACGTTTTGAAAACTGTGTTGTTCCTGCCCTATAACTTACATGGGGGTGACCAAAGTTGCCAAAACGTGTTTATTTCTGCTGAAAAACACGTTTTGACAATTTCTGATCACTGGGGTTAAGGGCTGACTCAGTGTGCTCTTCTGAGCCAAGCAGTTACACTGTGATTCCAAGTGCTGAAAAAAAGCGTTTATTTCGGGCTGAAAAACACGTTTTGAAAACTGTGCTGTTCCTGCCCTATAACTTACATGGGGGTGACCAAAGTTGCCAAAACGTGTTTATTTCTGCTGAAAAACACGTTTTGACAATTTCTGATCACTGGGGTGTAGGGCTGACTCAGTGTGCTCTTCTGAGCCAAGCAGTTACACTGTGATTCCAAGTGCTGAAAAAAAGCGTTTATCTCGGGCTGAAAAACACGTTTTGAAAACTGTGCTGTTCCTGCCCTATAACTTACATGGGGGTGACCAAAGTTGCCAAAACGTGTTTATTTCTGCTGAAAAACACGTTTTGACAATTTCTGCACACTGGGGTTAAGGGCTGAGTCAGTGTGCTCTTCTGAGCCAGGCAGTTACACTGCGATTCTAAGGGCTGAGAAAACGCGTTTATTTCGGGCTGAAAAACACGTTTTGAAAACTGTGCTGTTCCTGCCCTATAACTTACATGGGGGTGACCAAAGTTGCCAAAACGTGTTTATTTCTGCTGAAAAACACGTTTTGACAATTTCTGATCACTGGGGTTAAGGGCTGACTCAGTGTGCTCTTCTGAGCCAAGCAGTTACACTGTGATTCCAAGTGCTGAAAAAAAGCGTTTATTTCGGGCTGAAAAACACGTTTTGAAAACTGTGCTGTTCCTGCCCTATAACTTACATGGGGTTGACCAAAGTTGCCAAAACGTGTTTATTTCTGCTGAAAAACACGTTTTGACAATTTCTGCACACTGGGGTTAAGGGCTGAGTCAGTGTGCTCTTCTGAGCCAGGCAGTTACACTGCGATTCCAAGGGCTGAGAAAACGCGTTTATTTCGGGCAGAAAAACACGTTTTGAAAACTGTGTTGTTCCTGCCCTATAACTTACTTGGGGGTGACCAAAGTTGCCAAAACGTGTTTATTTCTGCTGAAAAACACGTTTTGACAATTTCTGATCACTGGGGTTAAGGGCTGACTCAGTGTGCTCTTCTGAGCCAAGCAGTTACACTGTGATTCCAAGTGCTGAAAAAAAGCGTTTATTTCGGGCTGAAAAACACGTTTTGAAAACTGTGCTGTTCCTGCCCTATAACTTACATGGGGTTGACCAAAGTTGCCAAAACGTGGTTATTTCTGCTGAAAAACACGTTTTGACAATTTCTGCACACTGGGGTTAAGGGCTGAGTCAGTGTGCTCTTCTGAGCCAGGCAGTTACACTGCGATTCCAAGGGCTGAGAAAACGCGTTTATTTCAGGCTGAAAAACACGTTTTTAAAACTGTGCTGTTCCTGCCCTATAACTTACATGGGGGTGACCAAAGTTGCCAAAACGTGTTTATTTCTGCTGAAAAACACGTTTTGACAATTTCTGATCACTGGGGTTAAGGGCTGACTCTGTGTGCTCTTCTGAGCCAAGCAGTTACACTGCGATTCTAAGGGCTGAGAAAACGCGTTTATTTCGGGCTGAAAAACACGTTTTGAAAACTGTGCTGTTCCTGCCCTATAACTTACATGGGGGTGACCAAAGTTGCCAAAACGTGTTTATTTCTGCTGAAAAACAAGTTTTGACAATTTCTGAGCACTGGGGTTAAGGGCTGAGTCAGTGTGCTCTTCTGAGCCAGGCAGTTACACTGCGATTCCAAGGGCTGAGAAAAAGCGTTTATTTCGGGCTGAAAAACACGTTTTGAAAACTGTGCTGTTCCAGCCATATAACTTACATGGGGGAGACCAAAGTTGCCAAAACGTGTTTATTTCTGCTGAAAAACACGTTTTGACAATTTCTGATCACTGGGGTTAAGGGCTGACTCAGTGTGCTCTTCTGAGCCAGGCAGTTACACTGCGATTCCAAGGGATGAGAAAAAGCGTTTATTTCGGGCTGAAAAACACGTTTTGAAAACTGTGCTGTTCCTGCCCTATAACTTACATGGGGGTGACCAAAGTTGCCAAAACGTGTTTATTTCTGCTGAAAAACACGTTTTGACAATTTCTGCACACTGGGGTTAAGGGCTGAGTCAGTGTGCTCTTCTGAGCCAGGCAGTTACACTACGATTCTAAGGGCTGAGAAAACGCGTTTATTTCGGGCTGAAAAACACGTTTTGAAAACTGTGCTGTTCCTGCCCTATAACTTACATGGGGGTGACCAAAGTTGCCAAAACGTGTTTATTTCTGCTGAAAAACACGTTTTGACAATTTCTGATCACTGGGGTGTAGGGCTGACTCAGTGTGCTCTTCTGAGCCAAGCAGTTACACTGTGATTCCAAGTGCTGAAAAAAAGCGTTTATTTCGGGCTGAAAAACACGTTTTGAAAACTGTGCTGTTCCTGCCCTATAACTTACATGGGGGTGACCAAAGTTGCCAAAACGTGTTTATTTCTGCTGAAAAACACGTTTTGACAATTTCTGCACACTGGGGTTAAGGGCTGAGTCAGTGTGCTCTTCTGAGCCAGGCAGTTACACTGCGATTCTAAGGGCTGAGAAAACGCGTTTATTTCGGACTGAAAAACACGTTTTGAAAACTGTGCTGTTCCTGCCCTATAACTTACATGGGGGTGACCAAAGTTGCCAAAACGTGTTTATTTCTGCTGAAAAACACGTTTTGACAATTTCTGATCACTGGGGTTAAGGGCTGACTCAGTGTGCTCTTCTGAGCCAAGCAGTTACACTGTGATTCCAAGTGCTGAAAAAAAGCGTTTATTTCGGGCTGAAAAACACGTTTTGAAAACTGTGCTGTTCCTGCCCTATAACTTACATGGGGTTGACCAAAGTTGCCAAAACGTGTTTATTTCTGCTGAAAAACACGTTTTGACAATTTCTGCACACTGGGGTTAAGGGCTGAGTCAGTGTGCTCTTCTGAGCCAGGCAGTTACACTGCGATTCCAAGGGCTGAGAAAACGCGTTTATTTCGGGCAGAAAAACACGTTTTGAAAACTGTGTTGTTCCTGCCCTATAACTTACATGGGGGTGACCAAAGTTGCCAAAACGTGTTTATTTCTGCTGAAAAACACGTTTTGACAATTTCTGATCACTGGGGTTAAGGGCTGACTCAGTGTGCTCTTCTGAGCCAAGCAGTTACACTGTGATTCCAAGTGCTGAAAAAAAGCGTTTATTTCGGGCTGAAAAACACGTTTTGAAAACTGTGCTGTTCCTGCCCTATAACTTACATGGGGGTGACCAAAGTTGCCAAAACGTGTTTATTTCTGCTGAAAAACATGTTTTGACAATTTCTGATCACTGGGGTTAAGGGCTGACTCTGTGTGCTCTTCTGAGCCAAGCAGGTACACTGCGATTCTAAGGGCTGAGAAAACGCGTTTATTTCGGGCTGAAAAACACGTTTTGAAAACTGTGCTGTTCCTGCCCTATAACTTACATGGGGGTGACCAAAGTTGCCAAAACGTGTTTATTTCTGCTGAAAAACATGTTTTGACAATTTCTGATCACTGGGGTTAAGGGCTGACTCTGTGTGCTCTTCTGAGCCAGGCAGTTACACTACGATTCTAAGGGCTGAGAAAACGCGTTTATTTCGGGCTGAAAAACACGTTTTGAAAACTGTGCTGTTCCTGCCCTATAACTTACATGGGGGTGACCAAAGTTGCCAAAACGTGTTTATTTCTGCTGAAAAACACGTTTTGACAATTTCTGATCACTGGGGTGTAGGGCTGACTCAGTGTGCTCTTCTGAGCCAAGCAGTTACACTGTGATTCCAAGTGCTGAAAAAAAGCGTTTATTTCGGGCTGAAAAACACGTTTTGAAAACTGTGCTGTTCCTGCCCTATAACTTACATGGGGTTGACCAAAGTTGCCAAAACGTGTTTATTTCTGCTGAAAAACACGTTTTGACAATTTCTGCACACTGGGGTTAAGGGCTGAGTCAGTGTGCTCTTCTGAGCCAGGCAGTTACACTGCGATTCCAAGGGCTGAGAAAACGCGTTTATTTCGGGCTGAAAAACACGTTTTGAAAACTGTGCTGTTCCTGCCCTATAACTTACATGGGGGTGACCAAAGTTGCCAAAACGTGTTTATTTCTGCTGAAAAACATGTTTTGACAATTTCTGATCACTGGGGTTAAGGGCTGACTCTGTGTGCTCTTCTGAGCCAAGCAGTTACACTGCGATTCTAAGGGCTGAGAAAACGCGTTTATTTCGGGCTGAAAAACACGTTTTGAAAACTGTGCTGTTCCTGCCCTATAACTTACATGGGGGTGACCAAAGTTGCCAAAACGTGTTTATTTCTGCTGAAAAACAAGTTTTGACAATTTCTGATCACTGGGGTTAAGGGCTGAGTCAGTGTGCTCTTCTGAGCCAGGCAGTTACACTGCGATTCCAAGGGCTGAGAAAAAGCGTTTATTTCGGGCTGAAAAACACGTTTTGAAAACTGTGCTGTTCCAGCCATATAACTTACATGGGGGAGACCAAAGTTGCCAAAACGTGTTTATTTCTGCTGAAAAACACGTTTTGACAATTTCTGATCACTGGGGTTAAGGGCTGACTCAGTGTGCTCTTCGGAGCCAGGCAGTTACACTGCGATTCCAAGGGCTGAGAAAAAGCGTTTATTTCGGGCTGAAAAACACGTTTTGAAAACTGTGCTGTTCCTGCCCTATAACTTACATGGGGGTGACCAAAGTTGCCAAAACGTGTTTATTTCTGCTGAAAAACACGTTTTGACAATTTCTGCACACTGGGGTTAAGGGCTGAGTCAGTGTGCTCTTCTGAGCCAGGCAGTTACACTACGATTCTAAGGGCTGAGAAAACGCGTTTATTTCGGGCTGAAAAACACGTTTTGAAAACTGTGCTGTTCCTGCCCTATAACTTACATGGGGGTGACCAAAGTTGCCAAAACGTGTTTATTTCTGCTGAAAAACACGTTTTGACAATTTCTGATCACTGGGATGTAGGGCTGACTCAGTGTGCTCTTCTGAGCCAAGCAGTCACACTGTGATTCCAAGTGCTGAAAAAAAGCGTTTATTTCGGGCTGAAAAACACGTTTTGAAAACTGTGCTGTTCCTGCCCTATAACTTACATGGGGTTGACCAAAGTTGCCAAAACGTGTTTATTTCTGCTGAAAAACACGTTTTGACAATTTCTGCACACTGGGGTTAAGGGCTGAGTCAGTGTGCTCTTCTGAGCCAGGCAGTTACACTGCGATTCCAAGGGCTGAGAAAACGCGTTTATTTCGGGCAGAAAAACACGTTTTGAAAACTGTGTTGTTCCTGCCCTATAACTTACATGGGGGTGACCAAAGTTGCCAAAACGTGTTTATTTCTGCTGAAAAACACGTTTTGACAATTTCTGATCACTGGGGTTAAGGGCTGACTCAGTGTGCTCTCTTGAGCCAAGCAGTTACACTGTGATTCCAAGTGCTGAAAAAAGCGTTTATTTCGGGCTGAAAAACACGTTTTGAAAACTGTGCTGTTCCTGCCCTATAACTTACATGGGGTTGACCAAAGTTGCCAAAACGTGTTTATTTCTGCTGAAAAACACGTTTTGACAATTTCTGCACACTGGGGTTAAGGGCTGAGTCAGTGTGCTCTTCTGAGCCAGGCAGTTACACTGCGATTCCAAGGGCTGAGAAAACGCGTTTATTTCGGGCTGAAAAACTCGTTTTGAAAACTGTGTTGTTCCTGCCCTATAACTTACATGGGGGTGACCAAAGTTGCCAAAACGTGTTTATTTCTGCTGAAAAACACGTTTTGACAATTTCTGATCACTGGGGTTAAGGGCTGACTCAGTGTGCTCTTCTGAGCCAAGCAGTTACACTTTGATTCCAAGTGCTGAAAAAAAGCGTTTATTTCGGGCTGAAAAACACGTTTTGAAAACTGTGCTGTTCCTGCCCTATAACTTACATGGGGGTGACCAAAGTTGCCAAAACGTGTTTATTTCTGCTGAAAAACATGTTTTGACAATTTCTGATCACTGGGGTTAAGGGCTGACTCTGTGTGCTCTTCTGAGCCAAGCAGTTACACTGCGATTCTAAGGGCTGAGAAAACGCGTTTATTTCGGGCTGAAAAACACGTTTTGAAAACTGTGCTGTTCCTGCCCTATAACTTACATGGGGTTGACCAAAGTTGCCAAAACGTGTTTATTTCTGCTGAAAAACACGTTTTGACAATTTCTGCACACTGGGGTTAAGGGCTGAGTCAGTGTGCTCTTCTGAGCCAGGCAGTTACACTGCGATTCCAAGGGCTGAGAAAACGCGTTTATTTCGGGCAGAAAAACACGTTTTGAAAACTGTGTTGTTCCTGCCCTATAACTTACATGGGGGTGACCAAAGTTGCCAAAACGTGTTTATTTCTGCTGAAAAACACGTTTTGACAATTTCTGATCACTGGGGTTAAGGGCTGACTCAGTGTGCTCTCTTGAGCCAAGCAGTTACACTGTGATTCCAAGTGCTGAAAAAAGCGTTTATTTCGGGCTGAAAAACACGTTTTGAAAACTGTGCTGTTCCTGCCCTATAACTTACATGGGGTTGACCAAAGTTGCCAAAACGTGTTTATTTCTGCTGAAAAACACGTTTTGACAATTTCTGCACACTGGGGTTAAGGGCTGAGTCAGTGTGCTCTTCTGAGCCAGGCAGTTACACTGCGATTCCAAGGGCTGAGAAAACGCGTTTATTTCGGGCTGAAAAACTCGTTTTGAAAACTGTGTTGTTCCTGCCCTATAACTTACATGGGGGTGACCAAAGTTGCCAAAACGTGTTTATTTCTGCTGAAAAACACGTTTTGACAATTTCTGATCACTGGGGTTAAGGGCTGACTCAGTGTGCTCTTCTGAGCCAAGCAGTTACACTGTGATTCCAAGTGCTGAAAAAAAGCGTTTATTTCGGGCTGAAAAACACGTTTTGAAAACTGTGCTGTTCCTGCCCTATAACTTACATGGGGGTGACCAAAGTTCCCAAAACGTGTTTATTTCTGCTGAAAAACATGTTTTGACAATTTCTGATCACTGGGGTTAAGGGCTGACTCTGTGTGCTCTTCTGAGCCAAGCAGTTACACTGCGATTCTAAGGGCTGAGAAAACGCGTTTATTTCGGGCTGAAAAACACGTTTTGAAAACTGTGCTGTTCCTGCCCTATAACTTACATGGGGGTGACCAAAGTTGCCAAAACGTGTTTATTTCTGCTGAAAAACAAGTTTTGACAATTTCTGATCACTGGGGTTAAGGGCCGAGTCAGTGTGCTTTTCTGAGCCAGGCAGTTACACTGCGATTCCAAGGGCTGAGAAAAAGCGTTTATTTCGGGCTGAAAAACACGTTTTGAAAACTGTGCTGTTCCAGCCATATAACTTACATGGGGGAGACCAAAGTTGCCAAAACGTGTTTATTTCTGCTGAAAAACACGTTTTGACAATTTCTGATCACTGGGGTTAAGGGCTGACTCAGTGTGCTCTTCGGAGCCAGGCAGTTACACTGCGATTCCAAGGGCTGAGAAAAAGCGTTTATTTCGGGCTGAAAAACACGTTTTGAAAACTGTGCTGTTCCTGCCCTATAACTTACATGGGGGTGACCAAAGTTGCCAAAACGTGTTTATTTCTGCTGAAAAACACGTTTTGACAATTTCTGCACACTGGGGTTAAGGGCTGACTCTGTGTGCTCTTCTGAGCCAAGCAGTTACACTGCGATTCTAAGGGCTGAGAAAACGCGTTTATTTCGGGCTGAAAAACACGTTTTGAAAACTGTGCTGTTCCTGCCCTATAACTTACATGGGGGTGACCAAAGTTGCCAAAACGTGTTTATTTCTGCTGAAAAACAAGTTTTGACAATTTCTGAGCACTGGGGTTAAGGGCTGAGTCAGTGTGCTCTTCTGAGCCAGGCAGTTACACTGCGATTCCAAGGGCTGAGAAAAAGCGTTTATTTCGGGCTGAAAAACACGTTTTGAAAACTGTGCTGTTCCAGCCATATAACTTACATGGGGGAGACCAAAGTTGCCAAAACGTGTTTATTTCTGCTGAAAAACACGTTTTGACAATTTCTGATCACTGGGGTTAAGGGCTGACTCAGTGTGCTCTTCTGAGCCAGGCAGTTACACTGCGATTCCAAGGGATGAGAAAAAGCGTTTATTTCGGGCTGAAAAACACGTTTTGAAAACTGTGCTGTTCCTGCCCTATAACTTACATGGGGGTGACCAAAGTTGCCAAAACGTGTTTATTTCTGCTGAAAAACACGTTTTGACAATTTCTGCACACTGGGGTTAAGGGCTGAGTCAGTGTGCTCTTCTGAGCCAGGCAGTTACACTACGATTCTAAGGGCTGAGAAAACGCGTTTATTTCGGGCTGAAAAACACGTTTTGAAAACTGTGCTGTTCCTGCCCTATAACTTACATGGGGGTGACCAAAGTTGCCAAAACGTGTTTATTTCTGCTGAAAAACACGTTTTGACAATTTCTGATCACTGGGGTGTAGGGCTGACTCAGTGTGCTCTTCTGAGCCAAGCAGTTACACTGTGATTCCAAGTGCTGAAAAAAAGCGTTTATTTCGGGCTGAAAAACACGTTTTGAAAACTGTGCTGTTCCTGCCCTATAACTTACATGGGGGTGACCAAAGTTGCCAAAACGTGTTTATTTCTGCTGAAAAACACGTTTTGACAATTTCTGCACACTGGGGTTAAGGGCTGAGTCAGTGTGCTCTTCTGAGCCAGGCAGTTACACTGCGATTCTAAGGGCTGAGAAAACGCGTTTATTTCGGACTGAAAAACACGTTTTGAAAACTGTGCTGTTCCTGCCCTATAACTTACATGGGGGTGACCAAAGTTGCCAAAACGTGTTTATTTCTGCTGAAAAACACGTTTTGACAATTTCTGATCACTGGGGTTAAGGGCTGACTCAGTGTGCTCTTCTGAGCCAAGCAGTTACACTGTGATTCCAAGTGCTGAAAAAAAGCGTTTATTTCGGGCTGAAAAACACGTTTTGAAAACTGTGCTGTTCCTGCCCTATAACTTACATGGGGTTGACCAAAGTTGCCAAAACGTGTTTATTTCTGCTGAAAAACACGTTTTGACAATTTCTGCACACTGGGGTTAAGGGCTGAGTCAGTGTGCTCTTCTGAGCCAGGCAGTTACACTGCGATTCCAAGGGCTGAGAAAACGCGTTTATTTCGGGCAGAAAAACACGTTTTGAAAACTGTGTTGTTCCTGCCCTATAACTTACATGGGGGTGACCAAAGTTGCCAAAACGTGTTTATTTCTGCTGAAAAACACGTTTTGACAATTTCTGATCACTGGGGTTAAGGGCTGACTCAGTGTGCTCTTCTGAGCCAAGCAGTTACACTGTGATTCCAAGTGCTGAAAAAAAGCGTTTATTTCGGGCTGAAAAACACGTTTTGAAAACTGTGCTGTTCCTGCCCTATAACTTACATGGGGGTGACCAAAGTTGCCAAAACGTGTTTATTTCTGCTGAAAAACATGTTTTGACAATTTCTGATCACTGGGGTTAAGGGCTGACTCTGTGTGCTCTTCTGAGCCAAGCAGGTACACTGCGATTCTAAGGGCTGAGAAAACGCGTTTATTTCGGGCTGAAAAACACGTTTTGAAAACTGTGCTGTTCCTGCCCTATAACTTACATGGGGGTGACCAAAGTTGCCAAAACGTGTTTATTTCTGCTGAAAAACATGTTTTGACAATTTCTGATCACTGGGGTTAAGGGCTGACTCTGTGTGCTCTTCTGAGCCAGGCAGTTACACTACGATTCTAAGGGCTGAGAAAACGCGTTTATTTCGGGCTGAAAAACACGTTTTGAAAACTGTGCTGTTCCTGCCCTATAACTTACATGGGGGTGACCAAAGTTGCCAAAACGTGTTTATTTCTGCTGAAAAACACGTTTTGACAATTTCTGATCACTGGGGTGTAGGGCTGACTCAGTGTGCTCTTCTGAGCCAAGCAGTTACACTGTGATTCCAAGTGCTGAAAAAAAGCGTTTATTTCGGGCTGAAAAACACGTTTTGAAAACTGTGCTGTTCCTGCCCTATAACTTACATGGGGTTGACCAAAGTTGCCAAAACGTGTTTATTTCTGCTGAAAAACACGTTTTGACAATTTCTGCACACTGGGGTTAAGGGCTGAGTCAGTGTGCTCTTCTGAGCCAGGCAGTTACACTGCGATTCCAAGGGCTGAGAAAACGCGTTTATTTCGGGCTGAAAAACACGTTTTGAAAACTGTGCTGTTCCTGCCCTATAACTTACATGGGGGTGACCAAAGTTGCCAAAACGTGTTTATTTCTGCTGAAAAACATGTTTTGACAATTTCTGATCACTGGGGTTAAGGGCTGACTCTGTGTGCTCTTCTGAGCCAAGCAGTTACACTGCGATTCTAAGGGCTGAGAAAACGCGTTTATTTCGGGCTGAAAAACACGTTTTGAAAACTGTGCTGTTCCTGCCCTATAACTTACATGGGGGTGACCAAAGTTGCCAAAACGTGTTTATTTCTGCTGAAAAACAAGTTTTGACAATTTCTGATCACTGGGGTTAAGGGCTGAGTCAGTGTGCTCTTCTGAGCCAGGCAGTTACACTGCGATTCCAAGGGCTGAGAAAAAGCGTTTATTTCGGGCTGAAAAACACGTTTTGAAAACTGTGCTGTTCCAGCCATATAACTTACATGGGGGAGACCAAAGTTGCCAAAACGTGTTTATTTCTGCTGAAAAACACGTTTTGACAATTTCTGATCACTGGGGTTAAGGGCTGACTCAGTGTGCTCTTCGGAGCCAGGCAGTTACACTGCGATTCCAAGGGCTGAGAAAAAGCGTTTATTTCGGGCTGAAAAACACGTTTTGAAAACTGTGCTGTTCCTGCCCTATAACTTACATGGGGGTGACCAAAGTTGCCAAAACGTGTTTATTTCTGCTGAAAAACACGTTTTGACAATTTCTGCACACTGGGGTTAAGGGCTGAGTCAGTGTGCTCTTCTGAGCCAGGCAGTTACACTACGATTCTAAGGGCTGAGAAAACGCGTTTATTTCGGGCTGAAAAACACGTTTTGAAAACTGTGCTGTTCCTGCCCTATAACTTACATGGGGGTGACCAAAGTTGCCAAAACGTGTTTATTTCTGCTGAAAAACACGTTTTGACAATTTCTGATCACTGGGATGTAGGGCTGACTCAGTGTGCTCTTCTGAGCCAAGCAGTCACACTGTGATTCCAAGTGCTGAAAAAAAGCGTTTATTTCGGGCTGAAAAACACGTTTTGAAAACTGTGCTGTTCCTGCCCTATAACTTACATGGGGTTGACCAAAGTTGCCAAAACGTGTTTATTTCTGCTGAAAAACACGTTTTGACAATTTCTGCACACTGGGGTTAAGGGCTGAGTCAGTGTGCTCTTCTGAGCCAGGCAGTTACACTGCGATTCCAAGGGCTGAGAAAACGCGTTTATTTCGGGCAGAAAAACACGTTTTGAAAACTGTGTTGTTCCTGCCCTATAACTTACATGGGGGTGACCAAAGTTGCCAAAACGTGTTTATTTCTGCTGAAAAACACGTTTTGACAATTTCTGATCACTGGGGTTAAGGGCTGACTCAGTGTGCTCTCTTGAGCCAAGCAGTTACACTGTGATTCCAAGTGCTGAAAAAAGCGTTTATTTCGGGCTGAAAAACACGTTTTGAAAACTGTGCTGTTCCTGCCCTATAACTTACATGGGGGTGACCAAAGTTGCCAAAACGTGTTTATTTCTGCTGAAAAACATGTTTTGACAATTTCTGATCACTGGGGTTAAGGGCTGACTCTGTGTGCTCTTCTGAGCCAAGCAGTTACACTGCGATTCTAAGGGCTGAGAAAACGCGTTTATTTCGGGCTGAAAAACACGTTTTGAAAACTGTGCTGTTCCTGCCCTATAACTTACATGGGGTTGACCAAAGTTGCCAAAACGTGTTTATTTCTGCTGAAAAACACGTTTTGACAATTTCTGCACACTGGGGTTAAGGGCTGAGTCAGTGTGCTCTTCTGAGCCAGGCAGTTACACTGCGATTCCAAGGGCTGAGAAAACGCGTTTATTTCGGGCAGAAAAACACGTTTTGAAAACTGTGTTGTTCCTGCCCTATAACTTACATGGGGGTGACCAAAGTTGCCAAAACGTGTTTATTTCTGCTGAAAAACACGTTTTGACAATTTCTGATCACTGGGGTTAAGGGCTGACTCAGTGTGCTCTCTTGAGCCAAGCAGTTACACTGTGATTCCAAGTGCTGAAAAAAGCGTTTATTTCGGGCTGAAAAACACGTTTTGAAAACTGTGCTGTTCCTGCCCTATAACTTACATGGGGTTGACCAAAGTTGCCAAAACGTGTTTATTTCTGCTGAAAAACACGTTTTGACAATTTCTGCACACTGGGGTTAAGGGCTGAGTCAGTGTGCTCTTCTGAGCCAGGCAGTTACACTGCGATTCCAAGGGCTGAGAAAACGCGTTTATTTCGGGCTGAAAAACTCGTTTTGAAAACTGTGTTGTTCCTGCCCTATAACTTACATGGGGGTGACCAAAGTTGCCAAAACGTGTTTATTTCTGCTGAAAAACACGTTTTGACAATTTCTGATCACTGGGGTTAAGGGCTGACTCAGTGTGCTCTTCTGAGCCAAGCAGTTACACTGTGATTCCAAGTGCTGAAAAAAAGCGTTTATTTCGGGCTGAAAAACACGTTTTGAAAACTGTGCTGTTCCTGCCCTATAACTTACATGGGGGTGACCAAAGTTCCCAAAACGTGTTTATTTCTGCTGAAAAACATGTTTTGACAATTTCTGATCACTGGGGTTAAGGGCTGACTCTGTGTGCTCTTCTGAGCCAAGCAGTTACACTGCGATTCTAAGGGCTGAGAAAACGCGTTTATTTCGGGCTGAAAAACACGTTTTGAAAACTGTGCTGTTCCTGCCCTATAACTTACATGGGGGTGACCAAAGTTGCCAAAACGTGTTTATTTCTGCTGAAAAACAAGTTTTGACAATTTCTGATCACTGGGGTTAAGGGCCGAGTCAGTGTGCTTTTCTGAGCCAGGCAGTTACACTGCGATTCCAAGGGCTGAGAAAAAGCGTTTATTTCGGGCTGAAAAACACGTTTTGAAAACTGTGCTGTTCCAGCCATATAACTTACATGGGGGAGACCAAAGTTGCCAAAACGTGTTTATTTCTGCTGAAAAACACGTTTTGACAATTTCTGATCACTGGGGTTAAGGGCTGACTCAGTGTGCTCTTCGGAGCCAGGCAGTTACACTGCGATTCCAAGGGCTGAGAAAAAGCGTTTATTTCGGGCTGAAAAACACGTTTTGAAAACTGTGCTGTTCCTGCCCTATAACTTACATGGGGGTGACCAAAGTTGCCAAAACGTGTTTATTTCTGCTGAAAAACACGTTTTGACAATTTCTGCACACTGGGGTTAAGGGCTGACTCTGTGTGCTCTTCTGAGCCAAGCAGTTACACTGCGATTCTAAGGGCTGAGAAAACGCGTTTATTTCGGGCTGAAAAACACGTTTTGAAAACTGTGCTGTTCCTGCCCTATAACTTACATGGGGGTGACCAAAGTTGCCAAAACGTGTTTATTTCTGCTGAAAAACAAGTTTTGACAATTTCTGAGCACTGGGGTTAAGGGCTGAGTCAGTGTGCTCTTCTGAGCCAGGCAGTTACACTGCGATTCCAAGGGCTGAGAAAAAGCGTTTATTTCGGGCTGAAAAACACGTTTTGAAAACTGTGCTGTTCCAGCCATATAACTTACATGGGGGAGACCAAAGTTGCCAAAACGTGTTTATTTCTGCTGAAAAACACGTTTTGACAATTTCTGATCACTGGGGTTAAGGGCTGACTCAGTGTGCTCTTCTGAGCCAGGCAGTTACACTGCGATTCCAAGGGATGAGAAAAAGCGTTTATTTCGGGCTGAAAAACACGTTTTGAAAACTGTGCTGTTCGTGCCCTATAACTTACATGGGGGTGACCAAAGTTGCCAAAACGTGTTTATTTCTGCTGAAAAACACGTTTTGACAATTTCTGCACACTGGGGTTAAGGGCTGAGTCAGTGTGCTCTTCTGAGCCAGGCAGTTACACTACGATTCTAAGGGCTGAGAAAACGCGTTTATTTCGGGCTGAAAAACACGTTTTGAAAACTGTGCTGTTCCTGCCCTATAACTTACATGGGGGTGACCAAAGTTGCCAAAACGTGTTTATTTCTGCTGAAAAACACGTTTTGACAATTTCTGATCACTGGGGTGTAGGGCTGACTCAGTGTGCTCTTCTGAGCCAAGCAGTTACACTGTGATTCCAAGTGCTGAAAAAAAGCGTTTATTTCGGGCTGAAAAACACGTTTTGAAAACTGTGCTGTTCCTGCCCTATAACTTACATGGGGGTGACCAAAGTTGCCAAAACGTGTTTATTTATGCTGAAAAACACGTTTTGACAATTTCTGCACACTGGGGTTAAGGGCTGAGTCAGTGTGCTCTTCTGAGCCAGGCAGTTACACTGCGATTCTAAGGGCTGAGAAAACGCGTTTATTTCGGACTGAAAAACACGTTTTGAAAACTGTGCTGTTCCTGCCCTATAACTTACATGGGGGTGACCAAAGTTGCCAAAACGTGTTTATTTCTGCTGAAAAACACGTTTTGACAATTTCTGATCACTGGGGTTAAGGGCTGACTCAGTGTGCTCTTCTGAGCCAAGCAGTTACACTGTGATTCCAAGTGCTGAAAAAAAGCGTTTATTTCGGGCTGAAAAACACGTTTTGAAAACTGTGCTGTTCCTGCCCTATAACTTACATGGGGTTGACCAAAGTTGCCAAAACGTGTTTATTTCTGCTGAAAAACACGTTTTGACAATTTCTGCACACTGGGGTTAAGGGCTGAGTCAGTGTGCTCTTCTGAGCCAGGCAGTTACACTGCGATTCCAAGGGCTGAGAAAACGCGTTTATTTCGGGCAGAAAAACACGTTTTGAAAACTGTGTTGTTCCTGCCCTATAACTTACATGGGGGTGACCAAAGTTGCCAAAACGTGTTTATTTCTGCTGAAAAACACGTTTTGACAATTTCTGATCACTGGGGTTAAGGGCTGACTCAGTGTGCTCTTCTGAGCCAAGCAGTTACACTGTGATTCCAAGTGCTGAAAAAAAGCGTTTATTTCGGGCTGAAAAACACGTTTTGAAAACTGTGCTGTTCCTGCCCTATAACTTACATGGGGGTGACCAAAGTTGCCAAAACGTGTTTATTTCTGCTGAAAAACATGTTTTGACAATTTCTGATCACTGGGGTTAAGGGCTGACTCTGTGTGCTCTTCTGAGCCAAGCAGGTACACTGCGATTCTAAGGGCTGAGAAAACGCGTTTATTTCGGGCTGAAAAACACGTTTTGAAAACTGTGCTGTTCCTGCCCTATAACTTACATGGGGGTGACCAAAATTGCCAAAACGTGTTTATTTCTGCTGAAAAACATGTTTTGACAATTTCTGATCACTGGGGTTAAGGGCTCACTCTGTGTGCTCTTCTGAGCCAGGCAGTTACACTACGATTCTAAGGGCTGAGAAAACGCGTTTATTTCGGGCTGAAAAACACGTTTTGAAAACTGTGCTGTTCCTGCCCTATAACTTACATGGGGGTGACCAAAGTTGCCAAAACGTGTTTATTTCTGCTGAAAAACACGTTTTGACAATTTCTGATCACTGGGGTGTAGGGCTGACTCAGTGTGCTCTTCTGAGCCAAGCAGTTACACTGTGATTCCAAGTGCTGAAAAAAAGCGTTTATTTCGGGCTGAAAAACACGTTTTGAAAACTGTGCTGTTCCTGCCCTATAACTTACATGGGGTTGACCAAAGTTGCCAAAACGTGTTTATTTCTGCTGAAAAACACGTTTTGACAATTTCTGCACACTGGGGTTAAGGGCTGAGTCAGTGTGCTCTTCTGAGCCAGGCAGTTACACTGCGATTCCAAGGGCTGAGAAAACGCGTTTATTTCGGGCTGAAAAACACGTTTTGAAAACTGTGCTGTTCCTGCCCTATAACTTACATGGGGGTGACCAAAGTTGCCAAAACGTGTTTATTTCTGCTGAAAAACATGTTTTGACAATTTCTGATCACTGGGGTTAAGGGCTGACTCTGTGTGCTCTTCTGAGCCAAGCAGTTACACTGCGATTCTAAGGGCTGAGAAAACGCGTTTATTTCGGGCTGAAAAACACGTTTTGAAAACTGTGCTGTTCCTGCCCTATAACTTACATGGGGGTGACCAAAGTTGCCAAAACGTGTTTATTTCTGCTGAAAAACAAGTTTTGACAATTTCTGATCACTGGGGTTAAGGGCTGAGTCAGTGTGCTCTTCTGAGCCAGGCAGTTACACTGCGATTCCAAGGGCTGAGAAAAAGCGTTTATTTCGGGCTGAAAAACACGTTTTGAAAACTGTGCTGTTCCAGCCATATAACTTACATGGGGGAGACCAAAGTTGCCAAAACGTGTTTATTTCTGCTGAAAAACACGTTTTGACAATTTCTGATCACTGGGGTTAAGGGCTGACTCAGTGTGCTCTTCGGAGCCAGGCAGTTACACTGCGATTCCAAGGGCTGAGAAAAAGCGTTTATTTCGGGCTGAAAAACACGTTTTGAAAACTGTGCTGTTCCTGCCCTATAACTTACATGGGGGTGACCAAAGTTGCCAAAACGTGTTTATTTCTGCTGAAAAACACGTTTTGACAATTTCTGCACACTGGGGTTAAGGGCTGAGTCAGTGTGCTCTTCTGAGCCAGGCAGTTACACTACGATTCTAAGGGCTGAGAAAACGCGTTTATTTCGGGCTGAAAAACACGTTTTGAAAACTGTGCTGTTCCTGCCCTATAACTTACATGGGGGTGACCAAAGTTGCCAAAACGTGTTTATTTCTGCTGAAAAACACGTTTTGACAATTTCTGATCACTGGGATGTAGGGCTGACTCAGTGTGCTCTTCTGAGCCAAGCAGTCACACTGTGATTCCAAGTGCTGAAAAAAAGCGTTTATTTCGGGCTGAAAAACACGTTTTGAAAACTGTGCTGTTCCTGCCATATAACTTACATGGGGTTGACCAAAGTTGCCAAAACGTGTTTATTTCTGCTGAAAAACACGTTTTGACAATTTCTGCACACTGGGGTTAAGGGCTGAGTCAGTGTGCTCTTCTGAGCCAGGCAGTTACACTGCGATTCCAAGGGCTGAGAAAACGCGTTTATTTCGGGCAGAAAAACACGTTTTGAAAACTGTGTTGTTCCTGCCCTATAACTTACATGGGGGTGACCAAAGTTGCCAAAACGTGTTTATTTCTGCTGAAAAACACGTTTTGACAATTTCTGATCACTGGGGTTAAGGGCTGACTCAGTGTGCTCTCTTGAGCCAAGCAGTTACACTGTGATTCCAAGTGCTGAAAAAAGCGTTTATTTCGGGCTGAAAAACACGTTTTGAAAACTGTGCTGTTCCTGCCCTATAACTTACATGGGGTTGACCAAAGTTGCCAAAACGTGTTTATTTCTGCTGAAAAACACGTTTTGACAATTTCTGCACACTGGGGTTAAGGGCTGAGTCAGTGTGCTCTTCTGAGCCAGGCAGTTACACTGCGATTCCAAGGGCTGAGAAAACGCGTTTATTTCGGGCTGAAAAACTCGTTTTGAAAACTGTGTTGTTCCTGCCCTATAACTTACATGGGGGTGACCAAAGTTGCCAAAACGTGTTTATTTCTGCTGAAAAACACGTTTTGACAATTTCTGATCACTGGGGTTAAGGGCTGACTCAGTGTGCTCTTCTGAGCCAAGCAGTTACACTGTGATTCCAAGTGCTGAAAAAAAGCGTTTATTTCGGGCTGAAAAACACGTTTTGAAAACTGTGCTGTTCCTGCCCTATAACTTACATGGGGGTGACCAAAGTTGCCAAAACGTGTTTATTTCTGCTGAAAAACATGTTTTGACAATTTCTGATCACTGGGGTTAAGGGCTGACTCTGTGTGCTCTTCTGAGCCAAGCAGTTACACTGCGATTCTAAGGGCTGAGAAAACGCGTTTATTTCGGGCTGAAAAACACGTTTTGAAAACTGTGCTGTTCCTGCCCTATAACTTACATGGGGGTGACCAAAGTTGCCAAAACGTGTTTATTTCTGCTGAAAAACAAGTTTTGACAATTTCTGATCACTGGGGTTAAGGGCCGAGTCAGTGTGCTCTTCTGAGCCAGGCAGTTACACTGCGATTCCAAGGGCTGAGAAAAAGCGTTTATTTCGGGCTGAAAAACACGTTTTGAAAACTGTGCTGTTCCAGCCATATAACTTACATGGGGGAGACCAAAGTTGCCAAAACGTGTTTATTTCTGCTGAAAAACACGTTTTGACAATTTCTGATCACTGGGGTTAAGGGCTGACTCAGTGTGCTCTTCGGAGCCAGGCAGTTACACTGCGATTCCAAGGGCTGAGAAAAAGCGTTTATTTCGGGCTGAAAAACACGTTTTGAAAACTGTGCTGTTCCTGCCCTATAACTTACATGGGGGTGACCAAAGTTGCCAAAACGTGTTTATTTCTGCTGAAAAACACGTTTTGACAATTTCTGCACACTGGGGTTAAGGGCTGACTCTGTGTGCTCTTCTGAGCCAAGCAGTTACACTGCGATTCTAAGGGCTGAGAAAACGCGTTTATTTCGGGCTGAAAAACACGTTTTGAAAACTGTGCTGTTCCTGCCCTATAACTTACATGGGGGTGACCAAAGTTGCCAAAACGTGTTTATTTCTGCTGAAAAACAAGTTTTGACAATTTCTGAGCACTGGGGTTAAGGGCTGAGTCAGTGTGCTCTTCTGAGCCAGGCAGTTACACTGCGATTCCAAGGGCTGAGAAAAAGCGTTTATTTCGGGCTGAAAAACACGTTTTGAAAACTGTGCTGTTCCAGCCATATAACTTACATGGGGGAGACCAAAGTTGCCAAAACGTGTTTATTTCTGCTGAAAAACACGTTTTGACAATTTCTGATCACTGGGGTTAAGGGCTGACTCAGTGTGCTCTTCTGAGCCAGGCAGTTACACTGCGATTCCAAGGGATGAGAAAAAGCGTTTATTTCGGGCTGAAAAACACGTTTTGAAAACTGTGCTGTTCCTGCCCTATAACTTACATGGGGGTGACCAAAGTTGCCAAAACGTGTTTATTTCTGCTGAAAAACACGTTTTGACAATTTCTGCACACTGGGGTTAAGGGCTGAGTCAGTGTGCTCTTCTGAGCCAGGCAGTTACACTACGATTCTAAGGGCTGAGAAAACGCGTTTATTTCGGGCTGAAAAACACGTTTTGAAAACTGTGCTGTTCCTGCCCTATAACTTACATGGGGGTGACCAAAGTTGCCAAAACGTGTTTATTTCTGCTGAAAAACACGTTTTGACAATTTCTGATCACTGGGGTGTAGGGCTGACTCAGTGTGCTCTTCTGAGCCAAGCAGTTACACTGTGATTCCAAGTGCTGAAAAAAAGCGTTTATTTCGGGCTGAAAAACACGTTTTGAAAACTGTGCTGTTCCTGCCCTATAACTTACATGGGGGTGACCAAAGTTGCCAAAACGTGTTTATTTCTGCTGAAAAACACGTTTTGACAATTTCTGCACACTGGGGTTAAGGGCTGAGTCAGTGTGCTCTTCTGAGCCAGGCAGTTACACTGCGATTCTAAGGGCTGAGAAAACGCGTTTATTTCGGACTGAAAAACACGTTTTGAAAACTGTGCTGTTCCTGCCCTATAACTTACATGGGGGTGACCAAAGTTGCCAAAACGTGTTTATTTCTGCTGAAAAACACGTTTTGACAATTTCTGATCACTGGGGTTAAGGGCTGACTCAGTGTGCTCTTCTGAGCCAAGCAGTTACACTGTGATTCCAAGTGCTGAAAAAAAGCGTTTATTTCGGGCTGAAAAACACGTTTTGAAAACTGTGCTGTTCCTGCCCTATAACTTACATGGGGTTGACCAAAGTTGCCAAAACGTGTTTATTTCTGCTGAAAAACACGTTTTGACAATTTCTGCACACTGGGGTTAAGGGCTGAGTCAGTGTGCTCTTCTGAGCCAGGCAGTTACACTGCGATTCCAAGGGCTGAGAAAACGCGTTTATTTCGGGCAGAAAAACACGTTTTGAAAACTGTGTTGTTCCTGCCCTATAACTTACATGGGGGTGACCAAAGTTGCCAAAACGTGTTTATTTCTGCTGAAAAACACGTTTTGACAATTTCTGATCACTGGGGTTAAGGGCTGACTCAGTGTGCTCTTCTGAGCCAAGCAGTTACACTGTGATTCCAAGTGCTGAAAAAAAGCGTTTATTTCGGGCTGAAAAACACGTTTTGAAAACTGTGCTGTTCCTGCCCTATAACTTACATGGGGGTGACCAAAGTTGCCAAAACGTGTTTATTTCTGCTGAAAAACATGTTTTGACAATTTCTGATCACTGGGGTTAAGGGCTGACTCTGTGTGCTCTTCTGAGCCAAGCAGGTACACTGCGATTCTAAGGGCTGAGAAAACGCGTTTATTTCGGGCTGAAAAACACGTTTTGAAAACTGTGCTGTTCCTGCCCTATAACTTACATGGGGGTGACCAAAATTGCCAAAACGTGTTTATTTCTGCTGAAAAACATGTTTTGACAATTTCTGATCACTGGGGTTAAGGGCTGACTCTGTGTGCTCTTCTGAGCCAGGCAGTTACACTACGATTCTAAGGGCTGAGAAAACGCGTTTATTTCGGGCTGAAAAACACGTTTTGAAAACTGTGCTGTTCCTGCCCTATAACTTACATGGGGGTGACCAAAGTTGCCAAAACGTGTTTATTTCTGCTGAAAAACACGTTTTGACAATTTCTGATCACTGGGGTGTAGGGCTGACTCAGTGTGCTCTTCTGAGCCAAGCAGTTACACTGTGATTCCAAGTGCTGAAAAAAAGCGTTTATTTCGGGCTGAAAAACACGTTTTGAAAACTGTGCTGTTCCTGCCCTATAACTTACATGGGGTTGACCAAAGTTGCCAAAACGTGTTTATTTCTGCTGAAAAACACGTTTTGACAATTTCTGCACACTGGGGTTAAGGGCTGAGTCAGTGTGCTCTTCTGAGCCAGGCAGTTACACTGCGATTCCAAGGGCTGAGAAAACGCGTTTATTTCGGGCTGAAAAACACGTTTTGAAAACTGTGCTGTTCCTGCCCTATAACTTACATGGGGGTGACCAAAGTTGCCAAAACGTGTTTATTTCTGCTGAAAAACATGTTTTGACAATTTCTGATCACTGGGGTTAAGGGCTGACTCTGTGTGCTCTTCTGAGCCAAGCAGTTACACTGCGATTCTAAGGGCTGAGAAAACGCGTTTATTTCGGGCTGAAAAACACGTTTTGAAAACTGTGCTGTTCCTGCCCTATAACTTACATGGGGGTGACCAAAGTTGCCAAAACGTGTTTATTTCTGCTGAAAAACAAGTTTTGACAATTTCTGATCACTGGGGTTAAGGGCTGAGTCAGTGTGCTCTTCTGAGCCAGGCAGTTACACTGCGATTCCAAGGGCTGAGAAAAAGCGTTTATTTCGGGCTGAAAAACACGTTTTGAAAACTGTGCTGTTCCAGCCATATAACTTACATGGGGGAGACCAAAGTTGCCAAAACGTGTTTATTTCTGCTGAAAAACACGTTTTGACAATTTCTGATCACTGGGGTTAAGGGCTGACTCAGTGTGCTCTTCGGAGCCAGGCAGTTACACTGCGATTCCAAGGGCTGAGAAAAAGCGTTTATTTCGGGCTGAAAAACACGTTTTGAAAACTGTGCTGTTCCTGCCCTATAACTTACATGGGGGTGACCAAAGTTGCCAAAACGTGTTTATTTCTGCTGAAAAACACGTTTTGACAATTTCTGCACACTGGGGTTAATGGCTGAGTCAGTGTGCTCTTCTGAGCCAGGCAGTTACACTACGATTCTAAGGGCTGAGAAAACGCGTTTATTTCGGGCTGAAAAACACGTTTTGAAAACTGTGCTGTTCCTGCCCTATAACTTACATGGGGGTGACCAAAGTTGCCAAAACGTGTTTATTTCTGCTGAAAAACACGTTTTGACAATTTCTGCACACTGGGGTTAAGGGCTGAGTCAGTGTGCTCTTCTGAGCCAGGCAGTTACACTACGATTCTAAGGGCTGAGAAAACGCGTTTATTTCGGGCTGAAAAACACGTTTTGAAAACTGTGCTGTTCCTGCCCTATAACTTACATGGGGGTGACCAAAGTTGCCAAAACGTGTTTATTTCTGCTGAAAAACACGTTTTGACAATTTCTGATCACTGGGGTGTAGGGCTGACTCAGTGTGCTCTTCTGAGCCAAGCAGTTACACTGTGATTCCAAGTGCTGAAAAAAAGCGTTTATTTCGGGCTGAAAAACACGTTTTGAAAACTGTGCTGTTCCTGCCCTATAACTTACATGGGGTTGACCAAAGTTGCCAAAACGTGTTTATTTCTGCTGAAAAACACGTTTTGACAATTTCTGCACACTGGGGTTAAGGGCTGAGTCAGTGTGCTCTTCTGAGCCAGGCAGTTACACTGCGATTCCAAGGGCTGAGAAAACGCGTTTATTTCGGGCTGAAAAACACGTTTTGAAAACTGTGCTGTTCCTGCCCTATAACTTACATGGGGGTGACCAAAGTTGCCAAAACGTGTTTATTTCTGCTGAAAAACATGTTTTGACAATTTCTGATCACTGGGGTTAAGGGCTGACTCTGTGTGCTCTTCTGAGCCAAGCAGTTACACTGCGATTCTAAGGGCTGAGAAAACGCGTTTATTTCGGGCTGAAAAACACGTTTTGAAAACTGTGCTGTTCCTGCCCTATAACTTACATGGGGGTGACCAAAGTTGCCAAAACGTGTTTATTTCTGCTGAAAAACAAGTTTTGACAATTTCTGATCACTGGGGTTAAGGGCTGAGTCAGTGTGCTCTTCTGAGCCAGGCAGTTACACTGCGATTCCAAGGGCTGAGAAAAAGCGTTTATTTCGGGCTGAAAAACACGTTTTGAAAACTGTGCTGTTCCAGCCATATAACTTACATGGGGGTGACCAAAGTTGCCAAAACGTGTTTATTTCTGCTGAAAAACACGTTTTGACAATTTCTGATCACTGGGGTTAAGGGCTGACTCAGTGTGCTCTCTTGAGCCAAGCAGTTACACTGTGATTCCAAGTGCTGAAAAAAGCGTTTATTTCGGGCTGAAAAACACGTTTTGAAAACTGTGCTGTTCCTGCCCTATAACTTACATGGGGTTGACCAAAGTTGCCAAAACGTGTTTATTTCTGCTGAAAAACACGTTTTGACAATTTCTGCACACTGGGGTTAAGGGCTGAGTCAGTGTGCTCTTCTGAGCCAGGCAGTTACACTGCGATTCCAAGGGCTGAGAAAACGCGTTTATTTCGGGCTGAAAAACTCGTTTTGAAAACTGTGTTGTTCCTGCCCTATAACTTACATGGGGGTGACCAAAGTTGCCAAAACGTGTTTATTTCTGCTGAAAAACACGTTTTGACAATTTCTGATCACTGGGGTTAAGGGCTGACTCAGTGTGCTCTTCTGAGCCAAGCAGTTACACTGTGATTCCAAGTGCTGAAAAAAAGCGTTTATTTCGGGCTGAAAAACACGTTTTGAAAACTGTGCTGTTCCTGCCCTATAACTTACATGGGGGTGACCAAAGTTGCCAAAACGTGTTTATTTCTGCTGAAAAACATGTTTTGACAATTTCTGATCACTGGGGTTAAGGGCTGACTCTGTGTGCTCTTCTGAGCCAAGCAGTTACACTGCGATTCTAAGGGCTGAGAAAACGCGTTTATTTCGGGCTGAAAAACACGTTTTGAAAACTGTGCTGTTCCTGCCCTATAACTTACATGGGGGTGACCAAAGTTGCCAAAACGTGTTTATTTCTGCTGAAAAACAAGTTTTGACAATTTCTGATCACTGGGGTTAAGGGCCGAGTCAGTGTGCTCTTCTGAGCCAAGCAGTTACACTGTGATTCCAAGTGCTGAAAAAAAGCGTTTATTTCGAGCTGAAAAACACGTTTTGAAAACTGTGCTGTTCCTGCCCTATAACTTACATGGGGTTGACCAAAGTTGCCAAAACGTGTTTATTTCTGCTGAAAAACACGTTTTGACAATTTCTGCACACTGGGGTTAAGGGCTGAGTCAGTGTGCTCTTCTGAGCCAGGCAGTTACACTGCGATTCCAAGGGCTGAGAAAACGCGTTTATTTCGGGCTGAAAAACACGTTTTGAAAACTGTGTTGTTCCTGCCCTATAACTTACATGGGGGTGACCAAAGTTGCCAAAACGTGTTTATTTCTGCTGAAAAACACGTTTTGACAATTTCTGATCACTGGGGTTAAGGGCTGACTCAGTGTGCTCTTCTGAGCCAAGCAGTTACACTGTGATTCCAAGTGCTGAAAAAAAGCGTTTATTTCGGGCTGAAAAACACGTTTTGAAAACTGTGCTGTTCCTGCCCTATAACTTACATGGGGGTGACCAAAGTTGCCAAAACGTGTTTATTTCTGCTGAAAAACACGTTTTGACAATTTCTGATCACTGGGGTGTAGGGCTGACTCAGTGTGCTCTTCTGAGCCAAGCAGTTACACTGTGATTCCAAGTGCTGAAAAAAAGCGTTTATTTCGGGCTGAAAAACACGTTTTGAAAACTGTGCTGTTCCTGCCCTATAACTTACATGGGGGTGACCAAAGTTGCCAAAACGTGTTTATTTCTGCTGAAAAACACGTTTTGACAATTTCTGCACACTGGGGTTAAGGGCTGAGTCAGTGTGCTCTTCTGAGCCAGGCAGTTACACTGCGATTCTAAGGGCTGAGAAAACGCGTTTATTTCGGGCTGAAAAACACGTTTTGAAAACTGTGCTGTTCCTGCCCTATAACTTACATGGGGGTGACCAAAGTTGCCAAAACGTGTTTATTTCTGCTGAAAAACACGTTTTGACAATTTCTGATCACTGGGGTTAAGGGCTGACTCAGTGTGCTCTTCTGAGCCAAGCAGTTACACTGTGATTCCAAGTGCTGAAAAAAAGCGTTTATTTCGGGCTGAAAAACACGTTTTGAAAACTGTGCTGTTCCTGCCCTATAACTTACATGGGGTTGACCAAAGTTGCCAAAACGTGTTTATTTCTGCTGAAAAACACGTTTTGACAATTTCTGCACACTGGGGTTAAGGGCTGAGTCAGTGTGCTCTTCTGAGCCAGGCAGTTACACTGCGATTCCAAGGGCTGAGAAAACGCGTTTATTTCGGGCAGAAAAACACGTTTTGAAAACTGTGTTGTTCCTGCCCTATAACTTACATGGGGGTGACCAAAGTTGCCAAAACGTGTTTATTTCTGCTGAAAAACACGTTTTGACAATTTCTGATCACTGGGGTTAAGGGCTGACTCAGTGTGCTCTTCTGAGCCAAGCAGTTACACTGTGATTCCAAGTGCTGAAAAAAAGCGTTTATTTCGGGCTGAAAAACACGTTTTGAAAACTGTGCTGTTCCTGCCCTATAACTTACATGGGGGTGACCAAAGTTGCCAAAACGTGTTTATTTCTGCTGAAAAACATGTTTTGACAATTTCTGATCACTGGGGTTAAGGGCTGACTCTGTGTGCTCTTCTGAGCCAAGCAGTTACACTGCGATTCTAAGGGCTGAGAAAAAGCGTTTATTTCGGGCTGAAAAACACGTTTTGAAAACTGTGCTGTTCCTGCCCTATAACTTACATGGGGGTGACCAAAGTTGCCAAAACGTGTTTATTTCTGCTGAAAAACAAGTTTTGACAATTTCTGATCACTGGGGTTAAGGGCTGAGTCAGTGTGCTCTTCTGAGCCAGGCAGTTACACTGCGATTCCAAGGGCTGAGAAAAAGCGTTTATTTCGGGCTGAAAAACACGTTTTGAAAACTGTGCTGTTCCAGCCATATAACTTACATGGGGGAGACCAAAGTTGCCAAAACGTGTTTATTTCTGCTGAAAAACACGTTTTGACAATTTCTGATCACTGGGGTTAAGGGCTGACTCAGTGTGCTCTTCGGAGCCAGGCAGTTACACTGCGATTCCAAGGGCTGAGAAAAAGCGTTTATTTCGGGCTGAAAAACACGTTTTGAAAACTGTGCTGTTCCTGCCCTATAACTTACATGGGGGTGACCAAAGTTGCCAAAACGTGTTTATTTCTGCTGAAAAACACGTTTTGACAATTTCTGCACACTGGGGTTAAGGGCTGAGTCAGTGTGCTCTTCTGAGCCAGGCAGTTACACTGCGATTCTAAGGGCTGAGAAAACGCGTTTATTTCGGGCTGAAAAACACGTTTTGAAAACTGTGTTGTTCCTGCCCTATAACTTACATGGGGGTGACCAAAGTTGCCAAAACGTGTTTATTTCTGCTGAAAAACACGTTTTGACAATTTCTGATCACTGGGGTTAAGGGCTGACTCAGTGTGCTCTTCTGAGCCAAGCAGTTACACTGTGATTCCAAGTGCTGAAAAAAAGCGTTTATTTCGGGCTGAAAAACACGTTTTGAAAACTGTGCTGTTCCTGCCCTATAACTTACATGGGGGTGACCAAAGTTGCCAAAACGTGTTTATTTCTGCTGAAAAACACGTTTTGACAATTTCTGATCACTGGGGTGTAGGGCTGACTCAGTGTGCTCTTCTGAGCCAAGCAGTTACACTGTGATTCCAAGTGCTGAAAAAAAGCGTTTATTTCGGGCTGAAAAACACGTTTTGAAAACTGTGCTGTTCCTGCCCTATAACTTACATGGGGGTGACCAAAGTTGCCAAAACGTGTTTATTTCTGCTGAAAAACACGTTTTGACAATTTCTGCACACTGGGGTTAAGGGCTGAGTCAGTGTGCTCTTCTGAGCCAGGCAGTTACACTGCGATTCTAAGGGCTGAGAAAACGCGTTTATTTCGGGCTGAAAAACACGTTTTGAAAACTGTGCTGTTCCTGCCCTATAACTTACATGGGGGTGACCAAAGTTGCCAAAACGTGTTTATTTCTGCTGAAAAACACGTTTTGACAATTTCTGATCACTGGGGTTAAGGGCTGACTCAGTGTGCTCTTCTGAGCCAAGCAGTTACACTGTGATTCCAAGTGCTGAAAAAAAGCGTTTATTTCGGGCTGAAAAACACGTTTTGAAAACTGTGCTGTTCCTGCCCTATAACTTACATGGGGTTGACCAAAGTTGCCAAAACGTGTTTATTTCTGCTGAAAAACACGTTTTGACAATTTCTGCACACTGGGGTTAAGGGCTGAGTCAGTGTGCTCTTCTGAGCCAGGCAGTTACACTGCGATTCCAAGGGCTGAGAAAACGCGTTTATTTCGGGCAGAAAAACACGTTTTGAAAACTGTGTTGTTCCTGCCCTATAACTTACATGGGGGTGACCAAAGTTGCCAAAACGTGTTTATTTCTGCTGAAAAACACGTTTTGACAATTTCTGATCACTGGGGTTAAGGGCTGACTCAGTGTGCTCTTCTGAGCCAAGCAGTTACACTGTGATTCCAAGTGCTGAAAAAAAGCGTTTATTTCGGGCTGAAAAACACGTTTTGAAAACTGTGCTGTTCCTGCCCTATAACTTACATGGGGTTGACCAAAGTTGCCAAAACGTGTTTATTTCTGCTGAAAAACACGTTTTGACAATTTCTGCACACTGGGGTTAAGGGCTGAGTCAGTGTGCTCTTCTGAGCCAGGCAGTTACACTGCGATTCCAAGGGCTGAGAAAACGCGTTTATTTCGGGCAGAAAAACACGTTTTGAAAACTGTGTTGTTCCTGCCCTATAACTTACATGGGGGTGACCAAAGTTGCCAAAACGTGTTTATTTCTGCTGAAAAACACGTTTTGACAATTTCTGATCACTGGGGTTAAGGGCTGACTCAGTGTGCTCTTCTGAGCCAAGCAGTTACACTGTGATTCCAAGTGCTGAAAAAAAGCGTTTATTTCGGGCTGAAAAACACGTTTTGAAAACTGTGCTGTTCCTGCCCTATAACTTACATGGGGGTGACCAAAGTTGCCAAAACGTGTTTATTTCTGCTGAAAAACATGTTTTGACAATTTCTGATCACTGGGGTTAAGGGCTGACTCTGTGTGCTCTTCTGAGCCAAGCAGTTACACTGCGATTCTAAGGGCTGAGAAAACGCGTTTATTTCGGGCTGAAAAACACGTTTTGAAAACTGTGCTGTTCCTGCCCTATAACTTACATGGGGGTGACCAAAGTTGCCAAAACGTGTTTATTTCTGCTGAAAAACATGTTTTGACAATTTCTGATCACTGGGGTTAAGGGCTGACTCTGTGTGCTCTTCTGAGCCAGGCAGTTACACTACGATTCTAAGGGCTGAGAAAACGCGTTTATTTCGGGCTGAAAAACACGTTTTGAAAACTGTGCTGTTCCTGCCCTATAACTTACATGGGGGTGACCAAAGTTGCCAAAACGTGTTTATTTCTGCTGAAAAACAAGTTTTGACAATTTCTGATCACTGGGGTTAAGGGCTGAGTCAGTGTGCTCTTCTGAGCCAGGCAGTTACACTGCGATTCCAAGGGCTGAGAAAAAGCGTTTATTTCGGGCTGAAAAACACGTTTTGAAAACTGTGCTGTTCCAGCCATATAACTTACATGGGGGAGACCAAAGTTGCCAAAACGTGTTTATTTCTGCTGAAAAACACGTTTTGACAATTTCTGATCACTGGGGTTAAGGGCTGACTCAGTGTGCTCTTCGGAGCCAGGCAGTTACACTGCGATTCCAAGGGCTGAGAAAAAGCGTTTATTTCGGGCTGAAAAACACGTTTTGAAAACTGTGCTGTTCCTGCCCTATAACTTACATGGGGGAGACCAAAGTTGCCAAAACGTGTTTATTTCTGCTGAAAAACACGTTTTGACAATTTCTGCACACTGGGGTTAAGGGCTGAGTCAGTGTGCTCTTCTGAGCCAGGCAGTTACACTGCGATTCTAAGGGCTGAGAAAACGCGTTTATTTCGGGCTGAAAAACACGTTTTGAAAACTGTGCTGTTCCTGCCCTATAACTTACATGGGGGTGACCAAAGTTGCCAAAACGTGTTTATTTCTGCTGAAAAACACGTTTTGACAATTTCTGATCACTGGGGTTAAGGGCTGACTCAGTGTGCTTCTCTGAGCCAAGCAGTTACACTGTTATTCCAAGTGCTGATGAAAAGCGTTTATTTCGGGCTGAAAAACACGTTTTGAAAACTGTGCTGTTCCTGCCCTATAACTTACATGGGGTTGACCAAAGTTGCCAAAACGTGTTTATTTCTGCTGAAAAACACGTTTTGACAATTTCTGCACACTGGGGTTAAGGGCTGAGTCAGTGTGCTCTTCTGAGCCAGGCAGTTACACTGCGATTCCAAGGGCTGAGAAAACGCGTTTATTTCGGGCTGAAAAACACGTTTTGAAAACTGTGTTGTTCCTGCCCTATAACTTACATGGGGGTGACCAAAGTTGCCAAAACGTGTTTATTTCTGCTGAAAAACACGTTTTGACAATTTCTGATCACTGGGGTGTAGGGCTGACTCAGTGTGCTCTTCTGAGCCAAGCAGTTACACTGTGATTCCAAGTGCTGAAAAAAAGCGTTTATTTCGGGCTGAAAAACACGTTTTGAAAACTGTGCTGTTCCTGCCCTATAACTTACATGGGGGTGACCAAAGTTGCCAAAACGTGTTTATTTCTGCTGAAAAACACGTTTTGACAATTTCTGCACACTGGGGTTAAGGGCTGAGTCAGTGTGCTCTTCTGAGCCAGGCAGTTACACTGCGATTCTAAGGGCTGAGAAAACGCGTTTATTTCGGGCTGAAAAACACGTTTTGAAAACTGTGCTGTTCCTGCCCTATAACTTACATGGGGGTGACCAAAGTTGCCAAAACGTGTTTATTTCTGCTGAAAAACACGTTTTGACAATTTCTGATCACTGGGGTTAAGGGCTGACTCAGTGTGCTCTTCTGAGCCAAGCAGTTACACTGTGATTCCAAGTGCTGAAAAAAAGCGTTTATTTCGGGCTGAAAAACACGTTTTGAAAACTGTGCTGTTCCTGCCCTATAACTTACATGGGGTTGACCAAAGTTGACAAAACGTGTTTATTTCTGCTGAAAAACACGTTTTGACAATTTCTGCACACTGGGGTTAAGGGCTGAGTCAGTGTGCTCTTCTGAGCCAGGCAGTTACACTGCGATTCCAAGGGCTGAGAAAACGCGTTTATTTCGGGCAGAAAAACACGTTTTGAAAACTGTGTTGTTCCTGCCCTATAACTTACATGGGGGTGACCAAAGTTGCCAAAACGTGTTTATTTCTGCTGAAAAACACGTTTTGACAATTTCTGATCACTGGGGTTAAGGGCTGAGTCAGTGTGCTCTTCTGAGCCAAGCAGTTACACTGTGATTCCAAGTGCTGAAAAAAAGCGTTTATTTCGGGCTGAAAAACACGTTTTGAAAACTGTGCTGTTCCTGCCCTATAACTTACATGGGGGTGACCAAAGTTGCCAAAACGTGTTTATTTCTGCTGAAAAACATGTTTTGACAATTTCTGATCACTGGGGTTAAGGGCTGACTCTGTGTGCTCTTCTGAGCCAAGCAGTTACACTGCGATTCTAAGGGCTGAGAAAACGCGTTTATTTCGGGCTGAAAAACACGTTTTGAAAACTGTGCTGTTCCTGCCCTATAACTTACATGGGGGTGACCAAAGTTGCCAAAACGTGTTTATTTCTGCTGAAAAACATGTTTTGACAATTTCTGATCACTGGGGTTAAGGGCTGACTCTGTGTGCTCTTCTGAGCCAGGCAGTTACACTACGATTCTAAGGGCTGAGAAAACGCGTTTATTTCGGGCTGAAAAACACGTTTTGAAAACTGTGCTGTTCCTGCCCTATAACTTACATGGGGGTGACCAAAGTTGCCAAAACGTGTTTATTTCTGCTGAAAAACACGTTTTGACAATTTCTGATCACTGGGGTGTAGGGCTGACTCAGTGTGCTCTTCTGAGCCAAGCAGTTACACTGTGATTCCAAGTGCTGAAAAAAAGCGTTTATTTCGGGCTGAAAAACACGTTTTGAAAACTGTGCTGTTCCTGCCCTATAACTTACATGGGGTTGACCAAAGTTGCCAAAACGTGTTTATTTCTGCTGAAAAACACGTTTTGACAATTTCTGCACACTGGGGTTAAGGGCTGAGTCAGTGTGCTCTTCTGAGCCAGGCAGTTACACTGCGATTCCAAGGGCTGAGAAAACGCGTTTATTTCGGGCTGAAAAACACGTTTTGAAAACTGTGTTGTTCCTGCCCTATAACTTACATGGGGGTGACCAAAGTTGCCAAAACGTGTTTATTTCTGCTGAAAAACACGTTTTGACAATTTCTGATCACTGGGGTTAAGGGCTGACTCAGTGTGCTCTTCTGAGCCAAGCAGTTACACTGTGATTCCAAGTGCTGAAAAAAAGCGTTTATTTCGGGCTGAAAAACACGTTTTGAAAACTGTGCTGTTCCTGCCCTATAACTTACATGGGGGTGACCAAAGTTGCCAAAACGTGTTTATTTCTGCTGAAAAACACGTTTTGACAATTTCTGCACACTGGGGTTAAGGGCTGAGTCAGTGTGCTCTTCTGAGCCAGGCAGTTACACTGCGATTCTAAGGGCTGAGAAAACGCGTTTATTTCGGGCTGAAAAACACGTTTTGAAAACTGTGCTGTTCCTGCCCTATAACTTACATGGGGGTGACCAAAGTTGCCAAAACGTGTTTATTTCTGCTGAAAAACACGTTTTGACAATTTCTGATCACTGGGGTTAAGGGCTGACTCAGTGTGCTCTTCTGAGCCAAGCAGTTACACTGTGATTCCAAGTGCTGAAAAAAAGCGTTTATTTCGGGCTGAAAAACACGTTTTGAAAACTGTGCTGTTCCTGCCCTATAACTTACATGGGGTTGACCAAAGTTGCCAAAACGTGTTTATTTCTGCTGAAAAACACGTTTTGACAATTTCTGCACACTGGGGTTAAGGGCTGAGTCAGTGTGCTCTTCTGAGCCAGGCAGTTACACTGCGATTCCAAGGGCTGAGAAAACGCGTTTATTTCGGGCAGAAAAACACGTTTTGAAAACTGTGTTGTTCCTGCCCTATAACTTACATGGGGGTGACCAAAGTTGCCAAAACGTGTTTATTTCTGCTGAAAAACACGTTTTGACAATTTCTGATCACTGGGGTTAAGGGCTGACTCAGTGTGCTCTTCTGAGCCAAGCAGTTACACTGTGATTCCAAGTGCTGAAAAAAAGCGTTTATTTCGGGCTGAAAAACACGTTTTGAAAACTGTGCTGTTCCTGCCCTATAACTTACATGGGGGTGACCAAAGTTGCCAAAACGTGTTTATTTCTGCTGAAAAACATGTTTTGACAATTTCTGATCACTGGGGTTAAGGGCTGACTCTGTGTGCTCTTCTGAGCCAAGCAGTTACACTGCGATTCTAAGGGCTGAGAAAACGCGTTTATTTCGGGCTGAAAAACACGTTTTGAAAACTGTGCTGTTCCTGCCCTATAACTTACATGGGGGTGACCAAAGTTGCCAAAACGTGTTTATTTCTGCTGAAAAACATGTTTTGACAATTTCTGATCACTGGGGTTAAGGGCTGACTCTGTGTGCTCTTCTGAGCCAGGCAGTTACACTACGATTCTAAGGGCTGAGAAAACGCGTTTATTTCGGGCTGAAAAACACGTTTTGAAAACTGTGCTGTTCCTGCCCTATAACTTACATGGGGGTGACCAAAGTTGCCAAAACGTGTTTATTTCTGCTGAAAAACAAGTTTTGACAATTTCTGATCACTGGGGTTAAGGGCTGAGTCAGTGTGCTCTTCTGAGCCAGGCAGTTACACTGCGATTCCAAGGGCTGAGAAAAAGCGTTTATTTCGGGCTGAAAAACACGTTTTGAAAACTGTGCTGTTCCAGCCATATAACTTACATGGGGGAGACCAAAGTTGCCAAAACGTGTTTATTTCTGCTGAAAAACACGTTTTGACAATTTCTGATCACTGGGGTTAAGGGCTGACTCAGTGTGCTCTTCGGAGCCAGGCAGTTACACTGCGATTCCAAGGGCTGAGAAAAAGCGTTTATTTCGGGCTGAAAAACACGTTTTGAAAACTGTGCTGTTCCTGCCCTATAACTTACATGGGGGTGACCAAAGTTGCCAAAACGTGTTTATTTCTGCTGAAAAACACGTTTTGACAATTTCTGCACACTGGGGTTAAGGGCTGAGTCAGTGTGCTCTTCTGAGCCAGGCAGTTACACTGCGATTCTAAGGGCTGAGAAAACGCGTTTATTTCGGGCTGAAAAACACGTTTTGAAAACTGTGCTGTTCCTGCCCTATAACTTACATGGGGGTGACCAAAGTTGCCAAAACGTGTTTATTTCTGCTGAAAAACACGTTTTGACAATTTCTGATCACTGGGGTTAAGGGCTGACTCAGTGTGCTTCTCTGAGCCAAGCAGTTACACTGTTATTCCAAGTGCTGATGAAAAGCGTTTATTTCGGGCTGAAAAACACGTTTTGAAAACTGTGCTGTTCCTGCCCTATAACTTACATGGGGTTGACCAAAGTTGCCAAAACGTGTTTATTTCTGCTGAAAAACACGTTTTGACAATTTCTGCACACTGGGGTTAAGGGCTGAGTCAGTGTGCTCTTCTGAGCCAGGCAGTTACACTGCGATTCCAAGGGCTGAGAAAACGCGTTTATTTCGGGCTGAAAAACACGTTTTGAAAACTGTGTTGTTCCTGCCCTATAACTTACATGGGGGTGACCAAAGTTGCCAAAACGTGTTTATTTCTGCTGAAAAACACGTTTTGACAATTTCTGATCACTGGGGTGTAGGGCTGACTCAGTGTGCTCTTCTGAGCCAAGCAGTTACACTGTGATTCCAAGTGCTGAAAAAAAGCGTTTATTTCGGGCTGAAAAACACGTTTTGAAAACTGTGCTGTTCCTGCCCTATAACTTACATGGGGGTGACCAAAGTTGCCAAAACGTGTTTATTTCTGCTGAAAAACACGTTTTGACAATTTCTGCACACTGGGGTTAAGGGCTGAGTCAGTGTGCTCTTCTGAGCCAGGCAGTTACACTGCGATTCTAAGGGCTGAGAAAACGCGTTTATTTCGGGCTGAAAAACACGTTTTGAAAACTGTGCTGTTCCTGCCCTATAACTTACATGGGGGTGACCAAAGTTGCCAAAACGTGTTTATTTCTGCTGAAAAACACGTTTTGACAATTTCTGATCACTGGGGTTAAGGGCTGACTCAGTGTGCTCTTCTGAGCCAAGCAGTTACACTGTGATTCCAAGTGCTGAAAAAAAGCGTTTATTTCGGGCTGAAAAACACGTTTTGAAAACTGTGCTGTTCCTGCCCTATAACTTACATGGGGTTGACCAAAGTTGCCAAAACGTGTTTATTTCTGCTGAAAAACACGTTTTGACAATTTCTGCACACTGGGGTTAAGGGCTGAGTCAGTGTGCTCTTCTGAGCCAGGCAGTTACACTGCGATTCCAAGGGCTGAGAAAACGCGTTTATTTCGGGCAGAAAAACACGTTTTGAAAACTGTGTTGTTCCTGCCCTATAACTTACATGGGGGTGACCAAAGTTGCCAAAACGTGTTTATTTCTGCTGAAAAACACGTTTTGACAATTTCTGATCACTGGGGTTAAGGGCTGACTCAGTGTGCTCTTCTGAGCCAAGCAGTTACACTGTGATTCCAAGTGCTGAAAAAAAGCGTTTATTTCGGGCTGAAAAACACGTTTTGAAAACTGTGCTGTTCCTGCCCTATAACTTACATGGGGGTGACCAAAGTTGCCAAAACGTGTTTATTTCTGCTGAAAAACATGTTTTGACAATTTCTGATCACTGGGGTTAAGGGCTGACTCTGTGTGCTCTTCTGAGCCAAGCAGTTACACTGCGATTCTAAGGGCTGAGAAAACGCGTTTATTTCGGGCTGAAAAACACGTTTTGAAAACTGTGCTGTTCCTGCCCTATAACTTACATGGGGGTGACCAAAGTTGCCAAAACGTGTTTATTTCTGCTGAAAAACATGTTTTGACAATTTCTGATCACTGGGGTTAAGGGCTGACTCTGTGTGCTCTTCTGAGCCAGGCAGTTACACTACGATTCTAAGGGCTGAGAAAACGCGTTTATTTCGGGCTGAAAAACACGTTTTGAAAACTGTGCTGTTCCTGCCCTATAACTTACATGGGGGTGACCAAAGTTGCCAAAACGTGTTTATTTCTGCTGAAAAACACGTTTTGACAATTTCTGATCACTGGGGTGTAGGGCTGACTCAGTGTGCTCTTCTGAGCCAAGCAGTTACACTGTGATTCCAAGTGCTGAAAAAAAGCGTTTATTTCGGGCTGAAAAACACGTTTTGAAAACTGTGCTGTTCCTGCCCTATAACTTACATGGGGTTGACCAAAGTTGCCAAAACGTGTTTATTTCTGCTGAAAAACACGTTTTGACAATTTCTGCACACTGGGGTTAAGGGCTGAGTCAGTGTGCTCTTCTGAGCCAGGCAGTTACACTGCGATTCCAAGGGCTGAGAAAACGCGTTTATTTCGGGCTGAAAAACACGTTTTGAAAACTGTGTTGTTCCTGCCCTATAACTTACATGGGGGTGACCAAAGTTGCCAAAACGTGTTTATTTCTGCTGAAAAACACGTTTTGACAATTTCTGATCACTGGGGTTAAGGGCTGACTCAGTGTGCTCTTCTGAGCCAAGCAGTTACACTGTGATTCCAAGTGCTGAAAAAAAGCGTTTATTTCGGGCTGAAAAACACGTTTTGAAAACTGTGCTGTTCCTGCCCTATAACTTACATGGGGGTGACCAAAGTTGCCAAAACGTGTTTATTTCTGCTGAAAAACATGTTTTGACAATTTCTGATCACTGGGGTTAAGGGCTGACTCTGTGTGCTCTTCTGAGCCAAGCAGTTACACTGCGATTCTAAGGGCTGAGAAAACGCGTTTATTTCGGGCTGAAAAACACGTTTTGAAAACTGTGCTGTTCCTGCCCTATAACTTACATGGGGGTGACCAAAGTTGCCAAAACGTGTTTATTTCTGCTGAAAAACATGTTTTGACAATTTCTGATCACTGGGGTTAAGGGCTGACTCTGTGTGCTCTTCTGAGCCAAGCAGTTACACTGCGATTCTAAGGGCTGAGAAAACGCGTTTATTTCGGGCTGAAAAACACGTTTTGAAAACTGTGCTGTTCCTGCCCTATAACTTACATGGGGGTGACCAAAGTTGCCAAAACGTGTTTATTTCTGCTGAAAAACAAGTTTTGACAATTTCTGATCACTGGGGTTAAGGGCTGAGTCAGTGTGCTCTTCTGAGCCAGGCAGTTACACTGCGATTCCAAGGGCTGAGAAAAAGCGTTTATTTCGGGCTGAAAAACACGTTTTGAAAACTGTGCTGTTCCAGCCATATAACTTACATGGGGGAGACCAAAGTTGCCAAAACGTGTTTATTTCTGCTGAAAAACACGTTTTGACAATTTCTGATCACTGGGGTTAAGGGCTGACTCAGTGTGCTCTTCGGAGCCAGGCAGTTACACTGCGATTCCAAGGGCTGAGAAAAAGCGTTTATTTCGGGCTGAAAAACACGTTTTGAAAACTGTGCTGTTCCTGCCCTATAACTTACATGGGGGTGACCAAAGTTGCCAAAACGTGTTTATTTCTGCTGAAAAACACGTTTTGACAATTTCTGCACACTGGGGTTAAGGGCTGAGTCAGTGTGCTCTTCTGAGCCAGGCAGTTACACTGCGATTCTAAGGGCTGAGAAAACGCGTTTATTTCGGGCTGAAAAACACGTTTTGAAAACTGTGCTGTTCCTGCCCTATAACTTACATGGGGGTGACCAAAGTTGCCAAAACGTGTTTATTTCTGCTGAAAAACAAGTTTTGACAATTTCTGATCACTGGGGTTAAGGGCTGAGTCAGTGTGCTCTTCTGAGCCAGGCAGTTACACTGCGATTCCAAGGGCTGAGAAAAAGCGTTTATTTCGGGCTGAAAAACACGTTTTGAAAACTGTGCTGTTCCAGCCATATAACTTACATGGGGGAGACCAAAGTTGCCAAAACGTGTTTATTTCTGCTGAAAAACACGTTTTGACAATTTCTGATAACTGGGGTTAAGGGCTGACTCAGTGTGCTCTTCGGAGCCAGGCAGTTACACTGCGATTCCAAGGGCTGAGAAAAAGCGTTTATTTCGGGCTGAAAAACACGTTTTGAAAACTGTGCTGTTCCTGCCCTATAACTTACATGGGGGTGACCAAAGTTGCCAAAACGTGTTTATTTCTGCTGAAAAACACGTTTTGACAATTTCTGCACACTGGGGTTAAGGGCTGAGTCAGTGTGCTCTTCTGAGCCAGGCAGTTACACTGCGATTCTAAGGGCTGAGAAAACGCGTTTATTTCGGGCTGAAAAACACGTTTTGAAAACTGTGTTGTTCCTGCCCTATAACTTACATGGGGGTGACCAAAGTTGCCAAAACGTGTTTATTTCTGCTGAAAAACACGTTTTGACAATTTCTGATCACTGGGGTTAAGGGCTGACTCAGTGTGCTTCTCTGAGCCAAGCAGTTACACTGTTATTCCAAGTGCTGATGAAAAGCGTTTATTTCGGGCTGAAAAACACGTTTTGAAAACTGTGCTGTTCCTGCCCTATAACTTACATGGGGTTGACCAAAGTTGCCAAAACGTGTTTATTTCTGCTGAAAAACACGTTTTGACAATTTCTGCACACTGGGGTTAAGGACTGAGTCAGTGTGCTCTTCTGAGCCAGGCAGTTACACTGCGATTCCAAGGGCTGAGAAAACGCGTTTATTTCGGGCTGAAAAACACGTTTTGAAAACTGTGTTGTTCCTGCCCTATAACTTACATGGGGGTGACCAAAGTTGCCAAAACGTGTTTATTTCTGCTGAAAAACACGTTTTGACAATTTCTGATCACTGGGGTTAAGGGCTGACTCAGTGTGCTCTTCTGAGCCAAGCAGTTACACTGTGATTCCAAGTGCTGAAAAAAAGCGTTTATTTCGGGCTGAAAAACACGTTTTGAAAACTGTGCTGTTCCTGCCCTATAACTTACATGGGGGTGACCAAAGTTGCCAAAACGTGTTTATTTCTGCTGAAAAAGACGTTTTGACAATTTCTGATCACTGGGGTGTAGGGCTGACTCAGTGTGCTCTTCTGAGCCAAGCAGTTACACTGTGATTCCAAGTGCTGAAAAAAAGCGTTTATTTCGGGCTGAAAAATACGTTTTGAAAACTGTGCTGTTCCTGCCCTATAACTTACATGGGGGTGACCAAAGTTGCCAAAACGTGTTTATTTCTGCTGAAAAACACGTTTTGACAATTTCTGCACACTGGGGTTAAGGGCTGAGTCAGTGTGCTCTTCTGAGCCAGGCAGTTACACTGCGATTCTAAGGGCTGAGAAAACGCGTTTATTTCGGGCTGAAAAACACGTTTTGAAAACTGTGCTGTTCCTGCCCTATAACTTACATGGGGGTGACCAAAGTTGCCAAAACGTGTTTATTTCTGCTGAAAAACACGTTTTGACAATTTCTGATCACTGGGGTTAAGGGCTGACTCAGTGTGCTCTTCTGAGCCAAGCAGTTACACTGTGATTCCAAGTGCTGAAAAAAAGCGTTTATTTCGGGCTGAAAAACACGTTTTGAAAACTGTGCTGTTCCTGCCCTATAACTTACATGGGGTTGACCAAAGTTGCCAAAACGTGTTTATTTCTGCTGAAAAACACGTTTTGACAATTTCTGCACACTGGGGTTAAGGGCTGAGTCAGTGTGCTCTTCTGAGCCAGGCAGTTACACTGCGATTCCAAGGGCTGAGAAAACGCGTTTATTTCGGGCAGAAAAACACGTTTTGAAAACTGTGTTGTTCCTGCCCTATAACTTACTTGGGGGTGACCAAAGTTGCCAAAACGTGTTTATTTCTGCTGAAAAACACGTTTTGACAATTTCTGATCACTGGGGTTAAGGGCTGACTCAGTGTGCTCTTCTGAGCCAAGCAGTTACACTGTGATTCCAAGTGCTGAAAAAAAGCGTTTATTTCGGGCTGAAAAACACGTTTTGAAAACTGTGCTGTTCCTGCCCTATAACTTACATGGGGTTGACCAAAGTTGCCAAAACGTGTTTATTTCTGCTGAAAAACACGTTTTGACAATTTCTGCACACTGGGGTTAAGGGCTGAGTCAGTGTGCTCTTCTGAGCCAGGCAGTTACACTGCGATTCCAAGGGCTGAGAAAACGCGTTTATTTCAGGCTGAAAAACACGTTTTTAAAACTGTGCTGTTCCTGCCCTATAACTTACATGGGGGTGACCAAAGTTGCCAAAACGTGTTTATTTCTGCTGAAAAACACGTTTTGACAATTTCTGATCACTGGGGTTAAGGGCTGACTCTGTGTGCTCTTCTGAGCCAAGCAGTTACACTGCGATTCTAAGGGCTGAGAAAACGCGTTTATTTCGGGCTGAAAAACACGTTTTGAAAACTGTGCTGTTCCTGCCCTATAACTTACATGGGGGTGACCAAAGTTGCCAAAACGTGTTTATTTCTGCTGAAAAACAAGTTTTGACAATTTCTGAGCACTGGGGTTAAGGGCTGAGTCAGTGTGCTCTTCTGAGCCAGGCAGTTACACTGCGATTCCAAGGGATGAGAAAAAGCGTTTATTTCGGGCTGAAAAACACGTTTTGAAAACTGTGCTGTTCCAGCCATATAACTTACATGGGGGAGACCAAAGTTGCCAAAACGTGTTTATTTCTGCTGAAAAACACGTTTTGACAATTTCTGATCACTGGGGTTAAGGGCTGACTCAGTGTGCTCTTCTGAGCCAGGCAGTTACACTGCGATTCCAAGGGATGAGAAAAAGCGTTTATTTCGGGCTGAAAAACACGTTTTGAAAACTGTGCTGTTCCTGCCCTATAACTTACATGGGGGTGACCAAAGTTGCCAAAACGTGTTTATTTCTGCTGAAAAACACGTTTTGACAATTTCTGCACACTGGGGTTAAGGGCTGAGTCAGTGTGCTCTTCTGAGCCAGGCAGTTACACTACGATTCTAAGGGCTGAGAAAACGCGTTTATTTCGGGCTGAAAAACACGTTTTGAAAACTGTGCTGTTCCTGCCCTATAACTTACATGGGGGTGACCAAAGTTGCCAAAACGTGTTTATTTCTGCTGAAAAACACGTTTTGACAATTTCTGATCACTGGGGTGTAGGGCTGACTCAGTGTGCTCTTCTGAGCCAAGCAGTTACACTGTGATTCCAAGTGCTGAAAAAAAGCGTTTATTTCGGGCTGAAAAACACGTTTTGAAAACTGTGCTGTTCCTGCCCTATAACTTACATGGGGGTGACCAAAGTTGCCAAAACGTGTTTATTTCTGCTGAAAAACACGTTTTGACAATTTCTGCACACTGGGGTTAAGGGCTGAGTCAGTGTGCTCTTCTGAGCCAGGCAGTTACACTGCGATTCTAAGGGCTGAGAAAACGCGTTTATTTCGGACTGAAAAACACGTTTTGAAAACTGTGCTGTTCCTGCCCTATAACTTACATGGGGGTGACCAAAGTTGCCAAAACGTGTTTATTTCTGCTGAAAAACACGTTTTGACAATTTCTGATCACTGGGGTTAAGGGCTGACTCAGTGTGCTCTTCTGAGCCAAGCAGTTACACTGTGATTCCAAGTGCTGAAAAAAAGCGTTTATTTCGGGCTGAAAAACACGTTTTGAAAACTGTGCTGTTCCTGCCCTATAACTTACATGGGGTTGACCAAAGTTGCCAAAACGTGTTTATTTCTGCTGAAAAACACGTTTTGACAATTTCTGCACACTGGGGTTAAGGGCTGAGTCAGTGTGCTCTTCTGAGCCAGGCAGTTACACTGCGATTCCAAGGGCTGAGAAAACGCGTTTATTTCGGGCAGAAAAACACGTTTTGAAAACTGTGTTGTTCCTGCCCTATAACTTACATGGGGGTGACCAAAGTTGCCAAAACGTGTTTATTTCTGCTGAAAAACACGTTTTGACAATTTCTGATCACTGGGGTTAAGGGCTGACTCAGTGTGCTCTTCTGAGCCAAGCAGTTACACTGTGATTCCAAGTGCTGAAAAAAAGCGTTTATTTCGGGCTGAAAAACACGTTTTGAAAACTGTGCTGTTCCTGCCCTATAACTTACATGGGGGTGACCAAAGTTGCCAAAACGTGTTTATTTCTGCTGAAAAACATGTTTTGACAATTTCTGATCACTGGGGTTAAGGGCTGACTCTGTGTGCTCTTCTGAGCCAAGCAGTTACACTGCGATTCTAAGGGCTGAGAAAACGCGTTTATTTCGGGCTGAAAAACACGTTTTGAAAACTGTGCTGTTCCTGCCCTATAACTTACATGGGGGTGACCAAAGTTGCCAAAACGTGTTTATTTCTGCTGAAAAACATGTTTTGACAATTTCTGATCACTGGGGTTAAGGGCTGACTCTGTGTGCTCTTCTGAGCCAGGCAGTTACACTACGATTCTAAGGGCTGAGAAAACGCGTTTATTTCGGGCTGAAAAACACGTTTTGAAAACTGTGCTGTTTCTGCCCTATAACTTACATGGGGGTGACCAAAGTTGCCAAAACGTGTTTATTTCTGCTGAAAAACACGTTTTGACAATTTCTGATCACTGGGGTGTAGGGCTGACTCAGTGTGCTCTTCTGAGCCAAGCAGTTACACTGTGATTCCAAGTGCTGAAAAAAAGCGTTTATTTCGGGCTGAAAAACACGTTTTGAAAACTGTGCTGTTCCTGCCCTATAACTTACATGGGGTTGACCAAAGTTGCCAAAACGTGTTTATTTCTGCTGAAAAACACGTTTTGACAATTTCTGCACACTGGGGTTAAGGGCTGAGTCAGTGTGCTCTTCTGAGCCAGGCAGTTACACTGCGATTCTAAGGGCTGAGAAAACGCGTTTATTTCGGGCTGAAAAACACGTTTTGAAAACTGTGCTGTTCCTGCCCTATAACTTACATGGGGGTGACCAAAGTTGCCAAAACGTGTTTATTTCTGCTGAAAAACATGTTTTGACAATTTCTGATCACTGGGGTTAAGGGCTGACTCTGTGTGCTCTTCTGAGCCAAGCAGTTACACTGCGATTCCAAGGGCTGAGAAAAAGCGTTTATTTCGGGCTGAAAAACACGTTTTGAAAACTGTGCTGTTCCTGCCCTATAACTTACATGGGGGTGACCAAAGTTGCCAAAACGTGTTTATTTCTGCTGAAAAACACGTTTTGACAATTTCTGATCACTGGGGTTAAGGGCTGACTCAGTGTGCTCTTCTGAGCCAAGCAGTTACACTGTGATTCCAAGTGCTGAAAAAAAGCGTTTATTTCGGGCTGAAAAACACGTTTTGAAAACTGTGCTGTTAATGCCCTATAACTTACATGGGGTTGACCAAAGTTGCCAAAACGTGTTTATTTCTGCTGAAAAACACGTTTTGACAATTTCTGCACACTGGGGTTAAGGGCTGAGTCAGTGTGCTCTTCTGAGCCAGGCAGTTACACTGCGATTCCAAGGGCTGAGAAAACGCGTTTATTTCGGGCTGAAAAACACGTTTTGAAAACTGTGTTGTTCCTGCCCTATAACTTACATGGGGGTGACCAAAGTTGCCAAAACGTGTTTATTTCTGCTGAAAAACACGTTTTGACAATTTCTGATCACTGGGGTTAAGGGCTGACTCAGTGTGCTCTTCTGAGCCAAGCAGTTACACTGTGATTCCAAGTGCTGAAAAAAAGCGTTTATTTCGGGCTGAAAAACACGTTTTGAAAACTGTGCTGTTCCTGCCCTGTAACTTACATGGGGGTGATCAAAGTTGCCAAAACGTGTTTATTTCTGCTGAAAAACATGTTTTGACAATTTCTGATCACTGGGGTTAAGGGCTGACTCTGTGTTCTCTTCTGAGCCAAGCACTTACACTGCGATTCTAATGGCTGAGAAAACGCGTTTATTTCGGGCTGAAAAACACGTTTTGAAAACTGTGCTGTTCCTGCCCTATAACTTACATGGGGGTGACCAAAGTTGCCAAAACGTGTTTATTTCTGCTGAAAAACAAGTTTTGACAATTTCTGATCACTGGGGTGTAGGGCTGACTCAGTGTGCTCTTCTGAGCCAAGCAGTTACACTGTGATTCCAAGTGCTGAAAAAAAGCGTTTATTTCGGGCTGAAAAACACGTTTTGAAAACTGTGCTGTTCCTGCCCTATAACTTACATGGGGGTGACCAAAGTTGCCAAAACGTGTTTATTTCTGCTGAAAAACACGTTTTGACAATTTCTGCACACTGGGGTTAAGGGCTGATTCAGTGTGCTCTTCTGAGCCAGGCAGTTACACTGCGATTCTAAGGGCTGAGAAAACGCGTTTATTTCGGGCTGAAAAACACGTTTTGAAAACTGTGCTGTTCCTGCCCTATAACTTACATGGGGGTGACCAAAGTTGCCAAAACGTGTTTATTTCTGCTGAAAAACACGTTTTGACAATTTCTGATCACTGGGGTTAAGGGCTGACTCAGTGTGCTCTTCTGAGCCAAGCAGTTACACTGTGATTCCAAGTGCTGAAAAAAAGCGTTTATTTCGGGCTGAAAAACACGTTTTGAAAACTGTGCTGTTCCTGCCCTATAACTTACATGGGGGTGACCAAAGTTGCCAAAACGTGTTTATTTCTGCTGAAAAACATGTTTTGACAATTTCTGATCACTGGGGTTAAGGGCTGACTCTGTGTGCTCTTCTGAGCCAAGCAGTTACACTGCGATTCTAAGGGCTGAGAAAACGCGTTTATTTCGGGCTGAAAAACACGTTTTGAAAACTGTGCTGTTCCTGCCCTATAACTTACATGGGGGTGACCAAAGTTGCCAAAACGTGTTTATTTCTGCTGAAAAACAAGTTTTGACAATTTCTGATCACTGGGGTTAAGGGCTGAGTCAGTGTGCTCTTCTGAGCCAGGCAGTTACACTGCGATTCCAAGGGCTGAGAAAAAGCGTTTATTTCGGGCTGAAAAACACGTTTTGAAAACTGTGCTGTTCCTGCCCTATAACTTACATGGGGGTGACCAAAGTTGCCAAAACGTGTTTATTTCTGCTGAAAAACACGTTTTGACAATTTCTGCACACTGGGGTTAAGGGCTGAGTCAGTGTGCTCTTCTGAGCCAGGCAGTTACACTGCGATTCTAAGGGCTGAGAAAACGCGTTTATTTCGGGCTGAAAAACACGTTTTGAAAACTGTGCTGTTCCTGCCCTATAACTTACATGGGGGTGACCAAAGTTGCCAAAACGTGTTTATTTCTGCTGAAAAACAAGTTTTGACAATTTCTGATCACTGGGGTTAAGGGCTGAGTCAGTGTGCTCTTCTGAGCCAGGCAGTTACACTGCGATTCCAAGGGCTGAGAAAAAGCGTTTATTTCGGGCTGAAAAACACGTTTTGAAAACTGTGCTGTTCCAGCCATATAACTTACATGGGGGAGACCAAAGTTGCCAAAACGTGTTTATTTCTGCTGAAAAACACGTTTTGACAATTTCTGATAACTGGGGTTAAGGGCTGACTCAGTGTGCTCTTCGGAGCCAGGCAGTTACACTGCGATTCCAAGGGCTGAGAAAAAGCGTTTATTTCGGGCTGAAAAACACGTTTTGAAAACTGTGCTGTTCCTGCCCTATAACTTACATGGGGGTGACCAAAGTTGCCAAAACGTGTTTATTTCTGCTGAAAAACACGTTTTGACAATTTCTGCACACTGGGGTTAAGGGCTGAGTCAGTGTGCTCTTCTGAGCCAGGCAGTTACACTGCGATTCCAAGGGCTGAGAAAACGCGTTTATTTCGGGCTGAAAAACACGTTTTGAAAACTGTGTTGTTCCTGCCCTATAACTTACATGGGGGTGACCAAAGTTGCCAAAACGTGTTTATTTCTGCTGAAAAACACGTTTTGACAATTTCTGATCACTGGGGTTAAGGGCTGACTCAGTGTGCTCTTCTGAGCCAAGCAGTTACACTGTGATTCCAAGTGCTGAAAAAAAGCGTTTATTTCGGGCTGAAAAACACGTTTTGAAAACTGTGCTGTTCCTGCCCTATAACTTACATGGGGGTGACCAAAGTTGCCAAAACGTGTTTATTTCTGCTGAAAAACACGTTTTGACAATTTCTGATCACTGGGGTGTAGGGCTGACTCAGTGTGCTCTTCTGAGCCAAGCAGTTACACTGTGATTCCAAGTGCTGAAAAAAAACGTTTATTTCGGGCTGAAAAACACGTTTTGAAAACTGTGCTGTTCCTGCCCTATAACTTACATGGGGGTGACCAAAGTTGCCAAAACGTGTTTATTTCTGCTGAAAAACACGTTTTGACAATTTCTGCACACTGGGGTTAAGGGCTGAGTCAGTGTGCTCTTCTGAGCCAGGCAGTTACACTGCGATTCTAAGGGCTGAGAAAACGCGTTTATTTCGGGCTGAAAAACACGTTTTGAAAACTGTGCTGTTCCTGCCCTATAACTTACATGGGGGTGACCAAAGTTGCCAAAACGTGTTTATTTCTGCTGAAAAACACGTTTTGACAATTTCTGATCACTGGGGTTAAGGGCTGACTCAGTGTGCTCTTCTGAGCCAAGCAGTTACACTGTGATTCCAAGTGCTGAAAAAAAGCGTTTATTTCGGGCTGAAAAACACGTTTTGAAAACTGTGCTGTTCCTGCCCTATAACTTACATGGGGTTGACCAAAGTTGCCAAAACGTGTTTATTTCTGCTGAAAAACACGTTTTGACAATTTCTGCACACTGGGGTTAAGGGCTGAGTCAGTGTGCTCTTCTGAGCCAGGCAGTTACACTGCGATTCCAAGGGCTGAGAAAACGCGTTTATTTCGGGCAGAAAAACACGTTTTGAAAACTGTGTTGTTCCTGCCCTATAACTTACATGGGGGTGACCAAAGTTGCCAAAACGTGTTTATTTCTGCTGAAAAACACGTTTTGACAATTTCTGATCACTGGGGTTAAGGGCTGACTCAGTGTGCTCTTCTGAGCCAAGCAGTTACACTGTGATTCCAAGTGCTGAAAAAAAGCGTTTATTTCGGGCTGAAAAACACGTTTTGAAAACTGTGCTGTTCCTGCCCTATAACTTACATGGGGGTGACCAAAGTTGCCAAAACGTGTTTATTTCTGCTGAAAAACATGTTTTGACAATTTCTGATCACTGGGGTTAAGGGCTGACTCTGTGTGCTCTTCTGAGCCAAGCAGTTACACTGCGATTCTAAGGGCTGAGAAAACGCGTTTATTTCGGGCTGAAAAACACGTTTTGAAAACTGTGCTGTTCCTGCCCTATAACTTACATGGGGGTGACCAAAGTTGCCAAAACGTGTTTATTTCTGCTGAAAAACATGTTTTGACAATTTCTGATCACTGGGGTTAAGGGCTGACTCTGTGTGCTCTTCTGAGCCAGGCAGTTACACTACGATTCTAAGGGCTGAGAAAACGCGTTTATTTCGGGCTGAAAAACACGTTTTGAAAACTGTGCTGTTTCTGCCCTATAACTTACATGGGGGTGACCAAAGTTGCCAAAACGTGTTTATTTCTGCTGAAAAACACGTTTTGACAATTTCTGATCACTGGGGTGTAGGGCTGACTCAGTGTGCTCTTCTGAGCCAAGCAGTTACACTGTGATTCCAAGTGCTGAAAAAAAGCGTTTATTTCGGGCTGAAAAACACGTTTTGAAAACTGTGCTGTTCCTGCCCTATAACTTACATGGGGTTGACCAAAGTTGCCAAAACGTGTTTATTTCTGCTGAAAAACACGTTTTGACAATTTCTGCACACTGGGGTTAAGGGCTGAGTCAGTGTGCTCTTCTGAGCCAGGCAGTTACACTGCGATTCTAAGGGCTGAGAAAACGCGTTTATTTCGGGCTGAAAAACACGTTTTGAAAACTGTGCTGTTCCTGCCCTATAACTTACATGGGGGTGACCAAAGTTGCCAAAACGTGTTTATTTCTGCTGAAAAACATGTTTTGACAATTTCTGATCACTGGGGTTAAGGGCTGACTCTGTGTGCTCTTCTGAGCCAAGCAGTTACACTGCGATTCCAAGGGCTGAGAAAAAGCGTTTATTTCGGGCTGAAAAACACGTTTTGAAAACTGTGCTGTTCCTGCCCTATAACTTACATGGGGGTGACCAAAGTTGCCAAAACGTGTTTATTTCTGCTGAAAAACACGTTTTGACAATTTCTGATCACTGGGGTTAAGGGCTGACTCAGTGTGCTCTTCTGAGCCAAGCAGTTACACTGTGATTCCAAGTGCTGAAAAAAAGCGTTTATTTCGGGCTGAAAAACACGTTTTGAAAACTGTGCTGTTAATGCCCTATAACTTACATGGGGTTGACCAAAGTTGCCAAAACGTGTTTATTTCTGCTGAAAAACACGTTTTGACAATTTCTGATCACTGGGGTTAAGGGCTGACTCAGTGTGCTCTTCTGAGCCAAGCAGTTACACTGTGATTCCAAGTGCTGAAAAAAAGCGTTTATTTCGGGCTGAAAAACACGTTTTGAAAACTGTGCTGTTCCTGCCCTATAACTTACATGGGGGTGACCAAAGTTGCCAAAACGTGTTTATTTCTGCTGAAAAACATGTTTTGACAATTTCTGATCACTGGGGTTAAGGGCTGACTCTGTGTGCTCTTCTGAGCCAAGCAGTTACACTGCGATTCTAAGGGCTGAGAAAACGCGTTTATTTCGGGCTGAAAAACACGTTTTGAAAACTGTGCTGTTCCTGCCCTATAACTTACATGGGGGTGACCAAAGTTGCCAAAACGTGTTTATTTCTGCTGAAAAACATGTTTTGACAATTTCTGATCACTGGGGTTAAGGGCTGACTCTGTGTGCTCTTCTGAGCCAGGCAGTTACACTACGATTCTAAGGGCTGAGAAAACGCGTTTATTTCGGGCTGAAAAACACGTTTTGAAAACTGTGCTGTTTCTGCCCTATAACTTACATGGGGGTGACCAAAGTTGCCAAAACGTGTTTATTTCTGCTGAAAAACACGTTTTGACAATTTCTGATCACTGGGGTGTAGGGCTGACTCAGTGTGCTCTTCTGAGCCAAGCAGTTACACTGTGATTCCAAGTGCTGAAAAAAAGCGTTTATTTCGGGCTGAAAAACACGTTTTGAAAACTGTGCTGTTCCTGCCCTATAACTTACATGGGGTTGACCAAAGTTGCCAAAACGTGTTTATTTCTGCTGAAAAACACGTTTTGACAATTTCTGCACACTGGGGTTAAGGGCTGAGTCAGTGTGCTCTTCTGAGCCAGGCAGTTACACTGCGATTCTAAGGGCTGAGAAAACGCGTTTATTTCGGGCTGAAAAACACGTTTTGAAAACTGTGCTGTTCCTGCCCTATAACTTACATGGGGGTGACCAAAGTTGCCAAAACGTGTTTATTTCTGCTGAAAAACATGTTTTGACAATTTCTGATCACTGGGGTTAAGGGCTGACTCTGTGTGCTCTTCTGAGCCAAGCAGTTACACTGCGATTCCAAGGGCTGAGAAAAAGCGTTTATTTCGGGCTGAAAAACACGTTTTGAAAACTGTGCTGTTCCTGCCCTATAACTTACATGGGGGTGACCAAAGTTGCCAAAACGTGTTTATTTCTGCTGAAAAACACGTTTTGACAATTTCTGATCACTGGGGTTAAGGGCTGACTCAGTGTGCTCTTCTGAGCCAAGCAGTTACACTGTGATTCCAAGTGCTGAAAAAAAGCGTTTATTTCGGGCTGAAAAACACGTTTTGAAAACTGTGCTGTTAATGCCCTATAACTTACATGGGGTTGACCAAAGTTGCCAAAACGTGTTTATTTCTGCTGAAAAACACGTTTTGACAATTTCTGCACACTGGGGTTAAGGGCTGAGTCAGTGTGCTCTTCTGAGCCAGGCAGTTACACTGCGATTCCAAGGGCTGAGAAAACGCGTTTATTTCGGGCTGAAAAACACGTTTTGAAAACTGTGTTGTTCCTGCCCTATAACTTACATGGGGGTGACCAAAGTTGCCAAAACGTGTTTATTTCTGCTGAAAAACACGTTTTGACAATTTCTGATCACTGGGGTTAAGGGCTGACTCAGTGTGCTCTTCTGAGCCAAGCAGTTACACTGTGATTCCAAGTGCTGAAAAAAAGCGTTTATTTCGGGCTGAAAAACACGTTTTGAAAACTGTGCTGTTCCTGCCCTATAACTTACATGGGGGTGATCAAAGTTGCCAAAACGTGTTTATTTCTGCTGAAAAACAAGTTTTGACAATTTCTGATCACTGGGGTTAAGGGCTGAGTCAGTGTGCTCTTCTGAGCCAGGCAGTTACACTGCGATTCCAAGGGCTGAAAAAAAGCGTTTATTTCGGGCTGAAAAACACGTTTTAAAAACTGTGCTGTTCCAGCCATATAACTTACATGGGGGAGACAAAAGTTGCCAAAACGTGTTTATTTCTGCTGAAAAACACGTTTTGACAATTTCTGATCACTGGGGTTAAGGGCTGACTCAGTGTGCTCTTCGGAGCCAGGCAGTTACACTGCGATTCCAAGGGCTGAGAAAAAGCGTTTATTTCGGGCTGAAAAACACGTTTTGAAAACTGTGCTGTTCCTGCCCTATAACTTACATGGGGGTGACCAAAGTTGCCAAAACGTGTTTATTTCTGCTGAAAAACACGTTTTGACAATTTCTGCACACTGGGGTTAAGGGCTGAGTCAGTGTGCTCTTCTGAGCCAGGCAGTTACACTACGATTCTAAGGGCTGAGAAAACGCGTTTATTTCGGGCTGAAAAACACGTTTTGAAAACTGTGCTGTTCCTGCCCTATAACTTATATGGGGGTGACCAAAGTTGCCAAAACGTGTTTATTTCTGCTGAAAAACACGTTTTGACAATTTCTGATCACTGGGGTGTAGGGCTGACTCAGTGTGCTCTTCTGAGCCAAGCAGTTACACTGTGATTCCAAGTGCTGAAAAAAAGCGTTTATTTCGGGCTGAAAAACACGTTTTGAAAACTGTGCTGTTCCTGCCCTATAACTTACATGGGGGTGACCAAAGTTGCCAAAACGTGTTTATTTCTGCTGAAAAACACGTTTTGACAATTTCTGCACACTGGGGTTAAGGGCTGATTCAGTGTGCTCTTCTGAGCCAGGCAGTTACACTGCGATTCTAAGGGCTGAGAAAACGCGTTTATTTCGGGCTGAAAAACACGTTTTGAAAACTGTGCTGTTCCTGCCCTATAACTTACATGGGGGTGACCAAAGTTGCCAAAACGTGTTTATTTCTGCTGAAAAACACGTTTTGACAATTTCTGATCACTGGGGTTAAGGGCTGACTCAGTGTGCTCTTCTGAGCCAAGCAGTTACACTGTGATTCCAAGTGCTGAAAAAAAGCGTTTATTTCGGGCTGAAAAACACGTTTTGAAAACTGTGCTGTTCCTGCCCTATAACTTACATGGGGGTGACCAAAGTTGCCAAAACGTGTTTATTTCTGCTGAAAAACATGTTTTGACAATTTCTGATCACTGGGGTTAAGGGCTGACTCTGTGTGCTCTTCTGAGCCAAGCAGTTACACTGCGATTCTAAGGGCTGAGAAAACGCGTTTATTTCGGGCTGAAAAACACGTTTTGAAAACTGTGCTGTTCCTGCCCTATAACTTACATGGGGGTGACCAAAGTTGCCAAAACGTGTTTATTTCTGCTGAAAAACAAGTTTTGACAATTTCTGATCACTGGGGTTAAGGGCTGAGTCAGTGTGCTCTTCTGAGCCAGGCAGTTACACTGCGATTCCAAGGGCTGAGAAAAAGCGTTTATTTCGGGCTGAAAAACACGTTTTGAAAACTGTGCTGTTCCAGCCATATAACTTACATGGGGGAGACCAAAGTTGCCAAAACGTGTTTATTTCTGCTGAAAAACACGTTTTGACAATTTCTGATCACTGGGGTTAAGGGCTGACTCAGTGTGCTCTTCGGAGCCAGGCAGTTACACTGCGATTCCAAGGGCTGAGAAAAAGCGTTTATTTCGGGCTGAAAAACACGTTTTGAAAACTGTGCTGTTCCTGCCCTATAACTTACATGGGGGTGACCAAAGTTGCCAAAACGTGTTTATTTCTGCTGAAAAACACGTTTTGACAATTTCTGCACACTGGGGTTAAGGGCTGAGTCAGTGTGCTCTTCTGAGCCAGGCAGTTACACTGCGATTCTAAGGGCTGAGAAAACGCGTTTATTTCGGGCTGAAAAACACGTTTTGAAAACTGTGCTGTTCCTGCCCTATAACTTACATGGGGGTGACCAAAGTTGCCAAAACGTGTTTATTTCTGCTGAAAAACAAGTTTTGACAATTTCTGATCACTGGGGTTAAGGGCTGAGTCAGTGTGCTCTTCTGAGCCAGGCAGTTACACTGCGATTCCAAGGGCTGAGAAAAAGCGTTTATTTCGGGCTGAAAAACACGTTTTGAAAACTGTGCTGTTCCAGCCATATAACTTACATGGGGGAGACCAAAGTTGCCAAAACGTGTTTATTTCTGCTGAAAAACACGTTTTGACAATTTCTGATAACTGGGGTTAAGGGCTGACTCAGTGTGCTCTTCGGAGCCAGGCAGTTACACTGCGATTCCAAGGGCTGAGAAAAAGCGTTTATTTCGGGCTGAAAAACACGTTTTGAAAACTGTGCTGTTCCTGCCCTATAACTTACATGGGGGTGACCAAAGTTGCCAAAACGTGTTTATTTCTGCTGAAAAACACGTTTTGACAATTTCTGCACACTGGGGTTAAGGGCTGAGTCAGTGTGCTCTTCTGAGCCAGGCAGTTACACTGCGATTCCAAGGGCTGAGAAAACGCGTTTATTTCGGGCTGAAAAACACGTTTTGAAAACTGTGTTGTTCCTGCCCTATAACTTACATGGGGGTGACCAAAGTTGCCAAAACGTGTTTATTTCTGCTGAAAAACACGTTTTGACAATTTCTGATCACTGGGGTTAAGGGCTGACTCAGTGTGCTCTTCTGAGCCAAGCAGTTACACTGTGATTCCAAGTGCTGAAAAAAAGCGTTTATTTCGGGCTGAAAAACACGTTTTGAAAACTGTGCTGTTCCTGCCCTATAACTTACATGGGGGTGACCAAAGTTGCCAAAACGTGTTTATTTCTGCTGAAAAACACGTTTTGACAATTTCTGCACACTGGGGTTAAGGGCTGATTCAGTGTGCTCTTCTGAGCCAGGCAGTTACACTGCGATTCTAAGGGCTGAGAAAACGCGTTTATTTCGGGCTGAAAAACACGTTTTGAAAACTGTGCTGTTCCTGCCCTATAACTTACATGGGGGTGACCAAAGTTGCCAAAACGTGTTTATTTCTGCTGAAAAACACGTTTTGACAATTTCTGATCACTGGGGTTAAGGGCTGACTCAGTGTGCTCTTCTGAGCCAAGCAGTTACACTGTGATTCCAAGTGCTGAAAAAAAGCGTTTATTTCGGGCTGAAAAACACGTTTTGAAAACTGTGCTGTTCCTGCCCTATAACTTACATGGGGGTGACCAAAGTTGCCAAAACGTGTTTATTTCTGCTGAAAAACATGTTTTGACAATTTCTGATCACTGGGGTTAAGGGCTGACTCTGTGTGCTCTTCTGAGCCAAGCAGTTACACTGCGATTCTAAGGGCTGAGAAAACGCGTTTATTTCGGGCTGAAAAACACGTTTTGAAAACTGTGCTGTTCCTGCCCTATAACTTACATGGGGGTGACCAAAGTTGCCAAAACGTGTTTATTTCTGCTGAAAAACAAGTTTTGACAATTTCTGATCACTGGGGTTAAGGGCTGAGTCAGTGTGCTCTTCTGAGCCAGGCAGTTACACTGCGATTCCAAGGGCTGAGAAAAAGCGTTTATTTCGGGCTGAAAAACACGTTTTGAAAACTGTGCTGTTCCTGCCCTATAACTTACATGGGGGTGACCAAAGTTGCCAAAACGTGTTTATTTCTGCTGAAAAACACGTTTTGACAATTTCTGCACACTGGGGTTAAGGGCTGAGTCAGTGTGCTCTTCTGAGCCAGGCAGTTACACTGCGATTCTAAGGGCTGAGAAAACGCGTTTATTTCGGGCTGAAAAACACGTTTTGAAAACTGTGCTGTTCCTGCCCTATAACTTACATGGGGGTGACCAAAGTTGCCAAAACGTGTTTATTTCTGCTGAAAAACAAGTTTTGACAATTTCTGATCACTGGGGTTAAGGGCTGAGTCAGTGTGCTCTTCTGAGCCAGGCAGTTACACTGCGATTCCAAGGGCTGAGAAAAAGCGTTTATTTCGGGCTGAAAAACACGTTTTGAAAACTGTGCTGTTCCAGCCATATAACTTACATGGGGGAGACCAAAGTTGCCAAAACGTGTTTATTTCTGCTGAAAAACACGTTTTGACAATTTCTGATAACTGGGGTTAAGGGCTGACTCAGTGTGCTCTTCGGAGCCAGGCAGTTACACTGCGATTCCAAGGGCTGAGAAAAAGCGTTTATTTCGGGCTGAAAAACACGTTTTGAAAACTGTGCTGTTCCTGCCCTATAACTTACATGGGGGTGACCAAAGTTGCCAAAACGTGTTTATTTCTGCTGAAAAACACGTTTTGACAATTTCTGCACACTGGGGTTAAGGGCTGAGTCAGTGTGCTCTTCTGAGCCAGGCAGTTACACTGCGATTCCAAGGGCTGAGAAAACGCGTTTATTTCGGGCTGAAAAACACGTTTTGAAAACTGTGTTGTTCCTGCCCTATAACTTACATGGGGGTGACCAAAGTTGCCAAAACGTGTTTATTTCTGCTGAAAAACACGTTTTGACAATTTCTGATCACTGGGGTTAAGGGCTGACTCAGTGTGCTCTTCTGAGCCAAGCAGTTACACTGTGATTCCAAGTGCTGAAAAAAAGCGTTTATTTCGGGCTGAAAAACACGTTTTGAAAACTGTGCTGTTCCTGCCCTATAACTTACATGGGGGTGACCAAAGTTGCCAAAACGTGTTTATTTCTGCTGAAAAACACGTTTTGACAATTTCTGATCACTGGGGTGTAGGGCTGACTCAGTGTGCTCTTCTGAGCCAAGCAGTTACACTGTGATTCCAAGTGCTGAAAAAAAACGTTTATTTCGGGCTGAAAAACACGTTTTGAAAACTGTGCTGTTCCTGCCCTATAACTTACATGGGGGTGACCAAAGTTGCCAAAACGTGTTTATTTCTGCTGAAAAACACGTTTTGACAATTTCTGCACACTGGGGTTAAGGGCTGAGTCAGTGTGCTCTTCTGAGCCAGGCAGTTACACTGCGATTCTAAGGGCTGAGAAAACGCGTTTATTTCGGGCTGAAAAACACGTTTTGAAAACTGTGCTGTTCCTGCCCTATAACTTACATGGGGGTGACCAAAGTTGCCAAAACGTGTTTATTTCTGCTGAAAAACACGTTTTGACAATTTCTGATCACTGGGGTTAAGGGCTGACTCAGTGTGCTCTTCTGAGCCAAGCAGTTACACTGTGATTCCAAGTGCTGAAAAAAAGCGTTTATTTCGGGCTGAAAAACACGTTTTGAAAACTGTGCTGTTCCTGCCCTATAACTTACATGGGGTTGACCAAAGTTGCCAAAACGTGTTTATTTCTGCTGAAAAACACGTTTTGACAATTTCTGCACACTGGGGTTAAGGGCTGAGTCAGTGTGCTCTTCTGAGCCAGGCAGTTACACTGCGATTCCAAGGGCTGAGAAAACGCGTTTATTTCGGGCAGAAAAACACGTTTTGAAAACTGTGTTGTTCCTGCCCTATAACTTACATGGGGGTGACCAAAGTTGCCAAAACGTGTTTATTTCTGCTGAAAAACACGTTTTGACAATTTCTGATCACTGGGGTTAAGGGCTGACTCAGTGTGCTCTTCTGAGCCAAGCAGTTACACTGTGATTCCAAGTGCTGAAAAAAAGCGTTTATTTCGGGCTGAAAAACACGTTTTGAAAACTGTGCTGTTCCTGCCCTATAACTTACATGGGGGTGACCAAAGTTGCCAAAACGTGTTTATTTCTGCTGAAAAACATGTTTTGACAATTTCTGATCACTGGGGTTAAGGGCTGACTCTGTGTGCTCTTCTGAGCCAAGCAGTTACACTGCGATTCTAAGGGCTGAGAAAACGCGTTTATTTCGGGCTGAAAAACACGTTTTGAAAACTGTGCTGTTCCTGCCCTATAACTTACATGGGGGTGACCAAAGTTGCCAAAACGTGTTTATTTCTGCTGAAAAACATGTTTTGACAATTTCTGATCACTGGGGTTAAGGGCTGACTCTGTGTGCTCTTCTGAGCCAGGCAGTTACACTACGATTCTAAGGGCTGAGAAAACGCGTTTATTTCGGGCTGAAAAACACGTTTTGAAAACTGTGCTGTTTCTGCCCTATAACTTACATGGGGGTGACCAAAGTTGCCAAAACGTGTTTATTTCTGCTGAAAAACACGTTTTGACAATTTCTGATCACTGGGGTGTAGGGCTGACTCAGTGTGCTCTTCTGAGCCAAGCAGTTACACTGTGATTCCAAGTGCTGAAAAAAAGCGTTTATTTCGGGCTGAAAAACACGTTTTGAAAACTGTGCTGTTCCTGCCCTATAACTTACATGGGGTTGACCAAAGTTGCCAAAACGTGTTTATTTCTGCTGAAAAACACGTTTTGACAATTTCTGCACACTGGGGTTAAGGGCTGAGTCAGTGTGCTCTTCTGAGCCAGGCAGTTACACTGCGATTCTAAGGGCTGAGAAAACGCGTTTATTTCGGGCTGAAAAACACGTTTTGAAAACTGTGCTGTTCCTGCCCTATAACTTACATGGGGGTGACCAAAGTTGCCAAAACGTGTTTATTTCTGCTGAAAAACATGTTTTGACAATTTCTGATCACTGGGGTTAAGGGCTGACTCTGTGTGCTCTTCTGAGCCAAGCAGTTACACTGCGATTCCAAGGGCTGAGAAAAAGCGTTTATTTCGGGCTGAAAAACACGTTTTGAAAACTGTGCTGTTCCTGCCCTATAACTTACATGGGGGTGACCAAAGTTGCCAAAACGTGTTTATTTCTGCTGAAAAACACGTTTTGACAATTTCTGATCACTGGGGTTAAGGGCTGACTCAGTGTGCTCTTCTGAGCCAAGCAGTTACACTGTGATTCCAAGTGCTGAAAAAAAGCGTTTATTTCGGGCTGAAAAACACGTTTTGAAAACTGTGCTGTTAATGCCCTATAACTTACATGGGGTTGACCAAAGTTGCCAAAACGTGTTTATTTCTGCTGAAAAACACGTTTTGACAATTTCTGATCACTGGGGTTAAGGGCTGACTCAGTGTGCTCTTCTGAGCCAAGCAGTTACACTGTGATTCCAAGTGCTGAAAAAAAGCGTTTATTTCGGGCTGAAAAACACGTTTTGAAAACTGTGCTGTTCCTGCCCTATAACTTACATGGGGGTGACCAAAGTTGCCAAAACGTGTTTATTTCTGCTGAAAAACATGTTTTGACAATTTCTGATCACTGGGGTTAAGGGCTGACTCTGTGTGCTCTTCTGAGCCAAGCAGTTACACTGCGATTCTAAGGGCTGAGAAAACGCGTTTATTTCGGGCTGAAAAACACGTTTTGAAAACTGTGCTGTTCCTGCCCTATAACTTACATGGGGGTGACCAAAGTTGCCAAAACGTGTTTATTTCTGCTGAAAAACATGTTTTGACAATTTCTGATCACTGGGGTTAAGGGCTGACTCTGTGTGCTCTTCTGAGCCAGGCAGTTACACTACGATTCTAAGGGCTGAGAAAACGCGTTTATTTCGGGCTGAAAAACACGTTTTGAAAACTGTGCTGTTTCTGCCCTATAACTTACATGGGGGTGACCAAAGTTGCCAAAACGTGTTTATTTCTGCTGAAAAACACGTTTTGACAATTTCTGATCACTGGGGTGTAGGGCTGACTCAGTGTGCTCTTCTGAGCCAAGCAGTTACACTGTGATTCCAAGTGCTGAAAAAAAGCGTTTATTTCGGGCTGAAAAACACGTTTTGAAAACTGTGCTGTTCCTGCCCTATAACTTACATGGGGTTGACCAAAGTTGCCAAAACGTGTTTATTTCTGCTGAAAAACACGTTTTGACAATTTCTGCACACTGGGGTTAAGGGCTGAGTCAGTGTGCTCTTCTGAGCCAGGCAGTTACACTGCGATTCTAAGGGCTGAGAAAACGCGTTTATTTCGGGCTGAAAAACACGTTTTGAAAACTGTGCTGTTCCTGCCCTATAACTTACATGGGGGTGACCAAAGTTGCCAAAACGTGTTTATTTCTGCTGAAAAACATGTTTTGACAATTTCTGATCACTGGGGTTAAGGGCTGACTCTGTGTGCTCTTCTGAGCCAAGCAGTTACACTGCGATTCCAAGGGCTGAGAAAAAGCGTTTATTTCGGGCTGAAAAACACGTTTTGAAAACTGTGCTGTTCCTGCCCTATAACTTACATGGGGGTGACCAAAGTTGCCAAAACGTGTTTATTTCTGCTGAAAAACACGTTTTGACAATTTCTGATCACTGGGGTTAAGGGCTGACTCAGTGTGCTCTTCTGAGCCAAGCAGTTACACTGTGATTCCAAGTGCTGAAAAAAAGCGTTTATTTCGGGCTGAAAAACACGTTTTGAAAACTGTGCTGTTAATGCCCTATAACTTACATGGGGTTGACCAAAGTTGCCAAAACGTGTTTATTTCTGCTGAAAAACACGTTTTGACAATTTCTGCACACTGGGGTTAAGGGCTGAGTCAGTGTGCTCTTCTGAGCCAGGCAGTTACACTGCGATTCCAAGGGCTGAGAAAACGCGTTTATTTCGGGCTGAAAAACACGTTTTGAAAACTGTGTTGTTCCTGCCCTATAACTTACATGGGGGTGACCAAAGTTGCCAAAACGTGTTTATTTCTGCTGAAAAACACGTTTTGACAATTTCTGATCACTGGGGTTAAGGGCTGACTCAGTGTGCTCTTCTGAGCCAAGCAGTTACACTGTGATTCCAAGTGCTGAAAAAAAGCGTTTATTTCGGGCTGAAAAACACGTTTTGAAAACTGTGCTGTTCCTGCCCTATAACTTACATGGGGGTGATCAAAGTTGCCAAAACGTGTTTATTTCTGCTGAAAAACAAGTTTTGACAATTTCTGATCACTGGGGTTAAGGGCTGAGTCAGTGTGCTCTTCTGAGCCAGGCAGTTACACTGCGATTCCAAGGGCTGAAAAAAAGCGTTTATTTCGGGCTGAAAAACACGTTTTAAAAACTGTGCTGTTCCAGCCATATAACTTACATGGGGGAGACAAAAGTTGCCAAAACGTGTTTATTTCTGCTGAAAAACACGTTTTGACAATTTCTGATCACTGGGGTTAAGGGCTGACTCAGTGTGCTCTTCGGAGCCAGGCAGTTACACTGCGATTCCAAGGGCTGAGAAAAAGCGTTTATTTCGGGCTGAAAAACACGTTTTGAAAACTGTGCTGTTCCTGCCCTATAACTTACATGGGGGTGACCAAAGTTGCCAAAACGTGTTTATTTCTGCTGAAAAACACGTTTTGACAATTTCTGCACACTGGGGTTAAGGGCTGAGTCAGTGTGCTCTTCTGAGCCAGGCAGTTACACTACGATTCTAAGGGCTGAGAAAACGCGTTTATTTCGGGCTGAAAAACACGTTTTGAAAACTGTGCTGTTCCTGCCCTATAACTTATATGGGGGTGACCAAAGTTGCCAAAACGTGTTTATTTCTGCTGAAAAACACGTTTTGACAATTTCTGATCACTGGGGTGTAGGGCTGACTCAGTGTGCTCTTCTGAGCCAAGCAGTTACACTGTGATTCCAAGTGCTGAAAAAAAGCGTTTATTTCGGGCTGAAAAACACGTTTTGAAAACTGTGCTGTTCCTGCCCTATAACTTACATGGGGGTGACCAAAGTTGCCAAAACGTGTTTATTTCTGCTGAAAAACACGTTTTGACAATTTCTGCACACTGGGGTTAAGGGCTGATTCAGTGTGCTCTTCTGAGCCAGGCAGTTACACTGCGATTCTAAGGGCTGAGAAAACGCGTTTATTTCGGGCTGAAAAACACGTTTTGAAAACTGTGCTGTTCCTGCCCTATAACTTACATGGGGGTGACCAAAGTTGCCAAAACGTGTTTATTTCTGCTGAAAAACACGTTTTGACAATTTCTGATCACTGGGGTTAAGGGCTGACTCAGTGTGCTCTTCTGAGCCAAGCAGTTACACTGTGATTCCAAGTGCTGAAAAAAAGCGTTTATTTCGGGCTGAAAAACACGTTTTGAAAACTGTGCTGTTCCTGCCCTATAACTTACATGGGGGTGACCAAAGTTGCCAAAACGTGTTTATTTCTGCTGAAAAACATGTTTTGACAATTTCTGATCACTGGGGTTAAGGGCTGACTCTGTGTGCTCTTCTGAGCCAAGCAGTTACACTGCGATTCTAAGGGCTGAGAAAACGCGTTTATTTCGGGCTGAAAAACACGTTTTGAAAACTGTGCTGTTCCTGCCCTATAACTTACATGGGGGTGACCAAAGTTGCCAAAACGTGTTTATTTCTGCTGAAAAACAAGTTTTGACAATTTCTGATCACTGGGGTTAAGGGCTGAGTCAGTGTGCTCTTCTGAGCCAGGCAGTTACACTGCGATTCCAAGGGCTGAGAAAAAGCGTTTATTTCGGGCTGAAAAACACGTTTTGAAAACTGTGCTGTTCCAGCCATATAACTTACATGGGGGAGACCAAAGTTGCCAAAACGTGTTTATTTCTGCTGAAAAACACGTTTTGACAATTTCTGATCACTGGGGTTAAGGGCTGACTCAGTGTGCTCTTCGGAGCCAGGCAGTTACACTGCGATTCCAAGGGCTGAGAAAAAGCGTTTATTTCGGGCTGAAAAACACGTTTTGAAAACTGTGCTGTTCCTGCCCTATAACTTACATGGGGGTGACCAAAGTTGCCAAAACGTGTTTATTTCTGCTGAAAAACACGTTTTGACAATTTCTGCACACTGGGGTTAAGGGCTGAGTCAGTGTGCTCTTCTGAGCCAGGCAGTTACACTGCGATTCTAAGGGCTGAGAAAACGCGTTTATTTCGGGCTGAAAAACACGTTTTGAAAACTGTGCTGTTCCTGCCCTATAACTTACATGGGGGTGACCAAAGTTGCCAAAACGTGTTTATTTCTGCTGAAAAACAAGTTTTGACAATTTCTGATCACTGGGGTTAAGGGCTGAGTCAGTGTGCTCTTCTGAGCCAGGCAGTTACACTGCGATTCCAAGGGCTGAGAAAAAGCGTTTATTTCGGGCTGAAAAACACGTTTTGAAAACTGTGCTGTTCCAGCCATATAACTTACATGGGGGAGACCAAAGTTGCCAAAACGTGTTTATTTCTGCTGAAAAACACGTTTTGACAATTTCTGATAACTGGGGTTAAGGGCTGACTCAGTGTGCTCTTCGGAGCCAGGCAGTTACACTGCGATTCCAAGGGCTGAGAAAAAGCGTTTATTTCGGGCTGAAAAACACGTTTTGAAAACTGTGCTGTTCCTGCCCTATAACTTACATGGGGGTGACCAAAGTTGCCAAAACGTGTTTATTTCTGCTGAAAAACACGTTTTGACAATTTCTGCACACTGGGGTTAAGGGCTGAGTCAGTGTGCTCTTCTGAGCCAGGCAGTTACACTGCGATTCCAAGGGCTGAGAAAACGCGTTTATTTCGGGCTGAAAAACACGTTTTGAAAACTGTGTTGTTCCTGCCCTATAACTTACATGGGGGTGACCAAAGTTGCCAAAACGTGTTTATTTCTGCTGAAAAACACGTTTTGACAATTTCTGATCACTGGGGTTAAGGGCTGACTCAGTGTGCTCTTCTGAGCCAAGCAGTTACACTGTGATTCCAAGTGCTGAAAAAAAGCGTTTATTTCGGGCTGAAAAACACGTTTTGAAAACTGTGCTGTTCCTGCCCTATAACTTACATGGGGGTGACCAAAGTTGCCAAAACGTGTTTATTTCTGCTGAAAAACACGTTTTGACAATTTCTGATCACTGGGGTGTAGGGCTGACTCAGTGTGCTCTTCTGAGCCAAGCAGTTACACTGTGATTCCAAGTGCTGAAAAAAAACGTTTATTTCGGGCTGAAAAACACGTTTTGAAAACTGTGCTGTTCCTGCCCTATAACTTACATGGGGGTGACCAAAGTTGCCAAAACGTGTTTATTTCTGCTGAAAAACACGTTTTGACAATTTCTGCACACTGGGGTTAAGGGCTGAGTCAGTGTGCTCTTCTGAGCCAGGCAGTTACACTGCGATTCTAAGGGCTGAGAAAACGCGTTTATTTCGGGCTGAAAAACACGTTTTGAAAACTGTGCTGTTCCTGCCCTATAACTTACATGGGGGTGACCAAAGTTGCCAAAACGTGTTTATTTCTGCTGAAAAACACGTTTTGACAATTTCTGATCACTGGGGTTAAGGGCTGACTCAGTGTGCTCTTCTGAGCCAAGCAGTTACACTGTGATTCCAAGTGCTGAAAAAAAGCGTTTATTTCGGGCTGAAAAACACGTTTTGAAAACTGTGCTGTTCCTGCCCTATAACTTACATGGGGTTGACCAAAGTTGCCAAAACGTGTTTATTTCTGCTGAAAAACACGTTTTGACAATTTCTGCACACTGGGGTTAAGGGCTGAGTCAGTGTGCTCTTCTGAGCCAGGCAGTTACACTGCGATTCCAAGGGCTGAGAAAACGCGTTTATTTCGGGCAGAAAAACACGTTTTGAAAACTGTGTTGTTCCTGCCCTATAACTTACTTGGGGGTGACCAAAGTTGCCAAAACGTGTTTATTTCTGCTGAAAAACACGTTTTGACAATTTCTGATCACTGGGGTTAAGGGCTGACTCAGTGTGCTCTTCTGAGCCAAGCAGTTACACTGTGATTCCAAGTGCTGAAAAAAAGCGTTTATTTCGGGCTGAAAAACACGTTTTGAAAACTGTGCTGTTCCTGCCCTATAACTTACATGGGGTTGACCAAAGTTGCCAAAACGTGGTTATTTCTGCTGAAAAACACGTTTTGACAATTTCTGCACACTGGGGTTAAGGGCTGAGTCAGTGTGCTCTTCTGAGCCAGGCAGTTACACTGCGATTCCAAGGGCTGAGAAAACGCGTTTATTTCAGGCTGAAAAACACGTTTTTAAAACTGTGCTGTTCCTGCCCTATAACTTACATGGGGGTGACCAAAGTTGCCAAAACGTGTTTATTTCTGCTGAAAAACACGTTTTGACAATTTCTGATCACTGGGGTTAAGGGCTGACTCTGTGTGCTCTTCTGAGCCAAGCAGTTACACTGCGATTCTAAGGGCTGAGAAAACGCGTTTATTTCGGGCTGAAAAACACGTTTTGAAAACTGTGCTGTTCCTGCCCTATAACTTACATGGGGGTGACCAAAGTTGCCAAAACGTGTTTATTTCTGCTGAAAAACAAGTTTTGACAATTTCTGAGCACTGGGGTTAAGGGCTGAGTCAGTGTGCTCTTCTGAGCCAGGCAGTTACACTGCGATTCCAAGGGCTGAGAAAAAGCGTTTATTTCGGGCTGAAAAACACGTTTTGAAAACTGTGCTGTTCCAGCCATATAACTTACATGGGGGAGACCAAAGTTGCCAAAACGTGTTTATTTCTGCTGAAAAACACGTTTTGACAATTTCTGATCACTGGGGTTAAGGGCTGACTCAGTGTGCTCTTCTGAGCCAGGCAGTTACACTGCGATTCCAAGGGATGAGAAAAAGCGTTTATTTCGGGCTGAAAAACACGTTTTGAAAACTGTGCTGTTCCTGCCCTATAACTTACATGGGGGTGACCAAAGTTGCCAAAACGTGTTTATTTCTGCTGAAAAACACGTTTTGACAATTTCTGCACACTGGGGTTAAGGGCTGAGTCAGTGTGCTCTTCTGAGCCAGGCAGTTACACTACGATTCTAAGGGCTGAGAAAACGCGTTTATTTCGGGCTGAAAAACACGTTTTGAAAACTGTGCTGTTCCAGCCCTATAACTTACATGGGGGTGACCAAAGTTGCCAAAACGTGTTTATTTCTGCTGAAAAACACGTTTTGACAATTTCTGATCACTGGGGTGTAGGGCTGACTCAGTGTGCTCTTCTGAGCCAAGCAGTTACACTGTGATTCCAAGTGCTGAAAAAAAGCGTTTATTTCGGGCTGAAAAACACGTTTTGAAAACTGTGCTGTTCCTGCCCTATAACTTACATGGGGGTGACCAAAGTTGCCAAAACGTGTTTATTTCTGCTGAAAAACACGTTTTGACAATTTCTGCACACTGGGGTTAAGGGCTGAGTCAGTGTGCTCTTCTGAGCCAGGCAGTTACACTGCGATTCTAACGGCTGAGAAAACGCGTTTATTTCGGACTGAAAAACACGTTTTGAAAACTGTGCTGTTCCTGCCCTATAACTTACATGGGGGTGACCAAAGTTGCCAAAACGTGTTTATTTCTGCTGAAAAACACGTTTTGACAATTTCTGATCACTGGGGTTAAGGGCTGACTCAGTGTGCTCTTCTGAGCCAAGCAGTTACACTGTGATTCCAAGTGCTGAAAAAAAGCGTTTATTTCGGGCTGAAAAACACGTTTTGAAAACTGTGCTGTTCCTGCCCTATAACTTACATGGGGTTGACCAAAGTTGCCAAAACGTGTTTATTTCTGCTGAAAAACACGTTTTGACAATTTCTGCACACTGGGGTTAAGGGCTGAGTCAGTGTGCTCTTCTGAGCCAGGCAGTTACACTGCGATTCCAAGGGCTGAGAAAACGCGTTTATTTCGGGCAGAAAAACACGTTTTGAAAACTGTGTTGTTCCTGCCCTATAACTTACATGGGGGTGACCAAAGTTGCCAAAACGTGTTTATTTCTGCTGAAAAACACGTTTTGACAATTTCTGATCACTGGGGTTAAGGGCTGACTCAGTGTGCTCTTCTGAGCCAAGCAGTTACACTGTGATTCCAAGTGCTGAAAAAAAGCGTTTATTTCGGGCTGAAAAACACGTTTTGAAAACTGTGGTGTTCCTGCCCTATAACTTACATGGGGGTGACCAAAGTTGCCAAAACGTGTTTATTTCTGCTGAAAAACATGTTTTGACAATTTCTGATCACTGGGGTTAAGGGCTGACTCTGTGTGCTCTTCTGAGCCAAGCAGTTACACTGCGATTCTAAGGGCTGAGAAAACGCGTTTATTTCGGGCTGAAAAACACGTTTTGAAAACTGTGCTGTTCCTGCCCTATAACTTACATGGGGGTGACCAAAGTTGCCAAAACGTGTTTATTTCTGCTGAAAAACACGTTTTGACAATTTCTGATCACTGGGGTGTAGGGCTGACTCAGTGTGCTCTTCTGAGCCAAGCAGTTACACTGTGATTCCAAGTGCTGAAAAAAAGCGTTTATTTCGGGCTGAAAAACACGTTTTGAAAACTGTGCTGTTCCTGCCCTATAACTTACATGGGGTTGACCAAAGTTGCCAAAACGTGTTTATTTCTGCTGAAAAACACGTTTTGACAATTTCTGCACACTGGGGTTAAGGGCTGAGTCAGTGTGCTCTTCTGAGCCAGGCAGTTACACTGCGATTCCAAGGGCTGAGAAAACGCGTTTATTTCGGGCTGAAAAACACGTTTTGAAAACTGTGCTGTTCCTGCCCTATAACTTACATGGGGGTGACCAAAGTTGCCAAAACGTGTTTATTTCTGCTGAAAAACATGTTTTGACAATTTCTGATCACTGGGGTTAAGGGCTGACTCTGTGTGCTCTTCTGAGCCAAGCAGTTACACTGCGATTCTAAGGGCTGAGAAAACGCGTTTATTTCGGGCTGAAAAACACGTTTTGAAAACTGTGCTGTTCCTGCCCTATAACTTACATGGGGGTGACCAAAGTTGCCAAAACGTGTTTATTTCTGCTTAAAAACAAGTTTTGACAATTTCTGATCACTGGGGTTAAGGGCTGAGTCAGTGTGCTCTTCTGAGCCAGGCAGTTACACTGCGATTCCAAGGGCTGAGAAAAAGCGTTTATTTCGGGTTGAAAAACACGTTTTGAAAACTGTGCTGTTCCAGCCATATAACTTACATGGGGGAGACCAAAGTTGCCAAAACGTGTTTATTTCTGCTGAAAAACACGTTTTGACAATTTCTGATCACTGGGGTTAAGGGCTGACTCAGTGTGCTCTTCGGAGCCAGGCAGTTACACTGCGATTCCAAGGGCTGAGAAAAAGCGTTTATTTCGGGCTGAAAAACACGTTTTGAAAACTGTGCTGTTCCTGCCCTATAACTTACATGGGGGTGACCAAAGTTGCCAAAACGTGTTTATTTCTGCTGAAAAACACGTTTTGACAATTTCTGCACACTGGGGTTAAGGGCTGAGTCAGTGTGCTCTTCTGAGCCAGGCAGTTACACTACGATTCTAAGGGCTGAGAAAACGCGTTTATTTCGGGCTGAAAAACACGTTTTGAAAACTGTGCTGTTCCTGCCCTATAACTTACATGGGGGTGACCAAAGTTGCCAAAACGTGTTTATTTCTGCTGAAAAACACGTTTTGACAATTTCTGATCACTGGGATGTAGGGCTGACTCAGTGTGCTCTTCTGAGCCAAGCAGTTACACTGTGATTCCAAGTGCTGAAAAAAAGCGTTTATTTCGGGCTGAAAAACACGTTTTGAAAACTGTGCTGTTCCTGCCCTATAACTTACATGGGGTTGACCAAAGTTGCCAAAACGTGTTTATTTCTGCTGAAAAACACGTTTTGACAATTTCTGCACACTGGGGTTAAGGGCTGAGTCAGTGTGCTCTTCTGAGCCAGGCAGTTACACTGCGATTCCAAGGGCTGAGAAAACGCGTTTATTTCGGGCAGAAAAACACGTTTTGAAAACTGTGTTGTTCCTGCCCTATAACTTACATGGGGGTGACCAAAGTTGCCAAAACGTGTTTATTTCTGCTGAAAAACACGTTTTGACAATTTCTGATCACTGGGGTTAAGGGCTGACTCAGTGTGCTCTCTTGAGCCAAGCAGTTACACTGTGATTCCAAGTGCTGAAAAAAGCGTTTATTTCGGGCTGAAAAACACGTTTTGAAAACTGTGCTGTTCCTGCCCTATAACTTACATGGGGTTGACCAAAGTTGCCAAAACGTGTTTATTTCTGCTGAAAAACACGTTTTGACAATTTCTGCACACTGGGGTTAAGGGCTGAGTCAGTGTGCTCTTCTGAGCCAGGCAGTTACACTGCGATTCCAAGGGCTGAGAAAACGCGTTTATTTCGGGCTGAAAAACACGTTTTGAAAACTGTGTTGTTCCTGCCCTATAACTTACATGGGGGTGACCAAAGTTGCCAAAACGTGTTTATTTCTGCTGAAAAACACGTTTTGACAATTTCTGATCACTGGGGTTAAGGGCTGACTCAGTGTGCTCTTCTGAGCCAAGCAGTTACACTGTGATTCCAAGTGCTGAAAAAAAGCGTTTATTTCGGGCTGAAAAACACGTTTTGAAAACTGTGCTGTTCCTGCCCTATAACTTACATGGGGGTGACCAAAGTTGCCAAAACGTGTTTATTTCTGCTGAAAAACATGTTTTGACAATTTCTGATCACTGGGGTTAAGGGCTGACTCTGTGTGCTCTTCTGAGCCAAGCAGTTACACTGCGATTCTAAGGGCTGAGAAAACGCGTTTATTTCGGGCTGAAAAACACGTTTTGAAAACTGTGCTGTTCCTGCCCTATAACTTACATGGGGGTGACCAAAGTTGCCAAAACGTGTTTATTTCTGCTGAAAAACACGTTTTGACAATTTCTGATCACTGGGGTTAAGGGCTGACTCAGTGTGCTCTTCTGAGCCAAGCAGTTACACTGTGATTCCAAGTGCTGAAAAAAAGCGTTTATTTCGGGCTGAAAAACACGTTTTGAAAACTGTGCTGTTCCTGCCCTATAACTTACATGGGGGTGACCAAAGTTGCCAAAACGTGTTTATTTCTGCTGAAAAACACGTTTTGACAATTTCTGCACACTGGGGTTAAGGGCTGAGTCAGTGTGCTCTTCTGAGCCAGGCAGTTACACTGCGATTCCAAGGGCTGAGAAAACGCGTTTATTTCGGGCAGAAAAACACGTTTTGAAAACTGTGTTGTTCCTGCCCTATAACTTACATGGGGGTGACCAAAGTTGCCAAAACGTGTTTATTTCTGCTGAAAAACACGTTTTGACAATTTCTGATCACTGGGGTTAAGGGCTGACTCAGTGTGCTCTTCTGAGCCAAGCAGTTACACTGTGATTCCAAGTGCTGAAAAAAAGCGTTTATTTCGGGCTGAAAAACACGTTTTGAAAACTGTGCTGTTCCTGCCCTATAACTTACATGGGGGTGACCAAAGTTGCCAAAACGTGTTTATTTCTGCTGAAAAACATGTTTTGACAATTTCTGATCACTGGGGTTAAGGGCTGACTCTGTGTGCTCTTCTGAGCCAAGCAGTTACACTGCGATTCTAAGGGCTGAGAAAAAGCGTTTATTTCGGGCTGAAAAACACGTTTTGAAAACTGTGCTGTTCCTGCCCTATAACTTACATGGGGGTGACCAAAGTTGCCAAAACGTGTTTATTTCTGCTGAAAAACAAGTTTTGACAATTTCTGATCACTGGGGTTAAGGGCTGAGTCAGTGTGCTCTTCTGAGCCAGGCAGTTACACTGCGATTCCAAGGGCTGAGAAAAAGCGTTTATTTCGGGCTGAAAAACACGTTTTGAAAACTGTGCTGTTCCAGCCATATAACTTACATGGGGGAGACCAAAGTTGCCAAAACGTGTTTATTTCTGCTGAAAAACACGTTTTGACAACTTCTGCACACTGGGGTTAAGGGCTGACTCAGTGTGCTCTTCGGAGCCAGGCAGTTACACTGCGATTCCAAGGGCTGAGAAAAAGCGTTTATTTCGGGCTGAAAAACACGTTTTGAAAACTGTGCTGTTCCTGCCCTATAACTTACATGGGGGTGACCAAAGTTGCCAAAACGTGTTTATTTCTGCTGAAAAACACGTTTTGACAATTTCTGATCACTGGGGTTAAGGGCTGACTCAGTGTGCTCTTCGGAGCCAGGCAGTTACACTGCGATTCCAAGGGCTGAGAAAAAGCGTTTATTTCGGGCTGAAAAACACGTTTTGAAAACTGTGCTGTTCCTGCCCTATAACTTACATGGGGGTGACCAAAGTTGCCAAAACGTGTTTATTTCTGCTGAAAAACACGTTTTGACAATTTCTGCACACTGGGGTTAAGGGCTGAGTCAGTGTGCTCTTCTGAGCCAGGCAGTTACACTGCGATTCTAAGGGCTGAGAAAACGCGTTTATTTCGGGCTGAAAAACACGTTTTGAAAACTGTGTTGTTCCTGCCCTATAACTTACATGGGGGTGACCAAAGTTGCCAAAACGTGTTTATTTCTGCTGAAAAACACGTTTTGACAATTTCTGATCACTGGGGTTAAGGGCTGACTCAGTGTGCTCTTCTGAGCCAAGCAGTTACACTGTGATTCCAAGTGCTGAAAAAAAGCGTTTATTTCGGGCTGAAAAACACGTTTTGAAAACTGTGCTGTTCCTGCCCTATAACTTACATGGGGGTGACCAAAGTTGCCAAAACGTGTTTATTTCTGCTGAAAAACACGTTTTGACAATTTCTGATCACTGGGGTGTAGGGCTGACTCAGTGTGCTCTTCTGAGCCAAGCAGTTACACTGTGATTCCAAGTGCTGAAAAAAAGCGTTTATTTCGGGCTGAAAAACACGTTTTGAAAACTGTGCTGTTCCTGCCCTATAACTTACATGGGGGTGACCAAAGTTGCCAAAACGTGTTTATTTCTGCTGAAAAACACGTTTTGACAATTTCTGCACACTGGGGTTAAGGGCTGAGTCAGTGTGCTCTTCTGAGCCAGGCAGTTACACTGCGATTCTAAGGGCTGAGAAAACGCGTTTATTTCGGGCTGAAAAACACGTTTTGAAAACTGTGCTGTTCCTGCCCTATAACTTACATGGGGGTGACCAAAGTTGCCAAAACGTGTTTATTTCTGCTGAAAAACACGTTTTGACAATTTCTGATCACTGGGGTTAAGGGCTGACTCAGTGTGCTCTTCTGAGCCAAGCAGTTACACTGTGATTCCAAGTGCTGAAAAAAAGCGTTTATTTCGGGCTGAAAAACACGTTTTGAAAACTGTGCTGTTCCTGCCCTATAACTTACATGGGGTTGACCAAAGTTGCCAAAACGTGTTTATTTCTGCTGAAAAACACGTTTTGACAATTTCTGCACACTGGGGTTAAGGGCTGAGTCAGTGTGCTCTTCTGAGCCAGGCAGTTACACTGCGATTCCAAGGGCTGAGAAAACGCGTTTATTTCGGGCAGAAAAACACGTTTTGAAAACTGTGTTGTTCCTGCCCTATAACTTACATGGGGGTGACCAAAGTTGCCAAAACGTGTTTATTTCTGCTGAAAAACACGTTTTGACAATTTCTGATCACTGGGGTTAAGGGCTGACTCAGTGTGCTCTTCTGAGCCAAGCAGTTACACTGTGATTCCAAGTGCTGAAAAAAAGCGTTTATTTCGGGCTGAAAAACACGTTTTGAAAACTGTGCTGTTCCTGCCCTATAACTTACATGGGGGTGACCAAAGTTGCCAAAACGTGTTTATTTCTGCTGAAAAACATGTTTTGACAATTTCTGATCACTGGGGTTAAGGGCTGACTCTGTGTGCTCTTCTGAGCCAGGCAGTTACACTACGATTCTAAGGGCTGAGAAAACGCGTTTATTTCGGGCTGAAAAACACGTTTTGAAAACTGTGCTGTTCCTGCCCTATAACTTACATGGGGGTGACCAAAGTTGCCAAAACGTGTTTATTTCTGCTGAAAAACACGTTTTGACAATTTCTGATCACTGGGGTGTAGGGCTGACTCAGTGTGCTCTTCTGAGCCAAGCAGTTACACTGTGATTCCAAGTGCTGAAAAAAAGCGTTTATTTCGGGCTGAAAAACACGTTTTGAAAACTGTGCTGTTCCTGCCCTATAACTTACATGGGGTTGACCAAAGTTGCCAAAACGTGTTTATTTCTGCTGAAAAACACGTTTTGACAATTTCTGCACACTGGGGTTAAGGGCTGAGTCAGTGTGCTCTTCTGAGCCAGGCAGTTACACTGCGATTCCAAGGGCTGAGAAAACGCGTTTATTTCGGGCTGAAAAACACGTTTTGAAAACTGTGTTGTTCCTGCCCTATAACTTACATGGGGGTGACCAAAGTTGCCAAAACGTGTTTATTTCTGCTGAAAAACACGTTTTGACAATTTCTGATCACTGGGGTTAAGGGCTGACTCAGTGTGCTCTTCGGAGCCAGGCAGTTACACTGCGATTCCAAGGGCTGAGAAAAAGCGTTTATTTCGGGCTGAAAAACACGTTTTGAAAACTGTGCTGTTCCTGCCCTATAACTTACATGGGGGTGACCAAAGTTGCCAAAACGTGTTTATTTCTGCTGAAAAACACGTTTTGACAATTTCTGCACACTGGGGTTAAGGGCTGAGTCAGTGTGCTCTTCTGAGCCAGGCAGTTACACTGCGATTCTAAGGGCTGAGAAAACGCGTTTATTTCGGGCTGAAAAACACGTTTTGAAAACTGTGCTGTTCCTGCCCTATAACTTACATGGGGGTGACCAAAGTTGCCAAAACGTGTTTATTTCTGCTGAAAAACAAGTTTTGACAATTTCTGATCACTGGGGTTAAGGGCTGAGTCAGTGTGCTCTTCTGAGCCAGGCAGTTACACTGCGATTCCAAGGGCTGAGAAAAAGCGTTTATTTCGGGCTGAAAAACACGTTTTGAAAACTGTGCTGTTCCAGCCATATAACTTACATGGGGGAGACCAAAGTTGCCAAAACGTGTTTATTTCTGCTGAAAAACACGTTTTGACAATTTCTGATAACTGGGGTTAAGGGCTGACTCAGTGTGCTCTTCGGAGCCAGGCAGTTACACTGCGATTCCAAGGGCTGAGAAAAAGCGTTTATTTCGGGCTGAAAAACACGTTTTGAAAACTGTGCTGTTCCTGCCCTATAACTTACATGGGGGTGACCAAAGTTGCCAAAACGTGTTTATTTCTGCTGAAAAACAAGTTTTGACAATTTCTGCACACTGGGGTTAAGGGCTGAGTCAGTGTGCTCTTCTGAGCCAGGCAGTTACACTGCGATTCTAAGGGCTGAGAAAACGCGTTTATTTCGGGCTGAAAAACACGTTTTGAAAACTGTGCTGTTCCTGCCCTATAACTTACATGGGGGTGACCAAAGTTGCCAAAACGTGTTTATTTCTGCTGAAAAACACGTTTTGACAATTTCTGATCACTGGGGTTAAGGGCTGACTCAGTGTGCTTCTCTGAGCCAAGCAGTTACACTGTTATTCCAAGTGCTGATGAAAAGCGTTTATTTCGGGCTGAAAAACACGTTTTGAAAACTGTGCTGTTCCTGCCCTATAACTTACATGGGGTTGACCAAAGTTGCCAAAACGTGTTTATTTCTGCTGAAAAACACGTTTTGACAATTTCTGCACACTGGGGTTAAGGGCTGAGTCAGTGTGCTCTTCTGAGCCAGGCAGTTACACTGCGATTCCAAGGGCTGAGAAAACGCGTTTATTTCGGGCTGAAAAACACGTTTTGAAAACTGTGTTGTTCCTGCCCTATAACTTACATGGGGGTGACCAAAGTTGCCAAAACGTGTTTATTTCTGCTGAAAAACACGTTTTGACAATTTCTGATCACTGGGGTTAAGGGCTGACTCAGTGTGCTCTCTTGAGCCAAGCAGTTACACTGTGATTCCAAGTGCTGAAAAAAGCGTTTATTTCGGGCTGAAAAACACGTTTTGAAAACTGTGCTGTTCCTGCCCTATAACTTACATGGGGTTGACCAAAGTTGCCAAAACGTGTTTATTTCTGCTGAAAAACACGTTTTGACAATTTCTGCACACTGGGGTTAAGGGCTGAGTCAGTGTGCTCTTCTGAGCCAGGCAGTTACACTGCGATTCCAAGGGCTGAGAAAACGCGTTTATTTCGGGCTGAAAAACACGTTTTGAAAACTGTGTTGTTCCTGCCCTATAACTTACATGGGGGTGACCAAAGTTGCCAAAACGTGTTTATTTCTGCTGAAAAACACGTTTTGACAATTTCTGATCACTGGGGTTAAGGGCTGACTCAGTGTGCTCTTCTGAGCCAAGCAGTTACAAAGTGATTCCAAGTGCTGAAAAAAAGCGTTTATTTCGGGCTGAAAAACACGTTTTGAAAACTGTGCTGTTCCTGCCCTATAACTTACATGGGGGTGACCAAAGTTGCCAAAACGTGTTTATTTCTGCTGAAAAACATGTTTTGACAATTTCTGATCACTGGGGTTAAGGGCTGACTCTGTGTGCTCTTCTGAGCCAAGCAGTTACACTGCGATTCTAAGGGCTGAGAAAACGCGTTTATTTCGGGCTGAAAAACACGTTTTGAAAACTGTGCTGTTCCTGCCCTATAACTTACATGGGGGTGACCAAAGTTGCCAAAACGTGTTTATTTCTGCTGAAAAACACGTTTTGACAATTTCTGATCACTGGGGTTAAGGGCTGACTCAGTGTGCTCTTCTGAGCCAAGCAGTTACACTGTGATTCCAAGTGCTGAAAAAAAGCGTTTATTTCGGGCTGAAAAACACGTTTTGAAAACTGTGCTGTTCCTGCCCTATAACTTACATGGGGGTGACCAAAGTTGCCAAAACGTGTTTATTTCTGCTGAAAAACACGTTTTGACAATTTCTGCACACTGGGGTTAAGGGCTGAGTCAGTGTGCTCTTCTGAGCCAGGCAGTTACACTGCGATTCCAAGGGCTGAGAAAACGCGTTTATTTCGGGCAGAAAAACACGTTTTGAAAACTGTGTTGTTCCTGCCCTATAACTTACATGGGGGTGACCAAAGTTGCCAAAACGTGTTTATTTCTGCTGAAAAACACGTTTTGACAATTTCTGATCACTGGGGTTAAGGGCTGACTCAGTGTGCTCTTCTGAGCCAAGCAGTTACACTGTGATTCCAAGTGCTGAAAAAAAGCGTTTATTTCGGGCTGAAAAACACGTTTTGAAAACTGTGCTGTTCCTGCCCTATAACTTACATGGGGGTGACCAAAGTTGCCAAAACGTGTTTATTTCTGCTGAAAAACATGTTTTGACAATTTCTGATCACTGGGGTTAAGGGCTGACTCTGTGTGCTCTTCTGAGCCAAGCAGTTACACTGCGATTCTAAGGGCTGAGAAAAAGCGTTTATTTCGGGCTGAAAAACACGTTTTGAAAACTGTGCTGTTCCTGCCCTATAACTTACATGGGGGTGACCAAAGTTGCCAAAACGTGTTTATTTCTGCTGAAAAACAAGTTTTGACAATTTCTGATCACTGGGGTTAAGGGCTGAGTCAGTGTGCTCTTCTGAGCCAGGCAGTTACACTGCGATTCCAAGGGCTGAGAAAAAGCGTTTATTTCGGGCTGAAAAACACGTTTTGAAAACTGTGCTGTTCCAGCCATATAACTTACATGGGGGAGACCAAAGTTGCCAAAACGTGTTTATTTCTGCTGAAAAACACGTTTTGACAACTTCTGCACACTGGGGTTAAGGGCTGACTCAGTGTGCTCTTCGGAGCCAGGCAGTTACACTGCGATTCCAAGGGCTGAGAAAAAGCGTTTATTTCGGGCTGAAAAACACGTTTTGAAAACTGTGCTGTTCCTGCCCTATAACTTACATGGGGGTGACCAAAGTTGCCAAAACGTGTTTATTTCTGCTGAAAAACACGTTTTGACAATTTCTGATCACTGGGGTTAAGGGCTGACTCAGTGTGCTCTTCGGAGCCAGGCAGTTACACTGCGATTCCAAGGGCTGAGAAAAAGCGTTTATTTCGGGCTGAAAAACACGTTTTGAAAACTGTGCTGTTCCTGCCCTATAACTTACATGGGGGTGACCAAAGTTGCCAAAACGTGTTTATTTCTGCTGAAAAACACGTTTTGACAATTTCTGCACACTGGGGTTAAGGGCTGAGTCAGTGTGCTCTTCTGAGCCAGGCAGTTACACTGCGATTCTAAGGGCTGAGAAAACGCGTTTATTTCGGGCTGAAAAACACGTTTTGAAAACTGTGTTGTTCCTGCCCTATAACTTACATGGGGGTGACCAAAGTTGCCAAAACGTGTTTATTTCTGCTGAAAAACACGTTTTGACAATTTCTGATCACTGGGGTTAAGGGCTGACTCAGTGTGCTCTTCTGAGCCAAGCAGTTACACTGTGATTCCAAGTGCTGAAAAAAAGCGTTTATTTCGGGCTGAAAAACACGTTTTGAAAACTGTGCTGTTCCTGCCCTATAACTTACATGGGGGTGACCAAAGTTGCCAAAACGTGTTTATTTCTGCTGAAAAACACGTTTTGACAATTTCTGATCACTGGGGTGTAGGGCTGACTCAGTGTGCTCTTCTGAGCCAAGCAGTTACACTGTGATTCCAAGTGCTGAAAAAAAGCGTTTATTTCGGGCTGAAAAACACGTTTTGAAAACTGTGCTGTTCCTGCCCTATAACTTACATGGGGGTGACCAAAGTTGCCAAAACGTGTTTATTTCTGCTGAAAAACACGTTTTGACAATTTCTGCACACTGGGGTTAAGGGCTGAGTCAGTGTGCTCTTCTGAGCCAGGCAGTTACACTGCGATTCTAAGGGCTGAGAAAACGCGTTTATTTCGGGCTGAAAAACACGTTTTGAAAACTGTGCTGTTCCTGCCCTATAACTTACATGGGGGTGACCAAAGTTGCCAAAACGTGTTTATTTCTGCTGAAAAACACGTTTTGACAATTTCTGATCACTGGGGTTAAGGGCTGACTCAGTGTGCTCTTCTGAGCCAAGCAGTTACACTGTGATTCCAAGTGCTGAAAAAAAGCGTTTATTTCGGGCTGAAAAACACGTTTTGAAAACTGTGCTGTTCCTGCCCTATAACTTACATGGGGTTGACCAAAGTTGCCAAAACGTGTTTATTTCTGCTGAAAAACACGTTTTGACAATTTCTGCACACTGGGGTTAAGGGCTGAGTCAGTGTGCTCTTCTGAGCCAGGCAGTTACACTGCGATTCCAAGGGCTGAGAAAACGCGTTTATTTCGGGCAGAAAAACACGTTTTGAAAACTGTGTTGTTCCTGCCCTATAACTTACATGGGGGTGACCAAAGTTGCCAAAACGTGTTTATTTCTGCTGAAAAACACGTTTTGACAATTTCTGATCACTGGGGTTAAGGGCTGACTCAGTGTGCTCTTCTGAGCCAAGCAGTTACACTGTGATTCCAAGTGCTGAAAAAAAGCGTTTATTTCGGGCTGAAAAACACGTTTTGAAAACTGTGCTGTTCCTGCCCTATAACTTACATGGGGGTGACCAAAGTTGACAAAACGTGTTTATTTCTGCTGAAAAACATGTTTTGACAATTTCTGATCACTGGGGTTAAGGGCTGACTCTGTGTGCTCTTCTGAGCCAGGCAGTTACACTACGATTCTAAGGGCTGAGAAAACGCGTTTATTTCGGGCTGAAAAACACGTTTTGAAAACTGTGCTGTTCCTGCCCTATAACTTACATGGGGGTGACCAAAGTTGCCAAAACGTGTTTATTTCTGCTGAAAAACACGTTTTGACAATTTCTGATCACTGGGGTGTAGGGCTGACTCAGTGTGCTCTTCTGAGCCAAGCAGTTACACTGTGATTCCAAGTGCTGAAAAAAAGCGTTTATTTCGGGCTGAAAAACACGTTTTGAAAACTGTGCTGTTCCTGCCCTATAACTTACATGGGGTTGACCAAAGTTGCCAAAACGTGTTTATTTCTGCTGAAAAACACGTTTTGACAATTTCTGCACACTGGGGTTAAGGGCTGAGTCAGTGTGCTCTTCTGAGCCAGGCAGTTACACTGCGATTCCAAGGGCTGAGAAAACGCGTTTATTTCGGGCTGAAAAACACGTTTTGAAAACTGTGTTGTTCCTGCCCTATAACTTACATGGGGGTGACCAAAGTTGCCAAAACGTGTTTATTTCTGCTGAAAAACACGTTTTGACAATTTCTGATCACTGGGGTTAAGGGCTGACTCAGTGTGCTCTTCGGAGCCAGGCAGTTACACTGCGATTCCAAGGGCTGAGAAAAAGCGTTTATTTCGGGCTGAAAAACACGTTTTGAAAACTGTGCTGTTCCTGCCCTATAACTTACATGGGGGTGACCAAAGTTGCCAAAACGTGTTTATTTCTGCTGAAAAACACGTTTTGACAATTTCTGCACACTGGGGTTAAGGGCTGAGTCAGTGTGCTCTTCTGAGCCAGGCAGTTACACTGCGATTCTAAGGGCTGAGAAAACGCGTTTATTTCGGGCTGAAAAACACGTTTTGAAAACTGTGCTGTTCCTGCCCTATAACTTACATGGGGGTGACCAAAGTTGCCAAAACGTGTTTATTTCTGCTGAAAAACAAGTTTTGACAATTTCTGATCACTGGGGTTAAGGGCTGAGTCAGTGTGCTCTTCTGAGCCAGGCAGTTACACTGCGATTCCAAGGGCTGAGAAAAAGCGTTTATTTCGGGCTGAAAAACACGTTTTGAAAACTGTGCTGTTCCAGCCATATAACTTACATGGGGGAGACCAAAGTTGCCAAAACGTGTTTATTTCTGCTGAAAAACACGTTTTGACAATTTCTGATAACTGGGGTTAAGGGCTGACTCAGTGTGCTCTTCGGAGCCAGGCAGTTACACTGCGATTCCAAGGGCTGAGAAAAAGCGTTTATTTCGGGCTGAAAAACACGTTTTGAAAACTGTGCTGTTCCTGCCCTATAACTTACATGGGGGTGACCAAAGTTGCCAAAACGTGTTTATTTCTGCTGAAAAACAAGTTTTGACAATTTCTGCACACTGGGGTTAAGGGCTGAGTCAGTGTGCTCTTCTGAGCCAGGCAGTTACACTGCGATTCTAAGGGCTGAGAAAACGCGTTTATTTCGGGCTGAAAAACACGTTTTGAAAACTGTGCTGTTCCTGCCCTATAACTTACATGGGGGTGACCAAAGTTGCCAAAACGTGTTTATTTCTGCTGAAAAACACGTTTTGACAATTTCTGATCACTGGGGTTAAGGGCTGACTCAGTGTGCTTCTCTGAGCCAAGCAGTTACACTGTTATTCCAAGTGCTGATGAAAAGCGTTTATTTCGGGCTGAAAAACACGTTTTGAAAACTGTGCTGTTCCTGCCCTATAACTTACATGGGGTTGACCAAAGTTGCCAAAACGTGTTTATTTCTGCTGAAAAACACGTTTTGACAATTTCTGCACACTGGGGTTAAGGGCTGAGTCAGTGTGCTCTTCTGAGCCAGGCAGTTACACTGCGATTCCAAGGGCTGAGAAAACGCGTTTATTTCGGGCTGAAAAACACGTTTTGAAAACTGTGTTGTTCCTGCCCTATAACTTACATGGGGGTGACCAAAGTTGCCAAAACGTGTTTATTTCTGCTGAAAAACACGTTTTGACAATTTCTGATCACTGGGGTTAAGGGCTGACTCAGTGTGCTCTTCTGAGCCAAGCAGTTACACTGTGATTCCAAGTGCTGAAAAAAAGCGTTTATTTCGGGCTGAAAAACACGTTTTGAAAACTGTGCTGTTCCTGCCCTATAACTTACATGGGGGTGACCAAAGTTGCCAAAACGTGTTTATTTCTGCTGAAAAAGACGTTTTGACAATTTCTGATCACTGGGGTGTAGGGCTGACTCAGTGTGCTCTTCTGAGCCAAGCAGTTACACTGTGATTCCAAGTGCTGAAAAAAAGCGTTTATTTCGGGCTGAAAAATACGTTTTGAAAACTGTGCTGTTCCTGCCCTATAACTTACATGGGGGTGACCAAAGTTGCCAAAACGTGTTTATTTCTGCTGAAAAACACGTTTTGACAATTTCTGCACACTGGGGTTAAGGGCTGAGTCAGTGTGCTCTTCTGAGCCAGGCAGTTACACTGCGATTCTAAGGGCTGAGAAAACGCGTTTATTTCGGGCTGAAAAACACGTTTTGAAAACTGTGCTGTTCCTGCCCTATAACTTACATGGGGGTGACCAAAGTTGCCAAAACGTGTTTATTTCTGCTGAAAAACACGTTTTGACAATTTCTGATCACTGGGGTTAAGGGCTGACTCAGTGTGCTCTTCTGAGCCAAGCAGTTACACTGTGATTCCAAGTGCTGAAAAAAAGCGTTTATTTCGGGCTGAAAAACACGTTTTGAAAACTGTGCTGTTCCTGCCCTATAACTTACATGGGGTTGACCAAAGTTGCCAAAACGTGTTTATTTCTGCTGAAAAACACGTTTTGACAATTTCTGCACACTGGGGTTAAGGGCTGAGTCAGTGTGCTCTTCTGAGCCAGGCAGTTACACTGCGATTCCAAGGGCTGAGAAAACGCGTTTATTTCGGGCAGAAAAACACGTTTTGAAAACTGTGTTGTTCCTGCCCTATAACTTACTTGGGGGTGACCAAAGTTGCCAAAACGTGTTTATTTCTGCTGAAAAACACGTTTTGACAATTTCTGATCACTGGGGTTAAGGGCTGACTCAGTGTGCTCTTCTGAGCCAAGCAGTTACACTGTGATTCCAAGTGCTGAAAAAAAGCGTTTATTTCGGGCTGAAAAACACGTTTTGAAAACTGTGCTGTTCCGGCCCTATAACTTACATGGGGTTGACCAAAGTTGCCAAAACGTGTTTATTTCTGCTGAAAAACACGTTTTGACAATTTCTGCACACTGGGGTTAAGGGCTGAGTCAGTGTGCTCTTCTGAGCCAGGCAGTTACACTGCGATTCCAAGGGCTGAGAAAACGCGTTTATTTCAGGCTGAAAAACACGTTTTTAAAACTGTGCTGTTCCTGCCCTATAACTTACATGGGGGTGACCAAAGTTGCCAAAACGTGTTTATTTCTGCTGAAAAACACGTTTTGACAATTTCTGATCACTGGGGTTAAGGGCTGACTCTGTGTGCTCTTCTGAGCCAAGCAGTTACACTGCGATTCTAAGGGCTGAGAAAACGCGTTTATTTCGGGCTGAAAAACACGTTTTGAAAACTGTGCTGTTCCTGCCCTATAACTTACATGGGGGTGACCAAAGTTGCCAAAACGTGTTTATTTCTGCTGAAAAACAAGTTTTGACAATTTCTGAGCACTGGGGTTAAGGGCTGAGTCAGTGTGCTCTTCTGAGCCAGGCAGTTACACTGCGATTCCAAGGGCTGAGAAAAAGCGTTTATTTCGGGCTGAAAAACACGTTTTGAAAACTGTGCTGTTCCAGCCATATAACTTACATGGGGGAGACCAAAGTTGCCAAAACGTGTTTATTTCTGCTGAAAAACACGTTTTGACAATTTCTGATCACTGGGGTTAAGGGCTGACTCAGTGTGCTCTTCTGAGCCAGGCAGTTACACTGCGATTCCAAGGGATGAGAAAAAGCGTTTATTTCGGGCTGAAAAACACGTTTTGAAAACTGTGCTGTTCCTGCCCTATAACTTACATGGGGGTGACCAAAGTTGCCAAAACGTGTTTATTTCTGCTGAAAAACACGTTTTGACAATTTCTGCACACTGGGGTTAAGGGCTGAGTCAGTGTGCTCTTCTGAGCCAGGCAGTTACACTACGATTCTAAGGGCTGAGAAAACGCGTTTATTTCGGGCTGAAAAACACGTTTTGAAAACTGTGCTGTTCCTGCCCTATAACTTACATGGGGGTGACCAAAGTTGCCAAAACGTGTTTATTTCTGCTGAAAAACACGTTTTGACAATTTCTGATCACTGGGGTGTAGGGCTGACTCAGTGTGCTCTTCTGAGCCAAGCAGTTACACTGTGATTCCAAGTGCTGAAAAAAAGCGTTTATTTCGGGCTGAAAAACACGTTTTGAAAACTGTGCTGTTCCTGCCCTATAACTTACATGGGGGTGACCAAAGTTGCCAAAACGTGTTTATTTCTGCTGAAAAACACGTTTTGACAATTTCTGCACACTGGGGTTAAGGGCTGAGTCAGTGTGCTCTTCTGAGCCAGGCAGTTACACTGCGATTCTAAGGGCTGAGAAAACGCGTTTATTTCGGACTGAAAAACACGTTTTGAAAACTGTGCTGTTCCTGCCCTATAACTTACATGGGGGTGACCAAAGTTGCCAAAACGTGTTTATTTCTGCTGAAAAACACGTTTTGACAATTTCTGATCACTGGGGTTAAGGGCTGACTCAGTGTGCTCTTCTGAGCCAAGCAGTTACACTGTGATTCCAAGTGCTGAAAAAAAGCGTTTATTTCGGGCTGAAAAACACGTTTTGAAAACTGTGCTGTTCCTGCCCTATAACTTACATGGGGTTGACCAAAGTTGCCAAAACGTGTTTATTTCTGCTGAAAAACACGTTTTGACAATTTCTGCACACTGGGGTTAAGGGCTGAGTCAGTGTGCTCTTCTGAGCCAGGCAGTTACACTGCGATTCCAAGGGCTGAGAAAACGCGTTTATTTCGGGCAGAAAAACACGTTTTGAAAACTGTGTTGTTCCTGCCCTATAACTTACATGGGGGTGACCAAAGTTGCCAAAACGTGTTTATTTCTGCTGAAAAACACGTTTTGACAATTTCTGATCACTGGGGTTAAGGGCTGACTCAGTGTGCTCTTCTGAGCCAAGCAGTTACACTGTGATTCCAAGTGCTGAAAAAAAGCGTTTATTTCGGGCTGAAAAACACGTTTTGAAAACTGTGCTGTTCCTGCCCTATAACTTACATGGGGGTGACCAAAGTTGCCAAAACGTGTTTATTTCTGCTGAAAAACATGTTTTGACAATTTCTGATCACTGGGGTTAAGGGCTGACTCTGTGTGCTCTTCTGAGCCAAGCAGTTACACTGTGATTCTAAGGGCTGAGAAAACGCGTTTATTTCGGGCTGAAAAACACGTTTTGAAAACTGTGCTGTTCCTGCCCTATAACTTACATGGGGGTGACCAAAGTTGCCAAAACGTGTTTATTTCTGCTGAAAAACACGTTTTGACAATTTCTGATCACTGGGGTGTAGGGCTGACTCAGTGTGCTCTTCTGAGCCAAGCAGTTACACTGTGATTCCAAGTGCTGAAAAAAAGCGTTTATTTCGGGCTGAAAAACACGTTTTGAAAACTGTGCTGTTCCTGCCCTATAACTTACATGGGGTTGACCAAAGTTGCCAAAACGTGTTTATTTCTGCTGAAAAACACGTTTTGACAATTTCTGCACACTGGGGTTAAGGGCTGAGTCAGTGTGCTCTTCTGAGCCAGGCAGTTACACTGCGATTCCAAGGGCTGAGAAAACGCGTTTATTTCGGGCTGAAAAACACGTTTTGAAAACTGTGCTGTTCCTGCCCTATAACTTACATGGGGGTGACCAAAGTTGCCAAAACGTGTTTATTTCTGCTGAAAAACATGTTTTGACAATTTCTGATCACTGGGGTTAAGGGCTGACTCTGTGTGCTCTTCTGAGCCAAGCAGTTACACTGCGATTCTAAGGGCTGAGAAAACGCGTTTATTTCGGGCTGAAAAACACGTTTTGAAAACTGTGCTGTTCCTGCCCTATAACTTACATGGGGGTGACCAAAGTTGCCAAAACGTGTTTATTTCTGCTTAAAAACAAGTTTTGACAATTTCTGATCACTGGGGTTAAGGGCTGAGTCAGTGTGCTCTTCTGAGCCAGGCAGTTACACTGCGATTCCAAGGGCTGAGAAAAAGCGTTTATTTCGGGTTGAAAAACACGTTTTGAAAACTGTGCTGTTCCAGCCATATAACTTACATGGGGGAGACCAAAGTTGCCAAAACGTGTTTATTTCTGCTGAAAAACACGTTTTGACAATTTCTGATCACTGGGGTTAAGGGCTGACTCAGTGTGCTCTTCGGAGCCAGGCAGTTACACTGCGATTCCAAGGGCTGAGAAAAAGCGTTTATTTCGGGCTGAAAAACACGTTTTGAAAACTGTGCTGTTCCTGCCCTATAACTTACATGGGGGTGACCAAAGTTGCCAAAACGTGTTTATTTCTGCTGAAAAACACGTTTTGACAATTTCTGCACACTGGGGTTAAGGGCTGAGTCAGTGTGCTCTTCTGAGCCAGGCAGTTACACTACGATTCTAAGGGCTGAGAAAACGCGTTTATTTCGGGCTGAAAAACACGTTTTGAAAACTGTGCTGTTCCTGCCCTATAACTTACATGGGGGTGACCAAAGTTGCCAAAACGTGTTTATTTCTGCTGAAAAACACGTTTTGACAATTTCTGATCACTGGGATGTAGGGCTGACTCAGTGTGCTCTTCTGAGCCAAGCAGTTACACTGTGATTCCAAGTGCTGAAAAAAAGCGTTTATTTCGGGCTGAAAAACACGTTTTGAAAACTGTGCTGTTCCTGCCCTATAACTTACATGGGGTTGACCAAAGTTGCCAAAACGTGTTTATTTCTGCTGAAAAACACGTTTTGACAATTTCTGCACACTGGGGTTAAGGGCTGAGTCAGTGTGCTCTTCTGAGCCAGGCAGTTACACTGCGATTCCAAGGGCTGAGAAAACGCGTTTATTTCGGGCAGAAAAACACGTTTTGAAAACTGTGTTGTTCCTGCCCTATAACTTACATGGGGGTGACCAAAGTTGCCAAAACGTGTTTATTTCTGCTGAAAAACACGTTTTGACAATTTCTGATCACTGGGGTTAAGGGCTGACTCAGTGTGCTCTCTTGAGCCAAGCAGTTACACTGTGATTCCAAGTGCTGAAAAAAGCGTTTATTTCGGGCTGAAAAACACGTTTTGAAAACTGTGCTGTTCCTGCCCTATAACTTACATGGGGTTGACCAAAGTTGCCAAAACGTGTTTATTTCTGCTGAAAAACACGTTTTGACAATTTCTGCACACTGGGGTTAAGGGCTGAGTCAGTGTGCTCTTCTGAGCCAGGCAGTTACACTGCGATTCCAAGGGCTGAGAAAACGCGTTTATTTCGGGCTGAAAAACACGTTTTGAAAACTGTGTTGTTCCTGCCCTATAACTTACATGGGGGTGACCAAAGTTGCCAAAACGTGTTTATTTCTGCTGAAAAACACGTTTTGACAATTTCTGATCACTGGGGTTAAGGGCTGACTCAGTGTGCTCTTCTGAGCCAAGCAGTTACACTGTGATTCCAAGTGCTGAAAAAAAGCGTTTATTTCGGGCTGAAAAACACGTTTTGAAAACTGTGCTGTTCCTGCCCTATAACTTACATGGGGGTGACCAAAGTTGCCAAAACGTGTTTATTTCTGCTGAAAAACATGTTTTGACAATTTCTGATCACTGGGGTTAAGGGCTGACTCTGTGTGCTCTTCTGAGCCAAGCAGTTACACTGCGATTCTAAGGGCTGAGAAAACGCGTTTATTTCGGGCTGAAAAACACGTTTTGAAAACTGTGCTGTTCCTGCCCTATAACTTACATGGGGGTGACCAAAGTTGCCAAAACGTGTTTATTTCTGCTGAAAAACAAGTTTTGACAATTTCTGATCACTGGGGTTAAGGGCTGAGTCAGTGTGCTCTTCTGAGCCAGGCAGTTACACTGCGATTCCAAGGGCTGAGAAAAAGCGTTTATTTCGGGCTGAAAAACACGTTTTGAAAACTGTGCTGTTCCAGCCATATAACTTACATGGGGGAGACCAAAGTTGCCAAAACGTGTTTATTTCTGCTGAAAAACACGTTTTGACAATTTCTGCACACTGGGGTTAAGGGCTGAGTCAGTGTGCTCTTCTGAGCCAGGCAGTTACACTGCGATTCTAAGGGCTGAGAAAACGCGTTTATTTCGGGCTGAAAAACACGTTTTGAAAACTGTGCTGTTCCTGCCCTATAACTTACATGGGGGTGACCAAAGTTGCCAAAACGTGTTTATTTCTGCTGAAAAACACGTTTTGACAATTTCTGATCACTGGGGTTAAGGGCTGACTCAGTGTGCTCTTCTGAGCCAAGCAGTTACACTGTGATTCCAAGTGCTGAAAAAAAGCGTTTATTTCGAGCTGAAAAACACGTTTTGAAAACTGTGCTGTTCCTGCCCTATAACTTACATGGGGTTGACCAAAGTTGCCAAAACGTGTTTATTTCTGCTGAAAAACACGTTTTGACAATTTCTGCACACTGGGGTTAAGGGCTGAGTCAGTGTGCTCTTCTGAGCCAGGCAGTTACACTGCGATTCCAAGGGCTGAGAAAACGCGTTTATTTCGGGCTGAAAAACACGTTTTGAAAACTGTGTTGTTCCTGCCCTATAACTTACATGGGGGTGACCAAAGTTGCCAAAACGTGTTTATTTCTGCTGAAAAACACGTTTTGACAATTTCTGATCACTGGGGTTAAGGGCTGACTCAGTGTGCTCTTCTGAGCCAAGCAGTTACACTGTGATTCCAAGTGCTGAAAAAAAGCGTTTATTTCGGGCTGAAAAACACGTTTTGAAAACTGTGCTGTTCCTGCCCTATAACTTACATGGGGGTGACCAAAGTTGCCAAAACGTGTTTATTTCTGCTGAAAAAGACGTTTTGACAATTTCTGATCACTGGGGTGTAGGGCTGACTCAGTGTGCTCTTCTGAGCCAAGCAGTTACACTGTGATTCCAAGTGCTGAAAAAAAGCGTTTATTTCGGGCTGAAAAACACGATTTGAAAACTGTGCTGTTCCTGCCCTATAACTTACATGGGGGTGACCAAAGTTGCCAAAACGTGTTTATTTCTGCTGAAAAACACGTTTTGACAATTTCTGCACACTGGGGTTAAGGGCTGAGTCAGTGTGCTCTTCTGAGCCAGGCAGTTACACTGCGATTCTAAGGGCTGAGAAAACGCGTTTATTTCGGGCTGAAAAACACGTTTTGAAAACTGTGCTGTTCCTGCCCTATAACTTACATGGGGGTGACCAAAGTTGCCAAAACGTGTTTATTTCTGCTGAAAAACACGTTTTGACAATTTCTGATCACTGGGGTTAAGGGCTGACTCAGTGTGCTCTTCTGAGCCAAGCAGTTACACTGTGATTCCAAGTGCTGAAAAAAAGCGTTTATTTCGGGCTGAAAAACACGTTTTGAAAACTGTGCTGTTCCTGCCCTATAACTTACATGGGGTTGACCAAAGTTGCCAAAACGTGTTTATTTCTGCTGAAAAACACGTTTTGACAATTTCTGCACACTGGGGTTAAGGGCTGAGTCAGTGTGCTCTTCTGAGCCAGGCAGTTACACTGCGATTCCAAGGGCTGAGAAAACGCGTTTATTTCGGGCAGAAAAACACGTTTTGAAAACTGTGTTGTTCCTGCCCTATAACTTACATGGGGGTGACCAAAGTTGCCAAAACGTGTTTATTTCTGCTGAAAAACACGTTTTGACAATTTCTGATCACTGGGGTTAAGGGCTGACTCAGTGTGCTCTTCTGAGCCAAGCAGTTACACTGTGATTCCAAGTGCTGAAAAAAAGCGTTTATTTCGGGCTGAAAAACACGTTTTGAAAACTGTGCTGTTCCTGCCCTATAACTTACATGGGGGTGACCAAAGTTGCCAAAACGTGTTTATTTCTGCTGAAAAACATGTTTTGACAATTTCTGATCACTGGGGTTAAGGGCTGACTCTGTGTGCTCTTCTGAGCCAAGCAGTTACACTGCGATTCTAAGGGCTGAGAAAAAGCGTTTATTTCGGGCTGAAAAACACGTTTTGAAAACTGTGCTGTTCCTGCCCTATAACTTACATGGGGGTGACCAAAGTTGCCAAAACGTGTTTATTTCTGCTGAAAAACAAGTTTTGACAATTTCTGATCACTGGGGTTAAGGGCTGAGTCAGTGTGCTCTTCTGAGCCAGGCAGTTACACTGCGATTCCAAGGGCTGAGAAAAAGCGTTTATTTCGGGCTGAAAAACACGTTTTGAAAACTGTGCTGTTCCAGCCATATAACTTACATGGGGGAGACCAAAGTTGCCAAAACGTGTTTATTTCTGCTGAAAAACACGTTTTGACAATTTCTGATCACTGGGGTTAAGGGCTGACTCAGTGTGCTCTTCGGAGCCAGGCAGTTACACTGCGATTCCAAGGGCTGAGAAAAAGCGTTTATTTCGGGCTGAAAAACACGTTTTGAAAACTGTGCTGTTCCTGCCCTATAACTTACATGGGGGTGACCAAAGTTGCCAAAACGTGTTTATTTCTGCTGAAAAACACGTTTTGACAATTTCTGCACACTGGGGTTAAGGGCTGAGTCAGTGTGCTCTTCTGAGCCAGGCAGTTACACTGCGATTCTAAGGGCTGAGAAAACGCGTTTATTTCGGGCTGAAAAACACGTTTTGAAAACTGTGTTGTTCCTGCCCTATAACTTACATGGGGGTGACCAAAGTTGCCAAAACGTGTTTATTTCTGCTGAAAAACACGTTTTGACAATTTCTGATCACTGGGGTTAAGGGCTGACTCAGTGTGCTCTTCTGAGCCAAGCAGTTACACTGTGATTCCAAGTGCTGAAAAAAAGCGTTTATTTCGGGCTGAAAAACACGTTTTGAAAACTGTGCTGTTCCTGCCCTATAACTTACATGGGGGTGACCAAAGTTGCCAAAACGTGTTTATTTCTGCTGAAAAACACGTTTTGACAATTTCTGATCACTGGGGTGTAGGGCTGACTCAGTGTGCTCTTCTGAGCCAGGCAGTTACACTGCGATTCCAAGGGCTGAGAAAACGCGTTTATTTCGGGCTGAAAAACACGTTTTGAAAACTGTGTTGTTCCTGCCCTATAACTTACATGGGGGTGACCAAAGTTGCCAAAACGTGTTTATTTCTGCTGAAAAACACGTTTTGACAATTTCTGATCACTGGGGTTAAGGGCTGACTCAGTGTGCTCTTCTGAGCCAAGCAGTTACACTGTGATTCCAAGTGCTGAAAAAAAGCGTTTATTTCGGGCTGAAAAACACGTTTTGAAAACTGTGCTGTTCCTGCCCTATAACTTACATGGGGGTGACCAAAGTTGCCAAAACGTGTTTATTTCTGCTGAAAAACACGTTTTGACAATTTCTGCACACTGGGGTTAAGGGCTGAGTCAGTGTGCTCTTCTGAGCCAGGCAGTTACACTGCGATTCCAAGGGCTGAGAAAACGCGTTTATTTCGGGCTGAAAAACACGTTTTGAAAACTGTGTTGTTCCTGCCCTATAACTTACATGGGGGTGACCAAAGTTGCCAAAACGTGTTTATTTCTGCTGAAAAACACGTTTTGACAATTTCTGATCACTGGGGTTAAGGGCTGACTCAGTGTGCTCTTCTGAGCCAAGCAGTTACACTGTGATTCCAAGTGCTGAAAAAAAGCGTTTATTTCGGGCTGAAAAACACGTTTTGAAAACTGTGCTGTTCCTGCCCTATAACTTACATGGGGGTGACCAAAGTTGCCAAAACGTGTTTATTTCTGCTGAAAAAGACGTTTTGACAATTTCTGATCACTGGGGTGTAGGGCTGACTCAGTGTGCTCTTCTGAGCCAAGCAGTTACACTGTGATTCCAAGTGCTGAAAAAAAGCGTTTATTTCGGGCTGAAAAACACGATTTGAAAACTGTGCTGTTCCTGCCCTATAACTTACATGGGGGTGACCAAAGTTGCCAAAACGTGTTTATTTCTGCTGAAAAACACGTTTTGACAATTTCTGCACACTGGGGTTAAGGGCTGAGTCAGTGTGCTCTTCTGAGCCAGGCAGTTACACTGCGATTCTAAGGGCTGAGAAAACGCGTTTATTTCGGGCTGAAAAACACGTTTTGAAAACTGTGCTGTTCCTGCCCTATAACTTACATGGGGGTGACCAAAGTTGCCAAAACGTGTTTATTTCTGCTGAAAAACACGTTTTGACAATTTCTGATCACTGGGGTTAAGGGCTGACTCAGTGTGCTCTTCTGAGCCAAGCAGTTACACTGTGATTCCAAGTGCTGAAAAAAAGCGTTTATTTCGGGCTGAAAAACACGTTTTGAAAACTGTGCTGTTCCTGCCCTATAACTTACATGGGGTTGACCAAAGTTGCCAAAACGTGTTTATTTCTGCTGAAAAACACGTTTTGACAATTTCTGCACACTGGGGTTAAGGGCTGAGTCAGTGTGCTCTTCTGAGCCAGGCAGTTACACTGCGATTCCAAGGGCTGAGAAAACGCGTTTATTTCGGGCAGAAAAACACGTTTTGAAAACTGTGTTGTTCCTGCCCTATAACTTACATGGGGGTGACCAAAGTTGCCAAAACGTGTTTATTTCTGCTGAAAAACACGTTTTGACAATTTCTGATCACTGGGGTTAAGGGCTGACTCAGTGTGCTCTTCTGAGCCAAGCAGTTACACTGTGATTCCAAGTGCTGAAAAAAAGCGTTTATTTCGGGCTGAAAAACACGTTTTGAAAACTGTGCTGTTCCTGCCCTATAACTTACATGGGGGTGACCAAAGTTGCCAAAACGTGTTTATTTCTGCTGAAAAACATGTTTTGACAATTTCTGATCACTGGGGTTAAGGGCTGACTCTGTGTGCTCTTCTGAGCCAAGCAGTTACACTGCGATTCTAAGGGCTGAGAAAAAGCGTTTATTTCGGGCTGAAAAACACGTTTTGAAAACTGTGCTGTTCCTGCCCTATAACTTACATGGGGGTGACCAAAGTTGCCAAAACGTGTTTATTTCTGCTGAAAAACAAGTTTTGACAATTTCTGATCACTGGGGTTAAGGGCTGAGTCAGTGTGCTCTTCTGAGCCAGGCAGTTACACTGCGATTCCAAGGGCTGAGAAAAAGCGTTTATTTCGGGCTGAAAAACACGTTTTGAAAACTGTGCTGTTCCAGCCATATAACTTACATGGGGGAGACCAAAGTTGCCAAAACGTGTTTATTTCTGCTGAAAAACACGTTTTGACAATTTCTGATCACTGGGGTTAAGGGCTGACTCAGTGTGCTCTTCGGAGCCAGGCAGTTACACTGCGATTCCAAGGGCTGAGAAAAAGCGTTTATTTCGGGCTGAAAAACACGTTTTGAAAACTGTGCTGTTCCTGCCCTATAACTTACATGGGGGTGACCAAAGTTGCCAAAACGTGTTTATTTCTGCTGAAAAACACGTTTTGACAATTTCTGCACACTGGGGTTAAGGGCTGAGTCAGTGTGCTCTTCTGAGCCAGGCAGTTACACTGCGATTCTAAGGGCTGAGAAAACGCGTTTATTTCGGGCTGAAAAACACGTTTTGAAAACTGTGTTGTTCCTGCCCTATAACTTACATGGGGGTGACCAAAGTTGCCAAAACGTGTTTATTTCTGCTGAAAAACACGTTTTGACAATTTCTGATCACTGGGGTTAAGGGCTGACTCAGTGTGCTCTTCTGAGCCAAGCAGTTACACTGTGATTCCAAGTGCTGAAAAAAAGCGTTTATTTCGGGCTGAAAAACACGTTTTGAAAACTGTGCTGTTCCTGCCCTATAACTTACATGGGGGTGACCAAAGTTGCCAAAACGTGTTTATTTCTGCTGAAAAACACGTTTTGACAATTTCTGATCACTGGGGTGTAGGGCTGACTCAGTGTGCTCTTCTGAGCCAAGCAGTTACACTGTGATTCCAAGTGCTGAAAAAAAGCGTTTATTTCGGGCTGAAAAACACGTTTTGAAAACTGTGCTGTTCCTGCCCTATAACTTACATGGGGGTGACCAAAGTTGCCAAAACGTGTTTATTTCTGCTGAAAAACACGTTTTGACAATTTCTGCACACTGGGGTTAAGGGCTGAGTCAGTGTGCTCTTCTGAGCCAGGCAGTTACACTGCGATTCTAAGGGCTGAGAAAACGCGTTTATTTCGGGCTGAAAAACACGTTTTGAAAACTGTGCTGTTCCTGCCCTATAACTTACATGGGGGTGACCAAAGTTGCCAAAACGTGTTTATTTCTGCTGAAAAACACGTTTTGACAATTTCTGATCACTGGGGTTAAGGGCTGACTCAGTGTGCTCTTCTGAGCCAAGCAGTTACACTGTGATTCCAAGTGCTGAAAAAAAGCGTTTATTTCGGGCTGAAAAACACGTTTTGAAAACTGTGCTGTTCCTGCCCTATAACTTACATGGGGTTGACCAAAGTTGCCAAAACGTGTTTATTTCTGCTGAAAAACACGTTTTGACAATTTCTGCACACTGGGGTTAAGGGCTGAGTCAGTGTGCTCTTCTGAGCCAGGCAGTTACACTGCGATTCCAAGGGCTGAGAAAACGCGTTTATTTCGGGCAGAAAAACACGTTTTGAAAACTGTGTTGTTCCTGCCCTATAACTTACATGGGGGTGACCAAAGTTGCCAAAACGTGTTTATTTCTGCTGAAAAACACGTTTTGACAATTTCTGATCACTGGGGTTAAGGGCTGACTCAGTGTGCTCTTCTGAGCCAAGCAGTTACACTGTGATTCCAAGTGCTGAAAAAAAGCGTTTATTTCGGGCTGAAAAACACGTTTTGAAAACTGTGCTGTTCCTGCCCTATAACTTACATGGGGGTGACCAAAGTTGCCAAAACGTGTTTATTTCTGCTGAAAAACATGTTTTGACAATTTCTGATCACTGGGGTTAAGGGCTGACTCTGTGTGCTCTTCTGAGCCAAGCAGTTACACTGCGATTCTAAGGGCTGAGAAAACGCGTTTATTTCGGGCTGAAAAACACGTTTTGAAAACTGTGCTGTTCCTGCCCTATAACTTACATGGGGGTGACCAAAGTTGCCAAAACGTGTTTATTTCTGCTGAAAAACATGTTTTGACAATTTCTGATCACTGGGGTTAAGGGCTGACTCTGTGTGCTCTTCTGAGCCAGGCAGTTACACTACGATTCTAAGGGCTGAGAAAACGCGTTTATTTCGGGCTGAAAAACACGTTTTGAAAACTGTGCTGTTCCTGCCCTATAACTTACATGGGGGTGACCAAAGTTGCCAAAACGTGTTTATTTCTGCTGAAAAACACGTTTTGACAATTTCTGATCACTGGGGTGTAGGGCTGACTCAGTGTGCTCTTCTGAGCCAAGCAGTTACACTGTGATTCCAAGTGCTGAAAAAAAGCGTTTATTTCGGGCTGAAAAACACGTTTTGAAAACTGTGCTGTTCCTGCCCTATAACTTACATGGGGTTGACCAAAGTTGCCAAAACGTGTTTATTTCTGCTGAAAAACACGTTTTGACAATTTCTGCACACTGGGGTTAAGGGCTGAGTCAGTGTGCTCTTCTGAGCCAGGCAGTTACACTGCGATTCCAAGGGCTGAGAAAACGCGTTTATTTCGGGCTGAAAAACACGTTTTGAAAACTGTGTTGTTCCTGCCCTATAACTTACATGGGGGTGACCAAAGTTGCCAAAACGTGTTTATTTCTGCTGAAAAACACGTTTTGACAATTTCTGATCACTGGGGTTAAGGGCTGACTCAGTGTGCTCTTCTGAGCCAAGCAGTTACACTGTGATTCCAAGTGCTGAAAAAAAGCGTTTATTTCGGGCTGAAAAACACGTTTTGAAAACTGTGCTGTTCCTGCCCTATAACTTACATGGGGGTGACCAAAGTTGCCAAAACGTGTTTATTTCTGCTGAAAAACATGTTTTGACAATTTCTGATCACTGGGGTTAAGGGCTGACTCTGTGTGCTCTTCTGAGCCAAGCAGTTACACTGCGATTCTAAGGGCTGAGAAAACGCGTTTATTTCGGGCTGAAAAACACGTTTTGAAAACTGTGCTGTTCCTGCCCTATAACTTACATGGGGGTGACCAAAGTTGCCAAAACGTGTTTATTTCTGCTGAAAAACATGTTTTGACAATTTCTGATCACTGGGGTTAAGGGCTGACTCTGTGTGCTCTTCTGAGCCAAGCAGTTACACTGCGATTCTAAGGGCTGAGAAAACGCGTTTATTTCGGGCTGAAAAACACGTTTTGAAAACTGTGCTGTTCCTGCCCTATAACTTACATGGGGGTGACCAAAGTTGCCAAAACGTGTTTATTTCTGCTGAAAAACAAGTTTTGACAATTTCTGATCACTGGGGTTAAGGGCTGAGTCAGTGTGCTCTTCTGAACCAGGCAGTTACACTGCGATTCCAAGGGCTGAGAAAAAGCGTTTATTTCGGGCTGAAAAACACGTTTTGAAAACTGTGCTGTTCCAGCCATATAACTTACATGGGGGAGACCAAAGTTGCCAAAACGTGTTTATTTCTGCTGAAAAACACGTTTTGACAATTTCTGATCACTGGGGTTAAGGGATGACTCAGTGTGCTCTTCGGAGCCAGGCAGTTACACTGCGATTCCAAGGGCTGAGAAAAAGCGTTTATTTCGGGCTGAAAAACACGTTTTGAAAACTGTGCTGTTCCTGCCCTATAACTTACATGGGGGTGACCAAAGTTGCCAAAACGTGTTTATTTCTGCTGAAAAACACGTTTTGACAATTTCTGCACACTGGGGTTAAGGGCTGAGTCAGTGTGCTCTTCTGAGCCAGGCAGTTACACTGCGATTCTAAGGGCTGAGAAAACGCGTTTATTTCGGGCTGAAAAACACGTTTTGAAAACTGTGCTGTTCCTGCCCTATAACTTACATGGGGGTGACCAAAGTTGCCAAAACGTGTTTATTTCTGCTGAAAAACAAGTTTTGACAATTTCTGATCACTGGGGTTAAGGGCTGACTCAGTGTGCTCTTCGGAGCCAGGCAGTTACACTGCGATTCCAAGGGCTGAGAAAAAGCGTTTATTTCGGGCTGAAAAACACGTTTTGAAAACTGTGCTGTTCCTGCCCTATAACTTACATGGGGGTGACCAAAGTTGCCAAAACGTGTTTATTTCTGCTGAAAAACACGTTTTGACAATTTCTGCACACTGGGGTTAAGGGCTGAGTCAGTGTGCTCTTCTGAGCCAGGCAGTTACACTGCGATTCTAAGGGCTGAGAAAACGCGTTTATTTCGGGCTGAAAAACACGTTTTGAAAACTGTGCTGTTCCTGCCCTATAACTTACATGGGGGTGACCAAAGTTGCCAAAACGTGTTTATTTCTGCTGAAAAACACGTTTTGACAATTTCTGATCACTGGGGTTAAGGGCTGACTCAGTGTGCTTCTCTGAGCCAAGCAGTTACACTGTTATTCCAAGTGCTGATGAAAAGCGTTTATTTCGGGCTGAAAAACACGTTTTGAAAACTGTGCTGTTCCTGCCCTATAACTTACATGGGGTTGACCAAAGTTGCCAAAACGTGTTTATTTCTGCTGAAAAACACGTTTTGACAATTTCTGCACACTGGGGTTCAGGGCTGAGTCAGTGTGCTCTTCTGAGCCAGGCAGTTACACTGCGATTCCAAGGGCTGAGAAAACGCGTTTATTTCGGGCTGAAAAACACGTTTTGAAAACTGTGTTGTTCCTGCCCTATAACTTACATGGGGGTGACCAAAGTTGCCAAAACGTGTTTATTTCTGCTGAAAAACACGTTTTGACAATTTCTGATCACTGGGGTTAAGGGCTGACTCAGTGTGCTCTTCTGAGCCAAGCAGTTACACTGTGATTCCAAGTGCTGAAAAAAAGCGTTTATTTCGGGCTGAAAAACACGTTTTGAAAACTGTGCTGTTCCTGCCCTATAACTTACATGGGGGTGACCAAAGTTGCCAAAACGTGTTTATTTCTGCTGAAAAAGACGTTTTGACAATTTCTGATCACTGGGGTGTAGGGCTGACTCAGTGTGCTCTTCTGAGCCAAGCAGTTACACTGTGATTCCAAGTGCTGAAAAAAAGCGTTTATTTCGGGCTGAAAAATACGTTTTGAAAACTGTGTTGTTCCTGCCCTATAACTTACATGGGGGTGACCAAAGTTGCCAAAACGTGTTTATTTCTGCTGAAAAACACGTTTTGACAATTTCTGCACACTGGGGTTAAGGGCTGAGTCAGTGTGCTCTTCTGAGCCAGGCAGTTACACTGCGATTCTAAGGGCTGAGAAAACGCGTTTATTTCGGGCTGAAAAACACGTTTTGAAAACTGTGCTGTTCCTGCCCTATAACTTACATGGGGGTGACCAAAGTTGCCAAAACGTGTTTATTTCTGCTGAAAAACACGTTTTGACAATTTCTGATCACTGGGGTTAAGGGCTGACTCAGTGTGCTCTTCTGAGCCAAGCAGTTACACTGTGATTCCAAGTGCTGAAAAAAAGCGTTTATTTCGGGCTGAAAAACACGTTTTGAAAACTGTGCTGTTCCTGCCCTATAACTTACATGGGGTTGACCAAAGTTGCCAAAACGTGTTTATTTCTGCTGAAAAACACGTTTTGACAATTTCTGCACACTGGGGTTAAGGGCTGAGTCAGTGTGCTCTTCTGAGCCAGGCAGTTACACTGCGATTCCAAGGGCTGAGAAAACGCGTTTATTTCGGGCAGAAAAACACGTTTTGAAAACTGTGTTGTTCCTGCCCTATAACTTACTTGGGGGTGACCAAAGTTGCCAAAACGTGTTTATTTCTGCTGAAAAACACGTTTTGACAATTTCTGATCACTGGGGTTAAGGGCTGACTCAGTGTGCTCTTCTGAGCCAAGCAGTTACACTGTGATTCCAAGTGCTGAAAAAAAGCGTTTATTTCGGGCTGAAAAACACGTTTTGAAAACTGTGCTGTTCCGGCCCTATAACTTACATGGGGTTGACCAAAGTTGCCAAAACGTGTTTATTTCTGCTGAAAAACACGTTTTGACAATTTCTGCACACTGGGGTTAAGGGCTGAGTCAGTGTGCTCTTCTGAGCCAGGCAGTTACACTGCGATTCCAAGGGCTGAGAAAACGCGTTTATTTCAGGCTGAAAAACACGTTTTTAAAACTGTGCTGTTCCTGCCCTATAACTTACATGGGGGTGACCAAAGTTGCCAAAACGTGTTTATTTCTGCTGAAAAACACGTTTTGACAATTTCTGATCACTGGGGTTAAGGGCTGACTCTGTGTGCTCTTCTGAGCCAAGCAGTTACACTGCGATTCTAAGGGCTGAGAAAACGCGTTTATTTCGGGCTGAAAAACACGTTTTGAAAACTGTGCTGTTCCTGCCCTATAACTTACATGGGGGTGACCAAAGTTGCCAAAACGTGTTTATTTCTGCTGAAAAACACGTTTTGACAATTTCTGATCACTGGGGTTAAGGGCTGACTCAGTGTGCTCTTCTGAGCCAGGCAGTTACACTGCGATTCCAAGGGATGAGAAAAAGCGTTTATTTCGGGCTGAAAAACACGTTTTGAAAACTGTGCTGTTCCAGCCATATAACTTACATGGGGGAGACCAAAGTTGCCAAAACGTGTTTATTTCTGCTGAAAAACACGTTTTGACAATTTCTGATCACTGGGGTTAAGGGCTGACTCAGTGTGCTCTTCGGAGCCAGGCAGTTACACTGCGATTCCAAGGGCTGAGAAAAAGCGTTTATTTCGGGCTGAAAAACACGTTTTGAAAACTGTGCTGTTCCTGCCCTATAACTTACATGGGGGTGACCAAAGTTGCCAAAACGTGTTTATTTCTGCTGAAAAACACGTTTTGACAATTTCTGCACACTGGGGTTAAGGGCTGAGTCAGTGTGCTCTTCTGAGCCAGGCAGTTACACTGCGATTCTAAGGGCTGAGAAAACGCGTTTATTTCGGGCTGAAAAACACGTTTTGAAAACTGTGCTGTTCCTGCCCTATAACTTACATGGGGGTGACCAAAGTTGCCAAAACGTGTTTATTTCTGCTGAAAAACATGTTTTGACAATTTCTGATCACTGGGGTTAAGGGCTGACTCTGTGTGCTCTTCTGAGCCAAGCAGTTACACTGCGATTCTAAGGGCTGAGAAAACGCGTTTATTTCGGGCTGAAAAACACGTTTTGAAAACTGTGCTGTTCCTGCCCTATAACTTACATGGGGGTGACCAAAGTTGCCAAAACGTGTTTATTTCTGCTGAAAAACAAGTTTTGACAATTTCTGATCACTGGGGTTAAGGGCTGAGTCAGTGTGCTCTTCTGAGCCAGGCAGTTACACTGCGATTCCAAGGGCTGAGAAAAAGCGTTTATTTCGGGCTGAAAAACACGTTTTGAAAACTGTGCTGTTCCAGCCATATAACTTACATGGGGGAGACCAAAGTTGCCAAAACGTGTTTATTTCTGCTGAAAAACACGTTTTGACAATTTCTGATCACTGGGGTTAAGGGCTGACTCAGTGTGCTCTTCGGAGCCAGGCAGTTACACTGCGATTCCAAGGGCTGAGAAAAAGCGTTTATTTCGGGCTGAAAAACACGTTTTGAAAACTGTGCTGTTCCTGCCCTATAACTTACATGGGGGTGACCAAAGTTGCCAAAACGTGTTTATTTCTGCTGAAAAACACGTTTTGACAATTTCTGCACACTGGGGTTAAGGGCTGAGTCAGTGTGCTCTTCTGAGCCAGGCAGTTACACTGCGATTCTAAGGGCTGAGAAAACGCGTTTATTTCGGGCTGAAAAACACGTTTTGAAAACTGTGCTGTTCCTGCCCTATAACTTACATGGGGGTGACCAAAGTTGCCAAAACGTGTTTATTTCTGCTGAAAAACAAGTTTTGACAATTTCTGATCACTGGGGTTAAGGGCTGAGTCAGTGTGCTCTTCTGAGCCAGGCAGTTACACTGCGATTCCAAGGGCTGAGAAAAAGCGTTTATTTCGGGCTGAAAAACACGTTTTGAAAACTGTGCTGTTCCAGCCATATAACTTACATGGGGGAGACCAAAGTTGCCAAAACGTGTTTATTTCTGCTGAAAAACACGTTTTGACAATTTCTGATAACTGGGGTTAAGGGCTGACTCAGTGTGCTCTTCTGAGCCAAGCAGTTACACTGTGATTCCAAGTGCTGAAAAAAAGCGTTTATTTCGGGCTGAAAAACACGTTTTGAAAACTGTGCTGTTCCTGCCCTATAATTTACATGGGGTTGACCAAAGTTGCCAAAACGTGTTTATTTCTGCTGAAAAACACGTTTTGACAATTTCTGCACACTGGGGTTAAGGGCTGAGTCAGTGTGCTCTTCTGAGCCAGGCAGTTACACTGCGATTCCAAGGGCTGAGAAAACGCGTTTATTTCGGGCAGAAAAACACGTTTTGAAAACTGTGTTGTTCCTGCCCTATAACTTACTTGGGGGTGACCAAAGTTGCCAAAACGTGTTTATTTCTGCTGAAAAACACGTTTTGACAATTTCTGATCACTGGGGTTAAGGGCTGACTCAGTGTGCTCTTCTGAGCCAAGCAGTTACACTGTGATTCCAAGTGCTGAAAAAAAGCGTTTATTTCGGGCTGAAAAACACGTTTTGAAAACTGTGCTGTTCCGGCCCTATAACTTACATGGGGTTGACCAAAGTTGCCAAAACGTGTTTATTTCTGCTGAAAAACACGTTTTGACAATTTCTGCACACTGGGGTTAAGGGCTGAGTCAGTGTGCTCTTCTGAGCCAGGCAGTTACACTGCGATTCCAAGGGCTGAGAAAACGCGTTTATTTCAGGCTGAAAAACACGTTTTTAAAACTGTGCTGTTCCTGCCCTATAACTTACATGGGGGTGACCAAAGTTGCCAAAACGTGTTTATTTCTGCTGAAAAACACGTTTTGACAATTTCTGATCACTGGGGTTAAGGGCTGACTCTGTGTGCTCTTCTGAGCCAAGCAGTTACACTGCGATTCTAAGGGCTGAGAAAACGCGTTTATTTCGGGCTGAAAAACACGTTTTGAAAACTGTGCTGTTCCTGCCCTATAACTTACATGGGGGTGACCAAAGTTGCCAAAACGTGTTTATTTCTGCTGAAAAACACGTTTTGACAATTTCTGATCACTGGGGTTAAGGGCTGACTCAGTGTGCTCTTCTGAGCCAGGCAGTTACACTGCGATTCCAAGGGATGAGAAAAAGCGTTTATTTCGGGCTGAAAAACACGTTTTGAAAACTGTGCTGTTCCAGCCATATAACTTACATGGGGGAGACCAAAGTTGCCAAAACGTGTTTATTTCTGCTGAAAAACACGTTTTGACAATTTCTGATCACTGGGGTTAAGGGCTGACTCAGTGTGCTCTTCGGAGCCAGGCAGTTACACTGCGATTCCAAGGGCTGAGAAAAAGCGTTTATTTCGGGCTGAAAAACACGTTTTGAAAACTGTGCTGTTCCTGCCCTATAACTTACATGGGGGTGACCAAAGTTGCCAAAACGTGTTTATTTCTGCTGAAAAACACGTTTTGACAATTTCTGCACACTGGGGTTAAGGGCTGAGTCAGTGTGCTCTTCTGAGCCAGGCAGTTACACTGCGATTCTAAGGGCTGAGAAAACGCGTTTATTTCGGGCTGAAAAACACGTTTTGAAAACTGTGCTGTTCCTGCCCTATAACTTACATGGGGGTGACCAAAGTTGCCAAAACGTGTTTATTTCTGCTGAAAAACAAGTTTTGACAATTTCTGATCACTGGGGTTAAGGGCTGACTCTGTGTGCTCTTCTGAGCCAAGCAGTTACACTGCGATTCTAAGGGCTGAGAAAACGCGTTTATTTCGGGCTGAAAAACACGTTTTGAAAACTGTGCTGTTCCTGCCCTATAACTTACATGGGGGTGACCAAAGTTGCCAAAACGTGTTTATTTCTGCTGAAAAACATGTTTTGACAATTTCTGATCACTGGGGTTAAGGGCTGACTCTGTGTGCTCTTCTGAGCCAAGCAGTTACACTGCGATTCTAAGGGCTGAGAAAACGCGTTTATTTCGGGCTGAAAAACACGTTTTGAAAACTGTGCTGTTCCTGCCCTATAACTTACATGGGGGTGACCAAAGTTGCCAAAACGTGTTTATTTCTGCTGAAAAACAAGTTTTGACAATTTCTGATCACTGGGGTTAAGGGCTGAGTCAGTGTGCTCTTCTGAGCCAGGCAGTTACACTGCGATTCCAAGGGCTGAGAAAAAGCGTTTATTTCGGGCTGAAAAACACGTTTTGAAAACTGTGCTGTTCCAGCCATATAACTTACATGGGGGAGACCAAAGTTGCCAAAACGTGTTTATTTCTGCTGAAAAACACGTTTTGACAATTTCTGATAACTGGGGTTAAGGGCTGACTCAGTGTGCTCTTCGGAGCCAGGCAGTTACACTGCGATTCCAAGGGCTGAGAAAAAGCGTTTATTTCGGGCTGAAAAACACGTTTTGAAAACTGTGCTGTTCCTGCCCTATAACTTACATGGGGGTGACCAAAGTTGCCAAAACGTGTTTATTTCTGCTGAAAAACACGTTTTGACAATTTCTGCACACTGGGGTTAAGGGCTGAGTCAGTGTGCTCTTCTGAGCCAGGCAGTTACACTGCGATTCTAAGGGCTGAGAAAACGCGTTTATTTCGGGCTGAAAAACACGTTTTGAAAACTGTGCTGTTCCTGCCCTATAACTTACATGGGGGTGACCAAAGTTGCCAAAACGTGTTTATTTCTGCTGAAAAACACGTTTTGACAATTTCTGATCACTGGGGTTAAGGGCTGACTCAGTGTGCTTCTCTGAGCCAAGCAGTTACACTGTTATTCCAAGTGCTGATGAAAAGCGTTTATTTCGGGCTGAAAAACACGTTTTGAAAACTGTGCTGTTCCTGCCCTATAACTTACATGGGGTTGACCAAAGTTGCCAAAACGTGTTTATTTCTGCTGAAAAACACGTTTTGACAATTTCTGCACACTGGGGTTAAGGGCTGAGTCAGTGTGCTCTTCTGAGCCAGGCAGTTACACTGCGATTCCAAGGGCTGAGAAAACGCGTTTATTTCGGGCTGAAAAACACGTTTTGAAAACTGTGTTGTTCCTGCCCTATAACTTACATGGGGGTGACCAAAGTTGCCAAAACGTGTTTATTTCTGCTGAAAAACACGTTTTGACAATTTCTGATCACTGGGGTTAAGGGCTGACTCAGTGTGCTCTTCTGAGCCAAGCAGTTACACTGTGATTCCAAGTGCTGAAAAAAAGCGTTTATTTCGGGCTGAAAAACACGTTTTGAAAACTGTGCTGTTCCTGCCCTATAACTTACATGGGGGTGACCAAAGTTGCCAAAACGTGTTTATTTCTGCTGAAAAAGACGTTTTGACAATTTCTGATCACTGGGGTGTAGGGCTGACTCAGTGTGCTCTTCTGAGCCAAGCAGTTACACTGTGATTCCAAGTGCTGAAAAAAAGCGTTTATTTCGGGCTGAAAAATACGTTTTGAAAACTGTGCTGTTCCTGCCCTATAACTTACATGGGGGTGACCAAAGTTGCCAAAACGTGTTTATTTCTGCTGAAAAACACGTTTTGACAATTTCTGCACACTGGGGTTAAGGGCTGAGTCAGTGTGCTCTTCTGAGCCAGGCAGTTACACTGCGATTCTAAGGGCTGAGAAAACGCGTTTATTTCGGGCTGAAAAACACGTTTTGAAAACTGTGCTGTTCCTGCCCTATAACTTACATGGGGGTGACCAAAGTTGCCAAAACGTGTTTATTTCTGCTGAAAAACACGTTTTGACAATTTCTGATCACTGGGGTTAAGGGCTGACTCAGTGTGCTCTTCTGAGCCAAGCAGTTACACTGTGATTCCAAGTGCTGAAAAAAAGCGTTTATTTCGGGCTGAAAAACACGTTTTGAAAACTGTGCTGTTCCTGCCCTATAACTTACATGGGGTTGACCAAAGTTGCCAAAACGTGTTTATTTCTGCTGAAAAACACGTTTTGACAATTTCTGCACACTGGGGTTAAGGGCTGAGTCAGTGTGCTCTTCTGAGCCAGGCAGTTACACTGCGATTCCAAGGGCTGAGAAAACGCGTTTATTTCGGGCAGAAAAACACGTTTTGAAAACTGTGTTGTTCCTGCCCTATAACTTACTTGGGGGTGACCAAAGTTGCCAAAACGTGTTTATTTCTGCTGAAAAACACGTTTTGACAATTTCTGATCACTGGGGTTAAGGGCTGACTCAGTGTGCTCTTCTGAGCCAAGCAGTTACACTGTGATTCCAAGTGCTGAAAAAAAGCGTTTATTTCGGGCTGAAAAACACGTTTTGAAAACTGTGCTGTTCCGGCCCTATAACTTACATGGGGTTGACCAAAGTTGCCAAAACGTGTTTATTTCTGCTGAAAAACACGTTTTGACAATTTCTGCACACTGGGGTTAAGGGCTGAGTCAGTGTGCTCTTCTGAGCCAGGCAGTTACACTGCGATTCCAAGGGCTGAGAAAACGCGTTTATTTCAGGCTGAAAAACACGTTTTTAAAACTGTGCTGTTCCTGCCCTATAACTTACATGGGGGTGACCAAAGTTGCCAAAACGTGTTTATTTCTGCTGAAAAACACGTTTTGACAATTTCTGATCACTGGGGTTAAGGGCTGACTCTGTGTGCTCTTCTGAGCCAAGCAGTTACACTGCGATTCTAAGGGCTGAGAAAACGCGTTTATTTCGGGCTGAAAAACACGTTTTGAAAACTGTGCTGTTCCTGCCCTATAACTTACATGGGGGTGACCAAAGTTGCCAAAACGTGTTTATTTCTGCTGAAAAACACGTTTTGACAATTTCTGATCACTGGGGTTAAGGGCTGACTCAGTGTGCTCTTCTGAGCCAGGCAGTTACACTGCGATTCCAAGGGATGAGAAAAAGCGTTTATTTCGGGCTGAAAAACACGTTTTGAAAACTGTGCTGTTCCTGCCCTATAACTTACATGGGGGTGACCAAAGTTGCCAAAACGTGTTTATTTCTGCTGAAAAACACGTTTTGACAATTTCTGCACACTGGGGTTAAGGGCTGAGTCAGTGTGCTCTTCTGAGCCAGGCAGTTACACTACGATTCTAAGGGCTGAGAAAACGCGTTTATTTCGGGCTGAAAAACACGTTTTGAAAACTGTGCTGTTCCTGCCCTATAACTTACATGGGGGTGACCAAAGTTGCCAAAACGTGTTTATTTCTGCTGAAAAACACGTTTTGACAATTTCTGATCACTGGGGTGTAGGGCTGACTCAGTGTGCTCTTCTGAGCCAAGCAGTTACACTGTGATTCCAAGTGCTGAAAAAAAGCGTTTATTTCGGGCTGAAAAACACGTTTTGAAAACTGTGCTGTTCCTGCCCTATAACTTACATGGGGGTGACCAAAGTTGCCAAAACGTGTTTATTTCTGCTGAAAAACACGTTTTGACAATTTCTGCACACTGGGGTTAAGGGCTGAGTCAGTGTGCTCTTCTGAGCCAGGCAGTTACACTGCGATTCTAAGGGCTGAGAAAACGCGTTTATTTCGGACTGAAAAACACGTTTTGAAAACTGTGCTGTTCCTGCCCTATAACTTACATGGGGGTGACCAAAGTTGCCAAAACGTGTTTATTTCTGCTGAAAAACACGTTTTGACAATTTCTGATCACTGGGGTTAAGGGCTGACTCAGTGTGCTCTTCTGAGCCAAGCAGTTACACTGTGATTCCAAGTGCTGAAAAAAAGCGTTTATTTCGGGCTGAAAAACACGTTTTGAAAACTGTGCTGTTCCTGCCCTATAACTTACATGGGGTTGACCAAAGTTGCCAAAACGTGTTTATTTCTGCTGAAAAACACGTTTTGACAATTTCTGCACACTGGGGTTAAGGGCTGAGTCAGTGTGCTCTTCTGAGCCAGGCAGTTACACTGCGATTCCAAGGGCTGAGAAAACGCGTTTATTTCGGGCTGAAAAACACGTTTTGAAAACTGTGCTGTTCCTGCCCTATAACTTACATGGGGGTGACCAAAGTTGCCAAAACGTGTTTATTTCTGCTGAAAAACATGTTTTGACAATTTCTGATCACTGGGGTTAAGGGCTGACTCTGTGTGCTCTTCTGAGCCAAGCAGTTACACTGCGATTCTAAGGGCTGAGAAAACGCGTTTATTTCGGGCTGAAAAACACGTTTTGAAAACTGTGCTGTTCCTGCCCTATAACTTACATGGGGGTGACCAAAGTTGCCAAAACGTGTTTATTTCTGCTGAAAAACATGTTTTGACAATTTCTGATCACTGGGGTTAAGGGCTGACTCTGTGTGCTCTTCTGAGCCAAGCAGTTACACTGCGATTCTAAGGGCTGAGAAAACGCGTTTATTTCGGGCTGAAAAACACGTTTTGAAAACTGTGCTGTTCCTGCCCTATAACTTACATGGGGGTGACCAAAGTTGCCAAAACGTGTTTATTTCTGCTGAAAAACAAGTTTTGACAATTTCTGATCACTGGGGTTAAGGGCTGAGTCAGTGTGCTCTTCTGAGCCAGGCAGTTACACTGCGATTCCAAGGGCTGAGAAAAAGCGTTTATTTCGGGCTGAAAAACACGTTTTGAAAACTGTGCTGTTCCAGCCATATAACTTACATGGGGGAGACCAAAGTTGCCAAAACGTGTTTATTTCTGCTGAAAAACACGTTTTGACAATTTCTGATCACTGGGGTTAAGGGCTGACTCAGTGTGCTCTTCTGAACCAGGCAGTTACACTGCGATTCCAAGGGCTGAGAAAAAGCGTTTATTTCGGGCTGAAAAACACGTTTTGAAAACTGTGCTGTTCCTGCCCTATAACTTACATGGGGGTGACCAAAGTTGCCAAAACGTGTTTATTTCTGCTGAAAAACACGTTTTGACAATTTCTGCACACTGGGGTTAAGGGCTGAGTCAGTGTGCTCTTCTGAGCCAGGCAGTTACACTACGATTCTAAGGGCTGAGAAAACGCGTTTATTTCGGGCTGAAAAACACGTTTTGAAAACTGTGCTGTTCCTGCCCTATAACTTACATGGGGGTGACCAAAGTTGCCAAAACGTGTTTATTTCTGCTGAAAAACACGTTTTGACAATTTCTGATCACTGGGGTTAAGGGCTGACTCAGTGTGCTCTTCTGAGCCAAGCAGTTACACTGTGATTCCAAGTGCTGAAAAAAAGCGTTTATTTCGGGCTGAAAAACACGTTTTGAAAACTGTGCTGTTAATGCCCTATAACTTACATGGGGTTGACCAAAGTTGCCAAAACGTGTTTATTTCTGCTGAAAAACACGTTTTGACAATTTCTGCACACTGGGGTTAAGGGCTGAGTCAGTGTGCTCTTCTGAGCCAGGCAGTTACACTGCGATTCCAAGGGCTGAGAAAACGCGTTTATTTCGGGCTGAAAAACACGTTTTGAAAACTGTGTTGTTCCTGCCCTATAACTTACATGGGGGTGACCAAAGTTGCCAAAACGTGTTTATTTCTGCTGAAAAACACGTTTTGACAATTTCTGATCACTGGGGTTAAGGGCTGACTCAGTGTGCTCTTCTGAGCCAAGCAGTTACACTGTGATTCCAAGTGCTGAAAAAAAGCGTTTATTTCGGGCTGAAAAACACGTTTTGAAAACTGTGCTGTTCCTGCCCTATAACTTACATGGGGGTGACCAAAGTTGCCAGAACGTGTTTATTTCTGCTGAAAAACATGTTTTGACAATTTCTGATCACTGGGGTTAAGGGCTGACTCTGTGTTCTCTTCTGAGCCAAGCACTTACACTGCGATTCTAATGGCTGAGAAAACGCGTTTATTTCGGGCTGAAAAACACGTTTTGAAAACTGTGCTGTTCCTGCCCTATAACTTACATGGGGGTGACCAAAGTTGCCAAAACGTGTTTATTTCTGCTGAAAAACAAGTTTTGACAATTTCTGATCACTGGGGTTAAGGGCTGAGTCAGTGTGCTCTTCTGAGCCAGGCAGTTACACTGCGATTCCAAGGGCTGAAAAAAAGCGTTTATTTCGGGCTGAAAAACATGTTTTAAAAACTGTGCTGTTCCAGCCATATAACTTACATGGGGGAGACAAAAGTTGCCAAAACGTGTTTATTTCTGCTGAAAAACACGTTTTGACAATTTCTGATCACTGGGGTTAAGGGCTGACTCAGTGTGCTCTTCGGAGCCAGGCAGTTACACTGCGATTCCAAGGGCTGAGAAAAAGCGTTTATTTCGGGCTGAAAAACACGTTTTGAAAACTGTGCTGTTCCTGCCCTATAACTTACATGGGGGTGACCAAAGTTGCCAAAACGTGTTTATTTCTGCTGAAAAACACGTTTTGACAATTTCTGCACACTGGGGTTAAGGGCTGAGTCAGTGTGCTCTTCTGAGCCAGGCAGTTACACTACGATTCTAAGGGCTGAGAAAACGCGTTTATTTCGGGCTGAAAAACACGTTTTGAAAACTGTGCTGTTCCTGCCCTATAACTTATATGGGGGTGACCAAAGTTGCCAAAACGTGTTTATTTCTGCTGAAAAACACGTTTTGACAATTTCTGATCACTGGGGTGTAGGGCTGACTCAGTGTGCTCTTCTGAGCCAAGCAGTTACACTGTGATTACAAGTGCTGAAAAAAAGCGTTTATTTCGGGCTGAAAAACACGTTTTGAAAACTGTGCTGTTCCTGCCCTATAACTTACATGGGGGTGACCAAAGTTGCCAAAACGTGTTTATTTCTGCTGAAAAACACGTTTTGACAATTTCTGCACACTGGGGTTAAGGGCTGATTCAGTGTGCTCTTCTGAGCCAGGCAGTTACACTGCGATTCTAAGGGCTGAGAAAACGCGTTTATTTCGGGCTGAAAAACACGTTTTGAAAACTGTGCTGTTCCTGCCCTATAACTTACATGGGGGTGACCAAAGTTGCCAAAACGTGTTTATTTCTGCTGAAAAACACGTTTTGACAATTTCTGATCACTGGGGTTAAGGGCTGACTCAGTGTGCTCTTCTGAGCCAAGCAGTTACACTGTGATTCCAAGTGCTGAAAAAAAGCGTTTATTTCGGGCTGAAAAACACGTTTTGAAAACTGTGCTGTTCCTGCCCTATAACTTACATGGGGGTGACCAAAGTTGCCAAAACGTGTTTATTTCTGCTGAAAAACATGTTTTGACAATTTCTGATCACTGGGGTTAAGGGCTGACTCTGTGTGCTCTTCTGAGCCAAGCAGTTACACTGCGATTCTAAGGGCTGAGAAAACGCGTTTATTTCGGGCTGAAAAACACGTTTTGAAAACTGTGCTGTTCCTGCCCTATAACTTACATGGGGGTGACCAAAGTTGCCAAAACGTGTTTATTTCTGCTGAAAAACAAGTTTTGACAATTTCTGATCACTGGGGTTAAGGGCTGAGTCAGTGTGCTCTTCTGAGCCAGGCAGTTACACTGCGATTCCAAGGGCTGAGAAAAAGCGTTTATTTCGGGCTGAAAAACACGTTTTGAAAACTGTGCTGTTCCAGCCATATAACTTACATGGGGGAGACCAAAGTTGCCAAAACGTGTTTATTTCTGCTGAAAAACACGTTTTGACAATTTCTGATCACTGGGGTTAAGGGCTGACTCAGTGTGCTCTTCGGAGCCAGGCAGTTACACTGCGATTCCAAGGGCTGAGAAAAAGCGTTTATTTCGGGCTGAAAAACACGTTTTGAAAACTGTGCTGTTCCTGCCCTATAACTTACATGGGGGTGACCAAAGTTGCCAAAACGTGTTTATTTCTGCTGAAAAACACGTTTTGACAATTTCTGCACACTGGGGTTAAGGGCTGAGTCAGTGTGCTCTTCTGAGCCAGGCAGTTACACTGCGATTCTAAGGGCTGAGAAAACGCGTTTATTTCGGGCTGAAAAACACGTTTTGAAAACTGTGCTGTTCCTGCCCTATAACTTACATGGGGGTGACCAAAGTTGCCAAAACGTGTTTATTTCTGCTGAAAAACAAGTTTTGACAATTTCTGATCACTGGGGTTAAGGGCTGAGTCAGTGTGCTCTTCTGAGCCAGGCAGTTACACTGCGATTCCAAGGGCTGAGAAAAAGCGTTTATTTCGGGCTGAAAAACACGTTTTGAAAACTGTGCTGTTCCAGCCATATAACTTACATGGGGGAGACCAAAGTTGCCAAAACGTGTTTATTTCTGCTGAAAAACACGTTTTGACAATTTCTGATAACTGGGGTTAAGGGCTGACTCAGTGTGCTCTTCGGAGCCAGGCAGTTACACTGCGATTCCAAGGGCTGAGAAAAAGCGTTTATTTCGGGCTGAAAAACACGTTTTGAAAACTGTGCTGTTCCTGCCCTATAACTTACATGGGGGTGACCAAAGTTGCCAAAACGTGTTTATTTCTGCTGAAAAACACGTTTTGACAATTTCTGCACACTGGGGTTAAGGGCTGAGTCAGTGTGCTCTTCTGAGCCAGGCAGTTACACTGCGATTCCAAGGGCTGAGAAAACGCGTTTATTTCGGGCTGAAAAACACGTTTTGAAAACTGTGTTGTTCCTGCCCTATAACTTACATGGGGGTGACCAAAGTTGCCAAAACGTGTTTATTTCTGCTGAAAAACACGTTTTGACAATTTCTGATCACTGGGGTTAAGGGCTGACTCAGTGTGCTCTTCTGAGCCAAGCAGTTACACTGTGATTCCAAGTGCTGAAAAAAAGCGTTTATTTCGGGCTGAAAAACACGTTTTGAAAACTGTGCTGTTCCTGCCCTATAACTTACATGGGGGTGACCAAAGTTGCCAAAACGTGTTTATTTCTGCTGAAAAACACGTTTTGACAATTTCTGATCACTGGGGTGTAGGGCTGACTCAGTGTGCTCTTCTGAGCCAAGCAGTTACACTGTGATTCCAAGTGCTGAAAAAAAGCGTTTATTTCGGGCTGAAAAACACGTTTTGAAAACTGTGCTGTTCCTGCCCTATAACTTACATGGGGGTGACCAAAGTTGCCAAAACGTGTTTATTTCTGCTGAAAAACACGTTTTGACAATTTCTGCACACTGGGGTTAAGGGCTGAGTCAGTGTGCTCTTCTGAGCCAGGCAGTTACACTGCGATTCTAAGGGCTGAGAAAACGCGTTTATTTCGGGCTGAAAAACACGTTTTGAAAACTGTGCTGTTCCTGCCCTATAACTTACATGGGGGTGACCAAAGTTGCCAAAACGTGTTTATTTCTGCTGAAAAACACGTTTTGACAATTTCTGATCACTGGGGTTAAGGGCTGACTCAGTGTGCTCTTCTGAGCCAAGCAGTTACACTGTGATTCCAAGTGCTGAAAAAAAGCGTTTATTTCGGGCTGAAAAACACGTTTTGAAAACTGTGCTGTTCCTGCCCTATAACTTACATGGGGTTGACCAAAGTTGCCAAAACGTGTTTATTTCTGCTGAAAAACACGTTTTGACAATTTCTGCACACTGGGGTTAAGGGCTGAGTCAGTGTGCTCTTCTGAGCCAGGCAGTTACACTGCGATTCCAAGGGCTGAGAAAACGCATTTATTTCGGGCAGAAAAACACGTTTTGAAAACTGTGTTGTTCCTGCCCTATAACTTACTTGGGGGTGACCAAAGTTGCCAAAACGTGTTTATTTCTGCTGAAAAACACGTTTTGACAATTTCTGATCACTGGGGTTAAGGGCTGACTCAGTGTGCTCTTCTGAGCCAAGCAGTTACACTGTGATTCCAAGTGCTGAAAAAAAGCGTTTATTTCGGGCTGAAAAACACGTTTTGAAAACTGTGCTGTTCCTGCCCTATAACTTACATGGGGTTGACCAAAGTTGCCAAAACGTGTTTATTTCTGCTGAAAAACACGTTTTGACAATTTCTGCACACTGGGGTTAAGGGCTGAGTCAGTGTGCTCTTCTGAGCCAGGCAGTTACACTGCGATTCCAAGGGCTGAGAAAACGCGTTTATTTCAGGCTGAAAAACACGTTTTTAAAACTGTGCTGTTCCTGCCCTATAACTTACATGGGGGTGACCAAAGTTGCCAAAACGTGTTTATTTCTGCTGAAAAACAAGTTTTGACAATTTCTGATCACTGGGGTTAAGGGCTGAGTCAGTGTGCTCTTCTGAGCCAGGCAGTTACACTGCGATTCCAAGGGCTGAGAAAAAGCGTTTATTTCGGGCTGAAAAACACGTTTTGAAAACTGTGCTGTTCCAGCCATATAACTTACATGGGGGAGACCAAAGTTGCCAAAACGTGTTTATTTCTGCTGAAAAACACGTTTTGACAATTTCTGATCACTGGGGTTAAGGGCTGACTCAGTGTGCTCTTCGGAGCCAGGCAGTTACACTGCGATTCCAAGGGCTGAGAAAAAGCGTTTATTTCGGGCTGAAAAACACGTTTTGAAAACTGTGCTGTTCCTGCCCTATAACTTACATGGGGGTGACCAAAGTTGCCAAAACGTGTTTATTTCTGCTGAAAAACACGTTTTGACAATTTCTGCACACTGGGGTTAAGGGCTGAGTCAGTGTGCTCTTCTGAGCCAGGCAGTTACACTGCGATTCTAAGGGCTGAGAAAACGCGTTTATTTCGGGCTGAAAAACACGTTTTGAAAACTGTGCTGTTCCTGCCCTATAACTTACATGGGGGTGACCAAAGTTGCCAAAACGTGTTTATTTCTGCTGAAAAACAAGTTTTGACAATTTCTGATCACTGGGGTTAAGGGCTGAGTCAGTGTGCTCTTCTGAGCCAGGCAGTTACACTGCGATTCCAAGGGCTGAGAAAAAGCGTTTATTTCGGGCTGAAAAACACGTTTTGAAAACTGTGCTGTTCCAGCCATATAACTTACATGGGGGAGACCAAAGTTGCCAAAACGTGTTTATTTCTGCTGAAAAACACGTTTTGACAATTTCTGATAACTGGGGTTAAGGGCTGACTCAGTGTGCTCTTCGGAGCCAGGCAGTTACACTGCGATTCCAAGGGCTGAGAAAAAGCGTTTATTTCGGGCTGAAAAACACGTTTTGAAAACTGTGCTGTTCCTGCCCTATAACTTACATGGGGGTGACCAAAGTTGCCAAAACGTGTTTATTTCTGCTGAAAAACACGTTTTGACAATTTCTGCACACTGGGGTTAAGGGCTGAGTCAGTGTGCTCTTCTGAGCCAGGCAGTTACACTGCGATTCCAAGGGCTGAGAAAACGCGTTTATTTCGGGCTGAAAAACACGTTTTGAAAACTGTGTTGTTCCTGCCCTATAACTTACAGGGGGGTGACCAAAGTTGCCAAAACGTGTTTATTTCTGCTGAAAAACACGTTTTGACAATTTCTGATCACTGGGGTTAAGGGCTGACTCAGTGTGCTCTTCTGAGCCAAGCAGTTACACTGTGATTCCAAGTGCTGAAAAAAAGCGTTTATTTCGGGCTGAAAAACACGTTTTGAAAACTGTGCTGTTCCTGCCCTATAACTTACATGGGGGTGACCAAAGTTGCCAAAACGTGTTTATTTCTGCTGAAAAACACGTTTTGACAATTTCTGATCACTGGGGTGTAGGGCTGACTCAGTGTGCTCTTCTGAGCCAAGCAGTTACACTGTGATTCCAAGTGCTGAAAAAAAGCGTTTATTTCGGGCTGAAAAACACGTTTTGAAAACTGTGCTGTTCCTGCCCTATAACTTACATGGGGGTGACCAAAGTTGCCAAAACGTGTTTATTTCTGCTGAAAAACACGTTTTGACAATTTCTGCACACTGGGGTTAAGGGCTGAGTCAGTGTGCTCTTCTGAGCCAGGCAGTTACACTGCGATTCTAAGGGCTGAGAAAACGCGTTTATTTCGGGCTGAAAAACACGTTTTGAAAACTGTGCTGTTCCTGCCCTATAACTTACATGGGGGTGACCAAAGTTGCCAAAACGTGTTTATTTCTGCTGAAAAACACGTTTTGACAATTTCTGATCACTGGGGTTAAGGGCTGACTCAGTGTGCTCTTCTGAGCCAAGCAGTTACACTGTGATTCCAAGTGCTGAAAAAAAGCGTTTATTTCGGGCTGAAAAACACGTTTTGAAAACTGTGCTGTTCCTGCCCTATAACTTACATGGGGTTGACCAAAGTTGCCAAAACGTGTTTATTTCTGCTGAAAAACACGTTTTGACAATTTCTGCACACTGGGGTTAAGGGCTGAGTCAGTGTGCTCTTCTGAGCCAGGCAGTTACACTGCGATTCCAAGGGCTGAGAAAACGCGTTTATTTCGGGCAGAAAAACACGTTTTGAAAACTGTGTTGTTCCTGCCCTATAACTTACTTGGGGGTGACCAAAGTTGCCAAAACGTGTTTATTTCTGCTGAAAAACACGTTTTGACAATTTCTGATCACTGGGGTTAAGGGCTGACTCAGTGTGCTCTTCTGAGCCAAGCAGTTACACTGTGATTCCAAGTGCTGAAAAAAAGCGTTTATTTCGGGCTGAAAAACACGTTTTGAAAACTGTGCTGTTCCTGCCCTATAACTTACATGGGGTTGACCAAAGTTGCCAAAACGTGTTTATTTCTGCTGAAAAACACGTTTTGACAATTTCTGCACACTGGGGTTAAGGGCTGAGTCAGTGTGCTCTTCTGAGCCAGGCAGTTACACTGCGATTCCAAGGGCTGAGAAAACGCGTTTATTTCAGGCTGAAAAACACGTTTTTAAAACTGTGCTGTTCCTGCCCTATAACTTACATGGGGGTGACCAAAGTTGCCAAAACGTGTTTATTTCTGCTGAAAAACACGTTTTGACAATTTCTGATCACTGGGGTTAAGGGCTGACTCAGTGTGCTCTTCTGAGCCAAGCAGTTACACTGCGATTCTAAGGGCTGAGAAAACGCGTTTATTTCGGGCTGAAAAACACGTTTTGAAAACTGTGCTGTTCCTGCCCTATAACTTACATGGGGGTGACCAAAGTTGCCAAAACGTGTTTATTTCTGCTGAAAAACAAGTTTTGACAATTTCTGAGCACTGGGGTTAAGGGCTGAGTCAGTGTGCTCTTCTGAGCCAGGCAGTTACACTGCGATTCCAAGTGCTGAAAAAAAGCGTTTATTTCGGGCTGAAAAACACGTTTTGAAAACTGTGTTGTTCCTGCCCTATAACTTACATGGGGGTGACCAAAGTTGCCAAAACGTGTTTATTTCTGCTGAAAAACACGTTTTGACAATTTCTGATCACTGGGGTTAAGGGCTGACTCAGTGTGCTCTTCTGAGCCAAGCAGTTACACTGTGATTCCAAGTGCTGAAAAAAAGCGTTTATTTCGGGCTGAAAAACACGTTTTGAAAACTGTGCTGTTCCTGCCCTATAACTTACATGGGGGTGACCAAAGTTGCCAAAACGTGTTTATTTCTGCTGAAAAACATGTTTTGACAATTTCTGATCACTGGGGTTAAGGGCTGACTCTGTGTGCTCTTCTGAGCCAAGCAGTTACACTGCGATTCTAAGGGCTGAGAAAACGCGTTTATTTCGGGCTGAAAAACACGTTTTGAAAACTGTGCTGTTCCTGCCCTATAACTTACATGGGGGTGACCAAAGTTGCCAAAACGTGTTTATTTCTGCTGAAAAACAAGTTTTGACAATTTCTGATCACTGGGGTTAAGGGCTGAGTCAGTGTGCTCTTCTGAGCCAGGCAGTTACACTGCGATTCCAAGGGCTGAGAAAAAGCGTTTATTTCGGGCTGAAAAACACGTTTTGAAAACTGTGCTGTTCCAGCCATATAACTTACATGGGGGAGACCAAAGTTGCCAAAACGTGTTTATTTCTGCTGAAAAACACGTTTTGACAATTTCTGATCACTGGGGTTAAGGGCTGACTCAGTGTGCTCTTCGGAGCCAGGCAGTTACACTGCGATTCCAAGGGCTGAGAAAAAGCGTTTATTTCGGGCTGAAAAACACGTTTTGAAAACTGTGCTGTTCCTGCCCTATAACTTACATGGGGGTGACCAAAGTTGCCAAAACGTGTTTATTTCTGCTGAAAAACACGTTTTGACAATTTCTGCACACTGGGGTTAAGGGCTGAGTCAGTGTGCTCTTCTGAGCCAGGCAGTTACACTGCGATTCTAAGGGCTGAGAAAACGCGTTTATTTCGGGCTGAAAAACACGTTTTGAAAACTGTGCTGTTCCTGCCCTATAACTTACATGGGGGTGACCAAAGTTGCCAAAACGTGTTTATTTCTGCTGAAAAACACGTTTTGACAATTTCTGATCACTGGGGTTAAGGGCTGACTCAGTGTGCTCTTCTGAGCCAAGCAGTTACACTGTGATTCCAAGTGCTGAAAAAAAGCGTTTATTTCGAGCTGAAAAACACGTTTTGAAAACTGTGCTGTTCCTGCCCTATAACTTACATGGGGTTGACCAAAGTTGCCAAAACGTTTTTATTTCTGCTGAAAAACACGTTTTGACAATTTCTGCACACTGGGGTTAAGGGCTGAGTCAGTGTGCTCTTCTGAGCCAGGCAGTTACACTGCGATTCCAAGGGCTGAGAAAACGCGTTTATTTCGGGCTGAAAAACACGTTTTGAAAACTGTGTTGTTCCTGCCCTATAACTTACATGGGGGTGACCAAAGTTGCCAAAACGTGTTTATTTCTGCTGAAAAACACGTTTTGACAATTTCTGATCACTGGGGTTAAGGGCTGACTCAGTGTGCTCTTCTGAGCCAAGCAGTTACACTGTGATTCCAAGTGCTGAAAAAAAGCGTTTATTTCGGGCTGAAAAACACGTTTTGAAAACTGTGCTGTTCCTGCCCTATAACTTACATGGGGGTGACCAAAGTTGCCAAAACGTGTTTATTTCTGCTGAAAAACACGTTTTGACAATTTCTGCACACTGGGGTTAAGGGCTGAGTCAGTGTGCTCTTCTGAGCCAGGCAGTTACACTGCGATTCTAAGGGCTGAGAAAACGCGTTTATTTCGGGCTGAAAAACACGTTTTGAAAACTGTGCTGTTCCTACCCTATAACTTACATGGGGGTGACCAAAGTTGCCAAAACGTGTTTATTTCTGCTGAAAAACACGTTTTGACAATTTCTGATCACTGGGGTTAAGGGCTGACTCAGTGTGCTCTTCTGAGCCAAGCAGTTACACTGTGATTCCAAGTGCTGAAAAAAAGCGTTTATTTCGGGCTGAAAAACACGTTTTGAAAACTGTGCTGTTCCTGCCCTATAACTTACATGGGGTTGACCAAAGTTGCCAAAACGTGTTTATTTCTGCTGAAAAACACGTTTTGACAATTTCTGCACACTGGGGTTAAGGGCTGAGTCAGTGTGCTCTTCTGAGCCAGGCAGTTACACTGCGATTCCAAGGGCTGAGAAAACGCGTTTATTTCGGGCAGAAAAACACGTTTTGAAAACTGTGTTGTTCCTGCCCTGTAACTTACATGGGGGTGACCAAAGTTGCCAAAACGTGTTTATTTCTGCTGAAAAACACGTTTTGACAATTTCTGATCACTGGGGTTAAGGGCTGACTCAGTGTGCTCTTCTGAGCCAAGCAGTTACACTGTGATTCCAAGTGCTGAAAAAAAGCGTTTATTTCGGGCTGAAAAACACGTTTTGAAAACTGTGCTGTTCCTGCCCTATAACTTACATGGGGGTGACCAAAGTTGCCAAAACCTGTTTATTTCTGCTGAAAAACATGTTTTGACAATTTCTGATCACTGGGGTTAAGGGCTGACTCTGTGTGCTCTTCTGAGCCAAGCAGTTACACTGCGATTCTAAGGGCTGAGAAAAAGCGTTTATTTCGGGCTGAAAAACACGTTTTGAAAACTGTGCTGTTCCTGCCCTATAACTTACATGGGGGTGACCAAAGTTGCCAAAACGTGTTTATTTCTGCTGAAAAACAAGTTTTGACAATTTCTGATCACTGGGGTTAAGGGCTGAGTCAGTGTGCTCTTCTGAGCCAGGCAGTTACACTGCGATTCCAAGGGCTGAGAAAAAGCGTTTATTTCGGGCTGAAAAACACGTTTTGAAAACTGTGCTGTTCCAGCCATATAACTTACATGGGGGAGACCAAAGTTGCCAAAACGTGTTTATTTCTGCTGAAAAACACGTTTTGACAATTTCTGATCACTGGGGTTAAGGGCTGACTCAGTGTGCTCTTCGGAGCCAGGCAGTTACACTGCGATTCCAAGGGCTGAGAAAAAGCGTTTATTTCGGGCTGAAAAACACGTTTTGAAAACTGTGCTGTTCCTGCCCTATAACTTACATGGGGGTGACCAAAGTTGCCAAAACGTGTTTATTTCTGCTGAAAAACACGTTTTGACAATTTCTGCACACTGGGGTTAAGGGCTGAGTCAGTGTGCTCTTCTGAGCCAGGCAGTTACACTGCGATTCTAAGGGCTGAGAAAACGCGTTTATTTCGGGCTGAAAAACACGTTTTGAAAACTGTGCTGTTCCTGCCCTATAACTTACATGGGGGTGACCAAAGTTGCCAAAACGTGTTTATTTCTGCTGAAAAACACGTTTTGACAATTTCTGATCACTGGGGTTAAGGGCTGACTCAGTGTGCTCTTCTGAGCCAAGCAGTTACACTGTGATTCCAAGTGCTGAAAAAAAGCGTTTATTTCGGGCTGAAAAACACGTTTTGAAAACTGTGCTGTTCCTGCCCTATAACTTACATGGGGTTGACCAAAGTTGCCAAAACGTGTTTATTTCTGCTGAAAAACACGTTTTGACAATTTCTGCACACTGGGGTTAAGGGCTGAGTCAGTGTGCTCTTCTGAGCCAGGCAGTTACACTACGATTCTAAGGGCTGAGAAAACGCGTTTATTTCGGGCTGAAAAACACGTTTTGAAAACTGTGCTGTTCCTGCCCTATAACTTACATGGGGGTGACCAAAGTTGCCAAAACGTGTTTATTTCTGCTGAAAAACACGTTTTGACAATTTCTGATCACTGGGGTGTAGGGCTGACTCAGTGTGCTCTTCTGAGCCAAGCAGTTACACTGTGATTCCAAGTGCTGAAAAAAAGCGTTTATTTCGGGCTGAAAAACACGTTTTGAAAACTGTGCTGTTCCTGCCCTATAACTTACATGGGGGTGACCAAAGTTGCCAAAACGTGTTTATTTCTGCTGAAAAACACGTTTTGACAATTTCTGCACACTGGGGTTAAGGGCTGAGTCAGTGTGCTCTTCTGAGCCAGGCAGTTACACTGCGATTCTAAGGGCTGAGAAAACGCGTTTATTTCGGGCTGAAAAACACGTTTTGAAAACTGTGCTGTTCCTGCCCTATAACTTACATGGGGGTGACCAAAGTTGCCAAAACGTGTTTATTTCTGCTGAAAAACACGTTTTGACAATTTCTGATCACTGGGGTTAAGGGCTGACTCAGTGTGCTCTTCTGAGCCAAGCAGTTACACTGTGATTCCAAGTGCTGAAAAAAAGCGTTTATTTCGGGCTGAAAAACACGTTTTGAAAACTGTGCTGTTCCTGCCCTATAACTTACATGGGGTTGACCAAAGTTGCCAAAACGTGTTTATTTCTGCTGAAAAACACGTTTTGACAATTTCTGCACACTGGGGTTAAGGGCTGAGTCAGTGTGCTCTTCTGAGCCAGGCAGTTACACTGCGATTCCAAGGGCTGAGAAAACGCGTTTATTTCGGGCAGAAAAACACGTTTTGAAAACTGTGTTGTTCCTGCCCTATAACTTACATGGGGGTGACCAAAGTTGCCAAAACGTGTTTATTTCTGCTGAAAAACACGTTTTGACAATTTCTGATCACTGGGGTTAAGGGCTGACTCAGTGTGCTCTTCTGAGCCAAGCAGTTACACTGTGATTCCAAGTGCTGAAAAAAAGCGTTTATTTCGGGCTGAAAAACACGTTTTGAAAACTGTGCTGTTCCTGCCCTATAACTTACATGGGGGTGACCAAAGTTGCCAAAACGTGTTTATTTCTGCTGAAAAACATGTTTTGACAATTTCTGATCACTGGGGTTAAGGGCTGACTCTGTGTGCTCTTCTGAGCCAAGCAGTTACACTGCGATTCTAAGGGCTGAGAAAAAGCGTTTATTTCGGGCTGAAAAACACGTTTTGAAAACTGTGCTGTTCCTGCCCTATAACTTACATGGGGGTGACCAAAGTTGCCAAAACGTGTTTATTTCTGCTGAAAAACAAGTTTTGACAATTTCTGATCACTGGGGTTAAGGGCTGAGTCAGTGTGCTCTTCTGAGCCAGGCAGTTACACTGCGATTCCAAGGGCTGAGAAAAAGCGTTTATTTCGGGCTGAAAAACACGTTTTGAAAACTGTGCTGTTCCAGCCATATAACTTACATGGGGGAGACCAAAGTTGCCAAAACGTGTTTATTTCTGCTGAAAAACACGTTTTGACAATTTCTGATCACTGGGGTTAAGGGCTGACTCAGTGTGCTCTTCGGAGCCAGTCAGTTACACTGCGATTCCAAGGGCTGAGAAAAAGCGTTTATTTCGGGCTGAAAAACACGTTTTGAAAACTGTGCTGTTCCTGCCCTATAACTTACATGGGGGTGACCAAAGTTGCCAAAACGTGTTTATTTCTGCTGAAAAACACGTTTTGACAATTTCTGATCACTGGGGTTAAGGGCTGACTCAGTGTACTCTTCTGAGCCAAGCAGTTACACTGTGATTCCAAGTGCTGAAAAAAAGCGTTTATTTCGGGCTGAAAAACACGTTTTGAAAACTGTGCTGTTCCTGCCCTATAACTTACATGGGGGTGACCAAAGTTGCCAAAACGTGTTTATTTCTGCTGAAAAACACGTTTTGACAATTTCTGATCACTGGGGTTAAGGGCTGACTCAGTGTGCTCTTCTGAGCCAAGCAGTTACACTGTGATTCCAAGTGCTGAAAAAAAGCGTTTATTTCGGGCTGAAAGACACGTTTTGAAAACTGTGCTGTTCCTGCCCTATAACTTACATGGGGGTGACCAAAGTTGCCAAAACGTGTTTATTTCTGCTGAAAAACATGTTTTGACAATTTCTGATCACTGGGGTTAAGGGCTGACTCTGTGTGCTCTTCTGAGCCAAGCAGTTACACTGCGATTCTAAGGGCTGAGAAAACGCGTTTATTTCGGGCTGAAAAACACGTTTTGAAAACTGTGCTGTTCCTGCCCTATAACTTACATGGGGGTGACCAAAGTTGCCAAAACGTGTTTATTTCTGCTGAAAAACAAGTTTTGACAATTTCTGATCACTGGGGTTAAGGGCTGAGTCAGTGTGCTCTTCTGAGCCAGGCAGTTACACTGCGATTCCAAGGGCTGAGAAAAAGCGTTTATTTCGGGCTGAAAAACACGTTTTGAAAACTGTGCTGTTCCAGCCATATAACTTACATGGGGGAGACCAAAGTTGCCAAAACGTGTTTATTTCTGCTGAAAAACACGTTTTGACAATTTCTGATCACTGGGGTTAAGGGCTGACTCAGTGTGCTCTTCGGAGCCAGGCAGTTACACTGCGATTCCAAGGGCTGAGAAAAAGCGTTTATTTCGGGCTGAAAAACACGTTTTGAAAACTGTGCTGTTCCTGCCCTATAACTTACATGGGGGTGACCAAAGTTGCCAAAACGTGTTTATTTCTGCTGAAAAACACGTTTTGACAATTTCTGCACACTGGGGTTAAGGGCTGAGTCAGTGTGCTCTTCTGAGCCAGGCAGTTACACTACGATTCGAAGGGCTGAGAAAACGCGTTTATTTCGGGCTGAAAAACACGTTTTGAAAACTGTGCTGTTCCTGCCCTATAACTTACATGGGGGTGACCAAAGTTGCCAAAACGTGTTTATTTCTGCTGAAAAACACGTTTTGACAATTTCTGATCACTGGGGTTAAGGGCTGACTCAGTGTGCTCTTCTGAGCCAAGCAGTTACACTGTGATTCCAAGTGCTGAAAAAAAGCGTTTATTTCGGGCTGAAAAACACGTTTTGAAAACTGTGCAGTTCCTGCCCTATAACTTACATGGGGTTGACCAAAGTTGCCAAAACGTGTTTATTTCTGCTGAAAAACACGTTTTGACAATTTCTGCACACTGGGGTTAAGGGCTGAGTCAGTGTGCTCTTCTGAGCCAGGCAGTTACACTGCGATTCCAAGGGCTGAGAAAACGCGTTTATTTCGGGCAGAAAAACACGTTTTGAAAACTGTGTTGTTCCTGCCCTATAACTTACATGGGGGTGACCAAAGTTGCCAAAACGTGTTTATTTCTGCTGAAAAACACGTTTTGACAATTTCTGATCACTGGGGTTAAGGGCTGACTCAGTGTGCTCTTCTGAGCCAAGCAGTTACACTGTGATTCCAAGTGCTGAAAAAAAGCGTTTATTTCGGGCTGAAAAACACGTTTTGAAAACTGTGCTGTTCCTGCCCTATAACTTACATGGGGGTGACCAAAGTTGCCAAAACGTGTTTATTTCTGCTGAAAAACATGTTTTGACAATTTCTGATCACTGGGGTTAAGGGCTGACTCTGTGTGCTCTTCTGAGCCAAGCACTTACACTGCGATTCTAAGGGCTGAGAAAACGCGTTTATTTCGGGCTGAAAAACACGTTTTGAAAACTGTGCTGTTCCTGCCCTATAACTTACATGGGGGTGACCAAAGTTGCCAAAACGTGTTTATTTCTGCTGAAAAACAAGTTTTGACAATTTCTGATCACTGGGGTTAAGGGCTGAGTCAGTGTGCTCTTCTGAGCCAGGCAGTTACACTGCGATTCCAAGGGCTGAGAAAAAGCGTTTATTTCGGGCTGAAAAACACGTTTTGAAAACTGTGCTGTTCCAGCCATATAACTTACATGGGGGAGACCAAAGTTGCCAAAACGTGTTTATTTCTGCTGAAAAACACGTTTTGACAATTTCTGATCACTGGGGTTAAGGGCTGACTCAGTGTGCTCTTCGGAGCCAGGCAGTTACACTGCGATTCCAAGGGCTGAGAAAAAGCGTTTATTTCGGGCTGAAAAACACGTTTTGAAAACTGTGCTGTTCCTGCCCTATAACTTACATGGGGGTGACCAAAGTTGCCAAAACGTGTTTATTTCTGCTGAAAAACACGTTTTGACAATTTCTGCACACTGGGGTTAAGGGCTGAGTCAGTGTGCTCTTCTGAGCCAGGCAGTTACACTGCGATTCTAAGGGCTGAGAAAACGCGTTTATTTCGGGCTGAAAAACACGTTTTGAAAACTGTGCTGTTCCTGCCCTATAACTTACATGGGGGTGACCAAAGTTGCCAAAACGTGTTTATTTCTGCTGAAAAACACGTTTTGACAATTTCTGATCACTGGGGTTAAGGGCTGACTCAGTGTGCTCTTCTGAGCCAAGCAGTTACACTGTGATTCCAAGTGCTGAAAAAAAGCGTTTATTTCGGGCTGAAAAACACGTTTTGAAAACTGTGCTGTTCCTGCCCTATAACTTACATGGGGGTGACCAAAGTTGCCAAAACGTGTTTATTTCTGCTGAAAAACATGTTTTGACAATTTCTGATCACTGGGGTTAAGGGCTGACTCTGTGTGCTCTTCTGAGCCAGGCAGTTACACTACGATTCTAAGGGCTGAGAAAACGCGTTTATTTCGGGCTGAAAAACACGTTTTGAAAACTGTGCTGTTCCTGCCCTATAACTTACATGGGGTTGACCAAAGTTGCCAAAACGTGTTTATTTCTGCTGAAAAACACGTTTTGACAATTTCTGCACACTGGGGTTAAGGGCTGAGTCAGTGTGCTCTTCTGAGCCAGGCAGTTACACTGCGATTCCAAGGGCTGAGAAAACGCGTTTATTTCGGGCTGAAAAACACGTTTTGAAAACTGTGTTGTTCCTGCCCTATAACTTACATGGGGGTGACCAAAGTTGCCAAAACGTGTTTATTTCTGCTGAAAAACACGTTTTGACAATTTCTGATCACTGGGGTTAAGGGCTGACTCAGTGTGCTCTTCTGAGCCAAGCAGTTACACTGTGATTCCAAGTGCTGAAAAAAAGCGTTTATTTCGGGCTGAAAAACACGTTTTGAAAACTGTGCTGTTCCTGCCCTATAACTTACATGGGGGTGACCAAAGTTGCCAAAACGTGTTTATTTCTGCTGAAAAACACGTTTTGACAATTTCTGATCACTGGGGTTAAGGGCTGACTCTGTGTGCTCTTCTGAGCCAAGCAGTTACACTGCGATTCTAAGGGCTGAGAAAACGCGTTTATTTCGGGCTGAAAAACACGTTTTGAAAACTGTGCTGTTCCTGCCCTATAACTTACATGGGGGTGACCAAAGTTGCCAAAACGTGTTTATTTCTGCTGAAAAACAAGTTTTGACAATTTCTGATCACTGGGGTTAAGGGCTGAGTCAGTGTGCTCTTCTGAGCCAGGCAGTTACACTGCGATTCCAAGGGCTGAGAAAAAGCGTTTATTTCGGGGTGAAAAACACGTTTTGAAAACTGTGCTGTTCCAGCCATATAACTTACATGGGGGAGACCAAAGTTGCCAAAACGTGTTTATTTCTGCTGAAAAACACGTTTTGACAATTTCTGATCACTGGGGTTAAGGGCTGACTCAGTGTGCTCTTCTGAGCCAGGCAGTTACACTGCGATTCCAAGGGCTGAGAAAAAGCGTTTATTTCGGGCTGAAAAACACGTTTTGAAAACTGTGCTGTTCCTGCCCTATAACTTACATGGGGGTGACCAAAGTTGCCAAAACGTGTTTATTTCTGCTGAAAAACACGTTTTGACAATTTCTGCACACTGGGGTTAAGGGCTGAGTCAGTGTGCTCTTCTGAGCCAGGCAGTTACACTACGATTCTAAGGGCTGAGAAAACGCGTTTATTTCGGGCTGAAAAACACGTTTTGAAAACTGTGCTGTTCCTGCCCTATAACTTACATGGGGGTGACCAAAGTTGCCAAAACGTGTTTATTTCTGCTGAAAAACACGTTTTGACAATTTCTGATCACTGGGGTGTAGGGCTGACTCAGTGTGCTCTTCTGAGCCAAGCAGTTACACTGTGATTCCAAGTGCTGAAAAAAAGCGTTTATTTCGGGCTGAAAAACACGTTTTGAAAACTGTGCTGTTCCTGCCCTATAACTTACATGGGGGTGACCAAAGTTGCCAAAACGTGTTTATTTCTGCTGAAAAACACGTTTTGACAATTTCTGCACAATGGGGTTAAGGGCTGAGTCAGTGTGCTCTTCTGAGCCAGGCAGTTACACTGCGATTCCAAGGGCTGAGAAAACGCGTTTATTTCGGGCAGAAAAACACGTTTTGAAAACTGTGTTGTTCCTGCCCTATAACTTACATGGGGGTGACCAAAGTTGCCAAAACGTGTTTATTTCTGCTGAAAAACACGTTTTGACAATTTCTGATCACTGGGGTTAAGGGCTGACTCAGTGTGCTCTTCTGAGCCAAGCAGTTACACTGTGATTCCAAGTGCTGAAAAAAAGTGTTTATTTCGGGCTGAAAAACACGTTTTGAAAACTGTGCTGTTCCTGCCCTATAACTTACATGGGGGTGACCAAAGTTGCCAAAACGTGTTTATTTCTGCTGAAAAACATGTTTTGACAATTTCTGATCACTGGGGTTAAGGGCTGACTCTGTGTGCTCTTCTGAGCCAAGCAGTTACACTGCGATTCTAAGGGCTGAGAAAACGCGTTTATTTCGGGCTGAAAAACACGTTTTGAAAACTGTGCTGTTCCTGCCCTATAACTTACATGGGGGTGACCAAAGTTGCCAAAACGTGTTTATTTCTGCTGAAAAACATGTTTTGACAATTTCTGATCACTGGGGTTAAGGGCTGACTCTGTGTGCTCTTCTGAGCCAGGCAGTTACACTACGATTCTAAGGGCTGAGAAAACGCGTTTATTTCGGGCTGAAAAACACGTTTTGAAAACTGTGCTGTTCCTGCCCTATAATTTACATGGGGGTGACCAAAGTTGCCAAAACGTGTTTATTTCTGCTGAAAAACACGTTTTGACAATTTCTGATCACTGGGGTGTAGGGCTGACTCAGTGTGCTCTTCTGAGCCAAGCAGTTACACTGTGATTCCAAGTGCTGAAAAAAAGCGTTTATTTCGGGCTGAAAAACACGTTTTGAAAACTGTGCTGTTCCTGCCCTATAACTTACATGGGGTTGACCAAAGTTGCCAAAACGTGTTTATTTCTGCTGAAAAACACGTTTTGACAATTTCTGCACACTGGGGTTAAGGGCTGAGTCAGTGTGCTCTTCTGAGCCAGGCAGTTACACTGCGATTCCAAGGGCTGAGAAAACGCGTTTATTTCGGGCTGAAAAACACGTTTTGAAAACTGTGTTGTTCCTGCCCTATAACTTACATGGGGGTGACCAAAGTTGCCAAAACGTGTTTATTTCTGCTGAAAAACACGTTTTGACAATTTCTGATCACTGGGGTTAAGGGCTGACTCTGTGTGCTCTTCTGAGCCAAGCAGTTACAATGCGATTCTAAGGGCTGAGAAAACGCGTTTATTTCGGGCTGAAAAACACGTTTTGAAAACTGTGCTGTTCCTGCCCTATAACTTACATGGGGGTGACCAAAGTTGCCAAAACGTGTTTATTTCTGCTGAAAAACAAGTTTTGACAATTTCTGATCACTGGGGTTAAGGGCTGAGTCAGTGTGCTCTTCTGAGCCAGGCAGTTACACTGCGATTCCAAGGGCTGAGAAAAAGCGTTTATTTCGGGCTGAAAAACACGTTTTGAAAACTGTGCTGTTCCAGCCATATAACTTACATGGGGGAGACCAAAGTTGCCAAAACGTGTTTATTTCTGCTGAAAAACACGTTTTGACAATTTCTGATCACTGGGGTTAAGGGCTGACTCAGTGTGCTCTTCTGAGCCAGGCAGTTACACTGCGATTCCAAGGGCTGAGAAAAAGCGTTTATTTCGGGCTGAAAAACACGTTTTGAAAACTGTGCTGTTCCTGCCCTATAACTTACATGGGGGTAACCAAAGTTGCCAAAACGTGTTTATTTCTGCTGAAAAACACGTTTTGACAATTTCTGCACACTGGGGTTAAGGGCTGAGTCAGTGTGCTCTTCTGAGCCAGCAGTTACACTACGATTCTAAGGGCTGAGAAAACGCGTTTATTTCGGGCTGAAAAACACGTTTTGAAAACTGTGCTGTTCCTGCCCTATAACTTACATGGGGGTGACCAAAGTTGCCAAAACGTGTTTATTTCTGCTGAAAACACGTTTTGACAATTTCTGATCACTGGGGTGTAGGGCTGACTCAGTGTGCTATTCTGAGCCAAGCAGTTACACTGTGATTCCAAGTGCTGAAAAAAAGCGTTTATTTCGGGCTGAAAAACACGTTTTGAAAACTGTGATGTTCCTGCCCTATAAATTACATGGGGGTGACCAAAGTTGCCAAAACGTGTTTATTTCTGCTGAAAAACACGTTTTGACAATTTCTGCACACTGGGGTTAAGGGCTGAGTCAGTGTGCTCTTCTGAGCCAGGCAGTTACACTGCGATTCTAAGGACTGAGAAAACGCGTTTATTTCGGGCTGAAAAACACGTTTTGAAAACTGTGCTGTTCCTGCCCTATAACTTACATGGGGGTGACCAAAGTTGCCAAAACGTGTTTATTTCTGCTGAAAAACACGTTTTGACAATTTCTGATCACTGGGGTTAAGGGCTGACTCAGTGTGCTCTTCTGAGCCAAGCAGTTACACTGTGATTCCAAGTGCTGAAAAAAAGCGTTTATTTCGGGCTGAAAAACACGTTTTGAAAACTGTGTTGTTATTGCCCTATAACTTACATGGGGGTGACCAAAGTTGCCAAAACGTGTTTATTTCTGCTGAAAAACACGTTTTGACAATTTCTGATCACTGGGGTTAAGGGCTGACTCAGTGTGCTCTTCTGAGCCAAGCAGTTACACTGTGATTCCAAGTGCTGAAAAAAAGCGTTTATTTCGGGCTGAAAAACACGTTTTGAAAACTGTGCTCTTCCTGCCCTATAACTTACATGGGGTTGACCAAAGTTGCCAAAACGTGTTTATTTCTGCTGAAAAACACGTTTTGACAATTTCTGCACACTGGGGTTAAGGGCTGAGTCAGTGTGCTCTTCTGAGCCAGGCAGTTACACTGCGATTCCAAGGGCTGAGAAAACGCGTTTATTTCGGGCTGAAAAACACGTTTTGAAAACTGTGTTGTTCCTGCCCTATAACTTACATGGGGGTGACCAAAGTTGCCAAAACGTGTTTATTTCTGCTGAAAAACACGTTTTGACAATTTCTGATCACTGGGGTTAAGGGCTGACTCAGTGTGCTCTTCTGAGCCAAGCAGTTACACTGTGATTCCAAGTGCTGAAAAAAAGCGTTTATTTCGGGCTGAAAAACACGTTTTGAAAACTGTGCTGTTCCTGCCCTATAACTTACATGGGGGTGACCAAAGTTGCCAAAACGTGTTTATTTCTGCTGAAAAACATGTTTTGACAATTTCTGATCACTGGGGTTAAGGGCTGACTCTGTGTGCTCTTCTGAGCCAAGCAGTTACACTGCGATTCTAAGGGCTGAGAAAACGCGTTTATTTCGGGCTGAAAAACACGTTTTGAAAACTGTGCTGTTCCTGCCCTATAACTTACATGGGGGTGACCAAAGTTGCCAAAACGTGTTTATTTCTGCTGAAAAACATGTTTTGACAATTTCTGATCACTGGGGTTAAGGGCTGACTCTGTGTGCTCTTCTGAGCCAGGCAGTTACACTACGATTCTAAGGGCTGAGAAAACGCGTTTATTTCGGGCTGAAAAACACGTTTTGAAAACTGTGCTGTTCCTGCCCTATAACTTACATGGGGGTGACCAAAGTTGCCAAAACGTGTTTATTTCTGCTGAAAAACAAGTTTTGACAATTTCTGATCACTGGGGTTAAGGGCTGAGTCAGTGTGCTCTTCTGAGCCAGGCAGTTACACTGCGATTCCAAGGGCTGAGAAAAAGCGTTTATTTCGGGCTGAAAAACACGTTTTGAAAACTGTGCTGTTCCAGCCCTATAACTTACATGGGGGTGACCAAAGTTGCCAAAACGTGTTTATTTCTGCTGAAAAACACGTTTTGACAATTTCTGATCACTGGGGTTAAGGGCTGACTCAGTGTGCTCTTCTGAGCCAAGCAGTTACACTGTGATTCCAAGTGCTGAAAAAAAGCGTTTATTTCGGGCTGAAAAACACGTTTTGAAAACTGTGCTGTTCCTGCCCTATAACTTACATGGCGTTGACCAAAGTTGCCAAAACGTGTTTATTTCTGCTGAAAAACACGTTTTGACAATTTCTGCACACTGGGGTTAAGGGCTGAGTCAGTGTGCTCTTCTGAGCCAGGCAGTTACACTGCGATTCCAAGGGCTGAGAAAACGCGTTTATTTCGGGCTGAAAAACACGTTTTGAAAACTGTGTTGTTCCTGCCCTATAACTTACATGGGGGTGACCAAAGTTGCCAAAACGTGTTTATTTCTGCTGAAAAACACGTTTTGACAATTTCTGATCACTGGGGTTAAGGGCTGACTCAGTGTGCTCTTCTGAGCCAAGCAGTTACACTGTGATTCCAAGTGCTGAAAAAAAGCGTTTATTTCGGGCTGAAAAACACGTTTTGAAAACTGTGCTGTTCCTGCCCTATAACTTACATGGGGTTGACCAAAGTTGCCAAAACGTGTTTATTTCTGCTGAAAAACACGTTTTGACAATTTCTGCACACTGGGGTTAAGGGCTGAGTCAGTGTGCTCTTCTGAGCCAGGCAGTTACACTGCGATTCCAAGGGCTGAGAAAACGCGTTTATTTCGGGCTGAAAAACACGTTTTGAAAACTGTGCTGTTCCTGCCCTATAATTTACATGGGGGTGACCAAAGTTGCCAAAACGTGTTTATTTCTGCTGAAAAACACGTTTTGACAATTTCTGATCACTGGGGTGTAGGGCTGACTCTGTGTGCTCTTCTGAGCCAGGCAGTTACACTGTGATTCCAAGTGCTGAAAAAAAGCGTTTATTTCGGGCTGAAAAACACGTTTTGAAAACTGTGCTGTTCCTGCCCTATAACTTACATGGGGTTGACCAAAGTTGCCAAAACGTGTTTATTTCTGCTGAAAAACACGTTTTGACAATTTCTGCACACTGGGGTTAAGGGCTGAGTCAGTGTGCTCTTCTGAGCCAGGCAGTTACACTGCGATTCTAAGGGCTGAGAAAACGCGTTTATTTCGGGCTGAAAAACACGTTTTGAAAACTGTGCTGTTCCTGCCCTATAATTTACATGGGGGTGACCAAAGTTGCCAAAACGTGTTTATTTCTGCTGAAAAACACGTTTTGACAAATTCTGATCACTGGGGTGTAGGGCTGACTCTGTGTGCTCTTCTGAGCCAGGCAGTTACACTGTGATTCCAAGTGCTGAAAAAAAGCGTTTATTTCGGGCTGAAAAACACGTTTTTAAAACTGTGCTGTTCCTGCCCTATAACTTACATGGGGTTGACCAAAGTTGCCAAAACGTGTTTATTTCTGCTGAAAAACACGTTTTGACAATTTCTGCACACTGGGGTTAAGGGCTGAGTCAGTGTGCTCTTCTGAGCCAGGCAGTTACACTGCGATTCCAAGGGCTGAGAAAACGCGTTTATTTCGGGCTGAAAAACACGTTTTGAAAACTGTGTTGTTCCTGCCCTATAACTTACATGGGGGTGACCAAAGTTGCCAAAACGTGTTTATTTCTGCTGAAAAACACGTTTTGACAATTTCTGATCACTGGGGTTAAGGGCTGACTCTGTGTGCTCTTCTGAGCCAAGCAGTTACAATGCGATTCTAAGGGCTGAGAAAACGCGTTTATTTCGGGCTGAAAAACACGTTTTGAAAACTGTGCTGTTCCTGCCCTATAACTTACATGGGGGTGACCAAAGTTGCCAAAACGTGTTTATTTCTGCTGAAAAACAAGTTTTGACAATTTCTGATCACTGGGGTTAAGGGCTGAGTCAGTGTGCTCTTCTGAGCCAGGCAGTTACACTGCGATTCCAAGGGCTGAGAAAAAGCGTTTATTTCGGGCTGAAAAACACGTTTTGAAAACTGTGCTGTTCCAGCCATATAACTTACATGGGGGAGACCAAAGTTGCCAAAACGTGTTTATTTCTGCTGAAAAACACGTTTTGACAATTTCTGATCACTGGGGTTAAGGGCTGACTCAGTGTGCTCTTCTGAGCCAGGCAGTTACACTGCGATTCCAAGGGCTGAGAAAAAGCGTTTATTTCGGGCTGAAAAACACGTTTTGAAAACTGTGCTGTTCCTGCCCTATAACTTACATGGGGGTGACCAAAGTTGCCAAAACGTGTTTATTTCTGCTGAAAAACACGTTTTGACAATTTCTGCACACTGGGGTTAAGGGCTGAGTCAGTGTGCTCTTCTGAGCCAGGCAGTTACACTGCGATTCTAAGGACTGAGAAAACGCGTTTATTTCGGGCTGAAAAACACGTTTTGAAAACTGTGCTGTTCCTGCCCTATAACTTACATGGGGGTGACCAAAGTTGCCAAAACGTGTTTATTTCTGCTGAAAAACACGTTTTGACAATTTCTGATCACTGGGGTTAAGGGCTGACTCAGTGTGCTCTTCTGAGCCAAGCAGTTACACTGTGATTCCAAGTGCTGAAAAAAAGCGTTTATTTCGGGCTGAAAAACACGTTTTGAAAACTGTGCTGTTCCTGCCCTATAACTTACATGGCGTTGACCAAAGTTGCCAAAACGTGTTTATTTCTGCTGAAAAACACGTTTTGACAATTTCTGCACACTGGGGTTAAGGGCTGAGTCAGTGTGCTCTTCTGAGCCAGGCAGTTACACTGTGATTCCAAGGGCTGAGAAAACGCGTTTATTTCGGGCTGAAAAACACGTTTTGAAAACTGTGTTGTTCCTGCCCTATAACTTACATGGGGGTGACCAAAGTTGCCAAAACGTGTTTATTTCTGCTGAAAAACACGTTTTGACAATTTCTGATCACTGGGGTTAAGGGCTGACTCAGTGTGCTCTTCTGAGCCAAGCAGTTACACTGTGATTCCAAGTGCTGAAAAAAAGCGTTTATTTCGGGCTGAAAAACACGTTTTGAAAACTGTGCTGTTCCTGCCCTATAACTTACATGGGGTTGACCAAAGTTGCCAAAACGTGTTTATTTCTGCTGAAAAACACGTTTTGACAATTTCTGCACACTGGGGTTAAGGGCTGAGTCAGTGTGCTCTTCTGAGCCAGGCAGTTACACTGCGATTCCAAGGGCTGAGAAAACGCGTTTATTTCGGGCTGAAAAACACGTTTTGAAAACTGTGTTGTTCCTGCCCTATAACTTACATGGGGGTGACCAAAGTTGCCAAAACGTGTTTATTTCTGCTGAAAAACACGTTTTGACAATTTCTGATCACTGGGGTTAAGGGCTGACTCAGTGTGCTCTTCTGAGCCAAGCAGTTACACTGTGATTCCAAGTGCTGAAAAAAAGCGTTTATTTCGGGCTGAAAAACACGTTTTGAAAACTGTGCTGTTCCTGCCCTATAACTTACATGGGGGTGACCAAAGTTGCCAAAACGTGTTTATTTCTGCTGAAAAACATGTTTTGACAATTTCTGATCACTGGGGTTAAGGGCTGACTCTGTGTGCTCTTCTGAGCCAAGCAGTTACACTGCGATTCTAAGGGCTGAGAAAACGCGTTTATTTCGGGCTGAAAAACACGTTTTGAAAACTGTGCTGTTCCTGCCCTATAACTTACATGGGGGTGACCAAAGTTGCCAAAACGTGTTTATTTCTGCTGAAAAACAAGTTTTGACAATTTCTGATCACTGGGGTTAAGGGCTGAGTCAGTGTGCTCTTCTGAGCCAGGCAGTTACACTGCGATTCCAAGGGCTGAGAAAAAGCGTTTATTTCGGGCTGAAAAACACGTTTTGAAAACTGTGCTGTTCCAGCCATATAACTTACATGGGGGAGACCAAAGTTGCCAAAACGTGTTTATTTCTGCTGAAAAACACGTTTTGACAATTTCTGATCACTGGGGTTAAGGGCTGACTCAGTGTGCTCTTCGGAGCCAGGCAGTTACACTGCGATTCCAAGGGCTGAGAAAAAGCGTTTATTTCGGGCTGAAAAACACGTTTTGAAAACTGTGCTGTTCCTGCCCTATAACTTACATGGGGGTGACCAAAGTTGCCAAAACGTGTTTATTTCTGCTGAAAAACACGTTTTGACAATTTCTGCACACTGGGTTTAAGGGCTGAGTCAGTGTGCTCTTCTGAGCCAGGCAGTTACACTGCGATTCTAAGGGCTGAGAAAACGCGTTTATTTCGGGCTGAAAAACACGTTTTGAAAACTGTGCTGTTCCTGCCCTATAACTTACATGGGGGTGACCAAAGTTGCCAAAACGTGTTTATTTCTGCTGAAAAACACGTTTTGACAATTTCTGATCACTGGGGTTAAGGGCTGACTCAGTGTGCTCTTCTGAGCCAAGCAGTTACACTGTGATTCCAAGTGCTGAAAAAAAGCGTTTATTTCGGGCTGAAAAACACGTTTTGAAAACTGTGCTGTTAATGCCCTATAACTTACATGGGGTTGACCAAAGTTGCCAAAACGTGTTTATTTCTGCTGAAAAACACGTTTTGACAATTTCTGCACACTGGGGTTAAGGGCTGAGTCAGTGTGCTCTTCTGAGCCAGGCAGTTACACTGCGATTCCAAGGGCTGAGAAAACGCGTTTATTTCGGGCTGAAAAACACGTTTTGAAAACTGTGTTGTTCCTGCCCTATAACTTACATGGGGGTGACCAAAGTTGCCAAAACGTGTTTATTTCTGCTGAAAAACACGTTTTGACAATTTCTGATCACTGGGGTTAAGGGCTGACTCAGTGTGCTCTTCTGAGCCAGGCAGTTACACTACGATTCTAAGGGCTGAGAAAACGCGTTTATTTCGGGCTGAAAAACACGTTTTGAAAACTGTGCTGTTCCTGCCCTATAACTTACATGGGGGTGACCAAAGTTGCCAAAACGTGTTTATTTCTGCTGAAAAACACGTTTTGACAATTTCTGATCACTGGGGTGTAGGGCTGACTCAGTGTGCTCTTCTGAGCCAAGCAGTTACACTGTGATTCCAAGTGCTGAAAAAAAGCGTTTATTTCGGGCTGAAAAACACGTTTTGAAAACTGTGCTGTTCCTGCCCTATAACTTACATGGGGGTGACCAAAGTTGCCAAAACGTGTTTATTTCTGCTGAAAAACACGTTTTGACAATTTCTGCACACTGGGGTTAAGGGCTGAGTCAGTGTGCTCTTCTGAGCCAGGCAGTTACACTGCGATTCTAAGGGCTGAGAAAACGCGTTTATTTCGGACTGAAAAACACGTTTTGAAAACTGTGCTGTTCCTGCCCTATAACTTACATGGGGGTGACCAAAGTTGCCAAAACGTGTTTATTTCTGCTGAAAAACACGTTTTGACAATTTCTGATCACTGGGGTTAAGGGCTGACTCAGTGTGCTCTTCTGAGCCAAGCAGTTACACTGTGATTCCAAGTGCTGAAAAAAAGCGTTTATTTCGGGCTGAAAAACACGTTTTGAAAACTGTGCTGTTCCTGCCCTATAACTTACATGGGGTTGACCAAAGTTGCCAAAACGTGTTTATTTCTGCTGAAAAACACGTTTTGACAATTTCTGCACACTGGGGTTAAGGGCTGAGTCAGTGTGCTCTTCTGAGCCAGGCAGTTACACTGCGATTCCAAGGGCTGAGAAAACGCGTTTATTTCGGGCAGAAAAACACGTTTTGAAAACTGTGTTGTTCCTGCCCTATAACTTACATGGGGGTGACCAAAGTTGCCAAAACGTGTTTATTTCTGCTGAAAAACACGTTTTGACAATTTCTGATCACTGGGGTTAAGGGCTGACTCAGTGTGCTCTTCTGAGCCAAGCAGTTACACTGTGATTCCAAGTGCTGAAAAAAAGCGTTTATTTCGGGCTGAAAAACACGTTTTGAAAACTGTGCTGTTCCTGCCCTATAACTTACATGGGGGTGACCAAAGTTGCCAAAACGTGTTTATTTCTGCTGAAAAACATGTTTTGACAATTTCTGATCACTGGGGTTAAGGGCTGACTCTGTGTGCTCTTCTGAGCCAAGCAGTTACACTGCGATTCTAAGGGCTGAGAAAACGCGTTTATTTCGGGCTGAAAAACACGTTTTGAAAACTGTGCTGTTCCTGCCCTATAACTTACATGGGGGTGACCAAAGTTGCCAAAACGTGTTTATTTCTGCTGAAAAACACGTTTTGACAATTTCTGATCACTGGGGTGTAGGGCTGACTCAGTGTGCTCTTCTGAGCCAAGCAGTTACACTGTGATTCCAAGTGCTGAAAAAAAGCGTTTATTTCGGGCTGAAAAACACGTTTTGAAAACTGTGCTGTTAATGCCCTATAACTTACATGGGGTTGACCAAAGTTGCCAAAACGTGTTTATTTCTGCTGAAAAACACGTTTTGACAATTTCTGCACACTGGGGTTAAGGGCTGAGTCAGTGTGCTCTTCTGAGCCAGGCAGTTACACTGCGATTCCAAGGGCTGAGAAAACGCGTTTATTTCGGGCTGAAAAACACGTTTTGAAAACTGTGCTGTTCCTGCCCTATAATTTACATGGGGGTGACCAAAGTTGCCAAAACGTGTTTATTTCTGCTGAAAAACACGTTTTGACAAATTCTGATCACTGGGGTGTAGGGCTGACTCTGTGTGCTCTTCTGAGCCAGGCAGTTACACTGTGATTCCAAGTGCTGAAAAAAAGCGTTTATTTCGGGCTGAAAAACACGTTTTTAAAACTGTGCTGTTCCTGCCCTATAACTTACATGGGGTTGACCAAAGTTGCCAAAACGTGTTTATTTCTGCTGAAAAACACGTTTTGACAATTTCTGCACACTGGGGTTAAGGGCTGAGTCAGTGTGCTCTTCTGAGCCAGGCAGTTACACTGCGATTCCAAGGGCTGAGAAAACGCGTTTATTTCGGGCTGAAAAACACGTTTTGAAAACTGTGTTGTTCCTGCCCTATAACTTACATGGGGGTGACCAAAGTTGCCAAAACGTGTTTATTTCTGCTGAAAAACACGTTTTGACAATTTCTGATCACTGGGGTTAAGGGCTGACTCTGTGTGCTCTTCTGAGCCAAGCAGTTACAATGCGATTCTAAGGGCTGAGAAAACGCGTTTATTTCGGGCTGAAAAACACGTTTTGAAAACTGTGCTGTTCCTGCCCTATAACTTACATGGGGGTGACCAAAGTTGCCAAAACGTGTTTATTTCTGCTGAAAAACAAGTTTTGACAATTTCTGATCACTGGGGTTAAGGGCTGAGTCAGTGTGCTCTTCTGAGCCAGGCAGTTACACTGCGATTCCAAGGGCTGAGAAAAAGCGTTTATTTCGGGCTGAAAAACACGTTTTGAAAACTGTGCTGTTCCAGCCATATAACTTACATGGGGGAGACCAAAGTTGCCAAAACGTGTTTATTTCTGCTGAAAAACACGTTTTGACAATTTCTGATCACTGGGGTTAAGGGCTGACTCAGTGTGCTCTTCTGAGCCAGGCAGTTACACTGCGATTCCAAGGGCTGAGAAAAAGCGTTTATTTCGGGCTGAAAAACACGTTTTGAAAACTGTGCTGTTCCTGCCCTATAACTTACATGGGGGTGACCAAAGTTGCCAAAACGTGTTTATTTCTGCTGAAAAACACGTTTTGACAATTTCTGCACACTGGGGTTAAGGGCTGAGTCAGTGTGCTCTTCTGAGCCAGGCAGTTACACTGCGATTCTAAGGACTGAGAAAACGCGTTTATTTCGGGCTGAAAAACACGTTTTGAAAACTGTGCTGTTCCTGCCCTATAACTTACATGGGGGTGACCAAAGTTGCCAAAACGTGTTTATTTCTGCTGAAAAACACGTTTTGACAATTTCTGATCACTGGGGTTAAGGGCTGACTCAGTGTGCTCTTCTGAGCCAAGCAGTTACACTGTGATTCCAAGTGCTGAAAAAAAGCGTTTATTTCGGGCTGAAAAACACGTTTTGAAAACTGTGCTGTTCCTGCCCTATAACTTACATGGCGTTGACCAAAGTTGCCAAAACGTGTTTATTTCTGCTGAAAAACACGTTTTGACAATTTCTGCACACTGGGGTTAAGGGCTGAGTCAGTGTGCTCTTCTGAGCCAGGCAGTTACACTGTGATTCCAAGGGCTGAGAAAACGCGTTTATTTCGGGCTGAAAAACACGTTTTGAAAACTGTATTGTTCCTGCCCTATAACTTACATGGGGGTGACCAAAGTTGCCAAAACGTGTTTATTTCTGCTGAAAAACACGTTTTGACAATTTCTGATCACTGGGGTTAAGGGCTGACTCAGTGTGCTCTTCTGAGCCAAGCAGTTACACTGTGATTCCAAGTGCTGAAAAAAAGCGTTTATTTCGGGCTGAAAAACACGTTTTGAAAACTGTGCTGTTCCTGCCCTATAACTTACATGGGGTTGACCAAAGTTGCCAAAACGTGTTTATTTCTGCTGAAAAACACGTTTTGACAATTTCTGCACACTGGGGTTAAGGGCTGAGTCAGTGTGCTCTTCTGAGCCAGGCAGTTACACTGCGATTCCAAGGGCTGAGAAAACGCGTTTATTTCGGGCTGAAAAACACGTTTTGAAAACTGTGTTGTTCCTGCCCTATAACTTACATGGGGGTGACCAAAGTTGCCAAAACGTGTTTATTTCTGCTGAAAAACACGTTTTGACAATTTCTGATCACTGGGGTTAAGGGCTGACTCAGTGTGCTCTTCTGAGCCAAGCAGTTACACTGTGATTCCAAGTGCTGAAAAAAAGCGTTTATTTCGGGCTGAAAAACACGTTTTGAAAACTGTGCTGTTCCTGCCCTATAACTTACATGGGGGTGACCAAAGTTGCCAAAACGTGTTTATTTCTGCTGAAAAACATGTTTTGACAATTTCTGATCACTGGGGTTAAGGGCTGACTCTGTGTGCTCTTCTGAGCCAAGCAGTTACACTGCGATTCTAAGGGCTGAGAAAACGCGTTTATTTCGGGCTGAAAAACACGTTTTGAAAACTGTGCTGTTCCTGCCCTATAACTTACATGGGGGTGACCAAAGTTGCCAAAACGTGTTTATTTCTGCTGAAAAACAAGTTTTGACAATTTCTGATCACTGGGGTTAAGGGCTGAGTCAGTGTGCTCTTCTGAGCCAGGCAGTTACACTGCGATTCCAAGGGCTGAGAAAAAGCGTTTATTTCGGGCTGAAAAACACGTTTTGAAAACTGTGCTGTTCCAGCCATATAACTTACATGGGGGAGACCAAAGTTGCCAAAACGTGTTTATTTCTGCTGAAAAACACGTTTTGACAATTTCTGATCACTGGGGTTAAGGGCTGACTCAGTGTGCTCTTCGGAGCCAGGCAGTTACACTGCGATTCCAAGGGCTGAGAAAAAGCGTTTATTTCGGGCTGAAAAACACGTTTTGAAAACTGTGCTGTTCCTGCCCTATAACTTACATGGGGGTGACCAAAGTTGCCAAAACGTGTTTATTTCTGCTGAAAAACACGTTTTGACAATTTCTGCACACTGGGTTTAAGGGCTGAGTCAGTGTGCTCTTCTGAGCCAGGCAGTTACACTGCGATTCTAAGGGCTGAGAAAACGCGTTTATTTCGGGCTGAAAAACACGTTTTGAAAACTGTGCTGTTCCTGCCCTATAACTTACATGGGGGTGACCAAAGTTGCCAAAACGTGTTTATTTCTGCTGAAAAACACGTTTTGACAATTTCTGATCACTGGGGTTAAGGGCTGACTCAGTGTGCTCTTCTGAGCCAAGCAGTTACACTGTGATTCCAAGTGCTGAAAAAAAGCGTTTATTTCGGGCTGAAAAACACGTTTTGAAAACTGTGCTGTTAATGCCCTATAACTTACATGGGGTTGACCAAAGTTGCCAAAACGTGTTTATTTCTGCTGAAAAACACGTTTTGACAATTTCTGCACACTGGGGTTAAGGGCTGAGTCAGTGTGCTCTTCTGAGCCAGGCAGTTACACTGCGATTCCAAGGGCTGAGAAAACGCGTTTATTTCGGGCTGAAAAACACGTTTTGAAAACTGTGTTGTTCCTGCCCTATAACTTACATGGGGGTGACCAAAGTTGCCAAAACGTGTTTATTTCTGCTGAAAAACACGTTTTGACAATTTCTGATCACTGGGGTTAAGGGCTGACTCAGTGTGCTCTTCTGAGCCAGGCAGTTACACTACGATTCTAAGGGCTGAGAAAACGCGTTTATTTCGGGCTGAAAAACACGTTTTGAAAACTGTGCTGTTCCTGCCCTATAACTTACATGGGGGTGACCAAAGTTGCCAAAACGTGTTTATTTCTGCTGAAAAACACGTTTTGACAATTTCTGATCACTGGGGTGTAGGGCTGACTCAGTGTGCTCTTCTGAGCCAAGCAGTTACACTGTGATTCCAAGTGCTGAAAAAAAGCGTTTATTTCGGGCTGAAAAACACGTTTTGAAAACTGTGCTGTTCCTGCCCTATAACTTACATGGGGGTGACCAAAGTTGCCAAAACGTGTTTATTTCTGCTGAAAAACACGTTTTGACAATTTCTGCACACTGGGGTTAAGGGCTGAGTCAGTGTGCTCTTCTGAGCCAGGCAGTTACACTGCGATTCTAAGGGCTGAGAAAACGCGTTTATTTCGGACTGAAAAACACGTTTTGAAAACTGTGCTGTTCCTGCCCTATAACTTACATGGGGGTGACCAAAGTTGCCAAAACGTGTTTATTTCTGCTGAAAAACACGTTTTGACAATTTCTGCACACTGGGGTTAAGGGCTGAGTCAGTGTGCTCTTCTGAGCCAGGCAGTTACACTGCGATTCCAAGGGCTGAGAAAACGCGTTTATTTCGGGCAGAAAAACACGTTTTGAAAACTGTGTTGTTCCTGCCCTATAACTTACATGGGGGTGACCAAAGTTGCCAAAACGTGTTTATTTCTGCTGAAAAACACGTTTTGACAATTTCTGATCACTGGGGTTAAGGGCTGACTCAGTGTGCTCTTCTGAGCCAAGCAGTTACACTGTGATTCCAAGTGCTGAAAAAAAGCGTTTATTTCGGGCTGAAAAACACGTTTTGAAAACTGTGCTGTTCCTGCCCTATAACTTACATGGGGGTGACCAAAGTTGCCAAAACGTGTTTATTTCTGCTGAAAAACATGTTTTGACAATTTCTGATCACTGGGGTTAAGGGCTGACTCTGTGTGCTCTTCTGAGCCAAGCAGTTACACTGCGATTCTAAGGGCTGAGAAAACGCGTTTATTTCCGGCTGAAAAACACGTTTTGAAAACTGTGCTGTTCCTGCCCTATAACTTACATGGGGGTGACCAAAGTTGCCAAAACGTGTTTATTTCTGCTGAAAAACACGTTTTGACAATTTCTGATCACTGGGGTGTAGGGCTGACTCAGTGTGCTCTTCTGAGCCAAGCAGTTACACTGTGATTCCAAGTGCTGAAAAAAAGCGTTTATTTCGGGCTGAAAAACACGTTTTGAAAACTGTGCTGTTAATGCCCTATAACTTACATGGGGTTGACCAAAGTTGCCAAAACGTGTTTATTTCTGCTGAAAAACACGTTTTGACAATTTCTGCACACTGGGGTTAAGGGCTGAGTCAGTGTGCTCTTCTGAGCCAGGCAGTTACACTGCGATTCCAAGGGCTGAGAAAACGCGTTTATTTCGGGCTGAAAAACACGTTTTGAAAACTGTGTTGTTCCTGCCCTATAACTTACATGGGGGTGACCAAAGTTGCCAAAACGTGTTTATTTCTGCTGAAAAACACGTTTTGACAATTTCTGATCACTGGGGTTAAGGGCTGACTCAGTGTGCTCTTCTGAGCCAGGCAGTTACACTACGATTCTAAGGGCTGAGAAAACGCGTTTATTTCGGGCTGAAAAACACGTTTTGAAAACTGTGCTGTTCCTGCCCTATAACTTACATGGGGGTGACCAAAGTTGCCAAAACGTGTTTATTTCTGCTGAAAAACACGTTTTGACAATTTCTGATCACTGGGGTTAAGGGCTGACTCAGTGTGCTCTTCTGAGCCAAGCAGTTACACTGTGATTCCAAGTGCTGAAAAAAAGCGTTTATTTCGGGCTGAAAAACACGTTTTGAAAACTGTGCTGTTCCTGCCCTATAACTTACATGGGGTTGACCAAAGTTGCCAAAACGTGTTTATTTCTGCTGAAAAACACGTTTTGACAATTTCTGCACACTGGGGTTAAGGGCTGAGTCAGTGTGCTCTTCTGAGCCAGGCAGTTACACTGCGATTCCAAGGGCTGAGAAAACGCGTTTATTTCGGGCAGAAAAACACGTTTTGAAAACTGTGTTGTTCCTGCCCTATAACTTACATGGGGGTGACCAAAGTTGCCAAAACGTGTTTATTTCTGCTGAAAAACACGTTTTGACAATTTCTGATCACTGGGGTTAAGGGCTGACTCAGTGTGCTCTTCTGAGCCAAGCAGTTACACTGTGATTCCAAGTGCTGAAAAAAAGCGTTTATTTCGGGCTGAAAAACACGTTTTGAAAACTGTGCTGTTCCTGCCCTATAACTTACATGGGGGTGACCAAAGTTGCCAAAACGTGTTTATTTCTGCTGAAAAACATGTTTTGACAATTTCTGATTACTGGGGTTATGGGCTGACTCTGTGTGCTCTTCTGAGCCAAGCAGTTACACTGCGATTCTAAGGGCTGAGAAAACGCGTTTATTTCGGGCTGAAAAACACGTTTTGAAAACTGTGCTGTTCCTGCCCTATAACTTACATGGGGGTGACCAAAGTTGCCAAAACGAGTTTATTTCTGCTGAAAAACAAGTTTTGACAATTTCTGATCACTGGGGTTAAGGGCTGAGTCAGTGTGCTCTTCTGAGCCAGGCAGTTACACTGCGATTCCAAGGGCTGAGAAAAAGCGTTTATTTCGGGCTGAAAAACACGTTTTGAAAACTGTGCTGTTCCAGCCATATAACTTACATGGGGGAGACCAAAGTTGCCAAAACGTGTTTATTTCTGCTGAAAAACACGTTTTGACAATTTCTGATCACTGGGGTTAAGGGCTGACTCAGTGTGCTCTTCGGAGCCAGGCAGTTACACTGCGATTCCAAGGGCTGAGAAAAAGCGTTTATTTCGGGCTGAAAAACACGTTTTGAAAACTGTGCTGTTCCTGCCCTATAACTTACATGGGGGTGACCAAAGTTGCCAAAACGTGTTTATTTCTGCTGAAAAACACGTTTTGACAATTTCTGCACACTGGGGTTAAGGGCTGAGTCAGTGTGCTCTTCTGAGCCAGGCAGTTACACTGCGATTCTAAGGGCTGAGAAAACGCGTTTATTTCGGGCTGAAAAACACGTTTTGAAAACTGTGCTGTTCCTGCCCTATAACTTACATGGGGGTGACCAAAGTTGCCAAAACGTGTTTATTTCTGCTGAAAAACACGTTTTGACAATTTCTGATCACTGGGGTGTAGGGCTGACTCAGTGTGCTCTTCTGAGCCAAGCAGTTACACTGTGATTCCAAGTGCTGAAAAAAAGCGTTTATTTCGGGCTGAAAAACACGTTTTGAAAACTGTGCTGTTCCTGCCCTATAACTTACATGGGGTTGACCAAAGTTGCCAAAACGTGTTTATTTCTGCTGAAAAACACGTTTTGACAATTTCTGCACACTGGGGTTAAGGGCTGAGTCAGTGTGCTCTTCTGAGCCAGGCAGTTACACTGCGATTCCAAGGGCTGAGAAAACGCGTTTATTTCGGGCTGAAAAACACGTTTTGAAAACTGTGTTGTTCCTGCCCTATAACTTACATGGGGGTGACCAAAGTTGCCAAAACGTGTTTATTTCTGCTGAAAAACACGTTTTGACAATTTCTGATCACTGGGGTTAAGGGCTGACTCAGTGTGCTCTTCTGAGCCAAGCAGTTACACTGTGATTCCAAGTGCTGAAAAAAAGCGTTTATTTCGGGCTGAAAAACACGTTTTGAAAACTGTGCTGTTCCTGCCCTATAACTTACATGGGGGTGACCAAAGTTGCCAAAACGTGTTTATTTCTGCTGAAAAACATGTTTTGACAATTTCTGATCACTGGGGTTAAGGGCTGACTCTGTGTGCTCTTCTGAGCCAAGCAGTTACACTGCGATTCTAAGGGCTGAGAAAACGCGTTTATTTCGGGCTGAAAAACACGTTTTGAAAACTGTGCTGTTCCTGCCCTATAACTTACATGGGGGTGACCAAAGTTGCCAAAACGTGTTTATTTCTGCTGAAAAACATGTTTTGACAATTTCTGATCACTGGGGTTAAGGGCTGACTCTGTGTGCTCTTCTGAGCCAAGCAGTTACACTGCGATTCTAAGGGCTGAGAAAACGCGTTTATTTCGGGCTGAAAAACACGTTTTGAAAACTGTGCTGTTCCTGCCCTATAACTTACATGGGGGTGACCAAAGTTGCCAAAACGTGTTTATTTCTGCTGAAAAACACGTTTTGACAATTTCTGATCACTGGGGTTAAGGGCTGACTCAGTGTGCTCTTCTGAGCCAAGCAGTTACACTGTGATTCCAAGTGCTGAAAAAAAGCGTTTATTTCGGGCTGAAAAACACGTTTTGAAAACTGTGCTGTTCCTGCCCTATAACTTACATGGGGTTGACCAAAGTTGCCAAAACGTGTTTATTTCTGCTGAAAAACACGTTTTGACAATTTCTGCACACTGGGGTTAAGGGCTGAGTCAGTGTGCTCTTCTGAGCCAGGCAGTTACACTGCGATTCCAAGGGCTGAGAAAACGCGTTTATTTCGGGCAGAAAAACACGTTTTGAAAACTGTGTTGTTCCTGCCCTATAACTTACATGGGGGTGACCAAAGTTGCCAAAACGTGTTTATTTCTGCTGAAAAACACGTTTTGACAATTTCTGATCACTGGGGTTAAGGGCTGACTCAGTGTGCTCTTCTGAGCCAAGCAGTTACACTGTGATTCCAAGTGCTGAAAAAAAGCGTTTATTTCGGGCTGAAAAACACGTTTTGAAAACTGTGCTGTTCCTGCCCTATAACTTACATGGGGGTGACCAAAGTTGCCAAAACGTGTTTATTTCTGCTGAAAAACATGTTTTGACAATTTCTGATTACTGGGGTTATGGGCTGACTCTGTGTGCTCTTCTGAGCCAAGCAGTTACACTGCGATTCTAAGGGCTGAGAAAACGCGTTTATTTCGGGCTGAAAAACACGTTTTGAAAACTGTGCTGTTCCTGCCCTATAACTTACATGGGGGTGACCAAAGTTGCCAAAACGAGTTTATTTCTGCTGAAAAACAAGTTTTGACAATTTCTGATCACTGGGGTTAAGGGCTGAGTCAGTGTGCTCTTCTGAGCCAGGCAGTTACACTGCGATTCCAAGGGCTGAGAAAAAGCGTTTATTTCGGGCTGAAAAACACGTTTTGAAAACTGTGCTGTTCCAGCCATATAACTTACATGGGGGAGACCAAAGTTGCCAAAACGTGTTTATTTCTGCTGAAAAACACGTTTTGACAATTTCTGATCACTGGGGTTAAGGGCTGACTCAGTGTGCTCTTCGGAGCCAGGCAGTTACACTGCGATTCCAAGGGCTGAGAAAAAGCGTTTATTTCGGGCTGAAAAACACGTTTTGAAAACTGTGCTGTTCCTGCCCTATAACTTACATGGGGGTGACCAAAGTTGCCAAAACGTGTTTATTTCTGCTGAAAAACACGTTTTGACAATTTCTGCACACTGGGGTTAAGGGCTGAGTCAGTGTGCTCTTCTGAGCCAGGCAGTTACACTGCGATTCTAAGGGCTGAGAAAACGCGTTTATTTCGGGCTGAAAAACACGTTTTGAAAACTGTGCTGTTCCTGCCCTATAACTTACATGGGGGTGACCAAAGTTGCCAAAACGTGTTTATTTCTGCTGAAAAACACGTTTTGACAATTTCTGATCACTGGGGTGTAGGGCTGACTCAGTGTGCTCTTCTGAGCCAAGCAGTTACACTGTGATTCCAAGTGCTGAAAAAAAGCGTTTATTTCGGGCTGAAAAACACGTTTTGAAAACTGTGCTGTTCCTGCCCTATAACTTACATGGGGTTGACCAAAGTTGCCAAAACGTGTTTATTTCTGCTGAAAAACACGTTTTGACAATTTCTGCACACTGGGGTTAAGGGCTGAGTCAGTGTGCTCTTCTGAGCCAGGCAGTTACACTGCGATTCCAAGGGCTGAGAAAACGCGTTTATTTCGGGCTGAAAAACACGTTTTGAAAACTGTGTTGTTCCTGCCCTATAACTTACATGGGGGTGACCAAAGTTGCCAAAACGTGTTTATTTCTGCTGAAAAACACGTTTTGACAATTTCTGATCACTGGGGTTAAGGGCTGACTCAGTGTGCTCTTCTGAGCCAAGCAGTTACACTGTGATTCCAAGTGCTGAAAAAAAGCGTTTATTTCGGGCTGAAAAACACGTTTTGAAAACTGTGCTGTTCCTGCCCTATAACTTACATGGGGGTGACCAAAGTTGCCAAAACGTGTTTATTTCTGCTGAAAAACATGTTTTGACAATTTCTGATCACTGGGGTTAAGGGCTGACTCTGTGTGCTCTTCTGAGCCAAGCAGTTACACTGCGATTCTAAGGGCTGAGAAAACGCGTTTATTTCGGGCTGAAAAACACGTTTTGAAAACTGTGCTGTTCCTGCCCTATAACTTACATGGGGGTGACCAAAGTTGCCAAAACGTGTTTATTTCTGCTGAAAAACATGTTTTGACAATTTCTGATCACTGGGGTTAAGGGCTGACTCTGTGTGCTCTTCTGAGCCAAGCAGTTACACTGCGATTCTAAGGGCTGAGAAAACGCGTTTATTTCGGGCTGAAAAACACGTTTTGAAAACTGTGCTGTTCCTGCCCTATAACTTACATGGGGGTGACCAAAGTTGCCAAAACGTGTTTATTTCTGCTGAAAAACACGTTTTGACAATTTCTGATCACTGGGGTTAAGGGCTGACTCAGTGTGCTCTTCGGAGCCAGGCAGTTACACTGCGATTCCAAGGGCTGAGAAAAAGCGTTTATTTCGGGCTGAAAAACACGTTTTGAAAACTGTGCTGTTCCTGCCCTATAACTTACATGGGGGTGACCAAAGTTGCCAAAACGTGTTTATTTCTGCTGAAAAACACGTTTTGACAATTTCTGCACACTGGGGTTAAGGGCTGAGTTAGTGTGCTCTTCTGAGCCAGGCAGTTACACTGCGATTCTAAGGGCTGAGAAAACGCGTTTATTTCGGGCTGAAAAACACGTTTTGAAAACTGTGCTGTTCCTGCCCTATAACTTACATGGGGGTGACCAAAGTTGCCAAAACGTGTTTATTTCTGCTGAAAAACAAGTTTTGACAATTTCTGATCACTGGGGTTAAGGGCTGAGTCAGTGTGCTCTTCTGAGCCAGGCAGTTACACTGCGATTCCAAGGGCTGAGAAAAAGCGTTTATTTCGGGCTGAAAAACACGTTTTGAAAACTGTGCTGTTCCAGCCATATAACTTACATGGGGGAGACCAAAGTTGCCAAAACGTGTTTATTTCTGCTGAAAAACACGTTTTGACAATTTCTGATAACTGGGGTTAAGGGCTGACTCAGTGTGCTCTTCGGAGCCAGGCAGTTACACTGCGATTCCAAGGGCTGAGAAAAAGCGTTTATTTCGGGCTGAAAAACACGTTTTGAAAACTGTGCTGTTCCTGCCCTATAACTTACATGGGGGTGACCAAAGTTGCCAAAACGTGTTTATTTCTGCTGAAAAACACGTTTTGACAATTTCTGCACACTGGGGTTAAGGGCTGAGTCAGTGTGCTCTTCTGAGCCAGGCAGTTACACTGCGATTCTAAGGGCTGAGAAAACGCGTTTATTTCGGGCTGAAAAACACGTTTTGAAAACTGTGCTGTTCCTGCCCTATAACTTACATGGGGGTGACCAAAGTTGCCAAAACGTGTTTATTTCTGCTGAAAAACACGTTTTGACAATTTCTGATCACTGGGGTTAAGGGCTGACTCAGTGTGCTTCTCTGAGCCAAGCAGTTACACTGTTATTCCAAGTGCTGATGAAAAGCGTTTATTTCGGGCTGAAAAACACGTTTTGAAAACTGTGCTGTTCCTGCCCTATAACTTACATGGGGTTGACCAAAGTTGCCAAAACGTGTTTATTTCTGCTGAAAAACACGTTTTGACAATTTCTGCACACTGGGGTTAAGGGCTGAGTCAGTGTGCTCTTCTGAGCCAGGCAGTTACACTGCGATTCCAAGGGCTGAGAAAACGCGTTTATTTCGGGCTGAAAAACACGTTTTGAAAACTGTGTTGTTCCTGCCCTATAACTTACATGGGGGTGACCAAAGTTGCCAAAACGTGTTTATTTCTGCTGAAAAACACGTTTTGACAATTTCTGATCACTGGGGTTAAGGGCTGACTCAGTGTGCTCTTCTGAGCCAGGCAGTTACACTACGATTCTAAGGGCTGAGAAAACGCGTTTATTTCGGGCTGAAAAACACGTTTTGAAAACTGTGCTGTTCCTGCCCTATAACTTACATGGGGGTGACCAAAGTTGCCAAAACGTGTTTATTTCTGCTGAAAAACACGTTTTGACAATTTCTGATCACTGGGGTTAAGGGCTGACTCAGTGTGCTCTTCTGAGCCAAGCAGTTACACTGTGATTCCAAGTGCTGAAAAAAAGCGTTTATTTCGGGCTGAAAAACACGTTTTGAAAACTGTGCTGTTCCTGCCCTATAACTTACATGGGGTTGACCAAAGTTGCCAAAACGTGTTTATTTCTGCTGAAAAACACGTTTTGACAATTTCTGCACACTGGGGTTAAGGGCTGAGTCAGTGTGCTCTTCTGAGCCAGGCAGTTACACTGCGATTCCAAGGGCTGAGAAAACGCGTTTATTTCGGGCAGAAAAACACGTTTTGAAAACTGTGTTGTTCCTGCCCTATAACTTACATGGGGGTGACCAAAGTTGCCAAAACGTGTTTATTTCTGCTGAAAAACACGTTTTGACAATTTCTGATCACTGGGGTTAAGGGCTGACTCAGTGTGCTCTTCTGAGCCAAGCAGTTACACTGTGATTCCAAGTGCTGAAAAAAAGCGTTTATTTCGGGCTGAAAAACACGTTTTGAAAACTGTGCTGTTCCTGCCCTATAACTTACATGGGGGTGACCAAAGTTGCCAAAACGTGTTTATTTCTGCTGAAAAACATGTTTTGACAATTTCTGATTACTGGGGTTATGGGCTGACTCTGTGTGCTCTTCTGAGCCAAGCAGTTACACTGCGATTCTAAGGGCTGAGAAAACGCGTTTATTTCGGGCTGAAAAACACGTTTTGAAAACTGTGCTGTTCCTGCCCTATAACTTACATGGGGGTGACCAAAGTTGCCAAAACGAGTTTATTTCTGCTGAAAAACAAGTTTTGACAATTTCTGATCACTGGGGTTAAGGGCTGAGTCAGTGTGCTCTTCTGAGCCAGGCAGTTACACTGCGATTCCAAGGGCTGAGAAAAAGCGTTTATTTCGGGCTGAAAAACACGTTTTGAAAACTGTGCTGTTCCAGCCATATAACTTACATGGGGGAGACCAAAGTTGCCAAAACGTGTTTATTTCTGCTGAAAAACACGTTTTGACAATTTCTGATCACTGGGGTTAAGGGCTGACTCAGTGTGCTCTTCGGAGCCAGGCAGTTACACTGCGATTCCAAGGGCTGAGAAAAAGCGTTTATTTCGGGCTGAAAAACACGTTTTGAAAACTGTGCTGTTCCTGCCCTATAACTTACATGGGGGTGACCAAAGTTGCCAAAACGTGTTTATTTCTGCTGAAAAACACGTTTTGACAATTTCTGCACACTGGGGTTAAGGGCTGAGTCAGTGTGCTCTTCTGAGCCAGGCAGTTACACTGCGATTCTAAGGGCTGAGAAAACGCGTTTATTTCGGGCTGAAAAACACGTTTTGAAAACTGTGCTGTTCCTGCCCTATAACTTACATGGGGGTGACCAAAGTTGCCAAAACGTGTTTATTTCTGCTGAAAAACACGTTTTGACAATTTCTGATCACTGGGGTGTAGGGCTGACTCAGTGTGCTCTTCTGAGCCAAGCAGTTACACTGTGATTCCAAGTGCTGAAAAAAAGCGTTTATTTCGGGCTGAAAAACACGTTTTGAAAACTGTGCTGTTCCTGCCCTATAACTTACATGGGGTTGACCAAAGTTGCCAAAACGTGTTTATTTCTGCTGAAAAACACGTTTTGACAATTTCTGCACACTGGGGTTAAGGGCTGAGTCAGTGTGCTCTTCTGAGCCAGGCAGTTACACTGCGATTCCAAGGGCTGAGAAAACGCGTTTATTTCGGGCTGAAAAACACGTTTTGAAAACTGTGTTGTTCCTGCCCTATAACTTACATGGGGGTGACCAAAGTTGCCAAAACGTGTTTATTTCTGCTGAAAAACACGTTTTGACAATTTCTGATCACTGGGGTTAAGGGCTGACTCAGTGTGCTCTTCTGAGCCAAGCAGTTACACTGTGATTCCAAGTGCTGAAAAAAAGCGTTTATTTCGGGCTGAAAAACACGTTTTGAAAACTGTGCTGTTCCTGCCCTATAACTTACATGGGGGTGACCAAAGTTGCCAAAACGTGTTTATTTCTGCTGAAAAACATGTTTTGACAATTTCTGATCACTGGGGTTAAGGGCTGACTCTGTGTGCTCTTCTGAGCCAAGCAGTTACACTGCGATTCTAAGGGCTGAGAAAACGCGTTTATTTCGGGCTGAAAAACACGTTTTGAAAACTGTGCTGTTCCTGCCCTATAACTTACATGGGGGTGACCAAAGTTGCCAAAACGTGTTTATTTCTGCTGAAAAACATGTTTTGACAATTTCTGATCACTGGGGTTAAGGGCTGACTCTGTGTGCTCTTCTGAGCCAAGCAGTTACACTGCGATTCTAAGGGCTGAGAAAACGCGTTTATTTCGGGCTGAAAAACACGTTTTGAAAACTGTGCTGTTCCTGCCCTATAACTTACATGGGGGTGACCAAAGTTGCCAAAACGTGTTTATTTCTGCTGAAAAACACGTTTTGACAATTTCTGATCACTGGGGTTAAGGGCTGACTCAGTGTGCTCTTCGGAGCCAGGCAGTTACACTGCGATTCCAAGGGCTGAGAAAAAGCGTTTATTTCGGGCTGAAAAACACGTTTTGAAAACTGTGCTGTTCCTGCCCTATAACTTACATGGGGGTGACCAAAGTTGCCAAAACGTGTTTATTTCTGCTGAAAAACACGTTTTGACAATTTCTGCACACTGGGGTTAAGGGCTGAGTTAGTGTGCTCTTCTGAGCCAGGCAGTTACACTGCGATTCTAAGGGCTGAGAAAACGCGTTTATTTCGGGCTGAAAAACACGTTTTGAAAACTGTGCTGTTCCTGCCCTATAACTTACATGGGGGTGACCAAAGTTGCCAAAACGTGTTTATTTCTGCTGAAAAACAAGTTTTGACAATTTCTGATCACTGGGGTTAAGGGCTGAGTCAGTGTGCTCTTCTGAGCCAGGCAGTTACACTGCGATTCCAAGGGCTGAGAAAAAGCGTTTATTTCGGGCTGAAAAACACGTTTTGAAAACTGTGCTGTTCCAGCCATATAACTTACATGGGGGAGACCAAAGTTGCCAAAACGTGTTTATTTCTGCTGAAAAACACGTTTTGACAATTTCTGATAACTGGGGTTAAGGGCTGACTCAGTGTGCTCTTCGGAGCCAGGCAGTTACACTGCGATTCCAAGGGCTGAGAAAAAGCGTTTATTTCGGGCTGAAAAACACGTTTTGAAAACTGTGCTGTTCCTGCCCTATAACTTACATGGGGGTGACCAAAGTTGCCAAAACGTGTTTATTTCTGCTGAAAAACACGTTTTGACAATTTCTGCACACTGGGGTTAAGGGCTGAGTCAGTGTGCTCTTCTGAGCCAGGCAGTTACACTGCGATTCTAAGGGCTGAGAAAACGCGTTTATTTCGGGCTGAAAAACACGTTTTGAAAACTGTGCTGTTCCTGCCCTATAACTTACATGGGGGTGACCAAAGTTGCCAAAACGTGTTTATTTCTGCTGAAAAACACGTTTTGACAATTTCTGATCACTGGGGTTAAGGGCTGACTCAGTGTGCTTCTCTGAGCCAAGCAGTTACACTGTTATTCCAAGTGCTGATGAAAAGCGTTTATTTCGGGCTGAAAAACACGTTTTGAAAACTGTGCTGTTCCTGCCCTATAACTTACATGGGGTTGACCAAAGTTGCCAAAACGTGTTTATTTCTGCTGAAAAACACGTTTTGACAATTTCTGCACACTGGGGTTAAGGGCTGAGTCAGTGTGCTCTTCTGAGCCAGGCAGTTACACTGCGATTCCAAGGGCTGAGAAAACGCGTTTATTTCGGGCTGAAAAACACGTTTTGAAAACTGTGTTGTTCCTGCCCTATAACTTACATGGGGGTGACCAAAGTTGCCAAAACGTGTTTATTTCTGCTGAAAAACACGTTTTGACAATTTCTGATCACTGGGGTTAAGGGCTGACTCAGTGTGCTCTTCTGAGCCAAGCAGTTACACTGTGATTCCAAGTGCTGAAAAAAAGCGTTTATTTCGGGCTGAAAAACACGTTTTGAAAACTGTGCTGTTCCTGCCCTATAACTTACATGGGGGTGACCAAAGTTGCCAAAACGTGTTTATTTCTGCTGAAAAAGACGTTTTGACAATTTCTGATCACTGGGGTGTAGGGCTGACTCAGTGTGCTCTTCTGAGCCAAGCAGTTACACTGTGATTCCAAGTGCTGAAAAAAAGCGTTTATTTCGGGCTGAAAAATACGTTTTGAAAACTGTGCTGTTCCTGCCCTATAACTTACATGGGGGTGACCAAAGTTGCCAAAACGTGTTTATTTCTGCTGAAAAACACGTTTTGACAATTTCTGCACACTGGGGTTAAGGGCTGAGTCAGTGTGCTCTTCTGAGCCAGGCAGTTACACTGCGATTCTAAGGGCTGAGAAAACGCGTTTATTTCGGGCTGAAAAACACGTTTTGAAAACTGTGCTGTTCCTGCCCTATAACTTACATGGGGGTGACCAAAGTTGCCAAAACGTGTTTATTTCTGCTGAAAAACACGTTTTGACAATTTCTGATCACTGGGGTTAAGGGCTGACTCAGTGTGCTCTTCTGAGCCAAGCAGTTACACTGTGATTCCAAGTGCTGAAAAAAAGCGTTTATTTCGGGCTGAAAAACACGTTTTGAAAACTGTGCTGTTCCTGCCCTATAACTTACATGGGGTTGACCAAAGTTGCCAAAACGTGTTTATTTCTGCTGAAAAACACGTTTTGACAATTTCTGCACACTGGGGTTAAGGGCTGAGTCAGTGTGCTCTTCTGAGCCAGGCAGTTACACTGCGATTCCAAGGGCTGAGAAAACGCGTTTATTTCAGGCTGAAAAACACGTTTTTAAAACTGTGCTGTTCCTGCCCTATAACTTACATGGGGGTGACCAAAGTTGCCAAAACGTGTTTATTTCTGCTGAAAAACACGTTTTGACAATTTCTGATCACTGGGGTTAAGGGCTGAGTCAGTGTGCTCTTCTGAGCCAGGCAGTTACACTGCGATTCCAAGGGCTGAGAAAAAGCGTTTATTTCGGGCTGAAAAACACGTTTTGAAAACTGTGCTGTTCCAGCCATATAACTTACATGGGGGAGACCAAAGTTGCCAAAACGTGTTTATTTCTGCTGAAAAACACGTTTTGACAATTTCTGATCACTGGGGTTAAGGGCTGACTCAGTGTGCTCTTCTGAGCCAGGCAGTTACACTGCGATTCCAAGGGATGAGAAAAAGCGTTTATTTCGGGCTGAAAAACACGTTTTGAAAACTGTGCTGTTCCTGCCCTATAACTTACATGGGGGTGACCAAAGTTGCCAAAACGTGTTTATTTCTGCTGAAAAACACGTTTTGACAATTTCTGCACACTGGGGTTAAGGGCTGAGTCAGTGTGCTCTTCTGAGCCAGGCAGTTACACTACGATTCTAAGGGCTGAGAAAACGCGTTTATTTCGGGCTGAAAAACACGTTTTGAAAACTGTGCTGTTCCCGCCCTATAACTTACATGGGGGTGACCAAAGTTGCCAAAACGTGTTTATTTCTGCTGAAAAACACGTTTTGACAATTTCTGATCACTGGGGTGTAGGGCTGAGTCAGTGTGCTCTTCTGAGCCAGGCAGTTACACTGCGATTCTAAGGGCTGAGAAAACGCGTTTATTTCGGACTGAAAAACACGTTTTGAAAACTGTGCTGTTCCTGCCCTATAACTTACATGGGGGTGACCAAAGTTGCCAAAACGTGTTTATTTCTGCTGAAAAACACGTTTTGACAATTTCTGATCACTGGGGTTAAGGGCTGACTCAGTGTGCTCTTCTGAGCCAAGCAGTTACACTGTGATTCCAAGTGCTGAAAAAAAGCGTTTATTTCGGGCTGAAAAACACGTTTTGAAAACTGTGCTGTTCCTGCCCTATAACTTACATGGGGTTGACCAAAGTTGCCAAAACGTGTTTATTTCTGCTGAAAAACACGTTTTGACAATTTCTGCACACTGGGGTTAAGGGCTGAGTCAGTGTGCTCTTCTGAGCCAGGCAGTTACACTGCGATTCTAAGGGCTGAGAAAACGCGTTTATTTCGGACTGAAAAACACGTTTTGAAAACTGTGCTGTTCCTGCCCTATAACTTACATGGGGGTGACCAAAGTTGCCAAAACGTGTTTATTTCTGCTGAAAAACACGTTTTGACAATTTCTGATCACTGGGGTTAAGGGCTGACTCAGTGTGCTCTTCTGAGCCAAGCAGTTACACTGTGATTCCAAGTGCTGAAAAAAAGCGTTTATTTCGGGCTGAAAAACACGTTTTGAAAACTGTGCTGTTCCTGCCCTATAACTTACATGGGGTTGACCAAAGTTGCCAAAACGTGTTTATTTCTGCTGAAAAACACGTTTTGACAATTTCTGCACACTGGGGTTAAGGGCTGAGTCAGTGTGCTCTTCTGAGCCAGGCAGTTACACTGCGATTCCAAGGGCTGAGAAAACGCGTTTATTTCGGGCAGAAAAACACGTTTTGAAAACTGTGTTGTTCCTGCCCTATAACTTACATGGGGGTGACCAAAGTTGCCAAAACGTGTTTATTTCTGCTGAAAAACACGTTTTGACAATTTCTGATCACTGGGGTTAAGGGCTGACTCAGTGTGCTCTTCTGAGCCAAGCAGTTACACTGTGATTCCAAGTGCTGAAAAAAAGCGTTTATTTCGGGCTGAAAAACACGTTTTGAAAACTGTGCTGTTCCTGCCCTATAACTTACATGGGGGTGACCAAAGTTGCCAAAACGTGTTTATTTCTGCTGAAAAACATGTTTTGACAATTTCTGATCACTGGGGTTAAGGGCTGACTCTGTGTGCTCTTCTGAGCCAAGCAGTTACACTGCGATTCTAAGGGCTGAGAAAACGCGTTTATTTCGGGCTGAAAAACACGTTTTGAAAACTGTGCTGTTCCTGCCCTATAACTTACATGGGGGTGACCAAAGTTGCCAAAACGTGTTTATTTCTGCTGAAAAACATGTTTTGACAATTTCTGATCACTGGGGTTAAGGGCTGACTCTGTGTGCTCTTCTGAGCCAGGCAGTTACACTACGATTCTAAGGGCTGAGAAAACGCGTTTATTTCGGGCTGAAAAACACGTTTTGAAAACTGTGCTGTTCCTGCCCTATAACTTACATGGGGGTGACCAAAGTTGCCAAAACGTGTTTATTTCTGCTGAAAAACACGTTTTGACAATTTCTGATCACTGGGGTGTAGGGCTGACTCAGTGTGCTCTTCTGAGCCAAGCAGTTACACTGTGATTCCAAGTGCTGAAAAAAAGCGTTTATTTCGGGCTGAAAAACACGTTTTGAAAACTGTGCTGTTCCTGCCCTATAACTTACATGGGGTTGACCAAAGTTGCCAAAACGTGTTTATTTCTGCTGAAAAACACGTTTTGACAATTTCTGCACACTGGGGTTAAGGGCTGAGTCAGTGTGCTCTTCTGAGCCAGGCAGTTACACTGCGATTCCAAGGGCTGAGAAAACGCGTTTATTTCGGGCTGAAAAACACGTTTTGAAAACTGTGCTGTTCCTGCCCTATAACTTACATGGGGGTGACCAAAGTTGCCAAAACGTGTTTATTTCTGCTGAAAAACATGTTTTGACAATTTCTGATCACTGGGGTTAAGGGCTGACTCTGTGTGCTCTTCTGAGCCAAGCAGTTACACTGCGATTCTAAGGGCTGAGAAAACGCGTTTATTTCGGGCTGAAAAACACGTTTTGAAAACTGTGCTGTTCCTGCCCTATAACTTACATGGGGGTGACCAAAGTTGCCAAAACGTGTTTATTTCTGCTGAAAAACATGTTTTGACAATTTCTGATCACTGGGGTTAAGGGCTGACTCTGTGTGCTCTTCTGAGCCAAGCAGTTACACTGCGATTCTAAGGGCTGAGAAAACGCGTTTATTTCGGGCTGAAAAACACGTTTTGAAAACTGTGCTGTTCCTGCCCTATAACTTACATGGGGGTGACCAAAGTTGCCAAAACGTGTTTATTTCTGCTGAAAAACAAGTTTTGACAATTTCTGATCACTGGGGTTAAGGGCTGAGTCAGTGTGCTCTTCTGAGCCAGGCAGTTACACTGCGATTCCAAGGGCTGAGAAAAAGCGTTTATTTCGGGCTGAAAAACACGTTTTGAAAACTGTGCTGTTCCAGCCATATAACTTACATGGGAGAGACCAAAGTTGCCAAAACGTGTTTATTTCTGCTGAAAAACACGTTTTGACAATTTCTGATCACTGGGGTTAAGGGCTGACTCAGTGTGCTCTTCGGAGCCAGGCAGTTACACTGCGATTCCAAGGGCTGAGAAAAAGCGTTTATTTCGGGCTGAAAAACACGTTTTGAAAACTGTGCTGTTCCTGCCCTATAACTTACATGGGGGTGACCAAAGTTGCCAAAACGTGTTTATTTCTGCTGAAAAACACGTTTTGACAATTTCTGCACACTGGGGTTAAGGGCTGAGTCAGTGTGCTCTTCTGAGCCAGGCAGTTACACTACGATTCTAAGGGCTGAGAAAACGCGTTTATTTCGGGCTGAAAAACACGTTTTGAAAACTGTGCTGTTCCTGCCCTATAACTTACATGGGGGTGACCAAAGTTGCCAAAACGTGTTTATTTCTGCTGAAAAACACGTTTTGACAATTTCTGATCACTGGGGTTAAGGGCTGACTCAGTGTGCTCTTCTGAGCCAAGCAGTTACACTGTGATTCCAAGTGCTGAAAAAAAGCGTTTATTTCGGGCTGAAAAACACGTTTTGAAAACTGTGCTGTTAATGCCCTATAACTTACATGGGGTTGACCAAAGTTGCCAAAACGTGTTTATTTCTGCTGAAAAACACGTTTTGACAATTTCTGCACACTGGGGTTAAGGGCTGAGTCAGTGTGCTCTTCTGAGCCAGGCAGTTACACTGCGATTCCAAGGGCTGAGAAAACGCGTTTATTTCGGGCTGAAAAACACGTTTTGAAAACTGTGTTGTTCCTGCCCTATAACTTACATGGGGGTGACCAAAGTTGCCAAAACGTGTTTATTTCTGCTGAAAAACACGTTTTGACAATTTCTGATCACTGGGGTTAAGGGCTGACTCAGTGTGCTCTTCTGAGCCAAGCAGTTACACTGTGATTCCAAGTGCTGAAAAAAAGCGTTTATTTCGGGCTGAAAAACACGTTTTGAAAACTGTGCTGTTCCTGCCCTATAACTTACATGGGGGTGACCAAAGTTGCCAAAACGTGTTTATTTCTGCTGAAAAACATGTTTTGACAATTTCTGATCACTGGGGTTAAGGGCTGACTCTGTGTTCTCTTCTGAGCCAAGCACTTACACTGCGATTCTAATGGCTGAGAAAACGCGTTTATTTCGGGCTGAAAAACACGTTTTGAAAACTGTGCTGTTCCTGCCCTATAACTTACATGGGGGTGACCAAAGTTGCCAAAACGTGTTTATTTCTGCTGAAAAACACGTTTTGACAATTTCTGCACACTGGGGTTAAGGGCTGAGTCAGTGTGCTCTTCTGAGCCAGGCAGTTACACTACGATTCTAAGGGCTGAGAAAACGCGTTTATTTCGGGCTGAAAAACACGTTTTGAAAACTGTGCTGTTCCTGCCCTATAACTTATATGGGGGTGACCAAAGTTGCCAAAACGTGTTTATTTCTGCTGAAAAACACGTTTTGACAATTTCTGATCACTGGGGTGTAGGGCTGACTCAGTGTGCTCTTCTGAGCCAAGCAGTTACACTGTGATTCCAAGTGCTGAAAAAAAGCGTTTATTTCGGGCTGAAAAACACGTTTTGAAAACTGTGCTGTTCCTGCCCTATAACTTACATGGGGGTGACCAAAGTTGCCAAAACGTGTTTATTTCTGCTGAAAAACACGTTTTGACAATTTCTGCACACTGGGGTTAAGGGCTGATTCAGTGTGCTCTTCTGAGCCAGGCAGTTACACTGCGATTCTAAGGACTGAGAAAACGCGTTTATTTCGGGCTGAAAAACACGTTTTGAAAACTGTGCTGTTCCTGCCCTATAACTTACATGGGGGTGACCAAAGTTGCCAAAACGTGTTTATTTCTGCTGAAAAACACGTTTTGACAATTTCTGATCACTGGGGTTAAGGGCTGACTCAGTGTGCTCTTCTGAGCCAAGCAGTTACACTGTGATTCCAAGTGCTGAAAAAAAGCGTTTATTTCGGGCTGAAAAACACGTTTTGAAAACTGTGCTGTTCCTGCCCTATAACTTACATGGGGGTGACCAAAGTTGCCAAAACGTGTTTATTTCTGCTGAAAAACACGTTTTGACAATTTCTGCACACTGGGGTTAAGGGCTGAGTCAGTGTGCTCTTCTGAGCCAGGCAGTTACACTGCGATTCTAAGGGCTGAGAAAACGCGTTTATTTCGGGCTGAAAAACACGTTTTGAAAACTGTGCTGTTCCTGCCCTATAACTTACATGGGGGTGACCAAAGTTGCCAAAACGTGTTTATTTCTGCTGAAAAACAAGTTTTGACAATTTCTGATCACTGGGGTTAAGGGCTGAGTCAGTGTGCTCTTCTGAGCCAGGCAGTTACACTGCGATTCCAAGGGCTGAGAAAAAGCGTTTATTTCGGGCTGAAAAACACGTTTTGAAAACTGTGCTGTTCCAGCCATATAACTTACATGGGGGAGACCAAAGTTGCCAAAACGTGTTTATTTCTGCTGAAAAACACGTTTTGACAATTTCTGATAACTGGGGTTAAGGGCTGACTCAGTGTGCTCTTCGGAGCCAGGCAGTTACACTGCGATTCCAAGGGCTGAGAAAAAGCGTTTATTTCGGGCTGAAAAACACGTTTTGAAAACTGTGCTGTTCCTGCCCTATAACTTACATGGGGGTGACCAAAGTTGCCAAAACGTGTTTATTTCTGCTGAAAAACACGTTTTGACAATTTCTGCACACTGGGGTTAAGGGCTGAGTCAGTGTGCTCTTCTGAGCCAGGCAGTTACACTGCGATTCCAAGGGCTGAGAAAACGCGTTTATTTCGGGCTGAAAAACACGTTTTGAAAACTGTGTTGTTCCTGCCCTATAACTTACATGGGGGTGACCAAAGTTGCCAAAACGTGTTTATTTCTGCTGAAAAACACGTTTTGACAATTTCTGATCACTGGGGTTAAGGGCTGACTCAGTGTGCTCTTCTGAGCCAAGCAGTTACACTGTGATTCCAAGTGCTGAAAAAAAGCGTTTATTTCGGGCTGAAAAACACGTTTTGAAAACTGTGCTGTTCCTGCCCTATAACTTACATGGGGGTGACCAAAGTTGCCAAAACGTGTTTATTTCTGCTGAAAAACACGTTTTGACAATTTCTGATCACTGGGGTGTAGGGCTGACTCAGTGTGCTCTTCTGAGCCAAGCAGTTACACTGTGATTCCAAGTGCTGAAAAAAAGCGTTTATCTCGGGCTGAAAAACACGTTTTGAAAACTGTGCTGTTCCTGCCCTATAACTTACATGGGGGTGACCAAAGTTGCCAAAACGTGTTTATTTCTGCTGAAAAACACGTTTTGACAATTTCTGCACACTGGGGTTAAGGGCTGAGTCAGTGTGCTCTTCTGAGCCAGGCAGTTACACTGCGATTCTAAGGGCTGAGAAAACGCGTTTATTTCGGGCTGAAAAACACGTTTTGAAAACTGTGCTGTTCCTGCCCTATAACTTACATGGGGGTGACCAAAGTTGCCAAAACGTGTTTATTTCTGCTGAAAAACACGTTTTGACAATTTCTGATCACTGGGGTTAAGGGCTGACTCAGTGTGCTCTTCTGAGCCAAGCAGTTACACTGTGATTCCAAGTGCTGAAAAAAAGCGTTTATTTCGGGCTGAAAAACACGTTTTGAAAACTGTGCTGTTCCTGCCCTATAACTTACATGGGGTTGACCAAAGTTGCCAAAACGTGTTTATTTCTGCTGAAAAACACGTTTTGACAATTTCTGCACACTGGGGTTAAGGGCTGAGTCAGTGTGCTCTTCTGAGCCAGGCAGTTACACTGCGATTCCAAGGGCTGAGAAAACGCGTTTATTTCGGGCAGAAAAACACGTTTTGAAAACTGTGTTGTTCCTGCCCTATAACTTACTTGGGGGTGACCAAAGTTGCCAAAACGTGTTTATTTCTGCTGAAAAACACGTTTTGACAATTTCTGATCACTGGGGTTAAGGGCTGACTCAGTGTGCTCTTCTGAGCCAAGCAGTTACACTGTGATTCCAAGTGCTGAAAAAAGCGTTTATTTCGGGCTGAAAAACACGTTTTGAAAACTGTGCTGTTCCTGCCCTATAACTTACATGGGGTTGACCAAAGTTGCCAAAACGTGGTTATTTCTGCTGAAAAACACGTTTTGACAATTTCTGCACACTGGGGTTAAGGGCTGAGTCAGTGTGCTCTTCTGAGCCAGGCAGTTACACTGCGATTCCAAGGGCTGAGAAAACGCGTTTATTTCAGGCTGAAAAACACGTTTTTAAAACTGTGCTGTTCCTGCCCTATAACTTACATGGGGGTGACCAAAGTTGCCAAAACGTGTTTATTTCTGCTGAAAAACACGTTTTGACAATTTCTGATCACTGGGGTTAAGGGCTGACTCTGTGTGCTCTTCTGAGCCAAGCAGTTACACTGCGATTCTAAGGGCTGAGAAAACGCGTTTATTTCGGGCTGAAAAACACGTTTTGAAAACTGTGCTGTTCCTGCCCTATAACTTACATGGGGGTGACCAAAGTTGCCAAAACGTGTTTATTTCTGCTGAAAAACAAGTTTTGACAATTTCTGAGCACTGGGGTTAAGGGCTGAGTCAGTGTGCTCTTCTGAGCCAGGCAGTTACACTGCGATTCCAAGGGCTGAGAAAAAGCGTTTATTTCGGGCTGAAAAACACGTTTTGAAAACTGTGCTGTTCCAGCCATATAACTTACATGGGGGAGACCAAAGTTGCCAAAACGTGTTTATTTCTGCTGAAAAACACGTTTTGACAATTTCTGATCACTGGGGTTAAGGGCTGACTCAGTGTGCTCTTCTGAGCCAGGCAGTTACACTGCGATTCCAAGGGATGAGAAAAAGCGTTTATTTCGGGCTGAAAAACACGTTTTGAAAACTGTGCTGTTCCTGCCCTATAACTTACATGGGGGTGACCAAAGTTGCCAAAACGTGTTTATTTCTGCTGAAAAACACGTTTTGACAATTTCTGCACACTGGGGTTAAGGGCTGAGTCAGTGTGCTCTTCTGAGCCAGGCAGTTACACTACGATTCTAAGGGCTGAGAAAACGCGTTTATTTCGGGCTGAAAAACACGTTTTGAAAACTGTGCTGTTCCTGCCCTATAACTTACATGGGGGTGACCAAAGTTGCCAAAACGTGTTTATTTCTGCTGAAAAACACGTTTTGACAATTTCTGATCACTGGGGTGTAGGGCTGACTCAGTGTGCTCTTCTGAGCCAAGCAGTTACACTGTGATTCCAAGTGCTGAAAAAAAGCGTTTATTTCGGGCTGAAAAACACGTTTTGAAAACTGTGCTGTTCCTGCCCTATAACTTACATGGGGGTGACCAAAGTTGCCAAAACGTGTTTATTTCTGCTGAAAAACACGTTTTGACAATTTCTGCACACTGGGGTTAAGGGCTGAGTCAGTGTGCTCTTCTGAGCCAGGCAGTTACACTGCGATTCTAAGGGCTGAGAAAACGCGTTTATTTCGGACTGAAAAACACGTTTTGAAAACTGTGCTGTTCCTGCCCTATAACTTACATGGGGGTGACCAAAGTTGCCAAAACGTGTTTATTTCTGCTGAAAAACACGTTTTGACAATTTCTGATCACTGGGGTTAAGGGCTGACTCAGTGTGCTCTTCTGAGCCAAGCAGTTACACTGTGATTCCAAGTGCTGAAAAAAAGCGTTTATTTCGGGCTGAAAAACACGTTTTGAAAACTGTGCTGTTCCTGCCCTATAACTTACATGGGGTTGACCAAAGTTGCCAAAACGTGTTTATTTCTGCTGAAAAACACGTTTTGACAATTTCTGCACACTGGGGTTAAGGGCTGAGTCAGTGTGCTCTTCTGAGCCAGGCAGTTACACTGCGATTCCAAGGGCTGAGAAAACGCGTTTATTTCGGGCAGAAAAACACGTTTTGAAAACTGTGTTGTTCCTGCCCTATAACTTACATGGGGGTGACCAAAGTTGCCAAAACGTGTTTATTTCTGCTGAAAAACACGTTTTGACAATTTCTGATCACTGGGGTTAAGGGCTGACTCAGTGTGCTCTTCTGAGCCAAGCAGTTACACTGTGATTCCAAGTGCTGAAAAAAAGCGTTTATTTCGGGCTGAAAAACACGTTTTGAAAACTGTGCTGTTCCTGCCCTATAACTTACATGGGGGTGACCAAAGTTGCCAAAACGTGTTTATTTCTGCTGAAAAACATATTTTGACAATTTCTGATCACTGGGGTGAAGGGCTGACTCTGTGTGCTCTTCTGAGCCAAGCAGGTACACTGCGATTCTAAGGGCTGAGAAAACGCGTTTATTTCGGGCTGAAAAACACGTTTTGAAAACTGTGCTGTTCCTGCCCTATAACTTACATGGGGGTGACCAAAGTTGCCAAAACGTGTTTATTTCTGCTGAAAAACATGTTTTGACAATTTCTGATCACTGGGGTTAAGGGCTGACTCTGTGTGCTCTTCTGAGCCAGGCAGTTACACTACGATTCTAAGGGCTGAGAAAACGCGTTTATTTCGGGCTGAAAAACACGTTTTGAAAACTGTGCTGTTCCTGCCCTATAACTTACATGGGGGTGACCAAAGTTGCCAAAACGTGTTTATTTCTGCTGAAAAACACGTTTTGACAATTTCTGATCACTGGGGTGTAGGGCTGACTCAGTGTGCTCTTCTGAGCCAAGCAGTTACACTGTGATTCCAAGTGCTGAAAAAAAGCGTTTATTTCGGGCTGAAAAACACGTTTTGAAAACTGTGCTGTTCCTGCCCTATAACTTACATGGGGTTGACCAAAGTTGCCAAAACGTGTTTATTTCTGCTGAAAAACACGTTTTGACAATTTCTGCACACTGGGGTTAAGGGCTGAGTCAGTGTGCTCTTCTGAGCCAGGCAGTTACACTGCGATTCTAAGGGCTGAGAAAACGCGTTTATTTCGGGCTGAAAAACACGTTTTGAAAACTGTGCTGTTCCTGCCCTATAACTTACATGGGGGTGACCAAAGTTGCCAAAACGTGTTTATTTCTGCTGAAAAACACGTTTTGACAATTTCTGATCACTGGGGTGTAGGGCTGACTCAGTGTGCTCTTCTGAGCCAAGCAGTTACACTGTGATTCCAAGTGCTGAAAAAAAGCGTTTATTTCGGGCTGAAAAACACGTTTTGAAAACTGTGCTGTTCCTGCCCTATAACTTACATGGGGTTGACCAAAGTTGCCAAAACGTGTTTATTTCTGCTGAAAAACACGTTTTGACAATTTCTGCACACTGGGGTTAAGGGCTGAGTCAGTGTGCTCTTCTGAGCCAGGCAGTTACACTGCGATTCCAAGGGCTGAGAAAACGCGTTTATTTCGGGCTGAAAAACACGTTTTGAAAACTGTGTTGTTCCTGCCCTATAACTTACATGGGGGTGACCAAAGTTGCCAAAACGTGTTTATTTCTGCTGAAAAACACGTTTTGACAATTTCTGATCACTGGGGTTAAGGGCTGACTCAGTGTGCTCTTCTGAGCCAAGCAGTTACACTGTGATTCCAAGTGCTGAAAAAAAGCGTTTATTTCGGGCTGAAAAACACGTTTTGAAAACTGTGCTGTTCCTGCCCTATAACTTACATGGGGGTGACCAAAGTTGCCAAAACGTGTTTATTTCTGCTGAAAAACATGTTTTGACAATTTCTGATCACTGGGGTTAAGGGCTGACTCTGTGTGCTCTTCTGAGCCAAGCAGTTACACTGCGATTCTAAGGGCTGAGAAAACGCGTTTATTTCGGGCTGAAAAACACGTTTTGAAAACTGTGCTGTTCCTGCCCTATAACTTACATGGGGGTGACCAAAGTTGCCAAAACGTGTTTATTTCTGCTGAAAAACATGTTTTGACAATTTCTGATCACTGGGGTTAAGGGCTGACTCTGTGTGCTCTTCTGAGCCAAGCAGTTACACTGCGATTCTAAGGGCTGAGAAAACGCGTTTATTTCGGGCTGAAAAACACGTTTTGAAAACTGTGCTGTTCCTGCCCTATAACTTACATGGGGGTGACCAAAGTTGCCAAAACGTGTTTATTTCTGCTGAAAAACAAGTTTTGACAATTTCTGATCACTGGGGTTAAGGGCTGAGTCAGTGTGCTCTTCTGAGCCAGGCAGTTACACTGCGATTCCAAGGGCTGAGAAAAAGCGTTTATTTCGGGCTGAAAAACACGTTTTGAAAACTGTGCTGTTCCAGCCATATAACTTACATGGGGGAGACCAAAGTTGCCAAAACGTGTTTATTTCTGCTGAAAAACACGTTTTGACAATTTCTGATCACTGGGGTTAAGGGCTGACTCAGTGTGCTCTTCGGAGCCAGGCAGTTACACTGCGATTCCAAGGGCTGAGAAAAAGCGTTTATTTCGGGCTGAAAAACACGTTTTGAAAACTGTGCTGTTCCTGCCCTATAACTTACATGGGGGTGACAAAAGTTGCCAAAACGTGTTTATTTCTGCTGAAAAACACGTTTTGACAATTTCTGCACACTGGGGTTAAGGGCTGAGTTAGTGTGCTCTTCTGAGCCAGGCAGTTACACTGCGATTCTAAGGGCTGAGAAAACGCGTTTATTTCGGGCTGAAAAACACGTTTTGAAAACTGTGCTGTTCCTGCCCTATAACTTACATGGGGGTGACCAAAGTTGCCAAAACGTGTTTATTTCTGCTGAAAAACAAGTTTTGACAATTTCTGATCACTGGGGTTAAGGGCTGAGTCAGTGTGCTCTTCTGAGCCAGGCAGTTACACTGCGATTCCAAGGGCTGAGAAAAAGCGTTTATTTCGGGCTGAAAAACACGTTTTGAAAACTGTGCTGTTCCAGCCATATAACTTACATGGGGGAGACCAAAGTTGCCAAAACGTGTTTATTTCTGCTGAAAAACACGTTTTGACAATTTCTGATAACTGGGGTTAAGGGCTGACTCAGTGTGCTCTTCGGAGCCAGGCAGTTACACTGCGATTCCAAGGGCTGAGAAAAAGCGTTTATTTCGGGCTGAAAAACACGTTTTGAAAACTGTGCTGTTCCTGCCCTATAACTTACATGGGGGTGACCAAAGTTGCCAAAACGTGTTTATTTCTGCTGATAAACACGTTTTGACAATTTCTGCACACTGGGGTTAAGGGCTGAGTCAGTGTGCTCTTCTGAGCCAGGCAGTTACACTGCGATTCTAAGGGCTGAGAAAACGCGTTTATTTCGGGCTGAAAAACACGTTTTGAAAACTGTGCTGTTCCTGCCCTATAACTTACATGGGGGTGACCAAAGTTGCCAAAACGTGTTTATTTCTGCTGAAAAACACGTTTTGACAATTTCTGATCACTGGGGTTAAGGGCTGACTCAGTGTGCTTCTCTGAGCCAAGCAGTTACACTGTTATTCCAAGTGCTGATGAAAAGCGTTTATTTCGGGCTGAAAAACACGTTTTGAAAACTGTGCTGTTCCTGCCCTATAACTTACATGGGGTTGACCAAAGTTGCCAAAACGTGTTTATTTCTGCTGAAAAACACGTTTTGACAATTTCTGCACACTGGGGTTAAGGGCTGAGTCAGTGTGCTCTTCTGAGCCAGGCAGTTACACTGCGATTCCAAGGGCTGAGAAAACGCGTTTATTTCGGGCTGAAAAACACGTTTTGAAAACTGTGTTGTTCCTGCCCTATAACTTACATGGGGGTGACCAAAGTTGCCAAAACGTGTTTATTTCTGCTGAAAAACACGTTTTGACAATTTCTGATCACTGGGGTTAAGGGCTGACTCAGTGTGCTCTTCTGAGCCAAGCAGTTACACTGTGATTCCAAGTGCTGAAAAAAAGCGTTTATTTCGGGCTGAAAAACACGTTTTGAAAACTGTGCTGTTCCTGCCCTATAACTTACATGGGGGTGACCAAAGTTGCCAAAACGTGTTTATTTCTGCTGAAAAAGACGTTTTGACAATTTCTGATCACTGGGGTGTAGGGCTGACTCAGTGTGCTCTTCTGAGCCAAGCAGTTACACTGTGATTCCAAGTGCTGAAAAAAAGCGTTTATTTCGGGCTGAAAAATACGTTTTGAAAACTGTGCTGTTCCTGCCCTATAACTTACATGGGGGTGACCAAAGTTGCCAAAACGTGTTTATTTCTGCTGAAAAACACGTTTTGACAATTTCTGCACACTGGGGTTAAGGGCTGAGTCAGTGTGCTCTTCTGAGCCAGGCAGTTACACTGCGATTCTAAGGGCTGAGAAAACGCGTTTATTTCGGGCTGAAAAACACGTTTTGAAAACTGTGCTGTTCCTGCCCTATAACTTACATGGGGGTGACCAAAGTTGCCAAAACGTGTTTATTTCTGCTGAAAAACACGTTTTGACAATTTCTGATCACTGGGGTTAAGGGCTGACTCAGTGTGCTCTTCTGAGCCAAGCAGTTACACTGTGATTCCAAGTGCTGAAAAAAAGCGTTTATTTCGGGCTGAAAAACACGTTTTGAAAACTGTGCTGTTCCTGCCCTATAACTTACATGGGGTTGACCAAAGTTGCCAAAACGTGTTTATTTCTGCTGAAAAACACGTTTTGACAATTTCTGCACACTGGGGTTAAGGGCTGAGTCAGTGTGCTCTTCTGAGCCAGGCAGTTACACTGCGATTCCAAGGGCTGAGAAAACGCGTTTATTTCGGGCAGAAAAACACGTTTTGAAAACTGTGTTGTTCCTGCCCTATAACTTACTTGGGGGTGACCAAAGTTGCCAAAACGTGTTTATTTCTGCTGAAAAACACGTTTTGACAATTTCTGATCACTGGGGTTAAGGGCTGACTCAGTGTGCTCTTCTGAGCCAAGCAGTTACACTGTGATTCCAAGTGCTGAAAAAAAGCGTTTATTTCGGGCTGAAAAACACGTTTTGAAAACTGTGCTGTTCCTGCCCTATAACTTACATGGGGTTGACCAAAGTTGCCAAAACGTGTTTATTTCTGCTGAAAAACACGTTTTGACAATTTCTGCACACTGGGGTTAAGGGCTGAGTCAGTGTGCTCTTCTGAGCCAGGCAGTTACACTGCGATTCCAAGGGCTGAGAAAACGCGTTTATTTCGGGCTGAAAAACACGTTTTGAAAACTGTGTTGTTCCTGCCCTATAACTTACATGGGGGTGACCAAAGTTGCCAAAACGTGTTTATTTCTGCTGAAAAACACGTTTTGACAATTTCTGATCACTGGGGTTAAGGGCTGACTCAGTGTGCTCTTCTGAGCCAAGCAGTTACACTGTGATTCCAAGTGCTGAAAAAAAGCGTTTATTTCGGGCTGAAAAACACGTTTTGAAAACTGTGCTGTTCCTGCCCTATAACTTACATGGGGGTGACCAAAGTTGCCAAAACGTGTTTATTTCTGCTGAAAAACATGTTTTGACAATTTCTGATCACTGGGGTTAAGGGCTGACTCAGTGTGCTCTTCTGAGCCAAGCAGTTACACTGTGATTCCAAGTGCTGAGAAAACGCGTTTATTTCGGGCTGAAAAACACGTTTTGAAAACTGTGCTGTTCCTGCCCTATAACTTATATGGGGGTGACCAAAGTTGCCAAAACGTGTTTATTTCTGCTGAAAAACACGTTTTGACAATTTCTGATCACTGGGGTGTAGGGCTGACTCAGTGTGCTCTTCTGAGCCAGGCAGTTACACTGCGATTCCAAGGGCTGAAAAAAAGCGTTTATTTCGGGCTGAAAAACACGTTTTGAAAACTGTGCTGTTCCTGCCCTATAACTTACATGGGGGTGACCAAAGTTGCCAAAACGTGTTTATTTCTGCTGAAAAACACGTTTTGACAATTTCTGCACACTGGGGTTAAGGGCTGATTCAGTGTGCTCTTCTGAGCCAGGCAGTTACACTGCGATTCTAAGGGCTGAGAAAACGCGTTTATTTCGGGCTGAAAAACACGTTTTGAAAACTGTGCTGTTCCTGCCCTATAACTTACATGGGGGTGACCAAAGTTGCCAAAACGTGTTTATTTCTGCTGAAAAACACGTTTTGACAATTTCTGATCACTGGGGTTAAGGGCTGACTCAGTGTGCTCTTCTGAGCCAAGCAGTTACACTGTGATTCCAAGTGCTGAAAAAAAGCGTTTATTTCGGGCTGAAAAACACGTTTTGAAAACTGTGCTGTTCCTGCCCTATAACTTACATGGGGGTGACCAAAGTTGCCAAAACGTGTTTATTTCTGCTGAAAAACATGTTTTGACAATTTCTGATCACTGGGGTTAAGGGCTGACTCTGTGTGCTCTTCTGAGCCAAGCAGTTACACTGCGATTCTAAGGGCTGAGAAAACGCGTTTATTTCGGGCTGAAAAACACGTTTTGAAAACTGTGCTGTTCCTGCCCTATAACTTACATGGGGGTGACCAAAGTTGCCAAAACGTGTTTATTTCTGCTGAAAAACAAGTTTTGACAATTTCTGATCACTGGGGTTAAGGGCTGAGTCAGTGTGCTCTTCTGAGCCAGGCAGTTACACTGCGATTCCAAGGGCTGAGAAAAAGCGTTTATTTCGGGCTGAAAAACACGTTTGGAAAACTGTGCTGTTCCAGCCATATAACTTACATGGGGGAGACCAAAGTTGCCAAAACGTGTTTATTTCTGCTGAAAAACACGTTTTGACAATTTCTGATCACTGGGGTTAAGGGCTGACTCAGTGTGCTCTTCTGAGCCAGGCAGTTACACTGCGATTCCAAGGGCTGAGAAAAAGCGTTTATTTCGGGCTGAAAAACACGTTTTGAAAACTGTGCTGTTCCTGCCCTATAACTTACATGGGGGTGACCAAAGTTGCCAAAACGTGTTTATTTCTGCTGAAAAACACGTTTTGACAATTTCTGCACACTGGGGTTAAGGGCTGAGTCAGTGTGCTCTTCTGAGCCAGGCAGTTACACTACGATTCTAAGGGCTGAGAAAACGCGTTTATTTCGGGCTGAAAAACACGTTTTGAAAACTGTGCTGTTCCTGCCCTATAACTTACATGGGGGTGACCAAAGTTGCCAAAACGTGTTTATTTCTGCTGAAAAACACGTTTTGACAATTTCTGCACACTGGGGTTAAGGGCTGAGTCAGTGTGCTCTTCTGAGCCAGGCAGTTACACTGCGATTCTAAGGGCTGAGAAAACGCGTTTATTTCGGGCTGAAAAACACGTTTTGAAAACTGTGCTGTTCCTGCCCTATAACTTACATGGGGGTGACCAAAGTTGCCAAAACGTGTTTATTTCTGCTGAAAAACAAGTTTTGACAATTTCTGATCACTGGGGTTAAGGGCTGAGTCAGTGTGCTCTTCTGAGCCAGGCAGTTACACTGCGATTCCAAGGGCTGAGAAAAAGCGTTTATTTCGGGCTGAAAAACACGTTTTGAAAACTGTGCTGTTCCAGCCATATAACTTACATGGGGGAGACCAAAGTTGCCAAAACGTGTTTATTTCTGCTGAAAAACACGTTTTGACAATTTCTGATAACTGGGGTTAAGGGCTGACTCAGTGTGCTCTTCGGAGCCAGGCAGTTACACTGCGATTCCAAGGGCTGAGAAAAAGCGTTTATTTCGGGCTGAAAAACACGTTTTGAAAACTGTGCTGTTCCTGCCCTATAACTTACATGGGGGTGACCAAAGTTGCCAAAACGTGTTTATTTCTGCTGAAAAACACGTTTTGACAATTTCTGCACACTGGGGTTAAGGGCTGAGTCAGTGTGCTCTTCTGAGCCAGGCAGTTACACTGCGATTCCAAGGGCTGAGAAAACGCGTTTATTTCGGGCTGAAAAACACGTTTTGAAAACTGTGTTGTTCCTGCCCTATAACTTACATGGGGGTGACCAAAGTTGCCAAAACGTGTTTATTTCTGCTGAAAAACACGTTTTGACAATTTCTGATCACTGGGGTTAAGGGCTGACTCAGTGTGCTCTTCTGAGCCAAGCAGTTACACTGTGATTCCAAGTGCTGAAAAAAAGCGTTTATTTCGGGCTGAAAAACACGTTTTGAAAACTGTGCTGTTCCTGCCCTATAACTTACATGGGGGTGACCAAAGTTGCCAAAACGTGTTTATTTCTGCTGAAAAACACGTTTTGACAATTTCTGATCACTGGGGTGTAGGGCTGACTCAGTGTGCTCTTCTGAGCCAAGCAGTTACACTGTGATTCCAAGTGCTGAAAAAAAGCGTTTATCTCGGGCTGAAAAACACGTTTTGAAAACTGTGCTGTTCCTGCCCTATAACTTACATGGGGGTGACCAAAGTTGCCAAAACGTGTTTATTTCTGCTGAAAAACACGTTTTGACAATTTCTGCACACTGGGGTTAAGGGCTGAGTCAGTGTGCTCTTCTGAGCCAGGCAGTTACACTGCGATTCTAAGGGCTGAGAAAACGCGTTTATTTCGGGCTGAAAAACACGTTTTGAAAACTGTGCTGTTCCTGCCCTATAACTTACATGGGGGTGACCAAAGTTGCCAAAACGTGTTTATTTCTGCTGAAAAACACGTTTTGACAATTTCTGATCACTGGGGTTAAGGGCTGACTCAGTGTGCTCTTCTGAGCCAAGCAGTTACACTGTGATTCCAAGTGCTGAAAAAAAGCGTTTATTTCGGGCTGAAAAACACGTTTTGAAAACTGTGCTGTTCCTGCCCTATAACTTACATGGGGTTGACCAAAGTTGCCAAAACGTGTTTATTTCTGCTGAAAAACACGTTTTGACAATTTCTGCACACTGGGGTTAAGGGCTGAGTCAGTGTGCTCTTCTGAGCCAGGCAGTTACACTGCGATTCCAAGGGCTGAGAAAACGCGTTTATTTCGGGCAGAAAAACACGTTTTGAAAACTGTGTTGTTCCTGCCCTATAACTTACTTGGGGGTGACCAAAGTTGCCAAAACGTGTTTATTTCTGCTGAAAAACACGTTTTGACAATTTCTGATCACTGGGGTTAAGGGCTGACTCAGTGTGCTCTTCTGAGCCAAGCAGTTACACTGTGATTCCAAGTGCTGAAAAAAGCGTTTATTTCGGGCTGAAAAACACGTTTTGAAAACTGTGCTGTTCCTGCCCTATAACTTACATGGGGTTGACCAAAGTTGCCAAAACGTGGTTATTTCTGCTGAAAAACACGTTTTGACAATTTCTGCACACTGGGGTTAAGGGCTGAGTCAGTGTGCTCTTCTGAGCCAGGCAGTTACACTGCGATTCCAAGGGCTGAGAAAACGCGTTTATTTCAGGCTGAAAAACACGTTTTTAAAACTGTGCTGTTCCTGCCCTATAACTTACATGGGGGTGACCAAAGTTGCCAAAACGTGTTTATTTCTGCTGAAAAACACGTTTTGACAATTTCTGATCACTGGGGTTAAGGGCTGACTCTGTGTGCTCTTCTGAGCCAAGCAGTTACACTGCGATTCTAAGGGCTGAGAAAACGCGTTTATTTCGGGCTGAAAAACACGTTTTGAAAACTGTGCTGTTCCTGCCCTATAACTTACATGGGGGTGACCAAAGTTGCCAAAACGTGTTTATTTCTGCTGAAAAACAAGTTTTGACAATTTCTGAGCACTGGGGTTAAGGGCTGAGTCAGTGTGCTCTTCTGAGCCAGGCAGTTACACTGCGATTCCAAGGGCTGAGAAAAAGCGTTTATTTCGGGCTGAAAAACACGTTTTGAAAACTGTGCTGTTCCAGCCATATAACTTACATGGGGGAGACCAAAGTTGCCAAAACGTGTTTATTTCTGCTGAAAAACACGTTTTGACAATTTCTGATCACTGGGGTTAAGGGCTGACTCAGTGTGCTCTTCTGAGCCAGGCAGTTACACTGCGATTCCAAGGGATGAGAAAAAGCGTTTATTTCGGGCTGAAAAACACGTTTTGAAAACTGTGCTGTTCCTGCCCTATAACTTACATGGGGGTGACCAAAGTTGCCAAAACGTGTTTATTTCTGCTGAAAAACACGTTTTGACAATTTCTGCACACTGGGGTTAAGGGCTGAGTCAGTGTGCTCTTCTGAGCCAGGCAGTTACACTACGATTCTAAGGGCTGAGAAAACGCGTTTATTTCGGGCTGAAAAACACGTTTTGAAAACTGTGCTGTTCCTGCCCTATAACTTACATGGGGGTGACCAAAGTTGCCAAAACGTGTTTATTTCTGCTGAAAAACATGTTTTGACAATTTCTGATCACTGGGGTTAAGGGCTGACTCTGTGTGCTCTTCTGAGCCAAGCAGTTACACTGCGATTCTAAGGGCTGAGAAAACGCGTTTATTTCGGGCTGAAAAACACGTTTTGAAAACTGTGCTGTTCCTGCCCTATAACTTACATGGGGGTGACCAAAGTTGCCAAAACGTGTTTATTTCTGCTGAAAAACAAGTTTTGACAATTTCTGATCACTGGGGTTAAGGGCTGAGTCAGTGTGCTCTTCTGAGCCAGGCAGTTACACTGCGATTCCAAGGGCTGAGAAAAAGCGTTTATTTCGGGCTGAAAAACACGTTTTGAAAACTGTGCTGTTCCAGCCATATAACTTACATGGGGGAGACCAAAGTTGCCAAAACGTGTTTATTTCTGCTGAAAAACACGTTTTGACAATTTCTGCACACTGGGGTTAAGGGCTGAGTCAGTGTGCTCTTCTGAGCCAGGCAGTTACACTACGATTCTAAGGGCTGAGAAAACGCGTTTATTTCGGGCTGAAAAACACGTTTTGAAAACTGTGCTGTTCCTGCCCTATAACTTACATGGGGGTGACCAAAGTTGCCAAAACGTGTTTATTTCTGCTGAAAAACACGTTTTGACAATTTCTGATCACTGGGATGTAGGGCTGACTCAGTGTGCTCTTCTGAGCCAAGCAGTCACACTGTGATTCCAAGTGCTGAAAAAAAGCGTTTATTTCGGGCTGAAAAACACGTTTTGAAAACTGTGCTGTTCCTGCCCTATAACTTACATGGGGTTGACCAAAGTTGCCAAAACGTGTTTATTTCTGCTGAAAAACACGTTTTGACAATTTCTGCACACTGGGGTTAAGGGCTGAGTCAGTGTGCTCTTCTGAGCCAGGCAGTTACACTGCGATTCCAAGGGCTGAGAAAACGCGTTTATTTCGGGCAGAAAAACACGTTTTGAAAACTGTGTTGTTCCTGCCCTATAACTTACATGGGGGTGACCAAAGTTGCCAAAACGTGTTTATTTCTGCTGAAAAACACGTTTTGACAATTTCTGATCACTGGGGTTAAGGGCTGACTCAGTGTGCTCTCTTGAGCCAAGCAGTTACACTGTGATTCCAAGTGCTGAAAAAAGCGTTTATTTCGGGCTGAAAAACACGTTTTGAAAACTGTGCTGTTCCTGCCCTATAACTTACATGGGGTTGACCAAAGTTGCCAAAACGTGTTTATTTCTGCTGAAAAACACGTTTTGACAATTTCTGCACACTGGGGTTAAGGGCTGAGTCAGTGTGCTCTTCTGAGCCAGGCAGTTACACTGCGATTCCAAGGGCTGAGAAAACGCGTTTATTTCGGGCTGAAAAACTCGTTTTGAAAACTGTGTTGTTCCTGCCCTATAACTTACATGGGGGTGACCAAAGTTGCCAAAACGTGTTTATTTCTGCTGAAAAACACGTTTTGACAATTTCTGATCACTGGGGTTAAGGGCTGACTCAGTGTGCTCTTCTGAGCCAAGCAGTTACACTGTGATTCCAAGTGCTGAAAAAAAGCGTTTATTTCGGGCTGAAAAACACGTTTTGAAAACTGTGCTGTTCCTGCCCTATAACTTACATGGGGGTGACCAAAGTTGCCAAAACGTGTTTATTTCTGCTGAAAAACATGTTTTGACAATTTCTGATCACTGGGGTTAAGGGCTGACTCTGTGTGCTCTTCTGAGCCAAGCAGTTACACTGCGATTCTAAGGGCTGAGAAAACGCGTTTATTTCGGGCTGAAAAACACGTTTTGAAAACTGTGCTGTTCCTGCCCTATAACTTACATGGGGGTGACCAAAGTTGCCAAAACGTGTTTATTTCTGCTGAAAAACAAGTTTTGACAATTTCTGATCACTGGGGTTAAGGGCTGAGTCAGTGTGCTCTTCTGAGCCAGGCAGTTACACTGCGATTCCAAGGGCTGAGAAAAAGCGTTTATTTCGGGCTGAAAAACACGTTTTGAAAACTGTGCTGTTCCAGCCATATAACTTACATGGGGGAGACCAAAGTTGCCAAAACGTGTTTATTTCTGCTGAAAAACACGTTTTGACAATTTCTGATCACTGGGGTTAAGGGCTGACTCAGTGTGCTCTTCGGAGCCAGGCAGTTACACTGCGATTCCAAGGGCTGAGAAAAAGCGTTTATTTCGGGCTGAAAAACACGTTTTGAAAACTGTGCTGTTCCTGCCCTATAACTTACATGGGGGTGACCAAAGTTGCCAAAACGTGTTTATTTCTGCTGAAAAACACGTTTTGACAATTTCTGCACACTGGGGTTAAGGGCTGAGTCAGTGTGCTCTTCTGAGCCAGGCAGTTACACTGCGATTCTAAGGGCTGAGAAAACGCGTTTATTTCGGGCTGAAAAACACGTTTTGAAAACTGTGCTGTTCCTGCCCTATAACTTACATGGGGGTGACCAAAGTTGCCAAAACGTGTTTATTTCTGCTGAAAAACACGTTTTGACAATTTCTGATCACTGGGGTTAAGGGCTGACTCAGTGTGCTCTTCTGAGCCAAGCAGTTACACTGTGATTCCAAGTGCTGAAAAAAAGCGTTTATTTCGAGCTGAAAAACACGTTTTGAAAACTGTGCTGTTCCTGCCCTATAACTTACATGGGGTTGACCAAAGTTGCCAAAACGTGTTTATTTCTGCTGAAAAACACGTTTTGACAATTTCTGCACACTGGGGTTAAGGGCTGAGTCAGTGTGCTCTTCTGAGCCAGGCAGTTACACTGCGATTCCAAGGGCTGAGAAAACGCGTTTATTTCGGGCTGAAAAACACGTTTTGAAAACTGTGTTGTTCCTGCCCTATAACTTACATGGGGGTGACCAAAGTTGCCAAAACGTGTTTATTTCTGCTGAAAAACACGTTTTGACAATTTCTGATCACTGGGGTGTAGGGCTGACTCAGTGTGCTCTTCTGAGCCAAGCAGTTACACTGTGATTCCAAGTGCTGAAAAAAAGCGTTTATTTCGGGCTGAAAAACACGTTTTGAAAACTGTGCTGTTCCTGCCCTATAACTTACATGGGGGTGACCAAAGTTGCCAAAACGTGTTTATTTCTGCTGAAAAACACGTTTTGACAATTTCTGCACACTGGGGTTAAGGGCTGAGTCAGTGTGCTCTTCTGAGCCAGGCAGTTACACTGCGATTCTAAGGGCTGAGAAAACGCGTTTATTTCGGGCTGAAAAACACGTTTTGAAAACTGTGCTGTTCCTGCCCTATAACTTACATGGGGGTGACCAAAGTTGCCAAAACGTGTTTATTTCTGCTGAAAAACACGTTTTGACAATTTCTGATCACTGGGGTTAAGGGCTGACTCAGTGTGCTCTTCTGAGCCAAGCAGTTACACTGTGATTCCAAGTGCTGAAAAAAAGCGTTTATTTCGGGCTGAAAAACACGTTTTGAAAACTGTGCTGTTCCTGCCCTATAACTTACATGGGGTTGACCAAAGTTGCCAAAACGTGTTTATTTCTGCTGAAAAACACGTTTTGACAATTTCTGCACACTGGGGTTAAGGGCTGAGTCAGTGTGCTCTTCTGAGCCAGGCAGTTACACTGCGATTCCAAGGGCTGAGAAAACGCGTTTATTTCGGGCAGAAAAACACGTTTTGAAAACTGTGTTGTTCCTGCCCTATAACTTACATGGGGGTGACCAAAGTTGCCAAAACGTGTTTATTTCTGCTGAAAAACACGTTTTGACAATTTCTGATCACTGGGGTTAAGGGCTGACTCAGTGTGCTCTTCTGAGCCAAGCAGTTACACTGTGATTCCAAGTGCTGAAAAAAAGCGTTTATTTCGGGCTGAAAAACACGTTTTGAAAACTGTGCTGTTCCTGCCCTATAACTTACATGGGGGTGACCAAAGTTGCCAAAACGTGTTTATTTCTGCTGAAAAACATGTTTTGACAATTTCTGATCACTGGGGTTAAGGGCTGACTCTGTGTGCTCTTCTGAGCCAAGCAGTTACACTGCGATTCTAAGGGCTGAGAAAAAGCGTTTATTTCGGGCTGAAAAACACGTTTTGAAAACTGTGCTGTTCCTGCCCTATAACTTACATGGGGGTGACCAAAGTTGCCAAAACGTGTTTATTTCTGCTGAAAAACAAGTTTTGACAATTTCTGATCACTGGGGTTAAGGGCTGAGTCAGTGTGCTCTTCTGAGCCAGGCAGTTACACTGCGATTCCAAGGGCTGAGAAAAAGCGTTTATTTCGGGCTGAAAAACACGTTTTGAAAACTGTGCTGTTCCAGCCATATAACTTACATGGGGGAGACCAAAGTTGCCAAAACGTGTTTATTTCTGCTGAAAAACACGTTTTGACAATTTCTGATCACTGGGGTTAAGGGCTGACTCAGTGTGCTCTTCGGAGCCAGGCAGTTACACTGCGATTCCAAGGGCTGAGAAAAAGCGTTTATTTCGGGCTGAAAAACACGTTTTGAAAACTGTGCTGTTCCTGCCCTATAACTTACATGGGGGTGACCAAAGTTGCCAAAACGTGTTTATTTCTGCTGAAAAACACGTTTTGACAATTTCTGCACACTGGGGTTAAGGGCTGAGTCAGTGTGCTCTTCTGAGCCAGGCAGTTACACTGCGATTCTAAGGGCTGAGAAAACGCGTTTATTTCGGGCTGAAAAACACGTTTTGAAAACTGTGTTGTTCCTGCCCTATAACTTACATGGGGGTGACCAAAGTTGCCAAAACGTGTTTATTTCTGCTGAAAAACACGTTTTGACAATTTCTGATCACTGGGGTTAAGGGCTGACTCAGTGTGCTCTTCTGAGCCAAGCAGTTACACTGTGATTCCAAGTGCTGAAAAAAAGCGTTTATTTCGGGCTGAAAAACACGTTTTGAAAACTGTGCTGTTCCTGCCCTATAACTTACATGGGGGTGACCAAAGTTGCCAAAACGTGTTTATTTCTGCTGAAAAACACGTTTTGACAATTTCTGATCACTGGGGTGTAGGGCTGACTCAGTGTGCTCTTCTGAGCCAAGCAGTTACACTGTGATTCCAAGTGCTGAAAAAAAGCGTTTATTTCGGGCTGAAAAACACGTTTTGAAAACTGTGCTGTTCCTGCCCTATAACTTACATGGGGGTGACCAAAGTTGCCAAAACGTGTTTATTTCTGCTGAAAAACACGTTTTGACAATTTCTGCACACTGGGGTTAAGGGCTGAGTCAGTGTGCTCTTCTGAGCCAGGCAGTTACACTGCGATTCTAAGGGCTGAGAAAACGCGTTTATTTCGGGCTGAAAAACACGTTTTGAAAACTGTGCTGTTCCTGCCCTATAACTTACATGGGGGTGACCAAAGTTGCCAAAACGTGTTTATTTCTGCTGAAAAACACGTTTTGACAATTTCTGATCACTGGGGTTAAGGGCTGACTCAGTGTGCTCTTCTGAGCCAAGCAGTTACACTGTGATTCCAAGTGCTGAAAAAAAGCGTTTATTTCGGGCTGAAAAACACGTTTTGAAAACTGTGCTGTTCCTGCCCTATAACTTACATGGGGGTGACCAAAGTTGCCAAAACGTGTTTATTTCTGCTGAAAAACATGTTTTGACAATTTCTGATCACTGGGGTTAAGGGCTGACTCTGTGTGCTCTTCTGAGCCAAGCAGTTACACTGCGATTCTAAGGGCTGAGAAAACGCGTTTATTTCGGGCTGAAAAACACGTTTTGAAAACTGTGCTGTTCCTGCCCTATAACTTACATGGGGGTGACCAAAGTTGCCAAAACGTGTTTATTTCTGCTGAAAAACATGTTTTGACAATTTCTGATCACTGGGGTTAAGGGCTGACTCTGTGTGCTCTTCTGAGCCAGGCAGTTACACTACGATTCTAAGGGCTGAGAAAACGCGTTTATTTCGGGCTGAAAAACACGTTTTGAAAACTGTGCTGTTCCTGCCCTATAACTTACATGGGGGTGACCAAAGTTGCCAAAACGTGTTTATTTCTGCTGAAAAACACGTTTTGACAATTTCTGATCACTGGGGTGTAGGGCTGACTCAGTGTGCTCTTCTGAGCCAAGCAGTTACACTGTGATTCCAAGTGCTGAAAAAAAGCGTTTATTTCGGGCTGAAAAACACGTTTTGAAAACTGTGCTGTTCCTGCCCTATAACTTACATGGGGTTGACCAAAGTTGCCAAAACGTGTTTATTTCTGCTGAAAAACACGTTTTGACAATTTCTGCACACTGGGGTTAAGGGCTGAGTCAGTGTGCTCTTCTGAGCCAGGCAGTTACACTGCGATTCCAAGGGCTGAGAAAACGCTTTTATTTCGGGCTGAAAAACACGTTTTGAAAACTGTGTTGTTCCTGCCCTATAACTTACATGGGGGTGACCAAAGTTGCCAAAAACGTGTTTATTTCTGCTGAAAAACACGTTTTGACAATTTCTGATCACTGGGGTTAAGGGCTGACTCAGTGTGCTCTTCTGAGCCAAGCAGTTACACTGTGATTCCAAGTGCTGAAAAAAAGCGTTTATTTCGGGCTGAAAAACACGTTTTGAAAACTGTGCTGTTCCTGCCCTATAACTTACATGGGGGTGACCAAAGTTGCCAAAACGTGTTTATTTCTGCTGAAAAACATGTTTTGACAATTTCTGATCACTGGGGTTAAGGGCTGACTCTGTGTGCTCTTCTGAGCCAAGCAGTTACACTGCGATTCTAAGGGCTGAGAAAACGCGTTTATTTCGGCTGAAAAACACGTTTTGAAAACTGTGCTGTTCCTGCCCTATAACTTACATGGGGGTGACCAAAGTTGCCAAAACGTGTTTATTTCTGCTGAAAAACATGTTTTGACAATTTCTGATCACTGGGGTTAAGGGCTGACTCTGCGTGCTCTTCTGAGCCAAGCAGTTACACTGCGATTCTAAGGGCTGAGAAAACGCGTTTATTTCGGGCTGAAAAACACGTTTTGAAAACTGTGCTGTTCCTGCCCTATAACTTACATGGGGGTGACCAAAGTTGCCAAAACGTGTTTATTTCTGCTGAAAAACACGTTTTGACAATTTCTGCACACTGGGGTTAAGGGCTGAGTCAGTGTGCTCTTCTGAGCCAGGCAGTTACACTGCGATTCTAAGGGCTGAGAAAACGCGTTTATTTCGGGCTGAAAAACACGTTTTGAAAACTGTGCTGTTCCTGCCCTATAACTTACATGGGGGTGACCAAAGTTGCCAAAACGTGTTTATTTCTGCTGAAAAACACGTTTTGACAATTTCTGATCACTGGGGTTAAGGGCTGACTCAGTGTGCTTCTCTGAGCCAAGCAGTTACACTGTTATTCCAAGTGCTGATGAAAAGCGTTTATTTCGGGCTGAAAAACACGTTTTGAAAACTGTGTTGTTCCTGCCCTATAACTTACATGGGGGTGACCAAAGTTGCCAAAACGTGTTTATTTCTGCTGAAAAACACGTTTTGACAATTTCTGCACACTGGGGTTAAGGGCTGAGTCAGTGTGCTCTTCTGAGCCAGGCAGTTACACTGCGATTCTAAGGGCTGAGAAAACGCGTTTATTTCGGGCTGAAAAACACGTTTTGAAAACTGTGCTGTTCCTGCCCTATAACTTACATGGGGGTGACCAAAGTTGCCAAAACGTGTTTATTTCTGCTGAAAAACACGTTTTGACAATTTCTGCACACTGGGGTTAAGGGCTGAGTCAGTGTGCTCTTCTGAGCCAGGCAGTTACACTGCGATTCCAAGGGCTGAGAAAACGCGTTTATTTCGGGCAGAAAAACACGTTTTGAAAACTGTGTTGTTCCTGCCCTATAACTTACATGGGGGTGACCAAAGTTGCCAAAACGTGTTTATTTCTGCTGAAAAACACGTTTTGACAATTTCTGATCACTGGGGTTAAGGGCTGACTCAGTGTGCTCTTCTGAGCCAAGCAGTTACACTGTGATTCCAAGTGCTGAAAAAAAAGCGTTTATTTCGGGCTGAAAAACACGTTTTGAAAACTGTGCTGTTCCTGCCCTATAACTTACATGGGGGTGACCAAAGTTGCCAAAACGTGTTTATTTCTGCTGAAAAACATGTTTTGACAATTTCTGATCACTGGGGTTAAGGGCTGACTCTGTGTGCTCTTCTGAGCCAAGCAGTTACACTGCGATTCTAAGGGCTGAGAAAACGCGTTTATTTCGGGCTGAAAAACACGTTTTGAAAACTGTGCTGTTCCTGCCCTATAACTTACATGGGGGTGACCAAAGTTGCCAAAACGTGTTTATTTCTGCTGAAAAACATGTTTTGACAATTTCTGATCACTGGGGTTAAGGGCTGACTCTGTGTGCTCTTCTGAGCCAGGCAGTTACACTACGATTCTAAGGGCTGAGAAAACGCGTTTATTTCGGGCTGAAAAACACGTTTTGAAAACTGTGCTGTTCCTGCCCTATAACTTACATGGGGGTGACCAAAGTTGCCAAAACGTGTTTATTTCTGCTGAAAAACACGTTTTGACAATTTCTGATCACTGGGGTGTAGGGCTGACTCAGTGTGCTCTTCTGAGCCAAGCAGTTACACTGTGATTCCAAGTGCTGAAAAAAAGCATTTATTTCGGGCTGAAAAACACGTTTTGAAAACTGTGCTGTTCCTGCCCTATAACTTACATGGGGTTGACCAAAGTTGCCAAAACGTGTTTATTTCTGCTGAAAAACACGTTTTGACAATTTCTGCACACTGGGGTTAAGGGCTGAGTCAGTGTGCTCTTCTGAGCCAGGCAGTTACACTGCGATTCCAAGGGCTGAGAAAACGCGTTTATTTCGGGCTGAAAAACACGTTTTGAAAACTGTGTTGTTCCTGCCCTATAACTTACATGGGGGTGACCAAAGTTGCCAAAACGTGTTTATTTCTGCTGAAAAACACGTTTTGACAATTTCTGATCACTGGGGTTAAGGGCTGACTCAGTGTGCTCTTCTGAGCCAAGCAGTTACACTGTGATTCCAAGTGCTGAAAAAAAGCGTTTATTTCGGGCTGAAAAACACGTTTTGAAAACTGTGCTGTTCCTGCCCTATAACTTACATGGGGGTGACCAAAGTTGCCAAAACGTGTTTATTTCTGCTGAAAAACATGTTTTGACAATTTCTGATCACTGGGGTTAAGGGCTGACTCTGTGTGCTCTTCTGAGCCAAGCAGTTACACTGCGATTCTAAGGGCTGAGAAAACGCGTTTATTTCGGGCTGAAAAACACGTTTTGAAAACTGTGCTGTTCCTGCCCTATAACTTACATGGGGGTGACCAAAGTTGCCAAAACGTGTTTATTTCTGCTGAAAAACATGTTTTGACAATTTCTGATCACTGGGGTTAAGGGCTGACTCTGTGTGCTCTTCTGAGCCAAGCAGTTACACTGCGATTCTAAGGGCTGAGAAAACGCGTTTATTTCGGGCTGAAAAACACGTTTTGAAAACTGTGCTGTTCCTGCCCTATAACTTACATGGGGGTGACCAAAGTTGCCAAAACGTGTTTATTTCTGCTGAAAAACAAGTTTTGACAATTTCTGATCACTGGGGTTAAGGGCTGAGTCAGTGTGCTCTTCTGAGCCAGGCAGTTACACTGCGATTCCAAGGGCTGAGAAAAAGCGTTTATTTCGGGCTGAAAAACACGTTTTGAAAACTGTGCTGTTCCAGCCATATAACTTACATGGGGGAGACCAAAGTTGCCAAAACGTGTTTATTTCTGCTGAAAAACACGTTTTGACAATTTCTGATCACTGGGGTTAAGGGCTGACTCAGTGTGCTCTTCGGAGCCAGGCAGTTACACTGCGATTCCAAGGGCTGAGAAAAAGCGTTTATTTCGGGCTGAAAAACACGTTTTGAAAACTGTGCTGTTCCTGCCCTATAACTTACATGGGGGTGACCAAAGTTGCCAAAACGTGTTTATTTCTGCTGAAAAACACGTTTTGACAATTTCTGCACACTGGGGTTAAGGGCTGAGTCAGTGTGCTCTTCTGAGCCAGGCAGTTACACTGCGATTCTAAGGGCTGAGAAAACGCGTTTATTTCGGGCTGAAAAACACGTTTTGAAAACTGTGCTGTTCCTGCCCTATAACTTACATGGGGGTGACCAAAGTTGCCAAAACGTGTTTATTTCTGCTGAAAAACAAGTTTTGACAATTTCTGATCACTGGGGTTAAGGGCTGAGTCAGTGTGCTCTTCTGAGCCAGGCAGTTACACTGCGATTCCAAGGGCTGAGAAAAAGCGTTTATTTCGGGCTGAAAAACACGTTTTGAAAACTGTGCTGTTCCAGCCATATAACTTACATGGGGGAGACCAAAGTTGCCAAAACGTGTTTATTTCTGCTGAAAAACACGTTTTGACAATTTCTGATAACTGGGGTTAAGGGCTGACTCAGTGTGCTCTTCGGAGCCAGGCAGTTACACTGCGATTCCAAGGGCTGAGAAAAAGCGTTTATTTCGGGCTGAAAAACACGTTTTGAAAACTGTGCTGTTCCTGCCCTATAACTTACATGGGGGTGACCAAAGTTGCCAAAACGTGTTTATTTCTGCTGAAAAACACGTTTTGACAATTTCTGCACACTGGGGTTAAGGGCTGAGTCAGTGTGCTCTTCTGAGCCAGGCAGTTACACTGCGATTCTAAGGGCTGAGAAAACGCGTTTATTTCGGGCTGAAAAACACGTTTTGAAAACTGTGCTGTTCCTGCCCTATAACTTACATGGGGGTGACCAAAGTTGCCAAAACGTGTTTATTTCTGCTGAAAAACACGTTTTGACAATTTCTGATCACTGGGGTTAAGGGCTGACTCAGTGTGCTTCTCTGAGCCAAGCAGTTACACTGTTATTCCAAGTGCTGATGAAAAGCGTTTATTTCGGGCTGAAAAACACGTTTTGAAAACTGTGCTGTTCCTGCCCTATAACTTACATGGGGTTGACCAAAGTTGCCAAAACGTGTTTATTTCTGCTGAAAAACACGTTTTGACAATTTCTGCACACTGGGGTTAAGGGCTGAGTCAGTGTGCTCTTCTGAGCCAGGCAGTTACACTGCGATTCCAAGGGCTGAGAAAACGCGTTTATTTCGGGCTGAAAAACACGTTTTGAAAACTGTGCTGTTCCTGCCCTATAACTTACATGGGGGTGACCAAAGTTGCCAAAACGTGTTTATTTCTGCTGAAAAAGACGTTTTGACAATTTCTGATCACTGGGGTGTAGGGCTGACTCAGTGTGCTCTTCTGAGCCAAGCAGTTACACTGTGATTCCAAGTGCTGAAAAAAAGCGTTTATTTCGGGCTGAAAAATACGTTTTGAAAACTGTGCTGTTCCTGCCCTATAACTTACATGGGGGTGACCAAAGTTGCCAAAACGTGTTTATTTCTGCTGAAAAACACGTTTTGACAATTTCTGCACACTGGGGTTAAGGGCTGAGTCAGTGTGCTCTTCTGAGCCAGGCAGTTACACTGCGATTCTAAGGGCTGAGAAAACGCGTTTATTTCGGGCTGAAAAACACGTTTTGAAAACTGTGCTGTTCCTGCCCTATAACTTACATGGGGGTGACCAAAGTTGCCAAAACGTGTTTATTTCTGCTGAAAAACACGTTTTGACAATTTCTGATCACTGGGGTTAAGGGCTGACTCAGTGTGCTCTTCTGAGCCAAGCAGTTACACTGTGATTCCAAGTGCTGAAAAAAAGCGTTTATTTCGGGCTGAAAAACACGTTTTGAAAACTGTGCTGTTCCTGCCCTATAACTTACATGGGGTTGACCAAAGTTGCCAAAACGTGTTTATTTCTGCTGAAAAACACGTTTTGACAATTTCTGCACACTGGGGTTAAGGGCTGAGTCAGTGTGCTCTTCTGAGCCAGGCAGTTACACTGCGATTCCAAGGGCTGAGAAAACGCGTTTATTTCGGGCAGAAAAACACGTTTTGAAAACTGTGTTGTTCCTGCCCTATAACTTACTTGGGGGTGACCAAAGTTGCCAAAACGTGTTTATTTCTGCTGAAAAACACGTTTTGACAATTTCTGATCACTGGGGTTAAGGGCTGACTCAGTGTGCTCTTCTGAGCCAAGCAGTTACACTGTGATTCCAAGTGCTGAAAAAAAGCGTTTATTTCGGGCTGAAAAACACGTTTTGAAAACTGTGCTGTTCCTGCCCTATAACTTACATGGGGTTGACCAAAGTTGCCAAAACGTGTTTATTTCTGCTGAAAAACACGTTTTGACAATTTCTGCACACTGGGGTTAAGGGCTGAGTCAGTGTGCTCTTCTGAGCCAGGCAGTTACACTGCGATTCCAAGGGCTGAGAAAACGCGTTTATTTCAGGCTGAAAAACACGTTTTTAAAACTGTGCTGTTCCTGCCCTATAACTTACATGGGGGTGACCAAAGTTGCCAAAACGTGTTTATTTCTGCTGAAAAACACGTTTTGACAATTTCTGATCACTGGGGTTAAGGGCTGACTCTGTGTGCTCTTCTGAGCCAAGCAGTTACACTGCGATTCTAAGGGCTGAGAAAACGCGTTTATTTCGGGCTGAAAAACACGTTTTGAAAACTGTGCTGTTCCTGCCCTATAACTTACATGGGGGTGACCAAAGTTGCCAAAACGTGTTTATTTCTGCTGAAAAACAAGTTTTGACAATTTCTGAGCACTGGGGTTAAGGGCTGAGTCAGTGTGCTCTTCTGAGCCAGGCAGTTACACTGCGATTCCAAGGGATGAGAAAAAGCGTTTATTTCGGGCTGAAAAACACGTTTTGAAAACTGTGCTGTTCCAGCCATATAACTTACATGGGGGAGACCAAAGTTGCCAAAACGTGTTTATTTCTGCTGAAAAACACGTTTTGACAATTTCTGATCACTGGGGTTAAGGGCTGACTCAGTGTGCTCTTCTGAGCCAGGCAGTTACACTGCGATTCCAAGGGATGAGAAAAAGCGTTTATTTCGGGCTGAAAAACACGTTTTGAAAACTGTGCTGTTCCTGCCCTATAACTTACATGGGGGTGACCAAAGTTGCCAAAACGTGTTTATTTCTGCTGAAAAACACGTTTTGACAATTTCTGCACACTGGGGTTAAGGGCTGAGTCAGTGTGCTCTTCTGAGCCAGGCAGTTACACTACGATTCTAAGGGCTGAGAAAACGCGTTTATTTCGGGCTGAAAAACACGTTTTGAAAACTGTGCTGTTCCTGCCCTATAACTTACATGGGGGTGACCAAAGTTGCCAAAACGTGTTTATTTCTGCTGAAAAACACGTTTTGACAATTTCTGATCACTGGGGTGTAGGGCTGACTCAGTGTGCTCTTCTGAGCCAAGCAGTTACACTGTGATTCCAAGTGCTGAAAAAAAGCGTTTATTTCGGGCTGAAAAACACGTTTTGAAAACTGTGCTGTTCCTGCCCTATAACTTACATGGGGGTGACCAAAGTTGCCAAAACGTGTTTATTTCTGCTGAAAAACACGTTTTGACAATTTCTGCACACTGGGGTTAAGGGCTGAGTCAGTGTGCTCTTCTGAGCCAGGCAGTTACACTGCGATTCTAAGGGCTGAGAAAACGCGTTTATTTCGGACTGAAAAACACGTTTTGAAAACTGTGCTGTTCCTGCCCTATAACTTACATGGGGGTGACCAAAGTTGCCAAAACGTGTTTATTTCTGCTGAAAAACACGTTTTGACAATTTCTGATCACTGGGGTTAAGGGCTGACTCAGTGTGCTCTTCTGAGCCAAGCAGTTACACTGTGATTCCAAGTGCTGAAAAAAAGCGTTTATTTCGGGCTGAAAAACACGTTTTGAAAACTGTGCTGTTCCTGCCCTATAACTTACATGGGGTTGACCAAAGTTGCCAAAACGTGTTTATTTCTGCTGAAAAACACGTTTTGACAATTTCTGCACACTGGGGTTAAGGGCTGAGTCAGTGTGCTCTTCTGAGCCAGGCAGTTACACTGCGATTCCAAGGGCTGAGAAAACGCGTTTATTTCGGGCAGAAAAACACGTTTTGAAAACTGTGTTGTTCCTGCCCTATAACTTACATGGGGGTGACCAAAGTTGCCAAAACGTGTTTATTTCTGCTGAAAAACACGTTTTGACAATTTCTGATCACTGGGGTTAAGGGCTGACTCAGTGTGCTCTTCTGAGCCAAGCAGTTACACTGTGATTCCAAGTGCTGAAAAAAAGCGTTTATTTCGGGCTGAAAAACACGTTTTGAAAACTGTGCTGTTCCTGCCCTATAACTTACATGGGGGTGACCAAAGTTGCCAAAACGTGTTTATTTCTGCTGAAAAACATGTTTTGACAATTTCTGATCACTGGGGTTAAGGGCTGACTCTGTGTGCTCTTCTGAGCCAAGCAGTTACACTGCGATTCTAAGGGCTGAGAAAACGCGTTTATTTCGGGCTGAAAAACACGTTTTGAAAACTGTGCTGTTCCTGCCCTATAACTTACATGGGGGTGACCAAAGTTGCCAAAACGTGTTTATTTCTGCTGAAAAACATGTTTTGACAATTTCTGATCACTGGGGTTAAGGGCTGACTCTGTGTGCTCTTCTGAGCCAGGCAGTTACACTACGATTCTAAGGGCTGAGAAAACGCGTTTATTTCGGGCTGAAAAACACGTTTTGAAAACTGTGCTGTTCCTGCCCTATAACTTACATGGGGGTGACCAAAGTTGCCAAAACGTGTTTATTTCTGCTGAAAAACACGTTTTGACAATTTCTGATCACTGGGGTGTAGGGCTGACTCAGTGTGCTCTTCTGAGCCAAGCAGTTACACTGTGATTCCAAGTGCTGAAAAAAAGCGTTTATTTCGGGCTGAAAAACACGTTTTGAAAACTGTGCTGTTCCTGCCCTATAACTTACATGGGGTTGACCAAAGTTGCCAAAACGTGTTTATTTCTGCTGAAAAACACGTTTTGACAATTTCTGCACACTGGGGTTAAGGGCTGAGTCAGTGTGCTCTTCTGAGCCAGGCAGTTACACTGCGATTCTAAGGGCTGAGAAAACGCGTTTATTTCGGGCTGAAAAACACGTTTTGAAAACTGTGCTGTTCCTGCCCTATAACTTACATGGGGGTGACCAAAGTTGCCAAAACGTGTTTATTTCTGCTGAAAAACATGTTTTGACAATTTCTGATCACTGGGGTTAAGGGCTGACTCTGTGTGCTCTTCTGAGCCAAGCAGTTACACTGCGATTCTAAGGGCTGAGAAAACGCGTTTATTTCGGGCTGAAAAACACGTTTTGAAAACTGTGCTGTTCCTGCCCTATAACTTACATGGGGGTGACCAAAGTTGCCAAAACGTGTTTATTTCTGCTGAAAAACAAGTTTTGACAATTTCTGATCACTGGGGTTAAGGGCTGAGTCAGTGTGCTCTTCTGAGCCAGGCAGTTACACTGCGATTCCAAGGGCTGAGAAAAAGCGTTTATTTCGGGCTGAAAAACACGTTTTGAAAACTGTGCTGTTCCAGCCATATAACTTACATGGGGGAGACCAAAGTTGCCAAAACGTGTTTATTTCTGCTGAAAAACACGTTTTGACAATTTCTGATCACTGGGGTTAAGGGCTGACTCAGTGTGCTCTTCGGAGCCAGGCAGTTACACTGCGATTCCAAGGGCTGAGAAAAAGCGTTTATTTCGGGCTGAAAAACACGTTTTGAAAACTGTGCTGTTCCTGCCCTATAACTTACATGGGGGTGACCAAAGTTGCCAAAACGTGTTTATTTCTGCTGAAAAACACGTTTTGACAATTTCTGCACACTGGGGTTAAGGGCTGAGTCAGTGTGCTCTTCTGAGCCAGGCAGTTACACTACGATTCTAAGGGCTGAGAAAACGCGTTTATTTCGGGCTGAAAAACACGTTTTGAAAACTGTGCTGTTCCTGCCCTATAACTTACATGGGGGTGACCAAAGTTGCCAAAACGTGTTTATTTCTGCTGAAAAACACGTTTTGACAATTTCTGATCACTGGGGTTAAGGGCTGACTCAGTGTGCTCTTCTGAGCCAAGCAGTTACACTGTGATTCCAAGTGCTGAAAAAAAGCGTTTATTTCGGGCTGAAAAACACGTTTTGAAAACTGTGCTGTTAATGCCCTATAACTTACATGGGGTTGACCAAAGTTGCCAAAACGTGTTTATTTCTGCTGAAAAACACGTTTTGACAATTTCTGCACACTGGGGTTAAGGGCTGAGTCAGTGTGCTCTTCTGAGCCAGGCAGTTACACTGCGATTCCAAGGGCTGAGAAAACGCGTTTATTTCGGGCTGAAAAACACGTTTTGAAAACTGTGTTGTTCCTGCCCTATAACTTACATGGGGGTGACCAAAGTTGCCAAAACGTGTTTATTTCTGCTGAAAAACACGTTTTGACAATTTCTGATCACTGGGGTTAAGGGCTGACTCAGTGTGCTCTTCTGAGCCAAGCAGTTACACTGTGATTCCAAGTGCTGAAAAAAAGCGTTTATTTCGGGCTGAAAAACACGTTTTGAAAACTGTGCTGTTCCTGCCCTATAACTTACATGGGGGTGATCAAAGTTGCCAAAACGTGTTTATTTCTGCTGAAAAACATGTTTTGACAATTTCTGATCACTGGGGTTAAGGGCTGACTCTGTGTTCTCTTCTGAGCCAAGCACTTACACTGCGATTCTAATGGCTGAGAAAACGCGTTTATTTCGGGCTGAAAAACACGTTTTGAAAACTGTGCTGTTCCTGCCCTATAACTTACATGGGGGTGACCAAAGTTGCCAAAACGTGTTTATTTCTGCTGAAAAACAAGTTTTGACAATTTCTGATCACTGGGGTTAAGGGCTGAGTCAGTGTGCTCTTCTGAGCCAGGCAGTTACACTGCGATTCCAAGGGCTGAAAAAAAGCGTTTATTTCGGGCTGAAAAACACGTTTTAAAAACTGTGCTGTTCCAGCCATATAACTTACATGGGGGAGACAAAAGTTGCCAAAACGTGTTTATTTCTGCTGAAAAACACGTTTTGACAATTTCTGATCACTGGGGTTAAGGGCTGACTCAGTGTGCTCTTCGGAGCCAGGCAGTTACACTGCGATTCCAAGGGCTGAGAAAAAGCGTTTATTTCGGGCTGAAAAACACGTTTTGAAAACTGTGCTGTTCCTGCCCTATAACTTACATGGGGGTGACCAAAGTTGCCAAAACGTGTTTATTTCTGCTGAAAAACACGTTTTGACAATTTCTGCACACTGGGGTTAAGGGCTGAGTCAGTGTGCTCTTCTGAGCCAGGCAGTTACACTACGATTCTAAGGGCTGAGAAAACGCGTTTATTTCGGGCTGAAAAACACGTTTTGAAAACTGTGCTGTTCCTGCCCTATAACTTATATGGGGGTGACCAAAGTTGCCAAAACGTGTTTATTTCTGCTGAAAAACACGTTTTGACAATTTCTGATCACTGGGGTGTAGGGCTGACTCAGTGTGCTCTTCTGAGCCAAGCAGTTACACTGTGATTCCAAGTGCTGAAAAAAAGCGTTTATTTCGGGCTGAAAAACACGTTTTGAAAACTGTGCTGTTCCTGCCCTATAACTTACATGGGGGTGACCAAAGTTGCCAAAACGTGTTTATTTCTGCTGAAAAACACGTTTTGACAATTTCTGCACACTGGGGTTAAGGGCTGATTCAGTGTGCTCTTCTGAGCCAGGCAGTTACACTGCGATTCTAAGGGCTGAGAAAACGCGTTTATTTCGGGCTGAAAAACACGTTTTGAAAACTGTGCTGTTCCTGCCCTATAACTTACATGGGGGTGACCAAAGTTGCCAAAACGTGTTTATTTCTGCTGAAAAACACGTTTTGACAATTTCTGATCACTGGGGTTAAGGGCTGACTCAGTGTGCTCTTCTGAGCCAAGCAGTTACACTGTGATTCCAAGTGCTGAAAAAAAGCGTTTATTTCGGGCTGAAAAACACGTTTTGAAAACTGTGCTGTTCCTGCCCTATAACTTACATGGGGGTGACCAAAGTTGCCAAAACGTGTTTATTTCTGCTGAAAAACATGTTTTGACAATTTCTGATCACTGGGGTTAAGGGCTGACTCTGTGTGCTCTTCTGAGCCAAGCAGTTACACTGCGATTCTAAGGGCTGAGAAAACGCGTTTATTTCGGGCTGAAAAACACGTTTTGAAAACTGTGCTGTTCCTGCCCTATAACTTACATGGGGGTGACCAAAGTTGCCAAAACGTGTTTATTTCTGCTGAAAAACAAGTTTTGACAATTTCTGATCACTGGGGTTAAGGGCTGAGTCAGTGTGCTCTTCTGAGCCAGGCAGTTACACTGCGATTCCAAGGGCTGAGAAAAAGCGTTTATTTCGGGCTGAAAAACACGTTTTGAAAACTGTGCTGTTCCAGCCATATAACTTACATGGGGGAGACCAAAGTTGCCAAAACGTGTTTATTTCTGCTGAAAAACACGTTTTGACAATTTCTGATCACTGGGGTTAAGGGCTGACTCAGTGTGCTCTTCGGAGCCAGGCAGTTACACTGCGATTCCAAGGGCTGAGAAAAAGCGTTTATTTCGGGCTGAAAAACACGTTTTGAAAACTGTGCTGTTCCTGCCCTATAACTTACATGGGGGTGACCAAAGTTGCCAAAACGTGTTTATTTCTGCTGAAAAACACGTTTTGACAATTTCTGCACACTGGGGTTAAGGGCTGAGTCAGTGTGCTCTTCTGAGCCAGGCAGTTACACTGCGATTCTAAGGGCTGAGAAAACGCGTTTATTTCGGGCTGAAAAACACGTTTTGAAAACTGTGCTGTTCCTGCCCTATAACTTACATGGGGGTGACCAAAGTTGCCAAAACGTGTTTATTTCTGCTGAAAAACAAGTTTTGACAATTTCTGATCACTGGGGTTAAGGGCTGAGTCAGTGTGCTCTTCTGAGCCAGGCAGTTACACTGCGATTCCAAGGGCTGAGAAAAAGCGTTTATTTCGGCCTGAAAAACACGTTTTGAAAACTGTGCTGTTCCAGCCATATAACTTACATGGGGGAGACCAAAGTTGCCAAAACGTGTTTATTTCTGCTGAAAAACACGTTTTGACAATTTCTGATAACTGGGGTTAAGGGCTGACTCAGTGTGCTCTTCGGAGCCAGGCAGTTACACTGCGATTCCAAGGGCTGAGAAAAAGCGTTTATTTCGGGCTGAAAAACACGTTTTGAAAACTGTGCTGTTCCTGCCCTATAACTTACATGGGGGTGACCAAAGTTGCCAAAACGTGTTTATTTCTGCTGAAAAACACGTTTTGACAATTTCTGCACACTGGGGTTAAGGGCTGAGTCAGTGTGCTCTTCTGAGCCAGGCAGTTACACTGCGATTCCAAGGGCTGAGAAAACGCGTTTATTTCGGGCTGAAAAACACGTTTTGAAAACTGTGTTGTTCCTGCCCTATAACTTACATGGGGGTGACCAAAGTTGCCAAAACGTGTTTATTTCTGCTGAAAAACACGTTTTGACAATTTCTGATCACTGGGGTTAAGGGCTGACTCAGTGTGCTCTTCTGAGCCAAGCAGTTACACTGTGATTCCAAGTGCTGAAAAAAAGCGTTTATTTCGGGCTGAAAAACACGTTTTGAAAACTGTGCTGTTCCTGCCCTATAACTTACATGGGGGTGACCAAAGTTGCCAAAACGTGTTTATTTCTGCTGAAAAACACGTTTTGACAATTTCTGATCACTGGGGTGTAGGGCTGACTCAGTGTGCTCTTCTGAGCCAAGCAGTTACACTGTGATTCCAAGTGCTGAAAAAAAACGTTTATTTCGGGCTGAAAAACACGTTTTGAAAACTGTGCTGTTCCTGCCCTATAACTTACATGGGGGTGACCAAAGTTGCCAAAACGTGTTTATTTCTGCTGAAAAACACGTTTTGACAATTTCTGCACACTGGGGTTAAGGGCTGAGTCAGTGTGCTCTTCTGAGCCAGGCAGTTACACTGCGATTCTAAGGGCTGAGAAAACGCGTTTATTTCGGGCTGAAAAACACGTTTTGAAAACTGTGCTGTTCCTGCCCTATAACTTACATGGGGGTGACCAAAGTTGCCAAAACGTGTTTATTTCTGCTGAAAAACACGTTTTGACAATTTCTGATCACTGGGGTTAAGGGCTGACTCAGTGTGCTCTTCTGAGCCAAGCAGTTACACTGTGATTCCAAGTGCTGAAAAAAAGCGTTTATTTCGGGCTGAAAAACACGTTTTGAAAACTGTGCTGTTCCTGCCCTATAACTTACATGGGGTTGACCAAAGTTGCCAAAACGTGTTTATTTCTGCTGAAAAACACGTTTTGACAATTTCTGCACACTGGGGTTAAGGGCTGAGTCAGTGTGCTCTTCTGAGCCAGGCAGTTACACTGCGATTCCAAGGGCAGAGAAAACGCGTTTATTTCGGGCAGAAAAACACGTTTTGAAAACTGTGTTGTTCCTGCCCTATAACTTACTTGGGGGTGACCAAAGTTGCCAAAACGTGTTTATTTCTGCTGAAAAACACGTTTTGACAATTTCTGATCACTGGGGTTAAGGGCTGACTCAGTGTGCTCTTCTGAGCCAAGCAGTTACACTGTGATTCCAAGTGCTGAAAAAAAGCGTTTATTTCGGGCTGAAAAACACGTTTTGAAAACTGTGCTGTTCCTGCCCTATAACTTACATGGGGTTGACCAAAGTTGCCAAAACGTGGTTATTTCTGCTGAAAAACACGTTTTGACAATTTCTGCACACTGGGGTTAAGGGCTGAGTCAGTGTGCTCTTCTGAGCCAGGCAGTTACACTGCGATTCCAAGGGCTGAGAAAACGCGTTTATTTCAGGCTGAAAAACACGTTTTTAAAACTGTGCTGTTCCTGCCCTATAACTTACATGGGGGTGACCAAAGTTGCCAAAACGTGTTTATTTCTGCTGAAAAACACGTTTTGACAATTTCTGATCACTGGGGTTAAGGGCTGACTCTGTGTGCTCTTCTGAGCCAAGCAGTTACACTGCGATTCTAAGGGCTGAGAAAACGCGTTTATTTCGGGCTGAAAAACACGTTTTGAAAACTGTGCTGTTCCTGCCCTATAACTTACATGGGGGTGACCAAAGTTGCCAAAACGTGTTTATTTCTGCTGAAAAACAAGTTTTGACAATTTCTGAGCACTGGGGTTAAGGGCTGAGTCAGTGTGCTCTTCTGAGCCAGGCAGTTACACTGCGATTCCAAGGGCTGAGAAAAAGCGTTTATTTCGGGCTGAAAAACACGTTTTGAAAACTGTGCTGTTCCAGCCATATAACTTACATGGGGGAGACCAAAGTTGCCAAAACGTGTTTATTTCTGCTGAAAAACACGTTTTGACAATTTCTGATCACTGGGGTTAAGGGCTGACTCAGTGTGCTCTTCTGAGCCAGGCAGTTACACTGCGATTCCAAGGGATGAGAAAAAGCGTTTATTTCGGGCTGAAAAACACGTTTTGAAAACTGTGCTGTTCCTGCCCTATAACTTACATGGGGGTGACCAAAGTTGCCAAAACGTGTTTATTTCTGCTGAAAAACACGTTTTGACAATTTCTGCACACTGGGGTTAAGGGCTGAGTCAGTGTGCTCTTCTGAGCCAGGCAGTTACACTACGATTCTAAGGGCTGAGAAAACGCGTTTATTTCGGGCTGAAAAACACGTTTTGAAAACTGTGCTGTTCCAGCCCTATAACTTACATGGGGGTGACCAAAGTTGCCAAAACGTGTTTATTTCTGCTGAAAAACACGTTTTGACAATTTCTGATCACTGGGGTGTAGGGCTGACTCAGTGTGCTCTTCTGAGCCAAGCAGTTACACTGTGATTCCAAGTGCTGAAAAAAAGCGTTTATTTCGGGCTGAAAAACACGTTTTGAAAACTGTGTTGTTCCTGCCCTATAACTTACATGGGGGTGACCAAAGTTGCCAAAACGTGTTTATTTCTGCTGAAAAACACGTTTTGACAATTTCTGCACACTGGGGTTAAGGGCTGAGTCAGTGTGCTCTTCTGAGCCAGGCAGTTACACTGCGATTCCAAGGGCTGAGAAAACGCGTTTATTTCGGGCAGAAAAACACGTTTTGAAAACTGTGTTGTTCCTGCCCTATAACTTACATGGGGGTGACCAAAGTTGCCAAAACGTGTTTATTTCTGCTTAAAAACAAGTTTTGACAATTTCTGATCACTGGGGTTAAGGGCTGAGTCAGTGTGCTCTTCTGAGCCAGGCAGTTACACTGCGATTCCAAGGGCTGAGAAAAAGCGTTTATTTCGGGTTGAAAAACACGTTTTGAAAACTGTGCTGTTCCAGCCATATAACTTACATGGGGGAGACCAAAGTTGCCAAAACGTGTTTATTTCTGCTGAAAAACACGTTTTGACAATTTCTGATCACTGGGGTTAAGGGCTGACTCAGTCTGCTCTTCGGAGCCAGGCAGTTACACTGCGATTCCAAGGGCTGAGAAAAAGCGTTTATTTCGGGCTGAAAAACACGTTTTGAAAACTGTGCTGTTCCTGCCCTATAACTTACATGGGGGTGACCAAAGTTGCCAAAACGTGTTTATTTCTGCTGAAAAACACGTTTTGACAATTTCTGCACACTGGGGTTAAGGGCTGAGTCAGTGTGCTCTTCTGAGCCAGGCAGTTACACTACGATTCTAAGGGCTGAGAAAACGCGTTTATTTCGGGCTGAAAAACACGTTTTGAAAACTGTGCTGTTCCTGCCCTATAACTTACATGGGGGTGACCAAAGTTGCCAAAACGTGTTTATTTCTGCTGAAAAACACGTTTTGACAATTTCTGATCACTGGGATGTAGGGCTGACTCAGTGTGCTCTTCTGAGCCAAGCAGTTACACTGTGATTCCAAGTGCTGAAAAAAAGCGTTTATTTCGGGCTGAAAAACACGTTTTGAAAACTGTGCTGTTCCTGCCCTATAACTTACATGGGGGTGACCAAAGTTGCCAAAACGTGTTTATTTCTGCTGAAAAACACGTTTTGACAATTTCTGCACACTGGGGTTAAGGGCTGAGTCAGTGTGCTCTTCTGAGCCAGGCAGTTACACTGCGATTCCAAGGGCTGAGAAAACGCGTTTATTTCGGGCAGAAAAACACGTTTTGAAAACTGTGTTGTTCCTGCCCTATAACTTACATGGGGGTGACCAAAGTTGCCAAAACGTGTTTATTTCTGCTGAAAAACACGTTTTGACAATTTCTGATCACTGGGGTTAAGGGCTGACTCAGTGTGCTCTCTTGAGCCAAGCAGTTACACTGTGATTCCAAGTGCTGAAAAAAGCGTTTATTTCGGGCTGAAAAACACGTTTTGAAAACTGTGCTGTTCCTGCCCTATAACTTACATGGGGTTGACCAAAGTTGCCAAAACGTGTTTATTTCTGCTGAAAAACACGTTTTGACAATTTCTGCACACTGGGGTTAAGGGCTGAGTCAGTGTGCTCTTCTGAGCCAGGCAGTTACACTGCGATTCCAAGGGCTGAGAAAACGCGTTTATTTCGGGCTGAAAAACACGTTTTGAAAACTGTGTTGTTCCTGCCCTATAACTTACATGGGGGTGACCAAAGTTGCCAAAACGTGTTTATTTCTGCTGAAAAACACGTTTTGACAATTTCTGATCACTGGGGTTAAGGGCTGACTCAGTGTGCTCTTCTGAGCCAAGCAGTTACACTGTGATTCCAAGTGCTGAAAAAAAGCGTTTATTTCGGGCTGAAAAACACGTTTTGAAAACTGTGCTGTTCCTGCCCTATAACTTACATGGGGGTGACCAAAGTTGCCAAAACGTGTTTATTTCTGCTGAAAAACATGTTTTGACAATTTCTGATCACTGGGGTTAAGGGCTGACTCTGTGTGCTCTTCTGAGCCAAGCAGTTACACTGCGATTCTAAGGGCTGAGAAAACGCGTTTATTTCGGGCTGAAAAACACGTTTTGAAAACTGTGCTGTTCCTGCCCTATAACTTACATGGGGGTGACCAAAGTTGCCAAAACGTGTTTATTTCTGCTGAAAAACAAGTTTTGACAATTTCTGATCACTGGGGTTAAGGGCTGAGTCAGTGTGCTCTTCTGAGCCAGGCAGTTACACTGCGATTCCAAGGGCTGAGAAAAAGCGTTTATTTCGGGCTGAAAAACACGTTTTGAAAACTGTGCTGTTCCAGCCATATAACTTACATGGGGGAGACCAAAGTTGCCAAAACGTGTTTATTTCTGCTGAAAAACACGTTTTGACAATTTCTGATCACTGGGGTTAAGGGCTGACTCAGTGTGCTCTTCGGAGCCAGGCAGTTACACTGCGATTCCAAGGGCTGATAAAAAGCGTTTATTTCGGGCTGAAAAACACGTTTTGAAAACTGTGCTGTTCCTGCCCTATAACTTACATGGGGGTGACCAAAGTTGCCAAAACGTGTTTATTTCTGCTGAAAAACACGTTTTGACAATTTCTGCACACTGGGGTTAAGGGCTGAGTCAGTGTGCTCTTCTGAGCCAGGCAGTTACACTGCGATTCTAAGGGCTGAGAAAACGCGTTTATTTCGGGCTGAAAAACACGTTTTGAAAACTGTGCTGTTCCTGCCCTATAACTTACATGGGGGTGACCAAAGTTGCCAAAACGTGTTTATTTCTGCTGAAAAACACGTTTTGACAATTTCTGATCACTGGGGTTAAGGGCTGACTCAGTGTGCTCTTCTGAGCCAAGCAGTTACACTGTGATTCCAAGTGCTGAAAAAAAGCGTTTATTTCGAGCTGAAAAACACGTTTTGAAAACTGTGCTGTTCCTGCCCTATAACTTACATGGGGTTGACCAAAGTTGCCAAAACGTGTTTATTTCTGCTGAAAAACACGTTTTGACAATTTCTGCACACTGGGGTTAAGGGCTGAGTCAGTGTGCTCTTCTGAGCCAGGCAGTTACACTGCGATTCCAAGGGCTGAGAAAACGCGTTTATTTCGGGCTGAAAAACACGTTTTGAAAACTGTGTTGTTCCTGCCCTATAACTTACATGGGGGTGACCAAAGTTGCCAAAACGTGTTTATTTCTGCTGAAAAACACGTTTTGACAATTTCTGATCACTGGGGTTAAGGGCTGACTCAGTGTGCTCTTCTGAGCCAAGCAGTTACACTGTGATTCCAAGTGCTGAAAAAAAGCGTTTATTTCGGGCTGAAAAACACGTTTTGAAAACTGTGCTGTTCCTGCCCTATAACTTACATGGGGGTGACCAAAGTTGCCAAAACGTGTTTATTTCTGCTGAAAAAGACGTTTTGACAATTTCTGATCACTGGGGTGTAGGGCTGACTCAGTGTGCTCTTCTGAGCCAAGCAGTTACACTGTGATTCCAAGTGCTGAAAAAAAGCGTTTATTTCGGGCTGAAAAACACGTTTTGAAAACTGTGCTGTTCCTGCCCTATAACTTACATGGGGGTGACCAAAGTTGCCAAAACGTGTTTATTTCTGCTGAAAAACACGTTTTGACAATTTCTGCACACTGGGGTTAAGGGCTGAGTCAGTGTGCTCTTCTGAGCCAGGCAGTTACACTGCGATTCTAAGGGCTGAGAAAACGCGTTTATTTCGGGCTGAAAAACACGTTTTGAAAACTGTGCTGTTCCTGCCCTATAACTTACATGGGGGTGACCAAAGTTGCCAAAACGTGTTTATTTCTGCTGAAAAACACGTTTTGACAATTTCTGATCACTGGGGTTAAGGGCTGACTCAGTGTGCTCTTCTGAGCCAAGCAGTTACACTGTGATTCCAAGTGCTGAAAAAAAGCGTTTATTTCGGGCTGAAAAACACGTTTTGAAAACTGTGCTGTTCCTGCCCTATAACTTACATGGGGTTGACCAAAGTTGCCAAAACGTGTTTATTTCTGCTGAAAAACACGTTTTGACAATTTCTGCACACTGGGGTTAAGGGCTGAGTCAGTGTGCTCTTCTGAGCCAGGCAGTTACACTGCGATTCCAAGGGCTGAGAAAACGCGTTTATTTCGGGCAGAAAAACACGTTTTGAAAACTGTGTTGTTCCTGCCCTATAACTTACATGGGGGTGACCAAAGTTGCCAAAACGTGTTTATTTCTGCTGAAAAACACGTTTTGACAATTTCTGATCACTGGGGTTAAGGGCTGACTCAGTGTGCTCTTCTGAGCCAAGCAGTTACACTGTGATTCCAAGTGCTGAAAAAAAGCGTTTATTTCGGGCTGAAAAACACGTTTTGAAAACTGTGCTGTTCCTGCCCTATAACTTACATGGGGGTGACCAAAGTTGCCAAAACGTGTTTATTTCTGCTGAAAAACATGTTTTGACAATTTCTGATCACTGGGGTTAAGGGCTGACTCTGTGTGCTCTTCTGAGCCAGGCAGTTACACTGCGATTCCAAGGGCTGAGAAAAAGCGTTTATTTCGGGCTGAAAAACACGTTTTGAAAACTGTGCTGTTCCAGCCATATAACTTACATGGGGGAGACCAAAGTTGCCAAAACGTGTTTATTTCTGCTGAAAAACACGTTTTGACAATTTCTGATCACTGGGGTTAAGGGCTGACTCAGTGTGCTCTTCGGAGCCAGGCAGTTACACTGCGATTCCAAGGGCTGAGAAAAAGCGTTTATTTCGGGCTGAAAAACACGTTTTGAAAACTGTGCTGTTCCTGCCCTATAACTTACATGGGGGTGACCAAAGTTGCCAAAACGTGTTTATTTCTGCTGAAAAACACGTTTTGACAATTTCTGCACACTGGGGTTAAGGGCTGAGTCAGTGTGCTCTTCTGAGCCAGGCAGTTACACTGCGATTCTAAGGGCTGAGAAAACGCGTTTATTTCGGGCTGAAAAACACGTTTTGAAAACTGTGTTGTTCCTGCCCTATAACTTACATGGGGGTGACCAAAGTTGCCAAAACGTGTTTATTTCTGCTGAAAAACACGTTTTGACAATTTCTGATCACTGGGGTTAAGGGCTGACTCAGTGTGCTCTTCTGAGCCAAGCAGTTACACTGTGATTCCAAGTGCTGAAAAAAAGCGTTTATTTCGGGCTGAAAAACACGTTTTGAAAACTGTGCTGTTCCTGCCCTATAACTTACATGGGGGTGACCAAAGTTGCCAAAACGTGTTTATTTCTGCTGAAAAACACGTTTTGACAATTTCTGATCACTGGGGTGTAGGGCTGACTCAGTGTGCTCTTCTGAGCCAAGCAGTTACACTGTGATTCCAAGTGCTGAAAAAAAGCGTTTATTTCGGGCTGAAAAACACGTTTTGAAAACTGTGCTGTTCCTGCCCTATAACTTACATGGGGGTGACCAAAGTTGCCAAAACGTGTTTATTTCTGCTGAAAAACACGTTTTGACAATTTCTGCACACTGGGGTTAAGGGCTGAGTCAGTGTGCTCTTCTGAGCCAGGCAGTTACACTGCGATTCTAAGGGCTGAGAAAACGCGTTTATTTCGGGCTGAAAAACACGTTTTGAAAACTGTGCTGTTCCTGCCCTATAACTTACATGGGGGTGACCAAAGTTGCCAAAACGTGTTTATTTCTGCTGAAAAACACGTTTTGACAATTTCTGATCACTGGGGTTAAGGGCTGACTCAGTGTGCTCTTCTGAGCCAAGCAGTTACACTGTGATTCCAAGTGCTGAAAAAAAGCGTTTATTTCGGGCTGAAAAACACGTTTTGAAAACTGTGCTGTTCCTGCCCTATAACTTACATGGGGTTGACCAAAGTTGCCAAAACGTGTTTATTTCTGCTGAAAAACACGTTTTGACAATTTCTGCACACTGGGGTTAAGGGCTGAGTCAGTGTGCTCTTCTGAGCCAGGCAGTTACACTGCGATTCCAAGGGCTGAGAAAACGCGTTTATTTCGGGCAGAAAAACACGTTTTGAAAACTGTGTTGTTCCTGCCCTATAACTTACATGGGGGTGACCAAAGTTGCCAAAACGTGTTTATTTCTGCTGAAAAACACGTTTTGACAATTTCTGATCACTGGGGTTAAGGGCTGACTCAGTGTGCTCTTCTGAGCCAAGCAGTTACACTGTGATTCCAAGTGCTGAAAAAAAGCGTTTATTTCGGGCTGAAAAACACGTTTTGAAAACTGTGCTGTTCCTGCCCTATAACTTACATGGGGGTGACCAAAGTTGCCAAAACGTGTTTATTTCTGCTGAAAAACATGTTTTGACAATTTCTGATCACTGGGGTTAAGGGCTGACTCTGTGTGCTCTTCTGAGCCAAGCAGTTACACTGCGATTCTAAGGGCTGAGAAAACGCGTTTATTTCGGGCTGAAAAACACGTTTTGAAAACTGTGCTGTTCCTGCCCTATAACTTACATGGGGGTGACCAAAGTTGCCAAAACGTGTTTATTTCTGCTGAAAAACATGTTTTGACAATTTCTGATCACTGGGGTTAAGGGCTGACTCTGTGTGCTCTTCTGAGCCAGGCAGTTACACTACGATTCTAAGGGCTGAGAAAACGCGTTTATTTCGGGCTGAAAAACACGTTTTGAAAACTGTGCTGTTCCTGCCCTATAACTTACATGGGGGTGACCAAAGTTGCCAAAACGTGTTTATTTCTGCTGAAAAACACGTTTTGACAATTTCTGATCACTGGGGAGTAGGGCTGACTCAGTGTGCTCTTCTGAGCCAAGCAGTTACACTGTGATTCCAAGTGCTGAAAAAAAGCGTTTATTTCGGGCTGAAAAACACGTTTTGAAAACTGTGCTGTTCCTGCCCTATAACTTACATGGGGTTGACCAAAGTTGCCAAAACGTGTTTATTTCTGCTGAAAAACACGTTTTGACAATTTCTGCACACTGGGGTTAAGGGCTGAGTCAGTGTGCTCTTCTGAGCCAGGCAGTTACACTGCGATTCCAAGGGCTGAGAAAACGCGTTTATTTCGGGCTGAAAAACACGTTTTGAAAACTGTGTTGTTCCTGCCCTATAACTTACATGGGGGTGACCAAAGTTGCCAAAACGTGTTTATTTCTGCTGAAAAACACGTTTTGACAATTTCTGATCACTGGGGTTAAGGGCTGACTCAGTGTGCTCTTCTGAGCCAAGCAGTTACACTGTGATTCCAAGTGCTGAAAAAAAGCGTTTATTTCGGGCTGAAAAACACGTTTTGAAAACTGTGCTGTTCCTGCCCTATAACTTACATGGGGGTGACCAAAGTTGCCAAAACGTGTTTATTTCTGCTGAAAAACACGTTTTGACAATTTCTGCACACTGGGGTTAAGGGCTGAGTCAGTGTGCTCTTCTGAGCCAGGCAGTTACACTGCGATTCCAAGGGCTGAGAAAACGCGTTTATTTCGGGCAGAAAAACACGTTTTGAAAACTGTGTTGTTCCTGCCCTATAACTTACATGGGGGTGACCAAAGTTGCCAAAACGTGTTTATTTCTGCTGAAAAACACGTTTTGACAATTTCTGATCACTGGGGTTAAGGGCTGACTCAGTGTGCTCTCTTGAGCCAAGCAGTTACACTGTGATTCCAAGTGCTGAAAAAAGCGTTTATTTCGGGCTGAAAAACACGTTTTGAAAACTGTGCTGTTCCTGCCCTATAACTTACATGGGGTTGACCAAAGTTGCCAAAACGTGTTTATTTCTGCTGAAAAACACGTTTTGACAATTTCTGCACACTGGGGTTAAGGGCTGAGTCAGTGTGCTCTTCTGAGCCAGGCAGTTACACTGCGATTCCAAGGGCTGAGAAAACGCGTTTATTTCGGGCTGAAAAACACGTTTTGAAAACTGTGTTGTTCCTGCCCTATAACTTACATGGGGGTGACCAAAGTTGCCAAAACGTGTTTATTTCTGCTGAAAAACACGTTTTGACAATTTCTGATCACTGGGGTTAAGGGCTGACTCAGTGTGCTCTTCTGAGCCAAGCAGTTACACTGTGATTCCAAGTGCTGAAAAAAAGCGTTTATTTCGGGCTGAAAAACACGTTTTGAAAACTGTGCTGTTCCTGCCCTATAACTTACATGGGGGTGACCAAAGTTGCCAAAACGTGTTTATTTCTGCTGAAAAACATGTTTTGACAATTTCTGATCACTGGGGTTAAGGGCTGACTCTGTGTGCTCTTCTGAGCCAAGCAGTTACACTGCGATTCTAAGGGCTGAGAAAACGCGTTTATTTCGGGCTGAAAAACACGTTTTGAAAACTGTGCTGTTCCTGCCCTATAACTTACATGGGGGTGACCAAAGTTGCCAAAACGTGTTTATTTCTGCTGAAAAACAAGTTTTGACAATTTCTGATCACTGGGGTTAAGGGCTGAGTCAGTGTGCTCTTCTGAGCCAGGCAGTTACACTGCGATTCCAAGGGCTGAGAAAAAGCGTTTATTTCGGGCTGAAAAACACGTTTTGAAAACTGTGCTGTTCCAGCCATATAACTTACATGGGGGAGACCAAAGTTGCCAAAACGTGTTTATTTCTGCTGAAAAACACGTTTTGACAATTTCTGATCACTGGGGTTAAGGGCTGACTCAGTGTGCTCTTCGGAGCCAGGCAGTTACACTGCGATTCCAAGGGCTGATAAAAAGCGTTTATTTCGGGCTGAAAAACACGTTTTGAAAACTGTGCTGTTCCTGCCCTATAACTTACATGGGGGTGACCAAAGTTGCCAAAACGTGTTTATTTCTGCTGAAAAACACGTTTTGACAATTTCTGCACACTGGGGTTAAGGGCTGAGTCAGTGTGCTCTTCTGAGCCAGGCAGTTACACTGCGATTCTAAGGGCTGAGAAAACGCGTTTATTTCGGGCTGAAAAACACGTTTTGAAAACTGTGCTGTTCCTGCCCTATAACTTACATGGGGGTGACCAAAGTTGCCAAAACGTGTTTATTTCTGCTGAAAAACACGTTTTGACAATTTCTGATCACTGGGGTTAAGGGCTGACTCAGTGTGCTCTTCTGAGCCAAGCAGTTACACTGTGATTCCAAGTGCTGAAAAAAAGCGTTTATTTCGAGCTGAAAAACACGTTTTGAAAACTGTGCTGTTCCTGCCCTATAACTTACATGGGGTTGACCAAAGTTGCCAAAACGTGTTTATTTCTGCTGAAAAACACGTTTTGACAATTTCTGCACACTGGGGTTAAGGGCTGAGTCAGTGTGCTCTTCTGAGCCAGGCAGTTACACTGCGATTCCAAGGGCTGAGAAAACGCGTTTATTTCGGGCTGAAAAACACGTTTTGAAAACTGTGTTGTTCCTGCCCTATAACTTACATGGGGGTGACCAAAGTTGCCAAAACGTGTTTATTTCTGCTGAAAAACACGTTTTGACAATTTCTGATCACTGGGGTTAAGGGCTGACTCAGTGTGCTCTTCTGAGCCAAGCAGTTACACTGTGATTCCAAGTGCTGAAAAAAAGCGTTTATTTCGGGCTGAAAAACACGTTTTGAAAACTGTGCTGTTCCTGCCCTATAACTTACATGGGGGTGACCAAAGTTGCCAAAACGTGTTTATTTCTGCTGAAAAAGACGTTTTGACAATTTCTGATCACTGGGGTGTAGGGCTGACTCAGTGTGCTCTTCTGAGCCAAGCAGTTACACTGTGATTCCAAGTGCTGAAAAAAAGCGTTTATTTCGGGCTGAAAAACACGTTTTGAAAACTGTGCTGTTCCTGCCCTATAACTTACATGGGGGTGACCAAAGTTGCCAAAACGTGTTTATTTCTGCTGAAAAACACGTTTTGACAATTTCTGCACACTGGGGTTAAGGGCTGAGTCAGTGTGCTCTTCTGAGCCAGGCAGTTACACTGCGATTCTAAGGGCTGAGAAAACGCGTTTATTTCGGGCTGAAAAACACGTTTTGAAAACTGTGCTGTTCCTGCCCTATAACTTACATGGGGGTGACCAAAGTTGCCAAAACGTGTTTATTTCTGCTGAAAAACACGTTTTGACAATTTCTGATCACTGGGGTTAAGGGCTGACTCAGTGTGCTCTTCTGAGCCAAGCAGTTACACTGTGATTCCAAGTGCTGAAAAAAAGCGTTTATTTCGGGCTGAAAAACACGTTTTGAAAACTGTGCTGTTCCTGCCCTATAACTTACATGGGGTTGACCAAAGTTGCCAAAACGTGTTTATTTCTGCTGAAAAACACGTTTTGACAATTTCTGCACACTGGGGTTAAGGGCTGAGTCAGTGTGCTCTTCTGAGCCAGGCAGTTACACTGCGATTCCAAGGGCTGAGAAAACGCGTTTATTTCGGGCAGAAAAACACGTTTTGAAAACTGTGTTGTTCCTGCCCTATAACTTACATGGGGGTGACCAAAGTTGCCAAAACGTGTTTATTTCTGCTGAAAAACACGTTTTGACAATTTCTGATCACTGGGGTTAAGGGCTGACTCAGTGTGCTCTTCTGAGCCAAGCAGTTACACTGTGATTCCAAGTGCTGAAAAAAAGCGTTTATTTCGGGCTGAAAAACACGTTTTGAAAACTGTGCTGTTCCTGCCCTATAACTTACATGGGGGTGACCAAAGTTGCCAAAACGTGTTTATTTCTGCTGAAAAACATGTTTTGACAATTTCTGATCACTGGGGTTAAGGGCTGACTCTGTGTGCTCTTCTGAGCCAGGCAGTTACACTGCGATTCCAAGGGCTGAGAAAAAGCGTTTATTTCGGGCTGAAAAACACGTTTTGAAAACTGTGCTGTTCCAGCCATATAACTTACATGGGGGAGACCAAAGTTGCCAAAACGTGTTTATTTCTGCTGAAAAACACGTTTTGACAATTTCTGATCACTGGGGTTAAGGGCTGACTCAGTGTGCTCTTCGGAGCCAGGCAGTTACACTGCGATTCCAAGGGCTGAGAAAAAGCGTTTATTTCGGGCTGAAAAACACGTTTTGAAAACTGTGCTGTTCCTGCCCTATAACTTACATGGGGGTGACCAAAGTTGCCAAAACGTGTTTATTTCTGCTGAAAAACACGTTTTGACAATTTCTGCACACTGGGGTTAAGGGCTGAGTCAGTGTGCTCTTCTGAGCCAGGCAGTTACACTGCGATTCTAAGGGCTGAGAAAACGCGTTTATTTCGGGCTGAAAAACACGTTTTGAAAACTGTGTTGTTCCTGCCCTATAACTTACATGGGGGTGACCAAAGTTGCCAAAACGTGTTTATTTCTGCTGAAAAACACGTTTTGACAATTTCTGATCACTGGGGTTAAGGGCTGACTCAGTGTGCTCTTCTGAGCCAAGCAGTTACACTGTGATTCCAAGTGCTGAAAAAAAGCGTTTATTTCGGGCTGAAAAACACGTTTTGAAAACTGTGCTGTTCCTGCCCTATAACTTACATGGGGGTGACCAAAGTTGCCAAAACGTGTTTATTTCTGCTGAAAAACACGTTTTGACAATTTCTGATCACTGGGGTGTAGGGCTGACTCAGTGTGCTCTTCTGAGCCAAGCAGTTACACTGTGATTCCAAGTGCTGAAAAAAAGCGTTTATTTCGGGCTGAAAAACACGTTTTGAAAACTGTGCTGTTCCTGCCCTATAACTTACATGGGGGTGACCAAAGTTGCCAAAACGTGTTTATTTCTGCTGAAAAACACGTTTTGACAATTTCTGCACACTGGGGTTAAGGGCTGAGTCAGTGTGCTCTTCTGAGCCAGGCAGTTACACTGCGATTCTAAGGGCTGAGAAAACGCGTTTATTTCGGGCTGAAAAACACGTTTTGAAAACTGTGCTGTTCCTGCCCTATAACTTACATGGGGGTGACCAAAGTTGCCAAAACGTGTTTATTTCTGCTGAAAAACACGTTTTGACAATTTCTGATCACTGGGGTTAAGGGCTGACTCAGTGTGCTCTTCTGAGCCAAGCAGTTACACTGTGATTCCAAGTGCTGAAAAAAAGCGTTTATTTCGGGCTGAAAAACACGTTTTGAAAACTGTGCTGTTCCTGCCCTATAACTTACATGGGGTTGACCAAAGTTGCCAAAACGTGTTTATTTCTGCTGAAAAACACGTTTTGACAATTTCTGCACACTGGGGTTAAGGGCTGAGTCAGTGTGCTCTTCTGAGCCAGGCAGTTACACTGCGATTCCAAGGGCTGAGAAAACGCGTTTATTTCGGGCAGAAAAACACGTTTTGAAAACTGTGTTGTTCCTGCCCTATAACTTACATGGGGGTGACCAAAGTTGCCAAAACGTGTTTATTTCTGCTGAAAAACACGTTTTGACAATTTCTGATCACTGGGGTTAAGGGCTGACTCAGTGTGCTCTTCTGAGCCAAGCAGTTACACTGTGATTCCAAGTGCTGAAAAAAAGCGTTTATTTCGGGCTGAAAAACACGTTTTGAAAACTGTGCTGTTCCTGCCCTATAACTTACATGGGGGTGACCAAAGTTGCCAAAACGTGTTTATTTCTGCTGAAAAACATGTTTTGACAATTTCTGATCACTGGGGTTAAGGGCTGACTCTGTGTGCTCTTCTGAGCCAAGCAGTTACACTGCGATTCTAAGGGCTGAGAAAACGCGTTTATTTCGGGCTGAAAAACACGTTTTGAAAACTGTGCTGTTCCTGCCCTATAACTTACATGGGGGTGACCAAAGTTGCCAAAACGTGTTTATTTCTGCTGAAAAACATGTTTTGACAATTTCTGATCACTGGGGTTAAGGGCTGACTCTGTGTGCTCTTCTGAGCCAGGCAGTTACACTACGATTCTAAGGGCTGAGAAAACGCGTTTATTTCGGGCTGAAAAACACGTTTTGAAAACTGTGCTGTTCCTGCCCTATAACTTACATGGGGGTGACCAAAGTTGCCAAAACGTGTTTATTTCTGCTGAAAAACACGTTTTGACAATTTCTGATCACTGGGGAGTAGGGCTGACTCAGTGTGCTCTTCTGAGCCAAGCAGTTACACTGTGATTCCAAGTGCTGAAAAAAAGCGTTTATTTCGGGCTGAAAAACACGTTTTGAAAACTGTGCTGTTCCTGCCCTATAACTTACATGGGGTTGACCAAAGTTGCCAAAACGTGTTTATTTCTGCTGAAAAACACGTTTTGACAATTTCTGCACACTGGGGTTAAGGGCTGAGTCAGTGTGCTCTTCTGAGCCAGGCAGTTACACTGCGATTCCAAGGGCTGAGAAAACGCGTTTATTTCGGGCTGAAAAACACGTTTTGAAAACTGTGTTGTTCCTGCCCTATAACTTACATGGGGGTGACCAAAGTTGCCAAAACGTGTTTATTTCTGCTGAAAAACACGTTTTGACAATTTCTGATCACTGGGGTTAAGGGCTGACTCAGTGTGCTCTTCTGAGCCAAGCAGTTACACTGTGATTCCAAGTGCTGAAAAAAAGCGTTTATTTCGGGCTGAAAAACAAGTTTTGAAAACTGTGCTGTTCCTGCCCTATAACTTACATGGGGGTGACCAAAGTTGCCAAAACGTGTTTATTTCTGCTGAAAAACATGTTTTGACAATTTCTGATCACTGGGGTTAAGGGCTGACTCTGTGTGCTCTTCTGAGCCAAGCAGTTACACTGCGATTCTAAGGGCTGAGAAAACGCGTTTATTTCGGGCTGAAAAACACGTTTTGAAAACTGTGCTGTTCCTGCCCTATAACTTACATGGGGGTGACCAAAGTTGCCAAAACGTGTTTATTTCTGCTGAAAAACATGTTTTGACAATTTCTGATCACTGGGGTTAAGGGCTGACTCTGTGTGCTCTTCTGAGCCAAGCAGTTACACTGCGATTCTAAGGGCTGAGAAAACGCGTTTATTTCGGGCTGAAAAACACGTTTTGAAAACTGTGCTGTTCCTGCCCTATAACTTACATGGGGGTGACCAAAGTTGCCAAAACGTGTTTATTTCTGCTGAAAAACAAGTTTTGACAATTTCTGATCACTGGGGTTAAGGGCTGAGTCAGTGTGCTCTTCTGAGCGAGGCAGTTACACTGCGATTCCAAGGGCTGAGAAAAAGCGTTTATTTCGGGCTGAAAAACACGTTTTGAAAACTGTGCTGTTCCAGCCATATAACTTACATGGGGGAGACCAAAGTTGCCAAAACGTGTTTATTTCTGCTGAAAAACACGTTTTGACAATTTCTGATCACTGGGGTTAAGGGCTGACTCAGTGTGCTCTTCGGAGCCAGGCAGTTACACTGCGATTCCAAGGGCTGAGAAAAAGCGTTTATTTCGGGCTGAAAAACACGTTTTGAAAACTGTGCTGTTCCTGCCCTATAACTTACATGGGGGTGACCAAAGTTGCCAAAACGTGTTTATTTCTGCTGAAAAACACGTTTTGACAATTTCTGCACACTGGGGTTAAGGGCTGAGTCAGTGTGCTCTTCTGAGCCAGGCAGTTACACTGCGATTCTAAGGGCTGAGAAAACGCGTTTATTTCGGGCTGAAAAACACGTTTTGAAAACTGTGCTGTTCCTGCCCTATAACTTACATGGGGGTGACCAAAGTTGCCAAAACGTGTTTATTTCTGCTGAAAAACAAGTTTTGACAATTTCTGATCACTGGGGTTAAGGGCTGAGTCAGTGTGCTCTTCTGAGCCAGGCAGTTACACTGCGATTCCAAGGGCTGAGAAAAAGCGTTTATTTCGGGCTGAAAAACACGTTTTGAAAACTGTGCTGTTCCAGCCATATAACTTACATGGGGGAGACCAAAGTTGCCAAAACGTGTTTATTTCTGCTGAAAAACACGTTTTGACAATTTCTGATAACTGGGGTTAAGGGCTGACTCAGTGTGCTCTTCGGAGCCAGGCAGTTACACTGCGATTCCAAGGGCTGAGAAAAAGCGTTTATTTCGGGCTGAAAAACACGTTTTGAAAACTGTGCTGTTCCTGCCCTATAACTTACATGGGGGTGACCAAAGTTGCCAAAACGTGTTTATTTCTGCTGAAAAACACGTTTTGACAATTTCTGCACACTGGGGTTAAGGGCTGAGTCAGTGTGCTCTTCTGAGCCAGGCAGTTACACTGCGATTCTAAGGGCTGAGAAAACGCGTTTATTTCGGGCTGAAAAACACGTTTTGAAAACTGTGCTGTTCCTGCCCTATAACTTACATGGGGGTGACCAAAGTTGCCAAAACGTGTTTATTTCTGCTGAAAAACACGTTTTGACAATTTCTGATCACTGGGGTTAAGGGCTGACTCAGTGTGCTTCTCTGAGCCAAGCAGTTACACTGTTATTCCAAGTGCTGATGAAAAGCGTTTATTTCGGGCTGAAAAACACGTTTTGAAAACTGTGCTGTTCCTGCCCTATAACTTACATGGGGTTGACCAAAGTTGCCAAAACGTGTTTATTTCTGCTGAAAAACACGTTTTGACAATTTCTGCACACTGGGGTTAAGGGCTGAGTCAGTGTGCTCTTCTGAGCCAGGCAGTTACACTGCGATTCCAAGGGCTGAGAAAACGCGTTTATTTCGGGCTGAAAAACACGTTTTGAAAACTGTGTTGTTCCTGCCCTATAACTTACATGGGGGTGACCAAAGTTGCCAAAACGTGTTTATTTCTGCTGAAAAACACGTTTTGACAATTTCTGATCACTGGGGTTAAGGGCTGACTCAGTGTGCTCTTCTGAGCCAAGCAGTTACACTGTGATTCCAAGTGCTGAAAAAAAGCGTTTATTTCGGGCTGAAAAACACGTTTTGAAAACTGTGCTGTTCCTGCCCTATAACTTACATGGGGGTGACCAAAGTTGCCAAAACGTGTTTATTTCTGCTGAAAAAGACGTTTTGACAATTTCTGATCACTGGGGTGTAGGGCTGACTCAGTGTGCTCTTCTGAGCCAAGCAGTTACACTGTGATTCCAAGTGCTGAAAAAAAGCGTTTATTTCGGGCTGAAAAATACGTTTTGAAAACTGTGCTGTTCCTGCCCTATAACTTACATGGGGGTGACCAAAGTTGCCAAAACGTGTTTATTTCTGCTGAAAAACACGTTTTGACAATTTCTGCACACTGGGGTTAAGGGCTGAGTCAGTGTGCTCTTCTGAGCCAGGCAGTTACACTGCGATTCTAAGGGCTGAGAAAACGCGTTTATTTCGGGCTGAAAAACACGTTTTGAAAACTGTGCTGTTCCTGCCCTATAACTTACATGGGGGTGACCAAAGTTGCCAAAACGTGTTTATTTCTGCTGAAAAACACGTTTTGACAATTTCTGATCACTGGGGTTAAGGGCTGACTCAGTGTGCTCTTCTGAGCCAAGCAGTTACACTGTGATTCCAAGTGCTGAAAAAAAGCGTTTATTTCGGGCTGAAAAACACGTTTTGAAAACTGTGCTGTTCCTGCCCTATAACTTACATGGGGTTGACCAAAGTTGCCAAAACGTGTTTATTTCTGCTGAAAAACACGTTTTGACAATTTCTGCACACTGGGGTTAAGGGCTGAGTCAGTGTGCTCTTCTGAGCCAGGCAGTTACACTGCGATTCCAAGGGCTGAGAAAACGCGTTTATTTCGGGCAGAAAAACACGTTTTGAAAACTGTGTTGTTCCTGCCCTATAACTTACTTGGGGGTGACCAAAGTTGCCAAAACGTGTTTATTTCTGCTGAAAAACACGTTTTGACAATTTCTGATCACTGGGGTTAAGGGCTGACTCAGTGTGCTCTTCTGAGCCAAGCAGTTACACTGTGATTCCAAGTGCTGAAAAAAAGCGTTTATTTCGGGCTGAAAAACACGTTTTGAAAACTGTGCTGTTCCGGCCCTATAACTTACATGGGGTTGACCAAAGTTGCCAAAACGTGTTTATTTCTGCTGAAAAACACGTTTTGACAATTTCTGCACACTGGGGTTAAGGGCTGAGTCAGTGTGCTCTTCTGAGCCAGGCAGTTACACTGCGATTCCAAGGGCTGAGAAAACGCGTTTATTTCAGGCTGAAAAACACGTTTTTAAAACTGTGCTGTTCCTGCCCTATAACTTACATGGGGGTGACCAAAGTTGCCAAAACGTGTTTATTTCTGCTGAAAAACACGTTTTGACAATTTCTGATCACTGGGGTTAAGGGCTGACTCTGTGTGCTCTTCTGAGCCAAGCAGTTACACTGCGATTCTAAGGGCTGAGAAAACGCGTTTATTTCGGGCTGAAAAACACGTTTTGAAAACTGTGCTGTTCCTGCCCTATAACTTACATGGGGGTGACCAAAGTTGCCAAAACGTGTTTATTTCTGCTGAAAAACAAGTTTTGACAATTTCTGAGCACTGGGGTTAAGGGCTGAGTCAGTGTGCTCTTCTGAGCCAGGCAGTTACACTGCGATTCCAAGGGCTGAGAAAAAGCGTTTATTTCGGGCTGAAAAACACGTTTTGAAAACTGTGCTGTTCCAGCCATATAACTTACATGGGGGAGACCAAAGTTGCCAAAACGTGTTTATTTCTGCTGAAAAACACGTTTTGACAATTTCTGATCACTGGGGTTAAGGGCTGACTCAGTGTGCTCTTCTGAGCCAGGCAGTTACACTGCGATTCCAAGGGATGAGAAAAAGCGTTTATTTCGGGCTGAAAAACACGTTTTGAAAACTGTGCTGTTCCTGCCCTATAACTTACATGGGGGTGACCAAAGTTGCCAAAACGTGTTTATTTCTGCTGAAAAACACGTTTTGACAATTTCTGCACACTGGGGTTAAGGGCTGAGTCAGTGTGCTCTTCTGAGCCAGGCAGTTACACTACGATTCTAAGGGCTGAGAAAACGCGTTTATTTCGGGCTGAAAAACACGTTTTGAAAACTGTGCTGTTCCTGCCCTATAACTTACATGGGGGTGACCAAAGTTGCCAAAACGTGTTTATTTCTGCTGAAAAACACGTTTTGACAATTTCTGATCACTGGGGTGTAGGGCTGACTCAGTGTGCTCTTCTGAGCCAAGCAGTTACACTGTGATTCCAAGTGCTGAAAAAAAGCGTTTATTTCGGGCTGAAAAACACGTTTTGAAAACTGTGCTGTTCCTGCCCTATAACTTACATGGGGGTGACCAAAGTTGCCAAAACGTGTTTATTTCTGCTGAAAAACACGTTTTGACAATTTCTGCACACTGGGGTTAAGGGCTGAGTCAGTGTGCTCTTCTGAGCCAGGCAGTTACACTGCGATTCTAAGGGCTGAGAAAACGCGTTTATTTCGGACTGAAAAACACGTTTTGAAAACTGTGCTGTTCCTGCCCTATAACTTACATGGGGGTGACCAAAGTTGCCAAAACGTGTTTATTTCTGCTGAAAAACACGTTTTGACAATTTCTGATCACTGGGGTTAAGGGCTGACTCAGTGTGCTCTTCTGAGCCAAGCAGTTACACTGTGATTCCAAGTGCTGAAAAAAAGCGTTTATTTCGGGCTGAAAAACACGTTTTGAAAACTGTGCTGTTCCTGCCCTATAACTTACATGGGGTTGACCAAAGTTGCCAAAACGTGTTTATTTCTGCTGAAAAACACGTTTTGACAATTTCTGCACACTGGGGTTAAGGGCTGAGTCAGTGTGCTCTTCTGAGCCAGGCAGTTACACTGCGATTCCAAGGGCTGAGAAAACGCGTTTATTTCGGGCAGAAAAACACGTTTTGAAAACTGTGTTGTTCCTGCCCTATAACTTACATGGGGGTGACCAAAGTTGCCAAAACGTGTTTATTTCTGCTGAAAAACACGTTTTGACAATTTCTGATCACTGGGGTTAAGGGCTGACTCAGTGTGCTCTTCTGAGCCAAGCAGTTACACTGTGATTCCAAGTGCTGAAAAAAAGCGTTTATTTCGGGCTGAAAAACACGTTTTGAAAACTGTGCTGTTCCTGCCCTATAACTTACATGGGGGTGACCAAAGTTGCCAAAACGTGTTTATTTCTGCTGAAAAACATGTTTTGACAATTTCTGATCACTGGGGTTAAGGGCTGACTCTGTGTGCTCTTCTGAGCCAAGCAGTTACACTGCGATTCTAAGGGCTGAGAAAACGCGTTTATTTCGGGCTGAAAAACACGTTTTGAAAACTGTGCTGTTCCTGCCCTATAACTTACATGGGGGTGACCAAAGTTGCCAAAACGTGTTTATTTCTGCTGAAAAACATGTTTTGACAATTTCTGATCACTGGGGTTAAGGGCTGACTCTGTGTGCTCTTCTGAGCCAGGCAGTTACACTACGATTCTAAGGGCTGAGAAAACGCGTTTATTTCGGGCTGAAAAACACGTTTTGAAAACTGTGCTGTTCCTGCCCTATAACTTACATGGGGGTGACCAAAGTTGCCAAAACGTGTTTATTTCTGCTGAAAAACACGTTTTGACAATTTCTGATCACTGGGGAGTAGGGCTGACTCAGTGTGCTCTTCTGAGCCAAGCAGTTACACTGTGATTCCAAGTGCTGAAAAAAAGCGTTTATTTCGGGCTGAAAAACACGTTTTGAAAACTGTGCTGTTCCTGCCCTATAACTTACATGGGGTTGACCAAAGTTGCCAAAACGTGTTTATTTCTGCTGAAAAACACGTTTTGACAATTTCTGCACACTGGGGTTAAGGGCTGAGTCAGTGTGCTCTTCTGAGCCAGGCAGTTACACTGCGATTCCAAGGGCTGAGAAAACGCGTTTATTTCGGGCTGAAAAACACGTTTTGAAAACTGTGTTGTTCCTGCCCTATAACTTACATGGGGGTGACCAAAGTTGCCAAAACGTGTTTATTTCTGCTGAAAAACACGTTTTGACAATTTCTGATCACTGGGGTTAAGGGCTGACTCAGTGTGCTCTTCTGAGCCAAGCAGTTACACTGTGATTCCAAGTGCTGAAAAAAAGCGTTTATTTCGGGCTGAAAAACAAGTTTTGAAAACTGTGCTGTTCCTGCCCTATAACTTACATGGGGGTGACCAAAGTTGCCAAAACGTGTTTATTTCTGCTGAAAAACATGTTTTGACAATTTCTGATCACTGGGGTTAAGGGCTGACTCTGTGTGCTCTTCTGAGCCAAGCAGTTACACTGCGATTCTAAGGGCTGAGAAAACGCGTTTATTTCGGGCTGAAAAACACGTTTTGAAAACTGTGCTGTTCCTGCCCTATAACTTACATGGGGGTGACCAAAGTTGCCAAAACGTGTTTATTTCTGCTGAAAAACATGTTTTGACAATTTCTGATCACTGGGGTTAAGGGCTGACTCTGTGTGCTCTTCTGAGCCAAGCAGTTACACTGCGATTCTAAGGGCTGAGAAAACGCGTTTATTTCGGGCTGAAAAACACGTTTTGAAAACTGTGCTGTTCCTGCCCTATAACTTACATGGGGGTGACCAAAGTTGCCAAAACGTGTTTATTTCTGCTGAAAAACAAGTTTTGACAATTTCTGATCACTGGGGTTAAGGGCTGAGTCAGTGTGCTCTTCTGAGCGAGGCAGTTACACTGCGATTCCAAGGGCTGAGAAAAAGCGTTTATTTCGGGCTGAAAAACACGTTTTGAAAACTGTGCTGTTCCAGCCATATAACTTACATGGGGGAGACCAAAGTTGCCAAAACGTGTTTATTTCTGCTGAAAAACACGTTTTGACAATTTCTGATCACTGGGGTTAAGGGCTGACTCAGTGTGCTCTTCGGAGCCAGGCAGTTACACTGCGATTCCAAGGGCTGAGAAAAAGCGTTTATTTCGGGCTGAAAAACACGTTTTGAAAACTGTGCTGTTCCTGCCCTATAACTTACATGGGGGTGACCAAAGTTGCCAAAACGTGTTTATTTCTGCTGAAAAACACGTTTTGACAATTTCTGCACACTGGGGTTAAGGGCTGAGTCAGTGTGCTCTTCTGAGCCAGGCAGTTACACTGCGATTCTAAGGGCTGAGAAAACGCGTTTATTTCGGGCTGAAAAACACGTTTTGAAAACTGTGCTGTTCCTGCCCTATAACTTACATGGGGGTGACCAAAGTTGCCAAAACGTGTTTATTTCTGCTGAAAAACAAGTTTTGACAATTTCTGATCACTGGGGTTAAGGGCTGAGTCAGTGTGCTCTTCTGAGCCAGGCAGTTACACTGCGATTCCAAGGGCTGAGAAAAAGCGTTTATTTCGGGCTGAAAAACACGTTTTGAAAACTGTGCTGTTCCAGCCATATAACTTACATGGGGGAGACCAAAGTTGCCAAAACGTGTTTATTTCTGCTGAAAAACACGTTTTGACAATTTCTGATAACTGGGGTTAAGGGCTGACTCAGTGTGCTCTTCGGAGCCAGGCAGTTACACTGCGATTCCAAGGGCTGAGAAAAAGCGTTTATTTCGGGCTGAAAAACACGTTTTGAAAACTGTGCTGTTCCTGCCCTATAACTTACATGGGGGTGACCAAAGTTGCCAAAACGTGTTTATTTCTGCTGAAAAACACGTTTTGACAATTTCTGCACACTGGGGTTAAGGGCTGAGTCAGTGTGCTCTTCTGAGCCAGGCAGTTACACTGCGATTCTAAGGGCTGAGAAAACGCGTTTATTTCGGGCTGAAAAACACGTTTTGAAAACTGTGCTGTTCCTGCCCTATAACTTACATGGGGGTGACCAAAGTTGCCAAAACGTGTTTATTTCTGCTGAAAAACACGTTTTGACAATTTCTGATCACTGGGGTTAAGGGCTGACTCAGTGTGCTTCTCTGAGCCAAGCAGTTACACTGTTATTCCAAGTGCTGATGAAAAGCGTTTATTTCGGGCTGAAAAACACGTTTTGAAAACTGTGCTGTTCCTGCCCTATAACTTACATGGGGTTGACCAAAGTTGCCAAAACGTGTTTATTTCTGCTGAAAAACACGTTTTGACAATTTCTGCACACTGGGGTTAAGGGCTGAGTCAGTGTGCTCTTCTGAGCCAGGCAGTTACACTGCGATTCCAAGGGCTGAGAAAACGCGTTTATTTCGGGCTGAAAAACACGTTTTGAAAACTGTGTTGTTCCTGCCCTATAACTTACATGGGGGTGACCAAAGTTGCCAAAACGTGTTTATTTCTGCTGAAAAACACGTTTTGACAATTTCTGATCACTGGGGTTAAGGGCTGACTCAGTGTGCTCTTCTGAGCCAAGCAGTTACACTGTGATTCCAAGTGCTGAAAAAAAGCGTTTATTTCGGGCTGAAAAACACGTTTTGAAAACTGTGCTGTTCCTGCCCTATAACTTACATGGGGGTGACCAAAGTTGCCAAAACGTGTTTATTTCTGCTGAAAAAGACGTTTTGACAATTTCTGATCACTGGGGTGTAGGGCTGACTCAGTGTGCTCTTCTGAGCCAAGCAGTTACACTGTGATTCCAAGTGCTGAAAAAAAGCGTTTATTTCGGGCTGAAAAATACGTTTTGAAAACTGTGCTGTTCCTGCCCTATAACTTACATGGGGGTGACCAAAGTTGCCAAAACGTGTTTATTTCTGCTGAAAAACACGTTTTGACAATTTCTGCACACTGGGGTTAAGGGCTGAGTCAGTGTGCTCTTCTGAGCCAGGCAGTTACACTGCGATTCTAAGGGCTGAGAAAACGCGTTTATTTCGGGCTGAAAAACACGTTTTGAAAACTGTGCTGTTCCTGCCCTATAACTTACATGGGGGTGACCAAAGTTGCCAAAACGTGTTTATTTCTGCTGAAAAACACGTTTTGACAATTTCTGATCACTGGGGTTAAGGGCTGACTCAGTGTGCTCTTCTGAGCCAAGCAGTTACACTGTGATTCCAAGTGCTGAAAAAAAGCGTTTATTTCGGGCTGAAAAACACGTTTTGAAAACTGTGCTGTTCCTGCCCTATAACTTACATGGGGTTGACCAAAGTTGCCAAAACGTGTTTATTTCTGCTGAAAAACACGTTTTGACAATTTCTGCACACTGGGGTTAAGGGCTGAGTCAGTGTGCTCTTCTGAGCCAGGCAGTTACACTGCGATTCCAAGGGCTGAGAAAACGCGTTTATTTCGGGCAGAAAAACACGTTTTGAAAACTGTGTTGTTCCTGCCCTATAACTTACTTGGGGGTGACCAAAGTTGCCAAAACGTGTTTATTTCTGCTGAAAAACACGTTTTGACAATTTCTGATCACTGGGGTTAAGGGCTGACTCAGTGTGCTCTTCTGAGCCAAGCAGTTACACTGTGATTCCAAGTGCTGAAAAAAAGCGTTTATTTCGGGCTGAAAAACACGTTTTGAAAACTGTGCTGTTCCGGCCCTATAACTTACATGGGGTTGACCAAAGTTGCCAAAACGTGTTTATTTCTGCTGAAAAACACGTTTTGACAATTTCTGCACACTGGGGTTAAGGGCTGAGTCAGTGTGCTCTTCTGAGCCAGGCAGTTACACTGCGATTCCAAGGGCTGAGAAAACGCGTTTATTTCAGGCTGAAAAACACGTTTTTAAAACTGTGCTGTTCCTGCCCTATAACTTACATGGGGGTGACCAAAGTTGCCAAAACGTGTTTATTTCTGCTGAAAAACACGTTTTGACAATTTCTGATCACTGGGGTTAAGGGCTGACTCTGTGTGCTCTTCTGAGCCAAGCAGTTACACTGCGATTCTAAGGGCTGAGAAAACGCGTTTATTTCGGGCTGAAAAACACGTTTTGAAAACTGTGCTGTTCCTGCCCTATAACTTACATGGGGGTGACCAAAGTTGCCAAAACGTGTTTATTTCTGCTGAAAAACAAGTTTTGACAATTTCTGAGCACTGGGGTTAAGGGCTGAGTCAGTGTGCTCTTCTGAGCCAGGCAGTTACACTGCGATTCCAAGGGCTGAGAAAAAGCGTTTATTTCGGGCTGAAAAACACGTTTTGAAAACTGTGCTGTTCCAGCCATATAACTTACATGGGGGAGACCAAAGTTGCCAAAACGTGTTTATTTCTGCTGAAAAACACGTTTTGACAATTTCTGATCACTGGGGTTAAGGGCTGACTCAGTGTGCTCTTCTGAGCCAGGCAGTTACACTGCGATTCCAAGGGATGAGAAAAAGCGTTTATTTCGGGCTGAAAAACACGTTTTGAAAACTGTGCTGTTCCTGCCCTATAACTTACATGGGGGTGACCAAAGTTGCCAAAACGTGTTTATTTCTGCTGAAAAACACGTTTTGACAATTTCTGCACACTGGGGTTAAGGGCTGAGTCAGTGTGCTCTTCTGAGCCAGGCAGTTACACTACGATTCTAAGGGCTGAGAAAACGCGTTTATTTCGGGCTGAAAAACACGTTTTGAAAACTGTGCTGTTCCTGCCCTATAACTTACATGGGGGTGACCAAAGTTGCCAAAACGTGTTTATTTCTGCTGAAAAACACGTTTTGACAATTTCTGATCACTGGGGTGTAGGGCTGACTCAGTGTGCTCTTCTGAGCCAAGCAGTTACACTGTGATTCCAAGTGCTGAAAAAAAGCGTTTATTTCGGGCTGAAAAACACGTTTTGAAAACTGTGCTGTTCCTGCCCTATAACTTACATGGGGGTGACCAAAGTTGCCAAAACGTGTTTATTTCTGCTGAAAAACACGTTTTGACAATTTCTGCACACTGGGGTTAAGGGCTGAGTCAGTGTGCTCTTCTGAGCCAGGCAGTTACACTGCGATTCTAAGGGCTGAGAAAACGCGTTTATTTCGGACTGAAAAACACGTTTTGAAAACTGTGCTGTTCCTGCCCTATAACTTACATGGGGGTGACCAAAGTTGCCAAAACGTGTTTATTTCTGCTGAAAAACACGTTTTGACAATTTCTGATCACTGGGGTTAAGGGCTGACTCAGTGTGCTCTTCTGAGCCAAGCAGTTACACTGTGATTCCAAGTGCTGAAAAAAAGCGTTTATTTCGGGCTGAAAAACACGTTTTGAAAACTGTGCTGTTCCTGCCCTATAACTTACATGGGGTTGACCAAAGTTGCCAAAACGTGTTTATTTCTGCTGAAAAACACGTTTTGACAATTTCTGCACACTGGGGTTAAGGGCTGAGTCAGTGTGCTCTTCTGAGCCAGGCAGTTACACTGCGATTCCAAGGGCTGAGAAAACGCGTTTATTTCGGGCAGAAAAACACGTTTTGAAAACTGTGTTGTTCCTGCCCTATAACTTACATGGGGGTGACCAAAGTTGCCAAAACGTGTTTATTTCTGCTGAAAAACACGTTTTGACAATTTCTGATCACTGGGGTTAAGGGCTGACTCAGTGTGCTCTTCTGAGCCAAGCAGTTACACTGTGATTCCAAGTGCTGAAAAAAAGCGTTTATTTCGGGCTGAAAAACACGTTTTGAAAACTGTGCTGTTCCTGCCCTATAACTTACATGGGGGTGACCAAAGTTGCCAAAACGTGTTTATTTCTGCTGAAAAACATGTTTTGACAATTTCTGATCACTGGGGTTAAGGGCTGACTCTGTGTGCTCTTCTGAGCCAAGCAGTTACACTGCGATTCTAAGGGCTGAGAAAACGCGTTTATTTCGGGCTGAAAAACACGTTTTGAAAACTGTGCTGTTCCTGCCCTATAACTTACATGGGGGTGACCAAAGTTGCCAAAACATGTTTATTTCTGCTGAAAAACACGTTTTGACAATTTCTGATCACTGGGGTGTAGGGCTGACTCAGTGTGCTCTTCTGAGCCAAGCAGTTACACTGTGATTCCAAGTGCTGAAAAAAAGCGTTTATTTCGGGCTGAAAAACACGTTTTGAAAACTGTGCTGTTCCTGCCCTATAACTTACATGGGGTTGACCAAAGTTGCCAAAACGTGTTTATTTCTGCTGAAAAACACGTTTTGACAATTTCTGATCACTGGGGTTAAGGGCTGACTCTGTGTGCTCTTCTGAGCCAAGCAGTTACACTGCGATTCTAAGGGCTGAGAAAACGCGTTTATTTCGGGCTGAAAAACACGTTTTGAAAACTGTGCTGTTCCTGCCCTATAACTTACATGGGGGTGACCAAAGTTGCCAAAACGTGTTTATTTCTGCTTAAAAACAAGTTTTGACAATTTCTGATCACTGGGGTTAAGGGCTGAGTCAGTGTGCTCTTCTGAGCCAGGCAGTTACACTGCGATTCCAAGGGCTGAGAAAAAGCGTTTATTTCGGGTTGAAAAACACGTTTTGAAAACTGTGCTGTTCCAGCCATATAACTTACATGGGGGAGACCAAAGTTGCCAAAACGTGTTTATTTCTGCTGAAAAACACGTTTTGACAATTTCTGATCACTGGGGTTAAGGGCTGACTCAGTGTGCTCTTCGGAGCCAGGCAGTTACACTGCGATTCCAAGGGCTGAGAAAAAGCGTTTATTTCGGGCTGAAAAACACGTTTTGAAAACTGTGCTGTTCCTGCCCTATAACTTACATGGGGGTGACCAAAGTTGCCAAAACGTGTTTATTTCTGCTGAAAAACACGTTTTGACAATTTCTGCACACTGGGGTTAAGGGCTGAGTCAGTGTGCTCTTCTGAGCCAGGCAGTTACACTACGATTCTAAGGGCTGAGAAAACGCGTTTATTTCGGGCTGAAAAACACGTTTTGAAAACTGTGCTGTTCCTGCCCTATAACTTACATGGGGGTGACCAAAGTTGCCAAAACGTGTTTATTTCTGCTGAAAAACACGTTTTGACAATTTCTGATCACTGGGATGTAGGGCTGACTCAGTGTGCTCTTCTGAGCCAAGCAGTTACACTGTGATTCCAAGTGCTGAAAAAAAGCGTTTATTTCGGGCTGAAAAACACGTTTTGAAAACTGTGCTGTTCCTGCCCTATAACTTACATGGGGTTGACCAAAGTTGCCAAAACGTGTTTATTTCTGCTGAAAAACACGTTTTGACAATTTCTGCACACTGGGGTTAAGGGCTGAGTCAGTGTGCTCTTCTGAGCCAGGCAGTTACACTGCGATTCCAAGGGCTGAGAAAACGCGTTTATTTCGGGCAGAAAAACACGTTTTGAAAACTGTGTTGTTCCTGCCCTATAACTTACATGGGGGTGACCAAAGTTGCCAAAACGTGTTTATTTCTGCTGAAAAACACGTTTTGACAATTTCTGATCACTGGGGTTAAGGGCTGACTCAGTGTGCTCTCTTGAGCCAAGCAGTTACACTGTGATTCCAAGTGCTGAAAAAAGCGTTTATTTCGGGCTGAAAAACACGTTTTGAAAACTGTGCTGTTCCTGCCCTATAACTTACATGGGGTTGACCAAAGTTGCCAAAACGTGTTTATTTCTGCTGAAAAACACGTTTTGACAATTTCTGCACACTGGGGTTAAGGGCTGAGTCAGTGTGCTCTTCTGAGCCAGGCAGTTACACTGCGATTCCAAGGGCTGAGAAAACGCGTTTATTTCGGGCTGAAAAACACGTTTTGAAAACTGTGTTGTTCCTGCCCTATAACTTACATGGGGGTGACCAAAGTTGCCAAAACGTGTTTATTTCTGCTGAAAAACACGTTTTGACAATTTCTGATCACTGGGGTTAAGGGCTGACTCAGTGTGCTCTTCTGAGCCAAGCAGTTACACTGTGATTCCAAGTGCTGAAAAAAAGCGTTTATTTCGGGCTGAAAAACACGTTTTGAAAACTGTGCTGTTCCTGCCCTATAACTTACATGGGGGTGACCAAAGTTGCCAAAACGTGTTTATTTCTGCTGAAAAACATGTTTTGACAATTTCTGATCACTGGGGTTAAGGGCTGACTCTGTGTGCTCTTCTGAGCCAAGCAGTTACACTGCGATTCTAAGGGCTGAGAAAACGCGTTTATTTCGGGCTGAAAAACACGTTTTGAAAACTGTGCTGTTCCTGCCCTATAACTTACATGGGGGTGACCAAAGTTGCCAAAACGTGTTTATTTCTGCTGAAAAACAAGTTTTGACAATTTCTGATCACTGGGGTTAAGGGCTGAGTCAGTGTGCTCTTCTGAGCCAGGCAGTTACACTGCGATTCCAAGGGCTGAGAAAAAGCGTTTATTTCGGGCTGAAAAACACGTTTTGAAAACTGTGCTGTTCCAGCCATATAACTTACATGGGGGAGACCAAAGTTGCCAAAACGTGTTTATTTCTGCTGAAAAACACGTTTTGACAATTTCTGATCACTGGGGTTAAGGGCTGACTCAGTGTGCTCTTCGGAGCCAGGCAGTTACACTGCGATTCCAAGGGCTGATAAAAAGCGTTTATTTCGGGCTGAAAAACACGTTTTGAAAACTGTGCTGTTCCTGCCCTATAACTTACATGGGGGTGACCAAAGTTGCCAAAACGTGTTTATTTCTGCTGAAAAACACGTTTTGACAATTTCTGCACACTGGGGTTAAGGGCTGAGTCAGTGTGCTCTTCTGAGCCAGGCAGTTACACTGCGATTCTAAGGGCTGAGAAAACGCGTTTATTTCGGGCTGAAAAACACGTTTTGAAAACTGTGCTGTTCCTGCCCTATAACTTACATGGGGGTGACCAAAGTTGCCAAAACGTGTTTATTTCTGCTGAAAAACACGTTTTGACAATTTCTGATCACTGGGGTTAAGGGCTGACTCAGTGTGCTCTTCTGAGCCAAGCAGTTACACTGTGATTCCAAGTGCTGAAAAAAAGCGTTTATTTCGAGCTGAAAAACACGTTTTGAAAACTGTGCTGTTCCTGCCCTATAACTTACATGGGGTTGACCAAAGTTGCCAAAACGTGTTTATTTCTGCTGAAAAACACGTTTTGACAATTTCTGCACACTGGGGTTAAGGGCTGAGTCAGTGTGCTCTTCTGAGCCAGGCAGTTACACTGCGATTCCAAGGGCTGAGAAAACGCGTTTATTTCGGGCTGAAAAACACGTTTTGAAAACTGTGTTGTTCCTGCCCTATAACTTACATGGGGGTGACCAAAGTTGCCAAAACGTGTTTATTTCTGCTGAAAAACACGTTTTGACAATTTCTGATCACTGGGGTTAAGGGCTGACTCAGTGTGCTCTTCTGAGCCAAGCAGTTACACTGTGATTCCAAGTGCTGAAAAAAAGCGTTTATTTCGGGCTGAAAAACACGTTTTGAAAACTGTGCTGTTCCTGCCCTATAACTTACATGGGGGTGACCAAAGTTGCCAAAACGTGTTTATTTCTGCTGAAAAAGACGTTTTGACAATTTCTGATCACTGGGGTGTAGGGCTGACTCAGTGTGCTCTTCTGAGCCAAGCAGTTACACTGTGATTCCAAGTGCTGAAAAAAAGCGTTTATTTCGGGCTGAAAAACACGTTTTGAAAACTGTGCTGTTCCTGCCCTATAACTTACATGGGGGTGACCAAAGTTGCCAAAACGTGTTTATTTCTGCTGAAAAACACGTTTTGACAATTTCTGCACACTGGGGTTAAGGGCTGAGTCAGTGTGCTCTTCTGAGCCAGGCAGTTACACTGCGATTCTAAGGGCTGAGAAAACGCGTTTATTTCGGGCTGAAAAACACGTTTTGAAAACTGTGCTGTTCCTGCCCTATAACTTACATGGGGGTGACCAAAGTTGCCAAAACGTGTTTATTTCTGCTGAAAAACACGTTTTGACAATTTCTGATCACTGGGGTTAAGGGCTGACTCAGTGTGCTCTTCTGAGCCAAGCAGTTACACTGTGATTCCAAGTGCTGAAAAAAAGCGTTTATTTCGGGCTGAAAAACACGTTTTGAAAACTGTGCTGTTTCTGCCCTATAACTTACATGGGGTTGACCAAAGTTGCCAAAACGTGTTTATTTCTGCTGAAAAACACGTTTTGACAATTTCTGCACACTGGGGTTAAGGGCTGAGTCAGTGTGCTCTTCTGAGCCAGGCAGTTACACTGCGATTCCAAGGGCTGAGAAAACGCGTTTATTTCGGGCAGAAAAACACGTTTTGAAAACTGTGTTGTTCCTGCCCTATAACTTACATGGGGGTGACCAAAGTTGCCAAAACGTGTTTATTTCTGCTGAAAAACACGTTTTGACAATTTCTGATCACTGGGGTTAAGGGCTGACTCAGTGTGCTCTTCTGAGCCAAGCAGTTACACTGTGATTCCAAGTGCTGAAAAAAAGCGTTTATTTCGGGCTGAAAAACACGTTTTGAAAACTGTGCTGTTCCTGCCCTATAACTTACATGGGGGTGACCAAAGTTGCCAAAACGTGTTTATTTCTGCTGAAAAACATGTTTTGACAATTTCTGATCACTGGGGTTAAGGGCTGACTCTGTGTGCTCTTCTGAGCCAAGCAGTTACACTGCGATTCTAAGGGCTGAGAAAAAGCGTTTATTTCGGGCAGAAAAACACGTTTTGAAAACTGTGCTGTTCCTGCCCTATAACTTACATGGGGGTGACCAAAGTTGCCAAAACGTGTTTATTTCTGCTGAAAAACAAGTTTTGACAATTTCTGATCACTGGGGTTAAGGGCTGAGTCAGTGTGCTCTTCTGAGCCAGGCAGTTACACTGCGATTCCAAGGGCTGAGAAAAAGCGTTTATTTCGGGCTGAAAAACACGTTTTGAAAACTGTGCTGTTCCAGCCATATAACTTACATGGGGGAGACCAAAGTTGCCAAAACGTGTTTATTTCTGCTGAAAAACACGTTTTGACAATTTCTGATCACTGGGGTTAAGGGCTGACTCAGTGTGCTCTTCGGAGCCAGGCAGTTACACTGCGATTCCAAGGGCTGAGAAAAAGCGTTTATTTCGGGCTGAAAAACACGTTTTGAAAACTGTGCTGTTCCTGCCCTATAACTTACATGGGGGTGACCAAAGTTGCCAAAACGTGTTTATTTCTGCTGAAAAACACGTTTTGACAATTTCTGCACACTGGGGTTAAGGGCTGAGTCAGTGTGCTCTTCTGAGCCAGGCAGTTACACTGCGATTCTAAGGGCTGAGAAAACGCGTTTATTTCGGGCTGAAAAACACGTTTTGAAAACTGTGTTGTTCCTGCCCTATAACTTACATGGGGGTGACCAAAGTTGCCAAAACGTGTTTATTTCTGCTGAAAAACACGTTTTGACAATTTCTGATCACTGGGGTTAAGGGCTGACTCAGTGTGCTCTTCTGAGCCAAGCAGTTACACTGTGATTCCAAGTGCTGAAAAAAAGCGTTTATTTCGGGCTGAAAAACACGTTTTGAAAACTGTGCTGTTCCTGCCCTATAACTTACATGGGGGTGACCAAAGTTGCCAAAACGTGTTTATTTCTGCTGAAAAACACGTTTTGACAATTTCTGATCACTGGGGTTAAGGGCTGACTCAGTGTGCTCTTCTGAGCCAAGCAGTTACACTGTGATTCCAAGTGCTGAAAAAAAGCGTTTATTTCGGGCTGAAAAACACGTTTTGAAAACTGTGCTGTTCCTGCCCTATAACTTACATGGGGGTGACCAAAGTTGCCAAAACGTGTTTATTTCTGCTGAAAAACACGTTTTGACAATTTCTGCACACTGGGGTTAAGGGCTGAGTCAGTGTGCTCTTCTGAGCCAGGCAGTTACACTGCGATTCTAAGGGCTGAGAAAACGCGTTTATTTCGGGCTGAAAAACACGTTTTGAAAACTGTGCTGTTCCTGCCCTATAACTTACATGGGGGTGACCAAAGTTGCCAAAACTTGTTTATTTCTGCTGAAAAACACGTTTTGACAATTTCTGATCACTGGGGTTAAGGGCTGACTCAGTGTGCTCTTCTGAGCCAAGCAGTTACACTGTGATTCCAAGTGCTGAAAAAAAGCGTTTATTTCGGGCTGAAAAACACGTTTTGAAAACTGTGCTGTTCCTGCCCTATAACTTACATGGGGTTGACCAAAGTTGCCAAAACGTGTTTATTTCTGCTGAAAAACACGTTTTGACAATTTCTGCACACTGGGGTTAAGGGCTGAGTCAGTGTGCTCTTCTGAGCCAGGCAGTTACACTGCGATTCCAAGGGCTGAGAAAACGCGTTTATTTCGGGCAGAAAAACACGTTTTGAAAACTGTGTTGTTCCTGCCCTATAACTTACATGGGGGTGACCAAAGTTGCCAAAACGTGTTTATTTCTGCTGAAAAACACGTTTTGACAATTTCTGATCACTGGGGTTAAGGGCTGACTCAGTGTGCTCTTCTGAGCCAAGCAGTTACACTGTGATTCCAAGTGCTGAAAAAAAGCGTTTATTTCGGGCTGAAAAACACGTTTTGAAAACTGTGCTGTTCCTGCCCTATAACTTACATGGGGGTGACCAAAGTTGCCAAAACGTGTTTATTTCTGCTGAAAAACATGTTTTGACAATTTCTGATCACTGGGGTTAAGGGCTGACTCTGTGTGCTCTTCTGAGCCAAGCAGTTACACTGCGATTCTAAGGGCTGAGAAAACGCGTTTATTTCGGGCTGAAAAACACGTTTTGAAAACTGTGCTGTTCCTGCCCTATAACTTACATGGGGGTGACCAAAGTTGCCAAAACGTGTTTATTTCTGCTGAAAAACATGTTTTGACAATTTCTGATCACTGGGGTTAAGGGCTGACTCTGTGTGCTCTTCTGAGCCAGGCAGTTACACTACGATTCTAAGGGCTGAGAAAACGCGTTTATTTCGGGCTGAAAAACACGTTTTGAAAACTGTGCTGTTCCTGCCCTATAACTTACATGGGGGTGACCAAAGTTGCCAAAACGTGTTTATTTCTGCTGAAAAACACGTTTTGACAATTTCTGATCACTGGGGTGTAGGGCTGACTCAGTGTGCTCTTCTGAGCCAAGCAGTTACACTGTGATTCCAAGTGCTGAAAAAAAGCGTTTATTTCGGGCTGAAAAACACGTTTTGAAAACTGTGCTGTTCCTGCCCTATAACTTACATGGGGTTGACCAAAGTTGCCAAAACGTGTTTATTTCTGCTGAAAAACACGTTTTGACAATTTCTGCACACTGGGGTTAAGGGCTGAGTCAGTGTGCTCTTCTGAGCCAGGCAGTTACACTGCGATTCCAAGGGCTGAGAAAACGCGTTTATTTCGGGCTGAAAAACACGTTTTGAAAACTGTGTTGTTCCTGCCCTATAACTTACATGGGGGTGACCAAAGTTGCCAAAACGTGTTTATTTCTGCTGAAAAACACGTTTTGACAATTTCTGATCACTGGGGTTAAGGGCTGACTCAGTGTGCTCTTCTGAGCCAAGCAGTTACACTGTGATTCCAAGTGCTGAAAAAAAGCGTTTATTTCGGGCTGAAAAACACGTTTTGAAAACTGTGCTGTTCCTGCCCTATAACTTACATGGGGGTGACCAAAGTTGCCAAAACGTGTTTATTTCTGCTGAAAAACATGTTTTGACAATTTCTGATCACTGGGGTTAAGGGCTGACTCTGTGTGCTCTTCTGAGCCAAGCAGTTACACTGCGATTCTAAGGGCTGAGAAAACGCGTTTATTTCGGGCTGAAAAACACGTTTTGAAAACTGTGCTGTTCCTGCCCTATAACTTACATGGGGGTGACCAAAGTTGCCAAAACGTGTTTATTTCTGCTGAAAAACATGTTTTGACAATTTCTGATCACTGGGGTTAAGGGCTGACTCTGTGTGCTCTTCTGAGCCAAGCAGTTACACTGCGATTCTAAGGGCTGAGAAAACGCGTTTATTTCGGGCTGAAAAACACGTTTTGAAAACTGTGCTGTTCCTGCCCTATAACTTACATGGGGGTGACCAAAGTTGCCAAAACGTGTTTATTTCTGCTGAAAAACAAGTTTTGACAATTTCTGATCACTGGGGTTAAGGGCTGAGTCAGTGTGCTCTTCTGAGCCAGGCAGTTACACTGCGATTCCAAGGGCTGAGAAAAAGCGTTTATTTCGGGCTGAAAAACACGTTTTGAAAACTGTGCTGTTCCAGCCATATAACTTACATGGGGGAGACCAAAGTTGCCAAAACGTGTTTATTTCTGCTGAAAAACACGTTTTGACAATTTCTGATCACTGGGGTTAAGGGCTGACTCAGTGTGCTCTTCGGAGCCAGGCAGTTACACTGCGATTCCAAGGGCTGAGAAAAAGCGTTTATTTCGGGCTGAAAAACACGTTTTGAAAACTGTGCTGTTCCTGCCCTATAACTTACATGGGGGTGACCAAAGTTGCCAAAACGTGTTTATTTCTGCTGAAAAACACGTTTTGACAATTTCTGCACACTGGGGTTAAGGGCTGAGTCAGTGTGCTCTTCTGAGCCAGGCAGTTACACTGCGATTCTAAGGGCTGAGAAAACGCGTTTATTTCGGGCTGAAAAACACGTTTTGAAAACTGTGCTGTTCCTGCCCTATAACTTACATGGGGGTGACCAAAGTTGCCAAAACGTGTTTATTTCTGCTGAAAAACAAGTTTTGACAATTTCTGATCACTGGGGTTAAGGGCTGAGTCAGTGTGCTCTTCTGAGCCAGGCAGTTACACTGCGATTCCAAGGGCTGAGAAAAAGCGTTTATTTCGGGCTGAAAAACACGTTTTGAAAACTGTGCTGTTCCAGCCATATAACTTACATGGGGGAGACCAAAGTTGCCAAAACGTGTTTATTTCTGCTGAAAAACACGTTTTGACAATTTCTGATAACTGGGGTTAAGGGCTGACTCAGTGTGCTCTTCGGAGCCAGGCAGTTACACTGCGATTCCAAGGGCTGAGAAAAAGCGTTTATTTCGGGCTGAAAAACACGTTTTGAAAACTGTGCTGTTCCTGCCCTATAACTTACATGGGGGTGACCAAAGTTGCCAAAACGTGTTTATTTCTGCTGAAAAACACGTTTTGACAATTTCTGCACACTGGGGTTAAGGGCTGAGTCAGTGTGCTCTTCTGAGCCAGGCAGTTACACTGCGATTCTAAGGGCTGAGAAAACGCGTTTATTTCGGGCTGAAAAACACGTTTTGAAAACTGTGCTGTTCCTGCCCTATAACTTACATGGGGGTGACCAAAGTTGCCAAAACGTGTTTATTTCTGCTGAAAAACACGTTTTGACAATTTCTGATCACTGGGGTTAAGGGCTGACTCAGTGTGCTCTTCTGAGCCAAGCAGTTACACTGTGATTCCAAGTGCTGAAAAAAAGCGTTTATTTCGGGCTGAAAAACACGTTTTGAAAACTGTGCTGTTCCTGCCCTATAACTTACATGGGGTTGACCAAAGTTGCCAAAACGTGTTTATTTCTGCTGAAAAACACGTTTTGACAATTTCTGCACACTGGGGTTAAGGGCTGAGTCAGTGTGCTCTTCTGAGCCAGGCAGTTACACTGCGATTCCAAGGGCTGAGAAAACGCGTTTATTTCGGGCAGAAAAACACGTTTTGAAAACTGTGTTGTTCCTGCCCTATAACTTACATGGGGGTGACCAAAGTTGCCAAAACGTGTTTATTTCTGCTGAAAAACACGTTTTGACAATTTCTGATCACTGGGGTTAAGGGCTGACTCAGTGTGCTCTTCTGAGCCAAGCAGTTACACTGTGATTCCAAGTGCTGAAAAAAAGCGTTTATTTCGGGCTGAAAAACACGTTTTGAAAACTGTGCTGTTCCTGCCCTATAACTTACATGGGGGTGACCAAAGTTGCCAAAACGTGTTTATTTCTGCTGAAAAACATGTTTTGACAATTTCTGATCACTGGGGTTAAGGGCTGACTCTGTGTGCTCTTCTGAGCCAAGCAGTTACACTGCGATTCTAAGGGCTGAGAAAACGCGTTTATTTCGGGCTGAAAAACACGTTTTGAAAACTATGCTGTTCCTGCCCTATAACTTACATGGGGGTGACCAAAGTTGCCAAAACGTGTTTATTTCTGCTGAAAAACATGTTTTGACAATTTCTGATCACTGGGGTTAAGGGCTGACTCTGTGTGCTCTTCTGAGCCAGGCAGTTACACTACGATTCTAAGGGCTGAGAAAACGCGTTTATTTCGGGCTGAAAAACACGTTTTGAAAACTGTGCTGTTCCTGCCCTATAACTTACATGGGGGTGACCAAAGTTGCCAAAACGTGTTTATTTCTGCTGAAAAACACGTTTTGACAATTTCTGATCACTGGGGTGTAGGGCTGACTCAGTGTGCTCTTCTGAGCCAAGCAGTTACACTGTGATTCCAAGTGCTGAAAAAAAGCGTTTATTTCGGGCTGAAAAACACGTTTTGAAAACTGTGCTGTTCCTGCCCTATAACTTACATGGGGTTGACCAAAGTTGCCAAAACGTGTTTATTTCTGCTGAAAAACACGTTTTGACAATTTCTGCACACTGGGGTTAAGGGCTGAGTCAGTGTGCTCTTCTGAGCCAGGCAGTTACACTGCGATTCCAAGGGCTGAGAAAACGCGTTTATTTCGGGCTGAAAAACACGTTTTGAAAACTGTGTTGTTCCTGCCCTATAACTTACATGGGGGTGACCAAAGTTGCCAAAACGTGTTTATTTCTGCTGAAAAACACGTTTTGACAATTTCTGATCACTGGGGTTAAGGGCTGACTCAGTGTGCTCTTCTGAGCCAAGCAGTTACACTGTGATTCCAAGTGCTGAAAAAAAGCGTTTATTTCGGGCTGAAAAACACGTTTTGAAAACTGTGCTGTTCCTGCCCTATAACTTACATGGGGGTGACCAAAGTTGCCAAAACGTGTTTATTTCTGCTGAAAAACATGTTTTGACAATTTCTGATCACTGGGGTTAAGGGCTGACTCTGTGTGCTCTTCTGAGCCAAGCAGTTACACTGCGATTCTAAGGGCTGAGAAAACGCGTTTATTTCGGGCTGAAAAACACGTTTTGAAAACTGTGCTGTTCCTGCCCTATAACTTACATGGGGGTGACCAAAGTTGCCAAAACGTGTTTATTTCTGCTGAAAAACATGTTTTGACAATTTCTGATCACTGGGGTTAAGGGCTGACTCTGTGTGCTCTTCTGAGCCAAGCAGTTACACTGCGATTCTAAGGGCTGAGAAAACGCGTTTATTTCGGGCTGAAAAACACGTTTTGAAAACTGTGCTGTTCCTGCCCTATAACTTACATGGGGGTGACCAAAGTTGCCAAAACGTGTTTATTTCTGCTGAAAAACAAGTTTTGACAATTTCTGATCACTGGGGTTAAGGGCTGAGTCAGTGTGCTCTTCTGAGCCAGGCAGTTACACTGCGATTCCAAGGGCTGAGAAAAAGCGTTTATTTCGGGCTGAAAAACACGTTTTGAAAACTGTGCTGTTCCAGCCATATAACTTACATGGGGGAGACCAAAGTTGCCAAAACGTGTTTATTTCTGCTGAAAAACACGTTTTGACAATTTCTGATCACTGGGGTTAAGGGCTGACTCAGTGTGCTCTTCGGAGCCAGGCAGTTACACTGCGATTCCAAGGGCTGAGAAAAAGCGTTTATTTCGGGCTGAAAAACACGTTTTGAAAACTGTGCTGTTCCTGCCCTATAACTTACATGGGGGTGACCAAAGTTGCCAAAACGTGTTTATTTCTGCTGAAAAACACGTTTTGACAATTTCTGCACACTGGGGTTAAGGGCTGAGTCAGTGTGCTCTTCTGAGCCAGGCAGTTACACTGCGATTCTAAGGGCTGAGAAAACGCGTTTATTTCGGGCTGAAAAACACGTTTTGAAAACTGTGCTGTTCCTGCCCTATAACTTACATGGGGGTGACCAAAGTTGCCAAAACGTGTTTATTTCTGCTGAAAAACAAGTTTTGACAATTTCTGATCACTGGGGTTAAGGGCTGAGTCAGTGTGCTCTTCTGAGCCAGGCAGTTACACTGCGATTCCAAGGGCTGAGAAAAAGCGTTTATTTCGGGCTGAAAAACACGTTTTGAAAACTGTGCTGTTCCAGCCATATAACTTACATGGGGGAGACCAAAGTTGCCAAAACGTGTTTATTTCTGCTGAAAAACACGTTTTGACAATTTCTGATAACTGGGGTTAAGGGCTGACTCAGTGTGCTCTTCGGAGCCAGGCAGTTACACTGCGATTCCAAGGGCTGAGAAAAAGCGTTTATTTCGGGCTGAAAAACACGTTTTGAAAACTGTGCTGTTCCTGCCCTATAACTTACATGGGGGTGACCAAAGTTGCCAAAACGTGTTTATTTCTGCTGAAAAACACGTTTTGACAATTTCTGCACACTGGGGTTAAGGGCTGAGTCAGTGTGCTCTTCTGAGCCAGGCAGTTACACTGCGATTCTAAGGGCTGAGAAAACGCGTTTATTTCGGGCTGAAAAACACGTTTTGAAAACTGTGCTGTTCCTGCCCTATAACTTACATGGGGGTGACCAAAGTTGCCAAAACGTGTTTATTTCTGCTGAAAAACACGTTTTGACAATTTCTGATCACTGGGGTTAAGGGCTGACTCAGTGTGCTTCTCTGAGCCAAGCAGTTACACTGTTATTCCAAGTGCTGATGAAAAGCGTTTATTTCGGGCTGAAAAACACGTTTTGAAAACTGTGCTGTTCCTGCCCTATAACTTACATGGGGTTGACCAAAGTTGCCAAAACGTGTTTATTTCTGCTGAAAAACACGTTTTGACAATTTCTGCACACTGGGGTTAAGGGCTGAGTCAGTGTGCTCTTCTGAGCCAGGCAGTTACACTGCGATTCCAAGGGCTGAGAAAACGCGTTTATTTCGGGCTGAAAAACACGTTTTGAAAACTGTGTTGTTCCTGCCCTATAACTTACATGGGGGTGACCAAAGTTGCCAAAACGTGTTTATTTCTGCTGAAAAACACGTTTTGACAATTTCTGATCACTGGGGTTAAGGGCTGACTCAGTGTGCTCTTCTGAGCCAAGCAGTTACACTGTGATTCCAAGTGCTGAAAAAAAGCGTTTATTTCGGGCTGAAAAACACGTTTTGAAAACTGTGCTGTTCCTGCCCTATAACTTACATGGGGGTGACCAAAGTTGCCAAAACGTGTTTATTTCTGCTGAAAAAGACGTTTTGACAATTTCTGATCACTGGGGTGTAGGGCTGACTCAGTGTGCTCTTCTGAGCCAAGCAGTTACACTGTGATTCCAAGTGCTGAAAAAAACCGTTTATTTCGGGCTGAAAAATACGTTTTGAAAACTGTGCTGTTCCTGCCCTATAACTTACATGGGGGTGACCAAAGTTGCCAAAACGTGTTTATTTCTGCTGAAAAACACGTTTTGACAATTTCTGCACACTGGGGTTAAGGGCTGAGTCAGTGTGCTCTTCTGAGCCAGGCAGTTACACTGCGATTCTAAGGGCTGAGAAAACGCGTTTATTTCGGGCTGAAAAACACGTTTTGAAAACTGTGCTGTTCCTGCCCTATAACTTACATGGGGGTGACCAAAGTTGCCAAAACGTGTTTATTTCTGCTGAAAAACACGTTTTGACAATTTCTGATCACTGGGGTTAAGGGCTGACTCAGTGTGCTCTTCTGAGCCAAGCAGTTACACTGTGATTCCAAGTGCTGAAAAAAAGCGTTTATTTCGGGCTGAAAAACACGTTTTGAAAACTGTGCTGTTCCTGCCCTATAACTTACATGGGGTTGACCAAAGTTGCCAAAACGTGTTTATTTCTGCTGAAAAACACGTTTTGACAATTTCTGCACACTGGGGTTAAGGGCTGAGTCAGTGTGCTCTTCTGAGCCAGGCAGTTACACTGCGATTCCAAGGGCTGAGAAAACGCGTTTATTTCGGGCAGAAAAACACGTTTTGAAAACTGTGTTGTTCCTGCCCTATAACTTACTTGGGGGTGACCAAAGTTGCCAAAACGTGTTTATTTCTGCTGAAAAACACGTTTTGACAATTTCTGATCACTGGGGTTAAGGGCTGACTCAGTGTGCTCTTCTGAGCCAAGCAGTTACACTGTGATTCCAAGTGCTGAAAAAAAGCGTTTATTTCGGGCTGAAAAACACGTTTTGAAAACTGTGCTGTTCCGGCCCTATAACTTACATGGGGTTGACCAAAGTTGCCAAAACGTGTTTATTTCTGCTGAAAAACACGTTTTGACAATTTCTGCACACTGGGGTTAAGGGCTGAGTCAGTGTGCTCTTCTGAGCCAGGCAGTTACACTGCGATTCCAAGGGCTGAGAAAACGCGTTTATTTCAGGCTGAAAAACACGTTTTTAAAACTGTGCTGTTCCTGCCCTATAACTTACATGGGGGTGACCAAAGTTGCCAAAACGTGTTTATTTCTGCTGAAAAACACGTTTTGACAATTTCTGATCACTGGGGTTAAGGGCTGACTCTGTGTGCTCTTCTGAGCCAAGCAGTTACACTGCGATTCTAAGGGCTGAGAAAACGCGTTTATTTCGGGCTGAAAAACACGTTTTGAAAACTGTGCTGTTCCTGCCCTATAACTTACATGGGGGTGACCAAAGTTGCCAAAACGTGTTTATTTCTGCTGAAAAACACGTTTTGACAATTTCTGATCACTGGGGTTAAGGGCTGACTCAGTGTGCTCTTCTGAGCCAGGCAGTTACACTGCGATTCCAAGGGATGAGAAAAAGCGTTTATTTCGGGCTGAAAAACACGTTTTGAAAACTGTGCTGTTCCAGCCATATAACTTACATGGGGGAGACCAAAGTTGCCAAAACGTGTTTATTTCTGCTGAAAAACACGTTTTGACAATTTCTGATCACTGGGGTTAAGGGCTGACTCAGTGTGCTCTTCGGAGCCAGGCAGTTACACTGCGATTCCAAGGGCTGAGAAAAAGCGTTTATTTCGGGCTGAAAAACACGTTTTGAAAACTGTGCTGTTCCTGCCCTATAACTTACATGGGGGTGACCAAAGTTGCCAAAACGTGTTTATTTCTGCTGAAAAACACGTTTTGACAATTTCTGCACACTGGGGTTAAGGGCTGAGTCAGTGTGCTCTTCTGAGCCAGGCAGTTACACTGCGATTCTAAGGGCTGAGAAAACGCGTTTATTTCGGGCTGAAAAACACGTTTTGAAAACTGTGCTGTTCCTGCCCTATAACTTACATGGGGGTGACCAAAGTTGCCAAAACGTGTTTATTTCTGCTGAAAAACAAGTTTTGACAATTTCTGATCACTGGGGTTAAGGGCTGAGTCAGTGTGCTCTTCTGAGCCAGGCAGTTACACTGCGATTCCAAGGGCTGAGAAAAAGCGTTTATTTCGGGCTGAAAAACACGTTTTGAAAACTGTGCTGTTCCAGCCATATAACTTACATGGGGGAGACCAAAGTTGCCAAAACGTGTTTATTTCTGCTGAAAAACACGTTTTGACAATTTCTGATAACTGGGGTTAAGGGCTGACTCAGTGTGCTCTTCTGAGCCAAGCAGTTACACTGTGATTCCAAGTGCTGAAAAAAAGCGTTTATTTCGGGCTGAAAAACACGTTTTGAAAACTGTGCTGTTCCTGCCCTATAACTTACATGGGGTTGACCAAAGTTGCCAAAACGTGTTTATTTCTGCTGAAAAACACGTTTTGACAATTTCTGCACACTGGGGTTAAGGGCTGAGTCAGTGTGCTCTTCTGAGCCAGGCAGTTACACTGCGATTCCAAGGGCTGAGAAAACGCGTTTATTTCGGGCAGAAAAACACGTTTTGAAAACTGTGTTGTTCCTGCCCTATAACTTACTTGGGGGTGACCAAAGTTGCCAAAACGTGTTTATTTCTGCTGAAAAACACGTTTTGACAATTTCTGATCACTGGGGTTAAGGGCTGACTCAGTGTGCTCTTCTGAGCCAAGCAGTTACACTGTGATTCCAAGTGCTGAAAAAAAGCGTTTATTTCGGGCTGAAAAACACGTTTTGAAAACTGTGCTGTTCCGGCCCTATAACTTACATGGGGTTGACCAAAGTTGCCAAAACGTGTTTATTTCTGCTGAAAAACACGTTTTGACAATTTCTGCACACTGGGGTTAAGGGCTGAGTCAGTGTGCTCTTCTGAGCCAGGCAGTTACACTGCGATTCCAAGGGCTGAGAAAACGCGTTTATTTCAGGCTGAAAAACACGTTTTTAAAACTGTGCTGTTCCTGCCCTATAACTTACATGGGGGTGACCAAAGTTGCCAAAACGTGTTTATTTCTGCTGAAAAACACGTTTTGACAATTTCTGATCACTGGGGTTAAGGGCTGACTCTGTGTGCTCTTCTGAGCCAAGCAGTTACACTGCGATTCTAAGGGCTGAGAAAACGCGTTTATTTCGGGCTGAAAAACACGTTTTGAAAACTGTGCTGTTCCTGCCCTATAACTTACATGGGGGTGACCAAAGTTGCCAAAACGTGTTTATTTCTGCTGAAAAACACGTTTTGACAATTTCTGATCACTGGGGTTAAGGGCTGACTCAGTGTGCTCTTCTGAGCCAGGCAGTTACACTGCGATTCCAAGGGATGAGAAAAAGCGTTTATTTCGGGCTGAAAAACACGTTTTGAAAACTGTGCTGTTCCAGCCATATAACTTACATGGGGGAGACCAAAGTTGCCAAAACGTGTTTATTTCTGCTGAAAAACACGTTTTGACAATTTCTGATCACTGGGGTTAAGGGCTGACTCAGTGTGCTCTTCGGAGCCAGGCAGTTACACTGCGATTCCAAGGGCTGAGAAAAAGCGTTTATTTCGGGCTGAAAAACACGTTTTGAAAACTGTGCTGTTCCTGCCCTATAACTTACATGGGGGTGACCAAAGTTGCCAAAACGTGTTTATTTCTGCTGAAAAACACGTTTTGACAATTTCTGCACACTGGGGTTAAGGGCTGAGTCAGTGTGCTCTTCTGAGCCAGGCAGTTACACTGCGATTCTAAGGGCTGAGAAAACGCGTTTATTTCGGGCTGAAAAACACGTTTTGAAAACTGTGCTGTTCCTGCCCTATAACTTACATGGGGGTGACCAAAGTTGCCAAAACGTGTTTATTTCTGCTGAAAAACAAGTTTTGACAATTTCTGATCACTGGGGTTAAGGGCTGACTCTGTGTGCTCTTCTGAGCCAAGCAGTTACACTGCGATTCTAAGGGCTGAGAAAACGCGTTTATTTCGGGCTGAAAAACACGTTTTGAAAACTGTGCTGTTCCTGCCCTATAACTTACATGGGGGTGACCAAAGTTGCCAAAACGTGTTTATTTCTGCTGAAAAACATGTTTTGACAATTTCTGATCACTGGGGTTAAGGGCTGACTCTGTGTGCTCTTCTGAGCCAAGCAGTTACACTGCGATTCTAAGGGCTGAGAAAACGCGTTTATTTCGGGCTGAAAAACACGTTTTGAAAACTGTGCTGTTCCTGCCCTATAACTTACATGGGGGTGACCAAAGTTGCCAAAACGTGTTTATTTCTGCTGAAAAACAAGTTTTGACAATTTCTGATCACTGGGGTTAAGGGCTGAGTCAGTGTGCTCTTCTGAGCCAGGCAGTTACACTGCGATTCCAAGGGTTGAGAAAAAGCGTTTATTTCGGGCTGAAAAACACGTTTTGAAAACTGTGCTGTTCCAGCCATATAACTTACATGGGGGAGACCAAAGTTGCCAAAACGTGTTTATTTCTGCTGAAAAACACGTTTTGACAATTTCTGATCACTGGGGTTAAGGGCTGACTCAGTGTGCTCTTCGGAGCCAGGCAGTTACACTGCGATTCCAAGGGCTGAGAAAAAGCGTTTATTTCGGGCTGAAAAACACGTTTTGAAAACTGTGCTGTTCCTGCCCTATAACTTACATGGGGGTGACCAAAGTTGCCAAAACGTGTTTATTTCTGCTGAAAAACACGTTTTGACAATTTCTGCACACTGGGGTTAAGGGCTGAGTCAGTGTGCTCTTCTGAGCCAGGCAGTTACACTGCGATTCTAAGGGCTGAGAAAACGCGTTTATTTCGGGCTGAAAAACACGTTTTGAAAACTGTGCTGTTCCTGCCCTATAACTTACATGGGGGTGACCAAAGTTGCCAAAACGTGTTTATTTCTGCTGAAAAACAAGTTTTGACAATTTCTGATCACTGGGGTTAAGGGCTGAGTCAGTGTGCTCTTCTGAGCCAGGCAGTTACACTGCGATTCCAAGGGCTGAGAAAAAGCGTTTATTTCGGGCTGAAAAACACGTTTTGAAAACTGTGCTGTTCCAGCCATATAACTTACATGGGGGAGACCAAAGTTGCCAAAACGTGTTTATTTCTGCTGAAAAACACGTTTTGACAATTTCTGATAACTGGGGTTAAGGGCTGACTCAGTGTGCTCTTCGGAGCCAGGCAGTTACACTGCGATTCCAAGGGCTGAGAAAAAGCGTTTATTTCGGGCTGAAAAACACGTTTTGAAAACTGTGCTGTTCCTGCCCTATAACTTACATGGGGGTGACCAAAGTTGCCAAAACGTGTTTATTTCTGCTGAAAAACACGTTTTGACAATTTCTGCACACTGGGGTTAAGGGCTGAGTCAGTGTGCTCTTCTGAGCCAGGCAGTTACACTGCGATTCTAAGGGCTGAGAAAACGCGTTTATTTCGGGCTGAAAAACACGTTTTGAAAACTGTGCTGTTCCTGCCCTATAACTTACATGGGGGTGACCAAAGTTGCCAAAACGTGTTTATTTCTGCTGAAAAACACGTTTTGACAATTTCTGATCACTGGGGTTAAGGGCTGACTCAGTGTGCTTCTCTGAGCCAAGCAGTTACACTGTTATTCCAAGTGCTGATGAAAAGCGTTTATTTCGGGCTGAAAAACACGTTTTGAAAACTGTGCTGTTCCTGCCCTATAACTTACATGGGGTTGACCAAAGTTGCCAAAACGTGTTTATTTCTGCTGAAAAACACGTTTTGACAATTTCTGCACACTGGGGTTAAGGGCTGAGTCAGTGTGCTCTTCTGAGCCAGGCAGTTACACTGCGATTCCAAGGGCTGAGAAAACGCGTTTATTTCGGGCTGAAAAACACGTTTTGAAAACTGTGTTGTTCCTGCCCTATAACTTACATGGGGGTGACCAAAGTTGCCAAAACGTGTTTATTTCTGCTGAAAAACACGTTTTGACAATTTCTGATCACTGGGGTTAAGGGCTGACTCAGTGTGCTCTTCTGAGCCAAGCAGTTACACTGTGATTCCAAGTGCTGAAAAAAAGCGTTTATTTCGGGCTGAAAAACACGTTTTGAAAACTGTGCTGTTCCTGCCCTATAACTTACATGGGGGTGACCAAAGTTGCCAAAACGTGTTTATTTCTGCTGAAAAAGACGTTTTGACAATTTCTGATCACTGGGGTGTAGGGCTGACTCAGTGTGCTCTTCTGAGCCAAGCAGTTACACTGTGATTCCAAGTGCTGAAAAAAAGCGTTTATTTCGGGCTGAAAAATACGTTTTGAAAACTGTGCTGTTCCTGCCCTATAACTTACATGGGGGTGACCAAAGTTGCCAAAACGTGTTTATTTCTGCTGAAAAACACGTTTTGACAATTTCTGCACACTGGGGTTAAGGGCTGAGTCAGTGTGCTCTTCTGAGCCAGGCAGTTACACTGCGATTCTAAGGGCTGAGAAAACGCGTTTATTTCGGGCTGAAAAACACGTTTTGAAAACTGTGCTGTTCCTGCCCTATAACTTACATGGGGGTGACCAAAGTTGCCAAAACGTGTTTATTTCTGCTGAAAAACACGTTTTGACAATTTCTGATCACTGGGGTTAAGGGCTGACTCAGTGTGCTCTTCTGAGCCAAGCAGTTACACTGTGATTCCAAGTGCTGAAAAAAAGCGTTTATTTCGGGCTGAAAAACACGTTTTGAAAACTGTGCTGTTCCTGCCCTATAACTTACATGGGGTTGACCAAAGTTGCCAAAACGTGTTTATTTCTGCTGAAAAACACGTTTTGACAATTTCTGCACACTGGGGTTAAGGGCTGAGTCAGTGTGCTCTTCTGAGCCAGGCAGTTACACTGCGATTCCAAGGGCTGAGAAAACGCGTTTATTTCGGGCAGAAAAACACGTTTTGAAAACTGTGTTGTTCCTGCCCTATAACTTACTTGGGGGTGACCAAAGTTGCCAAAACGTGTTTATTTCTGCTGAAAAACACGTTTTGACAATTTCTGATCACTGGGGTTAAGGGCTGACTCAGTGTGCTCTTCTGAGCCAAGCAGTTACACTGTGATTCCAAGTGCTGAAAAAAAGCGTTTATTTCGGGCTGAAAAACACGTTTTGAAAACTGTGCTGTTCCGGCCCTATAACTTACATGGGGTTGACCAAAGTTGCCAAAACGTGTTTATTTCTGCTGAAAAACACGTTTTGACAATTTCTGCACACTGGGGTTAAGGGCTGAGTCAGTGTGCTCTTCTGAGCCAGGCAGTTACACTGCGATTCCAAGGGCTGAGAAAACGCGTTTATTTCAGGCTGAAAAACACGTTTTTAAAACTGTGCTGTTCCTGCCCTATAACTTACATGGGGGTGACCAAAGTTGCCAAAACGTGTTTATTTCTGCTGAAAAACACGTTTTGACAATTTCTGATCACTGGGGTTAAGGGCTGACTCTGTGTGCTCTTCTGAGCCAAGCAGTTACACTGCGATTCTAAGGGCTGAGAAAACGCGTTTATTTCGGGCTGAAAAACACGTTTTGAAAACTGTGCTGTTCCTGCCCTATAACTTACATGGGGGTGACCAAAGTTGCCAAAACGTGTTTATTTCTGCTGAAAAACACGTTTTGACAATTTCTGATCACTGGGGTTAAGGGCTGACTCAGTGTGCTCTTCTGAGCCAGGCAGTTACACTGCGATTCCAAGGGATGAGAAAAAGCGTTTATTTCGGGCTGAAAAACACGTTTTGAAAACTGTGCTGTTCCTGCCCTATAACTTACATGGGGGTGACCAAAGTTGCCAAAACGTGTTTATTTCTGCTGAAAAACACGTTTTGACAATTTCTGCACACTGGGGTTAAGGGCTGAGTCAGTGTGCTCTTCTGAGCCAGGCAGTTACACTACGATTCTAAGGGCTGAGAAAACGCGTTTATTTCGGGCTGAAAAACACGTTTTGAAAACTGTGCTGTTCCTGCCCTATAACTTACATGGGGGTGACCAAAGTTGCCAAAACGTGTTTATTTCTGCTGAAAAACACGTTTTGACAATTTCTGATCACTGGGGTGTAGGGCTGACTCAGTGTGCTCTTCTGAGCCAAGCAGTTACACTGTGATTCCAAGTGCTGAAAAAAAGCGTTTATTTCGGGCTGAAAAACACGTTTTGAAAACTGTGCTGTTCCTGCCCTATAACTTACATGGGGGTGACCAAAGTTGCCAAAACGTGTTTATTTCTGCTGAAAAACACGTTTTGACAATTTCTGCACACTGGGGTTAAGGGCTGAGTCAGTGTGCTCTTCTGAGCCAGGCAGTTACACTGCGATTCTAAGGGCTGAGAAAACGCGTTTATTTCGGACTGAAAAACACGTTTTGAAAACTGTGCTGTTCCTGCCCTATAACTTACATGGGGGTGACCAAAGTTGCCAAAACGTGTTTATTTCTGCTGAAAAACACGTTTTGACAATTTCTGATCACTGGGGTTAAGGGCTGACTCAGTGTGCTCTTCTGAGCCAAGCAGTTACACTGTGATTCCAAGTGCTGAAAAAAAGCGTTTATTTCGGGCTGAAAAACACGTTTTGAAAACTGTGCTGTTCCTGCCCTATAACTTACATGGGGTTGACCAAAGTTGCCAAAACGTGTTTATTTCTGCTGAAAAACACGTTTTGACAATTTCTGCACACTGGGGTTAAGGGCTGAGTCAGTGTGCTCTTCTGAGCCAGGCAGTTACACTGCGATTCCAAGGGCTGAGAAAACGCGTTTATTTCGGGCAGAAAAACACGTTTTGAAAACTGTGTTGTTCCTGCCCTATAACTTACATGGGGGTGACCAAAGTTGCCAAAACGTGTTTATTTCTGCTGAAAAACACGTTTTGACAATTTCTGATCACTGGGGTTAAGGGCTGACTCAGTGTGCTCTTCTGAGCCAAGCAGTTACACTGTGATTCCAAGTGCTGAAAAAAAGCGTTTATTTCGGGCTGAAAAACACGTTTTGAAAACTGTGCTGTTCCTGCCCTATAACTTACATGGGGGTGACCAAAGTTGCCAAAACGTGTTTATTTCTGCTGAAAAACATGTTTTGACAATTTCTGATCACTGGGGTTAAGGGCTGACTCTGTGTGCTCTTCTGAGCCAAGCAGTTACACTGCGATTCTAAGGGCTGAGAAAACGCGTTTATTTCGGGCTGAAAAACACGTTTTGAAAACTGTGCTGTTCCTGCCCTATAACTTACATGGGGGTGACCAAAGTTGCCAAAACGTGTTTATTTCTGCTGAAAAACATGTTTTGACAATTTCTGATCACTGGGGTTAAGGGCTGACTCTGTGTGCTCTTCTGAGCCAGGCAGTTACACTACGATTCTAAGGGCTGAGAAAACGCGTTTATTTCGGGCTGAAAAACACGTTTTGAAAACTGTGCTGTTCCTGCCCTATAACTTACATGGGGGTGACCAAAGTTGCCAAAACGTGTTTATTTCTGCTGAAAAACACGTTTTGACAATTTCTGATCACTGGGGTGTAGGGCTGACTCAGTGTGCTCTTCTGAGCCAAGCAGTTACACTGTGATTCCAAGTGCTGAAAAAAAGCGTTTATTTCGGGCTGAAAAACACGTTTTGAAAACTGTGCTGTTCCTGCCCTATAACTTACATGGGGTTGACCAAAGTTGCCAAAACGTGTTTATTTCTGCTGAAAAACACGTTTTGACAATTTCTGCACACTGGGGTTAAGGGCTGAGTCAGTGTGCTCTTCTGAGCCAGGCAGTTACACTGCGATTCCAAGGGCTGAGAAAACGCGTTTATTTCGGGCTGAAAAACACGTTTTGAAAACTGTGCTGTTCCTGCCCTATAACTTACATGGGGGTGACCAAAGTTGCCAAAACGTGTTTATTTCTGCTGAAAAACATGTTTTGACAATTTCTGATCACTGGGGTTAAGGGCTGACTCTGTGTGCTCTTCTGAGCCAAGCAGTTACACTGCGATTCTAAGGGCTGAGAAAACGCGTTTATTTCGGGCTGAAAAACACGTTTTGAAAACTGTGCTGTTCCTGCCCTATAACTTACATGGGGGTGACCAAAGTTGCCAAAACGTGTTTATTTCTGCTGAAAAACATGTTTTGACAATTTCTGATCACTGGGGTTAAGGGCTGACTCTGTGTGCTCTTCTGAGCCAAGCAGTTACACTGCGATTCCAAGGGCTGAGAAAAAGCGTTTATTTCGGGCTGAAAAACACGTTTTGAAAACTGTGCTGTTCCAGCCATATAACTTACATGGGGGAGACCAAAGTTGCCAAAACGTGTTTATTTCTGCTGAAAAACACGTTTTGACAATTTCTGATCACTGGGGTTAAGGGCTGACTCAGTGTGCTCTTCGGAGCCAGGCAGTTACACTGCGATTCCAAGGGCTGAGAAAAAGCGTTTATTTCGGGCTGAAAAACACGTTTTGAAAACTGTGCTGTTCCTGCCCTATAACTTACATGGGGGTGACCAAAGTTGCCAAAACGTGTTTATTTCTGCTGAAAAACACGTTTTGACAATTTCTGCACACTGGGGTTAAGGGCTGAGTCAGTGTGCTCTTCTGAGCCAGGCAGTTACACTGCGATTCTAAGGGCTGAGAAAACGCGTTTATTTCGGGCTGAAAAACACGTTTTGAAAACTGTGCTGTTCCTGCCCTATAACTTACATGGGGGTGACCAAAGTTGCCAAAACGTGTTTATTTCTGCTGAAAAACAAGTTTTGACAATTTCTGATCACTGGGGTTAAGGGCTGACTCTGTGTGCTCTTCTGAGCCAAGCAGTTACACTGCGATTCTAAGGGCTGAGAAAACGCGTTTATTTCGGGCTGAAAAACACGTTTTGAAAACTGTGCTGTTCCTGCCCTATAACTTACATGGGGGTGACCAAAGTTGCCAAAACGTGTTTATTTCTGCTGAAAAACATGTTTTGACAATTTCTGATCACTGGGGTTAAGGGCTGACTCTGTGTGCTCTTCTGAGCCAAGCAGTTACACTGCGATTCTAAGGGCTGAGAAAACGCGTTTATTTCGGGCTGAAAAACACGTTTTGAAAACTGTGCTGTTCCTGCCCTATAACTTACATGGGGGTGACCAAAGTTGCCAAAACGTGTTTATTTCTGCTGAAAAACAAGTTTTGACAATTTCTGATCACTGGGGTTAAGGGCTGAGTCAGTGTGCTCTTCTGAGCCAGGCAGTTACACTGCGATTCCAAGGGTTGAGAAAAAGCGTTTATTTCGGGCTGAAAAACACGTTTTGAAAACTGTGCTGTTCCAGCCATATAACTTACATGGGGGAGACCAAAGTTGCCAAAACGTGTTTATTTCTGCTGAAAAACACGTTTTGACAATTTCTGATCACTGGGGTTAAGGGCTGACTCAGTGTGCTCTTCGGAGCCAGGCAGTTACACTGCGATTCCAAGGGCTGAGAAAAAGCGTTTATTTCGGGCTGAAAAACACGTTTTGAAAACTGTGCTGTTCCTGCCCTATAACTTACATGGGGGTGACCAAAGTTGCCAAAACGTGTTTATTTCTGCTGAAAAACACGTTTTGACAATTTCTGCACACTGGGGTTAAGGGCTGAGTCAGTGTGCTCTTCTGAGCCAGGCAGTTACACTGCGATTCTAAGGGCTGAGAAAACGCGTTTATTTCGGGCTGAAAAACACGTTTTGAAAACTGTGCTGTTCCTGCCCTATAACTTACATGGGGGTGACCAAAGTTGCCAAAACGTGTTTATTTCTGCTGAAAAACAAGTTTTGACAATTTCTGATCACTGGGGTTAAGGGCTGAGTCAGTGTGCTCTTCTGAGCCAGGCAGTTACACTGCGATTCCAAGGGCTGAGAAAAAGCGTTTATTTCGGGCTGAAAAACACGTTTTGAAAACTGTGCTGTTCCAGCCATATAACTTACATGGGGGAGACCAAAGTTGCCAAAACGTGTTTATTTCTGCTGAAAAACACGTTTTGACAATTTCTGATAACTGGGGTTAAGGGCTGACTCAGTGTGCTCTTCGGAGCCAGGCAGTTACACTGCGATTCCAAGGGCTGAGAAAAAGCGTTTATTTCGGGCTGAAAAACACGTTTTGAAAACTGTGCTGTTCCTGCCCTATAACTTACATGGGGGTGACCAAAGTTGCCAAAACGTGTTTATTTCTGCTGAAAAACACGTTTTGACAATTTCTGCACACTGGGGTTAAGGGCTGAGTCAGTGTGCTCTTCTGAGCCAGGCAGTTACACTGCGATTCTAAGGGCTGAGAAAACGCGTTTATTTCGGGCTGAAAAACACGTTTTGAAAACTGTGCTGTTCCTGCCCTATAACTTACATGGGGGTGACCAAAGTTGCCAAAACGTGTTTATTTCTGCTGAAAAACACGTTTTGACAATTTCTGATCACTGGGGTTAAGGGCTGACTCAGTGTGCTTCTCTGAGCCAAGCAGTTACACTGTTATTCCAAGTGCTGATGAAAAGCGTTTATTTCGGGCTGAAAAACACGTTTTGAAAACTGTGCTGTTCCTGCCCTATAACTTACATGGGGTTGACCAAAGTTGCCAAAACGTGTTTATTTCTGCTGAAAAACACGTTTTGACAATTTCTGCACACTGGGGTTAAGGGCTGAGTCAGTGTGCTCTTCTGAGCCAGGCAGTTACACTGCGATTCCAAGGGCTGAGAAAACGCGTTTATTTCGGGCTGAAAAACACGTTTTGAAAACTGTGTTGTTCCTGCCCTATAACTTACATGGGGGTGACCAAAGTTGCCAAAACGTGTTTATTTCTGCTGAAAAACACGTTTTGACAATTTCTGATCACTGGGGTTAAGGGCTGACTCAGTGTGCTCTTCTGAGCCAAGCAGTTACACTGTGATTCCAAGTGCTGAAAAAAAGCGTTTATTTCGGGCTGAAAAACACGTTTTGAAAACTGTGCTGTTCCTGCCCTATAACTTACATGGGGGTGACCAAAGTTGCCAAAACGTGTTTATTTCTGCTGAAAAAGACGTTTTGACAATTTCTGATCACTGGGGTGTAGGGCTGACTCAGTGTGCTCTTCTGAGCCAAGCAGTTACACTGTGATTCCAAGTGCTGAAAAAAAGCGTTTATTTCGGGCTGAAAAATACGTTTTGAAAACTGTGCTGTTCCTGCCCTATAACTTACATGGGGGTGACCAAAGTTGCCAAAACGTGTTTATTTCTGCTGAAAAACACGTTTTGACAATTTCTGCACACTGGGGTTAAGGGCTGAGTCAGTGTGCTCTTCTGAGCCAGGCAGTTACACTGCGATTCTAAGGGCTGAGAAAACGCGTTTATTTCGGGCTGAAAAACACGTTTTGAAAACTGTGCTGTTCCTGCCCTATAACTTACATGGGGGTGACCAAAGTTGCCAAAACGTGTTTATTTCTGCTGAAAAACACGTTTTGACAATTTCTGATCACTGGGGTTAAGGGCTGACTCAGTGTGCTCTTCTGAGCCAAGCAGTTACACTGTGATTCCAAGTGCTGAAAAAAAGCGTTTATTTCGGGCTGAAAAACACGTTTTGAAAACTGTGCTGTTCCTGCCCTATAACTTACATGGGGTTGACCAAAGTTGCCAAAACGTGTTTATTTCTGCTGAAAAACACGTTTTGACAATTTCTGCACACTGGGGTTAAGGGCTGAGTCAGTGTGCTCTTCTGAGCCAGGCAGTTACACTGCGATTCCAAGGGCTGAGAAAACGCGTTTATTTCGGGCAGAAAAACACGTTTTGAAAACTGTGTTGTTCCTGCCCTATAACTTACTTGGGGGTGACCAAAGTTGCCAAAACGTGTTTATTTCTGCTGAAAAACACGTTTTGACAATTTCTGATCACTGGGGTTAAGGGCTGACTCAGTGTGCTCTTCTGAGCCAAGCAGTTACACTGTGATTCCAAGTGCTGAAAAAAAGCGTTTATTTCGGGCTGAAAAACACGTTTTGAAAACTGTGCTGTTCCGGCCCTATAACTTACATGGGGTTGACCAAAGTTGCCAAAACGTGTTTATTTCTGCTGAAAAACACGTTTTGACAATTTCTGCACACTGGGGTTAAGGGCTGAGTCAGTGTGCTCTTCTGAGCCAGGCAGTTACACTGCGATTCCAAGGGCTGAGAAAACGCGTTTATTTCAGGCTGAAAAACACGTTTTTAAAACTGTGCTGTTCCTGCCCTATAACTTACATGGGGGTGACCAAAGTTGCCAAAACGTGTTTATTTCTGCTGAAAAACACGTTTTGACAATTTCTGATCACTGGGGTTAAGGGCTGACTCTGTGTGCTCTTCTGAGCCAAGCAGTTACACTGCGATTCTAAGGGCTGAGAAAACGCGTTTATTTCGGGCTGAAAAACACGTTTTGAAAACTGTGCTGTTCCTGCCCTATAACTTACATGGGGGTGACCAAAGTTGCCAAAACGTGTTTATTTCTGCTGAAAAACACGTTTTGACAATTTCTGATCACTGGGGTTAAGGGCTGACTCAGTGTGCTCTTCTGAGCCAGGCAGTTACACTGCGATTCCAAGGGATGAGAAAAAGCGTTTATTTCGGGCTGAAAAACACGTTTTGAAAACTGTGCTGTTCCTGCCCTATAACTTACATGGGGGTGACCAAAGTTGCCAAAACGTGTTTATTTCTGCTGAAAAACACGTTTTGACAATTTCTGCACACTGGGGTTAAGGGCTGAGTCAGTGTGCTCTTCTGAGCCAGGCAGTTACACTACGATTCTAAGGGCTGAGAAAACGCGTTTATTTCGGGCTGAAAAACACGTTTTGAAAACTGTGCTGTTCCTGCCCTATAACTTACATGGGGGTGACCAAAGTTGCCAAAACGTGTTTATTTCTGCTGAAAAACACGTTTTGACAATTTCTGATCACTGGGGTGTAGGGCTGACTCAGTGTGCTCTTCTGAGCCAAGCAGTTACACTGTGATTCCAAGTGCTGAAAAAAAGCGTTTATTTCGGGCTGAAAAACACGTTTTGAAAACTGTGCTGTTCCTGCCCTATAACTTACATGGGGGTGACCAAAGTTGCCAAAACGTGTTTATTTCTGCTGAAAAACACGTTTTGACAATTTCTGCACACTGGGGTTAAGGGCTGAGTCAGTGTGCTCTTCTGAGCCAGGCAGTTACACTGCGATTCTAAGGGCTGAGAAAACGCGTTTATTTCGGACTGAAAAACACGTTTTGAAAACTGTGCTGTTCCTGCCCTATAACTTACATGGGGGTGACCAAAGTTGCCAAAACGTGTTTATTTCTGCTGAAAAACACGTTTTGACAATTTCTGATCACTGGGGTTAAGGGCTGACTCAGTGTGCTCTTCTGAGCCAAGCAGTTACACTGTGATTCCAAGTGCTGAAAAAAAGCGTTTATTTCGGGCTGAAAAACACGTTTTGAAAACTGTGCTGTTCCTGCCCTATAACTTACATGGGGTTGACCAAAGTTGCCAAAACGTGTTTATTTCTGCTGAAAAACACGTTTTGACAATTTCTGCACACTGGGGTTAAGGGCTGAGTCAGTGTGCTCTTCTGAGCCAGGCAGTTACACTGCGATTCCAAGGGCTGAGAAAACGCGTTTATTTCGGGCAGAAAAACACGTTTTGAAAACTGTGTTGTTCCTGCCCTATAACTTACATGGGGGTGACCAAAGTTGCCAAAACGTGTTTATTTCTGCTGAAAAACACGTTTTGACAATTTCTGATCACTGGGGTTAAGGGCTGACTCAGTGTGCTCTTCTGAGCCAAGCAGTTACACTGTGATTCCAAGTGCTGAAAAAAAGCGTTTATTTCGGGCTGAAAAACACGTTTTGAAAACTGTGCTGTTCCTGCCCTATAACTTACATGGGGGTGACCAAAGTTGCCAAAACGTGTTTATTTCTGCTGAAAAACATGTTTTGACAATTTCTGATCACTGGGGTTAAGGGCTGACTCTGTGTGCTCTTCTGAGCCAAGCAGTTACACTGCGATTCTAAGGGCTGAGAAAACGCGTTTATTTCGGGCTGAAAAACACGTTTTGAAAACTGTGCTGTTCCTGCCCTATAACTTACATGGGGGTGACCAAAGTTGCCAAAACGTGTTTATTTCTGCTGAAAAACATGTTTTGACAATTTCTGATCACTGGGGTTAAGGGCTGACTCTGTGTGCTCTTCTGAGCCAGGCAGTTACACTACGATTCTAAGGGCTGAGAAAACGCGTTTATTTCGGGCTGAAAAACACGTTTTGAAAACTGTGCTGTTCCTGCCCTATAACTTACATGGGGGTGACCAAAGTTGCCAAAACGTGTTTATTTCTGCTGAAAAACACGTTTTGACAATTTCTGATCACTGGGGTGTAGGGCTGACTCAGTGTGCTCTTCTGAGCCAAGCAGTTACACTGTGATTCCAAGTGCTGAAAAAAAGCGTTTATTTCGGGCTGAAAAACACGTTTTGAAAACTGTGCTGTTCCTGCCCTATAACTTACATGGGGTTGACCAAAGTTGCCAAAACGTGTTTATTTCTGCTGAAAAACACGTTTTGACAATTTCTGCACACTGGGGTTAAGGGCTGAGTCAGTGTGCTCTTCTGAGCCAGGCAGTTACACTGCGATTCCAAGGGCTGAGAAAACGCGTTTATTTCGGGCTGAAAAACACGTTTTGAAAACTGTGCTGTTCCTGCCCTATAACTTACATGGGGGTGACCAAAGTTGCCAAAACGTGTTTATTTCTGCTGAAAAACATGTTTTGACAATTTCTGATCACTGGGGTTAAGGGCTGACTCTGTGTGCTCTTCTGAGCCAAGCAGTTACACTGCGATTCTAAGGGCTGAGAAAACGCGTTTATTTCGGGCTGAAAAACACGTTTTGAAAACTGTGCTGTTCCTGCCCTATAACTTACATGGGGGTGACCAAAGTTGCCAAAACGTGTTTATTTCTGCTGAAAAACATGTTTTGACAATTTCTGATCACTGGGGTTAAGGGCTGACTCTGTGTGCTCTTCTGAGCCAAGCAGTTACACTGCGATTCCAAGGGCTGAGAAAAAGCGTTTATTTCGGGCTGAAAAACACGTTTTGAAAACTGTGCTGTTCCTGCCCTATAACTTACATGGGGGTGACCAAAGTTGCCAAAACGTGTTTATTTCTGCTGAAAAACACGTTTTGACAATTTCTGCACACTGGGGTTAAGGGCTGAGTCAGTGTGCTCTTCTGAGCCAGGCAGTTACACTGCGATTCTAAGGGCTGAGAAAACGCGTTTATTTCGGGCTGAAAAACACGTTTTGAAAACTGTGCTGTTCCTGCCCTATAACTTACATGGGGGTGACCAAAGTTGCCAAAACGTGTTTATTTCTGCTGAAAAACACGTTTTGACAATTTCTGATCACTGGGGTTAAGGGCTGACTCAGTGTGCTTCTCTGAGCCAAGCAGTTACACTGTTATTCCAAGTGCTGATGAAAAGCGTTTATTTCGGGCTGAAAAACACGTTTTGAAAACTGTGCTGTTCCTGCCCTATAACTTACATGGGGTTGACCAAAGTTGCCAAAACGTGTTTATTTCTGCTGAAAAACACGTTTTGACAATTTCTGCACACTGGGGTTAAGGGCTGAGTCAGTGTGCTCTTCTGAGCCAGGCAGTTACACTGCGATTCCAAGGGCTGAGAAAACGCGTTTATTTCGGGCTGAAAAACACGTTTTGAAAACTGTGTTGTTCCTGCCCTATAACTTACATGGGGGTGACCAAAGTTGCCAAAACGTGTTTATTTCTGCTGAAAAACACGTTTTGACAATTTCTGATCACTGGGGTTAAGGGCTGACTCAGTGTGCTCTTCTGAGCCAAGCAGTTACACTGTGATTCCAAGTGCTGAAAAAAAGCGTTTATTTCGGGCTGAAAAACACGTTTTGAAAACTGTGCTGTTCCTGCCCTATAACTTACATGGGGGTGACCAAAGTTGCCAAAACGTGTTTATTTCTGCTGAAAAAGACGTTTTGACAATTTCTGATCACTGGGGTGTAGGGCTGACTCAGTGTGCTCTTCTGAGCCAAGCAGTTACACTGTGATTCCAAGTGCTGAAAAAAAGCGTTTATTTCGGGCTGAAAAATACGTTTTGAAAACTGTGCTGTTCCTGCCCTATAACTTACATGGGGGTGACCAAAGTTGCCAAAACGTGTTTATTTCTGCTGAAAAACACGTTTTGACAATTTCTGCACACTGGGGTTAAGGGCTGAGTCAGTGTGCTCTTCTGAGCCAGGCAGTTACACTGCGATTCTAAGGGCTGAGAAAACGCGTTTATTTCGGGCTGAAAAACACGTTTTGAAAACTGTGCTGTTCCTGCCCTATAACTTACATGGGGGTGACCAAAGTTGCCAAAACGTGTTTATTTCTGCTGAAAAACACGTTTTGACAATTTCTGATCACTGGGGTTAAGGGCTGACTCAGTGTGCTCTTCTGAGCCAAGCAGTTACACTGTGATTCCAAGTGCTGAAAAAAAGCGTTTATTTCGGGCTGAAAAACACGTTTTGAAAACTGTGCTGTTCCTGCCCTATAACTTACATGGGGTTGACCAAAGTTGCCAAAACGTGTTTATTTCTGCTGAAAAACACGTTTTGACAATTTCTGCACACTGGGGTTAAGGGCTGAGTCAGTGTGCTCTTCTGAGCCAGGCAGTTACACTGCGATTCCAAGGGCTGAGAAAACGCGTTTATTTCGGGCAGAAAAACACGTTTTGAAAACTGTGTTGTTCCTGCCCTATAACTTACTTGGGGGTGACCAAAGTTGCCAAAACGTGTTTATTTCTGCTGAAAAACACGTTTTGACAATTTCTGATCACTGGGGTTAAGGGCTGACTCAGTGTGCTCTTCTGAGCCAAGCAGTTACACTGTGATTCCAAGTGCTGAAAAAAAGCGTTTATTTCGGGCTGAAAAACACGTTTTGAAAACTGTGCTGTTCCGGCCCTATAACTTACATGGGGTTGACCAAAGTTGCCAAAACGTGTTTATTTCTGCTGAAAAACACGTTTTGACAATTTCTGCACACTGGGGTTAAGGGCTGAGTCAGTGTGCTCTTCTGAGCCAGGCAGTTACACTGCGATTCTAAGGGCTGAGAAAACGCGTTTATTTCAGGCTGAAAAACACGTTTTTAAAACTGTGCTGTTCCTGCCCTATAACTTACATGGGGGTGACCAAAGTTGCCAAAACGTGTTTATTTCTGCTGAAAAACACGTTTTGACAATTTCTGATCACTGGGGTTAAGGGCTGACTCAGTGTGCTCTTCTGAGCCAGGCAGTTACACTGCGATTCCAAGGGATGAGAAAAAGCGTTTATTTCGGGCTGAAAAACACGTTTTGAAAACTGTGCTGTTCCTGCCCTATAACTTACATGGGGGTGACCAAAGTTGCCAAAACGTGTTTATTTCTGCTGAAAAACACGTTTTGACAATTTCTGCACACTGGGGTTAAGGGCTGAGTCAGTGTGCTCTTCTGAGCCAGGCAGTTACACTACGATTCTAAGGGCTGAGAAAACGCGTTTATTTCGGGCTGAAAAACACGTTTTGAAAACTGTGCTGTTCCTGCCCTATAACTTACATGGGGGTGACCAAAGTTGCCAAAACGTGTTTATTTCTGCTGAAAAACACGTTTTGACAATTTCTGATCACTGGGGTTAAGGGCTGACTCAGTGTGCTCTTCTGAGCCAGGCAGTTACACTGCGATTCCAAGGGATGAGAAAAAGCGTTTATTTCGGGCTGAAAAACACGTTTTGAAAACTGTGCTGTTCCTGCCCTATAACTTACATGGGGGTGACCAAAGTTGCCAAAACGTGTTTATTTCTGCTGAAAAACACGTTTTGACAATTTCTGCACACTGGGGTTAAGGGCTGAGTCAGTGTGCTCTTCTGAGCCAGGCAGTTACACTACGATTCTAAGGGCTGAGAAAACGCGTTTATTTCGGGCTGAAAAACACGTTTTGAAAACTGTGCTGTTCCTGCCCTATAACTTACATGGGGGTGACCAAAGTTGCCAAAACGTGTTTATTTCTGCTGAAAAACACGTTTTGACAATTTCTGATCACTGGGGTGTAGGGCTGACTCAGTGTGCTCTTCTGAGCCAAGCAGTTACACTGTGATTCCAAGTGCTGAAAAAAAGCGTTTATTTCGGGCTGAAAAACACGTTTTGAAAACTGTGCTGTTCCTGCCCTATAACTTACATGGGGGTGACCAAAGTTGCCAAAACGTGTTTATTTCTGCTGAAAAACACGTTTTGACAATTTCTGCACACTGGGGTTAAGGGCTGAGTCAGTGTGCTCTTCTGAGCCAGGCAGTTACACTGCGATTCTAAGGGCTGAGAAAACGCGTTTATTTCGGACTGAAAAACACGTTTTGAAAACTGTGCTGTTCCTGCCCTATAACTTACATGGGGGTGACCAAAGTTGCCAAAACGTGTTTATTTCTGCTGAAAAACACGTTTTGACAATTTCTGATCACTGGGGTTAAGGGCTGACTCAGTGTGCTCTTCTGAGCCAAGCAGTTACACTGTGATTCCAAGTGCTGAAAAAAAGCGTTTATTTCGGGCTGAAAAACACGTTTTGAAAACTGTGCTGTTCCTGCCCTATAACTTACATGGGGTTGACCAAAGTTGCCAAAACGTGTTTATTTCTGCTGAAAAACACGTTTTGACAATTTCTGCACACTGGGGTTAAGGGCTGAGTCAGTGTGCTCTTCTGAGCCAGGCAGTTACACTGCGATTCCAAGGGCTGAGAAAACGCGTTTATTTCGGGCAGAAAAACACGTTTTGAAAACTGTGTTGTTCCTGCCCTATAACTTACATGGGGGTGACCAAAGTTGCCAAAACGTGTTTATTTCTGCTGAAAAACACGTTTTGACAATTTCTGATCACTGGGGTTAAGGGCTGACTCAGTGTGCTCTTCTGAGCCAAGCAGTTACACTGTGATTCCAAGTGCTGAAAAAAAGCGTTTATTTCGGGCTGAAAAACACGTTTTGAAAACTGTGCTGTTCCTGCCCTATAACTTACATGGGGGTGACCAAAGTTGCCAAAACGTGTTTATTTCTGCTGAAAAACATGTTTTGACAATTTCTGATCACTGGGGTTAAGGGCTGACTCTGTGTGCTCTTCTGAGCCAAGCAGTTACACTGCGATTCTAAGGGCTGAGAAAACGCGTTTATTTCGGGCTGAAAAACACGTTTTGAAAACTGTGCTGTTCCTGCCCTATAACTTACATGGGGGTGACCAAAGTTGCCAAAACGTGTTTATTTCTGCTGAAAAACATGTTTTGACAATTTCTGATCACTGGGGTTAAGGGCTGACTCTGTGTGCTCTTCTGAGCCAGGCAGTTACACTACGATTCTAAGGGCTGAGAAAACGCGTTTATTTCGGGCTGAAAAACACGTTTTGAAAACTGTGCTGTTCCTGCCCTATAACTTACATGGGGGTGACCAAAGTTGCCAAAACGTGTTTATTTCTGCTGAAAAACACGTTTTGACAATTTCTGATCACTGGGGTGTAGGGCTGACTCAGTGTGCTCTTCTGAGCCAAGCAGTTACACTGTGATTCCAAGTGCTGAAAAAAAGCGTTTATTTCGGGCTGAAAAACACGTTTTGAAAACTGTGCTGTTCCTGCCCTATAACTTACATGGGGTTGACCAAAGTTGCCAAAACGTGTTTATTTCTGCTGAAAAACACGTTTTGACAATTTCTGCACACTGGGGTTAAGGGCTGAGTCAGTGTGCTCTTCTGAGCCAGGCAGTTACACTGCGATTCCAAGGGCTGAGAAAACGCGTTTATTTCGGGCTGAAAAACACGTTTTGAAAACTGTGCTGTTCCTGCCCTATAACTTACATGGGGGTGACCAAAGTTGCCAAAACGTGTTTATTTCTGCTGAAAAACATGTTTTGACAATTTCTGATCACTGGGGTTAAGGGCTGACTCTGTGTGCTCTTCTGAGCCAAGCAGTTACACTGCGATTCTAAGGGCTGAGAAAACGCGTTTATTTCGGGCTGAAAAACACGTTTTGAAAACTGTGCTGTTCCTGCCCTATAACTTACATGGGGGTGACCAAAGTTGCCAAAACGTGTTTATTTCTGCTGAAAAACATGTTTTGACAATTTCTGATCACTGGGGTTAAGGGCTGACTCTGTGTGCTCTTCTGAGCCAAGCAGTTACACTGCGATTCCAAGGGCTGAGAAAAAGCGTTTATTTCGGGCTGAAAAACACGTTTTGAAAACTGTGCTGTTCCTGCCCTATAACTTACATGGGGGTGACCAAAGTTGCCAAAACGTGTTTATTTCTGCTGAAAAACACGTTTTGACAATTTCTGCACACTGGGGTTAAGGGCTGAGTCAGTGTGCTCTTCTGAGCCAGGCAGTTACACTGCGATTCTAAGGGCTGAGAAAACGCGTTTATTTCGGGCTGAAAAACACGTTTTGAAAACTGTGCTGTTCCTGCCCTATAACTTACATGGGGGTGACCAAAGTTGCCAAAACGTGTTTATTTCTGCTGAAAAACACGTTTTGACAATTTCTGATCACTGGGGTTAAGGGCTGACTCAGTGTGCTTCTCTGAGCCAAGCAGTTACACTGTTATTCCAAGTGCTGATGAAAAGCGTTTATTTCGGGCTGAAAAACACGTTTTGAAAACTGTGCTGTTCCTGCCCTATAACTTACATGGGGTTGACCAAAGTTGCCAAAACGTGTTTATTTCTGCTGAAAAACACGTTTTGACAATTTCTGCACACTGGGGTTAAGGGCTGAGTCAGTGTGCTCTTCTGAGCCAGGCAGTTACACTGCGATTCCAAGGGCTGAGAAAACGCGTTTATTTCGGGCTGAAAAACACGTTTTGAAAACTGTGTTGTTCCTGCCCTATAACTTACATGGGGGTGACCAAAGTTGCCAAAACGTGTTTATTTCTGCTGAAAAACACGTTTTGACAATTTCTGATCACTGGGGTTAAGGGCTGACTCAGTGTGCTCTTCTGAGCCAAGCAGTTACACTGTGATTCCAAGTGCTGAAAAAAAGCGTTTATTTCGGGCTGAAAAACACGTTTTGAAAACTGTGCTGTTCCTGCCCTATAACTTACATGGGGGTGACCAAAGTTGCCAAAACGTGTTTATTTCTGCTGAAAAAGACGTTTTGACAATTTCTGATCACTGGGGTGTAGGGCTGACTCAGTGTGCTCTTCTGAGCCAAGCAGTTACACTGTGATTCCAAGTGCTGAAAAAAAGCGTTTATTTCGGGCTGAAAAATACGTTTTGAAAACTGTGCTGTTCCTGCCCTATAACTTACATGGGGGTGACCAAAGTTGCCAAAACGTGTTTATTTCTGCTGAAAAACACGTTTTGACAATTTCTGCACACTGGGGTTAAGGGCTGAGTCAGTGTGCTCTTCTGAGCCAGGCAGTTACACTGCGATTCTAAGGGCTGAGAAAACGCGTTTATTTCGGGCTGAAAAACACGTTTTGAAAACTGTGCTGTTCCTGCCCTATAACTTACATGGGGGTGACCAAAGTTGCCAAAACGTGTTTATTTCTGCTGAAAAACACGTTTTGACAATTTCTGATCACTGGGGTTAAGGGCTGACTCAGTGTGCTCTTCTGAGCCAAGCAGTTACACTGTGATTCCAAGTGCTGAAAAAAAGCGTTTATTTCGGGCTGAAAAACACGTTTTGAAAACTGTGCTGTTCCGGCCCTATAACTTACATGGGGTTGACCAAAGTTGCCAAAACGTGTTTATTTCTGCTGAAAAACACGTTTTGACAATTTCTGCACACTGGGGTTAAGGGCTGAGTCAGTGTGCTCTTCTGAGCCAGGCAGTTACACTGCGATTCCAAGGGCTGAGAAAACGCGTTTATTTCAGGCTGAAAAACACGTTTTTAAAACTGTGCTGTTCCTGCCCTATAACTTACATGGGGGTGACCAAAGTTGCCAAAACGTGTTTATTTCTGCTGAAAAACACGTTTTGACAATTTCTGATCACTGGGGTTAAGGGCTGACTCTGTGTGCTCTTCTGAGCCAAGCAGTTACACTGCGATTCTAAGGGCTGAGAAAACGCGTTTATTTCGGGCTGAAAAACACGTTTTGAAAACTGTGCTGTTCCTGCCCTATAACTTACATGGGGGTGACCAAAGTTGCCAAAACGTGTTTATTTCTGCTGAAAAACACGTTTTGACAATTTCTGATCACTGGGGTTAAGGGCTGACTCAGTGTGCTCTTCTGAGCCAGGCAGTTACACTGCGATTCCAAGGGATGAGAAAAAGCGTTTATTTCGGGCTGAAAAACACGTTTTGAAAACTGTGCTGTTCCTGCCCTATAACTTACATGGGGGTGACCAAAGTTGCCAAAACGTGTTTATTTCTGCTGAAAAACACGTTTTGACAATTTCTGCACACTGGGGTTAAGGGCTGAGTCAGTGTGCTCTTCTGAGCCAGGCAGTTACACTACGATTCTAAGGGCTGAGAAAACGCGTTTATTTCGGGCTGAAAAACACGTTTTGAAAACTGTGCTGTTCCTGCCCTATAACTTACATGGGGGTGACCAAAGTTGCCAAAACGTGTTTATTTCTGCTGAAAAACACGTTTTGACAATTTCTGATCACTGGGGTGTAGGGCTGACTCAGTGTGCTCTTCTGAGCCAAGCAGTTACACTGTGATTCCAAGTGCTGAAAAAAAGCGTTTATTTCGGGCTGAAAAACACGTTTTGAAAACTGTGCTGTTCCTGCCCTATAACTTACATGGGGGTGACCAAAGTTGCCAAAACGTGTTTATTTCTGCTGAAAAACACGTTTTGACAATTTCTGCACACTGGGGTTAAGGGCTGAGTCAGTGTGCTCTTCTGAGCCAGGCAGTTACACTGCGATTCTAAGGGCTGAGAAAACGCGTTTATTTCGGACTGAAAAACACGTTTTGAAAACTGTGCTGTTCCTGCCCTATAACTTACATGGGGGTGACCAAAGTTGCCAAAACGTGTTTATTTCTGCTGAAAAACACGTTTTGACAATTTCTGATCACTGGGGTTAAGGGCTGACTCAGTGTGCTCTTCTGAGCCAAGCAGTTACACTGTGATTCCAAGTGCTGAAAAAAAGCGTTTATTTCGGGCTGAAAAACACGTTTTGAAAACTGTGCTGTTCCTGCCCTATAACTTACATGGGGTTGACCAAAGTTGCCAAAACGTGTTTATTTCTGCTGAAAAACACGTTTTGACAATTTCTGCACACTGGGGTTAAGGGCTGAGTCAGTGTGCTCTTCTGAGCCAGGCAGTTACACTGCGATTCCAAGGGCTGAGAAAACGCGTTTATTTCGGGCAGAAAAACACGTTTTGAAAACTGTGTTGTTCCTGCCCTATAACTTACATGGGGGTGACCAAAGTTGCCAAAACGTGTTTATTTCTGCTGAAAAACACGTTTTGACAATTTCTGATCACTGGGGTTAAGGGCTGACTCAGTGTGCTCTTCTGAGCCAAGCAGTTACACTGTGATTCCAAGTGCTGAAAAAAAGCGTTTATTTCGGGCTGAAAAACACGTTTTGAAAACTGTGCTGTTCCTGCCCTATAACTTACATGGGGGTGACCAAAGTTGCCAAAACGTGTTTATTTCTGCTGAAAAACATGTTTTGACAATTTCTGATCACTGGGGTTAAGGGCTGACTCTGTGTGCTCTTCTGAGCCAAGCAGTTACACTGCGATTCTAAGGGCTGAGAAAACGCGTTTATTTCGGGCTGAAAAACACGTTTTGAAAACTGTGCTGTTCCTGCCCTATAACTTACATGGGGGTGACCAAAGTTGCCAAAACGTGTTTATTTCTGCTGAAAAACATGTTTTGACAATTTCTGATCACTGGGGTTAAGGGCTGACTCTGTGTGCTCTTCTGAGCCAGGCAGTTACACTACGATTCTAAGGGCTGAGAAAACGCGTTTATTTCGGGCTGAAAAACACGTTTTGAAAACTGTGCTGTTCCTGCCCTATAACTTACATGGGGGTGACCAAAGTTGCCAAAACGTGTTTATTTCTGCTGAAAAACACGTTTTGACAATTTCTGATCACTGGGGTGTAGGGCTGACTCAGTGTGCTCTTCTGAGCCAAGCAGTTACACTGTGATTCCAAGTGCTGAAAAAAAGCGTTTATTTCGGGCTGAAAAACACGTTTTGAAAACTGTGCTGTTCCTGCCCTATAACTTACATGGGGTTGACCAAAGTTGCCAAAACGTGTTTATTTCTGCTGAAAAACACGTTTTGACAATTTCTGCACACTGGGGTTAAGGGCTGAGTCAGTGTGCTCTTCTGAGCCAGGCAGTTACACTGCGATTCCAAGGGCTGAGAAAACGCGTTTATTTCGGGCTGAAAAACACGTTTTGAAAACTGTGCTGTTCCTGCCCTATAACTTACATGGGGGTGACCAAAGTTGCCAAAACGTGTTTATTTCTGCTGAAAAACATGTTTTGACAATTTCTGATCACTGGGGTTAAGGGCTGACTCTGTGTGCTCTTCTGAGCCAAGCAGTTACACTGCGATTCTAAGGGCTGAGAAAACGCGTTTATTTCGGGCTGAAAAACACGTTTTGAAAACTGTGCTGTTCCTGCCCTATAACTTACATGGGGGTGACCAAAGTTGCCAAAACGTGTTTATTTCTGCTGAAAAACATGTTTTGACAATTTCTGATCACTGGGGTTAAGGGCTGACTCTGTGTGCTCTTCTGAGCCAAGCAGTTACACTGCGATTCTAAGGGCTGAGAAAACGCGTTTATTTCGGGCTGAAAAACACGTTTTGAAAACTGTGCTGTTCCTGCCCTATAACTTACATGGGGGTGACCAAAGTTGCCAAAACGTGTTTATTTCTGCTGAAAAACAAGTTTTGACAATTTCTGATCACTGGGGTTAAGGGCTGAGTCAGTGTGCTCTTCTGAGCCAGGCAGTTACACTGCGATTCCAAGGGCTGAGAAAAAGCGTTTATTTCGGGCTGAAAAACACGTTTTGAAAACTGTGCTGTTCCAGCCATATAACTTACATGGGGGAGACCAAAGTTGCCAAAACGTGTTTATTTCTGCTGAAAAACACGTTTTGACAATTTCTGATCACTGGGGTTAAGGGCTGACTCAGTGTGCTCTTCGGAGCCAGGCAGTTACACTGCGATTCCAAGGGCTGAGAAAAAGCGTTTATTTCGGGCTGAAAAACACGTTTTGAAAACTGTGCTGTTCCTGCCCTATAACTTACATGGGGGTGACCAAAGTTGCCAAAACGTGTTTATTTCTGCTGAAAAACACGTTTTGACAATTTCTGCACACTGGGGTTAAGGGCTGAGTCAGTGTGCTCTTCTGAGCCAGGCAGTTACACTACGATTCTAAGGGCTGAGAAAACGCGTTTATTTCGGGCTGAAAAACACGTTTTGAAAACTGTGCTGTTCCTGCCCTATAACTTACATGGGGGTGACCAAAGTTGCCAAAACGTGTTTATTTCTGCTGAAAAACACGTTTTGACAATTTCTGATCACTGGGGTTAAGGGCTGACTCAGTGTGCTCTTCTGAGCCAAGCAGTTACACTGTGATTCCAAGTGCTGAAAAAAAGCGTTTATTTCGGGCTGAAAAACACGTTTTGAAAACTGTGCTGTTAATGCCCTATAACTTACATGGGGTTGACCAAAGTTGCCAAAACGTGTTTATTTCTGCTGAAAAACACGTTTTGACAATTTCTGCACACTGGGGTTAAGGGCTGAGTCAGTGTGCTCTTCTGAGCCAGGCAGTTACACTGCGATTCCAAGGGCTGAGAAAACGCGTTTATTTCGGGCTGAAAAACACGTTTTGAAAACTGTGTTGTTCCTGCCCTATAACTTACATGGGGGTGACCAAAGTTGCCAAAACGTGTTTATTTCTGCTGAAAAACACGTTTTGACAATTTCTGATCACTGGGGTTAAGGGCTGACTCAGTGTGCTCTTCTGAGCCAAGCAGTTACACTGTGATTCCAAGTGCTGAAAAAAAGCGTTTATTTCGGGCTGAAAAACACGTTTTGAAAACTGTGCTGTTCCTGCCCTATAACTTACATGGGGGTGACCAAAGTTGCCAAAACGTGTTTATTTCTGCTGAAAAACATGTTTTGACAATTTCTGATCACTGGGGTTAAGGGCTGACTCTGTGTTCTCTTCTGAGCCAAGCACTTACACTGCGATTCTAATGGCTGAGAAAACGCGTTTATTTCGGGCTGAAAAACACGTTTTGAAAAGTGTGCTGTTCCTGCCCTATAACTTACATGGGGGTGACCAAAGTTGCCAAAACGTGTTTATTTCTGCTGAAAAACAAGTTTTGACAATTTCTGATCACTGGGGTTAAGGGCTGAGTCAGTGTGCTCTTCTGAGCCAGGCAGTTACACTGCGATTCCAAGGGCTGAAAAAAAGCGTTTATTTCGGGCTGAAAAACACGTTTTAAAAACTGTGCTGTTCCAGCCATATAACTTACATGGGGGAGACAAAAGTTGCCAAAACGTGTTTATTTCTGCTGAAAAACACGTTTTGACAATTTCTGATCACTGGGGTTAAGGGCTGACTCAGTGTGCTCTTCGGAGCCAGGCAGTTACACTGCGATTCCAAGGGCTGAGAAAAAGCGTTTATTTCGGGCTGAAAAACACGTTTTGAAAACTGTGCTGTTCCTGCCCTATAACTTACATGGGGGTGACCAAAGTTGCCAAAACGTGTTTATTTCTGCTGAAAAACACGTTTTGACAATTTCTGCACACTGGGGTTAAGGGCTGAGTCAGTGTGCTCTTCTGAGCCAGGCAGTTACACTACGATTCTAAGGGCTGAGAAAACGCGTTTATTTCGGGCTGAAAAACACGTTTTGAAAACTGTGCTGTTCCTGCCCTATAACTTATATGGGGGTGACCAAAGTTGCCAAAACGTGTTTATTTCTGCTGAAAAACACGTTTTGACAATTTCTGATCACTGGGGTGTAGGGCTGACTCAGTGTGCTCTTCTGAGCCAAGCAGTTACACTGTGATTCCAAGTGCTGAAAAAAAGCGTTTATTTCGGGCTGAAAAACACGTTTTGAAAACTGTGCTTTTCCTGCCCTATAACTTACATGGGGGTGACCAAAGTTGCCAAAACGTGTTTATTTCTGCTGAAAAACACGTTTTGACAATTTCTGCACACTGGGGTTAAGGGCTGATTCAGTGTGCTCTTCTGAGCCAGGCAGTTACACTGCGATTCTAAGGGCTGAGAAAACGCGTTTATTTCGGGCTGAAAAACACGTTTTGAAAACTGTGCTGTTCCTGCCCTATAACTTACATGGGGGTGACCAAAGTTGCCAAAACGTGTTTATTTCTGCTGAAAAACACGTTTTGACAATTTCTGATCACTGGGGTTAAGGGCTGACTCAGTGTGCTCTTCTGAGCCAAGCAGTTACACTGTGATTCCAAGTGCTGAAAAAAAGCGTTTATTTCGGGCTGAAAAACACGTTTTGAAAACTGTGCTGTTCCTGCCCTATAACTTACATGGGGGTGACCAAAGTTGCCAAAACGTGTTTATTTCTGCTGAAAAACATGTTTTGACAATTTCTGATCACTGGGGTTAAGGGCTGACTCTGTGTGCTCTTCTGAGCCAAGCAGTTACACTGCGATTCTAAGGGCTGAGAAAACGCGTTTATTTCGGGCTGAAAAACACGTTTTGAAAACTGTGCTGTTCCTGCCCTATAACTTACATGGGGCTGACCAAAGTTGCCAAAACGTGTTTATTTCTGCTGAAAAACAAGTTTTGACAATTTCTGATCACTGGGGTTAAGGGCTGAGTCAGTGTGCTCTTCTGAGCCAGGCAGTTACACTGCGATTCCAAGGGCTGAGAAAAAGCGTTTATTTCGGGCTGAAAAACACGTTTTGAAAACTGTGCTGTTCCAGCCATATAACTTACATGGGGGAGACCAAAGTTGCCAAAACGTGTTTATTTCTGCTGAAAAACACGTTTTGACAATTTCTGATCACTGGGGTTAAGGGCTGACTCAGTGTGCTCTTCGGAGCCAGGCAGTTACACTGCGATTCCAAGGGCTGAGAAAAAGCGTTTATTTCGGGCTGAAAAACACGTTTTGAAAACTGTGCTGTTCCTGCCCTATAACTTACATGGGGGTGACCAAAGTTGCCAAAACGTGTTTATTTCTGCTGAAAAACACGTTTTGACAATTTCTGCACACTGGGGTTAAGGGCTGAGTCAGTGTGCTCTTCTGAGCCAGGCAGTTACACTGCGATTCTAAGGGCTGAGAAAACGCGTTTATTTCGGGCTGAAAAACACGTTTTGAAAACTGTGCTGTTCCTGCCCTATAACTTACATGGGGGTGACCAAAGTTGCCAAAACGTGTTTATTTCTGCTGAAAAACAAGTTTTGACAATTTCTGATCACTGGGGTTAAGGGCTGAGTCAGTGTGCTCTTCTGAGCCAGGCAGTTACACTGCGATTCCAAGGGCTGAGAAAAAGCGTTTATTTCGGGCTGAAAAACACGTTTTGAAAACTGTGCTGTTCCAGCCATATAACTTACATGGGGGAGACCAAAGTTGCCAAAACGTGTTTATTTCTGCTGAAAAACACGTTTTGACAATTTCTGATAACTGGGGTTAAGGGCTGACTCAGTGTGCTCTTCGGAGCCAGGCAGTTACACTGCGATTCCAAGGGCTGAGAAAAAGCGTTTATTTCGGGCTGAAAAACACGTTTTGAAAACTGTGCTGTTCCTGCCCTATAACTTACATGGGGGTGACCAAAGTTGCCAAAACGTGTTTATTTCTGCTGAAAAACACGTTTTGACAATTTCTGCACACTGGGGTTAAGGGCTGAGTCAGTGTGCTCTTCTGAGCCAGGCAGTTACACTGCGATTCCAAGGGCTGAGAAAACGCGTTTATTTCGGGCTGAAAAACACGTTTTGAAAACTGTGTTGTTCCTGCCCTATAACTTACATGGGGGTGACCAAAGTTGCCAAAACGTGTTTATTTCTGCTGAAAAACACGTTTTGACAATTTCTGATCACTGGGGTTAAGGGCTGACTCAGTGTGCTCTTCTGAGCCAAGCAGTTACACTGTGATTCCAAGTGCTGAAAAAAAGCGTTTATTTCGGGCTGAAAAACACGTTTTGAAAACTGTGCTGTTCCTGCCCTATAACTTACATGGGGGTGACCAAAGTTGCCAAAACGTGTTTATTTCTGCTGAAAAACACGTTTTGACAATTTCTGATCACTGGGGTGTAGGGCTGACTCAGTGTGCTCTTCTGAGCCAAGCAGTTACACTGTGATTCCAAGTGCTGAAAAAAAGCGTTTATTTCGGGCTGAAAAACACGTTTTGAAAACTGTGCTGTTCCTGCCCTATAACTTACATGGGGGTGACCAAAGTTGCCAAAACGTGTTTATTTCTGCTGAAAAACATGTTTTGACAATTTCTGCACACTGGGGTTAAGGGCTGAGTCAGTGTGCTCTTCTGAGCCAGGCAGTTACACTGCGATTCTAAGGGCTGAGAAAACGCGTTTATTTCGGGCTGAAAAACACGTTTTGAAAACTGTGCTGTTCCTGCCCTATAACTTACATGGGGGTGACCAAAGTTGCCAAAACGTGTTTATTTCTGCTGAAAAACACGTTTTGACAATTTCTGATCACTGGGGTTAAGGGCTGACTCAGTGTGCTCTTCTGAGCCAAGCAGTTACACTGTGATTCCAAGTGCTGAAAAAAAGCGTTTATTTCGGGCTGAAAAACACGTTTTGAAAACTGTGCTGTTCCTGCCCTATAACTTACATGGGGTTGACCAAAGTTGCCAAAACGTGTTTATTTCTGCTGAAAAACACGTTTTGACAATTTCTGCACACTGGGGTTAAGGGCTGAGTCAGTGTGCTCTTCTGAGCCAGGCAGTTACACTGCGATTCCAAGGGCTGAGAAAACGCGTTTATTTCGGGCAGAAAAACACGTTTTGAAAACTGTGTTGTTCCTGCCCTATAACTTACTTGGGGGTGACCAAAGTTGCCAAAACGTGTTTATTTCTGCTGAAAAACACGTTTTGACAATTTCTGATCACTGGGGTTAAGGGCTGACTCAGTGTGCTCTTCTGAGCCAAGCAGTTACACTGTGATTCCAAGTGCTGAAAAAAAGCGTTTATTTCGGGCTGAAAAACACGTTTTGAAAACTGTGCTGTTCCTGCCCTATAACTTACATGGGGTTGACCAAAGTTGCCAAAACGTGTTTATTTCTGCTGAAAAACACGTTTTGACAATTTCTGCACACTGGGGTTAAGGGCTGAGTCAGTGTGCTCTTCTGAGCCAGGCAGTTACACTGCGATTCCAAGGGCTGAGAAAACGCGTTTATTTCAGGCTGAAAAACACGTTTTTAAAACTGTGCTGTTCCTGCCCTATAACTTACATGGGGGTGACCAAAGTTGCCAAAACGTGTTTATTTCTGCTGAAAAACACGTTTTGACAATTTCTGATCACTGGGGTTAAGGGCTGACTCTGTGTGCTCTTCTGAGCCAAGCAGTTACACTGCGATTCTAAGGGCTGAGAAAACGCGTTTATTTCGGGCTGAAAAACACGTTTTGAAAACTGTGCTGTTCCTGCCCTATAACTTACATGGGGGTGACCAAAGTTGCCAAAACGTGTTTATTTCTGCTGAAAAACAAGTTTTGACAATTTCTGAGCACTGGGGTTAAGGGCTGAGTCAGTGTGCTCTTCTGAGCCAGGCAGTTACACTGCGATTCCAAGGGCTGAGAAAAAGCGTTTATTTCGGGCTGAAAAACACGTTTTGAAAACTGTGCTGTTCCAGCCATATAACTTACATGGGGGAGACCAAAGTTGCCAAAACGTGTTTATTTCTGCTGAAAAACACGTTTTGACAATTTCTGATCACTGGGGTTAAGGGCTGACTCAGTGTGCTCTTCTGAGCCAGGCAGTTACACTGCGATTCCAAGGGATGAGAAAAAGCGTTTATTTCGGGCTGAAAAACACGTTTTGAAAACTGTGCTGTTCCTGCCCTATAACTTACATGGGGGTGACCAAAGTTGCCAAAACGTGTTTATTTCTGCTGAAAAACACGTTTTGACAATTTCTGCACACTGGGGTTAAGGGCTGAGTCAGTGTGCTCTTCTGAGCCAGGCAGTTACACTACGATTCTAAGGGCTGAGAAAACGCGTTTATTTCGGGCTGAAAAACACGTTTTGAAAACTGTGCTGTTCCTGCCCTATAACTTACATGGGGGTGACCAAAGTTGCCAAAACGTGTTTATTTCTGCTGAAAAACACGTTTTGACAATTTCTGATCACTGGGGTGTAGGGCTGACTCAGTGTGCTCTTCTGAGCCAAGCAGTTACACTGTGATTCCAAGTGCTGAAAAAAAGCGTTTATTTCGGGCTGAAAAACACGTTTTGAAAACTGTGCTGTTCCTGCCCTATAACTTACATGGGGGTGACCAAAGTTGCCAAAACGTGTTTATTTCTGCTGAAAAACACGTTTTGACAATTTCTGCACACTGGGGTTAAGGGCTGAGTCAGTGTGCTCTTCTGAGCCAGGCAGTTACACTGCGATTCTAAGGGCTGAGAAAACGCGTTTATTTCGGACTGAAAAACACGTTTTGAAAACTGTGCTGTTCCTGCCCTATAACTTACATGGGGGTGACCAAAGTTGCCAAAACGTGTTTATTTCTGCTGAAAAACACGTTTTGACAATTTCTGATCACTGGGGTTAAGGGCTGACTCAGTGTGCTCTTCTGAGCCAAGCAGTTACACTGTGATTCCAAGTGCTGAAAAAAAGCGTTTATTTCGGGCTGAAAAACACGTTTTGAAAACTGTGCTGTTCCTGCCCTATAACTTACATGGGGTTGACCAAAGTTGCCAAAACGTGTTTATTTCTGCTGAAAAACACGTTTTGACAATTTCTGCACACTGGGGTTAAGGGCTGAGTCAGTGTGCTCTTATGAGCCAGGCAGTTACACTGCGATTCCAAGGGCTGAGAAAACGCGTTTATTTCGGGCAGAAAAACACGTTTTGAAAACTGTGTTGTTCCTGCCCTATAACTTACATGGGGGTGACCAAAGTTGCCAAAACGTGTTTATTTCTGCTGAAAAACACGTTTTGACAATTTCTGATCACTGGGGTTAAGGGCTGACTCAGTGTGCTCTTCTGAGCCAAGCAGTTACACTGTGATTCCAAGTGCTGAAAAAAAGCGTTTATTTCGGGCTGAAAAACACGTTTTGAAAACTGTGCTGTTCCTGCCCTATAACTTACATGGGGGTGACCAAAGTTGCCAAAACGTGTTTATTTCTGCTGAAAAACATGTTTTGACAATTTCTGATCACTGGGGTTAAGGGCTGACTCTGTGTGCTCTTCTGAGCCAAGCAGTTACACTGCGATTCTAAGGGCTGAGAAAACGCGTTTATTTCGGGCTGAAAAACACGTTTTGAAAACTGTGCTGTTCCTGCCCTATAACTTACATGGGGGTGACCAAAGTTGCCAAAACGTGTTTATTTCTGCTGAAAAACATGTTTTGACAATTTCTGATCACTGGGGTTAAGGGCTGACTCTGTGTGCTCTTCTGAGCCAGGCAGTTACACTACGATTCTAAGGGCTGAGAAAACGCGTTTATTTCGGGCTGAAAAACACGTTTTGAAAACTGTGCTGTTCCTGCCCTATAACTTACATGGGGGTGACCAAAGTTGCCAAAACGTGTTTATTTCTGCTGAAAAACACGTTTTGACAATTTCTGATCACTGGGGTGTAGGGCTGACTCAGTGTGCTCTTCTGAGCCAAGCAGTTACACTGTGATTCCAAGTGCTGAAAAAAAGCGTTTATTTCGGGCTGAAAAACACGTTTTGAAAACTGTGCTGTTCCTGCCCTATAACTTACATGGGGTTGACCAAAGTTGCCAAAACGTGTTTATTTCTGCTGAAAAACACGTTTTGACAATTTCTGCACACTGGGGTTAAGGGCTGAGTCAGTGTGCTCTTCTGAGCCAGGCAGTTACACTGCGATTCCAAGGGCTGAGAAAACGCGTTTATTTCGGGCTGAAAAACACGTTTTGAAAACTGTGCTGTTCCTGCCCTATAACTTACATGGGGGTGACCAAAGTTGCCAAAACGTGTTTATTTCTGCTGAAAAACATGTTTTGACAATTTCTGATCACTGGGGTTAAGGGCTGACTCTGTGTGCTCTTCTGAGCCAAGCAGTTACACTGCGATTCTAAGGGCTGAGAAAACGCGTTTATTTCGGGCTGAAAAACAAGTTTTGAAAACTGTGCTGTTCCAGCCATATAACTTACATGGGGGAGACCAAAGTTGCCAAAACGTGTTTATTTCTGCTGAAAAACACGTTTTGACAATTTCTGATCACTGGGGTTAAGGGCTGACTCAGTGTGCTCTTCGGAGCCAGGCAGTTACACTGCGATTCCAAGGGCTGAGAAAAAGCGTTTATTTCGGGCTGAAAAACACGTTTTGAAAACTGTGCTGTTCCTGCCCTATAACTTACATGGGGGTGACCAAAGTTGCCAAAACGTGTTTATTTCTGCTGAAAAACACGTTTTGACAATTTCTGCACACTGGGGTTAAGGGCTGAGTCAGTGTGCTCTTCTGAGCCAGGCAGTTACACTGCGATTCTAAGGGCTGAGAAAACGCGTTTATTTCGGGCTGAAAAACACGTTTTGAAAACTGTGCTGTTCCTGCCCTATAACTTACATGGGGGTGACCAAAGTTGCCAAAACGTGTTTATTTCTGCTGAAAAACAAGTTTTGACAATTTCTGATCACTGGGGTTAAGGGCTGAGTCAGTGTGCTCTTCTGAGCCAGGCAGTTACACTGCGATTCCAAGGGCTGAGAAAAAGCGTTTATTTCGGGCTGAAAAACACGTTTTGAAAACTGTGCTGTTCCAGCCATATAACTTACATGGGGGAGACCAAAGTTGCCAAAACGTGTTTATTTCTGCTGAAAAACACGTTTTGACAATTTCTGATAACTGGGGTTAAGGGCTGACTCAGTGTGCTCTTCGGAGCCAGGCAGTTACACTGCGATTCCAAGGGCTGAGAAAAAGCGTTTATTTCGGGCTGAAAAACACGTTTTGAAAACTGTGCTGTTCCTGCCCTATAACTTACATGGGGGTGACCAAAGTTGCCAAAACGTGTTTATTTCTGCTGAAAAACACGTTTTGACAATTTCTGCACACTGGGGTTAAGGGCTGAGTCAGTGTGCTCTTCTGAGCCAGGCAGTTACACTGCGATTCCAAGGGCTGAGAAAACGCGTTTATTTCGGGCTGAAAAACACGTTTTGAAAACTGTGTTGTTCCTGCCCTATAACTTACATGGGGGTGACCAAAGTTGCCAAAACGTGTTTATTTCTGCTGAAAAACACGTTTTGACAATTTCTGATCACTGGGGTTAAGGGCTGACTCAGTGTGCTCTTCTGAGCCAAGCAGTTACACTGTGATTCCAAGTGCTGAAAAAAAGCGTTTATTTCGGGCTGAAAAACACGTTTTGAAAACTGTGCTGTTCCTGCCCTATAACTTACATGGGGGTGACCAAAGTTGCCAAAACGTGTTTATTTCTGCTGAAAAACACGTTTTGACAATTTCTGATCACTGGGGTGTAGGGCTGACTCAGTGTGCTCTTCTGAGCCAAGCAGTTACACTGTGATTCCAAGTGCTGAAAAAAAGCGTTTATTTCGGGCTGAAAAACACGTTTTGAAAACTGTGCTGTTCCTGCCCTATAACTTACATGGGGGTGACCAAAGTTGCCAAAACGTGTTTATTTCTGCTGAAAAACACGTTTTGACAATTTCTGCACACTGGGGTTAAGGGCTGAGTCAGTGTGCTCTTCTGAGCCAGGCAGTTACACTGCGATTCTAAGGGCTGAGAAAACGCGTTTATTTCGGGCTGAAAAACACGTTTTGAAAACTGTGCTGTTCCTGCCCTATAACTTACATGGGGGTGACCAAAGTTGCCAAAACGTGTTTATTTCTGCTGAAAAACACGTTTTGACAATTTCTGATCACTGGGGTTAAGGGCTGACTCAGTGTGCTCTTCTGAGCCAAGCAGTTACACTGTGATTCCAAGTGCTGAAAAAAAGCGTTTATTTCGGGCTGAAAAACACGTTTTGAAAACTGTGCTGTTCCTGCCCTATAACTTACATGGGGTTGACCAAAGTTGCCAAAACGTGTTTATTTCTGCTGAAAAACACGTTTTGACAATTTCTGCACACTGGGGTTAAGGGCTGAGTCAGTGTGCTCTTCTGAGCCAGGCAGTTACACTGCGATTCCAAGGGCTGAGAAAACGCGTTTATTTCGGGCAGAAAAACACGTTTTGAAAACTGTGTTGTTCCTGCCCTATAACTTACTTGGGGGTGACCAAAGTTGCCAAAACGTGTTTATTTCTGCTGAAAAACACGTTTTGACAATTTCTGATCACTGGGGTTAAGGGCTGACTCAGTGTGCTCTTCTGAGCCAAGCAGTTACACTGTGATTCCAAGTGCTGAAAAAAAGCGTTTATTTCGGGCTGAAAAACACGTTTTGAAAACTGTGCTGTTCCTGCCCTATAACTTACATGGGGTTGACCAAAGTTGCCAAAACGTGTTTATTTCTGCTGAAAAACACGTTTTGACAATTTCTGCACACTGGGGTTAAGGGCTGAGTCAGTGTGCTCTTCTGAGCCAGGCAGTTACACTGCGATTCCAAGGGCTGAGAAAACGCGTTTATTTCAGGCTGAAAAACACGTTTTTAAAACTGTGCTGTTCCTGCCCTATAACTTACATGGGGGTGACCAAAGTTGCCAAAACGTGTTTATTTCTGCTGAAAAACACGTTTTGACAATTTCTGATCACTGGGGTTAAGGGCTGACTCTGTGTGCTCTTCTGAGCCAAGCAGTTACACTGCGATTCTAAGGGCTGAGAAAACGCGTTTATTTCGGGCTGAAAAACACGTTTTGAAAACTGTGCTGTTCCTGCCCTATAACTTACATGGGGGTGACCAAAGTTGCCAAAACGTGTTTATTTCTGCTGAAAAACAAGTTTTGACAATTTCTGAGCACTGGGGTTAAGGGCTGAGTCAGTGTGCTCTTCTGAGCCAGGCAGTTACACTGCGATTCCAAGGGCTGAGAAAAAGCGTTTATTTCGGGCTGAAAAACACGTTTTGAAAACTGTGCTGTTCCAGCCATATAACTTACATGGGGGAGACCAAAGTTGCCAAAACGTGTTTATTTCTGCTGAAAAACACGTTTTGACAATTTCTGATCACTGGGGTTAAGGGCTGACTCAGTGTGCTCTTCTGAGCCAGGCAGTTACACTGCGATTCCAAGGGATGAGAAAAAGCGTTTATTTCGGGCTGAAAAACACGTTTTGAAAACTGTGCTGTTCCTGCCCTATAACTTACATGGGGGTGACCAAAGTTGCCAAAACGTGTTTATTTCTGCTGAAAAACACGTTTTGACAATTTCTGCACACTGGGGTTAAGGGCTGAGTCAGTGTGCTCTTCTGAGCCAGGCAGTTACACTACGATTCTAAGGGCTGAGAAAACGCGTTTATTTCGGGCTGAAAAACACGTTTTGAAAACTGTGCTGTTCCTGCCCTATAACTTACATGGGGGTGACCAAAGTTGCCAAAACGTGTTTATTTCTGCTGAAAAACACGTTTTGACAATTTCTGATCACTGGGGTGTAGGGCTGACTCAGTGTGCTCTTCTGAGCCAAGCAGTTACACTGTGATTCCAAGTGCTGAAAAAAAGCGTTTATTTCGGGCTGAAAAACACGTTTTGAAAACTGTGCTGTTCCTGCCCTATAACTTACATGGGGGTGACCAAAGTTGCCAAAACGTGTTTATTTCTGCTGAAAAACACGTTTTGACAATTTCTGCACACTGGGGTTAAGGGCTGAGTCAGTGTGCTCTTCTGAGCCAGGCAGTTACACTGCGATTCTAAGGGCTGAGAAAACGCGTTTATTTCGGACTGAAAAACACGTTTTGAAAACTGTGCTGTTCCTGCCCTATAACTTACATGGGGGTGACCAAAGTTGCCAAAACGTGTTTATTTCTGCTGAAAAACACGTTTTGACAATTTCTGATCACTGGGGTTAAGGGCTGACTCAGTGTGCTCTTCTGAGCCAAGCAGTTACACTGTGATTCCAAGTGCTGAAAAAAAGCGTTTATTTCGGGCTGAAAAACACGTTTTGAAAACTGTGCTGTTCCTGCCCTATAACTTACATGGGGTTGACCAAAGTTGCCAAAACGTGTTTATTTCTGCTGAAAAACACGTTTTGACAATTTCTGCACACTGGGGTTAAGGGCTGAGTCAGTGTGCTCTTATGAGCCAGGCAGTTACACTGCGATTCCAAGGGCTGAGAAAACGCGTTTATTTCGGGCAGAAAAACACGTTTTGAAAACTGTGTTGTTCCTGCCCTATAACTTACATGGGGGTGACCAAAGTTGCCAAAACGTGTTTATTTCTGCTGAAAAACACGTTTTGACAATTTCTGATCACTGGGGTTAAGGGCTGACTCAGTGTGCTCTTCTGAGCCAAGCAGTTACACTGTGATTCCAAGTGCTGAAAAAAAGCGTTTATTTCGGGCTGAAAAACACGTTTTGAAAACTGTGCTGTTCCTGCCCTATAACTTACATGGGGGTGACCAAAGTTGCCAAAACGTGTTTATTTCTGCTGAAAAACATGTTTTGACAATTTCTGATCACTGGGGTTAAGGGCTGACTCTGTGTGCTCTTCTGAGCCAAGCAGTTACACTGCGATTCTAAGGGCTGAGAAAACGCGTTTATTTCGGGCTGAAAAACACGTTTTGAAAACTGTGCTGTTCCTGCCCTATAACTTACATGGGGGTGACCAAAGTTGCCAAAACGTGTTTATTTCTGCTGAAAAACATGTTTTGACAATTTCTGATCACTGGGGTTAAGGGCTGACTCTGTGTGCTCTTCTGAGCCAGGCAGTTACACTACGATTCTAAGGGCTGAGAAAACGCGTTTATTTCGGGCTGAAAAACACGTTTTGAAAACTGTGCTGTTCCTGCCCTATAACTTACATGGGGGTGACCAAAGTTGCCAAAACGTGTTTATTTCTGCTGAAAAACACGTTTTGACAATTTCTGATCACTGGGGTGTAGGGCTGACTCAGTGTGCTCTTCTGAGCCAAGCAGTTACACTGTGATTCCAAGTGCTGAAAAAAAGCGTTTATTTCGGGCTGAAAAACACGTTTTGAAAACTGTGCTGTTCCTGCCCTATAACTTACATGGGGTTGACCAAAGTTGCCAAAACGTGTTTATTTCTGCTGAAAAACACGTTTTGACAATTTCTGCACACTGGGGTTAAGGGCTGAGTCAGTGTGCTCTTCTGAGCCAGGCAGTTACACTGCGATTCCAAGGGCTGAGAAAACGCGTTTATTTCGGGCTGAAAAACACGTTTTGAAAACTGTGCTGTTCCTGCCCTATAACTTACATGGGGGTGACCAAAGTTGCCAAAACGTGTTTATTTCTGCTGAAAAACATGTTTTGACAATTTCTGATCACTGGGGTTAAGGGCTGACTCTGTGTGCTCTTCTGAGCCAAGCAGTTACACTGCGATTCTAAGGGCTGAGAAAACGCGTTTATTTCGGGCTGAAAAACACGTTTTGAAAACTGTGCTGTTCCTGCCCTATAACTTACATGGGGGTGACCAAAGTTGCCAAAACGTGTTTATTTCTGCTGAAAAACAAGTTTTGACAATTTCTGATCACTGGGGTTAAGGGCTGAGTCAGTGTGCTCTTCTGAGCCAGGCAGTTACACTGCGATTCCAAGGGCTGAGAAAAAGCGTTTATTTCGGGCTGAAAAACACGTTTTGAAAACTGTGCTGTTCCAGCCATATAACTTACATGGGGGGGACCAAAGTTGCCAAAACGTGTTTATTTCTGCTGAAAAACACGTTTTGACAATTTCTGATCACTGGGGTTAAGGGCTGACTCAGTGTGCTCTTCGGAGCCAGGCAGTTACACTGCGATTCCAAGGGCTGAGAAAAAGCGTTTATTTCGGGCTGAAAAACACGTTTTGAAAACTGTGCTGTTCCTGCCCTATAACTTACATGGGGGTGACCAAAGTTGCCAAAACGTGTTTATTTCTGCTGAAAAACACGTTTTGACAATTTCTGCACACTGGGGTTAAGGGCTGAGTCAGTGTGCTCTTCTGAGCCAGGCAGTTACACTACGATTCTAAGGGCTGAGAAAACGCGTTTATTTCGGGCTGAAAAACACGTTTTGAAAACTGTGCTGTTCCTGCCCTATAACTTACATGGGGGTGACCAAAGTTGCCAAAACGTGTTTATTTCTGCTGAAAAACACGTTTTGACAATTTCTGATCACTGGGATGTAGGGCTGACTCAGTGTGCTCTTCTGAGCCAAGCAGTTACACTGTGATTCCAAGTGCTGAAAAAAAGCGTTTATTTCGGGCTGAAAAACACGTTTTGAAAACTGTGCTGTTCCTGCCCTATAACTTACATGGGGTTGACCAAAGTTGCCAAAACGTGTTTATTTCTGCTGAAAAACACGTTTTGACAATTTCTGCACACTGGGGTTAAGGGCTGAGTCAGTGTGCTCTTCTGAGCCAGGCAGTTACACTGCGATTCCAAGGGCTGAGAAAACGCGTTTATTTCGGGCAGAAAAACACGTTTTGAAAACTGTGTTGTTCCTGCCCTATAACTTACATGGGGGTGACCAAAGTTGCCAAAACGTGTTTATTTCTGCTGAAAAACACGTTTTGACAATTTCTGATCACTGGGGTTAAGGGCTGACTCAGTGTGCTCTTCTGAGCCAAGCAGTTACACTGTGATTCCATGTGCTGAAAAAAAGCGTTTATTTCGGGCTGAAAAACACGTTTTGAAAACTGTGCTGTTCCTGCCCTATAACTTACATGGGGGTGACCAAAGTTGCCAAAACGTGTTTATTTCTGCTGAAAAACATGTTTTGACAATTTCTGATCACTGGGGTTAAGGGCTGACTCTGTGTGCTCTTCTGAGCCAAGCAGTTACACTGCGATTCTAAGGGCTGAGAAAACGCGTTTATTTCGGGCTGAAAAACACGTTTTGAAAACTGTGCTGTTCCTGCCCTATAACTTACATGGGGGTGACCAAAGTTGCCAAAACGTGTTTATTTCTGCTGAAAAACATGTTTTGACAATTTCTGATCACTGGGGTTAAGGGCTGACTCTGTGTGCTCTTCTGAGCCAAGCAGTTACACTGCGATTCTAAGGGCTGAGAAAACGCGTTTATTTCGGGCTGAAAAACACGTTTTGAAAACTGTGCTGTTCCTGCCCTATAACTTACATGGGGGTGACCAAAGTTGCCAAAACGTGTTTATTTCTGCTGAAAAACAAGTTTTGACAATTTCTGATCACTGGGGTTAAGGGCTGAGTCAGTGTGCTCTTCTGAGCCAGGCAGTTACACTGCGATTCCAAGGGCTGAGAAAAAGCGTTTATTTCGGGCTGAAAAACACGTTTTGAAAACTGTGCTGTTCCAGCCATATAACTTACATGGGGGAGACCAAAGTTGCCAAAACGTGTTTATTTCTGCTGAAAAACACGTTTTGACAATTTCTGATCACTGGGGTTAAGGGCTGACTCAGTGTGCTCTTCGGAGCCAGGCAGTTACACTGCGATTCCAAGGGCTGAGAAAAAGCGTTTATTTCGGGCTGAAAAACACGTTTTGAAAACTGTGCTGTTCCTGCCCTATAACTTACATGGGGGTGACCAAAGTTGCCAAAACGTGTTTATTTCTGCTGAAAAACACGTTTTGACAATTTCTGCACACTGGGGTTAAGGGCTGAGTCAGTGTGCTCTTCTGAGCCAGGCAGTTACACTACGATTCTAAGGGCTGAGAAAACGCGTTTATTTCGGGCTGAAAAACACGTTTTGAAAACTGTGCTGTTCCTGCCCTATAACTTACATGGGGGTGACCAAAGTTGCCAAAACGTGTTTATTTCTGCTGAAAAACACGTTTTGACAATTTCTGATCACTGGGGTGTAGGGCTGACTCAGTGTGCTCTTCTGAGCCAAGCAGTTACACTGTGATTCCAAGTGCTGAAAAAAAGCGTTTATTTCGGGCTGAAAAACACGTTTTGAAAACTGTGCTGTTCCTGCCCTATAACTTACATTGGGGTGACCAAAGTTGCCAAAACGTGTTTATTTCTGCTGAAAAACACGTTTTGACAATTTCTGCACACTGGGGTTAAGGGCTGAGTCAGTGTGCTCTTCTGAGCCAGGCAGTTACACTGCGATTCTAAGGGCTGAGAAAACGCGTTTATTTCGGGCTGAAAAACACGTTTTGAAAACTGTGCTGTTCCTGCCCTTTAACTTACATGGGGGTGACCAAAGTTGCCAAAACGTGTTTATTTCTGCTGAAAAACACGTTTTGACAATTTCTGATCACTGGGGTGTAGGGCTGACTCAGTGTGCTCTTCTGAGCCAAGCAGTTACACTGTGATTCCAAGTGCTGAAAAAAAGCGTTTATTTCGGGCTGAAAAACACGTTTTGAAAACTGTGCTGTTCATGCCCTATAACTTACATGGGGGTGACCAAAGTTGCCAAAACGTGTTTATTTCTGCTGAAAAACACGTTTTGACAATTTCTGATCACTGGGGTTAAGGGCTGACTCAGTGTGCTCTCTTGAGCCAAGCAGTTACACTGTGATTCCAAGTGCTGAAAAAAGCGTTTATTTCGGGCTGAAAAACACGTTTTGAAAACTGTGCTGTTCCTGCCCTATAACTTACATGGGGTTGACCAAAGTTGCCAAAACGTGTTTATTTCTGCTGAAAAACACGTTTTGACAATTTCTGCACACTGGGGTTAAGGGCTGAGTCAGTGTGCTCTTCTGAGCCAGGCAGTTACACTGCGATTCCAAGGGCTGAGAAAACGCGTTTATTTCGGGCTGAAAAACACGTTTTGAAAACTGTGTTGTTCCTGCCCTATAACTTACATGGGGGTGACCAAAGTTGCCAAAACGTGTTTATTTCTGCTGAAAAACACGTTTTGACAATTTCTGATCACTGGGGTTAAGGGCTGACTCAGTGTGCTCTTCTGAGCCAAGCAGTTACACTGTGATTCCAAGTGCTGAAAAAAAGCGTTTATTTCGGGCTGAAAAACACGTTTTGAAAACTGTGCTGTTCCTGCCCTATAACTTACATGGGGGTGACCAAAGTTGCCAAAACGTGTTTATTTCTGCTGAAAAACATGTTTTGACAATTTCTGATCACTGGGGTTAAGGGCTGACTCTGTGTGCTCTTCTGAGCCAAGCAGTTACACTGCGATTCTAAGGGCTGAGAAAACGCGTTTATTTCGGGCTGAAAAACACGTTTTGAAAACTGTGCTGTTCCTGCCCTATAACTTACATGGGGGTGACCAAAGTTGCCAAAACGTGTTTATTTCTGCTGAAAAACAAGTTTTGACAATTTCTGATCACTGGGGTTAAGGGCTGAGTCAGTGTGCTCTTCTGAGCCAGGCAGTTACACTGCGATTCCAAGGGCTGAGAAAAAGCGTTTATTTCGGGCTGAAAAACACGTTTTGAAAACTGTGCTGTTCCAGCCATATAACTTACATGGGGGAGACCAAAGTTGCCAAAACGTGTTTATTTCTGCTGAAAAACACGTTTTGACAATTTCTGATCACTGGGGTTAAGGGCTGACTCAGTGTGCTCTTCGGAGCCAGGCAGTTACACTGCGATTCCAAGGGCTGAGAAAAAGCGTTTATTTCGGGCTGAAAAACACGTTTTGAAAACTGTGCTGTTCCTGCCCTATAACTTACATGGGGGTGACCAAAGTTGCCAAAACGTGTTTATTTCTGCTGAAAAACACGTTTTGACAATTTCTGCACACTGGGGTTAAGGGCTGAGTCAGTGTGCTCTTCTGAGCCAGGCAGTTACACTGCGATTCTAAGGGCTGAGAAAACGCGTTTATTTCGGGCTGAAAAACACGTTTTGAAAACTGTGCTGTTCCTGCCCTATAACTTACATGGGGGTGACCAAAGTTGCCAAAACGTGTTTATTTCTGCTGAAAAACACGTTTTGACAATTTCTGATCACTGGGGTTAAGGGCTGACTCAGTGTGCTCTTCTGAGCCAAGCAGTTACACTGTGATTCCAAGTGCTGAAAAAAAGCGTTTATTTCGAGCTGAAAAACACGTTTTGAAAACTGTGCTGTTCCTGCCCTATAACTTACATGGGGTTGACCAAAGTTGCCAAAACGTGTTTATTTCTGCTGAAAAACACGTTTTGACAATTTCTGCACACTGGGGTTAAGGGCTGAGTCAGTGTGCTCTTCTGAGCCAGGCAGTTACACTGCGATTCCAAGGGCTGAGAAAACGCGTTTATTTCGGGCTGAAAAACACGTTTTGAAAACTGTGTTGTTCCTGCCCTATAACTTACATGGGGGTGACCAAAGTTGCCAAAACGTGTTTATTTCTGCTGAAAAACACGTTTTGACAATTTCTGATCACTGGGGTTAAGGGCTGACTCAGTGTGCTCTTCTGAGCAAAGCAGTTACACTGTTATTCCAAGTGCTGAAAAAAAGCGTTTATTTCGGGCTGAAAAACACGTTTTGAAAACTGTGCTGTTCCTGCCCTATAACTTACATGGGGGTGACCAAAGTTGCCAAAACGTGTTTATTTCTGCTGAAAAACACGTTTTGACAATTTCTGCACACTGGGGTTAAGGGCTGAGTCAGTGTGCTCTTCTGAGCCAGGCAGTTACACTGCGATTCTAAGGGCTGAGAAAACGCGTTTATTTCGGGCTGAAAAACACGTTTTGAAAACTGTGCTGTTCCTACCCTATAACTTACATGGGGGTGACCAAAGTTGCCAAAACGTGTTTATTTCTGCTGAAAAACACGTTTTGACAATTTCTGATCACTGGGGTTAAGGGCTGACTCAGTGTGCTCTTCTGAGCCAAGCAGTTACACTGTGATTCCAAGTGCTGAAAAAAAGCGTTTATTTCGGGCTGAAAAACACGTTTTGAAAACTGTGCTGTTCCTGCCCTATAACTTACATGGGGTTGACCAAAGTTGCCAAAACGTGTTTATTTCTGCTGAAAAACACGTTTTGACAATTTCTGCACACTGGGGTTAAGGGCTGAGTCAGTGTGCTCTTCTGAGCCAGGCAGTTACACTGCGATTCCAAGGGCTGAGAAAACGCGTTTATTTCGGGCAGAAAAACACGTTTTGAAAACTGTGTTGTTCCTGCCCTATAACTTACATGGGGGTGACCAAAGTTGCCAAAACGTGTTTATTTCTGCTGAAAAACACGTTTTGACAATTTCTGATCACTGGGGTTAAGGGCTGACTCAGTGTGCTCTTCTGAGCCAAGCAGTTACACTGTGATTCCAAGTGCTGAAAAAAAGCGTTTATTTCGGGCTGAAAAACACGTTTTGAAAACTGTGCTGTTCCTGCCCTATAACTTACATGGGGGTGACCAAAGTTGCCAAAACGTGTTTATTTCTGCTGAAAAACATGTTTTGACAATTTCTGATCACTGGGGTTAAGGGCTGACTCTGTGTGCTCTTCTGAGCCAAGCAGTTACACTGCGATTCTAAGGGCTGAGAAAAAGCGTTTATTTCGGGCTGAAAAACACGTTTTGAAAACTGTGCTGTTCCTGCCCTATAACTTACATGGGGGTGACCAAAGTTGCCAAAACGTGTTTATTTCTGCTGAAAAACAAGTTTTGACAATTTCTGATCACTGGGGTTAAGGGCTGAGTCAGTGTGCTCTTCTGAGCCAGGCAGTTACACTGCGATTCCAAGGGCTGAGAAAAAGCGTTTATTTCGGGCTGAAAAACACGTTTTGAAAACTGTGCTGTTCCAGCCATATAACTTACATGGGGGAGACCAAAGTTGCCAAAACGTGTTTATTTCTGCTGAAAAACACGTTTTGACAATTTCTGATCACTGGGGTTAAGGGCTGACTCAGTGTGCTCTTCGGAGCCAGGCAGTTACACTGCGATTCCAAGGGCTGAGAAAAAGCGTTTATTTCGGGCTGAAAAACACGTTTTGAAAACTGTGCTGTTCCTGCCCTATAACTTACATGGGGGTGACCAAAGTTGCCAAAACGTGTTTATTTCTGCTGAAAAACACGTTTTGACAATTTCTGCACACTGGGGTTAAGGGCTGAGTCAGTGTGCTCTTCTGAGCCAGGCAGTTACACTGCGATTCTAAGGGCTGAGAAAACGCGTTTATTTCGGGCTGAAAAACACGTTTTGAAAACTGTGCTGTTCCTGCCCTATAACTTACATGGGGGTGACCAAAGTTGCCAAAACGTGTTTATTTCTGCTGAAAAACACGTTTTGACAATTTCTGATCACTGGGGTTAAGGGCTGACTCAGTGTGCTCTTCTGAGCCAAGCAGTTACACTGTGATTCCAAGTGCTGAAAAAAAGCGTTTATTTCGGGCTGAAAAACACGTTTTGAAAACTGTGCTGTTCCTGCCCTATAACTTACATGGGGTTGACCAAAGTTGCCAAAACGTGTTTATTTCTGCTGAAAAACACGTTTTGACAATTTCTGCACACTGGGGTTAAGGGCTGAGTCAGTGTGCTCTTCTGAGCCAGGCAGTTACACTACGATTCTAAGGGCTGAGAAAACGCGTTTATTTCGGGCTGAAAAACACGTTTTGAAAACTGTGCTGTTCCTGCCCTATAACTTACATGGGGGTGACCAAAGTTGCCAAAACGTGTTTATTTCTGCTGAAAAACACGTTTTGACAATTTCTGATCACTGGGGTGTAGGGCTGACTCAGTGTGCTCTTCTGAGCCAAGCAGTTACACTGTGATTCCAAGTGCTGAAAAAAAGCGTTTATTTCGGGCTGAAAAACACGTTTTGAAAACTGTGCTGTTCCTGCCCTATAACTTACATGGGGGTGACCAAAGTTGCCAAAACGTGTTTATTTCTGCTGAAAAACACGTTTTGACAATTTCCGCACACTGGGGTTAAGGGCTGAGTCAGTGTGCTCTTCTGAGCCAGGCAGTTACACTGCGATTCTAAGGGCTGAGAAAACGCGTTTATTTCGGGCTGAAAAACACGTTTTGAAAACTGTGCTGTTCCTGCCCTATAACTTACATGGGGGTGACCAAAGTTGCCAAAACGTGTTTATTTCTGCTGAAAAACACGTTTTGACAATTTCTGATCACTGGGGTTAAGGGCTGACTCAGTGTGCTCTTCTGAGCCAAGCAGTTACACTGTGATTCCAAGTGCTGAAAAAAAGCGTTTATTTCGGGCTGAAAAACACGTTTTGAAAACTGTGCTGTTCCTGCCCTATAACTTACATGGGGTTGACCAAAGTTGCCAAAACGTGTTTATTTCTGCTGAAAAACACGTTTTGACAATTTCTGCACACTGGGGTTAAGGGCTGAGTCAGTGTGCTCTTCTGAGCCAGGCAGTTACACTGCGATTCCAAGGGCTGAGAAAACGCGTTTATTTCGGGCAGAAAAACACGTTTTGAAAACTGTGTTGTTCCTGCCCTATAACTTACATGGGGGTGACCAAAGTTGCCAAAACGTGTTTATTTCTGCTGAAAAACACGTTTTGACAATTTCTGATCACTGGGGTTAAGGGCTGACTCAGTGTGCTCTTCTGAGCCAAGCAGTTACACTGTGATTCCAAGTGCTGAAAAAAAGCGTTTATTTCGGGCTGAAAAACACGTTTTGAAAACTGTGCTGTTCCTGCCCTATAACTTACATGGGGGTGACCAAAGTTGCCAAAACGTGTTTATTTCTGCTGAAAAACATGTTTTGACAATTTCTGATCACTGGGGTTAAGGGCTGACTCTGTGTGCTCTTCTGAGCCAAGCAGTTACACTGCGATTCTAAGGGCTGAGAAAAAGCGTTTATTTCGGGCTGAAAAACACGTTTTGAAAACTGTGCTGTTCCTGCCCTATAACTTACATGGGGGTGACCAAAGTTGCCAAAACGTGTTTATTTCTGCTGAAAAACAAGTTTTGACAATTTCTGATCACTGGGGTTAAGGGCTGAGTCAGTGTGCTCTTCTGAGCCAGGCAGTTACACTGCGATTCCAAGGGCTGAGAAAAAGCGTTTATTTCGGGCTGAAAAACACGTTTTGAAAACTGTGCTGTTCCAGCCATATAACTTACATGGGGGAGACCAAAGTTGCCAAAACGTGTTTATTTCTGCTGAAAAACACGTTTTGACAATTTCTGATCACTGGGGTTAAGGGCTGACTCAGTGTGCTCTTCGGAGCCAGTCAGTTACACTGCGATTCCAAGGGCTGAGAAAAAGCGTTTATTTCGGGCTGAAAAACACGTTTTGAAAACTGTGCTGTTCCTGCCCTATAACTTACATGGGGGTGACCAAAGTTGCCAAAACGTGTTTATTTCTGCTGAAAAACACGTTTTGACAATTTCTGATCACTGGGGTTAAGGGCTGACTCAGTGTACTCTTCTGAGCCAAGCAGTTACACTGTGATTCCAAGTGCTGAAAAAAAGCGTTTATTTCGGGCTGAAAAACACGTTTTGAAAACTGTGCTGTTCCTGCCCTATAACTTACATGGGGGTGACCAAAGTTGCCAAAACGTGTTTATTTCTGCTGAAAAACACGTTTTGACAATTTCTGATCACTGGGGTTAAGGGCTGACTCAGTGTGCTCTTCTGAGCCAAGCAGTTACACTGTGATTCCAAGTGCTGAAAAAAAGCGTTTATTTCGGGCTGAAAGACACGTTTTGAAAACTGTGCTGTTCCTGCCCTATAACTTACATGGGGGTGACCAAAGTTGCCAAAACGTGTTTATTTCTGCTGAAAAACATGTTTTGACAATTTCTGATCACTGGGGTTAAGGGCTGACTCTGTGTGCTCTTCTGAGCCAAGCAGTTACACTGCGATTCTAAGGGCTGAGAAAACGCGTTTATTTCGGGCTGAAAAACACGTTTTGAAAACTGTGCTGTTCCTGCCCTATAACTTACATGGGGGTGACCAAAGTTGCCAAAACGTGTTTATTTCTGCTGAAAAACAAGTTTTGACAATTTCTGATCACTGGGGTTAAGGGCTGAGTCAGTGTGCTCTTCTGAGCCAGGCAGTTACACTGCGATTCCAAGGGCTGAGAAAAAGCGTTTATTTCGGGCTGAAAAACACGTTTTGAAAACTGTGCTGTTCCAGCCATATAACTTACATGGGGGAGACCAAAGTTGCCAAAACGTGTTTATTTCTGCTGAAAAACACGTTTTGACAATTTCTGATCACTGGGGTTAAGGGCTGACTCAGTGTGCTCTTCGGAGCCAGGCAGTTACACTGCGATTCCAAGGGCTGAGAAAAAGCGTTTATTTCGGGCTGAAAAACACGTTTTGAAAACTGTGCTGTTCCTGCCCTATAACTTACATGGGGGTGACCAAAGTTGCCAAAACGTGTTTATTTCTGCTGAAAAACACGTTTTGACAATTTCTGCACACTGGGGTTAAGGGCTGAGTCAGTGTGCTCTTCTGAGCCAGGCAGTTACACTACGATTCGAAGGGCTGAGAAAACGCGTTTATTTCGGGCTGAAAAACACGTTTTGAAAACTGTGCTGTTCCTGCCCTATAACTTACATGGGGGTGACCAAAGTTGCCAAAACGTGTTTATTTCTGCTGAAAAACACGTTTTGACAATTTCTGATCACTGGGGTTAAGGGCTGACTCAGTGTGCTCTTCTGAGCCAAGCAGTTACACTGTGATTCCAAGTGCTGAAAAAAAGCGTTTATTTCGGGCTGAAAAACACGTTTTGAAAACTGTGCTGTTCCTGCCCTATAACTTACATGGGGTTGACCAAAGTTGCCAAAACGTGTTTATTTCTGCTGAAAAACACGTTTTGACAATTTCTGCACACTGGGGTTAAGGGCTGAGTCAGTGTGCTCTTCTGAGCCAGGCAGTTACACTGCGATTCCAAGGGCTGAGAAAACGCGTTTATTTCGGGCAGAAAAACACGTTTTGAAAACTGTGTTGTTCCTGCCCTATAACTTACATGGGGGTGACCAAAGTTGCCAAAACGTGTTTATTTCTGCTGAAAAACACGTTTTGACAATTTCTGATCACTGGGGTTAAGGGCTGACTCAGTGTGCTCTTCTGAGCCAAGCAGTTACACTGTGATTCCAAGTGCTGAAAAAAAGCGTTTATTTCGGGCTGAAAAACACGTTTTGAAAACTGTGCTGTTCCTGCCCTATAACTTACATGGGGGTGACCAAAGTTGCCAAAACGTGTTTATTTCTGCTGAAAAACATGTTTTGACAATTTCTGATCACTGGGGTTAAGGGCTGACTCTGTGTGCTCTTCTGAGCCAAGCACTTACACTGCGATTCTAAGGGCTGAGAAAACGCGTTTATTTCGGGCTGAAAAACACGTTTTGAAAACTGTGCTGTTCCTGCCCTATAACTTACATGGGGGTGACCAAAGTTGCCAAAACGTGTTTATTTCTGCTGAAAAACAAGTTTTGACAATTTCTGATCACTGGGGTTAAGGGCTGAGTCAGTGTGCTCTTCTGAGCCAGGCAGTTACACTGCGATTCCAAGGGCTGAGAAAAAGCGTTTATTTCGGGCTGAAAAACACGTTTTGAAAACTGTGCTGTTCCAGCCATATAACTTACATGGGGGAGACCAAAGTTGCCAAAACGTGTTTATTTCTGCTGAAAAACACGTTTTGACAATTTCTGATCACTGGGGTTAAGGGCTGACTCAGTGTGCTCTTCGGAGCCAGGCAGTTACACTGCGATTCCAAGGGCTGAGAAAAAGCGTTTATTTCGGGCTGAAAAACACGTTTTGAAAACTGTGCTGTTCCTGCCCTATAACTTACATGGGGGTGACCAAAGTTGCCAAAACGTGTTTATTTCTGCTGAAAAACACGTTTTGACAATTTCTGCACACTGGGGTTAAGGGCTGAGTCAGTGTGCTCTTCTGAGCCAGGCAGTTACACTGCGATTCTAAGGGCTGAGAAAACGCGTTTATTTCGGGCTGAAAAACACGTTTTGAAAACTGTGCTGTTCCTGCCCTATAACTTACATGGGGGTGACCAAAGTTGCCAAAACGTGTTTATTTCTGCTGAAAAACACGTTTTGACAATTTCTGATCACTGGGGTTAAGGGCTGACTCAGTGTGCTCTTCTGAGCCAAGCAGTTACACTGTGATTCCAAGTGCTGAAAAAAAGCGTTTATTTCGGGCTGAAAAACACGTTTTGAAAACTGTGCTGTTCCTGCCCTATAACTTACATGGGGTTGACCAAAGTTGCCAAAACGTGTTTATTTCTGCTGAAAAACACGTTTTGACAATTTCTGCACACTGGGGTTAAGGGCTGAGTCAGTGTGCTCTTCTGAGCCAGGCAGTTACACTGCGATTCCAAGGGCTGAGAAAAAGCGTTTATTTCGGGCTGAAAAACACGTTTTGAAAACTGTGCTGTTCCTGCCCTATAACTTACATGGGGGTGACCAAAGTTGCCAAAACGTGTTTATTTCTGCTGAAAAACACGTTTTGACAATTTCTGCACACTGGGGTTAAGGGCTGAGTCAGTGTGCTCTTCTGAGCCAGGCAGTTACACTGCGATTCTAAGGGCTGAGAAAACGCGTTTATTTCGGGCTGAAAAACACGTTTTGAAAACTGTGCTGTTCCTGCCCTATAACTTACATGGGGGTGACCAAAGTTGCCAAAACGTGTTTATTTCTGCTGAAAAACACGTTTTGACAATTTCTGATCACTGGGGTTAAGGGCTGACTCAGTGTGCTCTTCTGAGCCAAGCAGTTACACTGTGATTCCAAGTGCTGAAAAAAAGCGTTTATTTCGGGCTGAAAAACACGTTTTGAAAACTGTGCTGTTCCTGCCCTATAACTTACATGGGGTTGACCAAAGTTGCCAAAACGTGTTTATTTCTGCTGAAAAACACGTTTTGACAATTTCTGCACACTGGGGTTAAGGGCTGAGTCAGTGTGCTCTTCTGAGCCAGGCAGTTACACTGCGATTCCAAGGGCTGAGAAAACGCGTTTATTTCGGGCAGAAAAACACGTTTTGAAAACTGTGTTGTTCCTGCCCTATAACTTACATGGGGGTGACCAAAGTTGCCAAAACGTGTTTATTTCTGCTGAAAAACACGTTTTGACAATTTCTGATCACTGGGGTTAAGGGCTGACTCAGTGTGCTCTTCTGAGCCAAGCAGTTACACTGTGATTCCAAGTGCTGAAAAAAAGCGTTTATTTCGGGCTGAAAAACACGTTTTGAAAACTGTGCTGTTCCTGCCCTATAACTTACATGGGGGTGACCAAAGTTGCCAAAACGTGTTTATTTCTGCTGAAAAACATGTTTTGACAATTTCTGATCACTGGGGTTAAGGGCTGACTCTGTGTGCTCTTCTGAGCCAGGCAGTTACACTACGATTCTAAGGGCTGAGAAAACGCGTTTATTTCGGGCTGAAAAACACGTTTTGAAAACTGTGCTGTTCCTGCCCTATAACTTACATGGGGTTGACCAAAGTTGCCAAAACGTGTTTATTTCTGCTGAAAAACACGTTTTGACAATTTCTGCACACTGGGGTTAAGGGCTGAGTCAGTGTGCTCTTCTGAGCCAGGCAGTTACACTGCGATTCCAAGGGCTGAGAAAACGCGTTTATTTCGGGCAGAAAAACACGTTTTGAAAACTGTGTTGTTCCTGCCCTATAACTTACATGGGGGTGACCAAAGTTGCCAAAACGTGTTTATTTCTGCTGAAAAACACGTTTTGACAATTTCTGATCACTGGGGTTAAGGGCTGACTCAGTGTGCTCTTCTGAGCCAAGCAGTTACACTGTGATTCCAAGTGCTGAAAAAAAGCGTTTATTTCGGGCTGAAAAACACGTTTTGAAAACTGTGCTGTTCCTGCCCTATAACTTACATGGGGGTGACCAAAGTTGCCAAAACGTGTTTATTTCTGCTGAAAAACACGTTTTGACAATTTCTGATCACTGGGGTTAAGGGCTGACTCTGTGTGCTCTTCTGAGCCAAGCAGTTACACTGCGATTCTAAGGGCTGAGAAAACGCGTTTATTTCGGGCTGAAAAACACGTTTTGAAAACTGTGCTGTTCCTGCCCTATAACTTACATGGGGGTGACCAAAGTTGCCAAAACGTGTTTATTTCTGCTGAAAAACAAGTTTTGACAATTTCTGATCACTGGGGTTAAGGGCTGAGTCAGTGTGCTCTTCTGAGCCAGGCAGTTACACTGCGATTCCAAGGGCTGAGAAAAAGCGTTTATTTCGGGGTGAAAAACACGTTTTGAAAACTGTGCTGTTCCAGCCATATAACTTACATGGGGGAGACCAAAGTTGCCAAAACGTGTTTATTTCTGCTGAAAAACACGTTTTGACAATTTCTGATCACTGGGGTTAAGGGCTGACTCAGTGTGCTCTTCTGAGCCAGGCAGTTACACTGCGATTCCAAGGGCTGAGAAAAAGCGTTTATTTCGGGCTGAAAAACACGTTTTGAAAACTGTGCTGTTCCTGCCCTATAACTTACATGGGGGTGACCAAAGTTGCCAAAACGTGTTTATTTCTGCTGAAAAACACGTTTTGACAATTTCTGCACACTGGGGTTAAGGGCTGAGTCAGTGTGCTCTTCTGAGCCAGGCAGTTACACTACGATTCTAAGGGCTGAGAAAACGCGTTTATTTCGGGCTGAAAAACACGTTTTGAAAACTGTGCTGTTCCTGCCCTATAACTTACATGGGGGTGACCAAAGTTGCCAAAACGTGTTTATTTCTGCTGAAAAACACGTTTTGACAATTTCTGATCACTGGGGTGTAGGGCTGACTCAGTGTGCTCTTCTGAGCCAAGCAGTTACACTGTGATTCCAAGTGCTGAAAAAAAGCGTTTATTTCGGGCTGAAAAACACGTTTTGAAAACTGTGCTGTTCCTGCCCTATAACTTACATGGGGGTGACCAAAGTTGCCAAAACGTGTTTATTTCTGCTGAAAAACACGTTTTGACAATTTCTGCACAATGGGGTTAAGGGCTGAGTCAGTGTGCTCTTCTGAGCCAGGCAGTTACACTGCGATTCCAAGGGCTGAGAAAACGCGTTTATTTCGGGCAGAAAAACACGTTTTGAAAACTGTGTTGTTCCTGCCCTATAACTTACATGGGGGTGACCAAAGTTGCCAAAACGTGTTTATTTCTGCTGAAAAACACGTTTTGACAATTTCTGATCACTGGGGTTAAGGGCTGACTCAGTGTGCTCTTCGGAGCCAGGCAGTTACACTGCGATTCCAAGGGCTGAGAAAAAGCGTTTATTTCGGGCTGAAAAACACGTTTTGAAAACTGTGCTGTTCCTGCCCTATAACTTACATGGGGGTGACCAAAGTTGCCAAAACGTGTTTATTTCTGCTGAAAAACACGTTTTGACAATTTCTGCACACTGGGGTTAAGGGCTGAGTCAGTGTGCTCTTCTGAGCCAGGCAGTTACACTGCGATTCCAAGGGCTGAGAAAACGCGTTTATTTCGGGCTGAAAAACACGTTTTGAAAACTGTGTTGTTCCTGCCCTATAACTTACATGGGGGTGACCAAAGTTGCCAAAACGTGTTTATTTCTGCTGAAAAACACGTTTTGACAATTTCTGATCACTGGGGTTAAGGGCTGACTCAGTGTGCTCTTCTGAGCCAAGCAGTTACACTGTGATTCCAAGTGCTGAAAAAAAGCGTTTATTTCGGGCTGAAAAACACGTTTTGAAAACTGTGCTGTTCCTGCCCTATAACTTACATGGGGGTGACCAAAGTTGCCAAAACGTGTTTATTTCTGCTGAAAAACATGTTTTGACAATTTCTGATCACTGGGGTTAAGGGCTGACTCTGTGTTCTCTTCTGAGCCAAGCACTTACACTGCGATTCTAATGGCTGAGAAAACGCGTTTATTTCGGGCTGAAAAACACGTTTTGAAAAGTGTGCTGTTCCTGCCCTATAACTTACATGGGGGTGACCAAAGTTGCCAAAACGTGTTTATTTCTGCTGAAAAACAAGTTTTGACAATTTCTGATCACTGGGGTTAAGGGCTGAGTCAGTGTGCTCTTCTGAGCCAGGCAGTTACACTGCGATTCCAAGGGCTGAAAAAAAGCGTTTATTTCGGGCTGAAAAACACGTTTTAAAAACTGTGCTGTTCCAGCCATATAACTTACATGGGGGAGACAAAAGTTGCCAAAACGTGTTTATTTCTGCTGAAAAACACGTTTTGACAATTTCTGATCACTGGGGTTAAGGGCTGACTCAGTGTGCTCTTCGGAGCCAGGCAGTTACACTGCGATTCCAAGGGCTGAGAAAAAGCGTTTATTTCGGGCTGAAAAACACGTTTTGAAAACTGTGCTGTTCCTGCCCTATAACTTACATGGGGGTGACCAAAGTTGCCAAAACGTGTTTATTTCTGCTGAAAAACACGTTTTGACAATTTCTGCACACTGGGGTTAAGGGCTGAGTCAGTGTGCTCTTCTGAGCCAGGCAGTTACACTACGATTCTAAGGGCTGAGAAAACGCGTTTATTTCGGGCTGAAAAACACGTTTTGAAAACTGTGCTGTTCCTGCCCTATAACTTATATGGGGGTGACCAAAGTTGCCAAAACGTGTTTATTTCTGCTGAAAAACACGTTTTGACAATTTCTGATCACTGGGGTGTAGGGCTGACTCAGTGTGCTCTTCTGAGCCAAGCAGTTACACTGTGATTCCAAGTGCTGAAAAAAAGCGTTTATTTCGGGCTGAAAAACACGTTTTGAAAACTGTGCTTTTCCTGCCCTATAACTTACATGGGGGTGACCAAAGTTGCCAAAACGTGTTTATTTCTGCTGAAAAACACGTTTTGACAATTTCTGCACACTGGGGTTAAGGGCTGATTCAGTGTGCTCTTCTGAGCCAGGCAGTTACACTGCGATTCTAAGGGCTGAGAAAACGCGTTTATTTCGGGCTGAAAAACACGTTTTGAAAACTGTGCTGTTCCTGCCCTATAACTTACATGGGGGTGACCAAAGTTGCCAAAACGTGTTTATTTCTGCTGAAAAACACGTTTTGACAATTTCTGATCACTGGGGTTAAGGGCTGACTCAGTGTGCTCTTCTGAGCCAAGCAGTTACACTGTGATTCCAAGTGCTGAAAAAAAGCGTTTATTTCGGGCTGAAAAACACGTTTTGAAAACTGTGCTGTTCCTGCCCTATAACTTACATGGGGGTGACCAAAGTTGCCAAAACGTGTTTATTTCTGCTGAAAAACATGTTTTGACAATTTCTGATCACTGGGGTTAAGGGCTGACTCTGTGTGCTCTTCTGAGCCAAGCAGTTACACTGCGATTCTAAGGGCTGAGAAAACGCGTTTATTTCGGGCTGAAAAACACGTTTTGAAAACTGTGCTGTTCCTGCCCTATAACTTACATGGGGCTGACCAAAGTTGCCAAAACGTGTTTATTTCTGCTGAAAAACAAGTTTTGACAATTTCTGATCACTGGGGTTAAGGGCTGAGTCAGTGTGCTCTTCTGAGCCAGGCAGTTACACTGCGATTCCAAGGGCTGAGAAAAAGCGTTTATTTCGGGCTGAAAAACACGTTTTGAAAACTGTGCTGTTCCAGCCATATAACTTACATGGGGGAGACCAAAGTTGCCAAAACGTGTTTATTTCTGCTGAAAAACACGTTTTGACAATTTCTGATCACTGGGGTTAAGGGCTGACTCAGTGTGCTCTTCGGAGCCAGGCAGTTACACTGCGATTCCAAGGGCTGAGAAAAAGCGTTTATTTCGGGCTGAAAAACACGTTTTGAAAACTGTGCTGTTCCTGCCCTATAACTTACATGGGGGTGACCAAAGTTGCCAAAACGTGTTTATTTCTGCTGAAAAACACGTTTTGACAATTTCTGCACACTGGGGTTAAGGGCTGAGTCAGTGTGCTCTTCTGAGCCAGGCAGTTACACTGCGATTCTAAGGGCTGAGAAAACGCGTTTATTTCGGGCTGAAAAACACGTTTTGAAAACTGTGCTGTTCCTGCCCTATAACTTACATGGGGGTGACCAAAGTTGCCAAAACGTGTTTATTTCTGCTGAAAAACAAGTTTTGACAATTTCTGATCACTGGGGTTAAGGGCTGAGTCAGTGTGCTCTTCTGAGCCAGGCAGTTACACTGCGATTCCAAGGGCTGAGAAAAAGCGTTTATTTCGGGCTGAAAAACACGTTTTGAAAACTGTGCTGTTCCAGCCATATAACTTACATGGGGGAGACCAAAGTTGCCAAAACGTGTTTATTTCTGCTGAAAAACACGTTTTGACAATTTCTGATAACTGGGGTTAAGGGCTGACTCAGTGTGCTCTTCGGAGCCAGGCAGTTACACTGCGATTCCAAGGGCTGAGAAAAAGCGTTTATTTCGGGCTGAAAAACACGTTTTGAAAACTGTGCTGTTCCTGCCCTATAACTTACATGGGGGTGACCAAAGTTGCCAAAACGTGTTTATTTCTGCTGAAAAACACGTTTTGACAATTTCTGCACACTGGGGTTAAGGGCTGAGTCAGTGTGCTCTTCTGAGCCAGGCAGTTACACTGCGATTCCAAGGGCTGAGAAAACGCGTTTATTTCGGGCTGAAAAACACGTTTTGAAAACTGTGTTGTTCCTGCCCTATAACTTACATGGGGGTGACCAAAGTTGCCAAAACGTGTTTATTTCTGCTGAAAAACACGTTTTGACAATTTCTGATCACTGGGGTTAAGGGCTGACTCAGTGTGCTCTTCTGAGCCAAGCAGTTACACTGTGATTCCAAGTGCTGAAAAAAAGCGTTTATTTCGGGCTGAAAAACACGTTTTGAAAACTGTGCTGTTCCTGCCCTATAACTTACATGGGGGTGACCAAAGTTGCCAAAACGTGTTTATTTCTGCTGAAAAACACGTTTTGACAATTTCTGATCACTGGGGTGTAGGGCTGACTCAGTGTGCTCTTCTGAGCCAAGCAGTTACACTGTGATTCCAAGTGCTGAAAAAAAGCGTTTATTTCGGGCTGAAAAACACGTTTTGAAAACTGTGCTGTTCCTGCCCTATAACTTACATGGGGGTGACCAAAGTTGCCAAAACGTGTTTATTTCTGCTGAAAAACACGTTTTGACAATTTCTGCACACTGGGGTTAAGGGCTGAGTCAGTGTGCTCTTCTGAGCCAGGCAGTTACACTGCGATTCTAAGGGCTGAGAAAACGCGTTTATTTCGGGCTGAAAAACACGTTTTGAAAACTGTGCTGTTCCTGCCCTATAACTTACATGGGGGTGACCAAAGTTGCCAAAACGTGTTTATTTCTGCTGAAAAACACGTTTTGACAATTTCTGATCACTGGGGTTAAGGGCTGACTCAGTGTGCTCTTCTGAGCCAAGCAGTTACACTGTGATTCCAAGTGCTGAAAAAAAGCGTTTATTTCGGGCTGAAAAACACGTTTTGAAAACTGTGCTGTTCCTGCCCTATAACTTACATGGGGTTGACCAAAGTTGCCAAAACGTGTTTATTTCTGCTGAAAAACACGTTTTGACAATTTCTGCACACTGGGGTTAAGGGCTGAGTCAGTGTGCTCTTCTGAGCCAGGCAGTTACACTGCGATTCCAAGGGCTGAGAAAACGCGTTTATTTCGGGCAGAAAAACACGTTTTGAAAACTGTGTTGTTCCTGCCCTATAACTTACTTGGGGGTGACCAAAGTTGCCAAAACGTGTTTATTTCTGCTGAAAAACACGTTTTGACAATTTCTGATCACTGGGGTTAAGGGCTGACTCAGTGTGCTCTTCTGAGCCAAGCAGTTACACTGTGATTCCAAGTGCTGAAAAAAAGCGTTTATTTCGGGCTGAAAAACACGTTTTGAAAACTGTGCTGTTCCTGCCCTATAACTTACATGGGGTTGACCAAAGTTGCCAAAACGTGTTTATTTCTGCTGAAAAACACGTTTTGACAATTTCTGCACACTGGGGTTAAGGGCTGAGTCAGTGTGCTCTTCTGAGCCAGGCAGTTACACTGCGATTCCAAGGGCTGAGAAAACGCGTTTATTTCAGGCTGAAAAACACGTTTTTAAAACTGTGCTGTTCCTGCCCTATAACTTACATGGGGGTGACCAAAGTTGCCAAAACGTGTTTATTTCTGCTGAAAAACACGTTTTGACAATTTCTGATCACTGGGGTTAAGGGCTGACTCTGTGTGCTCTTCTGAGCCAAGCAGTTACACTGCGATTCTAAGGGCTGAGAAAACGCGTTTATTTCGGGCTGAAAAACACGTTTTGAAAACTGTGCTGTTCCTGCCCTATAACTTACATGGGGGTGACCAAAGTTGCCAAAACGTGTTTATTTCTGCTGAAAAACAAGTTTTGACAATTTCTGAGCACTGGGGTTAAGGGCTGAGTCAGTGTGCTCTTCTGAGCCAGGCAGTTACACTGCGATTCCAAGGGCTGAGAAAAAGCGTTTATTTCGGGCTGAAAAACACGTTTTGAAAACTGTGCTGTTCCAGCCATATAACTTACATGGGGGAGACCAAAGTTGCCAAAACGTGTTTATTTCTGCTGAAAAACACGTTTTGACAATTTCTGATCACTGGGGTTAAGGGCTGACTCAGTGTGCTCTTCTGAGCCAGGCAGTTACACTGCGATTCCAAGGGATGAGAAAAAGCGTTTATTTCGGGCTGAAAAACACGTTTTGAAAACTGTGCTGTTCCTGCCCTATAACTTACATGGGGGTGACCAAAGTTGCCAAAACGTGTTTATTTCTGCTGAAAAACACGTTTTGACAATTTCTGCACACTGGGGTTAAGGGCTGAGTCAGTGTGCTCTTCTGAGCCAGGCAGTTACACTACGATTCTAAGGGCTGAGAAAACGCGTTTATTTCGGGCTGAAAAACACGTTTTGAAAACTGTGCTGTTCCTGCCCTATAACTTACATGGGGGTGACCAAAGTTGCCAAAACGTGTTTATTTCTGCTGAAAAACACGTTTTGACAATTTCTGATCACTGGGGTGTAGGGCTGACTCAGTGTGCTCTTCTGAGCCAAGCAGTTACACTGTGATTCCAAGTGCTGAAAAAAAGCGTTTATTTCGGGCTGAAAAACACGTTTTGAAAACTGTGCTGTTCCTGCCCTATAACTTACATGGGGGTGACCAAAGTTGCCAAAACGTGTTTATTTCTGCTGAAAAACACGTTTTGACAATTTCTGCACACTGGGGTTAAGGGCTGAGTCAGTGTGCTCTTCTGAGCCAGGCAGTTACACTGCGATTCTAAGGGCTGAGAAAACGCGTTTATTTCGGACTGAAAAACACGTTTTGAAAACTGTGCTGTTCCTGCCCTATAACTTACATGGGGGTGACCAAAGTTGCCAAAACGTGTTTATTTCTGCTGAAAAACACGTTTTGACAATTTCTGATCACTGGGGTTAAGGGCTGACTCAGTGTGCTCTTCTGAGCCAAGCAGTTACACTGTGATTCCAAGTGCTGAAAAAAAGCGTTTATTTCGGGCTGAAAAACACGTTTTGAAAACTGTGCTGTTCCTGCCCTATAACTTACATGGGGTTGACCAAAGTTGCCAAAACGTGTTTATTTCTGCTGAAAAACACGTTTTGACAATTTCTGCACACTGGGGTTAAGGGCTGAGTCAGTGTGCTCTTATGAGCCAGGCAGTTACACTGCGATTCCAAGGGCTGAGAAAACGCGTTTATTTCGGGCAGAAAAACACGTTTTGAAAACTGTGTTGTTCCTGCCCTATAACTTACATGGGGGTGACCAAAGTTGCCAAAACGTGTTTATTTCTGCTGAAAAACACGTTTTGACAATTTCTGATCACTGGGGTTAAGGGCTGACTCAGTGTGCTCTTCTGAGCCAAGCAGTTACACTGTGATTCCAAGTGCTGAAAAAAAGCGTTTATTTCGGGCTGAAAAACACGTTTTGAAAACTGTGCTGTTCCTGCCCTATAACTTACATGGGGGTGACCAAAGTTGCCAAAACGTGTTTATTTCTGCTGAAAAACATGTTTTGACAATTTCTGATCACTGGGGTTAAGGGCTGACTCTGTGTGCTCTTCTGAGCCAAGCAGTTACACTGCGATTCTAAGGGCTGAGAAAACGCGTTTATTTCGGGCTGAAAAACACGTTTTGAAAACTGTGCTGTTCCTGCCCTATAACTTACATGGGGGTGACCAAAGTTGCCAAAACGTGTTTATTTCTGCTGAAAAACATGTTTTGACAATTTCTGATCACTGGGGTTAAGGGCTGACTCTGTGTGCTCTTCTGAGCCAGGCAGTTACACTACGATTCTAAGGGCTGAGAAAACGCGTTTATTTCGGGCTGAAAAACACGTTTTGAAAACTGTGCTGTTCCTGCCCTATAACTTACATGGGGGTGACCAAAGTTGCCAAAACGTGTTTATTTCTGCTGAAAAACACGTTTTGACAATTTCTGATCACTGGGGTGTAGGGCTGACTCAGTGTGCTCTTCTGAGCCAAGCAGTTACACTGTGATTCCAAGTGCTGAAAAAAAGCGTTTATTTCGGGCTGAAAAACACGTTTTGAAAACTGTGCTGTTCCTGCCCTATAACTTACATGGGGTTGACCAAAGTTGCCAAAACGTGTTTATTTCTGCTGAAAAACACGTTTTGACAATTTCTGCACACTGGGGTTAAGGGCTGAGTCAGTGTGCTCTTCTGAGCCAGGCAGTTACACTGCGATTCCAAGGGCTGAGAAAACGCGTTTATTTCGGGCTGAAAAACACGTTTTGAAAACTGTGCTGTTCCTGCCCTATAACTTACATGGGGGTGACCAAAGTTGCCAAAACGTGTTTATTTCTGCTGAAAAACATGTTTTGACAATTTCTGATCACTGGGGTTAAGGGCTGACTCTGTGTGCTCTTCTGAGCCAAGCAGTTACACTGCGATTCTAAGGGCTGAGAAAACGCGTTTATTTCGGGCTGAAAAACACGTTTTGAAAACTGTGCTGTTCCAGCCATATAACTTACATGGGGGAGACCAAAGTTGCCAAAACGTGTTTATTTCTGCTGAAAAACACGTTTTGACAATTTCTGATCACTGGGGTTAAGGGCTGACTCAGTGTGCTCTTCGGAGCCAGGCAGTTACACTGCGATTCCAAGGGCTGAGAAAAAGCGTTTATTTCGGGCTGAAAAACACGTTTTGAAAACTGTGCTGTTCCTGCCCTATAACTTACATGGGGGTGACCAAAGTTGCCAAAACGTGTTTATTTCTGCTGAAAAACACGTTTTGACAATTTCTGCACACTGGGGTTAAGGGCTGAGTCAGTGTGCTCTTCTGAGCCAGGCAGTTACACTGCGATTCTAAGGGCTGAGAAAACGCGTTTATTTCGGGCTGAAAAACACGTTTTGAAAACTGTGCTGTTCCTGCCCTATAACTTACATGGGGGTGACCAAAGTTGCCAAAACGTGTTTATTTCTGCTGAAAAACAAGTTTTGACAATTTCTGATCACTGGGGTTAAGGGCTGAGTCAGTGTGCTCTTCTGAGCCAGGCAGTTACACTGCGATTCCAAGGGCTGAGAAAAAGCGTTTATTTCGGGCTGAAAAACACGTTTTGAAAACTGTGCTGTTCCAGCCATATAACTTACATGGGGGAGACCAAAGTTGCCAAAACGTGTTTATTTCTGCTGAAAAACACGTTTTGACAATTTCTGATAACTGGGGTTAAGGGCTGACTCAGTGTGCTCTTCGGAGCCAGGCAGTTACACTGCGATTCCAAGGGCTGAGAAAAAGCGTTTATTTCGGGCTGAAAAACACGTTTTGAAAACTGTGCTGTTCCTGCCCTATAACTTACATGGGGGTGACCAAAGTTGCCAAAACGTGTTTATTTCTGCTGAAAAACACGTTTTGACAATTTCTGCACACTGGGGTTAAGGGCTGAGTCAGTGTGCTCTTCTGAGCCAGGCAGTTACACTGCGATTCCAAGGGCTGAGAAAACGCGTTTATTTCGGGCTGAAAAACACGTTTTGAAAACTGTGTTGTTCCTGCCCTATAACTTACATGGGGGTGACCAAAGTTGCCAAAACGTGTTTATTTCTGCTGAAAAACACGTTTTGACAATTTCTGATCACTGGGGTTAAGGGCTGACTCAGTGTGCTCTTCTGAGCCAAGCAGTTACACTGTGATTCCAAGTGCTGAAAAAAAGCGTTTATTTCGGGCTGAAAAACACGTTTTGAAAACTGTGCTGTTCCTGCCCTATAACTTACATGGGGGTGACCAAAGTTGCCAAAACGTGTTTATTTCTGCTGAAAAACACGTTTTGACAATTTCTGATCACTGGGGTGTAGGGCTGACTCAGTGTGCTCTTCTGAGCCAAGCAGTTACACTGTGATTCCAAGTGCTGAAAAAAAGCGTTTATTTCGGGCTGAAAAACACGTTTTGAAAACTGTGCTGTTCCTGCCCTATAACTTACATGGGGGTGACCAAAGTTGCCAAAACGTGTTTATTTCTGCTGAAAAACACGTTTTGACAATTTCTGCACACTGGGGTTAAGGGCTGAGTCAGTGTGCTCTTCTGAGCCAGGCAGTTACACTGCGATTCCAAGGGCTGAGAAAACGCGTTTATTTCGGGCTGAAAAACACGTTTTGAAAACTGTGTTGTTCCTGCCCTATAACTTACATGGGGGTGACCAAAGTTGCCAAAACGTGTTTATTTCTGCTGAAAAACACGTTTTGACAATTTCTGATCACTGGGGTTAAGGGCTGACTCAGTGTGCTCTTCTGAGCCAAGCAGTTACACTGTGATTCCAAGTGCTGAAAAAAAGCGTTTATTTCGGGCTGAAAAACACGTTTTGAAAACTGTGCTGTTCCTGCCCTATAACTTACATGGGGGTGACCAAAGTTGCCAAAACGTGTTTATTTCTGCTGAAAAACACGTTTTGACAATTTCTGATCACTGGGGTGTAGGGCTGACTCAGTGTGCTCTTCTGAGCCAAGCAGTTACACTGTGATTCCAAGTGCTGAAAAAAAGCGTTTATTTCGGGCTGAAAAACACGTTTTGAAAACTGTGCTGTTCCTGCCCTATAACTTACATGGGGGTGACCAAAGTTGCCAAAACGTGTTTATTTCTGCTGAAAAACACGTTTTGACAATTTCTGCACACTGGGGTTAAGGGCTGAGTCAGTGTGCTCTTCTGAGCCAGGCAGTTACACTGCGATTCTAAGGGCTGAGAAAACGCGTTTATTTCGGGCTGAAAAACACGTTTTGAAAACTGTGCTGTTCCTGCCCTATAACTTACATGGGGGTGACCAAAGTTGCCAAAACGTGTTTATTTCTGCTGAAAAACACGTTTTGACAATTTCTGATCACTGGGGTTAAGGGCTGACTCAGTGTGCTCTTCTGAGCCAAGCAGTTACACTGTGATTCCAAGTGCTGAAAAAAAGCGTTTATTTCGGGCTGAAAAACACGTTTTGAAAACTGTGCTGTTCCTGCCCTATAACTTACATGGGGTTGACCAAAGTTGCCAAAACGTGTTTATTTCTGCTGAAAAACACGTTTTGACAATTTCTGCACACTGGGGTTAAGGGCTGAGTCAGTGTGCTCTTCTGAGCCAGGCAGTTACACTGCGATTCCAAGGGCTGAGAAAACGCGTTTATTTCGGGCAGAAAAACACGTTTTGAAAACTGTGTTGTTCCTGCCCTATAACTTACTTGGGGGTGACCAAAGTTGCCAAAACGTGTTTATTTCTGCTGAAAAACACGTTTTGACAATTTCTGATCACTGGGGTTAAGGGCTGACTCAGTGTGCTCTTCTGAGCCAAGCAGTTACACTGTGATTCCAAGTGCTGAAAAAAAGCGTTTATTTCGGGCTGAAAAACACGTTTTGAAAACTGTGCTGTTCCTGCCCTATAACTTACATGGGGTTGACCAAAGTTGCCAAAACGTGTTTATTTCTGCTGAAAAACACGTTTTGACAATTTCTGCACACTGGGGTTAAGGGCTGAGTCAGTGTGCTCTTCTGAGCCAGGCAGTTACACTGCGATTCCAAGGGCTGAGAAAACGCGTTTATTTCAGGCTGAAAAACACGTTTTTAAAACTGTGCTGTTCCTGCCCTATAACTTACATGGGGGTGACCAAAGTTGCCAAAACGTGTTTATTTCTGCTGAAAAACACGTTTTGACAATTTCTGATCACTGGGGTTAAGGGCTGACTCTGTGTGCTCTTCTGAGCCAAGCAGTTACACTGCGATTCTAAGGGCTGAGAAAACGCGTTTATTTCGGGCTGAAAAACACGTTTTGAAAACTGTGCTGTTCCTGCCCTATAACTTACATGGGGGTGACCAAAGTTGCCAAAACGTGTTTATTTCTGCTGAAAAACAAGTTTTGACAATTTCTGAGCACTGGGGTTAAGGGCTGAGTCAGTGTGCTCTTCTGAGCCAGGCAGTTACACTGCGATTCCAAGGGCTGAGAAAAAGCGTTTATTTCGGGCTGAAAAACACGTTTTGAAAACTGTGCTGTTCCAGCCATATAACTTACATGGGGGAGACCAAAGTTGCCAAAACGTGTTTATTTCTGCTGAAAAACACGTTTTGACAATTTCTGATCACTGGGGTTAAGGGCTGACTCAGTGTGCTCTTCTGAGCCAGGCAGTTACACTGCGATTCCAAGGGATGAGAAAAAGCGTTTATTTCGGGCTGAAAAACACGTTTTGAAAACTGTGCTGTTCCTGCCCTATAACTTACATGGGGGTGACCAAAGTTGCCAAAACGTGTTTATTTCTGCTGAAAAACACGTTTTGACAATTTCTGCACACTGGGGTTAAGGGCTGAGTCAGTGTGCTCTTCTGAGCCAGGCAGTTACACTACGATTCTAAGGGCTGAGAAAACGCGTTTATTTCGGGCTGAAAAACACGTTTTGAAAACTGTGCTGTTCCTGCCCTATAACTTACATGGGGGTGACCAAAGTTGCCAAAACGTGTTTATTTCTGCTGAAAAACACGTTTTGACAATTTCTGATCACTGGGGTGTAGGGCTGACTCAGTGTGCTCTTCTGAGCCAAGCAGTTACACTGTGATTCCAAGTGCTGAAAAAAAGCGTTTATTTCGGGCTGAAAAACACGTTTTGAAAACTGTGCTGTTCCTGCCCTATAACTTACATGGGGGTGACCAAAGTTGCCAAAACGTGTTTATTTCTGCTGAAAAACACGTTTTGACAATTTCTGCACACTGGGGTTAAGGGCTGAGTCAGTGTGCTCTTCTGAGCCAGGCAGTTACACTGCGATTCTAAGGGCTGAGAAAACGCGTTTATTTCGGACTGAAAAACACGTTTTGAAAACTGTGCTGTTCCTGCCCTATAACTTACATGGGGGTGACCAAAGTTGCCAAAACGTGTTTATTTCTGCTGAAAAACACGTTTTGACAATTTCTGATCACTGGGGTTAAGGGCTGACTCAGTGTGCTCTTCTGAGCCAAGCAGTTACACTGTGATTCCAAGTGCTGAAAAAAAGCGTTTATTTCGGGCTGAAAAACACGTTTTGAAAACTGTGCTGTTCCTGCCCTATAACTTACATGGGGTTGACCAAAGTTGCCAAAACGTGTTTATTTCTGCTGAAAAACACGTTTTGACAATTTCTGCACACTGGGGTTAAGGGCTGAGTCAGTGTGCTCTTATGAGCCAGGCAGTTACACTGCGATTCCAAGGGCTGAGAAAACGCGTTTATTTCGGGCAGAAAAACACGTTTTGAAAACTGTGTTGTTCCTGCCCTATAACTTACATGGGGGTGACCAAAGTTGCCAAAACGTGTTTATTTCTGCTGAAAAACACGTTTTGACAATTTCTGATCACTGGGGTTAAGGGCTGACTCAGTGTGCTCTTCTGAGCCAAGCAGTTACACTGTGATTCCAAGTGCTGAAAAAAAGCGTTTATTTCGGGCTGAAAAACACGTTTTGAAAACTGTGCTGTTCCTGCCCTATAACTTACATGGGGGTGACCAAAGTTGCCAAAACGTGTTTATTTCTGCTGAAAAACATGTTTTGACAATTTCTGATCACTGGGGTTAAGGGCTGACTCTGTGTGCTCTTCTGAGCCAAGCAGTTACACTGCGATTCTAAGGGCTGAGAAAACGCGTTTATTTCGGGCTGAAAAACACGTTTTGAAAACTGTGCTGTTCCTGCCCTATAACTTACATGGGGGTGACCAAAGTTGCCAAAACGTGTTTATTTCTGCTGAAAAACATGTTTTGACAATTTCTGATCACTGGGGTTAAGGGCTGACTCTGTGTGCTCTTCTGAGCCAGGCAGTTACACTACGATTCTAAGGGCTGAGAAAACGCGTTTATTTCGGGCTGAAAAACACGTTTTGAAAACTGTGCTGTTCCTGCCCTATAACTTACATGGGGGTGACCAAAGTTGCCAAAACGTGTTTATTTCTGCTGAAAAACACGTTTTGACAATTTCTGATCACTGGGGTGTAGGGCTGACTCAGTGTGCTCTTCTGAGCCAAGCAGTTACACTGTGATTCCAAGTGCTGAAAAAAAGCGTTTATTTCGGGCTGAAAAACACGTTTTGAAAACTGTGCTGTTCCTGCCCTATAACTTACATGGGGTTGACCAAAGTTGCCAAAACGTGTTTATTTCTGCTGAAAAACACGTTTTGACAATTTCTGCACACTGGGGTTAAGGGCTGAGTCAGTGTGCTCTTCTGAGCCAGGCAGTTACACTGCGATTCCAAGGGCTGAGAAAACGCGTTTATTTCGGGCTGAAAAACACGTTTTGAAAACTGTGCTGTTCCTGCCCTATAACTTACATGGGGGTGACCAAAGTTGCCAAAACGTGTTTATTTCTGCTGAAAAACATGTTTTGACAATTTCTGATCACTGGGGTTAAGGGCTGACTCTGTGTGCTCTTCTGAGCCAAGCAGTTACACTGCGATTCTAAGGGCTGAGAAAACGCGTTTATTTCGGGCTGAAAAACACGTTTTGAAAACTGTGCTGTTCCTGCCCTATAACTTACATGGGGGTGACCAAAGTTGCCAAAACGTGTTTATTTCTGCTGAAAAACAAGTTTTGACAATTTCTGATCACTGGGGTTAAGGGCTGAGTCAGTGTGCTCTTCTGAGCCAGGCAGTTACACTGCGATTCCAAGGGCTGAGAAAAAGCGTTTATTTCGGGCTGAAAAACACGTTTTGAAAACTGTGCTGTTCCAGCCATATAACTTACATGGGGGGGACCAAAGTTGCCAAAACGTGTTTATTTCTGCTGAAAAACACGTTTTGACAATTTCTGATCACTGGGGTTAAGGGCTGACTCAGTGTGCTCTTCGGAGCCAGGCAGTTACACTGCGATTCCAAGGGCTGAGAAAAAGCGTTTATTTCGGGCTGAAAAACACGTTTTGAAAACTGTGCTGTTCCTGCCCTATAACTTACATGGGGGTGACCAAAGTTGCCAAAACGTGTTTATTTCTGCTGAAAAACACGTTTTGACAATTTCTGCACACTGGGGTTAAGGGCTGAGTCAGTGTGCTCTTCTGAGCCAGGCAGTTACACTACGATTCTAAGGGCTGAGAAAACGCGTTTATTTCGGGCTGAAAAACACGTTTTGAAAACTGTGCTGTTCCTGCCCTATAACTTACATGGGGGTGACCAAAGTTGCCAAAACGTGTTTATTTCTGCTGAAAAACACGTTTTGACAATTTCTGATCACTGGGATGTAGGGCTGACTCAGTGTGCTCTTCTGAGCCAAGCAGTTACACTGTGATTCCAAGTGCTGAAAAAAAGCGTTTATTTCGGGCTGAAAAACACGTTTTGAAAACTGTGCTGTTCCTGCCCTATAACTTACATGGGGTTGACCAAAGTTGCCAAAACGTGTTTATTTCTGCTGAAAAACACGTTTTGACAATTTCTGCACACTGGGGTTAAGGGCTGAGTCAGTGTGCTCTTCTGAGCCAGGCAGTTACACTGCGATTCCAAGGGCTGAGAAAACGCGTTTATTTCGGGCAGAAAAACACGTTTTGAAAACTGTGTTGTTCCTGCCCTATAACTTACATGGGGGTGACCAAAGTTGCCAAAACGTGTTTATTTCTGCTGAAAAACACGTTTTGACAATTTCTGATCACTGGGGTTAAGGGCTGACTCAGTGTGCTCTTCTGAGCCAAGCAGTTACACTGTGATTCCATGTGCTGAAAAAAAGCGTTTATTTCGGGCTGAAAAACACGTTTTGAAAACTGTGCTGTTCCTGCCCTATAACTTACATGGGGGTGACCAAAGTTGCCAAAACGTGTTTATTTCTGCTGAAAAACATGTTTTGACAATTTCTGATCACTGGGGTTAAGGGCTGACTCTGTGTGCTCTTCTGAGCCAAGCAGTTACACTGCGATTCTAAGGGCTGAGAAAACGCGTTTATTTCGGGCTGAAAAACACGTTTTGAAAACTGTGCTGTTCCTGCCCTATAACTTACATGGGGGTGACCAAAGTTGCCAAAACGTGTTTATTTCTGCTGAAAAACATGTTTTGACAATTTCTGATCACTGGGGTTAAGGGCTGACTCTGTGTGCTCTTCTGAGCCAAGCAGTTACACTGCGATTCTAAGGGCTGAGAAAACGCGTTTATTTCGGGCTGAAAAACACGTTTTGAAAACTGTGCTGTTCCTGCCCTATAACTTACATGGGGGTGACCAAAGTTGCCAAAACGTGTTTATTTCTGCTGAAAAACAAGTTTTGACAATTTCTGATCACTGGGGTTAAGGGCTGAGTCAGTGTGCTCTTCTGAGCCAGGCAGTTACACTGCGATTCCAAGGGCTGAGAAAAAGCGTTTATTTCGGGCTGAAAAACACGTTTTGAAAACTGTGCTGTTCCAGCCATATAACTTACATGGGGGAGACCAAAGTTGCCAAAACGTGTTTATTTCTGCTGAAAAACACGTTTTGACAATTTCTGATCACTGGGGTTAAGGGCTGACTCAGTGTGCTCTTCGGAGCCAGGCAGTTACACTGCGATTCCAAGGGCTGAGAAAAAGCGTTTATTTCGGGCTGAAAAACACGTTTTGAAAACTGTGCTGTTCCTGCCCTATAACTTACATGGGGGTGACCAAAGTTGCCAAAACGTGTTTATTTCTGCTGAAAAACACGTTTTGACAATTTCTGCACACTGGGGTTAAGGGCTGAGTCAGTGTGCTCTTCTGAGCCAGGCAGTTACACTACGATTCTAAGGGCTGAGAAAACGCGTTTATTTCGGGCTGAAAAACACGTTTTGAAAACTGTGCTGTTCCTGCCCTATAACTTACATGGGGGTGACCAAAGTTGCCAAAACGTGTTTATTTCTGCTGAAAAACACGTTTTGACAATTTCTGATCACTGGGGTGTAGGGCTGACTCAGTGTGCTCTTCTGAGCCAAGCAGTTACACTGTGATTCCAAGTGCTGAAAAAAAGCGTTTATTTCGGGCTGAAAAACACGTTTTGAAAACTGTGCTGTTCCTGCCCTATAACTTACATTGGGGTGACCAAAGTTGCCAAAACGTGTTTATTTCTGCTGAAAAACACGTTTTGACAATTTCTGCACACTGGGGTTAAGGGCTGAGTCAGTGTGCTCTTCTGAGCCAGGCAGTTACACTGCGATTCTAAGGGCTGAGAAAACGCGTTTATTTCGGGCTGAAAAACACGTTTTGAAAACTGTGCTGTTCCTGCCCTTTAACTTACATGGGGGTGACCAAAGTTGCCAAAACGTGTTTATTTCTGCTGAAAAACACGTTTTGACAATTTCTGATCACTGGGGTGTAGGGCTGACTCAGTGTGCTCTTCTGAGCCAAGCAGTTACACTGTGATTCCAAGTGCTGAAAAAAAGCGTTTATTTCGGGCTGAAAAACACGTTTTGAAAACTGTGCTGTTCATGCCCTATAACTTACATGGGGGTGACCAAAGTTGCCAAAACGTGTTTATTTCTGCTGAAAAACACGTTTTGACAATTTCTGATCACTGGGGTTAAGGGCTGACTCAGTGTGCTCTCTTGAGCCAAGCAGTTACACTGTGATTCCAAGTGCTGAAAAAAGCGTTTATTTCGGGCTGAAAAACACGTTTTGAAAACTGTGCTGTTCCTGCCCTATAACTTACATGGGGTTGACCAAAGTTGCCAAAACGTGTTTATTTCTGCTGAAAAACACGTTTTGACAATTTCTGCACACTGGGGTTAAGGGCTGAGTCAGTGTGCTCTTCTGAGCCAGGCAGTTACACTGCGATTCCAAGGGCTGAGAAAACGCGTTTATTTCGGGCTGAAAAACACGTTTTGAAAACTGTGTTGTTCCTGCCCTATAACTTACATGGGGGTGACCAAAGTTGCCAAAACGTGTTTATTTCTGCTGAAAAACACGTTTTGACAATTTCTGATCACTGGGGTTAAGGGCTGACTCAGTGTGCTCTTCTGAGCCAAGCAGTTACACTGTGATTCCAAGTGCTGAAAAAAAGCGTTTATTTCGGGCTGAAAAACACGTTTTGAAAACTGTGCTGTTCCTGCCCTATAACTTACATGGGGGTGACCAAAGTTGCCAAAACGTGTTTATTTCTGCTGAAAAACATGTTTTGACAATTTCTGATCACTGGGGTTAAGGGCTGACTCTGTGTGCTCTTCTGAGCCAAGCAGTTACACTGCGATTCTAAGGGCTGAGAAAACGCGTTTATTTCGGGCTGAAAAACACGTTTTGAAAACTGTGCTGTTCCTGCCCTATAACTTACATGGGGGTGACCAAAGTTGCCAAAACGTGTTTATTTCTGCTGAAAAACAAGTTTTGACAATTTCTGATCACTGGGGTTAAGGGCTGAGTCAGTGTGCTCTTCTGAGCCAGGCAGTTACACTGCGATTCCAAGGGCTGAGAAAAAGCGTTTATTTCGGGCTGAAAAACACGTTTTGAAAACTGTGCTGTTCCAGCCATATAACTTACATGGGGGAGACCAAAGTTGCCAAAACGTGTTTATTTCTGCTGAAAAACACGTTTTGACAATTTCTGATCACTGGGGTTAAGGGCTGACTCAGTGTGCTCTTCGGAGCCAGGCAGTTACACTGCGATTCCAAGGGCTGAGAAAAAGCGTTTATTTCGGGCTGAAAAACACGTTTTGAAAACTGTGCTGTTCCTGCCCTATAACTTACATGGGGGTGACCAAAGTTGCCAAAACGTGTTTATTTCTGCTGAAAAACACGTTTTGACAATTTCTGCACACTGGGGTTAAGGGCTGAGTCAGTGTGCTCTTCTGAGCCAGGCAGTTACACTGCGATTCTAAGGGCTGAGAAAACGCGTTTATTTCGGGCTGAAAAACACGTTTTGAAAACTGTGCTGTTCCTGCCCTATAACTTACATGGGGGTGACCAAAGTTGCCAAAACGTGTTTATTTCTGCTGAAAAACACGTTTTGACAATTTCTGATCACTGGGGTTAAGGGCTGACTCAGTGTGCTCTTCTGAGCCAAGCAGTTACACTGTGATTCCAAGTGCTGAAAAAAAGCGTTTATTTCGAGCTGAAAAACACGTTTTGAAAACTGTGCTGTTCCTGCCCTATAACTTACATGGGGTTGACCAAAGTTGCCAAAACGTGTTTATTTCTGCTGAAAAACACGTTTTGACAATTTCTGCACACTGGGGTTAAGGGCTGAGTCAGTGTGCTCTTCTGAGCCAGGCAGTTACACTGCGATTCCAAGGGCTGAGAAAACGCGTTTATTTCGGGCTGAAAAACACGTTTTGAAAACTGTGTTGTTCCTGCCCTATAACTTACATGGGGGTGACCAAAGTTGCCAAAACGTGTTTATTTCTGCTGAAAAACACGTTTTGACAATTTCTGATCACTGGGGTTAAGGGCTGACTCAGTGTGCTCTTCTGAGCAAAGCAGTTACACTGTTATTCCAAGTGCTGAAAAAAAGCGTTTATTTCGGGCTGAAAAACACGTTTTGAAAACTGTGCTGTTCCTGCCCTATAACTTACATGGGGGTGACCAAAGTTGCCAAAACGTGTTTATTTCTGCTGAAAAACACGTTTTGACAATTTCTGCACACTGGGGTTAAGGGCTGAGTCAGTGTGCTCTTCTGAGCCAGGCAGTTACACTGCGATTCTAAGGGCTGAGAAAACGCGTTTATTTCGGGCTGAAAAACACGTTTTGAAAACTGTGCTGTTCCTACCCTATAACTTACATGGGGGTGACCAAAGTTGCCAAAACGTGTTTATTTCTGCTGAAAAACACGTTTTGACAATTTCTGATCACTGGGGTTAAGGGCTGACTCAGTGTGCTCTTCTGAGCCAAGCAGTTACACTGTGATTCCAAGTGCTGAAAAAAAGCGTTTATTTCGGGCTGAAAAACACGTTTTGAAAACTGTGCTGTTCCTGCCCTATAACTTACATGGGGTTGACCAAAGTTGCCAAAACGTGTTTATTTCTGCTGAAAAACACGTTTTGACAATTTCTGCACACTGGGGTTAAGGGCTGAGTCAGTGTGCTCTTCTGAGCCAGGCAGTTACACTGCGATTCCAAGGGCTGAGAAAACGCGTTTATTTCGGGCAGAAAAACACGTTTTGAAAACTGTGTTGTTCCTGCCCTATAACTTACATGGGGGTGACCAAAGTTGCCAAAACGTGTTTATTTCTGCTGAAAAACACGTTTTGACAATTTCTGATCACTGGGGTTAAGGGCTGACTCAGTGTGCTCTTCTGAGCCAAGCAGTTACACTGTGATTCCAAGTGCTGAAAAAAAGCGTTTATTTCGGGCTGAAAAACACGTTTTGAAAACTGTGCTGTTCCTGCCCTATAACTTACATGGGGGTGACCAAAGTTGCCAAAACGTGTTTATTTCTGCTGAAAAACATGTTTTGACAATTTCTGATCACTGGGGTTAAGGGCTGACTCTGTGTGCTCTTCTGAGCCAAGCAGTTACACTGCGATTCCAAGGGCTGAGAAAAAGCGTTTATTTCGGGCTGAAAAACACGTTTTGAAAACTGTGCTGTTCCAGCCATATAACTTACATGGGGGAGACCAAAGTTGCCAAAACGTGTTTATTTCTGCTGAAAAACACGTTTTGACAATTTCTGATCACTGGGGTTAAGGGCTGACTCAGTGTGCTCTTCGGAGCCAGGCAGTTACACTGCGATTCCAAGGGCTGAGAAAAAGCGTTTATTTCGGGCTGAAAAACACGTTTTGAAAACTGTGCTGTTCCTGCCCTATAACTTACATGGGGGTGACCAAAGTTGCCAAAACGTGTTTATTTCTGCTGAAAAACACGTTTTGACAATTTCTGCACACTGGGGTTAAGGGCTGAGTCAGTGTGCTCTTCTGAGCCAGGCAGTTACACTGCGATTCTAAGGGCTGAGAAAACGCGTTTATTTCGGGCTGAAAAACACGTTTTGAAAACTGTGCTGTTCCTGCCCTATAACTTACATGGGGGTGACCAAAGTTGCCAAAACGTGTTTATTTCTGCTGAAAAACACGTTTTGACAATTTCTGATCACTGGGGTTAAGGGCTGACTCAGTGTGCTCTTCTGAGCCAAGCAGTTACACTGTGATTCCAAGTGCTGAAAAAAAGCGTTTATTTCGGGCTGAAAAACACGTTTTGAAAACTGTGCTGTTCCTGCCCTATAACTTACATGGGGTTGACCAAAGTTGCCAAAACGTGTTTATTTCTGCTGAAAAACACGTTTTGACAATTTCTGCACACTGGGGTTAAGGGCTGAGTCAGTGTGCTCTTCTGAGCCAGGCAGTTACACTACGATTCTAAGGGCTGAGAAAACGCGTTTATTTCGGGCTGAAAAACACGTTTTGAAAACTGTGCTGTTCCTGCCCTATAACTTACATGGGGGTGACCAAAGTTGCCAAAACGTGTTTATTTCTGCTGAAAAACACGTTTTGACAATTTCTGATCACTGGGGTGTAGGGCTGACTCAGTGTGCTCTTCTGAGCCAAGCAGTTACACTGTGATTCCAAGTGCTGAAAAAAAGCGTTTATTTCGGGCTGAAAAACACGTTTTGAAAACTGTGCTGTTCCTGCCCTATAACTTACATGGGGGTGACCAAAGTTGCCAAAACGTGTTTATTTCTGCTGAAAAACACGTTTTGACAATTTCCGCACACTGGGGTTAAGGGCTGAGTCAGTGTGCTCTTCTGAGCCAGGCAGTTACACTGCGATTCTAAGGGCTGAGAAAACGCGTTTATTTCGGGCTGAAAAACACGTTTTGAAAACTGTGCTGTTCCTGCCCTATAACTTACATGGGGGTGACCAAAGTTGCCAAAACGTGTTTATTTCTGCTGAAAAACACGTTTTGACAATTTCTGATCACTGGGGTTAAGGGCTGACTCAGTGTGCTCTTCTGAGCCAAGCAGTTACACTGTGATTCCAAGTGCTGAAAAAAAGCGTTTATTTCGGGCTGAAAAACACGTTTTGAAAACTGTGCTGTTCCTGCCCTATAACTTACATGGGGTTGACCAAAGTTGCCAAAACGTGTTTATTTCTGCTGAAAAACACGTTTTGACAATTTCTGCACACTGGGGTTAAGGGCTGAGTCAGTGTGCTCTTCTGAGCCAGGCAGTTACACTGCGATTCCAAGGGCTGAGAAAACGCGTTTATTTCGGGCAGAAAAACACGTTTTGAAAACTGTGTTGTTCCTGCCCTATAACTTACATGGGGGTGACCAAAGTTGCCAAAACGTGTTTATTTCTGCTGAAAAACACGTTTTGACAATTTCTGATCACTGGGGTTAAGGGCTGACTCAGTGTGCTCTTCTGAGCCAAGCAGTTACACTGTGATTCCAAGTGCTGAAAAAAAGCGTTTATTTCGGGCTGAAAAACACGTTTTGAAAACTGTGCTGTTCCTGCCCTATAACTTACATGGGGGTGACCAAAGTTGCCAAAACGTGTTTATTTCTGCTGAAAAACATGTTTTGACAATTTCTGATCACTGGGGTTAAGGGCTGACTCTGTGTGCTCTTCTGAGCCAAGCAGTTACACTGCGATTCTAAGGGCTGAGAAAAAGCGTTTATTTCGGGCTGAAAAACACGTTTTGAAAACTGTGCTGTTCCTGCCCTATAACTTACATGGGGGTGACCAAAGTTGCCAAAACGTGTTTATTTCTGCTGAAAAACAAGTTTTGACAATTTCTGATCACTGGGGTTAAGGGCTGAGTCAGTGTGCTCTTCTGAGCCAGGCAGTTACACTGCGATTCCAAGGGCTGAGAAAAAGCGTTTATTTCGGGCTGAAAAACACGTTTTGAAAACTGTGCTGTTCCAGCCATATAACTTACATGGGGGAGACCAAAGTTGCCAAAACGTGTTTATTTCTGCTGAAAAACACGTTTTGACAATTTCTGATCACTGGGGTTAAGGGCTGACTCAGTGTGCTCTTCGGAGCCAGTCAGTTACACTGCGATTCCAAGGGCTGAGAAAAAGCGTTTATTTCGGGCTGAAAAACACGTTTTGAAAACTGTGCTGTTCCTGCCCTATAACTTACATGGGGGTGACCAAAGTTGCCAAAACGTGTTTATTTCTGCTGAAAAACACGTTTTGACAATTTCTGATCACTGGGGTTAAGGGCTGACTCAGTGTACTCTTCTGAGCCAAGCAGTTACACTGTGATTCCAAGTGCTGAAAAAAAGCGTTTATTTCGGGCTGAAAAACACGTTTTGAAAACTGTGCTGTTCCTGCCCTATAACTTACATGGGGGTGACCAAAGTTGCCAAAACGTGTTTATTTCTGCTGAAAAACACGTTTTGACAATTTCTGATCACTGGGGTTAAGGGCTGACTCAGTGTGCTCTTCTGAGCCAAGCAGTTACACTGTGATTCCAAGTGCTGAAAAAAAGCGTTTATTTCGGGCTGAAAGACACGTTTTGAAAACTGTGCTGTTCCTGCCCTATAACTTACATGGGGGTGACCAAAGTTGCCAAAACGTGTTTATTTCTGCTGAAAAACATGTTTTGACAATTTCTGATCACTGGGGTTAAGGGCTGACTCTGTGTGCTCTTCTGAGCCAAGCAGTTACACTGCGATTCTAAGGGCTGAGAAAACGCGTTTATTTCGGGCTGAAAAACACGTTTTGAAAACTGTGCTGTTCCTGCCCTATAACTTACATGGGGGTGACCAAAGTTGCCAAAACGTGTTTATTTCTGCTGAAAAACAAGTTTTGACAATTTCTGATCACTGGGGTTAAGGGCTGAGTCAGTGTGCTCTTCTGAGCCAGGCAGTTACACTGCGATTCCAAGGGCTGAGAAAAAGCGTTTATTTCGGGCTGAAAAACACGTTTTGAAAACTGTGCTGTTCCAGCCATATAACTTACATGGGGGAGACCAAAGTTGCCAAAACGTGTTTATTTCTGCTGAAAAACACGTTTTGACAATTTCTGATCACTGGGGTTAAGGGCTGACTCAGTGTGCTCTTCGGAGCCAGGCAGTTACACTGCGATTCCAAGGGCTGAGAAAAAGCGTTTATTTCGGGCTGAAAAACACGTTTTGAAAACTGTGCTGTTCCTGCCCTATAACTTACATGGGGGTGACCAAAGTTGCCAAAACGTGTTTATTTCTGCTGAAAAACACGTTTTGACAATTTCTGCACACTGGGGTTAAGGGCTGAGTCAGTGTGCTCTTCTGAGCCAGGCAGTTACACTACGATTCGAAGGGCTGAGAAAACGCGTTTATTTCGGGCTGAAAAACACGTTTTGAAAACTGTGCTGTTCCTGCCCTATAACTTACATGGGGGTGACCAAAGTTGCCAAAACGTGTTTATTTCTGCTGAAAAACACGTTTTGACAATTTCTGATCACTGGGGTTAAGGGCTGACTCAGTGTGCTCTTCTGAGCCAAGCAGTTACACTGTGATTCCAAGTGCTGAAAAAAAGCGTTTATTTCGGGCTGAAAAACACGTTTTGAAAACTGTGCTGTTCCTGCCCTATAACTTACATGGGGTTGACCAAAGTTGCCAAAACGTGTTTATTTCTGCTGAAAAACACGTTTTGACAATTTCTGCACACTGGGGTTAAGGGCTGAGTCAGTGTGCTCTTCTGAGCCAGGCAGTTACACTGCGATTCCAAGGGCTGAGAAAACGCGTTTATTTCGGGCAGAAAAACACGTTTTGAAAACTGTGTTGTTCCTGCCCTATAACTTACATGGGGGTGACCAAAGTTGCCAAAACGTGTTTATTTCTGCTGAAAAACACGTTTTGACAATTTCTGATCACTGGGGTTAAGGGCTGACTCAGTGTGCTCTTCTGAGCCAAGCAGTTACACTGTGATTCCAAGTGCTGAAAAAAAGCGTTTATTTCGGGCTGAAAAACACGTTTTGAAAACTGTGCTGTTCCTGCCCTATAACTTACATGGGGGTGACCAAAGTTGCCAAAACGTGTTTATTTCTGCTGAAAAACATGTTTTGACAATTTCTGATCACTGGGGTTAAGGGCTGACTCTGTGTGCTCTTCTGAGCCAAGCACTTACACTGCGATTCTAAGGGCTGAGAAAACGCGTTTATTTCGGGCTGAAAAACACGTTTTGAAAACTGTGCTGTTCCTGCCCTATAACTTACATGGGGGTGACCAAAGTTGCCAAAACGTGTTTATTTCTGCTGAAAAACAAGTTTTGACAATTTCTGATCACTGGGGTTAAGGGCTGAGTCAGTGTGCTCTTCTGAGCCAGGCAGTTACACTGCGATTCCAAGGGCTGAGAAAAAGCGTTTATTTCGGGCTGAAAAACACGTTTTGAAAACTGTGCTGTTCCAGCCATATAACTTACATGGGGGAGACCAAAGTTGCCAAAACGTGTTTATTTCTGCTGAAAAACACGTTTTGACAATTTCTGATCACTGGGGTTAAGGGCTGACTCAGTGTGCTCTTCGGAGCCAGGCAGTTACACTGCGATTCCAAGGGCTGAGAAAAAGCGTTTATTTCGGGCTGAAAAACACGTTTTGAAAACTGTGCTGTTCCTGCCCTATAACTTACATGGGGGTGACCAAAGTTGCCAAAACGTGTTTATTTCTGCTGAAAAACACGTTTTGACAATTTCTGCACACTGGGGTTAAGGGCTGAGTCAGTGTGCTCTTCTGAGCCAGGCAGTTACACTGCGATTCTAAGGGCTGAGAAAACGCGTTTATTTCGGGCTGAAAAACACGTTTTGAAAACTGTGCTGTTCCTGCCCTATAACTTACATGGGGGTGACCAAAGTTGCCAAAACGTGTTTATTTCTGCTGAAAAACACGTTTTGACAATTTCTGATCACTGGGGTTAAGGGCTGACTCAGTGTGCTCTTCTGAGCCAAGCAGTTACACTGTGATTCCAAGTGCTGAAAAAAAGCGTTTATTTCGGGCTGAAAAACACGTTTTGAAAACTGTGCTGTTCCTGCCCTATAACTTACATGGGGTTGACCAAAGTTGCCAAAACGTGTTTATTTCTGCTGAAAAACATGCTTTGACAATTTCTGCACACTGGGGTTAAGGGCTGAGTCAGTGTGCTCTTCTGAGCCAGGCAGTTACACTGCGATTCCAAGGGCTGAGAAAAAGCGTTTATTTCGGGCTGAAAAACACGTTTTGAAAACTGTGCTGTTCCTGCCCTATAACTTACATGGGGGTGACCAAAGTTGCCAAAACGTGTTTATTTCTGCTGAAAAACACGTTTTGACAATTTCTGCACACTGGGGTTAAGGGCTGAGTCAGTGTGCTCTTCTGAGCCAGGCAGTTACACTGCGATTCTAAGGGCTGAGAAAACGCGTTTATTTCGGGCTGAAAAACACGTTTTGAAAACTGTGCTGTTCCTGCCCTATAACTTACATGGGGGTGACCAAAGTTGCCAAAACGTGTTTATTTCTGCTGAAAAACACGTTTTGACAATTTCTGATCACTGGGGTTAAGGGCTGACTCAGTGTGCTCTTCTGAGCCAAGCAGTTACACTGTGATTCCAAGTGCTGAAAAAAAGCGTTTATTTCGGGCTGAAAAACACGTTTTGAAAACTGTGCTGTTCCTGCCCTATAACTTACATGGGGTTGACCAAAGTTGCCAAAACGTGTTTATTTCTGCTGAAAAACACGTTTTGACAATTTCTGCACACTGGGGTTAAGGGCTGAGTCAGTGTGCTCTTCTGAGCCAGGCAGTTACACTGCGATTCCAAGGGCTGAGAAAACGCGTTTATTTCGGGCAGAAAAACACGTTTTGAAAACTGTGTTGTTCCTGCCCTATAACTTACATGGGGGTGACCAAAGTTGCCAAAACGTGTTTATTTCTGCTGAAAAACACGTTTTGACAATTTCTGATCACTGGGGTTAAGGGCTGACTCAGTGTGCTCTTCTGAGCCAAGCAGTTACACTGTGATTCCAAGTGCTGAAAAAAAGCGTTTATTTCGGGCTGAAAAACACGTTTTGAAAACTGTGCTGTTCCTGCCCTATAACTTACATGGGGGTGACCAAAGTTGCCAAAACGTGTTTATTTCTGCTGAAAAACATGTTTTGACAATTTCTGATCACTGGGGTTAAGGGCTGACTCTGTGTGCTCTTCTGAGCCAGGCAGTTACACTACGATTCTAAGGGCTGAGAAAACGCGTTTATTTCGGGCTGAAAAACACGTTTTGAAAACTGTGCTGTTCCTGCCCTATAACTTACATGGGGTTGACCAAAGTTGCCAAAACGTGTTTATTTCTGCTGAAAAACACGTTTTGACAATTTCTGCACACTGGGGTTAAGGGCTGAGTCAGTGTGCTCTTCTGAGCCAGGCAGTTACACTGCGATTCCAAGGGCTGAGAAAACGCGTTTATTTCGGGCAGAAAAACACGTTTTGAAAACTGTGTTGTTCCTGCCCTATAACTTACATGGGGGTGACCAAAGTTGCCAAAACGTGTTTATTTCTGCTGAAAAACACGTTTTGACAATTTCTGATCACTGGGGTTAAGGGCTGACTCAGTGTGCTCTTCTGAGCCAAGCAGTTACACTGTGATTCCAAGTGCTGAAAAAAAGCGTTTATTTCGGGCTGAAAAACACGTTTTGAAAACTGTGCTGTTCCTGCCCTATAACTTACATGGGGGTGACCAAAGTTGCCAAAACGTGTTTATTTCTGCTGAAAAACACGTTTTGACAATTTCTGATCACTGGGGTTAAGGGCTGACTCTGTGTGCTCTTCTGAGCCAAGCAGTTACACTGCGATTCTAAGGGCTGAGAAAACGCGTTTATTTCGGGCTGAAAAACACGTTTTGAAAACTGTGCTGTTCCTGCCCTATAACTTACATGGGGGTGACCAAAGTTGCCAAAACGTGTTTATTTCTGCTGAAAAACAAGTTTTGACAATTTCTGATCACTGGGGTTAAGGGCTGAGTCAGTGTGCTCTTCTGAGCCAGGCAGTTACACTGCGATTCCAAGGGCTGAGAAAAAGCGTTTATTTCGGGGTGAAAAACACGTTTTGAAAACTGTGCTGTTCCAGCCATATAACTTACATGGGGGAGACCAAAGTTGCCAAAACGTGTTTATTTCTGCTGAAAAACACGTTTTGACAATTTCTGATCACTGGGGTTAAGGGCTGACTCAGTGTGCTCTTCTGAGCCAGGCAGTTACACTGCGATTCCAAGGGCTGAGAAAAAGCGTTTATTTCGGGCTGAAAAACACGTTTTGAAAACTGTGCTGTTCCTGCCCTATAACTTACATGGGGGTGACCAAAGTTGCCAAAACGTGTTTATTTCTGCTGAAAAACACGTTTTGACAATTTCTGCACACTGGGGTTAAGGGCTGAGTCAGTGTGCTCTTCTGAGCCAGGCAGTTACACTACGATTCTAAGGGCTGAGAAAACGCGTTTATTTCGGGCTGAAAAACACGTTTTGAAAACTGTGCTGTTCCTGCCCTATAACTTACATGGGGGTGACCAAAGTTGCCAAAACGTGTTTATTTCTGCTGAAAAACACGTTTTGACAATTTCTGATCACTGGGGTGTAGGGCTGACTCAGTGTGCTCTTCTGAGCCAAGCAGTTACACTGTGATTCCAAGTGCTGAAAAAAAGCGTTTATTTCGGGCTGAAAAACACGTTTTGAAAACTGTGCTGTTCCTGCCCTATAACTTACATGGGGGTGACCAAAGTTGCCAAAACGTGTTTATTTCTGCTGAAAAACACGTTTTGACAATTTCTGCACAATGGGGTTAAGGGCTGAGTCAGTGTGCTCTTCTGAGCCAGGCAGTTACACTGCGATTCCAAGGGCTGAGAAAACGCGTTTATTTCGGGCAGAAAAACACGTTTTGAAAACTGTGTTGTTCCTGCCCTATAACTTACATGGGGGTGACCAAAGTTGCCAAAACGTGTTTATTTCTGCTGAAAAACACGTTTTGACAATTTCTGATCACTGGGGTTAAGGGCTGACTCAGTGTGCTCTTCTGAGCCAAGCAGTTACACTGTGATTCCAAGTGCTGAAAAAAAGTGTTTATTTCGGGCTGAAAAACACGTTTTGAAAACTGTGCTGTTCCTGCCCTATAACTTACATGGGGGTGACCAAAGTTGCCAAAACGTGTTTATTTCTGCTGAAAAACATGTTTTGACAATTTCTGATCACTGGGGTTAAGGGCTGACTCTGTGTGCTCTTCTGAGCCAAGCAGTTACACTGCGATTCTAAGGGCTGAGAAAACGCGTTTATTTCGGGCTGAAAAACACGTTTTGAAAACTGTGCTGTTCCTGCACTATAACTTACATGGGGGTGACCAAAGTTGCCAAAACGTGTTTATTTCTGCTGAAAAACATGTTTTGACAATTTCTGATCACTGGGGTTAAGGGCTGACTCTGTGTGCTCTTCTGAGCCAGGCAGTTACACTACGATTCTAAGGGCTGAGAAAACGCGTTTATTTCGGGCTGAAAAACACGTTTTGAAAACTGTGCTGTTCCTGCCCTATAATTTACATGGGGGTGACCAAAGTTGCCAAAACGTGTTTATTTCTGCTGAAAAACACGTTTTGACAATTTCTGATCACTGGGGTGTAGGGCTGACTCAGTGTGCTCTTCTGAGCCAAGCAGTTACACTGTGATTCCAAGTGCTGAAAAAAAGCGTTTATTTCGGGCTGAAAAACACGTTTTGAAAACTGTGCTGTTCCTGCCCTATAACTTACATGGGGTTGACCAAAGTTGCCAAAACGTGTTTATTTCTGCTGAAAAACACGTTTTGACAATTTCTGCACACTGGGGTTAAGGGCTGAGTCAGTGTGCTCTTCTGAGCCAGGCAGTTACACTGCGATTCCAAGGGCTGAGAAAACGCGTTTATTTCGGGCTGAAAAACACGTTTTGAAAACTGTGTTGTTCCTGCCCTATAACTTACATGGGGGTGACCAAAGTTGCCAAAACGTGTTTATTTCTGCTGAAAAACACGTTTTGACAATTTCTGATCACTGGGGTTAAGGGCTGACTCTGTGTGCTCTTCTGAGCCAAGCAGTTACAATGCGATTCTAAGGGCTGAGAAAACGCGTTTATTTCGGGCTGAAAAACACGTTTTGAAAACTGTGCTGTTCCTGCCCTATAACTTACATGGGGGTGACCAAAGTTGCCAAAACGTGTTTATTTCTGCTGAAAAACAAGTTTTGACAATTTCTGATCACTGGGGTTAAGGGCTGAGTCAGTGTGCTCTTCTGAGCCAGGCAGTTACACTGCGATTCCAAGGGCTGAGAAAAAGCGTTTATTTCGGGCTGAAAAACACGTTTTGAAAACTGTGCTGTTCCAGCCATATAACTTACATGGGGGAGACCAAAGTTGCCAAAACGTGTTTATTTCTGCTGAAAAACACGTTTTGACAATTTCTGATCACTGGGGTTAAGGGCTGACTCAGTGTGCTCTTCTGAGCCAGGCAGTTACACTGCGATTCCAAGGGCTGAGAAAAAGCGTTTATTTCGGGCTGAAAAACACGTTTTGAAAACTGTGCTGTTCCTGCCCTATAACTTACATGGGGGTGACCAAAGTTGCCAAAACGTGTTTATTTCTGCTGAAAAACACGTTTTGACAATTTCTGCACACTGGGGTTAAGGGCTGAGTCAGTGTGCTCTTCTGAGCCAGCAGTTACACTACGATTCTAAGGGCTGAGAAAACGCGTTTATTTCGGGCTGAAAAACACGTTTTGAAAACTGTGCTGTTCCTGCCCTATAACTTACATGGGGGTGACCAAAGTTGCCAAAACGTGTTTATTTCTGCTGAAAAACACGTTTTGACAATTTCTGATCACTGGGGTGTAGGGCTGACTCAGTGTGCTATTCTGAGCCAAGCAGTTACACTGTGATTCCAAGTGCTGAAAAAAAGCGTTTATTTCGGGCTGAAAAACACGTTTTGAAAACTGTGATGTTCCTGCCCTATAAATTACATGGGGGTGACCAAAGTTGCCAAAACGTGTTTATTTCTGCTGAAAAACACGTTTTGACAATTTCTGCACACTGGGGTTAAGGGCTGAGTCAGTGTGCTCTTCTGAGCCAGGCAGTTACACTGCGATTCTAAGGACTGAGAAAACGCGTTTATTTCGGGCTGAAAAACACGTTTTGAAAACTGTGCTGTTCCTGCCCTATAACTTACATGGGGGTGACCAAAGTTGCCAAAACGTGTTTATTTCTGCTGAAAAACACGTTTTGACAATTTCTGATCACTGGGGTTAAGGGCTGACTCAGTGTGCTCTTCTGAGCCAAGCAGTTACACTGTGATTCCAAGTGCTGAAAAAAAGCGTTTATTTCGGGCTGAAAAACACGTTTTGAAAACTGTGTTGTTCCTGCCCTATAACTTACATGGGGGTGACCAAAGTTGCCAAAACGTGTTTATTTCTGCTGAAAAACACGTTTTGACAATTTCTGATCACTGGGGTTAAGGGCTGACTCAGTGTGCTCTTCTGAGCCAAGCAGTTACACTGTGATTCCAAGTGCTGAAAAAAAGCGTTTATTTCGGGCTGAAAAACACGTTTTGAAAACTGTGCTCTTCCTGCCCTATAACTTACATGGGGTTGACCAAAGTTGCCAAAACGTGTTTATTTCTGCTGAAAAACACGTTTTGACAATTTCTGCACACTGGGGTTAAGGGCTGAGTCAGTGTGCTCTTCTGAGCCAGGCAGTTACACTGCGATTCCAAGGGCTGAGAAAACGCGTTTATTTCGGGCTGAAAAACACGTTTTGAAAACTGTGTTGTTCCTGCCCTATAACTTACATGGGGGTGACCAAAGTTGCCAAAACGTGTTTATTTCTGCTGAAAAACACGTTTTGACAATTTCTGATCACTGGGGTTAAGGGCTGACTCAGTGTGCTCTTCTGAGCCAAGCAGTTACACTGTGATTCCAAGTGCTGAAAAAAAGCGTTTATTTCGGGCTGAAAAACACGTTTTGAAAACTGTGCTGTTCCTGCCCTATAACTTACATGGGGGTGACCAAAGTTGCCAAAACGTGTTTATTTCTGCTGAAAAACATGTTTTGACAATTTCTGATCACTGGGGTTAAGGGCTGACTCTGTGTGCTCTTCTGAGCCAAGCAGTTACACTGCGATTCTAAGGGCTGAGAAAACGCGTTTATTTCGGGCTGAAAAACATGTTTTGAAAACTGTGCTGTTCCTGCCCTATAACTTACATGGGGGTGACCAAAGTTGCCAAAACGTGTTTATTTCTGCTGAAAAACAAGTTTTGACAATTTCTGATCACTGGGGTTAAGGGCTGAGTCAGTGTGCTCTTCTGAGCCAGGCAGTTACACTGCGATTCCAAGGGCTGAGAAAAAGCGTTTATTTCGGGCTGAAAAACACGTTTTGAAAACTGTGCTGTTCCAGCCATATAACTTACATGGGGGAGACCAAAGTTGCCAAAACGTGTTTATTTCTGCTGAAAAACATGTTTTGACAATTTCTGATCACTGGGGTTAAGGGCCGACTCTGTGTGCTCTTCTGAGCCAGGCAGTTACACTACGATTCTAAGGGCTGAGAAAACGCGTTTATTTCGGGCTGAAAAACACGTTTTGAAAACTGTGCTGTTCCTGCCCTATAATTTACATGGGGGTGACCAAAGTTGCCAAAACGTGTTTATTTCTGCTGAAAAACACGTTTTGACAATTTCTGATCACTGGGGTGTAGGGCTGACTCAGTGTGCTCTTCTGAGCCAGGCAGTTACACTGTGATTCCAAGTGCTGAAAAAAAGCGTTTATTTCGGGCTGAAAAACACGTTTTGAAAACTGTGCTGTTCCTGCCCTATAACTTACATGGGGTTGACCAAAGTTGCCAAAACGTGTTTATTTCTGCTGAAAAACACGTTTTGACAATTTCTGCACACTGGGGTTAAGGGCTGAGTCAGTGTGCTCTTCTGAGCCAGGCAGTTACACTGCGATTCCAAGGGCTGAGAAAACGCGTTTATTTCGGGCTGAAAAACACGTTTTGAAAACTGTGCTGTTCCTGCCCTATAATTTACATGGGGGTGACCAAAGTTGCCAAAACGTGTTTATTTCTGCTGAAAAACACGTTTTGACAATTTCTGATCACTGGGGTGTAGGGCTGACTCTGTGTGCTCTTCTGAGCCAGGCAGTTACACTGTGATTCCAAGTGCTGAAAAAAAGCGTTTATTTCGGGCTGAAAAACACGTTTTGAAAACTGTGCTGTTCCTGCCCTATAACTTACATGGGGTTGACCAAAGTTGCCAAAACGTGTTTATTTCTGCTGAAAAACACGTTTTGACAATTTCTGCACACTGGGGTTAAGGGCTGAGTCAGTGTGCTCTTCTGAGCCAGGCAGTTACACTGCGATTCCAAGGGCTGAGAAAACGCGTTTATTTCGGGCTGAAAAACACGTTTTGAAAACTGTGTTGTTCCTGCCCTATAACTTACATGGGGGTGACCAAAGTTGCCAAAACGTGTTTATTTCTGCTGAAAAACACGTTTTGACAATTTCTGATCACTGGGGTTAAGGGCTGACTCTGTGTGCTCCTCTGAGCCAAGCAGTTACAATGCGATTCTAAGGGCTGAGAAAACGCGTTTATTTCGGGCTGAAAAACACGTTTTGAAAACTGTGCTGTTCCTGCCCTATAACTTACATGGGGGTGACCAAAGTTGCCAAAACGTGTTTATTTCTGCTGAAAAACAAGTTTTGACAATTTCTGATCACTGGGGTTAAGGGCTGAGTCAGTGTGCTCTTCTGAGCCAGGCAGTTACACTGCGATTCCAAGGGCTGAGAAAAAGCGTTTATTTCGGGCTGAAAAACACGTTTTGAAAACTGTGCTGTTCCAGCCATATAACTTACATGGGGGAGACCAAAGTTGCCAAAACGTGTTTATTTCTGCTGAAAAACACATTTTGACAATTTCTGATCACTGGGGTTAAGGGCTGACTCAGTGTGCTCTTCTGAGCCAAGCAGTTACACTGTGATTCCAAGTGCTGAAAAAAAGCGTTTATTTCGGGCTGAAAAACACGTTTTGAAAACTGTGCTGTTCCTGCCCTATAACTTACATGGCGTTGACCAAAGTTGCCAAAACGTGTTTATTTCTGCTGAAAAACACGTTTTGACAATTTCTGCACACTGGGGTTAAGGGCTGAGTCAGTGTGCTCTTCTGAGCCAGGCAGTTACACTGCGATTCCAAGGGCTGAGAAAACGCGTTTATTTCGGGCTGAAAAACACGTTTTGAAAACTGTGTTGTTCCTGCCCTATAACTTACATGGGGGTGACCAAAGTTGCCAAAACGTGTTTATTTCTGCTGAAAAACACGTTTTGACAATTTCTGATCACTGGGGTTAAGGGCTGACTCAGTGTGCTCTTCTGAGCCAAGCAGTTACACTGTGATTCCAAGTGCTGAAAAAAAGCGTTTATTTCGGGCTGAAAAACACGTTTTGAAAACTGTGCTGTTCCTGCCCTATAACTTACATGGGGGTGACCAAAGTTGCCAAAACGTGTTTATTTCTGCTGAAAAACATGTTTTGACAATTTCTGATCACTGGGGTTAAGGGCTGACTCTGTGTGCTCTTCTGAGCCAAGCAGTTACACTGCGATTCTAAGGGCTGAGAAAACGCGTTTATTTCGGGCTGAAAAACACGTTTTGAAAACTGTGCTGTTCCTGCCCTATAACTTACATGGGGGTGACCAAAGTTGCCAAAACGTGTTTATTTCTGCTGAAAAACAAGTTTTGACAATTTCTGATCACTGGGGTTAAGGGCTGAGTCAGTGTGCTCTTCTGAGCCAGGCAGTTACACTGCGATTCCAAGGGCTGAGAAAAAGCGTTTATTTCGGGCTGAAAAACACGTTTTGAAAACTGTGCTGTTCCACCCATATAACTTACATGGGGGAGACCAAAGTTGCCAAAACGTGTTTATTTCTGCTGAAAAACACGTTTTGACAATTTCTGATCACTGGGGTTAAGGGCTGACTCAGTGTGCTCTTCGGAGCCAGGCAGTTACACTGCGATTCCAAGGGCTGAGAAAAAGCGTTTATTTCGGGCTGAAAAACACGTTTTGAAAACTGTGCTGTTCCTGCCCTATAACTTACATGGGGGTGACCAAAGTTGCCAAAACGTGTTTATTTCTGCTGAAAAACACGTTTTGACAATTTCTGCACACTGGGTTTAAGGGCTGAGTCAGTGTGCTCTTCTGAGCCAGGCAGTTACACTGCGATTCTAAGGGCTGAGAAAACGCGTTTATTTCGGGCTGAAAAACACGTTTTGAAAACTGTGCTGTTCCTGCCCTATAACTTACATGGGGGTGACCAAAGTTGCCAAAACGTGTTTATTTCTGCTGAAAAACACGTTTTGACAATTTCTGATCACTGGGGTTAAGGGCTGACTCAGTGTGCTCTTCTGAGCCAAGCAGTTACACTGTGATTCCAAGTGCTGAAAAAAAGCGTTTATTTCGGGCTGAAAAACACGTTTTGAAAACTGTGCTGTTAATGCCCTATAACTTACATGGGGTTGACCAAAGTTGCCAAAACGTGTTTATTTCTGCTGAAAAACACGTTTTGACAATTTCTGCACACTGGGGTTAAGGGCTGAGTCAGTGTGCTCTTCTGAGCCAGGCAGTTACACTGCGATTCCAAGGGCTGAGAAAACGCGTTTATTTCGGGCTGAAAAACACGTTTTGAAAACTGTGTTGTTCCTGCCCTATAACTTACATGGGGGTGACCAAAGTTGCCAAAACGTGTTTATTTCTGCTGAAAAACACGTTTTGACAATTTCTGATCACTGGGGTTAAGGGCTGACTCAGTGTGCTCTTCTGAGCCAGGCAGTTACACTACGATTCTAAGGGCTGAGAAAACGCGTTTATTTCGGGCTGAAAAACACGTTTTGAAAACTGTGCTGTTCCTGCCCTATAACTTACATGGGGGTGACCAAAGTTGCCAAAACGTGTTTATTTCTGCTGAAAAACACGTTTTGACAATTTCTGATCACTGGGGTGTAGGGCTGACTCAGTGTGCTCTTCTGAGCCAAGCAGTTACACTGTGATTCCAAGTGCTGAAAAAAAGCGTTTATTTCGGGCTGAAAAACACGTTTTGAAAACTGTGCTGTTCCTGCCCTATAACTTACATGGGGGTGACCAAAGTTGCCAAAACGTGTTTATTTCTGCTGAAAAACACGTTTTGACAATTTCTGCACACTGGGGTTAAGGGCTGAGTCAGTGTGCTCTTCTGAGCCAGGCAGTTACACTGCGATTCTAAGGGCTGAGAAAACGCGTTTATTTCGGACTGAAAAACACGTTTTGAAAACTGTGCTGTTCCTGCCCTATAACTTACATGGGGGTGACCAAAGTTGCCAAAACGTGTTTATTTCTGCTGAAAAACACGTTTTGACAATTTCTGATCACTGGGGTTAAGGGCTGACTCAGTGTGCTCTTCTGAGCCAAGCAGTTACACTGTGATTCCAAGTGCTGAAAAAAAGCGTTTATTTCGGGCTGAAAAACACGTTTTGAAAACTGTGCTGTTCCTGCCCTATAACTTACATGGGGTTGACCAAAGTTGCCAAAACGTGTTTATTTCTGCTGAAAAACACGTTTTGACAATTTCTGCACACTGGGGTTAAGGGCTGAGTCAGTGTGCTCTTCTGAGCCAGGCAGTTACACTGCGATTCCAAGGGCTGAGAAAACGCGTTTATTTCGGGCAGAAAAACACGTTTTGAAAACTGTGTTGTTCCTGCCCTATAACTTACATGGGGGTGACCAAAGTTGCCAAAACGTGTTTATTTCTGCTGAAAAACACGTTTTGACAATTTCTGATCACTGGGGTTAAGGGCTGACTCAGTGTGCTCTTCTGAGCCAAGCAGTTACACTGTGATTCCAAGTGCTGAAAAAAAGCGTTTATTTCGGGCTGAAAAACACGTTTTGAAAACTGTGCTGTTCCTGCCCTATAACTTACATGGGGGTGACCAAAGTTGCCAAAACGTGTTTATTTCTGCTGAAAAACATGTTTTGACAATTTCTGATCACTGGGGTTAAGGGCTGACTCTGTGTGCTCTTCTGAGCCAAGCAGTTACACTGCGATTCTAAGGGCTGAGAAAACGCGTTTATTTCGGGCTGAAAAACACGTTTTGAAAACTGTGCTGTTCCTGCCCTATAACTTACATGGGGGTGACCAAAGTTGCCAAAACGTGTTTATTTCTGCTGAAAAACATGTTTTGACAATTTCTGATCACTGGGGTTAAGGGCTGACTCTGTGTGCTCTTCTGAGCCAGGCAGTTACACTACGATTCTAAGGGCTGAGAAAACGCGTTTATTTCGGGCTGAAAAACACGTTTTGAAAACTGTGCTGTTCCTGCCCTATAACTTACATGGGGGTGACCAAAGTTGCCAAAACGTGTTTATTTCTGCTGAAAAACACGTTTTGACAATTTCTGATCACTGGGGTGTAGGGCTGACTCAGTGTGCTCTTCTGAGCCAAGCAGTTACACTGTGATTCCAAGTGCTGAAAAAAAGCGTTTATTTCGGGCTGAAAAACACGTTTTGAAAACTGTGCTGTTAATGCCCTATAACTTACATGGGGTTGACCAAAGTTGCCAAAACGTGTTTATTTCTGCTGAAAAACACGTTTTGACAATTTCTGCACACTGGGGTTAAGGGCTGAGTCAGTGTGCTCTTCTGAGCCAGGCAGTTACACTGCGATTCCAAGGGCTGAGAAAACGCGTTTATTTCGGGCTGAAAAACACGTTTTGAAAACTGTGTTGTTCCTGCCCTATAACTTACATGGGGGTGACCAAAGTTGCCAAAACGTGTTTATTTCTGCTGAAAAACACGTTTTGACAATTTCTGATCACTGGGGTTAAGGGCTGACTCAGTGTGCTCTTCTGAGCCAGGCAGTTACACTACGATTCTAAGGGCTGAGAAAACGCGTTTATTTCGGGCTGAAAAACACGTTTTGAAAACTGTGCTGTTCCTGCCCTATAACTTACATGGGGGTGACCAAAGTTGCCAAAACGTGTTTATTTCTGCTGAAAAACACGTTTTGACAATTTCTGATCACTGGGGTGTAGGGCTGACTCAGTGTGCTCTTCTGAGCCAAGCAGTTACACTGTGATTCCAAGTGCTGAAAAAAAGCGTTTATTTCGGGCTGAAAAACACGTTTTGAAAACTGTGCTGTTCCTGCCCTATAACTTACATGGGGGTGACCAAAGTTGCCAAAACGTGTTTATTTCTGCTGAAAAACACGTTTTGACAATTTCTGCACACTGGGGTTAAGGGCTGAGTCAGTGTGCTCTTCTGAGCCAGGCAGTTACACTGCGATTCTAAGGGCTGAGAAAACGCGTTTATTTCGGACTGAAAAACACGTTTTGAAAACTGTGCTGTTCCTGCCCTATAACTTACATGGGGGTGACCAAAGTTGCCAAAACGTGTTTATTTCTGCTGAAAAACACGTTTTGACAATTTCTGATCACTGGGGTTAAGGGCTGACTCAGTGTGCTCTTCTGAGCCAAGCAGTTACACTGTGATTCCAAGTGCTGAAAAAAAGCGTTTATTTCGGGCTGAAAAACACGTTTTGAAAACTGTGCTGTTCCTGCCCTATAACTTACATGGGGTTGACCAAAGTTGCCAAAACGTGTTTATTTCTGCTGAAAAACACGTTTTGACAATTTCTGCACACTGGGGTTAAGGGCTGAGTCAGTGTGCTCTTCTGAGCCAGGCAGTTACACTGCGATTCCAAGGGCTGAGAAAACGCGTTTATTTCGGGCAGAAAAACACGTTTTGAAAACTGTGTTGTTCCTGCCCTATAACTTACATGGGGGTGACCAAAGTTGCCAAAACGTGTTTATTTCTGCTGAAAAACACGTTTTGACAATTTCTGATCACTGGGGTTAAGGGCTGACTCAGTGTGCTCTTCTGAGCCAAGCAGTTACACTGTGATTCCAAGTGCTGAAAAAAAGCGTTTATTTCGGGCTGAAAAACACGTTTTGAAAACTGTGCTGTTCCTGCCCTATAACTTACATGGGGGTGACCAAAGTTGCCAAAACGTGTTTATTTCTGCTGAAAAACATGTTTTGACAATTTCTGATCACTGGGGTTAAGGGCTGACTCTGTGTGCTCTTCTGAGCCAAGCAGTTACACTGCGATTCTAAGGGCTGAGAAAACGCGTTTATTTCGGGCTGAAAAACACGTTTTGAAAACTGTGCTGTTCCTGCCCTATAACTTACATGGGGGTGACCAAAGTTGCCAAAACGTGTTTATTTCTGCTGAAAAACATGTTTTGACAATTTCTGATCACTGGGGTTAAGGGCTGACTCTGTGTGCTCTTCTGAGCCAGGCAGTTACACTACGATTCTAAGGGCTGAGAAAACGCGTTTATTTCGGGTTGAAAAACACGTTTTGAAAACTGTGCTGTTCCTGCCCTATAACTTACATGGGGGTGACCAAAGTTGCCAAAACGTGTTTATTTCTGCTGAAAAACACGTTTTGACAATTTCTGATCACTGGGGTGTAGGGCTGACTCAGTGTGCTCTTCTGAGCCAAGCAGTTACACTGTGATTCCAAGTGCTGAAAAAAAGCGTTTATTTCGGGCTGAAAAACACGTTTTGAAAACTGTGCTGTTCCTGCCCTATAACTTACATGGGGTTGACCAAAGTTGCCAAAACGTGTTTATTTCTGCTGAAAAACACGTTTTGACAATTTCTGCACACTGGGGTTAAGGGCTGAGTCAGTGTGCTCTTCTGAGCCAGGCAGTTACACTGCGATTCCAAGGGCTGAGAAAACGCGTTTATTTCGGGCTGAAAAACACGTTTTGAAAACTGTGCTGTTCCTGCCCTATAACTTACATGGGGGTGACCAAAGTTGCCAAAACGTGTTTATTTCTGCTGAAAAACATGTTTTGACAATTTCTGATCACTGGGGTTAAGGGCTGACTCTGTGTGCTCTTCTGAGCCAAGCAGTTACACTGCGATTCTAAGGGCTGAGAAAACGCGTTTATTTCGGGCTGAAAAACACGTTTTGAAAACTGTGCTGTTCCTGCCCTATAACTTACATGGGGGTGACCAAAGTTGCCAAAACGTGTTTATTTCTGCTGAAAAACAAGTTTTGACAATTTCTGATCACTGGGGTTAAGGGCTGAGTCAGTGTGCTCTTCTGAGCCAGGCAGTTACACTGCGATTCCAAGGGCTGAGAAAAAGCGTTTATTTCGGGCTGAAAAACACGTTTTGAAAACTGTGCTGTTCCTGCCCTATAACTTACATGGGGGTGACCAAAGTTGCCAAAACGTGTTTATTTCTGCTGAAAAACACGTTTTGACAATTTCTGCACACTGGGGTTAAGGGCTGAGTCAGTGTGCTCTTCTGAGTCAGGCAGTTACACTACGATTCTAAGGGCTGAGAAAACGCGTTTATTTCGGGCTGAAAAACACGTTTTGAAAACTGTGCTGTTCCTGCCCTATAACTTACATGGGGTTGACCAAAGTTGCCAAAACGTGTTTATTTCTGCTGAAAAACACGTTTTGACAATTTCTGATCACTGGGATGTAGGGCTGACTCAGTGTGCTCTTCTGAGCCAAGCAGTTACACTGTGATTCCAAGTGCTGAAAAAAAGCGTTTATTTCGGGCTGAAAAACACGTTTTGAAAACTGTGCTGTTCCTGCCCTATAACTTACATGGGGTTGACCAAAGTTGCCAAAACGTGTTTATTTCTGCTGAAAAACACGTTTTGACAATTTCTGCACACTGGGGTTAAGGGCTGAGTCAGTGTGCTCTTCTGAGCCAGGCAGTTACACTGCGATTCCAAGGGCTGAGAAAACGCGTTTATTTCGGGCAGAAAAACACGTTTTGAAAACTGTGTTGTTCCTGCCCTATAACTTACATGGGGGTGACCAAAGTTGCCAAAACGTGTTTATTTCTGCTGAAAAACACGTTTTGACAATTTCTGATCACTGGGGTTAAGGGCTGACTCAGTGTGCTCTTCTGAGCCAAGCAGTTACACTGTGATTCCAAGTGCTGAAAAAAAGCGTTTATTTCGGGCTGAAAAACACGTTTTGAAAACTGTGCTGTTCCTGCCCTATAACTTACATGGGGGTGACCAAAGTTGCCAAAACGTGTTTATTTCTGCTGAAAAACATGTTTTGACAATTTCTGATCACTGGGGTTAAGGGCTGACTCTGTGTGCTCTTCTGAGCCAAGCAGTTACACTGCGATTCTAAGGGCTGAGAAAACGCGTTTATTTCGGGCTGAAAAACACGTTTTGAAAACTGTGCTGTTCCTGCCCTATAACTTACATGGGGGTGACCAAAGTTGCCAAAACGTGTTTATTTCTGCTGAAAAACATGTTTTGACAATTTCTGATCACTGGGGTTAAGGGCTGACTCTGTGTGCTCTTCTGAGCCAGGCAGTTACACTACGATTCTAAGGGCTGAGAAAACGCGTTTATTTCGGGCTGAAAAACACGTTTTGAAAACTGTGCTGTTCCTGCCCTATAACTTACATGGGGGTGACCAAAGTTGCCAAAACGTGTTTATTTCTGCTGAAAAACACGTTTTGACAATTTCTGATCACTGGGGTGTAGGGCTGACTCAGTGTGCTCTTCTGAGCCAAGCAGTTACACTGTGATTCCAAGTGCTGAAAAAAAGCGTTTATTTCGGGCTGAAAAACACGTTTTGAAAACTGTGCTGTTCCTGCCCTATAACTTACATGGGGTTGACCAAAGTTGCCAAAACGTGTTTATTTCTGCTGAAAAACACGTTTTGACAATTTCTGCACACTGGGGTTAAGGGCTGAGTCAGTGTGCTCTTCTGAGCCAGGCAGTTACACTGCGATTCCAAGGGCTGAGAAAACGCGTTTATTTCGGGCTGAAAAACACGTTTTGAAAACTGTGTTGTTCCTGCCCTATAACTTACATGGGGGTGACCAAAGTTGCCAAAACGTGTTTATTTCTGCTGAAAAACACGTTTTGACAATTTCTGATCACTGGGGTTAAGGGCTGACTCAGTGTGCTCTTCTGAGCCAAGCAGTTACACTGTGATTCCAAGTGCTGAAAAAAAGCGTTTATTTCGGGCTGAAAAACACGTTTTGAAAACTGTGCTGTTCCTGCCCTATAACTTACATGGGGGTGACCAAAGTTGCCAAAACGTGTTTATTTCTGCTGAAAAACATGTTTTGACAATTTCTGATCACTGGGGTTAAGGGCTGACTCTGTGTGCTCTTCTGAGCCAAGCAGTTACACTGCGATTCTAAGGGCTGAGAAAACGCGTTTATTTCGGGCTGAAAAACACGTTTTGAAAACTGTGCTGTTCCTGCCCTATAACTTACATGGGGGTGACCAAAGTTGCCAAAACGTGTTTATTTCTGCTGAAAAACATGTTTTGACAATTTCTGATCACTGGGGTTAAGGGCTGACTCTGTGTGCTCTTCTGAGCCAAGCAGTTACACTGCGATTCTAAGGGCTGAGAAAACGCGTTTATTTCGGGCTGAAAAACACGTTTTGAAAACTGTGCTGTTCCTGCCCTATAACTTACATGGGGGTGACCAAAGTTGCCAAAACGTGTTTATTTCTGCTGAAAAACAAGTTTTGACAATTTCTGATCACTGGGGTTAAGGGCTGAGTCAGTGTGCTCTTCTGAGCCAGGCAGTTACACTGCGATTCCAAGGGCTGAGAAAAAGCGTTTATTTCGGGCTGAAAAACACGTTTTGAAAACTGTGCTGTTCCAGCCATATAACTTACATGGGGGAGACCAAAGTTGCCAAAACGTGTTTATTTCTGCTGAAAAACACGTTTTGACAATTTCTGATCACTGGGGTTAAGGGCTGACTCAGTGTGCTCTTCGGAGCCAGGCAGTTACACTGCGATTCTAAGGGCTGAGAAAACGCGTTTATTTCGGGCTGAAAAACACGTTTTGAAAACTGTGCTGTTCATGCCCTATAACTTACATGGGGGTGACCAAAGTTGCCAAAACGTGTTTATTTCTGCTGAAAAACACGTTTTGACAATTTCTGATCACTGGGGTTAAGGGCTGACTCAGTGTGCTCTCTTGAGCCAAGCAGTTACACTGTGATTCCAAGTGCTGAAAAAAAGCGTTTATTTCGGGCTGAAAAACACGTTTTGAAAACTGTGCTGTTCCTGCCCTATAACTTACATGGGGGTGACCAAAGTTGCCAAAACGTGTTTATTTCTGCTGAAAAACACGTTTTGACAATTTCTGCACACTGGGGTTAAGGGCTGAGTCAGTGTGCTCTTCTGAGCCAGGCAGTTACACTGCGATTCTAAGGGCTGAGAAAACGCGTTTATTTCGGGCTGAAAAACACGTTTTGAAAACTGTGCTGTTCCTGCCCTATAACTTACATGGGGGAGACCAAAGTTGCCAAAACGTGTTTATTTCTGCTGAAAAACACGTTTTGACAATTTCTGATCACTGGGGTTAAGGGCTGACTCAGTGTGCTCTTCGGAGCCAGGCAGTTACACTGCGATTCCAAGGGCTGAGAAAAAGCGTTTATTTCGGGCTGAAAAACACGTTTTGAAAACTGTGCTGTTCCTGCCCTATAACTTACATGGGGGTGACCAAAGTTGCCAAAACGTGTTTATTTCTGCTGAAAAACACGTTTTGACAATTTCTGCACACTGGGGTTAAGGGCTGAGTCAGTGTGCTCTTCTGAGCCAGGCAGTTACACTGCGATTCTAAGGGCTGAGAAAACGCGTTTATTTCGGGCTGAAAAACACGTTTTGAAAACTGTGCTGTTCCTGCCCTATAACTTACATGGGGGTGACCAAAGTTGCCAAAACGTGTTTATTTCTGCTGAAAAACACGTTTTGACAATTTCTGATCACTGGGGTTAAGGGCTGACTCAGTGTGCTCTTCTGAGCCAAGCAGTTACACTGTGATTCCAAGTGCTGAAAAAAAGCGTTTATTTCGGGCTGAAAAACACGTTTTGAAAACTGTGCTGTTCCTGCCCTATAACTTACATGGGGTTGACCAAAGTTGCCAAAACGTGTTTATTTCTGCTGAAAAACACGTTTTGACAATTTCTGCACACTGGGGTTAAGGGCTGAGTCAGTGTGCTCTTCTGAGCCAGGCAGTTACACTGCGATTCCAAGGGCTGAGAAAACGCGTTTATTTCGGGCTGAAAAACACGTTTTGAAAACTGTGTTGTTCCTGCCCTATAACTTACATGGGGGTGACCAAAGTTGCCAAAACGTGTTTATTTCTGCTGAAAAACACGTTTTGACAATTTCTGCACACTGGGGTTAAGGGCTGAGTCAGTGTGCTCTTCTGAGCCAGGCAGTTACACTACGATTCTAAGGGCTGAGAAAACGCGTTTATTTCGGGCTGAAAAACACGTTTTGAAAACTGTGCTGTTCCTGCCCTATAACTTACATGGGGGTGACCAAAGTTGCCAAAACGTGTTTATTTCTGCTGAAAAACACGTTTTGACAATTTCTGATCACTGGGGTGTAGGGCTGACTCAGTGTGCTCTTCTGAGCCAAGCAGTTACACTGTGATTCCAAGTGCTGAAAAAAAGCGTTTATTTCGGGCTGAAAAACACGTTTTGAAAACTGTGCTGTTCCTGCCCTATAACTTACATGGGGGTGACCAAAGTTGCCAAAACGTGTTTATTTCTGCTGAAAAACACGTTTTGACAATTTCTGCACACTGGGGTTAAGGGCTGAGTCAGTGTGCTCTTCTGAGCCAGGCAGTTACACTGCGATTCTAAGGGCTGAGAAAACGCGTTTATTTCGGGCTGAAAAACACGTTTTGAAAACTGTGCTGTTCCTGCCCTATAACTTACATGGGGGTGACCAAAGTTGCCAAAACGTGTTTATTTCTGCTGAAAAACACGTTTTGACAATTTCTGATCACTGGGGTTAAGGGCTGACTCAGTGTGCTCTTCTGAGCCAAGCAGTTACACTGTGATTCCAAGTGCTGAAAAAAAGCGTTTATTTCGGGCTGAAAAACACGTTTTGAAAACTGTGCTGTTCCTGCCCTATAACTTACATGGGGTTGACCAAAGTTGCCAAAACGTGTTTATTTCTGCTGAAAAACACGTTTTGACAATTTCTGCACACTGGGGTTAAGGGCTGAGTCAGTGTGCTCTTCTGAGCCAGGCAGTTACACTGCGATTCCAAGGGCTGAGAAAACGCGTTTATTTCGGGCAGAAAAACACGTTTTGAAAACTGTGTTGTTCCTGCCCTATAACTTACATGGGGGTGACCAAAGTTGCCAAAACGTGTTTATTTCTGCTGAAAAACACGTTTTGACAATTTCTGATCACTGGGGTTAAGGGCTGACTCAGTGTGCTCTTCTGAGCCAAGCAGTTACACTGTGATTCCAAGTGCTGAAAAAAAGCGTTTATTTCGGGCTGAAAAACACGTTTTGAAAACTGTGCTGTTCCTGCCCTATAACTTACATGGGGGTGACCAAAGTTGCCAAAACGTGTTTATTTCTGCTGAAAAACATGTTTTGACAATTTCTGATCACTGGGGTTAAGGGCTGACTCTGTGTGCTCTTCTGAGCGAAGCAGTTACACTGCGATTCTAAGGGCTGAGAAAAAGCGTTTATTTCGGGCTGAAAAACACGTTTTGAAAACTGTGCTGTTCCTGCCCTATAACTTACATGGGGGTGACCAAAGTTGCCAAAACGTGTTTATTTCTGCTGAAAAACAAGTTTTGACAATTTCTGATCACTGGGGTTAAGGGCTGAGTCAGTGTGCTCTTCTGAGCCAGGCAGTTACACTGCGATTCCAAGGGCTGAGAAAAAGCGTTTATTTCGGGCTGAAAAACACGTTTTGAAAACTGTGCTGTTCCAGCCATATAACTTACATGGGGGAGACCAAAGTTGCCAAAACGTGTTTATTTCTGCTGAAAAACACGTTTTGACAATTTCTGATCACTGGGGTTAAGGGCTGACTCAGTGTGCTCTTCGGAGCCATTCAGTTACACTGCGATTCCAAGGGCTGAGAAAAAGCGTTTATTTCGGGCTGAAAAACACGTTTTGAAAACTGTGCTGTTCCTGCCCTATAACTTACATGGGGGTGACCAAAGTTGCCAAAACGTGTTTATTTCTGCTGAAAAACACGTTTTGACAATTTCTGATCACTGGGGTTAAGGGCTGACTCAGTGTACTCTTCTGAGCCAAGCAGTTACACTGTGATTCCAAGTGCTGAAAAAAAGCGTTTATTTCGGGCTGAAAAACACGTTTTGAAAACTGTGCTGTTCCTGCCCTATAACTTACATGGGGGTGACCAAAGTTGCCAAAACGTGTTTATTTCTGCTGAAAAACATGTTTTGACAATTTCTGATCACTGGGGTTAAGGGCTGACTCTGTGTGCTCTTCTGAGCCAAGCAGTTACACTGCGATTCTAAGGGCTGAGAAAACGCGTTTATTTCGGGCTGAAAAACACGTTTTGAAAACTGTGCTGTTCCTGCCCTATAACTTACATGGGGGTGACCAAAGTTGCCAAAACGTGTTTATTTCTGCTGAAAAACAAGTTTTGACAATTTCTGATCACTGGGGTTAAGGGCTGAGTCAGTGTGCTCTTCTGAGCCAGGCAGTTACACTGCGATTCCAAGGGCTGAGAAAAAGCGTTTATTTCGGGCTGAAAAACACGTTTTGAAAACTGTGCTGTTCCAGCCATATAACTTACATGGGGGAGACCAAAGTTGCCAAAACGTGTTTATTTCTGCTGAAAAACACGTTTTGACAATTTCTGATCACTGGGGTTAAGGGCTGACTCAGTGTGCTCTTCTGAGCCAGGCAGTTACACTGCGATTCCAAGGGCTGAGAAAAAGCGTTTATTTCGGGCTGAAAAACACGTTTTGAAAACTGTGCTGTTCCTGCCCTATAACTTACATGGGGGTGACCAAAGTTGCCAAAACGTGTTTATTTCTGCTGAAAAACACGTTTTGACAATTTCTGCACACTGGGGTTAAGGGCTGAGTCAGTGTGCTCTTCTGAGCCAGGCAGTTACACTACGATTCGAAGGGCTGAGAAAACGCGTTTATTTCGGGCTGAAAAACACGTTTTGAAAACTGTGCTGTTCCTGCCCTATAACTTACATGGGGGTGACCAAAGTTGCCAAAACGTGTTTATTTCTGCTGAAAAACACGTTTTGACAATTTCTGATCACTGGGGTGTAGGGCTGACTCAGTGTGCTCTTCTGAGCCAAGCAGTTACACTGTGATTCCAAGTGCTGAAAAAAAGCGTTTATTTCGGGCTGAAAAACACGTTTTGAAAACTGTGCTGTTCCTGCCCTATAACTTACATGGGGGTGACCAAAGTTGCCAAAACGTGTTTATTTCTGCTGAAAAACACGTTTTGACAATTTCTGCACACTGGGGTTAAGGGCTGAGTCAGTGTGCTCTTCTGAGCCAGGCAGTTACACTGCGATTCCAAGGGCTGAGAAAACGCGTTTATTTCGGGCAGAAAAACACGTTTTGAAAACTGTGTTGTTCCTGCCCTATAACTTACATGGGGGTGACCAAAGTTGCCAAAACGTGTTTATTTCTGCTGAAAAACACGTTTTGACAATTTCTGATCACTGGGGTTAAGGGCTGACTCAGTGTGCTCTTCTGAGCCAAGCAGTTACACTGTGATTCCAAGTGCTGAAAAAAAGTGTTTATTTCGGGCTGAAAAACACGTTTTGAAAACTGTGCTGTTCCTGCCCTATAACTTACATGGGGGTGACCAAAGTTGCCAAAACGTGTTTATTTCTGCTGAAAAACATGTTTTGACAATTTCTGATCACTGGGGTTAAGGGCTGACTCTGTGTGCTCTTCTGAGCCAAGCAGTTACACTGCGATTCTAAGGGCTGAGAAAACGCGTTTATTTCGGGCTGAAAAACACGTTTTGAAAACTGTGCTGTTCCTGCCCTATAACTTACATGGGGGTGACCAAAGTTGCCAAAACGTGTTTATTTCTGCTGAAAAACATGTTTTGACAATTTCTGATCACTGGGGTTAAGGGCTGACTCTGTGTGCTCTTCTGAGCCAGGCAGTTACACTACGATTCTAAGGGCTGAGAAAACGCGTTTATTTCGGGCTGAAAAACACGTTTTGAAAACTGTGCTGTTCCTGCCCTATAATTTACATGGGGGTGACCAAAGTTGCCAAAACGTGTTTATTTCTGCTGAAAAACACGTTTTGACAATTTCTGATCACTGGGGTGTAGGGCTGACTCAGTGTGCTCTTCTGAGCCAAGCAGTTACACTGTGATTCCAAGTGCTGAAAAAAAGCGTTTATTTCGGGCTGAAAAACACGTTTTGAAAACTGTGCTGTTCCTGCCCTATAACTTACATGGGGTTGACCAAAGTTGCCAAAACGTGTTTATTTCTGCTGAAAAACACGTTTTGACAATTTCTGCACACTGGGGTTAAGGGCTGAGTCAGTGTGCTCTTCTGAGCCAGGCAGTTACACTGCGATTCCAAGGGCTGAGAAAACGCGTTTATTTCGGGCTGAAAAACACGTTTTGAAAACTGTGTTGTTCCTGCCCTATAACTTACATGGGGGTGACCAAAGTTGCCAAAACGTGTTTATTTCTGCTGAAAAACACGTTTTGACAATTTCTGATCACTGGGGTTAAGGGCTGACTCTGTGTGCTCTTCTGAGCCAAGCAGTTACAATGCGATTCTAAGGGCTGAGAAAACGCGTTTATTTCGGGCTGAAAAACACGTTTTGAAAACTGTGCTGTTCCTGCCCTATAACTTACATGGGGGTGACCAAAGTTGCCAAAACGTGTTTATTTCTGCTGAAAAACAAGTTTTGACAATTTCTGATCACTGGGGTTAAGGGCTGAGTCAGTGTGCTCTTCTGAGCCAGGCAGTTACACTGCGATTCCAAGGGCTGAGAAAAAGCGTTTATTTCGGGCTGAAAAACACGTTTTGAAAACTGTGCTGTTCCAGCCATATAACTTACATGGGGGAGACCAAAGTTGCCAAAACGTGTTTATTTCTGCTGAAAAACACGTTTTGACAATTTCTGATCACTGGGGTTAAGGGCTGACTCAGTGTGCTCTTCTGAGCCAGGCAGTTACACTGCGATTCCAAGGGCTGAGAAAAAGCGTTTATTTCGGGCTGAAAAACACGTTTTGAAAACTGTGCTGTTCCTGCCCTATAACTTACATGGGGGTGACCAAAGTTGCCAAAACGTGTTTATTTCTGCTGAAAAACACGTTTTGACAATTTCTGCACACTGGGGTTAAGGGCTGAGTCAGTGTGCTCTTCTGAGCCAGCAGTTACACTACGATTCTAAGGGCTGAGAAAACGCGTTTATTTCGGGCTGAAAAACACGTTTTGAAAACTGTGCTGTTCCTGCCCTATAACTTACATGGGGGTGACCAAAGTTGCCAAAACGTGTTTATTTCTGCTGAAAAACACGTTTTGACAATTTCTGATCACTGGGGTGTAGGGCTGACTCAGTGTGCTCTTCTGAGCCAAGCAGTTACACTGTGATTCCAAGTGCTGAAAAAAAGCGTTTATTTCGGGCTGAAAAACACGTTTTGAAAACTGTGATGTTCCTGCCCTATAAATTACATGGGGGTGACCAAAGTTGCCAAAACGTGTTTATTTCTGCTGAAAAACACGTTTTGACAATTTCTGCACACTGGGGTTAAGGGCTGAGTCAGTGTGCTCTTCTGAGCCAGGCAGTTACACTGCGATTCTAAGGACTGAGAAAACGCGTTTATTTCGGGCTGAAAAACACGTTTTGAAAACTGTGCTGTTCCTGCCCTATAACTTACATGGGGGTGACCAAAGTTGCCAAAACGTGTTTATTTCTGCTGAAAAACACGTTTTGACAATTTCTGATCACTGGGGTTAAGGGCTGACTCAGTGTGCTCTTCTGAGCCAAGCAGTTACACTGTGATTCCAAGTGCTGAAAAAAAGCGTTTATTTCGGGCTGAAAAACACGTTTTGAAAACTGTGCTGTTCCTGCCCTATAACTTACATGGCGTTGACCAAAGTTGCCAAAACGTGTTTATTTCTGCTGAAAAACACGTTTTGACAATTTCTGCACACTGGGGTTAAGGGCTGAGTCAGTGTGCTCTTCTGAGCCAGGCAGTTACACTGCGATTCCAAGGGCTGAGAAAACGCGTTTATTTCGGGCTGAAAAACACGTTTTGAAAACTGTGTTGTTCCTGCCCTATAACTTACATGGGGGTGACCAAAGTTGCCAAAACGTGTTTATTTCTGCTGAAAAACACGTTTTGACAATTTCTGATCACTGGGGTTAAGGGCTGACTCAGTGTGCTCTTCTGAGCCAAGCAGTTACACTGTGATTCCAAGTGCTGAAAAAAAGCGTTTATTTCGGGCTGAAAAACACGTTTTGAAAACTGTGCTGTTCCTGCCCTATAACTTACATGGGGTTGACCAAAGTTGCCAAAACGTGTTTATTTCTGCTGAAAAACACGTTTTGACAATTTCTGCACACTGGGGTTAAGGGCTGAGTCAGTGTGCTCTTCTGAGCCAGGCAGTTACACTGCGATTCCAAGGGCTGAGAAAACGCGTTTATTTCGGGCTGAAAAACACGTTTTGAAAACTGTGTTGTTCCTGCCCTATAACTTACATGGGGGTGACCAAAGTTGCCAAAACGTGTTTATTTCTGCTGAAAAACACGTTTTGACAATATCTGATCACTGGGGTTAAGGGCTGACTCAGTGTGCTCTTCTGAGCCAAGCAGTTACACTGTGATTCCAAGTGCTGAAAAAAAGCGTTTATTTCGGGCTGAAAAACACGTTTTGAAAACTGTGCTGTTCCTGCCCTATAACTTATATGGGGGTGACCAAAGTTGCCAAAACGTGTTTATTTCTGCTGAAAAACATGTTTTGACAATTTCTGATCACTGGGGTTAAGGGCTGACTCTGTGTGCTCTTCTGAGCCAAGCAGTTACACTGCGATTCTAAGGGCTGAGAAAACGCGTTTATTTCGGGCTGAAAAACACGTTTTGAAAACTGTGCTGTTCCTGCCCTATAACTTACATGGGGGTGACCAAAGTTGCCAAAACGTGTTTATTTCTGCTGAAAAACAAGTTTTGACAATTTCTGATCACTGGGGTTAAGGGCTGAGTCAGTGTGCTCTTCTGAGCCAGGCAGTTACACTGCGATTCCAAGGGCTGAGAAAAAGCGTTTATTTCGGGCTGAAAAACACGTTTTGAAAACTGTGCTGTTCCAGCCATATAACTTACATGGGGGAGACCAAAGTTGCCAAAACGTGTTTATTTCTGCTGAAAAACATGTTTTGACAATTTCTGATCACTGGGGTTAAGGGCTGACTCTGTGTGCTCTTCTGAGCCAGGCAGTTACACTACGATTCTAAGGGCTGAGAAAACGCGTTTATTTCGGGCTGAAAAACACGTTTTGAAAACTGTGCTGTTCCTGCCCTATAATTTACATGGGGGTGACCAAAGTTGCCAAAACGTGTTTATTTCTGCTGAAAAACACGTTTTGACAATTTCTGATCACTGGGGTGTAGGGCTGACTCAGTGTGCTCTTCTGAGCCAAGCAGTTACACTGTGATTCCAAGTGCTGAAAAAAAGCGTTTATTTCGGGCTGAAAAACACGTTTTGAAAACTGTGCTGTTCCTGCCCTATAACTTACATGGGGTTGACCAAAGTTGCCAAAACGTGTTTATTTCTGCTGAAAAACACGTTTTGACAATTTCTGCACACTGGGGTTAAGGGCTGAGTCAGTGTGCTCTTCTGAGCCAGGCAGTTACACTGCGATTCCAAGGGCTGAGAAAACGCGTTTATTTCGGGCTGAAAAACACGTTTTGAAAACTGTGTTGTTCCTGCCCTATAACTTACATGGGGGTGACCAAAGTTGCCAAAACGTGTTTATTTCTGCTGAAAAACACGTTTTGACAATTTCTGATCACTGGGGTTAAGGGCTGACTCTGTGTGCTCTTCTGAGCCAAGCAGTTACAATGCGATTCTAAGGGCTGAGAAAACGCGTTTATTTCGGGCTGAAAAACACGTTTTGAAAACTGTGCTGTTCCTGCCCTATAACTTACATGGGGGTGACCAAAGTTGCCAAAACGTGTTTATTTCTGCTGAAAAACAAGTTTTGACAATTTCTGATCACTGGGGTTAAGGGCTGAGTCAGTGTGCTCTTCTGAGCCAGGCAGTTACACTGCGATTCCAAGGGCTGAGAAAAAGCGTTTATTTCGGGCTGAAAAACACGTTTTGAAAACTGTGCTGTTCCAGCCATATAACTTACATGGGGGAGACCAAAGTTGCCAAAACGTGTTTATTTCTGCTGAAAAACACGTTTTGACAATTTCTGATCACTGGGGTTAAGGGCTGACTCAGTGTGCTCTTCTGAGCCAGGCAGTTACACTGCGATTCCAAGGGCTGAGAAAAAGCGTTTATTTCGGGCTGAAAAACACGTTTTGAAAACTGTGCTGTTCCTGCCCTATAACTTACATGGGGGTGACCAAAGTTGCCAAAACGTGTTTATTTCTGCTGAAAAACACGTTTTGACAATTTCTGCACACTGGGGTTAAGGGCTGAGTCAGTGTGCTCTTCTGAGCCAGCAGTTACACTACGATTCTAAGGGCTGAGAAAACGCGTTTATTTCGGGCTGAAAAACACGTTTTGAAAACTGTGCTGTTCCTGCCCTATAACTTACATGGGGGTGACCAAAGTTGCCAAAACGTGTTTATTTCTGCTGAAAAACACGTTTTGACAATTTCTGATCACTGGGGTGTAGGGCTGACTCAGTGTGCTCTTCTGAGCCAAGCAGTTACACTGTGATTCCAAGTGCTGAAAAAAAGCGTTTATTTCGGGCTGAAAAACACGTTTTGAAAACTGTGATGTTCCTGCCCTATAAATTACATGGGGGTGACCAAAGTGGCCAAAACGTGTTTATTTCTGCTGAAAAACACGTTTTGACAATTTCTGCACACTGGGGTTAAGGGCTGAGTCAGTGTGCTCTTCTGAGCCAGGCAGTTACACTGCGATTCTAAGGACTGAGAAAACGCGTTTATTTCGGGCTGAAAAACACGTTTTGAAAACTGTGCTGTTCCTGCCCTATAACTTACATGGGGGTGACCAAAGTTGCCAAAACGTGTTTATTTCTGCTGAAAAACACGTTTTGACAATTTCTGATCACTGGGGTTAAGGGCTGACTCAGTGTGCTCTTCTGAGCCAAGCAGTTACACTGTGATTCCAAGTGCTGAAAAAAAGCGTTTATTTCGGGCTGAAAAACACGTTTTGAAAACTGTGCTGTTCCTGCCCTATAACTTACATGGCGTTGACCAAAGTTGCCAAAACGTGTTTATTTCTGCTGAAAAACACGTTTTGACAATTTCTGCACACTGGGGTTAAGGGCTGAGTCAGTGTGCTCTTCTGAGCCAGGCAGTTACACTGCGATTCCAAGGGCTGAGAAAACGCGTTTATTTCGGGCTGAAAAACACGTTTTGAAAACTGTGTTGTTCCTGCCCTATAACTTACATGGGGGTGACCAAAGTTGCCAAAACGTGTTTATTTCTGCTGAAAAACACGTTTTGACAATTTCTGATCACTGGGGTTAAGGGCTGACTCAGTGTGCTCTTCTGAGCCAAGCAGTTACACTGTGATTCCAAGTGCTGAAAAAAAGCGTTTATTTCGGGCTGAAAAACACGTTTTGAAAACTGTGCTGTTCCTGCCCTATAACTTACATGGGGTTGACCAAAGTTGCCAAAACGTGTTTATTTCTGCTGAAAAACACGTTTTGACAATTTCTGCACACTGGGGTTAAGGGCTGAGTCAGTGTGCTCTTCTGAGCCAGGCAGTTACACTGCGATTCCAAGGGCTGAGAAAACGCGTTTATTTCGGGCTGAAAAACACGTTTTGAAAACTGTGTTGTTCCTGCCCTATAACTTACATGGGGGTGACCAAAGTTGCCAAAACGTGTTTATTTCTGCTGAAAAACACGTTTTGACAATTTCTGATCACTGGGGTTAAGGGCTGACTCAGTGTGCTCTTCTGAGCCAAGCAGTTACACTGTGATTCCAAGTGCTGAAAAAAAGCGTTTATTTCGGGCTGAAAAACACGTTTTGAAAACTGTGCTGTTCCTGCCCTATAACTTACATGGGGGTGACCAAAGTTGCCAAAACGTGTTTATTTCTGCTGAAAAACATGTTTTGACAATTTCTGATCACTGGGGTTAAGGGCTGACTCTGTGTGCTCTTCTGAGCCAAGCAGTTACACTGCGATTCTAAGGGCTGAGAAAACGCGTTTATTTCGGGCTGAAAAACACGTTTTGAAAACTGTGCTGTTCCTGCCCTATAACTTACATGGGGGTGACCAAAGTTGCCAAAACGTGTTTATTTCTGCTGAAAAACACGTTTTGACAATTTCTGATCACTGGGGTTAAGGGCTGAGTCAGTGTGCTCTTCTGAGCCAGGCAGTTACACTGCGATTCCAAGGGCTGAGAAAAAGCGTTTATTTCGGGCTGAAAAACACGTTTTGAAAACTGTGCTGTTCCAGCCATATAACTTACATGGGGGAGACCAAAGTTGCCAAAACGTGTTTATTTCTGCTGAAAAACACGTTTTGACAATTTCTGATCACTGGGGTTAAGGGCTGACTCAGTGTGCTCTTCGGAGCCAGGCAGTTACACTGCGATTCCAAGGGCTGAGAAAAAGCGTTTATTTCGGGCTGAAAAACACGTTTTGAAAACTGTGCTGTTCCTGCCCTATAACTTACATGGGGGTGACCAAAGTTGCCAAAACGTGTTTATTTCTGCTGAAAAACACGTTTTGACAATTTCTGCACACTGGGTTTAAGGGCTGAGTCAGTGTGCTCTTCTGAGCCAGGCAGTTACACTGCGATTCTAAGGGCTGAGAAAACGCGTTTATTTCGGGCTGAAAAACACGTTTTGAAAACTGTGCTGTTCCTGCCCTATAACTTACATGGGGGTGACCAAAGTTGCCAAAACGTGTTTATTTCTGCTGAAAAACACGTTTTGACAATTTCTGATCACTGGGGTTAAGGGCTGACTCAGTGTGCTCTTCTGAGCCAAGCAGTTACACTGTGATTCCAAGTGCTGAAAAAAAGCGTTTATTTCGGGCTGAAAAACACGTTTTGAAAACTGTGCTGTTAATGCCCTATAACTTACATGGGGTTGACCAAAGTTGCCAAAACGTGTTTATTTCTGCTGAAAAACACGTTTTGACAATTTCTGCACACTGGGGTTAAGGGCTGAGTCAGTGTGCTCTTCTGAGCCAGGCAGTTACACTGCGATTCCAAGGGCTGAGAAAACGCGTTTATTTCGGGCTGAAAAACACGTTTTGAAAACTGTGTTGTTCCTGCCCTATAACTTACATGGGGGTGACCAAAGTTGCCAAAACGTGTTTATTTCTGCTGAAAAACACGTTTTGACAATTTCTGATCACTGGGGTTAAGGGCTGACTCAGTGTGCTCTTCTGAGCCAAGCAGTTACACTGTGATTCCAAGTGCTGAAAAAAAGCGTTTATTTCGGGCTGAAAAACACGTTTTGAAAACTGTGCTGTTCCTGCCCTATAACTTACATGGGGGTGACCAAAGTTGCCAAAACGTGTTTATTTCTGCTGAAAAACATGTTTTGACAATTTCTGATCACTGGGGTTAAGGGCTGACTCTGTGTTCTCTTCTGAGCCAAGCACTTACACTGCGATTCTAATGGCTGAGAAAACGCGTTTATTTCGGGCTGAAAAACACGTTTTGAAAACTGTGCTGTTCCTGCCCTATAACTTACATGGGGGTGACCAAAGTTGCCAAAACGTGTTTATTTCTGCTGAAAAACAAGTTTTGACAATTTCTGATCACTGGGGTTAAGGGCTGAGTCAGTGTGCTCTTCTGAGCCAGGCAGTTACACTGCGATTCCAAGGGCTGAAAAAAAGCGTTTATTTCGGGCTGAAAAACACGTTTTAAAAACTGTGCTGTTCCAGCCATATAACTTACATGGGGGAGACCAAAGTTGCCAAAACGTGTTTATTTCTGCTGAAAAACACGTTTTGACAATTTCTGATCACTGGGGTTAAGGGCTGACTCAGTGTGCTCTTCGGAGCCAGGCAGTTACACTGCGATTCCAAGGGTTGAGAAAAAGCGTTTATTTCGGGCTGAAAAACACGTTTTGAAAACTGTGCTGTTCCTGCCCTATAACTTACATGGGGGTGACCAAAGTTGCCAAAACGTGTTTATTTCTGCTGAAAAACACGTTTTGACAATTTCTGCACACTGGGGTTAAGGGCTGAGTCAGTGTGCTCTTCTGAGCCAGGCAGTTACACTACGATTCTAAGGGCTGAGAAAACGCGTTTATTTCGGGCTGAAAAACACGTTTTGAAAACTGTGCTGTTCCTGCCCTATAACTTATATGGGGGTGACCAAAGTTGCCAAAACGTGTTTATTTCTGCTGAAAAACACGTTTTGACAATTTCTGATCACTGGGGTGTAGGGCTGACTCAGTGTGCTCTTCTGAGCCAAGCAATTACACTGTGATTCCAAGTGCTGAAAAAAAGCGTTTATTTCGGGCTGAAAAACACGTTTTGAAAACTGTGCTGTTCCTGCCCTATAACTTACATGGGGGTGACCAAAGTTGCCAAAACGTGTTTATTTCTGCTGAAAAACACGTTTTGACAATTTCTGCACACTGGGGTTAAGGGCTGATTCAGTGTGCTCTTCTGAGCCAGGCAGTTACACTGCGATTCTAAGGGCTGAGAAAACGCGTTTATTTCGGGCTGAAAAACACGTTTTGAAAACTGTGCTGTTCCTGCCCTATAACTTACATGGGGGTGACCAAAGTTGCCAAAACGTGTTTATTTCTGCTGAAAAACACGTTTTGACAATTTCTGATCACTGGGGTTAAGGGCTGACTCAGTGTGCTCTTCTGAGCCAAGCAGTTACACTGTGATTCCAAGTGCTGAAAAAAAGCGTTTATTTCGGGCTGAAAAACACGTTTTGAAAACTGTGCTGTTCCTGCCCTATAACTTACATGGGGGTGACCAAAGTTGCCAAAACGTGTTTATTTCTGCTGAAAAACATGTTTTGACAATTTCTGATCACTGGGGTTAAGGGCTGACTCTGTGTGCTCTTCTGAGCCAAGCAGTTACACTGCGATTCTAAGGGCTGAGAAAACGCGTTTATTTCGGGCTGAAAAACACGTTTTGAAAACTGTGCTGTTCCTGCCCTATAACTTACATGGGGGTGACCAAAGTTGCCAAAACGTGTTTATTTCTGCTGAAAAACAAGTTTTGACAATTTCTGATCACTGGGGTTAAGGGCTGAGTCAGTGTGCTCTTCTGAGCCAGGCAGTTACACTGCGATTCCAAGGGCTGAGAAAAAGCGTTTATTTCGGGCTGAAAAACACGTTTTGAAAACTGTGCTGTTCCAGCCATATAACTTACATGGGGGAGACCAAAGTTGCCAAAACGTGTTTATTTCTGCTGAAAAACACGTTTTGACAATTTCTGATCACTGGGGTTAAGGGCTGACTCAGTGTGCTCTTCGGAGCCAGGCAGTTACACTGCGATTCCAAGGGCTGAGAAAAAGCGTTTATTTCGGGCTGAAAAACACGTTTTGAAAACTGTGCTGTTCCTGCCCTATAACTTACATGGGGGTGACCAAAGTTGCCAAAACGTGTTTATTTCTGCTGAAAAACACGTTTTGACAATTTCTGCACACTGGGGTTAAGGGCTGAGTCAGTGTGCTCTTCTGAGCCAGGCAGTTACACTGCGATTCTAAGGGCTGAGAAAACGCGTTTATTTCGGGCTGAAAAACACGTTTTGAAAACTGTGCTGTTCCTGCCCTATAACTTACATGGGGTTGACCAAAGTTGCCAAAACGTGTTTATTTCTGCTGAAAAACACGTTTTGACAATTTCTGATCACTGGGGTTAAGGGCTGAGTCAGTGTGCTCTTCTGAGCCAGGCAGTTACACTGCGATTCCAAGGGCTGAGAAAACGCGTTTATTTCGGGCTGAAAAACACGTTTTGAAAACTTTGTTGTTCCTGCCCTATAACTTACATGGGGGTGACCAAAGTTGCCAAAACGTGTTTATTTCTGCTGAAAAACACGTTTTGACAATTTCTGATCACTGGGGTTAAGGGCTGACTCAGTGTGCTCTTCTGAGCCAAGCAGTTACACTGTGATTCCAAGTGCTGAAAAAAAGCGTTTTTTTCGGGCTGAAAAACACGTTTTGAAAACTGTGCTGTTCCTGCCCTATAACTTACATGGGGGTGACCAAAGTTGCCAAAACGTGTTTATTTCTGCTGAAAAACATGTTTTGACAATTTCTGATCACTGGGGTTAAGGGCTGACTCTGTGTGCTCTTCTGAGCCAAGCAGTTACACTGCGATTCTAAGGGCTGAGAAAACGCGTTTATTTCGGGCTGAAAAACACGTTTTGAAAACTGTGCTGTTCCTGCCCTATAACTTACATGGGGGTGACCAAAGTTGCCAAAACGTGTTTATTTCTGCTGAAAAACAAGTTTTGACAATTTCTGATCACTGGGGTTAAGGGCTGAGTCAGTGTGCTCTTCTGAGCCAGGCAGTTACACTGCGATTCCAAGGGCTGAGAAAAAGCGTTTATTTCGGGCTGAAAAACACGTTTTGAAAACTGTGCTGTTCCAGCCATATAACTTACATGGGGGAGACCAAAGTTGCCAAAACGTGTTTATTTCTGCTGAAAAACACGTTTTGACAATTTCTGATCACTGGGGTTAAGGGCTGACTCAGTGTGCTCTTCGGAGCCAGGCAGTTACACTGCGATTCCAAGGGCTGAGAAAAAGCGTTTATTTCGGGCTGAAAAACTCGTTTTGAAAACTGTGCTGTTCCTGCCCTATAACTTACATGGGGGTGACCAAAGTTGCCAAAACGTGTTTATTTCTGCTGAAAAACACGTTTTGACAATTTCTGCACACTGGGGTTAAGGGCTGAGTCAGTGTGCTCTTCTGAGCCAGGCAGTTACACTACGATTCTAAGGGCTGAGAAAACGCGTTTATTTCGGGCTGAAAAACACGTTTTGAAAACTGTGCTGTTCCTGCCCTATAACTTACATGGGGGTGACCAAAGTTGCCAAAACGTGTTTATTTCTGCTGAAAAACACGTTTTGCCAATTTCTGATCACTGGGGTGTAGGGCTGACTCAGTGTGCTCTTCTGAGCCAAGCAGTTACACTGTGATTCCAAGTGCTGAAAAAAAGCGTTTATTTCGGGCTGAAAAACACGTTTTGAAAACTGTGCTGTTCCTGCCCTATAACTTACATGGGGGTGAACAAAGTTGCCAAAACGTGTTTATTTCTGCTGAAAAACATGTTTTGACAATTTCTGATCACTGGGGTTAAGGGCTGACTCTGTGTGCTCTTCTGAGCCAAGCAGTTACACTGCGATTCTAAGGGCTGAGAAAACGCGTTTATTTCGGGCTGAAAAACACGTTTTGAAAACTGTGCTGTTCCTGCCCTATAACTTACATGGGGGTGACCAAAGTTGCCAAAACGTGTTTATTTCTGCTGAAAAACAAGTTTTGACAATTTCTGATCACTGGGGTTAAGGGCTGAGTCAGTGTGCTCTTCTGAGCCAGGCAGTTACACTGCGATTCCAAGGGCTGAGAAAAAGCGTTTATTTCGGGCTGAAAAACACGTTTTGAAAACTGTGCTGTTCCAGCCATATAACTTACATGGGGGAGACCAAAGTTGCCAAAACGTGTTTATTTCTGCTGAAAAACACGTTTTGACAATTTCTGCACACTGGGGTTAAGGGCTGAGTCAGTGTGCTCTTCTGAGCCAGGCAGTTACACTGCGATTCCAAGGGCTGAGAAAACGCGTTTATTTCGGGCTGAAAAACACGTTTTGAAAACTGTGTTGTTCCTGCCCTATAACTTACATGGGGGTGACCAAAGTTGCCAAAACGTGTTTATTTCTGCTGAAAAACACGTTTTGACAATTTCTGATCACTGGGGTTAAGGGCTGACTCAGTGTGCTCTTCTGAGCCAAGCAGTTACACTGTGATTCCAAGTGCTGAAAAAAAGCGTTTATTTCGGGCTGAAAAACACGTTTTGAAAACTGTGCTGTTCCTGCCCTATAACTTACATGGGGGTGACCAAAGTTGCCAAAACGTGTTTATTTCTGCTGAAAAACATGTTTTGACAATTTCTGATCACTGGGGTTAAGGGCTGACTCTGTGTGCTCTTCTGAGCCAAGCAGTTACACTGCGATTCTAAGGGCTGAGAAAACGCGTTTATTTCGGGCTGAAAAACACGTTTTGAAAACTGTGCTGTTCCTGCCCTATAACTTACATGGGGGTGACCAAAGTTGCCAAAACGTGTTTATTTCTGCTGAAAAACAAGTTTTGACAATTTCTGATCACTGGGGTTAAGGGCTGAGTCAGTGTGCTCTTCTGAGCCAGGCAGTTACACTGCGATTCCAAGGGCTGAGAAAAAGCGTTTATTTCGGGCTGAAAAACACGTTTTGAAAACTGTGCTGTTCCAGCCATATAACTTACATGGGGGAGACCAAAGTTGCCAAAACGTGTTTATTTCTGCTGAAAAACACGTTTTGACAATTTCTGATCACTGGGGTTAAGGGCTGACTCAGTGTGCTCTTCGGAGCCAGGCAGTTACACTGCGATTCCAAGGGCTGAGAAAAAGCGTTTATTTCGGGCTGAAAAACACGTTTTGAAAACTGTGCTGTTCCTGCCCTATAACTTACATGGGGGTGACCAAAGTTGCCAAAACGTGTTTATTTCTGCTGAAAAACACGTTTTGACAATTTCTGCACACTGGGTTTAAGGGCTGAGTCAGTGTGCTCTTCTGAGCCAGGCAGTTACACTGCGATTCTAAGGGCTGAGAAAACGCGTTTATTTCGGGCTGAAAAACACGTTTTGAAAACTGTGCTGTTCCTGCCCTATAACTTACATGGGGGTGACCAAAGTTGCCAAAACGTGTTTATTTCTGCTGAAAAACACGTTTTGACAATTTCTGATCACTGGGGTTAAGGGCTGACTCAGTGTGCTCTTCTGAGCCAAGCAGTTACACTGTGATTCCAAGTGCTGAAAAAAAGCGTTTATTTCGGGCTGAAAAACACGTTTTGAAAACTGTGCTGTTAATGCCCTATAACTTACATGGGGTTGACCAAAGTTGCCAAAACGTGTTTATTTCTGCTGAAAAACACGTTTTGACAATTTCTGCACACTGGGGTTAAGGGCTGAGTCAGTGTGCTCTTCTGAGCCAGGCAGTTACACTGCGATTCCAAGGGCTGAGAAAACGCGTTTATTTCGGGCTGAAAAACACGTTTTGAAAACTGTGTTGTTCCTGCCCTATAACTTACATGGGGGTGACCAAAGTTGCCAAAACGTGTTTATTTCTGCTGAAAAACACGTTTTGACAATTTCTGATCACTGGGGTTAAGGGCTGACTCAGTGTGCTCTTCTGAGCCAAGCAGTTACACTGTGATTCCAAGTGCTGAAAAAAAGCGTTTTTTTCGGGCTGAAAAACACGTTTTGAAAACTGTGCTGTTCCTGCCCTATAACTTACATGGGGGTGACCAAAGTTGCCAAAACGTGTTTATTTCTGCTGAAAAACATGTTTTGACAATTTCTGATCACTGGGGTTAAGGGCTGACTCTGTGTGCTCTTCGGAGCCAGGCAGTTACACTGCGATTCCAAGGGCTGAGAAAAAGCGTTTATTTCGGGCTGAAAAACACGTTTTGAAAACTGTGCTGTTCCTGCCCTATAACTTACATGGGGGTGACCAAAGTTGCCAAAACGTGTTTATTTCTGCTGAAAAACACGTTTTGACAATTTCTGCACACTGGGGTTAAGGGCTGAGTCAGTGTGCTCTTCTGAGCCAGGCAGTTACACTACGATTCTAAGGGCTGAGAAAACGCGTTTATTTCGGGCTGAAAAACACGTTTTGAAAACTGTGCTGTTCCTGCCCTATAACTTACATGGGGGTGACCAAAGTTGCCAAAACGTGTTTATTTCTGCTGAAAAACACGTTTTGCCAATTTCTGATCACTGGGGTGTAGGGCTGACTCAGTGTGCTCTTCTGAGCCAAGCAGTTACACTGTGATTCCAAGTGCTGAAAAAAAGCGTTTATTTCGGGCTGAAAAACACGTTTTGAAAACTGTGCTGTTCCTGCCCTATAACTTACATGGGGGTGACCAAAGTTGCCAAAACGTGTTTATTTCTGCTGAAAAACATGTTTTGACAATTTCTGATCACTGGGGTTAAGGGCTGACTCTGTGTGCTCTTCTGAGCCAAGCAGTTACACTGCGATTCTAAGGGCTGAGAAAACGCGTTTATTTCGGGCTGAAAAACACGTTTTGAAAACTGTGCTGTTCCTGCCCTATAACTTACATGGGGGTGACCAAAGTTGCCAAAACGTGTTTATTTCTGCTGAAAAACAAGTTTTGACAATTTCTGATCACTGGGGTTAAGGGCTGAGTCAGTGTGCTCTTCTGAGCCAGGCAGTTACACTGCGATTCCAAGGGCTGAGAAAAAGCGTTTATTTCGGGCTGAAAAACACGTTTTGAAAACTGTGCTGTTCCAGCCATATAACTTACATGGGGGAGACCAAAGTTGCCAAAACGTGTTTATTTCTGCTGAAAAACACGTTTTGACAATTTCTGATCACTGGGGTTAAGGGCTGACTCAGTGTGCTCTTCGGAGCCAGGCAGTTACACTGCGATTCCAAGGGCTGAGAAAAAGCGTTTATTTCGGGCTGAAAAACACGTTTTGAAAACTGTGCTGTTCCTGCCCTATAACTTACATGGGGGTGACCAAAGTTGCCAAAACGTGTTTATTTCTGCTGAAAAACACGTTTTGACAATTTCTGCACACTGGGTTTAAGGGCTGAGTCAGTGTGCTCTTCTGAGCCAGGCAGTTACACTGCGATTCTAAGGGCTGAGAAAACGCGTTTATTTCGGGCTGAAAAACACGTTTTGAAAACTGTGCTGTTCCTGCCCTATAACTTACATGGGGGTGACCAAAGTTGCCAAAACGTGTTTATTTCTGCTGAAAAACACGTTTTGACAATTTCTGATCACTGGGGTTAAGGGCTGACTCAGTGTGCTCTTCTGAGCCAAGCAGTTACACTGTGATTCCAAGTGCTGAAAAAAAGCGTTTATTTCGGGCTGAAAAACACGTTTTGAAAACTGTGCTGTTAATGCCCTATAACTTACATGGGGTTGACCAAAGTTGCCAAAACGTGTTTATTTCTGCTGAAAAACACGTTTTGACAATTTCTGCACACTGGGGTTAAGGGCTGAGTCAGTGTGCTCTTCTGAGCCAGGCAGTTACACTGCGATTCCAAGGGCTGAGAAAACGCGTTTATTTCGGGCTGAAAAACACGTTTTGAAAACTGTGTTGTTCCTGCCCTATAACTTACATGGGGGTGACCAAAGTTGCCAAAACGTGTTTATTTCTGCTGAAAAACACGTTTTGACAATTTCTGATCACTGGGGTTAAGGGCTGACTCAGTGTGCTCTTCTGAGCCAAGCAGTTACACTGTGATTCCAAGTGCTGAAAAAAAGCGTTTTTTTCGGGCTGAAAAACACGTTTTGAAAACTGTGCTGTTCCTGCCCTATAACTTACATGGGGGTGACCAAAGTTGCCAAAACGTGTTTATTTCTGCTGAAAAACATGTTTTGACAATTTCTGATCACTGGGGTTAAGGGCTGACTCTGTGTGCTCTTCGGAGCCAGGCAGTTACACTGCGATTCCAAGGGCTGAGAAAAAGCGTTTATTTCGGGCTGAAAAACACGTTTTGAAAACTGTGCTGTTCCTGCCCTATAACTTACATGGGGGTGACCAAAGTTGCCAAAACGTGTTTATTTCTGCTGAAAAACACGTTTTGACAATTTCTGCACACTGGGGTTAAGGGCTGAGTCAGTGTGCTCTTCTGAGCCAGGCAGTTACACTACGATTCTAAGGGCTGAGAAAACGCGTTTATTTCGGGCTGAAAAACACGTTTTGAAAACTGTGCTGTTCCTGCCCTATAACTTACATGGGGGTGACCAAAGTTGCCAAAACGTGTTTATTTCTGCTGAAAAACACGTTTTGCCAATTTCTGATCACTGGGGTGTAGGGCTGACTCAGTGTGCTCTTCTGAGCCAAGCAGTTACACTGTGATTCCAAGTGCTGAAAAAAAGCGTTTATTTCGGGCTGAAAAACACGTTTTGAAAACTGTGCTGTTCCTGCCCTATAACTTACATGGGGGTGACCAAAGTTGCCAAAACGTGTTTATTTCTGCTGAAAAACACGTTTTGACAATTTCTGCACACTGGGGTTAAGGGCTGAGTCAGTGTGCTCTTCTGAGCCAGGCAGTTACACTGCGATTCTAAGGGCTGAGAAAACGCGTTTATTTCGGGCTGAAAAACACGTTTTGAAAACTGTGTTGTTCCTGCCCTATAACTTACATGGGGGTGACCAAAGTTGCCAAAACGTGTTTATTTCTGCTGAAAAACACGTTTTGACAATTTCTGATCACTGGGGTTAAGGGCTGAGTCAGTGTGCTCTTCTGAGCCAGGCAGTTACACTGCGATTCCAAGGGCTGAGAAAAAGCGTTTATTTCGGGCTGAAAAACACGTGTTGAAAACTGTGCTGTTCCAGCCATATAACTTACATGGGGGAGACCAAAGTTGCCAAAACGTGTTTATTTCTGCTGAAAAACACGTTTTGACAATTTCTGATCACTGGGGTTAAGGGCTGACTCTGTGTGCTCTTCTGAGCCAAGCAGTTACACTGCGATTCTAAGGGCTGAGAAAACGCGTTTATTTCGGGCTGAAAAACACGTTTTGAAAACTGTGCTGTTCCTGCCCTATAACTTACATGGGGGTGACCAAAGTTGCCAAAACGTGTTTATTTCTGCTGAAAAACAAGTTTTGACAATTTCTGATCACTGGGGTTAAGGGCTGAGTCAGTGTGCTCTTCTGAGCCAGGCAGTTACACTGCGATTCCAAGGGCTGAGAAAAAGCGTTTATTTCGGGCTGAAAAACACGTTTTGAAAACTGTGCTGTTCCAGCCATATAACTTACATGGGGGAGACCAAAGTTGCCAAAACGTGTTTATTTCTGCTGAAAAACACGTTTTGACAATTTCTGATCACTGGGGTTAAGGGCTGACTCAGTGTGCTCTTCGGAGCCAGGCAGTTACACTGCGATTCCAAGGGCTGAGAAAAAGCGTTTATTTCGGGCTGAAAAACACGTTTTGAAAACTGTGCTGTTCCTGCCCTATAACTTACATGGGGGTGACCAAAGTTGCCAAAACGTGTTTATTTCTGCTGAAAAACACGTTTTGACAATTTCTGCACACTGGGGTTAAGGGCTGAGTCAGTGTGCTCTTCTGAGCCAGGCAGTTACACTGCGATTCTAAGGGCTGAGAAAACGCGTTTATTTCGGGCTGAAAAACACGTTTTGAAAACTGTGCTGTTCCTGCCCTATAACTTACATGGGGTTGACCAAAGTTGCCAAAACGTGTTTATTTCTGCTGAAAAACACGTTTTGACAATTTCTGATCACTGGGGTTAAGGGCTGAGTCAGTGTGCTCTTCTGAGCCAGGCAGTTACACTGCGATTCCAAGGGCTGAGAAAACGCGTTTATTTCGGGCTGAAAAACACGTTTTGAAAACTTTGTTGTTCCTGCCCTATAACTTACATGGGGGTGACCAAAGTTGCCAAAACGTGTTTATTTCTGCTGAAAAACACGTTTTGACAATTTCTGATCACTGGGGTTAAGGGCTGACTCAGTGTGCTCTTCTGAGCCAAGCAGTTACACTGTGATTCCAAGTGCTGAAAAAAAGCGTTTTTTTCGGGCTGAAAAACACGTTTTGAAAACTGTGCTGTTCCTGCCCTATAACTTACATGGGGGTGACCAAAGTTGCCAAAACGTGTTTATTTCTGCTGAAAAACATGTTTTGACAATTTCTGATCACTGGGGTTAAGGGCTGACTCTGTGTGCTCTTCTGAGCCAAGCAGTTACACTGCGATTCTAAGGGCTGAGAAAACGCGTTTATTTCGGGCTGAAAAACACGTTTTGAAAACTGTGCTGTTCCTGCCCTATAACTTACATGGGGGTGACCAAAGTTGCCAAAACGTGTTTATTTCTGCTGAAAAACAAGTTTTGACAATTTCTGATCACTGGGGTTAAGGGCTGAGTCAGTGTGCTCTTCTGAGCCAGGCAGTTACACTGCGATTCCAAGGGCTGAGAAAAAGCGTTTATTTCGGGCTGAAAAACACGTTTTGAAAACTGTGCTGTTCCAGCCATATAACTTACATGGGGGAGACCAAAGTTGCCAAAACGTGTTTATTTCTGCTGAAAAACACGTTTTGACAATTTCTGATCACTGGGGTTAAGGGCTGACTCAGTGTGCTCTTCGGAGCCAGGCAGTTACACTGCGATTCCAAGGGCTGAGAAAAAGCGTTTATTTCGGGCTGAAAAACTCGTTTTGAAAACTGTGCTGTTCCTGCCCTATAACTTACATGGGGGTGACCAAAGTTGCCAAAACGTGTTTATTTCTGCTGAAAAACACGTTTTGACAATTTCTGCACACTGGGGTTAAGGGCTGAGTCAGTGTGCTCTTCTGAGCCAGGCAGTTACACTACGATTCTAAGGGCTGAGAAAACGCGTTTATTTCGGGCTGAAAAACACGTTTTGAAAACTGTGCTGTTCCTGCCCTATAACTTACATGGGGGTGACCAAAGTTGCCAAAACGTGTTTATTTCTGCTGAAAAACACGTTTTGCCAATTTCTGATCACTGGGGTGTAGGGCTGACTCAGTGTGCTCTTCTGAGCCAAGCAGTTACACTGTGATTCCAAGTGCTGAAAAAAAGCGTTTATTTCGGGCTGAAAAACACGTTTTGAAAACTGTGCTGTTCCTGCCCTATAACTTACATGGGGGTGAACAAAGTTGCCAAAACGTGTTTATTTCTGCTGAAAAACATGTTTTGACAATTTCTGATCACTGGGGTTAAGGGCTGACTCTGTGTGCTCTTCTGAGCCAAGCAGTTACACTGCGATTCTAAGGGCTGAGAAAACGCGTTTATTTCGGGCTGAAAAACACGTTTTGAAAACTGTGCTGTTCCTGCCCTATAACTTACATGGGGGTGACCAAAGTTGCCAAAACGTGTTTATTTCTGCTGAAAAACAAGTTTTGACAATTTCTGATCACTGGGGTTAAGGGCTGAGTCAGTGTGCTCTTCTGAGCCAGGCAGTTACACTGCGATTCCAAGGGCTGAGAAAAAGCGTTTATTTCGGGCTGAAAAACACGTTTTGAAAACTGTGCTGTTCCAGCCATATAACTTACATGGGGGAGACCAAAGTTGCCAAAACGTGTTTATTTCTGCTGAAAAACACGTTTTGACAATTTCTGCACACTGGGGTTAAGGGCTGAGTCAGTGTGCTCTTCTGAGCCAGGCAGTTACACTGCGATTCCAAGGGCTGAGAAAACGCGTTTATTTCGGGCTGAAAAACACGTTTTGAAAACTGTGTTGTTCCTGCCCTATAACTTACATGGGGGTGACCAAAGTTGCCAAAACGTGTTTATTTCTGCTGAAAAACACGTTTTGACAATTTCTGATCACTGGGGTTAAGGGCTGACTCAGTGTGCTCTTCTGAGCCAAGCAGTTACACTGTGATTCCAAGTGCTGAAAAAAAGCGTTTATTTCGGGCTGAAAAACACGTTTTGAAAACTGTGCTGTTCCTGCCCTATAACTTACATGGGGGTGACCAAAGTTGCCAAAACGTGTTTATTTCTGCTGAAAAACATGTTTTGACAATTTCTGATCACTGGGGTTAAGGGCTGACTCTGTGTGCTCTTCTGAGCCAAGCAGTTACACTGCGATTCTAAGGGCTGAGAAAACGCGTTTATTTCGGGCTGAAAAACACGTTTTGAAAACTGTGCTGTTCCTGCCCTATAACTTACATGGGGGTGACCAAAGTTGCCAAAACGTGTTTATTTCTGCTGAAAAACAAGTTTTGACAATTTCTGATCACTGGGGTTAAGGGCTGAGTCAGTGTGCTCTTCTGAGCCAGGCAGTTACACTGCGATTCCAAGGGCTGAGAAAAAGCGTTTATTTCGGGCTGAAAAACACGTTTTGAAAACTGTGCTGTTCCAGCCATATAACTTACATGGGGGAGACCAAAGTTGCCAAAACGTGTTTATTTCTGCTGAAAAACACGTTTTGACAATTTCTGATCACTGGGGTTAAGGGCTGACTCAGTGTGCTCTTCGGAGCCAGGCAGTTACACTGCGATTCCAAGGGCTGAGAAAAAGCGTTTATTTCGGGCTGAAAAACACGTTTTGAAAACTGTGCTGTTCCTGCCCTATAACTTACATGGGGGTGACCAAAGTTGCCAAAACGTGTTTATTTCTGCTGAAAAACACGTTTTGACAATTTCTGCACACTGGGTTTAAGGGCTGAGTCAGTGTGCTCTTCTGAGCCAGGCAGTTACACTGCGATTCTAAGGGCTGAGAAAACGCGTTTATTTCGGGCTGAAAAACACGTTTTGAAAACTGTGCTGTTCCTGCCCTATAACTTACATGGGGGTGACCAAAGTTGCCAAAACGTGTTTATTTCTGCTGAAAAACACGTTTTGACAATTTCTGATCACTGGGGTTAAGGGCTGACTCAGTGTGCTCTTCTGAGCCAAGCAGTTACACTGTGATTCCAAGTGCTGAAAAAAAGCGTTTATTTCGGGCTGAAAAACACGTTTTGAAAACTGTGCTGTTAATGCCCTATAACTTACATGGGGTTGACCAAAGTTGCCAAAACGTGTTTATTTCTGCTGAAAAACACGTTTTGACAATTTCTGCACACTGGGGTTAAGGGCTGAGTCAGTGTGCTCTTCTGAGCCAGGCAGTTACACTGCGATTCCAAGGGCTGAGAAAACGCGTTTATTTCGGGCTGAAAAACACGTTTTGAAAACTGTGTTGTTCCTGCCCTATAACTTACATGGGGGTGACCAAAGTTGCCAAAACGTGTTTATTTCTGCTGAAAAACACGTTTTGACAATTTCTGATCACTGGGGTTAAGGGCTGACTCAGTGTGCTCTTCTGAGCCAAGCAGTTACACTGTGATTCCAAGTGCTGAAAAAAAGCGTTTTTTTCGGGCTGAAAAACACGTTTTGAAAACTGTGCTGTTCCTGCCCTATAACTTACATGGGGGTGACCAAAGTTGCCAAAACGTGTTTATTTCTGCTGAAAAACATGTTTTGACAATTTCTGATCACTGGGGTTAAGGGCTGACTCTGTGTGCTCTTCGGAGCCAGGCAGTTACACTGCGATTCCAAGGGCTGAGAAAAAGCGTTTATTTCGGGCTGAAAAACACGTTTTGAAAACTGTGCTGTTCCTGCCCTATAACTTACATGGGGGTGACCAAAGTTGCCAAAACGTGTTTATTTCTGCTGAAAAACACGTTTTGACAATTTCTGCACACTGGGGTTAAGGGCTGAGTCAGTGTGCTCTTCTGAGCCAGGCAGTTACACTACGATTCTAAGGGCTGAGAAAACGCGTTTATTTCGGGCTGAAAAACACGTTTTGAAAACTGTGCTGTTCCTGCCCTATAACTTACATGGGGGTGACCAAAGTTGCCAAAACGTGTTTATTTCTGCTGAAAAACACGTTTTGCCAATTTCTGATCACTGGGGTGTAGGGCTGACTCAGTGTGCTCTTCTGAGCCAAGCAGTTACACTGTGATTCCAAGTGCTGAAAAAAAGCGTTTATTTCGGGCTGAAAAACACGTTTTGAAAACTGTGCTGTTCCTGCCCTATAACTTACATGGGGGTGACCAAAGTTGCCAAAACGTGTTTATTTCTGCTGAAAAACACGTTTTGACAATTTCTGCACACTGGGGTTAAGGGCTGAGTCAGTGTGCTCTTCTGAGCCAGGCAGTTACACTGCGATTCTAAGGGCTGAGAAAACGCGTTTATTTCGGGCTGAAAAACACGTTTTGAAAACTGTGTTGTTCCTGCCCTATAACTTACATGGGGGTGACCAAAGTTGCCAAAACGTGTTTATTTCTGCTGAAAAACACGTTTTGACAATTTCTGATCACTGGGGTTAAGGGCTGAGTCAGTGTGCTCTTCTGAGCCAGGCAGTTACACTGCGATTCCAAGGGCTGAGAAAAAGCGTTTATTTCGGGCTGAAAAACACGTGTTGAAAACTGTGCTGTTCCAGCCATATAACTTACATGGGGGAGACCAAAGTTGCCAAAACGTGTTTATTTCTGCTGAAAAACACGTTTTGACAATTTCTGATCACTGGGGTTAAGGGCTGACTCAGTGTGCTCTTCGGAGCCAGGCAGTTACACTGCGATTCCAAGGGCTGAGAAAAAGCGTTTATTTCGGGCTGAAAAACACGTTTTGAAAACTGTGCTGTTCCTGCCCTATAACTTACATGGGGGTGACCAAAGTTGCCAAAACGTGTTTATTTCTGCTGAAAAACACGTTTTGACAATTTCTGCACACTGGGGTTAAGGGCTGAGTCAGTGTGCTCTTCTGAGCCAGGCAGTTACACTACGATTCTAAGGGCTGAGAAAACGCGTTTATTTCGGGCTGAAAAACACGTTTTGAAAACTGTGCTGTTCCTGCCCTATAACTTACATGGGGGTGACCAAAGTTGCCAAAACGTGTTTATTTCTGCTGAAAAACACGTTTTGCCAATTTCTGATCACTGGGGTGTAGGGCTGACTCAGTGTGCTCTTCTGAGCCAAGCAGTTACACTGTGATTCCAAGTGCTGAAAAAAAGCGTTTATTTCGGGCTGAAAAACACGTTTTGAAAACTGTGCTGTTCCTGCCCTATAACTTACATGGGGGTGAACAAAGTTGCCAAAACGTGTTTATTTCTGCTGAAAAACATGTTTTGACAATTTCTGATCACTGGGGTTAAGGGCTGACTCTGTGTGCTCTTCTGAGCCAAGCAGTTACACTGCGATTCTAAGGGCTGAGAAAACGCGTTTATTTCGGGCTGAAAAACACGTTTTGAAAACTGTGCTGTTCCTGCCCTATAACTTACATGGGGGTGACCAAAGTTGCCAAAACGTGTTTATTTCTGCTGAAAAACAAGTTTTGACAATTTCTGATCACTGGGGTTAAGGGCTGAGTCAGTGTGCTCTTCTGAGCCAGGCAGTTACACTGCGATTCCAAGGGCTGAGAAAAAGCGTTTATTTCGGGCTGAAAAACACGTTTTGAAAACTGTGCTGTTCCAGCCATATAACTTACATGGGGGAGACCAAAGTTGCCAAAACGTGTTTATTTCTGCTGAAAAACACGTTTTGACAATTTCTGATCACTGGGGTTAAGGGCTGACTCAGTGTGCTCTTCGGAGCCAGGCAGTTACACTGCGATTCCAAGGGCTGAGAAAAAGCGTTTATTTCGGGCTGAAAAACACGTTTTGAAAACTGTGCTGTTCCTGCCCTATAACTTACATGGGGGTGACCAAAGTTGCCAAAACGTGTTTATTTCTGCTGAAAAACACGTTTTGACAATTTCTGCACACTGGGGTTAAGGGCTGAGTCAGTGTGCTCTTCTGAGCCAGGCAGTTACACTGCGATTCTAAGGGCTGAGAAAACGCGTTTATTTCGGGCTGAAAAACACGTTTTGAAAACTGTGCTGTTCCTGCCCTATAACTTACATGGGAGTGACCAAAGTTGCCAAAACGTGTTTATTTCTGCTGAAAAACACGTTTTGACAATTTCTGATCACTGGGGTTAAGGGCTGACTCAGTGTGCTCTTCTGAGCCAAGCAGTTACACTGTGATTCCAAGTGCTGAAAAAAAGCGTTTATTTCGGGCTGAAAAACACGTTTTGAAAACTGTGCTGTTCCTGCCCTATAACTTACATGGGGTTGACCAAAGTTGCCAAAACGTGTTTATTTCTGCTGAAAAACACGTTTTGACAATTTCTGCACACTGGGGTTAAGGGCTGAGTCAGTGTGCTCTTCTGAGCCAGGCAGTTACACTGCGATTCCAAGGGCTGAGAAAACGCGTTTATTTCGGGCTGAAAAACACGTTTTGAAAACTGTGCTGTTCCTGCCCTATAACTTACATGGGGGTGACCAAAGTTGCCAAAACGTGTTTATTTCTGCTGAAAAACACGTTTTGACAATTTCTGATCACTGGGGTTAAGGGCTGACTCAGTGTGCTCTTCTGAGCCAAGCAGTTACACTGTGATTCCAAGTGCTGAAAAAAAGCGTTTATTTCGGGCTGAAAAACACGTTTTGAAAACTGTGCTGTTCCTGCCCTATAACTTACATGGGGTTGACCAAAGTTGCCAAAACGTGTTTATTTCTGCTGAAAAACAAGTTTTGACAATTTCTGATCACTGGGGTTAAGGGCTGAGTCAGTGTGCTCTTCTGAGCCAGGCAGTTACACTGCGATTCCAAGGGCTGAGAAAAAGCGTTTATTTCGGGCTGAAAAACACGTTTTGAAAACTGTGCTGTTCCAGCCATATAACTTACATGGGGGAGACCAAAGTTGCCAAAACGTGTTTATTTCTGCTGAAAAACACGTTTTGACAATTTCTGATCACTGGGGTTAAGGGCTGACTCAGTGTGCTCTTCGGAGCCAGGCAGTTACACTGCGATTCCAAGGGCTGAGAAAAAGCGTTTATTTCGGGCTGAAAAACACGTTTTGAAAACTGTGCTGTTCCTGCCCTATAACTTACATGGGGGTGACCAAAGTTGCCAAAACGTGTTTATTTCTGCTGAAAAACACGTTTTGACAATTTCTGATCACTGGGGTTAAGGGCTGACTCAGTGTGCTCTTCGGAGCCAGGCAGTTACACTGCGATTCCAAGGGCTGAGAAAAAGCGTTTATTTCGGGCTGAAAAACACGTTTTGAAAACTGTGCTGTTCCTGCCCTATAACTTACATGGGGGTGACCAAAGTTGCCAAAACGTGTTTATTTCTGCTGAAAAACACGTTTTGACAATTTCTGCACACTGGGGTTAAGGGCTGAGTCAGTGTGCTCTTCTGAGCCAGGCAGTTACACTACGATTCTAAGGGCTGAGAAAACGCGTTTATTTCGGGCTGAAAAACACGTTTTGAAAACTGTGCTGTTCCTGCCCTATAACTTACATGGGGGTGACCAAAGTTGCCAAAACGTGTTTATTTCTGCTGAAAAACACGTTTTGACAATTTCTGATCACTGGGGTGTAGGGCTGACTCAGTGTGCTCTTCTGAGCCAAGCAGTTACACTGTGATTCCAAGTGCTGAAAAAAAGCGTTTATTTCGGGCTGAAAAACACGTTTTGAAAACTGTGCTGTTCCTGCCCTATAACTTACATGGGGGTGACCAAAGTTGCCAAAACGTGTTTATTTCTGCTGAAAAACACGTTTTGACAATTTCTGCACACTGGGGTTAAGGGCTGATTCAGTGTGCTCTTCTGAGCCAGGCAGTTACACTGCGATTCTAAGGGCTGAGAAAACGCGTTTATTTCGGGCTGAAAAACACGTTTTGAAAACTGTGCTGTTCCTGCCCTATAACTTACATGGGGGTGACCAAAGTTGCCAAAACGTGTTTATTTCTGCTGAAAAACACGTTTTGACAATTTCTGATCACTGGGGTTAAGGGCTGACTCAGTGTGCTCTTCTGAGCGAAGCAGTTACACTGTGATTCCAAGTGCTGAAAAAAAGCGTTTATTTCGGGCTGAAAAACACGTTTTGAAAACTGTGCTGTTCCTGCCCTATAACTTACATGGGGGTGACCAAAGTTGCCAAAACGTGTTTATTTCTGCTGAAAAACATGTTTTGACAATTTCTGATCACTGGGGTTAAGGGCTGACTCTGTGTGCTCTTCTGAGCCAAGCAGTTACACTGCGATTCTAAGGGCTGAGAAAACGCGTTTATTTCGGGCTGAAAAACACGTTTTGAAAACTGTGCTGTTCCTGCCCTATAACTTACATGGGGGTGACCAAAGTTGCCAAAACGTGTTTATTTCTGCTGAAAAACAAGTTTTGACAATTTCTGATCACTGGGGTTAAGGGCTGAGTCAGTGTGCTCTTCTGAGCCAGGCAGTTACACTGCGATTCCAAGGGCTGAGAAAAAGCGTTTATTTCGGGCTGAAAAACACGTTTTGAAAACTGTGCTGTTCCTGCCCTATAACTTACATGGGGGTGACCAAAGTTGCCAAAACGTGTTTATTTCTGCTGAAAAACACGTTTTGACAATTTCTGCACACTGGGGTTAAGGGCTGAGTCAGTGTGCTCTTCTGAGCCAGGCAGTTACACTGCGATTCTAAGGGCTGAGAAAACGCGTTTATTTCGGGCTGAAAAACACGTTTTGAAAACTGTGCTGTTCCTGCCCTATAACTTACATGGGGGTGACCAAAGTTGCCAAAACGTGTTTATTTCTGCTGAAAAACACGTTTTGACAATTTCTGATCACTGGGGTTAAGGGCTGACTCAGTGTGCTCTTCTGAGCCAAGCAGTTACACTGTGATTCCAAGTGCTGAAAAAAAGCGTTTATTTCGGGCTGAAAAACACGTTTTGAAAACTGTGCTGTTCCTGCCCTATAACTTACATGGGGGTGACCAAAGTTGCCAAAACGTGTTTATTTCTGTTGAAAAACACGTTTTGACAATTTCTGCACACTGGGGTTAAAGGCTGAGTCAGTGTGCTCTTCTGAGCCAGGCAGTTACACTGCGATTCTAAGGGCTGAGAAAACGCGTTTATTTCGGGCTGAAAAACACGTTTTGAAAACTGTGCTGTTCCTGCCCTATAACTTACATGGGGGTGACCAAAGTTGCCAAAACGTGTTTATTTCTGCTGAAAAACACGTTTTGACAATTTCTGATCACTGGGGTGTAGGGCTGACTCAGTGTGCTCTTCTGAGCCAAGCAGTTACACTGTGATTCCAAGTGCTGAAAAAAAGCGTTTATTTCGGGCTGAAAAACACGTTTTGAAAACTGTGCTGTTCCTGCCCTATAACTTACATGGGGTTGACCAAAGTTGCCAAAACGTGTTTATTTCTGCTGAAAAACACGTTTTGACAATTTCTGCACACTGGGGTTAAGGGCTGAGTCAGTGTGCTCTTCTGAGCCAGGCAGTTACACTGCGATTCCAAGGGCTGAGAAAACGCGTTTATTTTGGGCTGAAAAACACGTTTTGAAAACTTTGTTGTTCCTGCCCTATAACTTACATGGGGGTGACCAAAGTTGCCAAAACGTGTTTATTTCTGCTGAAAAACACGTTTTGACAATTTCTGATCACTGGGGTTAAGGGCTGACTCAGTGTGCTCTTCTGAGCCAAGCAGTTACACTGTGATTCCAAGTGCTGAAAAAAAGCGTTTTTTTCGGGCTGAAAAACACGTTTTGAAAACTGTGCTGTTCCTGCCCTATAACTTACATGGGGGTGACCAAAGTTGCCAAAACGTGTTTATTTCTGCTGAAAAACATGTTTTGACAATTTCTGATCACTGGGGTTAAGGGCTGACTCTGTGTGCTCTTCTGAGCCAGGCAGTTACACTGCGATTCCAAGGGCTGAGAAAAAGCGTTTATTTCGGGCTGAAAAACACGTTTTGAAAACTGTGCTGTTCCTGCCCTATAACTTACATGGGGGTGACCAAAGTTGCCAAAACGTGTTTATTTCTGCTGAAAAACACGTTTTGACAATTTCTGCACACTGGGGTTAAGGGCTGAGTCAGTGTGCTCTTCTGAGCCAGGCAGTTACACTACGATTCTAAGGGCTGAGAAAACGCGTTTATTTCGGGCTGAAAAACACGTTTTGAAAACTGTGCTGTTCCTGCCCTATAACTTACATGGGGGTGACCAAAGTTGCCAAAACGTGTTTATTTCTGCTGAAAAACACGTTTTGCCAATTTCTGATCACTGGGGTGTAGGGCTGACTCAGTGTGCTCTTCTGAGCCAAGCAGTTACACTGTGATTCCAAGTGCTGAAAAAAAGCGTTTATTTCGGGCTGAAAAACACGTTTTGAAAACTGTGCTGTTCCTGCCCTATAACTTACATGGGGGTGACCAAAGTTGCCAAAACGTGTTTATTTCTGCTGAAAAACACGTTTTGACAATTTCTGCACACTGGGGTTAAGGGCTGAGTCAGTGTGCTCTTCTGAGCCAGGCAGTTACACTGCGATTCTAAGGGCTGAGAAAACGCGTTTATTTCGGGCTGAAAAACACGTTTTGAAAACTGTGTTGTTCCTGCCCTATAACTTACATGGGGGTGACCAAAGTTGCCAAAACGTGTTTATTTCTGCTGAAAAACACGTTTTGACAATTTCTGATCACTGGGGTTAAGGGCTGACTCAGTGTGCTCTTCTGAGCCAAGCAGTTACACTGTGATTCCAAGTGCTGAAAAAAAGCGTTTATTTCGGGCTGAAAAACACGTTTTGAAAACTGTGCTGTTCCTGCCCTATAACTTACATGGGGGTGAACAAAGTTGCCAAAACGTGTTTATTTCTGCTGAAAAACATGTTTTGACAATTTCTGATCACTGGGGTTAAGGGCTGACTCTGTGTGCTCTTCTGAGCCAAGCAGTTACACTGCGATTCTAAGGGCTGAGAAAACGCGTTTATTTCGGGCTGAAAAACACGTTTTGAAAACTGTGCTGTTCCTGCCCTATAACTTACATGGGGGTGACCAAAGTTGCCAAAACGTGTTTATTTCTGCTGAAAAACAAGTTTTGACAATTTCTGATCACTGGGGTTAAGGGCTGAGTCAGTGTGCTCTTCTGAGCCAGGCAGTTACACTGCGATTCCAAGGGCTGAGAAAAAGCGTTTATTTCGGGCTGAAAAACACGTTTTGAAAACTGTGCTGTTCCAGCCATATAACTTACATGGGGGAGACCAAAGTTGCCAAAACGTGTTTATTTCTGCTGAAAAACACGTTTTGACAATTTCTGATCACTGGGGTTAAGGGCTGACTCAGTGTGCTCTTCGGAGCCAGGCAGTTACACTGCGATTCCAACGGCTGAGAAAAAGCGTTTATTTCGGGCTGAAAAACACGTTTTGAAAACTGTGCTGTTCCTGCCCTATAACTTACATGGGGGTGACCAAAGTTGCCAAAACGTGTTTATTTCTGCTGAAAAACACGTTTTGACAATTTCTGATCACTGGGGTTAAGGGCTGACTCAGTGTACTCTTCTGAGCCAAGCAGTTACACTGTGATTCCAAGTGCTGAAAAAAAGCGTTTATTTCGGGCTGAAAAACACGTTTTGAAAACTGTGCTGTTCCTGCCCTATAACTTACATGGGGGTGACCAAAGTTGCCAAAACGTGTTTATTTCTGCTGAAAAACATGTTTTGACAATTTCTGATCACTGGGGTTAAGGGCTGACTCTGTGTGCTCTTCTGAGCCAAGCAGTTACACTGCGATTCTAAGGGCTGAGAAAACGCGTTTATTTCGGGCTGAAAAACACGTTTTGAAAACTGTGCTGTTCCTGCCCTATAACTTACATGGGGGTGACCAAAGTTGCCAAAACGTGTTTATTTCTGCTGAAAAACAAGTTTTGACAATTTCTGATCACTGGGGTTAAGGGCTGAGTCAGTGTGCTCTTCTGAGCCAGGCAGTTACACTGCGATTCCAAGGGCTGAGAAAAAGCGTTTATTTCGGGCTGAAAAACACGTTTTGAAAACTGTGCTGTTCCAGCCATATAACTTACATGGGGGAGACCAAAGTTGCCAAAACGTGTTTATTTCTGCTGAAAAACACGTTTTGACAATTTCTGATCACTGGGGTTAAGGGCTGACTCAGTGTGCTCTTCGGAGCCAGGCAGTTACACTGCGATTCCAAGGGCTGAGAAAAAGCGTTTATTTCGGGCTGAAAAACACGTTTTGAAAACTGTGCTGTTCCTGCCCTATAACTTACATGGGGGTGACCAAAGTTTCCAAAACGTGTTTATTTCTGCTGAAAAACACGTTTTGACAATTTCTGCACACTGGGGTTAAGGGCTGAGTCAGTGTGCTCTTCTGAGCCAGGCAGTTACACTGCGATTCTAAGGGCTGAGAAAACGCGTTTATTTCGGTCTGAAAAACACGTTTTGAAAACTGTGCTGTTCCTGCCCTATAACTTACATGGGGGTGACCAAAGTTGCCAAAACGTGTTTATTTCTGCTGAAAAACACGTTTTGACAATTTCTGATCACTGGGGTGTAGGGCTGACTCAGTGTGCTCTTCTGAGCCAAGCAGTTACACTGTGATTCCAAGTGCTGAAAAAAAGCGTTTATTTCGGGCTGAAAAACACGTTTTGAAAACTGTGCTGTTCCTGCCCTATAACTTACATGGGGGTGACCAAAGTTGCCAAAACGTGTTTATTTCTGCTGAAAAACACGTTTTGACAATTTCTGATCACTGGGGTGTAGGGCTGACTCAGTGTGCTCTTCTGAGCCAAGCAGTTACACTGTGATTCCAAGTGCTGAAAAAAAGCGTTTATTTCGGGCTGAAAAACACGTTTTGAAAACTGTGCTGTTCCTGCCCTATAACTTACATGGGGGTGACCAAAGTTGCCAAAACGTGTTTATTTCTGCTGAAAAACACGTTTTGACAATTTCTGCACACTGGGGTTAAGGGCTGAGTCAGTGTGCTCTTCTGAGCCAGGCAGTTACACTGCGATTCTAAGGGCTGAGAAAACGCGTTTATTTCGGGCTGAAAAACACGTTTTGAAAACTGTGCTGTTCCTGCCCTAAAACTTACATGGGGGTGACCAAAGTTGCCAAAACGTGTTTATTTCTGCTGAAAAACACGTTTTGACAATTTCTGATCACTGGGGTTAAGGGCTGACTCAGTGTGCTCTTCTGAGCCAAGCAGTTACACTATGATTCCAAGTGCTGAAAAAAAGCGTTTATTTCGGGCTGGAAAACACGTTTTGAAAACTGTGCTGTTCCTGCCCTATAACTTACATGGGGGTGACCAAAGTTGCCAAAACGTGTTTATTTCTGCTGAAAAACATGTTTTGACAATTTCTGATCACTGGGGTTAAGGGCTGACTCTGTGTGCTCTTCTGAGCCAAGCAGTTACACTGCGATTCTAAGGGCTGAGAAAACGCGTTTATTTCGGGCTGAAAAACACGTTTTGAAAACTGTGCTGTTCCTGCCCTATAACTTACATGGGGGTGACCAAAGTTGCCAAAACGTGTTTATTTCTGCTGAAAAACAAGTTTTGACAATTTCTTATCACTGGGGTTAAGGGCTGAGTCAGTGTGCTCTTCTGAGCCAGGCAGTTACACTGCGATTCCAAGGGCTGAGAAAACGCGTTTATTTCGGGCTGAAAAACACGTTTTGAAAACTGTGTTGTTCCTGCCCTATAACTTACATGGGGGTGACCAAAGTTGCCAAAACGTGTTTATTTCTGCTGAAAAACACGTTTTGACAATTTCTGATCACTGGGGTTAAGGGCTGACTCAGTGTGCTCTTCTGAGCCAAGCAGTTACACTGTGATTCCAAGTGCTGAAAAAAAGCGTTTATTTAGGGCTGAAAAACACGTTTTGAAAACTGTGCTGTTCCTGCCCTATAACTTACATGGGGTTGACCAAAGTTGCCAAAACGTGTTTATTTCTGCTGAAAAACACGTTTTGACAATTTCTGCACACTGGGGTTAAGGGCTGAGTCAGTGTGCTCTTCTGAGCCAGGCAGTTACACTGCGATTCCAAGGGCTGAGAAAACGCGTTTATTTCGGGCTGAAAAACACGTTTTGAAAACTGTGTTGTTCCTGCCCTATAACTTACATGGGGGTGACCAAAGTTGCCAAAACGTGTTTATTTCTGCTGAAAAACACGTTTTGACAATTTCTGATCACTGGGGTTAAGGGCTGACTCAGTGTGCTCTTCTGAGCCAAGCAGTTACACTGTGATTCCAAGTGCTGAAAAAAAGCGTTTATTTCGGGCTGAAAAACACGTTTTGAAAACTGTGCTGTTCCTGCCCTATAACTTACATGGGGGTGACCAAAGTTGCCAAAACGTGTTTATTTCTGCTGAAAAACACGTTTTGACAATTTCTGATCACTGGGGTTAAGGGCTGACTCTGTGTGCTCTTCTGAGCCAAGCAGTTACACTGCGATTCTAAGGGCTGAGAAAACGCGTTTATTTCGGGCTGAAAAACACGTTTTGAAAACTGTGCTGTTCCTGCCCTATAACTTACATGGGGGTGACCAAAGTTGCCAAAACGTGTTTATTTCTGCTGAAAAACAAGTTTTGACAATTTCTGATCACTGGGGTTAAGGGCTGAGTCAGTGTGCTCTTCTGAGCCAGGCAGTTACACTGCGATTCCAAGGGCTGAGAAAAAGCGTTTATTTCGGGCTGAAAAACACGTTTTGAAAACTGTGCTGTTCCAGCCATATAACTTACATGGGGGAGACCAAAGTTGCCAAAACGTGTTTATTTCTGCTGAAAAACACGTTTTGACAATTTCTGATCACTGGGGTTAAGGGCTGACTCAGTGTGCTCTTCGGAGCCAGGCAGTTACACTGCGATTCCAAGGGCTGAGAAAAAGCGTTTATTTCGGGCTGAAAAACACGTTTTGAAAACTGTGCTGTTCCTGCCCTATAACTTACATGGGGGTGACCAAAGTTGCCAAAACGTGTTTATTTCTGCTGAAAAACACGTTTTGACAATTTCTGCACACTGGGGTTAAGGGCTGAGTCAGTGTGCTCTTCTGAGCCAGGCAGTTACACTACGATTCTAAGGGCTGAGAAAACGCGTTTATTTCGGGCTGAAAAACACGTTTTGAAAACTGTGCTGTTCCTGCCCTATAACTTACATGGGGGTGACCAAAGTTGCCAAAACGTGTTTATTTCTGCTGAAAAACACGTTTTGACAATTTCTGATCACTGGGGTGTAGGGCTGACTCAGTGTGCTCTTCTGAGCCAAGCAGTTACACTGTGATTCCAAGTGCTGAAAAAAAGCGTTTATTTCGGGCTGAAAAACACGTTTTGAAAACTGTGCTGTTCCTGCCCTATAACTTACATGGGGGTGACCAAAGTTGCCAAAACGTGTTTATTTCTGCTGAAAAACACGTTTTGACAATTTCTGCACACTGGGGTTAAGGGCTGAGTCAGTGTGCTCTTCTGAGCCAGGCAGTTACACTGCGATTCTAAGGGCTGAGAAAACGCGTTTATTTCGGGGTGAAAAACACGTTTTGAAAACTGTGTTGTTCCTGCCCTATAACTTACATGGGGGTGACCAAAGTTGCCAAAACGTGTTTATTTCTGCTGAAAAACACGTTTTGACAATTTCTGCACACTGGGGTTAAGGGCTGAGTCAGTGTGCTCTTCTGAGCCAGGCAGTTACACTACGATTCTAAGGGCTGAGAAAACGCGTTTATTTCGGGCTGAAAAACACGTTTTGAAAACTGTGCTGTTCCTGCCCTATAACTTACATGGGGGTGACCAAAGTTGCCAAAACGTGTTTATTTCTGCTGAAAAACACGTTTTGACAATTTCTGATCACTGGGGTTAAGGGCTGAGTCAGTGTGCTCTTCTGAGCCAGGCAGTTACACTGCGATTCCAAGGGCTGAGAAAAAGCGTTTATTTCGGGCTGAAAAACACGTTTTGAAAACTGTGCTGTTCCAGCCATATAACTTACATGGGGGAGACCAAAGTTGCCAAAACGTGTTTATTTCTGCTGAAAAACACGTTTTGACAATTTCTGATCACTGGGGTTTAAGGGCTGACTCAGTGTGCTCTTCGGAGCCAGGCAGTTACACTGCGATTCCAAGGGCTGAGAAAAAGCGTTTATTTCGGGCTGAAAAACACGTTTTGAAAACTGTGCTGTTCCTGCCCTATAACTTACATGGGGGTGACCAAAGTTGCCAAAACGTGTTTATTTCTGCTGAAAAACACGTTTTGACAATTTCTGCACACTGGGGTTAAGGGTTGAGTCAGTGTGCTCTTCTGAGCCAGGCAGTTACACTGCGATTCCAAGGGCTGAGAAAACGCGTTTATTTCGGGCTGAAAAACACGTTTTGAAAACTGTGCTGTTCCTGCCCTATAACTTACATGGGGGTGACCAAAGTTGCCAAAACGTGTTTATTTCTGCTGAAAAACACGTTTTGACAATTTCTGATCACTGGGGTGTAGGGCTGACTCAGTGTGCTCTTCTGAGCCAAGCAGTTACACTGTGATTCCAAGTGCTGAAAAAAAGCGTTTATTTCGGGCTGAAAAACACGTTTTGAAAACTGTGCTGTTCCTGCCCTATAACTTACATGGGGGTGACCAAAGTTGCCAAAACGTGTTTATTTCTGCTGAAAAACACGTTTTGACAATTTCTGCACACTGGGGTTAAGGGCTGAGTCAGTGTGCTCTTCTGAGCCAGGCAGTTACACTGTGATTCTAAGGGCTGAGAAAACGCGTTTATTTCGGGCTGAAAAACACGTTTTGAAAACTGTGTTGTTCCTGCCCTATAACTTACATGGGGGTGACCAAAGTTGCCAAAACGTGTTTATTTCTGCTGAAAAACACGTTTTGACAATTTCTGCACACTGGGGTTAAGGGCTGAGTCAGTGTGCTCTTCTGAGCCAGGCAGTTACACTACGATTCTAAGGGCTGAGAAAACGCGTTTATTTCGGGCTGAAAAACACGTTTTGAAAACTGTGCTGTTCCTGCCCTAAAACTTACATGGGGGTGACCAAAGTTGCCAAAACGTGTTTATTTCTGCTGAAAAACACGTTTTGACAATTTCTGATCACTGGGGTTAAGGGCTGAGTCAGTGTGCTCTTCTGAGCCAGGCAGTTACACTACGATTCTAAGGGCTGAGAAAACGCGTTTATTTCGGGCTGAAAAACACGTTTTGAAAACTGTGCTGTTCCTGCCCTATAACTTACATGGGGGTGACCAAAGTTGCCAAAACGTGTTTATTTCTGCTGAAAAACAAGTTTTGACAATTTCTGATCACTGGGGTTAAGGGCTGAGTCAGTGTGCTCTTCTGAGCCAGGCAGTTACACTGCGATTCCAAGGGCTGAGAAAAAGCGTTTATTTCGGGCTGAAAAACACGTTTTGAAAACTGTGCTGTTTCAGCCATATAACTTACATGGGGGAGACCAAAGTTGCCAAAACGTGTTTATTTCTGCTGAAAAACACGTTTTGACAATTTCTGATCACTGGGGTTAAGGGCTGACTCAGTGTGCTCTTCGGAGCCAGGCAGTTACACTGCGATTCCAAGGGCTGAGAAAAAGCGTTTATTTCGGGCTGAAAAACACGTTTTGAAAACTGTGCTGTTCCTGCCCTATAACTTACATGGGGGTGACCAAAGTTGCCAAAACGTGTTTATTTCTGCTGAAAAACACGTTTTGACAATTTCTGCACACTGGGGTTAAGGGCTGAGTCAGTGTGCTCTTCTGAGCCAGGCAGTTACACTGCGATTCTAAGGGCTGAGAAAACGCGTTTATTTCGGGCTGAAAAACACGTTTTGAAAACTGTGCTGTTCCTGCCCTATAACTTACATGGGGGTGACCAAAGTTTCCAAAACGTGTTTATTTCTGCTGAAAAACACGTTTTGACAATTTCTGATCACTGGGGTTAAGGGCTGACTCAGTGTGCTCTTCTGAGCCAAGCAGTTACACTGTGATTCCAAGTGCTGAAAAAAAGCGTTTATTTCGGGCTGAAAAACACGTTTTGAAAACTGTGCTGTTCCTGCCCTATAACTTACATGGCGTTGACCAAAGTTGCCAAAACGTGTTTATTTCTGCTGAAAAACACGTTTTGACAATTTCTGCACACTGGGGTTAAGGGCTGAGTCAGTGTGCTCTTCTGAGCCAGGCAGTTACACTGCGATTCCAAGGGCTGAGAAAACGCGTTTATTTCGGGCTGAAAAACACGTTTTGAAAACTGTGCTGTTCCTGCCCTATAACTTACATGGGGGTGACCAAAGTTGCCAAAACGTGTTTATTTCTGCTGAAAAACACGTTTTGACAATTTCTGATCACTGGGGTTAAGGGCTGACTCAGTGTGCTCTTCTGAGCCAAGCAGTTACACTGTGATTCCAAGTGCTGAAAAAAAGCGTTTATTTCGGGCTGAAAAACACGTTTTGAAAACTGTGCTGTTCCTGCCCTATAACTTACATGGGGTTGACCAAAGTTGCCAAAACGTGTTTATTTCTGCTGAAAAACAAGTTTTGACAATTTCTGATCACTGGGGTTAAGGGCTGAGTCAGTGTGCTCTTCTGAGCCAGGCAGTTACACTGCGATTCCAAGGGCTGAGAGAAAGCGTTTATTTCGGGCTGAAAAACACGTTTTGAAAACTGTGCTGTTCCAGCCATATAACTTACATGGGGGAGACCAAAGTTGCCAAAACGTGTTTATTTCTGCTGAAAAACACGTTTTGACAATTTCTGATCACTGGGGTTAAGGGCTGACTCAGTGTGCTCGTCGGAGCCAGGCAGTTACACTGCGATTCCAAGGGCTGAGAAAAAGCGTTTATTTCGGGCTGAAAAACACGTTTTGAAAACTGTGCTGTTCCTGCCCTATAACTTACATGGGGGTGACCAAAGTTGCCAAAACGTGTTTATTTCTGCTGAAAAACACGTTTTGACAATTTCTGATCACTGGGGTGTAGGGCTGACTCAGTGTGCTCTTCTGAGCCAAGCAGTTACACTGTGATTCCAAGTGCTGAAAAAAAGCGATTATTTCGGGCTGAAAAACACGTTTTGAAAACTGTGCTGTTCCTGCCCTATAACTTACATGGGGGTGACCAAAGTTGCCAAAACGTGTTTATTTCTGCTGAAAAACACGTTTTGACAATTTCTGCACACTGGGGTTAAGGGCTGAGTCAGTGTGCTCTTCTGAGCCAGGCAGTTACACTGCGATTCTAAGGGCTGAGAAAACGCGTTTATTTCGGGCTGAAAAACACGTTTTGAAAACTGTGTTGTTCCTGCCCTATAACTTACATGGGGGTGACCAAAGTTGCCAAAACGTGTTTATTTCTGCTGAAAAACACGTTTTGACAATTTCTGCACACTGGGGTTAAGGGCTGAGTCAGTGTGCTCTTCTGAGCCAGGCAGTTACACTACGATTCTAAGGGCTGAGAAAACGCGTTTATTTCGGGCTGAAAAACACGTTTTGAAAACTGTGCTGTTCCTGCCCTATAACTTACATGGGGGTGACCAAAGTTGCCAAAACGTGTTTATTTCTGCTGAAAAACAAGTTTTGACAATTTCTGATCACTGGGGTTAAGGGCTGAGTCAGTGTGCTCTTCTGAGCCAGGCAGTTACACTGCGATTCCAAGGGCTGAGAAAAAGCGTTTATTTCGGGCTGAAAAACACGTTTTGAAAACTGTGCTGTTCCAGCCATATAACTTACATGGGGGAGACCAAAGTTGCCAAAACGTGTTTATTTCTGCTGAAAAACACGTTTTGACAATTTCTGATCACTGGGGTTAAGGGCTGACTCAGTGTGCTCTTCGGAGCCAGGCAGTTACACTGCGATTCCAAGGGCTGAGAAAAAGCGTTTATTTCGGGCTGAAAAACACGTTTTGAAAACTGTGCTGTTCCTGCCCTATAACTTACATGGGGGTGACCAAAGTTGCCAAAACGTGTTTATTTCTGCTGAAAAACACGTTTTGACAATTTCTGCACACTGGGGTTAAGGGCTGAGTCAGTGTGCTCTTCTGAGCCAGGCAGTTACACTGCGATTCTAAGGGCTGAGAAAACGCGTTTATTTCGGGCTGAAAAACACGTTTTGAAAACTGTGCTGTTCCTGCCCTATAACTTACATGGGGGTGACCAAAGTTGCCAAAACGTGTTTATTTCTGCTGAAAAACACGTTTTGACAATTTCTGATCACTGGGGTTAAGGGCTGACTCAGTGTGCTCTTCTGAGCCAAGCAGTTACACTGTGATTCCAAGTGCTGAAAAAAAGCGTTTATTTCGGGATGAAAAACACGTTTTGAAAACTGTGCTGTTCCTGCCCTATAACTTACATGGGGTTGACCAAAGTTGCCAAAACGTGTTTATTTCTGCTGAAAAACACGTTTTGACAATTTCTGCACACTGGGGTTAAGGGCTGAGTCAGTGTGCTCTTCTGAGCCAGGCAGTTACACTGCGATTCCAAGGGCTGAGAAAACGCGTTTAATTCGGGCTGAAAAACACGTTTTGAAAACTGTGTTGTTCCTGCCCTATAACTTACATGGGGGTGACCAAAGTTGCCAAAACGTGTTTATTTCTGCTGAAAAACACGTTTTGACAATTTCTGATCACTGGGGTTAAGGGCTGACTCAGTGTGCTCTTCTGAGCCAAGCAGTTACACTGTGATTCCAAGTGCTGAAAAAAAGCGATTATTTCGGGCTGAAAAACACGTTTTGAAAACTGTGCTGTTCCTGCCCTATAACTTACATGGGGGTGACCAAAGTTGCCAAAACGTGTTTATTTCTGCTGAAAAACATGTTTTGACAATTTCTGATCACTGGGGTTAAGGGCTGACTCTGTGTGCTCTTCTGAGCCAAGCAGTTACACTGCGATTCTAAGGGCTGAGAAAAAGCGTTTATTTCGGGCTGAAAAACACGTTTTGAAAACTGTGCTGTTCCTGCCCTATAACTTACATGGGGGTGACCAAAGTTGCCAAAACGTGTTTATTTCTGCTGAAAAACAAGTTTTGACAATTTCTGATCACTGGGGTTAAGGGCTGAGTCAGTGTGCTCTTCTGAGCCAGGCAGTTACACTGCGATTCCAAGGGCTGAGAAAAAGCGTTTATTTCGGGCTGAAAAACACGTTTTGAAAACTGTGCTGTTCCAGCCATATAACTTACATGGGGGAGACCAAAGTTGCCAAAACGTGTTTATTTCTGCTGAAAAACACGTTTTGACAATTTCTGATCACTGGGGTTAAGGGCTGACTCAGTGTGCTCTTCGGAGCCAGGCAGTTACACTGCGATTCCAAGGGCTGAGAAAAAGCGTTTATTTCGGGCTGAAAAACACGTTTTGAAAACTGTGCTGTTCCTGCCCTATAACTTACATGGGGGTGACCAAAGTTGCCAAAACGTGTTTATTTCTGCTGAAAAACACGTTTTGACAATTTCTGATCACTGGGGTTAAGGGCTGACTCAGTGTGCTCTTCTGAGCCAAGAAGTTACACTGTGATTCCAAGTGCTTAAAAAAAGCGTTTATTTCGGGCTGAAAAACACGTTTTGAAAACTGTGCTGTTCCTGCCCTATAACTTACATGGGGGTGACCAAAGTTGCCAAAACGTGTTTATTTCTGCTGAAAAACATGTTTTGACAATTTCTGATCACTGGGGTTAAGGGCTGACTCTGTGTGCTCTTCTGAGCCAAGCAGTTACACTGCGATTCTAAGGGCTGAGAAAACGCGTTTATTTCGGGCTGAAAAACACGTTTTGAAAACTGTGCTGTTCCTGCCCTATAACTTACATGGGGGTGACCAAAGTTGCCAAAACGTGTTTATTTCTGCTGAAAAACACGTTTTGACAATTTCTGATCACTGGGGTTAAGGGCTGAGTCAGTGTGCTCTTCTGAGCCAGGCAGTTACACTGCGATTCCAAGGGCTGAGAAAAAGCGTTTATTTCGGGCTGAAAAACACGTTTTGAAAACTGTGCTGTTCCAGCCATATAACTTACATGGGGGAGACCAAAGTTGCCAAAACGTGTTTATTTCTGCTGAAAAACACGTTTTGACAATTTCTGATCACTGGGGTTAAGGGCTGACTCAGTGTGCTCTTCGGAGCCAGGCAGTTACACTGCGATTCCAAGGGCTGAGAAAAAGCGTTTATTTCGGGCTGAAAAACACGTTTTGAAAACTGTGCTGTTCCTGCCCTATAACTTACATGGGGGTGACCAAAGTTGCCAAAACGTGTTTATTTCTGCTGAAAAACACGTTTTGACAATTTCTGCACACTGGGGTTAAGGGCTGAGTCAGTGTGCTCTTCTGAGCCAGGCAGTTACACTGCGATTCTAAGGGCTGAGAAAACGCGTTTATTTCGGTCTGAAAAACACGTTTTGAAAACTGTGCTGTTCCTGCCCTATAACTTACATGGGGGTGACCAAAGTTGCCAAAACGTGTTTATTTCTGCTGAAAAACACGTTTTGACAATTTCTGATCACTGGGGTGTAGGGCTGACTCAGTGTGCTCTTCTGAGCCAAGCAGTTACACTGTGATTCCAAGTGCTGAAAAAAAGCGTTTATTTCGGGCTGAAAAACACGTTTTGAAAACTGTGCTGTTCCTGCCCTATAACTTACATGGGGGTGACCAAAGTTGCCAAAACGTGTTTATTTCTGCTGAAAAACACGTTTTGACAATTTCTGATCACTGGGGTTAAGGGCTGACTCAGTGTGCTCTTCTGAGCCAAGCAGTTACACTGTGATTCCAAGTGCTGAAAAAAAGCGTTTATTTCGGGCTGAAAAACACGTTTTGAAAACTGTGCTGTTCCTGCCCTATAACTTACATGGGGGTGACCAAAGTTGCCAAAACGTGTTTATTTCTGCTGAAAAACACGTTTTGACAATTTCTGCACACTGGGGTTAAGGGCTGAGTCAGTGTGCTCTTCTGAGCCAGGCAGTTACACTGCGATTCTAAGGGCTGAGAAAACGCGTTTATTTCGGGCTGAAAAACACGTTTTGAAAACTGTGCTGTTCCTGCCCTATAACTTACATGGGGGTGACCAAAGTTGCCAAAACGTGTTTATTTCTGCTGAAAAACACGTTTTGACAATTTCTGATCACTGGGGTTAAGGGCTGACTCAGTGTGCTCTTCTGAGCCAAGCAGTTACACTGTGATTCCAAGTGCTGAAAAAAAGCGTTTATTTCGGGCTGAAAAACACGTTTTGAAAACTGTGCTGTTCCTGCCCTATAACTTACATGGGGTTGACCAAAGTTGCCAAAACGTGTTTATTTCTGCTGAAAAACACGTTTTGACAATTTCTGCACACTGGGGTTAAGGGCTGAGTCAGTGTGCTCTTCTGAGCCAGGCAGTTACACTGCGATTCCAAGGGCTGAGAAAACGCGTTTATTTCGGGCTGAAAAACACGTTTTGAAAACTGTGTTGTTCCTGCCCTATAACTTACATGGGGGTGACCAAAGTTGCCAAAACGTGTTTATTTCTGCTGAAAAACACGTTTTGACAATTTCTGATCACTGGGGTTAAGGGCTGACTCAGTGTGCTCTTCTGAGCCAAGCAGTTACACTGTGATTCCAAGTGCTGAAAAAAAGCGTTTATTTCGGGCTGAAAAACACGTTTTGAAAACTGTGCTGTTCCTGCCCTATAACTTACATGGGGTTGACCAAAGTTGCCAAAACGTGTTTATTTCTGCTGAAAAACACGTTTTGACAATTTCTGCACACTGGGGTTAAGGGCTGAGTCAGTGTGCTCTTCTGAGCCAGGCAGTTACACTGCGATTCCAAGGGCTGAGAAAAAGCGTTTATTTCGGGCTGAAAAACACGTTTTGAAAACTGTGTTGTTCCTGCCCTATAACTTACATGGGGGTGACCAAAGTTGCCAAAACGTGTTTATTTCTGCTGAAAAACACGTTTTGACAATTTCTGATCACTGGGGTTAAGGGCTGACTCAGTGTGCTCTTCTGAGCCAAGCAGTTACACTGTGATTCCAAGTGCTGAAAAAAAGCGTTTATTTCGGGCTGAAAAACACGTTTTGAAAACTGTGCTGTTCCTGCCCTATAACTTACATGGGGGTGACCAAAGTTGCCAAAACGTGTTTATTTCTGCTGAAAAACATGTTTTGACAATTTCTGATCACTGGGGTTAAGGGCTGACTCTGTGTGCTCTTCTGAGCCAAGCAGTTACACTGCGATTCTAAGGGCTGAGAAAACGCGTTTATTTCGGGCTGAAAAACACGTTTTGAAAACTGTGCTGTTCCTGCCCTATAACTTACATGGGGGTGACCAAAGTTGCCAAAACGTGTTTATTTCAGCTGAAAAAGAAGTTTTGACAATTTCTGATCACTGGGGTTAAGGGCTGAGTCAGTGTGCTCTTCTGAGCCAGGCAGTTACACTGCGATTCCAAGGGCTGAGAAAAAGCGTTTATTTCGGGCTGAAAAACACGTTTTGAAAACTGTGCTGTTCCAGCCATATAACTTACATGGGGGAGACCAAAGTTGCCAAAACGTGTTTATTTCTGCTGAAAAACACGTTTTGACAATTTCTGATCACTGGGGTTAAGGGCTGACTCAGTGTGCTCTTCGGAGCCAGGCAGTTACACTGCGATTCCAAGGGCTGAGAAAAAGCGTTTATTTCGGGCTGAAAAACACGTTTTGAAAACTGTGCTGTTCCTGCCCTATAACTTACATGGGGGTGACCAAAGTTGCCAAAACGTGTTTATTTCTGCTGAAAAACACGTTTTGACAATTTCTGCACACTGGGGTTAAGGGCTGAGTCAGTGTGCTCTTCTGAGCCAGGCAGTTACACTGCGATTCCAAGGGCTGAGAAAACGCGTTTATTTCGGGCTGAAAAACACGTTTTGAAAACTGTGTTGTTCCTGCCCTATAACTTACATGGGGTTGACCAAAGTTGCCAAAACGTGTTTATTTCTGCTGAAAAACACGTTTTGACAATTTCTGATCACTGGGGTTAAGGGCTGACTCAGTGTGCTCTTCTGAGCCAAGCAGTTACACTGTGATTCCAAGTGCTGAAAAAAAGCGTTTATTTCGGGCTGAAAAACACGTTTTGAAAACTGTGCTGTTCCTGCCCTATAACTTACATGGGGGTGACCAAAGTTGCCAAAACGTGTTTATTTCTGCTGAAAAACACGTTTTGACAATTTCTGATCACTGGGGTGTAGGGCTGAGTCAGTGTGCTCTTCTGAGCCAAGCAGTTACACTGTGATTCCAAGTGCTGAAAAAAAGCGTTTATTTCGGGCTGAAAAACACGTTTTGAAAACTGTGCTGTTCCTGCCCTATAACTTACATGGGGGTGACCAAAGTTGCCAAAACGTGTTTATTTCTGCTGAAAAACACGTTTTGACAATTTCTGATCACTGGGGTGTAGGGCTGACTCAGTGTGCTCTTCTGAGCCAAGCAGTTACACTGTGATTCCAAGTGCTGAAAAAAAGCGTTTATTTCGGGCTGAAAAACACGTTTTGAAAACTGTGCTGTTCCTGCCCTATAACTTACATGGGGGTGACCAAAGTTGCCAAAACGTGTTTATTTCTGCTGAAAAACACGTTTTGACAATTTCTGCACACTGGGGTTAAGGGCTGAGTCAGTGTGCTCTTCTGAGCCAGGCAGTTACACTGCGATTCTAAGGGCTGAGAAAACGCGTTTATTTCGGGCTGAAAAACACGTTTTGAAAACTGTGCTGTTCCTGCCCTATAACTTACATGGGGGTGACCAAAGTTGCCAAAACGTGTTTATTTCTGCTGAAAAACACGTTTTGACAATTTCTGATCACTGGGGTTAAGGGCTGACTCAGTGTGCTCTTCTGAGCCAAGCAGTTACACTGTGATTCCAAGTGCTGAAAAAAAGCGTTTATTTCGGGCTGAAAAACACGTTTTGAAAACTGTGCTGTTCCTGCCCTATAACTTACATGGGGTTGACCAAAGTTGCCAAAACGTGTTTATTTCTGCTGAAAAACACGTTTTGACAATTTCTGCACACTGGGGTTAAGGGCTGAGTCAGTGTGCTCTTCTGAGCCAGGCAGTTACACTGCGATTCCAAGGGCTGAGAAAACGCGTTTATTTCGGGCTGAAAAACACGTTTTGAAAACTGTGTTGTTCCTGCCCTATAACTTACATGGGGGTGACCAAAGTTGCCAAAACGTGTTTATTTCTGCTGAAAAACACGTTTTGACAATTTCTGATCACTGGGGTTAAGGGCTGACTCAGTGTGCTCTTCTGAGCCAAGCAGTTACACTGTGATTCCAAGTGCTGAAAAAAAGCGTTTATTTCGGGCTGAAAAACACGTTTTGAAAACTGTGCTGTTCCTGCCCTATAACTTACATGGGGTTGACCAAAGTTGCCAAAACGTGTTTATTTCTGCTGAAAAACACGTTTTGACAATTTCTGCACACTGGGGTTAAGGGCTGAGTCAGTGTGCTCTTCTGAGCCAGGCAGTTACACTGCGATTCCAAGGGCTGAGAAAACGCGTTTATTTCGGGCTGAAAAACACGTTTTGAAAACTGTGTTGTTCCTGCCCTATAACTTACATGGGGGTGACCAAAGTTGCCAAAACGTGTTTATTTCTGCTGAAAAACACGTTTTGACAATTTCTGATCACTGGGGTTAAGGGCTGACTCAGTGTGCTCTTCTGAGCCAAGCAGTTACACTGTGATTCCAAGTGCTGAAAAAAAGCGTTTATTTCGGGCTGAAAAACACGTTTTGAAAACTGTGCTGTTCCTGCCCTATAACTTACATGGGGGTGACCAAAGTTGCCAAAACGTGTTTATTTCTGCTGAAAAACATGTTTTGACAATTTCTGATCACTGGGGTTAAGGGCTGACTCTGTGTGCTCTTCTGAGCCAAGCAGTTACACTGCGATTCTAAGGGCTGAGAAAACGCGTTTATTTCGGGCTGAAAAACACGTTTTGAAAACTGTGCTGTTCCTGCCCTATAACTTACATGGGGGTGACCAAAGTTGCCAAAACGTGTTTATTTCAGCTGAAAAACAAGTTTTGACAATTTCTGATCACTGGGGTTAAGGGCTGAGTCAGTGTGCTCTTCTGAGCCAGGCAGTTACACTGCGATTCCAAGGGCTGAGAAAAAGCGTTTATTTCGGGCTGAAAAACACGTTTTGAAAACTGTGCTGTTCCAGCCATATAACTTACATGGGGGAGACCAAAGTTGCCAAAAAGTGTTTATTTCTGCTGAAAAACACGTTTTGACAATTTCTGATCACTGGGGTTAAGGGCTGACTCAGTGTGCTCTTCGGAGCCAGGCAGTTACACTGCGATTCCAAGGGCTGAGAAAAAGCGTTTATTTCGGGCTGAAAAACACGTTTTGAAAACTGTGCTGTTCCTGCCCTATAACTTACATGGGGGTGACCAAAGTTGCCAAAACGTGTTTATTTCTGCTGAAAAACACGTTTTGACAATTTCTGCACACTGGGGTTAAGGGCTGAGTCAGTGTGCTCTTCTGAGCCAGGCAGTTACACTGCGATTCCAAGGGCTGAGAAAACGCGTTTATTTCGGGCTGAAAAACACGTTTTGAAAACTGTGTTGTTCCTGCCCTATAACTTACATGGGGGTGACCAAAGTTGCCAAAACGTGTTTATTTCTACTGAAAAACACGTTTTGACAATTTCTGATCACTGGGGTTAAGGGCTGACTCAGTGTGCTCTTCTGAGCCAAGCAGTTACACTGTGATTCCAAGTGCTGAAAAAAAGCGTTTATTTCGGGCTGAAAAACACGTTTTGAAAACTGTGCTGTTCCTGCCCTATAACTTACATGGGGTTGACCAAAGTTGCCAAAACGTGTTTATTTCTGCTGAAAAACACGTTTTGACAATTTCTGCACACTGGGGTTAAGGGCTGAGTCAGTGTGCTCTTCTGAGCCAGGCAGTTACACTGCGATTCCAAGGGCTGAGAAAACGCGTTTATTTCGGGCTGAAAAACACGTTTTGAAAACTGTGCTGTTCCTGCCCTATAACTTACATGGGGGTGACCAAAGTTGCCAAAACGTGTTTATTTCTGCTGAAAAACAAGTTTTGACAATTTCTGATCACTGTGGTTAAGGGCTGAGTCAGTGTGCTCTTCTGAGCCAGGCAGTTACACTGCGATTCCAAGGGCTGAGAAAAAGCGTTTATTTCGGGCTGAAAAACACGTTTTGAAAACTGTGCTGTTCCAGCCATATAACTTACATGGGGGAGACCAAAGTTGCCAAAACGTGTTTATTTCTGCTGAAAAACACGTTTTGACAATTTCTGATCACTGGGGTTAAGGGCTGACTCAGTGTGCTCTTCGGAGCCAGGCAGTTACACTGCGATTCCAAGGGCTGAGAAAAAGCGTTTATTTCGGGCTGAAAAACACGTTTTGAAAACTGTGCTGTTCCTGCCCTATAACTTACATGGGGGTGACCAAAGTTGCCAAAACGTGTTTATTTCTGCTGAAAAACACGTTTTGACAATTTCTGCACACTGGGGTTAAGGGCTGAGTCAGTGTGCTCTTCTGAGCCAGGCAGTTACACTACGATTCTAAGGGCTGAGAAAACGCGTTTATTTCGGGCTGAAAAACACGTTTTGAAAACTGTGCTGTTCCTGCCCTATAACTTACATGGGGGTGACCAAAGTTGCCAAAACGTGTTTATTTCTGCTGAAAAACACGTTTTGACAATTTCTGATCACTGGGGTGTAGGGCTGACTCAGTGTGCTCTTCTGAGCCAAGCAGTTACACTGTGATTCCAAGTGCTGAAAAAAAGCGTTTATTTCGGGCTGAAAAACACGTTTTGAAAACTGTGCTGTTCCTGCCCTATAACTTACATGGGGGTGACCAAAGTTGCCAAAACGTGTTTATTTCTGCTGAAAAACACGTTTTGACAATTTCTGCACACTGGGGTTAAGGGCTGAGTCAGTGTGCTCTTCTGAGCCAGGCAGTTACACTGCGATTCTAAGGGCTGAGAAAACGCGTTTATTTCGGGCTGAAAAACACGTTTTGAAAACTGTGTTGTTCCTGCCCTATAACTTACATGGGGGTGACCAAAGTTGCCAAAACGTGTTTATTTCTGCTGAAAAACACGTTTTGACAATTTCTGCACACTGGGGTTAAGGGCTGAGTCAGTGTGCTCTTCTGAGCCAGGCAGTTACACTACGATTCTAAGGGCTGAGAAAACGCGTTTATTTCGGGCTGAAAAACACGTTTTGAAAACTGTGCTGTTCCTGCCCTATAACTTACATGGGGGTGACTAAAGTTGCCAAAACGTGTTTATTTCTGCTGAAAAACACGTTTTGACAATTTCTGCACACTGGGGTTAAGGGCTGAGTCAGTGTGCTCTTCTGAGCCAGGCAGTTACACTGCGATACTAAGGGCTGAGAAAACGCGTTTATTTCGGGCTGAAAAACACGTTTTGAAAACTGTGCTGTTTCTGCCGTATAACTTACATGGGGGTGACCAAAGTTGCCAAAACGTGTTTATTTCTGCTGAAAAACACGTTTTGACAATTTCTGATCACTGGGGTTAAGGGCTGACTCAGTGTGCTCTTCTGAGCCAAGCAGTTACACTGCGATTCCAAGGGCTGAGAAAAAGCGTTTATTTCGGGCTGAAAAACACGTTTTGAAAACTGTGCTGTTCCTGCCCTATAACTTACATGGGGGTGACCAAAGTTGCCAAAACGTGTTTATTTCTGCTGAAAAACACGTTTTGACAATTTCTGCACACTGGGGTTAAGGGCTGAGTCAGTGTGCTCTTCTGAGCCAAGCAGTTACACTGTGATTCCAAGTGCTGAAAAAAAGCGTTTATTTCGGGCTGAAAAACACGTTTTGAAAACTGTGCTGTTCCTGCCCTATAACTTACATGGGGGTGACCAAAGTTGCCAAAACGTGTTTATTTCTGCTGAAAAACATGTTTTGACAATTTCTGATCACTGGAGTTAAGGGCTGACTCTGTGTGCTCTTCTGAGCCAAGCAGTTACACTGCGATTCTAAGGGCTGAGAAAACGCGTTTATTTCGGGCTGAAAAACACGTTTTGAAAACTGTGCTGTTCCTGCCCTATAACTTACATGGGGGTGACCAAAGTTGCCAAAACGTGTTTATTTCTGCTGAAAAACAAGTTTTGACAATTTCTGATCACTGGGGTTAAGGGCTGAGTCAGTGTGCTCTTCTGAGCCAGGCAGTTACACTGCGATTCCAAGGGCTGAGAAAAAGCGTTTATTTCGGGCTGAAAAACACGTTTTGAAAACTGTGCTGTTCCAGCCATATAACTTACATGGGGGAGACCAAAGTTGCCAAAACGTGTTTATTTCTGCTGAAAAACACGTTTTGACAATTTCTGATCACTGGGGTTAAGGGCTGACTCAGTGTGCTCTTCGGAGCCAGGCAGTTACACTGCGATTCCAAGGGCTGAGAAAAAGCGTTTATTTCGGGCTGAAAAACACGTTTTGAAAACTGTGCTGTTCCTGCCCTATAACTTACATGGGGGTGACCAAAGTTGCCAAAACGTGTTTATTTCTGCTGAAAAACACGTTTTGACAATTTCTGCACACTGGGGTTAAGGGCTGAGTCAGTGTGCTCTTCTGAGCCAGGCAGTTACACTGCGATTCTAAGGGCTGAGAAAACGCGTTTATTTCGGTCTGAAAAACACGTTTTGAAAACTGTGCTGTTCCTGCCCTATAACTTACATGGGGGTGACCAAAGTTGCCAAAACGTGTTTATTTCTGCTGAAAAACACGTTTTGACAATTTCTGATCACTGGGGTGTAGGGCTGACTCAGTGTGCTCTTCTGAGCCAAGCAGTTACACTGTGATTCCAAGTGCTGAAAAAAAGCGTTTATTTCGGGCTGAAAAACACGTTTTGAAAACTGTGCTGTTCCTGCCCTATAACTTACATGGGGGTGACCAAAGTTGCCAAAACGTGTTTATTTCTGCTGAAAAACACGTTTTGACAATTTCTGCACACTGGGGTTAAGGGCTGAGTCAGTGTGCTCTTCTGAGCCAGGCAGTTACACTACGATTCTAAGGGCTGAGAAAACGCGTTTATTTCGGGCTGAAAAACACGTTTTGAAAACTTTGCTGTTCCTGCCCTATAACTTACATGGGGGTGACCAAAGTTGCCAAAACGTGTTTATTTCTGCTGAAAAACACGTTTTGACAATTTCTGATCACTGGGGTGTAGGGCTGACTCAGTGTGCTCTTCTGAGCCAAGCAGTTACACTGTGATTCCAAGTGCTGAAAAAAAGCGTTTATTTCGGGCTGAAAAACACGTTTTGAAAACTGTGCTGTTCCTGCCCTATAACTTACATGGGGGTGACCAAAGTTGCCAAAACGTGTTTATTTCTGCTGAAAAACACGTTTTGACAATTTCTGCACACTGGGGTTAAGGGCTGAGTCAGTGTGCTCTTCTGAGCCAGGCAGTTACACTGCTATTCTAAGGGCTGAGAAAACGCGTTTATTTCGGGCTGAAAAACACGTTTTGAAAACTGTGTTGTTCCTGCCCTATAACTTACATGGGGGTGACCAAAGTTGCCAAAACGTGTTTATTTCTGCTGAAAAACACGTTTTGACAATTTCTGCACACTGGGGTTAAGGGCTGAGTCAGTGTGCTCTTCTGAGCCAGGCAGTTACACTACGATTCTAAGGGCTGAGAAAACGCGTTTATTTCGGGCTGAAAAACACGTTTTGAAAACTGTGCTGTTCCTGCCCTATAACTTACATGGGGGTGACTAAAGTTGCCAAAACGTGTTTATTTCTGCTGAAAAACACGTTTTGACAATTTCTGCACACTGGGGTTAAGGGCTGAGTCAGTGTGCTCTTCTGAGCCAGGCAGTTACACTGCGATACTAAGGGCTGAGAAAACGCGTTTATTTCGGGCTGAAAAACACGTTTTGAAAACTGTGCTGTTTCTGCCGTATAACTTACATGGGGGTGACCAAAGTTGCCAAAACGTGTTTATTTCTGCTGAAAAACACGTTTTGACAATTTCTGATCACTGGGGTTAAGGGCTGACTCAGTGTGCTCTTCTGAGCCAAGCAGTTACACTGCGATTCCAAAGGCTGAGAAAAAGCGTTTATTTCGGGCTGAAAAACACGTTTTGAAAACTGTGCTGTTCCTGCCCTATAACTTACATGGGGGTGACCAAAGTTGCCAAAACGTGTTTATTTCTGCTGAAAAACACGTTTTGACAATTTCTGCACACTGGGGTTAAGGGCTGAGTCAGTGTGCTCTTCTGAGCCAAGCAGTTACACTGTGATTCCAAGTGCTGAAAAAAAGCGTTTATTTCGGGCTGAAAAACACGTTTTGAAAACTGTGCTGTTCCTGCCCTATAACTTACATGGGGGTGACCAAAGTTGCCAAAACGTGTTTATTTCTGCTGAAAAACATGTTTTGACAATTTCTGATCACTGGGGTTAAGGGCTGACTCTGTGTGCTCTTCTGAGCCAAGCAGTTACACTGCGATTCTAAGGGCTGAGAAAACGCGTTTATTTCGGGCTGAAAAACACGTTTTGAAAACTGTGCTGTTCCTGCCCTATAACTTACATGGGGGTGACCAAAGTTGCCAAAACGTGTTTATTTCTGCTGAAAAACAAGTTTTGACAATTTCTGATCACTGGGGTTAAGGGCTGAGTCAGTGTGCTCTTCTGAGCCAGGCAGTTACACTGCGATTCCAAGGGCTGAGAAAAAGCGTTTATTTCGGGCTGAAAAACACGTTTTGAAAACTGTGCTGTTCCAGCCATATAACTTACATGGGGGAGACCAAAGTTGCCAAAACGTGTTTATTTCTGCTGAAAAACACGTTTTGACAATTTCTGATCACTGGGGTTAAGGGCTGACTCAGTGTGCTCTTCGGAGCCAGGCAGTTACACTGCGATTCCAAGGGCTGAGAAAAAGCGTTTATTTCGGGCTGAAAAACACGTTTTGAAAACTGTGCTGTTCCTGCCCTATAACTTACATGGGGGTGACCAAAGTTGCCAAAACGTGTTTATTTCTGCTGAAAAACACGTTTTGACAATTTCTGCACACTGGGGTTAAGGGCTGAGTCAGTGTGCTCTTCTGAGCCAGGCAGTTACACTGCGATTCTAAGGGCTGAGAAAACGCGTTTATTTCGGTCTGAAAAACACGTTTTGAAAACTGTGCTGTTCCTGCCCTATAACTTACATGGGGGTGACCAAAGTTGCCAAAACGTGTTTATTTCTGCTGAAAAACACGTTTTGACAATTTCTGATCACTGGGGTGTAGGGCTGACTCAGTGTGCTCTTCTGAGCCAAGCAGTTACACTGTGATTCCAAGTGCTGAAAAAAAAGCGTTTATTTCGGGCTGAAAAACACGTTTTGAAAACTGTGCTGTTCCTGCCCTATAACTTACATGGGGGTGACCAAAGTTGCCAAAACGTGTTTATTTCTGCTGAAAAACACGTTTTGACAATTTCTGATCACTGGGGTGTAGGGCTGACTCAGTGTGCTCTTCTGAGCCAAGCAGTTACACTGTGATTCCAAGTGCTGAAAAAAAGCGTTTATTTCGGGCTGAAAAACACGTTTTGAAAACTGTGCTGTTCCTGCCCTATAACTTACATGGGGGTGACCAAAGTTGCCAAAACGTGTTTATTTCTGCTGAAAAACACGTTTTGACAATTTCTGCACACTGGGGTTAAGGGCTGAGTCAGTGTGCTCTTCTGAGCCAGGCAGTTACACTGCGATTCTAAGGGCTGAGAAAACGCGTTTATTTCGGGCTGAAAAACACGTTTTGAAAACTGTGCTGTTCCTGCCCTATAACTTACATGGGGGTGACCAAAGTTGCCAAAACGTGTTTATTTCTGCTGAAAAACACGTTTTGACAATTTCTGATCACTGGGGTTAAGGGCTGACTCAGTGTGCTCTTCTGAGCCAAGCAGTTACACTGTGATTCCAAGTGCTGAAAAAAAGCGTTTATTTCGGGCTGAAAAACACGTTTTGAAAACTGTGCTGTTCCTGCCCTATAACTTACATGGGGTTGACCAAAGTTGCCAAAACGTGTTTATTTCTGCTGAAAAACACGTTTTGACAATTTCTGCACACTGGGGTTAAGGGCTGAGTCAGTGTGCTCTTCTGAGCCAGGCAGTTACACTGCGATTCCAAGGGCTGAGAAAACGCGTTTATTTCGGGCTGAAAAACACGTTTTGAAAACTGTGTTGTTCCTGCCCTATAACTTACATGGGGGTGACCAAAGTTGCCAAAACGTGTTTATTTCTGCTGAAAAACACGTTTTGACAATTTCTGATCACTGGGGTTAAGGGCTGACTCAGTGTGCTCTTCTGAGCCAAGCAGTTACACTGTGATTCCAAGTGCTGAAAAAAAGCGTTTATTTCGGGCTGAAAAACACGTTTTGAAAACTGTGCTGTTCCTGCCCTATAACTTACATGGGGGTGACCAAAGTTGCCAAAACGTGTTTATTTCTGCTGAAAAACATGTTTTGACAATTTCTGATCACTGGGGTTAAGGGCTGACTCTGTGTGCTCTTCTGAGCCAAGCAGTTACACTGCGATTCTAAGGGCTGAGAAAACGCGTTTATTTCGGGCTGAAAAACACGTTTTGAAAACTGTGCTGTTCCTGCCCTATAACTTACATGGGGGTGACCAAAGTTGCCAAAACGTGTTTATTTCAGCTGAAAAACAAGTTTTGACAATTTCTGATCACTGGGGTTAAGGGCTGAGTCAGTGTGCTCTTCTGAGCCAGGCAGTTACACTGCGATTCCAAGGGCTGAGAAAAAGCGTTTATTTCGGGCTGAAAAACACGTTTTGAAAACTGTGCTGTTCCAGCCATATAACTTACATGGGGGAGACCAAAGTTGCCAAAACGTGTTTATTTCTGCTGAAAAACACGTTTTGACAATTTCTGATCACTGGGGTTAAGGGCTGACTCAGTGTGCTCTTCGGAGCCAGGCAGTTACACTGCGATTCCAAGGGCTGAGAAAAAGCGTTTATTTCGGGCTGAAAAACACGTTTTGAAAACTGTGCTGTTCCTGCCCTATAACTTACATGGGGGTGACCAAAGTTGCCAAAACGTGTTTATTTCTGCTGAAAAACACGTTTTGACAATTTCTGCACACTGGGGTTAAGGGCTGAGTCAGTGTGCTCTTCTGAGCCAGGCAGTTACACTGCGATTCCAAGGGCTGAGAAAACGCGTTTATTTCGGGCTGAAAAACACGTTTTGAAAACTGTGTTGTTCCTGCCCTATAACTTACATGGGGGTGACCAAAGTTGCCAAAACGTGTTTATTTCTGCTGAAAAACACGTTTTGACAATTTCTGATCACTGGGGTTAAGGGCTGACTCAGTGTGCTCTTCTGAGCCAAGCAGTTACACTGTGATTCCAAGTGCTGAAAAAAAGCGTTTATTTCGGGCTGAAAAACACGTTTTGAAAACTGTGCTGTTCCTGCCCTATAACTTACATGGGGTTGACCAAAGTTGCCAAAACGTGTTTATTTCTGCTGAAAAACACGTTTTGACAATTTCTGCACACTGGGGTTAAGGGCTGAGTCAGTGTGCTCTTCTGAGCCAGGCAGTTACACTGCGATTCCAAGGGCTGAGAAAACGCGTTTATTTCGGGCTGAAAAACACGTTTTGAAAACTGTGTTGTTCCTGCCCTATAACTTACATGGGGGTGACCAAAGTTGCCAAAACGTGTTTATTTCTGCTGAAAAACACGTTTTGACAATTTCTGATCACTGGGGTTAAGGGCTGACTCAGTGTGCTCTTCTGAGCCAAGCAGTTACACTGTGATTCCAAGTGCTGAAAAAAAGCGTTTATTTCGGGCTGAAAAACACGTTTTGAAAACTGTGCTGTTCCTGCCCTATAACTTACATGGGGGTGACCAAAGTTGCCAAAACGTGTTTATTTCTGCTGAAAAACATGTTTTGACAATTTCTGATCACTGGGGTTAAGGGCTGACTCTGTGTGCTCTTCTGAGCCAAGCAGTTACACTGCGATTCTAAGGGCTGAGAAAACGCGTTTATTTCGGGCTGAAAAACACGTTTTGAAAACTGTGCTGTTCCTGCCCTATAACTTACATGGGGGTGACCAAAGTTGCCAAAACGTGTTTATTTCTGCTGAAAAACAAGTTTTGACAATTTCTGATCACTGGGGTTAAGGGCTGAGTCAGTGTGCTCTTCTGAGCCAGGCAGTTACACTGCGATTCCAAGGGCTGAGAAAAAGCGTTTATTTCGGGCTGAAAAACACGTTTTGAAAACTGTGCTGTTCCAGCCATATAACTTACATGGGGGTGACCAAAGTTGCCAAAACGTGTTTATTTCTGCTGAAAAACACGTTTTGACAATTTCTGCACACTGGGGTTAAGGGCTGAGTCAGTGTGCTCTTCTGAGCCAGGCAGTTACACTGCGATTCCAAGGGCTGAGAAAACGCGTTTATTTCGGGCTGAAAAACACGTTTTGAAAACTGTGTTGTTCCTGCCCTATAACTTACATGGGGGTGACCAAAGTTGCCAAAACGTGTTTATTTCTGCTGAAAAACACGTTTTGACAATTTCTGATCACTGGGGTTAAGGGCTGACTCAGTGTGCTCTTCTGAGCCAAGCAGTTACACTGTGATTCCAAGTGCTGAAAAAAAGCGTTTATTTCGGGCTGAAAAACACGTTTTGAAAACTGTGCTGTTCCTGCCCTATAACTTACATGGGGTTGACCAAAGTTGCCAAAACGTGTTTATTTCTGCTGAAAAACACGTTTTGACAATTTCTGCACACTGGGGTTAAGGGCTGAGTCAGTGTGCTCTTCTGAGCCAGGCAGTTACACTGCGATTCCAAGGGCTGAGAAAACGCGTTTATTTCGGGCTGAAAAACACGTTTTGAAAACTGTGTTGTTCCTGCCCTATAACTTACATGGGGGTGACCAAAGTTGCCAAAACGTGTTTATTTCTGCTGAAAAACACGTTTTGACAATTTCTGATCACTGGGGTTAAGGGCTGACTCAGTGTGCTCTTCTGAGCCAAGCAGTTACACTGTGATTCCAAGTGCTGAAAAAAAGCGTTTATTTCGGGCTGAAAAACACGTTTTGAAAACTGTGCTGTTCCTGCCCTATAACTTACATGGGGGTGACCAAAGTTGCCAAAACGTGTTTATTTCTGCTGAAAAACATGTTTTGACAATTTCTGATCACTGGGGTTAAGGGCTGACTCTGTGTGCTCTTCTGAGCCAAGCAGTTACACTGCGATTCTAAGGGCTGAGAAAACGCGTTTATTTCGGGCTGAAAAACACGTTTTGAAAACTGTGCTGTTCCTGCCCTATAACTTACATGGGGGTGACCAAAGTTGCCAAAACGTGTTTATTTCTGCTGAAAAACAAGTTTTGACAATTTCTGATCACTGGGGTTAAGGGCTGAGTCAGTGTGCTCTTCTGAGCCAGGCAGTTACACTGCGATTCCAAGGGCTGAGAAAAAGCGTTTATTTCGGGCTGAAAAACACGTTTTGAAAACTGTGCTGTTCCAGCCATATAACTTACATGGGGGAGACCAAAGTTGCCAAAACGTGTTTATTTCTGCTGAAAAACACGTTTTGACAATTTCTGATCACTGGGGTTAAGGGCTGACTCAGTGTGCTCTTCGGAGCCAGGCAGTTACACTGCGATTCCAAGGGCTGAGAAAAAGCGTTTATTTCGGGCTGAAAAACACGTTTTGAAAACTGTGCTGTTCCTGCCCTATAACTTACATGGGGGTGACCAAAGTTGCCAAAACGTGTTTATTTCTGCTGAAAAACACGTTTTGACAATTTCTGCACACTGGGGTTAAGGGCTGAGTCAGTGTGCTCTTCTGAGCCAGGCAGTTACACTACGATTCTAAGGGCTGAGAAAACGCGTTTATTTCGGGCTGAAAAACACGTTTTGAAAACTGTGCTGTTCCTGCCCTATAACTTACATGGGGGTGACCAAAGTTGCCAAAACGTGTTTATTTCTGCTGAAAAACACGTTTTGACAATTTCTGATCACTGGGGTGTAGGGCTGACTCAGTGTGCTCTTCTGAGCCAAGCAGTTACACTGTGATTCCAAGTGCTGAAAAAAAGCGTTTATTTCGGGCTGAAAAACACGTTTTGAAAACTGTGCTGTTCCTGCCCTATAACTTACATGGGGGTGACCAAAGTTGCCAAAACGTGTTTATTTCTGCTGAAAAACACGTTTTGACAATTTCTGCACACTGGGGTTAAGGGCTGAGTCAGTGTGCTCTTCTGAGCCAGGCAGTTACACTGCGATTCTAAGGGCTGAGAAAACGCGTTTATTTCGGGCTGAAAAACACGTTTTGAAAACTGTGTTGTTCCTGCCCTATAACTTACATGGGGGTGACCAAAGTTGCCAAAACGTGTTTATTTCTGCTGAAAAACACGTTTTGACAATTTCTGCACACTGGGGTTAAGGGCTGAGTCAGTGTGCTCTTCTGAGCCAGGCAGTTACACTACGATTCTAAGGGCTGAGAAAACGCGTTTATTTCGGGCTGAAAAACACGTTTTGAAAACTGTGCTGTTCCTGCCCTATAACTTACATGGGGGTGACTAAAGTTGCCAAAACGTGTTTATTTCTGCTGAAAAACACGTTTTGACAATTTCTGCACACTGGGGTTAAGGGCTGAGTCAGTGTGCTCTTCTGAGCCAGGCAGTTACACTGCGATACTAAGGGCTGAGAAAACGCGTTTATTTCGGGCTGAAAAACACGTTTTGAAAACTGTGCTGTTTCTGCCGTATAACTTACATGGGGGTGACCAAAGTTGCCAAAACGTGTTTATTTCTGCTGAAAAACACGTTTTGACAATTTCTGATCACTGGGGTTAAGGGCTGACTCAGTGTGCTCTTCTGAGCCAAGCAGTTACACTGCGATTCCAAGGGCTGAGAAAAAGCGTTTATTTCGGGCTGAAAAACACGTTTTGAAAACTGTGCTGTTCCTGCCCTATAACTTACATGGGGGTGACCAAAGTTGCCAAAACGTGTTTATTTCTGCTGAAAAACACGTTTTGACAATTTCTGCACACTGGGGTTAAGGGCTGAGTCAGTGTGCTCTTCTGAGCCAGGCAGTTACACTGCGATTCTAACGGCTGAGAAAACGCGTTTATTTCGGGCTGAAAAACACGTTTTGAAAACTGTGCTGTTCCTGCCCTATAACTTACATGGGGGTGACCAAAGTTGCCAAAACGTGTTTATTTCTGCTGAAAAACACGTTTTGACAATTTCTGATCACTGGGGTTAAGGGCTGACTCAGTGTGCTCTTCTGAGCCAAGCAGTTACACTGTGATTCCAAGTGCTGAAAAAAAGCGTTTATTTCGGGCTGAAAAACACGTTTTGAAAACTGTGCTGTTCCTGCCCTATAACTTACATGGGGTTGACCAAAGTTGCCAAAACGTGTTTATTTCTGCTGAAAAACACGTTTTGACAATTTCTGCACACTGGGGTTAAGGGCTGAGTCAGTGTGCTCTTCTGAGCCAGGCAGTTACACTGCGATTCCATGGGCTGAGAAAACGCGTTTATTTCGGGCTGAAAAACACGTTTTGAAAACTGTGTTGTTCCTGCCCTATAACTTACATGGGGGTGACCAAAGTTGCCAAAACGTGTTTATTTCTGCTGAAAAACACGTTTTGACAATTTCTGATCACTGGGGTTAAGGGCTGACTCAGTGTGCTCTTCTGAGCCAAGCAGTTACACTGTGATTCCAAGTGCTGAAAAAAGCGTTTATTTCGGGCTGAAAAACACGTTTTGAAAACTGTGCTGTTCCTGCCCTATAACTTACATGGGGGTGACCAAAGTTGCCAAAACGTGTTTATTTCTGCTGAAAAACACGTTTTGACAATTTCTGATCACTGGGGTTAAGGGCTGACTCTGTGTGCTCTTCTGAGCCAAGCAGTTACACTGCGATTCTAAGGGCTGAGAAAACGCGTTTATTTCGGGCTGAAAAACACGTTTTGAAAACTGTGCTGTTCCTGCCCTATAACTTACATGGGGGTGACCAAAGTTGCCAAAACGTGTTTATTTCTGCTGAAAAACAAGTTTTGACAATTTCTGATCACTGGGGTTAAGGGCTGAGTCAGTGTGCTCTTCTGAGCCAGGCAGTTACACTGCGATTCCAAGGGCTGAGAAAAAGCGTTTATTTCGGGCTGAAAAACACGTTTTGAAAACTGTGCTGTTCCAGCCATATAACTTACATGGGGGAGACCAAAGTTGCCAAAACGTGTTTATTTCTGCTGAAAAACACGTTTTGACAATTTCTGATCACTGGGGTTAAGGGCTGACTCAGTGTGCTCTTCGGAGCCAGGCAGTTACACTGCGATTCCAAGGGCTGAGAAAAAGCGTTTATTTCGGGCTGAAAAACACGTTTTGAAAACTGTGCTGTTCCTGCCCTATAACTTACATGGGGGTGACCAAAGTTGCCAAAACGTGTTTATTTCTGCTGAAAAACACGTTTTGACAATTTCTGCACACTGGGGTTAAGGGCTGAGTCAGTGTGCTCTTCTGAGCCAGGCAGTTACACTACGATTCTAAGGGCTGAGAAAACGCGTTTATTTCGGGCTGAAAAACACGTTTTGAAAACTGTGCTGTTCCTGCCCTATAACTTACATGGGGGTGACCAAAGTTGCCAAAACGTGTTTATTTCTGCTGAAAAACACGTTTTGACAATTTCTGATCACTGGGGTGTAGGGCTGACTCAGTGTGCTCTTCTGAGCCAAGCAGTTACACTGTGATTCCAAGTGCTGAAAAAAAGCGTTTATTTCGGGCTGAAAAACACGTTTTGAAAACTGTGCTGTTCCTGCCCTATAACTTACATGGGGGTGACCAAAGTTGCCAAAACGTGTTTATTTCTGCTGAAAAACACGTTTTGACAATTTCTGCACACTGGGGTTAAGGGCTGAGTCAGTGTGCTCTTCTGAGCCAGGCAGTTACACTGCGATTCTAAGGGCTGAGAAAACGCGTTTATTTCGGGCTGAAAAACACGTTTTGAAAACTGTGTTGTTCCTGCCCTATAACTTACATGGGGGTGACCAAAGTTGCCAAAACGTGTTTATTTCTGCTGAAAAACACGTTTTGACAATTTCTGCACACTGGGGTTAAGGGCTGAGTCAGTGTGCTCTTCTGAGCCAGGCAGTTACACTACGATTCTAAGGGCTGAGAAAACGTGTTTATTTCGGGCTGAAAAACACGTTTTGAAAACTGTGCTGTTCCTGCCCTATAACTTACATGGGGGTGACCAAAGTTGCCAAAACGTGTTTATTTCTGCTGAAAAACAAGTTTTGACAATTTCTGATCACTGGGGTTAAGGGCTGAGTCAGTGTGCTCTTCTGAGCCAGGCAGTTACACTGCGATTCCAAGGGCTGAGAAAAAGCGTTTATTTCGGGCTGAAAAACACGTTTTGAAAACTGTGCTGTTCCAGCCATATAACTTACATGGGGGAGACCAAAGTTGCCAAAACGTGTTTATTTCTGCTGAAAAACACGTTTTGACAATTTCTGATCACTGGGGTTAAGGGCTGACTCAGTGTGCTCTTCGGAGCCAGGCAGTTACACTGCGATTCCAAGGGCTGAGAAAAAGCGTTTATTTCGGGCTGAAAAACACGTTTTGAAAACTGTGCTGTTCCTGCCCTATAACTTACATGGGGGTGACCAAAGTTGCCAAAACGTGTTTATTTCTGCTGAAAAACACGTTTTGACAATTTCTGCACACTGGGGTTAAGGGCTGAGTCAGTGTGCTCTTCTGAGCCAGGCAGTTACACTACGATTCTAAGGGCTGAGAAAACGCGTTTATTTCGGGCTGAAAAACACGTTTTGAAAACTGTGCTGTTCCTGCCCTATAACTTACATGGGGGTGACCAAAGTTGCCAAAACGTGTTTATTTCTGCTGAAAAACACGTTTTGACAATTTCTGATCACTGGGGTGTAGGGCTGACTCAGTGTGCTCTTCTGAGCCAAGCAGTTACACTGTGATTCCAAGTGCTGAAAAAAAGCGTTTATTTCGGGCTGAAAAACACGTTTTGAAAACTGTGCTGTTCCTGCCCTATAACTTACATGGGGGTGACCAAAGTTGCCAAAACGTGTTTATTTCTGCTGAAAAACACGTTTTGACAATTTCTGCACACTGGGGTTAAGGGCTGAGTCAGTGTGCTCTTCTGAGCCAGGCAGTTACACTGCGATTCTAAGGGCTGAGAAAACGCGTTTATTTCGGGCTGAAAAACACGTTTTGAAAACTGTGTTGTTCCTGCCCTATAACTTACATGGGGGTGACCAAAGTTGCCAAAACGTGTTTATTTCTGCTGAAAAACACGTTTTGACAATTTCTGATCACTGGGGTTAAGGGCTGACTCAGTGTGCTCTTCTGAGCCAAGCAGTTACACTGCGATTCCAAGGGCTGAGAAAAAGCGTTTATTTCGGGCTGAAAAACACGTTTTGAAAACTGTGCTGTTCCTGCCCTATAACTTACATGGGGGTGACCAAAGTTGCCAAAACGTGTTTATTTCTGCTGAAAAACACGTTTTGACAATTTCTGCACACTGGGGTTAAGGGCTGAGTCAGTGTGCTCTTCTGAGCCAGGCAGTTACACTGCGATTCTAACGGCTGAGAAAACGCGTTTATTTCGGGCTGAAAAACACGTTTTGAAAACTGTGCTGTTCCTGCCCTATAACTTACATGGGGGTGACCAAAGTTGCCAAAACGTGTTTATTTCTGCTGAAAAACACGTTTTGACAATTTCTGATCACTGGGGTTAAGGGCTGACTCAGTGTGCTCTTCTGAGCCAAGCAGTTACACTGTGATTCCAAGTGCTGAAAAAAAGCGTTTATTTCGGGCTGAAAAACACGTTTTGAAAACTGTGCTGTTCCTGCCCTATAACTTACATGGGGTTGACCAAAGTTGCCAAAACGTGTTTATTTCTGCTGAAAAACACGTTTTGACAATTTCTGCACACTGGGGTTAAGGGCTGAGTCAGTGTGCTCTTCTGAGCCAGGCAGTTACACTGCGATTCCATGGGCTGAGAAAACGCGTTTATTTCGGGCTGAAAAACACGTTTTGAAAACTGTGTTGTTCCTGCCCTATAACTTACATGGGGGTGACCAAAGTTGCCAAAACGTGTTTATTTCTGCTGAAAAACACGTTTTGACAATTTCTGATCACTGGGGTTAAGGGCTGACTCAGTGTGCTCTTCTGAGCCAAGCAGTTACACTGTGATTCCAAGTGCTGAAAAAAGCGTTTATTTCGGGCTGAAAAACACGTTTTGAAAACTGTGCTGTTCCTGCCCTATAACTTACATGGGGGTGACCAAAGTTGCCAAAACGTGTTTATTTCTGCTGAAAAACACGTTTTGACAATTTCTGATCACTGGGGTTAAGGGCTGACTCTGTGTGCTCTTCTGAGCCAAGCAGTTACACTGCGATTCTAAGGGCTGAGAAAACGCGTTTATTTCGGGCTGAAAAACACGTTTTGAAAACTGTGCTGTTCCTGCCCTATAACTTACATGGGGGTGACCAAAGTTGCCAAAACGTGTTTATTTCTGCTGAAAAACAAGTTTTGACAATTTCTGATCACTGGGGTTAAGGGCTGAGTCAGTGTGCTCTTCTGAGCCAGGCAGTTACACTGCGATTCCAAGGGCTGAGAAAAAGCGTTTATTTCGGGCTGAAAAACACGTTTTGAAAACTGTGCTGTTCCAGCCATATAACTTACATGGGGGAGACCAAAGTTGCCAAAACTTGTTTATTTCTGCTGAAAAACACGTTTTGACAATTTCTGATCACTGGGGTTAAGGGCTGACTCAGTGTGCTCTTCGGAGCCAGGCAGTTACACTGCGATTCCAAGGGCTGAGAAAAAGCGTTTATTTCGGGCTGAAAAACACGTTTTGAAAACTGTGCTGTTCCTGCCCTATAACTTACATGGGGGTGACCAAAGTTGCCAAAACGTGTTTATTTCTGCTGAAAAACACGTTTTGACAATTTCTGCACACTGGGGTTAAGGGCTGAGTCAGTGTGCTCTTCTGAGCCAGGCAGTTACACTACGATTCTAAGGGCTGAGAAAACGCGTTTATTTCGGGCTGAAAAACACGTTTTGAAAACTGTGCTGTTCCTGCCCTATAACTTACATGGGGGTGACCAAAGTTGCCAAAACGTGTTTATTTCTGCTGAAAAACACGTTTTGACAATTTCTGATCACTGGGGTGTAGGGCTGACTCAGTGTGCTCTTCTGAGCCAAGCAGTTACACTGTGATTCCAAGTGCTGAAAAAAAGCGTTTATTTCGGGCTGAAAAACACGTTTTGAAAACTGTGCTGTTCCTGCCCTATAACTTACATGGGGGTGACCAAAGTTGCCAAAACGTGTTTATTTCTGCTGAAAAACACGTTTTGACAATTTCTGCACACTGGGGTTAAGGGCTGAGTCAGTGTGCTCTTCTGAGCCAGGCAGTTACACTGCGATTCTAAGGGCTGAGAAAACGCGTTTATTTCGGGCTGAAAAACACGTTTTGAAAACTGTGTTGTTCCTGCCCTATAACTTACATGGGGGTGACCAAAGTTGCCAAAACGTGTTTATTTCTGCTGAAAAACACGTTTTGACAATTTCTGCACACTGGGGTTAAGGGCTGAGTCAGTGTGCTCTTCTGAGCCAGGCAGTTACACTACGATTCTAAGGGCTGAGAAAACGCGTTTATTTCGGGCTGAAAAACACGTTTTGAAAACTGTGCTGTTCCTGCCCTATAACTTACATGGGGGTGACCAAAGTTGCCAAAACGTGTTTATTTCTGCTGAAAAACAAGTTTTGACAATTTCTGATCACTGGGGTTAAGGGCTGAGTCAGTGTGCTCTTCTGAGCCAGGCAGTTACACTGCGATTCCAAGGGCTGAGAAAAAGCGTTTATTTCGGGCTGAAAAACACGTTTTGAAAACTGTGCTGTTCCAGCCATATAACTTACATGGGGGAGACTAAAGTTGCCAAAACGTGTTTATTTCTGCTGAAAAACACGTTTTGACAATTTCTGATCACTGGGGTTAAGGGCTGACTCAGTGTGCTCTTCGGAGCCAGGCAGTTACACTGCGATTCCAAGGGCTGAGAAAAAGCGTTTATTTCGGGCTGAAAAACACGTTTTGAAAACTGTGCTGTTCCTGCCCTATAACTTACATGGGGGTGACCAAAGTTGCCAAAACGTGTTTATTTCTGCTGAAAAACACGTTTTGACAATTTCTGCACACTGGGGTTAAGGGCTGAGTCAGTGTGCTCTTCTGAGCCAGGCAGTTACACTGCGATTCTAAGGGCTGAGAAAACGCGTTTATTTCGGGCTGAAAAACACGTTTTGAAAACTGTGCTGTTCCTGCCCTATAACTTACATGGGGGTGACCAAAGTTGCCAAAACGTGTTTATTTCTGCTGAAAAACACGTTTTGACAATTTCTGATCACTGGGGTTAAGGGCTGACTCAGTGTGCTCTTCTGAGCCAAGCAGTTACACTGTGATTCCAAGTGCTGAAAAAAAGCGTTTATTTCGGGCTGAAAAACACGTTTTGAAAACTGTGCTGTTCCTACCCTATAACTTACATGGGGTTGACCAAAGTTGCCAAAACGTGTTTATTTCTGCTGAAAAACACGTTTTGACAATTTCTGCACACTGGGGTTAAGGGCTGAGTCAGTGTGCTCTTCTGAGCCAGGCAGTTACACTGCGATTCCAAGGGCTGAGAAAACGCGTTTATTTCGGGCTGAAAAACACGTTTTGAAAACTGTGTTGTTCCTGCCCTATAACTTACATGGGGGTGACCAAAGTTGCCAAAACGTGTTTATTTCTGCTGAAAAACATGTTTTGACAATTTCTGATCACTGGGGTTAAGGGCTGACTCAGTGTGCTCTTCTGAGCCAAGCAGTTACACTGTGATTCCAAGTGCTGAAAAAAAGCGTTTATTTCGGGCTGAAAAACACGTTTTGAAAACTGTGCTGTTCCTGCCCTATAACTTACATGGGGGTGACCAAAGTTGCCAAAACGTGTTTATTTCTGCTGAAAAACACGTTTTGACAATTTCTGATCACTGGGGTGTAGGGCTGACTCAGTGTGCTCTTCTGAGCCAAGCAGTTACACTGTGATTCCAAGTGCTGAAAAAAAGCGTTTATTTCGGGCTGAAAAACACGTTTTGAAAACTGTGCTGTTCCTGCCCTATAACTTACATGGGGGTGACCAAAGTTGCCAAAACGTGTTTATTTCTGCTGAAAAACACGTTTTGACAATTTCTGCACACTGGGGTTAAGGGCTGAGTCAGTGTGCTCTTCTGAGCCAGGCAGTTACACTACGATTCTAAGGGCTGAGAAAACGCGTTTATTTCGGGCTGAAAAACACGTTTTGAAAACTGTGCTGTTCCTGCCCTATAACTTACATGGGGGTGACCAAAGTTGCCAAAACGTGTTTATTTCTGCTGAAAAACACGTTTTGACAATTTCTGATCACTGGGGTGTAGGGCTGACTCAGTGTGCTCTTCTGAGCCAAGCAGTTACACTGTGATTCCAAGTGCTGAAAAAAAGCGTTTATTTCGGGCTGAAAAACACGTTTTGAAAACTGTGCTGTTCCTGCCCTATAACTTACATGGGGGTGACCAAAGTTGCCAAAACGTGTTTATTTCTGCTGAAAAACACGTTTTGACAATTTCTGCACACTGGGGTTAAGGGCTGAGTCAGTGTGCTCTTCTGAGCCAGGCAGTTACACTGCGATTCTAAGGGCTGAGAAAACGCGTTTATTTCGGGCTGAAAAAGACGTTTTGAAAACTGTGTTGTTCCTGCCCTATAACTTACATGGGGGTGACCAAAGTTGCCAAAACGTGTTTATTTCTGCTGAAAAACACGTTTTGACAATTTCTGCACACTGGGGTTAAGGGCTGAGTCAGTGTGCTCTTCTGAGCCAGGCAGTTACACTACGATTCTAAGGGCTGAGAAAACGCGTTTATTTCGGGCTGAAAAACACGTTTTGAAAACTGTGCTGTTCCTGCCCTATAACTTACATGGGGGTGACCAAAGTTGCCAAAACGTGTTTATTTCTGCTGAAAAACAAGTTTTGACAATTTCTGATCACTGGGGTTAAGGGCTGAGTCAGTGTGCTCTTCTGAGCCAGGCAGTTACACTGCGATTCCAAGGGCTGAGAAAAAGCGTTTATTTCGGGCTGAAAAACACGTTTTGAAAACTGTGCTGTTCCAGCCATATAACTTACATGGGGGAGACTAAAGTTGCCAAAACGTGTTTATTTCTGCTGAAAAACACGTTTTGACAATTTCTGATCACTGGGGTTAAGGGCTGACTCAGTGTGCTCTTCGGAGCCAGGCAGTTACACTGCGATTCCAAGGGCTGAGAAAAAGCGTTTATTTCGGGCTGAAAAACACGTTTTGAAAACTGTGCTGTTCCTGCCCTATAACTTACATGGGGGTGACCAAAGTTGCCAAAACGTGTTTATTTCTGCTGAAAAACACGTTTTGACAATTTCTGCACACTGGGGTTAAGGGCTGAGTCAGTGTGCTCTTCTGAGCCAGGCAGTTACACTGCGATTCTAAGGGCTGAGAAAACGCATTTATTTCGGGCTGAAAAACACGTTTTGAAAACTGTGCTGTTCCTGCCCTATAACTTACATGGGGGTGACCAAAGTTGCCAAAACGTGTTTATTTCTGCTGAAAAACACGTTTTGACAATTTCTGATCACTGGGGTTAAGGGCTGACTCAGTGTGCTCTTCTGAGCCAAGCAGTTACACTGTGATTCCAAGTGCTGAAAAAAAGCGTTTATTTCGGGCTGAAAAACACGTTTTGAAAACTGTGCTGTTCCTGCCCTATAACTTACATGGGGTTGACCAAAGTTGCCAAAACGTGTTTATTTCTGCTGAAAAACACGTTTTGACAATTTCTGCACACTGGGGTTAAGGGCTGAGTCAGTGTGCTCTTCTGAGCCAGGCAGTTACACTGCGATTCCAAGGGCTGAGAAAACGCGTTTATTTCGGGCTGAAAAACACGTTTTGAAAACTGTGTTGTTCCTGCCCTATAACTTACATGGGGGTGACCAAAGTTGCCAAAACGTGTTTATTTCTGCTGAAAAACATGTTTTGACAATTTCTGATCACTGGGGTTAAGGGCTGACTCAGTGTGCTCTTCTGAGCCAAGCAGTTACACTGTGATTCCAAGTGCTGAAAAAAAGCGTTTATTTCGGGCTGAAAAACACGTTTTGAAAACTGTGCTGTTCCTGCCCTATAACTTACATGGGGGTGACCAAAGTTGCCAAAACGTGTTTATTTCTGCTGAAAAACACGTTTTGACAATTTCTGATCACTGGGGTGTAGGGCTGACTCAGTGTGCTCTTCTGAGCCAAGCAGTTACACTGTGATTCCAAGTGCTGAAAAAAAGCGTTTATTTCGGGCTGAAAAACACGTTTTGAAAACTGTGCTGTTCCTGCCCTATAACTTACATGGGGGTGACCAAAGTTGCCAAAACGTGTTTATTTCTGCTGAAAAACACGTTTTGACAATTTCTGCACACTGGGGTTAAGGGCTGAGTCAGTGTGCTCTTCTGAGCCAGGCAGTTACACTGCGATTCTAAGGGCTGAGAAAACGCGTTTATTTCGGGCTGAAAAACACGTTTTGAAAACTGTGTTGTTCCTGCCCTATAACTTACATGGGGGTGACCAAAGTTGCCAAAACGTGTTTATTTCTGCTGAAAAACACGTTTTGACAATTTCTGCACACTGGGGTTAAGGGCTGAGTCAGTGTGCTCTTCTGAGCCAGGCAGTTACACTACGATTCTAAGGGCTGAGAAAACGCGTTTATTTCGGGCTGAAAAACACGTTTTGAAAACTGTGCTGTTCCTGCCCTATAACTTACATGGGGGTGACCAAAGTTGCCAAAACGTGTTTATTTCTGCTGAAAAACAAGTTTTGACAATTTCTGATCACTGGGGTTAAGGGCTGAGTCAGTGTGCTCTTCTGAGCCAGGCAGTTACACTGCGATTCCAAGGGCTGAGAAAAAGCGTTTATTTCGGGCTGAAAAACACGTTTTGAAAACTGTGCTGTTCCAGCCATATAACTTACATGGGGGAGACCAAAGTTGCCAAAACGTGTTTATTTCTGCTGAAAAACACGTTTTGACAATTTCTGATCACTGGGGTTAAGGGCTGACTCAGTGTGCTCTTCGGAGCCAGGCAGTTACACTGCGATTCCAAGGGCTGAGAAAAAGCGTTTATTTCGGGCTGAAAAACACGTTTTGAAAACTGTGCTGTTCCTGCCCTATAACTTACATGGGGGTGACCAAAGTTGCCAAAACGTGTTTATTTCTGCTGAAAAACACGTTTTGACAATTTCTGCACACTGGGGTTAAGGGCTGAGTCAGTGTGCTCTTCTGAGCCAGGCAGTTACACTACGATTCTAAGGGCTGAGAAAACGCGTTTATTTCGGGCTGAAAAACACGTTTTGAAAACTGTGCTGTTCCTGCCCTATAACTTACATGGGGGTGACCAAAGTTGCCAAAACGTGTTTATTTCTGCTGAAAAACACGTTTTGACAATTTCTGATCACTGGGGTGTAGGGCTGACTCAGTGTGCTCTTCTGAGCCAAGCAGTTACACTGTGATTCCAAGTGCTGAAAAAAAGCGTTTATTTCGGGCTGAAAAACACGTTTTGAAAACTGTGCTGTTCCTGCCCTATAACTTACATGGGGGTGACCAAAGTTGCCAAAACGTGTTTATTTCTGCTGAAAAACACGTTTTGACAATTTCTGCACACTGGGGTTAAGGGCTGAGTCAGTGTGCTCTTCTGAGCCAGGCAGTTACACTGCGATTCTAAGGGCTGAGAAAACGCGTTTATTTCGGGCTGAAAAACACGTTTTGAAAACTGTGTTGTTCCTGCCCTATAACTTACATGGGGGTGACCAAAGTTGCCAAAACGTGTTTATTTCTGCTGAAAAACACGTTTTGACAATTTCTGCACACTGGGGTTAAGGGCTGAGTCAGTGTGCTCTTCTGAGCCAGGCAGTTACACTACGATTCTAAGGGCTGAGAAAACGCGTTTATTTCGGGCTGAAAAACACGTTTTGAAAACTGTGCTGTTCCTGCCCTATAACTTACATGGGGGTGACTAAAGTTGCCAAAACGTGTTTATTTCTGCTGAAAAACACGTTTTGACAATTTCTGCACACTGGGGTTAAGGGCTGAGTCAGTGTGCTCTTCTGAGCCAGGCAGTTACACTGCGATACTAAGGGCTGAGAAAACGCGTTTATTTCGGGCTGAAAAACACGTTTTGAAAACTGTGCTGTTTCTGCCGTATAACTTACATGGGGGTGACCAAAGTTGCCAAAACGTGTTTATTTCTGCTGAAAAACACGTTTTGACAATTTCTGATCACTGGGGTTAAGGGCTGACTCAGTGTGCTCTTCTGAGCCAAGCAGTTACACTGCGATTCCAAGGGCTGAGAAAAAGCGTTTATTTCGGGCTGAAAAACACGTTTTGAAAACTGTGCTGTTCCTGCCCTATAACTTACATGGGGGTGACCAAAGTTGCCAAAACGTGTTTATTTCTGCTGAAAAACACGTTTTGACAATTTCTGCACACTGGGGTTAAGGGCTGAGTCAGTGTGCTCTTCTGAGCCAGGCAGTTACACTGCGATTCTAACGGCTGAGAAAACGCGTTTATTTCGGGCTGAAAAACACGTTTTGAAAACTGTGCTGTTCCTGCCCTATAACTTACATGGGGGTGACCAAAGTTGCCAAAACGTGTTTATTTCTGCTGAAAAACACGTTTTGACAATTTCTGATCACTGGGGTTAAGGGCTGACTCAGTGTGCTCTTCTGAGCCAAGCAGTTACACTGTGATTCCAAGTGCTGAAAAAAAGCGTTTATTTCGGGCTGAAAAACACGTTTTGAAAACTGTGCTGTTCCTGCCCTATAACTTACATGGGGTTGACCAAAGTTGCCAAAACGTGTTTATTTCTGCTGAAAAACACGTTTTGACAATTTCTGCACACTGGGGTTAAGGGCTGAGTCAGTGTGCTCTTCTGAGCCAGGCAGTTACACTGCGATTCCATGGGCTGAGAAAACGCGTTTATTTCGGGCTGAAAAACACGTTTTGAAAACTGTGTTGTTCCTGCCCTATAACTTACATGGGGGTGACCAAAGTTGCCAAAACGTGTTTATTTCTGCTGAAATACACGTTTTGACAATTTCTGATCACTGGGGTTAAGGGCTGACTCAGTGTGCTCTTCTGAGCCAAGCAGTTACACTGTGATTCCAAGTGCTGAAAAAAGCGTTTATTTCGGGCTGAAAAACACGTTTTGAAAACTGTGCTGTTCCTGCCCTATAACTTACATGGGGGTGACCAAAGTTGCCAAAACGTGTTTATTTCTGCTGAAAAACACGTTTTGACAATTTCTGATCACTGGGGTTAAGGGCTGACTCTGTGTGCTCTTCTGAGCCAAGCAGTTACACTGCGATTCTAAGGGCTGAGAAAACGCGTTTATTTCGGGCTGAAAAACACGTTTTGAAAACTGTGCTGTTCCTGCCCTATAACTTACATGGGGGTGACCAAAGTTGCCAAAACGTGTTTATTTCTGCTGAAAAACAAGTTTTGACAATTTCTGATCACTGGGGTTAAGGGCTGAGTCAGTGTGCTCTTCTGAGCCAGGCAGTTACACTGCGATTCCAAGGGCTGAGAAAAAGCGTTTATTTCGGGCTGAAAAACACGTTTTGAAAACTGTGCTGTTCCAGCCATATAACTTACATGGGGGAGACCAAAGTTGCCAAAACGTGTTTATTTCTGCTGAAAAACACGTTTTGACAATTTCTGATCACTGGGGTTAAGGGCTGACTCAGTGTGCTCTTCGGAGCCAGGCAGTTACACTGCGATTCCAAGGGCTGAGAAAAAGCGTTTATTTCGGGCTGAAAAACACGTTTTGAAAACTGTGCTGTTCCTGCCCTATAACTTACATGGGGGTGACCAAAGTTGCCAAAACGTGTTTATTTCTGCTGAAAAACACGTTTTGACAATTTCTGCACACTGGGGTTAAGGGCTGAGTCAGTGTGCTCTTCTGAGCCAGGCAGTTACACTACGATTCTAAGGGCTGAGAAAACGCGTTTATTTCGGGCTGAAAAACACGTTTTGAAAACTGTGCTGTTCCTGCCCTATAACTTACATGGGGGTGACCAAAGTTGCCAAAACGTGTTTATTTCTGCTGAAAAACACGTTTTGACAATTTCTGCACACTGGGGTTAAGGGCTGAGTCAGTGTGCTCTTCTGAGCCAGGCAGTTACACTACGATTCTAAGGGCTGAGAAAACGCGTTTATTTCGGGCTGAAAAACACGTTTTGAAAACTGTGCTGTTCCTACCCTATAACTTACATGGGGGTGACCAAAGTTGCCAAAACGTGTTTATTTCTGCTGAAAAACACGTTTTGACAATTTCTGCACACTGGGGTTAAGGGCTGAGTCAGTGTGCTCTTCTGAGCCAGGCAGTTACACTGCGATTCTAAGGGCTGAGAAAACGCGTTTATTTCGGGCTGAAAAACACGTTTTGAAAACTGTGTTGTTCCTGCCCTATAACTTACATGGGGGTGACCAAAGTTGCCAAAACGTGTTTATTTCTGCTGAAAAACACGTTTTGACAATTTCTGCACACTGGGGTTAAGGGCTGAGTCAGTGTGCTCTTCTGAGCCAGGCAGTTACACTACGATTCTAAGGGCTGAGAAAACGCGTTTATTTCGGGCTGAAAAACACGTTTTGAAAACTGTGCTGTTCCTGCCCTATAACTTACATGGGGGTGACCAAAGTTGCCAAAACGTGTTTATTTCTGCTGAAAAACAAGTTTTGACAATTTCTGATCACTGGGGTTAAGGGCTGAGTCAGTGTGCTCTTCTGAGCCAGGCAGTTACACTGCGATTCCAAGGGCTGAGAAAAAGCGTTTATTTCGGGCTGAAAAACACGTTTTGAAAACTGTGCTGTTCCAGCCATATAACTTACATGGGGGAGACCAAAGTTGCCAAAACGTGTTTATTTCTGCTGAAAAACACGTTTTGACAATTTCTGATCACTGGGGTTAAGGGCTGACTCAGTGTGCTCTTCGGAGCCAGGCAGTTACACTGCGATTCCAAGGGCTGAGAAAAAGCGTTTATTTCGGGCTGAAAAACACGTTTTGAAAACTGTGCTGTTCCTGCCCTATAACTTACATGGGGGTGACCAAAGTTGCCAAAACGTGTTTATTTCTGCTGAAAAACACGTTTTGACAATTTCTGCACACTGGGGTTAAGGGCTGAGTCAGTGTGCTCTTCTGAGCCAGGCAGTTACACTACGATTCTAAGGGCTGAGAAAACGCGTTTATTTCGGGCTGAAAAACACGTTTTGAAAACTGTGCTGTTCCTGCCCTATAACTTACATGGGGGTGACCAAAGTTGCCAAAACGTGTTTATTTCTGCTGAAAAACACGTTTTGACAATTTCTGATCACTGGGGTGTAGGGCTGACTCAGTGTGCTCTTCTGAGCCAAGCAGTTACACTGTGATTCCAAGTGCTGAAAAAAAGCGTTTATTTCGGGCTGAAAAACACGTTTTGAAAACTGTGCTGTTCCTGCCCTATAACTTACATGGGGGTGACCAAAGTTGCCAAAACGTGTTTATTTCTGCTGAAAAACACGTTTTGACAATTTCTGCACACTGGGGTTAAGGGCTGAGTCAGTGTGCTCTTCTGAGCCAGGCAGTTACACTGCGATTCTAAGGGCTGAGAAAACGCGTTTATTTCGGGCTGAAAAACACGTTTTGAAAACTGTGTTGTTCCTGCCCTATAACTTACATGGGGGTGACCAAAGTTGCCAAAACGTGTTTATTTCTGCTGAAAAACACGTTTTGACAATTTCTGCACACTGGGGTTAAGGGCTGAGTCAGTGTGCTCTTCTGAGCCAGGCAGTTACACTACGATTCTAAGGGCTGAGAAAACGCGTTTATTTCGGGCTGAAAAACACGTTTTGAAAACTGTGCTGTTCCTGCCCTATAACTTACATGGGGGTGACTAAAGTTGCCAAAACGTGTTTATTTCTGCTGAAAAACACGTTTTGACAATTTCTGCACACTGGGGTTAAGGGCTGAGTCAGTGTGCTCTTCTGAGCCAGGCAGTTACACTGCGATACTAAGGGCTGAGAAAACGCGTTTATTTCGGGCTGAAAAACACGTTTTGAAAACTGTGCTGTTTCTGCCGTATAACTTACATGGGGGTGACCAAAGTTGCCAAAACGTGTTTATTTCTGCTGAAAAACACGTTTTGACAATTTCTGATCACTGGGGTTAAGGGCTGACTCAGTGTGCTCTTCTGAGCCAAGCAGTTACACTGCGATTCCAAGGGCTGAGAAAAAGCGTTTATTTCGGGCTGAAAAACACGTTTTGAAAACTGTGCTGTTCCTGCCCTATAACTTACATGGGGGTGACCAAAGTTGCCAAAACGTGTTTATTTCTGCTGAAAAACACGTTTTGACAATTTCTGCACACTGGGGTTAAGGGCTGAGTCAGTGTGCTCTTCTGAGCCAGGCAGTTACACTGCGATTCTAACGGCTGAGAAAACGCGTTTATTTCGGGCTGAAAAACACGTTTTGAAAACTGTGCTGTTCCTGCCCTATAACTTACATGGGGGTGACCAAAGTTGCCAAAACGTGTTTATTTCTGCTGAAAAACACGTTTTGACAATTTCTGATCACTGGGGTTAAGGGCTGACTCAGTGTGCTCTTCTGAGCCAAGCAGTTACACTGTGATTCCAAGTGCTGAAAAAAAGCGTTTATTTCGGGCTGAAAAACACGTTTTGAAAACTGTGCTGTTCCTGCCCTATAACTTACATGGGGTTGACCAAAGTTGCCAAAACGTGTTTATTTCTGCTGAAAAACACGTTTTGACAATTTCTGCACACTGGGGTTAAGGGCTGAGTCAGTGTGCTCTTCTGAGCCAGGCAGTTACACTGCGATTCCATGGGCTGAGAAAACGCGTTTATTTCGGGCTGAAAAACACGTTTTGAAAACTGTGTTGTTCCTGCCCTATAACTTACATGGGGGTGACCAAAGTTGCCAAAACGTGTTTATTTCTGCTGAAATACACGTTTTGACAATTTCTGATCACTGGGGTTAAGGGCTGACTCAGTGTGCTCTTCTGAGCCAAGCAGTTACACTGTGATTCCAAGTGCTGAAAAAAGCGTTTATTTCGGGCTGAAAAACACGTTTTGAAAACTGTGCTGTTCCTGCCCTATAACTTACATGGGGGTGACCAAAGTTGCCAAAACGTGTTTATTTCTGCTGAAAAACACGTTTTGACAATTTCTGATCACTGGGGTTAAGGGCTGACTCTGTGTGCTCTTCTGAGCCAAGCAGTTACACTGCGATTCTAAGGGCTGAGAAAACGCGTTTATTTCGGGCTGAAAAACACGTTTTGAAAACTGTGCTGTTCCTGCCCTATAACTTACATGGGGGTGACCAAAGTTGCCAAAACGTGTTTATTTCTGCTGAAAAACAAGTTTTGACAATTTCTGATCACTGGGGTTAAGGGCTGAGTCAGTGTGCTCTTCTGAGCCAGGCAGTTACACTGCGATTCCAAGGGCTGAGAAAAAGCGTTTATTTCGGGCTGAAAAACACGTTTTGAAAACTGTGCTGTTCCAGCCATATAACTTACATGGGGGAGACCAAAGTTGCCAAAACGTGTTTATTTCTGCTGAAAAACACGTTTTGACAATTTCTGATCACTGGGGTTAAGGGCTGACTCAGTGTGCTCTTCGGAGCCAGGCAGTTACACTGCGATTCCAAGGGCTGAGAAAAAGCGTTTATTTCGGGCTGAAAAACACGTTTTGAAAACTGTGCTGTTCCTGCCCTATAACTTACATGGGGGTGACCAAAGTTGCCAAAACGTGTTTATTTCTGCTGAAAAACACGTTTTGACAATTTCTGCACACTGGGGTTAAGGGCTGAGTCAGTGTGCTCTTCTGAGCCAGGCAGTTACACTACGATTCTAAGGGCTGAGAAAACGCGTTTATTTCGGGCTGAAAAACACGTTTTGAAAACTGTGCTGTTCCTGCCCTATAACTTACATGGGGGTGACCAAAGTTGCCAAAACGTGTTTATTTCTGCTGAAAAACACGTTTTGACAATTTCTGCACACTGGGGTTAAGGGCTGAGTCAGTGTGCTCTTCTGAGCCAGGCAGTTACACTGCGATTCTAAGGGCTGAGAAAACGCGTTTATTTCGGGCTAAAAAACACGTTTTGAAAACTGTGCTGTTCCTGCCCTATAACTTACATGGGGGTGACCAAAGTTGCCAAAACGTGTTTATTTCTGCTGAAAAACACGTTTTGACAATTTCTGATCACTGGGGTTAAGGGCTGACTCAGTGTGCTCTTCTGAGCCAAGCAGTTACACTGTGATTCCAAGTGCTGAAAAAAAGCGTTTATTTCGGGCTGAAAAACACGTTTTGAAAACTGTGCTGTTCCTACCCTATAACTTACATGGGGTTGACCAAAGTTGCCAAAACGTGTTTATTTCTGCTGAAAAACACGTTTTGACAATTTCTGCACACTGGGGTTAAGGGCTGAGTCAGTGTGCTCTTCTGAGCCAGGCAGTTACACTGCGATTCCAAGGGTTGAGAAAACGCGTTTATTTCGGGCTGAAAAACACGTTTTGAAAACTGTGTTGTTCCTGCCCTATAACTTACATGGGGGTGACCAAAGTTGCCAAAACGTGTTTATTTCTGCTGAAAAACATGTTTTGACAATTTCTGATCACTGGGGTTAAGGGCTGACTCAGTGTGCTCTTCTGAGCCAAGCAGTTACACTGTGATTCCAAGTGCTGAAAAAAAGCGTTTATTTCGGGCTGAAAAACACGTTTTGAAAACTGTGCTGTTCCTGCCCTATAACTTACATGGGGGTGACCAAAGTTGCCAAAACGTGTTTATTTCTGCTGAAAAACACGTTTTGACAATTTCTGATCACTGGGGTGTAGGGCTGACTCAGTGTGCTCTTCTGAGCCAAGCAGTTACACTGTGATTCCAAGTGCTGAAAAAAAGCGTTTATTTCGGGCTGAAAAACACGTTTTGAAAACTGTGCTGTTCCTGCCCTATAACTTACATGGGGGTGACCAAAGTTGCCAAAACGTGTTTATTTCTGCTGAAAAACACGTTTTGACAATTTCTGCACACTGGGGTTAAGGGCTGAGTCAGTGTGCTCTTCTGAGCCAGGCAGTTACACTACGATTCTAAGGGCTGAGAAAACGCGTTTATTTCGGGCTGAAAAACACGTTTTGAAAACTGTGCTGTTCCTGCCCTATAACTTACATGGGGGTGACCAAAGTTGCCAAAACGTGTTTATTTCTGCTGAAAAACACGTTTTGACAATTTCTGATCACTGGGGTGTAGGGCTGACTCAGTGTGCTCTTCTGAGCCAAGCAGTTACACTGTGATTCCAAGTGCTGAAAAAAAGCGTTTATTTCGGGCTGAAAAACACGTTTTGAAAACTGTGCTGTTCCTGCCCTATAACTTACATGGGGGTGACCAAAGTTGCCAAAACGTGTTTATTTCTGCTGAAAAACACGTTTTGACAATTTCTGCACACTGGGGTTAAGGGCTGAGTCAGTGTGCTCTTCTGAGCCTGGCAGTTACACTGCGATTCTAAGGGCTGAGAAAACGCGTTTATTTCGGGCTGAAAAACACGTTTTGAAAACTGTGTTGTTCCTGCCCTATAACTTACATGGGGGTGACCAAAGTTGCCAAAACGTGTTTATTTCTGCTGAAAAACACGTTTTGACAATTTCTGCACACTGGGGTTAAGGGCTGAGTCAGTGTGCTCTTCTGAGCCAGGCAGTTACACTACGATTCTAAGGGCTGAGAAAACGCGTTTATTTCGGGCTGAAAAACACGTTTTGAAAACTGTGCTGTTCCTGCCCTATAACTTACATGGGGGTGACCAAAGTTGCCAAAACGTGTTTATTTCTGCTGAAAAACAAGTTTTGACAATTTCTGATCACTGGGGTTAAGGGCTGAGTCAGTGTGCTCTTCTGAGCCAGGCAGTTACACTGCGATTCCAAGGGCTGAGAAAAAGCGTTTATTTCGGGCTGAAAAACACGTTTTGAAAACTGTGCTGTTCCAGCCATATAACTTACATGGGGGAGACTAAAGTTGCCAAAACGTGTTTATTTCTGCTGAAAAACACGTTTTGACAATTTCTGATCACTGGGGTTAAGGGCTGACTCAGTGTGCTCTTCGGAGCCAGGCAGTTACACTGCGATTCCAAGGGCTGAGAAAAAGCGTTTATTTCGGGCTGAAAAACACGTTTTGAAAACTGTGCTGTTCCTGCCCTATAACTTACATGGGGGTGACCAAAGTTGCCAAAACGTGTTTATTTCTGCTGAAAAACACGTTTTGACAATTTCTGCACACTGGGGTTAAGGGCTGACTCAGTGTGCTCTTCTGAGCCAGGCAGTTACACTGCGATTCTAAGGGCTGAGAAAACGCGTTTATTTCGGGCTGAAAAACACGTTTTGAAAACTGTGCTGTTCCTGCCCTATAACTTACATGGGGGTGACCAAAGTTGCCAAAACGTGTTTATTTCTGCTGAAAAACACGTTTTGACAATTTCTGATCACTGGGGTTAAGGGCTGACTCAGTGTGCTCTTCTGAGCCAAGCAGTTACACTGTGATTCCAAGTGCTGAAAAAAAGCGTTTATTTCGGGCTGAAAAACACGTTTTGAAAACTGTGCTGTTCCTGCCCTATAACTTACATGGGGTTGACCAAAGTTGCCAAAACGTGTTTATTTCTGCTGAAAAACACGTTTTGACAATTTCTGCACACTGGGGTTAAGGGCTGAGTCAGTGTGCTCTTCTGAGCCAGGCAGTTACACTGCGATTCCAAGGGCTGAGAAAACGCGTTTATTTCGGGCTGAAAAACACGTTTTGAAAACTGTGTTGTTCCTGCCCTATAACTTACATGGGGGTGACCAAAGTTGCCAAAACGTGTTTATTTCTGCTGAAAAACATGTTTTGACAATTTCTGATCACTGGGGTTAAGGGCTGACTCAGTGTGCTCTTCTGAGCCAAGCAGTTACACTGTGATTCCAAGTGCTGAAAAAAAGCGTTTATTTCGGGCTGAAAAACACGTTTTGAAAACTGTGCTGTTCCTGCCCTATAACTTACATGGGGGTGACCAAAGTTGCCAAAACGTGTTTATTTCTGCTGAAAAACACGTTTTGACAATTTCTGATCACTGGGGTGTAGGGCTGACTCAGTGTGCTCTTCTGAGCCAAGCAGTTACACTGTGATTCCAAGTGCTGAAAAAAAGCGTTTATTTCGGGCTGAAAAACACGTTTTGAAAACTGTGCTGTTCCTGCCCTATAACTTACATGGGGGTGACCAAAGTTGCCAAAACGTGTTTATTTCTGCTGAAAAACACGTTTTGACAATTTCTGCACACTGGGGTTAAGGGCTGAGTCAGTGTGCTCTTCTGAGCCAGGCAGTTACACTGCGATTCTAAGGGCTGAGAAAACGCGTTTATTTCGGGCTGAAAAACACGTTTTGAAAACTGTGTTGTTCCTGCCCTATAACTTACATGGGGGTGACCAAAGTTGCCAAAACGTGTTTATTTCTGCTGAAAAACACGTTTTGACAATTTCTGCACACTGGGGTTAGGGGCTGAGTCAGTGTGCTCTTCTGAGCCAGGCAGTTACACTACGATTCTAAGGGCTGAGAAAACGCGTTTATTTCGGGCTGAAAAACACGTTTTGAAAACTGTGCTGTTCCTGCCCTATAACTTACATGGGGGTGACCAAAGTTGCCAAAACGTGTTTATTTCTGCTGAAAAACAAGTTTTGACAATTTCTGATCACTGGGGTTAAGGGCTGAGTCAGTGTGCTCTTCTGAGCCAGGCAGTTACACTGCGATTCCAAGGGCTGAGAAAAAGCGTTTATTTCGGGCTGAAAAACACGTTTTGAAAACTGTGCTGTTCCAGCCATATAACTTACATGGGGGAGACCAAAGTTGCCAAAACGTGTTTATTTCTGCTGAAAAACACGTTTTGACAATTTCTGATCACTGGGGTTAAGGGCTGACTCAGTGTGCTCTTCGGAGCCAGGCAGTTACACTGCGATTCCAAGGGCTGAGAAAAAGCGTTTATTTCGGGCTGAAAAACACGTTTTGAAAACTGTGCTGTTCCTGCCCTATAACTTACATGGGGGTGACCAAAGTTGCCAAAACGTGTTTATTTCTGCTGAAAAACACGTTTTGACAATATCTGCACACTGGGGTTAAGGGCTGAGTCAGTGTGCTCTTCTGAGCCAGGCAGTTACACTGCGATTCTAAGGGCTGAGAAAACGCGTTTATTTCGGGCTGAAAAAACACGTTTTGAAAACTGTGCTGTTCCTGCCCTATAACTTACATGGGGGTGACCAAAGTTGCCAAAACGTGTTTATTTCTGCTGAAAAACACGTTTTGACAATTTCTGATCACTGGGGTTAAGGGCTGACTCAGTGTGCTCTTCTGAGCCAAGCAGTTACACTGTGATTCCAAGTGCTGAAAAAAAGCGTTTATTTCGGGCTGAAAAACACGTTTTGAAAACTGTGCTGTTCCTGCCCTATAACTTACATGGGGTTGACCAAAGTTGCCAAAACGTGTTTATTTCTGCTGAAAAACACGTTTTGACAATTTCTGCACACTGGGGTTAAGGGCTGAGTCAGTGTGCTCTTCTGAGCCAGGCAGTTACACTGCGATTCCAAGGGCTGAGAAAACGCGTTTATTTCGGGCTGAAAAACACGTTTTGAAAACTGTGCTGTTCCTGCCCTATAACTTACATGGGGGTGACCAAAGTTGCCAAAACGTGTTTATTTCTGCTGAAAAACACGTTTTGACAATTTCTGATCACTGGGGTGTAGGGCTGACTCAGTGTGCTCTTCTGAGCCAAGCAGTTACACTGTGATTCCAAGTGCTGAAAAAAAGCGTTTATTTCGGGCTGAAAAACACGTTTTGAAAACTGTGCTGTTCCTGCCCTATAACTTACATGGGGGTGAACAAAGTTGCCAAAACGTGTTTATTTCTGCTGAAAAACACGTTTTGACAATTTCTGCACACTGGGGTTAAGGGCTGAGTCAGTGTGCTCTTCTGAGCCAGGCAGTTACACTGCGATTCTAAGGGCTGAGAAAACGCGTTTATTTCGGGCTGAAAAACACGTTTTGAAAACTGTGCTGTTCCTGCCCTATAACTTACATGGGGGTGACCAAAGTTGCCAAAACGTGTTTATTTCTGCTGAAAAACACGTTTTGACAATTTCTGCACACTGGGGTTAAGGGCTGAGTCAGTGTGCTCTTCTGAGCCAGGCAGTTACACTGCGATTCCAAGGGCTGAGAAAAAGCGTTTATTTCGGGCTGAAAAACACGTTTTGAAAACTGTGCTGTTCCAGCCATATAACTTACATGGGGGAGACCAAAGTTGCCAAAACGTGTTTATTTCTGCTGAAAAACACGTTTTGACAATTTCTGATCACTGGGGTTAAGGGCTGACTCAGTGTGCTCTTCGGAGCCAGGCAGTTACACTGCGATTCCAAGGGCTGAGAAAAAGCGTTTATTTCGGGCTGAAAAACACGTTTTGAAAACTGTGCTGTTCCTGCCCTATAACTTACATGGGGGTGACCAAAGTTGCCAAAACGTGTTTATTTCTGCTGAAAAACACGTTTTGACAATTTCTGCACACTGGGGTTAAGGGCTGAGTCAGTGTGCTCTTCTGAGCCAGGCAGTTACACTACGATTCTAAGGGCTGAGAAAACGCGTTTATTTCGGGCTGAAAAACACGTTTTGAAAACTGTGCTGTTCCTGCCCTATAACTTACATGGGGGTGACCAAAGTTGCCAAAACGTGTTTATTTCTGCTGAAAAACACGTTTTGACAATTTCTGCACACTGGGGTTAAGGGCTGAGTCAGTGTGCTCTTCTGAGCCAGGCAGTTACACTGCGATTCTAAGGGCTGAGAAAACGCGTTTATTTCGGGCTGAAAAACACGTTTTGAAAACTGTGTTGTTCCTGCCCTATAACTTACATGGGGGTGACCAAAGTTGCCAAAACGTGTTTATTTCTGCTGAAAAACACGTTTTGACAATTTCTGCACACTGGGGTTAAGGGCTGAGTCAGTGTGCTCTTCTGAGCCAGGCAGTTACACTACGATTCTAAGGGCTGAGAAAACGCGTTTATTTCGGGCTGAAAAACACGTTTTGAAAACTGTGCTGTTCCTGCCCTATAACTTACATGGGGGTGACTAAAGTTGCCAAAACGTGTTTATTTCTGCTGAAAAACACGTTTTGACAATTTCTGCACACTGGGGTTAAGGGCTGAGTCAGTGTGCTCTTCTGAGCCAGGCAGTTACACTGCGATACTAAGGGCTGAGAAAACGCGTTTATTTCGGGCTGAAAAACACGTTTTGAAAACTGTGCTGTTTCTGCCGTATAACTTACATGGGGGTGACCAAAGTTGCCAAAACGTGTTTATTTCTGCTGAAAAACACGTTTTGACAATTTCTGATCACTGGGGTTAAGGGCTGACTCAGTGTGCTCTTCTGAGCCAAGCAGTTACACTGCGATTCCAAGGGCTGAGAAAAAGCGTTTATTTCGGGCTGAAAAACACGTTTTGAAAACTGTGCTGTTCCTGCCCTATAACTTACATGGGGGTGACCAAAGTTGCCAAAACGTGTTTATTTCTGCTGAAAAACACGTTTTGACAATTTCTGCACACTGGGGTTAAGGGCTGAGTCAGTGTGCTCTTCTGAGCCAGGCAGTTACACTGCGATTCTAACGGCTGAGAAAACGCGTTTATTTCGGGCTGAAAAACACGTTTTGAAAACTGTGCTGTTCCTGCCCTATAACTTACATGGGGGTGACCAAAGTTGCCAAAACGTGTTTATTTCTGCTGAAAAACACGTTTTGACAATTTCTGATCACTGGGGTTAAGGGCTGACTCAGTGTGCTCTTCTGAGCCAAGCAGTTACACTGTGATTCCAAGTGCTGAAAAAAAGCGTTTATTTCGGGCTGAAAAACACGTTTTGAAAACTGTGCTGTTCCTGCCCTATAACTTACATGGGGTTGACCAAAGTTGCCAAAACGTGTTTATTTCTGCTGAAAAACACGTTTTGACAATTTCTGCACACTGGGGTTAAGGGCTGAGTCAGTGTGCTCTTCTGAGCCAGGCAGTTACACTGCGATTCCATGGGCTGAGAAAACGCGTTTATTTCGGGCTGAAAAACACGTTTTGAAAACTGTGTTGTTCCTGCCCTATAACTTACATGGGGGTGACCAAAGTTGCCAAAACGTGTTTATTTCTGCTGAAAAACACGTTTTGACAATTTCTGATCACTGGGGTTAAGGGCTGACTCAGTGTGCTCTTCTGAGCCAAGCAGTTACACTGTGATTCCAAGTGCTGAAAAAAGCGTTTATTTCGGGCTGAAAAACACGTTTTGAAAACTGTGCTGTTCCTGCCCTATAACTTACATGGGGGTGACCAAAGTTGCCAAAACGTGTTTATTTCTGCTGAAAAACACGTTTTGACAATTTCTGATCACTGGGGTTAAGGGCTGACTCTGTGTGCTCTTCTGAGCCAAGCAGTTACACTGCGATTCTAAGGGCTGAGAAAACGCGTTTATTTCGGGCTGAAAAACACGTTTTGAAAACTGTGCTGTTCCTGCCCTATAACTTACATGGGGGTGACCAAAGTTGCCAAAACGTGTTTATTTCTGCTGAAAAACAAGTTTTGACAATTTCTGATCACTGGGGTTAAGGGCTGAGTCAGTGTGCTCTTCTGAGCCAGGCAGTTACACTGCGATTCCAAGGGCTGAGAAAAAGCGTTTATTTCGGGCTTAAAAACACGTTTTGAAAACTGTGCTGTTCCAGCCATATAACTTACATGGGGGAGACCAAAGTTGCCAAAACGTGTTTATTTCTGCTGAAAAACACGTTTTGACAATTTCTGATCACTGGGGTTAAGGGCTGACTCAGTGTGCTCTTCGGAGCCAGGCAGTTACACTGCGATTCCAAGGGCTGAGAAAAAGCGTTTATTTCGGGCTGAAAAACACGTTTTGAAAACTGTGCTGTTCCTGCCCTATAACTTACATGGGGGTGACCAAAGTTGCCAAAACGTGTTTATTTCTGCTGAAAAACACGTTTTGACAATTTCTGCACACTGGGGTTAAGGGCTGAGTCAGTGTGCTCTTCTGAGCCAGGCAGTTACACTACGATTCTAAGGGCTGAGAAAACGCGTTTATTTCGGGCTGAAAAACACGTTTTGAAAACTGTGCTGTTCCTGCCCTATAACTTACATGGGGGTGACCAAAGTTGCCAAAACGTGTTTATTTCTGCTGAAAAACACGTTTTGACAATTTCTGATCACTGGGGTGTAGGGCTGACTCAGTGTGCTCTTCTGAGCCAAGCAGTTACACTGTGATTCCAAGTGCTGAAAAAAAGCGTTTATTTCGGGCTGAAAAACACGTTTTGAAAACTGTGCTGTTCCTGCCCTATAACTTACATGGGGGTGACCAAAGTTGCCAAAACGTGTTTATTTCTGCTGAAAAACACGATTTGACAATTTCTGCACACTGGGGTTAAGGGCTGAGTCAGTGTGCTCTTCTGAGCCAGGCAGTTACACTGCGATTCTAAGGGCTGAGAAAACGCGTTTATTTCGGGCTGAAAAACACGTTTTGAAAACTGTGTTGTTCCTGCCCTATAACTTACATGGGGGTGACCAAAGTTGCCAAAACGTGTTTATTTCTGCTGAAAAACACGTTTTGACAATTTCTGCACACTGGGGTTAAGGGCTGAGTCAGTGTGCTCTTCTGAGCCAGGCAGTTACACTACGATTCTAAGGGCTGAGAAAACGCGTTTATTTCGGGCTGAAAAACACGTTTTGAAAACTGTGCTGTTCCTGCCCTATAACTTACATGGGGGTGACCAAAGTTGCCAAAACGTGTTTATTTCTGCTGAAAAACAAGTTTTGACAATTTCTGATCACTGGGGTTAAGGGCTGAGTCAGTGTGCTCTTCTGAGCCAGGCAGTTACACTGCGATTCCAAGGGCTGAGAAAAAGCGTTTATTTCGGGCTGAAAAACACGTTTTGAAAACTGTGCTGTTCCAGCCATATAACTTACATGGGGGAGACTAAAGTTGCCAAAACGTGTTTATTTCTGCTGAAAAACACGTTTTGACAATTTCTGATCACTGGGGTTAAGGGCTGACTCAGTGTGCTCTTCGGAGCCAGGCAGTTACACTGCGATTCCAAGGGCTGAGAAAAAGCGTTTATTTCGGGCTGAAAAACACGTTTTGAAAACTGTGCTGTTCCTGCCCTATAACTTACATGGGGGTGACCAAAGTTGCCAAAACGTGTTTATTTCTGCTGAAAAACACGTTTTGACAATTTCTGCACACTGGGGTTAAGGGCTGAGTCAGTGTGCTCTTCTGAGCCAGGCAGTTACACTGCGATTCTAAGGGCTGAGAAAACGCGTTTATTTCGGGCTGAAAAACACGTTTTGAAAACTGTGCTGTTCCTGCCCTATAACTTACATGGGGGTGACCAAAGTTGCCAAAACGTGTTTATTTCTGCTGAAAAACACGTTTTGACAATTTCTGATCACTGGGGTTAAGGGCTGACTCAGTGTGCTCTTCTGAGCCAAGCAGTTACACTGTGATTCCAAGTGCTGAAAAAAAGCGTTTATTTCGGGCTGAAAAACACGTTTTGAAAACTGTGCTGTTCCTACCCTATAACTTACATGGGGTTGACCAAAGTTGCCAAAACGTGTTTATTTCTGCTGAAAAACACGTTTTGACAATTTCTGCACACTGGGGTTAAGGGCTGAGTCAGTGTGCTCTTCTGAGCCAGGCAGTTACACTGCGATTCCAAGGGCTGAGAAAACGCGTTTATTTCGGGCTGAAAAACACGTTTTGAAAACTGTGTTGTTCCTGCCCTATAACTTACATGGGGGTGACCAAAGTTGCCAAAACGTGTTTATTTCTGCTGAAAAACATGTTTTGAAAATTTCTGATCACTGGGGTTAAGGGCTGACTCAGTGTGCTCTTCTGAGCCAAGCAGTTACACTGTGATTCCAAGTGCTGAAAAAAAGCGTTTATTTCGGGCTGAAAAACACGTTTTGAAAACTGTGCTGTTCCTGCCCTATAACTTACATGGGGGTGACCAAAGTTGCCAAAACGTGTTTATTTCTGCTGAAAAACACGTTTTGACAATTTCTGATCACTGGGGTGTAGGGCTGACTCAGTGTGCTCTTCTGAGCCAAGCAGTTACACTGTGATTCCAAGTGCTGAAAAAAAGCGTTTATTTCGGGCTGAAAAACACGTTTTGAAAACTGTGCTGTTCCTGCCCTATAACTTACATGGGGGTGACCAAAGTTGCCAAAACGTGTTTATTTCTGCTGAAAAACACGTTTTGACAATTTCTGCACACTGGGGTTAAGGGCTGAGTCAGTGTGCTCTTCTGAGCCAGGCAGTTACACTACGATTCTAAGGGCTGAGAAAACGCGTTTATTTCGGGCTGAAAAACACGTTTTGAAAACTGTGCTGTTCCTGCCCTATAACTTACATGGGGGTGACCAAAGTTGCCAAAACGTGTTTATTTCTGCTGAAAAACACGTTTTGACAATTTCTGATCACTGGGGTGTAGGGCTGACTCAGTGTGCTCTTCTGAGCCAAGCAGTTACACTGTGATTCCAAGTGCTGAAAAAAAGCGTTTATTTCGGGCTGAAAAACACGTTTTGAAAACTGTGCTGTTCCTGCCCTATAACTTACATGGGGGTGACCAAAGTTGCCAAAACGTGTTTATTTCTGCTGAAAAACACGTTTTGACAATTTCTGCACACTGGGGTTAAGGGCTGAGTCAGTGTGCTCTTCTGAGCCAGGCAGTTACACTGCGATTCTAAGGGCTGAGAAAACGCGTTTATTTCGGGCTGAAAAACACGTTTTGAAAACTGTGTTGTTCCTGCCCTATAACTTACATGGGGGTGACCAAAGTTGCCAAAACGTGTTTATTTCTGCTGAAAAACACGTTTTGACAATTTCTGCACACTGGGGTTAAGGGCTGAGTCAGTGTGCTCTTCTGAGCCAGGCAGTTACACTACGATTCTAAGGGCTGAGAAAACGCGTTTATTTCGGGCTGAAAAACACGTTTTGAAAACTGTGCTGTTCCTGCCCTATAACTTACATGGGGGTGACCAAAGTTGCCAAAACGTGTTTATTTCTGCTGAAAAACAAGTTTTGACAATTTCTGATCACTGGGGTTAAGGGCTGAGTCAGTGTGCTCTTCTGAGCCAGGCAGTTACACTGCGATTCCAAGGGCTGAGAAAAAGCGTTTATTTCGGGCTGAAAAACACGTTTTGAAAACTGTGCTGTTCCAGCCATATAACTTACATGGGGGAGACTAAAGTTGCCAAAACGTGTTTATTTCTGCTGAAAAACACGTTTTGACAATTTCTGATCACTGGGGTTAAGGGCTGACTCAGTGTGCTCTTCGGAGCCAGGCAGTTACACTGCGATTCCAAGGGCTGAGAAAAAGCGTTTATTTCGGGCTGAAAAACACGTTTTGAAAACTGTGCTGTTCCTGCCCTATAACTTACATGGGGGTGACCAAAGTTGCCAAAACGTGTTTATTTCTGCTGAAAAACACGTTTTGACAATTTCTGCACACTGGGGTTAAGGGCTGAGTCAGTGTGCTCTTCTGAGCCAGGCAGTTACACTGCGATTCTAAGGGCTGAGAAAACGCGTTTATTTCGGGCTGAAAAACACGTTTTGAAAACTGTGCTGTTCCTGCCCTATAACTTACATGGGGGTGACCAAAGTTGCCAAAACGTGTTTATTTCTGCTGAAAAACACGTTTTGACAATTTCTGATCACTGGGGTTAAGGGCTGACTCAGTGTGCTCTTCTGAGCCAAGCAGTTACACTGTGATTCCAAGTGCTGAAAAAAAGCGTTTATTTCGGGCTGAAAAACACGTTTTGAAAACTGTGCTGTTCCTGCCCTATAACTTACATGGGGGTGACCAAAGTTGCCAAAACGTGTTTATTTCTGCTGAAAAACACGTTTTGACAATTTCTGCACACTGGGGTTAAGGGCTGAGTCAGTGTGCTCTTCTGAGCCAGGCAGTTACACTGCGATTCCAAGGGCTGAGAAAACGCGTTTATTTCGGGCTGAAAAACACGTTTTGAAAACTGTGTTGTTCCTGCCCTATAACTTACATGGGGGTGACCAAAGTTGCCAAAACGTGTTTATTTCTGCTGAAAAACATGTTTTGACAATTTCTGATCACTGGGGTTAAGGGCTGACTCAGTGTGCTCTTCTGAGCCAAGCAGTTACACTGTGATTCCAAGGGCTGAAAAAAAGCGTTTATTTCGGGCTGAAAAACACGTTTTGAAAACTGTGCTGTTCCTGCCCTATAACTTACATGGGGGTGACCAAAGTTGCCAAAACGTGTTTATTTCTGCTGAAAAACACGTTTTGACAATTTCTGATCACTGGGGTGTAGGGCTGACTCAGTGTGCTCTTCTGAGCCAAGCAGTTACACTGTGATTCCAAGTGCTGAAAAAAAGCGTTTATTTCGGGCTGAAAAACACGTTTTGAAAACTGTGCTGTTCCTGCCCTATAACTTACATGGGGGTGACCAAAGTTGCCAAAACGTGTTTATTTCTGCTGAAAAACACGTTTTGACAATTTCTGCACACTGGGGTTAAGGGCTGAGTCAGTGTGCTCTTCTGAGCCAGGCAGTTACACTGCGATTCTAAGGGCTGAGAAAACGCGTTTATTTCGGGCTGAAAAACACGTTTTGAAAACTGTGTTGTTCCTGCCCTATAACTTACATGGGGGTGACCAAAGTTGCCAAAACGTGTTTATTTCTGCTGAAAAACACGTTTTGACAATTTCTGCACACTGGGGTTAGGGGCTGAGTCAGTGTGCTCTTCTGAGCCAGGCAGTTACACTACGATTCTAAGGGCTGAGAAAACGCGTTTATTTCGGGCTGAAAAACACGTTTTGAAAACTGTGCTGTTCCTGCCCTATAACTTACATGGGGGTGACCAAAGTTGCCAAAACGTGTTTATTTCTGCTGAAAAACAAGTTTTGACAATTTCTGATCACTGGGGTTAAGGGCTGAGTCAGTGTGCTCTTCTGAGCCAGGCAGTTACACTGCGATTCCAAGGGCTGAGAAAAAGCGTTTATTTCGGGCTGAAAAACACGTTTTGAAAACTGTGCTGTTCCAGCCATATAACTTACATGGGGGAGACCAAAGTTGCCAAAACGTGTTTATTTCTGCTGAAAAACACGTTTTGACAATTTCTGATCACTGGGGTTAAGGGCTGACTCAGTGTGCTCTTCGGAGCCAGGCAGTTACACTGCGATTCCAAGGGCTGAGAAAAAGCGTTTATTTCGGGCTGAAAAACACGTTTTGAAAACTGTGCTGTTCCTGCCCTATAACTTACATGGGGGTGACCAAAGTTGCCAAAACGTGTTTATTTCTGCTGAAAAACACGTTTTGACAATATCTGCACACTGGGGTTAAGGGCTGAGTCAGTGTGCTCTTCTGAGCCAGGCAGTTACACTGCGATTCTAAGGGCTGAGAAAACGCGTTTATTTCGGGCTGAAAAAACACGTTTTGAAAACTGTGCTGTTCCTGCCCTATAACTTACATGGGGGTGACCAAAGTTGCCAAAACGTGTTTATTTCTGCTGAAAAACACGTTTTGACAATTTCTGATCACTGGGGTTAAGGGCTGACTCAGTGTGCTCTTCTGAGCCAAGCAGTTACACTGTGATTCCAAGTGCTGAAAAAAAGCGTTTATTTCGGGCTGAAAAACACGTTTTGAAAACTGTGCTGTTCCTGCCCTATAACTTACATGGGGTTGACCAAAGTTGCCAAAACGTGTTTATTTCTGCTGAAAAACACGTTTTGACAATTTCTGCACACTGGGGTTAAGGGCTGAGTCAGTGTGCTCTTCTGAGCCAGGCAGTTACACTGCGATTCCAAGGGCTGAGAAAACGCGTTTATTTCGGGCTGAAAAACACGTTTTGAAAACTGTGCTGTTCCTGCCCTATAACTTACATGGGGGTGACCAAAGTTGCCAAAACGTGTTTATTTCTGCTGAAAAACACGTTTTGACAATTTCTGATCACTGGGGTGTAGGGCTGACTCAGTGTGCTCTTCTGAGCCAAGCAGTTACACTGTGATTCCAAGTGCTGAAAAAAAGCGTTTATTTCGGGCTGAAAAACACGTTTTGAAAACTGTGCTGTTCCTGCCCTATAACTTACATGGGGGTGAACAAAGTTGCCAAAACGTGTTTATTTCTGCTGAAAAACACGTTTTGACAATTTCTGCACACTGGGGTTAAGGGCTGAGTCAGTGTGCTCTTCTGAGCCAGGCAGTTACACTGCGATTCTAAGGGCTGAGAAAACGCGTTTATTTCGGGCTGAAAAACACGTTTTGAAAACTGTGCTGTTCCTGCCCTATAACTTACATGGGGGTGACCAAAGTTGCCAAAACGTGTTTATTTCTGCTGAAAAACACGTTTTAACAATTTCTGATCACTGGGGTTAAGGGCTGACTCAGTGTGCTCTTCTGAGCCAAGCAGTTACACTGTGATTCCAAGTGCTGAAAAAAAGCGTTTATTTCGGGCTGAAAAACACGTTTTGAAAACTGTGCTGATCCTGCCCTATAACTTACATGGGGTTGACCAAAGTTGCCAATACGTGTTTATTTCTGCTGAAAAACACGTTTTGACAATTTCTGCACACTGGGGTTAAGGGCTGAGTCAGTGTGCTCTTCTGAGCCAGGCAGTTACACTGCGATTCCAAGGGCTGAGAAAACGCGTTTATTTCGGGCAGAAAAACACGTTTTGAAAACTGTGTTGTTCCTGCCCTATAACTTACATGGGGGTGACCAAAGTTGCCAAAACGTGTTTATTTCTGCTGAAAAACACGTTTTGACAATTTCTGATCACTGGGGTTAAGGGCTGACTCAGTGTGCTCTTCTGAGCCAAGCAGTTACACTGTGATTCCAAGTGCTGAAAAAAAGCGTTTATTTCGGGCTGAAAAACACGTTTTGAAAACTGTGCTGTTCCTGCCCTATAACTTACATGGGGGTGACCAAAGTTGCCAAAACGTGTTTATTTCTGCTGAAAAACATGTTTTGACAATTTCTGATCACTGGGGTTAAGGGCTGACTCTGTGTGCTCTTCTGAGCCAAGCAGTTACACTGCGATTCTAAGGGCTGAGAAAAAGCGTTTATTTCGGGCTGAAAAACACGTTTTGAAAACTGTGCTGTTCCTGCCCTATAACTTACATGGGGGTGACCAAAGTTGCCAAAACGTGTTTATTTCTGCTGAAAAACAAGTTTTGACAATTTCTGATCACTGGGGTTAAGGGCTGAGTCAGTGTGCTCTTCTGAGCCAGGCAGTTACACTGCGATTCCAAGGGCTGAGAAAAAGCGTTTATTTCGGGCTGAAAAACACGTTTTGAAAACTGTGCTGTTCCAGCCATATAACTTACATGGGGGAGACCAAAGTTGCCAAAACGTGTTTATTTCTGCTGAAAAACACGTTTTGACAATTTCTGATCACTGGGGTTAAGGGCTGACTCAGTGTGCTCTTCGGAGCCAGGCAGTTACACTGCGATTCCAAGGGCTGAGAAAAAGCGTTTATTTCGGGCTGAAAAACACGTTTTGAAAACTGTGCTGTTCCTGCCCTATAACTTACATGGGGGTGACCAAAGTTGCCAAAACGTGTTTATTTCTGCTGAAAAACACGTTTTGACAATTTCTGCACACTGGGGTTAAGGGCTGAGTCAGTGTGCTCTTCTGAGCCAGGCAGTTACACTGCGATTCTAAGGGCTGAGAAAACGCGTTTATTTCGGTCTGAAAAACACGTTTTGAAAACTGTGCTGTTCCTGCCCTATAACTTACATGGGGGTGACCAAAGTTGCCAAAACGTGTTTATTTCTGCTGAAAAACACGTTTTGACAATTTCTGATCACTGGGGTGTAGGGCTGACTCAGTGTGCTCTTCTGAGCCAAGCAGTTACACTGTGATTCCAAGTGCTGAAAAAAAGCGTTTATTTCGGGCTGAAAAACACGTTTTGAAAACTGTGCTGTTCCTGCCCTATAACTTACATGGGGGTGACCAAAGTTGCCAAAACGTGTTTATTTCTGCTGAAAAACACGTTTTGACAATTTCTGCACACTGGGGTTAAGGGCTGAGTCAGTGTGCTCTTCTGAGCCAGGCAGTTACACTGCGATTCTAAGGGCTGAGAAAACGCGTTTATTTCGGGCAGAAAAACACGTTTTGAAAACTGTGTTGTTCCTGCCCTATAACTTACATGGGGGTGACCAAAGTTGCCAAAACGTGTTTATTTCTGCTGAAAAACACGTTTTGACAATTTCTGATCACTGGGGTTAAGGGCTGACTCAGTGTGCTCTTCTGAGCCAAGCAGTTACACTGTGATTCCATGTGCTGAAAAAAAGCGTTTATTTCGGGCTGAAAAACACGTTTTGAAAACTGTGCTGTTCCTGCCCTATAACTTACATGGGGTTGACCAAAGTTGCCAAAACGTGTTTATTTCTGCTGAAAAACACGTTTTGACAATTTCTGATCACTGGGGTTAAGGGCTGACTCAGTGTGCTCTTCTGAGCCAAGCAGTTACACTGTGATTCCAAGTGCTGAAAAAAAGCGTTTATTTCGGGCTGAAAAACACGTTTTGAAAACTGTGCTGTTCCTGCCCTATAACTTACATGGGGGTGACCAAAGTTGCCAAAACGTGTTTATTTCTGCTGAAAAACACGTTTTGACAATTTCTGCACACTGGGGTTAAGGGCTGAGTCAGTGTGCTCTTCTGAGCCAGGCAGTTACACTGCGATTCTAAGGGCTGAGAAAACGCGTTTATTTCGGGCTGAAAAACACGTTTTGAAAACTGTGCTGTTCCTGCCCTATAACTTACATGGGGGTGACCAAAGTTGCCAAAACGTGTTTATTTCTGCTGAAAAACAAGTTTTGACAATTTCTGATCACTGGGGTTAAGGGCTGAGTCAGTGTGCTCTTCTGAGCCAGGCAGTTACACTGCGATTCCAAGGGCTGAGAAAAAGCGTTTATTTCGGGCTGAAAAACACGTTTTGAAAACTGTGCTGTTCCAGCCATATAACTTACATGGGGGAGACTAAAGTTGCCAAAACGTGTTTATTTCTGCTGAAAAACACGTTTTGACAATTTCTGATCACTGGGGTTAAGGGCTGACTCAGTGTGCTCTTCGGAGCCAGGCAGTTACACTGCGATTCCAAGGGCTGAGAAAAAGCATTTATTTCGGGCTGAAAAACACGTTTTGAAAACTGTGCTGTTCCTGCCCTATAACTTACATGGGGGTGACCAAAGTTGCCAAAACGTGTTTATTTCTGCTGAAAAACACGTTTTGACAATTTCTGCACACTGGGGTTAAGGGCTGAGTCAGTGTGCTCTTCTGAGCCAGGCAGTTACACTGCGATTCTAAGGGCTGAGAAAACGCGTTTATTTCGGGCTGAAAAACACGTTTTGAAAACTGTGCTGTTCCTGCCCTATAACTTACATGGGGGTGACCAAAGTTGCCAACACGTGTTTATTTCTGCTGAAAAACACGTTTTGACAATTTCTGATCACTGGGGTTAAGGGCTGACTCAGTGTGCTCTTCTGAGCCAAGCAGTTACACTGTGATTCCAAGTGCTGAAAAAAAGCGTTTATTTCGGGCTGAAAAACACGTTTTGAAAACTGTGCTGTTCCTGCCCTATAACTTACATGGGGTTGACCAAAGTTGCCAAAACGTGTTTATTTCTGCTGAAAAACACGTTTTGACAATTTCTGCACACTGGGGTTAAGGGCTGAGTCAGTGTGCTCTTCTGAGCCAGGCAGTTACACTGCGATTCCAAGGGCTGAGAAAACGCGTTTATTTCGGGCTGAAAAACACGTTTTGAAAACTGTGTTGTTCCTGCCCTATAACTTACATGGGGGTGACCAAAGTTGCCAAAACGTGTTTATTTCTGCTGAAAAACATGTTTTGACAATTTCTGATCACTGGGGTTAAGGGCTGACTCAGTGTGCTCTTCTGAGCCAAGCAGTTACACTGTGATTCCAAGTGCTGAAAAAAAGCGTTTATTTCGGGCTGAAAAACACGTTTTGAAAACTGTGCTGTTCCTGCCCTATAACTTACATGGGGGTGACCAAAGTTGCCAAAACGTGTTTATTTCTGCTGAAAAACACGTTTTGACAATTTCTGATCACTGGGGTGTAGGGCTGACTCAGTGTGCTCTTCTGAGCCAAGCAGTTACACTGTGATTCCAAGTGCTGAAAAAAAGCGTTTATTTCGGGCTGAAAAACACGTTTTGAAAACTGTGCTGTTCCTGCCCTATAACTTACATGGGGGTGACCAAAGTTGCCAAAACGTGTTTATTTCTGCTGAAAAACACGTTTTGACAATTTCTGCACACTGGGGTTAAGGGCTGAGTCAGTGTGCTCTTCTGAGCCAGGCAGTTACACTGCGATTCTAAGGGCTGAGAAAACGCGTTTATTTCGGGCTGAAAAACACGTTTTGAAAACTGTGTTGTTCCTGCCCTATAACTTACATGGGGGTGACCAAAGTTGCCAAAACGTGTTTATTTCTGCTGAAAAACACGTTTTGACAATTTCTGCACACTGGGGTTAAGGGCTGAGTCAGTGTGCTCTTCTGAGCCAGGCAGTTACACTACGATTCTAAGGGCTGAGAAAACGCGTTTATTTCGGGCTGAAAAACACGTTTTGAAAACTGTGCTGTTCCTGCCCTATAGCTTACATGGGGGTGACCAAAGTTGCCAAAACGTGTTTATTTCTGCTGAAAAACAAGTTTTGACAATTTCTGATCACTGGGGTTAAGGGCTGAGTCAGTGTGCTCTTCTGAGCCAGGCAGTTACACTGCGATTCCAAGGGCTGAGAAAAAGCGTTTATTTCGGGCTGAAAAACACGTTTTGAAAACTGTGCTGTTCCAGCCATATAACTTACATGGGGGAGACCAAGGTTGCCAAAACGTGTTTATTTCTGCTGAAAAACACGTTTTGACAATTTCTGATCACTGGGGTTAAGGGCTGACTCAGTGTGCTCTTCGGAGCCAGGCAGTTACACTGCGATTCCAAGGGCTGAGAAAAAGCGTTTATTTCGGGCTGAAAAACACGTTTTGAAAACTGTGCTGTTCCTGCCCTATAACTTACATGGGGGTGACCAAAGTTGCCAAAACGTGTTTATTTCTGCTGAAAAACACGTTTTGACAATATCTGCACACTGGGGTTAAGGGCTGAGTCAGTGTGCTCTTCTGAGCCAGGCAGTTACACTGCGATTCTAAGGGCTGAGAAAACGCGTTTATTTCGGGCTGAAAAAACACGTTTTGAAAACTGTGCTGTTCCTGCCCTATAACTTACATGGGGGTGACCAAAGTTGCCAAAACGTGTTTATTTCTGCTGAAAAACACGTTTTGACAATTTCTGATCACTGGGGTTAAGGGCTGACTCAGTGTGCTCTTCTGAGCCAAGCAGTTACACTGTGATTCCAAGTGCTGAAAAAAAGCGTTTATTTCGGGCTGAAAAACACGTTTTGAAAACTGTGCTGTTCCTGCCCTATAACTTACATGGGGTTGACCAAAGTTGCCAAAACGTGTTTATTTCTGCTGAAAAACACGTTTTGACAATTTCTGCACACTGGGGTTAAGGGCTGAGTCAGTGTGCTCTTCTGAGCCAGGCAGTTACACTGCGATTCCAAGGGCTGAGAAAACGCGTTTATTTCGGGCTGAAAAACACGTTTTGAAAACTGTGTTGTTCCTGCCCTATAACTTACATGGGGGTGACCAAAGTTGCCAAAACGTGTTTATTTCTGCTGAAAAACACGTTTTGACAATTTCTGATCACTGGGGTTAAGGGCTGACTCAGTGTGCTCTTCTGAGCCAAGCAGTTACACTGTGATTCCAAGTGCTGAAAAAAAGCGTTTATTTCGGGCTGAAAAACACGTTTTGAAAACTGTGCTGTTCCTGCCCTATAACTTACATGGGGGTGACCAAAGTTGCCAAAACGTGTTTATTTCTGCTGAAAAACACGTTTTGACAATTTCTGCACACTGGGGTTAAGGGATGAGTCAGTGTGCTCTTCTGAGCAAGGCAGTTACACTGCGATTCTAAGGGCTGAGAAAACGCGTTTATTTCGGGCTGAAAAACACGTTTTGAAAACTGTGCTGTTCCTGCCCTATAACTTACATGGGGGTGACCAAAGTTGCCAAAACGTGTTTATTTCTGCTGAAAAACACGTTTTGACAATTTCTGATCACTGGGGTTAAGGGCTGACTCAGTGTGCTCTTCTGAGCCAAGCAGTTACACTGTGATTCCAAGTGCTGAAAAAAAGCGTTTATTTCGGGCTGAAAAACACGTTTTGAAAACTGTGCTGTTCCTGCCCTATAACTTACATGGGGTTGACCAAAGTTGCCAAAACGTGTTTATTTCTGCTGAAAAACACGTTTTGACAATTTCTGCACACTGGGGTTAAGGGCTGAGTCAGTGTGCTCTTCTGAGCCAGGCAGTTACACTGCGATTCCAAGGGCTGAGAAAACGCGTTTATTTCGGGCAGAAAAACACGTTTTGAAAACTGTGTTGTTCCTGCCCTATAACTTACATGGGGGTGACCAAAGTTGCCAAAACGTGTTTATTTCTGCTGAAAAACACGTTTTGACAATTTCTGATCACTGGGGTTAAGGGCTGACTCAGTGTGCTCTTCTGAGCCAAGCAGTTACACTGTGATTCCAAGTGCTGAAAAAAAGCGTTTATTTCGGGCTGAAAAACACGTTTTGAAAACTGTGCTGTTCCTGCCCTATAACTTACATGGGGGTGACCAAAGTTGCCAAAACGTGTTTATTTCTGCTGAAAAACAAGTTTTGACAATTTCTGATCACTGGGGTTAAGGGCTGAGTCAGTGTGCTCTTCTGAGCCAGGCAGTTACACTGCGATTCCAAGGGCTGAGAAAAAGCGTTTATTTCGGGCTGAAAAACACGTTTTGAAAACTGTGCTGTTCCAGCCATATAACTTACATGGGGGAGACCAAAGTTGCCAAAACGTGTTTATTTCTGCTGAAAAACACGTTTTGACAATTTCTGATCACTGGGGTTAAGGGCTGACTCAGTGTGCTCTTCGGAGCCAGGCAGTTACACTGCGATTCCAAGGGCTGAGAAAAAGCGTTTATTCGGGCTGAAAAACACGTTTTGAAAACTGTGCTGTTCCTGTCCTATAACTTACATGGGGGTGACCAAAGTTGCCAAAACGTGTTTATTTCTGCTGAAAAACACGTTTTGACAATTTCTGCACACTGGGGTTAAGGGCTGAGTCAGTGTGCTCTTCTGAGCCAGGCAGTTACACTACGATTCTAAGGGCTGAGAAAACGCGTTTATTTCGGGCTGAAAAACACGTTTTGAAAACTGTGCTGTTCCTGCCCTATAACTTACATGGGGGTGACCAAAGTTGCCAAAACGTGTTTATTTCTGCTGAAAAACACGTTTTGACAATTTCTGATCACTGGGGTGTAGGGCTGACTCAGTGTGCTCTTCTGAGCCAAGCAGTTACACTGTGATTCCAAGTGCTGAAAAAAAGCGTTTATTTCGGGCTGAAAAACACGTTTTGAAAACTGTGCTGTTCCTGCCCTATAACTTACATGGGGGTGACCAAAGTTGCCAAAACGTGTTTATTTCTGCTGAAAAACACGTTTTGACAATTTCTGCACAAAGGGGTTAAGGGCTGAGTCAGTGTGCTCTTCTGAGCCAGGCAGTTACACTGCGATTCTAAGGGCTGAGAAAACGCGTTTATTTCGGGCTGAAAAACACGTTTTGAAAACTGTGTTGTTCCTGCCCTATAACTTACATGGGGGTGACCAAAGTTGCCAAAACGTGTTTATTTCTGCTGAAAAACACGTTTTGACAATTTCTGCACACTGGGGTTAAGGGCTGAGTCAGTGTGCTCTTCTGAGCCAGGCAGTTACACTACGATTCTAAGGGCTGAGAAAACGCGTTTATTTCGGGCTGAAAAACACGTTTTGAAAACTGTGCTGTTCCTGCCCTATAACTTACATGGGGGTGACCAAAGTTGCCAAAACGTGTTTATTTCTGCTGAAAAACACGTTTTGACAATTTCTGCACACTGGGGTTAAGGGTTGAGTCAGTGTGCTCTTCTGAGCCAGGCAGTTACACTGCGATTCTAAGGGCTGAGAAAACGCGTTTATTTCGGGCTGAAAAACACGTTTTGAAAACTGTGCTGTTCCTGCCCTATAACTTACATGGGGGTGACCAAAGTTGCCAAAACGTGTTTATTTCTGCTGAAAAACACGTTTTGACAATTTCTGATCACTGGGGTTAAGGGCTGACTCAGTGTGCTCTTCTGAGCCAAGCAGTTACACTGTGATTCCAAGTGCTGAAAAAAAGCGTTTATTTCAGGCTGAAAAACACGTTTTGAAAACTGTGCTGTTCCTGCAATATAACTTACATGGGGGTGACCAAAGTTGCCAAAACGTGTTTATTTCTGCTGAAAAACATGTTTTGACAATTTCTGATCACTGGGGTTAAGGGCTGACTCAGTGTGCTCTTCTGAGCCAGGCAGTTACACTGCGATTCCAAGGGCTGAGAAAAAGCGTTTATTTCGGGCTGAAAAACACGTTTTGAAAACTGTGCTGTTCCAGCCATATAACTTACATGGGGGAGACCAAAGTTGCCAAAACGTGTTTATTTCTGCTGAAAAACACGTTTTGACAATTTCTGCACACTGGGGTTAAGGGCTGAGTCAGTGTGCTCTTCTGAGCCAGGCAGTTACACTGCGATTCTAAGGGCTGAGAAAACGCGTTTATTTCGGGCTGAAAAACACGTTTTGAAAACTGTGCTGTTCCTGCCCTATAACTTACATGGGGGTGACCAAAGTTGCCAAAACGTGTTTATTTCTGCTGAAAAACACGTTTTGACAATTTCTGATCACTGGGGTTAATGGCTGACTCAGTGTGCTCTTCTGAGCCAAGCAGTTACACTGTGATTCCAAGTGCTGAAAAAAAGCGTTTAGTTCGGGCTGAAAAACACGTTTTGAAAACTGTGCTGTTCCTGCCCTATAACTTACATGGGGGTGACCAAAGTTGCCAAAACGTGTTTATTTCTGCTGAAAAACATGTTTTGACAATTTCTGATCACTGGGGTTAAGGGCTGACTCGGTGTGCTCTTCTGAGCCAGGCAGTTACACTGCGATTCCAAGGGCTGAGAAAACGCGTTTATTTCGGGCTGAAAAACACGTTTTGAAAACTGTGCTGTTCCTGCCCTATAACTTACATGGGGGTGACCAAAGTTGCCAAAACGTGTTTATTTCTGCTGAAAAACACGTTTTGACAATTTCTGCACACTGGGGTTAAGGGCTGAGTCAGTGTGCTCTTCTGAGCCAGGCAGTTACACTGCGATTCTAAGGGCTGAGAAAACGCGTTTATTTCGGGCTGAAAAACACGTTTTGAAAACTGTGCTGTTCCTGCCCTATAACTTACATGGGGGTGACCAAAGTTGCCAAAACGTGTTTATTTCTGCTGAAAAACACGTTTTGACAATTTCTGATCACTGGGGTTAAGGGCTGACTCAGTGTGCTCTTCTGAGCCAAGCAGTTACACTGCGATTCCAAGGGCTGAGAAAAAGCGTTTATTTCGGGCTGAAAAACACGTTTTGAAAACTGTGCTGTTCCTGCCCTATAACTTACATGGGGGTGACCAAAGTTGCCAAAACGTGTTTATTTCTGCTGAAAAACACGTTTTGACAATTTCTGATCACTGGGGTGTAGGGCTGACTCAGTGTGCTCTTCTGAGCCAAGCAGTTACACTGTGATTCCAAGTGCTGAAAAAAAGCGTTTATTTCGGGCTGAAAAACACGTGTTGAAAACTGTGCTGTTCCTGCCCTATAACTTACATGGGGGTGACCAAAGTTGCCAAAACGTGTTTATTTCTGCTGAAAAACACGTTTTGACAATTTCTGCACACTGGGGTTAAGGGCTGAGTCAGTGTGCTCTTCTGAGCCAGGCAGTTACACTGCGATTCTAAGGGCTGAGAAAACGCGTTTATTTCGGGCTGAAAAACACGTTTTGAAAACTGTGCTGTTCCTGCCCTATAACTTACATGGGGGTGACCAAAGTTGCCAAAACGTGTTTATTTCTGCTGAAAAACACGTTTTGACAATTTCTGATCACTGGGGTTAAGGGCTGACTCAGTGTGCTCTTCTGAGCCAAGCAGTTACACTGTGATTCCAAGTGCTGAAAAAAAGCGTTTATTTCGGGCTGAAAAACACGTTTTGAAAACTGTGCTGTTCCTGCCCTATAACTTACATGGGGGTGACCAAAGTTGCCAAAACGTGTTTATTTCTGCTGAAAAACACGTTTTGACAATTTCTGATCACTGGGGTTAAGGGCTGAGTCAGTGTGCTCTTCTGAGCCAGGCAGTTACACTGCGATTCCAAGGGCTGAGAAAAAGCGTTTATTTCGGGCTGAAAAACACGTTTTGAAAACTGTGCTGTTCCAGCCATATAACTTACATGGGGGTGACCAACGTTGCCAAAACGTGTTTATTTCTGCTGAAAAACATGTTTTGACAGTTTCTGATCACTGGGGTTAAGGGCTGACTCAGTGTGCTCTTCTGAGCCAGGCAGTTACACTGCGATTCCAAGGGCTGAGAAAAAGCGTTTATTTCGGGCTGAAAAACACGTTTTGAAAACTGTGCTGTTCCAGCCATATAACTTACATGGGGGAGACCAAAGTTGCCAAAACGTGTTTATTTCTGCTGAAAAACACGTTTTGACAATTTCTGATCACTGGGGTTAAGGGCTGAGTCAGTGTGCTCTTCTGAGCCAAGCAGTTACACTGTGATTCCAAGGGCTGAGAAAAAGCGTTTATTTCGGGCTGAAAAACACGTTTTGAAAACTGTGCTGTTCCAGCCATATAACTTACATGGGGGTGACCAAAGTTGCCAAAAAGTGTTTATTTCTGCTGAAAAATACGTTTTGACAATTTCTGATCACTGGGGTTAAGGGCTGACTCAGTGTGCTCTTCTGAGCCAGGCAGTTACACTGCGATTCCAAGGGCTGAGAAAAAGCGTTTATTTCGGGCTGAAAAACACGTTTTGAAAACTGTGCTGTTCCCGCCATATAACTTACATGGGGGTGACCAAAGTTGCCAAAACGTGTTTATTTCTGCTGAAAAACACGTTTTGACAATTTCTGATCACTGGGGTTAAGGGCTGACTCAGTGTGCTCTTCTGAGCCAAGCAGTTACACTGTGATTCCAAGTGCTGAAAAAAAGCGTTTATTTCGGGCTGAAAAACACGTTTTGAAAACTGTGCTGTTCCTGCCCTATAACTTACATGGGGGTGACCAAAGTTGCCAAAACGTGTTTATTTCTGCTGAAAAACACGTTTTGACAATTTCTGCACACTGGGGTTAAGGGCTGAGTCAGTGTGCTCTTCTGAGCCAGGCAGTTACACTGCGATTCTAAGGGCTGAGAAAACGCGTTTATTTCGGGCTGAAAAACACGTTTTGAAAACTGTGCTGTTCCTGCCCTATAACTTACATGGGGGTGACCAAAGTTGCCAAAACGTGTTTATTTCTGCTGAAAAACACGTTTTGACAATTTCTGATCACTGGGGTTAAGGGCTGACTCAGTGTGCTCTTCTGAGCCAAGCAGTTACACTGTGATTCCAAGTGCTGAAAAAAAGCGTTTATTTCAGGCTGAAAAACACGTTTTGAAAACTGTGCTGTTCCTGCAATATAACTTACATGGGGGTGACCAAAGTTGCCAAAACGTGTTTATTTCTGCTGAAAAACATGTTTTGACAATTTCTGATCACTGGGGTTAAGGGCTGACTCAGTGTGCTCTTCTGAGCCAGGCAGTTACACTGCGATTCCAAGGGCTGAGAAAAAGCGTTTATTTCGGGCTGAAAAACACGTTTTGAAAACTGTGCTGTTCCAGCCATATAACTTACATGGGGGAGACCAAAGTTGCCAAAACGTGTTTATTTCTGCTGAAAAACACGTTTTGACAATTTCTGCACACTGGGGTTAAGGGCTGAGTCAGTGTGCTCTTCTGAGCCAGGCAGTTACACTGCGATTCTAAGGGCTGAGAAAACGCGTTTATTTCGGGCTGAAAAACACGTTTTGAAAACTGTGCTGTTCCTGCCCTATAACTTACATGGGGGTGACCAAAGTTGCCAAAACGTGTTTATTTCTGCTGAAAAACACGTTTTGACAATTTCTGATCACTGGGGTTAATGGCTGACTCAGTGTGCTCTTCTGAGCCAAGCAGTTACACTGTGATTCCAAGTGCTGAAAAAAAGCGTTTAGTTCGGGCTGAAAAACACGTTTTGAAAACTGTGCTGTTCCTGCCCTATAACTTACATGGGGGTGACCAAAGTTGCCAAAACGTGTTTATTTCTGCTGAAAAACATGTTTTGACAATTTCTGATCACTGGGGTTAAGGGCTGACTCGGTGTGCTCTTCTGAGCCAGGCAGTTACACTGCGATTCCAAGGGCTGAGAAAACGCGTTTATTTCGGGCTGAAAAACACGTTTTGAAAACTGTGCTGTTCCTGCCCTATAACTTACATGGGGGTGACCAAAGTTGCCAAAACGTGTTTATTTCTGCTGAAAAACACGTTTTGACAATTTCTGCACACTGGGGTTAAGGGCTGAGTCAGTGTGCTCTTCTGAGCCAGGCAGTTACACTGCGATTCTAAGGGCTGAGAAAACGCGTTTATTTCGGGCTGAAAAACACGTTTTGAAAACTGTGCTGTTCCAGCCATATAACTTACATGGGGGTGACCAACGTTGCCAAAACGTGTTTATTTCTGCTGAAAAACATGTTTTGACAGTTTCTGATCACTGGGGTTAAGGGCTGACTCAGTGTGCTCTTCTGAGCCAGGCAGTTACACTGCGATTCCAAGGGCTGAGAAAAAGCGTTTATTTCGGGCTGAAAAACACGTTTTGAAAACTGTGCTGTTCCAGCCATATAACTTACATGGGAGAGACCAAAGTTGCCAAAACGTGTTTATTTCTGCTGAAAAACACGTTTTGACAATTTCTGATCACTGGGGTTAAGGGCTGACTCAGTGTGCTCTTCTGAGCCAAGCAGTTACACTGCGATTCCAAGAGCTGAGAAAAAGCGTTTATTTCGGGCTGAAAAACACGTTTTGAAAACTGTGCTGTTCCTGCCCTATAACTTACATGGGGGTGACCAAAGTTGCCAAAACGTGTTTATTTCTGCTGAAAAACACGTTTTGACAATTTCTGATCACTGGGGTTAAGGGCTGACTCAGTGTGCTCTTCTGAGCCAGGCAGTTACACTGTGATTCCAAGGGCTGAGAAAAAGCGTTTATTTCGGGCTGAAAAACACGTTTTGAAAACTGTGCTGTTCCAGCCATATAACTTACATGGGGGTGACCAAAGTTGCCAAAAAGTGTTTATTTCTGCTGAAAAACACGTTTTGACAATTTCTGATCACTGGGGTTAAGGGCTGACTCAGTGTGCTCTTCTGAGCCAGGCAGTTACACTGCGATTCCAAGGGCTGAGAAAAAGCGTTTATTTCGGGCTGAAAAACACGTTTTGAAAACTGTGCTGTTCCAGCCATATAACTTACATGGGGGAGACCAAAGTTGCCAAAACGTGTTTATTTCTGCTGAAAAACACGTTTTGACAATTTCTGATCACTGGGGTTAAGGGCTGACTCAGTGTGCTCTTCTGAGCCAAGCAGTTACACTGTGATTCCAAGTGCTGAAAAAAAGCGTTTATTTCGGGCTGAAAAACACGTTTTGAAAACTGTGCTGTTCCTGCCCTATAACTTACATGGGGTTGACCAAAGTTGCCAAAACGTGTTTATTTCTGCTGAAAAACACGTTTTGACAATTTCTGCACACTGGGGTTAAGGGCTGAGTCAGTGTGCTCTTCTGAGCCAGGCAGTTACATTGCGATTCTAAGGGCTGAGAAAACGCGTTTATTTCGGGCTGAAAAACACGTTTTGAAAACTGTTCTGTTCCTGCCCTATAACTTACATGGGGGTGACCAAAGTTGCCAAAACGTGTTTATTTCTGCTGAAAAACATGTTTTGACAATTTCTGATCACTGGGGTTAAGGGCTGACTCAGTGTGCTCTTCTGAGCCAGGCAGTTACACTGCGATTCCAAGGGCTGAGAAAAAGCGTTTATTTCGGGCTGAAAAACACGTTTTGAAAACTGTGCTGTTCCTGCCCTATAACTTACATGGGGGTGACCAAAGTTGCCAAAACGTGTTTATTTCTGCTGAAAAACACGTTTTGACAATTTCTGCACACTGGGGTTATGGGCTGAGTCAGTGTGCTCTTCTGAGCCAGGCAGTTACACTACGATTCTAAGGGCTGAGAAAACGCGTTTATTTCGGGCTGAAAAACACGTTTTGAAAACTGTGCTGTTCCTGCCCTATAACTTAAATGGGGTTGACCAAAGTTGCCAAAACGTGTTTATTTCTGCTGAAAAACACGTTTTGACAATTTCTGATCACTGGGGTTAAGGGCTGAGTCAGTGTGCTCTTCTGAGCCAGGCAGTTACAGTGCGATTCTAAGGGCTGAAAAAACGCGTTTATTTCGGGCTGAAAAACACGTTTTGAAAACTGTGCTGTTCCAGCCATATAACTTACATGGGGGTGACCAACGTTGCCAAAACGTGTTTATTTCTGCTGAAAAACATGTTTTGACAATTTCTGATCACTGGGGTTAAGGGCTGACTCAGTGTGCTCTTCTGAGCCAGGCAGTTACACAGCGATTCCAAGGGCTGAGAAAAAGCGTTTATTTCGGGCTGAAAAACATGTTTTGAAAACTGTGCTGTTCCAGCCATATAACTTACATGGGAGAGACCAAAGTTGCCAAAACGTGTTTATTTCTGCTGAAAAACACGTTTTGACAATTTCTGATCACTGGGGTTAAGGGCTGACTCAGTGTGCTCTTCTGAGCCAAGCAGTTACACTGCGATTCCAAGAGCTGGGAAAAAGCGTTTATTTCGGGCTGAAAAACACGTTTTGAAAACTGTGCTGTTCCTGCCCTATAACTTACATGGGGGTGACCAAAGTTGCCAAAACGTGTTTATTTCTGCTGAAAAACACGTTTTGACAATTTCTGATCACTGGGGTTAAGGGCTGACTCAGTGTGCTCTTCTGAGCCAAGCAGTTACACTGTGATTCCAAGTGCTGAAAAAAAGCGTTTATATCGGGCTGAAAAACACGTTTTGAAAACTGTGCTGCTCCTGCCCTATAACTTACATGGGGGTGACCAAAGTTGCCAAAACGTGTTTATTTCTGCTGAAAAACATGTTTTGACAATTTCTGATCACTGGGGTTAAGGGCTGACTCAGTGTGCTCTTCTGAGCCAGGCAGTTACACTGCGATTCCAAGGGCTGAGAAAAAGCGTTTATTTCGGGCTGAAAAACACGTTTTGAAAACTGTGCTGTTCCAGCCATATAACTTACATGGGGGAGACCAAAGTTGCCAAAACGTGTTTATTTCTGCTGAAAAACACGTTTTGACAATTTCTGATCACTGGGGTTAAGGGCTGACTCACTGTGCTCTTCTGAGCCAAGCAGTTACACTGCGATTCCAAGAGCTGAGAAAAAGCGTTTATTTCGGGCTGAAAAACACGTTTTGAAAACTGTGCTGTTCCTGCCCTATAACTTACATGGGGGTGACCAAAGTTGCCAAAACGTGTTTATTTCTGCTGAAAAACACGTTTTGACAATTTCTGCACACTGGGGTTAATGACTGACTCAGTGTGCTCTTCGGAGCCAGGCAGTTACACTGCGATTCCAAGGGCTGAGAAAAAGCGTTTATTTCGGGCTGAAAAAAACGTTTTGAAAACTGTGCTGTTCCTGCCCTATAACTTACATGGGGGTGACCAAAGTTGCCAAAACGTGTTTATTTCTGCTGAAAAACACGTTTTGACAATTTCTGCACACTGGGGTTAAGGGCTGAGTCAGTGTGCTCTTCTGAGCCAGGCAGTTACACTGCGATTCTAAGGGCTGAGAAAACGCGTTTATTTCGGGCTGAAAAACACGTTTTGAAAACTGTGCTGTTCCTGCCCTATAACTTACATGGGGGTGACCAAAGTTGCCAAAACGTGTTTTTTTCTGCTGAAAAACACGTTTTGACAATTTCTGATCACTGGGGTTAAGGGCTGACTCAGTGTGCTCTTCTGAGCCAAGCAGTTACACTGTGATTCCAAGTGCTGAAAAAAAGCGTTTATTTCGGGCTGAAAAACACGTTTTGAAAACTGTGCTGTTCCTGCCCTATAACTTACATGGGGGTGACCAAAGTTGCCAAAACGTGTTTTTTTCTGCTTAAAAACACGTTTTGACAATTTCTGAACACGGGGGTTAAGGGCTGAGTCAGTGTGCTCTTCTGAGCCAGGCAGTTACACTGCGATTCTAAGGGCTGAGAAAACGCGTTTATTTCGGGCTGAAAAACACGTTTTGAAAACTGTGCTGTTCCTGCCCTATAACTTACATGGGGGTGACCAAAGTTGCCAAAACGTGTTTATTTCTGCTGAAAAACACGTTTTGACAATTTCTGATCACTGGGGTGTAGGGCTGACTCAGTGTGCTCTTCTGAGCCAAGCAGTTACACTGTGATTCCAAGTGCTGAAAAAAAGCGTTTATTTCGGGCTGAAAAACACGTTTTGAAAACTGTGCTGTTCCTGCCCTATAACTTACATGGGGGTGACCAAAGTTGCCAAAACGTGTTTATTTCTGCTGAAAAACACGTTTTGACAATTTCTGATCACTGGGGTTAAGGGCTGAGTCAGTGTGCTCTTCTGAGCCAGGCAGTTACACTGCGATTCTAAGGGCTGAGAAAACGCGTTTATTTCGGGCTGAAAAACACGTTTTGAAAACTGTGCTGTTCCTGCCCTATAACTTACATGGGGGTGACCAAAGTTGCCAAAACGTGTTTATTTCTGCTGAAAAACACGTTTTGACAATTTCTGATCACTGGGGTTAAGGGCTGACTCAGTGTGCTCTTCTGAGCTAAGCAGTTACACTGTGATTCCAAGTGCTGAAAAAAAGCGTTTATTTCGGGCTGAAAAACACGTTTTGAAAACTGTGCTGTTCCTGCCCTATAACTTACATGGGGGTGACCAAAGTTGCCAAAACGTGTTTATTTCTGCTGAAAAACATGTTTTGACAATTTCTGATCACTGGGGTTAAGGGCTGACTCAGTGTGCTCTTCTGAGCCAGGCAGTTAAACTGCGATTCCAAGGGCTGAGAAAAAGCGTTTATTTCGGGCTGAAAAACACGTTTTGAAAACTGTGCTGTTCCAGCCATATAACTTACATGGGGGAGACCAAAGTTGCCAAAACGTGTTTATTTCTGCTGAAAAACACGTTTTGACAATTTCTGATCACTGGGGTTAAGGGCTGACTCAGTGTGCTCTTCTGAGCCAAGCAGTTACACTGTGATTCCAAGTGCTGAAAAAAAGCGTTTATTTCGGGCTGAAAAACACGTTTTGAAAACTGTGCTGTTCCTGCCCTATAACTTACATGGGGGTGACCAAAGTTGCCAAAACGTGTTTATTTCTGCTGAAAAACACGTTTTGACAATTTCTGCACACTGGGGTTAAGGGCTGAGTCAGTGTGCTCTTCTGAGCCAGGCAGTTACACTGCGATTCTAAGGGCTGAGAAAACGCGTTTATTTCGGGCTGAAAAACACGTTTTGAAAACTGTGCTGTTCCTGCCCTATAACTTACATGGGGGTGACCAAAGTTGCCAAAACGTGTTTATTTCTGCTGAAAAACACGTTTTGACAATTTCTGATCACTGGGGTTAAGGGCTGACTCAGTGTGCTCTTCTGAGCCAAGCAGTTACACTGTGATTCCAAGTGCTGAAAAAAAGCGTTTATTTCGGGCTGAAAAACACGTTTTGAAAACTGTGCTGTTCCTGCCCTATAACTTACATGGGGGTGACCAAAGTTGCCAAAACGTGTTTATTTCTGCTGAAAAACACGTTTTGACAATTTCTGATCACTGGGGTTAAGGGCTGACTCAGTGTGCTCTTCTGAGCCAGGCAGTTAAACTGCGATTCCAAGGGCTGAGAAAAAGCGTTTATTTCGGGCTGAAAAACACGTTTTGAAAACTGTGCTGTTCCTGCCCTATAACTTACATGGGGGTGACCAAAGTTGCCAAAACGTGTTTATTTCTGCTGAAAAACACGTTTTGACAATTTCTGATCACTGGGGTTAAGGGCTGACTCAGTGTGCTCTTCTGAGCCAAGCAGTTACACTGCGATTCCAAGAGCTGAGAAAAAGCGTTTATTTCGGGCTGAAAAACACGTTTTGAAAACTGTGCTGTTCCTGCCCTATAACTTACATGGGGGTGACCAAAGTTGCCAAAACGTGTTTATTTCTGCTGAAAAACACGTTTTGACAATTTCTGATCACTGGGGTTAAGGGCTGAGTCAGTGTGCTCTTCTGAGCCAGGCAGTTACACTGCGATTCTAAGGGCTGAGAAAACGCGTTTATTTCGGGCTGAAAAACACGTTTTGAAAACTGTGCTGTTCCTGCCCTATAACTTACATGGGGGTGACCAAAGTTGCCAAAACGTGTTTATTTCTGCTGAAAAACACGTTTTGACAATTTCTGATCACTGGGGTTAAGGGCTGACTCAGTGTGCTCTTCTGAGCTAAGCAGTTACACTGTGATTCCAAGTGCTGAAAAAAAGCGTTTATTTCGGGCTGAAAAACACGTTTTGAAAACTGTGCTGTTCCTGCCCTATAACTTACATGGGGGTGACCAAAGTTGCCAAAACGTGTTTATTTCTGCTGAAAAACACGTTTTGACAATTTCTGATCACTGGGGTTAAGGGCTGACTCAGTGTGCTCTTCTGAGCCAAGCAGTTACACTGTGATTCCAAGTGCTGAAAAAAAGCGTTTATTTCGGGCTGAAAAACACGTTTTGAAAACTGTGCTGTTCCTGCCCTATAACTTACATGGGGGTGACCAAAGTTGCCAAAACGTGTTTATTTCTGCTGAAAAACACGTTTTGACAATTTCTGCACACTGGGGTTAAGGGCTGAGTCAGTGTGCTCTTCTGAGCCAGGCAGTTACACTGCGATTCTAAGGGCTGAGAAAACGCGTTTATTTCGGGCTGAAAAACACGTTTTGAAAACTGTGCTGTTCCTGCCCTATAACTTACATGGGGGTGACCAAAGTTGCCAAAACGTGTTTATTTCTGCTGAAAAACACGTTTTGACAATTTCTGATCACTGGGGTTAAGGGCTGACTCAGTGTGCTCTTCTGAGCCAGGCAGTTAAACTGCGATTCCAAGGGCTGAGAAAAAGCGTTTATTTCGGGCTGAAAAACACGTTTTGAAAACTGTGCTGTTCCTGCCCTATAACTTACATGGGGGTGACCAAAGTTGCCAAAACGTGTTTATTTCTGCTGAAAAACACGTTTTGACAATTTCTGATCACTGGGGTTAAGGGCTGACTCAGTGTGCTCTTCTGAGCCAAGCAGTTACACTGCGATTCCAAGAGCTGAGAAAAAGCGTTTATTTCGGGCTGAAAAACACGTTTTGAAAACTGTGCTGTTCCCGCCATATAACTTACATGGGGGTGACCAAAGTTGCCAAAACGTGTTTATTTCTCCTGAAAAACACGTTTTGACAATTTCTGCACACTGGGGTTAATGACTGACTCAGTGTGCTCTTCGGAGCCAGGCAGTTACACTGCGATTCCAAGGGCTGAGAAAAAGCGTTTATTTCGGGCTGAAAAAAACGTTTTGAAAACTGTGCTGTTCCTGCCCTATAACTTACATGGGGGTGACCAAAGTTGCCAAAACGTGTTTATTTCTGCTGAAAAACACGTTTTGACAATTTCTGATCACTGGGGTTAAGGGCTGACTCAGTGTGCTCTTCTGAGCCAAGCAGTTACACTGTGATTCCAAGTGCTGAAAAAAAGCGTTTATTTCGGGCTGAAAAACACGTTTTGAAAACTGTGCTGTTCCTGCCCTATAACTTACATGGGGGTGACCAAAGTTGCCAAAACGTGTTTATTTCTGCTGAAAAACACGTTTTGACAATTTCTGATCACTGGGGTTAAGGGCTGACTCAGTGTGCTCTTCTGAGCCAGGCAGTTAAACTGCGATTCCAAGGGCTGAGAAAAAGCGTTTATTTCGGGCTGAAAAACACGTTTTGAAAACTGTGCTGTTCCAGCCATATAACTTACATGGGGGAGACCAAAGTTGCCAAAACGTGTTTATTTCTGCTGAAAAACACGTTTTGACAATTTCTGATCACTGGGGTTAAGGGCTGACTCAGTGTGCTCTTCTGAGCCAAGCAGTTACACTGTGATTCCAAGTGCTGAAAAAAAGCGTTTATTTCGGGCTGAAAAACACGTTTTGAAAACTGTGCTGTTCCTGCCCTATAACTTACATGGGGTTGACCAAAGTTGCCAAAACGTGTTTCTTCTGCTGAAAAACACGTTTTGACAATTTCTGCACACTGGGGTTAAGGGCTGAGTCAGTGTGCTCTTCTGAGCCAGGCAGTTACAGTGCGATTCTAAGGGCTGAGAAAACGCGTTTATTTCGGGCTGAAAAACACGTTTTGAAAACTGTGCTGTTCCTGCCCTATAACTTACATGGGGGTGACCAAAGTTGCCAAAACGTGTTTATTTCTGCTGAAAAACATGTTTTGACAATTTCTGATCACTGGGGTTAAGGGCTGACTCAGTGTGCTCTTCTGAGCCAGGCAGTTACACTGCGATTCCAAGGGCTGAGAAAAAGCGTTTATTTCGGGCTGAAAAACACGTTTTGAAAACTGTGCTGTTCCAGCCATATAACTTACATGGGGGAGACCAAAGTTGCCAAAACGTGTTTATTTCTGCTGAAAAACACGTTTTGACAATTTCTGATCACTGGGGTTAAGGGCTGACTCAGTGTGCTCTTCTGAGCCAAGCAGTTACACTGCGATTCCAAGAGCTGAGAAAAAGCGTTTATTTCGGGCTGAAAAACACGTTTTGAAAACTGTGCTGTTCCTGCCCTATAACTTACATGGGGTTGACCAAAGTTGCCAAAACGTGTTTATTTCTGCTGAAAAACACGTTTTGACAATTTCTGCACACTGGGGTTAAGGGCTGAGTCAGTGTGCTCTTCTGAGCCAGGCAGTTACAGTGCGATTCTAAGGGCTGAGAAAACGCGTTTATTTCGTGCTGAGAAACACGTTTTGAAAACTGTGCTGTTCCTGCCCTATAACTTACATGGGGGTGACCAAAGTTGCCAAAACGTGTTTATTTCTGCTGAAAAACATGTTTTGACAATTTCTGATCACTGGGGTTAAGGGCTGACTCAGTGTGCTCTTCTGAGCCAGGCAGTTACACTGCGATTCCAAGGGCTGAGAAAAAGCGTTTATTTCGGGCTGAAAAACACGTTTTGAAAACTGTGCTGTTCCAGCCATATAACTTACATGGGGGAGACCAAAGTTGCCAAAACGTGTTTATTTCTGCTGAAAAACACGTTTTGACAATTTCTGATCACTGGGGTTAAGGGCTGACTCAGTGTGCTCTTCTGAGCCAAGCAGTTACACTGTGATTCCAAGTGCTGAAAAAAAGCGTTTATTTCGGGCTGAAAAACACGTTTTGAAAACTGTGCTGTTCCTGCCCTATAACTTACATGGGGGTGACCAAAGTTGCCAAAACGTGTTTATTTCTGCTGAAAAACACGTTTTGACAATTTCTGCACACTGGGGTTAAGGGCTGAGTCAGTGTGCTCTTCTGAGCCAGGCAGTTACACTGCGATTCTAAGGGCTGAGAAAACGCGTTTATTTCGGGCTGAAAAACACGTTTTGAAAACTGTGCTGTTCCTGCCCTATAACTTACATGGGGGTGACCAAAGTTGCCAAAACGTGTTTATTTCTGCTGAAAAACACGTTTTGACAATTTCTGATCACTGGGGTTAAGGGCTGACTCAGTGTGCTCTTCTGAGCCAAGCAGTTACACTGTGATTCCAAGTGCTGAAAAAAAGCGTTTATTTCGGGCTGAAAAACACGTTTTGAAAACTGTGCTGTTCCTGCCCTATAACTTACATGGGGGTGACCAAAGTTGCCAAAACGTGTTTATTTCTGCTGAAAAACACGTTTTGACAATTTCTGATCACTGGGGTTAAGGGCTGACTCAGTGTGCTCTTCTGAGCCAGGCAGTTAAACTGCGATTCCAAGGGCTGAGAAAAAGCGTTTATTTCGGGCTGAAAAACACGTTTTGAAAACTGTGCTGTTCCTGCCCTATAACTTACATGGGGGTGACCAAAGTTGCCAAAACGTGTTTATTTCTGCTGAAAAACACGTTTTGACAATTTCTGATCACTGGGGTTAAGGGCTGACTCAGTGTGCTCTTCTGAGCCAAGCAGTTACACTGCGATTCCAAGAGCTGAAAAAAAGCGTTTATTTCGGGCTGAAAAACACGTTTTGAAAACTGTGCTGTTCCTGCCCTATAACTTACATGGGGTTGACCAAAGTTGCCAAAACGTGTTTCTTCTGCTGAAAAACACGTTTTGACAATTTCTGATCACTGGGGTTAAGGGCTGAGTCAGTGTGCTCTTCTGAGCCAGGCAGTTACAGTGCGATTCTAAGGGCTGAGAAAACGCGTTTATTTCGGGCTGAAAAACACGTTTTGAAAACTGTGCTGTTCCTGCCCTATAACTTACATGGGGGTGACCAAAGTTGCCAAAACGTGTTTATTTCTGCTGAAAAACATGTTTTGACAATTTCTGATCACTGGGGTTAAGGGCTGACTCAGTGTGCTCTTCTGAGCCAGGCAGTTACACTGCGATTCCAAGGGCTGAGAAAAAGCGTTTATTTCGGGCTGAAAAACACGTTTTGAAAACTGTGCTGTTCCAGCCATATAACTTACATGGGGGAGACCAAAGTTGCCAAAACGTGTTTATTTCTGCTGAAAAACACGTTTTGACAATTTCTGATCACTGGGGTTAAGGGCTGACTCAGTGTGCTCTTCTGAGCCAAGCAGTTACACTGCGATTCCAAGAGCTGAGAAAAAGCGTTTATTTCGGGCTGAAAAACACGTTTTGAAAACTGTGCTGTTCCTGCCCTATAACTTACATGGGGTTGACCAAAGTTGCCAAAACGTGTTTATTTCTGCTGAAAAACACGTTTTGACAATTTCTGCACACTGGGGTTAAGGGCTGAGTCAGTGTGCTCTTCTGAGCCAGGCAGTTACAGTGCGATTCTAAGGGCTGAGAAAACGCGTTTATTTCGTGCTGAAAAACACGTTTTGAAAACTGTGCTGTTCCTGCCCTATAACTTACATGGGGGTGACCAAAGTTGCCAAAACGTGTTTATTTCTGCTGAAAAACATGTTTTGACAATTTCTGATCACTGGGGTTAAGGGCTGACTCAGTGTGCTCTTCTGAGCCAGGCAGTTACACTGCGATTCCAAGGGCTGAGAAAAAGCGTTTATTTCGGGCTGAAAAACACGTTTTGAAAACTGTGCTGTTCCAGCCATATAACTTACATGGGGGAGACCAAAGTTGCCAAAACGTGTTTATTTCTGCTGAAAAACACGTTTTGACAATTTCTGATCACTGGGGTTAAGGGCTGACTCAGTGTGCTCTTCTGAGCCAGGCAGTTAAACTGCGATTCCAAGGGCTGAGAAAAAGCGTTTATTTCGGGCTGAAAAACACGTTTTGAAAACTGTGCTGTTCCTGCCCTATAACTTACATGGGGGTGACCAAAGTTGCCAAAACGTGTTTATTTCTGCTGAAAAACATGTTTTGACAATTTCTGATCACTGGGGTTAAGGGCTGACTCAGTGTGCTCTTCTGAGCCAGGCAGTTACACTGCGATTCCAAGGGCTGAGAAAAAGCGTTTATTTCGGGCTGAAAAACACGTTTTGAAAACTGTGCTGTTCCAGCCATATAACTTACATGGGGGAGACCAAAGTTGCCAAAACGTGTTTATTTCTGCTGAAAAACACGTTTTGACAATTTCTGATCACTGGGGTTAAGGGCTGACTCAGTGTGCTCTTCTGAGCCAAGCAGTTACACTGCGATTCCAAGAGCTGAGAAAAAGCGTTTATTTCGGGCTGAAAAACACGTTTTGAAAACTGTGCTGTTCCTGCCCTATAACTTACATGGGGTTGACCAAAGTTGCCAAAACGTGTTTATTTCTGCTGAAAAACACGTTTTGACAATTTCTGCACACTGGGGTTAAGGGCTGAGTCAGTGTGCTCTTCTGAGCCAGGCAGTTACAGTGCGATTCTAAGGGCTGAGAAAACGCGTTTATTTCGTGCTGAAAAACACGTTTTGAAAACTGTGCTGTTCCTGCCCTATAACTTACATGGGGGTGACCAAAGTTGCCAAAACGTGTTTATTTCTGCTGAAAAACATGTTTTGACAATTTCTGATCACTGGGGTTAAGGGCTGACTCAGTGTGCTCTTCTGAGCCAGGCAGTTACACTGCGATTCCAAGGGCTGAGAAAAAGCGTTTATTTCGGGCTGAAAAACACGTTTTGAAAACTGTGCTGTTCCAGCCATATAACTTACATGGGGGAGACCAAAGTTGCCAAAACGTGTTTATTTCTGCTGAAAAACACGTTTTGACAATTTCTGTTCACTGGGGTTAAGGGCTGACTCAGTGTGCTCTTCTGAGCCAAGCAGTTACACTGCGATTCCAAGAGCTGAGAAAAAGCGTTTATTTCGGGCTGAAAAACACGTTTTGAAAACTGTGCTGTTCCTGCCCTATAACTTACATGGGGGTGACCAAAGTTGCCAAAACGTGTTTATTTCTGCTGAAAAACACGTTTTGACAATTTCTGCACACTGGGGTTAATGACTGACTCAGTGTGCTCTTCGGAGCCAGGCAGTTACACTGCGATTCCAAGGGCTGAGAAAAAGCGTTTATTTCGGGCTGAAAAACACGTTTTGAAAACTGTGCTGTTCCTGCCCTATAACTTACATGGGGGTGACCAAAGTTGCCAAAAAGTGTTTATTTCTGCTGAAAAACACGTTTTGACAATTTCTGATCACTGGGGTTAAGGGCTGACTCAGTGTGCTCTTCTGAGCCAGGCAGTTACACTGCGATTCCAAGGGCTGAGAAAAAGCGTTTATTTCGGGCTGAAAAACACGTTTTGAAAACTGTGCTGTTCCCGCCATATAACTTACATGGGGGTGACCAAAGTTGCCAAAACGTGTTTATTTCTGCTGAAAAACACGTTTTGACAATTTCTGATCACTGGGGTTAAGGGCTGACTCAGTGTGCTCTTCTGAGCCAAGCAGTTACACTGTGATTCCAAGTGCTGAAAAAAAGCGTTTATTTCGGGCTGAAAAACACGTTTTGAAAACTGTGCTGTTCCTGCCCTATAACTTACATGGGGGTGACCAAAGTTGCCAAAACGTGTTTATTTCTGCTGAAAAACACGTTTTGACAATTTCTGCACACTGGGGTTAAGGGCTGAGTCAGTGTGCTCTTCTGAGCCAGGCAGTTACACTGCGATTCTAAGGGCTGAGAAAACGCGTTTATTTCGGGCTGAAAAACACGTTTTGAAAACTGTGCTGTTCCTGCCCTATAACTTACATGGGGGTGACCAAAGTTGCCAAAACGTGTTTATTTCTGCTGAAAAACACGTTTTGACAATTTCTGATCACTGGGGTTAAGGGCTGACTCAGTGTGCTCTTCTGAGCCAAGCAGTTACACTGTGATTCCAAGTGCTGAAAAAAAGCGTTTATTTCGGGCTGAAAAACACGTTTTGAAAACTGTGCTGTTCCTGCCCTATAACTTACATGGGGGTGACCAAAGTTGCCAAAACGTGTTTATTTCTGCTGAAAAACACGTTTTGACAATTTCTGCACACTGGGGTTAAGGGCTGAGTCAGTGTGCTCTTCTGAGCCAGGCAGTTACACTACGATTCTAAGGGCTGAGAAAACGCGTTTATTTCGGGCTGAAAAACACGTTTTGAAAACTGTGCTGTTCCTGCCCTATAACTTACATGGGGGTGACCAAAGTTGCCAAAACGTGTTTATTTCTGCTGAAAAACACGTTTTGACAATTTCTGATCACTGGGGTTAAGGGCTGAGTCAGTGTGCTCTTCTGAGCCAGGCAGTTACACTGCGATTCCAAGGGCTGAGAAAAAGCGTTTATTTCGGGCTGAAAAACACGTTTTGAAAACTGTGCTGTTCCAGCCATATAACTTACATGGGGGTGACCAACGTTGCCAAAACGTGTTTATTTCTGCTGAAAAACATGTTTTGACAATTTCTGATCACTGGGGTTAAGGGCTGACTCAGTGTGCTCTTCTGAGCCAGGCAGTTACACTGCGATTCCAAGGGCTGAGAAAAAGCGTTTATTTCGGGCTGAAAAACACGTTTTGAAAACTGTGCTGTTCCAGCCATATAACTTACATGGGGGAGACCAACGTTGCCAAAACGTGTTTATTTCTGCTGAAAAACACGTTTTGACAATTTCTGATCACTGGGGTTAAGGGCTGAGTCAGTGTGCTCTTCTGAGCCAAGCAGTTACACTGTGATTCCAAGTGCTGAAAAAAAGCGTTTATTTCGGGCTGAAAAACACGTTTTGAAAACTGTGCTGTTCCTGCCCTATAACTTACATGGGGTTGACCAAAGTTGCCAAAACGTGTTTATTTCTGCTGAAAAACACGTTTTGACAATTTCTGCACACTGGGGTTAAGGGCTGAGTCAGTGTGCTCTTCTGAGCCAGGCAGTTACAGTGCGATTCAAAGGGCTGAGAAAACGCGTTTATTTCGGGCTGAAAAACACGTTTTGAAAACTGTGCTGTTCCAGCCATATAACTTACATGGGAGAGACCAAAGTTGCCAAAACGTGTTTATTTCTGCTGAAAAACACGTTTTGACAATTTCTGATCACTGGGGTTAAGGGCTGACTCAGTGTGCTCTTCTGAGCCAAGCAGTTACACTGCGATTCCAAGAGCTGAGAAAAAGCGTTTATTTCGGGCTGAAAAACACGTTTTGAAAACTGTGCTGTTCCTGCCCTATAACTTACATGGGGGTGACCAAAGTTGCCAAAACGTGTTTATTTCTGCTGAAAAACACGTTTTGACAATTTCTGATCACTGGGGTTAAGGGCTGACTCAGTGTGCTCTTCTGAGCCAAGCAGTTACACTGTGATTCCAAGTGCTGAAAAAAAGCGTTTATTTCGGGCTGAAAAACACGTTTTGAAAACTGTGCTGCTCCTGCCCTATAACTTACATGGGGGTGACCAAAGTTGCCAAAACGTGTTTATTTCTGCTGAAAAACATGTTTTGACAATTTCTGATCACTGGGGTTAAGGGCTGACTCAGTGTGCTCTTCTGAGCCAGGCAGTTACACTGCGATTCCAAGGGCTGAGAAAAAGCGTTTATTTCGGGCTGAAAAACACGTTTTGAAAACTGTGCTGTTCCAGCCATATAACTTACATGGGGGAGACCAAAGTTGCCAAAACGTGTTTATTTCTGCTGAAAAACACGTTTTGACAATTTCTGATCACTGGGGTTAAGGGCTGACTCAGTGTGCTCTTCTGAGCCAAGCAGTTACACTGCGATTCCAAGAGCTGAGAAAAAGCGTTTATTTCGGGCTGAAAAACACGTTTTGAAAACTGTGCTGTTCCTGCCCTATAACTTACATGGGGGTGACCAAAGTTGCCAAAACGTGTTTATTTCTGCTGAAAAACACGTTTTGACAATTTCTGCACACTGGGGTTAAGGGCTGAGTCAGTGTGCTCTTCTGAGCCAGGCAGTTACACTACGATTCTAAGGGCTGAGAAAACGCGTTTATTTCGGGCTGAGAAACACGTTTTGAAAACTGTGCTGTTCCTGCCCTATAACTTACATGGGGGTGACCAAAGTTGCCAAAACGTGTTTATTTCTGCTGAAAAACATGTTTTGACAATTTCTGATCACTGGGGTTAAGGGCTGACTCAGTGTGCTCTTCTGAGCCAGGCAGTTACACTGCGATTCCAAGGGCTGAGAAAAAGCGTTTATTTCAGGCTGAAAAACACGTTTTGAAAACTGTGCTGTTCCCGCCATATAACTTACATGGGGGTGACCAAAGTAGCCAAAACGTGTTTATTTCTGCTGAAAAACACGTTTTGACAATTTCTGATCACTGGGGTTAAGGGCTGACTCAGTGTGCTCTTCTGAGCCAAGCAGTTACACTGTGATTCCAAGTGCTGAAAAAAAGCGTTTATTTCGGGCTGAAAAAAACGTTTTGAAAACTGTGCTGTTCCTGCCCTATAACTTACATGGGGGTGACCAAAGTTGCCAAAACGTGTTTATTTCTGCTGAAAAACACGTTTTGACAATTTCTGCACACTGGGGTTAAGGGCTGAGTCAGTGTGCTCTTCTGAGCCAGGCAGTTACACTGCGATTCTAAGGGCTGAGAAAACGCGTTTATTTCAGGCTGAAAAACACGTTTTGAAAACTGTGCTGTTCCTGCCCTATAACTTACATGGGGGTGACCAAAGTTGCCAAAACGTGTTTTTTTCTGCTGAAAAACACGTTTTGACAATTTCTGATCACTGGGGTTAAGGGCTGACTCAGTGTGCTCTTCTGAGCCAAGCAGTTACACTGTGATTCCAAGTGCTGAAAAAAAGCGTTTATTTCGGGCTGAAAAACACGTTTTGAAAACTGTGCTGTTCCTGCCCTATAACTTACATGGGGGTGACCAAAGTTGCCAAAACGTGTTTTTTTCTGCTTAAAAACACGTTTTGACAATTTCTGCACACGGGGGTTAAGGGCTGAGTCAGTGTGCTCTTCTGAGCCAGGCAGTTACACTGCGATTCTAAGGGCTGAGAAAACGCGTTTATTTCGGGCTGAAAAACACGTTTTGAAAACTGTGCTGTTCCAGCCATATAACTTACATGGGGGAGACCAAAGTTGCCAAAACGTGTTTATTTCTGCTGAAAAACATGTTTTGACAATTTCTGATCACTGGGGTTAAGGGCTGACTCAGTGTGCTCTTCTGAGCCAGGCAGTTACACTGCGATTCCAAGGGCTGAGAAAAAGCGTTTATTTCGGGCTGAAAAACATGTTTTGAAAACTGTGCTGTTCCAGCCATATAACTTACATGGGAGAGACCAAAGTTGCCAAAACGTGTTTATTTCTGCTGAAAAACACGTTTTGACAATTTCTGATCACTGGGGTTAAGGGCTGACTCAGTGTGCTCTTCTGAGCCAAGCAGTTACACTGCGATTCCAAGAGCTGAGAAAAAGCGTTTATTTCGGGCTGAAAAACACGTTTTGAAAACTGTGCTGTTCCTGCCCTATAACTTACATGGGGGTGACCAAAGTTGCCAAAACGTGTTTATTTCTGCTGAAAAACACGTTTTGACAATTTCTGATCACTGGGGTTAAGGGCTGACTCAGTGTGCTCTTCTGAGCCAAGCAGTTACACTGCGATTCCAAGTGCTGAAAAAAAGCGTTTATTTCGGGCTGAAAAACACGTTTTGAAAACTGTGCTGTTCCTGCCCTATAACTTACATGGGGGTGACCAAAGTTGCCAAAACGTGTTTATTTCTGCTGAAAAACACGTTTTGACAATTTCTGCACACTGGGGTTAAGGGCTGAGTCAGTGTGCTCTTCTGAGCCAGGCAGTTACACTGCGATTCTAAGGGCTGAGAAAACGCGTTTATTTCGGGCTGAAAAACACGTTTTGAAAACTGTGCTGTTCCTGCCCTATAACTTACATGGGGGTGACCAAAGTTGCCAAAACGTGTTTATTTATGCTGAAAAACACGTTTTGACAATTTCTGATCACTGGGGTGTAGGGCTGACTCAGTGTGCTCTTCTGAGCCAAGCAGTTACACTGTGATTCCAAGTGCTGAAAAAAAGCGTTTATTTCGGGCTGAAAAACACGTTTTGAAAACTGTGCTGTTCCTGCCCTATAACTTACATGGGGTTGACCAAAGTTGCCAAAACGTGTTTCTTCTGCTGAAAAACACGTTTTGACAATTTCTGCACACTGGGGTTAAGGGCTGAGTCAGTGTGCTCTTCTGAGCCAGGCAGTTACAGTGCGATTCTAAGGGCTGAGAAAACGCGTTTATTTCGGGCTGAAAAACACGTTTTGAAAACTGTGCTGTTCCTGCCCTATAACTTACATGGGGGTGACCAAAGTTGCCAAAACGTGTTTATTTCTGCTGAAAAACATGTTTTGACAATTTCTGATCACTGGGGTTAAGGGCTGACTCAGTGTGCTCTTCTGAGCCAGGCAGTTACACTGCGATTCCAAGGGCTGAGAAAAAGCGTTTATTTCGGGCTGAAAAACACGTTTTGAAAACTGTGCTGTTCCAGCCATATAACTTACATGGGGGAGACCAAAGTTGCCAAAACGTGTTTATTTCTGCTGAAAAACATGTTTTGACAATTTCTGATCACTGGGGTTAAGGGCTGACTCGGTGTGCTCTTCTGAGCCAGGCAGTTACACTGCGATTCCAAGGGCTGAGAAAAAGCGTTTATTTCGGGCTGAAAAACACGTTTTGAAAACTGTGCTGTTCCAGCCATATAACTTACATGGGGGAGACCAAAGTTGCCAAAACGTTTTTATTTCTGCTGAAAAACACGTTTTGACAATTTCTGATCACTGGGGTTAAGGGCTGACTCAGTGTGCTCTTCTGAGCCAAGCAGTTACACTGTGATTCCAAGTGCTGAAAAAAAGCGTTTATTTCGGGCTGAAAAACACGTTTTGAAAACTGTGCTGTTCCTGCCCTATAACTTACATGGGGGTGACCAAAGTTGCCAAAACGTGTTTATTTCTGCTGAAAAACATGTTTTGACAATTTCTGATCACTGGGGTTAAGGGCTGACTCAGTGTGCTCTTCTGAGCCAGGCAGTTACACTGCGATTCCAAGGGCTGAGAAAAAGCGTTTATTTCGGGCTGAAAAACACGTTTTGAAAACTGTGCTGTTCCAGCCATATAACTTACATGGGGGAGACCAAAGTTGCCAAAACGTGTTTATTTCTGCTGAAAAACACGTTTTGACAATTTCTGATCACTGGGGTTAAGGGCTGAGTCAGTGTGCTCTTCTGAGCCAAGCAGTTACACTGTGATTCCAAGTGCTGAAAAAAAGCGTTTATTTCGGGCTGAAAAACACGTTTTGAAAACTGTGCTGTTCCTGCCCTATAACTTACATGGGGTTGACCAAAGTTGCCAAAACGTGTTTCTTCTGCTGAAAAACACGTTTTGACAATTTCTGCACACTGGGGTTAAGGGCTGAGTCAGTGTGCTCTTCTGAGCCAGGCAGTTACAGTGCGATTCTAAGGGCTGAGAAAACGCGTTTATTTCGGGCTGAAAAACACGTTTTGAAAACTGTGCTGTTCCTGCCCTATAACTTACATGGGGGTGACCAAAGTTGCCAAAACGTGTTTATTTCTGCTGAAAAACATGTTTTGACAATTTCTGATCACTGGGGTTAAGGGCTGACTCAGTGTGCTCTTCTGAGCCAGGCAGTTACACTGCGATTCCAAGGGCTGAGAAAAAGCGTTTATTTCGGGCTGAAAAACACGTTTTGAAAACTGTGCTGTTCCAGCCATATAACTTACATGGGGGAGACCAAAGTTGCCAAAACGTGTTTATTTCTGCTGAAAAACATGTTTTGACAATTTCTGATCACTGGGGTTAAGGGCTGACTCAGTGTGCTCTTCTGAGCCAGGCAGTTACACTGCGATTCCAAGGGCTGAGAAAAAGCGTTTATTTCGGGCTGAAAAACACGTTTTGAAAACTGTGCTGTTCCAGCCATATAACTTACATGGGGGAGACCAAAGTTGCCAAAACGTGTTTATTTCTGCTGAAAAACACGTTTTGACAATTTCTGATCACTGGGGTTAAGGGCTGACTCAGTGTGCTCTTCTGAGCCAAGCAGTTACACTGCGATTCCAAGAGCTGAGAAAAAGCGTTTATTTCGGGCTGAAAAACACGTTTTGAAAACTGTGCTGTTCCTGCCCTATAACTTACATGGGGGTGACCAAAGTTGCCAAAACGTGTTTATTTCTGCTGAAAAACACGTTTTGACAATTTCTGCACACTGGGGTTAATGACTGACTCAGTGTGCTCTTCGGAGCCAGGCAGTTACACTGCGATTCCAAGGGCTGAGAAAAAGCGTTTATTTCGGGCTGAAAAACACGTTTTGAAAACTGTGCTGTTCCTGCCCTATAACTTACATGGGGGTGACCAAAGTTGCCAAAACGTGTTTATTTCTGCTGAAAAACACGTTTTGACAATTTCTGCACACTGGGGTTAAGGGCTGAGTCAGTGTGCTCTTCTGAGCCAGGCAGTTACACTACGATTCTAAGGGCTGAGAAAACGCGTTTATTTCGGGCTGAGAAACACGTTTTGAAAACTGTGCTGTTCCTGCCCTATAACTTACATGGGGGTGACCAAAGTTGCCAAAACGTGTTTATTTCTGCTGAAAAACATGTTTTGACAATTTCTGATCACTGGGGTTAAGGGCTGACTCAGTGTGCTCTTCTGAGCCAGGCAGTTACACTGCGATTCCAAGGGCTGAGAAAAAGCGTTTATTTCAGGCTGAAAAACACGTTTTGAAAACTGTGCTGTTCCCGCCATATAACTTACATGGGGGTGACCAAAGTTGCCAAAACGTGTTTATTTCTGCTGAAAAACACGTTTTGACAATTTCTGATCACTGGGGTTAAGGGCTGACTCAGTGTGCTCTTCTGAGCCAAGCAGTTACACTGTGATTCCAAGTGCTGAAAAAAAGCGTTTATTTCGGGCTGAAAAACACGTTTTGAAAACTGTGCTGTTCCTGCCCTATAACTTACATGGGGGTGACCAAAGTTGCCAAAACGTGTTTATTTCTGCTGAAAAACACGTTTTGACAATTTCTGCACACTGGGGTTAAGGGCTGAGTCAGTGTGCTCTTCTGAGCCAGGCAGTTACACTGCGATTCTAAGGGCTGAGAAAACGCGTTTATTTCGGGCTGAAAAACACGTTTTGAAAACTGTGCTGTTCCTGCCCTATAACTTACATGGGGGTGACCAAAGTTGCCAAAACGTGTTTATTTATGCTGAAAAACACGTTTTGACAATTTCTGATCACTGGGGTGTAGGGCTGACTCAGTGTGCTCTTCTGAGCCAAGCAGTTACACTGTGATTCCAAGTGCTGAAAAAAAGCGTTTATTTCGGGCTGAAAAACACGTTTTGAAAACTGTGCTGTTCCTGCCCTATAACTTACATGGGGTTGACCAAAGTTGCCAAAACGTGTTTCTTCTGCTGAAAAACACGTTTTGACAATTTCTGCACACTGGGGTTAAGGGCTGAGTCAGTGTGCTCTTCTGAGCCAGGCAGTTACAGTGCGATTCTAAGGGCTGAGAAAACGCGTTTATTTCGGGCTGAAAAACACGTTTTGAAAACTGTGCTGTTCCTGCCCTATAACTTACATGGGGGTGACCAAAGTTGCCAAAACGTGTTTATTTCTGCTGAAAAACATGTTTTGACAATTTCTGATCACTGGGGTTAAGGGCTGACTCAGTGTGCTCTTCTGAGCCAGGCAGTTACACTGCGATTCCAAGGGCTGAGAAAAAGCGTTTATTTCGGGCTGAAAAACACGTTTTGAAAACTGTGCTGTTCCAGCCATATAACTTACATGGGGGAGACCAAAGTTGCCAAAACGTGTTTATTTCTGCTGAAAAACATGTTTTGACAATTTCTGATCACTGGGGTTAAGGGCTGACTCAGTGTGCTCTTCTGAGCCAGGCAGTTACACTGCGATTCCAAGGGCTGAGAAAAAGCGTTTATTTCGGGCTGAAAAACACGTTTTGAAAACTGTGCTGTTCCAGCCATATAACTTACATGGGGGAGACCAAAGTTGCCAAAACGTTTTTATTTCTGCTGAAAAACACGTTTTGACAATTTCTGATCACTGGGGTTAAGGGCTGACTCAGTGTGCTCTTCTGAGCCAAGCAGTTACACTGTGATTCCAAGTGCTGAAAAAAAGCGTTTATTTCGGGCTGAAAAACACGTTTTGAAAACTGTGCTGTTCCTGCCCTATAACTTACATGGGGGTGACCAAAGTTGCCAAAACGTGTTTATTTCTGCTGAAAAACATGTTTTGACAATTTCTGATCACTGGGGTTAAGGGCTGACTCAGTGTGCTCTTCTGAGCCAGGCAGTTACACTGCGATTCCAAGGGCTGAGAAAAAGCGTTTATTTCGGGCTGAAAAACACGTTTTGAAAACTGTGCTGTTCCAGCCATATAACTTACATGGGGGAGACCAAAGTTGCCAAAACGTGTTTATTTCTGCTGAAAAACACGTTTTGACAATTTCTGATCACTGGGGTTAAGGGCTGAGTCAGTGTGCTCTTCTGAGCCAAGCAGTTACACTGTGATTCCAAGTGCTGAAAAAAAGCGTTTATTTCGGGCTGAAAAACACGTTTTGAAAACTGTGCTGTTCCTGCCCTATAACTTACATGGGGTTGACCAAAGTTGCCAAAACGTGTTTCTTCTGCTGAAAAACACGTTTTGACAATTTCTGCACACTGGGGTTAAGGGCTGAGTCAGTGTGCTCTTCTGAGCCAGGCAGTTACAGTGCGATTCTAAGGGCTGAGAAAACGCGTTTATTTCGGGCCGAAAAACACGTTTTGAAAACTGTGCTGTTCCTGCCCTATAACTTACATGGGGGTGACCAAAGTTGCCAAAACGTGTTTATTTCTGCTGAAAAACATGTTTTGACAATTTCTGATCACTGGGGTTAAGGGCTGACTCAGTGTGCTCTTCTGAGCCAGGCAGTTACACTGCGATTCCAAGGGCTGAGAAAAAGCGTTTATTTCGGGCTGAAAAACACGTTTTGAAAACTGTGCTGTTCCAGCCATATAACTTACATGGGGGAGACCAAAGTTGCCAAAACGTGTTTATTTCTGCTGAAAAACATGTTTTGACAATTTCTGATCACTGGGGTTAAGGGCTGACTCAGTGTGCTCTTCTGAGCCAGGCAGTTATACTGCGATTCCAAGGGCTGAGAAAAAGCGTTTATTTCGGGCTGAAAAACATGTTTTGAAAACTGTGCTGTTCCAGCCATATAACTTACATGGGAGAGACCAAAGTTGCCAAAACGTGTTTATTTCTGCTGAAAAACACGTTTTGACAATTTCTGATCACTGGGGTTAAGGGCTGACTCAGTGTGCTCTTCTGAGCCAAGCAGTTACACTGCGATTCCAAGAGCTGAGAAAAAGCGTTTATTTCGGGCTGAAAAACACGTTTTGAAAACTGTGCTGTTCCTGCCCTATAACTTACATGGGGGTGACCAAAGTTGCCAAAACGTGTTTATTTCTGCTGAAAAACACGTTTTGACAATTTCTGATCACTGGGGTTAAGGGCTGACTCAGTGTGCTCTTCTGAGCCAAGCAGTTACACTGTGATTCCAAGTGCTGAAAAAAAGCGTTTATTTCGGGCTGAAAAAAACGTTTTGAAAACTGTGCTGTTCCTGCCCTATAACTTACATGGGGGTGACCAAAGTTGCCAAAACGTGTTTATTTCTGCTGAAAAACACGTTTTGACAATTTCTGCACACTGGGGTTAAGGGCTGAGTCAGTGTGCTCTTCTGAGCCAGGCAGTTACACTGCGATTCTAAGGGCTGAGAAAACGCGTTTATTTCGGGCTGAAAAACACGTTTTGAAAACTGTGCTGTTCCTGCCCTATAACTTACATGGGGGTGACCAAAGTTGCCAAAACGTGTTTTTTTCTGCTGAAAAACACGTTTTGACAATTTCTGATCACTGGGGTTAAGGGCTGACTCAGTGTGCTCTTCTGAGCCAAGCAGTTACACTGTGATTCCAAGTGCTGAAAAAAAGCGTTTATTTCGGGCTGAAAAACACGTTTTGAAAACTGTGCTGTTCCTGCCCTATAACTTACATGGGGGTGACCAAAGTTGCCAAAACGTGTTTTTTTCTGCTTAAAAACATGTTTTGACAATTTCTGCACACGGGGGTTAAGGGCTGAGTCAGTGTGCTCTTCTGAGCCAGGCAGTTACACTGCGATTCTAAGGGCTGAGAAAACGCGTTTATTTCGGGCTGAAAAACACGTTTTGAAAACTGTGCTGTTCCAGCCATATAACTTACATGGGGGAGACCAAAGTTGCCAAAACGTGTTTATTTCTGCTGAAAAACATGTTTTGACAATTTCTGATCACTGGGGTTAAGGGCTGACTCAGTGTGCTCTTCTGAGCCAGGCAGTTACACTGCGATTCCAAGGGCTGAGAAAAAGCGTTTATTTCGGGCTGAAAAACATGTTTTGAAAACTGTGCTGTTCCAGCCATATAACTTACATGGGAGAGACCAAAGTTGCCAAAACGTGTTTATTTCTGCTGAAAAACACGTTTTGACAATTTCTGATCACTGGGGTTAAGGGCTGACTCAGTGTGCTCTTCTGAGCCAAGCAGTTACACTGCGATTCCAAGAGCTGAGAAAAAGCGTTTATTTCGGGCTGAAAAACACGTTTTGAAAACTGTGCTGTTCCTGCCCTATAACTTACATGGGGGTGACCAAAGTTGCCAAAACGTGTTTATTTCTGCTGAAAAACACGTTTTGACAATTTCTGATCACTGGGGTTAAGGGCTGACTCAGTGTGCTCTTCTGAGCCAAGCAGTTACACTGCGATTCCAAGTGCTGAAAAAAAGCGTTTATTTCGGGCTGAAAAACACGTTTTGAAAACTGTGCTGTTCCTGCCCTATAACTTACATGGGGGTGACCAAAGTTGCCAAAACGTGTTTATTTCTGCTGAAAAACACGTTTTGACAATTTCTGCACACTGGGGTTAAGGGCTGAGTCAGTGTGCTCTTCTGAGCCAGGCAGTTACACTGCGATTCTAAGGGCTGAGAAAACGCGTTTATTTCGGGCTGAAAAACACGTTTTGAAAACTGTGCTGTTCCTGCCCTATAACTTACATGGGGGTGACCAAAGTTGCCAAAACGTGTTTATTTCTGCTGAAAAACACGTTTTGACAATTTCTGATCACTGGGGTTAAGGGCTGACTCAGTGTGCTCTTCTGAGCCAAGCAGTTACACTGTGATTCCAAGTGCTGAAAAAAAGCGTTTATTTCGGGCTGAAAAACACGTTTTGAAAACTGTGCTGTTCCTGCCCTATAACTTACATGGGGGAGACCAAAGTTGCCAAAACGTTTTTATTTCTGCTGAAAAACACGTTTTGACAATTTCTGCACACTGGGGTTAAGGGCTGAGTCAGTGTGCTCTTCTGAGCCAGGCAGTTACAGTGCGATTCTAAGGGCTGAAAAAAAGCGTTTATTTCGGGCTGAAAAACACGTTTTGAAAACTGTGCTGTTCCTGCCCTATAACTTACATGGGGGTGACCAAAGTTGCCAAAACGTGTTTATTTCTGCTGAAAAACATGTTTTGACAATTTCTGATCACTGGGGTTAAGGGCTGACTCAGTGTGCTCTTCTGAGCCAGGCAGTTACACTGCGATTCCAAGGGCTGAGAAAAAGCGTTTATTTCGGGCTGAAAAACACGTTTTGAAAACTGTGCTGTTCCAGCCATATAACTTACATGGGGGAGACCAAAGTTGCCAAAACGTGTTTATTTCTGCTGAAAAACACGTTTTGACAATTTCTGATCACTGGGGTTAAGGGCTGAGTCAGTGTGCTCTTCTGAGCCAAGCAGTTACAGTGCGATTCTAAGGGCTGAGAAAACGCGTTTATTTCGGGCTGAAAAACACGTTTTGAAAACTGTGCTGTTCCTGCCCTATAACTTACATGGGGGTGACCAAAGTTGCCAAAACGTGTTTATTTCTGCTGAAAAACATGTTTTGACAATTTCTGATCACTGGGGTTAAGGGCTGACTCAGTGTGCTCTTCTGAGCCAGGCAGTTACACTGCGATTCCAAGGGCTGAGAAAAAGCGTTTATTTCGGGCTGAAAAACACGTTTTGAAAACTGTGCTGTTCCAGCCATATAACTTACATGGGGGAGACCAAAGTTGCCAAAACGTGTTTATTTCTGCTGAAAAACATGTTTTGACAATTTCTGATCACTGGGGTTAAGGACTGACTCAGTGTGCTCTTCTGAGCCAGGCAGTTACACTGCGATTCCAAGGGCTGAGAAAAAGCGTTTATTTCGGGCTGAAAAACATGTTTTGAAAACTGTGCTGTTCCAGCCATATAACTTACATGGGAGAGACCAAAGTTGCCAAAACGTGTTTATTTCTGCTGAAAAACACGTTTTGACAATTTCTGATCACTGGGGTTAAGGGCTGACTCAGTGTGCTCTTCTGAGCCAAGCAGTTACACTGCGATCCCAAGAGCTGAGAAAAAGCGTTTATTTCGGGCTGAAAAACACGTTTTGAAAACTGTGCTGTTCCTGCCCTATAACTTACATGGGGGTGACCAAAGTTGCCAAAACGTGTTTATTTCTGCTGAAAAACACGTTTTGACAATTTCTGATCACTGGGGTTAAGGGCTGACTCAGTGTGCTCTTCTGAGCCAAGCAGTTACACTGTGATTCCAAGTGCTGAAAAAAAGCGTTTATTTCGGGCTGAAAAACACGTTTTGAAAACTGTGCTGCTCCTGCCCTATAACTTACATGGGGGTGACCAAAGTTGCCAAAACGTGTTTATTTCTGCTGAAAAACATGTTTTGACAATTTCTGATCACTGGGGTTAAGGGCTGACTCAGTGTGCTCTTCTGAGCCAGGCAGTTACACTGCGATTCCAAGGGCTGAGAAAAAGCGTTTATTTCGGGCTGAAAAACACGTTTTGAAAACTGTGCTGTTCCAGCCATATAACTTACATGGGGGAGACCAAAGTTGCCAAAACGTGTTTATTTCTGCTGAAAAACACGTTTTGACAATTTCTGATCACTGGGGTTAAGGGCTGACTCAGTGTGCTCTTCTGAGCCAAGCAGTTACACTGCGATTCCAAGAGCTGAGAAAAAGCGTTTATTTCGGGCTGAAAAACACGTTTTGAAAACTGTGCTGTTCCTGCCCTATAACTTACATGGGGGTGACCAAAGTTGCCAAAACGTGTTTATTTCTGCTGAAAAACACGTTTTGACAATTTCTGCACACTGGGGTTAAGGGCTGAGTCAGTGTGCTCTTCTGAGCCAGGCAGTTACACTGCGATTCTAAGGGCTGAGAAAACGCGTTTATTTCGGGCTGAAAAACACGTTTTGAAAACTGTGCTGTTCCTGCCCTATAACTTACATGGGGGTGACCAAAGTTGCCAAAACGTGTTTATTTCTGCTGAAAAACACGTTTTGACAATTTCTGATCACTGGGGTGTAGGGCTGACTCAGTGTGCTCTTCTGAGCCAAGCAGTTACACTGTGATTCCAAGTGCTGAAAAAAAGCGTTTATTTCGGGCTGAAAAACACGTTTTGAAAACTGTGCTGTTCCTGCCCTATAACTTACATGGGGGTGACCAAAGTTGCCAAAACGTGTTTATTTCTGCTGAAAAACACGTTTTGACAATTTCTGCACACTGGGGTTAAGGGCTGAGTCAGTGTGCTCTTCTGAGCCAGGCAGTTACACTGCGATTCTAAGGGCTGAGAAAACGCGTTTATTTCGGGCTGAAAAACACGTTTTGAAAACTGTGCTGTTCCTGCCCTATAACTTACATGGGGGTGACCAAAGTTGCCAAAACGTGTTTATTTCTGCTGAAAAACACGTTTTGACAATTTCTGATCACTGGGGTTAAGGGCTGACTCAGTGTGCTCTTCTGAGCCAAGCAGTTACACTGTGATTCCAAGTGCTGAAAAAAAGCGTTTATTTCGGGCTGAAAAACACGTTTTGAAAACTGTGCTGTTCCAGCCATATAACTTACATGGGGGAGACCAAAGTTGCCAAAACGTGCTTATTTCTGCTGAAAAACACGTTTTGACAATTTCTGATCACTGGGGTTAAGGGCTGACTCAGTGTGCTCTTCTGAGCCAAGCAGTTACACTGTGATTCCAAGTGCTGAAAAAAAGCGTTTATTTCGGGCTGAAAAACACGTTTTGAAAACTGTGCTGTTCCTGCCCTATAACTTACATGGGGGTGACCAAAGTTGCCAAAACGTGTTTATTTCTGCTGAAAAACATGTTTTGACAATTTCTGATCACTGGGGTTAAGGGCTGACTCAGTGTGCTCTTCTGAGCCAGGCAGTTACACTGCGATTCCAAGGGCTGAGAAAAAGCGTTTATTTCGGGCTGAAAAACACGTTTTGAAAACTGTGCTGTTCCAGCCATATAACTTACATGGGGGAGACCAAAGTTGCCAAAACGTGTTTATTTCTGCTGAAAAACACGTTTTGACAATTTCTGATCACTGGGGTTAAGGGCTGACTCAGTGTGCTCTTCTGAGCCAAGCAGTTACACTGCGATTCCAAGAGCTGAGAAAAAGCGTTTATTTCGGGCTGAAAAACACGTTTTGAAAACTGTGCTGTTCCTGCCCTATAACTTACATGGGGGTGACCAAAGTTGCCAAAACGTGTTTATTTCTGCTGAAAAACACGTTTTGACAATTTCTGATCACTGGGGTTAAGGGCTGAGTCAGTGTGCTCTTCTGAGCCAAGCAGTTACACTGTGATTCCAAGTGCTGAAAAAAAGCGTTTATTTCGGGCTGAAAAACACGTTTTGAAAACTGTGCTGTTCCTGCCCTATAACTTACATGGGGTTGACCAAAGTTGCCAAAACGTGTTTCTTCTGCTGAAAAACACGTTTTGACAATTTCTGCACACTGGGGTTAAGGGCTGAGTCAGTGTGCTCTTCTGAGCCAGGCAGTTACACTGCGATTCCAAGGGCTGAGAAAAAGCGTTTATTTCGGGCTGAAAAACACGTTTTGAAAACTGAGCTGTTCCTGCCCTATAACTTACATGGGGGTGACCAAAGTTGCCAAAACGTGTTTATTTCTGCTGAAAAACACGTTTTGACAATTTCTGATCACTGGGGTTAAGGGCTGACTCAGTGTGCTCTTCTGAGCCAAGCAGTTACACTGTGATTCCAAGTGCTGAAAAAAAGCGTTTATTTCGGGCTGAAAAACACGTTTTGAAAACTGTGCTGTTCCTGCCCTATAACTTACATGGGGGTGACCAAAGTTGCCAAAACGTGTTTATTTCTGCTGAAAAACACGTTTTGACAATTTCTGATCACTGGGGTTAAGGGCTGAGTCAGTGTGCTCTTCTGAGCCAAGCAGTTACACTGTGATTCCAAGTGCTGAAAAAAAGCGTTTATTTCGGGCTGAAAAACACGTTTTGAAAACTGTGCTGTTCCTGCCCTATAACTTACATGGGGGTGACCAAAGTTGCCAAAACGTGTTTATTTCTGCTGAAAAACACGTTTTGACAATTTCTGATCACTGGGGTTAAGGGCTGAGTCAGTGTGCTCTTCTGAGCCAAGCAGTTACACTGTGATTCCAAGTGCTGAAAAAAAGCGTTTATTTCGGGCTGAAAAACACGTTTTGAAAACTGTGCTGTTCCTGCCCTATAACTTACATGGGGTTGACCAAAGTTGCCAAAACGTGTTTCTTCTGCTGAAAAACACGTTTTGACAATTTCTGCACACTGGGGTTAAGGGCTGAGTCAGTGTGCTCTTCTGAGCCAGGCAGTTACACTGCGATTCCAAGGGCTGAGAAAAAACGTTTATTTCGGGCTGAAAAACACGTTTTGAAAACTGAGCTGTTCCTGCCCTATAACTTACATGGGAGTGACCAAAGTTGCCAAAACGTGTTTATTTCTGCTGAAAAACACGTTTTGACAATTTCTGATCACTGGGGTTAAGGGCTGACTCAGTGTGCTCTTCTGAGCCAAGCAGTTACACTGTGATTCCAAGTGCTGAAAAAAAGCGTTTATTTCGGGCTGAAAAACACGTTTTGAAAACTGTGCTGTTCCTGCCCTATAACTTACATGGGGGTGACCAAAGTTGCCAAAACGTGTTTATTTCTGCTGAAAAACACGTTTTGACAATTTCTGCACACTGGGGTTAAGGGCTGAGTCAGTGTGCTCTTCTGAGCCAGGCAGTTACACTGCGATTCTAAGGGCTGAGAAAACGCGTTTATTTCGGGCTGAAAAACACGTTTTGAAAACTGTGCTGTTCCTGCCCTATAACTTACATGGGGGTGACCAAAGTTGCCAAAACGTGTTTATTTCTGCTGAAAAACACGTTTTGACAATTTCTGATCACTGGGGTTAAGGGCTGACTCAGTGTGCTCTTCTGAGCCAAGCAGTTACACTGTGATTCCAAGTGCTGAAAAAAAGCGTTTATTTCGGGCTGAAAAACACGTTTTGAAAACTGTGCTGTTCCTGCCCTATAACTTACATGGGGGTGACCAAACTTGCCAAAACGTGTTTATTTCTGCTGAAAAACATGTTTTGACAATTTCTGATCACTGGGGTTAAGGGCTGACTCAGTGTGCTCTTCTGAGCCAGGCAGTTAAACTGCGATTCCAAGGGCTGAGAAAAAGCGTTTATTTCGGGCTGAAAAACACGTTTTGAAAACTGTGCTGTTCCAGCCATATAACTTACATGGGGGAGACCAAAGTTGCCAAAACGTGTTTATTTCTGCTGAAAAACACGTTTTGACAATTTCTGATCACTGGGGTTAAGGGCTGACTCAGTGTGCTCTTCTGAGCCAAGCAGTTACACTGTGATTCCAAGTGCTGAAAAAAAGCGTTTATTTCGGGCTGAAAAACACGTTTTGAAAACTGTGCTGTTCCTGCCCTATAACTTACATGGGGGTGACCAAAGTTGCCAAAACGTGTTTATTTCTGCTGAAAAACATGTTTTGACAATTTCTGATCACTGGGGTTAAGGGCTGACTCAGTGTGCTCTTCTGAGCCAGGCAGTTACACTGCGATTCCAAGGGCTGAGAAAAAGCGTTTATTTCGGGCTGAAAAACACGTTTTGAAAACTGTGCTGTTCCAGCCATATAACTTACATGGGGGAGACCAAAGTTGCCAAAACGTGTTTATTTCTGCTGAAAAACACGTTTTGACAATTTCTGATCACTGGGGTTAAGGGCTGACTCAGTGTGCTCTTCTGAGCCAAGCAGTTACACTGCGATTCCAAGAGCTGAGAAAAAGCGTTTATTTCGGGCTGAAAAACACGTTTTGAAAACTGTGCTGTTCCTGCCCTATAACTTACATGGGGGTGACCAAAGTTGCCAAAACGTGTTTATTTCTGCTGAAAAACACGTTTTGACAATTTCTGATCACTGGGGTTAAGGGCTGAGTCAGTGTGCTCTTCTGAGCCAGGCAGTTACAGTGCGATTCTAAGGGCTGAGAAAACGCGTTTATTTCGGGCTGAAAAACACGTTTTGAAAACTGTGCTGTTCCTGCCCTATAACTTACATGGGGGTGACCAAAGTTGCCAAAACGTGTTTATTTCTGCTGAAAAACATGTTTTGACAATTTCTGATCACTGGGGTTAAGGGCTGACTCAGTGTGCTCTTCTGAGCCAGGCAGTTACACTGCGATTCCAAGGGCTGAGAAAAAGCGTTTATTTTGGGCTGAAAAACACGTTTTGAAAACTGTGCTGTTCCAGCCATATAACTTACATGGGGGAGACCAAAGTTGCCAAAACGTGTTTATTTCTGCTGAAAAACACGTTTTGACAATTTCTGATCACTGGGGTTAAGGGCTGACTCAGTGTGCTCTTCTGAGCCAAGCAGTTACACTGCGATTCCAAGAGCTGAGAAAAAGCGTTTATTTCGGGCTGAAAAACACGTTTTGAAAACTGTGCTGTTCCTGCCCTATAACTTACATGTGGTAGACCAAAGTTGCCAAAACGTGTTTATTTCTGCTGAAAAACACGTTTTGACAATTTCTGCACACTGGGGTTAAGGGCTGAGTCAGTGTGCTCTTCTGAGCCAGGCAGTTACAGTGCGATTCTAAGGGCTGAGAAAACGCGTTTATTTCGGGCTGAAAAACACGTTTTGAAAACTGTGCTGTTCCTGCCCTATAACTTACATGGGGGTGACCAAAGTTGCCAAAACGTGTTTATTTCTGCTGAAAAACATGTTTTGACAATTTCTGATCACTGGGGTTAAGGGCTGACTCAGTGTGCTCTTCTGAGCCAGGCAGTTACACTGCGATTCCAAGGGCTGAGAAAAAGCGTTTATTTCGGGCTGAAAAACACATTTTGAAAACTGTGCTGTTCCAGCCATATAACTTACATGGGGGAGACCAAAGTTGCCAAAACGTGTTTATTTCTGCTGAAAAACACGTTTTGACAATTTCTGATCACTGGGGTTAAGGGCTGACTCAGTGTGCTCTTCTGAGCCAAGCAGTTACACTGCGATTCCAAGAGCTGAGAAAAAGCGTTTATTTCGGGCTGAAAAACACGTTTTGAAAACTGTGCTGTTCCTGCCCTATAACTTACATGGGGGTGACCAAAGTTGCCAAAACGTGTTTATTTCTGCTGAAAAACACGTTTTGACAATTTCTGCACACTGGGGTTAATGACTGACTCAGTGTGCTCTTCGGAGCCAGGCAGTTACACTGCGATTCCAAGGGCTGAGAAAAAGCGTTTATTTCGGGCTGAAAAACACGTTTTGAAAACTGTGCTGTTCCTGCCCTATAACTTACATGGGGGTGACCAAAGTTGCCAAAACGTGTTTATTTCTGCTGAAAAACACGTTTTGACAATTTCTGCACACTGGGGTTAAGGGCTGAGTCAGTGTGCTCTTCTGAGCCAGGCAGTTACACTACGATTCTAAGGGCTGAGAAAACGCGTTTATTTCGGGCTGAAAAACACGTTTTGAAAACTGTGCTGTTCCTGCCCTATAACTTACATGGGGGTGACCAAAGTTGCCAAAACGTGTTTATTTCTGCTGAAAAACATGTTTTGACAATTTCTGATCACTGGGGTTAAGGGCTGACTCAGTGTGCTCTTCTGAGCAAGGCAGTTACACTGTGATTCCAAGGGCTGAGAAAAAGCGTTTATTTCGGGCTGAAAAACACGTTTTGAAAACTGTGCTGTTCCAGCCATATAACTTACATGGGGGTGACCAAAGTTGCCAAAAAGTGTTTATTTCTGCTGAAAAACACGTTTTGACAATTTCTGATCACTGGGGTTAAGGGCTGACTCAGTGTGCTCTTCTGAGCCAGGCAGTTACACTGCGATTCCAAGGGCTGAGAAAAAGCGTTTATTTCGGGCTGAAAAACACGTTTTGAAAACTGTGCTGTTCCCGCCATATAACTTACATGGGGGTGACCAAAGTTGCCAAAACGTGTTTATTTCTGCTGAAAAACACGTTTTGACAATTTCTGATCACTGGGGTTAAGGGCTGACTCAGTGTGCTCTTCTGAGCCAAGCAGTTACACTGTGATTCCAAGTGCTGAAAAAAAGCGTTTATTTCGGGCTGAAAAACACGTTTTGAAAACTGTGCTGTTCCTGCCCTATAACTTACATGGGGGTGACCAAAGTTGCCAAAACGTGTTTATTTCTGCTGAAAAACACGTTTTGACAATTTCTGCACACTGGGGTTAAGGGCTGAGTCAGTGTGCTCTTCTGAGCCAGGCAGTTACACTGCGATTCTAAGGGCTGAGAAAACGCGTTTATTTCGGGCTGAAAAACACGTTTTGAAAACTGTGCTGTTCCTGCCCTATAACTTACATGGGGGTGACCAAAGTTGCCAAACCGTGTTTTTTTCTGCTGAAAAACACGTTTTGACAATTTCTGATCACTGGGGTTAAGGGCTGACTCAGTGTGCTCTTCTGAGCCAAGCAGTTACACTGTGATTCCAAGTGCTGAAAAAAAGCGTTTATTTCGGGCTGAAAAACACGTTTTGAAAACTGTGCTGTTCCTGCCCTATAACTTACATGGGGGAGACCAAAGTTGCCAAAACGTGTTTATTTCTGCTGAAAAACACGTTTTGACAATTTCTGATCACTGGGGTTAAGGGCTGACTCAGTGTGCTCTTCTGAGCCAAGCAGTTACACTGCGATTCCAAGAGCTGAGAAAAAGCGTTTATTTCGGGCTGAAAAACACGTTTTGAAAACTGTGCTGTTCCTGCCCTATAACTTACATGGGGGTGACCAAAGTTGCCAAAACGTGTTTATTTCTGCTGAAAAACACGTTTTGACAATTTCTGATCACTGGGGTTAAGGGCTGAGTCAGTGTGCTCTTCTGAGCCAGGCAGTTACAGTGCGATTCTAAGGGCTGAGAAAACGCGTTTATTTCGGGCTGAAAAACACGTTTTGAAAACTGTGCTGTTCCTGCCCTATAACTTACATGGGGGTGACCAAAGTTGCCAAAACGTGTTTATTTCTGCTGAAAAACATGTTTTGACAATTTCTGATCACTGGGGTTAAGGGCTGACTCAGTGTGCTCTTCTGAGCCAGGCAGTTACACTGCGATTCCAAGGGCTGAGAAAAAGCGTTTATTTTGGGCTGAAAAACACGTTTTGAAAACTGTGCTGTTCCAGCCATATAACTTACATGGGGGAGACCAAAGTTGCCAAAACGTGTTTATTTCTGCTGAAAAACACGTTTTGACAATTTCTGATCACTGGGGTTAAGGGCTGACTCAGTGTGCTCTTCTGAGCCAAGCAGTTACACTGCGATTCCAAGAGCTGAGAAAAAGCGTTTATTTCGGGCTGAAAAACACGTTTTGAAAACTGTGCTGTTCCTGCCCTATAACTTACATGTGGTAGACAAAAAGTTGCCAAAACGTGTTTATTTCTGCTGAAAAACACGTTTTGACAATTTCTGCACACTGGGGTTAAGGGCTGAGTCAGTGTGCTCTTCTGAGCCAGGCAGTTACAGTGCGATTCTAAGGGCTGAGAAAACGCGTTTATTTCGGGCTGAAAAACACGTTTTGAAAACTGTGCTGTTCCTGCCCTATAACTTACATGGGGGTGACCAAAGTTGCCAAAACGTGTTTATTTCTGCTGAAAAACATGTTTTGACAATTTCTGATCACTGGGGTTAAGGGCTGACTCAGTGTGCTCTTCTGAGCCAGGCAGTTACACTGCGATTCCAAGGGCTGAGAAAAAGCGTTTATTTCGGGCTGAAAAACACATTTTGAAAACTGTGCTGTTCCAGCCATATAACTTACATGGGGGAGACCAAAGTTGCCAAAACGTGTTTATTTCTGCTGAAAAACACGTTTTGACAATTTCTGATCACTGGGGTTAAGGGCTGACTCAGTGTGCTCTTCTGAGCCAAGCAGTTACACTGCGATTCCAAGAGCTGAGAAAAAGCGTTTATTTCGGGCTGAAAAACACGTTTTGAAAACTGTGCTGTTCCTGCCCTATAACTTACATGGGGGTGACCAAAGTTGCCAAAACGTGTTTATTTCTGCTGAAAAACACGTTTTGACAATTTCTGCACACTGGGGTTAATGACTGACTCAGTGTGCTCTTCGGAGCCAGGCAGTTACACTGCGATTCCAAGGGCTGAGAAAAAGCGTTTATTTCGGGCTGAAAAACACGTTTTGAAAACTGTGCTGTTCCTGCCCTATAACTTACATGGGGGTGACCAAAGTTGCCAAAACGTGTTTATTTCTGCTGAAAAACACGTTTTGACAATTTCTGCACACTGGGGTTAAGGGCTGAGTCAGTGTGCTCTTCTGAGCCAGGCAGTTACACTACGATTCTAAGGGCTGAGAAAACGCGTTTATTTCGGGCTGAAAAACACGTTTTGAAAACTGTGCTGTTCCTGGCCTATAACTTACATGGGGGTGACCAAAGTTGCCAAAACGTGTTTATTTCTGCTGAAAAACATGTTTTGACAATTTCTGATCACTGGGGTTAAGGGCTGACTCAGTGTGCTCTTCTGAGCAAGGCAGTTACACTGTGATTCCAAGGGCTGAGAAAAAGCGTTTATTTCGGGCTGAAAAACACGTTTTGAAAACTGTGCTGTTCCAGCCATATAACTTACATGGGGGTGACCAAAGTTGCCAAAAAGTGTTTATTTCTGCTGAAAAACACGTTTTGACAATTTCTGATCACTGGGGTTAAGGGCTGACTCAGTGTGCTCTTCTGAGCCAGGCAGTTACACTGCGATTCCAAGGGCTGAGAAAAAGCGTTTATTTCGGGCTGAAAAACACGTTTTGAAAACTGTGCTGTTCCCGCCATATAACTTACATGGGGGTGACCAAAGTTGCCAAAACGTGTTTATTTCTGCTGAAAAACACGTTTTGACAATTTCTGATCACTGGGGTTAAGGGCTGACTCAGTGTGCTCTTCTGAGCCAAGCAGTTACACTGTGATTCCAAGTGCTGAAAAAAAGCGTTTATTTCGGGCTGAAAAACACGTTTTGAAAACTGTGCTGTTCCTGCCCTATAACTTACATGGGGGTGACCAAAGTTGCCAAAACGTGTTTATTTCTGCTGAAAAACACGTTTTGACAATTTCTGCACACTGGGGTTAAGGGCTGAGTCAGTGTGCTCTTCTGAGCCAGGCAGTTACACTGCGATTCTAAGGGCTGAGAAAACGCGTTTATTTCGGGCTGAAAAACACGTTTTGAAAACTGTGCTGTTCCTGCCCTATAACTTACATGGGGGTGACCAAAGTTGCCAAACCGTGTTTTTTTCTGCTGAAAAACACGTTTTGACAATTTCTGATCACTGGGGTTAAGGGCTGACTCAGTGTGCTCTTCTGAGCCAAGCAGTTACACTGTGATTCCAAGTGCTGAAAAAAAGCGTTTATTTCGGGCTGAAAAACACGTTTTGAAAACTGTGCTGTTCCTGCCCTATAACTTACATGGGGGTGACCAAAGTTGCCAAAACGTGTTTTTTTCTGCTTAAAAACACGTTTTGACAATTTCTGCACACGGGGGTTAAGGGCTGAGTCAGTGTGCTCTTCTGAGCCAGGCAGTTACACTGCGATTCTAAGGGCTGAGAAAACGCGTTTATTTCGGGCTGAAAAACACGTTTTGAAAACTGTGCTGTTCCTGCCCTATAACTTACATGGGGGTGACCAAAGTTGCCAAAACGTGTTTTTTTCTGCTGAAAAACACGTTTTGACAATTTCTGATCACTGGGGTTAAGGGCTGACTCAGTGTGCTCTTCTGAGCCAAGCAGTTACACTGTGATTCCAAGTGCTGAAAAAAAGCGTTTATTTCGGGCTGAAAAACACGTTTTGAAAACTGTGCTGTTCCTGCCCTATAACTTACATGGGGGTGACCAAAGTTGCCAAAACGTGTTTTTTTCTGCTTAAAAACACGTTTTGACAATTTCTGCACACGGGGGTTAAGGGCTGAGTCAGTGTGCTCTTCTGAGCCAGGCAGTTACACTGCGATTCTAAGGGCTGAGAAAACGCGTTTATTTCGGGCTGAAAAACACGTTTTGAAAACTGTGCTGTTCCTGCCCTATAACTTACATGGGGGTGACCAAAGTTGCCAAAACGTGTTTATTTCTGCTGAAAAACACGTTTTGACAATTTCTGATCACTGGGGTGTAGGGCTGACTCAGTGTGCCCATCTGAGCCAAGCAGTTACACTGTGATTCCAAGTGCTGAAAAAAAGCGTTTATTTCGGGCTGAAAAACACGTTTTGAAAACTGTGCTGTTCCTGCCCTATAACTTACATGGGGGTGACCAAAGTTGCCAAAACGTGTTTATTTCTGCTGAAAAACACGTTTTGACAATTTCTGCACACTGGGGTTAAGGGCTGAGTCAGTGTGCTCTTCTGAGCCAGGCAGTTACACTGCGATTCTAAGGGCTGAGAAAACGCGTTTATTTCGGGCTGAAAAACACGTTTTGAAAACTGTGCTGTTCCTGCCCTATAACTTACATGGGGGTGACCAAAGTTGCCAAAACGTTTTTATTTCTGCTGAAAAACACGTTTTGACAATTTCTGATCACTGGGGTTAAGGGCTGACTCAGTGTGCTCTTCTGAGCCAAGCAGTTACACTGTGATTCCAAGTGCTGAAAAAAAGCGTTTATTTCGGGCTGAAAAACACGTTTTGAAAACTGTGCTGTTCCTGCCCTATAACTTACATGGGGGTGACCAAAGTTGCCAAAACGTGTTTATTTCTGCTGAAAAACACGTTTTGACAATTTCTGCACACTGGGGTTAAGGGCTGAGTCAGTGTGCTCTTCTGAGCCAGGCAGTTACACTGCGATTCTAAGGGCTGAGAAAACGCGTTTATTTCGGGCTGAAAAACACGTTTTGAAAACTGTGCTGTTCCTGCCCTATAACTTACATGGGGGTGACCAAAGTTGCCAAAACGTGTTTATTTCTGCTGAAAAACACGTTTTGACAATTTCTGATCACTGGGGTTAAGGGCTGACTCAGTGTGCTCTTCTGAGCCAAGCAGTTACACTGTGATTCCAAGTGCTGAGAAAACGCGTTTATTTCGGGCTGAAAAACACGTTTTGAAAACTGTGCTGTTCCTGCCCTATAACTTACATGGGGGTGACCAAAGTTGCCAAAACGTGTTTATTTCTGCTGAAAAACACGTTTTGACAATTTCTGATCACTGGGGTTAAGGGCTGACTCAGTGTGCTCTTCTGAGCCAAGCAGTTACACTGTGATTCCAAGTGCTGAAAAAAAGCGTTTATTTCGGGCTGAAAAACACGTTTTGAAAACTGTGCTGTTCCTGCCCTATAACTTACATGGGGGTGACCAAAGTTGCCAAAACGTGTTTATTTCTGCTGAAAAACACGTTTTGACAATTTCTGCACACTGGGGTTAAGGGCTGAGTCAGTGTGCTCTTCTGAGCCAGGCAGTTACACTGCGATTCTAAGGGCTGAGAAAACGCGTTTATTTCGGGCTGAAAAACACGTTTTGAAAACTGTGCTGATCCTGCCCTATAACTTACATGGGGATGACCAAAGTTGCCAAAACGTGTTTATTTCTGCTGAAAAACACGTTTTGACAATTTCTGATCACTGGGGTTAAGGGCTGACTCAGTGTGCTCTTCTGAGCCAAGCAGTTACACTGTGATTCCAAGTGCTGAAAAAAAGCGTTTATTTCGGGCTGAAAAACACGTTTTGAAAACTGTGCTGTTCCTGCCCTATAACTTACATGGGGGTGACCAAAGTTGCCAAAACGTGTTTATTTCTGCTGAAAAACACGTTTTGACAATTTCTGCACACTGGGGTTAAGGGCTGAGTCAGTGTGCTCTTCTGAGCCAGGCAGTTACACTGCGATTCTAAGGGCTGAGAAAACGCGTTTATTTCGGGCTGAAAAACACGTTTTGAAAACTGTGCTGTTCCTGCCCTATAACTTACATGGGGGTGACCAAAGTTGCCAAAACGTGTTTATTTCTGCTGAAAAACACGTTTTGACAATTTCTGATCACTGGGGTTAAGGGCTGACTCAGTGTGCTCTTCTGAGCCAAGCAGTTACACTGTGATTCCAAGTGCTGAAAAAAAGCGTTTATTTCGGGCTGAAAAACACGTTTTGAAAACTGTGCTGTTCCTGCCCTATAACTTACATGGGGGTGACCAAAGTTGCCAAAACGTGTTTATTTCTGCTGAAAAACACGTTTTGACAATTTCTGATCACTGGGGTTAAGGGCTGACTCAGTGTGCTCTTCTGAGCCAGGCAGTTACACTGCGATTCTAAGGGCTGAGAAAACGCGTTTATTTCGGGCTGAAAAACACGTTTTGAAAACTGTGCTGTTCCTGCCCTATAACTTACATGGGGGTGACCAAAGTTGCCAAAACGTGTTTATTTCAGCTGAAAAACACATTTTGACAATTTCTGATCACTGGGGTTAAGGGCTGACTCAGTGTGCTCTTCTGAGCCAAGCAGTTACACTGTGATTCCAAGTGCTGAAAAAAAGCGTTTATTTCGGGCTGAAAAACACGTTTTGAAAACTGTGCTGTTCCTGCCCTATAACTTACATGGGGGTGACCAAAGTTGCCAAAACGTGTTTATTTCTGCTGAAAAACACGTTTTGACAATTTCTGCACACTGGGGTTAAGGGCTGAGTCAGTGTGCTCTTCTGAGCCAGGCAGTTACACTGCGATTCTAAGGGCTGAGAAAACGCGTTTATTTCGGGCTGAAAAACACGTTTTGAAAACTGTGCTGTTCCTGCCCTATAACTTACATGGGGGTGACCAAAGTTGCCAAAACGTGTTTATTTCTGCTGAAAAACACGTTTTGACAATTTCTGATCACTGGGGTTAAGGGCTGACTCAGTGTGCTCTTCTGAGCCAAGCAGTTACACTGTGATTCCAAGTGCTGAAAAAAAGCGTTTATTTCGGGCTGAAAAACACGTTTTGAAAACTGTGCTGTTCCTGCCCTATAACTTACATGGGGGTGACCAAAGTTGCCAAAACGTGTTTATTTCTGCTGAAAAACACGTTTTGACAATTTCTGATCACTGGGGTTAAGGGCTGACTCAGTGTGCTCTTCTGAGCCAAGCAGTTACACTGTGATTCCAAGTGCTGAAAAAAAGCGTTTATTTCGGGCTGAAAAACACGTTTTGAAAACTGTGCTGTTCCTGCCCTATAACTTACATGGGGGTGACCAAAGTTGCCAAAACGTGTTTATTTCTGCTGAAAAACACGTTTTGACAATTTCTGATCACTGGGGTTAAGGGCTGACTCAGTGTGCTCTTCTGAGCCAAGCAGTTACACTGTGATTCCAAGTGCTGAAAAAAAGCGTTTCTTTCGGGCTGAAAAACACGTTTTGAAAACTGTGCTGTTCCTGCCCTATAACTTACATGGGGTTGACCAAAGTTGCCAAAACGTGTTTATTACTGCTGAAAAACACGTTTTGACAATTTCTGCACACTGGGGTTAAGGGCTGAGTCAGTGTGCTCTTCTGAGCCAGGCAGTTACACTGCGATTCTAAGGGCTGAGAAAACGCGTTTATTTCGGGCTGAAAAACACGTTTTGAAAACTGTGCTGTTCCTGCCCTATAACTTACATGGGGGTGACCAAAGTTGCCAAAACGTGTTTATTTCTGCTGAAAAACACATTTTGACAATTTCTGATCACTGGGGTTAAGGGCTGACTCAGTGTGCTCTTCTGAGCCAAGCAGTTACACTGTGATTCCAAGTGCTGAAAAAAAGCGTTTATTTCGGGCTGAAAAACACGTTTTGAAAACTGTGCTGTTCCTGCCCTATAACTTACATGGGGGTGACCAAAGTTGCCAAAACGTGTTTATTTCTGCTGAAAAACACGTTTTGACAATTTCTGCACACTGGGGTTAAGGGCTGAGTCAGTGTGCTCTTCTGAGCCAGGCAGTTACACTGTGATTCTAAGGGCTGAGAAAACGCGTTTATTTCGGGCTGAAAAACACGTTTTGAAAACTGTGCTGTTCCTGCCCTATAACTTACATGGGGGTGACCAAAGTTGCCAAAACGTGTTTATTTCTGCTGAAAAACACGTTTTGACAATTTCTGATCACTGGGGTTAAGGGCTGACTCAGTGTGCTCTTCTGAGCCAAGCAGTTACACTGTGATTCCAAGTGCTGAAAAAAAGCGTTTATTTCGGGCTGAAAAACACGTTTTGAAAACTGTGCTGTTCCTGCCCTATAACTTACATGGGGGTGACCAAAGTTGCCAAAACGTGTTTATTTCTGCTGAAGAACATGTTTTGACAATTTCTGATCACTGGGGTTAAGGGCTGACTCAGTGTGCTCTTCTGAGCCAGGCAGTTAAACTGCGATTCCAAGGGCTGAGAAAAAGCGTTTATTTCGGGCTGAAAAACACGTTTTGAAAACTGTGCTGTTCCAGCCATATAACTTACATGGGGGAGACCAAAGTTGCCAAAACGTGTTTATTTCAGCTGAAAAACACGTTTTGACAATTTCTGATCACTGGGGTTAAGGGCTGACTCAGTGTGCTCTTCTGAGCCAAGCAGTTACACTGTGATTCCAAGTGCTGAAAAAAAGCGTTTATTTCGGGCTGAAAAACACGTTTTGAATACTGTGCTGTTCCTGCCCTATAACTTACATGGGGGTGACCAAAGTTGCCAAAACGTGTTTTTTTCTGCTTAAAAACACGTTTTGACAATTTCTGCACACGGGGGTTAAGGGCTGAGTCAGTGTGCTCTTCTGAGCCAGGCAGTTACACTGCGATTCTAAGGGCTGAGAAAACGCGTTTATTTCGGGCTGAAAAACACGTTTTGAAAACTGTGCTGTTCCTGCCCTATAACTTACATGGGGGTGACCAAAGTTGCCAAAACGTGTTTATTTCTGCTGAAAAACACGTTTTGACAATTTCTGATCACTGGGGTGTAGGGCTGACTCAGTGTGCCCATCTGAGCCAAGCAGTTACACTGTGATTCCAAGTGCTGAAAAAAAGCGTTTATTTCGGGCTGAAAAACACGTTTTGAAAACTGTGCTGTTCCTGCCCTATAACTTACATGGGGGTGACCAAAGTTGCCAAAACGTGTTTATTTCTGCTGAAAAACACGTTTTGACAATTTCTGCACACTGGGGTTAAGGGCTGAGTCAGTGTGCTCTTCTGAGCCAGGCAGTTACACTGCGATTCTAAGGGCTGAGAAAACGCGTTTATTTCGGGCTGAAAAACACGTTTTGAAAACTGTGCTGTTCCTGCCCTATAACTTACATGGGGGTGACCAAAGTTGCCAAAACGTGTTTATTTCTGCTGAAAAACACGTTTTGACAATTTCTGATCACTGGGGTTAAGGGCTGACTCAGTGTGCTCTTCTGAGCCAAGCAGTTACACTGTGATTCCAAGTGCTGAAAAAAAGCGTTTATTTCGGGCTGAAAAACACGTTTTGAAAACTGTGCTGTTCCTGCCCTATAACTTACATGGGGGTGACCAAAGTTGCCAAAACGTGTTTATTTCTGCTGAAAAACACGTTTTGACAATTTCTGCACACTGGGGTTAAGGGCTGAGTCAGTGTGCTCTTCTGAGCCAGGCAGTTACACTGCGATTCTAAGGGCTGAGAAAACGCGTTTATTTCGGGCTGAAAAACACGTTTTGAAAACTGTGCTGTTCCTGCCCTATAACTTACATGGGGGTGACCAAAGTTGCCAAAACGTGTTTATTTCTGCTGAAAAACACGTTTTGACAATTTCTGATCACTGGGGTTAAGGGCTGACTCAGTGTGCTCTTCTGAGCCAAGCAGTTACACTGTGATTCCAAGTGCTGAGAAAACGCGATTATTTCGGGCTGAAAAACACGTTTTGAAAACTGTGCTGTTCCTGCCCTATAACTTACATGGGGGTGACCAAAGTTGCCAAAACGTGTTTATTTCTGCTGAAAAACACGTTTTGACAATTTCTGATCACTGGGGTTAAGGGCTGACTCAGTGTGCTCTTCTGAGCCAAGCAGTTACACTGTGATTCCAAGTGCTGAAAAAAAGCGTTTATTTCGGGCTGAAAAACACGTTTTGAAAACTGTGCTGTTCCTGCCCTATAACTTACATGGGGGTGACCAAAGTTGCCAAAACGTGTTTATTTCTGCTGAAAAACACGTTTTGACAATTTCTGCACACTGGGGTTAAGGGCTGAGTCAGTGTGCTCTTCTGAGCCAGGCAGTTACACTGCGATTCTAAGGGCTGAGAAAACGCGTTTATTTCGGGCTGAAAAACACGTTTTGAAAACTGTGCTGTTCCTGCTCTATAACTTACATGGGGGTGACCAAAGTTGCCAAAACGTGTTTATTTCTGCTGAAAAACACGTTTTGACAATTTCTGATCACTGGGGTTAAGGGCTGACTCAGTGTGCTCTTCTGAGCCAAGCAGTTACACTGTGATTCCAAGTGCTGAAAAAAAGCGTTTATTTCGGGCTGAAAAACACGTTTTGAAAACTGTGCTGTTCCTGCCCTATAACTTACATGGGGGTGACCAAAGTTGCCAAAACGTGTTTATTTCTGCTGAAAAACACGTTTTGACAATTTCTGCACACTGGGGTTAAGGGCTGAGTCAGTGTGCTCTTCTGAGCCAGGCAGTTACACTGCGATTCTAAGGGCTGAGAAAACGCGTTTATTTCGGGCTGAAAAACACGTTTTGAAAACTGTGCTGTTCCTGCCCTATAACTTACATGGGGGAGACCAAAGTTGCCAAAACGTGTTTATTTCTGCTGAAAAACACATTTTGACAATTTCTGATCACTGGGGTTAAGGGCTGACTCAGTGTGCTCTTCTGAGCCAAGCAGTTACACTGTGATTCCAAGTGCTGAAAAAAAGCGTTTATTTCGGGCTGAAAAACACGTTTTGAAAACTGTGCTGTTCCTGCCCTATAACTTACATGGGGGTGACCAAAGTTGCCAAAACGTGTTTATTTCTGCTGAAAAACACGTTTTGACAATTTCTGCACACTGGGGTTAAGGGCTGAGTCAGTGTGCTCTTCTGAGCCAGGCAGTTACACTGCGATTCTAAGGGCTGAGAAAACGCGTTTATTTCGGGCTGAAAAACACGTTTTGAAAACTGTGCTGTTCCTGCCCTATAACTTACATGGGGGTGACCAAAGTTGCCAAAACGTGTTTATTTCTGCTGAAAAACACGTTTTGACAATTTCTGATCACTGGGGTTAAGGGCTGACTCAGTGTGCTCTTCTGAGCCAAGCAGTTACACTGTGATTCCAAGTGCTGAAAAAAAGCGTTTATTTCGGGCTGAAAAACACGTTTTGAAAACTGTGCTGTTCCTGCCCTATAACTTACATGGGGGTGACCAAAGTTGCCAAAACGTGTTTATTTCTGCTGAAAAACACGTTTTGACAATTTCTGATCACTGGGGTTAAGGGCTGACTCAGTGTGCTCTTCTGAGCCAAGCAGTTACACTGTGATTCCAAGTGCTGAAAAAAAGCGTTTATTTCGGGCTGAAAAACACGTTTTGAAAACTGTGCTGTTCCTGCCCTATAACTTACATGGGGGAGACCAAAGTTGCCAAAACGTGTTTATTTCTGCTGAAAAACACGTTTTGACAATTTCTGATCACTGGGGTTAAGGGCTGACTCAGTGTGCTCTTCTGAGCCAAGCAGTTACACTGTGATTCCAAGTGCTGAAAAAAAGCGTTTCTTTCGGGCTGAAAAACACGTTTTGAAAACTGTGCTGTTCCTGCCCTATAACTTACATGGGGGTGACCAAAGTTGCCAAAACGTGTTTATTACTGCTGAAAAACACGTTTTGACAATTTCTGCACACTGGGGTTAAGGGCTGAGTCAGTGTGCTCTTCTGAGCCAGGCAGTTACACTGCGATTCTAAGGGCTGAGAAAACGCGTTTATTTCGGGCTGAAAAACACGTTTTGAAAACTGTACTGTTCCTGCCCTATAACTTACATGGGGGTGACCAAAGTTGCCAAAACGTGTTTATTTCTGCTGAAAAACACGTTTTGACAATTTCTGATCACTGGGGTTAAGGGCTGACTCAGTGTGCTCTTCTGAGCCAAGCAGTTACACTGTGATTCCAAGTGCTGAAAAAAAGCGTTTATTTCGGGCTGAAAAACACGTTTTGAAAACTGTGCTGTTCCTGCCCTATAACTTACATGGGGGTGACCAAAGTTGCCAAAACGTGTTTATTTCTGCTGAAAAACACGTTTTGACAATTTCTGCACACTGGGGTTAAGGGCTGAGTCAGTGTGCTCTTCTGAGCCAGGCAGTTACACTGCGATTCTAAGGGCTGAGAAAACGCGTTTATTTCGGGCTGAAAAACACGTTTTGAAAACTGTGCTGTTCCTGCCCTATAACTTACATGGGGGTGATCAAAGTTGCCAAAACGTGTTTATTTCTGCTGAAAAACACGTTTTGACAATTTCTGATCACTGGGGTTAAGGGCTGACTCAGTGTGCTCTTCTGAGCCAAGCAGTTACACTGTGATTCCAAGTGCTGAAAAAAAGCGTTTATTTCGGGCTGAAAAACACGTTTTGAAAACTGTGCTGTTCCTGCCCTATAACTTACATGGGGGTGACCAAAGTTGCCAAAACGTGTTTATTTCTGCTGAAAAACATGTTTTGACAATTTCTGATCACTGGGGTTAAGGGCTGACTCAGTGTGCTCTTCTGAGCCAGGCAGTTAAACTGCGATTCCAAGGGCTGAGAAAAAGCGTTTATTTCGGGCTGAAAAACACGTTTTGAAAACTGTGCTGTTCCAGCCATATAACTTACATGGGGGAGACCAAAGTTGCCAAAACGTGTTTATTTCTGCTGAAAAACACGTTTTGACAATTTCTGATCACTGGGGTTAAGGGCTGACTCAGTGTGCTCTTCTGAGCCAAGCAGTTACACTGTGATTCCAAGTGCTGAAAAAAAGCGTTTATTTCGGGCTGAAAAACACGTTTTGAAAACTGTGCTGTTCCTGCCCTATAACTTACATGGGGGTGACCAAAGTTGCCAAAACGTGTTTATTTCTGCTGAAAAACACGTTTTGACAATTTCTGCACACTGGGGTTAAGGGCTGAGTCAGTGTGCTCTTCTGAGCCAGGCAGTTACACTGCGATTCTAAGGGCTGAGAAAACGCGTTTATTTCGGGCTGAAAAACACGTTTTGAAAACTGTGCTGTTCCTGCCCTATAACTTACATGGGGGTGACCAAAGTTGCCAAAACGTGTTTATTTCTGCTGAAAAACACGTTTTGACAATTTCTGATCACTGGGGTTAAGGGCTGACTCAGTGTGCTCTTCTGAGCCAAGCAGTTACACTGTGATTCCAAGTGCTGAAAAAAAGCGTTTATTTCGGGCTGAAAAACACGTTTTGAAAACTGTGCTGTTCCTGCCCTATAACTTACATGGGGGTGACCAAAGTTGCCAAAACGTGTTTATTTCTGCTGAAAAACACGTTTTGACAATTTCTGATCACTGGGGTTAAGGGCTGACTCAGTGTGCTCTTCTGAGCCAAGCAGTTACACTGTGATTCCAAGTGCTGAAAAAAAGCGTTTATTTCGGGCTGTAAAACACGTTTTGAAAACTGTGCTGTTCCTGCCCTATAACTTACATGGGGGAGACCAAAGTTGCCAAAACGTGTTTATTTCTGCTGAAAAACACGTTTTGACAATTTCTGATCACTGGGGTTAAGGGCTGACTCAGTGTGCTCTTCTGAGCCAAGCAGTTACACTGTGATTCCAAGTGCTGAAAAAAAGCGTTTCTTTCGGGCTGAAAAACACGTTTTGAAAACTGTGCTGTTCCTGCCCTATAACTTACATGGGGTTGACCAAAGTTGCCAAAACGTGTTTATTACTGCTGAAAAACACGTTTTGACAATTTCTGCACACTGGGGTTAAGGGCTGAGTCAGTGTGCTCTTCTGAGCCAGGCAGTTACACTGCGATTCTAAGGGCTGAGAAAACGCGTTTATTTCGGGCTGAAAAACACGTTTTGAAAACTGTGCTGTTCCTGCCCTATAACTTACATGGGGGTGACCAAAGTTGCCAAAACGTGTTTATTTCTGCTGAAAAACACATTTTGACAATTTCTGATCACTGGGGTTAAGGGCTGACTCAGTGTGCTCTTCTGAGCCAAGGAGTTACACTGTGATTCCAAGTGCTGAAAAAAAGCGTTTATTTCGGGCTGAAAAACACGTTTTGAAAACTGTGCTGTTCCTGCCCTATAACTTACATGGGGGTGACCAAAGTTGCCAAAACGTGTTTATTTCTGCTGAAAAACACGTTTTGACAATTTCTGCACACTGGGGTTAAGGGCTGAGTCAGTGTGCTCTTCTGAGCCAGGCAGTTACACTGCGATTCTAAGGGCTGAGAAAACGCGTTTATTTCGGGCTGAAAAACACGTTTTGAAAACTGTGCTGTTCCTGCCCTATAACTTACATGGGGGTGACCAAAGTTGCCAAAACGTGTTTATTTCTGCTGAAAAACACGTTTTGACAATTTCTGATCACTGGGGTTAAGGGCTGACTCAGTGTGCTCTTCTGAGCCAAGCAGTTACACTGTGATTCCAAGTGCTGAAAAAAAGCGTTTATTTCGGGCTGAAAAACACGTTTTGAAAACTGTGCTGTTCCTGCCCTATAACTTACATGGGGGTGACCAAAGTTGCCAAAACGTGTTTATTTCTGCTGAAAAACATGTTTTGACAATTTCTGATCACTGGGGTTAAGGGCTGACTCAGTGTGCTCTTCTGAGCCAGGCAGTTAAACTGCGATTCCAAGGGCTGAGAAAAAGCGTTTATTTCGGGCTGAAAAACACGTTTTGAAAACTGTGCTGTTCCAGCCATATAACTTACATGGGGGAGACCAAAGTTGCCAAAACGTGTTTATTTCAGCTGAAAAACACGTTTTGACAATTTCTGATCACTGGGGTTAAGGGCTGACTCAGTGTGCTCTTCTGAGCCAAGCAGTTACACTGTGATTCCAAGTGCTGAAAAAAAGCGTTTATTTCGGGCTGAAAAACACGTTTTGAAAACTGTGCTGTTCCTGCCCTATAACTTACATGGGGGTGACCAAAGTTGCCAAAACGTGTTTATTTCTGCTGAAAAACACGTTTTGACAATTTCTGCACACTGGGGTTAAGGGCTGAGTCAGTGTGCTCTTCTGAGCCAGGCAGTTACACTGCGATTCTAAGGGCTGAGAAAACGCGTTTATTTCGGGCTGAAAAACACGTTTTGAAAACTGTGCTGTTCCTGCCCTATAACTTACATGGGGGTGACCAAAGTTGCCAAAACGTGTTTTTTTCTGCTGAAAAACACGTTTTGACAATTTCTGATCACTGGGGTTAAGGGCTGACTCAGTGTGCTCTTCTGAGCCAAGCAGTTACACTGTGATTCCAAGTGCTGAAAAAAAGCGTTTATTTCGGGCTGAAAAACACGTTTTGAAAACTGTGCTGTTCCTGCCCTATAACTTACATGGGGGTGACCAAAGTTGCCAAAACGTGTTTTTTTCTGCTTAAAAACACGTTTTGACAATTTCTGCACACGGGGGTTAAGGGCTGAGTCAGTGTGCTCTTCTGAGCCAGGCAGTTACACTGCGATTCTAAGGGCTGAGAAAACGCGTTTATTTCGGGCTGAAAAACACGTTTTGAAAACTGTGCTGTTCCTGCCCTATAACTTACATGGGGGTGACCAAAGTTGCCAAAACGTGTTTATTTCTGCTGAAAAACACGTTTTGACAATTTCTGATCACTGGGGTGTAGGGCTGACTCAGTGTGCTCTTCTGAGCCAAGCAGTTACACTGTGATTCCAAGTGCTGAAAAAAAGCGTTTATTTCGGGCTGAAAAACACGTTTTGAAAACTGTGCTGTTCCTGCCCTATAACTTACATGGGGGTGACCAAAGTTGCCAAAACGTGTTTATTTCTGCTGAAAAACACGTTTTGACAATTTCTGCACACTGGGGTTAAGGGCTGAGTCAGTGTGCTCTTCTGAGCCAGGCAGTTACACTGCGATTCTAAGGGCTGAGAAAACGCGTTTATTTCGGGCTGAAAAACACGTTTTGAAAACTGTGCTGTTCCTGCCCTATAACTTACATGGGGGTGACCAAAGTTGCCAAAACGTGTTTATTTCTGCTGAAAAACACGTTTTGACAATTTCTGATCACTGGGGTTAAGGGCTGACTCAGTGTGCTCTTCTGAGCCAAGCAGTTACACTGTGATTCCAAGTGCTGAAAAAAAGCGTTTATTTCGGGCTGAAAAACACGTTTTGAAAACTGTGCTGTTCCTGCCCTATAACTTACATGGGGGTGACCAAAGTTGCCAAAACGTGTTTATTTCTGCTGAAAAACACGTTTTGACAATTTCTGCACACTGGGGTTAAGGGCTGAGTCAGTGTGCTCTTCTGAGCCAGGCAGTTACACTGCGATTCTAAGGGCTGAGAAAACGCGTTTATTTCGGGCTGAAAAACACGTTTTGAAAACTGTGCTGTTCCTGCCCTATAACTTACATGGGGGTGACCAAAGTTGCCAAAACGTGTTTATTTCTGCTGAAAAACACGTTTTGACAATTTCTGATCACTGGGGTTAAGGGCTGACTCAGTGTGCTCTTCTGAGCCAAGCAGTTACACTGCGATTCTAAGGGCTGAGAAAACGCGTTTATTTCGGGCTGAAAAACACGTTTTGAAAACTGTGCTGTTCCTGCCCTATAACTTACATGGGGGTGACCAAAGTTGCCAAAACGTGTTTATTTCTGCTGAAAAACACGTTTTGACAATTTCTGATCACTGGGGTTAAGGGCTGACTCAGTGTGCTCTTCTGAGCCAAGCAGTTACACTGTGATTCCAAGTGCTGAAAAAAAGCGTTTATTTCGGGCTGAAAAACACGTTTTGAAAACTGTGCTGTTCCTGCCCTATAACTTACATGGGGTTGACCAAAGTTGCCAAAACGTGTTTATTACTGCTGAAAAACACGTTTTGACAATTTCTGCACACTGGGGTTAAGGGCTGAGTCAGTGTGCTCTTCTGAGCCAGGCAGTTACACTGCGATTCTAAGGGCTGAGAAAACGCGTTTATTTCGGGCTGAAAAACACGTTTTGAAAACTGTACTGTTCCTGCCCTATAACTTACATGGGGGTGACCAAAGTTGCCAAAACGTGTTTATTTCTGCTGAAAAACACGTTTTGACAATTTCTGATCACTGGGGTTAAGGGCTGACTCAGTGTGCTCTTCTGAGCCAAGCAGTTACACTGTGATTCCAAGTGCTGAAAAAAAGCGTTTATTTCGGGCTGAAAAACACGTTTTGAAAACTGTGCTGTTCCTGCCCTATAACTTACATGGGGGTGACCAAAGTTGCCAAAACGTGTTTATTTCTGCTGAAAAACACGTTTTGACAATTTCTGCACACTGGGGTTAAGGGCTGAGTCAGTGTGCTCTTCTGAGCCAGGCAGTTACACTGCGATTCTAAGGGCTGAGAAAACGCGTTTATTTCGGGCTGAAAAACACGTTTTGAAAACTGTGCTGTTCCTGCCCTATAACTTACATGGGGGTGACCAAAGTTGCCAAAACGTGTTTATTTCTGCTGAAAAACACGTTTTGACAATTTCTGATCACTGGGGTTAAGGGCTGACTCAGTGTGCTCTTCTGAGCCAAGCAGTTACACTGTGATTCCAAGTGCTGAAAAAAAGCGTTTATTTCGGGCTGAAAAACACGTTTTGAAAACTGTGCTGTTCCTGCCCTATAACTTACATGGGGGTGACCAAAGTTGCCAAAACGTGTTTATTTCTGCTGAAAAACATGTTTTGACAATTTCTGATCACTGGGGTTAAGGGCTGACTCAGTGTGCTCTTCTGAGCCAGGCAGTTAAACTGCGATTCCAAGGGCTGAGAAAAAGCGTTTATTTCGGGCTGAAAAACACGATTTGAAAACTGTGCTGTTCCAGCCATATAACTTACATGGGGGAGACCAAAGTTGCCAAAACGTGTTTATTTCTGCTGAAAAACACGTTTTGACAATTTCTGATCACTGGGGTTAAGGGCTGACTCAGTGTGCTCTTCTGAGCCAAGCAGTTACACTGTGATTCCAAGTGCTGAAAAAAAGCGTTTATTTCGGGCTGAAAAACACGTTTTGAAAACTGTGCTGTTCCTGCCCTATAACTTACATGGGGGTGACCAAAGTTGCCAAAACGTGTTTATTTCTGCTGAAAAACATGTTTTGACAATTTCTGATCACTGGGGTTAAGGGCTGACTCAGTGTGCTCTTCTGAGCCAGGCAGTTACACTGCGATTCCAAGGGCTGAGAAAAAGCGTTTATTTCGGGCTGAAAAACACGTTTTGAAAACTGTGCTGTTCCAGCCATATAACTTACATGGGGGAGACCAAAGTTGCCAAAACGTGTTTATTTCTGCTGAAAAACACGTTTTGACAATTTCTGATCACTGGGGTTAAGGGCTGACTCAGTGTGCTCTTCTGAGCCAAGCAGTTACACTGCGATTCCAAGAGCTGAGAAAAAGCGTTTATTTCGGGCTGAAAAACACGTTTTGAAAACTGTGCTGTTCCTGCCCTATAACTTACATGGGGGTGACCAAAGTTGCCAAAACGTGTTTATTTCTGCTGAAAAACACGTTTTGACAATTTCTGATCACTGGGGTTAAGGGCTGAGTCAGTGTGCTCTTCTGAGCCAAGCAGTTACACTGTGATTCCAAGTGCTGAAAAAAAGCGTTTATTTCGGGCTGAAAAACACGTTTTGAAAACTGTGCTGTTCCTGCCCTATAACTTACATGGGGTTGACCAAAGTTGCCAAAACGTGTTTATTTCTGCTGAAAAACACGTTTTGACAATTTCTGCACACTGGGGTTAAGGGCTGAGTCAGTGTGCTCTTCTGAGCCAGACAGTTACAGTGCGATTCTAAGGGCTGAGAAAACGCGTTTATTTCGGGCTGAAAAACACGTTTTGAAAACTGTGCTGTTCCTGCCCTATAACTTACATGGGGGTTACCAAAGTTGCCAAAACGTGTTTATTTCTGCTGAAAAACATGTTTTGACAATTTCTGATCACTGGGGTTAAGGGCTGACTCAGTGTGCTCTTCTGAGCCAGGCAGTTACACTGCGATTCCAAGGGCTGAGAAAAAGCGTTTATTTCTGCTGAAAAACACGTTTTGAAAACTGTGCTGTTCCAGCCATATAACTTACATGGGGGTGACCAAAGTTGCCAAAACGTGTTTATTTCTGCTGAAAAACACGTTTTGACAATTTCTGATCACTGGGGTTAAGGGCTGACTCAGTGTGCTCTTCTGAGCCAAGCAGTTACACTGCGATTCCAAGAGCTGAGAAAAAGCGTTTATTTCGGGCTGAAAAACACGTTTTGAAAACTGTGCTGTTCCTGCCCTATAACTTACATGGGGTTGACCAAAGTTGCCAAAACGTGTTTATTTCTGCTGAAAAACACGTTTTGACAATTTCTGCACACTGGGGTTAAGGGCTGAGTCAGTGTGCTCTTCTGAGCCAGGCAGTTACAGTGCGATTCTAAGGGCTGAGAAAACGCGTTTATTTCGGGCTGAAAAACACGTTTTGAAAACTGTGCTGTTCCTGCCCTATAACTTACATGGGGGTGACCAAAGTTGCCAAAACGTGTTTATTTCTGCTGAAAAACATGTTTTGACAATTTCTGATCACTGGGGTTAAGGGCTGACTCAGTGTGCTCTTCTGAGCCAGGCAGTTACACTGCGATTCCAAGGGCTGAGAAAAAGCGTTTATTTCGGGCTGAAAAACACGTTTTGAAAACTGTGCTGTTCCAGCCATATAACTTACAAGGGGGAGACCAAAGTTGCCAAAACGTGTTTATTTCTGCTGAAAAACACGTTTTGACAATTTCTGATCACTGGGGTTAAGGGCTGAGTCAGTGTGCTCTTCTGAGCCAGGCAGTTACACTGCGATTCTAAGGGCTGAGAAAACGCGTTTATTTCGGGCTGAAAAACACGTTTTGAAAACTGTGCTGTTCCTGCCCTATAACTTACATGGGGGTGACCAAAGTTGCCAAAACGTGTTTATTTCTGCTGAAAAACACGTTTTGACAATTTCTGATCACTGGGGTTAAGGGCTGACTCAGTGTGCTCTTCTGAGCCAAGCAGTTACACTGTGATTCCAAGTGCTGAAAAAAAGCGTTTATTTCGGGCTGAAAAACACGTTTTGAAAACTGTGCTGTTCCTGCCCTATAACTTACATGGGGGTGACCAAAGTTGCCAAAACGTGTTTATTTCTGCTGAAAAACACGTTTTGACAATTTCTGCACACTGGGGTTAAGGGCTGAGTCAGTGTGCTCTTCTGAGCCAGGCAGTTACACTGCGATTCTAAGGGCTGAGAAAACGCGTTTATTTCGGGCTGAAAAACACGTTTTGAAAACTGTGCTGTTCCTGCCCTATAACTTACATGGGGGTGACCAAAGTTGCCAAAACGTGTTTATTTCTGCTGAAAAACACGTTTTGACAATTTCTGATCACTGGGGTTAAGGGCTGACTCAGTGTGCTCTTCTGAGCCAAGCAGTTACACTGTGATTCCAAGTGCTGAAAAAAAGCGTTTATTTCGGGCTGAAAAACACGTTTTGAAAACTGTGCTGTTCCTGCCCTATAACTTACATGGGGGAGACCAAAGTTGCCAAAACGTGTTTATTTCTGCTGAAAAACACGTTTTGACAATTTCTGATCACTGGGGTTAAGGGCTGACTCAGTGTGCTCTTCTGAGCCAAGCAGTTACACTGTGATTCCAAGTGCTGAAAAAAAGCGTTTCTTTCGGGCTGAAAAACACGTTTTGAAAACTGTGCTGTTCCTGCCCTATAACTTACATGGGGTTGACCAAAGTTGCCAAAACGTGTTTATTACTGCTGAAAAACACGTTTTGACAATTTCTGCACACTGGGGTTAAGGGCTGAGTCAGTGTGCTCTTCTGAGCCAGGCAGTTACACTGCGATTCTAAGGGCTGAGAAAACGCATTTATTTCGGGCTGAAAAACACGTTTTGAAAACTGTGCTGTTCCTGCCCTATAACTTACATGGGGGTGACCAAAGTTGCCAAAACGTGTTTATTTCTGCTGAAAAACACATTTTGACAATTTCTGATCACTGGGGTTAAGGGCTGACTCAGTGTGCTCTTCTGAGCCAAGCAGTTACACTGTGATTCCAAGTGCTGAAAAAAAGCGTTTATTTCGGGCTGAAAAACACGTTTTGAAAACTGTGCTGTTCCTGCCCTATAACTTACATGGGGGTGACCAAAGTTGCCAAAACGTGTTTATTTCTGCTGAAAAACACGTTTTGACAATTTCTGCACACTGGGGTTAAGGGCTGAGTCAGTGTGCTCTTCTGAGCCAGGCAGTTACACTGCGATTCTAAGGGCTGAGAAAACGCGTTTATTTCGGGCTGAAAAACACGTTTTGAAAACTGTGCTGTTCCAGCCATATAACTTACATGGGGGAGACCAAAGTTGCCAAAACGTGTTTATTTCAGCTGAAAAACACGTTTTGACAATTTCTGATCACTGGGGTTAAGGGCTGACTCAGTGTGCTCTTCTGAGCCAAGCAGTTACACTGTGATTCCAAGTGCTGAAAAAAAGCGTTTATTTCGGGCTGAAAAACACGTTTTGAAAACTGTGCTGTTCCTGCCCTATAACTTACATGGGGGTGACCAAAGTTGCCAAAACGTGTTTATTTCTGCTGAAAAACACGTTTTGACAATTTCTGCACACTGGGGTTAAGGGCTGAGTCAGTGTGCTCTTCTGAGCCAGGCAGTTACACTGCGATTCTAAGGGCTGAGAAAACGCGTTTATTTCGGGCTGAAAAACACGTTTTGAAAACTGTGCTGTTCCTGCCCTATAACTTACATGGGGGTGACCAAAGTTGCCAAAACGTGTTTTTTTCTGCTGAAAAACACGTTTTGACAATTTCTGATCACTGGGGTTAAGGGCTGACTCAGTGTGCTCTTCTGAGCCAAGCAGTTACACTGTGATTCCAAGTGCTGAAAAAAAGCGTTTATTTCGGGCTGAAAAACACGTTTTGAAAACTGTGCTGTTCCTGCCCTATAACTTACATGGGGGTGACCAAAGTTGCCAAAACGTGTTTATTTCTGCTGAAAAACACGTTTTGACAATTTCTGCACACTGGGGTTAAGGGCTGAGTCAGTGTGCTCTTCTGAGCCAGGCAGTTACACTGCGATTCTAAGGGCTGAGAAAACGCGTTTATTTCGGGCTGAAAAACACGTTTTGAAAACTGTGCTGTTCCTGCCCTATAACTTACATGGGGGTGACCAAAGTTGCCAAAACGTGTTTATTTCTGCTGAAAAACACGTTTTGACAATTTCTGATCACTGGGGTTAAGGGCTGACTCAGTGTGCTCTTCTGAGCCAAGCAGTTACACTGTGATTCCAAGTGCTGAAAAAAAGCGTTTATTTCGGGCTGAAAAACACGTTTTGAAAACTGTGCTGTTCCTGCCCTATAACTTACATGGGGGAGACCAAAGTTGCCAAAACGTGTTTATTACTGCTGAAAAACACGTTTTGACAATTTCTGCACACTGGGGTTAAGGGCTGAGTCAGTGTGCTCTTCTGAGCCAGGCAGTTACACTGCGATTCTAAGGGCTGAGAAAACGCGTTTATTTCGGGCTGAAAAACACGTTTTGAAAACTGTGCTGTTCCTGCCCTATAACTTACATGGGGGTGACCAAAGTTGCCAAAACGTGTTTATTTCTGCTGAAAAACACGTTTTGACAATTTCTGATCACTGGGGTGTAGGGCTGACTCAGTGTGCTCTTCTGAGCCAAGCAGTTACACTGTGATTCCAAGTGCTGAAAAAAAGCGTTTATTTCGGGCTGAAAAACACGTTTTGAAAACTGTGCTGTTCCTGCCCTATAACTTACATGGGGGTGACCAAAGTTGCCAAAACGTGTTTATTTCTGCTGAAAAACACGTTTTGACAATTTCTGATCACTGGGGTGTAGGGCTGACTCAGTGTGCTCTTCTGAGCCAAGCAGTTACACTGTGATTCCAAGTGCTGAAAAAAAGCGTTTATTTCGGGCTGAAAAACACGTTTTGAAAACTGTGCTGTTCCTGCCCTATAACTTACATGGGGGTGACCAAAGTTGCCAAAACGTGTTTATTTCTGCTGAAAAACACGTTTTGACAATTTCTGCACACTGGGGTTAAGGGCTGAGTCAGTGTGCTCTTCTGAGCCAGGCAGTTACACTGCGATTCTAAGGGCTGAGAAAACGCGTTTATTTCGGGCTGAAAAACACGTTTTGAAAACTGTGCTGTTCCTGCCCTATAACTTACATGGGGGTGACCAAAGTTGCCAAAACGTGTTTATTTCTGCTGAAAAACACGTTTTGACAATTTCTGATCACTGGGGTTAAGGGCTGACTCAGTGTGCTCTTCTGAGCCAAGCAGTTACACTGTGATTCCAAGTGCTGAAAAAAAGCGTTTATTTCGGGCTGAAAAACACGTTTTGAAAACTGTGCTGTTCCTGCCCTATAACTTACATGGGGGTGACCAAAGTTGCCAAAACGTGTTTATTTCTGCTGAAAAACACGTTTTGACAATTTCTGCACAATGGGGTTAAGGGCTGAGTCAGTGTGCTCTTCTGAGCCAGGCAGTTACACTGCGATTCTAAGGGCTGAGAAAACGCGTTTATTTCGGGCTGAAAAACACGTTTTGAAAACTGTGCTGTTCCTGCCCTATAACTTACATGGGGGTGACCAAAGTTGCCAAAACGTGTTTATTTCTGCTGAAAAACACGTTTTGACAATTTCTGATCACTGGGGTTAAGGGCTGACTCAGTGTGCTCTTCTGAGCCAAGCAGTTACACTGTGATTCCAAGTGCTGAAAAAAAGCGTTTATTTCGGGCTGAAAAACACGTTTTGAAAACTGTGCTGTTCCTGCCCTATAACTTACATGGGGGAGACCAAAGTTGCCAAAACGTGTTTATTTCTGCTGAAAAACACGTTTTGACAATTTCTGATCACTGGGGTTAAGGGCTGACTCAGTGTGCTCTTCTGAGGCAAGCAGTTACACTGTGATTCCAAGTGCTGAAAAAAAGCGTTTCTTTCGGGCTGAAAAACACGTTTTGAAAACTGTGCTGTTCCTGCCCTATAACTTACATGGGGTTGACCAAAGTTGCCAAAACGTGTTTATTACTGCTGAAAAACACGTTTTGACAATTTCTGCACACTGGGGTTAAGGGCTGAGTCAGTGTGCTCTTCTGAGCCAGGCAGTTACACTGCGATTCTAAGGGCTGAGAAAACGCGTTTATTTCGGGCTGAAAAACAGGTTTTGAAAACTGTACTGTTCCTGCCCTATAACTTACATGGGGGTGACCAAAGTTGCCAAAACGTGTTTATTTCTGCTGAAAAACACGTTTTGACAATTTCTGATCACTGGGGTTAAGGGCTGACTCAGTGTGCTCTTCTGAGCCAAGCAGTTACACTGTGATTCCAAGTGCTGAAAAAAAGCGTTTATTTCGGGCTGAAAAACACGTTTTGAAAACTGTGCTGTTCCTGCCCTATAACTTACATGGGGGTGACCAAAGTTGCCAAAACGTGTTTATTTCTGCTGAAAAACACGTTTTGACAATTTCTGAACACTGGGGTTAAGGGCTGAGTCAGTGTGCTCTTCTGAGCCAGGCAGTTACACTGCGATTCTAAGGGCTGAGAAAACGCGTTTATTTCGGGCTGAAAAACACGTTTTGAAAACTGTGCTGTTCCTGCCCTATAACTTACATGGGGGTGACCAAAGTTGCCAAAACGTGTTTATTTCTGCTGAAAAACACGTTTTGACAATTTCTGATCACTGGGGTTAAGGGCTGACTCAGTGTGCTCTTCTGAGCCAAGCAGTTACACTGTGATTCCAAGTGCTGAAAAAAAGCGTTTATTTCGGGCTGAAAAACACGTTTTGAAAACTGTGCTGTTCCTGCCCTATAACTTACATGGGGGTGACCAAAGTTGCCAAAACGTGTTTATTTCTGCTGAAAAACATGTTTTGACAATTTCTGATCACTGGGGTTAAGGGCTGACTCAGTGTGCTCTTCTGAGCCAGGCAGTTACACTGCGATTCCAAGGGCTGAGAAAAAGCGTTTATTTCGGGCTGAAAAACACGTTTTGAAAACTGTGCTGTTTCAGCCATATAACTTACATGGGGGAGACCAAAGTTGCCAAAACGTGTTTATTTCTGCTGAAAAACACGTTTTGACAATTTCTGATCACTGGGGTTAAGGGCTGACTCAGTGTGCTCTTCTGAGCCAAGCAGTTACACTGCGATTCCAAGAGCTGAGAAAAAGCGTTTATTTCGGGCTGAAAAACACGTTTTGAAAACTGTGCTGTTCCTGCCCTATAACTTACATGGGGGTGACCAAAGTTGCCAAAACGTGTTTATTTCTGCTGAAAAACACGTTTTGACAATTTCTGATCACTGGGGTTAAGGGCTGAGTCAGTGTGCTCTTCTGAGCCAAGCAGTTACACTGTGATTCCAAGTGCTGAAAAAAAGCGTTTATTTCGGGCTGAAAAACACGTTTTGAAAACTGTGCTGTTCCTGCCCTATAACTTACATGGGGTTGACCAAAGTTGCCAAAACTTGTTTATTTCTGCTGAAAAACACGTTTTGACAATTTCTGCACACTGGGGTTAAGGGCTGAGTCAGTGTGCTCTTCTGAGCCAGACAGTTACAGTGCGATTCTAAGGGCTGAGAAAACGCGTTTATTTCGGGCTGAAAAACACGTTTTGAAAACTGTGCTGTTCCTGCCCTATAACTTACATGGGGGTTACCAAAGTTGCCAAAACGTGTTTATTTCTGCTGAAAAACATGTTTTGACAATTTCTGATCACTGGGGTTAAGGGCTGACTCAGTGTGCTCTTCTGAGCCAGGCAGTTACACTGCGATTCCAAGGGCTGAGAAAAAGCGTTTATTTCTGCTGAAAAACACGTTTTGAAAACTGTGCTGTTCCAGCCATATAACTTACATGGGGGTGACCAAAGTTGCCAAAACGTGTTTATTTCTGCTGAAAAACACGTTTTGACAATTTCTGATCACTGGGGTTAAGGGCTGACTCAGTGTGCTCTTCTGAGCCAAGCAGTTACACTGCGATTCCAAGAGCTGAGAAAAAGCGTTTATTTCGGGCTGAAAAACACGTTTTGAAAACTGTGCTGTTCCTGCCCTATAACTTACATGGGGGTGACCAAAGTTGCCAAAACGTGTTTATTTCTGCTGAAAAACATGTTTTGACAATTTCTGATCACTGGGGTTAAGGGCTGACTCAGTGTGCTCTTCTGAGCCAGGCAGTTACACTGCGATTCCAAGGGCTGAGAAAAAGCGTTTATTTCGGGCTGAAAAACACGTTTTGAAAACTGTGCTGTTCCAGCCATATAACTTACATGGGGGAGACCAAAGTTGCCAAAACGTGTTTATTTCTGCTGAAAAACACGTTTTGACAATTTCTGATCACTGGGGTTAAGGGCTGACTCAGTGTGCTCTTCTGAGCCAAGCAGTTACACTGCGATTCCAAGAGCTGAGAAAAAGCGTTTATTTCGGGCTGAAAAACACGTTTTGAAAACTGTGCTGTTCCTGCCCTATAACTTACATGGGGGTGACCAAAGTTGCCAAAACGTGTTTATTTCTGCTGAAAAACATGTTTTGACAATTTCTGCACACTGGGGTTAATGACTGACTCAGTGTGCTCTTCGGAGCCAGGCAGTTACACTGCGATTCCAAGGGCTGAGAAAAAGCGTTTATTTCGGGCTGAAAAACACGTTTTGAAAACTGTGCTGTTCCTGCCCTATAACTTACATGGGGGTGACCAAAGTTGCCAAAACGTGTTTATTTCTGCTGAAAAACACGTTTTGACAATTTCTGCACACTGGGGTTAAGGGCTGAGTCAGTGTGCTCTTCTGAGCCAGGCAGTTACACTACGATTCTAAGGGCTGAGAAAACGCGTTTATTTCGGGCTGAAAAACACGTTTTGAAAACTGTGCTGTTCCTGCCCTATAACTTACATGGGGGTGACCAAAGTTGCCAAAACGTGTTTATTTCTGCTGAAAAACACGTTTTGACAATTTCTGCACACTGGGGTTAAGGGCTGAGTCAGTGTGCTCTTCTGAGCCAGGCAGTTATACTGCGATTCTAAGGGCTGAGAAAACGCGTTTATTTCGGGCTGAAAAACACGTTTTGAAAACTGTGCTGTTCCTGCCCTATAACTTACATGGGGGTGACCAAAGTTGCCAAAACGTGTTTTTTTCTGCTGAAAAACACGTTTTGACAATTTCTGATCACTGGGGTGTAGGGCTGACTCAGTGTGCTCTTCTGAGCCAAGCAGTTACACTGTGATTCCAAGTGCTGAAAAAAAGCGTTTATTTTGGGCTGAAAAACACGTTTTGAAAACTGTGCTGTTCCTGCCCTATAACTTACATGGGGGTGACCAAAGTTGCCAAAACGTGTTTTTTTCTGCTTAAAAACACGTTTTGACAATTTCTGCACACGGGGGTTAAGGGCTGAGTCAGTGTGCTCTTCTGAGCCAGGCAGTTACACTGCGATTCTAAGGGCTGAGAAAACGCGTTTATTTCGGGCTGAAAAACACGTTTTGAAAACTGTGCTGTTCCTGCCCTATAACTTACATGGGGGTGACCAAAGTTGCCAAAACGTGTTTATTTCTGCTGAAAAACACGTTTTGACAATTTCTGATCACTGGGGTGTAGGGCTGACTCAGTGTGCTCTTCTGAGCCAAGCAGTTACACTGTGATTCCAAGTGCTGAAAAAAAGCGTTTATTTCGGGCTGAAAAACACGTTTTGAAAACTGTGCTGTTCCTGCCCTATAACTTACATGGGGGTGACCAAAGTTGCCAAAACGTGTTTATTTCTACTGAAAAACACGTTTTGACAATTTCTGCACACTGGGGTTAAGGGCTGAGTCAGTGTGCTCTTCTGAGCCAGGCAGTTACACTGCGATTCTAAGGGCTGAGAAAACGCGTTTATTTCGGGCTGAAAAACACGTTTTGAAAACTGTGCTGTTCCTGCCCTATAACTTACATGGGGGTGACCAAAGTTGCCAAAACGTGTTTATTTCTGCTGAAAAACACGTTTTGACAATTTCTGATCACTGGGGTTAAGAGCTGACTCAGTGTGCTCTTCTGAGCCAAGCAGTTACACTGTGATTCCAAGTGCTGAAAAAAAGCGTTTATTTCGGGCTGAAAAACACGTTTTGAAAACTGTGCTGTTCCTGCCCTATAACTTACATGGGGGTGACCAAAGTTGCCAAAACGTGTTTATTTCTGCTGAAAAACACGTTTTGACAATTTCTGCACACTGGGGTTAAGGGCTGAGTCAGTGTGCTCTTCTGAGCCAGGCAGTTACACTGCGATTCTAAGGGCTGAGAAAACGCGTTTATTTCGGGCTGAAAAACACGTTTTGAAAACTGTGCTGTTCCTGCCCTATAACTTACATGGGGGTGACCAAAGTTGCCAAAACGTGTTTATTTCTGCTGAAAAACACGTTTTGACAATTTCTGATCACTGGGGTTAAGGGCTGACTCAGTGTGCTCTTCTGAGCCAAGCAGTTACACTGTGATTCCAAGTGCTGAGAAAACGCGTTTATTTTGGGCTGAAAAACACGTTTTTAAAACTGTGCTGTTCCTGCCCTATAACTTACATGGGGGTGACCAAAGTTGCCAAAACGTGTTTATTTCTGCTGAAAAACACGTTTTGACAATTTCTGATCACTGGGGTTAAGGGCTGACTCAGTGTGCACTTCTGAGCCAAGCAGTTACACTGTGATTCCAAGTGCTGAAAAAAAGCGTTTATTTCGGGCTGAAAAACACGTTTTGAAAACTGTGCTGTTCCTGCCCTATAACTTACATGGGGGTGACCAAAGTTGCCAAAACGTGTTTATTTCTGCTGAAAAACACGTTTTGACAATTTCTGCACACTGGGGTTAAGGGCTGAGTCAGTGTGCTCTTCTGAGCCAGGCAGTTACACTGCGATTCTAAGGGCTGAGAAAACGCGTTTATTTCGGGCAGAAAAACACGTTTTGAAAACTGTGTTGTTCCTGCCCTATAACTTACATGGGGGTGACCAAAGTTGCCAAAACGTGTTTATTTCTGCTGAAAAACACGTTTTGACAATTTCTGATCACTGGGGTTAAGGGCTGACTCAGTGTGCTCTTCTGAGCCAAGCAGTTACACTGTGATTCCAAGTGCTGAAAAAAAGCGTTTATTTCGGGCTGAAAAACACGTTTTGAAAACTGTGCTGTTCCTGCCCTATAACTTACATGGGGGTGACCAAAGTTGCCAAAACGTGTTTATTTCTGCTGAAAAACATGTTTTGACAATTTCTGATCACTGGGGTTAAGGGCTGACTCAGTGTGCTCTTCTGAGCCAGGCAGTTAAACTGCGATTCCAAGGGCTGAGAAAAAGCGTTTATTTCGGGCTGAAAAACACGTTTTGAAAACTGTGCTGTTCCAGCCATATAACTTACATGGGGGAGACCAAAGTTGCCAAAACGTGTTTATTTCTGCTGAAAAACACGTTTTGACAATTTCTGATCACTGGGGTTAAGGGCTGACTCAGTGTGCTCTTCTGAGCCAAGCAGTTACACTGTGATTCCAAGTGCTGAAAAAAAGCGTTTATTTCGGGCTGAAAAACACGTTTTGAAAACTGTGCTGTTCCTGCCCTATAACTTACATGGGGGTGACCAAAGTTGCCAAAACGTGTTTATTTCTGCTGAAAAACACGTTTTGACAATTTCTGATCACTGGGGTTAAGGGCTGAGTCAGTGTGCTCTTCTGAGCCAAGCAGTTACACTGTGATTCCAAGTGCTGAAAAAAAGCGTTTATTTCGGGCTGAAAAACACGTTTTGAAAACTGTGCTGTTCCTGCCCTATAACTTACATGGGGTTGACCAAAGTTGCCAAAACGTGTTTATTTCTGCTGAAAATCACGTTTTGACAATTTCTGCACACTGGGGTTAAGGGCTGAGTCAGTGTGCTCTTCTGAGCCAGGCAGTTACAGTGCGATTCTAAGGGCTGAGAAAACGCGTTTATTTCGGGCTGAAAAACACGTTTTGAAAACTGTGCTGTTCCTGCCCTATAACTTACATGGGGGTGACCAAAGTTGCCAAAACGTGTTTATTTCTGCTGAAAAACAGGTTTTGACAATTTCTGATCACTGGGGTTAAGGGCTGACTCAGTGTGCTCTTCTGAGCCAGGCAGTTACACTGCGATTCCAAGGGCTGAGAAAAAGCGTTTATTTCGGGCTGAAAAACACGTTTTGAAAACTGTGCTGTTCCAGCCATATAACTTACATGGGGGAGACCAAAGTTGCCAAAACGTGTTTATTTCTGCTGAAAAACACGTTTTGACAATTTCTGATCACTGGGGTTAAGGGCTGACTCAGTGTGCTCTTCTGAGCCAAGCAGTTACACTGCGATTCCAAGAGCTGAGAAAAAGCGTTTATTTCGGGCTGAAAAACACGTTTTGAAAACTGTGCTGTTCCTGCCCTATAACTTACATGGGGTTGACCAAAGATGCCAAAACGTGTTTATTTCTGCTGAAAAACACGTTTTGACAATTTCTGCACACTGGGGTTAAGGGCTGAGTCAGTGTGCTCTTCTGAGCCAGGCAGTTACAGTGCGATTCTAAGGGCTGAGAAAACGCGTTTATTTCGGGCTGAAAAACACGTTTTGAAAACTGTGCTGTTCCTGCCCTATAACTTACATGGGGGTGACCAAAGTTGCCAAAACGTGTTTATTTCTGCTGAAAAACATGTTTTGACAATTTCTGATCACTGGGGTTAAGGGCTGACTCAGTGTGCTCTTCTGAGCCAGGCAGTTACACTGCGATTCCAAGGGCTGAGAAAAAGCGTTTATTTCGGGCTGAAAAACACGTTTTGAAAACTGTGCTGTTCCAGCCATATAACTTACATGGGGGAGACCAAAGTTGCCAAAACGTGTTTATTTCTGCTGAAAAACACGTTTTGACAATTTCTGATCACTGGGGTTAAGGGCTGACTCAGTGTGCTCTTCTGAGCCAAGCAGTTACACTGCGATTCCAAGAGCTGAGAAAAAGCGTTTATTTCGGGCTGAAAAACACGTTTTGAAAACTGTGCTGTTCCTGCCCTATAACTTACATGGGGGTGACCAAAGTTGCCAAAACGTGTTTATTTCTGCTGAAAAACACGTTTTGACAATTTCTGCACACTGGGGTTAATGACTGACTCAGTGTGCTCTTCGGAGCCAGGCAGTTACACTGCGATTCCAAGGGCTGAGAAAAAGCGTTAATTTCGGGCTGAAAAACACGTTTTGAAAACTGTGCTGTTCCTGCCCTATAACTTACACGGGGGTGACCAAAGTTGCCAAAACGTGTTTATTTCTGCTGAAAAACACGTTTTGACAATTTCTGCACACTGGGGTTAAGGGCTGAGTCAGTGTGCTCTTCTGAGCCAGGCAGTTACACTGCGATTCTAAGGGCTGAGAAAACGCGTTTATTTCGGGCTGAAAAACACGTTTTGAAAACTGTGCTGTTCCTGCCCTATAACTTACATGGGGGTGACCAAAGTTGCCAAAACGTGTTTATTTCTGCTGAAAAACACGTTTTGACAATTTCTGATCACTGGGGTTAAGGGCTGACTCAGTGTGCTCTTCTGAGCCAAGCAGTTACACTGTGATTCCAAGTGCTGAAAAAAAGCGTTTATTTCGGGCTGAAAAACACGTTTTGAAAACTGTGCTGTTCCTGCCCTATAACTTACATGGGGGTGACCAAAGTTGCCAAAACGTGTTTATTTCTGCTGAAAAACATGTTTTGACAATTTCTGATCACTGGGGTTAAGGGCTGACTCAGTGTGCTCTTCTGAGCCAGGCAGTTACACTGCGATTCCAAGGGCTGAGAAAAAGCGTTTATTTCGGGCTGAAAAACACGTTTTGAAAACTGTGCTGTTACAGCCATATAACTTACATGGGGGAGACCAAAGTTGCCAAAACGTGTTTATTTCTGCTGAAAAACACGTTTTGACAATTTCTGATCACTGGGGTTAAGGGCTGACTCAGTGAACTCTTCTGAGCCAAGCAGTTACACTGTGATTCCAAGTGTTGAAAAAAAGCGTTTCTTTCGGGCTGAAAAACACGTTTTGAAAACTGTGCTGTTCCTGCCCTATAACTTACACGGGGTTGACCAAAGATGCCAAAACGTGTTTATTACTGCTGAAAAACACGTTTTGACAATTTCTGCACACTGGGGTTAAGGGCTGAGTCAGTGTGCTCTTCTGAGCCAGGCAGTTACACTGCGATTCTAAGGGCTGAGAAAACGCGTTTATTTCGGGCTGAAAAACACGTTTTGAAAACTGTGCTGTTCCTGCCCTATAACTTACATGGGGGAGACCAAAGTTGCCAAAACGTGTTTATTTCTGCTGAAAAACACGTTTTGACAATTTCTGATCACTGGGGTTAAGGGCTGACTCAGTGTGCTCTTCTGAGCCAAGCAGTTACACTGTGATTCCAAGTGCTGAAAAAAAGCGTTTATTTCGGGCTGAAAAACACGTTTTGAAAACTGTGCTGTTCCAGCCATATAACTTACATGGGGGAGACCAAAGTTGCCAAAACGTGTTTATTTCTGCTGAAAAACACGTTTTGACAATTTCTGATCACTGGGGTTAAGGGCTGACTCAGTGTGCTCTTCTGAGCCAAGCAGTTACACTGCGATTCCAAGAGCTGAGAAAAAGCGTTTATTTCGGGCTTAAAAACACGTTTTGAAAACTGTGCTGTTCCTGCCCTATAACTTACATGGGGGTGACCAAAGTTGCCAAAACGTGTTTATTTCTGCTGAAAAACACGTTTTGACAATTTCTGCACACTGGGGTTAATGACTGACTCAGTGTGCTCTTCGGAGCCAGGCAGTTACACTGCGATTCCAAGGGCTGAGAAAAAGCGTTTATTTCGGGCTGAAAAACACGTTTTGAAAACTGTGCTGTTCCTGCCCTATAACTTACACGGGGGTGACCAAAGTTGCCAAAACGTGTTTATTTCTGCTGAAAAACACGTTTTGACAATTTCTGCACACTGGGATTAAGGGCTGAGTCAGTGTGCTCTTCTGAGCCAGGCAGTTACACTGCGATTCCAAGGGCTGAGAAAAAGCGTTTATTTCGGGCTGAAAAACACGTTTTGAAAACTGTGCTGTTCCAGCCATATAACTTACATGGGGGAGACCAAAGTTGCCAAAACGTGTTTATTTCTGCTGAAAAACACGTTTTGACAATTTCTGATCACTGGGGTTAAGGGCTGACTCAGTGTGCTCTTCTGAGCCAAGCAGTTACACTGTGATTCCAAGTGCTGAAAAAAAGCGTTTCTTTCGGGCTGAAAAACACGTTTTGAAAACTGTGCTGTTCCTGCCCTATAACTTACATGGGGGTGACCAAAGTTGCCAAAACGTGTTTATTTCTGCTGAAAAACACGTTTTGACAATTTCTGATAACTGGGGTTAAGGGCTGACTCAGTGTGCTCTTCTGAGCCAGGCAGTTACACTGTGATTCCAAGTGCTGAAAAAAAGCGTTTATTTCGGGCTGAAAAACACGTTTTGAAAACTGTGCTGTTCCTGCCCTATAACTTACATGGGGGTGACCAAAGTTGCCAAAACGTGTTTATTTCTGCTGAAAAACATGTTTTGACAATTTCTGATCACTGGGGTTAAGGGCTGACTCAGTGTGCTCTTCTGAGCCAGGCAGTTACACTGCGATTCCAAGGGCTGAGAAAAAGCGTTTATTTCGGGCTGAAAAACACGTTTTGAAAACTGTGCTGTTCCAGCCATATAACTTACATGGGGGAGACCAAAGTTGCCAAAACGTGTTTATTTCTGCTGAAAAACACGTTTTGACAATTTCTGATCACTGGGGTTAAGGGCTGACTCAGTGTGCTCTTCTGAGCCAAGCAGTTACACTGCGATTCCAAGAGCTGAGAAAAAGCGTTTATTTCGGGCTGAAAAACACGTTTTGAAAACTGTGCTGTTCCTGCCCTATAACTTACATGGGGGTGACCAAAGTTGCCAAAACGTGTTTATTTCTGCTGAAAAACACGTTTTGACAATTTCTGATCACTGGGGTTAAGGGCTGAGTCAGTGTGCTCTTCTGAGCCAAGCAGTTACACTGTGATTCCAAGTGCTGAAAAAAAGCGTTTATTTCGGGCTGAAAAACACGTTTTGAAAACTGTGCTGTTCCTGCCCTATAACTTACATGGGGTTGACCAAAGTTGCCAAAACGTGTTTATTTCTGCTGAAAATCACGTTTTGACAATTTCTGCACACTGGGGTTAAGGGCTGAGTCAGTGTGCTCTTCTGAGCCAGGCAGTTACAGTGCGATTCTAAGGGCTGAGAAAACGCGTTTATTTCGGGCTGAAAAACACGTTTTGAAAACTGTGCTGTTCCTGCCCTATAACTTACATGGGGGTGACCAAAGTTGCCAAAACGTGTTTATTTCTGCTGAAAAACATGTTTTGACAATTTCTGATCACTGGGGTTAAGGGCTGACTCAGTGTGCTCTTCTGAGCCAGGCAGTTACACTGCGATTCCAAGGGCTGAGAAAAAGCGTTTATTTCGGGCTGAAAAACACGTTTTGAAAACTGTGCTGTTCCAGCCATATAACTTACATGGGGGAGACCAAAGTTGCCAAAACGTGTTTATTTCTGCTGAAAAACACGTTTTGACAATTTCTGATCACTGGGGTTAAGGGCTGACTCAGTGTGCTCTTCTGAGCCAAGCAGTTACACTGCGATTCCAAGAGCTGAGAAAAAGCGTTTATTTCGGGCTGAAAAACACGTTTTGAAAACTGTGCTGTTCCTGCCCTATAACTTACATGGGGGTGACCAAAGTTGCCAAAACGTGTTTATTTCTGCTGAAAAACACGTTTTGACAATTTCTGCACACTGGGGTTAATGACTGACTCAGTGTGCTCTTCGGAGCCAGGCAGTTACACTGCGATTCCAAGGGCTGAGAAAAAGCGTTAATTTCGGGCTGAAAAACACGTTTTGAAAACTGTGCTGTTCCTGCCCTATAACTTACACGGGGGTGACCAAAGTTGCCAAAACGTGTTTATTTCTGCTGAAAAACACGTTTTGACAATTTCTGCACACTGGGGTTAAGGGCTGAGTCAGTGTGCTCTTCTGAGCCAGGCAGTTACACTGCGATTCTAAGGGCTGAGAAAACGCGTTTATTTCGGGCTGAAAAACACGTTTTGAAAACTGTGCTGTTCCTGCCCTATAACTTACATGGGGGTGACCAAAGTTGCCAAAACGTGTTTATTTCTGCTGAAAAACACGTTTTGACAATTTCTGATCACTGGGGTTAAGGGCTGACTCAGTGTGCTCTTCTGAGCCAAGCAGTTACACTGCGATTCCAAGAGCTGAGAAAAAGCGTTTATTTCGGGCTTAAAAACACGTTTTGAAAACTGTGCTGTTCCTGCCCTATAACTTACATGGGGGTGACCAAAGTTGCCAAAACGTGTTTATTTCTGCTGAAAAACACGTTTTGACAATTTCTGCACACTGGGGTTAATGACTGACTCAGTGTGCTCTTCGGAGCCAGGCAGTTACACTGCGATTCCAAGGGCTGAGAAAAAGCGTTTATTTCGGGCTGAAAAACACGTTTTGAAAACTGTGCTGTTCCTGCCCTATAACTTACACGGGGGTGACCAAAGTTGCCAAAACGTGTTTATTTCTGCTGAAAAACACGTTTTGACAATTTCTGCACACTGGGATTAAGGGCTGAGTCAGTGTGCTCTTCTGAGCCAGGCAGTTACACTGCGATTCCAAGGGCTGAGAAAAAGCGTTTATTTCGGGCTGAAAAACACGTTTTGAAAACTGTGCTGTTCCAGCCATATAACTTACATGGGGGAGACCAAAGTTGCCAAAACGTGTTTATTTCTGCTGAAAAACACGTTTTGACAATTTCTGATCACTGGGGTTAAGGACTGACTCAGTGTGCTCTTCTGAGCCAAGCAGTTACACTGTGATTCCAAGTGCTGAAAAAAAGCGTTTCTTTCGGGCTGAAAAACACGTTTTGAAAACTGTACTGTTCCTGCCCTATAACTTACATGGGGGTGACCAAAGTTGCCAAAACGTGTTTATTTCTGCTGAAAAACACGTTTTGACAATTTCTGATAACTGGGGTTAAGGGCTGACTCAGTGTGCTCTTCTGAGCCAAGCAGTTACACTGTGATTCCAAGTGCTGAAAAAAAGCGTTTATTTCGGGCTGAAAAACACGTTTTGAAAACTGTGCTGTTCCTGCCCTATAACTTACATGGGGGTGACCAAAGTTGCCAAAACGTGTTTATTTCTGCTGAAAAACATGTTTTGACAATTTCTGATCACTGGGGTTAAGGGCTGACTCAGTGTGCTCTTCTGAGCCAGGCAGTTACACTGCGATTCCAAGGGCTGAGAAAAAGCGTTTATTTCGGGCTGAAAAACACGTTTTGAAAACTGTGCTGTTCCAGCCATATAACTTACATGGGGGAGACCAAAGTTGCCAAAACGTGTTTATTTCTGCTGAAAAACACGTTTTGACAATTTCTGATCACTGGGGTTAAGGGCTGACTCAGTGTGCTCTTCTGAGCCAAGCAGTTACACTGTGATTCCAAGTGTTGAAAAAAAGCGTTTCTTTCGGGCTGAAAAACACGTTTTGAAAACTGTGCTGTTCCTGCCCTATAACTTACACGGGGTTGACCAAAGATGCCAAAACGTGTTTATTACTGCTGAAAAACACGTTTTGACAATTTCTGCACACTGGGGTTAAGGGCTGAGTCAGTGTGCTCTTCTGAGCCAGGCAGTTACACTGCGATTCCAAGAGCTGAGAAAAAGCGTTTATTTCGGGCTGAAAAACACGTTTTGAAAACTGTGCTGTTCCTGCCCTATAACTTACATGGGGGTGACCAAAGTTGCCAAAACGTGTTTATTTCTGCTGAAAAACACGTTTTGACAATTTCTGCACACTGGGGTTAATGACTGACTCAGTGTGCTCTTCGGAGCCAGGCAGTTACACTGCGATTCCAAGGGCTGAGAAAAAGCGTTAATTTCGGGCTGAAAAACACGTTTTGAAAACTGTGCTGTTCCAGCCATATAACTTACATGGGGGAGACCAAAGTTGCCAAAACGTGTTTATTTCTGCTGAAAAACACGTTTTGACAATTTCTGATCACTGGGGTTAAGGGCTGACTCAGTGTGCTCTTCTGAGCCAAGCAGTTACACTGTGATTCCAAGTGCTGAAAAAAAGCGTTTCTTTCGGGCTGAAAAACACGTTTTGAAAACTGTGCTGTTCCTGCCCTATAACTTACATGGGGGTGACCAAAGTTGCCAAAACGTGTTTATTTCTGCTGAAAAACACGTTTTGACAATTTCTGATAACTGGGGTTAAGGGCTGACTCAGTGTGCTCTTCTGAGCCAAGCAGTTATACTGTGATTCCAAGTGCTGAAAAAAAGCGTTTATTTCGGGCTGAAAAACACGTTTTGAAAACTGTGCTGTTCCTGCCCTATAACTTACATGGGGGTGACCAAAGTTGCCAAAACGTGTTTATTTCTGCTGAAAAACATGTTTTGACAATTTCTGATCACTGGGGTTAAGGGCTGACTCAGTGTGCTCTTCTGAGCCAGGCAGTTACACTGCGATTCCAAGGGCTGAGAAAAAGCGTTTATTTCGGGCTGAAAAACACGTTTTGAAAACTGTGCTGTTCCAGCCATATAACTTACATGGGGGAGACCAAAGTTGCCAAAACGTGTTTATTTCTGCTGAAAAACACGTTTTGACAATTTCTGATCACTGGGGTTAAGGGCTGACTCAGTGTGCTCTTCTGAGCCAAGCAGTTACACTGCGATTCCAAGAGCTGAGAAAAAGTGTTTATTTCGGGCTGAAAAACACGTTTTGAAAACTGTGCTGTTCCTGCCCTATAACTTACATGGGGGTGACCAAAGTTGCCAAAACGTGTTTATTTCTGCTGAAAAACATGTTTTGACAATTTCTGATCACTGGGGTTAAGGGCTGACTCAGTGTGCTCTTCTGAGCCAGGCAGTTACACTGCGATTCCAAGGGCTGAGAAAAAGCGTTTATTTCGGGCTGAAAAACACGTTTTGAAAACTGTGCTGTTCCAGCCATATAACTTACATGGGGGAGACCAAAGTTGCCAAAACGTGTTTATTTCTGCTGAAAAACACGTTTTGACAATTTCTGATCACTGGGGTTAAGGGCTGACTCAGTGTGCTCTTCTGAGCCAAGCAGTTACACTGCGATTCCAAGAGCTGAGAAAAAGCGTTTATTTCGGGCTGAAAAACACGTTTTGAAAACTGTGCTGTTCCTGCCCTATAACTTACATGGGGGTGACCAAAGATGCCAAAACGTGTTTATTTCTGCTGAAAAACACGTTTTGACAATTTCTGCACACTGGGGTTAATGACTGACTCAGTGTGCTCTTCGGAGCCAGGCAGTTACACTGCGATTCCAAGGGCTGAGAAAAAGCGTTAATTTCGGGCTGAAAAACACGTTTTGAAAACTGTGCTGTTCCTGCCCTATAACTTACACGGGGGTGACCAAAGTTGCCAAAACGTGTTTATTTCTGCTGAAAAACACGTTTTGACAATTTCTGCACACTGGGGTTAAGGGCTGAGTCAGTGTGCTCTTCTGAGCCAGGCAGTTACACTGCGATTCTAGGGGCTGAGAAAACGCGTTTATTTCGGGCTGAAAAACACGTTTTGAAAACTGTGCTGTTCCTGCCCTATAACTTACATGGGGGTGACCAAAGTTGCCAAAACGTGTTTATTTCTGCTGAAAAACACCTTTTGACAATTTCTGATCACTGGGGTTAAGGGCTGACTCAGTGTGCTCTTCTGAGCCAAGCAGTTACACTGTGATTCCAAGTGCTGAAAAAAAGCGTTTATTTCGGGCTGAAAAACACGTTTTGAAAACTGTGCTGTTCCAGCCATATAACTTACATGGGGGAGACCAAAGTTGCCAAAACGTGTTTATTTCTGCTGAAAAACACGTTTTGACAATTTCTGATCACTGGGGTTAAGGACTGACTCAGTGTGCTCTTCTGAGCCAAGTAGTTACACTGTGATTCCAAGTGCTGAAAAAAAGCGTTTCTTTCGGGCTGAAAAACACGTTTTGAAAACTGTACTGTTCCTGCCCTATAACTTACATGGGGGTGACCAAAGTTGCCAAAACGTGTTTATTTCTGCTGAAAAACACGTTTTGACAATTTCTGATAACTGGGGTTAAGGGCTGACTCAGTGTGCTCTTCTGAGCCAAGCAGTTACACTGTGATTCCAAGTGCTGAAAAAAAGCGTTTATTTCGGGCTGAAAAACACGTTTTGAAAACTGTGCTGTTCCTGCCCTATAACTTACATGGGGGTGACCAAAGTTGCCAAAACGTGTTTATTTCTGCTGAAAAACATGTTTTGACAATTTCTGATCACTGGGGTTAAGGGCTGACTCAGTGTGCTCTTCTGAGCCAGGCAGTTACACTGCGATTCCAAGGGCTGAGAAAAAGCGTTTATTTCGGGCTGAAAAACACGTTTTGAAAACTGTGCTGTTCCAGCCATATAACTTACATGGGGGAGACCAAAGTTGCCAAAACGTGTTTATTTCTGCTGAAAAACACGTTTTGACAATTTCTGATCACTGGGGTTAAGGGCTGACTCAGTGTGCTCTTCTGAGCCAAGCAGTTACACTGTGATTCCAAGTGTTGAAAAAAAGCGTTTCTTTCGGGCTGAAAAACACGTTTTGAAAACTGTGCTGTTCCTGCCCTATAACTTACACGGGGTTGACCAAAGATGCCAAAACGTGTTTATTACTGCTGAAAAACACGTTTTGACAATTTCTGCACACTGGGGTTAAGGGCTGAGTCAGTGTGCTCTTCTGAGCCAGGCAGTTACACTGCGATTCTAAGGGCTGAGAAAACGCGTTTATTTCGGGCTGAAAAACACGTTTTGAAAACTGTGCTGTTCCTGCCCTATAACTTACATGGGGGTGACCAAAGTTGCCAAAACGTGTTTATTTCTGCTGAAAAACACGTTTTGACAATTTCTGATCACTGGGGTTAAGGGCTGACTCAGTGTGCTCTTCTGAGCCAAGCAGTTACACTGCGATTCCAAGAGCTGAGAAAAAGCGTTTATTTCGGGCTGAAAAACACGTTTTGAAAACTGTGCTGTTCCTGCCCTATAACTTACATGGGGGTGACCAAAGTTGCCAAAACGTGTTTATTTCTGCTGAAAAACACGTTTTGACAATTTCTGCACACTGGGGTTAATGACTGACTCAGTGTGCTCTTCGGAGCCAGGCAGTTACACTGCGATTCCAAGGGCTGAGAAAAAGCGTTAATTTCGGGCTGAAAAACACGTTTTGAAAACTGTGCTGTTCCTGCCCTATAACTTACACGGGGGTGACCAAAGTTGCCAAAACGTGTTTATTTCTGCTGAAAAACACGTTTTGACAATTTCTGCACACTGGGGTTAAGGGCTGAGTCAGTGTGCTCTTCTGAGCCAGGCAGTTACACTGCGATTCTAAGGGCTGAGAAAACGCGTTTATTTCGGGCTGAAAAACACGTTTTGAAAACTGTGCTGTTCCTGCCCTATAACTTACATGGGGGTGACCAAAGTTGCCAAAACGTGTTTATTTCTGCTGAAAAACACGTTTTGACAATTTCTGATCACTGGGGTTAAGGGCTGACTCAGTGTGCTCTTCTGAGCCAAGCAGTTACACTGTGATTCCAAGTGCTGAAAAAAAGCGTTTATTTCGGGCTGAAAAACACGTTTTGAAAACTGTGCTGTTCCTGCCCTATAACTTACATGGGGGTGACCAAAGTTGCCAAAACGTGTTTATTTCTGCTGAAAAACATGTTTTGACAATTTCTGATCACTGGGGTTAAGGGCTGACTCAGTGTGCTCTTCTGAGCCAGGCAGTTACACTGCGATTCCAAGGGCTGAGAAAAAGCGTTTATTTCGGGCTGAAAAACACGTTTTGAAAACTGTGCTGTTCCAGCCATATAACTTACATGGGGGAGACCAAAGTTGCCAAAACGTGTTTATTTCTGCTGAAAAACACGTTTTGACAATTTCTGATCACTGGGGTTAAGGGCTGACTCAGTGTGCTCTTCTGAGCCAAGCAGTTACACTGTGATTCCAAGTGTTGAAAAAAAGCGTTTCTTTCGGGCTGAAAAACACGTTTTGAAAACTGTGCTGTTCCTGCCCTATAACTTACACGGGGTTGACCAAAGATGCCAAAACGTGTTTATTACTGCTGAAAAACACGTTTTGACAATTTCTGCACACTGGGGTTAAGGGCTGAGTCAGTGTGCTCTTCTGAGCCAGGCAGTTACACTGCGATTCTAAGGGCTGAGAAAACGCGTTTATTTCGGGCTGAAAAACACGTTTTGAAAACTGTGCTGTTCCTGCCCTATAACTTACATGGGGGTGACCAAAGTTGCCAAAACGTGTTTATTTCTGCTGAAAAACACGTTTTGACAATTTCTGATCACTGGGGTTAAGGGCTGACTCAGTGTGCTCTTCTGAGCCAAGCAGTTACACTGCGATTCCAAGAGCTGAGAAAAAGCGTTTATTTCGGGCTGAAAAACACGTTTTGAAAACTGTGCTGTTCCTGCCCTATAACTTACATGGGGGTGACCAAAGTTGCCAAAACGTGTTTATTTCTGCTGAAAAACACGTTTTGACAATTTCTGCACACTGGGGTTAATGACTGACTCAGTGTGCTCTTCGGAGCCAGGCAGTTACACTGCGATTCCAAGGGCTGAGAAAAAGCGTTAATTTCGGGCTGAAAAACACGTTTTGAAAACTGTGCTGTTCCTGCCCTATAACTTACACGGGGGTGACCAAAGTTGCCAAAACGTGTTTATTTCTGCTGAAAAACACGTTTTGACAATTTCTGCACACTGGGGTTAAGGGCTGAGTCAGTGTGCTCTTCTGAGCCAGGCAGTTACACTGCGATTCTAAGGGCTGAGAAAACGCGTTTATTTCGGGCTGAAAAACACGTTTTGAAAACTGTGCTGTTCCTGCCCTATAACTTACATGGGGGTGACCAAAGTTGCCAAAACGTGTTTATTTCTGCTGAAAAACACGTTTTGACAATTTCTGATCACTGGGGTTAAGGGCTGACTCAGTGTGCTCTTCTGAGCCAAGCAGTTACACTGTGATTCCAAGTGCTGAAAAAAAGCGTTTATTTCGGGCTGAAAAACACGTTTTGAAAACTGTGCTGTTCCTGCCCTATAACTTACATGGGGGTGACCAAAGTTGCCAAAACGTGTTTATTTCTGCTGAAAAACATGTTTTGACAATTTCTGATCACTGGGGTTAAGGGCTGACTCAGTGTGCTCTTCTGAGCCAGGCAGTTACACTGCGATTCCAAGGGCTGAGAAAAAGCGTTTATTTCGGGCTGAAAAACACGTTTTGAAAACTGTGCTGTTACAGCCATATAACTTACATGGGGGAGACCAAAGTTGCCAAAACGTGTTTATTTCTGCTGAAAAACACGTTTTGACAATTTCTGATCACTGGGGTTAAGGGCTGACTCAGTGTGCTCTTCTGAGCCAAGCAGTTACACTGTGATTCCAAGTGTTGAAAAAAAGCGTTTCTTTCGGGCTGAAAAACACGTTTTGAAAACTGTGCTGTTCCTGCCCTATAACTTACACGGGGTTGACCAAAGATGCCAAAACGTGTTTATTACTGCTGAAAAACACGTTTTGACAATTTCTGCACACTGGGGTTAAGGGCTGAGTCAGTGTGCTCTTCTGAGCCAGGCAGTTACACTGCGATTCTAAGGGCTGAGAAAACGCGTTTATTTCGGGCTGAAAAACACGTTTTGAAAACTGTGCTGTTCCTGCCCTATAACTTACATGGGGGTGACCAAAGTTGCCAAAACGTGTTTATTTCTGCTGAAAAACACGTTTTGACAATTTCTGATCACTGGGGTTAAGGGCTGACTCAGTGTGCTCTTCTGAGCCAAGCAGTTACACTGTGATTCCAAGTGCTGAAAAAAAGCGTTTATTTCGGGCTGAAAAACACGTTTTGAAAACTGTGCTGTTCCTGCCCTATAACTTACATGGGGGTGACCAAAGTTGCCAAAACGTGTTTATTTCTGCTGAAAAACATGTTTTGACAATTTCTGATCACTGGGGTTAAGGGCTGACTCAGTGTGCTCTTCTGAGCCAGGCAGTTACACTGCGATTCTAAGGGCTGAGAAAACGCGTTTATTTCGGGCTGAAAAACACGTTTTGAAAACTGTGCTGTTCCTGCCCTATAACTTACATGGGGGTGACCAAAGTTGCCAAAACGTGTTTATTTCTGCTGAAAAACACGTTTTGACAATTTCTGATCACTGGGGTTAAGGGCTGACTCAGTGTGCTCTTCTGAGCCAAGCAGTTACACTGTGATTCCAAGTGCTGAAAAAAAGCGTTTATTTCGGGCTGAAAAACACGTTTTGAAAACTGTGCTGTTCCAGCCATATAACTTACATGGGGGAGACCAAAGTTGCCAAAACGTGTTTATTTCTGCTGAAAAACACGTTTTGACAATTTCTGATCACTGGGGTTAAGGGCTGACTCAGTGTGCTCTTCTGAGCCAAGCAGTTACACTGCGATTCCAAGAGCTGAGAAAAAGCGTTTATTTCGGGCTGAAAAACACGTTTTGAAAACTGTGCTGTTCCTGCCCTATAACTTACATGGGGGTGACCAAAGTTGCCAAAACGTGTTTATTTCTGCTGAAAAACACGTTTTGACAATTTCTGATCACTGGGGTTAAGGGCTGACTCAGTGTGCTCTTCTGAGCCAAGCAGTTACACTGTGATTCCAAGTGCTGAAAAAAAGCGTTTATTTCGGGCTGAAAAACACGTTTTGAAAACTGTGCTGTTCCTGCCCTATAACTTACATGGGGGTGACCAAAGTTGCCAAAACGTGTTTATTTCTGCTGAAAAACATGTTTTGACAATTTCTGTTCACTGGGGTTAAGGGCTGACTCAGTGTGCTCTTCTGAGCCAGGCAGTTACACTGCGATTCCAAGGGCTGAGAAAAAGCGTTTATTTCGGGCTGAAAAACACGTTTTGAAAACTGTGCTGTTACAGCCATATAACTTACATGGGGGAGACCAAAGTTGCCAAAACGTGTTTATTTCTGCTGAAAAAAACGTTTTGACAATTTCTGATCACTGGGGTTAAGGGCTGACTCAGTGTGCTCTTCTGAGCCAAGCAGTTACACTGTGATTCCAAGGGCTGAGAAAAAGCGTTTATTTCGGGCTGAAAAACACGTTTTGAAAACTGTGCTGTTACAGCCATATAACTTACATGGGGGAGACCAAAGTTGCCAAAACGTGTTTATTTCTGCTGAAAAACACGTTTTGACAATTTCTGATCACTGGGGTTAAGGGCTGACTCAGTGTGCTCTTCTGAGCCAAGCAGTTACACTGTGATTCCAAGTGTTGAAAAAAAGCGTTTCTTTCGGGCTGAAAAACACGTTTTGAAAACTGTGCTGTTCCTGCCCTATAACTTACACGGGGTTGACCAAAGATGCCAAAACGTGTTTATTACTGCTGAAAAACACGTTTTGACAATTTCTGCACACTGGGGTTAAGGGCTGAGTCAGTGTGCTCTTCTGAGCCAGGCAGTTACACTGCGATTCTAAGGGCTGAGAAAACGCGTTTATTTCGGGCTGAAAAACACGTTTTGAAAACTGTGCTGTTCCTGCCCTATAACTTACATGGGGGTGACCAAAGTTGCCAAAACGTGTTTATTTCTGCTGAAAAACACGTTTTGACAATTTCTGATCACTGGGGTTAAGGGCTGACTCAGTGTGCTCTTCTGAGCCAAGCAGTTACACTGTGATTCCAAGTGCTGAAAAAAAGCGTTTATTTCGGGCTGAAAAACACGTTTTGAAAACTGTGCTGTTCCTGCCCTATAACTTACATGGGGGTGACCAAAGTTGCCAAAACGTGTTTATTTCTGCTGAAAAACATGTTTTGACAATTTCTGATCACTGGGGTTAAGGGCTGACTCAGTGTGCTCTTCTGAGCCAAGCAGTTACACTGTGATTCCAAGTGCTGAAAAAAAGCGTTTATTTCGGGCTGAAAAACACGTTTTGAAAACTGTGCTGTTCCAGCCATATAACTTACATGGGGGAGACCAAAGTTGCCAAAACGTGTTTATTTCTGCTGAAAAACACGTTTTGACAATTTCTGATCACTGGGGTTAAGGGCTGACTCAGTGTGCTCTTCTGAGCCAAGCAGTTACACTGCGATTCCAAGAGCTGAGAAAAAGCGTTTATTTCGGGCTGAAAAACACGTTTTGAAAACTGTGCTGTTCCTGCCCTATAACTTACATGGGGGTGACCAAAGTTGCCAAAACGTGTTTATTTCTGCTGAAAAACACGTTTTGACAATTTCTGATCACTGGGGTTAAGGGCTGACTCAGTGTGCTCTTCTGAGCCAAGCAGTTACACTGTGATTCCAAGTGCTGAAAAAAAGCGTTTATTTCGGGCTGAAAAACACGTTTTGAAAACTGTGCTGTTCCAGCCATATAACTTACATGGGGGAGACCAAAGTTGCCAAAACGTGTTTATTTCTGCTGAAAAACACGTTTTGACAATTTCTGATCACTGGGGTTAAGGGCTGACTCAGTGTGCTCTTCTGAGCCAAGCAGTTACACTGCGATTCCAAGAGCTGAGAAAAAGCGTTTATTTCGGGCTGAAAAACACGTTTTGAAAACTGTGCTGTTCCTGCCCTATAACTTACATGGGGGTGACCAAAGTTGCCAAAACGTGTTTATTTCTGCTGAAAAACACGTTTTGACAATTTCTGCACACTGGGGTTAATGACTGACTCAGTGTGCTCTTCGGAGCCAGGCAGTTACACTGCGATTCCAAGGGCTGAGAAAAAGCGTTAATTTCGGGCTGAAAAACACGTTTTGAAAACTGTGCTGTTCCTGCCCTATAACTTACACGGGGGTGACCAAAGTTGCCAAAACGTGTTTATTTCTGCTGAAAAACACGTTTTGACAATTTCTGCACACTGGGGTTAAGGGCTGAGTCAGTGTGCTCTTCTGAGCCAGGCAGTTACACTGCGATTCTAAGGGCTGAGAAAACGCGTTTATTTCGGGCTGAAAAACACGTTTTGAAAACTGTGCTGTTCCTGCCCTATAACTTACATGGGGGTGACCAAAGTTGCCAAAACGTGTTTATTTCTGCTGAAAAACACGTTTTGACAATTTCTGATCACTGGGGTTAAGGGCTGACTCAGTGTGCTCTTCTGAGCCAAGCAGTTACACTGTGATTCCAAGTGCTGAAAAAAAGCGTTTATTTCGGGCTGAAAAACACGTTTTGAAAACTGTGCTGTTCCTGCCCTATAACTTACATGGGGGTGACCAAAGTTGCCAAAACGTGTTTATTTCTGCTGAAAAACATGTTTTGACAATTTCTGATCACTGGGGTTAAGGGCTGACTCAGTGTGCTCTTCTGAGCCAGGCAGTTACACTGTGATTCCAAGGGCTGAGAAAAAGCGTTTATTTCGGGCTGAAAAACACGTTTTGAAAACTGTGCTGTTACAGCCATATAACTTACATGGGGGAGACCAAAGTTGCCAAAACGTGTTTATTTCTGCTGAAAAACACGTTTTGACAATTTCTGATCACTGGGGTTAAGGGCTGACTCAGTGTGCTCTTCTGAGCCAAGCAGTTACACTGTGATTCCAAGTGTTGAAAAAAAGCGTTTCTTTCGGGCTGAAAAACACGTTTTGAAAACTGTGCTGTTCCTGCCCTATAACTTACACGGGGTTGACCAAAGATGCCAAAACGTGTTTATTACTGCTGAAAAACACGTTTTGACAATTTCTGCACACTGGGGTTAAGGGCTGAGTCAGTGTGCTCTTCTGAGCCAGGCAGTTACACTGCGATTCTAAGGGCTGAGAAAACGCGTTTATTTCGGGCTGAAAAACACGTTTTGAAAACTGTGCTGTTCCTGCCCTATAACTTACATGGGGGTGACCAAAGTTGCCAAAACGTGTTTATTTCTGCTGAAAAACACGTTTTGACAATTTCTGATCACTGGGGTTAAGGGCTGACTCAGTGTGCTCTTCTGAGCCAAGCAGTTACACTGTGATTCCAAGTGCTGAAAAAAAGCGTTTATTTCGGGCTGAAAAACACGTTTTGAAAACTGTGCTGTTCCTGCCCTATAACTTACATGGGGGTGACCAAAGTTGCCAAAACGTGTTTATTTCTGCTGAAAAACACGTTTTGACAATTTCTGCACACTGGGGTTAATGACTGACTCATTGTGCTCTTCGGAGCCAGGCAGTTACACTGCGATTCCAAGGGCTGAGAAAAAGCGTTTATTTCGGGCTGAAAAACACGTTTTGAAAACTGTGCTGTTCCTGCCCTATAACTTACACGGGGGTGACCAAAGTTGCCAAAACGTGTTTATTTCTGCTGAAAAACACGTTTTGACAATTTCTGCACACTGGGGTTAAGGGCTGAGTCAGTGTGCTCTTCTGAGCCAGGCAGTTACACTGCGATTCTAAGGGCTGAGAAAACGCGTTTATTTCGGGCTGAAAAACACGTTTTGAAAACTGTGCTGTTCCTGCCATATAACTTACATGGGGGTGAGCAAAGTTGCCAAAACGTGTTTATTTCAGCTGAAAAACACGTTTTGACAATTTCTGATCACTGGGGTTAAGGGCTGACTCAGTGTGCTCTTCTGAGCCAAGCAGTTACACTGTGATTCCAAGTGCTGAAAAAAAGCGTTTATTTCGGGCTGAAAAACACGTTTTGAAAACTGTGCTGTTCCTGCCCTATAACTTACATGGGGGTGACCAAAGTTGCCAAAACGTGTTTATTTCTGCTGAAAAACATGTTTTGACAATTTCTGATCACTGGGGTTAAGGGCTGACTCAGTGTGCTCTTCTGAGCCAGGCAGTTACACTGCGATTCCAAGGGCTGAGAAAAAGCGTTTATTTCGGGCTGAAAAACACGTTTTGAAAACTGTGCTGTTCCAGCCATATAACTTACATGGGGGAGACCAAAGTTGCCAAAACGTGTTTATTTCTGCTGAAAAACACGTTTTGACAATTTCTGATCACTGGGGTTAAGGGCTGACTCAGTGTGCTCTTCTGAGCCAAGCAGTTACACTGCGATTCCAAGAGCTGAGAAAAAGCGTTTATTTCGGGCTGAAAAACACGTTTTGAAAACTGTGCTGTTCCTGCCCTATAACTTACATGGGGGTGACCAAAGTTGCCAAAACGTGTTTATTTCTGCTGAAAAACACGTTTTGACAATTTCTGCACACTGGGGTTAATGACTGACTCATTGTGCTCTTCGGAGCCAGGCAGTTACACTGCGATTCCAAGGGCTGAGAAAAAGCGTTTATTTCGGGCTGAAAAACACGTTTTGAAAACTGTGCTGTTCCTCCCCTATAACTTACACGGGGGTGACCAAAGTTGCCAAAACGTGTTTATTTCTGCTGAAAAACACGTTTTGACAATTTCTGCACACTGGGGTTAAGGGCTGAGTCAGTGTGCTCTTCTGAGCCAGGCAGTTACACTGCGATTCTAAGGGCTGAGAAAACGCGTTTATTTCGGGCTGAAAAACACGTTTTGAAAACTGTGCTGTTCCTGCCATATAACTTACATGGGGGTGAGCAAAGTTGCCAAAACGTGTTTATTTCAGCTGAAAAACACGTTTTGACAATTTCTGATCACTGGGGTTAAGGGCTGACTCAGTGTGCTCTTCTGAGCCAAGCAGTTACACTGTGATTCCAAGTGCTGAAAAAAAGCGTTTATTTCGGGCTGAAAAACACGTTTTGAAAACTGTGCTGTTCCTGCCCTATAACTTACATGGGGGTGACCAAAGTTGCCAAAACGTGTTTATTTCTGCTGAAAAACATGTTTTGACAATTTCTGATCACTGGGGTTAAGGGCTGACTCAGTGTGCTCTTCTGAGCCAGGCAGTTACACTGCGATTCCAAGGGCTGAGAAAAAGCGTTTATTTCGGGCTGAAAAACACGTTTTGAAAACTGTGCTGTTCCAGCCATATAACTTACATGGGGGAGACCAAAGTTGCCAAAACGTGTTTATTTCTGCTGAAAAACACGTTTTGACAATTTCTGATCACTGGGGTTAAGGGCTGACTCAGTGTGCTCTTCTGAGCCAAGCAGTTACACTGTGATTCCAAGTGCTGAAAAAAAGCGTTTCTTTCGGGCTGAAAAACACGTTTTGAAAACTGTGCTGTTCCTGCCCTATAACTTACATGGGGGTGACCAAAGTTGCCAAAACGTGTTTATTTCTGCTGAAAAACACGTTTTGACAATTTCTGATCACTGGGGTTAAGGGCTGACTCAGTGTGCTCTTCTGAGCCAAGCAGTTACACTGTGATTCCAAGTGCTGAAAAAAAGCGTTTATTTCGGGCTGAAAAACACGTTTTGAAAACTGTGCTGTTCCTGCCCTATAACTTACATGGGGGTGACCAAAGTTGCCAAAACGTGTTTATTTCTGCTGAAAAACACGTTTTGACAATTTCTGCACACTGGGGTTAAGGGCTGAGTCAGTGTGCTCTTCTGAGCCAGGCAGTTACACTGCGATTCTAAGGGCTGAGAAAACGCGTTTATTTCGGGCTGAAAAACACGTTTTGAAAACTGTGCTGTTCCTGCCCTATAACTTACATGGGGGTGACCAAAGTTGCCAAAACGTGTTTATTTCTGCTGAAAAACACGTTTTGACAATTTCTGATCACTGGGGTTAAGGGCTGACTCAGTGTGCTCTTCTGAGCCAAGCAGTTACACTGTGATTCCAAGTGCTGAAAAAAAGCGTTTATTTCGGGCTGAAAAACACGTTTTGAAAACTGTGCTGTTCCTGCCCTATAACTTACATGGGGGTGACCAAAGTTGCCAAAACGTGTTTATTTCTGCTGAAAAACACGTTTTGACAATTTCTGCACACTGGGGTTAAGGGCTGAGTCAGTGTGCTCTTCTGAGCCAGGCAGTTACACTGTGATTCCAAGTGCTGAAAAAAAGCGTTTATTTCGGGCTGAAAAACACGTTTTGAAAACTGTGCTGTTCCTGCCCTATAACTTACATGGGGGTGACCAAAGTTGCCAAAACGTGTTTATTTCTGCTGAAAAACATGTTTTGACAATTTCTGATCACTGGGGTTAAGGGCTGACTCAGTGTGCTCTTCTGAGCCAGGCAGTTACACTGCGATTCCAAGGGCTGAGAAAAAGCGTTTATTTCGGGCTGAAAAACACGTTTTGAAAACTGTGCTGTTCCAGCCATATAATTACATGGGGGAGACCAAAGTTGCCAAAACGTGTTTATTTCTGCTGAAAAACACGTTTTGACAATTTCTGATCACTGGGGTTAAGGGCTGACTCAGTGTGCTCTTCTGAGCCAAGCAGTTACACTGTGATTCCAAGTGCTGAAAAAAAGCGTTTCTTTCGGGCTGAAAAACACGTTTTGAAAACTGTGCTGTTCCTGCCCTATAACTTACATGGGGTTGACCAAAGTTGCCAAAACGTGTTTATTACTGCTGAAAAACACGTTTTGACAATTTCTGCACACTGGGGTTAAGGGCTGAGTCAGTGTGCTCTTCTGAGCCAGGCAGTTACACTGCGATTCTAAGGGCTGAGAAAACGCGTTTATTTCGGGCTGAAAAACACGTTTTGAAAACTGTGCTGTTCCCGCCATATAACTTACATGGGGGTGACCAAAGTTGCCAAAACGTGTTTATTTCTGCTGAAAAACACGTTTTGACAATTTCTGATCACTGGGGTTAAGGGCTGACTCAGTGTGCTCTTCTGAGCCAAGCAGTTACACTGTGATTCCAAGTGCTGAAAAAAAGCGTTTATTTCGGGCTGAAAAACACGTTTTGAAAACTGTGCTGTTCCTGCCCTATAACTTACATGGGGGTGACCAAAGTTGCCAAAACGTGTTTATTTCTGCTGAAAAACACGTTTTGACAATTTCTGCACACTGGGGTTAAGGGCTGAGTCAGTGTGCTCTTCTGAGCCAGGCAGTTACACTGCGATTCTAAGGGCTGAGAAAACGCGTTTATTTCGGGCTGAAAAACACGTTTTGAAAACTGTGCTGTTCCTGCCCTATAACTTACATGGGGGTGACCAAAGTTGCCAAAACGTGTTTTTTTCTGCTGAAAAACACGTTTTGACAATTTCTGATCACTGGGGTTAAGGGCTGACTCAGTGTGCTCTTCTGAGCCAAGCAGTTACACTGTGATTCCAAGTGCTGAAAAAAAGCGTTTATTTCGGGCTGAAAAACACGTTTTGAAAACTGTGCTGTTCCTGCCTTATAACTTACATGGGGGTGACCAAAGTTGCCAAAACGTGTTTTTTTCTGCTTAAAAACACGTTTTGACAATTTCTGCACACGGGGGTTAAGGGCTGAGTCAGTGTGCTCTTCTGAGCCAGGCAGTTACACTGCGATTCTAAGGGCTGAGAAAACGCGTTTATTTCGGGCTGAAAAACACGTTTTGAAAACTGTGCTGTTCCTGCCCTATAACTTACATGGGGGTGACCAAAGTTGCCAAAACGTGTTTATTTCTGCTGAAAAACACGTTTTGACAATTTCTGATCACTGGGGTGTAGGGCTGACTCAGTGTGCTCTTCTGAGCCAAGCAGTTACACTGTGATTCCAAGTGCTGAAAAAAAGCGTTTATTTCGGGCTGAAAAACACGTTTTGAAAACTGTGCTGTTCCTGCCATATAATTTACATGGGGGTGACCAAAGTTGCCAAAACGTGTTTATTTCTGCTGAAAAACACGTTTTGACAATTTCTGCACACTGGGGTTAAGGGCTGAGTCAGTGTGCTCTTCTGAGCCAGGCAGTTACACTGCGATTCTAAGGGCTGAGAAAACGCGTTTATTTCGGGCTGAAAAACACGTTTTGAAAACTGTGCTGTTCCTGCCCTATAACTTACATGGGGGTGACCAAAGTTGCCAAAACGTGTTTATTTCTGCTGAAAAACACGTTTTGACAATTTCTGATCACTGGGGTTAAGGGCTGACTCAGTGTGCTCTTCTGAGCCAAGCAGTTACACTGTGATTCCAAGTGCTGAGAAAACGCGTTTATTTCGGGCTGAAAAACACGTTTTGAAAACTGTGCTGTTCCTGCCCTATAAGTTACATGGGGGTGACCAAAGTTGCCAAAACGTGTTTATTTCTGCTGAAAAACACGTTTTGACAATTTCTGATCACTGGGGTTAAGGGCTGACTCAGTGTGCTCTTCTGAGCCAAGCAGTTACACTGTGATTCCAAGTGCTGAAAAAAAGCGTTTATTTCGGGCTGAAAAACACGTTTTGAAAACTGTGCTGTTCCTGCCCTATAACTTACATGGGGGTGACCAAAGTTGCCAAAACGTGTTTATTTCTGCTGAAAAACACGTTTTGACAATTTCTGATCACTGGGGTTAAGGGCTGACTCAGTGTGTTCTTCTGAGCCAGGCAGTTACACTGCGATTCTAAGGGCTGAGAAAACGCGTTTATTTCGGGCTGAAAAACACGTTTTGAAAACTGTGCTGTTCCTGCCCTATAACTTACATGGGGGTGACCAAAGTTGCCAAAACGTGTTTATTTCTGCTGAAAAACATGTTTTGACAATTTCTGATCACTGGGGTTAAGGGCTGACTCAGTGTGCTCTTCTGAGCCAAGCAGTTACACTGTGATTCCAAGTGCTGAAAAAAAGCGTTTATTTCGGGCTGAAAAACACGTTTTGAAAACTGTGCTGTTCCTGCCCTATAACTTACATGGGGGAGACCAAAGTTGCCAAAACGTGTTTATTTCTGCTGAAAAACACGTTTTGACAATTTCTGATCACTGGGGTTAAGGGCTGACTCAGTGTGCTCTTCTGAGCCAAGCAGTTACACTGCGATTCCAAGAGCTGAGAAAAAGCGTTTATTTCGGGCTGAAAAACACGTTTTGAAAACTGTGCTGTTCCTGCCCTATAACTTACATGGGGTTGACCAAAGTTGCCAAAACGTGTTTATTTCTGCTGAAAAACACGTTTTGACAATTTCTGCACACTGGGGTTAAGGGCTGAGTCAGTGTGCTCTTCTGAGCCAGGCAGTTACACTGCGATTCTAAGGGCTGAGAAAACGCGTTTATTTCGGGCTGAAAAACACGTTTTGAAAACTGTGCTGTTCCTGCCCTATAACTTACATGGGGGTGACCAAAGTTGCCAAAACGTGTTTATTTCTGCTGAAAAACATGTTTTGACAATTTCTGATCACTGGGGTTAAGGGCTGACTCAGTGTGCTCTTCTGAGCCAAGCAGTTACACTGCGATTCCAAGAGCTGAGAAAAAGCGTTTATTTCGGGCTGAAAAACACGTTTTGAAAACTGTGCTGTTCCTGCCCTATAACTTACATGGGGTTGACCAAAGTTGCCAAAACGTGTTTATTTCTGCTGAAAAACACGTTTTGACAATTTCTGCACACTGGGGTTAAGGGCTGAGTCAGTGTGCTCTTCTGAGCCAGGCAGTTACAGTGCGATTCTAAGGGCTGAGAAAACGCGTTTATTTCGGGCTGAAAAACACGTTTTGAAAACTGTGCTGTTCCTGCCCTATAACTTACATGGGGGTGACCAAAGTTGCCAAAACGTGTTTATTTCTGCTGAAAAACACGTTTTGACAATTTCTGATCACTGGGGTTAAGGGCTGACTCAGTGTGCTCTTCTGAGCCAAGCAGTTACACTGTGATTCCAAGTGCTGAAAAAAAGCGTTTATTTCGTGCTGAAAAACACGTTTTGAAAACTGTGCTGTTCCTGCCCTATAACTTACATGGGGGTGACCAAAGTTGCCAAAACGTGTTTATTTCTGCTGAAAAACACGTTTTGACAATTTCTGCACACTGGGGTTAAGGGCTGAGTCAGTGTGCTCTTCTGAGCCAGGCAGTTACACTGCGATTCTAAGGGCTGAGAAAACGCGTTTATTTCGGGCTGAAAAACACGTTTTGAAAACTGTGCTGTTCCTGCCCTATAACTTACATGGGGGTGACCAAAGTTGCCAAAACGTGTTTATTTCTGCTGAAAAACACGTTTTGACAATTTCTGATCACTGGGGTTAAGGGCTGACTCAGTGTGCTCTTCTGAGCCAGGCAGTTACACTGCGATTCCAAGGGCTGAGAAAAAGCGTTTATTTCGGGCTGAAAAACACGTTTTGAAAACTGTGCTGTTCCCGCCATATAACTTACATGGGGGTGACCAAAGTTGCCAAAACGTGTTTATTTCTGCTGAAAAACACGTTTTGACAATTTCTGATCACTGGGGTTAAGGGCTGACTCAGTGTGCTCTTCTGAGCCAAGCAGTTACACTGTGATTCCAAGTGCTGAAAAAAAGCGTTTATTTCGGGCTGAAAAACACGTTTTGAAAACTGTGCTGTTCCTGCCCTATAACTTACATGGGGGTGACCAAAGTTGCCAAAACGTGTTTATTTCTGCTGAAAAACACGTTTTGACAATTTCTGCACACTGGGGTTAAGGGCTGAGTCAGTGTGCTCTTCTGAGCCAGGCAGTTACACTGCGATTCTAAGGGCTGAGAAAACGCGTTTATTTCGGGCTGAAAAACACGTTTTGAAAACTGTGCTGTTCCTGCCCTATAACTTACATGGGGGTGACCAAAGTTGCCAAAACGTGTTTTTTTCTGCTGAAAAACACGTTTTGACAATTTCTGATCACTGGGGTTAAGGGCTGACTCAGTGTGCTCTTCTGAGCCAAGCAGTTACACTGTGATTCCAAGTGCTGAAAAAAAGCGTTTATTTCGGGCTGAAAAACACGTTTTGAAAACTGTGCTGTTCCTGCCTTATAACTTACATGGGGGTGACCAAAGTTGCCAAAACGTGTTTTTTTCTGCTTAAAAACACGTTTTGACAATTTCTGCACACGGGGGTTAAGGGCTGAGTCAGTGTGCTCTTCTGAGCCAGGCAGTTACACTGCGATTCTAAGGGCTGAGAAAACGCGTTTATTTCGGGCTGAAAAACACGTTTTGAAAACTGTGCTGTTCCTGCCCTATAACTTACATGGGGGTGACCAAAGTTGCCAAAACGTGTTTATTTCTGCTGAAAAACACGTTTTGACAATTTCTGATCACTGGGGTGTAGGGCTGACTCAGTGTGCTCTTCTGAGCCAAGCAGTTACACTGTGATTCCAAGTGCTGAAAAAAAGCGTTTATTTCGGGCTGAAAAACACGTTTTGAAAACTGTGCTGTTCCTGCCATATAACTTACATAGGGGTGACCAAAGTTGCCAAAACGTGTTTATTTCTGCTGAAAAACACGTTTTGACAATTTCTGCACACTGGGGTTAAGGGCTGAGTCAGTGTGCTCTTCTGAGCCAGGCAGTTACACTGCGATTCTAAGGGCTGAGAAAACGCGTTTATTTCGGGCTGAAAAACACGTTTTGAAAACTGTGCTGTTCCTGCCCTATAACTTACATGGGGGTGACCAAAGTTGCCAAAACGTGTTTATTTCTGCTGAAAAACACGTTTTGACAATTTCTGATCACTGGGGTTAAGGGCTGACTCAGTGTGCTCTTCTGAGCCAAGCAGTTACACTGTGATTCCAAGTGCTGAGAAAACGCGTTTATTTCGGGCTGAAAAACACGTTTTGAAAACTGTGCTGTTCCTGCCCTATAACTTACATGGGGGTGACCAAAGTTGCCAAAACGTGTTTATTTCTGCTGAAAAACACGTTTTGACAATTTCTGATCACTGGGGTTAAGGGCTGAGTCAGTGTGCTCTTCTGAGCCAAGCAGTTACACTGTGATTCCAAGTGCTGAAAAAAAGCATTTATTTCGGGCTGAAAAACACGTTTTGAAAACTGTGCTGTTCCTGCCCTATAACTTACATGGGGGTGACCAAAGTTGCCAAAACGTGTTTATTTCTGCTGAAAAACACGTTTTGACAATTTCTGCACACTGGGGTTAAGGGCTGAGTCAGTGTGCTCTTCTGAGCCAGGCAGTTACACTGCGATTCTAAGGGCTGAGAAAACGCGTTTATTTCGGGCTGAAAAACACGTTTTGAAAACTGTGCTGTTCCTGCCCTATAACTTACATGGGGGTGACCAAAGTTGCCAAAACGTGTTTATTTCTGCTGAAAAACACGTTTTGACAATTTCTGATCACTGGGGTTAAGGGCTGACTCAGTGTGCTCTTCTGAGCCAAGCAGTTACACTGTGATTCCAAGTGCTGAAAAAAAGCGTTTATTTCGGGCTGAAAAACACGTTTTGAAAACTGTGCTGTTCCTGCCCTATAACTTACATGGGGGTGACCAAAGTTGCCAAAACGTGTTTATTTCTGCTGAAAAACACGTTTTGACAATTTCTGCACACTGGGGTTAAGGGCTGAGTCAGTGTGCTCTTCTGAGCCAGGCAGTTACACTGCGATTCTAAGGGCTGAGAAAACGCGTTTATTTCGGGCTGAAAAACACGTTTTGAAAACTGTGCTGTTCCTGCCCTATAACTTACATGGGGGTGACCAAAGTTGCCAAAACGTGTTTATTTCTGCTGAAAAACACGTTTTGACAATTTCTGATCACTGGGGTTAAGGGCTGACTCAGTGTGCTCTTCTGAGCCAAGCAGTTACACTGTGATTCCAAGTGCTGAAAAAAAGCGTTTATTCCGGGCTGAAAAACACGTTTTGAAAACTGTGCTGTTCCTGCCCTATAACTTACATGGGGGTGACCAAAGTTGCCAAAACGTGTTTATTTCTGCTGAAAAACATGTTTTGACAATTTCTGATCACTGGGGTTAAGGGCTGACTCAGTGTGCTCTTCTGAGCCAAGCAGTTACACTGTGATTCCAAGTGCTGAAAAAAAGCGTTTATTTCGGGCTGAAAAACACGTTTTGAAAACTGTGCTGTTCCTGCCCTATAACTTACATGGGGTTGACCAAAGTTGCCAAAACGTGTTTATTTCTGCTGAAAAACACGTTTTGACAATTTCTGCACACTGGGGTTAAGGGCTGAGTCAGTGTGCTCTTCTGAGCCAGGCAGTTACACTGCGATTCTAAGGGCTGAGAAAACGCGTTTATTTCGGGCTGAAAAACACGTTTTGAAAACTGTGCTGTTCCTGCCCTATAACTTACATGGGGGTGACCAAAGTTGCCAAAACGTGTTTTTTTCTGCTGAAAAACACGTTTTGACAATTTCTGATCACTGGGGTTAAGGGCTGACTCAGTGTGCTCTTCTGAGCCAAGCAGTTACACTGTGATTCCAAGTGCTGAAAAAAAGCGTTTATTTCGGGCTGAAAAACACGTTTTGAAAACTGTGCTGTTCCTGCCTTATAACTTACATGGGGGTGACCAAAGTTGCCAAAACTTGTTTTTTTCTGCTTAAAAACACGTTTTAACAATTTCTGCACACGGGGGTTAAGGGCTGAGTCAGTGTGCTCTTCTGAGCCAGGCAGTTACACTGCGATTCTAAGGGCTGAGAAAACGCGTTTATTTCGGGCTGAAAAACACGTTTTGAAAACTGTGCTGTTCCTGCCCTATAACTTACATGGGGGTGACCAAAGTTGCCAAAACGTGTTTATTTCTGCTGAAAAACACGTTTTGACAATTTCTGATCACTGGGGTGTAGGGCTGACTCAGTGTGCTCTTCTGAGCCAAGCAGTTACACTGTGATTCCAAGTGCTGAAAAAAGCGTTTATTTCGGGCTGAAAAAACACGTTTTGAAAACTGTGCTGTTCCTGCCATATAACTTACATGGGGGTGACCAAAGTTGCCAAAACGTGTTTATTTCTGCTGAAAAACACGTTTTGACAATTTCTGCACACTGGGGTTAAGGGCTGAGTCAGTGTGCTCTTCTGAGCCAGGCAGTTACACTGCGATTCTAAGGGCTGAGAAAACGCGTTTATTTCGGGCTGAAAAACACGTTTTGAAAACTGTGCTGTTCCTGCCCTATAACTTACATGGGGGTGACCAAAGTTGCCAAAACGTGTTTATTTCTGCTGAAAAACACGTTTTGACAATTTCTGATCACTGGGGTTAAGGGCTGACTCAGTGTGCTCTTCTGAGCCAAGCAGTTACACTGTGATTCCAAGTGCTGAGAAAACGCGTTTATTTCGGGCTGAAAAACACGTTTTGAAAACTGTGCTGTTCCTGCCCTATAACTTACATGGGGGTGACCAAAGTTGCCAAAACGTGTTTATTTCTGCTGAAAAACACGTTTTGACAATTTCTGATCACTGGGGTTAAGGGCTGACTCAGTGTGCTCTTCTGAGCCAAGCAGTTACACTGTGATTCCAAGTGCTGAAAAAAAGCGTTTATTTCGGGCTGAAAAACACGTTTTGAAAACTGTGCTGTTCCTGCCCTATAACTTACATGGGGGTGACCAAAGTTGCCAAAACGTGTTTATTTCTGCTGAAAAACACGTTTTGACAATTTCTGCACACTGGGGTTAAGGGCTGAGTCAGTGTGCTCTTCTGAGCCAGGCAGTTACACTGCGATTCTAAGGGCTGAGAAAACGCGTTTATTTCGGGCTGAAAAACACGTTTTGAAAACTGTGCTGTTCCTGCCCTATAACTTACATGGGGGTGACCAAAGTTGCCAAAACGTGTTTATTTCTGCTGAAAAACACGTTTTGACAATTTCTGATCACTGGGGTTAAGGGCTGACTCAGTGTGCTCTTCTGAGCCAAGCAGTTAAACTGCGATTCCAAGGGCTGAGAAAAAGCGTTTATTTCGGGCTGAAAAACACGTTTTGAAAACTGTGCTGTTCCAGCCATATAACTTACATGGGGGAAACCAAAGTTGCCAAAACGTGTTTATTTCTGCTGAAAAACACGTTTTGACAATTTCTGATCACTGGGGTTAAGGGCTGACTCAGTGTGCTCTTCTGAGCCAAACAGTTACACTGTGATTCCAAGTGCTGAAAAAAAGCGTTTATTTCGGGCTGAAAAACACGTTTTGAAAACTGTGCTGTTCCTGCCCTATAACTTACATGGGAGTGACCAAAGTTGCCAAAACGTGTTTATTTCTGCTGAAAAACATGTTTTGACAATTTCTGATCACTGGGGTTAAGGGCTGACTCAGTGTGCTCTTCTGAGCCAGGCAGTTACACTGCGATTCCAAGGGCTGAGAAAAAGCGTTTATTTCGGGCTGAAAAACACGTTTTGAAAACTGTGCTGTTCCAGCCATATAACTTACATGGGGGAGACCAAAGTTGCCAAAACGTGTTTATTTCTGCTGAAAAACACGTTTTGACAATTTCTGATCACTGGGGTTAAGGGCTTACTCAGTGTGCTCTTCTGAGCCAGGCAGTTACACTGCGATTCCAAGGGCTGAGAAAAAGCGTTTATTTCGGGCTGAAAAACACGTTTTGAAAACTGTGCTGTTCCAGCCATATAACTTACATGGGGGAGACCAAAGTTGCCAAAACGTGTTTATTTCTGCTGAAAAACACGTTTTGACAATTTCTGATCACTGGGGTTAAGGGCTGACTCAGTGTGCTCTTCTGAGCCAAGCAGTTACACTGCGATTCCAAGAGCTGAGAAAAAGCGTTTATTTCGGGCTGAAAAACACGTTTTGAAAACTGTGCTGTTCCTGCCCTATAACTTACATGGGGTTGACCAAAGTTGCCAAAACGTGTTTATTTCTGCTGAAAAACACGTTTTGACAATTTCTGCACACTGGGGTTAAGGGCTGAGTCAGTGTGCTCTTCTGAGCCAGGCAGTTACAGTGCGATTCTAAGGGCTGAGAAAACGCGTTTATTTCGGGCTGAAAAACACGTTTTGAAAACTGTGCTGTTCCTACCCTATAACTTACATGGGGGTGACCAAATTTGCCAAAACGTGTTTATTTCTGCTGAAAAACATGTTTTGACAATTTCTGATCACTGGGGTTAAGGGCTGACTCAGTGTGCTCTTCTGAGCCAAGCAGTTACACTGCGATTCCAAGAGCTGAGAAAAAGCGTTTATTTCGGGCTGAAAAACACGTTTTGAAAACTGTGCTGTTCCTGCCCTATAACTTACATGGGGTTGACCAAAGTTGCCAAAACGTGTTTATTTCTGCTGAAAAACACGTTTTGACAATTTCTGCACACTGGGGTTAAGGGCTGAGTCAGTGTGCTCTTCTGAGCCAGGCAGTTACAGTGCGATTCTAAGGGCTGAGAAAACGCGTTTATTTCGGGCTGAAAAACACGTTTTGAAAACTGTGCTGTTCCTGCCCTATAACTTACATGGGGGTGACCAAAGTTGCCAAAACGTATTTATTTCTGCTGAAAAACACGTTTTGACAATTTCTGATCACTGGGGTTAAGGGCTGACTCAGTGTGCTCTTCTGAGCCAAGCAGTTACACTGTGATTCCAAGTGCTGAAAAAAAGCGTTTATTTCGGGCTGAAAAACACGTTTTGAAAACTGTGCTGTTCCTGCCCTATAACTTACATGGGGGTGACCAAAGTTGCCAAAACGTGTTTATTTCTGCTGAAAAACACGTTTTGACAATTTCTGCACACTGGGGTTAAGTGCTGAGTCAGTGTGCTCTTCTGAGCCAGGCAGTTACACTGCGATTCTAAGGGCTGAGAAAACGCGTTTATTTCGGGCTGAAAAACACGTTTTGAAAACTGTGCTGTTCCTGCCCTATAACTTACATGGGGGTGACCAAAGTTGCCAAAACGTGTTTATTTGTGCTGAAAAACACGTTTTGACAACTTCTGCACACTGGGGTTAAGGGCTGACTCAGGGGGCTCTTCTGAGCCAGGCAGTTACACTGCGATTCCAAGGGCTGAGAAAACGCATTTATTTCGGGCTGAAAAACACGTTTTGAAAAGTGTGCTGTTCCTGCCCTATAAGTTACATGGGGGTGACCAAAGTTGCCAAAACGTGTTTATTTCTGCTGAAAAACACGTTTTGACAACTTCTGCACACTGGGGTTAAGGGCTGACTCAGGGGGCTCTTCTGAGCCAGGCAGTTACACTGCGATTCCAAGGGCTGAGAAAACGCGTTTATTTCGGGCTGAAAAACACGTTCTGAAAGGTGTGCTGTTCCTGCCCTATAAGTTACATGGGGGTGACCAAAGTTGCCAAAACGTGTTTATTTGTGCTGAAAAACACGTTTTGACAACTTCTGCACCCTGGGGTTAAGGGCTGACTCAGGGGGCTCTTCTGAGCCAGGCAGTTCCACTGCGATTCCAAGGGCTGAGAAAACGCGTTTATTTCAGGCTGAAAAACACGGTTTGAAAATTGTGCTGTTCCTGACCTATAAGTTAGATGGGGGTGACCAAAGTTGCAAAAACGTGTTTATTTGTGCTGAAAAACACGTTTTGACAACTTCTGCACACTGGGGTTAAGGGCTGACTCAGGGGGCTCTTCTGAGCCAGGCAGTTCCACTGCGATTCCAAGGGCTGAGAAAACGCGTTTTTTTCGGGCTGAAAAACACGTTCTGAAAAGTGTGCTGTTCCTGCCCTATAAGTTACATGGGGGTGACCAAAGTTGCCAAAACGTGTTTATTTGTGCTGAAAAACACGTTTTGACAACTTCTGCACACTGGGGTTAAGGGCTGACTCAGGGGGCTCTTCTGAGCCAGGCAGTTACACTGCGATTCCAAGGGCTGAGAAAACGCATTTATTTCGGGCTGAAAAACACGTTTTGAAAAGTGTGCTGTTCCTGCCCTATAAGTTACATGGGGGTGACCAAAGTTGCCAAAACGTGTTTATTTCTGCTGAAAAACACGTTTTGACAACTTCTGCACACTGGGGTTAAGGGCTGACTCAGGGGGCTCTTCTGAGCCAGGCAGTTACACTGCGATTCCAAGGGCTGAGAAAACGCGTTTATTTCGGGCTGAAAAACACGTTCTGAAAGGTGTGCTGTTCCTGCCCTATAAGTTACATGGGGGTGACCAAAGTTGCCAAAACGTGTTTATTTGTGCTGAAAAACACGTTTTGACAACTTCTGCACCCTGGGGTTAAGGGCTGACTCAGGGGGCTCTTCTGAGCCAGGCAGTTCCACTGCGATTCCAAGGGCTGAGAAAACGCGTTTATTTCGGGCTGAAAAACACGGTTTGAAAAGTATGCTGTTCCTGACCTATAAGTTACATGGGGGTGACCAAAGTTGCAAAAACGTGTTTATTTGTGCTGAAAAACACGTTTTGACAACTTCTGCACACTGGGGTTAAGGGCAGACTCAGGGGGCTCTTCTGAGCCAGGCAGTTCCACTGCGATTCCAAGGGCTGAGAAAACGCGTTTATTTCGGGCTGAAAAACACGTTCTGAAAAGTGTGCTGTTCCTGCCCTATAAGTTACATGGGGGTGACCAAAATTGCCAAAACGTGTTTATTTGTGCTGAAAAACACGTTTTGACAACTTCTGCACACTGGGCTTAAGGGCTGACTCAGGGGGCTCTTCTGAGCCAGGCAGTTACACTGCGATTCCAAGGGCTGAGAAAACGCATTTATTTCGGGCTGAAAAACACGTTCTGAAAATTGTGCTGTTCCTGCCCTATAAGTGACATGGGGGTGACCAAAGTTGCCAAAACGTGTTTATTTGTGCTGAAAAACACGTTGTGACAACTTCAGCACACTGGGGTTAAGGGCTGACTCAGGGGGCTCTTCTGAGCCAGGCAGTTCCACTGTGATTCCAAGGGCTGAGAAAACGCGTTTATTTTGGGCTGAAAAACACGTTCTGAAAAGTGTGCTGTTCCTGCCCTATAAGTTACATGGGGGTCACCAAAGTTGCCAAAACGTGTTTATTTGTGCTGAAAAACACGTTTTTACAACTTCTGCACACTGGGGTTAAGGGCTGACTCAGGGGGCTCTTCTGAGCCAGGCAGTTCCACTGCGATTCCAAGGGCTGAGAAAACGCGTTTATTTCGGGCTGAAAAACACGTTTTGAAAACTGTGCTGTTCCTGCCCTATAACTTACATGGGGGTGACCAAAGTTGCCAAAACGTGTTTATTTCTGCTGAAAAACACGTTTTGACAATTTCTGATCACTGGGGTGTAGGGCTGACTCAGTGTGCTCTTCTGAGCCAAGCAGTTACACTGTGATTCCAAGTGCTGAAAAAAAGCGTTTATTTCGGGCTGAAAAACACGTTTTGAAAACTGTGCTGTTCCTGCCCTATAACTTACATGGGGGTGACCAAAGTAGCCAAAACGTGTTTATTTCTGCTGAAAAACACGTTTTGACAATTTCTGATCACTGGGGTTAAGGGCTGACTCAGTGTGCTCTTCTGAGCCAAGCAGTTACACTGTGATTCCAAGTGCTGAAAAAAAGCGTTTATTTCGGGCTGAAAAACACGTTTTGAAAACTGTGCTGTTCCTGCCCTATAACTTACATGGGGGTGACCAAAGTTGCCAAAACGTGTTTATTTCTGCTGAAAAACACGTTTTGACAATTTCTGCACACTGGGGTTAAGGGCTGAGTCAGTGTGCTCTTCTGAGCCAGGCAGTTACACTGCGATTCTAAGGGCTGAGAAAACGCGTTTATTTCGGGCTGAAAAACACGTTTTGAAAACTGTGCTGTTCCTGCCCTATAACTTACATGGGGGTGACCAAAGTTGCCAAAACGTGTTTATTTCTGCTGAAAAACACGTTTTGACAATTTCTGATCACTGGGGTTAAGGGCTGACTCAGTGTGCTCTTCTGAGCCAAGCAGTTACACTGTGATTCCAAGTGCTGAAAAAAAGCGTTTATTTCGGGCTGAAAAACACGTTTTGAAAACTGTGCTGTTCCTGCCCTATAACTTACATGGGGGTGACCAAAGTTGCCAAAACGTGTTTATTTCTGCTGAAAAACATGTTTTGACAATTTCTGATCACTGGGGTTAAGGGCTGACTCAGTGTGCTCTTCTGAGCCAAGCAGTTACACTGTGATTCCAAGTGCTGAAAAAAAGCGTTTATTTCGGGCTGAAAAACACGTTTTGAAAACTGTGCTGTTCCTGCCCTATAACTTACATGGGGTTGACCAAAGTTGCCAAAACGTGTTTATTTCTGCTGAAAAACACGTTTTGACAATTTCTGCACACTGGGGTTAAGGGCTGAGTCAGTGTGCTCTTCTGAGCCAGGCAGTTACACTGCGATTCTAAGGGCTGAGAAAACGCGTTTATTTCGGGCTGAAAAACACGTTTTGAAAACTGTGCTGTTCCTGCCCTATAACTTACATGGGGGTGACCAAAGTTGCCAAAACGTGTTTTTTTCTGCTGAAAAACACGTTTTGACAATTTCTGATCACTGGGGTTAAGGGCTGACTCAGTGTGCTCTTCTGAGCCAAGCAGTTACACTGTGATTCCAAGTGCTGAAAAAAAGCGTTTATTTCGGGCTGAAAAACACGTTTTGAAAACTGTGCTGTTCCTGCCTTATAACTTACATGGGGGTGACCAAAGTTGCCAAAACTTGTTTTTTTCTGCTTAAAAACACGTTTTAACAATTTCTGCACACGGGGGTTAAGGGCTGAGTCAGTGTGCTCTTCTGAGCCAGGCAGTTACACTGCGATTCTAAGGGCTGAGAAAACGCGTTTATTTCGGGCTGAAAAACACGTTTTGAAAACTGTGCTGTTCCTGCCCTATAACTTACATGGGGGTGACCAAAGTTGCCAAAACGTGTTTATTTCTGCTGAAAAACACGTTTTGACAATTTCTGATCACTGGGGTGTAGGGCTGACTCAGTGTGCTCTTCTGAGCCAAGCAGTTACACTGTGATTCCAAGTGCTGAAAAAAAGCGTTTATTTCGGGCTGAAAAACACGTTTTGAAAACTGTGCTGTTCCTGCCATATAACTTACATGGGGGTGACCAAAGTTGCCAAAACGTGTTTATTTCTGCTGAAAAACACGTTTTGACAATTTCTGCACACTGGGGTTAAGGGCTGAGTCAGTGTGCTCTTCTGAGCCAGGCAGTTACACTGCGATTCTAAGGGCTGAGAAAACGCGTTTATTTCGGGCTGAAAAACACGTTTTGAAAACTGTGCTGTTCCTGCCCTATAACTTACATGGGGGTGACCAAAGTTGCCAAAACGTGTTTATTTCTGCTGAAAAACACGTTTTGACAATTTCTGATCACTGGGGTTAAGGGCTGACTCAGTGTGCTCTTCTGAGCCAAGCAGTTACACTGTGATTCCAAGTGCTGAGAAATCGCGTTTATTTCGGGCTGAAAAACACGTTTTGAAAACTGTGCTGTTCCTGCCCTATAACTTACATGGGGGTGACCAAAGTTGCCAAAACGTGTTTATTTCTGCTGAAAAACACGTTTTGACAATTTCTGATCACTGGGGTTAAGGGCTGACTCAGTGTGCTCTTCTGAGCCAAGCAGTTACACTGTGATTCCAAGTGCTGAAAAAAAGCGTTTATTTCGGGCTGAAAAACACGTTTTGAAAACTGTGCTGTTCCTGCCCTATAACTTACATGGGGGTGACCAAAGTTGCCAAAACGTGTTTATTTCTGCTGAAAAACACGTTTTGACAATTTCTGCACACTGGGGTTAAGGGCTGAGTCAGTGTGCTCTTCTGAGCCAGGCAGTTACACTGCGATTCTAAGGGCTGAGAAAACGCGTTTATTTCGGGCTGAAAAACACGTTTTGAAAACTGTGCTGTTCCTGCCCTATAACTTACATGGGGGTGACCAAAGTTGCCAAAACGTGTTTATTTCTGCTGAAAAACACGTTTTGACAATTTCTGATCACTGTGGTTAAGGGCTGACTCAGTGTGCTCTTCTGAGCCAAGCAGTTAAACTGCGATTCCAAGGGCTGAGAAAAAGCGTTTATTTCGGGCTGAAAAACACGTTTTGAAAACTGTGCTGTTCCAGCCATATAACTTACATGGGGGAAACCAAAGTTGCCAAAACGTGTTTATTTCTGCTGAAAAACACGTTTTGACAATTTCTGATCACTGGGGTTAAGGGCTGACTCAGTGTGCTCTTCTGAGCCAAACAGTTACACTGTGATTCCAAGTGCTGAAAAAAAGCGTTTATTTCGGGCTGAAAAACACGTTTTGAAAACTGTGCTGTTCCTGCCCTATAACTTACATGGGAGTGACCAAAGTTGCCAAAACGTGTTTATTTCTGCTGAAAAACATGTTTTGACAATTTCTGATCACTGGGGTTAAGGGCTGACTCAGTGTGCTCTTCTGAGCCAGGCAGTTACACTGCGATTCCAAGGGCTGAGAAAAAGCGTTTATTTCGGGCTGAAAAACACGTTTTGAAAACTGTGCTGTTCCAGCCATATAACTTACATGGGGGAGACCAAAGTTGCCAAAACGTGTTTATTTCTGCTGAAAAACACGTTTTGACAATTTCTGATCACTGGGGTTAAGGGCTTACTCAGTGTGCTCTTCTGAGCCAGGCAGTTACACTGCGATTCCAAGGGCTGAGAAAAAGCGTTTATTTCGGGCTGAAAAACACGTTTTGAAAACTGTGCTGTTCCAGCCATATAACTTACATGGGGGAGACCAAAGTTGCCAAAACGTGTTTATTTCTGCTGAAAAACACGTTTTGACAATTTCTGATCACTGGGGTTAAGGGCTGACTCAGTGTGCTCTTCTGAGCCAAGCAGTTACACTGCGATTCCAAGAGCTGAGAAAAAGCGTTTATTTCGGGCTGAAAAACACGTTTTGAAAACTGTGCTGTTCCTGCCCTATAACTTACATGGGGTTGACCAAAGTTGCCAAAACGTGTTTATTTCTGCTGAAAAACACGTTTTGACAATTTCTGCACACTGGGGTTAAGGGCTGAGTCAGTGTGCTCTTCTGAGCCAGGCAGTTACAGTGCGATTCTAAGGGCTGAGAAAACGCGTTTATTTCGGGCTGAAAAACACGTTTTGAAAACTGTGCTGTTCCTACCCTATAACTTACATGGGGGTGACCAAAGTTGCCAAAACGTGTTTATTTCTGCTGAAAAACATGTTTTGACAATTTCTGATCACTGGGGTTAAGGGCTGACTCAGTGTGCTCTTCTGAGCCAAGCAGTTACACTGCGATTCCAAGAGCTGAGAAAAAGCGTTTATTTCGGGCTGAAAAACACGTTTTGAAAACTGTGCTGTTCCTGCCCTATAACTTACATGGGGTTGACCAAAGTTGCCAAAATGTGTTTATTTCTGCTGAAAAACACGTTTTGACAATTTCTGCACACTGGGGTTAAGGGCTGAGTCAGTGTGCTCTTCTGAGCCAGGCAGTTACAGTGCGATTCTAAGGGCTGAGAAAACGCGTTTATTTCGGGCTGAAAAACACGTTTTGAAAACTGTGCTGTTCCTGCCCTATAACTTACATGGGGGTGACCAAAGTTGCCAAAACGTATTTATTTCTGCTGAAAAACACGTTTTGACAATTTCTGATCACTGGGGTTAAGGGCTGACTCAGTGTGCTCTTCTGAGCCAAGCAGTTACACTGTGATTCCAAGTGCTGAAAAAAAGAGTTTATTTCGGGCTGAAAAACACGTTTTGAAAACTGTGCTGTTCCTGCCCTATAACTTACATGGGGGTGACCAAAGTTGCCAAAACGTGTTTATTTCTGCTGAAAAACACGTTTTGACAATTTCTGATCACTGGGGTTAAGGGCTGACTCAGGGGGCTCTTCTGAGCCAGGCAGTTACACTGCGATTCCAAGGGCTGAGAAAACGCATTTATTTCGGGCTGAAAAACACGTTTTGAAAAGTGTGCTGTTCCTGCCCTATAAGTTACATGGGGGTGACCAAAGTTGCCAAAACGTGTTTATTTCTGCTGAAAAACACGTTTTGACAACTTCTGCACACTGGGGTTAAGGGCTGACTCAGGGGGCTCTTCTGAGCCAGGCAGTTACACTGCGATTCCAAGGGCTGAGAAAACGCGTTTATTTCGGGCTGAAAAACACGTTCTGAAAGGTGTGCTGTTCCTGCCCTATAAGTTACATGGGGGTGACCAAAGTTGCCAAAACGTGTTTATTTGTGCTGAAAAACACGTTTTGACAACTTCTGCACCCTGGGGTTAAGGGCTGACTCAGGGGGCTCTTCTGAGCCAGGCAGTTCCACTGCGATTCCAAGGGCTGAGAAAACGCGTTTATTTCGGGCTGAAAAACACGGTTTGAAAAGTGTGCTGTTCCTGACCTATAAGTTAGATGGGGGTGACCAAAGTTGCAAAAACGTGTTTATTTGTGCTGAAAAACACGTTTTGACAACTTCTGCACACTGGGGTTAAGGGCTGACTCAGGGGGCTCTTCTGAGCCAGGCAGTTCCACTGCGATTCCAAGGGCTGAGAAAACGCGTTTTTTTCGGGCTGAAAAACACGTTCTGAAAAGTGTGCTGTTCCTGCCCTATAAGTTACATGGGGGTGACCAAAGTTGCAAAAACGTGTTTATTTGTGCTGAAAAACACGTTTTGACAACTTCTGCACACTGGGGTTAAGGGCAGACTCAGGGGGCTCTTCTGAGCCAGGCAGTTACAGTGCGATTCTAAGGGCTGAGAAAACGCGTTTATTTCGGGCTGAAAAACACGTTTTGAAAACTGTGCTGTTCCTGCCCTATAACTTACATGGGGGTGACCAAAGTTGCCAAAACGTATTTATTTCTGCTGAAAAACACGTTTTGACAATTTCTGATCACTGGGGTTAAGGGCTGACTCAGTGTGCTCTTCTGAGCCAAGCAGTTACACTGTGATTCCAAGTGCTGAAAAAAAGAGTTTATTTCGGGCTGAAAAACACGTTTTGAAAACTGTGCTGTTCCTGCCCTATAACTTACATGGGGGTGACCAAAGTTGCCAAAACGTGTTTATTTCTGCTGAAAAACACGTTTTGACAATTTCTGATCACTGGGGTTAAGGGCTGACTCAGGGGGCTCTTCTGAGCCAGGCAGTTACACTGCGATTCCAAGGGCTGAGAAAACGCATTTATTTCGGGCTGAAAAACACGTTTTGAAAAGTGTGCTGTTCCTGCCCTATAAGTTACATGGGGGTGACCAAAGTTGCCAAAACGTGTTTATTTCTGCTGAAAAACACGTTTTGACAACTTCTGCACACTGGGGTTAAGGGCTGACTCAGGGGGCTCTTCTGAGCCAGGCAGTTACACTGCGATTCCAAGGGCTGAGAAAACGCGTTTATTTCGGGCTGAAAAACACGTTCTGAAAGGTGTGCTGTTCCTGCCCTATAAGTTACATGGGGGTGACCAAAGTTGCCAAAACGTGTTTATTTGTGCTGAAAAACACGTTTTGACAACTTCTGCACCCTGGGGTTAAGGGCTGACTCAGGGGGCTCTTCTGAGCCAGGCAGTTCCACTGCGATTCCAAGGGCTGAGAAAACGCGTTTATTTCGGGCTGAAAAACACGGTTTGAAAAGTGTGCTGTTCCTGACCTATAAGTTAGATGGGGGTGACCAAAGTTGCAAAAACGTGTTTATTTGTGCTGAAAAACACGTTTTGACAACTTCTGCACACTGGGGTTAAGGGCTGACTCAGGGGGCTCTTCTGAGCCAGGCAGTTCCACTGCGATTCCAAGGGCTGAGAAAACGCGTTTTTTTCGGGCTGAAAAACACGTTCTGAAAAGTGTGCTGTTCCTGCCCTATAAGTTACATGGGGGTGACCAAAGTTGCAAAAACGTGTTTATTTGTGCTGAAAAACACGTTTTGACAACTTCTGCACACTGGGGTTAAGGGCAGACTCAGGGGGCTCTTCTGAGCCAGGCAGTTCCACTGCGATTCCAAGGGCTGAGAAAACGCGTTTATTTCGGGCTGAAAAACACGTTCTGAAAAGTGTGCTGTTCCTGCCCTATAAGTTACATGGGGGTGACCAAAATTGCCAAAACGTGTTTATTTGTGCTGAAAAACACGTTTTGCCAACTTCTGCACACTGGGCTTAAGGGCTGACTCAGGGGGCTCTTCTGAGCCAGGCAGTTACACTGCGATTCCAAGGGCTGAGAAAACGCATTTATTTCGGGCTGAAAAACACGTTCTGAAAATTGTGCTGTTCCTGCCCTATAAGTGACATGGGGGTGACCAAAGTTGCCAAAACGTGTTTATTTGTGCTGAAAAACACGTTGTGACAACTTCTGCACACTGGGGTTAAGGGCTGACTCAGGGGGCTCTTCTGAGCCAGGCAGTTCCACTGTGATTCCAAGGGCTGAGAAAACGCGTTTATTTTGGGCTGAAAAACACGTTCTGAAAAGTGTGCTGTTCCTGCCCTATAAGTTACATGGGGGTCACCAAAGTTGCCAAAACGTGTTTATTTGTGCTGAAAAACACGTTTTTACAACTTCTGCACACTGGGGTTAAGGGCTGACTCAGGGGGCTCTTCTGAGCCAGGCAGTTCCACTGCGATTCCAAGGGCTGAGAAAACGCGTTTATTTCGGGCTGAAAAACACGTTTTGAAAAGTGTGCTGTTCCTGACCTATAAGTTACATGGGGGTGACCAAAGTTGCAAAAATGTGTTTATTTGTGCTGAAAAACACGTTTTTACAACTTCTGCACACTGGGGTTAAGGGCTGACTCAGGGGGCTCTTCTGAGCCAGGCAGTTCCACTGCGATTCCAAGGGCTGAGAAAACGCGTTTATTTCGGGCTGAAAAACACGTTTTGAAAAGTGTGCTGTTCCTGACCTATAAGTTACATGGGGGTGACCAAAGTTGCAAAAATGTGTTTATTTGTGCTGAAAAACACGTTTTGACAACTTCTGCACACTGGGGTTAAGGGCTGACTCAGGGGGCTCTTCTGAGCCAGGCAGTTCCACTGCGATTCCAAGGGCTTAGAAAACGCGTTTATTTCGGGCTGAAAAACACGTTCTGAAAAGTGTGCTGTTCCTGCCCTATAAGTTACATGGGGGTGACCAAAATTGCCAAAACGTGTTTATTTGTGCTGAAAAACACGTTTTGACAACTTCTGCACACTGGGGTTAAGGGCTGACTCAGGGGGCTCTTCTGAGCCAGGCAGTTACACTGCGATTCCAAGGGCTGAGAAAACGCGTTTTTTTCGGGCTGAAGAACACGTTCTGAAAAGTGTGCTGTTCCTGCCCTATAAGTTACATGGGGGTGACAAAAGTTGCCAAAACGTGTTTATTTGTGCTGAAAAACACGTTTTGACAACTTCTGCACACTGGGGTTAAGGGCTGACTCAGGGGGCTCTTCTGAGCCAGGCAGTTACACTGCGATTCCAAGGGCTGAGAAAACGCGTTTTTTTCGGGCTGAAAAACACGTTCTGAAAAGTGTGCTGTTCCTGCCCTATAAGTTACATGGGGGTGACCAAAGTAGCCAAAACGTGTTTATTTGTGCTGAAAAACACGTTTTGACAACTTCTGCACACTGGGGTTAAGGGCTGACTCAGGGGGCTCTTCTGAGCCAGGCAGTTCCACTGCGATTCCAAGGGCTTAGAAAACGCGTTTATTTCGGGCTGAAAAACACGTTCTGAAAAGTGTGCTGTTCCTGCCCTATAAGTTACATGGGGGTGACCAAAATTGCCAAAACGTGTTTATTTGTGCTGAAAAACACGTTTTGACAACTTCTGCACACTGGGCTTAAGGGCTGACTCAGGGGGCTCTTCTGAGCCAGGCAGTTCCACTGCGTTTCCAAGGGCTGAGAAAACGCGTTTATTTCGGGCTGAAAAACACGGTTTGAAAAGTGTGCTGTTCCTGCCCTATAAGTTACATGGGGGTGACCAAAGTTGCCAAAACGTGTTTATTTGTGCTGAAAAATACGTTTTGACAACTTCTGCACACTGGGGTTAAGGGCTGACTCAGGGGGCTCTTCTGAGCCAGGCAGTTACACTGCGATTCCAAGGGCTGAGAAAACGCGTTTTTTTCGGGCTGAAAAACACGTTCTGAAAAGTGTGCTGTTCCTGCCCTATAAGTTACATGGGGGTGACCAAAGTTGCCAAAACGTGTTTATTTGTGCTGAAAAACACGTTTTGACAACTTCTGCACACTGGGGTTAAGGACTGACTCAGTGGGCTCTTCTGAGCCAGGCAGTTACATTGCGATTCCAAGGGCTGAGAAAACGCATTTATTTCGGGCTGAAAAACACGTTTTGAAAAGTGTGCTGCTCCTGCCCTATAAGTTACATGGGGGTGACCAAAGTTGCCAAAACGTGTTTATTTCTGCTGAAAAACACGTTTTGACAACTTCTGCACACTGGGGTTAAGGGCTGACTCAGGGGGCTCTTCTGAGCCAGGCAGTTACACTGCGATTCCAAGGGCTGAGAAAACGCGTTTATTTCGGGCTGAAAAACACGTTCTGAAAGGTGTGCTGTTCCTCCCCTATAAGTTACATGGGGGTGACCAAAATTGCCAAAACATGTTTATTTGTGCTGAAAAACACGTTTTGACAACTTCTGCACACTGGGGTTAAGGGCTGACTCAGGGGGCTCTTCTGAGCCAGGCAGTTCCACTGCGATTCCAAGGGCTGAGAAAACTCGTTTATTTCGGGCTGAAAAACACGTTCTGAAAAGTGTGCTGTTCCTGCCCTATAAGTTACATGGGGGTGACCAAAATTGCCAAAACGTGTTTATTTGTGCTGAAAAACACGTTTTGACAACTTCTGCACACTGGGGTTAAGGGCTGACTCAGGGGGCTCTTCTGAGCCAGGCAGTTCCACTGCGATTCCAAGGGCTGAGAAAACGCGTTTATTTCGGGCTGAAAAACACGTTTTGAAAAGTGTGCTGTTCCTGCCCTATAAGTTACATGGGGGTGACCAAAGTTGCCAAAACGTGTTTATTTGTGCTGAAAAACACGTTTTGACAACTTCTGCACACTAGGGTTAAGGGCTGACTCAGGGGGCACTTCTGAGCCAGGCAGTTACACTGCGATTCCAAGGGCTGAGAAAACGCGTTTATTTTGGGCTGAAAAACACGTTCTGAAAAGTGTGCTGTTCCTGCCCTATAAGTTACATGGGGGTCACCAAAGTTGCCAAAACGTGTTTATTTGTGCTGAAAAACACGTTTTTACAACTTCTGCACACTGGGGTTAAGGGCTGACTCAGGGGGCTCTTCTGAGCCAGGCAGTTCCACTGCGATTCCAAGGGCTGAGAAAACGCGATTATTTCGGCTGAAAAACACGTTCTGAAAAGTGTGCTGTTCCTGCCCTATAAGTTACATGGGGGTGACCAAAGTTGCAAAAACGTGTTTATTTGTGCTGAAAAACACGTTTTGACAACTTCTGCACACTGGGGTTAAGGGCTGACTCAGGGGGCTCTTCTGAGCCAGGCAGTTCCACTGCGATTCCAAGGGCTGAGAAAACGCGTTTATTTCGGGCTGAAAAACACGTTCTGAAAAGTGTGCTGTTAATGCCCTATAAGTTAAATGGGGGTGACCAAAATTGCCAAAACGTGTTTATTTGTGCTGAAAAACACGTTTTGACAACTTCTGCACACTGGGCTTAAGGGCTGACTCAGGGGGCTCTACTGAGCCAGGCAGTTACACTGCGATTCCAAGGGCTGAGAAAACGCATTTATTTCGGGCTGAAAAACACGTTTTGAAAAGTGTGCTGTTCCTGCCCTATAAGTTACATGGGGGTGACCAAAGTTGCCAAAACGTGTTTATTTGTGCTGAAAAACACGTTTTGACAACTTCTGCACACTGGGGTTAAGGGCTGACTCAGGGGGCTCTTCTGAGCCAGGCAGTTCCACTGCGATTCCAAGGGCTGAGAAAACGCGTTTATTTTGGGCTGAAAAACACGTTCTGAAAAGTGTGCTGTTCCTGCCCTGTAAGTTACATGGGGGTGACCAAAGTTGCCAAAACGTGTTTATTAGTGCTGAAAAACACGTTTTGACAACTTCTGCACACTGGGCTTAAGGGCTGACTCAGGGGGCTCTTCTGAGCCAGGCAGTTCCACTGCGATTCCAAGGGCTGAGAAAACGCGTTTATTTCGGGCTGAAAAACACGGTTTGAAAAGTGTGCTGTTCCTGCCCTATAAGTTACATGGGGGTGACCAAAGTTGCCAAAACGTGTTTATTTGTACTGAAAAATACGTTTTGACAACTTCTGCACACTGGGGTAAAGGGCTGACTCAGGGGGCTCTTCTGAGCCAGGCAGTTCCACTGCGATTCCAAGGGCTGAGAAAACTCGTTTATTTCGGGCTGAAAAACACGTTCTGAAAAGTGTGCTGTTCCTGCCCTATAAGTTACATGGGGGTGACCAAAATTGCCAAAACGTGTTTATTTGTGCTGAAAAACACGTTTTGACAACTTCTGCACACTGGGGTTAAGGGCTGACTCAGGGGGCTCTTCTGAGCCAGGCAGTTCCACTGCGATTCCAAGGGCTGAGAAAACGCGTTTATTTCGGGCTGAAAAACACGTTTTGAAAAGTGTGCTGTTCCTGCCCTATAAGTTACATGGGGGTGACCAAAGTTGCCAAAACGTGTTTATTTGTGCTGAAAAACACGTTTTGACAACTTCTGCACACTAGGGTTAAGGGCTGACTCAGGGGGCACTTCTGAGCCAGGCAGTTCCACTGCGATTCCAAGGGCTGAGAAAACGCGTTTATTTTGGGCTGAAAAACACGTTCTGAAAAGTGTGCTGTTCCTGCCCTATAAGTTACATGGGGGTCACCAAAGTTGCCAAAACGTGTTTATTTGTGCTGAAAAACACGTTTTTACAACTTCTGCACACTGGGGTTAAGGGCTGACTCAGGGGGCTCTTCTGAGCCAGGCAGTTCCACTGCGATTCCAAGGGCTGAGAAAACGCGATTATTTCGGCTGAAAAACACGTTCTGAAAAGTGTGCTGTTCCTGCCCTATAAGTTACATGGGGGTGACCAAAGTTGCAAAAACGTGTTTATTTGTGCTGAAAAACACGTTTTGACAACTTCTGCACACTGGGGTTAAGGGCTGACTCAGGGGGCTCTTCTGAGCCAGGCAGTTCCACTGCGATTCCAAGGGCTGAGAAAACGCGTTTATTTCGGGCTGAAAAACACGTTCTGAAAAGTGTGCTGTTCCTGCCCTATAAGTTACATGGGGGTGACCAAAATTGCCAAAACGTGTTTATTTGTGCTGAAAAACACGTTTTGACAACTTCTGCACACTGGGCTTAAGGGCTGACTCAGGGGGCTCTTCTGAGCCAGGCAGTTACACTGCGATTCCAAGGGCTGAGAAAACGCATTTATTTCGGGCTGAAAAACACGTTTTGAAAAGTGTGCTGCTCCTGCCCTATAAGTTACATGGGGGTGACCAAAGTTGCCAAAACGTGTTTATTTCTGCTGAAAAACACGTTTTGACAACTTCTGCACACTGGGGTTAAGGGCTGACTCAGGGGGCTCTTCTGAGCCAGGCAGTTACACTGCGATTCCAAGGGCTGAGAAAACGCGTTTATTTCGGGCTGAAAAACACGTTCTGAAAGGTGTGCTGTTCCTGCCCTATAAGTTACATGGGGGTGACCAAAGTTGCCAAAACGTGTTTATTTGTGCTGAAAAACACGTTTTGACAACTTCTGCACCCTGGGGTTAAGGGCTGACTCAGGGGGCTCTTCTGAGCCAGGCAGTTCCACTGCGATTCCAAGGGCTGAGAAAACGCGTTTATTTCGGGCTGAAAAACACGTTTTGAAAAGTGTGCTGTTCCTGACCTATAAGTTACATGGGGGTGACCAAAGTTGCAAAAACGTGTTTATTTGTGCTGAAAAACACGTTTTGACAACTTCTGCACACTGGGGTTAAGGGCTGACTCAGGGGGCTCTTCTGAGCCAGGCAGTTCCACTGCGATTCCAAGGGCTGAGAAAACGCGTTTATTACGGGCTGAAAAACACGTTCTGAAAAGTGTGCTGTTCCTGCCCTATAAGTTACATGGGGGTGACCAAAATTGCCAAAACGTGTTTATTTGGGCTGAAAAACACGTTTTGACAACTTCTGCACACTGGGCTTAAGGGCTGACTCAGGGGGCTCTACTGAGCCAGGCAGTTACACTGCGATTCCAAGGGCTGAGAAAACGCATTTATTTCGGGCTGAAAAACACGTTTTGAAAAGTGTGCTGTTCCTGCCCTATAAGTTACATGGGGGTGACCAAAGTTGCCAAAAAGTGTTTATTTGTGCTGAAAAACACGTTTTGACAACTTCTGCACACTGGGGTTAAGGGCTGACTCAGGGGGCTCTTCTGAGCCAGGCAGATACACTGCGATTCCAAGGGCTGAGAAAACGCGTTTATTTCGGGCTGAAAAACACGTTCTGAAAAGTGTGCTGTTCCTGCCCTATAAGTTAGCTGGGGGTGACAAAAGTTGCCAAAACGTGTTTATTTGTGCTGAAAAACACGTTTTGACAACTTCTGCACACTGGGGTTAAGGGCTGACTCAGGGGGCTCTTCTGAGCCAGGCAGTTCCACTGCGATTCCAAGGGCTCAGAAAACGCGTTTATTTCGGGCTGAAAAACACGTTTTGAAAAGTGTGCTGTTCCTGCCCTATAAGTTACATGGGGGTGACCAAAGTTGCAAAAACGTGTTTATTTGTGCTGAAAAACACATTTTGACAACTTCTGCACACTGGGGTTAAGGGCTGACTCAGGGGGCTCTTCTGAGCCAGGCAGTTCCACTGCGATTCCAAGGGCTGAGAAAACGCGTTTATTTCGGGCTGAAAAACACGTTCTGAAAAGTGTGCTGTTCCTGCCCTATAAGTTACATGGGGGTGACCAAAATTGCCAAAACGTGTTTATTTGTGCTGAAAAACACGTTTTGACAACTTCTGCACACTGGGCATAAGGGCTGACTCAGGGGGCTCTTCTGAGCCAGGCAGTTACACTGCGATTCCAAGGGCTGAGAAAACGCATTTATTTCGGGCTGAAAAACACGTTTTGAAAAGTGTGCTGCTCCTGCCCTATAAGTTACATGGGGGTGACCAAAGTTGCCAAAACGTGTTTATTTCTGCTGAAAAACACGTTTTGACAACTTCTGCACACTGGGGTTAAGGGCTGACTCAGGGGGCTCTTTTGAGCCAGGCAGTTACACTGCGATTCCAAGGGCTGAGAAAACGCGTTTATTTCGGGCTGAAAAACACGTTCTGAAAGGTGTGCTGTTCCTGCCCTATAAGTTACATGGGGGTGACCAAAGATGCCAAAACGTGTTTATTTGTGCTGAAAAACACGTTTTGACAACTTCTGCACCCTGGGGTTAAGGGCTGACTCAGGGGGCTCTTCTGAGCCAGGCAGTTCCACTGCGATTCCAAGGGCTGAGAAAACGCGTTTATTTCGGGCTGAAAAACACGTTTTGAAAAGTGTGCTGTTCCTGACCTATAAGTTACATGGGGGTGACCAAAGTTGCAAAAACGTGTTTATTTGTGCTGAAAAACACGTTTTGACAACTTCTGCACACTGGGGTTAAGGGCTGACTCAGGGGGCTCTTCTGAGCCAGGCAGTTCCACTGCGATTCCAAGGGCTTAGAAAACGCGTTTATTTCGGGCTGAAAAACACGTTCTGAAAAGTGTGCTGTTCCTGCCCTATAAGTTACATGGGGGTGACCAAAATTGCCAAAACGTGTTTATTTGTGCTGAAAAACACGTTTTGACAACTTCTGCACACTGGGGTTAAGGGCTGACTCAGGGGGCTTTTCTGAGCCAGGCAGTTCCACTGCGATTCCAAGGGCTGAGAAAACGCCTTTATTTCGGGCTGAAAAACACGTTCTGAAAAGTGTGCTGTTCCTGCCCTATAAGTTACATGGCGGTGACCAAAGTTGCCAAAACATGTTTATTTGTGCTGAAAAACACGTTTTGACAACTTCTGCACACTGGGGTTAAGGGCTGACTCAGGGGGCTCTTCTGAGCCATGCAGTTCCACTGCGATTCCATGGGCTGAGAAAACGCGTTTATTTCGGGCTGAAAAACACGTTTTGAAAAGTGTGCTGTTCCTGCCCTATAAGTTACATGGGGGTGATCAAAGTTGCCAAAACGTGTTTATTTGTGCTGAAAAACACGTTTTGACAACTTCTGCACACTGGGGTTAAGGGCTGACTCAGGGGGCTCTTCTGAGCCAGGCAGTTCCACTGCGATTCCAAGGGCTGAGAAAACGCGTTTATTTCGGGCTGAAAAACACGTTCTGAAAAGTGTGCTGTTCCTGCCCTATAAGTTACATGGGGGTGACCAAAATTGCCAAAACGTGTTTATTTGTGCTGAAAAACACGTTTTGACAACTTCTGCACACTGGGGTTAAGGGCTGACTCAGGGGGCTCTTCTGAGCCAGGCAGTTCCACTGTGATTCCAAGGGCTGAGAAAACGCGTTTATTTCGGGCTGAAAAACACGTTTTGAAAAGTGTGCTGTTCCTGCCCTATAAGTTACATGGGGGTGACCAAAGTTGCCAAAACGTGTTTATTTGTGCTGAAAAACACGTTTTGACAACTTCTGCACACTGGGGTTAAGGGCTGACTCAGGGGGCTCTTCTGAGCCAGGCAGTTACACTGCGATTCCAAGGGCTGAGAAAACGCGTTTATTTCGGGCTGAAAAACACGTTTTGAAAAGTGTGCTGTTCCTGCCCTATAAGTTACATGGGGGTGACCAAAGTTGCCAAAACGTGTTTATTTGTGCTGAAAAACACGTTTTGACAACTTCTGCACCCTGGGGTTAAGGGCTGACTCAGGGGGCTCTTCTGAGCCAGGCAGTTCCACTGCGATTCCAAGGGCTGAGAAAACGCGTTTATTTCGGGCTGAAAAACACGTTTTGAAAAGTGTGCTGTTCCTGACCTATAAGTTACATGGGGGTGACCAAAGTTGCAAAAACGTGTTTATTTGTGCTGAAAAACACGTTTTGACAACTTCTGCACACTGGGGTTAAGGGCTGACTCAGGGGGCTCTTCTGAGCCAGGCAGTTCCACTGCGATTCCAAGGGCTTAGAAAACGCGTTTATTTCGGGCTGAAAAACACGTTCTGAAAAGTGTGCTGTTCCTGCCCTATAAGTTACATGGGGGTGACCAAAATTGCCAAAACGTGTTTATTTGTGCTGAAAAACACGTTTTGACAACTTCTGCACACTGGGGTTAAGGGCTGACTCAGGGGGCTTTTCTGAGCCAGGCAGTTCCACTGCGATTCCAAGGGCTGAGAAAACGCGTTTATTTCGGGCTGAAAAACACGTTTTGAAAAGTGTGCTGTTCCTGCCCTATAAGTTACATGGGGGTGACCAAAGTTGCCAAAACGTGTTTATTTGTGCTGAAAAACACGTTTTGACAACTTCTGCACACTGGGGTTAAGGGCTGACTCAGGGGGCTCTTCTGAGCCAGGCGGTTCCACTGCGATTCCCAGGGCTGAGAAAACGCATTTATTTCGGGCTGAAAAACACGTTCTGAAAAGTGTGCTGTTCCTGCCCTATATGTTTCATGGGGGTGACCAAAATTGCCAAAACGTGTTTATTTGTGCTGAAAAACACGTTTTGACAACTTATGCACACTGGGGTTAAGGGCTGACTCAGGGGGCTCTTCTGAGCCAGGCAGTTCCACTGCGATTCCAAGGGCTGAGAAAACGCGTTTATTTCGGGCTGAAAAACACGTTCTGAAAAGTGTGCTGTTCCTGCCCTATAAGTTACATGGGGGTGACCAAAATTGCCAAAACGTGTTTATTTGTGCTGAAAAACACGTTTTGACAACTTCTGCACACTGGGGTTAAGGGCTGACTCAGGGGGCTCTTCTGAGCCAGGCAGTTCCACTGTGATTCCAAGGGCTGAGAAAACGCGTTTATTTCGGGCTGAAAAACACGTTTTGAAAAGTGTGCTGTTCCTGCCCTATAAGTTACATGGGGGTGACCAAAGTTGCCAAAACGTGTTTATTTGTGCTGAAAAACACGTTTTGACAACTTCTGCACCCTGGGGTTAAGGGCTGACTCAGGGGGCACTTCTGAGCCAGGCAGTTACACTGCGATTCCAAGGGCTGAGAAAACGCGTTTATTTTGGGCTGAAAAACACGTTCTGAAAAGTGTGCTGTTAATGCCCTATAAGTTACATGGGGGTCACCAAAGTTGCCAAAACGTGTTTATTTGTGCTGAAAAACACGTTTTTACAACTTCTGCACACTGGGGTTAAGGGCTGACTCAGGGGGCTCTTCTGAGCCAGGCAGTTCCACTGCGATTCCAAGGGCTGAGAAAACGCGATTATTTCGGCTGAAAAACACGTTCTGAAAAGTGTGCTGTTCCTGCCCTATAAGTTACATGGGGGTGACCAAAGTTGCAAAAACGTGTTTATTTGTGCTGAAAAACACGTTTTGACAACTTCTGCACACTGGGGTTAAGGGCTGACTCAGGGGGCTCTTCTGAGCCAGGCAGTTCCACTGCGATTCCAAGGGCTGAGAAAACGCGTTTATTTCGGGCTGAAAAACACGTTTTGAAAAGTGTGCTGTTCCTGCCCTATAAGTTACATGGGGGTGACCAAAGTTGCCAAAACGTGTTTATTTGTGCTGAAAAACACGTTTTGACAACTTCTGCACACTGGGGTTAAGGGCTGACTCAGGGGGCTCTTCTGAGCCAGGCAGTTCCACTGCGATTCCAAGGGCTGAGAAAACGCGTTTATTTTGGGCTGAAAAACACGTTCTGAAAAGTGTGCTGTTCCTGCCCTATAAGTTACATGGGGGTGACCAAAGTTGCAAAAACGTGTTTATTTGTGCTGAAAAACACGTTTTGACAACTTCTGCACACTGGGCTTAAGGGCTGACTCAGGGGGCTCTTCTGAGCCAGGCAGTTACACTGCGATTCCAAGGGCTGAGAAAACGCATTTATTTCGGGCTGAAAAACACGTTTTGAAAAGTGTGCTGTTCCTGCCCTATAAGTTACATGGGGGTGACCAAAGTTGCCAAAACGTGTTTATTTGTGCTGAAAAACACGTTTTGACAACTTCTGCACACTGGGGTTAAGGGCTGACTCAGGGGGCTCTTCTGAGCCAGGCAGTTCCACTGCGATTCCAAGGGCTGAGAAAACGCGTTTATTTTGGGCTGAAAAACACGTTCTGAAAAGTGTGCTGTTCCTGCCCTGTAAGTTACATGGGGGTGACCAAAGTTGCCAAAACGTGTTTATTAGTGCTGAAAAACACGTTTTGACAACTTCTGCACACTGGGCTTAAGGGCTGACTCAGGGGGCTCTTCTGAGCCATGCAGTTCCACTGCGATTCCAAGGGCTGAGAAAACGCGTTTATTTCGGGCTGAAAATCACGGTTTGAAAAGTGTGCTGTTCCTGCCCTATAAGTTACATGGGGGTGACCAAAGTTGCCAAAACGTGTTTATTTGTGCTGAAAAACACGTTTTGACAACTTCTGCACACTGGGGTTAAGGGCTGACTCAGGGGGCTCTTCTGAGCCAGGCAGTTCCACTGCGATTCCAAGGGCTTAGAAAACGCGTTTATTTCGGGCTGAAAAACACGTTCTGAAAAGTGTGCTGTTCCTGCCCTATAAGTTACATGGGGGTGACCAAAATTGCCAATACGTGTTTATTTGTGCTGAAAAACACGTTTTGACAACTTCTGCACACTGGGCTTAAGGGCTGACTCAGGGGGCTCTTCTGAGCCAGGCAGTTCCACTGCGATTCCAAGGGCTGAGAAAACGCGTTTATTTCGGGCTGAAAAACACGGTTTGAAAAGTGTGCTGTTCCTGCCCTATAAGTTACATGGGGGTGACCAAAGTTGCCAAAACGTGTTTATTTGTGCTGAAAAATAAGTTTTGACAACTTCTGCACACTGGGGTTAAGGGCTGACTCAGGGGGCTCTTCTGAGCCAGGCAGTTACACTGCGATTCCAAGGGCTGAGAAAACGCGTTTTTTTCGGGCTGAAAAACACGTTCTGAAAAGTGTGCTGTTCCTGCCCTATAAGTTACATGGGGGTGACAAAAGTTGCCAAAACGTGTTTATTTGTGCTGAAAAACACGTTTTGACAACTTCTGCACACTGGGCTTAAGGGCTGACTCAGGGGGCTCTTCTGAGCCAGGCAGTTCCACTGCGATTCCAAGGGCTCAGAAAACGCGTTTATTTCGGGCTGAAAAACACGTTTTGAAAAGTGTGCTGTTCCTGTCCTATAAGTTACATGGGGGTGACCAAAGTTGCAAAAACGTGTTTATTTGTGCTGAAAAACACGTTTTGACAACTTCTGCACACTGGGGTTAAGGGCTGACTCAGGGGGCTCTTCTGAGCCAGGCAGTTCCACTGCGATTCCAAGGGCTGAGAAAACGCGTTTATTTCGGGCTGAAAAACACGTTCTGAAAAGTGTGCTGTTCCTGCCCTATAAGTTACATGGGGGTGACCAAAATTGCCAAAACGTGTTTATTTGTGCTAAAAAACACGTTTTGACAACTTCTGCACACTGGGGTTAAGGGCTGACTCAGGGGGCTCTTCTGAGCCAGGCAGTTACACTGCGATTCCAAGGGCTGAGAAAACGCATTTATTTCAGGCTGAAAAACACGTTTTGAAAAGTGTGCTGTTCCTGCCCTATAAGTTACATGGGGGTGACCAAAGTTGCCAAAACGTGTTTATTTGTGCTGAAAAAACACGTTTTGACAACTTCTGCACACTGGGGTTAAGGGCTGATCAGGGGGCACTTCTGAGCCAGGCAGTTCCACTGCGATTCCAAGGGCTGAGAAAACGCGTTTATTTCGGGCTGAAAAACACGTTCTGAAAAGTGTTCTGTTCCTGCCCTATAAGTTACATGGGGGTGACCAAAGTTGCCAAAACGTGTTTATTTGTGCTGAAAAACACGTTTTTACAACTTCTGCACACTGGGGTTAAGGGCTGACTCAGGGGGCTCTTCTGAGCCAGGCAGTTCCACTGCGATTCCAAGGGCTGAGAAAACGCGTTTATTTCGGGCTGAAAAACATGTTTTGAAAAGTGTGCTGTTCCTGACCTATAAGTTACATGGGGGTGACCAAAGTTGCAAAAACGTGTTTATTTGTGCTGAAAAACACGTTTTGACAACTTCTGCACACTGGGGTTAAGGGCTGACTCAGGGGGCTCTTCTGAGCCAGGCAGTTCCACTGCGATTCCAAGGGCTTAGAAAACGCGTTTATTTCGGGCTGAAAAACACGTTCTGAAAAGTGTGCTGTTCCTGCCCTATAAGTTACATGGGGGTGACCAAAATTGCCAATACGTGTTTATTTGTGCTGAAAAACACGTTTTGACAACTTCTGCACACTGGGCTTAAGGGCTGACTCAGGGGGCTCTTCTGAGCCAGGCAGTTCCACTGCGATTCCAAGGGCTGAGAAAACTTGTTTATTTCGGGCTGAAAAACACGTTCTGAAAAGTGTGCTGTTCCTGCCCTATAAGTTACATGGGGGTGACCAAGGTTGCCAAAACGTGTTTATTTGTGCTGAAAAACACGTTTTGACAACTTCTGCACACTGGGGTTAAGGGCTGAATCAGGGGGCTCTTCTGAGCCAGGCAGTTACACTGCGATTCCAAGGGCTGTGAAAATGCGTTTATTTCGGGCTGAAAAACACGTTCTGAAAAGTGTGCTGTTCCTGCCCTATAAGTTACATGGGGGTGACCAAAGTTGCCAAAACGTGTTTATTTCTGCTGAAAATTCGTTTTGACAACTTCTGCACACTGGGGTTAAGGGCTGACTCAGGGGGCTTTTCTGAGCCAGGCAGTTCCACTGCGATTCCAAGGGCTGAGAAAACGCCTTTATTTCGGGCTGAAAAACACGTTCTGAAAAGTGTGCTGTTCCTACCCTATAAGTTACATGGGGGTGACCAAGGTTGCCAAAACGTGTTTATTTGTGCTGAAAAACACGTTTTGACAACTTCTGCACACTGGGGTTAAGGGCTGAATCAGGGGGCTCTTCTGAGCCAGGCAGTTACACTGCGATTCCAAGGGCTGAGAAAATGCGTTTATTTCGGGCTGAAAAATACGTTCTGAAAAGTGTGCTGTTCCTGCCCTATAAGTTACATGGGGGTGACCAAAGTTGCCAAAACGTGTTTATTTGTGCTGAAAAACACGTTTTGACAACTTCTGCACACTGGGGTTAAGGGCTGACTCAGGGGGCTCTTCTGAGCCAGGCAGTTCCACTGCGATTCCAAGGGCTGAGAAAACGCGTTTATTTCGGGCTGAAAAACACATTCTGAAAAGTGTGCTATTCCTGCCCTATAAGTTACATGGGAATGACCAAAGTTGCCAAAACGTGTTTATTTGTGCTGAAAAACACGTTTTGACAACTTCTGCACACTGGGGTTAAGGGCTGATTCAGGGGGCTCTTCTGAGCCAGGCGGTTCCACTGCGATTCCAAGGGCTGAGAAAACGCGTTTATTTCGGGCTGAAAAACACGTTTTGAAAAGTGTGCTGTTCCTGCCCTATAAGTTACATGGGGGTAACCAAAGTTGCCAAAACGTGTTTATTTGTGCTGAAAAACACATTTTGACAACTTCTGCACACTGGGGTTAAGGGCTGAATCAGGGGGCTCTTCTGAGCCAGGCAGTTACACTGCGATTCCAAGGGCTGAGAAAACGCATTTATTTCGGACTGAAAAACACATTTTGAAAAGTGTGCTGTTCCTGCCCTATAAGTTACATGGGGGTGACCAAAGTTGCCAAAACGTGTTTATTTGTGCTGAAAAACACGTTTTGACAACTTCTGCACACTGGGATTGAGGGCTGACTCAGGGGGCTCTTCTGAGCCAGGCAGTTCCACTGCAATTCCAAGTGCTGAGAAAACGCGTTTATTTCGGGCTGAAAAACACGTTTTGAAAAGTGTGCTGTTCCTGCCCTATAAGTTACATGGGGGTGACCAAAGTTGCCAAAACGTGTTTATTTGTGCTGAAAAACACGTTTTGACAACTTCTGCACACTGGGGTTAAGGGCTGACTCAGGGGGCTCTTCTGAGCCAGGCAGTTCCACTGCGATTCCAAGGGCTGAGAAAACGCGTTTATTTCGGGCTGAAAAACACGTTCTGAAAAGTGTGCTATTCCTGCCCTATAAGTTACATGGGAATGAGCAAAGTTGCCAAAACGTGTTTATTTGTGCTGAAAAACACGTTTTGACAACTTCTGCACACTGGGGTTAAGGGCTGACTCAGGGGGCTCTTCTGAGCCAGGCAGTTACACTGCGATTCCAAGGGCTGGGAAAACGCGTTTATTTCGGGCTGAAAAACACGTTCTGAAAAGTGTGCTGTACCTGCCCTATAAGTTACATGGGGGTGACCAAAGTTGCCAAAACATGTTTATTTGTGCTGAAAAACACGTTTTGACAACTTCTGCACACTGGGGTTAAGGGCTGACTCAGGGGGCTCTTCTGAGCCAGGCGGTTCCACTGCGATTCCAAGGGCTGAGAAAACGCGTTTATTTCGGGCTGAAAAACACGTTTTGAAAAGTGTGCTGTTCCTGCCCTATAAGTTACATGGGGGTAACCAAAGTTGCCAAAACGTGTTTATTTGTGCTGAAAAACACGTTTTGACAACTTCTGCACACTGGGGTTAAGGGCTGACTCAGGGGGCTCTTCTGAGCCAGGCAGTTCCACTGCGATTCCAAAGGCTGAGAAAACGCGTTTATTTCGGGCTGAAAAACACGTTATGAAAAGTGTGCTGTTCCTGCCCTATAAGTTACATGGGGGTGACCAAAGTTGCCAAAACGTGTTTATTTGTGCTGAAAAACACGTTTTGACAACTTCTGCCCACTGGGATTAAGGGCTGACTCAGGGGGCTCTTCTGAGCCAGGCAGTTCCACTGCGATTCCATGTGCTGAGAAAACGCGTTTATTTCGGGCTGAAAAACACGTTTTGAAAAGTGTGCTGTTCCTGCCCTATAAGTTACATGGGGGTGACCAACGTTGCCAAAACGTGTTTATTTCTGCTGAAAATTCGTTTTGACAACTTCTGCACACTGGGGTTAAGGGCTGACTCAGGGGGCTCTTCTGAGCCAGGCAGTTCCACTGCGATTCCAAGGGCTGAGAAAACGCGTTTATTTCGGGCTGAAAAACACGTTTCGAAAAGTGTGCTGTTCCTGCCCTATAAGTTACATGGGGGTGACCAAAGTTGCCAAAACGTGTTTATTTGTGCTGAAAAACACGTTTTGACAACTTCTGCACACTGGGGTTAAGGGCTGACTCAGGGGGCTCTTCTGAGCCAGGCAGTTCCACTGCGATTCCAAGGGCTGAGAAAACGCGTTTATTTCGGGCTGAAAAATACGTTTTGAAAAGTGTGCTGTTCCTGCCCTATAAGTTACATGGGGGTGACCAAAGTTGCCAAAACGTGTTTATTTGTGCTGAAAAACACGTATTGACAACTTCTGCACACTGGGGTTAAGAGCTGACTCAGGGGGCTCTTCTGAGCCAGGCAGTTACACTGCGATTCCAAGGGCTGAGAAAACGCGTTTATTTCGGGCTGAAAAACACGTTTCGAAAAGTGTGCTGTTCCTGCCCTATAAGTTACATGGGGGTGACCAAAGTTGCCAAAACGTGTTTATTTGTGCTGAAAAACACGTTTTGACAACTTCTGCACACTGGGGTTAAGGGCTGACTCAGGGGGCTCTTCTGAGCCAGGCAGTTCCACTGCGATTCCAAGGGCTGAGAAAACGCGTTTATTTCGGGCTGAAAAATACGTTTTGAAAAGTGTGCTGTTCCTGCCCTATAAGTTACATGGGGGTGACCAAAGTTGCCAAAACGTGTTTATTTGTGCTGAAAAACACGTATTGACAACTTCTGCACACTGGGGTTAAGAGCTGACTCAGGGGGCTCTTCTGAGCCAGGCAGTTACACTGCGATTCCAAGGGCTGGGAAAACGCGTTTATTTCGGGCTGAAAAACACGGTTTGAAAAGTGTGCTGTTCCTGCCCTATAAGTTACATGGGGGTGACCAAAGTTGCCAAAACGTGTTTATTTGTGCTGAAAAATACGTTTTGTCAACTTCTGCACACTGGGGTTAAGGGCTGACTCAGGGGGCTCTTCTGAGCCAGGCAGTTACACTGCGATTCCAAGGGCTGAGAAAACGCGTTTTTTTCGGGCTGAAAAACACGTTCTGAAAAGTGTGCTGTTCCTGCCCTATAAGTTAAATGGGGGTGACAAAAGTTGTTAAAACGTGTTTATTTGTGCTGAAAAACACGTTTTGACAACTTCTGCACACTGGGGTTAAGGGCTGACTCAGGGGGCTCTTCTGAGCCAGGCAGTTCCACTGCGATTCCAAGGGCTTAGAAAACGCGTTTATTTCGGGCTGAAAAACACGTTCTGAAAAGTGTGCTGTTCCTGCCCTATAAGTTACATGGGGGTGACCAAAATTGCCAAAACGTGTTTATTTGTGCTGAAAAACAAGTTTTGACAACTTCTGCACACTGGGGTTAAGGGCTGACTCAGGGGGCTTTTCTGAGCCAGGCAGTTCCACTGCGATTCCAAGGGCTGAGAAAACGCCTTTATTTCGGGCTGAAAAACATGTTCTGAAAAGTGTGCTGTTCCTGCCCTATAAGTTACATGGGGGTGACCAAAATTGCCAAAACGTGTTTATTTGTGCTGAAAAACACGTTTTGACAACTTCTGCACACTGGGGTTAAGGGCTGACTCAGGGGGCTCTTCTGAGCCAGGCAGTTCCACTGTGATTCCAAGGGCTGAGAAAACGCGTTTATTTCGGGCTGAAAAACACGTTTTGAAAAGTGTGCTGTTCCTGCCCTATAAGTTACATGGGGGTGACCAAAGTTGCCAAAACGTGTTTATTTGTGCTGAAAAACACGTTTTGACAACTTCTGCACCCTGGGGTTAAGGGCTGACTCAGGGGGCTCTTCTGAGCCAGGCAGTTACACTGCGATTCCAAGGGCTGAGAAAACGCGTTTATTTTGGGCTGAAAAACACGTTCTGAAAAGTGTGCTGTTCCTGCCCTATAAGTTACATGGGGGTCACCAAAGTTGCCAAAACGTGTTTATTTGTGCTGAAAAACACGTTTTTACAACTTCTGCACACTGGGGTTAAGGGCTGACTCAGGGGGCTCTTCTGAGCCAGGCAGTTCCACTGCGATTCCAAGGGCTGAGAAAACGCGATTATTTCGGCTGAAAAACACGTTCTGAAAAGTGTGCTGTTCCTGCCCTATAAGTTACATGGGGGTGACCAAAGTTGCAAAAACGTGTTTATTTGTGCTGAAAAACACGTTTTGACAACTTCTGCACACTGGGGTTAAGGGCTGACTCAGGGGGCTCTTCTGAGCCAGGCAGTTCCACTGCGATTCCAAGGGCTGAGAAAACGCGTTTATTTCGGGCTGAAAAACACGTTCTGAAAAGTGTGCTGTTCCTGCCCTATAAGTTACATGGGGGTGACCAAAATTGCCAAAACGTGTTTATTTGTGCTGAAAAACACGTTTTGACAACTTCTGCACACTGGGCTTAAGGGCTGACTCAGGGGGCTCTTCTGAGCCAGGCAGTTACACTGCGATTCCAAGGGCTGAGAAAACGCATTTATTTCGGGCTGAAAAACACGTTTTGAAAAGTGTGCTGTTCCTGCCCTATAAGTTACATGGGGGTGACCAAAGTTGCCAAAACGTGTTTATTTGTGCTGAAAAACACGTTTTGACAACTTCTGCACACTGGGGTTAAGGGCTGACTCAGGGGGCTCTTCTGAGCCAGGCAGTTCCACTGCGATTCCAAGGGCTGAGAAAACGCGTTTATTTTGGGCTGAAAAACACGTTCTGAAAAGTGTGCTGTTCCTGCCCTGTAAGTTACATGGGGGTGACCAAAGTTGCCAAAACGTGTTTATTAGTGCTGAAAAACACGTTTTGTCAACTTCTGCACACTGGGCTTAAGGGCTGACTCAGGGGGCTCTTCTGAGCCAGGCAGTTCCACTGCGATTCCAAGGGCTGAGAAAACGCGTTTATTTCGGGCTGAAAATCACGGTTTGAAAAGTGTGCTCTTCCTGCCCTATAAGTTACATGGGGGTGACCAAAGTTGCCAAAACGTGTTTATTTGTGCTGAAAAACACGTTTTGACAACTTCTGCACACTGGGGTTAAGGGCTGACTCAGGGGGCTCTTCTGAGCCAGGCAGTTCCACTGCGATTCCAAGGGCTTAGAAAACGCGTTTATTTCGGGCTGAAAAACACGTTCTGAAAAGTGTGCTGTTCCTGCCCTATAAGTTACATGGGGGTGACCAAAATTGCCAATACGTGTTTATTTGTGCTGAAAAACACGTTTTGACAACTTCTGCACACTGGGCTTAAGGGCTGACTCAGGGGGCTCTTCTGAGCCAGGCAGTTCCACTGCGATTCCAAGGGCTGAGAAAACGCGTTTATTTCGGGCTGAAAAACACGGTTTGAAAAGTGTGCTGTTCCTGCCCTATAAGTTACATGGGGGTGACCAAAGTTGCCAAAACGTGTTTATTTGTGCTGAAAAATAAGTTTTGACAACTTCTGCACACTGGGGTTAAGGGCTGACTCAGGGGGCTCTTCTGAGCCAGGCAGTTACACTGCGATTCCAAGGGCTGAGAAAACGCGTTTTTTTCGGGCTGAAAAACACGTTCTGAAAAGTGTGCTGTTCCTGCCCTATAAGTTACATGGGGGTGACAAAAGTTGCCAAAACGTGTTTATTTGTGCTGAAAAACACGTTTTGACAACTTCTGCACACTGGGCTTAAGGGCTGACTCAGGGGGCTCTTCTGAGCCAGGCAGTTCCACTGCGATTCCAAGGGCTCAGAAAACGCGTTTATTTCGGGCTGAAAAACACGTTTTGAAAAGTGTGCTGTTCCTGTCCTATAAGTTACATGGGGGTGACCAAAGTTGCAAAAACGTGTTTATTTGTGCTGAAAAACACGTTTTGACAACTTCTGCACACTGGGGTTAAGGGCTGACTCAGGGGGCTCTTCTGAGCCAGGCAGTTCCACTGCGATTCCAAGGGCTGAGAAAACGCGTTTATTTCGGGCTGAAAAACACGTTCTGAAAAGTGTGCTGTTCCTGCCCTATAAGTTACATGGGGGTGACCAAAATTGCCAAAACGTGTTTATTTGTGCTAAAAAACACGTTTTGACAACTTCTGCACACTGGGCTTAAGGGCTGACTCAGGGGGCTCTTCTGAGCCAGGCAGTTACACTGCGATTCCAAGGGCTGAGAAAACGCATTTATTTCAGGCTGAAAAACACGTTTTGAAAAGTGTGCTGTTCCTGCCCTATAAGTTACATGGGGGTGACCAAAGTTGCCAAAACGTGTTTATTTGTGCTGAAAAAACACGTTTTGACAACTTCTGCACACTGGGGTTAAGGGCTGATCAGGGGGCACTTCTGAGCCAGGCAGTTCCACTGCGATTCCAAGGGCTGAGAAAACGCGTTTATTTCGGGCTGAAAAACACGTTCTGAAAAGTGTTCTGTTCCTGCCCTATAAGTTACATGGGGGTGACCAAAATTGCCAAAACGTGTTTATTTGTGCTGAAAAACACGTTTTTACAACTTCTGCACACTGGGGTTAAGGGCTGACTCAGGGGGCTCTTCTGAGCCAGGCAGTTCCACTGCGATTCCAAGGGCTGAGAAAACGCGTTTATTTCGGGCTGAAAAACATGTTTTGAAAAGTGTGCTGTTCCTGACCTATAAGTTACATGGGGGTGACCAAAGTTGCAAAAACGTGTTTATTTGTGCTGAAAAACACGTTTTGACAACTTCTGCACACTGGGGTTAAGGGCTGACTCAGGGGGCTCTTCTGAGCCAGGCAGTTCCACTGCGATTCCAAGGGCTTAGAAAACGCGTTTATTTCGGGCTGAAAAACACGTTCTGAAAAGTGTGCTGTTCCTGCCCTATAAGTTACATGGGGGTGACCAAAATTGCCAATACGTGTTTATTTGTGCTGAAAAACACGTTTTGACAACTTCTGCACACTGGGCTTAAGGGCTGACTCAGGGGGCTCTTCTGAGCCAGGCAGTTCCACTGCGATTCCAAGGGCTGAGAAAACGCGTTTATTTCGGGCTGAAAAACACGTTCTGAAAAGTGTGCTGTTCCTGTCCTATAAGTTACATGGGGGTGACCAAAGTTGCAACAACGTGTTTATTTGTGCTGAAAAACACGTTTTGACAACTTCTGCACACTGGGGTTAAGGGCTGACTCAGGGGGCTCTTCTGAGCCAGGCAGTTCCACTGTGATTCCAAGGGCTGAGAAAACGCGTTTATTTCGTGCTGAAAAACACGTTCTGAAAAGTGTGCTGTTTCTGCCCTATAAGTTACATGGGGGTGACCAAAGTTGCCAAAACGTGTTTATTTGTGCTGAAAAACACGTTTTGACAACTTCTACACACTGGGGTTAAGGGCTGACTCAGGGGGCTCTTCTGAGCCAGGCAGTTCCACTGCGATTCCAAGGGCTGAGAAAACTTGTTTATTTCGGGCTGAAAAACACGTTCTGAAAAGTGTGCTGTTCCTGCCCTATAAGTTACATGGGGGTGACCAAGGTTGCCAAAACGTGTTTATTTGTGCTGAAAAACACGTTTTGACAACTTCTGCACACTGGGGTTAAGGGCTGAATCAGGGGGCTCTTCTGAGCCAGGCAGTTACACTGCGATTCCAAGGGCTGTGAAAATGCGTTTATTTCGGGCTGAAAAACACGTTCTGAAAAGTGTGCTGTTCCTGCCCTATAAGTTACATGGGGGTGACCAAAGTTGCCAAAACGTGTTTATTTCTGCTGAAAATTCGTTTTGACAACTTCTGCACACTGGGGTTAAGGGCTGACTCAGGGGGCTTTTCTGAGCCAGGCAGTTCCACTGCGATTCCAAGGGCTGAGAAAACGCCTTTATTTCGGGCTGAAAAACACGTTCTGAAAAGTGTGCTGTTCCTACCCTATAAGTTACATGGGGGTGACCAAGGTTGCCAAAACGTGTTTATTTGTGCTGAAAAACACGTTTTGACAACTTCTGCACACTGGGGTTAAGGGCTGAATCAGGGGGCTCTTCTGAGCCAGGCAGTTACACTGCGATTCCAAGGGCTGAGAAAATGCGTTTATTTCGGGCTGAAAAATACGTTCTGAAAAGTGTGCTGTTCCTGCCCTATAAGTTACATGGGGGTGACCAAAGTTGCCAAAACGTGTTTATTTGTGCTGAAAAACACGTTTTGACAACTTCTGCACACTGGGGTTAAGGGCTGACTCAGGGGGCTCTTCTGAGCCAGGCAGTTCCACTGCGATTCCAAGGGCTGAGAAAACGCGTTTATTTCGGGCTGAAAAACACATTCTGAAAAGTGTGCTATTCCTGCCCTATAAGTTACATGGGAATGACCAAAGTTGCCAAAACGTGTTTATTTGTGCTGAAAAACACGTTTTGACAACTTCTGCACACTGGGGTTAAGGGCTGATTCAGGGGGCTCTTCTGAGCCAGGCGGTTCCACTGCGATTCCAAGGGCTGAGAAAACGCGTTTATTTCGGGCTGAAAAACACGTTTTGAAAAGTGTGCTGTTCCTGCCCTATAAGTTACATGGGGGTAACCAAAGTTGCCAAAACGTGTTTATTTGTGCTGAAAAACACATTTTGACAACTTCTGCACACTGGGGTTAAGGGCTGAATCAGGGGGCTCTTCTGAGCCAGGCAGTTACACTGCGATTCCAAGGGCTGAGAAAACGCATTTATTTCGGACTGAAAAACACATTTTGAAAAGTGTGCTGTTCCTGCCCTATAAGTTACATGGGGGTGACCAAAGTTGCCAAAACGTGTTTATTTGTGCTGAAAAACACGTTTTGACAACTTCTGCACACTGGGATTGAGGGCTGACTCAGGGGGCTCTTCTGAGCCAGGCAGTTCCACTGCAATTCCAAGTGCTGAGAAAACGCGTTTATTTCGGGCTGAAAAACACGTTTTGAAAAGTGTGCTGTTCCTGCCCTATAAGTTACATGGGGGTGACCAAAGTTGCCAAAACGTGTTTATTTGTGCTGAAAAACACGTTTTGACAACTTCTGCACACTGGGGTTAAGGGCTGACTCAGGGGGCTCTTCTGAGCCAGGCAGTTCCACTGCGATTCCAAGGGCTGAGAAAACGCGTTTATTTCGGGCTGAAAAACACGTTCTGAAAAGTGTGCTATTCCTGCCCTATAAGTTACATGGGAATGAGCAAAGTTGCCAAAACGTGTTTATTTGTGCTGAAAAACACGTTTTGACAACTTCTGCACACTGGGGTTAAGGGCTGACTCAGGGGGCTCTTCTGAGCCAGGCAGTTACACTGCGATTCCAAGGGCTGGGAAAACGCGTTTATTTCGGGCTGAAAAACACGTTCTGAAAAGTGTGCTGTACCTGCCCTATAAGTTACATGGGGGTGACCAAAGTTGCCAAAACATGTTTATTTGTGCTGAAAAACACGTTTTGACAACTTCTGCACACTGGGGTTAAGGGCTGACTCAGGGGGCTCTTCTGAGCCAGGCGGTTCCACTGCGATTCCAAGGGCTGAGAAAACGCGTTTATTTCGGGCTGAAAAACACGTTTTGAAAAGTGTGCTGTTCCTGCCCTATAAGTTACATGGGGGTAACCAAAGTTGCCAAAACGTGTTTATTTGTGCTGAAAAACACGTTTTGACAACTTCTGCACACTGGGGTTAAGGGCTGACTCAGGGGGCTCTTCTGAGCCAGGCAGTTCCACTGCGATTCCAAAGGCTGAGAAAACGCGTTTATTTCGGGCTGAAAAACACGTTATGAAAAGTGTGCTGTTCCTGCCCTATAAGTTACATGGGGGTGACCAAAGTTGCAAAAACGTGTTTATTTGTGCTGAAAAACACGTTTTGACAACTTCTGCCCACTGGGATTAAGGGCTGACTCAGGGGGCTCTTCTGAGCCAGGCAGTTCCACTGCGATTCCATGTGCTGAGAAAACGCGTTTATTTCGGGCTGAAAAACACGTTTTGAAAAGTGTGCTGTTCCTGCCCTATAAGTTACATGGGGGTGACCAACGTTGCCAAAACGTGTTTATTTCTGCTGAAAATTCGTTTTGACAACTTCTGCACACTGGGGTTAAGGGCTGACTCAGGGGGCTCTTCTGAGCCAGGCAGTTCCACTGCGATTCCAAGGGCTGAGAAAACGCGTTTATTTCGGGCTGAAAAACACGTTTCGAAAAGTGTGCTGTTCCTGCCCTATAAGTTACATGGGGGTGACCAAAGTTGCCAAAACGTGTTTATTTGTGCTGAAAAACACGTTTTGACAACTTCTGCACACTGGGGTTAAGGGCTGACTCAGGGGGCTCTTCTGAGCCAGGCAGTTCCACTGCGATTCCAAGGGCTGAGAAAACGCGTTTATTTCGGGCTGAAAAATACGTTTTGAAAAGTGTGCTGTTCCTGCCCTATAAGTTACATGGGGGTGACCAAAGTTGCCAAAACGTGTTTATTTGTGCTGAAAAACACGTATTGACAACTTCTGCACACTGGGGTTAAGAGCTGACTCAGGGGGCTCTTCTGAGCCAGGCAGTTACACTGCGATTCCAAGGGCTGAGAAAACGCGTTTATTTCGGGCTGAAAAACACGTTTCGAAAAGTGTGCTGTTCCTGCCCTATAAGTTACATGGGGGTGACCAAAGTTGCCAAAACGTGTTTATTTGTGCTGAAAAACACGTTTTGACAACTTCTGCACACTGGGGTTAAGGGCTGACTCAGGGGGCTCTTCTGAGCCAGGCAGTTCCACTGCGATTCCAAGGGCTGAGAAAACGCGTTTATTTCGGGCTGAAAAATACGTTTTGAAAAGTGTGCTGTTCCTGCCCTATAAGTTACATGGGGGTGACCAAAGTTGCCAAAACGTGTTTATTTGTGCTGAAAAACACGTATTGACAACTTCTGCACACTGGGGTTAAGAGCTGACTCAGGGGGCTCTTCTGAGCCAGGCAGTTACACTGTGATTCCAAGGGCTGGGAAAACACGTTTATTTCGGGCTGAAAAACACGGTTTGAAAAGTGTGCTGTTCCTGCCCTATAAGTTACATGGGGGTGACCAAAGTTGCCAAAACGTGTTTATTTGTGCTGAAAAATACGTTTTGTCAACTTCTGCACACTGGGGTTAAGGGCTGACTCAGGGGGCTCTTCTGAGCCAGGCAGTTACACTGCGATTCCAAGGGCTGAGAAAACGCGTTTTTTTCGGGCTGAAAAACACGTTCTGAAAAGTGTGCTGTTCCTGCCCTATAAGTTAAATGGGGGTGACAAAAGTTGTTAAAACGTGTTTATTTGTGCTGAAAAACACGTTTTGACAACTTCTGCACACTGGGGTTAAGGGCTGACTCAGGGGGCTCTTTTGAGCCAGGCAGTTACACTGCGATTCCAAGAGCTGAGAAAACGCGTTTATTTCGGGCTGAAAAACACGTTCTGAAAGGTGTGCTGTTCCTGCCCTATAAGTTACATGGGGGTGACCAAAGTTGCCAAAACGTGTTTATTTGTGCTGAAAAACACGTTTTGACAACTTCTGCACCCTGGGGTTAAGGGCTGACTCAGGGGGCTCTTCTGAGCCAGGCAGTTCCACTGCGATTCCAAGGGCTGAGAAAACGCGTTTATTTCGGGCTGAAAAACACGTTTTGAAAAGTGTGCTGTTCCTGACCTATAAGTTACATGGGGGTGACCAAAGTTGCAAAAACGTGTTTATTTGTGCTGAAAAACACGTTTTGACAACTTCTGCACACTGGGGTTAAGGGCTGACTCAGGGGGCTCTTCTGAGCCAGGCAGTTCCACTGCGATTCCAAGGGCTTAGAAAACGCGTTTATTTCGGGCTGAAAAACACGTTCTGAAAAGTGTGCTGTTCCTGCCCTATAAGTTACATGGGGGTGACCAAAATTGCCAAAACGTGTTTATTTGTGCTGAAAAACAAGTTTTGACAACTTCTGCACACTGGGGTTAAGGGCTGACTCAGGGGGCTTTTCTGAGCCAGGCAGTTCCACTGCGATTCCAAGGGCTGAGAAAACGCCTTTATTTCGGGCTGAAAAACACGTTCTGAAAAGTGTGCTGTTCCTGCCCTATAAGTTACATGGGGGTGACCAAAATTGCCAAAACGTGTTTATTTGTGCTGAAAAACACGTTTTGACAACTTCTGCACACTGGGGTTAAGGGCTGACTCAGGGGGCTCTTCTGAGCCAGGCAGTTACACTGCGATTCCAAGGGCTGAGAAAACGCGTTTATTTTGGGCTGAAAAACACGTTCTGAAAAGTGTGCTGTTCCTGCCCTATAAGTTACATGGGGGTCACCAAAGTTGCCAAAACGTGTTTATTTGTGCTGAAAAACACGTTTTTACAACTTCTGCACACTGGGGTTAAGGGCTGACTCAGGGGGCTCTTCTGAGCCAGGCAGTTCCACTGCGATTCCAAGGGCTGAGAAAACGCGATTATTTCGGCTGAAAAACACGTTCTGAAAAGTGTGCTGTTCCTGCCCTATAAGTTACATGGGGGTGACCAAAGTTGCAAAAACGTGTTTATTTGTGCTGAAAAACACGTTTTGACAACTTCTGCACACTGGGCTTAAGGGCTGACTCAGGGGGCTCTTCTGAGCCAGGCAGTTACACTGCGATTCCAAGGGCTGAGAAAACGCATTTATTTCGGGCTGAAAAACACGTTTTGAAAAGTGTGCTGTTCCTGCCCTATAAGTTACATGGGGGTGACCAAAGTTGCCAAAACGTGTTTATTTGTGCTGAAAAACACGTTTTGACAACTTCTGCACACTGGGGTTAAGGGCTGACTCAGGGGGCTCTTCTGAGCCAGGCAGTTCCACTGCGATTCCAAGGGCTGAGAAAACGCGTTTATTTTGGGCTGAAAAACACGTTCTGAAAAGTGTGCTGTTCCTGCCCTGTAAGTTACATGGGGGTGACCAAAGTTGCCAAAACGTGTTTATTAGTGCTGAAAAACACGTTTTGTCAACTTCTGCACACTGGGCTTAAGGGCTGACTCAGGGGGCTCTTCTGAGCCAGGCAGTTCCACTGCGATTCCAAGGGCTGAGAAAACGCGTTTATTTCGGGCTGAAAATCACGGTTTGAAAAGTGTGCTCTTCCTGCCCTATAAGTTACATGGGGGTGACCAAAGTTGCCAAAACGTGTTTATTTGTGCTGAAAAACACGTTTTGACAACTTCTGCACACTGGGGTTAAGGGCTGACTCAGGGGGCTCTTCTGAGCCAGGCAGTTCCACTGCGATTCCAAGGGCTTAGAAAACGCGTTTATTTCGGGCTGAAAAACACGTTCTGAAAAGTGTGCTGTTCCTGCCCTATAAGTTACATGGGGGTGACCAAAATTGCCAATACGTGTTTATTTGTGCTGAAAAACACGTTTTGACAACTTCTGCACACTGGGCTTAAGGGCTGACTCAGGGGGCTCTTCTGAGCCAGGCAGTTCCACTGCGATTCCAAGGGCTGAGAAAACGCGTTTATTTCGGGCTGAAAAACACGGTTTGAAAAGTGTGCTGTTCCTGCCCTATAAGTTACATGGGGGTGACCAAAGTTGCCAAAACGTGTTTATTTGTGCTGAAAAATAAGTTTTGACAACTTCTGCACACTGGGGTTAAGGGCTGACTCAGGGGGCTCTTCTGAGCCAGGCAGTTACACTGCGATTCCAAGGGCTGAGAAAACGCGTTTTTTTCGGGCTGAAAAACACGTTCTGAAAAGTGTGCTGTTCCTGCCCTATAAGTTACATGGGGGTGACAAAAGTTGCCAAAACGTGTTTATTTGTGCTGAAAAACACGTTTTGACAACTTCTGCACACTGGGCTTAAGGGCTGACTCAGGGGGCTCTTCTGAGCCAGGCAGTTCCACTGCGATTCCAAGGGCTCAGAAAACGCGTTTATTTCGGGCTGAAAAACACGTTTTGAAAAGTGTGCTGTTCCTGTCCTATAAGTTACATGGGGGTGACCAAAGTTGCAAAAACGTGTTTATTTGTGCTGAAAAACACGTTTTGACAACTTCTGCACACTGGGGTTAAGGGCTGACTCAGGGGGCTCTTCTGAGCCAGGCAGTTCCACTGCGATTCCAAGGGCTGAGAAAACGCGTTTATTTCGGGCTGAAAAACACGTTCTGAAAAGTGTGCTGTTCCTGCCCTATAAGTTACATGGGGGTGACCAAAATTGCCAAAACGTGTTTATTTGTGCTAAAAAACACGTTTTGACAACTTCTGCACACTGGGCTTAAGGGCTGACTCAGGGGGCTCTTCTGAGCCAGGCAGTTACACTGCGATTCCAAGGGCTGAGAAAACGCATTTATTTCAGGCTGAAAAACACGTTTTGAAAAGTGTGCTGTTCCTGCCCTATAAGTTACATGGGGGTGACCAAAGTTGCCAAAACGTGTTTATTTGTGCTGAAAAAACACGTTTTGACAACTTCTGCACACTGGGGTTAAGGGCTGATCAGGGGGCACTTCTGAGCCAGGCAGTTCCACTGCGATTCCAAGGGCTGAGAAAACGCGTTTATTTCGGGCTGAAAAACACGTTCTGAAAAGTGTTCTGTTCCTGCCCTATAAGTTACATGGGGGTGACCAAAATTGCCAAAACGTGTTTATTTGTGCTGAAAAACACGTTTTTACAACTTCTGCACACTGGGGTTAAGGGCTGACTCAGGGGGCTCTTCTGAGCCAGGCAGTTCCACTGCGATTCCAAGGGCTGAGAAAACGCGTTTATTTCGGGCTGAAAAACATGTTTTGAAAAGTGTGCTGTTCCTGACCTATAAGTTACATGGGGGTGACCAAAGTTGCAAAAACGTGTTTATTTGTGCTGAAAAACACGTTTTGACAACTTCTGCACACTGGGGTTAAGGGCTGACTCAGGGGGCTCTTCTGAGCCAGGCAGTTCCACTGCGATTCCAAGGGCTTAGAAAACGCGTTTATTTCGGGCTGAAAAACACGTTCTGAAAAGTGTGCTGTTCCTGCCCTATAAGTTACATGGGGGTGACCAAAATTGCCAATACGTGTTTATTTGTGCTGAAAAACACGTTTTGACAACTTCTGCACACTGGGCTTAAGGGCTGACTCAGGGGGCTCTTCTGAGCCAGGCAGTTCCACTGCGATTCCAAGGGCTGAGAAAACGCGTTTATTTCGGGCTGAAAAACACGTTCTGAAAAGTGTGCTGTTCCTGTCCTATAAGTTACATGGGGGTGACCAAAGTTGCAACAACGTGTTTATTTGTGCTGAAAAACACGTTTTGACAACTTCTGCACACTGGGGTTAAGGGCTGACTCAGGGGGCTCTTCTGAGCCAGGCAGTTCCACTGTGATTCCAAGGGCTGAGAAAACGCGTTTATTTCGTGCTGAAAAACACGTTCTGAAAAGTGTGCTGTTTCTGCCCTATAAGTTACATGGGGGTGACCAAAGTTGCCAAAACGTGTTTATTTGTGCTGAAAAACACGTTTTGACAACTTCTACACACTGGGGTTAAGGGCTGACTCAGGGGGCTCTTCTGAGCCAGGCAGTTCCACTGCGATTCCAAGGGCTGAGAAAACTTGTTTATTTCGGGCTGAAAAACACGTTCTGAAAAGTGTGCTGTTCCTGCCCTATAAGTTACATGGGGGTGACCAAGGTTGCCAAAACGTGTTTATTTGTGCTGAAAAACACGTTTTGACAACTTCTGCACACTGGGGTTAAGGGCTGAATCAGGGGGCTCTTCTGAGCCAGGCAGTTACACTGCGATTCCAAGGGCTGTGAAAATGCGTTTATTTCGGGCTGAAAAACACGTTCTGAAAAGTGTGCTGTTCCTGCCCTATAAGTTACATGGGGGTGACCAAAGTTGCCAAAACGTGTTTATTTCTGCTGAAAATTCGTTTTGACAACTTCTGCACACTGGGGTTAAGGGCTGACTCAGGGGGCTTTTCTGAGCCAGGCAGTTCCACTGCGATTCCAAGGGCTGAGAAAACGCCTTTATTTCGGGCTGAAAAACACGTTCTGAAAAGTGTGCTGTTCCTACCCTATAAGTTACATGGGGGTGACCAAGGTTGCCAAAACGTGTTTATTTGTGCTGAAAAACACGTTTTGACAACTTCTGCACACTGGGGTTAAGGGCTGAATCAGGGGGCTCTTCTGAGCCAGGCAGTTACACTGCGATTCCAAGGGCTGAGAAAATGCGTTTATTTCGGGCTGAAAAATACGTTCTGAAAAGTGTGCTGTTCCTGCCCTATAAGTTACATGGGGGTGACCAAAGTTGCCAAAACGTGTTTATTTGTGCTGAAAAACACGTTTTGACAACTTCTGCACACTGGGGTTAAGGGCTGACTCAGGGGGCTCTTCTGAGCCAGGCAGTTCCACTGCGATTCCAAGGGCTGAGAAAACGCGTTTATTTCGGGCTGAAAAACACATTCTGAAAAGTGTGCTATTCCTGCCCTATAAGTTACATGGGAATGACCAAAGTTGCCAAAACGTGTTTATTTGTGCTGAAAAACACGTTTTGACAACTTCTGCACACTGGGGTTAAGGGCTGATTCAGGGGGCTCTTCTGAGCCAGGCGGTTCCACTGCGATTCCAAGGGCTGAGAAAACGCGTTTATTTCGGGCTGAAAAACACGTTTTGAAAAGTGTGCTGTTCCTGCCCTATAAGTTACATGGGGGTAACCAAAGTTGCCAAAACGTGTTTATTTGTGCTGAAAAACACATTTTGACAACTTCTGCACACTGGGGTTAAGGGCTGAATCAGGGGGCTCTTCTGAGCCAGGCAGTTACACTGCGATTCCAAGGGCTGAGAAAACGCATTTATTTCGGACTGAAAAACACATTTTGAAAAGTGTGCTGTTCCTGCCCTATAAGTTACATGGGGGTGACCAAAGTTGCCAAAACGTGTTTATTTGTGCTGAAAAACACGTTTTGACAACTTCTGCACACTGGGATTGAGGGCTGACTCAGGGGGCTCTTCTGAGCCAGGCAGTTCCACTGCAATTCCAAGTGCTGAGAAAACGCGTTTATTTCGGGCTGAAAAACACGTTTTGAAAAGTGTGCTGTTCCTGCCCTATAAGTTACATGGGGGTGACCAAAGTTGCCAAAACGTGTTTATTTGTGCTGAAAAACACGTTTTGACAACTTCTGCACACTGGGGTTAAGGGCTGACTCAGGGGGCTCTTCTGAGCCAGGCAGTTCCACTGCGATTCCAAGGGCTGAGAAAACGCGTTTATTTCGGGCTGAAAAACACGTTCTGAAAAGTGTGCTATTCCTGCCCTATAAGTTACATGGGAATGAGCAAAGTTGCCAAAACGTGTTTATTTGTGCTGAAAAACACGTTTTGACAACTTCTGCACACTGGGGTTAAGGGCTGACTCAGGGGGCTCTTCTGAGCCAGGCAGTTACACTGCGATTCCAAGGGCTGGGAAAACGCGTTTATTTCGGGCTGAAAAACACGTTCTGAAAAGTGTGCTGTACCTGCCCTATAAGTTACATGGGGGTGACCAAAGTTGCCAAAACATGTTTATTTGTGCTGAAAAACACGTTTTGACAACTTCTGCACACTGGGGTTAAGGGCTGACTCAGGGGGCTCTTCTGAGCCAGGCGGTTCCACTGCGATTCCAAGGGCTGAGAAAACGCGTTTATTTCGGGCTGAAAAACACGTTTTGAAAAGTGTGCTGTTCCTGCCCTATAAGTTACATGGGGGTAACCAAAGTTGCCAAAACGTGTTTATTTGTGCTGAAAAACACGTTTTGACAACTTCTGCACACTGGGGTTAAGGGCTGACTCAGGGGGCTCTTCTGAGCCAGGCAGTTCCACTGCGATTCCAAAGGCTGAGAAAACGCGTTTATTTCGGGCTGAAAAACACGTTATGAAAAGTGTGCTGTTCCTGCCCTATAAGTTACATGGGGGTGACCAAAGTTGCAAAAACGTGTTTATTTGTGCTGAAAAACACGTTTTGACAACTTCTGCCCACTGGGATTAAGGGCTGACTCAGGGGGCTCTTCTGAGCCAGGCAGTTCCACTGCGATTCCATGTGCTGAGAAAACGCGTTTATTTCGGGCTGAAAAACACGTTTTGAAAAGTGTGCTGTTCCTGCCCTATAAGTTACATGGGGGTGACCAACGTTGCCAAAACGTGTTTATTTCTGCTGAAAATTCGTTTTGACAACTTCTGCACACTGGGGTTAAGGGCTGACTCAGGGGGCTCTTCTGAGCCAGGCAGTTCCACTGCGATTCCAAGGGCTGAGAAAACGCGTTTATTTCGGGCTGAAAAACACGTTTCGAAAAGTGTGCTGTTCCTGCCCTATAAGTTACATGGGGGTGACCAAAGTTGCCAAAACGTGTTTATTTGTGCTGAAAAACACGTTTTGACAACTTCTGCACACTGGGGTTAAGGGCTGACTCAGGGGGCTCTTCTGAGCCAGGCAGTTCCACTGCGATTCCAAGGGCTGAGAAAACGCGTTTATTTCGGGCTGAAAAATACGTTTTGAAAAGTGTGCTGTTCCTGCCCTATAAGTTACATGGGGGTGACCAAAGTTGCCAAAACGTGTTTATTTGTGCTGAAAAACACGTATTGACAACTTCTGCACACTGGGGTTAAGAGCTGACTCAGGGGGCTCTTCTGAGCCAGGCAGTTACACTGCGATTCCAAGGGCTGAGAAAACGCGTTTATTTCGGGCTGAAAAACACGTTTCGAAAAGTGTGCTGTTCCTGCCCTATAAGTTACATGGGGGTGACCAAAGTTGCCAAAACGTGTTTATTTGTGCTGAAAAACACGTTTTGACAACTTCTGCACACTGGGGTTAAGGGCTGACTCAGGGGGCTCTTCTGAGCCAGGCAGTTCCACTGCGATTCCAAGGGCTGAGAAAACGCGTTTATTTCGGGCTGAAAAATACGTTTTGAAAAGTGTGCTGTTCCTGCCCTATAAGTTACATGGGGGTGACCAAAGTTGCCAAAACGTGTTTATTTGTGCTGAAAAACACGTATTGACAACTTCTGCACACTGGGGTTAAGAGCTGACTCAGGGGGCTCTTCTGAGCCAGGCAGTTACACTGCGATTCCAAGGGCTTAGAAAACGCGTTTATTTCGGGCTGAAAAACACGTTCTGAAAAGTGTGCTGTTCCTGCCCTATAAGTTACATGGGGGTGACCAAAATTGCCAAAACGTGTTTATTTGTGCTGAAAAACAAGTTTTGACAACTTCTGCACACTGGGGTTAAGGGCTGACTCAGGGGGCTTTTCTGAGCCAGGCAGTTCCACTGCGATTCCAAGGGCTGAGAAAACGCCTTTATTTCGGGCTGAAAAACACGTTCTGAAAAGTGTGCTGTTCCTGCCCTATAAGTTACATGGGGGTGACCAAAATTGCCAAAACGTGTTTATTTGTGCTGAAAAACACGTTTTGACAACTTCTGCACACTGGGGTTAAGGGCTGACTCAGGGGGCTCTTCTGAGCCAGGCAGTTACACTGCGATTCCAAGGGCTGAGAAAACGCGTTTATTTTGGGCTGAAAAACACGTTCTGAAAAGTGTGCTGTTCCTGCCCTATAAGTTACATGGGGGTCACCAAAGTTGCCAAAACGTGTTTATTTGTGCTGAAAAACACGTTTTTACAACTTCTGCACACTGGGGTTAAGGGCTGACTCAGGGGGCTCTTCTGAGCCAGGCAGTTCCACTGCGATTCCAAGGGCTGAGAAAACGCGATTATTTCGGCTGAAAAACACGTTCTGAAAAGTGTGCTGTTCCTGCCCTATAAGTTACATGGGGGTGACCAAAGTTGCAAAAACGTGTTTATTTGTGCTGAAAAACACGTTTTGACAACTTCTGCACACTGGGCTTAAGGGCTGACTCAGGGGGCTCTTCTGAGCCAGGCAGTTACACTGCGATTCCAAGGGCTGAGAAAACGCATTTATTTCGGGCTGAAAAACACGTTTTGAAAAGTGTGCTGTTCCTGCCCTATAAGTTACATGGGGGTGACCAAAGTTGCCAAAACGTGTTTATTTGTGCTGAAAAACACGTTTTGACAACTTCTGCACACTGGGGTTAAGGGCTGACTCAGGGGGCTCTTCTGAGCCAGGCAGTTCCACTGCGATTCCAAGGGCTGAGAAAACGCGTTTATTTTGGGCTGAAAAACACGTTCTGAAAAGTGTGCTGTTCCTGCCCTGTAAGTTACATGGGGGTGACCAAAGTTGCCAAAACGTGTTTATTAGTGCTGAAAAACACGTTTTGTCAACTTCTGCACACTGGGCTTAAGGGCTGACTCAGGGGGCTCTTCTGAGCCAGGCAGTTCCACTGCGATTCCAAGGGCTGAGAAAACGCGTTTATTTCGGGCTGAAAATCACGGTTTGAAAAGTGTGCTCTTCCTGCCCTATAAGTTACATGGGGGTGACCAAAGTTGCCAAAACGTGTTTATTTGTGCTGAAAAACACGTTTTGACAACTTCTGCACACTGGGGTTAAGGGCTGACTCAGGGGGCTCTTCTGAGCCAGGCAGTTCCACTGCGATTCCAAGGGCTTAGAAAACGCGTTTATTTCGGGCTGAAAAACACGTTCTGAAAAGTGTGCTGTTCCTGCCCTATAAGTTACATGGGGGTGACCAAAATTGCCAATACGTGTTTATTTGTGCTGAAAAACACGTTTTGACAACTTCTGCACACTGGGCTTAAGGGCTGACTCAGGGGGCTCTTCTGAGCCAGGCAGTTCCACTGCGATTCCAAGGGCTGAGAAAACGCGTTTATTTCGGGCTGAAAAACACGGTTTGAAAAGTGTGCTGTTCCTGCCCTATAAGTTACATGGGGGTGACCAAAGTTGCCAAAACGTGTTTATTTGTGCTGAAAAATAAGTTTTGACAACTTCTGCACACTGGGGTTAAGGGCTGACTCAGGGGGCTCTTCTGAGCCAGGCAGTTACACTGCGATTCCAAGGGCTGAGAAAACGCGTTTTTTTCGGGCTGAAAAACACGTTCTGAAAAGTGTGCTGTTCCTGCCCTATAAGTTACATGGGGGTGACAAAAGTTGCCAAAACGTATTTATTTGTGCTGAAAAACACGTTTTGACAACTTCTGCACACTGGGCTTAAGGGCTGACTCAGGGGGCTCTTCTGAGCCAGGCAGTTCCACTGCGATTCCAAGGGCTCAGAAAACGCGTTTATTTCGGGCTGAAAAACACGTTTTGAAAAGTGTGCTGTTCCTGTCCTATAAGTTACATGGGGGTGACCAAAGTTGCCAAAACGTGTTTATTTGTGCTGAAAAACACGTTTTGACAACTTCTGCACACTGGGGTTAAGGGCTGACTCAGGGGGCTCTTCTGAGCCAGGCAGTTCCACTGCGATTCCAAGGGCTGAGAAAACGCGTTTATTTCGGGCTGAAAAATACGTTTTGAAAAGTGTGCTGTTCCTGCCCTATAAGTTACATGGGGGTGACCAAAGTTGCCAAAACGTGTTTATTTGTGCTGAAAAACACGTATTGACAACTTCTGCACACTGGGGTTAAGAGCTGACTCAGGGGGCTCTTCTGAGCCAGGCAGTTACACTGCGATTCCAAGGGCTGAGAAAACGCGTTTATTTCGGGCTGAAAAACACGTTTCGAAAAGTGTGCTGTTCCTGCCCTATAAGTTACATGGGGGTGACCAAAGTTGCCAAAACGTGTTTATTTGTGCTGAAAAATACGTTTTGTCAACTTCTGCACACTGGGGTTAAGGGCTGACTCAGGGGGCTCTTCTGAGCCAGGCGGTTCCACTGCGATTCCAAGGGCTGAGAAAACGCGTTTTTTTCGGGCTGAAAAACACGTTCTGAAAAGTGTGCTGTTCCTGCCCTATAAGTTAAATGGGGGTGACAAAAGTTGTTAAAACGTGTTTATTTGTGCTGAAAAACACGTTTTGACAACTTCTGCACACTGGGGTTAAGGGCTGACTCAGGGGGCTCTTTTGAGCCAGGCAGTTACACTGCGATTCCAAGAGCTGAGAAAACGCGTTTATTTCGGGCTGAAAAACACGTTCTGAAAGGTGTGCTGTTCCTGCCCTATAAGTTACATGGGGGTGACCAAAGTTGCCAAAACGTGTTTATTTGTGCTGAAAAACACGTTTTGACAACTTCTGCACACTGGGGTTAAGGGCTGACTCAGGGGGCTCTTCTGAGCCAGGCAGTTCCACTGCAATTCCAAGTGCTGAGAAAACGCGTTTATTTCGGGCTGAAAAACACGTTTTGAAAAGTGTGCTGTTCCTGCCCTATAAGTTACATGGGGGTGACCAAAGTTGCCAAAACGTGTTTATTTGTGCTGAAAAACACGTTTTGACAACTTCTGCACACTGGGGTTAAGGGCTGACTCAGGGGGCTCTTCTGAGCCAGGCAGTTCCACTGCGATTCCAAGGGCTGAGAAAACGCGTTTATTTCGGGCTGAAAAACACGTTCTGAAAAGTGTGCTATTCCTGCCCTATAAGTTACATGGGAATGAGCAAAGTTGCCAAAACGTGTTTATTTGTGCTGAAAAACACGTTTTGACAACTTCTGCACACTGGGGTTAAGGGCTGACTCAGGGGGCTCTTCTGAGCCAGGCAGTTACACTGCGATTCCAAGGGCTGGGAAAACGCGTTTATTTCGGGCTGAAAAACACGTTCTGAAAAGTGTGCTGTACCTGCCCTATAAGTTACATGGGGGTGACCAAAGTTGCCAAAACATGTTTATTTGTGCTGAAAAACACGTTTTGACAACTTCTGCACACTGGGGTTAAGGGCTGACTCAGGGGGCTCTTCTGAGCCAGGCGGTTCCACTGCGATTCCAAGGGCTGAGAAAACGCGTTTATTTCGGGCTGAAAAACACGTTTTGAAAAGTGTGCTGTTCCTGCCCTATAAGTTACATGGGGGTAACCAAAGTTGCCAAAACGTGTTTATTTGTGCTGAAAAACACGTTTTGACAACTTCTGCACACTGGGGTTAAGGGCTGACTCAGGGGGCTCTTCTGAGCCAGGCAGTTCCACTGCGATTCCAAAGGCTGAGAAAACGCGTTTATTTCGGGCTGAAAAACACGTTATGAAAAGTGTGCTGTTCCTGCCCTATAAGTTACATGGGGGTGACCAAAGTTGCCAAAACGTGTTTATTTGTGCTGAAAAACACGTTTTGACAACTTCTGCCCACTGGGATTAAGGGCTGACTCAGGGGGCTCTTCTGAGCCAGGCAGTTCCACTGCGATTCCATGTGCTGAGAAAACGCGTTTATTTCGGGCTGAAAAACACGTTTTGAAAAGTGTGCTGTTCCTGCCCTATAAGTTACATGGGGGTGACCAACGTTGCCAAAACGTGTTTATTTCTGCTGAAAATTCGTTTTGACAACTTCTGCACACTGGGGTTAAGGGCTGACTCAGGGGGCTCTTCTGAGCCAGGCAGTTCCACTGCGATTCCAAGGGCTGAGAAAACGCGTTTATTTCGGGCTGAAAAACACGTTTCGAAAAGTGTGCTGTTCCTGCCCTATAAGTTACATGGGGGTGACCAAAGTTGCCAAAACGTGTTTATTTGTGCTGAAAAACACGTTTTGACAACTTCTGCACACTGGGGTTAAGGGCTGACTCAGGGGGCTCTTCTGAGCCAGGCAGTTCCACTGCGATTCCAAGGGCTGAGAAAACGCGTTTATTTCGGGCTGAAAAATACGTTTTGAAAAGTGTGCTGTTCCTGCCCTATAAGTTACATGGGGGTGACCAAAGTTGCCAAAACGTGTTTATTTGTGCTGAAAAACACGTATTGACAACTTCTGCACACTGGGGTTAAGAGCTGACTCAGGGGGCTCTTCTGAGCCAGGCAGTTACACTGCGATTCCAAGGGCTGAGAAAACGCGTTTATTTCGGGCTGAAAAACACGTTTCGAAAAGTGTGCTGTTCCTGCCCTATAAGTTACATGGGGGTGACCAAAGTTGCCAAAACGTGTTTATTTGTGCTGAAAAACACGTTTTGACAACTTCTGCACACTGGGGTTAAGGGCTGACTCAGGGGGCTCTTCTGAGCCAGGCAGTTCCACTGCGATTCCAAGGGCTGAGAAAACGCGTTTATTTCGGGCTGAAAAATACGTTTTGAAAAGTGTGCTGTTCCTGCCCTATAAGTTACATGGGGGTGACCAAAGTTGCCAAAACGTGTTTATTTGTGCTGAAAAACACGTATTGACAACTTCTGCACACTGGGGTTAAGAGCTGACTCAGGGGGCTCTTCTGAGCCAGGCAGTTACACTGCGATTCCAAGGGCTGGGAAAACGCGTTTATTTCGGGCTGAAAAACACGGTTTGAAAAGTGTGCTGTTCCTGCCCTATAAGTTACATGGGGGTGACCAAAGTTGCCAAAACGTGTTTATTTGTGCTGAAAAATACGTTTTGTCAACTTCTGCACACTGGGGTTAAGGGCTGACTCAGGGGGCTCTTCTGAGCCAGGCAGTTACACTGCGATTCCAAGGGCTGAGAAAACGCGTTTTTTTCGGGCTGAAAAACACGTTCTGAAAAGTGTGCTGTTCCTGCCCTATAAGTTACATGGGGGTGACCAAAGTTGCCAAAACGTGTTTATTTGTGCTGAAAAACACGTTTTGACAACTTCTGCACCCTGGGGTTAAGGGCTGACTCAGGGGGCTCTTCTGAGCCAGGCAGTTCCACTGCGATTCCAAGGGCTGAGAAAACGCGTTTATTTCGGGCTGAAAAACACGTTTTGAAAAGTGTGCTGTTCCTGACCTATAAGTTACATGGGGGTGACCAAAGTTGCCAAAACGTGTTTATTTGTGCTGAAAAACACGTTTTGACAACTTCTGCACACTGGGATTGAGGGCTGACTCAGGGGGCTCTTCTGAGCCAGGCAGTTCCACTGCGATTCCAAGTGCTGAGAAAACGCGTTTATTTCGGGCTGAAAAACACGTTTTGAAAAGTGTGCTGTTCCTGCCCTATAAGTTACATGGGGGTGACCAAAGTTGCCAAAACGTGTTTATTTGTGCTGAAAAACACGTTTTGACAACTTCTGCACACTGGGGTTAAGGGCTGACTCAGGGGGCTCTTCTGAGCCAGGCAGTTCCACTGCGATTCCAAGGGCTGAGAAAACGCGTTTATTTCGGGCTGAAAAACACGTTCTGAAAAGTGTGCTATTCCTGCCCTATAAGTTACATGGGAATGAGCAAAGTTGCCAAAACGTGTTTATTTGTGCTGAAAAACACGTTTTGACAACTTCTGCACACTGGGGTTAAGGGCTGACTCAGGGGGCTCTTCTGAGCCAGGCAGTTACACTGCGATTCCAAGGGCTGGGAAAACGCGTTTATTTCGGGCTGAAAAACACGTTCTGAAAAGTGTGCTGTACCTGCCCTATAAGTTACATGGGGGTGACCAAAGTTGCCAAAACATGTTTATTTGTGCTGAAAAACACGTTTTGACAACTTCTGCACACTGGGGTTAAGGGCTGACTCAGGGGGCTCTTCTGAGCCAGGCGGTTCCACTGCGATTCCAAGGGCTGAGAAAACGCGTTTATTTCGGGCTGAAAAACACGTTTTGAAAAGTGTGCTGTTCCTGCCCTATAAGTTACATGGGGGTAACCAAAGTTGCCAAAACGTGTTTATTTGTGCTGAAAAACACGTTTTGACAACTTCTGCACACTGGGGTTAAGGGCTGACTCAGGGGGCTCTTCTGAGCCAGGCAGTTCCACTGCGATTCCAAAGGCTGAGAAAACGCGTTTATTTCGGGCTGAAAAACACGTTATGAAAAGTGTGCTGTTCCTGCCCTATAAGTTACATGGGGGTGACCAAAGTTGCCAAAACGTGTTTATTTGTGCTGAAAAACACGTTTTGACAACTTCTGCCCACTGGGATTAAGGGCTGACTCAGGGGGCTCTTCTGAGCCAGGCAGTTCCACTGCGATTCCATGTGCTGAGAAAACGCGTTTATTTCGGGCTGAAAAACACGTTTTGAAAAGTGTGCTGTTCCTGCCCTATAAGTTACATGGGGGTGACCAACGTTGCCAAAACGTGTTTATTTCTGCTGAAAATTCGTTTTGACAACTTCTGCACACTGGGGTTAAGGGCTGACTCAGGGGGCTCTTCTGAGCCAGGCAGTTCCACTGCGATTCCAAGGGCTGAGAAAACGCGTTTATTTCGGGCTGAAAAACACGTTTCGAAAAGTGTGCTGTTCCTGCCCTATAAGTTACATGGGGGTGACCAAAGTTGCCAAAACGTGTTTATTTGTGCTGAAAAACACGTTTTGACAACTTCTGCACACTGGGGTTAAGGGCTGACTCAGGGGGCTCTTCTGAGCCAGGCAGTTCCACTGCGATTCCAAGGGCTGAGAAAACGCGTTTTTTTCGGGCTGAAAAACACGTTCTGAAAAGTGTGCTGTTCCTGCCCTATAAGTTAAATGGGGGTGACAAAAGTTGTTAAAACGTGTTTATTTGTGCTGAAAAACACGTTTTGACAACTTCTGCACACTGGGGTTAAGGGCTGACTCAGGGGGCTCTTTTGAGCCAGGCAGTTACACTGCGATTCCAAGAGCTGAGAAAACGCGTTTATTTCGGGCTGAAAAACACGTTCTGAAAGGTGTGCTGTTCCTGCCCTATAAGTTACATGGGGGTGACCAAAGTTGCCAAAACGTGTTTATTTGTGCTGAAAAACACGTTTTGACAACTTCTGCACCCTGGGGTTAAGGGCTGACTCAGGGGGCTCTTCTGAGCCAGGCAGTTCCACTGCGATTCCAAGGGCTGAGAAAACGCGTTTATTTCGGGCTGAAAAACACGTTTTGAAAAGTGTGCTGTTCCTGACCTATAAGTTACATGGGGGTGACCAAAGTTGCCAAAACGTGTTTATTTGTGCTGAAAAACACGTTTTGACAACTTCTGCACACTGGGATTGAGGGCTGACTCAGGGGGCTCTTCTGAGCCAGGCAGTTCCACTGCAATTCCAAGTGCTGAGAAAACGCGTTTATTTCGGGCTGAAAAACACGTTTTGAAAAGTGTGCTGTTCCTGCCCTATAAGTTACATGGGGGTGACCAATGTTGCCAAAACGTGTTTATTTGTGCTGAAAAACACGTTTTGACAACTTCTGCACACTGGGGTTAAGGGCTGACTCAGGGGGCTCTTCTGAGCCAGGCAGTTCCACTGCGATTCCAAGGGCTGAGAAAACGCGTTTATTTCGGGCTGAAAAACACGTTCTGAAAAGTGTGCTATTCCTGCCCTATAAGTTACATGGGAATGAGCAAAGTTGCCAAAACGTGTTTATTTGTGCTGAAAAACACGTTTTGACAACTTCTGCACACTGGGGTTAAGGGCTGACTCAGGGGGCTCTTCTGAGCCAGGCAGTTACACTGCGATTCCAAGGGCTGGGAAAACGCGTTTATTTCGGGCTGAAAAACACGTTCTGAAAAGTGTGCTGTACCTGCCCTATAAGTTACATGGGGGTGACCAAAGTTGCCAAAACATGTTTATTTGTGCTGAAAAACACGTTTTGACAACTTCTGCACACTGGGGTTAAGGGCTGACTCAGGGGGCTCTTCTGAGCCAGGCGGTTCCACTGCGATTCCAAGGGCTGAGAAAACGCGTTTATTTCGGGCTGAAAAACACGTTTTGAAAAGTGTGCTGTTCCTGCCCTATAAGTTACATGGGGGTAACCAAAGTTGCCAAAACGTGTTTATTTGTGCTGAAAAACACGTTTTGACAACTTCTGCACACTGGGGTTAAGGGCTGACTCAGGGGGCTCTTCTGAGCCAGGCAGTTCCACTGCGATTCCAAAGGCTGAGAAAACGCGTTTATTTCGGGCTGAAAAACACGTTATGAAAAGTGTGCTGTTCCTGCCCTATAAGTTACATGGGGGTGACCAAAGTTGCCAAAACGTGTTTATTTGTGCTGAAAAACACGTTTTGACAACTTCTGCACCCTGGGGTTAAGGGCTGACTCAGGGGGCTCTTCTGAGCCAGGCAGTTCCACTGCGATTCCAAGGGCTGAGAAAACGCGTTTATTTCGGGCTGAAAAACACGTTTCGAAAAGTGTGCTGTTCCTGCCCTATAAGTTACATGGGGGTGACCAAAGTTGCCAAAACGTGTTTATTTGTGCTGAAAAACACGTTTTGACAACTTCTGCACACTGGGGTTAAGGGCTGACTCAGGGGGCTCTTCTGAGCCAGGCAGTTCCACTGCGATTCCAAGGGCTGAGAAAACGCGTTTATTTCGGGCTGAAAAATACGTTTTGAAAAGTGTGCTGTTCCTGCCCTATAAGTTACATGGGGGTGACCAAAGTTGCCAAAACGTGTTTATTTGTGCTGAAAAACACGTATTGACAACTTCTGCACACTGGGGTTAAGAGCTGACTCAGGGGGCTCTTCTGAGCCAGGCAGTTACACTGCGATTCCAAGGGCTGGGAAAACGCGTTTATTTCGGGCTGAAAAACACGGTTTGAAAAGTGTGCTGTTCCTGCCCTATAAGTTACATGGGGGTGACCAAAGTTGCCAAAACGTGTTTATTTGTGCTGAAAAATACGTTTTGTCAACTTCTGCACACTGGGGTTAAGGGCTGACTCAGGGGGCTCTTCTGAGCCAGGCAGTTACACTGCGATTCCAAGGGCTGAGAAAACGCGTTTTTTTCGGGCTGAAAAACACGTTCTGAAAAGTGTGCTGTTCCTGCCCTATAAGTTACATGGGGGTGACCAAAGTTGCCAAAACGTGTTTATTTGTGCTGAAAAACACGTTTTGACAACTTCTGCACCCTGGGGTTAAGGGCTGACTCAGGGGGCTCTTCTGAGCCAGGCAGTTCCACTGCGATTCCAAGGGCTGAGAAAACGCGTTTATTTCGGGCTGAAAAACACGTTTTGAAAAGTGTGCTGTTCCTGACCTATAAGTTACATGGGGGTGACCAAAGTTGCCAAAACGTGTTTATTTGTGCTGAAAAACACGTTTTGACAACTTCTGCACACTGGGATTGAGGGCTGACTCAGGGGGCTCTTCTGAGCCAGGCAGTTCCACTGCGATTCCAAGTGCTGAGAAAACGCGTTTATTTCGGGCTGAAAAACACGTTTTGAAAAGTGTGCTGTTCCTGCCCTATAAGTTACATGGGGGTGACCAAAGTTGCCAAAACGTGTTTATTTGTGCTGAAAAACACGTTTTGACAACTTCTGCACACTGGGGTTAAGGGCTGACTCAGGGGGCTCTTCTGAGCCAGGCAGTTCCACTGCGATTCCAAGGGCTGAGAAAACGCGTTTATTTCGGGCTGAAAAACACGTTCTGAAAAGTGTGCTATTCCTGCCCTATAAGTTACATGGGAATGAGCAAAGTTGCCAAAACGTGTTTATTTGTGCTGAAAAACACGTTTTGACAACTTCTGCACACTGGGGTTAAGGGCTGACTCAGGGGGCTCTTCTGAGCCAGGCAGTTACACTGCGATTCCAAGGGCTGGGAAAACGCGTTTATTTCGGGCTGAAAAACACGTTCTGAAAAGTGTGCTGTACCTGCCCTATAAGTTACATGGGGGTGACCAAAGTTGCCAAAACATGTTTATTTGTGCTGAAAAACACGTTTTGACAACTTCTGCACACTGGGGTTAAGGGCTGACTCAGGGGGCTCTTCTGAGCCAGGCGGTTCCACTGCGATTCCAAGGGCTGAGAAAACGCGTTTATTTCGGGCTGAAAAACACGTTTTGAAAAGTGTGCTGTTCCTGCCCTATAAGTTACATGGGGGTAACCAAAGTTGCCAAAACGTGTTTATTTGTGCTGAAAAACACGTTTTGACAACTTCTGCACACTGGGGTTAAGGGCTGACTCAGGGGGCTCTTCTGAGCCAGGCAGTTCCACTGCGATTCCAAAGGCTGAGAAAACGCGTTTATTTCGGGCTGAAAAACACGTTATGAAAAGTGTGCTGTTCCTGCCCTATAAGTTACATGGGGGTGACCAAAGTTGCCAAAACGTGTTTATTTGTGCTGAAAAACACGTTTTGACAACTTCTGCCCACTGGGATTAAGGGCTGACTCAGGGGGCTCTTCTGAGCCAGGCAGTTCCACTGCGATTCCATGTGCTGAGAAAACGCGTTTATTTCGGGCTGAAAAACACGTTTTGAAAAGTGTGCTGTTCCTGCCCTATAAGTTACATGGGGGTGACCAACGTTGCCAAAACGTGTTTATTTCTGCTGAAAATTCGTTTTGACAACTTCTGCACACTGGGGTTAAGGGCTGACTCAGGGGGCTCTTCTGAGCCAGGCAGTTCCACTGCGATTCCAAGGGCTGAGAAAACGCGTTTATTTCGGGCTGAAAAACACGTTTCGAAAAGTGTGCTGTTCCTGCCCTATAAGTTACATGGGGGTGACCAAAGTTGCCAAAACGTGTTTATTTGTGCTGAAAAACACGTTTTGACAACTTCTGCACACTGGGGTTAAGGGCTGACTCAGGGGGCTCTTCTGAGCCAGGCAGTTCCACTGCGATTCCAAGGGCTGAGAAAACGCGTTTTTTTCGGGCTGAAAAACACGTTCTGAAAAGTGTGCTGTTCCTGCCCTATAAGTTAAATGGGGGTGACAAAAGTTGTTAAAACGTGTTTATTTGTGCTGAAAAACACGTTTTGACAACTTCTGCACACTGGGGTTAAGGGCTGACTCAGGGGGCTCTTTTGAGCCAGGCAGTTACACTGCGATTCCAAGAGCTGAGAAAACGCGTTTATTTCGGGCTGAAAAACACGTTCTGAAAGGTGTGCTGTTCCTGCCCTATAAGTTACATGGGGGTGACCAAAGTTGCCAAAACGTGTTTATTTGTGCTGAAAAACACGTTTTGACAACTTCTGCACCCTGGGGTTAAGGGCTGACTCAGGGGGCTCTTCTGAGCCAGGCAGTTCCACTGCGATTCCAAGGGCTGAGAAAACGCGTTTATTTCGGGCTGAAAAACACGTTTTGAAAAGTGTGCTGTTCCTGACCTATAAGTTACATGGGGGTGACCAAAGTTGCCAAAACGTGTTTATTTGTGCTGAAAAACACGTTTTGACAACTTCTGCACACTGGGATTGAGGGCTGACTCAGGGGGCTCTTCTGAGCCAGGCAGTTCCACTGCAATTCCAAGTGCTGAGAAAACGCGTTTATTTCGGGCTGAAAAACACGTTTTGAAAAGTGTGCTGTTCCTGCCCTATAAGTTACATGGGGGTGACCAATGTTGCCAAAACGTGTTTATTTGTGCTGAAAAACACGTTTTGACAACTTCTGCACACTGGGGTTAAGGGCTGACTCAGGGGGCTCTTCTGAGCCAGGCAGTTCCACTGCGATTCCAAGGGCTGAGAAAACGCGTTTATTTCGGGCTGAAAAACACGTTCTGAAAAGTGTGCTATTCCTGCCCTATAAGTTACATGGGAATGAGCAAAGTTGCCAAAACGTGTTTATTTGTGCTGAAAAACACGTTTTGACAACTTCTGCACACTGGGGTTAAGGGCTGACTCAGGGGGCTCTTCTGAGCCAGGCAGTTACACTGCGATTCCAAGGGCTGGGAAAACGCGTTTATTTCGGGCTGAAAAACACGTTCTGAAAAGTGTGCTGTACCTGCCCTATAAGTTACATGGGGGTGACCAAAGTTGCCAAAACATGTTTATTTGTGCTGAAAAACACGTTTTGACAACTTCTGCACACTGGGGTTAAGGGCTGACTCAGGGGGCTCTTCTGAGCCAGGCGGTTCCACTGCGATTCCAAGGGCTGAGAAAACGCGTTTATTTCGGGCTGAAAAACACGTTTTGAAAAGTGTGCTGTTCCTGCCCTATAAGTTACATGGGGGTAACCAAAGTTGCCAAAACGTGTTTATTTGTGCTGAAAAACACGTTTTGACAACTTCTGCACACTGGGGTTAAGGGCTGACTCAGGGGGCTCTTCTGAGCCAGGCAGTTCCACTGCGATTCCAAAGGCTGAGAAAACGCGTTTATTTCGGGCTGAAAAACACGTTATGAAAAGTGTGCTGTTCCTGCCCTATAAGTTACATGGGGGTGACCAAAGTTGCCAAAACGTGTTTATTTGTGCTGAAAAACACGTTTTGACAACTTCTGCACCCTGGGGTTAAGGGCTGACTCAGGGGGCTCTTCTGAGCCAGGCAGTTCCACTGCGATTCCAAGGGCTGAGAAAACGCGTTTATTTCGGGCTGAAAAACACGTTTCGAAAAGTGTGCTGTTCCTGCCCTATAAGTTACATGGGGGTGACCAAAGTTGCCAAAACGTGTTTATTTGTGCTGAAAAACACGTTTTGACAACTTCTGCACACTGGGGTTAAGGGCTGACTCAGGGGGCTCTTCTGAGCCAGGCAGTTCCACTGCGATTCCAAGGGCTGAGAAAACGCGTTTATTTCGGGCTGAAAAATACGTTTTGAAAAGTGTGCTGTTCCTGCCCTATAAGTTACATGGGGGTGACCAAAGTTGCCAAAACGTGTTTATTTGTGCTGAAAAACACGTATTGACAACTTCTGCACACTGGGGTTAAGAGCTGACTCAGGGGGCTCTTCTGAGCCAGGCAGTTACACTGCGATTCCAAGGGCTGGGAAAACGCGTTTATTTCGGGCTGAAAAACACGGTTTGAAAAGTGTGCTGTTCCTGCCCTATAAGTTACATGGGGGTGACCAAAGTTGCCAAAACGTGTTTATTTGTGCTGAAAAATACGTTTTGTCAACTTCTGCACACTGGGGTTAAGGGCTGACTCAGGGGGCTCTTCTGAGCCAGGCAGTTACACTGCGATTCCAAGGGCTGAGAAAACGCGTTTTTTTCGGGCTGAAAAACACGTTCTGAAAAGTGTGCTGTTCCTGCCCTATAAGTTACATGGGGGTGACCAAAGTTGCCAAAACGTGTTTATTTGTGCTGAAAAACACGTTTTGACAACTTCTGCACCCTGGGGTTAAGGGCTGACTCAGGGGGCTCTTCTGAGCCAGGCAGTTCCACTGCGATTCCAAGGGCTGAGAAAACGCGTTTATTTCGGGCTGAAAAACACGTTTTGAAAAGTGTGCTGTTCCTGACCTATAAGTTACATGGGGGTGACCAAAGTTGCCAAAACGTGTTTATTTGTGCTGAAAAACACGTTTTGACAACTTCTGCACCCTGGGGTTAAGGGCTGACTCAGGGGGCTCTTCTGAGCCAGGCAGTTACACTGCGATTCCAAGGGCTGAGAAAACGCGTTTATTTTGGGCTGAAAAACACGTTCTGAAAAGTGTGCTGTTCCTGCCCTATAAGTTACATGGGGGTCACCAAAGTTGCCAAAACGTGTTTATTTGTGCTGAAAAACACGTTTTTACAACTTCTGCACACTGGGGTTAAGGGCTGACTCAGGGGGCTCTTCTGAGCCAGGCAGTTCCACTGCGATTCCAAGGGCTGAGAAAACGCGTTTATTTCGGGCTGAAAAACACGTTCTGAAAAGTGTGCTGTTCCTGCCCTATAAGTTACATGGGGGTGACCAAAATTGCCAAAACGTGTTTATTTGTGCTGAAAAACACGTTTTGACAACTTCTGCACACTGGGCTTAAGGGCTGACTCAGGGGGCTCTTCTGAGCCAGGCAGTTACACTGCGATTCCAAGGGCTGAGAAAACGCATTTATTTCGGGCTGAAAAACACGTTTTGAAAAGTGTGCTGTTCCTGCCCTATAAGTTACATGGGGGTGACCAAAGTTGCCAAAACGTGTTTATTTGTGCTGAAAAACACGTTTTGACAACTTCTGCACACTGGGGTTAAGGGCTGACTCAGGGGGCTCTTCTGAGCCAGGCAGTTCCACTGCGATTCCAAGGGCTGAGAAAACGCGTTTATTTTGGGCTGAAAAACACGTTCTGAAAAGTGTGCTGTTCCTGCCCTGTAAGTTACATGGGGGTGACCAAAGTTGCCAAAACGTGTTTATTAGTGCTGAAAAACACGTTTTGTCAACTTCTGCACACTGGGCTTAAGGGCTGACTCAGGGGGCTCTTCTGAGCCAGGCAGTTCCACTGCGATTCCAAGGGCTGAGAAAACGCGTTTATTTCGGGCTGAAAATCACGGTTTGAAAAGTGTGCTCTTCCTGCCCTATAAGTTACATGGGGGTGACCAAAGTTGCCAAAACGTGTTTATTTGTGCTGAAAAACACGTTTTGACAACTTCTGCACACTGGGGTTAAGGGCTGACTCAGGGGGCTCTTCTGAGCCAGGCAGTTCCACTGCGATTCCAAGGGCTTAGAAAACGCGTTTATTTCGGGCTGAAAAACACGTTCTGAAAAGTGTGCTGTTCCTGCCCTATAAGTTACATGGGGGTGACCAAAATTGCCAATACGTGTTTATTTGTGCTGAAAAACACGTTTTGACAACTTCTGCACACTGGGCTTAAGGGCTGACTCAGGGGGCTCTTCTGAGCCAGGCAGTTCCACTGCGATTCCAAGGGCTGAGAAAACGCGTTTATTTCGGGCTGAAAAACACGGTTTGAAAAGTGTGCTGTTCCTGCCCTATAAGTTACATGGGGGTGACCAAAGTTGCCAAAACGTGTTTATTTGTGCTGAAAAATAAGTTTTGACAACTTCTGCACACTGGGGTTAAGGGCTGACTCAGGGGGCTCTTCTGAGCCAGGCAGTTACACTGCGATTCCAAGGGCTGAGAAAACGCGTTTTTTTCGGGCTGAAAAACACGTTCTGAAAAGTGTGCTGTTCCTGCCCTATAAGTTACATGGGGGTGACAAAAGTTGCCAAAACGTGTTTATTTGTGCTGAAAAACACGTTTTGACAACTTCTGCACACTGGGGTTAAGGGCTGACTCAGGGGGCTCTTCTGAGCCAGGCAGTTACACTGCGATTCCAAGGGCTGAGAAAACGCGTTTATTTTGGGCTGAAAAACACGTTCTGAAAAGTGTGCTGTTCCTGCCCTATAAGTTACATGGGGGTCACCAAAGTTGCCAAAACGTGTTTATTTGTGCTGAAAAACACGTTTTTACAACTTCTGCACACTGGGGTTAAGGGCTGACTCAGGGGGCTCTTCTGAGCCAGGCAGTTCCACTGCGATTCCAAGGGCTGAGAAAACGCGATTATTTCGGCTGAAAAACACGTTCTGAAAAGTGTGCTGTTCCTGCCCTATAAGTTACATGGGGGTGACCAAAGTTGCAAAAACGTGTTTATTTGTGCTGAAAAACACGTTTTGACAACTTCTGCACACTGGGGTTAAGGGCTGACTCAGGGGGCTCTTCTGAGCCAGGCAGTTCCACTGCGATTCCAAGGGCTGAGAAAACGCGTTTATTTCGGGCTGAAAAACACGTTCTGAAAAGTGTGCTGTTCCTGCCCTATAAGTTACATGGGGGTGACCAAAATTGCCAAAACGTGTTTATTTGTGCTGAAAAACACGTTTTGACAACTTCTGCACACTGGGCTTAAGGGCTGACTCAGGGGGCTCTTCTGAGCCAGGCAGTTACACTGCGATTCCAAGGGCTGAGAAAACGCATTTATTTCGGGCTGAAAAACACGTTTTGAAAAGTGTGCTGTTCCTGCCCTATAAGTTACATGGGGGTGACCAAAGTTGCCAAAACGTGTTTATTTGTGCTGAAAAACACGTTTTGACAACTTCTGCACACTGGGGTTAAGGGCTGACTCAGGGGGCTCTTCTGAGCCAGGCAGTTCCACTGCGATTCCAAGGGCTGAGAAAACGCGTTTATTTTGGGCTGAAAAACACGTTCTGAAAAGTGTGCTGTTCCTGCCCTGTAAGTTACATGGGGGTGACCAAAGTTGCCAAAACGTGTTTATTAGTGCTGAAAAACACGTTTTGTCAACTTCTGCACACTGGGCTTAAGGGCTGACTCAGGGGGCTCTTCTGAGCCAGGCAGTTCCACTGCGATTCCAAGGGCTGAGAAAACGCGTTTATTTCGGGCTGAAAATCACGGTTTGAAAAGTGTGCTCTTCCTGCCCTATAAGTTACATGGGGGTGACCAAAGTTGCCAAAACGTGTTTATTTGTGCTGAAAAACACGTTTTGACAACTTCTGCACACTGGGGTTAAGGGCTGACTCAGGGGGCTCTTCTGAGCCAGGCAGTTCCACTGCGATTCCAAGGGCTTAGAAAACGCGTTTATTTCGGGCTGAAAAACACGTTCTGAAAAGTGTGCTGTTCCTGCCCTATAAGTTACATGGGGGTGACCAAAATTGCCAATACGTGTTTATTTGTGCTGAAAAACACGTTTTGACAACTTCTGCACACTGGGCTTAAGGGCTGACTCAGGGGGCTCTTCTGAGCCAGGCAGTTCCACTGCGATTCCAAGGGCTGAGAAAACGCGTTTATTTCGGGCTGAAAAACACGGTTTGAAAAGTGTGCTGTTCCTGCCCTATAAGTTACATGGGGGTGACCAAAGTTGCCAAAACGTGTTTATTTGTGCTGAAAAATAAGTTTTGACAACTTCTGCACACTGGGGTTAAGGGCTGACTCAGGGGGCTCTTCTGAGCCAGGCAGTTACACTGCGATTCCAAGGGCTGAGAAAACGCGTTTTTTTCGGGCTGAAAAACACGTTCTGAAAAGTGTGCTGTTCCTGCCCTATAAGTTACATGGGGGTGACAAAAGTTGCCAAAACGTGTTTATTTGTGCTGAAAAACACGTTTTGACAACTTCTGCACACTGGGCTTAAGGGCTGACTCAGGGGGCTCTTCTGAGCCAGGCAGTTCCACTGCGATTCCAAGGGCTCAGAAAACGCGTTTATTTCGGGCTGAAAAACACGTTTTGAAAAGTGTGCTGTTCCTGTCCTATAAGTTACATGGGGGTGACCAAAGTTGCCAAAACGTGTTTATTTGTGCTGAAAAACACGTTTTGACAACTTCTGCACACTGGGGTTAAGGGCTGACTCAGGGGGCTCTTCTGAGCCAGGCAGTTCCACTGCGATTCCAAGGGCTGAGAAAACGCGTTTATTTCGGGCTGAAAAATACGTTTTGAAAAGTGTGCTGTTCCTGCCCTATAAGTTACATGGGGGTGACCAAAGTTGCCAAAACGTGTTTATTTGTGCTGAAAAACACGTATTGACAACTTCTGCACACTGGGGTTAAGAGCTGACTCAGGGGGCTCTTCTGAGCCAGGCAGTTACACTGCGATTCCAAGGGCTGAGAAAACGCGTTTATTTCGGGCTGAAAAACACGTTTCGAAAAGTGTGCTGTTCCTGCCCTATAAGTTACATGGGGGTGACCAAAGTTGCCAAAACGTGTTTATTTGTGCTGAAAAATACGTTTTGTCAACTTCTGCACACTGGGGTTAAGGGCTGACTCAGGGGGCTCTTCTGAGCCAGGCAGTTACACTGCGATTCCAAGGGCTGAGAAAACGCGTTTTTTTCGGGCTGAAAAACACGTTCTGAAAAGTGTGCTGTTCCTGCCCTATAAGTTAAATGGGGGTGACAAAAGTTGTTAAAACGTGTTTATTTGTGCTGAAAAACACGTTTTGACAACTTCTGCACACTGGGGTTAAGGGCTGACTCAGGGGGCTCTTTTGAGCCAGGCAGTTACACTGCGATTCCAAGAGCTGAGAAAACGCGTTTATTTCGGGCTGAAAAACACGTTCTGAAAGGTGTGCTGTTCCTGCCCTATAAGTTACATGGGGGTGACCAAAGTTGCCAAAACGTGTTTATTTGTGCTGAAAAACACGTTTTGACAACTTCTGCACCCTGGGGTTAAGGGCTGACTCAGGGGGCTCTTCTGAGCCAGGCAGTTCCACTGCGATTCCAAGGGCTGAGAAAACGCGTTTATTTCGGGCTGAAAAACACGTTTTGAAAAGTGTGCTGTTCCTGACCTATAAGTTACATGGGGGTGACCAAAGTTGCAAAAACGTGTTTATTTGTGCTGAAAAACACGTTTTGACAACTTCTGCACACTGGGGTTAAGGGCTGACTCAGGGGGCTCTTCTGAGCCAGGCAGTTCCACTGCGATTCCAAGGGCTTAGAAAACGCGTTTATTTCGGGCTGAAAAACACGTTCTGAAAAGTGTGCTGTTCCTGCCCTATAAGTTACATGGGGGTGACCAAAATTGCCAAAACGTGTTTATTTGTGCTGAAAAACACGTTTTGACAACTTCTGCACACTGGGGTTAAGGGCTGACTCAGGGGGCTTTTCTGAGCCAGGCAGTTCCACTGCGATTCCAAGGGCTGAGAAAACGCCTTTATTTCGGGCTGAAAAACACGTTCTGAAAAGTGTGCTGTTCCTGCCCTATAAGTTACATGGGGGTGACCAAAATTGCCAAAACGTGTTTATTTGTGCTGAAAAACACGTTTTGACAACTTCTGCACCCTGGGGTTAAGGGCTGACTCAGGGGGCTCTTCTGAGCCAGGCAGTTACACTGCGATTCCAAGGGCTGAGAAAACGCGTTTATTTTGGGCTGAAAAACACGTTCTGAAAAGTGTGCTGTTCCTGCCCTATAAGTTACATGGGGGTCACCAAAGTTCCCAAAACGTGTTTATTTGTGCTGAAAAACACGTTTTTACAACTTCTGCACACTGGGGTTAAGGGCTGACTCAGGGGGCTCTTCTGAGCCAGGCAGTTCCACTGCGATTCGAAGGGCTGAGAAAACGCGATTATTTCGGCTGAAAAACACGTTCTGAAAAGTGTGCTGTTCCTGCCCTATAAGTTACATGGGGGTGACCAAAGTTGCAAAAACGTGTTTATTTGTGCTGAAAAACACGTTTTGACAACTTCTGCACACTGGGGTTAAGGGCTGACTCAGGGGGCTCTTCTGAGCCAGGCAGTTCCACTGCGATTCCAAGGGCTGAGAAAACGCGTTTATTTCGGGCTGAAAAACACGTTCTGAAAAGTGTGCTGTTCCTGCCCTGTAAGTTACATGGGGGTGACCAAAGTTGCCAAAACGTGTTTATTAGTGCTGAAAAACACGTTTTGTCAACTTCTGCACACTGGGCTTAAGGGCTGACTCAGGGGGCTCTTCTGAGCCAGGCAGTTCCACTGCGATTCCAAGGGCTGAGAAAACGCGTTTATTTCGGGCTGAAAATCACGGTTTGAAAAGTGTGCTCTTCCTGCCCTATAAGTTACATGGGGGTGACCAAAGTTGCCAAAACGTGTTTATTTGTGCTGAAAAACACGTTTTGACAACTTCTGCACACTGGGGTTAAGGGCTGACTCAGGGGGCTCTTCTGAGCCAGGCAGTTCCACTGCGATTCCAAGGGCTTAGAAAACGCGTTTATTTCGGGCTGAAAAACACGTTCTGAAAAGTGTGCTGTTCCTGCCCTATAAGTTACATGGGGGTGACCAAAATTGCCAATACGTGTTTATTTGTGCTGAAAAACACGTTTTGACAACTTCTGCACACTGGGCTTAAGGGCTGACTCAGGGGGCTCTTCTGAGCCAGGCAGTTCCACTGCGATTCCAAGGGCTGAGAAAACGCGTTTATTTCGGGCTGAAAAACACGGTTTGAAAAGTGTGCTGTTCCTGCCCTATAAGTTACATGGGGGTGACAAAAGTTGCCAAAACGTGTTTATTTGTGCTGAAAAACACGTTTTGACAACTTCTGCACACTGGGCTTAAGGGCTGACTCAGGGGGCTCTTCTGAGCCAGGCAGTTCCACTGCGATTCCAAGGGCTCAGAAAACGCGTTTATTTCGGGCTGAAAAACACGTTTTGAAAAGTGTGCTGTTCCTGTCCGATAAGTTACATGGGGGTGACCAAAGTTGCCAAAACGTGTTTATTTGTGCTGAAAAACACGTTTTGACAACTTCTGCACACTGGGGTTAAGGGCTGACTCAGGGGGCTCTTCTGAGCCAGGCAGTTCCACTGCGATTCCAAGGGCTGAGAAAACGCGTTTTTTTCGGGCTGAAAAACACGTTCTGAAAAGTGTGCTGTTCCTGCCCTATAAGTTACATGGGGGTGACAAAAGTTGCCAAAACGTGTTTATTTGTGCTGAAAAACACGTTTTGACAACTTCTGCACACTGGGCTTAAGGGCTGACTCAGGGGGCTCTTCTGAGCCAGGCAGTTCCACTGCGATTCCAAGGGCTCAGAAAACGCGTTTATTTCGGGCTGAAAAACACGTTTTGAAAAGTGTGCTGTTCCTGTCCTATAAGTTACATGGGGGTGACCAAAGTTGCCAAAACGTGTTTATTTGTGCTGAAAAACACGTTTTGACAACTTCTGCACACTGGGGTTAAGGGCTGACTCAGGGGGCTCTTCTGAGCCAGGCAGTTCCACTGCGATTCCAAGGGCTGAGAAAACGCGTTTATTTCGGGCTGAAAAATACGTTTTGAAAAGTGTGCTGTTCCTGCCCTATAAGTTACATGGGGGTGACCAAAGTTGCCAAAACGTGTTTATTTGTGCTGAAAAACACGTATTGACAACTTCTGCACACTGGGGTTAAGAGCTGACTCAGGGGGCTCTTCTGAGCCAGGCAGTTACACTGCGATTCCAAGGGCTGAGAAAACGCGTTTATTTCGGGCTGAAAAACACGTTTCGAAAAGTGTGCTGTTCCTGCCCTATAAGTTACATGGGGGTGACCAAAGTTGCCAAAACGTGTTTATTTGTGCTGAAAAACACGTTTTGACAACTTCTGCACACTGGGGTTAAGGGCTGACTCAGGGGGCTCTTCTGAGCCAGGCAGTTCCACTGCGATTCCAAGGGCTGAGAAAACGCGTTTATTTCGGGCTGAAAAATACGTTTTGAAAAGTGTGCTGTTCCTGCCCTATAAGTTACATGGGGGTGACCAAAGTTGCCAAAACGTGTTTATTTGTGCTGAAAAACACGTATTGACAACTTCTGCACACTGGGGTTAAGAGCTGACTCAGGGGGCTCTTCTGAGCCAGGCAGTTACACTGCGATTCCAAGGGCTGAGAAAACGCGTTTATTTCGGGCTGAAAAACACGTTCTGAAAAGTGTGCTGTTTCTGCCCTATAAGTTACATGGGGGTGACCAAAGTTGCCAAAACGTGTTTATTTGTGCTGAAAAACACGTTTTGACAACTTCTGCACACTGGGGTTAAGGGCTGAATCAGGGGGCTCTTCTGAGCCAGGCAGTTACACTGCGATTCCAAGGGCTGAGAAAACGCATTTATTTCGGGCTGAAAAACACGTTCTGAAAAGTGTGCTGTTCCTGCCCTATAAGTTACATGGGGGTGACCAAAGTTGCCAGAACATGTTTATTTGTGCTGAAAAACACGTTTTGACAACTTCTGCACACTGGGGTTAAGGGCTGACTCAGGGGGCTATTCTGAGCCAGGCAGTTCCACTGCGATTCCAAGGGCTGAGAAAACGCGTTTATTTTGGGCTGAAAAACACGTTCTGAAAAGTGTGCTGTTCCTGCCCTGTGAGTTACATGGGAGTGACCAAAGTTGCCAAAACGTGTTTATTTGTGCTGAAAAACACGTTTTGACAACTTCTGCACACTGGGCTTAAGGGCTGACTCAGGGGGCTCTTCTGAGCCAGGCAGTTCCACTGCGATTCCAAGGGCTGAGAAAACGCGTTTATTTCGGGCTGAAAAACACGTTTTGAAAAGTGTGCTGTTCCTGACCTATAAGTTACATGGGGGTGACCAAAGTTGCAAAAACGTGTTTATTTGTGCTGAAAAACACGTTTTGACAACTTCTGCACACTGGGGTTAAGGGCTGACTCAGGGGGCTCTTCTGAGCCAGGCAGTTCCACTGCGATTCCAAGGGCTTAGAAAACGCGTTTATTTCGGGCTGAAAAACACGTTCTGAAAAGTGTGCTGTTCCTGCCCTATAAGTTACATGGGGGTGACCAAAATTGCCAAAACGTGTTTATTTGTGCTGAAAAACACGTTTTGACAACTTCTGCACACTGGGGTTAAGGGCTGACTCAGGGGGCTTTTCTGAGCCAGGCAGTTCCACTGCGATTCCAAGGGCTGAGAAAACGCCTTTATTTCGGGCTGAAAAACACGTTCTGAAAAGTGTGCTGTTCCTGCCCTATAAGTTACATGGCGGTGACCAAAGTTGCCAAAACATGTTTATTTGTGCTGAAAAACACGTTTTGACAACTTCTGCACACTGGGGTTAAGGGCTGACTCAGGGGGCTCTTCTGAGCCAGGCGGTTCCACTGCGATTCCAAGGGCTGAGAAAACGCGTTTATTTCGGGCTGAAAAACACGTTTTGAAAAGTGTGCTGTTCCTGCCCTATAAGTTACATGGGGGTAACCAAAGTTGCCAAAACGTGTTTATTTGTGCTGAAAAACACGTTTTGACAACTTCTGCACACTGGGGTTAAGGGCTGAATCAGGGGGCTCTTCTGAGCCAGGCAGTTACACTGCGATTCCAAGGGCTGAGAAAACGCATTTATTTCGGACTGAAAAACACGTTTTGAAAAGTGTGCTGTTCCTGCCCTATAAGTTACATGGGAATGACCAAAGTTGCCAAAACGTGTTTATTTGTGCTGAAAAACACGTTTTGACAACTTCTGCACACTGGGGTTAAGGGCTGACTCAGGGGGCTCTTCTGAGCCAGGCAGTTACACTGCGATTCCAAGGGCTGGGAAAACGCGTTTATTTCGGGCTGAAAAACACGTTCTGAAAAGTGTGCTGTACCTGCCCTATAAGTTACATGGGGGTGACCAAAGTTGCCAAAACATGTTTATTTGTGCTGAAAAACACGTTTTGACAACTTCTGCACACTGGGGTTAAGGGCTGACTCAGGGGGCTCTTCTGAGCCAGGCGGTTCCACTGCGATTCCAAGGGCTGAGAAAACGCTTTTATTTCGGGCTGAAAAACACGTTTTGAAAAGTGTGCTGTTCCTGCCCTATAAGTTACATGGGGGTAACCAAAGTTGCCAAAACGTGTTTATTTGTGCTGAAAAACACGTTTTGACAACTTCTGCATACTGGGGTTAAGGGCTGACTCAGGGGGCTCTTCTGAGCCAGGCAGTTCCACTGCGATTCCAAAGGCTGAGAAAACGCGTTTATTTCGGGCTGAAAAACACGTTATGAAAAGTGTGCTGTTCCTGCCGTATAAGTTACATGGGGGTGACCAAAGTTGCCAAAACGTGTTTATTTGTGCTGAAAAACACGTTTTGACAACTTCTGCCCACTGGGATTAAGGGCTGACTCAGGGGGCTCTTCTGAGCCAGGCAGTTCCACTGCGATTCCATGTGCTGAGAAAACGCGTTTATTTCGGGCTGAAAAACACGTTTTGAAAAGTGTGCTGTTCCTGCCCTATAAGTTACATGGGGGTGACCAACGTTGCCAAAACGTGTTTATTTCTGCTGAAAATTCGTTTTGACAACTTCTGCACACTGGGGTTAAGGGCTGACTCAGGGGGCTCTTCTGAGCCAGGCAGTTCCACTGCGATTCCAAGGGCTGAGAAAACGCGTTTATTTCGGGCTGAAAAACACGTTTCGAAAAGTGTGCTGTTCCTGCCCTATAAGTTACATGGGGGTGACCAAAGTTGCCAAAACGTGTTTATTTGTGCTGAAAAACACGTTTTGACAACTTCTGCACACTGGGGTTAAGGGCTGACTCAGGGGGCTCTTCTGAGCCAGGCAGTTCCACTGCGATTCCAAGGGCTGAGAAAACGCGTTTATTTCGGGCTGAAAAATACGTTTTGAAAAGTGTGCTGTTCCTGCCCTATAAGTTACATGGGGGTGACCAAAGTTGCCAAAACGTGTTTATTTGTGCTGAAAAACACGTATTGACAACTTCTGCACACTGGGGTTAAGAGCTGACTCAGGGGGCTCTTCTGAGCCAGGCAGTTACACTGCGATTCCAAGGGCTGAGAAAACGCGTTTATTTCGGGCTGAAAAACACGTTTCGAAAAGTGTGCTGTTCCTGCCCTATAAGTTACATGGGGGTGACCAAAGTTGCCAAAACGTGTTTATTTGTGCTGAAAAACACGTTTTGACAACTTCTGCACACTGGGGTTAAGGGCTGACTCAGGGGGCTCTTCTGAGCCAGGCAGTTCCACTGCGATTCCAAGGGCTGAGAAAACGCGTTTATTTCGGGCTGAAAAATACGTTTTGAAAAGTGTGCTGTTCCTGCCCTATAAGTTACATGGGGGTGACCAAAGTTGCCAAAACGTGTTTATTTGTGCTGAAAAACACGTATTGACAACTTCTGCACACTGGGGTTAAGAGCTGACTCAGGGGGCTCTTCTGAGCCAGGCAGTTACACTGCGATTCCAAGGGCTGAGAAAACGCGTTTATTTCGGGCTGAAAAACACGTTCTGAAAAGTGTGCTGTTTCTGCCCTATAAGTTACATGGGGGTGACCAAAGTTGCCAAAACGTGTTTATTTGTGCTGAAAAACACGTTTTGACAACTTCTGCACACTGGGGTTAAGGGCTGAATCAGGGGGCTCTTCTGAGCCAGGCAGTTACACTGCGATTCCAAGGGCTGAGAAAACGCGTTTATTTCGGGCTGAAAAATACGTTTTGAAAAGTGTGCTGTTCCTGCCCTATAAGTTACATGGGGGTGACCAAAGTTGCCAAAACGTGTTTATTTGTGCTGAAAAACACGTATTGACAACTTCTGCACACTGGGGTTAAGAGCTGACTCAGGGGGCTCTTCTGAGCCAGGCAGTTACACTGCGATTCCAAGGGCTGAGAAAACGCGTTTATTTCGGGCTGAAAAACACGTTCTGAAAAGTGTGCTGTTTCTGCCCTATAAGTTACATGGGGGTGACCAAAGTTGCCAAAACGTGTTTATTTGTGCTGAAAAACACGTTTTGACAACTTCTGCACACTGGGGTTAAGGGCTGAATCAGGGGGCTCTTCTGAGCCAGGCAGTTACACTGCGATTCCAAGGGCTGAGAAAACGCATTTATTTCGGGCTGAAAAACACGTTCTGAAAAGTGTGCTGTTCCTGCCCTATAAGTTACATGGGGGTGACCAAAGTTGCCAAAACATGTTTATTTGTGCTGAAAAACACGTTTTGACAACTTCTGCACACTGGGGTTAAGGGCTGACTCAGGGGGCTATTCTGAGCCAGGCAGTTCCACTGCGATTCCAAGGGCTGAGAAAACGCGTTTATTTTGGGCTGAAAAACACGTTCTGAAAAGTGTGCTGTTCCTGCCCTGTGAGTTACATGGGAGTGACCAAAGTTGCCAAAACATGTTTATTTGTGCTGAAAAACACGTTTTGACAACTTCTGCACACTGGGCTTAAGGGCTGACTCAGGGGGCTCTTCTGAGCTAGGCAGTTCCACTGCGATTCCAAGGGCTGAGAAAACGCGTTTATTTCGGGCTGAAAAACACGGTTTGAAAAGTGTGCTGTTCCTGCCCTATAAGTTACATGGGGGTGACCAAAGTTGCCAAAACGTGTTTATTTGTGCTGAAAAATACGTTTTGTCAACTTCTGCACACTGGGGTTAAGGGCTGACTCAGGGGGCTCTTCTGAGCCAGGCAGTTACACTGCGATTCCAAGGGCTGAGAAAACGCGTTTTTTTCGGGCTGAAAAACACGTTCTGAAAAGTGTGCTGTTCCTGCCCTATAAGTTAAATGGGGGTGACAAAAGTTGTTAAAACGTGTTTATTTGTGCTGAAAAACACGTTTTGACAACTTCTGCACACTGGGGTTAAGGGCTGACTCAGGGGGCTCTTCTGAGCCAGGCAGTTCCACTGCGATTCCAAGGGCTCAGAAAACGCGTTTATTTCAGGCTGAAAAACACGTTTTGAAAAGTGTGCTGTTCCTGCCCTATAAGTTACATGGGGGTGACAAAAGATGCAAAAACGTGTTTATTTGTGCTGAAAAACACGTTTTGACAACTTCTGCACACTGGGCTTAAGGGCTGACTCAGGGGGCTCTTCTGAGCCAGGCAGTTACACTGCGATTCCAAGGGCTGAGAAAACGCATTTATTTCGGACTGAAAAACACGTTTTGAAAAGTGTGCTGTTCCTGCCCTATAAGTTACATGGGGGTGACCAAAGTTGCCAAAATGTGTTTATTTGTGCTGAAAAACACGTTTTGACAACTTTTGCACAATGGGTTTAAGGGCTGACTCAGGGGGCTCTTCTGAGCCAGGCAGTTCCACTGCGATTCCAAGGGCTGAGAAAACTCGTTAATTTCGGACTGAAAAACACGGTTTGAAAAGTGTGCTGTTCCTGCCCTATAAGTTACATGGGGGTGACCAAAGTTGCCAAAACGTGTTTATTTGTGCTGAAAAACACGTTTTGACAACTTCTGCACACTGGGGTTAAGGGCTGACTCAGGCGGCTCTTCTTAGCCAGGCAGTTACACTGCGATTCCAAGGGCTGAGAAAACGCGTTTATTTCGGGCTGAAAAACACGTTCTGAAAAGTGTGCTGTTCCTGCCCTATAAGTTACATGGGGGTGACCAAAGTTGCCAAAACGTGTTTATTTCTGCTGAAAATTCGTTTTGACAACTTCTGCACACTGGGGTTAAGGGCTGACTCAGGGGGCTCTTCTGAGCCAGGCAGTTCCACTGCGATTCCAAGGGCTGAGAAAACGCGTTTATTTCGGGCTGAAAAACACGTTTCGAAAAGTGTGCTGTTCCTGCCCTATAAGTTACATGGGGATGACCAAAGTTGCCAAAACGTGTTTATTTGTGCTGAAAAACACGTTTTGACAACTTCTGCACACTGGGGTTAAGGGCTGACTCAGGGGGCTCTTCTGAGCCAGGCAGTTCCAATGCGATTCCAAGGGCTGAGAAAACGCGTTTATTTTGGGCTGAAAAACACGTTCTGAAAAGTGTGCTGTTCCTGCCCTGTGAGTTACATGGGGGTGACCAAAGTTGCCAAAACGTGTTTATTTGTGCTGAAAAACACGTTTTGACAACTTCTGCACACTGGGCTTAAGGGCTGACTCAGGGGGCTCTTCTGAGCCAGGCAGTTACACTGCGATTCCAAGGGCTGAGAAAACGCGTTTTTTTCGGGCTGAAAAACACGTTCTGAAAAGTGTGCTGTTCCTGCCCTATAAGTTACATGGGGGTAACAAAAGTTGCGAAAACGTGTTTATTGGTGCTGAAAAACACGTTTTGACAACTTCTGCACAGTGGGGTTAAGGGCTGACTCAGGGGGCTCTTCTGAGCCAGGCAGTTCCACTGCGATTCCAAGTGCTCAGAAATAGCGTTTATTTCGGGCTGAAAAACACGTTTTGAAAAGTGTGGTGTTCCTGCCCTATAAGTTACATGGGGGTGACCAAAGTTGCCAAAACGTGTTTATTTGTGCTGAAAAACACGTTTTGACATCTTCTGCACACAGAGATTAAGGGCTGACTCAGGGGGCTCTTCTGAGCCAGGCAGTTCCACTGCGATTCCAAGTGCTGAGAAAACGCGTTTATTTCGGGCTGAAAAACACGTTTTGAAAAGTGTGCTGTTCCTGCCCTATAAGTTACATGGGGGTGACCAAAGTTGCCAAAATGTGTTTATTTGTGCTGAAAAACACGTTTTGACAACTTCTGCACACTGGGGTTAAGGGCTGACTCAGGGGGCTCTTCTGAGCCAGGCAGTTCCACTGCGATTCCAAGGGCTGAGAAAACGCGTTTATTTTGGGCTGAAAAACACGTTCTGAAAAGTGTGCTGTTCCTGCCCTGTGAGTTACATGGGGGTGACCAAAGTTGCCAAAACGTGTTTATTTGTGCTGAAAAACACGTTTTGACAACTTCTGCACACTGGGGTTAAGGGCTGACTCAGGGGGCTCTTCTTAGCCATGCAGTTCCACTGCGATTCCAAGGGCTGAGAAAACGCGTTAATTTCGGGCTGAAAAACACGTTTTGAAAAGTGTGCTGTTCCTGCCCTATAAGTTACATGGGGGTGACCAAAGTTGCCAAAACGTGTTTATTTGTGCTGAAAAACACGTTTTGACAACTTCTGCACACTGGGGTTAAGGGCTGACTCAGGGGGCTCTTCTGAGCCAGGCGGTTCCACTGCGATTCCAAGGGCTGAGAAAACGCGTTTATTTCGGGCTGAAAAACACGTTTTGAAAAGTGTGCTGTTCCTGCCCTATAAGTTACATGGGGGTGACCAAAGTTGCAAAAACGTGTTTATTTGTGCTGAAAAACATGTTTTGACAACTTCTGCACACTGGGGTTAAGGGCTGACTCAGGGGGCTCTTCTGAGCCAGGCAGTTCCACTGCGATTCCAAGGGCTGAGAAAACGCGTTTATTTCGGGCTGAAAAACACGTTCTGAAAAGTGTGCTGTTCCTGCCCTATAAGTTACATGGGGGTGACCAAAATTGCCAAAACGTGTTTATTTGTGCTGAAAAACACGTTTTGACAACTTCAGCACACTGGGGTTAAGGGCTGACTCAGGGGGCTCTTCTGAGCCAGGCAGTTCCACTGCGATTCCAAGGGCTGAGAAAACGCATTTATTTCGGGCTGAAAAACACGTTCTGAAAATTGTGCTGTTCCTGCCCTATAAGTTACATGGGGGTGACCAAAGTTGCCAAAACGTGTTTATTTGTGCTGAAAAACACGTTGTGACAACTTCTGCACACTGGGGTTAAGGGCTGACTCAGGGGGCTCTTCCGAGCCAGGCAGTTCCACTGTGATTCCAAGGGCTGAGAAAACGCGTTTATTTCGGGCTGAAAAACACGTTTTGAAAAGTGTGCTGTTCCTGCCCTATAAGTTACATGGGGGTGACCAAAGTTGCCAAAACGTGTTTATTTCTGCTGAAAAACACGTTTTGACAACTTCTGCACACTGGGGTTAAGGGCTGACTCAGGGGGCACTTCTGAGCCAGGCAGTTACACTGCGATTCCAAGGGCTGAGAAAACGCGTTTATTTCGGGCTGAAAAACACGTTCTGAAAAGTGTGCTGTTCCTGCCCTATAAGTTACATGGGGGTAACAAAAGTTGCGAAAACGTGTTTATTGGTGCTGAAAAACACGTTTTGACAACTTCTGCACAGTGGGGTTAAGGGCTGACTCAGGGGGCTCTTCTGAGCCAGGCAGTTCCACAGCGATTCCAAGTGCTCAGAAATCGCGTTTATTTCGGGCTGAAAAACACGTTTTGAAAAGTGTGGTGTTCCTGCCCTATAAGTTACATGGGGGTGACCAAAGTTGCCAAAACGTGTTTATTTGTGCTGAAAAACACGTTTTGACATCTTCTGCACACAGAGATTAAGGGCTGACTCAGGGGGCTCTTCTGAGCCAGGCAGTTCCACTGCGATTCCAAGGGCTGAGAAAACGCGTTTATTTTGGGCTGAAAAACACGTTCTGAAAAGTGTGCTGTTCCTGCCCTGTGAGTTACATGGGGGTGACCAAAGTTGCCAAAACGTGTTTATTTGTGCTGAAAAACACATTTTGACAACTTCTGCACACTGGGGTTAAGGGCTGACTCAGGGGGCTCTTCTTAGCCAGGCAGTTCCACTGCGATTCCAAGGGCTCAGAAAACGCGTTTATTTCGGGCTGAAAAACACATTTTGAAAAGTGTGCTGTTCCTGCCCTATAAGTTACATGGGGGTGACCAAAGTTGCCAAAACGTGTTTATTTGTGCTGAAAAACACGTTTTGACAACTTCTGCACACTGGGGTTAAAGGCTGACTCAGGGGGCTCTTCTGAGCCAGGCAGTTACACTGCGATTCCAAGGGCTGAGAAAACGCGTTTATTTCGGGCTGAAAAACACGTTCTGAAAAGTGTGCTGTTCCTGCCCTATAAGTTACATGGGGGTGACCAAAGTTGCCAAAACGTGTTTATTTGTGCTGAAAAACACGTTTTGACAACTTCTGCACACTGGGGTTAAGGGCTGACTCAGGGGGCTCTTCTGAGTCAGGCAGTTCCACTGCGATTCCAAGGGCTGAGAAAACGCGTTTATTACGGGCTGAAAAACACGTTTTGAAAAGTGTGCTGTTCCTGCCCTATAAGTTACATGGGGGTGACCAAAGTTGCAAAAACGTGTTTATTTGTGCTGAAAAACATGTTTTGACAACTTCTGCACAATGGGGTTAAGGGCTGACTCAGGGGGCACTTCTGAGCCAGGCAGTTCCACTGCGATTCCAAGGGCTGAGAAAACGCGTTTATTTCGGGCTGAAAAACACGTTTTGAAAAGTGTGCTGTTCCTGCCCTATAAGTTACATGGGGGTGACCAAAGTTGCCAAAACGTGTTTATTTGTGCTGAAAAACACGTTTCGACAACTTCTGCACACTGGGGTTAAGGGCTGACTCAGGGGGCTCTTCTGAGCCAGGCAGTTACACTGCGATTCCAAGGGCTGAGAAAACGCGTTTATTTCGGGCTGAAAAACACGATCTGAAAAGTGTGCTGTTTCTGCCCTATAAGTTACATGGGGATGACCAAAGTTGCCAAAACGTGTTTATTTGTGCTGAAAAACACGTTTTGACAACTTCTGCACACTGGGGTTAAGGGCTGACTCAGGGGGCTCTTCTGAGCCATGCAGTTCCACTGCGATTCCAAGGGCTGAGAAAACGCGTTAATTTCGTTCTGAAAAACACGTTTTGAAAAGTGTGCTGTTCCTGCCCTATAAGTTACATGGGGGTGACCAAAGTTGCCAAAACGTGTTTATTTGTGCTGAAAAACACGTTTTGACAACTTCTGCACACTGGGGTTAAGGGCTGACTCAGGGGGCTCTTCTGAGCCAGGCGGTTCCACTGCGATTCCAAGGGCTGAGAAAACGCGTTTATTTCGGGCTGAAAAACACGTTTTGAAAAGTGTGCTGTTCCTGCCCTATAAGTTACATGGGGGTGACCAAAGTTGCAAAAACGTGTTTATTTGTGCTGAAAAACATGTTTTGACAACTTCTGCACACTGGGGTTAAGGGCTGACTCAGGGGGCTCTTCTGAGCCAGGCAGTTCCACTGCGATTCCAAGGGCTGAGAAAACGCGTTTATTTCGGGCTGAAAAACACGTTCTGAAAAGTGTGCTGTTCCTGCCCTATAAGTTACATGGGGGTGACCAAAGTTGCCAAAACGTGTTTATTTGTGCTGAAAAACACGTTGTGACAACTTCTGCACACTGGGGTTAAGGGCTGACTCAGGGGGCTCTTCTGAGCCAGGCAGTTCCACTGCGATTCCAAGGGCTGAGAAAACGCGTTAATTTCGGGCTGAAAAACACGTTTTGAAAAGTGTGCTGTTCCTGCCCTATAAGTTACATGGGGGTGACCAAAGTTGCAAAAACGTGTTTATTTGTGCTGAAAAACATGTTTTGACAACTTCTGCACACTGGGGTTAAGGGCTGACTCAGGGGGCTCTTCTGAGCCAGGCAGTTCCACTGCGATTCCAAGGGCTGAGAAAACGCGTTTATTTCGGGCTGAAAAACACGTTCTGAAAAGTGTGCTGTTCCTGCCCTATAAGTTACATGGGGGTGACCAAAATTGCCAAAACGTGTTTATCTGTGCTGAAAAACACGTTTTGACAACTTCAGCACACTGGGGTTAAGGGCTGACTCAGGGGGCACTTCTGAGCCAGGCAGTTACACTGCGATTCCAAGGGCTGAGAAAACGCGTTTATTTTGGGCTGAAAAACACGTTCTGAAAAGTGTGCTGTTCCTGCCCTATAAGTTACATGGGGGTCACCAAAGTTGCCAAAACGTGTTTATTTGTGCTGAAAAACACGTTTTGACAACTTCTGCACACTGGGCTTAAGGGCTGACTCAGGGGGCTCTTCTGAGCCAGGCAGTTCCACTGCGATTCCAAGGGCTGAGAAAACGCGTTTATTTCGGGCTGAAAAACACGGTTTGAAAAGTGTGCTGTTCCTGCCCTATAAGTTACATGGGGGTGACCAAAGTTGCCAAAACGTGTTTATTTGTGCTGAAAAATACGTTTTGACAACTTCTGCACACTTGGGTTAAGGGCTGACTCAGGGGGCTCTTCTGAGCCAGGCAGTTACACTGCGATTCCAAGGGCTGAGAAAACGCGTTTTTTTCGGGCTGAAGAACACGTTCTGAAAAGTGTGCTGTTCCTGCCCTATAAGTTACATGGGGGTGACAAAAGTTGCCAAAACGTGTTTATTTGTGCTGAAAAACACGTTTTGACAACTTCTGCACACTGGGGTTAAGGGCTGACTCAGGGGGCTCTTCTGAGCCAGGCAGTTCCACTGCGATTCCAAGGGCTGAGAAAACGCGTTTATTTTGGGCTGAAAAACACGTTCTGAAAAGTGTGCTGTTCCTGCCCTGTAAGTTACATGGGGGTGACCAAAGTTGCCAAAACGTGTTTATTTGTGCTGAAAAACACGTTTTGACAACTTCTGCACACTGGGCTTAAGGGCTGACTCAGGGGGCTCTTCTGAGCCAGGCAGTTCCACTGCGATTCCAAGGGCTGAGAAAACGCGTTTATTTCGGGCTGAAAAACACGGTTTGAAAAGTGTGCTGTTCCTGCCCTATAAGTTACATGGGGGTGACCAAAGTTGCCAAAACGTGTTTATTTGTGCTGAAAAATACGTTTTGACAACTTCTGCACAATGGGGTTAAGGGCTGACTCAGGGGGCTCTTCTGAGCCAGGCAGTTACACTGCGATTCCAAGGGCTGAGAAAACGCATTTTTTTCGGGCTGAAAAACACGTTCTGAAAAGTGTGCTGTTCCTGCCCTATAAGTTACATGGGGGTGACAAAAGTTGCCAAAACGTGTTTATTTGTGCTGAAAAACACGTTTTGACAACTTCTGCACACTGGGGTTAAGGGCTGACTCAGGGGGCTCTTCTGAGCCAGGCAGTTCCACTGCGATTCCAAGGGCTCAGAAAACGCGTTTATTTCGGGCTGAAAAACACGTTTTGAAAAGTATGCTGTTCCTGCCCTATAAGTTACATGGGGGTGACCAAAGTTGCAAAAACGTGTTTATTTGTGCTGAAAAACACGTTTTGACAACTTCTGCACACTGGGGTTAAAAGCTGAATCAGGGGGCTCTTCTGAGCCAGGCAGTTCCACTGCGATTCCATGGGCTGAGAAAACGCGTTTATTTCGGGCTGAGAAACACGTTCTGAAAAGTGTGCTGTTCCTACCCTATAAGTTACATGGGGGTGACCAAAATTGCCAAAACGTGTTTATTTGTGCTGAAAAACACGTTTTGACAACTTCTGCACACTGGGCTTAAGGGCTGACTCAGGGGGCTCTTCTGAGCCAGGCAGTTACACTGCGATTCCAAGGGCTGAGAAAACGCATTTATTTCGGGCTGAAAAACACGTTCTGAAAATTGTGCTGTTCCTGCCCTATAAGTTACATGGGGGTGACCAAAGTTGCCAAAACATGTTTATTTGTGCTGAAAAACAAGTTTTGACAACTTCTGCACACTGGGGTTAAGGGCTGACTCAGGGGGCTCTTCTGAGCCAGGCAGTTCCACTGCGATTCCAAGGGCTGAGAAAACGCGTTTATTTCGGGCTGAAAAACACGTTTTGAAAAGTGTGCTGTTCCTGCCCTATAAGTTACATGGGGGTGACCAAAGTTGCCAAAACGTGTTTATTTGTGCTGAAAAACACGTTGTGACAACATCTGCACACTGGGGTTAAGGGCTGACTCAGGGGGCTCTTCTGAGCCAGGCAGTTCCACTGTGATTCCAAGGGCTGAGAAAACGCGTTTATTTCGGGCTGAAAAACACGTTTTGAAAAGTGTGCTGTTCCTGCCCTATAAGTTACATGGGGGTGACCAAAGTTGCCAAAATGTGTTTATTTGTGCTGAAAAACACGTTTTGACAACTTCTGCACACTTGGGGTTAAGGGCTGACTCAGGGGGCTCTTCTGAGCCAGGCAGTTACACTGCGATTCCAAGGGCTGAGACAACGCGTTTATTTCGGGCTGAAAAACACGTTCTGAAAAGTGTGCTGTTCCTGCCCTATAAGTTACATGGGGGTGACTAAAGTTGCCAAAACGTGTTTATTTGTGCTGAAAAACACGTTTTTACAACTTCTGCACACTGGGGTTAAGGGCTGACTCAGGGGACTCTTCTGAGCCAGGCAGTTCCACTGCGATTCCAAGGGCTTAGAAAACGCGTTTATTTCGGGCTGAAAAACACGTTCTGAAAAGTGTGCTGTTCCTGCCCTATAAGTTACATGGGGGTGACCAAAGTTGCCAAAACATGTTTATTTGTGCTGAAAAACACGTTTTGACAACTTCTGCACACTGGGGTTAAGGGCTGACTCAGGGGGCTCTTCTGAGCCAGGCAGTTACACTGCGATTCCAAGGGCTGAGAAAACGCATTTATTTCGGGCTGAAAAACACGTTCTGAAAATTGTGCTGTTCCTGCCCTATAAGTTACATGGGGGTGACCAAAGTTGCCAAAACGTGTTTATTTGTGCTGAAAAACACGTTTTGACAACTTCTGCACACTGGGCTTAAGGGCTGACTCAGGGGGCTCTTCTGAGCCAGGCAGTTACACTGCGATTCCAAGGGCTGAGAAAACGCATTTATTTCGGGCTGAAAAACACGTTCTGAAAATTGTGCTGTTCCTGCCCTATAAGTTACATGGGGGTGACCAAAGTTGCCAAAACATGTTTATTTGTGCTGAAAAACAAGTTTTGACAACTTCTGCACACTGGGGTTAAGGGCTGACTCAGGGGGCTCTTCTGAGCCAGGCAGTTCCACTGCGATTCCAAGGGCTGAGAAAACGCGTTTATTTCGGGCTGAAAAACACGTTTTGAAAAGTGTGCTGTTCCTGCCCTATAAGTTACATGGGGGTGACCAAAGTTGCCAAAACGTGTTTATTTGTGCTGAAAAACACGTTGTGACAACATCTGCACACTGGGGTTAAGGGCTGACTCAGGGGGCTCTTCTGAGCCAGGCAGTTCCACTGTGATTCCAAGGGCTGAGAAAACGCGTTTATTTCGGGCTGAAAAACACGTTTTGAAAAGTGTGCTGTTCCTGCCCTATAAGTTACATGGGGGTGACCAAAGTTGCCAAAACGTGTTTATTTGTGCTGAAAAACACGTTGTGACAACATCTGCACACTGGGGTTAAGGGCTGACTCAGGGGGCTCTTCTGAGCCAGGCAGTTCCACTGTGATTCCAAGGGCTGAGAAAACGCGTTTATTTCGGGCTGAAAAACACGTTTTGAAAAGTGTGCTGTTCCTGCCCTATAAGTTACATGGGGGTGACCAAAGTTGCCAAAATGTGTTTATTTGTGCTGAAAAACACGTTTTGACAACTTCTGCACACTTGGGGTTAAGGGCTGACTCAGGGGGCTCTTCTGAGCCAGGCAGTTACACTGCGATTCCAAGGGCTGAGACAACGCGTTTATTTCGGGCTGAAAAACACGTTCTCAAAAGTGTGCTGTTCCTGCCCTATAAGTTACATGGGGGTGACTAAAGTTGCCAAAACGTGTTTATTTGTGCTGAAAAACACGTTTTTACAACTTCTGCACACTGGGGTTAAGGGCTGACTCAGGGGACTCTTCTGAGCCAGGCAGTTCCACTGCGATTCCAAGGGCTTAGAAAACGCGTTTATTTCGGGCTGAAAAACACGTTCTGAAAAGTGTGCTGTTCCTGCCCTATAAGTTACATGGGGGTGACCAAAGTTGCCAAAACATGTTTATTTGTGCTGAAAAACACGTTTTGACAACTTCTGCACACTGGGGTTAAGGGCTGACTCAGGGGGCTCTTCTGAGCCAGGCAGTTCCACTGCGATTCCAAGGGCTGAGAAAACGCGTTTATTTCGGGCTGAAAAACACGTTTTGAAAAGTGTGCTGTTCCTGCCCTATAAGTTACATGGGGGTGACCAAAGTTGCCAAAACGTGTTTATTTGTGCTGAAAAACACGTTTTGACAACTTCTGCACACTAGGGTTAAGGGCTGACTCAGGGGGCTCTTCTGAGCCAGGCAGTTCCACTGCGATTCCAAAGGCTGAGAAAACGCGTTTATTTTGGGCTGAAAAACACGTTCTGAAAAGTGTGCTGTTCCTGCCTTGTAAGTTACATGGGGGTGACCAAAGTTGCAAAAACGTGTTTATTTGTGCTGAAAAACAAGTTTTGACAACTTCTGCACACTGGGCTTAAGGGCTGACTCAGGGGGCTCTTCTGAGCCAGGCAGTTCCACTGCGATTCCAAGGGCTGAGAAAACGCGTTTATTTCGGACTGAGAAACACGTTCTGAAAAGTGTGCTGTTCCTACCCTATAAGTTACATGGGGGTGACCAAAATTGCCAAAACGTGTTTATTTGTGCTGAAAAACACGTTCTGACAACTTCTGCACACTGGGCTTAAGGGCTGACTCAGGGGGCTCTTCTGAGCCAGGCAGTTACACTGCGATTCCAAGGGCTGAGAAAACGCATTTATTTCGGGCTGAAAAACACGTTCTGAAAATTGTGCTGTTCCTGCCCTATAAGTTACATGGGGGTGACCAAAGTTGCCAAAACATGTTTATTTGTGCTGAAAAACAAGTTTTGACAACTTCAGCACACTGGGGTTAAGGGCTGACTCAGGGGGCTCTTCTGAGCCAGGCAGTTCCACTGCGATTCCAAGGGCTGAGAAAACGCGTTTATTTCGGGCTGAAAAACACGTTTTGAAAAGTGTGCTGTTCCTGCCCTATAAGTTACATGGGGGTGACCAAAGTTGCCAAAACGTGTTTATTTGTGCTGAAAAACACGTTGTGACAACATCTGCACACTGGGGTTAAGGGCTGACTCAGGGGGCTCTTCTGAGCCAGGCAGTTCCACTGTGATTCCAAGGGCTGAAAAAACGCGTTTATTTCGGGCTGAAAAACACGTTTTGAAAAGTGTGCTGTTCCTGCCCTATAAGTTACATGGGGGTGACCAAAGTTGCCAAAACGTGTTTATTTGTGCTGAAAAACACGTTTTGACAACTTCTGCACACTGGGCTTAAGGGCTGACTCAGGGGGCTCTTCTGAGCCAGGCAGTTACACTGCGATTCCAAGGGCTGAGAAAACGCATTTATTTCGGGCTGAAAAACACGTTCTGAAAATTGTGCTGTTCCTGCCCTATAAGTTACATGGGGGTGACCAAAGTTGCCAAAACATGTTTATTTGTGCTGAAAAACAAGTTTTGACAACTTCTGCACACTGGGGTTAAGGGCTGACTCAGGGGGCTCTTCTGAGCCAGGCAGTTCCACTGCGATTCCAAGGGCTGAGAAAACGCGTTTATTTCGGGCTGAAAAACACGTTTTGAAAAGTGTGCTGTTCCTGCCCTATAAGTTACATGGGGGTGACCAAAGTTGCCAAAACGTGTTTATTTGTGCTGAAAAACACGTTGTGACAACATCTGCACACTGGGGTTAAGGGCTGACTCAGGGGGCTCTTCTGAGCCAGGCAGTTCCACTGTGATTCCAAGGGCTGAGAAAACGCGTTTATTTCGGGCTGAAAAACACGTTTTGAAAAGTGTGCTGTTCCTGCCCTATAAGTTACATGGGGGTGACCAAAGTTGCCAAAATGTGTTTATTTGTGCTGAAAAACACGTTTTGACAACTTCTGCACACTTGGGGTTAAGGGCTGACTCAGGGGGCTCTTCTGAGCCAGGCAGTTACACTGCGATTCCAAGGGCTGAGACAACGCGTTTATTTCGGGCTGAAAAACACGTTCTCAAAAGTGTGCTGTTCCTGCCCTATAAGTTACATGGGGGTGACTAAAGTTGCCAAAACGTGTTTATTTGTGCTGAAAAACACGTTTTTACAACTTCTGCACACTGGGGTTAAGGGCTGACTCAGGGGACTCTTCTGAGCCAGGCAGTTCCACTGCGATTCCAAGGGCTTAGAAAACGCGTTTATTTCGGGCTGAAAAACACGTTCTGAAAAGTGTGCTGTTCCTGCCCTATAAGTTACATGGGGGTGACCAAAGTTGCCAAAACGTGTTTATTTGTGCTGAAAAACACGTTTTGACAACTTCTGCACACTGGGGTTAAGGGCTGACTCAGGGGGCTCTTCTGAGCCAGGCAGTTCCACTGCGATTCCAAGGGCTGAGAAAACGCGTTTATTTCGGGCTGAAAAACACGTTTTGAAAAGTGTGCTGTTCCTGCCCTATAAGTTACATGGGGGTGACCAAAGTTGCCAAAACGTGTTTATTTGTGCTGAAAAACACGTTTTGACAACTTCTGCACACTAGGGTTAAGGGCTGACTCAGGGGGCTCTTCTGAGCCAGGCAGTTCCACTGCGATTCCAAAGGCTGAGAAAACGCGTTTATTTTGGGCTGAAAAACACGTTCTGAAAAGTGTGCTGTTCCTGCCTTGTAAGTTACATGGGGGTGACCAAAGTTGCAAAAACGTGTTTATTTGTGCTGAAAAACAAGTTTTGACAACTTCTGCACACTGGGCTTAAGGGCTGACTCAGGGGGCTCTTCTGAGCCAGGCAGTTCCACTGCGATTCCAAGGGCTGAGAAAACGCGTTTATTTCGGACTGAGAAACACGTTCTGAAAAGTGTGCTGTTCCTACCCTATAAGTTACATGGGGGTGACCAAAATTGCCAAAACGTGTTTATTTGTGCTGAAAAACACGTTCTGACAACTTCTGCACACTGGGCTTAAGGGCTGACTCAGGGGGCTCTTCTGAGCCAGGCAGTTACACTGCGATTCCAAGGGCTGAGAAAACGCATTTATTTCGGGCTGAAAAACACGTTCTGAAAATTGTGCTGTTCCTGCCCTATAAGTTACATGGGGGTGACCAAAGTTGCCAAAACATGTTTATTTGTGCTGAAAAACAAGTTTTGACAACTTCAGCACACTGGGGTTAAGGGCTGACTCAGGGGGCTCTTCTGAGCCAGGCAGTTCCACTGCGATTCCAAGGGCTGAGAAAACGCGTTTATTTCGGGCTGAAAAACACGTTTTGAAAAGTGTGCTGTTCCTGCCCTATAAGTTACATGGGGGTGACCAAAGTTGCCAAAACGTGTTTATTTGTGCTGAAAAACACGTTGTGACAACATCTGCACACTGGGGTTAAGGGCTGACTCAGGGGGCTCTTCTGAGCCAGGCAGTTCCACTGTGATTCCAAGGGCTGAAAAAACGCGTTTATTTCGGGCTGAAAAACACGTTTTGAAAAGTGTGCTGTTCCTGCCCTATAAGTTACATGGGGGTGACCAAAATTGCCAAAACGTGTTTATTTGTGCTGAAAAACACGTTTTGACAACTTCTGCACACTGGGGTTAAGGGCTGACTCAGGGGGCTTTTCTGGGCCAGGCAGTTCCACTGCGATTCCAAGGGCTGAGAAAACGCCTTTATTTCGGGCTGAAAAACACGTTCTGAAAAGTGTGCTGTTCCTGCCCTATAAGTTACATGGGGGTGACCAAAGTTGCCAAAACATGTTTATTTGTGCTGAAAAACACGTTTTGACAACTTCTGCACACTGGGGTTAAGGGCTGACTCAGGGGGCTCTTCTGAGCCAGGCAGTTCCACTGCGATTCCAAGGGCTGAGAAAACGCGTTTATTTCGGGCTGAAAAACACGTTTTGAAAAGTGTGCTGTTCCTGCCCTATAAGTTACATGGGGGTGACCAAAGTTGCCAAAACGTGTTTATTTGTGCTGAAAAACACGTTTTGACAACTTCTGCACACTAGGGTTAAGGGCTGACTCAGTGGGCTCTTCTGAGCCAGGCAGTTACACTGCGATTCCAAGGGCTGAGAAAACGCGTTTATTTCGGGCTGAAAAAAACGTTCTTAAAAGTGTGCTGTTCCTGCCCTATAAGTTACATGGGGGTGACCAAAGCTGCCAAAACTTGTTTATTTGTGCTGAAAATCACGTTTTGACAACTTCTGCACACTGGGGTTAAGGGCTGACTCAGGGGGCTATTCTGAGCCAGGCAGTTCCACTGTGATTCCAAGGGCTGAGAAAACGCATTTATTTCGGGCTGAAAAACACGTTTTGAAAAGTGTGCTGTTCCTGCCCTATAAGTTACATGGGGGTGACCAAAGTTGCCAAAACGTGTTTATTTGTGCTGAAAAACACGTTTCGACAACTTCTGCACACTGGGGTTAAGGGCTGACTCAGGGGGCTCTTCTGAGCCAGGCAGTTCCACTGCGATTCCAAGGGCTCAGAAAACGCGTTTATTTCGGGCTGAAAAACACGTTTTGAAAAGTATGCTGTTCCTGCCCTATAAGTTACATGGGGGTGACCAAAGTTGCAAAAACGTGTTTATTTGTGCTGAAAAACACGTTTTGACAACTTCTGCACACTGGGGTTAAGGGCTGAATCAGGGGGCTCTTCTGAGCCAGGCAGTTCCACTGCGATTCCAAGGGCTGAGAAAACGCGTTTATTTCGGGCTGAAAAACACGTTTTGAAAAGTGTGCTGTTCCTGCCCTATAAGTTACATGGGGGTGACCAAAGTTGCCAAAACGTGTTTATTTGTGCTGAAAAACACGTTTCGACAACTTCTGCACACTGGGGTTAAGGGCTGACTCAGGGGGCTCTTCTGAGCCAGGCAGTTACACTGCGATTCCAAGGGCTGAGAAAACGCGTTTATTTCGGGCTGAAAAACACGATCTGAAAAGTGTGCTGTTTCTGCCCTATAAGTTACATGGGGATGACCAAAGTTGCCAAAACGTGTTTATTTGTGCTGAAAAACACGTTTTGACAACTTCTGCACACTGGGGTTAAGGGCTGACTCAGGGGGCTCTTCTGAGCCATGCAGTTCCACTGCGATTCCAAGGGCTGAGAAAACGCGTTAATTTCGTTCTGAAAAACACGTTTTGAAAAGTGTGCTGTTCCTGCCCTATAAGTTACATGGGGGTGACCAAAGTTGCCAAAACGTGTTTATTTGTGCTGAAAAACACGTTTTGACAACTTCTGCACACTGGGGTTAAGGGCTGACTCAGGGGGCTCTTCTGAGCCAGGCGGTTCCACTGCGATTCCAAGGGCTGAGAAAACGCGTTTATTTCGGGCTGAAAAACACGTTTTGAAAAGTGTGCTGTTCCTGCCCTATAAGTTACATGGGGGTGACCAAAGTTGCAAAAACGTGTTTATTTGTGCTGAAAAACATGTTTTGACAACTTCTGCACACTGGGGTTAAGGGCTGACTCAGGGGGCTCTTCTGAGCCAGGCAGTTCCACTGCGATTCCAAGGGCTGAGAAAACGCGTTTATTTCGGGCTGAAAAACACGTTCTGAAAAGTGTGCTGTTCCTGCCCTATAAGTTACATGGGGGTGACCAAAGTTGCCAAAACGTGTTTATTTGTGCTGAAAAACACGTTGTGACAACTTCTGCACACTGGGGTTAAGGGCTGACTCAGGGGGCTCTTCTGAGCCAGGCAGTTCCACTGCGATTCCAAGGGCTGAGAAAACGCGTTAATTTCGGGCTGAAAAACACGTTTTGAAAAGTGTGCTGTTCCTGCCCTATAAGTTACATGGGGGTGACCAAAGTTGCAAAAACGTGTTTATTTGTGCTGAAAAACATGTTTTGACAACTTCTGCACACTGGGGTTAAGGGCTGACTCAGGGGGCTCTTCTGAGCCAGGCAGTTCCACTGCGATTCCAAGGGCTGAGAAAACGCGTTTATTTCGGGCTGAAAAACACGTTCTGAAAAGTGTGCTGTTCCTGCCCTATAAGTTACATGGGGGTGACCAAAATTGCCAAAACGTGTTTATTTGTGCTGAAAAACACGTTTTGACAACTTCAGCACACTGGGGTTAAGGGCTGACTCAGGGGGCACTTCTGAGCCAGGCAGTTACACTGCGATTCCAAGGGCTGAGAAAACGCGTTTATTTCGGGCTGAAAAACACGTTCTGAAAAGTGTGCTGTTCCTGCCCTATAAGTTACATGGGGGTCACCAAAGTTGCCAAAACGTGTTTATTTGTGCTGAAAAACACGTTTTGACAACTTCTGCACACTGGGCTTAAGGGCTGACTCAGGGGGCTCTTCTGAGCCAGGCAGTTCCACTGCGATTCCAAGGGCTGAGAAAACGCGTTTATTTCGGGCTGAAAAACACGGTTTGAAAAGTGTGCTGTTCCTGCCCTATAAGTTACATGGGGGTGACCAAAGTTGCCAATACGTGTTTATTTGTGCTGAAAAATACGTTTTGACAACTTCTGCACACTTGGGTTAAGGGCTGACTCAGGGGGCTCTTCTGAGCCAGGCAGTTACACTGCGATTCCAAGGGCTGAGAAAACGCGTTTTTTTCGGGCTGAAGAACACGTTCTGAAAAGTGTGCTGTTCCTGCCCTATAAGTTACATGGGGGTGACAAAAGTTGCCAAAACGTGTTTATTTGTGCTGAAAAACACGTTTTGACAACTTCTGCACACTGGGCTTAAGGGCTGACTCAGGGGGCTCTTCTGAGCCAGGCAGTTCCACTGCGATTCCAAGGGCTGAGAAAACGCGTTTATTTTGGGCTGAAAAACACGTTCTGAAAAGTGTGCTGTTCCTGCCCTGTAAGTTACATGGGGGTGACCAAAGTTGCCAAAACGTGTTTATTTGTGCTGAAAAACACGTTTTGACAACTTCTGCACACTGGGCTTAAGGGCTGACTCAGGGGGCTCTTCTGAGCCAGGCAGTTCCACTGCGATTCCAAGGGCTGAGAAAACGCGTTTATTTCGGGCTGAAAAACACGGTTTGAAAAGTGTGCTGTTCCTGCCCTATAAGTTACATGGGGGTGACCAAAGTTGCCAAAACGTGTTTATTTGTGCTGAAAAACACGTTTTGACAACTTCTGCACACTGGGCTTAAGGGCTGACTCAGGGGGCTCTTCTGAGCCAGGCAGTTACACTGCGATTCCAAGGGCTGAGAAAACGCATTTATTTCGGGCTGAAAAACACGTTCTGAAAATTGTGCTGTTCCTGCCCTATAAGTTACATGGGGGTGACCAAAGTTGCCAAAACATGTTTATTTGTGCTGAAAAACAAGTTTTGACAACTTCTGCACACTGGGGTTAAGGGCTGACTCAGGGGGCTCTTCTGAGCCAGGCAGTTCCACTGCGATTCCAAGGGCTGAGAAAACGCGTTTATTTCGGGCTGAAAAACACGTTTTGAAAAGTGTGCTGTTCCTGCCCTATAAGTTACATGGGGGTGACCAAAGTTGCCAAAACGTGTTTATTTGTGCTGAAAAACACGTTGTGACAACATCTGCACACTGGGGTTAAGGGCTGACTCAGGGGGCTCTTCTGAGCCAGGCAGTTCCACTGTGATTCCAAGGGCTGAGAAAACGCGTTTATTTCGGGCTGAAAAACACGTTTTGAAAAGTGTGCTGTTCCTGCCCTATAAGTTACATGGGGGTGACCAAAGTTGCCAAAATGTGTTTATTTGTGCTGAAAAACACGTTTTGACAACTTCTGCACACTTGGGGTTAAGGGCTGACTCAGGGGGCTCTTCTGAGCCAGGCAGTTACACTGCGATTCCAAGGGCTGAGACAACGCGTTTATTTCGGGCTGAAAAACACGTTCTGAAAAGTGTGCTGTTCCTGCCCTATAAGTTACATGGGGGTGACTAAAGTTGCCAAAACGTGTTTATTTGTGCTGAAAAACACGTTTTTACAACTTCTGCACACTGGGGTTAAGGGCTGACTCAGGGGACTCTTCTGAGCCAGGCAGTTCCACTGCGATTCCAAGGGCTTAGAAAACGCGTTTATTTCGGGCTGAAAAACACGTTCTGAAAAGTGTGCTGTTCCTGCCCTATAAGTTACATGGGGGTGACCAAAGTTGCCAAAACATGTTTATTTGTGCTGAAAAACACGTTTTGACAACTTCTGCACACTGGGGTTAAGGGCTGACTCAGGGGGCTCTTCTGAGCCAGGCAGTTACACTGCGATTCCAAGGGCTGAGAAAACGCATTTATTTCGGGCTGAAAAACACGTTCTGAAAATTGTGCTGTTCCTGCCCTATAAGTTACATGGGGGTGACCAAAGTTGCCAAAACGTGTTTATTTGTGCTGAAAAACACGTTTTGACAACTTCTGCACACTGGGCTTAAGGGCTGACTCAGGGGGCTCTTCTGAGCCAGGCAGTTACACTGCGATTCCAAGGGCTGAGAAAACGCATTTATTTCGGGCTGAAAAACACGTTCTGAAAATTGTGCTGTTCCTGCCCTATAAGTTACATGGGGGTGACCAAAGTTGCCAAAACATGTTTATTTGTGCTGAAAAACAAGTTTTGACAACTTCTGCACACTGGGGTTAAGGGCTGACTCAGGGGGCTCTTCTGAGCCAGGCAGTTCCACTGCGATTCCAAGGGCTGAGAAAACGCGTTTATTTCGGGCTGAAAAACACGTTTTGAAAAGTGTGCTGTTCCTGCCCTATAAGTTACATGGGGGTGACCAAAGTTGCCAAAACGTGTTTATTTGTGCTGAAAAACACGTTGTGACAACATCTGCACACTGGGGTTAAGGGCTGACTCAGGGGGCTCTTCTGAGCCAGGCAGTTCCACTGTGATTCCAAGGGCTGAGAAAACGCGTTTATTTCGGGCTGAAAAACACGTTTTGAAAAGTGTGCTGTTCCTGCCCTATAAGTTACATGGGGGTGACCAAAGTTGCCAAAATGTGTTTATTTGTGCTGAAAAACACGTTTTGACAACTTCTGCACACTTGGGGTTAAGGGCTGACTCAGGGGGCTCTTCTGAGCCAGGCAGTTACACTGCGATTCCAAGGGCTGAGACAACGCGTTTATTTCGGGCTGAAAAACACGTTCTCAAAAGTGTGCTGTTCCTGCCCTATAAGTTACATGGGGGTGACTAAAGTTGCCAAAACGTGTTTATTTGTGCTGAAAAACACGTTTTTACAACTTCTGCACACTGGGGTTAAGGGCTGACTCAGGGGACTCTTCTGAGCCAGGCAGTTCCACTGCGATTCCAAGGGCTTAGAAAACGCGTTTATTTCGGGCTGAAAAACACGTTCTGAAAAGTGTGCTGTTCCTGCCCTATAAGTTACATGGGGGTGACCAAAGTTGCCAAAACATGTTTATTTGTGCTGAAAAACACGTTTTGACAACTTCTGCACACTGGGGTTAAGGGCTGACTCAGGGGGCTCTTCTGAGCCAGGCAGTTCCACTGCGATTCCAAGGGCTGAGAAAACGCGTTTATTTCGGGCTGAAAAACACGTTTTGAAAAGTGTGCTGTTCCTGCCCTATAAGTTACATGGGGGTGACCAAAGTTGCCAAAACGTGTTTATTTGTGCTGAAAAACACGTTTTGACAACTTCTGCACACTAGGGTTAAGGGCTGACTCAGGGGGCTCTTCTGAGCCAGGCAGTTCCACTGCGATTCCAAAGGCTGAGAAAACGCGTTTATTTTGGGCTGAAAAACACGTTCTGAAAAGTGTGCTGTTCCTGCCTTGTAAGTTACATGGGGGTGACCAAAGTTGCAAAAACGTGTTTATTTGTGCTGAAAAACACGTTTTGACAACTTCTGCACACTGGGCTTAAGGGCTGACTCAGGGGGCTCTTCTGAGCCAGGCAGTTCCACTGCGATTCCAAGGGCTGAGAAAACGCGTTTATTTCGGGCTGAAAAACACGGTTTGAAAAGTGTGCTGTTCCTGCCCTATAAGTTACATGGGGGTGAACAAAGTTGCCAAAACGTGTTTATTTGTGCTGAAAAATACGTTTTGACAACTTCTGCACAATGGGGTTAAGGGCTGACTCAGGGGGCTCTTCTGAGCCAGGCAGTTACACTGCGATTCCAAGGGCTGAGAAAACGCGTTTTTTTCGGGCTGAAAAACACGTTCTGAAAAGTGTGCTGTTCCTGCCCTATAAGTTACATGGGGGTGACAAAAGTTGCCAAAACGTGTTTATTTGTGCTGAAAAACACGTTTTGACAACTTCTGCACACTGGGGTTAAGGGCTGACTCAGGGGGCTCTTCTGAGCCAGGCAGTTCCACTGCGATTCCAAGGGTTCAGAAAACGCGTTTATTTCGGGCTGAAAAACACGTTTTGAAAAGTATGCTGTTCCTGCCCTATAAGTTACATGGGGGTGACCAAAGTTGCAAAAACGTGTTTATTTGTGCTGAAAAACACGTTTTGACAACTTCTGCACACTGGGGTTAAGGGCTGAATCAGGGGGCTCTTCTGAGCCAGGCAGTTCCACTGCGATTCCAAGGGCTGAGAAAACGCGTTTATTTCGGACTGAGAAACACGTTCTGAAAAGTGTGCTGTTCCTACCCTATAAGTTACATGGGGGTGACCAAAATTGCCAAAACGTGTTTATTTGTGCTGAAAAACACGTTCTGACAACTTCTGCACACTGGGCTTAAGGGCTGACTCAGGGGGCTCTTCTGAGCCAGGCAGTTACACTGCGATTCCAAGGGCTGAGAAAACGCATTTATTTCGGGCTGAAAAACACGTTCTGAAAATTGTGCTGTTCCTGCCCTATAAGTTACATGGGGGTGACCAAAGTTGCCAAAACATGTTTATTTGTGCTGAAAAACAAGTTTTGACAACTTCAGCACACTGGGGTTAAGGGCTGACTCAGGGGGCTCTTCTGAGCCAGGCAGTTCCACTGCGATTCCAAGGGCTGAGAAAACGCGTTTATTTCGGGCTGAAAAACACGTTTTGAAAAGTGTGCTGTTCCTGCCCTATAAGTTACATGGGGGTGACCAAAGTTGCCAAAACGTGTTTATTTGTGCTGAAAAACACGTTGTGACAACATCTGCACACTGGGGTTAAGGGCTGACTCAGGGGGCTCTTCTGAGCCAGGCAGTTCCACTGTGATTCCAAGGGCTGAAAAAACGCGTTTATTTCGGGCTGAAAAACACGTTTTGAAAAGTGTGCTGTTCCTGCCCTATAACTTACATGGGGGTGACCAAAATTGCCAAAACGTGTTTATTTGTGCTGAAAAACACGTTTTGACAACTTCTGCACACTGGGGTTAAGGGCTGACTCAGGGGGCTTTTCTGGGCCAGGCAGTTCCACTGCGATTCCAAGGGCTGAGAAAACGCCTTTATTTCGGGCTGAAAAACACGTTCTGAAAAGTGTGCTGTTCCTGCCCTATAAGTTACATGGGGGTGACCAAAGTTGCCAAAACATGTTTATTTGTGCTGAAAAACACGTTTTGACAACTTCTGCACACTGGGGTTAAGGGCTGACTCAGGGGGCTCTTCTGAGCCAGGCAGTTCCACTGCGATTCCAAGGGCTGAGAAAACGCGTTTATTTCGGGCTGAAAAACACGTTTTGAAAAGTGTGCTGTTCCTGCCCTATAAGTTACATGGGGGTGACCAAAGTTGCCAAAACGTGTTTATTTGTGCTGAAAAACACGTTTTGACAACTTCTGCACACTAGGGTTAAGGGCTGACTCAGGGGGCTCTTCTGAGCCAGGCAGTTACACTGCGATTCCAAGGGCTGAGAAAACGCATTTATTTCGGGCTGAAAAACACGTTCTGAAAATTGTGCTGTTCCTGCCCTATAAGTTACATGGGGGTGACCAAAGTTGCCAAAACGTGTTTATTTGTGCTGAAAAACACGTTTTGACAACTTCTGCACACTGGGCTTAAGGGCTGACTCAGGGGGCTCTTCTGAGCCAGGCAGTTACACTGCGATTCCAAGGGCTGAGAAAACGCATTTATTTCGGGCTGAAAAACACGTTCTGAAAATTGTGCTGTTCCTGCCCTATAAGTTACATGGGGGTGACCAAAGTTGCCAAAACATGTTTATTTGTGCTGAAAAACAAGTTTTGACAACTTCTGCACACTGGGGTTAAGGGCTGACTCAGGGGGCTCTTCTGAGCCAGGCAGTTCCACTGCGATTCCAAGGGCTGAGAAAACGCGTTTATTTCGGGCTGAAAAACACGTTTTGAAAAGTGTGCTGTTCCTGCCCTATAAGTTACATGGGGGTGACCAAAGTTGCCAAAACGTGTTTATTTGTGCTGAAAAACACGTTGTGACAACATCTGCACACTGGGGTTAAGGGCTGACTCAGGGGGCTCTTCTGAGCCAGGCAGTTCCACTGTGATTCCAAGGGCTGAGAAAACGCGTTTATTTCGGGCTGAAAAACACGTTTTGAAAAGTGTGCTGTTCCTGCCCTATAAGTTACATGGGGGTGACCAAAGTTGCCAAAATGTGTTTATTTGTGCTGAAAAACACGTTTTGACAACTTCTGCACACTTGGGGTTAAGGGCTGACTCAGGGGGCTCTTCTGAGCCAGGCAGTTACACTGCGATTCCAAGGGCTGAGACAACGCGTTTATTTCGGGCTGAAAAACACGTTCTCAAAAGTGTGCTGTTCCTGCCCTATAAGTTACATGGGGGTGACTAAAGTTGCCAAAACGTGTTTATTTGTGCTGAAAAACACGTTTTTACAACTTCTGCACACTGGGGTTAAGGGCTGACTCAGGGGACTCTTCTGAGCCAGGCAGTTCCACTGCGATTCCAAGGGCTTAGAAAACGCGTTTATTTCGGGCTGAAAAACACGTTCTGAAAAGTGTGCTGTTCCTGCCCTATAAGTTACATGGGGGTGACCAAAGTTGCCAAAACATGTTTATTTGTGCTGAAAAACACGTTTTGACAACTTCTGCACACTGGGGTTAAGGGCTGACTCAGGGGGCTCTTCTGAGCCAGGCAGTTCCACTGCGATTCCAAGGGCTGAGAAAACGCGTTTATTTCGGGCTGAAAAACACGTTTTGAAAAGTGTGCTGTTCCTGCCCTATAAGTTACATGGGGGTGACCAAAGTTGCCAAAACGTGTTTATTTGTGCTGAAAAACACGTTTTGACAACTTCTGCACACTAGGGTTAAGGGCTGACTCAGGGGGCTCTTCTGAGCCAGGCAGTTCCACTGCGATTCCAAAGGCTGAGAAAACGCGTTTATTTTGGGCTGAAAAACACGTTCTGAAAAGTGTGCTGTTCCTGCCTTGTAAGTTACATGGGGGTGACCAAAGTTGCAAAAACGTGTTTATTTGTGCTGAAAAACACGTTTTGACAACTTCTGCACACTGGGCTTAAGGGCTGACTCAGGGGGCTCTTCTGAGCCAGGCAGTTCCACTGCGATTCCAAGGGCTGAGAAAACGCGTTTATTTCGGGCTGAAAAACACGGTTTGAAAAGTGTGCTGTTCCTGCCCTATAAGTTACATGGGGGTGACCAAAGTTGCCAAAACGTGTTTATTTGTGCTGAAAAATACGTTTTGACAACTTCTGCACAATGGGGTTAAGGGCTGACTCAGGGGGCTCTTCTGAGCCAGGCAGTTACACTGCGATTCCAAGGGCTGAGAAAACGCGTTTTTTTCGGGCTGAAAAACACGTTCTGAAAAGTGTGCTGTTCCTGCCCTATAAGTTACATGGGGGTGACAAAAGTTGCCAAAACGTGTTTATTTGTGCTGAAAAACACGTTTTGACAACTTCTGCACACTGGGGTTAAGGGCTGACTCAGGGGGCTCTTCTGAGCCAGGCAGTTCCACTGCGATTCCAAGGGTTCAGAAAACGCGTTTATTTCGGGCTGAAAAACACGTTTTGAAAAGTATGCTGTTCCTGCCCTATAAGTTACATGGGGGTGACCAAAGTTGCAAAAACGTGTTTATTTGTGCTGAAAAACACGTTTTGACAACTTCTGCACACTGGGGTTAAGGGCTGAATCAGGGGGCTCTTCTGAGCCAGGCAGTTCCACTGCGATTCCAAGGGCTGAGAAAACGCGTTTATTTCGGACTGAGAAACACGTTCTGAAAAGTGTGCTGTTCCTACCCTATAAGTTACATGGGGGTGACCAAAATTGCCAAAACGTGTTTATTTGTGCTGAAAAACACGTTCTGACAACTTCTGCACACTGGGCTTAAGGGCTGACTCAGGGGGCTCTTCTGAGCCAGGCAGTTACACTGCGATTCCAAGGGCTGAGAAAACGCATTTATTTCGGGCTGAAAAACACGTTCTGAAAATTGTGCTGTTCCTGCCCTATAAGTTACATGGGGGTGACCAAAGTTGCCAAAACATGTTTATTTGTGCTGAAAAACAAGTTTTGACAACTTCAGCACACTGGGGTTAAGGGCTGACTCAGGGGGCTCTTCTGAGCCAGGCAGTTCCACTGCGATTCCAAGGGCTGAGAAAACGCGTTTATTTCGGGCTGAAAAACACGTTTTGAAAAGTGTGCTGTTCCTGCCCTATAAGTTACATGGGGGTGACCAAAGTTGCCAAAACGTGTTTATTTGTGCTGAAAAACACGTTGTGACAACATCTGCACACTGGGGTTAAGGGCTGACTCAGGGGGCTCTTCTGAGCCAGGCAGTTCCACTGTGATTCCAAGGGCTGAAAAAACGCGTTTATTTCGGGCTGAAAAACACGTTTTGAAAAGTGTGCTGTTCCTGCCCTATAACTTACATGGGGGTGACCAAAATTGCCAAAACGTGTTTATTTGTGCTGAAAAACACGTTTTGACAACTTCTGCACACTGGGGTTAAGGGCTGACTCAGGGGGCTTTTCTGGGCCAGGCAGTTCCACTGCGATTCCAAGGGCTGAGAAAACGCCTTTATTTCGGGCTGAAAAACACGTTCTGAAAAGTGTGCTGTTCCTGCCCTATAAGTTACATGGGGGTGACCAAAGTTGCCAAAACATGTTTATTTGTGCTGAAAAACACGTTTTGACAACTTCTGCACACTGGGGTTAAGGGCTGACTCAGGGGGCTCTTCTGAGCCAGGCAGTTCCACTGCGATTCCAAGGGCTGAGAAAACGCGTTTATTTCGGGCTGAAAAACACGTTTTGAAAAGTGTGCTGTTCCTGCCCTATAAGTTACATGGGGGTGACCAAAGTTGCCAAAACGTGTTTATTTGTGCTGAAAAACACGTTTTGACAACTTCTGCACACTAGGGTTAAGGGCTGACTCAGGGGGCTCTTCTGAGCCAGGCAGTTACACTGCGATTCCAAGGGCTGAGAAAACGCGTTTATTTCGGGCTGAAAAAAACGTTCTTAAAAGTGTGCTGTTCCTGCCCTATAAGTTACATGGGGGTGACCAAAGCTGCCAAAACTTGTTTATTTGTGCTGAAAATCACGTTTTGACAACTTCTGCACACTGGGGTTAAGGGCTGACTCAGGGGGCTATTCTGAGCCAGGCAGTTCCACTGTGATTCCAAGGGCTGAGAAAACGCATTTATTTCGGGCTGAAAAACACGTTTTGAAAAGTGTGCTGTTCCTGCCCTATAAGTTACATGGGGGTGACCAAAGTTGCCAAAACGTGTTTATTTGTGCTGAAAAACACGTTTCGACAACTTCTGCACACTGGGGTTAAGGGCTGACTCAGGGGGCTCTTCTGAGCCAGGCAGTTCCACTGCGATTCCAAGGGCTCAGAAAACGCGTTTATTTCGGGCTGAAAAACACGTTTTGAAAAGTATGCTGTTCCTGCCCTATAAGTTACATGGGGGTGACCAAAGTTGCAAAAACGTGTTTATTTGTGCTGAAAAACACGTTTTGACAACTTCTGCACACTGGGGTTAAGGGCTGAATCAGGGGGCTCTTCTGAGCCAGGCAGTTCCACTGCGATTCCAAGGGCTGAGAAAACGCGTTTATTTCGGGCTGAAAAACACGTTCTGAAAAGTGTGCTGTTCCTGCCCTATAAGTTACATGGGGGTGACCAAAATTGCCAAAACGTGTTTATTTGTGCTGAAAAACACGTTTTGACAACTTCTGCACACTGGGGTTAAGGGCTGACTCAGGGGGCTCTTCTGAGCCAGGCAGTTACACTGCGATTCCAAGGGCTGAGAAAACGCATTTATTTCGGGCTGAAAAACACGTTCTGAAAATTGTGCTGTTCCTGCCCTATAAGTTACATGGGGGTGACCAAAGTTGCCAAAACGTGTTTATTTGTGCTGAAAAACACGTTTTGACAACTTCTGCACACTGGGGTTAAGGGCTGACTCAGGGGGCTCTTCTGAGCCAGGCGGTTCCACTGCGATTCCAAGGGCTGAGAAAACGCGTTTATTTCGGGCTGAAAAACACGTTTTGAAAAGTGTGCTGTTCCTGCCCTATAAGTTACATGGGGGTGACCAAAGTTGCAAAAACGTGTTTATTTGTGCTGAAAAACATGTTTTGACAACTTCTGCACACTGGGGTTAAGGGCTGACTCAGGGGGCTCTTCTGAGCCAGGCAGTTCCACTGCGATTCCAAGGGCTGAGAAAACGCGTTTATTTCGGGCTGAAAAACACGTTCTGAAAAGTGTGCTGTTCCTGCCCTATAAGTTACATGGGGGTGACCAAAATTGCCAAAACGTGTTTATTTGTGCTGAAAAACACGTTTTGACAACTTCAGCACACTGGGGTTAAGGGCTGACTCAGGGGGCTCTTCTGAGCCAGGCAGTTCCACTGCGATTCCAAGGGCTGAGAAAACGCATTTATTTCGGGCTGAAAAACACGTTCTGAAAATTGTGCTGTTCCTGCCCTATAAGTTACATGGGGGTGACCAAAGTTGCCAAAACGTGTTTATTTGTGCTGAAAAACACGTTGTGACAACTTCTGCACACTGGGGTTAAGGGCTGACTCAGGGGGCTCTTCTGAGCCAGGCAGTTCCACTGTGATTCCAAGGGCTGAGAAAACGCGTTTATTTCGGGCTGAAAAACACGTTTTGAAAAGTGTGCTGTTCCTGCCCTATAAGTTACATGGGGGTGACCAAAGTTGCCAAAACGTGTTTATTTCTGCTGAAAAACACGTTTTGACAACTTCTGCACACTGGGGTTAAGGGCTGACTCAGGGGGCACTTCTGAGCCAGGCAGTTACACTGCGATTCCAAGGGCTGAGAAAACGCGTTTATTTCGGGCTGAAAAACACGTTCTGAAAAGTGTGCTGTTCCTGCCCTATAAGTTACATGGGGGTCACCAAAGTTACCAAAACGTGTTTATTTGTGCTGAAAAACACGTTTTGACAACTTCTGCACACTGGGGTTAAGGGCTGACTCAGGGGGCTCTTCTGAGCCACGCAGTTCCACTGCGATTCCAAGGGCTTAGAAAACGCGTTTATTTCGGGCTGAAAAACACGTTCTGAAAAGTGTGCTGTTCCTGCCCTATAAGTTACATGGGGGTGACCAAAATTGCCAAAACGTGTTTATTTGTGCTGAAAAACACGTTTTGACAACTTCTGCACACTGGGCTTAAGGGCTGACTCAGGGGGCTCTTCTGAGCCAGGCAGTTCCACTGCGATTCCAAGGGCTGAGAAAACGCGTTTATTTCGGGCTGAAAAACACGGTTTGAAAAGTGTGCTGTTCCTGCCCTATAAGTTACATGGGGGTGACCAAAGTTGCCAAAACGTGTTTATTTGTGCTGAAAAATACGTTTTGACAACTTCTGCACACTGGGGTTAAGGGCTGACTCAGGGGGCTCTTCTGAGCCAGGCAGTTACACTGCGATTCCAAGGGCTGAGAAAACGCGTTAATTTCGGGCTGAAAAACACGTTTTGAAAAGTGTGCTGTTCCTGCCCTATAAGTTACATGGGGGTGACCAAAGTTGCCAAAACGTGTTTATTTGTGCTGAAAAACACGTTTTGACAACTTCTGCACACTGGGGTTAAGGGCTGACTCAGGGGGCTCTTCTGAGCCAGGCGGTTCCACTGCGATTCCAAGGGCTGAGAAAACGCGTTTATTTCGGGCTGAAAAACACGTTTTGAAAAGTGTGCTGTTCCTGCCCTATAAGTTACATGGGGGTGACCAAAGTTGCAAAAACGTGTTTATTTGTGCTGAAAAACATGTTTTGACAACTTCTGCACACTGGGGTTAAGGGCTGACTCAGGGGGCTCTTCTGAGCCAGGCAGTTCCACTGCGATTCCAAGGGCTGAGAAAACGCGTTTATTTCGGGCTGAAAAACACGTTCTGAAAAGTGTGCTGTTCCTGCCCTATAAGTTACATGGGGGTGACCAAAATTGCCAAAACGTGTTTATTTGTGCTGAAAAACACGTTTTGACAACTTCAGCACACTGGGGTTAAGGGCTGACTCAGGGGGCTCTTCTGAGCCAGGCAGTTCCACTGCGATTCCAAGGGCTGAGAAAACGCATTTATTTCGGGCTGAAAAACACGTTCTGAAAATTGTGCTGTTCCTGCCCTATAAGTTACATGGGGGTGACCAAAGTTGCCAAAACGTGTTTATTTGTGCTGAAAAACACGTTGTGACAACTTCTGCACACTGGGGTTAAGGGCTGACTCAGGGGGCTCTTCTGAGCCAGGCAGTTCCACTGTGATTCCAAGGGCTGAGAAAACGCGTTTATTTCGGGCTGAAAAACACGTTTTGAAAAGTGTGCTGTTCCTGCCCTATAAGTTACATGGGGGTGACCAAAGTTGCCAAAACGTGTTTATTTCTGCTGAAAAACACGTTTTGACAACTTCTGCACACTGGGGTTAAGGGCTGACTCAGGGGGCACTTCTGAGCCAGGCAGTTACACTGCGATTCCAAGGGCTGAGAAAACGCGTTTATTTCGGGCTGAAAAACACGTTCTGAAAAGTGTGCTGTTCCTGCCCTATAAGTTACATGGGGGTCACCAAAGTTACCAAAACGTGTTTATTTGTGCTGAAAAACACGTTTTGACAACTTCTGCACACTGGGGTTAAGGGCTGACTCAGGGGGCTCTTCTGAGCCACGCAGTTCCACTGCGATTCCAAGGGCTTAGAAAACGCGTTTTTTTCGGGCTGAAAAACACGTTCTGAAAAGTGTGCTGTTCCTGCCCTATAAGTTACATGGGGGTGACCAAAGTTGCCAAAACATGTTTATTTGTGCTGAAAAACACGTTTTGACAACTTCTGCACACTGGGGTTAAGGGCTGACTCAGGGGGCTCTTCTGAGCCAGGCAGTTCCACTGCGATTCCAAGGGCTGAGAAAACGCGTTTATTTCGGGCTGAAAAACACGTTTTGAAAAGTGTGCTGTTCCTGCCCTATAAGTTACATGGGGGTGACCAAAGTTGCCAAAACGTGTTTATTTGTGCTGAAAAACACGTTTTGACAACTTCTGCACACTAGGGTTAAGGGCTGACTCAGGGGGCTCTTCTGAGCCAGGCAGTTCCACTGCGATTCCAAGGGCTGAGAAAACGCGTTTATTTTGGGCTGAAAAACACGTTCTGAAAAGTGTGCTGTTCCTGCCTTGTAAGTTACATGGGGGTGACCAAAGTTGCAAAAACGTGTTTATTTGTGCTGAAAAACACGTTTTGACAACTTCTGCACACTGGGCTTAAGGGCTGACTCAGGGGGCTCTTCTGAGCCAGGCAGTTCCACTGCGATTCCAAGGGCTGAGAAAACGCGTTTATTTCGGGCTGAAAAACACGGTTTGAAAAGTGTGCTGTTCCTGCCCTATAAGTTACATGGGGGTGACCAAAGTTGCCAAAACGTGTTTATTTGTGCTGAAAAACACGTTTTGACAACTTCTGCACACTGGGGTTAAGGGCTGACTCAGGGGGCTCTTCTGAGCCAGGCGGTTCCACTGCGATTCCAAGGGCTGAGAAAACGCGTTTATTTCGGGCTGAAAAACACGTTTTGAAAAGTGTGCTGTTCCTGCCCTATAAGTTACATGGGGGTGACCAAAGTTGCAAAAACGTGTTTATTTGTGCTGAAAAACATGTTTTGACAACTTCTGCACACTGGGGTTAAGGGCTGACTCAGGGGGCTCTTCTGAGCCAGGCAGTTCCACTGCGATTCCAAGGGCTGAGAAAACGCGTTTATTTCGGGCTGAAAAACACGTTCTGAAAAGTGTGCTGTTCCTGCCCTATAAGTTACATGGGGGTGACCAAAATTGCCAAAACGTGTTTATTTGTGCTGAAAAACACGTTTTGACAACTTCAGCACACTGGGGTTAAGGGCTGACTCAGGGGGCTCTTCTGAGCCAGGCAGTTCCACTGCGATTCCAAGGGCTGAGAAAACGCATTTATTTCGGGCTGAAAAACACGTTCTGAAAATTGTGCTGTTCCTGCCCTATAAGTTACATGGGGGTGACCAAAGTTGCCAAAACGTGTTTATTTGTGCTGAAAAACACGTTTCGACAACTTCTGCACACTGGGGTTAAGGGCTGACTCAGGGGGCTCTTCTGAGCCAGGCAGTTCCACTGCGATTCCAAGGGCTCAGAAAACGCGTTTATTTCGGGCTGAAAAACACGTTTTGAAAAGTATGCTGTTCCTGCCCTATAAGTTACATGGGGGTGACCAAAGTTGCAAAAACGTGTTTATTTGTGCTGAAAAACACGTTTTGACAACTTCTGCACACTGGGGTTAAGGGCTGAATCAGGGGGCTCTTCTGAGCCAGGCAGTTCCACTGCGATTCCAAGGGCTGAGAAAACGCGTTTATTTCGGGCTGAGAAACACGTTCTGAAAAGTGTGCTGTTCCTACCCTATAAGTTACATGGGGGTGACCAAAATTGCCAAAACGTGTTTATTTGTGCTGAAAAACACGTTTTGACAACTTCTGCACACTGGGCTTAAGGGCTGACTCAGGGGGCTCTTCTGAGCCAGGCAGTTACACTGCGATTCCAAGGGCTGAGAAAACGCATTTATTTCGGGCTGAAAAACACGTTCTGAAAATTGTGCTGTTCCTGCCCTATAAGTTACATGGGGGTCACCAAAGTTGCCAAAACATGTTTATTTGTGCTGAAAAACACGTTTTGACAACTTCTGCACACTGGGGTTAAGGGCTGACTCAGGGGGCTCTTCTGAGCCATGCAGTTCCACTGCGATTCCAAGGGCTGAGAAAACGCGTTAATTTCGGGCTGAAAAACACGTTTTGAAAAGTGTGCTGTTCCTGCCCTATAAGTTACATGGGGGTGACCAAAGTTGCCAAAACGTGTTTATTTGTGCTGAAAAACACGTTTTGACAACTTCTGCACACTGGGGTTAAGGGCTGACTCAGGGGGCTCTTCTGAGCCAGGCGGTTCCACTGCGATTCCAAGGGCTGAGAAAACGCGTTTATTTCGGGCTGAAAAACACGTTTTGAAAAGTGTGCTGTTCCTGCCCTATAAGTTACATGGGGGTGACCAAAGTTGCAAAAACGTGTTTATTTGTGCTGAAAAACATGTTTTGACAACTTCTGCACACTGGGGTTAAGGGCTGACTCAGGGGGCTCTTCTGAGCCAGGCAGTTCCACTGCGATTCCAAGGGCTGAGAAAACGCGTTTATTTCGGGCTGAAAAACACGTTCTGAAAAGTGTGCTGTTCCTGCCCTATAAGTTACATGGGGGTGACCAAAATTGCCAAAACGTGTTTATTTGTGCTGAAAAACACGTTTTGACAACTTCTGCACACTGGGGTTAAGGGCTGACTCAGGGGGCTCTTCTGAGCCAGGCAGTTACACTGCGATTCCAAGGGCTGAGAAAACGCATTTATTTCGGGCTGAAAAACACGTTCTGAAAATTGTGCTGTTCCTGCCCTATAAGTTACATGGGGGTGACCAAAGTTGCCAAAACGTGTTTATTTGTGCTGAAAAACACGTTGTGACAACTTCTGCACACTGGGGTTAAGGGCTGACTCAGGGGGCTCTTCTGAGCCAGGCAGTTCCACTGCGATTCCAAGGGCTGAGAAAACGCGTTAATTTCGGGCTGAAAAACACGTTTTGAAAAGTGTGCTGTTCCTGCCCTATAAGTTACATGGGGGTGACCAAAGTTGCCAAAACGTGTTTATTTGTGCTGAAAAACACGTTTTGACAACTTCTGCACACTGGGGTTAAGGGCTGACTCAGGGGGCTCTTCTGAGCCAGGCGGTTCCACTGCGATTCCAAGGGCTGAGAAAACGCGTTTATTTCGGGCTGAAAAACACGTTTTGAAAAGTGTGCTGTTCCTGCCCTATAAGTTACATGGGGGTGACCAAAGTTGCCAAAACATGTTTATTTGTGCTGAAAAACACGTTTTGACAACTTCTGCACACTGGGGTTAAGGGCTGACTCAGGGGGCTCTTCTGAGCCAGGCAGTTCCACTGCGATTCCAAGGGCTGAGAAAACGCGTTTATTTCGGGCTGAAAAACACGTTTTGAAAAGTGTGCTGTTCCTGCCCTATAAGTTACATGGGGGTGACCAAAGTTGCCAAAACGTGTTTATTTGTGCTGAAAAACACGTTTTGACAACTTCTGCACACTAGGGTTAAGGGCTGACTCAGGGGGCTCTTCTGAGCCAGGCAGTTCCACTGCGATTCCAAGGGCTGAGAAAACGCGTTTATTTTGGGCTGAAAAACACGTTCTGAAAAGTGTGCTGTTCCTGCCTTGTAAGTTACATGGGGGTGACCAAAGTTGCAAAAACGTGTTTATTTGTGCTGAAAAATACGTTTTGACAACTTCTGCACAATGGGGTTAAGGGCTGACTCAGGGGGCTCTTCTGAGCCAGGCAGTTACACTGCGATTCCAAGGGCTGAGAAAACGCGTTTTTTTCTGGCTGAAAAACACGTTCTGAAAAGTGTGCTGTTCCTGCCCTATAAGTTACATGGGGGTGACAAAAGTTGCCAAAACGTGTTTATTTGTGCTGAAAAACACGTTTTGACAACTTCTGCACACTGGGGTTAAGGGCTGACTCAGGGGGCTCTTCTGAGCCAGGCAGTTCCACTGCGATTCCAAGGGTTCAGAAAACGCGTTTATTTCGGGCTGAAAAACACGTTTTGAAAAGTATGCTGTTCCTGCCCTATAAGTTACATGGGGGTGACCAAAGTTGCAAAAACGTGTTTATTTGTGCTGAAAAACACGTTGTGACAACATCTGCACACTGGGGTTAAGGGCTGACTCAGGGGGCTCTTCTGAGCCAGGCAGTTCCACTGTGATTCCAAGGGCTGAGAAAACGCGTTTATTTCGGGCTGAGAAACACGTTCTGAAAAGTGTGCTGTTCCTACCCTATAAGTTACATGGGGGTGACCAAAATTGCCAAAACGTGTTTATTTGTGCTGAAAAACACGTTTTGACAACTTCTGCACACTGGGCTTAAGGGCTGACTCAGGGGGCTCTTCTGAGCCAGGCAGTTCCACTGCGATTCCAAGGGCTGAGAAAACGCGTTTATTTCGGGCTGAAAAACACGTTCTGAAAAGTGTGCTGTTCCTGCCCTATAAGTTACATGGGGGTGACCAAAATTGCCAAAACGTGTTTATTTGTGCTGAAAAACACGTTTTGACAACTTCTGCACACTGGGGTTAAGGGCTGACTCAGGGGGCTCTTCTGAGCCAGGCAGTTACACTGCGATTCCAAGGGCTGAGAAAACGCATTTATTTCGGGCTGAAAAACACGTTCTGAAAATTGTGCTGTTCCTGCCCTATAAGTTACATGGGGGTGACCAAAGTTGCCAAAACGTGTTTATTTGTGCTGAAAAACACGTTGTGACAACTTCTGCACACTGGGGTTAAGGGCTGACTCAGGGGGCTCTTCTGAGCCAGGCAGTTCCACTGCGATTCCAAGGGCTGAGAAAACGCGTTAATTTCGGGCTGAAAAACACGTTTTGAAAAGTGTGCTGTTCCTGCCCTATAAGTTACATGGGGGTGACCAAAGTTGCCAAAACGTGTTTATTTGTGCTGAAAAACACGTTTTGACAACTTCTGCACACTGGGGTTAAGGGCTGACTCAGGGGGCTCTTCTGAGCCAGGCGGTTCCACTGCGATTCCAAGGGCTGAGAAAACGCGTTTATTTCGGGCTGAAAAACACGTTTTGAAAAGTGTGCTGTTCCTGCCCTATAAGTTACATGGGGATGACCAAAGTTGCAAAAACGTGTTTATTTGTGCTGAAAAACATGTTTTGACAACTTCTGCACACTGGGGTTAAGGGCTGACTCAGGGGGCTCTTCTGAGCCAGGCAGTTCCACTGCGATTCCAAGGGCTGAGAAAACGCGTTTATTTCGGGCTGAAAAACACGTTCTGAAAAGTGTGCTGTTCCTGCCCTATAAGTTACATGGGGGTGACCAAAATTGCCAAAACGTGTTTATTTGTGCTGAAAAACACGTTTTGACAACTTCAGCACACTGGGGTTAAGGGCTGACTCAGGGGGCTCTTCTGAGCCAGGCAGTTCCACTGCGATTCCAAGGGCTGAGAAAACGCATTTATTTCGGGCTGAAAAACACGTTCTGAAAATTGTGCTGTTCCTGCCCTATAAGTTACATGGGGGTGACCAAAGTTGCCAAAACGTGTTTATTTGTGCTGAAAAACACGTTTCGACAACTTCTGCACACTGGGGTTAAGGGCTGACTCAGGGGGCTCTTCTGAGCCAGGCAGTTCCACTGCGATTCCAAGGGCTCAGAAAACGCGTTTATTTCGGGCTGAAAAACACGTTTTGAAAAGTATGCTGTTCCTGCCCTATAAGTTACATGGGGGTGACCAAAGTTGCAAAAACGTGTTTATTTGTGCTGAAAAACACGTTTTGACAACTTCTGCACACTGGGGTTAAGGGCTGAATCAGGGGGCTCTTCTGAGCCAGGCAGTTCCACTGCGATTCCAAGGGCTGAGAAAACGCGTTTATTTCGGGCTGAGAAACACGTTCTGAAAAGTGTGCTGTTCCTACCCTATAAGTTACATGGGGGTGACCAAAATTGCCAAAACGTGTTTATTTGTGCTGAAAAACACGTTTTGACAACTTCTGCACACTGGGCTTAAGGGCTGACTCAGGGGGCTCTTCTGAGCCAGGCAGTTACACTGCGATTCCAAGGGCTGAGAAAACGCATTTATTTCGGGCTGAAAAACACGTTCTGAAAATTGTGCTGTTCCTGCCCTATAAGTTACATGGGGGTGACCAAAGTTGCCAAAACATGTTTATTTGTGCTGAAAAACACGTTTTGACAACTTCTGCACACTGGGGTTAAGGGCTGACTCAGGGGGCTCTTCTGAGCCATGCAGTTCCACTGCGATTCCAAGGGCTGAGAAAACGCGTTAATTTCGGGCTGAAAAACACGTTTTGAAAAGTGTGCTGTTCCTGCCCTATAAGTTACATGGGGGTGACCAAAGTTGCCAAAACGTGTTTATTTGTGCTGAAAAACACGTTTTGACAACTTCTGCACACTGGGGTTAAGGGCTGACTCAGGGGGCTCTTCTGAGCCAGGCGGTTCCACTGCGATTCCAAGGGCTGAGAAAACGCGTTTATTTCGGGCTGAAAAACACGTTTTGAAAAGTGTGCTGTTCCTGCCCTATAAGTTACATGGGGGTGACCAAAGTTGCAAAAACGTGTTTATTTGTGCTGAAAAACATGTTTTGACAACTTCTGCACACTGGGGTTAAGGGCTGACTCAGGGGGCTCTTCTGAGCCAGGCAGTTCCACTGCGATTCCAAGGGCTGAGAAAACGCGTTTATTTCGGGCTGAAAAACACGTTCTGAAAAGTGTGCTGTTCCTGCCCTATAAGTTACATGGGGGTGACCAAAATTGCCAAAACGTGTTTATTTGTGCTGAAAAACACGTTTTGACAACTTCTGCACACTGGGCTTAAGGGCTGACTCAGGGGGCTCTTCTGAGCCAGGCAGTTACACTGCGATTCCAAGGGCTGAGAAAACGCATTTATTTCGGGCTGAAAAACACGTTCTGAAAATTGTGCTGTTCCTGCCCTATAAGTTACATGGGGGTGACCAAAGTTGCCAAAACATGTTTATTTGTGCTGAAAAACACGTTTTGACAACTTCTGCACACTGGGGTTAAGGGCTGACTCAGGGGGCTCTTCTGAGCCATGCAGTTCCACTGCGATTCCAAGGGCTGAGAAAACGCGTTAATTTCGGGCTGAAAAACACGTTTTGAAAAGTGTGCTGTTCCTGCCCTATAAGTTACATGGGGGTGACCAAAGTTGCCAAAACGTGTTTATTTGTGCTGAAAAACACGTTTTGACAACTTCTGCACACTGGGGTTAAGGGCTGACTCAGGGGGCTCTTCTGAGCCAGGCGGTTCCACTGCGATTCCAAGGGCTGAGAAAACGCGTTTATTTCGGGCTGAAAAACACGTTTTGAAAAGTGTGCTGTTCCTGCCCTATAAGTTACATGGGGGTGACCAAAGTTGCAAAAACGTGTTTATTTGTGCTGAAAAACATGTTTTGACAACTTCTGCACACTGGGGTTAAGGGCTGACTCAGGGGGCTCTTCTGAGCCAGGCAGTTCCACTGTGATTCCAAGGGCTGAGAAAACGCGTTTATTTCGGGCTGAAAAACACGTTCTGAAAAGTGTGCTGTTCCTGCCCTATAAGTTACATGGGGGTGACCAAAATTGCCAAAACGTGTTTATTTGTGCTGAAAAACACGTTTTGACAACTTCTGCACACTGGGGTTAAGGGCTGACTCAGGGGGCTCTTCTGAGCCAGGCAGTTACACTGCGATTCCAAGGGCTGAGAAAACGCATTTATTTCGGGCTGAAAAACACGTTCTGAAAATTGTGCTGTTCCTGCCCTATAAGTTACATGGGGGTGACCAAAGTTGCCAAAACGTGTTTATTTGTGCTGAAAAACACGTTGTGACAACTTCTGCACACTGGGGTTAAGGGCTGACTCAGGGGGCTCTTCTGAGCCAGGCAGTTCCACTGCGATTCCAAGGGCTGAGAAAACGCGTTAATTTCGGGCTGAAAAACACGTTTTGAAAAGTGTGCTGTTCCTGCCCTATAAGTTACATGGGGGTGACCAAAGTTGCCAAAACGTGTTTATTTGTGCTGAAAAACACGTTTTGACAACTTCTGCACACTGGGGTTAAGGGCTGACTCAGGGGGCTCTTCTGAGCCAGGCGGTTCCACTGCGATTCCAAGGGCTGAGAAAACGCGTTTATTTCGGGCTGAAAAACACGTTTTGAAAAGTGTGCTGTTCCTGCCCTATAAGTTACATGGGGGTGACCAAAGTTGCAAAAACGTGTTTATTTGTGCTGAAAAACATGTTTTGACAACTTCTGCACACTGGGGTTAAGGGCTGACTCAGGGGGCTCTTCTGAGCCAGGCAGTTCCACTGCGATTCCAAGGGCTGAGAAAACGCGTTTATTTCGGGCTGAAAAACACGTTCTGAAAAGTGTGCTGTTCCTGCCCTATAAGTTACATGGGGGTGTCAAAATTGCCAAAACGTGTTTATTTGTGCTGAAAAACACGTTGTGACAACTTCTGCACACTGGGGTTAAGGGCTGACTCAGGGGGCTCTTCTGAGCCAGGCAGTTCCACTGTGATTCCAAGGGCTGAGAAAACGCGTTTATTTCGGGCTGAAAAACACGTTTTGAAAAGTGTGCTGTTCCTGCCCTATAAGTTACATGGGGGTGACCAAAGTTGCCAAAACGTGTTTATTTCTGCTGAAAAACACGTTTTGACAACTTCTGCACACTGGGGTTAAGGGCTGACTCAGGGGGCACTTCTGAGCCAGGCAGTTACACTGCGATTCCAAGGGCTGAGAAAACGCGTTTATTTCGGGCTGAAAAACACGTTCTGAAAAGTGTGCTGTTCCTGCCCTATAAGTTACATGGGGGTCACCAAAGTTGCCAAAACGTGTTTATTTGTGCTGAAAAACACGTTTTGACAACTTCTGCACACTGGGGTTAAGGGCTGACTCAGGGGGCTCTTCTGAGCCACGCAGTTCCACTGCGATTCCAAGGGCTTAGAAAACGCGTTTATTTCGGGCTGAAAAACACGTTCTGAAAAGTGTGCTGTTCCTGCCCTATAAGTTACATGGGGGTGACCAAAATTGCCAAAACGTGTTTATTTGTGCTGAAAAACACGTTTTGACAACTTCTGCTCACTGGGCTTAAGGGCTGACTCAGGGGGCTCTTCTGAGCCAGGCAGTTCCACTGCGATTCCAAGGGCTGAGAAAACGCGTTTATTTCGGGCTGAAAAACACGGTTTGAAAAGTGTGCTGTTCCTGCCCTATAAGTTACATGGGGGTGACCAAAGTTGCCAAAACGTGTTTATTTGTGCTGAAAAAAACGTTTTGACAACTTCTGCACACTGGGGTTAAGGGCTGACTCAGGGGGCTCTTCTGAGCCAGGCAGTTACACTGCGATTCCAAGGGCTGAGAAAACGCGTTTTTTTCGGGCTGAAGAACACGTTCTGAAAAGTGTGCTGTTCCTGCCCTATAAGTTACATGGGGGTGACAAAAGTTGCCAAAACGTGTTTATTTGTGCTGAAAAACACGTTTTGACAACTTCTGCACACTGGGGTTAAGGGCTGACTCAGGGGGCTCTTCTGAGCCAGGCAGTTCCACTGCGATTCCAAGGGCTGAGAAAACGCGTTTATTTTGGGCTGAAAAACACGTTCTGAAAAGTGTGCTGTTCCTGCCCTGTAAGTTACATGGGGGTGACCAAAGTTGCCAAAACGTGTTTATTTGTGCTGAAAAACACGTTTTGACAACTTCTGCACTCTGGGCTTAAGGGCTGACTCAGGGGGCTCTTTTGAGCCAGGCAGTTCCACTGCGATTCCAAGGGCTGAGAAAACGCGTTTATTTCGGGCTGAAAAACACGGTTTGAAAAGTGTGCTGTTCCTGCCCTATAAGTTACATGGGGGTGACCAAAGTTGCCAAAACGTGTTTATTTGTGCTGAAAAATAGGTTTTGACAACTTCTGCACAATGGGGTTAAGGGCTGACTCAGGGGGCTCTTCTGAGCCAGGCAGTTACACTGCGATTCCAAGGGCTGAGAAAACGCGTTTTTTTCGGGCTGAAAAACACGTTCTGAAAAGTGTGCTGTTCCTGCCCTACAAGTTACATGGGGGTGACAAAAGTTGCCAAAACGTGTTTATTTGTGCTGAAAAACACGTTTTGACAACTTCTGCACACTGGGGTTAAGGGCTGACTCAGGGGGCTCTTCTGAGCCAGGCAGTTCCACTGCGATTCCAAGGGCTCAGAAAACGCGTTTATTTCGGGCTGAAAAACACGTTTTGAAAAGTATGCTGTTCCTGCCCTATAAGTTACATGGGGGTGACCAAAGTTGCAAAAACGTGTTTATTTGTGCTGAAAAACACGTTTTGACAACTTCTGCACACTGGGGTTAAGGGCTGAATCAGGGGGCTCTTCTGAGCCAGGCAGTTCCACTGCGATTCCAAGGGCTGAGAAAACGCGTTTATTTCGGGCTGAGAAACACGTTCTGAAAAGTGTGCTGTTCCTACCCTATAAGTTACATGGGGGTGACCAAAATTGCCAAAACGTGTTTATTTGTGCTGAAAAACACGTTTTGACAACTTCTGCACACTGGGCTTAAGGGCTGACTCAGGGGGCTCTTCTGAGCCAGGCAGTTACACTGCGATTCCAAGGGCTGAGAAAACGCATTTATTTCGGGCTGAAAAACACGTTCTGAAAATTGTGCTGTTCCTGCCCTATAAGTTACATGGGGGTGACCAAAGTTGCCAAAACATGTTTATTTGTGCTGAAAAACAAGTTTTGACAACTTCTGCACACTGGGGTTAAGGGCTGACTCAGGGGGCTCTTCTGAGCCAGGCAGTTCCACTGCGATTCCAAGGGCTGAGAAAACGCGTTTATTTCGGGCTGAAAAACACGTTTTGAAAAGTGTGCTGTTCCTGCCCTATAAGTTACATGGGGGTGACCAAAGTTGCCAAAACGTGTTTATTTGTGCTGAAAAACACGTTGTGACAACATCTGCACACTGGGGTTAAGGGCTGACTCAGGGGGCTCTTCTGAGCCAGGCAGTTCCACTGTGATTCCAAGGGCTGAGAAAACGCGTTTATTTCGGGCTGAAAAACACGTTTTGAAAAGTGTGCTGTTCCTGCCCTATAAGTTACATGGGGGTGACCAAAGTTGCCAAAACGTGTTTATTTGTGCTGAAAAACACGTTTTGACAACTTCTGCACACTTGGGGTTAAGGGCTGACTCAGGGGGCTCTTCTGAGCCAGGCAGTTACACTGCGATTCCAAGGGCTGAGACAACGCGTTTATTTCGGGCTGAAAAACACGTTCTGAAAAGTGTGCTGTTCCTGCCCTATAAGTTACATGGGGGTGACTAAAGTTGCCAAAACGTGTTTATTTGTGCTGAAAAACACGTTTTTACAACTTCTGCACACTGGGGTTAAGGGCTGACTCAGGGGACTCTTCTGAGCCAGGCAGTTCCACTGCGATTCCAAGGGCTTAGAAAACGCGTTTATTTCGGGCTGAAAAACACGTTCTGAAAAGTGTGCTGTTCCTGCCCTATAAGTTACATGGGGGTGACCAAAGTTGCCAAAACATGTTTATTTGTGCTGAAAAACACGTTTTGACAACTTCTGCACACTGGGGTTAAGGGCTGACTCAGGGGGCTCTTCTGAGCCAGGCAGTTCCACTGCGATTCCAAGGGCTGAGAAAACGCGTTTATTTCGGGCTGAAAAACACGTTTTGAAAAGTGTGCTGTTCCTGCCCTATAAGTTACATGGGGGTGACCAAAGTTGCCAAAACGTGTTTATTTGTGCTGAAAAACACGTTTTGACAACTTCTGCACACTAGGGTTAAGGGCTGACTCAGGGGGCTCTTCTGAGCCAGGCAGTTCCACTGCGATTCCAAGGGCTGAGAAAACGCGTTTATTTTGGGCTGAAAAACACGTTCTGAAAAGTGTGCTGTTCCTGCCTTGTAAGTTACATGGGGGTGACCAAAGTTGCAAAAACGTGTTTATTTGTGCTGAAAAACACGTTTTGACAACTTCTGCACACTGGGCTTAAGGGCTGACTCAGGGGGCTCTTCTGAGCCAGGCAGTTCCACTGCGATTCCAAGGGCTGAGAAAACGCGTTTATTTCGGGCTGAAAAACACGGTTTGAAAAGTGTGCTGTTCCTGCCCTATAAGTTACATGGGGGTGACCAAAGTTGCCAAAACGTGTTTATTTGTGCTGAAAAATACGTTTTGACAACTTCTGCACAATGGGGTTAAGGGCTGACTCAGGGGGCTCTTCTGAGCCAGGCAGTTACACTGCGATTCCAAGGGCTGAGAAAACGCGTTTTTTTCTGGCTGAAAAACACGTTCTGAAAAGTGTGCTGTTCCTGCCCTATAAGTTACATGGGGGTGACAAAAGTTGCCAAAACGTGTTTATTTGTGCTGAAAAACACGTTTTGACAACTTCTGCACACTGGGGTTAAGGGCTGACTCAGGGGGCTCTTCTGAGCCAGGCAGTTCCACTGCGATTCCAAGGGTTCAGAAAACGCGTTTATTTCGGGCTGAAAAACACGTTTTGAAAAGTATGCTGTTCCTGCCCTATAAGTTACATGGGGGTGACCAAAGTTGCAAAAACGTGTTTATTTGTGCTGAAAAACACGTTTTGACAACTTCTGCACACTGGGGTTAAGGGCTGAATCAGGGGGCTCTTCTGAGCCAGGCAGTTCCACTGCGATTCCAAGGGCTGAAAAAACGCGTTTATTTCGGACTGAGAAACACGTTCTGAAAAGTGTGCTGTTCCTACCCTATAAGTTACATGGGGGTGACCAAAATTGCCAAAACGTGTTTATTTGTGCTGAAAAACACGTTTTGACAACTTCTGCACACTGGGCTTAAGGGCTGACTCAGGGGGCTCTTCTGAGCCAGGCAGTTACACTGCGATTCCAAGGGCTGAGAAAACGCATTTATTTCTGGCTGAAAAACACGTTCTGAAAATTGTGCTGTTCCTGCCCTATAAGTTACATGGGGGTGACCAAAGTTGCCAAAACATGTTTATTTGTGCTGAAAAACAAGTTTTGACAACTTCAGCACACTGGGGTTAAGGGCTGACTCAGGGGGCTCTTCTGAGCCAGGCAGTTCCACTGCGATTCCAAGGGCTGAGAAAACGCGTTTATTTCGGGCTGAAAAACACGTTTTGAAAAGTGTGCTGTTCCTCCCCTATAAGTTACATGGGGGTGACCAAAGTTGCCAAAACGTGTTTATTTGTGCTGAAAAACACGTTGTGACAACATCTGCACACTGGGGTTAAGGGCTGACTCAGGGGGCTCTTCTGAGCCAGGCAGTTCCACTGTGATTCCAAGGGCTGAGAAAACGCGTTTATTTCGGGCTGAGAAACACGTTCTGAAAAGTGTGCTGTTCCTACCCTATAAGTTACATGGGGGTGACCAAAATTGCCAAAACGTGTTTATTTGTGCTGAAAAACACGTTTTGACAACTTCTGCACACTGGGCTTAAGGGCTGACTCAGGGGGCTCTTCTGAGCCAGGCAGTTCCACTGCGATTCCAAGGGCTGAGAAAACGCGTTTATTTCGGGCTGAAAAACACGTTCTGAAAAGTGTGCTGTTCCTGCCCTATAAGTTACATGGGGGTGACCAAAATTGCCAAAACGTGTTTATTTGTGCTGAAAAACACGTTTTGACAACTTCTGCACACTGGGGTTAAGGGCTGACTCAGGGGGCTCTTCTGAGCCAGGCAGTTACACTGCGATTCCAAGGGCTGAGAAAACGCATTTATTTCGGGCTGAAAAACACGTTCTGAAAATTGTGCTGTTCCTGCCCTATAAGTTACATGGGGGTGACCAAAGTTGCCAAAACGTGTTTATTTGTGCTGAAAAACACGTTGTGACAACTTCTGCACACTGGGGTTAAGGGCTGACTCAGGGGGCTCTTCTGAGCCAGGCAGTTCCACTGCGATTCCAAGGGCTGAGAAAACGCGTTAATTTCGGGCTGAAAAACACGTTTTGAAAAGTGTGCTGTTCCTGCCCTATAAGTTACATGGGGGTGACCAAAGTTGCCAAAACGTGTTTATTTGTGCTGAAAAACACGTTTTGACAACTTCTGCACACTGGGGTTAAGGGCTGACTCAGGGGGCTCTTCTGAGCCAGGCGGTTCCACTGCGATTCCAAGGGCTGAGAAAACGCGTTTATTTCGGGCTGAAAAACACGTTTTGAAAAGTGTGCTGTTCCTGCCCTATAAGTTACATGGGGGTGACCAAAGTTGCAAAAACGTGTTTATTTGTGCTGAAAAACATGTTTTGACAACTTCTGCACACTGGGGTTAAGGGCTGACTCAGGGGGCTCTTCTGAGCCAGGCAGTTCCACTGCGATTCCAAGGGCTGAGAAAACGCGTTTATTTCGGGCTGAAAAACACGTTCTGAAAAGTGTGCTGTTCCTGCCCTATAAGTTACATGGGGGTGACCAAAATTGCCAAAACGTGTTTATTTGTGCTGAAAAACACGTTTTGACAACTTCAGCACACTGGGGTTAAGGGCTGACTCAGGGGGCTCTTCTGAGCCAGGCAGTTCCACTGCGATTCCAAGGGCTGAGAAAACGCATTTATTTCGGGCTGAAAAACACGTTCTGAAAATTGTGCTGTTCCTGCCCTATAAGTTACATGGGGGTGACCAAAGTTGCCAAAACGTGTTTATTTGTGCTGAAAAACACGTTGTGACAACTTCTGCACACTGGGGTTAAGGGCTGACTCAGGGGGCTCTTGTGAGCCAGGCAGTTCCACTGTGATTCCAAGGGCTGAGAAAACGCGTTTATTTCGGGCTGAAAAACACGTTTTGAAAAGTGTGCTGTTCCTGCCCTATAAGTTACATGGGGGTGACCAAAGTTGCCAAAACGTGTTTATTTCTGCTGAAAAACACGTTTTGACAACTTCTGCACACTGGGGTTAAGGGCTGACTCAGGGGGCACTTCTGAGCCAGGCAGTTACACTGCGATTCCAAGGGCTGAGAAAACGCGTTTATTTCGGGCTGAAAAACACGTTCTGAAAAGTGTGCTGTTCCTGCCCTATAAGTTACATGGGGGTCACCAAAGTTGCCAAAACGTGTTTATTTGTGCTGAAAAACACGTTTTGACAACTTCTGCACACTGGGGTTAAGGGCTGACTCAGGGGGCTCTTCTGAGCCACGCAGTTCCACTGCGATTCCAAGGGCTTAGAAAACGCGTTTATTTCGGGCTGAAAAACACGTTCTGAAAAGTGTGCTGTTCCTGCCCAATAAGTTACATGGGGGTGACCAAAATTGCCAAAACGTGTTTATTTGTGCTGAAAAACACGTTTTGACAACTTCTGCACACTGGGCTTAAGGGCTGACTCAGGGGGCTCTTCTGAGCCAGGCAGTTCCACTGCGATTCCAAGGGCTGAGAAAACGCGTTTATTTCGGGCTGAAAAACACGGTTTGAAAAGTGTGCTGTTCCTGCCCTATAAGTTACATGGGGGTGACCAAAGTTGCCAAAACGTGTTTATTTGTGCTGAAAAATATGTTTTGACAACTTCTGCACACTGGGGTTAAGGGCTGACTCAGGGGGCACTTCTGAGCCATGCAGTTACACTGCGATTCCAAGGGCTGAGAAAACGCGTTTTTTTCGGGCTGAAGAACACGTTCTGAAAAGTGTGCTGTTCCTGCCCTATAAGTTACATGGGGGTGACAAAAGTTGCCAAAACGTGTTTATTTGTGCTGAAAAACACGTTTTGACAACTTCTGCACACTGGGGTTAAGGGCTGACTCAGGGGGCTCTTCTGAGCCAGGCAGTTCCACTGCGATTCCAAGGGCTCAGAAAACGCGTTTATTTCGGGCTGAAAAACACGTTTTGAAAAGTATGCTGTTCCTGCCCTATAAGTTACATGGGGGTGACAAAAGTTGCAAAAACGTGTTTATTTGTGCTGAAAAACACGTTTTGACAACTTCTGCACACTGGGGTTAAGGGCTGAATCAGGGGGCTCTTCTGAGCCAGGCAGTTCCACTGCGATTCCAAGGGCTGAGAAAACGCGTTTATTTCGGGCTGAGAAACACGTTCTGAAAAGTGTGCTGTTCCTGCCCTATAAGTTACATGGGGGTGACCAAAGTTGCCAAAACGTGTTTATTTGTGCTGAAAAACACGTTGTGACAACATCTGCACACTGGGGTTAAGGGCTGACTCAGGGGGCTCTTCTGAGCCAGGCAGTTCCACTGTGATTCCAAGGGCTGAGAAAACGCGTTTATTTCGGGCTGAAAAACACGTTTTGAAAAGTGTGCTGTTCCTGCCCTATAAGTTACATGGGGGTGACCAAAGTTGCCAAAACGTGTTTATTTGTGCTGAAAAACACGTTTTGACAACTTCTGCACACTTGGGGTTAAGGGCTGACTCAGGGGGCTCTTCTGAGCCAGGCAGTTACACTGCGATTCCAAGGGCTGAGACAACGCGTTTATTTCGGGCTGAAAAACACGTTCTGAAAAGTGTGCTGTTCCTGCCCTATAAGTTACATGGGGGTGACTAAAGTTGCCAAAACGTGTTTATTTGTGCTGAAAAACACGTTTTTACAACTTCTGCACACTGGGGTTAAGGGCTGACTCAGGGGACTCTTCTGAGCCAGGCAGTTCCACTGCGATTCCAAGGGCTTAGAAAACGCGTTTATTTCGGGCTGAAAAACACGTTCTGAAAAGTGTGCTGTTCCTGCCCTATAAGTTACATGGGGGTGACCAAAGTTGCCAAAACATGTTTATTTGTGCTGAAAAACACGTTTTGACAACTTCTGCACACTGGGGTTAAGGGCTGACTCAGGGGGCTCTTCTGAGCCAGGCAGTTCCACTGCGATTCCAAGGGCTGAGAAAACGCGTTTATTTCGGGCTGAAAAACACGTTTTGAAAAGTGTGCTGTTCCTGCCCTATAAGTTACATGGGGGTGCCAAAAGTTGCCAAAACGTGTTTATTTGTGCTGAAAAACACGTTTTGACAACTTCTGCACACTAGGGTTAAGGGCTGACTCAGGGGGCTCTTCTGAGCCAGGCAGTTCCACTGCGATTCCAAGGGCTGAGAAAACGCGTTTATTTTGGGCTGAAAAACACGTTCTGAAAAGTGTGCTGTTCCTGCCTTGTAAGTTACATGGGGGTGACCAAAGTTGCAAAAACGTGTTTATTTGTGCTGAAAAACACGTTTTGACAACTTCTGCACACTGGGCTTAAGGGCTGACTCAGGGGGCTCTTCTGAGCCAGGCAGTTCCACTGCGATTCCAAGGGCTGAGAAAACGCGTTTATTTCGGGCTGAAAAACACGGTTTGAAAAGTGTGCTGTTCCTGCCCTATAAGTTACATGGGGGTGACCAAAGTTGCCAAAACGTGTTTATTTGTGCTGAAAAATACGTTTTGACAACTTCTGCACAATGGGGTTAAGGGCTGACTCAGGGGGCTCTTCTGAGCCAGGCAGTTACACTGCGATTCCAAGGGCTGAGAAAACGCGTTTTTTTCGGGCTGAAAAACACGTTCTGAAAAGTGTGCTGTTCCTGCCCTATAAGTTACATGGCGGTGACAAAAGTTGCCAAAACGTGTTGATTTGTGCTGAAAAACACGTTTTGACAACTTCTGCACACTGGGGTTAAGGGCTGACTCAGGGGGCTCTTCTGAGCCAGGCAGTTCCACTGCGATTCCAAGGGTTCAGAAAACGCGTTTATTTCGGACTGAGAAACACGTTCTGAAAAGTGTGCTGTTCCTACCCTATAAGTTACATGGGGGTGACCAAAATTGCCAAAACGTGTTTATTTGTGCTGAAAAACACGTTTTGACAACTTCTGCACACTGGGCTTAAGGGCTGACTCAGGGGGCTCTTCTGAGCCAGGCAGTTACACTGCGATTCCAAGGGCTGAGAAAACGCATTTATTTCGGGCTGAAAAACACGTTCTGAAAATTGTGCTGTTCCTGCCCTATAAGTTACATGGGGGTGACCAAAGTTGCCAAAACATGTTTATTTGTGCTGAAAAACAAGTTTTGACAACTTCAGCACACTGGGGTTAAGGGCTGACTCAGGGGGCTCTTCTGAGCCAGGCAGTTCCACTGCGATTCCAAGGGCTGAGAAAACGCGTTTATTTCGGGCTGAAAAACACGTTTTGAAAAGTGTGCTGTTCCTGCCCTATAAGTTACATGGGGGTGACCAAAGTTGCCAAAACGTGTTTATTTGTGCTGAAAAACACGTTTTGACAACTTCTGCACACTAGGGTTAAGGGCTGACTCAGGGGGCTCTTCTGAGCCAGGCAGTTACACTGCGATTCCAAGGGCTGAGAAAACGCGTTTATTTCGGGCTGAAAAAAACGTTCTTAAAAGTGTGCTGTTCCTGCCCTATAAGTTACATGGGGGTGACCAAAGCTGCCAAAACGTGTTTATTTGTGCTGAAAATCACGTTTTGACAACTTCTGCACACTGGGGTTAAGGGCTGACTCAGGGGGCTATTCTGAGCCAGGCAGTTCCACTGTGATTCCAAGGGCTGAGAAAACGCATTTATTTCGGGCTGAAAAACACGTTTTGAAAAGTGTGCTGTTCCTGCCCTATAAGTTACATGGGGGTGACCAAAGTTGCAAAACGTGTTTATTTGTGCTGAAAAACACGTTTCGACAACTTCTGCACACTGGGGTTAAGGGCTGACTCAGGGGGCTCTTCTGAGCCAGGCAGTTCCACTGCGATTCCAAGGGCTCAGAAAACGCGTTTATTTCGGGCTGAAAAACACGTTTTGAAAAGTATGCTGTTCCTGCCCTATAAGTTACATGGGGGTGACCAAAGTTGCCAAAACGTGTTTATTTGTGCTGAAAAACACGTTTTGACAACTTCTGCACACTGGGGTTAAGGGCTGACTCAGGGGGCTTTTCTGGGCCAGGCAGTTCCACTGCGATTCCAAGGGCTGAGAAAACGCCTTTATTTCGGGCTGAAAAACACGTTCTGAAAAGTGTGCTGTTCCTGCCCTATAAGTTACATGGGGGTGACCAAAGTTGCCAAAACATGTTTATTTGTGCTGAAAAACACGTTTTGACAACTTCTGCACACTGGGGTTAAGGGCTGACTCAGGGGGCTCTTCTGAGCCAGGCAGTTCCACTGCGATTCCAAGGGCTGAGAAAACGCGTTTATTTCGGGCTGAAAAACACGTTTTGAAAAGTGTGCTGTTCCTGCCCTATAAGTTACATGGGGGTGACCAAAGTTGCCAAAACGTGTTTATTTGTGCTGAAAAACACGTTTTGACAACTTCTGCACACTAGGGTTAAGGGCTGACTCAGGGGGCTCTTCTGAGCCAGGCAGTTACACTGCGATTCCAAGGGCTGAGAAAACGCGTTTATTTCGGGCTGAAAAAAACGTTCTTAAAAGTGTGCTGTTCCTGCCCTATAAGTTACATGGGGGTGACCAAAGCTGCCAAAACGTGTTTATTTGTGCTGAAAATCACGTTTTGACAACTTCTGCACACTGGGGTTAAGGGCTGACTCAGGGGGCTATTCTGAGCCAGGCAGTTCCACTGTGATTCCAAGGGCTGAGAAAACGCATTTATTTCGGGCTGAAAAACACGTTTTGAAAAGTGTGCTGTTCCTGCCCTATAAGTTACATGGGGGTGACCAAAGTTGCAAAACGTGTTTATTTGTGCTGAAAAACACGTTTCGACAACTTCTGCACACTGGGGTTAAGGGCTGACTCAGGGGGCTCTTCTGAGCCAGGCAGTTCCACTGCGATTCCAAGGGCTCAGAAAACGCGTTTATTTCGGGCTGAAAAACACGTTTTGAAAAGTATGCTGTTCCTGCCCTATAAGTTACATGGGGGTGACCAAAGTTGCAAAAACGTGTTTATTTGTGCTGAAAAACACGTTTTGACAACTTCTGCACACTGGGGTTAAGGGCTGAATCAGGGGGCTCTTCTGAGCCAGGCAGTTCCACTGCGATTCCAAGGGCTGAGAAAACGCGTTTATTTCGGGCTGAGAAACACGTTCTGAAAAGTGTGCTGTTCCTACCCTATAAGTTACATGGGGGTGACCAAAATTGCCAAAACGTGTTTATTTGTGCTGAAAAACACGTTTTGACAACTTCTGCACACTGGGCTTAAGGGCTGACTCAGGGGGCTCTTCTGAGCCAGGCAGTTACACTGCGATTCCAAGGGCTGAGAAAACGCATTTATTTCGGGCTGAAAAACACGTTCTGAAAATTGTGCTGTTCCTGCCCTATAAGTTACATGGGGGTGACCAAAGTTGCCAAAACATGTTTATTTGTGCTGAAAAACACGTTTTGACAACTTCTGCACACTGGGGTTAAGGGCTGACTCAGGGGGCTCTTCTGAGCCATGCAGTTCCACTGCGATTCCAAGGGCTGAGAAAACGCGTTAATTTCGGGCTGAAAAACACGTTTTGAAAAGTGTGCTGTTCCTGCCCTATAAGTTACATGGGGGTGACCAAAGTTGCCAAAACGTGTTTATTTGTGCTGAAAAACACGTTTTGACAACTTCTGCACACTGGGGTTAAGGGCTGACTCAGGGGGCTCTTCTGAGCCAGGCGGTTCCACTGCGATTCCAAGGGCTGAGAAAACGCGTTTATTTCGGGCTGAAAAACACGTTTTGAAAAGTGTGCTGTTCCTGCCCTATAAGTTACATGGGGGTGACCAAAGTTGCAAAAACGTGTTTATTTGTGCTGAAAAACATGTTTTGACAACTTCTGCACACTGGGGTTAAGGGCTGACTCAGGGGGCTCTTCTGAGCCAGGCAGTTCCACTGCGATTCCAAGGGCTGAGAAAACGCGTTTATTTCGGGCTGAAAAACACGTTCTGAAAAGTGTGCTGTTCCTGCCCTATAAGTTACATGGGGGTGACCAAAATTGCCAAAACGTGTTTATTTGTGCTGAAAAACACGTTTTGACAACTTCAGCACACTGGGGTTAAGGGCTGACTCAGGGGGCTCTTCTGAGCCAGGCAGTTCCACTGCGATTCCAAGGGCTGAGAAAACGCATTTATTTCGGGCTGAAAAACACGTTCTGAAAATTGTGCTGTTCCTGCCCTATAAGTTACATGGGGGTGACCAAAGTTGCCAAAACGTGTTTATTTCTGCTGAAAAACACGTTTTGACAACTTCTGCACACTGGGGATAAGGGCTGACTCAGGGGGCACTTCTGAGCCAGGCAGTTACACTGCGATTCCAAGGGCTGAGAAAACGCGTTTATTTCGGGCTGAAAAACACGTTCTGAAAAGTGTGCTGTTCCTGCCCTATAAGTTACATGGGGGTCACCAAAGTTGCCAAAACGTGTTTATTTGTGCTGAAAAACACGTTTTGACAACTTCTGCACACTGGGGTTAAGGGCTGACTCAGGGGGCTCTTCTGAGCCACGCAGTTCCACTGCGATTCCAAGGGCTTAGAAAACGCGTTTATTTCGGGCTGAAAAACACGTTCTGAAAAGTGTGCTGTTCCTGCCCTATAAGTTACATGGGGGTGACCAAAATTGCCAAAACGTGTTTATTTGTGCTGAAAAACACGTTTTGACAACTTCTGCACACTGGGCTTAAGGGCTGACTCAGGGGGCTCTTCTGAGCCAGGCAGTTCCACTGCGATTCCAAGGGCTGAGAAAACGCGTTTATTTCGGGCTGAAAAACACGGTTTGAAAAGTGTGCTGTTCCTGCCCTATAAGTTACATGGGGGTGACCAAAGTTGCCAAAACGTGTTTATTTGTGCTGAAAAATACGTTTTGACAACTTCTGCACACTGGGGTTAAGGGCTGACTCAGGGGGCACTTCTGAGCCAGGCAGTTACACTGCGATTCCAAGGGCTGAGAAAACGCGTTTTTTTCGGGCTGAAGAACACGTTCTGAAAAGTGTGCTGTTCCTGCCCTATAAGTTACATGGGGGTGACAAAAGTTGCCAAAACGTGTTTATTTGTGCTGAAAAACACGTTTTGACAACTTCTGCACACTGGGGTTAAGGGCTGACTCAGGGGGCTCTTCTGAGCCAGGCAGTTCCACTGCGATTCCAAGGGCTGAGAAAACGCGTTTATTTTGGGCTGAAAAACACGTTCTGAAAAGTGTGCTGCTCCTGCCCTGTAAGTTACATGGGGGTGACCAAAGTTGCCAAAACGTGTTTATTTGTGCTGAAAAACACGTTTTGACAACTTCTGCACACTGGGCTTAAGGGCTGACTCAGGGGGCTCTTCTGAGCCAGGCAGTTCCACTGCGATTCCAAGGGCTGAGAAAACGCGTTTATTTCGGGCTGAAAAACACGGTTTGAAAAGTGTGCTGTTCCTGCCCTATAAGTTACATGGGGGTGACCAAAGTTGCCAAAACGTGTTTATTTGTGCTGAAAAATACGTTTTGACAACTTCTGCACAATGGGGTTAAGGGCTGACTCAGGGGGCTCTTCTGAGCCAGGCAGTTACACTGCGATTCCAAGGGCTGAGAAAACGCGTTTTTTTCGGGCTGAAAAACACGTTCTGAAAAGTGTGCTGTTCCTGCCGTATAAGTTACATGGGGGTGACAAAAGTTGCCAAAACGTGTTTATTTGTGCTGAAAAACACGTTTTGACAACTTCTGCACACTGGGGTTAAGGGCTGACTCAGGGGGCTCTTCTGAGCCATGCAGTTCCACTGCGATTCCAAGGGCTGAGAAAACGCGTTAATTTCGGGCTGAAAAACACGTTTTGAAAAGTGTGCTGTTCCTGCCCTATAAGTTACATGGGGGTGACCAAAGTTGCCAAAACGTGTTTATTTGTGCTGAAAAACACGTTTTGACAACTTCTGCACACTGGGGTTAAGGGCTGACTCAGGGGGCTCTTCTGAGCCAGGCGGTTCCACTGCGATTCCAAGGGCTGAGAAAACGCGTTTATTTCGGGCTGAAAAACACGTTTTGAAAAGTGTGCTGTTCCTGCCCTATAAGTTACATGGGGGTGACCAAAGTTGCAAAAACGTGTTTATTTGTGCTGAAAAACACGTTTTGACAACTTCTGCACACTAGGGTTAAGGGCTGACTCAGGGGGCTCTTCTGAGCCAGGCAGTTACACTGCGATTCCAAGGGCTGAGAAAACGCGTTTATTTCGGGCTGAAAAAAACGTTCTTAAAAGTGTGCTGTTCCTGCCCTATAAGTTACATGGGGGTGACCAAAGCTGCCAAAACGTGTTTATTTGTGCTGAAAATCACGTTTTGACAACTTCTGCACACTGGGGTTAAGGGCTGACTCAGGGGGCTATTCTGAGCCAGGCAGTTCCACTGTGATTCCAAGGGCTGAGAAAACGCATTTATTTCGGGCTGAAAAACACGTTTTGAAAAGTGTGCTGTTCCTGCCCTATAAGTTACATGGGGGTGACCAAAGTTGCAAAACGTGTTTATTTGTGCTGAAAAACACGTTTCGACAACTTCTGCACACTGGGGTTAAGGGCTGACTCAGGGGGCTCTTCTGAGCCAGGCAGTTCCACTGCGATTCCAAGGGCTCAGAAAACGCGTTTATTTCGGGCTGAAAAACACGTTTTGAAAAGTATGCTGTTCCTGCCCTATAAGTTACATGGGGGTGACCAAAGTTGCCAAAACGTGTTTATTTGTGCTGAAAAACACGTTGTGACAACATCTGCACACTGGGGTTAAGGGCTGACTCAGGGGGCTCTTCTGAGCCAGGCAGTTCCACTGTGATTCCAAGGGCTGAGAAAACGCGTTTATTTCGGGCTGAAAAACACGTTTTGAAAAGTGTGCTGTTCCTGCCCTATAAGTTACATGGGGGTGACCAAAATTGCCAAAACGTGTTTATTTGTGCTGAAAAACACGTTTTGACAACTTCTGCACACTGGGGTTAAGGGCTGACTCAGGGGGCTTTTCTGGGCCAGGCAGTTCCACTGCGATTCCAAGGGCTGAGAAAACGCCTTTATTTCGGGCTGAAAAACACGTTCTGAAAAGTGTGCTGTTCCTGCCCTATAAGTTACATGGGGGTGACCAAAATTGCCAAAACGTGTTTATTTGTGCTGAAAAACACGTTTTGACAACTTCTGCACACTGGGGTTAAGGGCTGACTCAGGGGGCTCTTCTGAGCCACGCAGTTCCACTGCGATTCCAAGGGCTTAGAAAACGCGTTTATTTCGGGCTGAAAAACACGTTCTGAAAAGTGTGCTGTTCCTGCCCTATAAGTTACATGGGGGTGACCAAAATTGCCAAAACGTGTTTATTTGTGCTGAAAAAAACGTTTTGACAACTTCTGCACACTGGGGTTAAGGGCTGACTCAGGGGGCACTTCTGAGCCAGGCAGTTACACTGCGATTCCAAGGGCTGAGAAAACGCGTTTTTTTCGGGCTGAAGAACACGTTCTGAAAAGTGTGCTGTTCCTGCCCTATAAGTTACATGGGGGTGACAAAAGTTGCCAAAACGTGTTTATTTGTGCTGAAAAACACGTTTTGACAACTTCTGCACACTGGGGTTAAGGGCTGACTCAGGGGGCTCTTCTGAGCCAGGCAGTTCCACTGCGATTCCAAGGGCTGAGAAAACGCGTTTATTTTGGGCTGAAAAACACGTTCTGAAAAGTGTGCTGCTCCTGCCCTGTAAGTTACATGGGGGTGACCAAAGTTGCCAAAACGTGTTTATTTGTGCTGAAAAACACGTTTTGACAACTTCTGCACACTGGGCTTAAGGGCTGACTCAGGGGGCTCTTCAGAGCCAGGCAGTTCCACTGCGATTCCAAGGGCTGAGAAAACGCGTTTATTTCGGGCTGAAAAACACGGTTTGAAAAGTGTGCTGTTCCTGCCCTATAAGTTACATGGGGGTGACCAAAGTTGCCAAAACGTGTTTATTTGTGCTGAAAAATACGTTTTGACAACTTCTGCACAATGGGGTTAAGGGCTGACTCAGGGGGCTCTTCTGAGCCAGGCAGTTACACTGCGATTCCAAGGGCTGAGAAAACGCGTTTTTTTCGGGCTGAAAAACACGTTCTGAAAAGTGTGCTGTTCCTGCCGTATAAGTTACATGGGGGTGACAAAAGTTGCCAAAACGTGTTTATTTGTGCTGAAAAACACGTTTTGACAACTTCTGCACACTGGGGTTAAGGGCTGACTCAGGGGGCTCTTCTGAGCCATGCAGTTCCACTGCGATTCCAAGGGCTGAGAAAACGCGTTAATTTCGGGCTGAAAAACACGTTTTGAAAAGTGTGCTGTTCCTGCCCTATAAGTTACATGGGGGTGACCAAAGTTGCCAAAACGTGTTTATTTGTGCTGAAAAACACGTTTTGACAACTTCTGCACACTGGGGTTAAGGGCTGACTCAGGGGGCTCTTCTGAGCCAGGCGGTTCCACTGCGATTCCAAGGGCTGAGAAAACGCGTTTATTTCGGGCTGAAAAACACGTTTTGAAAAGTGTGCTGTTCCTGCCCTATAAGTTACATGGGGGTGACCAAAGTTGCAAAAACGTGTTTATTTGTGCTGAAAAACACGTTTTGACAACTTCTGCACACTAGGGTTAAGGGCTGACTCAGGGGGCTCTTCTGAGCCAGGCAGTTACACTGCGATTCCAAGGGCTGAGAAAACGCGTTTATTTCGGGCTGAAAAAAACGTTCTTAAAAGTGTGCTGTTCCTGCCCTATAAGTTACATGGGGGTGACCAAAGCTGCCAAAACGTGTTTATTTGTGCTGAAAATCACGTTTTGACAACTTCTGCACACTGGGGTTAAGGGCTGACTCAGGGGGCTATTCTGAGCCAGGCAGTTCCACTGTGATTCCAAGGGCTGAGAAAACGCATTTATTTCGGGCTGAAAAACACGTTTTGAAAAGTGTGCTGTTCCTGCCCTATAAGTTACATGGGGGTGACCAAAGTTGCAAAACGTGTTTATTTGTGCTGAAAAACACGTTTCGACAACTTCTGCACACTGGGGTTAAGGGCTGACTCAGGGGGCTCTTCTGAGCCAGGCAGTTCCACTGCGATTCCAAGGGCTCAGAAAACGCGTTTATTTCGGGCTGAAAAACACGTTTTGAAAAGTATGCTGTTCCTGCCCTATAAGTTACATGGGGGTGACCAAAGTTGCCAAAACGTGTTTATTTGTGCTGAAAAACACGTTGTGACAACATCTGCACACTGGGGTTAAGGGCTGACTCAGGGGGCTCTTCTGAGCCAGGCAGTTCCACTGTGATTCCAAGGGCTGAGAAAACGCGTTTATTTCGGGCTGAAAAACACGTTTTGAAAAGTGTGCTGTTCCTGCCCTATAAGTTACATGGGGGTGACCAAAATTGCCAAAACGTGTTTATTTGTGCTGAAAAACACGTTTTGACAACTTCTGCACACTGGGGTTAAGGGCTGACTCAGGGGGCTTTTCTGGGCCAGGCAGTTCCACTGCGATTCCAAGGGCTGAGAAAACGCCTTTATTTCGGGCTGAAAAACACGTTCTGAAAAGTGTGCTGTTCCTGCCCTATAAGTTACATGGGGGTGACCAAAATTGCCAAAACGTGTTTATTTGTGCTGAAAAACACGTTTTGACAACTTCTGCACACTGGGGTTAAGGGCTGACTCAGGGGGCTCTTCTGAGCCACGCAGTTCCACTGCGATTCCAAGGGCTTAGAAAACGCGTTTATTTCGGGCTGAAAAACACGTTCTGAAAAGTGTGCTGTTCCTGCCCTATAAGTTACATGGGGGTGACCAAAATTGCCAAAACGTGTTTATTTGTGCTGAAAAAAACGTTTTGACAACTTCTGCACACTGGGCTTAAGGGCTGACTCAGGGGGCTCTTCTGAGCCAGGCAGTTCCACTGCGATTCCAAGGGCTGAGAAAACGCGTTTATTTCGGGCTGAAAAACACGGTTTGAAAAGTGTGCTGTTCCTGCCCTATAAGTTACATGGGGGTGACCAAAGTTGCCAAAACGTGTTTATTTGTGCTGAAAAATACGTTTTGACAACTTCTGCACACTGGGGTTAAGGGCTGACTCAGGGGGCACTTCTGAGCCAGGCAGTTACACTGCGATTCCAAGGGCTGAGAAAACGCGTTTTTTTCGGGCTGAAGAACACGTTCTGAAAAGTGTGCTGTTCCTGCCCTATAAGTTACATGGGGGTGACAAAAGTTGCCAAAACGTGTTTATTTGTGCTGAAAAACACGTTTTGACAACTTCTGCACACTGGGGTTAAGGGCTGACTCAGGGGGCTCTTCTGAGCCAGGCAGTTCCACTGCGATTCCAAGGGCTGAGAAAACGCGTTTATTTTGGGCTGAAAAACACGTTCTGAAAAGTGTGCTGCTCCTGCCCTGTAAGTTACATGGGGGTGACCAAAGTTGCCAAAACGTGTTTATTTGTGCTTAAAAACACGTTTTGACAACTTCTGCACACTGGGCTTAAGGGCTGACTCAGGGGGCTCTTCTGAGCCAGGCAGTTCCACTGCGATTCCAAGGGCTGAGAAAACGCGTTTATTTCGGGCTGAAAAACACGGTTTGAAAAGTGTGCTGTTCCTGCCCTATAAGTTACATGGGGGTGACCAAAGTTGCCAAAACGTGTTTATTTGTGCTGAAAAATACGTTTTGACAACTTCTGCACAATGGGGTTAAGGGCTGACTCAGGGGGCTCTTCTGACCCAGGCAGTTACACTGCGATTCCAAGGGCTGAGAAAACGCGTTTTTTTCGGGCTGAAAAACACGTTCTGAAAAGTGTGCTGTTCCTGCCGTATAAGTTACATGGGGGTGACAAAAGTTGCCAAAACGTGTTTATTTGTGCTGAAAAACACGTTTTGACAACTTCTGCACACTGGGGTTAAGGGCTGACTCAGGGGGCTCTTCTGAGCCATGCAGTTCCACTGCGATTCCAAGGGCTGAGAAAACGCGTTAATTTCGGGCTGAAAAACACGTTTTGAAAAGTGTGCTGTTCCTGCCCTATAAGTTACATGGGGGTGACCAAAGTTGCCAAAACGTGTTTATTTGTGCTGAAAAACACGTTTTGACAACTTCTGCACACTGGGGTTAAGGGCTGACTCAGGGGGCTCTTCTGAGCCAGGCGGTTCCACTGCGATTCCAAGGGCTGAGAAAACGCGTTTATTTCGGGCTGAAAAACACGTTTTGAAAAGTGTGCTGTTCCTGCCCTATAAGTTACATGGGGGTGACCAAAGTTGCAAAAACATGTTTATTTGTGCTGAAAAACATGTTTTGACAACTTCTGCACACTGGGGTTAAGGGCTGACTCAGGGGGCTCTTCTGAGCCAGGCAGTTCCACTGCGATTCCAAGGGCTGAGAAAACGCGTTTATTTCGGGCTGAAAAACACGTTCTGAAAAGTGTGCTGTTCCTGCCCTATAAGTTACATGGGGGTCACCAAAGTTGCCAAAACGTGTTTATTTGTGCTGAAAAACACGTTTTGACAACTTCTGCACACTGGGGTTAAGGGCTGACTCAGGGGGCTCTTCTGAGCCACGCAGTTCCACTGCGATTCCAAGGGCTTAGAAAACGCGTTTATTTCGGGCTGAAAAACACGTTCTGAAAAGTGTGCTGTTCCTGCCCTATAAGTTACATGGGGGTGACCAAAATTGCCAAAACGTGTTTATTTGTGCTGAAAAACACGTTTTGACAACTTCTGCACACTGGGCTTAAGGGCTGACTCAGGGGGCTCTTCTGAGCCAGGCAGTTCCACTGCGATTCCAAGGGCTGAGAAAACGCGTTTATTTCGGGCTGAAAAACACGGTTTGAAAAGTGTGCTGTTCCTGCCCTATAAGTTACATGGGGGTGACCAAAGTTGCCAAAACGTGTTTATTTGTGCTGAAAAATACGTTTTGACAACTTCTGCACACTGGGGTTAAGGGCTGACTCAGGGGGCACTTCTGAGCCAGGCAGTTACACTGCGATTCCAAGGGCTGAGAAAACGCGTTTTTTTCGGGCTGAAGAACACGTTCTGAAAAGTGTGCTGTTCCTGCCCTATAAGTTACATGGGGGTGACAAAAGTTGCCAAAACGTGTTTATTTGTGCTGAAAAACACGTTTTGACAACTTCTGCACACTGGGGTTAAGGGCTGACTCAGGGGGCTCTTCTGAGCCAGGCAGTTCCACTGCGATTCCAAGGGCTGAGAAAACGCGTTTATTTTGGGCTGAAAAACACGTTCTGAAAAGTGTGCTGCTCCTGCCCTGTAAGTTACATGGGGGTGACCAAAGTTGCCAAAACGTGTTTATTTGTGCTGAAAAACACGTTTTGACAACTTCTGCACACTGGGCTTAAGGGCTGACTCAGGGGGCTCTTCTGAGCCAGGCAGTTCCACTGCGATTCCAAGGGCTGAGAAAACGCGTTTATTTCGGGCTGAAAAACACGGTTTGAAAAGTGTGCTGTTCCTGCCCTATAAGTTACATGGGGGTGACCAAAGTTGCCAAAACGTGTTTATTTCTGCTGAAAAACACGTTTTGACAACTTCTGCACACTGGGGATAAGGGCTGACTCAGGGGGCACTTCTGAGCCAGGCAGTTACACTGCGATTCCAAGGGCTGAGAAAACGCGTTTATTTCGGGCTGAAAAACACGTTCTGAAAAGTGTGCTGTTCCTGCCCTATAAGTTACATGGGGGTCACCAAAGTTGCCAAAACGTGTTTATTTGTGCTGAAAAACACGTTTTGACAACTTCTGCACACTGGGGTTAAGGGCTGACTCAGGGGGCTCTTCTGAGCCACGCAGTTCCACTGCGATTCCAAGGGCTTAGAAAACGCGTTTATTTCGGGCTGAAAAACACGTTCTGAAAAGTGTGCTGTTCCTGCCCTATAAGTTACATGGGGGTGACCAAAATTGCCAAAACGTGTTTATTTGTGCTGAAAAACACGTTTTGACAACTTCTGCACACTGGGCTTAAGGGCTGACTCAGGGGGCTCTTCTGAGCCAGGCAGTTCCACTGCGATTCCAAGGGCTGAGAAAACGCGTTTATTTCGGGCTGAAAAACACGGTTTGAAAAGTGTGCTGTTCCTGCCCTATAAGTTACATGGGGGTGACCAAAGTTGCCAAAACGTGTTTATTTGTGCTGAAAAATACGTTTTGACAACTTCTGCACACTGGGGTTAAGGGCTGACTCAGGGGGCACTTCTGAGCCAGGCAGTTACACTGCGATTCCAAGGGCTGAGAAAACGCGTTTTTTTCGGGCTGAAGAACACGTTCTGAAAAGTGTGCTGTTCCTGCCCTATAAGTTACATGGGGGTGACAAAAGTTGCCAAAACGTGTTTATTTGTGCTGAAAAACACGTTTTGACAACTTCTGCACACTGGGGTTAAGGGCTGACTCAGGGGGCTCTTCTGAGCCAGGCAGTTCCACTGCGATTCCAAGGGCTGAGAAAACGCGTTTATTTTGGGCTGAAAAACACGTTCTGAAAAGTGTGCTGCTCCTGCCCTGTAAGTTACATGGGGGTGACCAAAGTTGCCAAAACGTGTTTATTTGTGCTGAAAAACAAGTTTTGACAACTTCTGCACACTGGGCTTAAGGGCTGACTCAGGGGGCTCTTCTGAGCCAGGCAGTTCCACTGCGATTCCAAGGGCTGAGAAAACGCGTTTATTTCGGGCTGAAAAACACGGTTTGAAAAGTGTGCTGTTCCTGCCCTATAAGTTACATGGGGGTGACCAAAGTTGCCAAAACGTGTTTATTTGTGCTGAAAAATACGTTTTGACAACTTCTGCACAATGGGGTTAAGGGCTGACTCAGGGGGCTCTTCTGAGCCAGGCAGTTACACTGCGATTCCAAGGGCTGAGAAAACGCGTTTTTTTCGGGCTGAAAAACACGTTCTGAAAAGTGTGCTGTTCCTGCCGTATAAGTTACATGGGGGTGACAAAAGTTGCCAAAACGTGTTTATTTGTGATGAAAAACACGTTTTGACAACTTCTGCACACTGGGGTTAAGGGCTGACTCAGGGGGCTCTTCTGAGCCATGCAGTTCCACTGCGATTCCAAGGGCTGAGAAAACGCGTTAATTTCGGGCTGAAAAACACGTTTTGAAAAGTGTGCTGTTCCTGCCCTATAAGTTACATGGGGGTGACCAAAGTTGCCAAAACGTGTTTATTTGTGCTGAAAAACACGTTTTGACAACTTCTGCACACTGGGGTTAAGGGCTGACTCAGGGGGCTCTTCTGAGCCAGGCGGTTCCACTGCGATTCCAAGGGCTGAGAAAACACGTTTATTTCGGGCTGAAAAACACGTTTTGAAAAGTGTGCTGTTCCTGCCCTATAAGTTACATGGGGGTGACCAAAGTTGCAAAAACGTGTTTATTTGTGCTGAAAAACACGTTTTGACAACTTCTGCACACTAGGGTTAAGGGCTGACTCAGGGGGCTCTTCTGAGCCAGGCAGTTACACTGCGATTCCAAGGGCTGAGAAAACGCGTTTATTTCGGGCTGAAAAAAACGTTCTTAAAAGTGTGCTGTTCCTGCCCTATAAGTTACATGGGGGTGACCAAAGCTGCCAAAACGTGTTTATTTGTGCTGAAAATCACGTTTTGACAACTTCTGCACACTGGGGTTAAGGGCTGACTCAGGGGGCTATTCTGAGCCAGGCAGTTCCACTGTGATTCCAAGGGCTGAGAAAACGCATTTATTTCGGGCTGAAAAACACGTTTTGAAAAGTGTGCTGTTCCTGCCCTATAAGTTACATGGGGGTGACCAAAGTTGCAAAACGTGTTTATTTGTGCTGAAAAACACGTTTCGACAACTTCTGCACACTGGGGTTAAGGGCTGACTCAGGGGGCTCTTCTGAGCCAGGCAGTTCCACTGCGATTCCAAGGGCTCAGAAAACGCGTTTATTTCGGGCTGAAAAACACGTTTTGAAAAGTATGCTGTTCCTGCCCTATAAGTTACATGGGGGTGACCAAAGTTGCCAAAACGTGTTTATTTGTGCTGAAAAACACGTTGTGACAACATCTGCACACTGGGGTTAAGGGCTGACTCAGGGGGCTCTTCTGAGCCAGGCAGTTCCACTGTGATTCCAAGGGCTGAGAAAACGCGTTTATTTCGGGCTGAAAAACACGTTTTGAAAAGTGTGCTGTTCCTGCCCTATAAGTTACATGGGGGTGACCAAAATTGCCAAAACGTGTTTATTTGTGCTGAAAAACACGTTTTGACAACTTCTGCACACTGGGGTTAAGGGCTGACTCAGGGGGCTTTTCTGGGCCAGGCAGTTCCACTGCGATTCCAAGGGCTGAGAAAACGCCTTTATTTCGGGCTGAAAAACACGTTCTGAAAAGTGTGCTGTTCCTGCCCTATAAGTTACATGGGGGTGACCAAAATTGCCAAAACGTGTTTATTTGTGCTGAAAAACACGTTTTGACAACTTCAGCACACTGGGGTTAAGGGCTGACTCAGGGGGCTCTTCTGAGCCAGGCAGTTCCACTGCGATTCCAAGGGCTGAGAAAACGCATTTATTTCGGGCTGAAAAACACGTTCTGAAAATTGTGCTGTTCCTGCCCTATAAGTTACATGGGGGTGACCAAAGTTGCCAAAACGTGTTTATTTGTGCTGAAAAACACGTTTTGACAACTTCTGCACACTGGGCTTAAGGGCTGACTCAGGGGGCTCTTCTGAGCCAGGCAGTTCCACTGCGATTCCAAGGGCTGAGAAAACGCGTTTATTTCGGGCTGAAAAACACGGTTTGAAAAGTGTGCTGTTCCTGCCCTATAAGTTACATTGGGGTGACCAAAGTTGCCAAAACGTGTTTATTTGTGCTGAAAAATACGTTTTGACAACTTCTGCACAATGGGGTTAAGGGCTGACTCAGGGGGCTCTTCTGAGCCAGGCAGTTCCACTGCGATTCCAAGGGCTGAGAAAACGCGTTTATTTCGGGCTGAAAAACACGTTCTGAAAAGTGTGCTGTTCCTGCCCTATAAGTTACATGGGGGTCACCAAAGTTGCCAAAACGTGTTTATTTGTGCTGAAAAACACGTTTTGACAACTTCTGCACACTGGGGTTAAGGGCTGACTCAGGGGGCTCTTCTGAGCCACGCAGTTCCACTGCGATTCCAAGGGCTTAGAAAACGCGTTTATTTCGGGCTGAAAAACACGTTCTGAAAAGTGTGCTGTTCCTGCCCTATAAGTTACATGGGGGTGACCAAAATTGCCAAAACGTGTTTATTTGTGCTGAAAAACACGTTTTGACAACTTCTGCACACTGGGCTTAAGGGCTGACTCAGGGGGCTCTTCTGAGCCAGGCAGTTCCACTGCGATTCCAAGGGCTGAGAAAACGCGTTTATTTCGGGCTGAAAAACACGGTTTGAAAAGTGTGCTGTTCCTGCCCTATAAGTTACATGGGGGTGACCAAAGTTGCCAAAACGTGTTTATTTGTGCTGAAAAATACGTTTTGACAACTTCTGCACACTGGGGTTAAGGGCTGACTCAGGGGGCACTTCTGAGCCAGGCAGTTACACTGCGATTCCAAGGGCTGAGAAAACACGTTTTTTTCGGGCTGAAGAACACGTTCTGAAAAGTGTGCTGTTCCTGCCCTATAAGTTACATGGGGGTGACAAAAGTTGCCAAAACGTGTTTATTTGTGCTGAAAAACACGTTTTGACAACTTCTGCACACTGGGGTTAAGGGCTGACTCAGGGGGCTCTTCTGAGCCAGGCAGTTCCACTGCGATTCCAAGGGCTGAGAAAACGCGTTTATTTTGGGCTGAAAAACACGTTCTGAAAAGTGTGCTGCTCCTGCCCTGTAAGTTACATGGGGGTGACCAAAGTTGCCAAAACGTGTTTATTTGTGCTGAAAAACACGTTTTGACAACTTCTGCACACTGGGCTTAAGGGCTGACTCAGGGGGCTCTTCTGAGCCAGGCAGTTCCACTGCGATTCCAAGGGCTGAGAAAACGCGTTTATTTCGGGCTGAAAAACACGGTTTGAAAAGTGTGCTGTTCCTGCCCTATAAGTTACATGGGGGTGACCAAAGTTGCCAAAACGTGTTTATTTCTGCTGAAAAACACGTTTTGACAACTTCTGCACACTGGGGATAAGGGCTGACTCAGGGGGCACTTCTGAGCCAGGCAGTTACACTGCGATTCCAAGGGCTGAGAAAACGCGTTTATTTCGGGCTGAAAAACACGTTCTGAAAAGTGTGCTGTTCCTGCCCTATAAGTTACATGGGGGTCACCAAAGTTGCCAAAACGTGTTTATTTGTGCTGAAAAACACGTTTTGACAACTTCTGCACACTGGGGTTAAGGGCTGACTCAGGGGGCTCTTCTGAGCCACGCAGTTCCACTGCGATTCCAAGGGCTTAGAAAACGCGTTTATTTCGGGCTGAAAAACACGTTCTGAAAAGTGTGCTGTTCCTGCCCTATAAGTTACATGGGGGTGACCAAAATTGCCAAAACGTGTTTATTTGTGCTGAAAAACACGTTTTGACAACTTCTGCACACTGGGCTTAAGGGCTGACTCAGGGGGCTCTTCTGAGCCAGGCAGTTCCACTGCGATTCCAAGGGCTGAGAAAACGCGTTTATTTCGGGCTGAAAAACACGGTTTGAAAAGTGTGCTGTTCCTGCCCTATAAGTTACATGGGGGTGACCAAAGTTGCCAAAACGTGTTTATTTGTGCTGAAAAATACGTTTTGACAACTTCTGCACACTGGGGTTAAGGGCTGACTCAGGGGGCACTTCTGAGCCAGGCAGTTACACTGCGATTCCAAGGGCTGAGAAAACGCGTTTTTTTCGGGCTGAAGAACACGTTCTGAAAAGTGTGCTGTTCCTGCCCTATAAGTTACATGGGGGTGACAAAAGTTGCCAAAACGTGTTTATTTGTGCTGAAAAACACGTTTTGACAACTTCTGCACACTGGGGTTAAGGGCTGACTCAGGGGGCTCTTCTGAGCCAGGCAGTTCCACTGCGATTCCAAGGGCTGAGAAAACGCGTTTATTTTGGGCTGAAAAACACGTTCTGAAAAGTGTGCTGCTCCTGCCCTGTAAGTTACATGGGGGTGACCAAAGTTGCCAAAACGTGTTTATTTGTGCTGAAAAACACGTTTTGACAACTTCTGCACACTGGGCTTAAGGGCTGACTCAGGGGGCTCTTCTGAGCCAGGCAGTTCCACTGCGATTCCAAGGGCTGAGAAAACGCGTTTATTTCGGGCTGAAAAACACGGTTTGAAAAGTGTGCTGTTCCTGCCCTATAAGTTACATGGGGGTGACCAAAGTTGCCAAAACGTGTTTATTTGTGCTGAAAAATACGTTTTGACAACTTCTGCACAATGGGGTTAAGGGCTGACTCAGGGGGCTCTTCTGAGCCAGGCAGTTACACTGCGATTCCAAGGGCTGAGAAAACGCGTTTTTTTCGGGCTGAAAAACACGTTCTGAAAAGTGTGCTGTTCCTGCCGTATAAGTTACATGGGGGTGACAAAAGTTGCCAAAACGTGTTTATTTGTGATGAAAAACACGTTTTGACAACTTCTGCACACTGGGGTTAAGGGCTGACTCAGGGGGCTCTTCTGAGCCATGCAGTTCCACTGCGATTCCAAGGGCTGAGAAAACGCGTTAATTTCGGGCTGAAAAACACGTTTTGAAAAGTGTGCTGTTCCTGCCCTATAAGTTACATGGGGGTGACCAAAGTTGCCAAAACGTGTTTATTTGTGCTGAAAAACACGTTTTGACAACTTCTGCACACTGGGGTTAAGGGCTGACTCAGGGGGCTCTTCTGAGCCAGGCGGTTCCACTGCGATTCCAAGGGCTGAGAAAACACGTTTATTTCGGGCTGAAAAACACGTTTTGAAAAGTGTGCTGTTCCTGCCCTATAAGTTACATGGGGGTGACCAAAGTTGCAAAAACGTGTTTATTTGTGCTGAAAAACACGTTTTGACAACTTCTGCACACTAGGGTTAAGGGCTGACTCAGGGGGCTCTTCTGAGCCAGGCAGTTACACTGCGATTCCAAGGGCTGAGAAAACGCGTTTATTTCGGGCTGAAAAAAACGTTCTTAAAAGTGTGCTGTTCCTGCCCTATAAGTTACATGGGGGTGACCAAAGCTGCCAAAACGTGTTTATTTGTGCTGAAAATCACGTTTTGACAACTTCTGCACACTGGGGTTAAGGGCTGACTCAGGGGGCTATTCTGAGCCAGGCAGTTCCACTGTGATTCCAAGGGCTGAGAAAACGCATTTATTTCGGGCTGAAAAACACGTTTTGAAAAGTGTGCTGTTCCTGCCCTATAAGTTACATGGGGGTGACCAAAGTTGCAAAACGTGTTTATTTGTGCTGAAAAACACGTTTCGACAACTTCTGCACACTGGGGTTAAGGGCTGACTCAGGGGGCTCTTCTGAGCCAGGCAGTTCCACTGCGATTCCAAGGGCTCAGAAAACGCGTTTATTTCGGGCTGAAAAACACGTTTTGAAAAGTATGCTGTTCCTGCCCTATAAGTTACATGGGGGTGACCAAAGTTGCCAAAACGTGTTTATTTGTGCTGAAAAACACGTTGTGACAACATCTGCACACTGGGGTTAAGGGCTGACTCAGGGGGCTCTTCTGAGCCAGGCAGTTCCACTGTGATTCCAAGGGCTGAGAAAACGCGTTTATTTCGGGCTGAAAAACACGTTTTGAAAAGTGTGCTGTTCCTGCCCTATAAGTTACATGGGGGTGACCAAAATTGCCAAAACGTGTTTATTTGTGCTGAAAAACACGTTTTGACAACTTCTGCACACTGGGGTTAAGGGCTGACTCAGGGGGCTTTTCTGGGCCAGGCAGTTCCACTGCGATTCCAAGGGCTGAGAAAACGCCTTTATTTCGGGCTGAAAAACACGTTCTGAAAAGTGTGCTGTTCCTGCCCTATAAGTTACATGGGGGTGACCAAAATTGCCAAAACGTGTTTATTTGTGCTGAAAAACACGTTTTGACAACTTCAGCACACTGGGGTTAAGGGCTGACTCAGGGGGCTCTTCTGAGCCAGGCAGTTCCACTGCGATTCCAAGGGCTGAGAAAACGCATTTATTTCGGGCTGAAAAACACGTTCTGAAAATTGTGCTGTTCCTGCCCTATAAGTTACATGGGGGTGACCAAAGTTGCCAAAACGTGTTTATTTGTGCTGAAAAACACGTTTTGACAACTTCTGCACACTGGGCTTAAGGGCTGACTCAGGGGGCTCTTCTGAGCCAGGCAGTTCCACTGCGATTCCAAGGGCTGAGAAAACGCGTTTATTTCGGGCTGAAAAACACGGTTTGAAAAGTGTGCTGTTCCTGCCCTATAAGTTACATTGGGGTGACCAAAGTTGCCAAAACGTGTTTATTTGTGCTGAAAAATACGTTTTGACAACTTCTGCACAATGGGGTTAAGGGCTGACTCAGGGGGCTCTTCTGACCCAGGCAGTTACACTGCGATTCCAAGGGCTGAGAAAACGCGTTTTTTTCGGGCTGAAAAACACGTTCTGAAAAGTGTGCTGTTCCTGCCGTATAAGTTACATGGGGGTGACAAAAGTTGCCAAAACGTGTTTATTTGTGCTGAAAAACACGTTTTGACAACTTCTGCACACTGGGGTTAAGGGCTGACTCAGGGGGCTCTTCTGAGCCATGCAGTTCCACTGCGATTCCAAGGGCTGAGAAAACGCGTTAATTTCGGGCTGAAAAACACGTTTTGAAAAGTGTGCTGTTCCTGCCCTATAAGTTACATGGGGGTGACCAAAGTTGCCAAAACGTGTTTATTTGTGCTGAAAAACACGTTTTGACAACTTCTGCACACTGGGGTTAAGGGCTGACTCAGGGGGCTCTTCTGAGCCAGGCGGTTCCACTGCGATTCCAAGGGCTGAGAAAACGCGTTTATTTCGGGCTGAAAAACACGTTTTGAAAAGTGTGCTGTTCCTGCCCTATAAGTTACATGGGGGTGACCAAAGTTGCAAAAACATGTTTATTTGTGCTGAAAAACATGTTTTGACAACTTCTGCACACTGGGGTTAAGGGCTGACTCAGGGGGCTCTTCTGAGCCAGGCAGTTCCACTGCGATTCCAAGGGCTGAGAAAACGCGTTTATTTCGGGCTGAAAAACACGTTCTGAAAAGTGTGCTGTTCCTGCCCTATAAGTTACATGGGGGTGACCAAAATTGCCAAAACGTGTTTATTTGTGCTGAAAAACACGTTTTGACAACTTCAGCACACTGGGGTTAAGGGCTGACTCAGGGGGCTCTTCTGAGCCAGGCAGTTCCACTGCGATTCCAAGGGCTGAGAAAACGCATTTATTTCGGGCTGAAAAACACGTTCTGAAAATTGTGCTGTTCCTGCCCTATAAGTTACATGGGGGTGACCAAAGTTGCCAAAACGTGTTTATTTGTGCTGAAAAACACGTTGTGACAACTTCTGCACACTGGGGTTAAGGGCTGACTCAGGGGGCTCTTCTGAGCCAGGCAGTTACACTGCGATTCCAAGGGCTGAGAAAACGCGTTTATTTTGGGCTGAAAAACACGTTCTGAAAAGTGTGCTGTTCCTGCCCTGTAAGTTACATGGGGGTGACCAAAGTTGCCAAAACGTGTTTATTTGTGCTGAAAAACACGTTTTGACAACTTCTGCACACTGGGCTTAAGGGCTGACTCAGGGGGCTCTTCTGAGCCAGGCAGTTCCACTGCGATTCCAAGGGCTGAGAAAACGCGTTTATTTCGGGCTGAAAAACACGGTTTGAAAAGTGTGCTGTTCCTGCCCTATAAGTTACATGGGGGTGACCAAAGTTGCCAAAACGTGTTTATTTGTGCTGAAAAATACGTTTTGACAACTTCTGCACAATGGGGTTAAGGGCTGACTCAGGGGGCTCTTCTGAGCCAGGCAGTTACACTGCGATTCCAAGGGCTGAGAAAACGCGTTTTTTTCGGGCTGAAAAACACGTTCTGAAAAGTGTGCTGTTCCTGCCCTATAAGTTACATGGGGGTGACAAAAGTTGCCAAAACGTGTTTATTTGTGCTGAAAAACACGTTTTGACAACTTCTGCACACTGGGGTTAAGGGCTGACTCAGGGGGCTCTTCTGAGCCAGGCAGTTCCACTGCGATTCCAAGGGCTCAGAAAACGCGTTTATTTCGGGCTGAAAAACACGTTTTGAAAAGTATGCTGTTCCTGCCCTATAAGTTACATGGGGGTGACCAAAGTTGCAAAAACATGTTTATTTGTGCTGAAAAACACGTTTTGACAACTTCTGCACACTGGGGTTAAGGGCTGAATCAGGGGGCTCTTCTGAGCCAGGCAGTTCCACTGCGATTCCAAGGGCTGAGAAAACGCGTTTATTTCGGACTGAGAAACACGTTCTGAAAAGTGTGCTGTTCCTACCCTATAAGTTACATGGGGGTGACCAAAGTTGCCAAAACATGTTTATTTGTGCTGAAAAACAAGTTTTGACAACTTCAGCACACTGGGGTTAAGGGCTGACTCAGGGGGCTCTTCTGAGCCAGGCAGTTCCACTGCGATTCCAAGGGCTGAGAAAACGCGTTTATTTCGGGCTGAAAAACACGTTTTGAAAAGTGTGCTGTTCCTGCCCTATAAGTTACATGGGGGTGACCAAAGTTGCCAAAACGTGTTTATTTGTGCTGAAAAACACGTTGTGACAACATCTGCACACTGGGGTTAAGGGCTGACTCAGGGGGCTCTTCTGAGCCAGGCAGTTCCACTGTGATTCCAAGGGCTGAGAAAACGCGTTTATTTCGGGCTGAAAAACACGTTTTGAAAAGTGTGCTGTTCCTGCCCTATAAGTTACATGGGGGTGACCAAAATTGCCAAAACGTGTTTATTTGTGCTGAAAAACACGTTTTGACAACTTCTGCACACTGGGGTTAAGGGCTGACTCAGGGGGCTTTTCTGGGCCAGGCAGTTCCACTGCGATTCCAAGGGCTGAGAAAACGCCTTTATTTCGGGCTGAAAAACACGTTCTGAAAAGTGTGCTGTTCCTGCCCTATAAGTTACATGGGGGTGACCAAAGTTCCCAAAACATGTTTATTTGTGCTGAAAAACACGTTTTGACAACTTCTGCACACTGGGGTTAAGGGCTGACTCAGGGGGCTCTTCTGAGCCAGGCAGTTCCACTGCGATTCCAAGGGCTGAGAAAACGCGTTTATTTCGGGCTGAAAAACACGTTTTGAAAAGTGTGCTGTTCCTGCCCTATAAGTTACATGGGGGTGACCAAAGTTGCCAAAACGTGTTTATTTGTGCTGAAAAACACGTTTTGACAACTTCTGCACACTAGGGTTAAGGGCTGACTCAGGGGGCTCTTCTGAGCCAGGCAGTTACACTGCGATTCCAAGGGCTGAGAAAACGCGTTTATTTCGGGCTGAAAAAAACGTTCTTAAAAGTGTGCTGTTCCTGCCCTATAAGTTACATGGGGGTGACCAAAGCTGCCAAAACGTGTTTATTTGTGCTGAAAATCACGTTTTGACAACTTCTGCACACTGGGGTTAAGGGCTGACTCAGGGGGCTATTCTGAGCCAGGCAGTTCCACTGTGATTCCAAGGGCTGAGAAAACGCATTTATTTCGGGCTGAAAAACACGTTTTGAAAAGTGTGCTGTTCCTGCCCTATAAGTTACATGGGGGTGACCAAAGTTGCCAAAACGTGTTTATTTGTGCTGAAAAACACGTTTCGACAACTTCTGCACACTGGGGTTAAGGGCTGACTCAGGGGGCTCTTCTGAGCCAGGCAGTTCCACTGCGATTCCAAGGGCTGAGAAAACGCGTTTATTTCGGGCTGAAAAACACGTTTTGAAAAGTATGCTGTTCCTGCCCTATAAGTTACATGGGGGTGACCAAAGTTGCAAAAACGTGTTTATTTGTGCTGAAAAACACGTTTTGACAACTTCTGCACACTGGGGTTAAGGTCTGAATCAGGGGGCTCTTCTGAGCCAGGCAGTTCCACTGCGATTCCAAGGGCTGAGAAAACGCGTTTATTTCGGGCTGAGAAACACGTTCTGAAAAGTGTGCTGTTCCTGCCCTATAAGTTACATGGGGGTGACCAAAATTGCCAAAACGTGTTTATTTGTGCTGAAAAACACGTTTTGACAACTTCTGCACACTGGGGTTAAGGGCTGAATCAGGGGGCTCTTCTGAGCCAGGCAGTTCCACTGCGATTCCAAGGGCTGAGAAAACGTGTTTATTTCGGGCTGAAAAACACGTTCTGAAAAGTGTGCTGTTCCTGCCCTATAAGTTACATGGGGGTGACCAAAATTGCCAAAACGTGTTTATTTGTGCTGAAAAACACGTTTTGACAACTTCTGCACACTGGGGTTAAGGGCTGACTCAGGGGGCTCTTCTGAGCCAGGCAGTTACACTGCGATTCCAAGGGCTGAGAAAACGCATTTATTTCGGGCTGAAAAACACGTTCTGAAAATTGTGCTGTTCCTGCCCTATAAGTTACATGGGGGTGACCAAAGTTGCCAAAACGTGTTTATTTGTGCTGAAAAACATGTTTTGACAACTTCTGCACACTGGGGTTAAGGGCTGACTCAGGGGGCTCTTCTGAGCCAGGCAGTTCCACTGCGATTCCAAGGGCTGAGAAAACGCGTTTATTTCGGGCTGAAAAACACGTTCTGAAAAGTGTGCTGTTCCTGCCCTATAAGTTACATGGGGGTGACCAAAATTGCCAAAACGTGTTTATTTGTGCTGAAAAACACGTTTTGACAACTTCTGCACACTGGGCTTAAGGGCTGACTCAGGGGGCTCTTCTGAGCCAGGCAGTTCCACTGCGATTCCAAGGGCTGAGAAAACGCGTTTATTTCGGGCTGAAAAACACGGTTTGAAAAGTGTGCTGTTCCTGCCCTATAAGTTACATGGGGGTGACCAAAGTTGCCAAAACGTGTTTATTTGTGCTGAAAAATACGTTTTGACAACTTCTGCACACTGGGGTTAAGGGCTGACTCAGGGGGCTCTTCTGAGCCAGGCAGTTACACTGCGATTCCAAGGGCTGAGAAAACGCGTTTTTTTCGGGCTGAAGAACACGTTCTGAAAAGTGTGCTGTTCCTGCCCTATAAGTTACATGGGGGTGACAAAAGTTGCCAAAACGTGTTTATCTGTGCTGAAAAACACGTTTTGACAACTTCTGCACACTGGGGTTAAGGGCTGACTCAGGGGGCTCTTCTGAGCCAGGCAGTTCCACTGCGATTCCAAGGGCTGAGAAAACGCGTTTATTTTGGGCTGAAAAACACGTTCTGAAAAGTGTGCTGTTCCTGCCCTGTAAGTTACATGGGGGTGACCAAAGTTGCCAAAACGTGTTTATTTGTGCTGAAAAACACGTTTTGACAACTTCTGCACACTGGGCTTAAGGGCTGACTCAGGGGGCTCTTCTGAGCCAGACAGTTCCACTGCGATTCCAAGGGCTGAGAAAACGCGTTTATTTCGGGCTGAAAAACACTGTTTGAAAAGTGTGCTGTTCCTGCCCTATAAGTTACATGGGGGTGACCAAAGTTGCCAAAACGTGTTTATTTGTGCTGAAAAATACGTTTTGACAACTTCTGCACAATGGGGTTAAGGGCTGACTCAGGGGGCTCTTCTGAGCCAGGCAGTTACACTGCGATTCCAAGGGCTGAGAAAACGCGTTTTTTTCGGGCTGAAAAACACGTTCTAAAACGTGTGCTGTTCCTGCCCTATAAGTTACATGGGGGTGACAAAAGTTGCCAAAACGTGTTTATTTGTGCTGAAAAACACGTTTTGACAACTTCTGCACACTGGGGTTAAGGGCTGACTCAGGGGGCTCTTCTGAGCCAGGCAGTTCCACTGCGATTCCAAGGGCTCAGAAAACGCGTTTATTTCGGGCTGAAAAACACGTTTTGAAAAGTATGCTGTTCCTGCCCTATAAGTTACATGGGGGTGACCAAAGTTGCAAAAACGTGTTTATTTGTGCTGAAAAACACGTTTTGACAACTTCTGCACACTGGGGTTAAGGGCTGAATCAGGGGGCTCTTCTGAGCCAGGCAGTTCCACTGCGATTCCAAGGGCTGAGAAAACGCGTTTATTTCGGGCTGAGAAACACGTTCTGAAAAGTGTGCTGTTCCTACCCTATAAGTTACATGGGGGTGACCAAAATTGCCAAAACGTGTTTATTTGTGCTGAAAAACAAGTTTTGACAACTTCAGCACACTGGGGTTAAGGGCTGACTCAGGGGGCTCTTCTGAGCCAGGCAGTTCCACTGCGATTCCAAGGGCTGAGAAAACGCGTTTATTTCGGGCTGAAAAACACGTTTTGAAAAGTGTGCTGTTCCTGCCCTATAAGTTACATGGGGGTGACCAAAGTTGCCAAAACGTGTTTATTTGTGCTGAAAAACACGTTGTGACAACATCTGCACACTGGGGTTAAGGGCTGACTCAGGGGGCTCTTCTGAGCCAGGCAGTTCCACTGTGATTCCAAGGGCTGAGAAAACGCGTTTATTTCGGGCTGAAAAACACGTTTTGAAAAGTGTGCTGTTCCTGCCCTATAAGTTACATGGGGGTGACCAAAATTGCCAAAACGTGTTTATTTGTGCTGAAAAACACGTTTTGACAACTTCTGCACACTGGGGTTAAGGGCTGACTCAGGGGGCTTTTCTGGGCCAGGCAGTTCCACTGCGATTCCAAGGGCTGAGAAAACGCCTTTATTTCGGGCTGAAAAACACGTTCTGAAAAGTGTGCTGTTCCTGCCCTATAAGTTACATGGGGGTGACCAAAGTTCCCAAAACATGTTTATTTGTGCTGAAAAACACGTTTTGACAACTTCTGCACACTGGGGTTAAGGGCTGACTCAGGGGGCTCTTCTGAGCCAGGCAGTTCCACTGCGATTCCAAGGGCTGAGAAAACGCGTTTATTTCGGGCTGAAAAACACGTTTTGAAAAGTGTGCTGTTCCTGCCCTATAAGTTACATGGGGGTGACCAAAGTTGCCAAAACGTGTTTATTTGTGCTGAAAAACACGTTTTGACAACTTCTGCACACTAGGGTTAAGGGCTGACTCAGGGGGCTCTTCTGAGCCAGGCAGTTCCACTGCGATTCCAAGGGCTGAGAAAACGCGTTTATTTCGGGCTGAAAAACACGTTTTGAAAAGTATGCTGTTCCTGCCCTATAAGTTACATGGGGGTGACCAAAGTTGCAAAAACGTGTTTATTTGTGCTGAAAAACACGTTTTGACAACTTCTGCACACTGGGGTTAAGGTCTGAATCAGGGGGCTCTTCTGAGCCAGGCAGTTCCACTGCGATTCCAAGGGCTGAGAAAACGCGTTTATTTCGGGCTGAGAAACACGTTCTGAAAAGTGTGCTGTTCCTACCCTATAAGTTACATGGGGGTGACCAAAATTGCCAAAACGTGTTTATTTGTGCTGAAAAACACGTTTTGACAACTTCTGCACACTGGGCTTAAGGGCTGACTCAGGGGGCTCTTCTGAGCCAGGCAGTTACACTGCGATTCCAAGGGCTGAGAAAACGCGTTTATTTCGGGCTGAAAAACACGTTCTGAAAAGTGTGCTGTTCCTGCCCTATAAGTTACATGGGGGTGACCAAAATTGCCAAAACGTGTTTATTTGTGCTGAAAAACACGTTTTGACAACTTCTGCACACTGGGCTTAAGGGCTGACTCAGGGGGCTCTTCTGAGCCAGGCAGTTCCACTGCGATTCCAAGGGCTGAGAAAACGCGTTTATTTCGGGCTGAAAAACACGGTTTGAAAAGTGTGCTGTTCCTGCCCTATAAGTTACATGGGGGTGACCAAAGTTGCCAAAACGTGTTTATTTGTGCTGAAAAATACGTTTTGACAACTTATGCACACTGGGGTTAAGGGCTGACTCAGGGGGCTCTTCTGAGCCAGGCAGTTACACTGCGATTCCAAGGGCTGAGAAAACGCGTTTTTTTCGGGCTGAAGAACACGTTCTGAAAAGTGTGCTGTTCCTGCCCTATAAGTTACATGGGGGTGACAAAAGTTGCCAAAACGTGTTTATCTGTGCTGAAAAACACGTTTTGACAACTTCTGCACACTGGGGTTAAGGGCTGACTCAGGGGGCTCTTCTGAGCCAGGCAGTTCCACTGCGATTCCAAGGGCTGAGAAAACGCGTTTATTTTGGGCTGAAAAACACGTTCTGAAAAGTGTGCTGTTCCTGCCCTGTAAGTTACATGGGGGTGACCAAAGTTGCCAAAACGTGTTTATTTGTGCTGAAAAACACGTTTTGACAACTTCTGCACACTGGGCTTAAGGGCTGACTCAGGGGGCTCTTCTGAGCCAGACAGTTCCACTGCGATTCCAAGGGCTGAGAAAACGCGTTTATTTCGGGCTGAAAAACACTGTTTGAAAAGTGTGCTGTTCCTGCCCTATAAGTTACATGGGGGTGACCAAAGTTGCCAAAACGTGTTTATTTGTGCTGAAAAATACGTTTTGACAACTTCTGCACAATGGGGTTAAGGGCTGACTCAGGGGGCTCTTCTGAGCCAGGCAGTTACACTGCGATTCCAAGGGCTGAGAAAACGCGTTTTTTTCGGGCTGAAAAACACGTTCTAAAACGTGTGCTGTTCCTGCCCTATAAGTTACATGGGGGTGACAAAAGTTGCCAAAACGTGTTTATTTGTGCTGAAAAACACGTTTTGACAACTTCTGCACACTGGGGTTAAGGGCTGACTCAGGGGGCTCTTCTGAGCCAGGCAGTTCCACTGCGATTCCAAGGGCTCAGAAAACGCGTTTATTTCGGGCTGAAAAACACGTTTTGAAAAGTATGCTGTTCCTGCCCTATAAGTTACATGGGGGTGACCAAAGTTGCAAAAACGTGTTTATTTGTGCTGAAAAACACGTTTTGACAACTTCTGCACACTGGGGTTAAGGGCTGAATCAGGGGGCTCTTCTGAGCCAGGCAGTTCCACTGCGATTCCAAGGGCTGAGAAAACGCGTTTATTTCGGGCTGAGAAACACGTTCTGAAAAGTGTGCTGTTCCTACCCTATAAGTTACATGGGGGTGACCAAAATTGCCAAAACGTGTTTATTTGTGCTGAAAAACACGTTTTGACAACTTCTGCACACTGGGCTTAAGGGCTGACTCAGGGGGCTCTTCTGAGCCAGGCAGTTACACTGCGATTCCAAGGGCTGAGAAAACGCATTTATTTCGGGCTGAAAAACACGTTCTGAAAATTGTGCTGTTCCTGCCCTATAAGTTACATGGGGGTGACCAAAGTTGCCAAAACATGTTTATTTGTGCTGAAAAACAAGTTTTGACAACTTCTGCACACTGGGGTTAAGGGCTGACTCAGGGGGCTCTTCTGAGCCAGGCAGTTCCACTGCGATTCCAAGGGCTGAGAAAACGCGTTTATTTCGGGCTGAAAAACACGTTTTGAAAAGTGTGCTGTTCCTGCCCTATAAGTTACATGGGGGTGACCAAAGTTGCCAAAACGTGTTTATTTGTGCTGAAAAACACGTTGTGACAACATCTGCACACTGGGGTTAAGGGCTGACTCAGGGGGCTCTTCTGACCCAGGCAGTTCCACTGTGATTCCAAGGGCTGAGAAAACGCGTTTATTTCGGGCTGAAAAACACGTTTTGAAAAGTGTGCTGTTCCTGCCCTATAAGTTACATGGGGGTGACCAAAGTTGCCAAAACGTGTTTATTTGTGCTGAAAAACACGTTTTGACAACTTCTGCACACTTGGGGTTAAGGGCTGACTCAGGGGGCTCTTCTGAGCCAGGCAGTTACACTGCGATTTCAAGGGCTGAGACAACGCGTTTATATCGGGCTGAAAAACACGTTCTGAAAAGTGTGCTGTTCCTGCCCTATAAGTTACATGGGGGTGACTAAAGTTGCCAAAACGTGTTTATTTGTGCTGAAAAACACGTTTTTACAACTTCTGCACACTGGGGTTAAGGGCTGACTCAGGGGACTCTTCTGAGCCAGGCAGTTCCACTGCGATTCCAAGGGCTTAGAAAACGCGTTTATTTCGGGCTGAAAAACACGTTCTGAAAAGTGTGCTGTTCCTGCCCTATAAGTTACATGGGGGTGACCAAAGTTGCCAAAACATGTTTATTTGTGCTGAAAAACACGTTTTGACAACTTCTGCACACTGGGGTTAAGGGCTGACTCAGGGGGCTCTTCTGAGCCAGGCAGTTCCACTGCGATTCCAAGGGCTGAGAAAACGCGTTTATTTCGGGCTGAAAAACACGTTTTGAAAAGTGTGCTGTTCCTGCCCTATAAGTTACATGGGGGTGACCAAAGTTGCCAAAACGTGTTTATTTGTGCTGAAAAACACGTTTTGACAACTTCTGCACACTAGGGTTAAGGGCTGACTCAGGGGGCTCTTCTGAGCCAGGCAGTTCCACTGCGATTCCAAGGGCTGAGAAAACGCGTTTATTTTGGGCTGAAAAACACGTTCTGAAAAGTGTGCTGTTCCTGCCTTGTAAGTTACATGGGGGTGACCAAAGTTGCCAAAACGTGTTTATTTGTGCTGAAAAACACGTTTTGACAACTTCTGCACACTGGGCTTAAGGGCTGACTCAGGGGGCTCTTCTGAGCCAGGCAGTTCCACTGCGATTCCAAGGGCTGAGAAAACGCGTTTATTTCGGGCTGAAAAACACGGTTTGAAAAGTGTGCTGTTCCTGCCCTATAAGTTACATGGGGGTGACCAAAGTTGCCAAAACGTGTTTATTTGTGCTGAAAAATACGTTTTGACAACTTCTGCACAATGGGGTTAAGGGCTGACTCAGGGGGCTCTTCTGAGCCAGGCAGTTACACTGCGATTCCAAGGGCTGAGAAAACGCGTTTTTTTCGCGCTGAAAAACACGTTCTGAAAAGTGTGCTGTTCCTGCCCTATAAGTTACATGGGGGTGACAAAAGTTGCCAAAACGTGTTTATTTGTGCTGAAAAACACGTTTTGACAACTTCTGCACACTGGGGTTAAGGGCTGACTCAGGGGGCTCTTCTGAGCCAGGCAGTTCCACTGCGATTCCAAGGGCTCAGAAAACGCGTTTATTTCGGGCTGAAAAACACGTTTTGAAAAGTATGCTGTTCCTGCCCTATAAGTTACATGGGGGTGACCAAAGTTGCAAAAACGTGTTTATTTGTGCTGAAAAACACGTTTTGACAACTTCTGCACACTGGGGTTAAGGGCTGAATCAGGGGGCTCTTCTGAGCCAGGCAGTTCCACTGCGATTCCAAGGGCTGAGAAAACGCGTTTATTTCGGACTGAGAAACACGTTCTGAAAAGTGTGCTGTTCCTACCCTATAAGTTACATGGGGGTGACCAAAATTGCCAAAACGTGTTTATTTGTGCTGAAAAACACGTTTTGACAACTTCTGCACACTGGGCTTAAGGGCTGACTCAGGGGGCTCTTCTGAGCCAGGCAGTTACACTGCGATTCCAAGGGCTGAGAAAACGCATTTATTTCGGGCTGAAAAACACGTTCTGAAAATTGTGCTGTTCCTGCCCTATAAGTTACATGGGGGTGACCAAAGTTGCCAAAACATGTTTATTTGTGCTGAAAAACAAGTTTTGACAACTTCAGCACACTGGGGTTAAGGGCTGACTCAGGGGGCTCTTCTGAGCCAGGCAGTTCCACTGCGATTCCAAGGGCTGAGAAAACGCGTTTATTTCGGGCTGAAAAACACGTTTTGAAAAGTGTGCTGTTCCTGCCCTATAAGTTACATGGGGGTGACCAAAGTTGCCAAAACGTGTTTATTTGTGCTGAAAAACACGTTGTGACAACATCTGCACACTGGGGTTAAGGGCTGACTCAGGGGGCTCTTCTGAGCCAGGCAGTTCCACTGTGATTCCAAGGGCTGAGAAAACGCGTTTATTTTGGGCTGAAAAACACGTTCTGAAAAGTGTGCTGTTCCTGCCCTATAAGTTACATGGGGGTGACCAAAGTTGCCAAAACATGTTTATTTGTGCTGAAAAACACGTTTTGACAACTTCTGCACACTGGGGTTAAGGGCTGACTCAGGGGGCTCTTCTGAGCCAGGCAGTTCCACTGCGATTCCAAGTGCTGAGAAAACGCGTTTATTTCGGGCTGAAAAACACGTTTTGAAAAGTGTGCTGTTCCTGCCCTATAAGTTACATGGGGGTGACCAAAGTTGCCAAAACGTGTTTATTTGTGCTGAAAAACACGTTTTGACAACTTCTGCACACTAGGGTTAAGGGCTGACTCAGGGGGCTCTTCTGAGCCAGGCAGTTACACTGCGATTCCAAGGGATGAGAAAACGCGTTTATTTCGGGCTGAAAAAAACGTTCTTAAAAGTGTGCTGTTCCTGCCCTATAAGTTACATGGGGGTGACAAAAGCTGCCAAAACGTGTTTATTTGTGCTGAAAATCACGTTTTGACAACTTCTGCACACTGGGGTTAAGGGCTGACTCAGGGGGCTATTCTGAGCCAGGCAGTTCCACTGTGATTCCAAGGGCTGAGAAAACGCATTTATTTCGGGCTGAAAAACACGTTTTGAAAAGTGTGCTGTTCCTGCCCTATAAGTTACATGGGGGTGACCAAAGTTGCCAAAACGTGTTTATTTGTGCTGAAAAACACGTTTCGACAACTTCTGCACACTGGGGTTAAGGGCTGACTCAGGGGGCTCTTCTGAGCCAGGCAGTTCCACTGCGATTCCAAGGGCTCAGAAAACGCGTTAATTTCGGGCTGAAAAACACGTTTTGAAAAGTGTGCTGTTCCTGCCCTATAAGTTACATGGGGGTGACCAAAGTTGCCAAAACGTGTTTATTTGTGCTGAAAAACACGTTTTGACAACTTCTGCACACTGGGGTTAAGGGCTGACTCAGGGGGCTCTTCTGAGCCAGGCGGTTCCACTGCGATTCCAAGGGCTGAGAAAACGCGTTTATTTCGGGCTGAAAAACACGTTTTGAAAAGTGTGCTGTTCCTTCCGTATAAGTTACATGGGGGTGACCAAAGTTGCAAAAACGTGTTTATTTGTGCTGAAAAACATGTTTTGACAACTTCTGCACACTGGGGTTAAGGGCTGACTCAGGGGGCTCTTCTGAGCCAGGCAGTTCCACTGCGATTCCAAGGGCTGAGAAAACGCGTTTATTTCGGGCTGAAAAACACGTTCTGAAAAGTGTGCTGTTCCTGCCCTATAAGTTACATGGGGGTGACCAAAATTGCCAAAACGTGTTTATTTGTGCTGAAAAACACGTTTTGACAACTTCTGCACACTGGGGTTAAGGGCTGACTCAGGGGGCTCTTCTGAGCCAGGCAGTTACACTGCGATTCCAAGGGCTGAGAAAACGCATTTATTTCGGGCTGAAAAACACGTTCTGAAAATTGTGCTGTTCCTGCCCTATAAGTTACATGGGGGTGACCAAAGTTGCCAAAACGTGTTTATTTGTGCTGAAAAACACGTTGTGACAACTTCTGCACACTGGGGTTAAGGGCTGACTCAGGGGGCTCTTCTGAGCCAGGCAGTTCCACTGCGATTCCAAGGGCTGAGAAAACGCGTTAATTTCGGGCTGAAAAACACGTTTTGAAAAGTGTGCTATTCCTGCCCTATAAGTTACATGGGGGTGACCAAAGTTGCCAAAACGTGTTTATTTGTGCTGAAAAACACGTTTTGACAACTTCTGCACACTGGGGTTAAGGGCTGACTGAGGGGGCTCTTCTGAGCCAGGCGGTTCCACTGCGATTCCAAGGGCTGAGAAAACGCGTTTATTTCGGGCTGAAAAACACGTTTTGAAAAGTGTGCTGTTCCTGCCCTATAAGTTACATGGGGGTGACCAAAGTTGCAAAAACGTGTTTATTTGTGCTGAAAAACATGTTTTGACAACTTCTGCACACTGGGGTTAAGGGCTGACTCAGGGGGCTCTTCTGAGCCAGGCAGTTCCACTGCGATTCCAAGGGCTGAGAAAACGCATTTATTTCGGGCTGAAAAACACGTTCTGAAAATTGTGCTGTTCCTGCCCTATAAGTTACATGGGGGTGACCAAAGTTGCCAAAACGTGTTTATTTGTGCTGAAAAACACGTTGTGACAACTTCTGCACACTGGGGTTAAGGGCTGACTCAGGGGGCTCTTCTGAGCCAGGCAGTTCCACTGTGATTCCAAGGGCTGAGAAAACGCGTTTATTTCGGGCTGAAAAACACGTTTTGAAAAGTGTGCTGTTCCTGCCCTATAAGTTACATGGGGGTGACCAAAGTTGCCAAAACGTGTTTATTTCTGCTGAAAAACACGTTTTGACAACTTCTGCACACTGGGGTTAAGGGCTGACTCAGGGGGCACTTCTGAGCCAGGCAGTTACACTGCGATTCCAAGGGTTGAGAAAACGCGTTTATTTCGGGCTGAAAAACACGTTCTGAAAAGTGTGCTGTTCCTGCCCTATAAGTTACATGGGGGTGACCAAAATTGCCAAAACGTGTTTATTTGTGCTGAAAAACACGTTTTGACAACTTCTGCACACTGGGCTTAAGGGCTGACTGGGGGGGCTCTTCTGAGCCAGGCAGTTCCACTGCGATTCCAAGGGCTGAGAAAACGCGTTTATTTCGGGCTGAAAAACACGGTTTGAAAAGTGTGCTGTTCCTGCCCTATAAGTTACATGGGGGTGACCAAAGTTGCCAAAACGTGTTTATTTGTGCTGAAAAATACGTTTTGACAACTTCTGCACACTGGGGTTAAGGGCTGACTCAGGGGGCTCTTCTGAGCCAGGCAGTTACACTGCGATTCCAAGGGCTGAGAAAACGCGTTTTTTTCGGGCTGAAGAACACGTTCTGAAAAGTGTGCTGTTCCTGCCCTATAAGTTACATGGGGGTGACAAAAGTTGCCAAAACGTGTTTATTTGTGCTGAAAAACACGTTTTGACAACTTCTGCACACTGGGGTTAAGGGCTGACTCAGGGGGCTCTTCTGAGCCAGGCAGTTCCACTGCGATTCCAAGGGCTGAGAAAACGCGTTTATTTTGGGCTGAAAAACACGTTCTGAAAAGTGTGCTGTTCCTGCCCTATAAGTTACATGGGGGTGACCAAAGTTGCAAAAACGTGTTTATTTGTGCTGAAAAACACGTTTTGACAACTTCTGCACACTGGGGTTAAGGGCTGAATCAGGGGGCTCTTCTGAGCCAGGCAGTTCCACTGCGATTCCAAGGGCTGAGAAAACGCGTTTATTTCGCGCTGAGAAACACGTTCTGAAAAGTGTGCTGTTCCTACCCTATAAGTTACATGGGGGTGACCAAAATTGCCAAAACGTGTTTATTTGTGCTGAAAAACACGTTTTGACAACTTCTGCACACTGGGCTTAAGGGCTGACTCAGGGGGCTCTTCTGAGCCAGGCAGTTACACTGCGATTCCAAGGGCTGAGAAAACGCATTGATTTCGGGCTGAAAAACACGTTCTGAAAATTGTGCTGTTCCTGCCCTATAAGTTACATGGGGGTGACCAAAGTTGCCAAAACATGTTTATTTGTGCTGAAAAACACGTTTTGACAACTTCTGCACACTGGGGTTAAGGGCTGACTCAGGGGGCTCTTCTGAGCCATGCAGTTCCACTGCGATTCCAAGGGCTGAGAAAACGCGTTAATTTCGGGCTGAAAAACACGTTTTGAAAAGTGTGCTGTTCCTGCCCTATAAGTTACATGGGGGTGACCAAAGTTGCCAAAACGTGTTTATTTGTGCTGAAAAACACGTTTTGACAACTTCTGCACACTGGGGTTAAGGGCTGACTCAGGGGGCTCTTCTGAGCCAGGCGGTTCCACTGCGATTCCAAGGGCTGAGAAAACGCGTTTATTTCGGGCTGAAAAACACGTTTTGAAAAGTGTGCTGTTCCTGCCCTATAAGTTACATGGGGGTGACCAAAGTTGCAAAAACGTGTTTATTTGTGCTGAAAAACATGTTTTGACAACTTCTGCACACTGGGGTTAAGGGCTGACTCAGGGGGCTCTTCTGAGCCAGGCAGTTCCACTGCGATTCCAAGGGCTGAGAAAACGCGTTTATTTCGGGCTGAAAAACACGTTCTGAAAAGTGTGCTGTTCCTGCCCTATAAGTTACATGGGGGTGACCAAAATTGCCAAAACGTGTTTATTTGTGCTGAAAAACACGTTTTGACAACTTCTGCACACTGGGGTTAAGGGCTGACTCAGGGGGCTCTTCTGAGCCAGGCAGTTACACTGCGATTCCAAGGGCTGAGAAAACGCATTTATTTCGGGCTGAAAAACACGTTCTGAAAATTGTGCTGTTCCTGCCCTATAAGTTACATGGGGGTGACCAAAGTTGCCAAAACGTGTTTATTTGTGCTGAAAAACACGTTGTGACAACTTCTGCACACTGGGGTTAAGGGCTGACTCAGGGGGCTCTTCTGAGCCAGGCAGTTCCACTGCGATTCCAAGGGCTGAGAAAACGCGTTAATTTCGGGCTGAAAAACACGTTTTGAAAAGTGTGCTGTTCCTGCCCTATAAGTTACATGGGGGTGACCAAAGTTGCCAAAACGTGTTTATTTGTGCTGAAAAACACGTTTTGACAACTTCTGCACACTGGGGTTAAGGGCTGACTGAGGGGGCTCTTCTGAGCCAGGCGGTTCCACTGCGATTCCAAGGGCTGAGAAAACGCGTTTATTTCGGGCTGAAAAACACGTTTTGAAAAGTGTGCTGTTCCTGCCCTATAAGTTACATGGGGGTGACCAAAGTTGCAAAAACGTGTTTATTTGTGCTGAAAAACATGTTTTGACAACTTCTGCACACTGGGGTTAAGGGCTGACTCAGGGGGCTCTTCTGAGCCAGGCAGTTCCACTGCGATTCCAAGGGCTGAGAAAACGCGTTTATTTCGGGCTGAAAAACACGTTCTGAAAAGTGTGCTGTTCCTGCCCTATAAGTTACATGGGGGTGACCAAAATTGCCAAAACGTGTTTATTTGTGCTGAAAAACACGTTTTGACAACTTCAGCACACTGGGGTTAAGGGCTGACTCAGGGGGCTCTTCTGAGCCAGGCAGTTCCACTGCGATTCCAAGGGCTGAGAAAACGCATTTATTTCGGGCTGAAAAACACGTTCTGAAAATTGTGCTGTTCCTGCCCTATAAGTTACATGGGGGTGACCAAAGTTGCCAAAACGTGTTTATTTCTGCTGAAAAACACGTTTTGACAACTTCTGCACACTGGGGTTAAGGGCTGACTCAGGGGGCACTTCTGAGCCAGGCAGTTACACTGCGATTCCAAGGGCTGAGAAAACGCGTTTATTTCGGGCTGAAAAACACGTTCTGAAAAGTGTGCTGTTCTTGCCCTATAAGTTACATGGGGGTCACCAAAGTTGCCAAAACGTGTTTATTTGTGCTGAAAAACACGTTTTGACAACTTCTGCACACTGGGGTTAAGGTTTGACTCAGGGGGCTCTTCTGAGCCAGGCAGTTCCACTGCGATTCCAAGGGCTGAGAAAACGCGTTTATTTCGGGCTGAAAAACACGGTTTGAAAAGTGTGCTGTTCCTGCCCTATAAGTTACATGGGGGTGACCAAAGTTGCCAAAACGTGTTTATTTGTGCTGAAAAATACGTTTTGACAACTTCTGCACACTGGGGTTAAGGGCTGACTCAGGGGGCTCTTCTGAGCCAGGCAGTTACACTGCGATTCCAAGGGCTGAGAAAACGCGTTTTTTTCGGGCTGAAGAACACGTTCTGAAAAGTGTGCTGTTCCTGCCCTATAAGTTACATGGGGGTGACAAAAGTTGCCAAAACGTGTTTATTTGTGCTGAAAAACACGTTTTGACAACTTCTGCACACTGGGGTTAAGGGCTGACTCAGGGGGCTCTTCTGAGCCAGGCAGTTCCACTGCGATTCCAAGGGCTGAGAAAACGCGTTTATTTTGGGCTGAAAAACACGTTCTGAAAAGTGTGCTGTTCCTGCCCTGTAAGTTACATGGGGGTGACCAAAGTTGCCAAAACGTGTTTATTTGTGCTGAAAAACACGTTTTGACAACTTCTGCACACTGGGCTTAAGGGCTGACTCAGGGGGCTCTTCTGAGCCAGGCAGTTCCACTGCGATTCCAAGGGCTGAGAAAACGCGTTTATTTCGGGCTGAAAAACACGGTTTGAAAAGTGTGCTGTTCCTGCCCTATAAGTTACATGGGGGTGACCAAAGTTGCCAAAACGTGTTTATTTGTGCTGAAAAATACGTTTTGACAACTTCTGCACAATGGGGTTAAGGGCTGACTCAGGGGGCTCTTCTGAGCCAGGCAGTTACACTGCGATTCCAAGGGCTGAGAAAACGCGTTTTTTTCGGGCTGAAAAACACGTTCTGAAAAGTGTGCTGTTCCTGCCCTATAAGTTACATGGGGGTGACAAAAGTTGCCAAAACGTGTTTATTTGTGCTGAAAAACACGTTTTGACAACTTCTGCACACTGGGGTTAAGGGCTGACTCAGGGGGCTCTTCTGAGCCAGGCAGTTCCACTGCGATTCCAAGGGCTCAGAAAACGCGTTTATTTCGGGCTGAAAAACACGTTTTGAAAAGTATGCTGTTCCTGCCCTATAAGTTACATGGGGGTGACCAAAGTTGCAAAAACGTGTTTATTTGTGCTGAAAAACACGTTTTGACAACTTCTGCACACTGGGGTTAAGGGCTGAATCAGGGGGCTCTTCTGAGCCAGGCAGTTCCACTGCGATTCCAAGGGCTGAGAAAACGCGTTTATTTCGGGCTGAGAAACACGTTCTGAAAAGTGTGCTGTTCCTACCCTATAAGTTACATGGGGGTGACCAAAATTGCCAAAACGTGTTTATTTGTGCTGAAAAACACGTTTTGACAACTTCTGCACACTGGGCTTAAGGGCTGACTCAGGGGGCTCTTCTGAGCCAGGCAGTTACACTGCGATTCCAAGGGCTGAGAAAACGCATTTATTTCGGGCTGAAAAACACGTTCTGAAAATTGTGCTGTTCCTGCCCTATAAGTTACATGGGGGTGACCAAAGTTGCCAAAACATGTTTATTTGTGCTGAAAAACAAGTTTTGACAACTTCTGCACACTGGGGTTAAGGGCTGACTCAGGGGGCTCTTCTGAGCCAGGCAGTTCCACTGCGATTCCAAGGGCTGAGAAAACGCGTTTATTTCGGGCTGAAAAACACGTTTTGAAAAGTGTGCTGTTCCTGCCCTATAAGTTACATGGGGGTGACCAAAGTTGCCAAAACGTGTTTATTTGTGCTGAAAAACACGTTGTGACAACATCTGCACACTGGGCTTAAGGGCTGACTCAGGGGGCTCTTCTGAGCCAGGCAGTTCCACTGTGATTCCAAGGGCTGAGAAAACGCGTTTATTTCGGGCTGAAAAACACGTTTTGAAAAGTGTGCTGTTCCTGCCCTATAAGTTACATGGGGGTGACCAAAGTTGCCAAAACGTGTTTATTTGTGCTGTAAAACACGTTTTGACAACTTCTGCACACTTGGGGTTAAGGGCTGACTCAGGGGGCTCTTCTGAGCCAGGCAGTTACACTGCGATTCCAAGGGCTGAGACAACGCGTTTATTTCGGGCTGAAAAACACGTTCTGAAAAGTGTGCTGTTCCTGCCCTATAAGTTACATGGGGGTGACTAAAGTTGCCAAAACGTGTTTATTTGTGCTGAAAAACACGTTTTTACAACTTCTGCACACTGGGGTTAAGGGCTGACTCAGGGGACTCTTCTGAGCCAGGCAGTTCCACTGCGATTCCAAGGGCTTAGAAAACGCGTTTATTTCGGGCTGAAAAACACGTTCTGAAAAGTGTGCTGTTCCTGCCCTATAAGTTACATGGGGGTGACCAAAGTTGCCAAAACGTGTTTATTTGTGCTGAAAAACACGTTTTGACAACTTCTGCACACTAGGGTTAAGGGCTGACTCAGGGGGCTCTTCTGAGCCAGGCAGTTCCACTGCGATTCCAAGGGCTGAGAAAACGCGTTTATTTTGGGCTGAAAAACACGTTCTGAAAAGTGTGCTGTTCCTGCCTTGTAAGTTACATGGGGGTGACCAAAGTTGCAAAAACGTGTTTATTTGTGCTGAAAAACACGTTTTGACAACTTCTGCACACTGGGCTTAAGGGCTGACTCAGGGGGCTCTTCTGAGCCAGGCAGTTCCACTGCGATTCCAAGGGCTGAGAAAACGCGTTTATTTCGGGCTGAAAAACACGGTTTGAAAAGTGTGCTGTTCCTGCCCTATAAGTTACATGGGGGTGACCAAAGTTGCCAAAACGTGTTTATTTGTGCTGAAAAATACGTTTTGACAACTTCTGCACAATGGGGTTAAGGGCTGACTCAGGGGGCTCTTCTGAGCCAGGCAGTTACACTGCGATTCCAAGGGCTGAGAAAACGCGTTTTTTTCGGGCTGAAAAACACGTTCTGAAAAGTGTGCTGTTCCTGCCCTATAAGTTACATGGGGGTGACAAAAGTTGCCAAAACGTGTTTATTTGTGCTAAAAAACACGTTTTGACAACTTCTGCACACTGGGGTTAAGGGCTGACTCAGGGGGCTCTTCTGAGCCAGGCAGTTCCACTGCGATTCCAAGGGCTCAGAAAACGCGTTTATTTCGGGCTGAAAAACACGTTTTGAAAAGTATGCTGTTCCTGCCCTATAAGTTACATGGGGGTGACCAAAGTTGCAAAAACGTGTTTATTTGTGCTGAAAAACACGTTTTGACAACTTCTGCACACTGGGGTTAAGGGCTGAATCAGGGGGCTCTTCTGAGCCAGGCAGTTCCACTGCGATTCCAAGGGCTGAGAAAACGCGTTTATTTCGGACTGAGAAACACGTTCTGAAAAGTGTGCTGTTCCTACCCTATAAGTTACATGGGGGTGACCAAAATTGCCAAAACGTGTTTATTTGTGCTGAAAAACACGTTTTGACAACTTCTGCACACTGGGCTTAAGGGCTGACTCAGGGGGCTCTTCTGAGCCAGGCAGTTACACTGCGATTCCAAGGGCTGAGAAAACGCATTTATTTCGGGCTGAAAAACACGTTCTGAAAATTGTGCTGTTCCTGCCCTATAAGTTACATGGGGGTGACCAAAGTTGCCAAAACATGTTTATTTGTGCTGAAAAACAAGTTTTGACAACTTCAGCACACTGGGTTTAAGGGCTGACTCAGGGGGCTCTTCTGAGCCAGGCAGTTCCACTGCGATTCCAAGGGCTGAGAAAACGCGTTTATTTCGGGCTGAAAAACACGTTTTGAAAAGTGTGCTGTTCCTGCCCTATAAGTTACATGGGGGTGACCAAAGTTGCCAAAACGTGTTTATTTGTGCTGAAAAACACGTTTTGACAACTTCTGCACACTGGGGTTAAGGGCTGACTCAGGGGGCTCTTCTGAGCCAGGCAGTTCCACTGCGATTCCAAGGGCTGAGAAAACGCGTTTATTTCGGGCTGAAAAACACGTTTTGAAAAGTGTGCTGTTCCTGCCCTATAAGTTACATGGGGGTGACCAAAGTTGCAAAAACGTGTTTATTTGTGCTGAAAAACACGTTTTGACAACTTCTGCACACTGGGCTTAAGGGCTGACTCAGGGGGCTCTTCTGAGCCAGGCAGTTCCACTGCGATTTCAAGGGCTGAGAAAACGCGTTTATTTCGGGCTGAAAAACACGGTTTGAAAAGTGTGCTGTTCCTGCCCTATAAGTTACATGGGGGTGACCAAAGTTGCCAAAACGTGTTTATTTGTGCTGAAAAATACGTTTTGACAACTTCTGCACAATGGGGTTAAGGGCTGACTCAGGGGGCTCTTCTGAGCCAGGCAGTTACACTGCGATTCCAAGGGCTGAGAAAACGCGTTTTTTTCGGGCTGAAAAACACGTTCTGAAAAGTGTGCTGTTCCTGCCCTATAAGTTACATGGGGGTGACAAAAGTTGCCAAAACGTGTTTATTTGTGCTGAAAAACACGTTTTGACAACTTCTGCACACTGGGGTTAAGGGCTGACTCAGGGGGCTCTTCTGAGCCAGGCAGTTCCACTGCGATTCCAAGGGCTCAGAAAACGCGTTTATTTCGGGCTGAAAAACACGTTTTGAAAAGTATGCTGTTCCTGCCCTATAAGTTACATGGGGGTGACCAAAGTTGCAAAAACGTGTTTATTTGTGCTGAAAAACACGTTTTGACAACTTCTGCACACTGGGCTTAAGGGCTGACTCAGGGGGCTCTTCTGAGCCAGGCAGTTACACTGCGATTCCAAGGGCTGAGAAAACGCATTTATTTCGGGCTGAAAAACACGTTCTGAAAATTGTGCTGTTCCTGCCCTATAAGTTACATGGGGGTGACCAAAGTTGCCAAAACATGTTTATTTGTGCTGAAAAACAAGTTTTGACAACTTCAGCACACTGGGGTTAAGGGCTGACTCAGGGGGCTCTTCTGAGCCAGGCAGTTCCACTGCGATTCCAAGGGCTGAGAAAACGCGTTTATTTCGGGCTGAAAAACACGTTTTGAAAAGTGTGCTGTTCCTGCCCTATAAGTTACATGGGGGTGACCAAAGTTGCCAAAACGTGTTTATTTGTGCTGAAAAACACGTTGTGACAACATCTGCACACTGGGGTTAAGGGCTGACTCAGGGGGCTCTTCTGAGCCAGGCAGTTCCACTGTGATTCCAAGGGCTGAGAAAACGCGTTTATTTCGGGCTGAAAAACACGTTTTGAAAAGTGTGCTGTTCCTGCCCTATAAGTTACATGGGGGTGACCAAAATTGCCAAAACGTGTTTATTTGTGCTGAAAAACACGTTTTGACAACTTCTGCACACTGGGGTTAAGGGCTGACTCAGGGGGCTATTCTGAGCCAGGCAGTTCCACTGTGATTCCAAGGGCTGAGAAAACGCATTTATTTCGGGCTGAAAAACACGTTTTGAAAAGTGTGCTGTTCCTGCCCTATAAGTTACATGGGGGTGACCAAAGTTGCCAAAACGTGTTTATTTGTGCTGAAAAACACGTTTCGACAACTTCTGCACACTGGGGTTAAGGGCTGACTCAGGGGGCTCTTCTGAGCCAGGCAGTTCCACTGCGATTCCAAGGGCTCAGAAAACGCGTTTATTTCGGGCTGAAAAACACGTTTTGAAAAGTATGCTGTTCCTGCCCTATAAGTTACATGGGGGTGACCAAAGTTGCAAAAACGTGTTTATTTGTGCTGAAAAACACGTTTTGACAACTTCTGCACACTGGGGTTAAGGGCTGAATCAGGGGGCTCTTCTGAGCCAGGCAGTTCCACTGCGATTCCAAGGGCTGAGAAAACGCGTTTATTTCGGGCTGAGAAACACGTTCTGAAAAGTGTGCTGTTCCTACCCTATAAGTTACATGGGGGTGACCAAAATTGCCAAAACGTGTTTATTTGTGCTGAAAAACACGTTTTGACAACTTCTGCACACTGGGCTTAAGGGCTGACTCAGGGGGCTCTTCTGAGCCAGGCAGTTACACTGCGATTCCAAGGGCTGAGAAAACGCATTTATTTCGGGCTGAAAAACACGTTCTGAAAATTGTGCTGTTCCTGCCCTATAAGTTACATGGGGGTGACCAAAGTTGCCAAAACATGTTTATTTGTGCTGAAAAACAAGTTTTGACAACTTCTGCACACTGGGGTTAAGGGCTGACTCAGGGGGCTCTTCTGAGCCAGGCAGTTACACTGCGATTCCAAGGGCTGAGAAAACGCGTTTATTTCGGGCTGAAAAACACGTTCTGAAAAGTGTGCTGTTCCTGCCCTATAAGTTACATGGGGGTGACTAAAGTTGCCAAAACGTGTTTATTTGTGCTGAAAAACACGTTTTTACAACTTCTGCACACTGGGGTTAAGGGCTGACTCAGGGGGCTCTTCTGAGCCAGGCAGTTCCACTGCGATTCCAAGGGCTGAGAAAACGCATTTATTTCGGGCTGAAAAACACGTTTTAAAAAGTGTGCTGTTCCTGACCTATAAGTTACATGGGGGTGACCAAAGTTGCAAAAACGTGTTTATTTGTGCTGAAAAACACGTTTTGACAACTTCTGCACACTGGGGTTAAGGGCTGACTCAGGGGGCTCTTCTGAGCCAGGCAGTTCCACTGCGATTCCAAGGGCTGAGAAAACGCGTTTATTTCGGTCTGAAAAACACGTTTTGAAAAGTGTGCTGTTCCTGACCTATAAGTTACATGGGGGTGACCAAAGTTGCAAAAACGTGTTTATTTGCGCTGAAAAACACGTTTTGACAACATCTGCACACTGGGGTTAAGGGCTGACTCAGGGGACTCTTCTGAGCCAGGCAGTTCCACTGCGATTCCAAGGGCTTAGAAAACGCGTTTATTTCGGGCTGAAAAACACGTTCTGAAAAGTGTGCTGTTCCTGCCATATAAGTTACATGGGGGTGACCAAAATTGCCAAAACGTGTTTATTTGTGCTGAAAAACACGTTTTGACAACTTCTGCACACTGGGGTTAAGGGCTGACTCAGGGGGCTCTTCTGAGCCAGGCAGTTCCACTGCGATTCCAAGGGCTGAGAAAACGCGTTTATTTCGGGCTGAAAAACACGTTTTGAAAAGTGTGCTGTTCCTGCCCTATAAGTTACATGGGGGTGACCAAAGTTGCCAAAACGTGTTTATTAGTGCTGAAAAACATGTTTTGACAACTTCTGCACACTGGGGTTAAGGGCTGACTCAGGGGGCTCTTCTGAGCCAGGCAGTTCCACTGCGATTCCAAGGGCTGAGAAAACTCGTCTATTTCGGGCTGAAAAATACGTTCTGAAAAGTGTGCTGTTCCTGCCCTATAAGTTACATGGGGGTGACCAAGGTTGCCAAAACGTGTTTATTTGTGCTGAAAAACACGTTTTGACAACTTCTGCACACTGGGGTTAAGAGCTGAATCAGGGGGCTCTTCTGAGCCAGGCAGTTCCACTGCGATTCCAAGGGCTTAGAAAACGCGTTTATTTCGGGCTGAAAAACACGTTTTGAAAAGTGTGCTGTTCCTGCCCTGTAAGTTACATGGGGGTGACCAAAGTTGCCAAAACGTGTTTATTTGTGCTGAAAAACACGTTTTGACAACTTCTGCACACTGGGCTTAAGGGCTGACTCAGGGGGCTCTTCTGAGCCAGGCAGTTCCACTGCGATTCCAAAGGCTGAGAAAACGCGTTTATTTCGGGCTGAAAAACAAGGTTTGAAAAGTGTGCTGTTCCTGCCCTATAAGTTACATGGGGGTGACCAAAGTTGCCAAAACGTGTTTATTTGTGCTGAAAAACACGTTTTGACAACTTCTGCACACTGGGGTTAAGGGCTGACTCAGGGGGCTCTTCTGAGCCAGGCAGTTACACTGCGATTCCAAGGGCTGAGAAAACGCGTTTATTTCGGGCTGAAAAAAACGTTCTTAAAAGTGTGCTGTTCCTGCCCTATAAGTTACATGGGGGTGACCAAAGCTGCCAAAACGTGTTTATTTGTGCTGAAAATCACGTTTTGACAACTTCTGCACACTGGGGTTAAGGGCTGACTCAGGGGGCTATTCTGAGCCAGGCAGTTCCACTGTGATTCCAAGGGCTGAGAAAACGCGTTTATTTCGGGCTGAAAAACACGTTCTGAAAAGTGTGCTGTTCCTGCCCTATAAGTTACATGGGGGTGACCAAAGTTGCCAAAACGTGTTTATTTGTGCTGAAAAACACGTTTCGACAACTTCTGCACACTGGGGTTAAGGGCTGACTCAGGGGGCTCTTCTGAGCCAGGCAGTTACACTGCGATTCCAAGGGCTGAGAAAACGCGTTTATTTCGTGCTGAAAAACACGTTCTGAAAAGTGTGCTGTTCCTGCCCTATAAGTTACATGGGGGTGACCAAAATTGCCAAAATGTGTTTATTTGTGCTGAAAAACACGTTTTGACAACTTCTGCACACTGGGGTTAAGGGCTGACTCAGGGGGCTTTTCTGAGCCAGGCAGTTCCACTGCGATTCCAAGGGCTGAGAAAACGCCTTTTTTTCGGGCTGAAAAACACGTTCTGAAAAGTGTGCTGTTCCTGCCCTATAAGTTACATGGGGGTGACCAAAGTTGCCAAAACTTGTTTATTTGTGCTGAAAAACACGTTTTGACAACTTCTGCACACTGGGGTTAAGGGCTGACTCAGGGGGCTCTTCTGAGCCAGGCAGTTACACTGCGATTCAAAGGGCTGAGAAAACGCGTTTATTTCGGGGTGAAAAAAACGTTCTTAAAAGTGTGCTGTTCCTGCCCTATAAGTTACATGGGGGTGACCAAAGTTGCCAAAACGTGTTTATTTGTGCTGAAAAACACGTTTCGACAACTTCTGCACACTGGGGTTAAGGGCTGACTCAGGGGGCTCTTCTGAGCCAGGCAGTTCCACTGCGATTCCAAGGGCTGAGAAAACGCGTTTATTTCGGTCTGAAAAACACGTTTTGAAAAGTGTGCTGTTCCTGACCTATAAGTTACATGGGGGTGACCAAAGTTGCAAAAACGTGTTTATTTGCGCTGAAAAACACGTTTTGACAACATCTGCACACTGGGGTTAAGGGCTGACTCAGGGGACTCTTCTGAGCCAGGCAGTTCCACTGCGATTCCAAGGGCTTAGAAAACGCGTTTATTTCGGGCTGAAAAACACGTTCTGAAAAGTGTGCTGTTCCTGCCATATAAGTTACATGGGGGTGACCAAAATTGCCAAAACGTGTTTATTTGTGCTGAAAAACACGTTTTGACAACTTCTGCACACTGGGGTTAAGGGCTGACTCAGGGGGCTTTTCTGAGCCAGGCAGTTCCACTGCGATTCCAAGGGCTGAGAAAACGCCTTTATTTCGGGCTGAAAAACACGTTCTGAAAAGTGTGCTGTTCCTGCCCTATAAGTTACATGGGGGTGACCAAAGTTGCCAAAACATGTTTATTTGTGCTGAAAAACACGTTTTGACAACTTCTGCACACTGGGGTTAAGGGCTGACTCAGGGGGCTCTTCTGAGCCAGGCATTTCCACTGCGATTCCAAGGGCTGAGAAAACGCGTTTATTTCGGGCTGAAAAACACGTTTTGAAAAGTGTGCTGTTCCTGCCCTATAAGTTACATGGGGGTGACCAAAGTTGCCAAAACGTGTTTATTAGTGCTGAAAAACATGTTTTGACAACTTCTGCACACTGGGGTTAAGGGCTGACTCAGGGGGCTCTTCTGAGCCAGGCAGTTCCACTGCGATTCCAAGGGCTGAGAAAACTCGTCTATTTCGGGCTGAAAAATACGTTCTGAAAAGTGTGCTGTTCCTGCCCTATAAGTTACATGGGGGTGACCAAGGTTGCCAAAACGTGTTTATTTGTGCTGAAAAACACGTTTTGACAACTTCTGCACACTGGGGTTAAGAGCTGAATCAGGGGGCTCTTCTGAGCCAGGCAGTTCCACTGCGATTCCAAGGGCTTAGAAAACGCGTTTATTTCGGGCTGAAAAACACGTTTTGAAAAGTGTGCTGTTCCTGCCCTGCAAGTTACATGGGGGTGACCAAAGTTGCCAAAACGTGTTTATTTGTGCTGAAAAACACGTTTTGACAACTTCTGCACACTGGGCTTAAGGGCTGACTCAGGGGGCTCTTCTGAGCCAGGCAGTTCCACTGCGATTCCAAGGGCTGAGAAAACGCGTTTATTTCGGGCTGAAAAACACGGTTTGAAAAGTGTGCTGTTCCTGCCCTATAAGTTACATGGGGGTGACCAAAGTTGCCAAAACGTGTTTATTTGTGCTGAAAAACACGTTTTGACAACTTCTGCACACTGGGGTTAAGGGCTGACTCAGGGGGCTCTTCTGAGCCAGGCAGTTACACTGCGATTCCAAGGGCTGAGAAAACGCGTTTATTTCGGGCTGAAAAAAACGTTCTTAAAAGTGTGCTGTTCCTGCCCTATAAGTTACATGGGGGTGACCAAAGCTGCCAAAACGTGTTTATTTGTGCTGAAAATCACGTTTTGACAACTTCTGCACACTGGGGTTAAGGGCTGACTCAGGGGGCTATTCTGAGCCAGGCAGTTCCACTGTGATTCCAAGGGCTGAGAAAACGCGTTTATTTCGGGCTGAAAAACACGTTCTGAAAAGTGTGCTGTTCCTGCCCTATAAGTTACATGGGGGTGACCAAAGTTGCCAAAACGTGTTTATTTGTGCTGAAAAACACGTTTCGACAACTTCTGCACACTGGGGTTAAGGGCTGACTCAGGGGGCTCTTCTGAGCCAGGCAGTTACACTGCGATTCCAAGGGCTGAGAAAACGCGTTTATTTCGTGCTGAAAAACACGTTCTGAAAAGTGTGCTGTTCCTGCCCTATAAGTTACATGGGGGTGACCAAAATTGCCAAAATGTGTTTATTTGTGCTGAAAAACACGTTTTGACAACTTCTGCACACTGGGGTTAAGGGCTGACTCAGGGGGCTTTTCTGAGCCAGGCAGTTCCACTGCGATTCCAAGGGCTGAGAAAACGCCTTTTTTTCGGGCTGAAAAACACGTTCTGAAAAGTGTGCTGTTCCTGCCCTATAAGTTACATGGGGGTGACCAAAGTTGCCAAAACTTGTTTATTTGTGCTGAAAAACACGTTTTGACAACTTCTGCACACTGGGGTTAAGGGCTGACTCAGGGGGCTCTTCTGAGCCAGGCAGTTACACTGCGATTCAAAGGGCTGAGAAAACGCGTTTATTTCGGGCTGAAAAAAACGTTCTTAAAAGTGTGCTGTTCCTGCCCTATAAGTTACATGGGGGTGACCAAAGTTGCCAAAACGTGTTTATTTGTGCTGAAAAACACGTTTCGACAACTTCTGCACACTGGGGTTAAGGGCTGACTCAGGGGGCTCTTCTGAGCCAGGCAGTTCCACTGCGATTCCAAGGGCTGAGAAAACGCGTTTATTTCGGTCTGAAAAACACGTTTTGAAAAGTGTGCTGTTCCTGACCTATAAGTTACATGGGGGTGACCAAAGTTGCAAAAACGTGTTTATTTGCGCTGAAAAACACGTTTTGACAACATCTGCACACTGGGGTTAAGGGCTGACTCAGGGGACTCTTCTGAGCCAGGCAGTTCCACTGCGATTCCAAGGGCTTAGAAAACGCGTTTATTTCGGGCTGAAAAACACGTTCTGAAAAGTGTGCTGTTCCTGCCATATAAGTTACATGGGGGTGACCAAAATTGCCAAAACGTGTTTATTTGTGCTGAAAAACACGTTTTGACAACTTCTGCACACTGGGGTTAAGGGCTGACTCAGGGGGCTTTTCTGAGCCAGGCAGTTCCACTGCGATTCCAAGGGCTGAGAAAACGCCTTTATTTCGGGCTGAAAAACACGTTCTGAAAAGTGTGCTGTTCCTGCCCTATAAGTTACATGGGGGTGACCAAAGTTGCCAAAACATGTTTATTTGTGCTGAAAAACACGTTTTGACAACTTCTGCACACTGGGGTTAAGGGCTGACTCAGGGGGCTCTTCTGAGCCAGGCAGTTCCACTGCGATTCCAAGGGCTGAGAAAACGCGTTTATTTCGGGCTGAAAAACACGTTTTGAAAAGTGTGCTGTTCCTGCCCTATAAGTTACATGGGGGTGACCAAAGTTGCCAAAACGTGTTTATTAGTGCTGAAAAACATGTTTTGACAACTTCTGCACACTGGGGTTAAGGGCTGACTCAGGGGGCTCTTCTGAGCCAGGCAGTTCCACTGCGATTCCAAGGGCTGAGAAAACTCGTCTATTTCGGGCTGAAAAATACGTTCTGAAAAGTGTGCTGTTCCTGCCCTATAAGTTACATGGGGGTGACCAAGGTTGCCAAAACGTGTTTATTTGTGCTGAAAAACACGTTTTGACAACTTCTGCACACTGGGGTTAAGAGCTGAATCAGGGGGCTCTTCTGAGCCAGGCAGTTCCACTGCGATTCCAAGGGCTTAGAAAACGCGTTTATTTCGGGCTGAAAAACACGTTTTGAAAAGTGTGCTGTTCCTGCCCTGTAAGTTACATGGGGGTGACCAAAGTTGCCAAAACGTGTTTATTTGTGCTGAAAAACACGTTTTGACAACTTCTGCACACTGGGCTTAAGGGCTGACTCAGGGGGCTCTTCTGAGCCAGGCAGTTCCACTGCGATTCCAAGGGCTGAGAAAACGCGTTTATTTCGGGCTGAAAAACACGGTTTGAAAAGTGTGCTGTTCCTGCCCTATAAGTTACATGGGGGTGACCAAAGTTGCCAAAACGTGTTTATTTGTGCTGAAAAACACGTTTTGACAACTTCTGCACACTGGGGTTAAGGGCTGACTCAGGGGGCTCTTCTGAGCCAGGCAGTTACACTGCGATTCCAAGGGCTGAGAAAACGCGTTTATTTCGGGCTGAAAAAAACGTTCTTAAAAGTGTGCTGTTCCTGCCCTATAAGTTACATGGGGGTGACCAAAGCTGCCAAAACGTGTTTATTTGTGCTGAAAATCACGTTTTGACAACTTCTGCACACTGGGGTTAAGGGCTGACTCAGGGGGCTATTCTGAGCCAGGCAGTTCCACTGTGATTCCAAGGGCTGAGCAAACGCGTTTATTTCGGGCTGAAAAACACGTTCTGAAAAGTGTGCTGTTCCTGCCCTATAAGTTACATGGGGGTGACCAAAGTTGCCAAAACGTGTTTATTTGTGCTGAAAAACACGTTTCGACAACTTCTGCACACTGGGGTTAAGGGCTGACTCAGGGGGCTCTTCTGAGCCAGGCAGTTACACTGCGATTCCAAGGGCTGAGAAAACGCGTTTATTTCGTGCTGAAAAACACGTTCTGAAAAGTGTGCTGTTCCTGCCCTATAAGTTACATGGGGGTGACCAAAATTGCCAAAATGTGTTTATTTGTGCTGAAAAACACGTTTTGACAACTTCTGCACACTGGGGTTAAGGGCTGACTCAGGGGGCTTTTCTGAGCCAGGCAGTTCCACTGCGATTCCAAGGGCTGAGAAAACGCCTTTTTTTCGGGCTGAAAAACACGTTCTGAAAAGTGTGCTGTTCCTGCCCTATAAGTTACATGGGGGTGACCAAAGTTGCCAAAACTTGTTTATTTGTGCTGAAAAACACGTTTTGACAACTTCTGCACACTGGGGTTAAGGGCTGACTCAGGGGGCTCTTCTGAGCCAGGCAGTTACACTGCGATTCAAAGGGCTGAGAAAACGCGTTTATTTCGGGCTGAAAAAAACGTTCTTAAAAGTGTGCTGTTCCTGCCCTATAAGTTACATGGGGGTGACCAAAGTTGCCAAAACGTGTTTATTTGTGCTGAAAAACACGTTTCGACAACTTCTGCACACTGGGGTTAAGGGCTGACTCAGGGGGCTCTTCTGAGCCAGGCAGTTACACTGCGATTCCAAGGGCTGAGAAAACGCGTTTATTTCGTGCTGAAAAACACGTTCTGAAAAGTGTACTGTTTCTGCCCTATAAGTTACATGGGGGTGACCAAAGTTGCCAAAACGTGTTTATTTGTGCTGAAAAACACGTTTTGACAACTTCTGCACACTGGGGTTAAGGGCTGACTCAGGGGGCTCTTCTGAGCCAGGCAGTTCCACTGCGATTCCAAGGGCTGAGAAAACTCGTCTATTTCGGGCTGAAAAACACGTTCTGAAAAGTGTGCTGTTCCTGCCCTATAAGTTACATGGGGGTGACCAAGGTTGCCAAAACGTGTTTATTTGTGCTGAAAAACACGTTTTGACAACTTCTGCACACTGGGGTTAAGTGCTGAATCAGGGGGCTCTTCTGAGCCAGGCAGTTCCACTGCGATTCCAAGGGCTTAGAAAACGCGTTTATTTCGGGCTGAAAAACACGTTCTGAAAAGTGTGCTGTTCCTGCCCTATAAGTTACATGGGGGGGACCAAAATTGCCAAAACGTGTTTATTTGTGCTGAAAAACACGTTTTGACAACTTCTGCACACTGGGGTTAAGGGCTGACTCAGGGGGCTTTTCTGAGCCAGGCAGTTCCACTGCGATTCCAAGGGCTGAGAAAACGCCTTTATTTCGGGCTGAAAAACACGTTCTGAAAAGTGTGCTGTTCCTGCCCTATAAGTTACATGGGGGTGACCAAGGATGCCAAAACGTGTTTATTTGTGCTGAAAAACACGTTTTGACAACTTCTGCACACTGGGGTTAAGGGCTGAATCAGGGGGCTCTTTCGAGCCAGGCAGTTACAATGCGATTCCAAGGGCTGAGAAAATGCGTTTATTTCGGGCTGAAAAACACGTTCTGAAAAGTGTGCTGTTCCTGCCCTATAAGTTACATGGGGGTGACCAAAGTTGTCAAAACGTGTTTATTTCTGCTGAAAATTCGTTTTGACAACTTCTGCACACTGGGTTTAAGGGCTGACTCAGCGGGCTTTTCTGAGCCAGGCAGTTCCACTGCGATTCCAAGGGCTGAGAAAACGCCTTTATTTCGGGCTGAAAAACACGTTCTGAAAAGTGTGCTGTTCCTGCCCTATAAGTTACATGGGGGTGACCAAAGTTGCCAAAACATGTTTATTTGTGCTGAAAAACACGTTTTGAAAACTTCTGCACACTGGGGTTAAGGGCTGACTCAGGGGGCTCTTCTGAGCCAGGCAGTTCCACTGCGATTCCAAGGGCTGAGAAAACGCGTTTATTTCGGGCTGAAAAACACGGTTTGAAAAGTGTGCTGTTCCTGCCCTATAAGTTACATGGGGGTGACCAAAGTTGCCAAAACGTGTTTATTTGTGCTGAAAAACACGTTTTGACAACTTCTGCACACTGGGGTTAGGGGCTGACTCAGGGGGCTCTTCTGAGCCAGGCAGTTACACTGCGATTCCAAGGGCTGAGAAAACGCGTTTATTTCGGGCTGAAAAAAACGTTCTGAAAAGTGTGCTGTTCCTGCCCTATAAGTTACATGGGGGTGACCAAAGCTGCCAAAACGTGTTTATTTGTGCTGAAAATCACGTTTTGACAACTTCTGCACACTGGGGTTAAGGGCTGACTCAGGGGGCTATTCTGAGCCAGGCAGTTCCACTGTGATTCCAAGGGCTGAGAAAACGCGTTTATTTCGGGCTGAAAAACACGTTTTGAAAAGTGTGCTGTTCCTGCCCTATAAGTTACATGGGGGTGACCAAAGTTGCCAAAACGTGTTTATTTGTGCTGAAAATTCGTTTTGACAACTTCTACACACTGGGGTTAAGGGCTGACTCAGTGGGTCTTCTGAGCCAGGCAGTTACACTGGGATCCCAAAGTTTGAAAAAACGCTTTTCTTTCGGCTGAAAAACACGTTTTGAAAAGTGTGCTGTCCCTGCCCCATAAGTTACATGGGGGTGACCAAAGTTGCCAAAACGTGTTTATTTCAGCTGAAAAACACTTTTGACAACTTCTGCACACTGGGGTTAAGGGCTGACTCAGTGGGCTCTTCTGAGCCAGGCAGTTCCACTGGGATCCCAAAGTTTGAAAAAACGCGTTTATTTCGGGCTGAAAAACACGTTTTGAAAAGTTTGCTGTTCCTGCCCTATAAGTTACATGGGGGTGACCAAAGTTGCCAAAACGTGTTTATTTGTGCTGAAAAACACGTTTTTACAACTTCTGCACACTGGGGTTAAGGGCTGACTCAGTGGACTCTTCAGAGCCAGGCAGTTACACTGGGATCCCAAAGTTTGAAAAAACGCGTTTATTTCGGCTGTAAAACACGTTTTGAAAAGTGTGCTGTCAATGCTCCATAAATTACATGGGGGTGACCAAAGTTGCCAAAACGTGTTTATTTGTGCTGAAAAACACGTTTTGAAAAGTGTGCTGTTCCTGCCCTATAAGTTACATGGGGGTGAACAAAGTTGCCAATACGTATTTATTTTTGCTGAATATTCGTTTTGACAACTTCTACACACTGGGGTTAAGGGCTGACTCAGTGGGTCTTCTGAGCCAGGCAGTTACACTGGGATCCCAAAGTTTGAAAAAACGCTTTTCTTTCGGCTGAAAAACACGTTTTGAAAACTGTGCTGTCCCTGCCCCATAAGTTACATGGGGGTGACCAAAGTTGCCAAAACGTGTTTATTTGTGCTGAAAAACACGTTTTGACAACATCTACACACGGGGGTTAAGGGCTGACTCAGAGGGCTCTTCTGAGCCAGGCAGTTACACTGGGATCCCAAAGTTTAAAAAAACGCATTTATTTCGGCAGAAAAACATGTTTTGAAAAGTGTGCTGTCCCTGCACCATAAGTTACATGGGGGTGACCAAAGTTGCCAAAACGTGTTTATTTCTGCTGAAAATTCGTTTTGACAACTTCTGCACACTGGGGTTAAGGGCTGAATCAGTGGACTCTTCAGAGCCAGGCAGTTACACTGGGATCCCAAAGTTTGAAAAAACGTGTTTATTTCGGCTGTAAAACACGTTTTGAAAAGTAGGCTGTCCCTGCTCCATAAATTACATGGGGGTGAACAAAGTTGCCAAAACGTATTTATTTTTGCTGAAAATTCGTTTTGACAACTTCTACACACTGGGGTTAAGGGCTGACTCAGTGGGTCTTCTGAGCCAGGCAGTTACACTGGGATCCCAAAGTTTGAAAAAACGCGTTTCTTTCGGCTGAAAAACACGTTTTGAAAAGTGTGCTGTCCCTGCCCCATAAGTTACATGGGGGTGACCAAAGTTGCCAATACGTGTTTATTTCTGCTGAAAATTCGTTTTGACAACTTCTGCACACTAGGGTTAAGGGCTGACTCAGTGGGTCTTCTGAGCTACAGCAGTTCCACTGGGATCCGAAAGTTTGAAAAAACGCGTTTCTTTCGGCTGAAAAACACGTTTTGAAAAGTGTGCTGTCCCTGCCCCATAAGTTACATGGGGGTGACCAAAGTTGCCAAAACGTGTTTATTTGTGCTGAAAAACACGTTTTGACAACATCTACACACGGGGGTTAAGGGCTGACTCAGAGGGCTCTTCTGAGCCAGGCAGTTACACTGGGATCCCAAAGTTTGAAAAAACGTGTTTATTTCGGCTGTAAAACACGTTTTGAAAAGTAGGCTGTCCCTGCTCCATAAATTACATGGGGGTGAACAAAGTTGCCAAAACGTATTTATTTTTGCTGAAAATTCGTTTTGGCAAGTTCTACACACTGGGGTTAAGGGCTGACTCAATGGGTCTTCTGAGCCAGGCAGTTACACTGGGATCCCAAAGTTTGAAAAAACGCTTTTATTTTTGGCTGAAAAACACGTTTTGAAAAGTGTGCTGTCCCTGCCCCATAATTTACATGGGGGTGACCAAAGCTTTCAAAACGTGTTTATTTCTGCTAAAAAACACATTTTGACAACTTCTGCACACTGGGGTTAAGGGCTGACTCAGTGCGCTCTTCTGAGCCAGGCAGTTCCACTGGGATCCGAAAGTTTGAAAAAACGCGTTTCTTTCGGCTGAAAAACATTTTTGAAAAGTGTGCTGTCCCTGCCCTATAAGTTACATGGGGGTGACCAAAATTGCCAAAACGTGTTTATTTGTGCTGAAAAACACGTTTCGAAAACTTCTGCACACTGGGCTTAAGGGCTGACTCAGGGGGCTCTTCTGAGCCAGGCAGTTACACTGCGATTCCAAGGGCTGAGAAAACGCATTTATTTCGGACTGAAAAACACGTTTTGAAAAGTGTGCTGTTCCTGCCCTATAAGTTACATGGGGGTGACCAAAGTTGCCAAAACGTGTTTATTTGTGCTGAAAAACACGTTTTGACAACTTTTGCACAATGGGTTTAAGGGCTGACTCAGGGGGCTCTTCTGAGCCAGGCAGTTCCACTGCGATTCCAAGGGCTGAGAAAACTCGTTAATTTCGGACTGAAAAACACGGTTTGAAAAGTGTGCTGTTCCTGCCCTATAAGTTACATGGGGGTGACCAAAGTTGCCAAAACGTGTTTATTTGTGCTGAAAAACACGTTTTGACAACTTCTGCACACTGGGGTTAAGGGCTGACTCAGGGGGCTCTTCTTAGCCAGGCAGTTACACTGCGATTCCAAGGGCTGAGAAAACGCGTTTATTTCGGGCTGAAAAACACGTTCTGAAAAGTGTGCTGTTCCTGCCCTATAAGTTACATGGGGGTGACCAAAGTTGCCAAAACGTGTTTATTTCTGCTGAAAATTCGTTTTGACAACTTCTGCACACTGGGGTTAAGGGCTGACTCAGGGGGCTCTTCTGAGCCAGGCAGTTCCACTGCGATTCCAAGGGCTGAGAAAACGCGTTTATTTCGGGCTGAAAAACACGTTTCGAAAAGTGTGCTGTTCCTGCCCTATAAGTTACATGGGGGTGACCAAAGTTGCCAAAACGTGTTTATTTGTGCTGAAAAACACGTTTTGACAACTTCTGCACACTGGGGTTAAGGGCTGACTCAGGGGGCTATTCTGAGCCAGGCAGTTCCACTGCGATTCCAAGGGCTGAGAAAACGCGTTTATTTCGGGCTGAAAAACACGTTCTGAAAAGTGTGCTGTTCCTGCCCTGTGAGTTACATGGGGGTGACCAAAGTTGCCAAAACGTGTTTATTTGTGCTGAAAAACACGTTTTGACAACTTCTGCACACTGGGCTTAAGGGCTGACTCAGGGGGCTCTTCTGACCAAGGCAGTTCCACTACGATTCCAAGGGCTGAGAAAACGCGTTTATTTCGGGCTGAAAAACACGGTTTGAAAAGTGTGCTGTTCCTGCCCTATAAGTTACATGGGGGTGACCAAAGTTGCCAAAACGTGTTTATTTGTGCTGAAAAATACGTTTTGTCAACTTCTGCACACTGGGGTTAAGGGCTGACTCAGGGGGCTCTTCTGAGCCAGGCAGTTACACTGCGATTCCAAGGGCTGAGAAAACGCGTTTTTTTCGGGTTGAAAAACACGTTCTGAAAAGTGTGCTGTTCCTGCCCTATAAGTTACATTGGGGTAACAAAAGTTGCGAAAACGTGTTTATTGGTGCTGAAAAACACGTTTTGACAACTTCTGCACAGTGGGGTTAAGGGCTGACTCAGGGGGCTCTTCTGAGCCAGGCAGTTCCACTGCGATTCCAAGGGCTCAGAAATCGCGTTTATTTCGGGCTGAAAAACACGTTTTGAAAAGTGTGCTGTTCCTGCCCTATAAGTTACATGGTGGTGACCAAAGTTGCAAAAACGTGTTTATTTGTGCTGAAAAACACATTTTGACAACTTCTGCACACTGGGGTTAAGGGCTGACTCAGGGGGCTCTTCTGAGCCAGGCAGTTCCACTGCGATTCCAAGGGCTGAGAAAACGCGTTTATTACGGGCTGAAAAACACGTTCTGAAAAGTGTGCTGTTCCTGCCCTATAAGTTACATGGGGGTGACCAAAATTGCCAAAACGTGTTTATTTGTGCTGAAAAACACGTTTTGACAACTTCTGCACACTGGGCTTAAGGGCTGACTCAGGGGGCTCTTCTGAGCCAGGCAGTTACACTGCGATTCCAAGGGCTGAGAAAACGCATTTATTTCGGACTGAAAAACACGTTTTGAAAAGTGTGCTGTTCCTGCCCTATAAGTTACATGGGGGTGACCAAAGTTGCCAATACGTGTTTATTTCTGCTGAAAATTCGTTTTGACAACTTCTGCACACTAGGGTTAAGGGCTGACTCAGTGGGTCTTCTGAGCTACAGCAGTTCCACTGGGATCCGAAAGTTTGAAAAAACGCGTTTCTTTCGGCTGAAAAACACGTTTTGAAAAGTGTGCTGTCCCTGCCCCATAAGTTACATGGGGGTGACCAAAGTTGCCAAAACGTGTTTATTTGTGCTGAAAAACACGTTTTGACAACATCTACACACGGGGGTTAAGGGCTGACTCAGAGGGCTCTTCTGAGCCAGGCAGTTACACTGGGATCCCAAAGTTTGAAAAAACGTGTTTATTTCGGCTGTAAAACACGTTTTGAAAAGTAGGCTGTCCCTGCTCCATAAATTACATGGGGGTGAACAAAGTTGCCAAAACGTATTTATTTTTGCTGAAAATTCGTTTTGGCAAGTTCTACACACTGGGGTTAAGGGCTGACTCAATGGGTCTTCTGAGCCAGGCAGTTACACTGGGATCCCAAAGTTTGAAAAAACGCTTTTATTTTTGGCTGAAAAACACGTTTTGAAAAGTGTGCTGTCCCTGCCCCATAATTTACATGGGGGTGACCAAAGCTTTCAAAACGTGTTTATTTCTGCTAAAAAACACATTTTGACAACTTCTGCACACTGGGCTTAAGGGCTGACTCAGGGGGCTCTTCTGAGCCAGGCAGTTCCACTGCGATTCCAAGGGCTGAGAAAACGCGTTTATTTCGGGCTGAAAAACACGGTTTGAAAAGTGTGCTGTTCCTGCCCTATAAGTTACATGGGGGTGACCAAAGTTGCCAAAACGTGTTTATTGGTGCTGAAAAACACGTTTTGACAACTTCTGCACAGTGGGGTTAAGGGCTGACTCAGGGGGCTCTTCTGAGCCAGGCAGTTCCACTGCGATTCCAAGGGCTCAGAAATCGCGTTTATTTCGGGCTGAAAAACACGTTTTGAAAAGTGTGCTGTTCCTGCCCTATAAGTTACATGGTGGTGACCAAAGTTGCAAAAACGTGTTTATTTGTGCTGAAAAACACATTTTGACAACTTCTGCACACTGGGGTTAAGGGCTGACTCAGGGGGCTCTTCTGAGCCAGGCAGTTCCACTGCGATTCCAAGGGCTGAGAAAACGCGTTTATTACGGGCTGAAAAACACGTTCTGAAAAGTGTGCTGTTCCTGCCCTATAAGTTACATGGGGGTGACCAAAATTGCCAAAACGTGTTTATTTGTGCTGAAAAACACGTTTTGACAACTTCTGCACACTGGGCTTAAGGGCTGACTCAGGGGGCTCTTCTGAGCCAGGCAGTTACACTGCGATTCCAAGGGCTGAGAAAACGCATTTATTTCGGACTGAAAAACACGTTTTGAAAAGTGTGCTGTTCCTGCCCTATAAGTTACATGGGGGTGACCAAAGTTGCCAAAACGTGTTTATTTGTGCTGAAAAACACGTTTTGACAACTTCTGCACACTGGGGTTAAGGGCTGACTCAGGGGGCTCTTCTGAGCCAGGCACACTGCGATTCCAAGGGCTGAGAAAACGCGTTTATTTCGGGCTGAAAAATACGTTTTGAAAAGTGTGCTGTTCCTGCCCTATAAGTTACATGGGGGTGACCAAAGTTGCCAAAACGTGTTTATTTGTGCTGAAAAACACGTTTTGACAACTTCTGCACACTGGGGTTAAGGGCTGACTCAGGGGGCTCTTCTGAGCCAGGCAGTTACACTGCGATTCCAAGGGCTGAGAAAACGCGTTTATTTCGTGCTGAAAAACACGTTCTGAAAAGTGTGCTGTTTCTGCCCTATAAGTTACATGGGGGTGACCAAAGTTGCCAAAACGTGTTTATTTGTGCTGAAAAACACGTTTTGACAACTTCTGCACACTGGGGTTAAGGGCTGACTCAGGGGGCTCTTCTGAGCCAGGCAGTTCCACTGCGATTCCAAGGGCTGAGAAAACGCGTTTATTTCGGGCTGAAAAACACGTTCTGAAAAGTGTGCTGTTCCTGCCCTATAAGTTACATGGGGGGGACCAAAATTGCCAAAACGTGTTTATTTGTGCTGAAAAACACGGTTTGACAACTTCTGCACACTGGGGTTAAGGGCTGACTCAGGGGGCTTTTCTGAGCCAGGCAGTTCCACTGCGATTCCAAGGGCTGAGAAAACGCCTTTATTTCGGGCTGAAAAACACGTTCTGAAAAGTGTGCTGTTCCTGCCCTATAAGTTACATGGGGGTGACCAAGGATGCCAAAACGTGTTTATTTGTGCTGAAAAACACGTTTTGACAACTTCTGCACACTGGGGTTAAGGGCTGAATCAGGGGGCTCTTTTGAGCCAGGCAGTTACAATGCGATTCCAAGGGCTGAGAAAATGCGTTTATTTCGGGCTGAAAAACACGTTCTGAAAAGTGTTCTGTTCCTGCCCTATAAGTTACATGGGGGTGACCAAAGTTGCCAAAACGTGTTTATTTGTGCTGAAAAACACGTTTTGACAACTTCTGCACACTGGGGTTAGGGGCTGACTCAGGGGGCTCTTCTGAGCCAGGCAGTTACACTGCGATTCCAAGGGCTGAGAAAACGCGTTTATTTCGGGCTGAAAAAAACGTTCTGAAAAGTGTGCTGTTCCTGCCCTATAAGTTACATGGGGGTGACCAAAGCTGCCAAAACGTGTTTATTTGTGCTGAAAATCACGTTTTGACAACTTCTGCACACTGGGGTTAAGGGCTGACTCAGGGGGCTATTCTGAGCCAGGCAGTTCCACTGTGATTCCAAGGGCTGAGAAAACGCGTTTATTTCGGGCTGAAAAACACGTTTTGAAAAGTGTGCTGTTCCTGCCCTATAAGTTACATGGGGGTGACCAAAGTTGCCAAAACGTGTTTATTTGTGCTGAAAAACACGTTTCGACAAGTTCTGCACACTGGGGTTAAGGGCTGACTCAGGGGGCTCTTCTGAGCCAGGCAGTTACACTGCGATTCCAAGGGCTGAGAAAACGCGTTTATTTCGTGCTGATAAACACGTTCTGAAAAGTGTGCTGTTTCTGCCCTATAAGTTACATGGGGGTGACCAAAGTTGCCAAAACGTGTTTATTTGTGCTGAAAAACACGTTTTGACAACTTCTGCACACTGCGGTTAAGGGCTGACTCAGGGGGCTCTTCTGAGCCAGGCAGTTCCACTGCGATTCCAAGGGCTGAGAAAACTCGTTTATTTCGGGCTGAAAAACACGTTCTGAAAAGTGTGCTGTTCCTGCCCTATAAGTTACATGGGGGTGACCAAAGTTGCCAAAACATGTTTATTTGTGCTGAAAAACACGTTTTGACAACTTCTGCACACTGGGGTTAAGGGCTGACTCAGGGGGCTCTTCTGAGCCAGGCAGTTCCACTGCGATTCCAAGGGCTGAGAAAACGCGTTTATTTCGGGCTGAAAAACACGTTTCGAAAAGTGTGCTGTTCCTGCCCTATAAGTTACATGGGGGTGACGAAAGTTGCCAAAACGTGTTTATTTGTGCTGAAAAACACGTTTTGACAACTTCTGCACACTGGGGTTAAGGGCTGAATCAGTGGACTCTTCAGAGCCAGGCAGTTACACTGGGATCCCAAAGTTTGAAAAAACGTGTTTATTTCGGCTGTAAAACACGTTTTGAAAAGTGTGCTGTCCCTACTCCATAAATTACATGGGGGTGACCAAAGTTGCCAAAACGTGTTTATTTGTGCTGAAAAACACGTTTTGAAAAGTGTGCTGTTCCTGCCCTATAAGTTACATGGGGGTGAACAAAGTTGCCAATACGTATTTATTTTTGCTGAATATTCGTTTTGACAACTTCTACACACTGGGGTTAAGGGCTGACTCAGTGGGTCTTCTGAGCCAGGCAGTTACACTGGGATCCCAAAGTTTGAAAAAACGCTTTTCTTTCGGCTGAAAAACACGTTTTGAAAACTGTGCTGTCCCTGCCCCATAAGTTACATGGGGGTGACCAAAGTTGCCAAAACGTGTTTATTTGTGCTGAAAAACACGTTTTGACAACATCTACACACGGGGGTTAAGGGCTGACTCAGAGGGCTCTTCTGAGCCAGGCAGTTACACTGGGATCCCAAAGTTTAAAAAAACGCATTTATTTCGGCAGAAAAACATGTTTTGAAAAGTGTGCTGTCCCTGCACCATAAGTTACATGGGGGTGACCAAAGTTGCCAAAACGTGTTTATTTCTGCTGAAAATTCGTTTTGACAACTTCTGCACACTGGGGTTAAGGGCTGAATCAGTGGACTCTTCAGAGCCAGGCAGTTACACGGGGATCCCAAAGTTTGAAAAAACGTGTTTATTTCGGCTGTAAAACACATTTTGAAAAGTGTGCTGTCCCTGCCCCATAAGTTACATGGGGGTGACCAAAGTTGCCAATACGTGTTTATTTCTGCTGAAAATTCGTTTTGACAACTTCTGCACACTAGGGTTAAGGGCTGACTCAGTGGGTCTTCTGAGCTACAGCAGTTCCACTGGGATCCGAAAGTTTGAAAAAACGTGTTTCTTTCGGCTGAAAAACACGTTTTGAAAAGTGTGCTGTCCCTGCCCCATAAGTTACATGGGGGTGACCAAAGTTGCCAAAACGTGTTTATTTGTGCTGAAAAACACGTTTTGACAACATCTACACACGGGGGTTAAGGGCTGACTCAATGGGTCTTCTGAGCCAGGCAGTTACACTGGGATCCCAAAGTTTGAAAAAACGCTTTTATTTTTGGCTGAAAAACACGTTTTGAAAAGTGTGCTGTCCCTGCCCCATAATTTACATGGGGGTGACCAAAGCTTTCAAAACGTGTTTATTTCTGCTAAAAAACACATTTTGACAACTTCTGCACACTGGGGTTAAGGGCTGACTCAGTGCGCTCTTCTGAGCCAGGCAGTTCCACTGGGATCCGAAAGTTTGAAAAAACGCGTTTCTTTCGGCTGAAAAACATTTTTGAAAAGTGTGCTGTCCCTGCCCCATAAGTTACATGGGGGTGACAAAAGTTGCAAAAACGTGTTTATTTGTGCTGAAAAACACGTTTTGACAACTTCTGCACACTGGGGTTAAGGGCTGACTCAGGGGGCTCTTCTGAGCCAGGCACTTCCACTGCGATTCCAAGGGCTGAGAAAACGCGTTTATTACGGGCTGAAAAACACGTTCTGAAAAGTGTGCTGTTCCTGCCCTATAAGTTACATGGGGGTGACCAAAATTGCCAAAACGTGTTTATTTGTGCTGAAAAACACGTTTTGACAACTTCTGCACACTGGGCTTAAGGGCTGACTCAGGGGGCTCTTCTGAGCCAGGCAGTTACACTGCGATTCCAAGGGCTGAGAAAACGCATTTATTTCGGACTGAAAAACACGTTTTGAAAAGTGTGCTGTTCCTGCCCTATAAGTTACATGGGGGTGACCAAAGTTGCCAAAACGTGTTTATTTGTGCTGAAAAACACGTTTTGACAACTTTTGCACAATGGGTTTAAGGGCTGACTCAGGGGGCTCTTCTGAGCCAGGCAGTTCCACTGCGATTCCAAGGGCTGAGAAAACTCGTTAATTTCGGACTGAAAAACACGGTTTGAAAAGTGTGCTGTTCCTGCCCTATAAGTTACATGGGGGTGACCAAAGTTGCCAAAACGTGTTTATTTGTGCTGAAAAACACGTTTTGACAACTTCTGCACACTGGGGTTAAGGGCTGACTCAGGGGGCTCTTCTTAGCCAGGCAGTTCCACTGTGATTCCAAGGGCTGAGAAAACGCGTTTATTTCGGGCTGAAAAACACGTTCTGAAAAGTGTGCTGTTCCTGCCCTATAAGTTACATGGGGGTGACCAAAGTTGCCAAAACGCATTTATTTCTGCTGAAAATTCGTTTTGACAACTTCTGCACACTGGGGTTAAGGGCTGACTCAGGGGGCTCTTCTGAGCCAGGCAGTTCCACTGCGATTCCAAGGGCTGAGAAAACGCGTTTATTTCGGGCTGAAAAACACGTTTCGAAAAGTGTGCTGTTCCTGCCCTATAAGTTACATGGGGGTGACCAAAGTTGCCAATACGTGTTTATTTGTGCTGAAAAACACGTTTTGACAACTTCTGCACACTGGGGTTAAGGGCTGACTCAGGGGGCTATTCTGAGCCAGGCAGTTCCACTGCGATTCCAAGGGCTGATAAAACGCGTTTATTTCGAGCTGAAAAACACGTTTTGAAAAGTGTGCTGTTCCTGCCCTATAAGTTACATGGGGGTGACCAAAGTTGTCAAAACGTGTTTATTTGTGCTGAAAAACACGTTTCGACAACTTCTACACACTGGGGTTAAGGGCTGACTCAGGGGGCTCTTCTGAGCCAGGCAGTTCCACTGCGATTCCAAGGGCTGAGAAAACGCTTTTATTTCGGGCTGAAAAACACGTTCTGAAAAGTGTGCTGTTCCTGCCCTGTGAGTTACATGGGGGTGACCAAAGTTGCCAAAACGTGTTTATTTGTGCTGAAACACACGTTTTGACAACTTCTGCACACTGGGCTTAAGGGCTGACTCAGGGGGCTCTTCTGAGCCAGGCAGTTCCACTGCGATTCCAAGGGCTGAGAAAACGCGTTTATTTCGGGCTGAAAAACACGGTTTGAAAAGTGTGCTGTTCCTGCCCTATAAGTTACATGGGGGTGACCAAAGTTGCCAAAACGTGTTTATTTGTGCTGAAAAATACGTTTTGTCAACTTCTGCACACTGGGGTTAAGGGCTGACTCAGGGGGCTCTTCTGAGCCAGGCAGTTACACTGCGATTCCAAGGGCTGAGAAAACGCGTTTATTTCGGGCTGAAAAAAACGTTCTGAAAAGTGTGCTGTTCCTGCCCTATAAGTTACATGGGGGTGACCAAAGCTGCCAAAACGTGTTTATTTGTGCTGAAAATCACGTTTTGACAACTTCTGCACACTGGGGTTAAGGGCTGACTCAGGGGGCTATTCTGAGCCAGGCAGTTCCACTGTGATTCCAAGGGCTGAGAAAACGCGTTTATTTCGGGCTGAAAAACACGTTTTGAAAAGTGTGCTGTTCCTGCCCTATAAGTTACATGGGGGTGACCAAAGTTGCCAAAACGTGTTTATTTGTGCTGAAAAACACGTTTCGACAACTTCTGCACACTGGGGTTAAGGGCTGACTCAGGGGGCTCTTCTGAGCCAGGCAGTTACACTGCGATTCCAAGGGCTGAGAAAACGCGTTTATTTCGTGCTGATAAACACGTTCTGAAAAGTGTGCTGTTTCTGCCCTATAAGTTACATGGGGGTGACCAAAGTTGCCAAAACGTGTTTATTTGTGCTGAAAAACACGTTTTGACAACTTCTGCACACTGCGGTTAAGGGCTGACTCAGGGGGCTCTTCTGAGCCAGGCAGTTCCACTGCGATTCCAAGGGCTGAGAAAACTCGTTTATTTCGGGCTGAAAAACACGTTCTGAAAAGTGTGCTGTTCCTGCCCTATAAGTTACATGGGGGTGACCAAAGTTGCCAAAACATGTTTATTTGTGCTGAAAAACACGTTTTGACAACTTCTGCACACTGGGGTTAAGGGCTGACTCAGGGGGCTCTTCTGAGCCAGGCAGTTCCACTGCGATTCCAAGGGCTGAGAAAACGCGTTTATTTCGGGCTGAAAAACACGTTTCGAAAAGTGTGCTGTTCCTGCCCTATAAGTTACATGGGGGTGACGAAAGTTGCCAAAACGTGTTTATTTGTGCTGAAAAACACGTTTTGACAACTTCTGCACACTGGGGTTAAGGGCTGAATCAGTGGACTCTTCAGAGCCAGGCAGTTACACTGGGATCCCAAAGTTTGAAAAAACGTGTTTATTTCGGCTGTAAAACACGTTTTGAAAAGTAGGCTGTCCCTGCTCCATAAATTACATGGGGGTGAACAAAATTGCCAAAACGTGTTTATTTGTGCTGAAAATTCGTTTTGACAACTTCTACACACTGGGGTTAAGGGCTGACTCAGTGGGTCTTCTGAGCCAGGCAGTTACACTGGGATCCCAAAGTTTGAAAAAACGATTTTCTTTCGGCTGAAAAACACGTTTTGAAAACTGTGCTGTCCCTGCCCCATAAGTTACATGGGGGTGACCAAAGTTGCCAAAACGTGTTTATTTCTGCTGAAAAACACGTTTTGACAACATCTACACACTGGGGTTAAGGGCTGACTCAGAGGGCTCTTCGTAGCCAGGCAGTTACACTGGGATCCCAAAGTTTGAAAAAACGCTATTATTTCGGCTGAAAAACACGTTTTGAAAAGTGTGCTGTCCCTGCCCCATAAGTTACATGGGGGTGACCAAAGTTTTCAAAACGTGTTTATTTCTGCTAAAAAACACATTTTGACAACTTCTGCACACTGGGGTTAAGGGCTGACTCAGTGGGCTCTTCTGAGCCAGGCAGTTCCACTGGGATCCGAAAATTTGAAAAAACGCGTTTCTTTCAGCTGAAAAACACGTTTTGAAAAGTGTGCTGTCCCTGCCCCATCAGTTACATGGGGGTGAACAAAGTTGCCAAAACGTGTTTATTTCTGCTGAAAATTCGTTTTGACAACTTCTGCACACTGGGGTTAAGGGCTGAATCAGTGGACTCTTCAGAGCCAGGCAGTTACACTGGGATCCCAAAGTTTGAAAAAACGTGTTTATTTCGGCTGTAAAACACGTTTTGAAAAGTAGGCTGTCCCTGCTCCATAAATTACATGGGGGTGAACAAAATTGCCAAAACGTGTTTATTTGTGCTGAAAATTCGTTTTGACAACTTCTACACACTGGGGTTAAGGGCTGACTCAGTGGGTCTTCTGAGCTACAGCAGTTACACTGGGATCCCAAAGTTTGAAAAAACGCTTTTCTTTCGGCTGAAAAACACGTTTTGAAAAGTGTGCTGTCCCTGCCCCATAAGTTACATGGGGGTGACCAAAGTTGCCAAAACGTGTTTATTTCAGCTGAAAAACACTTTTGACAACTTCTGCACACTGGGGTTAAGGGCTGACTCAGTGGGCTCTTCTGAGCCAGGCAGTTCCACTGGGATCCCAAAGTTTGAAAAAACGCGTTTATTTCGGGCTGAAAAACACGTTTTGAAAAGTGTGCTGTTCCTGCCCTATAAGTTACATGGGGGTGACCAAAGTTGCCAAAACGTGTTTATTTGTGCTGAAAAACACGTTTTTACAACTTCTGCACACTGGGGTTAAGGGCTGACTCAGTGGACTCTTCAGAGCCAGGCAGTTACACTGGGATCCCAAAGTTTGAAAAAACGCGTTTATTTCGGCTGTAAAACACGTTTTGAAAAGTGTGCTGTCCCTGCTCCATAAATTACATGGGGGTGACCAAAGTTGCCAAAACGTGTTTATTTGTGCTGAAAAACACGTTTTGAAAAGTGTGCTGTTCCTGCCCTATAAGTTACATGGGGGTGAACAAAGTTGCCAATACGTATTTATTTTTGCTGAATATTCGTTTTGACAACTTCTACACACTGGGGTTAAGGGCTGACTCAGTGGGTCTTCTGAGCCAGGCAGTTACACTGGGATCCCAAAGTTTGAAAAAACGCTTTTCTTTCGGCTGAAAAACACGTTTTGAAAACTGTGCTGTCCCTGCCCCATAAGTTACATGGGGGTGACCAAAGTTGCCAAAACGTGTTTATTTGTGCTGAAAAACACGTTTTGACAACATCTACACACGGGGGTTAAGGGCTGACTCAGAGGGCTCTTCTGAGCCAGGCAGTTACACTGGGATCCCAAAGTTTAAAAAAACGCATTTATTTCGGCAGAAAAACATGTTTTGAAAAGTGTGCTGTCCCTGCACCATAAGTTACATGGGGGTGACCAAAGTTGCCAAAACGTGTTTATTTCTGCTGAAAATTCGTTTTGACAACTTCTGCACACTGGGGTTAAGGGCTGAATCAGTGGACTCTTCAGAGCCAGGCAGTTACACTGGGATCCCAAAGTTTGAAAAAACGTGTTTATTTCGGCTGTAAAACACGTTTTGAAAAGTAGGCTGTCCCTGCTCCATAAATTACATGGGGGTGAACAAAGTTGCCAAAACGTATTTATTTTTGTTGAAAATTCGTTTTGACAACTTCTACACACTGGGGTTAAGCGCTGACTCAGTGGGTCTTCTGAGCCAGGCAGTTACACTGGGATCCCAAAGTTTGAAAAAACGCGTTTCTTTCGGCTGAAAAACACGTTTTGAAAAGTGTGCTGTCCCTGCCCCATAAGTTACATGGGGGTGACCAAAGTTGCCAATACGTGTTTATTTCTGCTGAAAATTCGTTTTGACAACTTCTGCACACTAGGGTTAAGGGCTGACTCAGTGGGTCTTCTGAGCTACAGCAGTTCCACTGGGATCCGAAAGTTTGAAAAAACGCGTTTCTTTCGGCTGAAAAACACGTTTTGAAAAGTGTGCTGTCCCTGCCCCATAAGTTACATGGGGGTGACCAAAGTTGCCAAAACGTGTTTATTTGTGCTGAAAAACACGTTTTGACAACATCTACACACGGGGGTTAAGGGCTGACTCAGAGGGCTCTTCTGAGCCAGGCAGTTACACTGGGATCCCAAAGTTTGAAAAAACGTGTTTATTTCGGCTGTAAAACACGTTTTGAAAAGTAGGCTGTCCCTGCTCCATAAATTACATGGGGGTGAACAAAGTTGCCAAAACGTATTTATTTTTGCTGAAAATTCGTTTTGGCAAGTTCTACACACTGGGGTTAAGGGCTGACTCAATGGGTCTTCTGAGCCAGGCAGTTACACTGGGATCCCAAAGTTTGAAAAAACGCTTTTATTTTTGGCTGAAAAACACGTTTTGAAAAGTGTGCTGTCCCTGCCCCATAATTTACATGGGGGTGACCAAAGCTTTCAAAACGTGTTTATTTCTGCTAAAAAACACATTTTGACAACTTCTGCACATTGGGGTTAAGGGCTGACTCAGTGCGCTCTTCTGAGCCAGGCAGTTCCACTGGGATCCGAAAGTTTGAAAAAACGCGTTTCTTTCGGCTGAAAAACATTTTTGAAAAGTGTGCTGTCCCTGCCCCATAAGATACATGGGGGTGACAAAAGTTGCAAAAACGTGTTTATTTGTGCTGAAAAACACGTTTTGACAACTTCTGCACACTGGGGTTAAGGGCTGACTCAGGGGGCTCTTCTGAGCCAGGCACTTCCACTGAGATTCCAAGGGCTGAGAAAACGCGTTTATTACGGGCTGAAAAACACGTTCTGAAAAGTGTGCTGTTCCTGCCCTATAAGTTACATGGGGGTGACCAAAATTGCCAAAACGTGTTTATTTGTGCTGAAAAACACGTTTTGACAACTTCTGCACACTGGGCTTAAGGGCTGACTCAGGGGGCTCTTCTGAGCCAGGCAGTTACACTGCGATTCCAAGGGCTGAGAAAACGCATTTATTTCGGACTGAAAAACACGTTTTGAAAAGTGTGCTGTTCCTGCCCTATAAGTTACATGGGGGTGACCAAAGTTGCCAAAACGTGTTTATTTGTGCTGAAAAACACGTTTTGACAACTTTTGCACAATGGGTTTAAGGGCTGACTCAGGGGGCTCTTCTGAGCCAGGCAGTTCCACTGCGATTCCAAGGGCTGAGAAAACGCGTTTATTTCGGGCTGAAAAACACGTTCTGAAAAGTGTGCTGTTCCTGCCCTATAATTTACATGGGGGTGACCAAAGTTGCCAAAACGTGTTTATTTCTGCTGAAAATTCGTTTTGACAACTTCTGCACACTGGGGTTAAGGGCTGACTCAGGGGGCTCTTCTGAGCCAGGCAGTTCCACTGCGATTCCAAGGGCTGAGAAAACGCGTTTATTTCGGGCTGAAAAACACGTTTCGAAAAGTGTGCTGTTCCTGCCCTATAAGTTACATGGGGGTGACCAAAGTTGCCAAAACGTGTTTATTTGTGCTGAAAAACACGTTTTGACAACTTCTGCACACTGGGGTTAAGGGCTGACTCAGGGGGCTATTCTGAGCCAGGCAGTTCCACTGCGATTCCAAGGGCTGAGAAAACGCGTTTATTTCGGGCTGAAAAACACGTTTTGAAAAGTGTGCTGTTCCTGCCCTATAAGTTACATGGGGGTGACCAAAGTTGTCAAAACGTGTTTATTTGTGCTGAAAAACACGTTTCGACAACTTCTGCACACTGGGGTTAAGGGCTGACTCAGGGGGCTCTTCTGAGCCAGGCAGTTCCACTGCGATTCCAAGGGCTGAGAAAACGCTTTTATTTCGGGCTGAAAAACACGTTCTGAAAAGTGTGCTGTTCCTGCCCTGTGAGTTACATGGGGGTGACCAAAGTTGCCAAAACGTGTTTATTTGTGCTGAAACACACGTTTTGACAACTTCTGCACACTGGGCTTAAGGGCTGACTCAGGGGGCTCTTCTGAGCCAGGCAGTTCCACTGCGATTCCAAGGGCTGAGAAAACGCGTTTATTTCGGGCTGAAAAACACGGTTTGAAAAGTGTGCTGTTCCTGCCCTATAAGTTACATGGGGGTGATCAAAGTTGCCAAAACGTGTTTATTTGTGCTGAAAAATACGTTTTGTCATCTTCTGCACACTGGGGTTAAGGGCTGACTCAGGGGGCTCTTCTGAGCCAGGCAGTTACACTGCGATTCCAAGGGCTGAGAAAACGCGTTTTTTTCGGGCTGAAAAACACGTTCTGAAAAGTGTGCTGTTCCTGCCCTATAAGTTACATGGGGGTGACCAAAGTTGCCAAAACGTGTTTATTTGTGCTGAAAAACACGTTTTGACAACTTCTGCACACTGGGGTTAAGGGCTGACTCAGGGGGCTCTTCTTAGCCAGGCAGTTACACTGCGATTCCAAGGGCTGAGAAAACGCGTTTATTTCGGGCTGAAAAACACGTTCTGAAAAGTGTGCTGTTCCTGCCCTATAAGTTACATGGGGGTGACCAAAGTTGCCAAAACGTGTTTATTTCTGCTGAAAATTCGTTTTGACAACTTCTGCACACTGGGGTTAAGGGCTGACTCAGGGGGCTCTTCTGAGCCAGGCAGTTCCACTGCGATTCCAAGGGCTGAGAAAACGCGTTTATTTCGGGCTGAAAAACACGTTTCGAAAAGTGTGCTGTTCCTGCCCTATAAGTTACATGGGGGTGACCAAAGTTGCCAAAACGTGTTTATTTGTGCTGAAAAACACGTTTTGACAACTTCTGCACACTGGGGTTAAGGGCTGACTCAGGGGGCTATTCTGAGCCAGGCAGTTCCACTGCGATTCCAAGGGCTGAGAAAACGCGTTTATTTCGGGCTGAAAAACACGTTTTGAAAAGTGTGCTGTTCCTGCCCTATAAGTTACATGGGGGTGACCAAAGTTGTCAAAACGTGTTTATTTGTGCTGAAAAACACGTTTCGACAACTTCTGCACACTGGGGTTAAGGGCTGACTCAGGGGGCTCTTCTGAGCCAGGCAGTTCCACTGCGATTCCAAGGGCTGAGAAAACGCTTTTATTTCGGGCTGAAAAACACGTTCTGAAAAGTGTGCTGTTCCTGCCCTGTGAGTTACATGGGGGTGACCAAAGTTGCCAAAACGTGTTTATTTGTGCTGAAAAACACGTTTTGACAACTTCTGCACACTGGGCTTAAGGGCTGACTCAAGGGGCTCTTCTGAGACAGGCAGTTCCACTGCGATTCCAAGGGCTGAGAAAACGCGTTTATTTCGGGCTGAAAAACACGGTTTGAAAAGTGTGCTGTTCCTGCCCTATAAGTTACATGGGGGTGACCAAAGTTGCCAAAACGTGTTTATTTGTGCTGAAAAACACGTTTTGACAACTTTTGCACAATGGGTTTAAGGGCTGACTCAGGGGGCTCTTCTGAGCCAGGCAGTTCCACTGCGATTCCAAGGGCTGAGAAAACTCGTTAATTTCGGACTGAAAAACACGGTTTGAAAAGTGTGCTGTTCCTGCCCTATAAGTTACATGGGGGTGACCAAAGTTGCCAAAACGTGTTTATTTGTGCTGAAAAACACGTTTTGACAACTTCTGCACACTGGGGTTAAGGGCTGACTCAGGGGGCTCTTCTTAGCCAGGCAGTTACACTGCGATTCCAAGGGCTGAGAAAACGCGTTTATTTCGGGCTGAAAAACACGTTCTGAAAAGTGTGCTGTTCCTGCCCTATAATTTACATGGGGGTGACCAAAGTTGCCAAAACGTGTTTATTTCTGCTGAAAATTCGTTTTGACAACTTCTGCACACTGGGGTTAAGGGCTGACTCAGGGGGCTCTTCTGAGCCAGGCAGTTCCACTGCGATTCCAAGGGCTGAGAAAACGCGTTTATTTCGGGCTGAAAAACACGTTTCGAAAAGTGTGCTGTTCCTGCCCTATAAGTTACATGGGGGTGACCAAAGTTGCCAAAACGTGTTTATTTGTGCTGAAAAACACGTTTTGACAACTTCTGCACACTGGGGTTAAGGGCTGACTCAGGGGGCTCTTCTGAGCCAGGCAGTTCCACTGCGATTCCAAGGGCTGAGAAAACGCTTTTATTTCGGGCTGAAAAACACGTTCTGAAAAGTGTGCTGTTCCTGCCCTGTGAGTTACATGGGGGTGACCAAAGTTGCCAAAACGTGTTTATTTGTGCTGAAACACACGTTTTGACAACTTCTGCACACTGGGCTTAAGGGCTGACTCAGGGGGCTCTTCTGAGCCAGGCAGTTCCACTGCGATTCCAAGGGCTGAGAAAACGCGTTTATTTCGGGCTGAAAAACACGGTTTGAAAAGTGTGCTGTTCCTGCCCTATAAGTTACATGGGGGTGATCAAAGTTGCCAAAACGTGTTTATTTGTGCTGAAAAATACGTTTTGTCATCTTCTGCACACTGGGGTTAAGGGCTGACTCAGGGGGCTCTTCTGAGCCAGGCAGTTACACTGCGATTCCAAGGGCTGAGAAAACGCGTTTTTTTCGGGCTGAAAAACACGTTCTGAAAAGTGTGCTGTTCCTGCCCTATAAGTTACATGGGGGTGACCAAAGTTGCCAAAACGTGTTTATTTGTGCTGAAAAACACGTTTTGACAACTTTTGCACAATGGGTTTAAGGGCTGACTCAGGGGGCTCTTCTGAGCCAGGCAGTTCCACTGCGATTCCAAGGGCTGAGAAAACTCGTTAATTTCGGACTGAAAAACACGGTTTGAAAAGTGTGCTGTTCCTGCCCTATAAGTTACATGGGGGTGACCAAAGTTGCCAAAACGTGTTTATTTGTGCTGAAAAACACGTTTTGACAACTTCTGCACACTGGGGTTAAGGGCTGACTCAGGGGGCTCTTCTTAGCCAGGCAGTTACACTGCGATTCCAAGGGCTGAGAAAACGCGTTTATTTCAGGCTGAAAAACACGTTCTGAAAAGTGTGCTGTTCCTGCCCTATAAGTTACATGGGGGTGACCAAAGTTGCCAAAACGTGTTTATTTCTGCTGAAAATTCGTTTTGACAACTTCTGCACACTGGGGTTAAGGGCTGACTCAGGGGGCTCTTCTGAGCCAGGCAGTTCCACTGCGATTCCAAGGGCTGAGAAAACGCGTTTATTTCGGGCTGAAAAACACGTTTCGAAAAGTGTGCTGTTCCTGCCCTATAAGTTACATGGGGGTGACCAAAGTTGCCAAAACGTGTTTATTTGTGCTGAAAAACACGTTTTGACAACTTCTGCACACTGGGGTTAAGGGCTGACTCAGGGGGCTATTCTGAGCCAGGCAGTTCCACTGCGATTCCAAGGGCTGAGAAAACGCGTTTATTTCGGGCTGAAAAACACGTTTTGAAAAGTGTGCTGTTCCTGCCCTATAAGTTACATGGGGGTGACCAAAGTTGTCAAAACGTGTTTATTTGTGCTGAAAAACACGTTTCGACAACTTCTGTACACTGGGGTTAAGGGCTGACTCAGGGGGCTCTTCTGAGCCAGGCAGTTCCACTGCGATTCCAAGGGCTGAGAAAACGCTTTTATTTCGGGCTGAAAAACACGTTCTGAAAAGTGTGCTGTTCCTGCCCTGTGAGTTACATGGGGGTGACCAAAGTTGCCAAAACGTGTTTATTTGTGCTGAAAAACACGTTTTGACAACTTCTGCACACTGGGCTTAAGGGCTGACTCAAGGGGCTCTTCTGAGCCAGGCAGTTCCACTGCGATTCCAAGGGCTGAGAAAACGCGTTTATTTCGGGCTGAAAAACACGGTTTGAAAAGTGTGCTGTTCCTGCCCTATAAGTTACATGGGGGTGACCAAAGTTGCCAAAACGTGTTTATTTGTGCTGAAAAATACGTTTTGTCAACTTCTGCACACTGGGGTTAAGGGCTGACTCAGGGGGCTCTTCTGAGCCAGGCAGTTACACTGCGATTCCAAGGGCTGAGAAAACGCGTTTTTTTCGGGCTGAAAAACACGTTCTGAAAAGTGTGCTGTTCCTGCCTTATAAGTTACATGGGGGTAACAAAAGTTGCGAAAACGTGTTTATTGGTGCTGAAAAACACGTTTTGACAACTTCTGCACAGTGGGGTTAAGGGCTGACTCAGGGGGCTCTTCTGAGCCAGGCAGTTCCACTGCGATTCCAAGGGCTCAGAAATCGCGTTTATTTCGGGCTGAAAAACACGTTCTGAAAAGTGTGCTGTTCCTGCCCTATAAGTTACATGGGGGTAACAAAAGTTGCGAAAACGTGTTTATTGGTGCTGAAAAACACGTTTTGACAACTTCTGCACACTGGGGTTAAGGGCTGACTCAGTGCGCTCTTCTGAGCCAGGCAGTTCCACTGGGATCCGAAAGTTTGATAAAACGCGTTTCTTTCGGCTGAAAAACATTTTTGAAAAGTGTGCTGTCCCTGCCCCATAAGTTACATGGGGGTGACAAAAGTTGCAAAAACGTGTTTATTTGTGCTGAAAAACACGTTTTGACAACTTCTGCACACTGGGGTTAAGGGCTGACTCAGGGGGCTCTTCTGAGCCAGGCACTTCCACTGCGATTCCAAGGGCTGAGAAAACGCGTTTATTACGGGCTGAAAAACACGTTCTGAAAAGTGTGCTGTTCCTGCCCTATAAGTTACATGGGGGTGACCAAAATTGCCAAAACGTGTTTATTTGTGCTGAAAAACACGTTTTGACAACTTCTGCACACTGGGCTTAAGGGCTGACTCAGGGGGCTCTTCTGAGCCAGGCAGTTACACTGCGATTCCAAGGGCTGAGAAAACGCATTTATTTCGGACTGAAAAACACGTTTTGAAAAGTGTGCTGTTCCTGCCCTATAAGTTACATGGGGGTGACCAAAGTTGCCAAAACGTGTTTATTTGTGCTGAAAAACACGTTTTGACAACTTTTGCACAATGGGTTTAAGGGCTGACTCAGGGGGCTCTTCTGAGCCAGGCAGTTCCACTGCGATTCCAAGGGCTGAGAAAACTCGTTAATTTCGGACTGAAAAACACGGTTTGAAAAGTGTGCTGTTCCTGCCCTATAAGTTACATGGGGGTGACCAAAGTTGCCAAAACGTGTTTATTTGTGCTGAAAAACACGTTTTGACAACTTCTGCACACTGGGGTTAAGGGCTGACTCAGGGGGCTCTTCTTAGCCAGGCAGTTACACTGCGATTCCAAGGGCTGAGAAAACGCGTTTATTTCGGGCTGAAAAACACGTTCTGAAAAGTGTGCTGTTCCTGCCCTATAATTTACATGGGGGTGACCAAAGTTTCCAAAACGTGTTTATTTCTGCTGAAAATTCGTTTTGACAACTTCTGCACACTGGGGTTAAGGGCTGACTCAGGGGGCTCTTCTGAGCCAGGCAGTTCCACTGCGATTCCATGGGCTGAGAAAACGCGTTTATTTCGGGCTGAAAAACACGTTTCGAAAAGTGTGCTGTTCCTGCCCTATAAGTTACATGGGGGTGACCAAATTTGCCAAAACGTGTTTATTTGTGCTGAAAAACACGTTTTGACAACTTCTGCACACTGGGGTTAAGGGCTGACTCAGGGGGCTATTCTGAGCCAGGCAGTTCCACTGCGATTCCAAGGGCTGAGAAAACGCGTTTATTTCGGGCTGAAAAACACGTTCTGAAAAGTGTGCTGTTCCTGCCCTATAAGTTACATGGGGGTGACCAAAGTTGTCAAAACGTATTTATTTGTGCTGAAAAACACGTTTCGACAACTTCTGCACACTGGGGTTAAGGGCTGACTCAGGGGGCTATTCTGAGCCAGGCAGTTCCACTGCGATTCCAAGGGCTGAGAAAACGCGTTTATTTCGGGCTGAAAAACACGTTCTGAAAAGTGTGCTGTTCCTGCCCTATAAGTTACATGGGGGTGACCAAAGTTGCCAAAACGTGTTTATTTGTGCTGAAAAACACGTTTTGACAACTTCTGCACACTGGGGTTAAGGGCTGAATCAGTGGACTCTTCAGAGCCAGGCAGTTACACAGGGATCCCAAAGTTTGAAAAAACGTGTTTATTTCGGCTGTAAAACACGTTTTGAAAAGTAGGCTGTCCCTGCTCCATAAATTACATGGGGGTGAACAAAATTGCCAAAACGTGTTTATTTGTGCTGAAAATTCGTTTTGACAACTTCTACACACTGGGGTTAAGGGCTGACTCAGTGGGTCTTCTGAGCCAGGCAGTTACACTGGGATCCCAAAGTTTGAAAAAACGCTTTTCTTTCGGCTGAAAAACACGTTTTGAAAACTGTGCTGTCCCTGCCCCATAAGTTACATGGGGGTGACCAAAGTTGCCAAAACGTGTTTATTTCTGCTGAAAAACACGTTTTGACAACATCTACACACTGGGGTTAAGGGCTGACTCAGAGGGCTCTTCGTAGCCAGGCAGTTACACTGGGATCCCAAAGTTTGAAAAAACGCTATTATTTCGGCTGAAAAACACGTTTTGAAAAGTGTGCTGTCCCTGCCCCATAAGTTACATGGGGGTGACCAAAGTTTTCAAAACGTGTTTATTTCTGCTAAAAAACACATTTTGACAACTTCTGCACACTGGGGTTAAGGGCTGACTCAGTGGGCTCTTCTGAGCCAGGCAGTTCCACTGGGATCCGAAAGTTTGAAAAAACGCGTTTCTTTCAGCTGAAAAACACGTTTTGAAAAGTGTGCTTTCCCTGCCCCATCAGTTACATGGGGGTGAACAAAGTTTTCAAAACGTGTTTATTTCTGCTAAAAAACACATTTTGACAACTTCTGCACACTGGGGTTAAGGGCTGACTCAGGGGGCTATTCTGAGCCAGGCAGTTCCACCGCGATTCCAAGGGCTGAGAAAACGCGTTTATTTTGGGCTGAAAAACACGTTCTGAAAAGTGTGCTGTTCCTGCCCTGTGAGTTACATGGGAGTGACCAAAGTTGCCAAAACGTGTTTATTTGTGCTGAAAAACACGTTTTGACAACTTCTGCACACTGGGCATAAGGGCTGACTCAGGGGGCTCTTCTGAGCCAGGCAGTTCCACTGCGATTCCAAGGGCTGAGAAAACGCGTTTATTTCGGGCTGAAAAACACGGTTTGAAAAGTGTGCTGTTCCTGCCCTATAAGTTACATGGGGGTGACCAAAGTTGCCAAAACGTGTTTATTTGTGCTGAAAAATACGTTTTGTCAACTTCTGCACACTGGGGTTAAGGGCTGACTCAGGGGGCTCTTCTGAGCCAGGCAGTTACACTGCGATTCCAAGGGCTGAGAAAACGCGTTTTTTTCGGGCTGAAAAACACGTTCTGAAAAGTGTGCTGTTCCTGCCCTATAAGTTACATGGGGGTGACAAAAGTTGCCAAAACGTGTTTATTTGTGCTGAAAAACACGTTTTGACAACTTCTGCACACTGGGGTTAAGGGCTGACTCAGGGGGCTCTTCTGAGCCAGGCAGTTCCACTGCGATTCCAAGGGCTCAGAAAACGCGTTTATTTCGGGCTGAAAAACACGTTTTGAAAAGTGTGCTGTTCCTGCCCTATAAGTTACATGGGGGTGACCAAAGTTGCAAAAACGTGTTTATTTGTGCTGAAAAACACGTTTTGACAACTTCTGCACACTGGGGTTAAGGGCTGACTCAGGGGGCTCTTCTGAGCCAGGCAGTTCCACTGCGAATCCAAGGGCTGAGAAAACGCGTTTATTACGGGCTGAAAAACACGTTCTGAAAAGTGTGCTGTTCCTGCCCTGTGAGTTACATGGGGGTGACCAAAGTTGCCAAAACGTGTTTATTTGTGCTGAAAAACACGTTTTGACAACTTCTGCACACTGGGCTTAAGGGCTGACTCAGGGGGCTCTTCTGAGCCAGGCAGTTCCACTGCGATTCCAAGGGCTGAGAAAACGCGTTTATTTCGGGCTGAAAAACACGGTTTGAAAAGTGTGCTGTTCCTGCCCTATAAGTTACATGGGGGTGACCAAAGTTGCCAAAACGTGTTTATTTGTGCTGAAAAATACGTTTTGTCAACTTCTGCACACTGGGGTTAAGGGCTGACTCAGGGGGCTCTTCTGAGCCAGGCAGTTACACTGCGATTCCAAGGGCTGAGAAAACGCGTTTTTTTCGGGCTGAAAAACACGTTCTGAAAAGTGTGCTGTTCCTGCCCTATAAGTTACATGGGGGTAACAAAAGTTGCGAAAACGTGTTTATTGGTGCTGAAAAACACGTTTTGACAACTTCTGCACAGTGGGGTTAAGGGCTGACTCAGGGGGCTCTTCTGAGCCAGGCAGTTCCACTGCGATTCCAAGGGCTCAGAAATCGCGTTTATTTCGGGCTGAAAAACACGTTTTGAAAAGTGTGCTGTTCCTGCCCTATAAGTTACATGGGGGTGACCAAAATTGCCAAAACGTGTTTATTTGTGCTGAAAAACACGTTTTGACAACTTCTGCACACTGGGCTTAAGGGCTGACTCAGGGGGCTCTTCTGAGCCAGGCAGTTACACTGCGATTCCAAGGGCTGAGAAAACGCATTTATTTCGGACTGAAAAACACGTTTTGAAAAGTGTGCTGTTCCTGCCCTATAAGTTACATGGGGGTGACCAAAGTTGCCAAAACGTGTTTATTTGTGCTGAAAAACACGTTTTGACAACTTCTGCACACTGGGGTTAAGGGCTGACTCAGGGGGCTCTTCTGAGCCAGGCAGTTCCACTGCGATTCCAAGGGCTGAGAAAACGCGTTTATTTCGGGCTGAAAAATACGTTTTGAAAAGTGTGCTGTTCCTGCCCTATAAGTTACATGGGGGTGACCAAAGTTGCCAAAACGTGTTTATTTGTGCTGAAAAACACGTTTTGACAACTTCTGCACACTGGGGTTAAGGGCTGACTCAGGGGGCTCTTCTAAGCCAGGCAGTTACACTGCGATTCCAAGGGCTGAGAAAACGCGTTTATTTCGGGCTGAAAAACACGTTCTGAAAAGTGTGCTGTTTCTGCCCTATAAGTTACATGGGGGTGACCAAAGTTGCCAAAACGTGTTTATTTGTGCTGAAAAACACGTTTTGACAACTTCTGCACACTGGGGTTAAGGGCTGAATCAGGGGGCTCTTCTGAGCCAGGCAGTTACACTGCGATTCCAAGGGCTGAGAAAACGCATTTATTTCGGGCTGAAAAACACGTTCTGAAAAGTGTGCTGTTCCTGCCCTATAAGTTACATGGGGGTGACCAAAGTTGCCAAAACATGTTTATTTGTGCTGAAAAACACGTTTTGACAACTTCTGCACACTGGGGTTAAGGGCTGACTCAGGGGGCTATTCTGAGCCAGGCAGTTCCACCGCGATTCCAAGGGCTGAGAAAACGCGTTTATTTTGGGCTGAAAAACACGTTCTGAAAAGTGTGCTGTTCCTGCCCTGTGAGTTACATGGGAGTGACCAAAGTTGCCAAAACGTGTTTATTTGTGCTGAAAAACACGTTTTGACAACTTCTGCACACTGGGCATAAGGGCTGACTCAGGGGGCTCTTCTGAGCCAGGCAGTTCCACTGCGATTCCAAGGGCTGAGAAAACGCGTTTATTTCGGGCTGTAAAACACGTTTTGAAAAGTGTGCTGTTCCTGCCCTATAAGTTACATGGGGGTGACAAAAGTTGCAAAAACGTGTTTATTTGTGCTGAAAAACACGTTTTGACAACTTCTGCACACTGGGGTTAAGGGCTGACTCAGGGGGCTCTTCTGAGCCAGGCAGTTCCACTGCGATTCCAAGGGCTGAGAAAACGCGTTTATTACGGGCTGAAAAACACGTTCTGAAAAGTGTGCTGTTCCTGCCTTATAAGTTACATGGGGGTGACCAAAATTGCCAAAACGTGTTTATTTGTGCTGAAAAACACGTTTTGACAACTTCTGCACACTGGGCTTAAGGGCTGACTCAGGGGGCTCTTCTGAGCCAGGCAGTTACACTGCGATTCCAAGGGCTGAGAAAACGCATTTATTTCGGACTGAAAAACACGTTTTGAAAAGTGTGCTGTTCCTGCCCTATAAGTTACATGGGGGTGACCAAAGTTGCTAAAACGTGTTTATTTGTGCTGAAAAACACGTTTTGACAACTTCTGCACACTGGGGTTAAGGGCTGACTCAGGGGGCTCTTCTGAGCCAGGCAGTTACACTGCGATTCCAAGGGCTGAGAAAACGCATTTATTTCGGGCTGAAAAACACGTTCTGAAAAGTGTGCTGTTCCTGCCCTATAAGTTACATGGGGGTGACCAAAGTTGCCAAAACATGTTTATTTGTGCTGAAAAACACGTTTTGACAACTTTTGCACAATGGGTTTAAGGGCTGACTCAGGGGGCTCTTCTGAGCCAGGCAGTTCCACTGCGATTCCAAGGGCTGAGAAAACGCGTTTATTTCAGGCTTAAAAACACGTTTTGAAAAGTGTGCTGTTCCTGCCCTATACGTTACATGGGGGTGACCAAAGTTGCCAAAACGTGTTTATTTGTGCTGAAAAACACGTTTTGACAACTTCTGCACACTGGGCTTAAGGGCTGACTCAGGGGGCTCTTCTGAGCCAGGGAGTTCCACTGCGATTCCAAGGGCTGAGAAAACGCTTTTATTTCGGGCTGAAAAACACGTTCTGAAAAGTGTGCTGTTCCTGCCCTGTGAGTTACATGGGGGTGACCAAAGTTGCCAAAACGTGTTTATTTGTGCTGAAAAACACGTTTTGACAACTTCTGCACACTGGGCTTAAGGGCTGACTCAGGGGGCTCTTCAGAGCCAGGCAGTTCCACTGCGATTCCAAGGGCTGAGAAAACGCGTTTATTTCGGGCTGAAAAACACGGTTTGAAAAGTGTGCTGTTCCTGCCCTATAAGTTACATGGGGGTGACCAAAGTTGCCAAAACGTGTTTATTTGTGCTGAAAAATACGTTTTGTCAACTTCTGCACACTGGGGTTAAGGGCTGACTCAGGGGGCTCTTCTGAGCCAGGCAGTTACACTGCGATTCCAAGGGCTGAGAAAACGCGTTTTTTTCGGGCTGAAAAACACGTTCTGAAAAGTGTGCTGTTCCTGCCCTATAAGTTACATGGGGGTAACAAAAGTTGCGAAAACGTGTTTATTGGTGCTGAAAAACACGTTTTGACAACTTCTGCACAGTGGGGTTAAGGGCTGACTCAGGGGGCTCTTCTGAGCCAGGCAGTTCCACTGCGATTCCAAGAGCTCAGAAATCGCGTTTATTTCGGGCTGAAAAACACGTTTTGAAAAGTGTGCTGTTCCTCCCCTATAAGTTACATGGGGGTGACCAAAGTTGCAAAAACGTGTTTATTTGTGCTGAAAAACACGTTTTGACAACTTCTGCACACTGGGGTTAAGGGCTGACTCAGGGGGCTCTTCTGAGCCAGGCAGTTCCACTGCGATTCCAAGGGCTGAGAAAACGCGTTTATTACGGGCTGAAAAACACGTTCTGAAAAGTGTGCTGTTCCTGCCCTATAAGTTACATGGGGGTGACCAAAATTGCCAAAACGTGTTTATTTGTGCTGAAAAACACGTTTTGACAACTTCTGCACACTGGGCTTAAGGGCTGACTCAGGGGGCTCTTCTGAGCCAGGCAGTTACACTGCGATTCCAAGGGCTGAGAAAACGCATTTATTTCGGAGTGAAAAACACGTTTTGAAAAGTGTGCTGTTCCTGCCCTATAAGTTACATGGGGGTGACCAAAGTTGCCAAAACGTGTTTATTTGTGCTGAAAAACACGTTTTGACAACTTAAGCACACTGGGGTTAAGGGCTGACTCAGGGGGCTCTTCTGAGCCAGGCAGTTCCACTGCGATTTCAAGGGCTGAGAAAACGCGTTTATTTCGGGCTGAAAAACACGTTCTGAAAAGTGTGCTGTTCCTGCCCTATAAGTTACATGGGGGTGACCAAAATTGCCAAAACGTGTTTATTTGTGCTGAAAAACACGTTTTGACAACTTCTGCACACTGGGGTTAAGGGCTGACTCAGGGGGCTCTTCTGAGCCAGGCAGTTACACTGCGATTCCAAGGGCTGAGAAAACGCATTCATTTCGGGCTGAAAAACACGTTCTGAAAATTGTGCTGTTCCTGCCCTATAAGTTACATGGGGGTGACCAAAGTTGCCAAAACGTGTTTATTTGTGCTGAAAAACACGTTGTGACAACTTCTGCACACTGGGGTTAAGGGCTGACTCAGGGGGCTCTTCTGAGCCAGGCAGTTCCACTGTGATTCCAAGGGCTGAGAAAACGCGTTTATTTCGGGCTGAAAAACACGTTTTGAAAAGTGTGCTGTTCCTGCCCTATAAGTTACATGGGGGTGACCAAAGTTGCCAAAACGTGTTTATTTGTGCTGAAAAACACGTTTTGACAACTTCTGCACACTGGGGTTAAGGGCTGACTCAGGGGGCACTTCTGAGCCAGGCAGTTACACTGCGATTCCAAGGGCTGAGAAAACGCGTTTATTTCGGGCTGAAAAACACGTTCTGAAAAGTGTGCTGTTCCTGCCCTATAAGTTACATGGGGGTCACCAAAGTTGCCAAAACGTGTTTATTTGTGCTGAAAAACACGTTTTTACAACTTCTGCACACTGGGGTTAAGGGCTGACTCAGGGGGCTCTTCTGAGCCAGGCAGTTCCACTGCGATTCCAAGGGCTGAGAAAACGCGTTTATTTCGGGCTGAAAAACACGTTTTGAAAAGTATGCTGTTCCTGACCTATAAGTTACATGGGGGTGACCAAAGTTGCAAAAACGTGTTTATTTGTGCTGAAAAACACGTTTTGACAACTTCTGCACACTGGGGTTAAGGGCTGACTCAGGGGGCTCTTCTGAGCCACGCAGTTCCACTGCGATTCCAAGGGCTTAGAAAACACGTTTATTTCGGGCTGAAAAACACGTTCTGAAAAGTGTGCTGTTCCTGCCCTATAAGTTACATTGGGGTGACCAAAGTTGCCAAAACGTGTTTATTTGTGCTGAAAAATACGTTTTGACAACTTCTGCACACTGGGGTTAAGGGCTGACTCAGGGGGCTCTTCTGAGCCAGGCAGTTACACTGCGATTCCAAGGGCTGAGAAAACGCGTTTTTTTCGGGCTGAAGAACACGTTCTGAAAAGTGTGCTGTTCCTGCCCTATAAGTTACATGGGGGTGACAAAAGTTGCCAAAACGTGTTTATTTGTGCTGAAAAACACGTTTTGACAACTTCTGCACACTGGGGTTAAGGGCTGACTCAGGGGGCTCTTCTGAGCCAGGCAGTTCCACTGCGATTCCAAGGGCTCAGAAAACGTGTTTATTTCGGGCTGAAAAACACGTTTTGAAAAGTGTACTGTTCCTGTCCTATAAGTTACATGGGGGTGACCAAAGTTGCAAAAACGTGTTTATTTGTGCTGAAAAACACGTTTTGACAACTTCTGCACACTGGGGTTAAGGGCTGACTCAGGGGGCTCTTCTGAGCCAGGCAGTTCCACTGCGATTCCAAGGGCTGAGAAAACGCGTTTATTTTGGGCTGAAAAACACGTTCTGAAAAGTGTGCTGTTCCTGCCCTGTCAGTTACATGGGGGAGACCAAAGTTGCCAAAACGTGTTTATTTGTGCTGAAAAACACGTTTTGACAACTTCTGCACACTGGGCTTAAGGGCTGACTCAGGGGGCTCTTCTGAGCCAGGCAGTTCCACTGCGATTCCAAGGGCTGAGAAAACGCGTTTATTTCGGGCTGAAAAACACGGTTTGAAAAGTGTGCTGTTCCTGCCCTATAAGTTACATGGGGGTGACCAAAGTTGCCAAAACGTGTTTATTTGTTCTGAAAAATACGTCTTGACAACTTCTGCACAATGGGGTTAAGGGCTGACTCAGGGGGCTCTTCTGAGCCAGGCAGTTACACTGCGATTCCAAGGGCTGAGAAAACGCGTTTTTTTCGGGCTAAAAAACACGTTCTGAAAAGTGTGCTGTTCCTGCCCTATAAGTTACATGGGGGTGACAAAAGTTGCCAAAACGTGTTTCTTTGTGCTGAAAAACACGTTTTGACAACTTCTGCACACTGGGGTTAAGGGCTGACTCAGGGGGCTCTTCTGAGCCAGGCAGTTCCACTGCGATTCCAAGGGCTCAGAAAACGCGTTTATTTCGGGCTGAAAAACACGTTTTGAAAAGTATGCTGTTCCTGCCCTATAAGTTACATGGGGGTGACCAAAGTTGCAAAAACGTGTTTATTTGTGCTGAAAAACACGTTTTGACAACTTCTGCACACTGGGGTTAAGGGCTGAATCAGGGGGTTCTTCTGAGCCAGGCAGTTCCACTGCGATTCCAAGGGCTGAGAAAACGCGTTTATTTCGGGCTGAGAAACACGTTCTGAAAAGTGTGCTGTTCCTACCCTATAAGTTACATGGGGGTGACCAAAATTGCCAAAACGTGTTTATTTGTGCTGAAAAACACGTTTTGACAACTTCTGCACACTGGGCTTAAGGGCTGACTCAGGGGGCTCTTCTGAGCCAGGCAGTTACACTGCGATTCCAAGGGCTGAGAAAACGCATTTATTTCGGGCTGAAAAACACGTTCTGAAAATTGTGCTGTTCCTGCCCTATAAGTTACATGGGGGTGACCAAAGTTGCCAAAACATGTTTATTTGTGCTGAAAAACAAGTTTTGACAACTTCTGCACACTGGGGTTAAGGGCTGACTCAGGGGGCTCTTCTGAGCCAGGCAGTTCCACTGCGATTCCAAGGGCTGAGAAAACGCGTTTATTTCGGGCTGAAAAACACGTTTTGAAAAGTGTGCTGTTCCTGCCCTATAAGTTACATGGGGGTGACCAAAGTTGCCAAAACGTGTTTATTTGTGCTGAAAAACACGTTGTGACAACATCTGCACACTGGGGTTAAGGGCTGACTCAGGGGGCTCTTCTGAGCCAGGCAGTTCCACTGTGATTCCAAGGGCTGAGAAAACGCGTTTATTTCGGGCTGAAAAACACGTTTTGAAAAGTGTGCTGTTCCTGCCCTATAAGTTACATGGGGGTGACCAAAGTTGCCAAAACGTGTTTATTTGTGCTGAAAAACACGTTTTGACAACTTCTGCACACTGGGGTTAAGGGCTGACTCAGGGGGCTCTTCTGAGCCAGGCAGTTACACTGCGATTCCAAGGGCTGAGAAAACGCGTTTATTTCGGGCTGAAAAACACGTTCTGAAAGTGTGCTGTTCCTGCCCTATAAGTAACATGGGGGTGACTAAAGTTGCCAAAACGTGTTTATTTGTGCTGAAAAACACGTTTTTACAACTTCTGCACACTGGGGTTAAGGGCTGACTCAGGGGGCTCTTCTGAGCCAGGCAGTTCCACTGCGATTCCAAGGGCTGAGAAAACGCGTTTATTTCGGGCTGAAAAACACGTTTTGAAAAGTGTGCTGTTCCTGCCCTATAAGTTACATGGGGGTGACCAAAGTTGCAAAAACGTGTTTATTTGTGCTGAAAAACACGTCTCGACAACTTCTGCACACTGGGGTTAAGGGCTGACTCAGGGGGCTCTTCTGAGCCAGGCAGTTCCACTGCGATTCCAAGGGCTGAGAAAACGCGTTTATTTCGGGCTGAAAAACACGATCTGAAAAGTGTGCTGTTTCTGCCCTATAAGTTACATGGGGATGACCAAAGTTGCCAAAACGTGTTTATTTGTGCTGAAAAACACGTTTTGACAACTTCTGCACACTGGGGTTAAGGGCTGACTCAGGGGGCTCTTCTGAGCCATGCAGTTCCACTGCGATTCCAAGGGCTGAGAAAACGCGTTAATTTCGGGCTGAAAAACACGTTTTGAAAAGTGTGCTGTTCCTGCCCTATAAGTTACATGGGGGTGACCAAAGTTGCCAAAACGTGTTTATTTGTGCTGAAAAACACGTTTTGACAACTTCTGCACACTGGGGTTAAGGGCTGACTCAGGGTGCTCTTCTGAGCCAGGCGGTTCCACTGCGATTCCAAGGGCTGAGAAAACGCGTTTATTTCGGGCTGAAAAACACGTTTTGAAAAGTGTGCTGTTCCTACCCTATAAGTTACATGGGGGTGACCAAAGTTGCAAAAACGTGTTTATTTGTGCTGAAAAACATGTTTTGACAACTTCTGCACACTGGGGTTAAGGGCTGTCTCAGGGGGCTCTTCTGAGCCAGGCAGTTCCACTGCGATTCCAAGGGCTGAGAAAACGCGTTTATTTCGGGCTGAAAAACACGTTCTGAAAAGTGTGCTGTTCCTGCCCTATAAGTTACATGGGGGTGACCAAAATTGCCAAAACGTGTTTATTTGTGCTGAAAAACACGTTTTGACAACTTCTGCACACTGGGGTTAAGGGCTGACTCAGGGGGCTCTTCTGAGCCAGGCAGTTACACTGCGATTCCAAGGGCTGAGAAAACGCATTTATTTCGGGCTGAAAAACACGTTCTGAAAATTGTGCTGTTCCTGCCCTATAAGTTACATGGGGGTGACCAAAGTTGCCAAAACGTGTTTATTTGTGCTGAAAAACACGTTGTGACAACTTCTGCACACTGGGGTTAAGGGCTGACTCAGGGGGCTCTTCTGAGCCAGGCAGTTCCACTGCGATTCCAAGGGCTGAGAAAACGCGTTAATTTCGGGCTGAAAAACACGTTTTGAAAAGTGTGCTGTTCCTGCCCTATAAGTTACATGGGGGTGACCAAAGTTGCCAAAACGTGTTTATTTGTGCTGAAAAACACGTTTTGACAACTTCTGCACACTGGGGTTAAGGGCTGACTCAGGGGGCTCTTCTGAGCCAGGCAGTTCCACTGCGATTCCAAGGGCTGAGAAAACGCGTTTATTTCGGGCTGAAAAATACGTTTTGAAAAGTGTGCTGTTCCTGCCCTATAAGTTACATGGGGGTGACCAAAGTTGCCAAAACGTGTTTATTTGTGCTGAAAAACACGTTTTGACAACTTCTGCACACTGGGGTTAAGGGCTGACTCAGGGGGCTCTTCTAAGCCAGGCAGTTACACTGCGATTCCAAGGGCTGAGAAAACGCGTTTATTTCGGGCTGAAAAACACGTTCTGAAAAGTGTGCTGTTTCTGCCCTATAAGTTACATGGGGGTGACCAAAGTTGCCAAAACGTGTTTATTTGTGCTGAAAAACACGTTTTGACAACTTCTGCACACTGGGGTTAAGGGCTGAATCAGGGGGCTCTTCTGAGCCAGGCAGTTACACTGCGATTCCAAGGGCTGAGAAAACGCATTTATTTCGGGCTGAAAAACACGTTCTGAAAAGTGTGCTGTTCCTGCCCTATAAGTTACATGGGGGTGACCAAAGTTGCCAAAACATGTTTATTTGTGCTGAAAAACACGTTTTGACAACTTCTGCACACTGGGGTTAAGGGCTGACTCAGGGGGCTATTCTGAGCCAGGCAGTTCCACCGCGATTCCAAGGGCTGAGAAAACGCGTTTATTTTGGGCTGAAAAACACGTTCTGAAAAGTGTGCTGTTCCTGCCCTGTGAGTTACATGGGAGTGACCAAAGTTGCCAAAACGTGTTTATTTGTGCTGAAAAACACGTTTTGACAACTTCTGCACACTGGGCATAAGGGCTGACTCAGGGGGCTCTTCTGAGCCAGGCAGTTCCACTGCGATTCCAAGGGCTGAGAAAACGCGTTTATTTCGGGCTGAAAAACACGTTTTGAAAAGTGTGCTGTTCCTGCCCTATAAGTTACATGGGGGTGACAAAAGTTGCAAAAACGTGTTTATTTGTGCTGAAAAACACGTTTTGACAACTTCTGCACACTGGGGTTAAGGGCTGACTCAGGGGGCTCTTCTGAGCCAGGCAGTTCCACTGCGATTCCAAGGGCTGAGAAAACGCGTTTATTACGGGCTGAAAAACACGTTCTGAAAAGTGTGCTGTTCCTGCCTTATAAGTTACATGGGGGTGACCAAAATTGCCAAAACGTGTTTATTTGTGCTGAAAAACACGTTTTGACAACTTCTGCACACTGGGCTTAAGGGCTGACTCAGGGGGCTCTTCTGAGCCAGGCAGTTACACTGCGATTCCAAGGGCTGAGAAAACGCATTTATTTCGGACTGAAAAACACGTTTTGAAAAGTGTGCTGTTCCTGCCCTATAAGTTACATGGGGGTGACCAAAGTTGCTAAAACGTGTTTATTTGTGCTGAAAAACACGTTTTGACAACTTCTGCACACTGGGGTTAAGGGCTGACTCAGGGGGCTCTTCTGAGCCAGGCAGTTACACTGCGATTCCAAGGGCTGAGAAAACGCATTTATTTCGGGCTGAAAAACACGTTCTGAAAAGTGTGCTGTTCCTGCCCTATAAGTTACATGGGGGTGACCAAAGTTGCCAAAACATGTTTATTTGTGCTGAAAAACACGTTTTGACAACTTTTGCACAATGGGTTTAAGGGCTGACTCAGGGGGCTCTTCTGAGCCAGGCAGTTCCACTGCGATTCCAAGGGCTGAGAAAACGCGTTTATTTCAGGCTTAAAAACACGTTTTGAAAAGTGTGCTGTTCCTGCCCTATACGTTACATGGGGGTGACCAAAGTTGCCAAAACGTGTTTATTTGTGCTGAAAAACACGTTTTGACAACTTCTGCACACTGGGCTTAAGGGCTGACTCAGGGGGCTCTTCTGAGCCAGGGAGTTCCACTGCGATTCCAAGGGCTGAGAAAACGCTTTTATTTCGGGCTGAAAAACACGTTCTGAAAAGTGTGCTGTTCCTGCCCTGTGAGTTACATGGGGGTGACCAAAGTTGCCAAAACGTGTTTATTTGTGCTGAAAAACACGTTTTGACAACTTCTGCACACTGGGCTTAAGGGCTGACTCAGGGGGCTCTTCAGAGCCAGGCAGTTCCACTGCGATTCCAAGGGCTGAGAAAACGCGTTTATTTCGGGCTGAAAAACACGGTTTGAAAAGTGTGCTGTTCCTGCCCTATAAGTTACATGGGGGTGACCAAAGTTGCCAAAACGTGTTTATTTGTGCTGAAAAATACGTTTTGTCAACTTCTGCACACTGGGGTTAAGGGCTGACTCAGGGGGCTCTTCTGAGCCAGGCAGTTACACTGCGATTCCAAGGGCTGAGAAAACGCGTTTTTTTCGGGCTGAAAAACACGTTCTGAAAAGTGTGCTGTTCCTGCCCTATAAGTTACATGGGGGTAACAAAAGTTGCGAAAACGTGTTTATTGGTGCTGAAAAACACGTTTTGACAACTTCTGCACAGTGGGGTTAAGGGCTGACTCAGGGGGCTCTTCTGAGCCAGGCAGTTCCACTGCGATTCCAAGAGCTCAGAAATCGCGTTTATTTCGGGCTGAAAAACACGTTTTGAAAAGTGTGCTGTTCCTCCCCTATAAGTTACATGGGGGTGACCAAAGTTGCAAAAACGTGTTTATTTGTGCTGAAAAACACGTTTTGACAACTTCTGCACACTGGGGTTAAGGGCTGACTCAGGGGGCTCTTCTGAGCCAGGCAGTTCCACTGCGATTCCAAGGGCTGAGAAAACGCGTTTATTACGGGCTGAAAAACACGTTCTGAAAAGTGTGCTGTTCCTGCCCTATAAGTTACATGGGGGTGACCAAAATTGCCAAAACGTGTTTATTTGTGCTGAAAAACACGTTTTGACAACTTCTGCACACTGGGCTTAAGGGCTGACTCAGGGGGCTCTTCTGAGCCAGGCAGTTACACTGCGATTCCAAGGGCTGAGAAAACGCATTTATTTCGGAGTGAAAAACACGTTTTGAAAAGTGTGCTGTTCCTGCCCTATAAGTTACATGGGGGTGACCAAAGTTGCCAAAACGTGTTTATTTGTGCTGAAAAACACGTTTTGACAACTTAAGCACACTGGGGTTAAGGGCTGACTCAGGGGGCTCTTCTGAGCCAGGCAGTTCCACTGCGATTTCAAGGGCTGAGAAAACGCGTTTATTTCGGGCTGAAAAACACGTTCTGAAAAGTGTGCTGTTCCTGCCCTATAAGTTACATGGGGGTGACCAAAATTGCCAAAACGTGTTTATTTGTGCTGAAAAACACGTTTTGACAACTTCTGCACACTGGGGTTAAGGGCTGACTCAGGGGGCTCTTCTGAGCCAGGCAGTTACACTGCGATTCCAAGGGCTGAGAAAACGCATTCATTTCGGGCTGAAAAACACGTTCTGAAAATTGTGCTGTTCCTGCCCTATAAGTTACATGGGGGTGACCAAAGTTGCCAAAACGTGTTTATTTGTGCTGAAAAACACGTTGTGACAACTTCTGCACACTGGGGTTAAGGGCTGACTCAGGGGGCTCTTCTGAGCCAGGCAGTTCCACTGTGATTCCAAGGGCTGAGAAAACGCGTTTATTTCGGGCTGAAAAACACGTTTTGAAAAGTGTGCTGTTCCTGCCCTATAAGTTACATGGGGGTGACCAAAGTTGCCAAAACGTGTTTATTTGTGCTGAAAAACACGTTTTGACAACTTCTGCACACTGGGGTTAAGGGCTGACTCAGGGGGCACTTCTGAGCCAGGCAGTTACACTGCGATTCCAAGGGCTGAGAAAACGCGTTTATTTCGGGCTGAAAAACACGTTCTGAAAAGTGTGCTGTTCCTGCCCTATAAGTTACATGGGGGTCACCAAAGTTGCCAAAACGTGTTTATTTGTGCTGAAAAACACGTTTTTACAACTTCTGCACACTGGGGTTAAGGGCTGACTCAGGGGGCTCTTCTGAGCCAGGCAGTTCCACTGCGATTCCAAGGGCTGAGAAAACGCGTTTATTTCGGGCTGAAAAACACGTTTTGAAAAGTATGCTGTTCCTGACCTATAAGTTACATGGGGGTGACCAAAGTTGCAAAAACGTGTTTATTTGTGCTGAAAAACACGTTTTGACAACTTCTGCACACTGGGGTTAAGGGCTGACTCAGGGGGCTCTTCTGAGCCACGCAGTTCCACTGCGATTCCAAGGGCTTAGAAAACACGTTTATTTCGGGCTGAAAAACACGTTCTGAAAAGTGTGCTGTTCCTGCCCTATAAGTTACATTGGGGTGACCAAAGTTGCCAAAACGTGTTTATTTGTGCTGAAAAATACGTTTTGACAACTTCTGCACACTGGGGTTAAGGGCTGACTCAGGGGGCTCTTCTGAGCCAGGCAGTTACACTGCGATTCCAAGGGCTGAGAAAACGCGTTTTTTTCGGGCTGAAGAACACGTTCTGAAAAGTGTGCTGTTCCTGCCCTATAAGTTACATGGGGGTGACAAAAGTTGCCAAAACGTGTTTATTTGTGCTGAAAAACACGTTTTGACAACTTCTGCACACTGGGGTTAAGGGCTGACTCAGGGGGCTCTTCTGAGCCAGGCAGTTCCACTGCGATTCCAAGGGCTGAGAAAACGCGTTTATTTTGGGCTGAAAAACACGTTCTGAAAAGTGTGCTGTTCCTGCCCTGTCAGTTACATGGGGGAGACCAAAGTTGCCAAAACGTGTTTATTTGTGCTGAAAAACACGTTTTGACAACTTCTGCACACTGGGCTTAAGGGCTGACTCAGGGGGCTCTTCTGAGCCAGGCAGTTCCACTGCGATTCCAAGGGCTGAGAAAACGCGTTTATTTCGGGCTGAAAAACACGGTTTGAAAAGTGTGCTGTTCCTGCCCTATAAGTTACATGGGGGTGACCAAAGTTGCCAAAACGTGTTTATTTGTTCTGAAAAATACGTCTTGACAACTTCTGCACAATGGGGTTAAGGGCTGACTCAGGGGGCTCTTCTGAGCCAGGCAGTTACACTGCGATTCCAAGGGCTGAGAAAACGCGTTTTTTTCGGGCTAAAAAACACGTTCTGAAAAGTGTGCTGTTCCTGCCCTATAAGTTACATGGGGGTGACAAAAGTTGCCAAAACGTGTTTCTTTGTGCTGAAAAACACGTTTTGACAACTTCTGCACACTGGGGTTAAGGGCTGACTCAGGGGGCTCTTCTGAGCCAGGCAGTTCCACTGCGATTCCAAGGGCTGAGAAAACGCGTTTATTTCGGGCTGAGAAACACGTTCTGAAAAGTGTGCTGTTCCTACCCTATAAGTTACATGGGGGTGACCAAAATTGCCAAAACGTGTTTATTTGTGCTGAAAAACACGTTTTGACAACTTCTGCACACTGGGCTTAAGGGCTGACTCAGGGGGCTCTTCTGAGCCAGGCAGTTACACTGCGATTCCAAGGGCTGAGAAAACGCATTTATTTCGGGCTGAAAAACACGTTCTGAAAATTGTGCTGTTCCTGCCCTATAAGTTACATGGGGGTGACCAAAGTTGCCAAAACATGTTTATTTGTGCTGAAAAACAAGTTTTGACAACTTCTGCACACTGGGGTTAAGGGCTGACTCAGGGGGCTCTTCTGAGCCAGGCAGTTCCACTGCGATTCCAAGGGCTGAGAAAACGCGTTTATTTCGGGCTGAAAAACACGTTTTGAAAAGTGTGCTGTTCCTGCCCTATAAGTTACATGGGGGTGACCAAAGTTGCCAAAACGTGTTTATTTGTGCTGAAAAACACGTTGTGACAACATCTGCACACTGGGGTTAAGGGCTGACTCAGGGGGCTCTTCTGAGCCAGGCAGTTCCACTGTGATTCCAAGGGCTGAGAAAACGCGTTTATTTCGGGCTGAAAAACACGTTTTGAAAAGTGTGCTGTTCCTGCCCTATAAGTTACATGGGGGTGACCAAAGTTGCCAAAACGTGTTTATTTGTGCTGAAAAACACGTTTTGACAACTTCTGCACACTGGGGTTAAGGGCTGACTCAGGGGGCTCTTCTGAGCCAGGCAGTTACACTGCGATTCCAAGGGCTGAGAAAACGCGTTTATTTCGGGCTGAAAAACACGTTCTGAAAGTGTGCTGTTCCTGCCCTATAAGTAACATGGGGGTGACTAAAGTTGCCAAAACGTGTTTATTTGTGCTGAAAAACACGTTTTTACAACTTCTGCACACTGGGGTTAAGGGCTGACTCAGGGGGCTCTTCTGAGCCAGGCAGTTCCACTGCGATTCCAAGGGCTGAGAAAACGCGTTTATTTCGGGCTGAAAAACACGTTTTGAAAAGTGTGCTGTTCCTGCCCTATAAGTTACATGGGGGTGACCAAAGTTGCAAAAACGTGTTTATTTGTGCTGAAAAACACGTCTCGACAACTTCTGCACACTGGGGTTAAGGGCTGACTCAGGGGGCTCTTCTGAGCCAGGCAGTTCCACTGCGATTCCAAGGGCTGAGAAAACGCGTTTATTTCGGGCTGAAAAACACGATCTGAAAAGTGTGCTGTTTCTGCCCTATAAGTTACATGGGGATGACCAAAGTTGCCAAAACGTGTTTATTTGTGCTGAAAAACACGTTTTGACAACTTCTGCACACTGGGGTTAAGGGCTGACTCAGGGGGCTCTTCTGAGCCATGCAGTTCCACTGCGATTCCAAGGGCTGAGAAAACGCGTTAATTTCGGGCTGAAAAACACGTTTTGAAAAGTGTGCTGTTCCTGCCCTATAAGTTACATGGGGGTGACCAAAGTTGCCAAAACGTGTTTATTTGTGCTGAAAAACACGTTTTGACAACTTCTGCACACTGGGGTTAAGGGCTGACTCAGGGTGCTCTTCTGAGCCAGGCGGTTCCACTGCGATTCCAAGGGCTGAGAAAACGCGTTTATTTCGGGCTGAAAAACACGTTTTGAAAAGTGTGCTGTTCCTACCCTATAAGTTACATGGGGGTGACCAAAGTTGCAAAAACGTGTTTATTTGTGCTGAAAAACATGTTTTGACAACTTCTGCACACTGGGGTTAAGGGCTGACTCAGGGGGCTCTTCTGAGCCAGGCAGTTCCACTGCGATTCCAAGGGCTGAGAAAACGCGTTTATTTCGGGCTGAAAAACACGTTCTGAAAAGTGTGCTGTTCCTGCCCTATAAGTTACATGGGGGTGACCAAAATTGCCAAAACGTGTTTATTTGTGCTGAAAAACACGTTTTGACAACTTCTGCACACTGGGGTTAAGGGCTGACTCAGGGGGCTCTTCTGAGCCAGGCAGTTACACTGCGATTCCAAGGGCTGAGAAAACGCATTTATTTCGGGCTGAAAAACACGTTCTGAAAATTGTGCTGTTCCTGCCCTATAAGTTACATGGGGGTGACCAAAGTTGCCAAAACGTGTTTATTTGTGCTGAAAAACACGTTGTGACAACTTCTGCACACTGGGGTTAAGGGCTGACTCAGGGGGCTCTTCTGAGCCAGGCAGTTCCACTGCGATTCCAAGGGCTGAGAAAACGCGTTAATTTCGGGCTGAAAAACACGTTTTGAAAAGTGTGCTGTTCCTGCCCTATAAGTTACATGGGGGTGACCAAAGTTGCCAAAACGTGTTTATTTGTGCTGAAAAACACGTTTTGACAACTTCTGCACACTGGGGTTAAGGGCTGACTCAGGGGGCTCTTCTGAGCCAGGCAGTTACACTGCGATTCCAAGGGCTGAGAAAACGCGTTTATTTCGGGCTGAAAAAAACGTTCTTAAAAGTGTGCTGTTCCTGCCCTATAAGTTACATGGGGGTGACCAAAGCTGCTAAAACGTGTTTATTTGTGCTGAAAATCACGTTTTGACAACTTCTGCACACTAGGGTTAAGGGCTGACTCAGGGGGCTATTCTGAGCCAGGCAGTTCCACTGTGATTCCAAGGGCTGAGAAAACGCGTTTATTTCGGGCTGAAAAACACGTTTTGAAAAGTGTGCTGTTCCTGCCCTATAAGTTACATGGGGGTGACCAAAGTTGCCAAAACGTGTTTATTTGTGCTGAAAAACACGTTTCGACAACTTCTGCACACTGGGGTTAAGGGCTGACTCAGGGGGCTCTTCTGAGCCAGGCAGTTACACTGCGATTCCAAGGGCTGAGAAAACGCGTTTTTTTCGGGCTGAAAAACACGTTCTGAAAAGTGTGCTGTTCCTGCCCTATAAGTTACATGGGGGTGACAAAAGTTGCCAAAACGTGTTTATTTGTGCTGAAAAACACGTTTTGACAACTTCTGCACACTGGGGTTAAGGGCTGACTCAGGGGGCTCTTCTGAGCCAGGCAGTTCCACTGCGATTCCAAGGGCTGAGAAAACGCCTTTATTTCGGGCTGAAAAACACGTTCTGAAAAGTGTGCTGTTCCTGCCCTATAAGTTACATGTGGGTGACCAAAGTTGCCAAAACATGTTTATTTGTGCTGAAAAACACGTTTTGACAACTTCTGCACACTGGGGTTAAGGGCTGACTCAGGGGGCTCTTCTGAGCCAGGCAGTTCCACTGCGATTCCAAGGGCTGAGAAAACGCGTTTATTTCGGGCTGAAAAACACGTTTTGAAAAGTGTGCTGTTCCTGCCCTATAAGTTACATGGGGGTGACCAAAGTTGCCAAAACGTGTTTATTTGTGCTGAAAAACACGTTTTGACAACTTCTGCACACTGGGGTTAAGGGCTGACTCAGGGGGCTCTTCTGAGCCAGGCAGTTACACTGCGATTCCAAGGGCTGAGAAAACGCGTTTATTTCGGGCTGAAAAAAACGTTCTTAAAAGTGTGCTGTTCCTGCCCTATAAGTTACATGGGGGTGACCAAAGCTGCCAAAACGTGTTTATTTGTGCTGAAAATCACGTTTTGACAACTTCTGCACACTGGGGTTAAGGGCTGACTCAGGGGGCTATTCTGAGCCAGGCAGTTCCACTGTGATTCCAAGGGCTGAGAAAACGCGTTTATTTCGGGCTGAAAAACACGTTTTGAAAAGTGTGCTGTTCCTGCCCTATAAGTTACATGGGGGTGACCAAAGTTGCCAAAACGTGTTTATTTGTGCTGAAAAACACGTTTCGACAACTTCTGCACACTGGGGTTAAGGGCTGACTCAGGGGGCTCTTCTGAGCCAGGCAGTTACACTGCGATTCCAAGGGCTGAGAAAACGCGTTTTTTTCGGGCTTAAAAACACGTTCTGAAAAGTGTGCTGTTCCTGCCCTATAAGTTACATGGGGGTGACAAAAGTTGCCAAAACGTGTTTATTTGTGCTGAAAAACACGTTTTGACAACTTCTGCACACTGGGGTTAAGGGCTGACTCAGGGGGCTCTTCTGAGCCAGGCAGTTCCACTGCGATTCCAAGGGCTGAGAAAACGCGTTTATTTTGGGCTGAAAAACACGTTCTGAAAAGTGTGCTGTTCCTGCCCTGTAAGTTACATGGGGGTGACCAAAGTTGCCAAAACGTGTTTATTTGTGCTGAAAAACACGTTTTGACAACTTCTGCACACTGGGCTTAAGGGCTGACTCAGGGGGCTCTTCTGAGCCAGGCAGTTCCACTGCGATTCCAAGGGCTGAGAAAACGCGTTTATTTCGGGCTGAAAAACACGGTTTGAAAAGTGTGCTGTTCCTGCCCTATAAGTTACATGGGGGTGACCAAAGTTGCCAAAACATGTTTATTTGTGCTGAAAAATACGTTTTGACATCTTCTGCACAATGGGGTTAAGGGCTGACTCAGGGGGCTCTTCTGAGCCAGGCAGTTACACTGCGATTCCAAGGGCTGAGAAAACGTGTTTTTTTCGGGCTGAAAAACACGTTCTGAAAAGTGTGCTGTTCCTGCCCTATAAGTTACATGGGGGTGACAAAAGTTGCCAAAACGTGTTTATTTGTGCTGAAAAACACGTTTTGACAACTTCTGCACACTGGGGTTAAGGGCTGACTCAGGAGGCTCTTCTGAGCCAGGCAGTTCCACTGCGATTCCAAGGGCTCAGAAAACGCGTTTATTTCGGGCTGAAAAACACGTTTTGAAAAGTATGCTGTTCCTGCCCTATAAGTTTCATGGGGGTGACCAAAGTTGCAAAAACGTGTTTATTTGTGCTGAAAAACACGTTTTGACAACTTCTGCACACTGGGGTTAAGGGCTGAATCAGGGGGCTCTTCTGAGCCAGGCAGTTCCACTGCGATTCCAAGGGCTGAGAAAACGCGTTTATTTCGGGCTGAGAAACACGTTCTGAAAAGTGTGCTGTTCCTACCCTATAAGTTACATGGGGGTGACCAAAATTGCCAAAACGTGTTTATTTGTGCTGAAAAACACGTTTTGACAACTTCTGCACACTGGGCTTAAGGGCTGACTCAGGGGGCTCTTCTGAGCCAGGCAGTTACACTGCGATTCCAAGGGCTGAGAAAACGCGTTTATTTCGGGCTGAAAAAAACGTTCTTAAAAGTGTGCTGTTCCTGCCCTATAAGTTACATGGGGGTGACCAAAGCTGCCAAAACGTGTTTATTTGTGCTGAAAATCACGTTTTGACAACTTCTGCACACTGGGGTTAAGGGCTGACTCAGGGGGCTATTCTGAGCCAGGCAGTTCCACTGTGATTCCAAGGGCTGAGAAAACGCGTTTATTTCGGGCTGAAAAACACGTTTTGAAAAGTGTGCTGTTCCTGCCCTATAAGTTACATGGGGGTGACCAAAGTTGCCAAAACGTGTTTATTTGTGCTGAAAAACACGTTTCGACAACTTCTGCACACTGGGGTTAAGGGCTGACTCAGGGGGCTCTTCTGAGCCAGGCAGTTACACTGCGATTCCAAGGGCTGAGAAAACGCGTTTTTTTCGGGCTGAAAAACACGTTCTGAAAAGTGTGCTGTTCCTGCCCTATAAGTTACATGGGGGTGACAAAAGTTGCCAAAACGTGTTTATTTGTGCTGAAAAACACGTTTTGACAACTTCTGCACACTGGGGTTAAGGGCTGACTCAGGGGGCTCTTCTGAGCCAGGCAGTTCCACTGCGATTCCAAGGGCTGAGAAAACGCGTTTATTTTGGGCTGAAAAACACGTTCTGAAAAGTGTGCTGTTCCTGCCCTGTAAGTTACATGGGGGTGACCAAAGTTGCCAAAACGTGTTTATTTGTGCTGAAAAACACGTTTTGACAACTTCTGCACACTGGGCTTAAGGGCTGACTCAGGGGGCTCTTCTGAGCCAGGCAGTTCCACTGCGATTCCAAGGGCTGAGAAAACGCGTTTATTTCGGGCTGAAAAACACGGTTTGAAAAGTGTGCTGTTCCTGCCCTATAAGTTACATGGGGGTGACCAAAGTTGCCAAAACATGTTTATTTGTGCTGAAAAATACGTTTTGACAACTTCTGCACAATGGGGTTAAGGGCTGACTCAGGGGGCTCTTCTGAGCCAGGCAGTTACACTGCGATTCCAAGGGCTGAGAAAACGCGTTTTTTTCGGGCTGAAAAACACGTTCTGAAAAGTGTGCTGTTCCTGCCCTATAAGTTACATGGGGGTGACAAAAGTTGCCAAAACGTGTTTATTTGTGCTGAAAAACACGTTTTGACAACTTCTGCACACTGGGGTTAAGGGCTGACTCAGGGGGCTCTTCTGAGCCAGGCAGTTCCACTGCGATTCCAAGGGCTCAGAAAACGCGTTTATTTCGGGCTGAAAAACACGTTCTGAAAAGTGTGCTGTTCCTGCCCTATAAGTTACATGGGGGTGACCAAAGTTGCCAAAACATGTTTATTTGTGCTGAAAAACACGTTTTGACAACTTCTGCACACTGGGGTTAAGGGCTGACTCAGGGGGCTCTTCTGAGCCAGGCAGTTACACTGCGATTCCAAGGGCTGAGAAAACGCGTTTATTTCGGGCTGAAAAAAACTTTCTTAAAAGTGTGCTGTTCCTGCCCTATAAGTTACATGGGGGTGACCAAAGCTGCCAAAACGTGTTTATTTGTGCTGAAAATCACGTTTTGACAACTTCTGCACACTGGGGTTAAGGGCTGACTCAGGGGGCTATTCTGAGCCAGGCAGTTCCACTGTGATTCCAAGGGCTGAGAAAACGCGTTTATTTCGGGCTGAAAAACACGTTTTGAAAAGTGTGCTGTTCCTGCCCTATAAGTTACATGGGGGTGACCAAAGTTGCCAAAACGTGTTTATTTGTGCTGAAAAACACGTTTCGACAACTTCTGCACACTGGGGTTAAGGGCTGACTCAGGGGGCTCTTCTGAGCCAGGCAGTTACACTGCGATTCCAAGGGCTGAGAAAACGCGTTTTTTTCGGGCTGAAAAACACGTTCTGAAAAGTGTGCTGTTCCTGCCCTATAAGTTACATGGGGGTGACAAAAGTTGCCAAAACGTGTTTATTTGTGCTGAAAAACACGTTTTGACAACTTCTGCACACTGGGGTTAAGGGCTGACTCAGGGGGCTCTTCTGAGCCAGGCAGTTCCACTGCGATTCCAAGGGCTGAGAAAACGCGTTTATTTTGGGCTGAAAAACACGTTTTGAAAAGTGTGCTGTTCCTGCCCTATAAGTTACATGGGGGTGACCAAAGTTGCCAAAACGTGTTTATTTGTGCTGAAAAACACGTTTTGACAACTTCTGCACAATGGGGTTAAGGGCTGACTCAGGGGGCTCTTCTGAGCCAGGCAGTTACACTGCGATTCCAAGGGCTGAGAAAACGCGTTTTTTTCGGGCTGAAAAACACGTTCTGAAAAGTGTGCTGTTCCTGCCCTATAAGTTACATGGGGGTGACAAAAGTTGCCAAAACGTGTTTATTTGTGCTGAAAAACACGTTTTGACAACTTCTGCACACTGGGGTTAAGGGCTGACTCAGGGGGCTCTTCTGAGCCAGGCAGTTCCACTGCGATTCCAAGGGCTGAGAAAACGTGTTTATTTTGGGCTGAAAAACACGTTCTGAAAAGTGTGCTGTTCCTGCCCTGTAAGTTACATGGGGGTGACCAAAGTTGCCAAAACGTGTTTATTTGTGCTGAAAAACACGTTTTGACAACTTCTGCACACTGGGCTTAAGGGCTGACTCAGGGGGCTCTTCTGAGCCAGGCAGTTCCACTGCGATTCCAAGGGCTGAGAAAACGCGTTTATTTCGGGCTGAAAAACACGTTTTGAAAAGTGTGCTGTTCCTGCCCTATAAGTTACATGGGGGTGACCAAAGTTGCCAAAACGTGTTTATTTGTGCTGAAAAACACGTTGTGACAACATCTGGACACTGGGGTTAAGGGCTGACTCAGGGGGCTCTTCTGAGCCAGGCAGTTCCACTGCGATTCCAAGGGCTGAGAAAACGCGTTTATTTCGGGCTGAAAAACACGTTTTGAAAAGTGTGCTGTTCCTGCCCTATAAGTTACATGGGGGTGACCAAAGTTGCCAAAACGTGTTTATTTGTGCTGAAAAACACGTTTTGACAACTTCTGCACACTGGGGTTAAGGGCTGACTCAGGGGGCTCTTCTGAGCCAGGCAGTTACACTGCGATTCCAAGGGCTGAGAAAACGCGTTTATTTCGGGCTGAAAAACACGTTCTGAAAAGTGTGCTGTTCCTGCCCTATAAGTTACATGGGGGTGACTAAAGATGCCAAAACGTGTTTATTTGTGCTGAAAAACACGTTTTTACAACTTCTGCACACTGGGGTTAAGGGCTGACTCAGGGGGCTCTTCTGAGCCAGGCAGTTCCACTGCGATTCCAAGGGCTGAGAAAACGCCTTTATTTCGGGCTGAAAAACACGTTCTGAAAAGTGTGCTGTTCCTGCCCTATAAGTTACATGGGGGTGACAAAAGTTGCCAAAACGTGTTTATTTGTGCTGAAAAACACGTTTCGACAACTTCTGCACACTGGGGTTAAGGGCTGACTCAGGGGGCTCTTCTGAGCCAGGCAGTTACACTGCGATTCCAAGGGCTGAGAAAACGCGTTTTTTTCGGGCTGAAAAACACGTTCTGAAAAGTGTGCTGTTCCTGCCCTATAAGTTACATGGGGGTGACAAAAGTTGCCAAAACGTGTTTATTTGTGCTGAAAAACACGTTTTGACAACTTCTGCACACTGGGGTTAAGGGCTGACTCAGGGGGCTCTTCTGAGCCAGGCAGTTCCACTGCGATTCCAAGGGCTGAGAAAACGCGTTTATTTCGGGCTGAAAAACACGTTTTGAAAAGTGTGCTGTTCCTGCCCTATAAGTTACATGGGGGTGACCAAAGTTGCCAAAACGTGTTTATTTGTGCTGAAAAACACGTTTTGACAACTTCTGCACACTGGGGTTAAGGGCTGACTCAGGGGGCTCTTCTGAGCCAGGCAGTTACACTGCGATTCCAAGGGCTGAGAAAACGCGTTTATTTCGGGCTGAAAAAAACGTTCTTAAAAGTGTGCTGTTCCTGCCCTATAAGTTACATGGGGGTGACCAAAGCTGCCAAAACGTGTTTATTTGTGCTGAAAATCACGTTTTGACAACTTCTGCACACTGGGGTTAAGGGCTGACTCAGGGGGCTATTCTGAGCCAGGCAGTTCCACTGTGATTCCAAGGGCTGAGAAAACGCGTTTATTTCGGGCTGAAAAACACGTTTTGAAAAGTGTGCTGTTCCTGCCCTATAAGTTACATGGGGGTGACCAAAGTTGCCAAAACGTGTTTATTTGTGCTGAAAAACACGTTTCGACAACTTCTGCACACTGGGGTTAAGGGCTGACTCAGGGGGCTCTTCTGAGCCAGGCAGTTACACTGCGATTCCAAGGGCTGAGAAAACGCGTTTTTTTCGGGCTGAAAAACACGTTCTGAAAAGTGTGCTGTTCCTGCCCTATAAGTTACATGGGGGTGACAAAAGTTGCCAAAACGTGTTTATTTGTGCTGAAAAACACGTTTTGACAACTTCTGCACACTGGGGTTAAGGGCTGACTCAGGGGGCTCTTCTGAGCCAGGCAGTTCCACTGCGATTCCAAGGGCTGAGAAAACGCGTTTATTTTGGGCTGAAAAACACGTTCTGAAAAGTGTGCTGTTCCTGCCCTGTAAGTTACATGGGGGTGACCAAAGTTGCCAAAACGTGTTTATTTGTGCTGAAAAACACGTTTTGACAACTTCTGCACACTGGGCTTAAGGGCTGACTCAGGGGGCTCTTCTGAGCCAGGCAGTTCCACTGCGATTCCAAGGGCTGAGAAAACGCGTTTATTTCGGGCTGAAAAACACGGTTTGAAAAGTGTGCTGTTCCTGCCCTATAAGTTACATGGGGGTGACCAAAGTTGCCAAAACATGTTTATTTGTGCTGAAAAATACGTTTTGACAACTTCTGCACAATGGGGTTAAGGGCTGACTCAGGGGGCTCTTCTGAGCCAGGCAGTTACACTGCGATTCCAAGGGCTGAGAAAACGCGTTTTTTTCGGGCTGAAAAACACGTTCTGAAAAGTGTGCTGTTCCTGCCCTATAAGTTACATGGGGGTGACAAAAGTTGCCAAAACGTGTTTATTTGTGCTGAAAAACACGTTTTGACAACTTCTGCACACTGGGGTTAAGGGCTGACTCAGGGGGCTCTTCTGAGCCAGGCAGTTCCACTGCGATTCCAAGGGCTCAGAAAACGCGTTTATTTCGGGCTGAAAAACACGTTTTGAAAAGTATGCTGTTCCTGCCCTATAAGTTACATGGGGGTGACCAAAGTTGCAAAAACGTGTTTATTTGTGCTGAAAAACACGTTTTGACAACTTCTGCACACTGGGGTTAAGGGCTGAATCAGGGGGCTCTTCTGAGCCAGGCAGTTCCACTGCGATTCCAAGGGCTGAGAAAACGCGTTTATTTCGGGCTGAGAAACACGTTCTGAAAAGTGTGCTGTTCCTACCCTATAAGTTACATGGGGGTGACCAAAATTGCCAAAACGTGTTTATTTGTGCTGAAAAACACGTTTTGACAACTTCTGCACACTGGGGTTAAGGGCTGACTCAGGGGGCTCTTCTGAGCCAGGCAGTTACACTGCGATTCCAAGGGCTGAGAAAACGCATTTATTTCGGACTGAAAAACACGTTCTGAAAATTGTGCTGTTCCTGCCCTATAAGTTACATGGGGGTGACCAAAGTTGCCAAAACATGTTTATTTGTGCTGAAAAACAAGTTTTGACAACTTCTGCACACTGGGGTTAAGGGCTGACTCAGGGGGCTCTTCTGAGCCAGGCAGTTCCACTGCGATTCCAAGGGCTGAGAAAACGCGTTTATTTCGGGCTGAAAAACACGTTTTGAAAAGTGTGCTGTTCCTGCCCTATAAGTTACATGGGGGTGACCAAAGTTGCCAAAACGTGTTTATTTGTGCTGAAAAACACGTTTCGACAACTTCTGCACACTGGGGTTAAGGGCTGACTCAGGGGGCTCTTCTGAGCCAGGCAGTTCCACTGTGATTCCAAGGGCTGAGAAAACGCGTTTATTTCGGGCTGAAAAACACGTTTTGAAAAGTGTGCTGTTCCTGCCCTATAAGTTACATGGGGGTGACCAAAGTTGCCAAAACGTGTTTATTTGTGCTGAAAAACACGTTTTGACAACTTCTGCACACTGGGGTTAAGGGCTGACTCAGGGGGCTCTTCTGAGCCAGGCAGTTACACTGCGATTCCAAGGGCTGAGAAAACGCGTTTATTTCGGGCTGAAAAACACGTTCTGAAAAGTGTGCTGTTCCTGCCCTATAAGTTACATGGGGGTGACTAAAGTTGCCAAAACGTGTTTATTTGTGCTGAAAAACACGTTTTTACAACTTCTGCACACTGGGGTTAAGGGCTGACTCAGGGGGCTCTTCTGAGCCAGGCAGTTCCACTGCGATTCCAAGGGCTGAGAAAACGCGTTTATTTCGGGCTGAAAAACACGTTTTGAAAAGTGTGCTGTTCCTGACCTATAAGTTACATGGGGGTGACCAAAGTTGCAAAAACGTGTTTATTTGTGCTGAAAAACACGTTTTGACAACTTCTGCACACTGGGGTTAAGGGCTGACTCAGGGGACTCTTCTGAGCCAGGCAGTTCCACTGCGATTCCAAGGGCTTAGAAAACGCGTTTATTTCGGGCTGAAAAACACGTTCTGAAAAGTGTGCTGTTCCTGCCCTATAAGTTACATGGGGGTGACCAAAATTGCCAAAACGTGTTTATTTGTGCTGAAAAACACGTTTTGACAACTTCTGCACACTGGGGTTAAGGGCTGACTCAGGGGGCTTTTCTGAGCCAGGCAGTTCCACTGCGATTCCAAGGGCTGAGAAAACGCCTTTATTTCGGGCTGAAAAACACGTTCTGAAAAGTGTGCTGTTCCTGCCCTATAAGTTACATGGGGGTGACCAAAGTTGCCAAAACATGTTTATTTGTGCTGAAAAACACGTTTTGACAACTTCTGCACACTGGGGTTAAGGGCTGACTCAGGGGGCTCTTCTGAGCCAGGCAGTTCCACTGCGATTCCAAGGGCTGAGAAAACGCGTTTATTTCGGGCTGAAAAAAACGTTCTTAAAAGTGTGCTGTTCCTGCCCTATAAGTTACATGGGGGTGACCAAAGTTGCAAAAACGTGTTTATTTGTGCTGAAAAACACGTTTTGACAACTTCTGCACACTGGGGTTAAGGGCTGAATCAGGGGGCTCTTCTGAGCCAGGCAGTTCCACTGCGATTCCAAGGGCTGAGAAAACGCGTTTATTTCGGGCTGAGAAACACGTTCTGAAAAGTGTGCTGTTCCTACCCTATAAGTTACATGGGGGTGACCAAAATTGCCAAAACGTGTTTATTTGTGCTGAAAAACACGTTTTGACAACTTCTGCACACTGGGGTTAAGGGCTGACTCAGGGGGCTCTTCTGAGCCAGGCAGTTCCACTGCGATTCCAAGGGCTGAGAAAACGCGTTTATTTCGGGCTGAAAAACACGTTTTGAAAAGTGTGCTGTTCCTGCCCTATAAGTTACATGGGGGTGACCAAAGTTGCCAAAACGTGTTTATTTGTGCTGAAAAACACGTTGTGACAACATCTGGACACTGGGGTTAAGGGCTGACTCAGGGGGCTCTTCTGAGCCAGGCAGTTCCACTGTGATTCCAAGGGCTGAGAAAACGCGTTTATTTCGGGCTGAAAAACACGTTTTGAAAAGTGTGCTGTTCCTGCCCTATAAGTTACATGGGGGTGACCAAAGTTGCCAAAACGTGTTTATTTGTGCTGAAAAACACGTTTTGACAACTTCTGCACACTGGGGTTAAGGGCTGACTCAGGGGGCTCTTCTGAGCCAGGCAGTTACACTGCGATTCCAAGGGCTGAGAAAACGCGTTTATTTCGGGCTGAAAAACACGTTCTGAAAAGTGTGCTGTTCCTGCCCTATAAGTTACATGGGGGTGACTAAAGTTGCCAAAACGTGTTTATTTGTGCTGAAAAACACGTTTTTACAACTTCTGCACACTGGGGTTAAGGGCTGACTCAGGGGGCTCTTCTGAGCCAGGCAGTTCCACTGCGATTCCAAGGGCTGAGAAAACGCGTTTATTTCGGGCTGAAAAACACGTTTTGAAAAGTGTGCTGTTCCTGACCTATAAGTTACATGGGGGTGACCAAAGTTGCAAAAACGTGTTTATTTGTGCTGAAAAACACGTTTTGACAACTTCTGCACACTGGGGTTAAGGGCTGACTCAGGGGACTCTTCTGAGCCAGGCAGTTCCACTGCGATTCCAAGGGCTTAGAAAACGCGTTTATTTCGGGCTGAAAAACACGTTCTGAAAAGTGTGCTGTTCCTGCCCTATAAGTTACATGGGGGTGACCAAAATTGCCAAAACGTGTTTATTTGTGCTGAAAAACACGTTTTGACAACTTCTGCACACTGGGGTTAAGGGCTGACTCAGGGGGCTTTTCTGAGCCAGGCAGTTCCACTGCGATTCCAAGGGCTGAGAAAACGCCTTTATTTCGGGCTGAAAAACACGTTCTGAAAAGTGTGCTGTTCCTGCCCTATAAGTTACATGGGGGTGACCAAAGTTGCCAAAACATGTTTATTTGTGCTGAAAAACACGTTTTGACAACTTCTGCACACTGGGGTTAAGGGCTGACTCAGGGGGCTCTTCTGAGCCAGGCAGTTCCACTGCGATTCCAAGGGCTGAGAAAACGCGTTTATTTCGGGCTGAAAAACACGTTTTGAAAAGTGTGCTGTTCCTGCCCTATAAGTTACATGGGGGTGACCAAAGTTGCCAAAACGTGTTTATTTGTGCTGAAAAACACGTTTTGACAACTTCTGCACACTGGGGTTAAGGGCTGACTCAGGGGGCTCTTCTGAGCCAGGCAGTTACACTGCGATTCCAAGGGCTGAGAAAACGCGTTTATTTCGGGCTGAAAAAAACGTTCTTAAAAGTGTGCTGTTCCTGCCCTATAAGTTACATGGGGGTGACCAAACCTGCCAAAACGTGTTTATTTGTGCTGAAAATCACGTTTTGACAACTTCTGCACACTGGGGTTAAGGGCTGACTCAGGGGGCTATTCTGAGCCAGGCAGTTCCACTGTGATTCCAAGGGCTGAGAAAACGCGTTTATTTCGGGCTGAAAAACACGTTTTGAAAAGTGTGCTGTTCCTGCCCTATAAGTTACATGGGGGTGACCAAAGTTGCCAAAACGTGTTTATTTGTGCTGAAAAACACGTTTCGACAACTTCTGCACACTGGGGTTAAGGGCTGACTCAGGGGGCTCTTCTGAGCCAGGCAGTTACACTGCGATTCCAAGGGCTGAGAAAACGCATTTATTTCGGACTGAAAAACACGTTCTGAAAATTGTGCTGTTCCTGCCCTATAAGTTACATGGGGGTGACCAAAGTTGCCAAAACATGTTTATTTGTGCTGAAAAACAAGTTTTGACAACTTCTGCACACTGGGGTTAAGGGCTGACTCAGGGGGCTCTTCTGAGCCAGGCAGTTCCACTGCGATTCCAAGGGCTGAGAAAACGCGTTTATTTCGGGCTGAAAAACACGTTTTGAAAAGTGTGCTGTTCCTGCCCTATAAGTTACATGGGGGTGACCAAAGTTGCCAAAACGTGTTTATTTGTGCTGAAAAACACGTTGTGACAACATCTGGACACTGGGGTTAAGGGCTGACTCAGGGGGCTCTTCTGAGCCAGGCAGTTCCACTGTGATTCCAAGGGCTGAGAAAACGCGTTTATTTCGGGCTGAAAAACACGTTTTGAAAAGTGTGCTGTTCCTGCCCTATAAGTTACATGGGGGTGACCAAAGTTGCCAAAACGTGTTTATTTGTGCTGAAAAACACGTTTTGACAACTTCTGCACACTGGGGTTAAGGGCTGACTCAGGGGGCTCTTCTGAGCCAGGCAGTTACACTGCGATTCCAAGGGCTGAGAAAACGCGTTTATTTCGGGCTGAAAAACACGTTCTGAAAAGTGTGCTGTTCCTGCCCTATAAGTTACATGGGGGTGACTAAAGTTGCCAAAACGTGTTTATTTGTGCTGAAAAACACGTTTTTACAACTTCTGCACACTGGGGTTAAGGGCTGACTCAGGGGGCTCTTCTGAGCCAGGCAGTTCCACTGCGATTCCAAGGGCTGAGAAAACGCGTTTATTTCGGGCTGAAAAACACGTTTTGAAAAGTGTGCTGTTCCTGACCTATAAGTTACATGGGGGTGACCAAAGTTGCAAAAACGTGTTTATTTGTGCTGAAAAACACGTTTTGACAACTTCTGCACACTGGGGTTAAGGGCTGACTCAGGGGACTCTTCTGAGCCAGGCAGTTCCACTGCGATTCCAAGGGCTTAGAAAACGCGTTTATTTCGGGCTGAAAAACACGTTCTGAAAAGTGTGCTGTTCCTGCCCTATAAGTTACATGGGGGTGACCAAAATTGCCAAAACGTGTTTATTTGTGCTGAAAAACACGTTTTGACAACTTCTGCACACTGGGGTTAAGGGCTGACTCAGGGGGCTTTTCTGAGCCAGGCAGTTCCACTGCGATTCCAAGGGCTGAGAAAACGCCTTTATTTCGGGCTGAAAAACACGTTCTGAAAAGTGTGCTGTTCCTGCCCTATAAGTTACATGGGGGTGACCAAAGTTGCCAAAACATGTTTATTTGTGCTGAAAAACACGTTTTGACAACTTCTGCACACTGGGGTTAAGGGCTGACTCAGGGGGCTCTTCTGAGCCAGGCAGTTCCACTGCGATTCCAAGGGCTGAGAAAACGCGTTTATTTCGGGCTGAAAAACACGTTTTGAAAAGTGTGCTGTTCCTGCCCTATAAGTTACATGGGGGTGACCAAAGTTGCCAAAACGTGTTTATTTGTGCTGAAAAACACGTTTTGACAACTTCTGCACACTGGGGTTAAGGGCTGACTCAGGGGGCTCTTCTGAGCCAGGCAGTTACACTGCGATTCCAAGGGCTGAGAAAACGCGTTTATTTCGGGCTGAAAAAAACGTTCTTAAAAGTGTGCTGTTCCTGCCCTATAAGTTACATGGGGGTGACCAAAGCTGCCAAAACGTGTTTATTTGTGCTGAAAATCACGTTTTGACAACTTCTGCACACTGGGGTTAAGGGCTGACTCAGGGGGCTATTCTGAGCCAGGCAGTTCCACTGTGATTCCAAGGGCTGAGAAAACGCGTTTATTTCGGGCTGAAAAACACGTTTTGAAAAGTGTGCTGTTCCTGCCCTATAAGTTACATGGGGGTGACCAAAGTTGCCAAAACGTGTTTATTTGTGCTGAAAAACACGTTTCGACAACTTCTGCACACTGGGGTTAAGGGCTGACTCAGGGGACTCTTCTGAGCCAGGCAGTTACACTGCGATTCCAAGGGCTGAGAAAACGCGTTTTTTTCGGGCTGAAAAACACGTTCTGAAAAGTGTGCTGTTCCTGCCCTATAAGTTACATGGGGGTGACAAAAGTTGCCAAAACGTGTTTATTTGTGCTGAAAAACACGTTTTGACAACTTCTGCACACTGGGGTTAAGGGCTGACTCAGGGGGCTCTTCTGAGCCAGGCAGTTCCACTGCGATTCCAAGGGCTGAGAAAACGCGTTTATTTTGGGCTGAAAAACACGTTTTGAAAAGTGTGCTGTTCCTGCCCTATAAGTTACATGGGGGTGACCAAAGTTGCCAAAACGTGTTTATTTGTGCTGAAAAACACGTTTTGACAACTTCTGCACAATGGGGTTAAGGGCTGACTCAGGGGGCTCTTCTGAGCCAGGCAGTTACACTGCGATTCCAAGGGCTGAGAAAACGCGTTTTTTTCGGGCTGAAAAACACGTTCTGAAAAGTGTGCTGTTCCTGCCCTATAAGTTACATGGGGGTGACAAAAGTTGCCAAAACGTGTTTATTTGTGCTGAAAAACACGTTTTGACAACTTCTGCACACTGGGGTTAAGGGCTGACTCAGGGGGCTCTTCTGAGCCAGGCAGTTCCACTGCGATTCCAAGGGCTGAGAAAACGCGTTTATTTTGGGCTGAAAAACACGTTCTGAAAAGTGTGCTGTTCCTGCCCTGTAAGTTACATGGGGGTGACCAAAGTTGCCAAAACGTGTTTATTTGTGCTGAAAAACACGTTTTGACAACTTCTGCACACTGGGCTTAAGGGCTGACTCAGGGGGCTCTTCTGAGCCAGGCAGTTCCACTGCGATTCCAAGGGCTGAGAAAACGCGTTTATTTCGGGCTGAAAAACACGTTCTGAAAAGTGTGCTGTTCCTGCCCTATAAGTTACATGGGGGTGACTAAAGTTGCCAAAACGTGTTTATTTGTGCTGAAAAACACGTTTTTACAACTTCTGCACACTGGGGTTAAGGGCTGACTCAGGGGGCTCTTCTGAGCCAGGCAGTTCCACTGCGATTCCAAGGGCTGAGAAAACGCGTTTATTTCGGGCTGAAAAACACGTTTTGAAAAGTGTGCTGTTCCTGACCTATAAGTTACATGGGGGTGACCAAAGTTGCAAAAACGTGTTTATTTGTGCTGAAAAACACGTTTTGACAACTTCTGCACACTGGGGTTAAGGGCTGACTCAGGGGACTCTTCTGAGCCAGGCAGTTCCACTGCGATTCCAAGGGCTTAGAAAACGCGTTTATTTCGGGCTGAAAAACACGTTCTGAAAAGTGTGCTGTTCCTGCCCTATAAGTTACATGGGGGTGACCAAAATTGCCAAAACGTGTTTATTTGTGCTGAAAAACACGTTTTGACAACTTCTGCACACTGGGGTTAAGGGCTGACTCAGGGGGCTTTTCTGAGCCAGGCAGTTCCACTGCGATTCCAAGGGCTGAGAAAACGCCTTTATTTCGGGCTGAATAACACGTTCTGAAAAGTGTGCTGTTCCTGCCCTATAAGTTACATGGGGGTGACCAAAGTTGCCAAAACATGTTTATTTGTGCTGAAAAACACGTTTTGACAACTTCTGCACACTGGGGTTAAGGGCTGACTCAGGGGGCTCTTCTGAGCCAGGCAGTTCCACTGCGATTCCAAGGGCTGAGAAAACGCGTTTATTTCGGGCTGAAAAACACGTTTTGAAAAGTGTGCTGTTCCTGCCCTATAAGTTACATGGGGGTGACCAAAGTTGCCAAAACGTGTTTATTTGTGCTGAAAAACACGTTTTGACAACTTCTGCACACTGGGGTTAAGGGCTGACTCAGGGGGCTCTTCTGAGCCAGGCAGTTACACTGCGATTCCAAGGGCTGAGAAAACGCGTTTATTTCGGGCTGAAAAAAACGTTCTTAAAAGTGTGCTGTTCCTGCCCTATAAATTACATGGGAGTGACCAAAGCTGCCAAAACGTGTTTATTTGTGCTGAAAATCACGTTTTGACAACTTCTGCACACTGGGGTTAAGGGCTGACTCAGGGGGCTATTCTGAGCCAGGCAGTTCCACTGTGATTCCAAGGGCTGAGAAAACGCGTTTATTTCGGGCTGAAAAACACGTTTTGAAAAGTGTGCTGTTCCTGCCCTATAAGTTACATGGGGGTGACCAAAGTTGCCAAAACGTGTTTATTTGTGCTGAAAAACACGTTTCGACAACTTCTGCACACTGGGGTTAAGGGCTGACTCAGGGGGCTCTTCTGAGCCAGGCAGTTCCACTGCGATTCCAAGGGCTGAGAAAACGCGTTTATTTCGGGCTGAAAAACACGTTTTCAAAAGTGTGCTGTTCCTGCCCTATAAGTTACATGGGGGTGACCAATGTTGCCAAAACGTGTTTATTTGTGCTGAAAAACACGTTGTGACAACATCTGGACACTGGGGTTAAGGGCTGACTCAGGGGGCTCTTCTGAGCCAGGCAGTTCCACTGTGATTCCAAGGGCTGAGAAAACGCGTTTATTTCGGGCTGAAAAACACGTTTTGAAAAGTGTGCTGTTCCTGCCCTATAAGTTACATGGGGGTGACCAAAGTTGCCAAAACGTGTTTATTTGTGCTGAAAAACACGTTTTGACAACTTCTGCACACTGGGGTTAAGGGCTGACTCAGGGGGCTCTTCTGAGCCAGGCAGTTACACTGCGATTCCAAGGGCTGAGAAAACGCGTTTATTTCGGGCTGAAAAACACGTTCTGAAAAGTGTGCTGTTCCTGCCCTATAAGTTACATGGGGGTGACTAAAGTTGCCAAAACGTGTTTATTTGTGCTGAAAAACACGTTTTTACAACTTCTGCACACTGGGGTTAAGGGCTGACTCAGGGGGCTCTTCTGAGCCAGGCAGTTCCACTGTGATTCCAAGGGCTGAGAAAACGCGTTTATTTCGGGCTGAAAAACACGTTTTGAAAAGTGTGCTGTTCCTGCCCTATAAGTTACATGGGGGTGACCAAAGTTGCCAAAACGTGTTTATTTGTGCTGAAAAACACGTTTTGACAACTTCTGCACACTGGGGTTAAGGGCTGACTCAGGGGGCTCTTCTGAGCCAGGCAGTTACACTGCGATTCCAAGGGCTGAGAAAACGCGTTTATTTCGGGCTGAAAAACACGTTCTGAAAAGTGTGCTGTTCCTGCCCTATAAGTTACATGGGGGTGACTAAAGTTGCCAAAACGTGTTTATTTGTGCTGAAAAACACGTTTTTACAACTTCTGCACACTGGGGTTAAGGGCTGACTCAGGGGGCTCTTCTGAGCCAGGCAGTTCCACTGCGATTCCAAGGGCTGAGAAAACGCGTTTATTTCGGGCTGAAAAACACGTTTTGAAAAGTGTGCTGTTCCTGACCTATAAGTTACATGGGGGTGACCAAAGTTGCAAAAACGTGTTTATTTGTGCTGAAAAACACGTTTTGACAACTTCTGCACACTGGGGTTAAGGGCTGACTCAGGGGACTCTTCTGAGCCAGGCAGTTCCACTGCGATTCCAAGGGCTTAGAAAACGCGTTTATTTCGGGCTGAAAAACACGTTCTGAAAAGTGTGCTGTTCCTGCCCTATAAGTTACATGGGGGTGACAAAAGTTGCCAAAACGTGTTTATTTGTGCTGAAAAACACGTTTTGACAACTTCTGCACACTGGGGTTAAGGGCTGACTCAGGGGGCTCTTCTGAGCCAGGCAGTTCCACTGCGATTCCAAGGGCTGAGAAAACGCGTTTATTTTGGGCTGAAAAACACGTTCTGAAAAGTGTGCTGTTCCTGCCCTGTAAGTTACATGGGGGTGACCAAAGTTGCCAAAACGTGTTTATTTGTGCTGAAAAACACGTTTTGACAACTTCTGCACACTGGGCTTAAGGGCTGACTCAGGGGGCTCTTCTGAGCCAGGCAGTTCCACTGCGATTCCAAGGGCTGAGAAAACGCGTTTATTTCGGGCTGAAAAACACGTTCTGAAAAGTGTGCTGTTCCTGCCCTATAAGTTACATGGGGGTGACTAAAGTTGACAAAACGTGTTTATTTGTGCTGAAAAACACGTTTTTACAACTTCTGCACACTGGGGTTAAGGGCTGACTCAGGGGGCTCTTCTGAGCCAGGCAGTTCCACTGCGATTCCAAGGGCTGAGAAAACGCGTTTATTTCGGGCTGAAAAACACGTTTTGAAAAGTGTGCTGTTCCTGACCTATAAGTTACATGGGGGTGACCAAAGTTGCAAAAACGTGTTTATTTGTGCTGAAAAACACGTTTTGACAACTTCTGCACACTGGGGTTAAGGGCTGACTCAGGGGACTCTTCTGAGCCAGGCAGTTCCACTGCGATTCCAAGGGCTTAGAAAACGCGTTTATTTCGGGCTGAAAAACACGTTCTGAAAAGTGTGCTGTTCCTGCCCTATAAGTTACATGGGGGTGACCAAAATTGCCAAAACGTGTTTATTTGTGCTGAAAAACACGTTTTGACAACTTCTGCACACTGGGGTTAAGGGCTGACTCAGGGGGCTTTTCTGAGCCAGGCAGTTCCACTGCGATTCCAAGGGCTGAGAAAACGCCTTTATTTCGGGCTGAATAACACGTTCTGAAAAGTGTGCTGTTCCTGCCCTATAAGTTACATGGGGGTGACCAAAGTTGCCAAAACATGTTTATTTGTGCTGAAAAACACGTTTTGACAACTTCTGCACACTGGGGTTAAGGGCTGACTCAGGGGGCTCTTCTGAGCCAGGCAGTTCCACTGCGATTCCAAGGGCTGAGAAAACGCGTTTATTTCGGGCTGAAAAACACGTTTTGAAAAGTGTGCTGTTCCTGCCCTATAAGTTACATGGGGGTGACCAAAGTTGCCAAAACGTGTTTATTTGTGCTGAAAAACACGTTTTGACAACTTCTGCACACTGGGGTTAAGGGCTGACTCAGGGGGCTCTTCTGAGCCAGGCAGTTACACTGCGATTCCAAGGGCTGAGAAAACGCGTTTATTTCGGGCTGAAAAAAACGTTCTTAAAAGTGTGCTGTTCCTGCCCTATAAATTACATGGGAGTGACCAAAGCTGCCAAAACGTGTTTATTTGTGCTGAAAATCACGTTTTGACAACTTCTGCACACTGGGGTTAAGGGCTGACTCAGGGGGCTATTCTGAGCCAGGCAGTTCCACTGTGATTCCAAGGGCTGAGAAAACGCGTTTATTTCGGGCTGAAAAACACGTTTTGAAAAGTGTGCTGTTCCTGCCCTATAAGTTACATGGGGGTGACCAAAGTTGCCAAAACGTGTTTATTTGTGCTGAAAAACACGTTTCGACAACTTCTGCACACTGGGGTTAAGGGCTGACTCAGGGGGCTCTTCTGAGCCAGGCAGTTCCACTGCGATTCCAAGGGCTGAGAAAACGCGTTTATTTCGGGCTGAAAAACACGTTTTGAAAAGTGTGCTGTTCCTGCCCTATAAGTTACATGGGGGTGACCAATGTTGCCAAAACGTGTTTATTTGTGCTGAAAAACACGTTGTGACAACATCTGGACACTGGGGTTAAGGGCTGACTCAGGGGGCTCTTCTGAGCCAGGCAGTTCCACTGTGATTCCAAGGGCTGAGAAAACGCGTTTATTTCGGGCTGAAAAACACGTTTTGAAAAGTGTGCTGTTCCTGCCCTATAAGTTACATGGGGGTGACCAAAGTTGCCAAAACGTGTTTATTTGTGCTGAAAAACACGTTTTGACAACTTCTGCACACTGGGGTTAAGGGCTGACTCAGGGGGCTCTTCTGAGCCAGGCAGTTACACTGCGATTCCAAGGGCTGAGAAAACGCGTTTATTTCGGGCTGAAAAACACGTTCTGAAAAGTGTGCTGTTCCTGCCCTATAAGTTACATGGGGGTGACTAAAGTTGCCAAAACGTGTTTATTTGTGCTGAAAAACACGTTTTTACAACTTCTGCACACTGGGGTTAAGGGCTGACTCAGGGGGCTCTTCTGAGCCAGGCAGTTCCACTGTGATTCCAAGGGCTGAGAAAACGCGTTTATTTCGGGCTGAAAAACACGTTTTGAAAAGTGTGCTGTTCCTGCCCTATAAGTTACATGGGGGTGACCAAAGTTGCCAAAACGTGTTTATTTGTGCTGAAAAACACGTTTTGACAACTTCTGCACACTGGGGTTAAGGGCTGACTCAGGGGGCTCTTCTGAGCCAGGCAGTTACACTGCGATTCCAAGGGCTGAGAAAACGCGTTTATTTCGGGCTGAAAAACACGTTCTGAAAAGTGTGCTGTTCCTGCCCTATAAGTTACATGGGGGTGACTAAAGTTGCCAAAACGTGTTTATTTGTGCTGAAAAACACGTTTTTACAACTTCTGCACACTGGGGTTAAGGGCTGACTCAGGGGGCTCTTCTGAGCCAGGCAGTTCCACTGCGATTCCAAGGGCTGAGAAAACGCGTTTATTTCGGGCTGAAAAACACGTTCTGAAAAGTGTGCTGTTCCTGCCCTATAAGTTACATGGGGGTGACCAAAATTGCCAAAACGTGTTTATTTGTGCTGAAAAACACGTTTTGACAACTTCTGCACACTGGGGTTAAGGGCTGACTCAGGGGGCTTTTCTGAGCCAGGCAGTTCCACTGCGATTCCAAGGGCTGAGAAAACGCCTTTATTTCGGGCTGAATAACACGTTCTGAAAAGTGTGCTGTTCCTGCCCTATAAGTTACATGGGGGTGACCAAAGTTGCCAAAACATGTTTATTTGTGCTGAAAAACACGTTTTGACAACTTCTGCACACTGGGGTTAAGGGCTGACTCAGGGGGCTCTTCTGAGCCAGGCAGTTCCACTGCGATTCCAAGGGCTGAGAAAACGCGTTTATTTCGGGCTGAAAAACACGTTTTGAAAAGTGTGCTGTTCCTGCCCTATAAGTTACATGGGGGTGACCAAAGTTGCCAAAACGTGTTTATTTGTGCTGAAAAACACGTTTTGACAACTTCTGCACACTGGGGTTAAGAGCTGACTCAGGGGGCTCTTCTGAGCCAGGCAGTTACACTGCGATTCCAAGGGCTGAGAAAACGCGTTTATTTCGGGCTGAAAAAAACGTTCTTAAAAGTGTGCTGTTCCTGCCCTATAAATTACATGGGGGTGACCAAAGCTGCCAAAACGTGTTTATTTGTGCTGAAAATCACGTTTTGACAACTTCTGCACACTGGGGTTAAGGGCTGACTCAGGGGGCTATTCTGAGCCAGGCAGTTCCACTGTGATTCCAAGGGCTGAGAAAACGCGTTTATTTCGGGCTGAAAAACACGTTTTGAAAAGTGTGCTGTTCCTGCCCTATAAGTTACATGGGGGTGACCAAAGTTGCCAAAACGTGTTTATTTGTGCTGAAAAACACGTTTCGACAACTTCTGCACACTGGGGTTAAGGGCTGACTCAGGGGGCTCTTCTGAGCCAGGCAGTTCCACTGCGATTCCAAGGGCTGAGAAAACGCGTTTATTTCGGGCTGAAAAACACGTTTTGAAAAGTGTGCTGTTCCTGCCCTATAAGTTACATGGGGGTGACCAAAGTTGCCAAAACGTGTTTATTTGTGCTGAAAAACACGTTGTGACAACATCTGGACACTGGGGTTAAGGGCTGACTCAGGGGGCTCTTCTGAGCCAGGCAGTTCCACTGTGATTCCAAGGGCTGAGAAAACGCGTTTATTTCGGGCTGAAAAACACGTTTTGAAAAGTGTGCTGTTCCTGCCCTATAAGTTACATGGGGGTGACCAAAGTTGCCAAAACGTGTTTATTTGTGCTGAAAAACACGTTTTGACAACTTCTGCACACTGGGGTTAAGGGCTGACTCAGGGGGCTCTTCTGAGCCAGGCAGTTACACTGCGATTCCAAGGGCTGAGAAAACGCGTTTATTTCGGGCTGAAAAACACGTTCTGAAAAGTGTGCTGTTCCTGCCCTATAAGTTACATGGGGGTGACTAAAGTTGCCAAAACGTGTTTATTTGTGCTGAAAAACACGTTTTTACAACTTCTGCACACTGGGGTTAAGGGCTGACTCAGGGGGCTCTTCTGAGCCAGGCAGTTCCACTGCGATTCCAAGGGCTGAGAAAACGCCTTTATTTCGGGCTGAAAAACACGTTCTGAAAAGTGTGCTGTTCCTGCCCTATAAGTTACATGGGGGTGACCAAAGTTGCCAAAACATGTTTATTTGTGCTGAAAAACACGTTTTGACAACTTCTGCACACTGGGGTTAAGGGCTGACTCAGGGGGCTCTTCTGAGCCAGGCAGTTCCACTGCGATTCCAAGGGCTGAGAAAACGCGTTTATTTCGGGCTGAAAAACACGTTTTGAAAAGTGTGCTGTTCCTGCCCTATAAGTTACATGGGGGTGACCAAAGTTGCCAAAACGTGTTTATTTGTGCTGAAAAACACGTTTTGACAACTTCTGCACACTGGGGTTAAGGGCTGACTCAGGGGGCTCTTCTGAGCCAGGCAGTTCCACTGCGATTCCAAGGGCTGAGAAAACGCGTTTATTTCGGGCTGAAAAAAACGTTCTTAAAAGTGTGCTGATCCTGCCCTATAAGTTACATGGGGGTGACCAAAGTTGCAAAAACGTGTTTATTTGTGCTGAAAAACACGTTGTGACAACATCTGGACACTGGGGTTAAGGGCTGACTCAGGGGGCTCTTCTGAGCCAGGCAGTTACACTGCGATTCCAAGGGCTGAGAAAACGCGTTTATTTCGGGCTGAAAAACACGTTCTGAAAAGTGTGCTGTTCCTGCCCTATAAGTTACATGGGGGTGACTAAAGTTGCCAAAACGTGTTTATTTGTGCTGAAAAACACGTTTTTACAACTTCTGCACACTGGGGTTAAGGGCTGACTCAGGGGGCTCTTCTGAGCCAGGCAGTTCCACTGTGATTCCAAGGGCTGAGAAAACGCGTTTATTTCGGGCTGAAAAACACGTTTTGAAAAGTGTGCTGTTCCTGCCCTATAAGTTACATGGGGGTGACCAAAGTTGCCAAAACGTGTTTATTTGTGCTGAAAAACACGTTTTGACAACTTCTGCACACTGGGGTTAAGGGCTGACTCAGGGGGCTCTTCTGAGCCAGGCAGTTACACTGCGATTCCAAGGGCTGAGAAAACGCGTTTATTTCGGGCTGAAAAACACGTTCTGAAAAGTGTGCTGTTCCTGCCCTATAAGTTACATGGGGGTGACTAAAGTTGCCAAAACGTGTTTATTTGTGCTGAAAAACACGTTTTTACAACTTCTGCACACTGGGGTTAAGGGCTGACTCAGGGGGCTCTTCTGAGCCAGGCAGTTCCACTGCGATTCCAAGGGCTGAGAAAACGCGTTTATTTCGGGCTGAAAAACACGTTTTGAAAAGTGTGCTGTTCCTGACCTATAAGTTACATGGGGGTGACCAAAGTTGCAAAAACGTGTTTATTTGTGCTGAAAAACACGTTTTGACAACTTCTGCACACTGGGGTTAAGGGCTGACTCAGGGGACTCTTCTGAGCCAGGCAGTTCCACTGCGATTCCAAGGGCTTAGAAAACGCGTTTATTTCGGGCTGAAAAACACGTTCTGAAAAGTGTGCTGTTCCTGCCCTATAAGTTACATGGGGGTGACCAAAATTGCCAAAACGTGTTTATTTGTGCTGAAAAACACGTTTTGACAACTTCTGCACACTGGGGTTAAGGGCTGACTCAGGGGGCTTTTCTGAGCCAGGCAGTTCCACTGCGATTCCAAGGGCTGAGAAAACGCCTTTATTTCGGGCTGAATAACACGTTCTGAAAAGTGTGCTGTTCCTGCCCTATAAGTTACATGGGGGTGACCAAAGTTGCCAAAACATGTTTATTTGTGCTGAAAAACACGTTTTGACAACTTCTGCACACTGGGGTTAAGGGCTGACTCAGGGGGCTCTTCTGAGCCAGGCAGTTCCACTGCGATTCCAAGGGCTGAGAAAACGCGTTTATTTCGGGCTGAAAAACACGTTTTGAAAAGTGTGCTGTTCCTGCCCTATAAGTTACATGGGGGTGACCAAAGTTGCCAAAACGTGTTTATTTGTGCTGAAAAACACGTTTTGACAACTTCTGCACACTGGGGTTAAGGGCTGACTCAGGGGGCTCTTCTGAGCCAGGCAGTTACACTGCGATTCCAAGGGCTGAGAAAACGCGTTTATTTCGGGCTGAAAAAAACGTTCTTAAAAGTGTGCTGTTCCTGCCCTATAAATTACATGGGGGTGACCAAAGCTGCCAAAACGTGTTTATTTGTGCTGAAAATCACGTTTTGACAACTTCTGCACACTGGGGTTAAGGGCTGACTCAGGGGGCTATTCTGAGCCAGGCAGTTCCACTGTGATTCCAAGGGCTGAGAAAACGCGTTTATTTCGGGCTGAAAAACACGTTTTGAAAAGTGTGCTGTTCCTGCCCTATAAGTTACATGGGGGTGACCAAAGTTGCCAAAACGTGTTTATTTGTGCTGAAAAACACGTTTCGACAACTTCTGCACACTGGGGTTAAGGGCTGACTCAGGGGGCTCTTCTGAGCCAGGCAGTTCCACTGCGATTCCAAGGGCTGAGAAAACGCGTTTATTTCGGGCTGAAAAACACGTTTTGAAAAGTGTGCTGTTCCTGCCCTATAAGTTACATGGGGGTGACCAAAGTTGCCAAAACGTGTTTATTTGTGCTGAAAAACACGTTGTGACAACATCTGGACACTGGGGTTAAGGGCTGACTCAGGGGGCTCTTCTGAGCCAGGCAGTTCCACTGTGATTCCAAGGGCTGAGAAAACGCGTTTATTTCGGGCTGAAAAACACGTTTTGAAAAGTGTGCTGTTCCTGCCCTATAAGTTACATGGGGGTGACCAAAGTTGCCAAAACGTGTTTATTTGTGCTGAAAAACACGTTTTGACAACTTCTGCACACTGGGGTTAAGGGCTGACTCAGGGGGCTCTTCTGAGCCAGGCAGTTACACTGCGATTCCAAGGGCTGAGAAAACGCGTTTATTTCGGGCTGAAAAACACGTTCTGAAAAGTGTGCTGTTCCTGCCCTATAAGTTACATGGGGGTGACTAAAGTTGCCAAAACGTGTTTATTTGTGCTGAAAAACACGTTTTTACAACTTCTGCACACTGGGGTTAAGGGCTGACTCAGGGGGCTCTTCTGAGCCAGGCAGTTCCACTGCGATTCCAAGGGCTGAGAAAACGCCTTTATTTCGGGCTGAAAAACACGTTCTGAAAAGTGTGCTGTTCCTGCCCTATAAGTTACATGGGGGTGACCAAAGTTGCCAAAACATGTTTATTTGTGCTGAAAAACACGTTTTGACAACTTCTGCACACTGGGGTTAAGGGCTGACTCAGGGGGCTCTTCTGAGCCAGGCAGTTCCACTGCGATTCCAAGGGCTGAGAAAACGCGTTTATTTCGGGCTGAAAAACACGTTTTGAAAAGTGTGCTGTTCCTGCCCTATAAGTTACATGGGGGTGACCAAAGTTGCCAAAACGTGTTTATTTGTGCTGAAAAACACGTTTTGACAACTTCTGCACACTGGGGTTAAGGGCTGACTCAGGGGGCTCTTCTGAGCCAGGCAGTTCCACTGCGATTCCAAGGGCTGAGAAAACGCGTTTATTTCGGGCTGAAAAAAACGTTCTTAAAAGTGTGCTGATCCTGCCCTATAAGTTACATGGGGGTGACCAAAGTTGCAAAAACGTGTTTATTTGTGCTGAAAAACACGTTGTGACAACATCTGGACACTGGGGTTAAGGGCTGACTCAGGGGGCTCTTCTGAGCCAGGCAGTTCCACTGTGATTCCAAGGGCTGAGAAAACGCGTTTATTTCGGGCTGAAAAACACGTTTTGAAAAGTGTGCTGTTCCTGCCCTATAAGTTACATGGGGGTGACCAAAGTTGCCAAAACGTGTTTATTTGTGCTGAAAAACACGTTTTGACAACTTCTGCACACTGGGGTTAAGGGCTGACTCAGGGGGCTCTTCTGAGCCAGGCAGTTACACTGCGATTCCAAGGGCTGAGAAAACGCGTTTATTTCGGGCTGAAAAACACGTTCTGAAAAGTGTGCTGTTCCTGCCCTATAAGTTACATGGGGGTGACTAAAGTTGCCAAAACGTGTTTATTTGTGCTGAAAAACACGTTTTTACAACTTCTGCACACTGGGGTTAAGGGCTGACTCAGGGGGCTCTTCTGAGCCAGGCAGTTCCACTGCGATTCCAAGGGCTGAGAAAACGCCTTTATTTCGGGCTGAAAAACACGTTCTGAAAAGTGTGCTGTTCCTGCCCTATAAGTTACATGGGGGTGACCAAAGTTGCCAAAACATGTTTATTTGTGCTGAAAAACACGTTTTGACAACTTCTGCACACTGGGGTTAAGGGCTGACTCAGGGGGCTCTTCTGAGCCAGGCAGTTCCACTGCGATTCCAAGGGCTGAGAAAACGCGTTTATTTCGGGCTGAAAAACACGTTTTGAAAAGTGTGCTGTTCCTGCCCTATAAGTTACATGGGGGTGACCAAAGTTGCCAAAACGTGTTTATTTGTGCTGAAAAACACGTTTTGACAACTTCTGCACACTGGGGTTAAGGGCTGACTCAGGGGGCTCTTCTGAGCCAGGCAGTTCCACTGCGATTCCAAGGGCTGAGAAAACGCGTTTATTTCGGGCTGAAAAAAACGTTCTTAAAAGTGTGCTGTTCCTGCCCTATAAGTTACATGGGGGTGACCAAAGTTGCAAAAACGTGTTTATTTGTGCTAAAAAACACGTTTTGACAACTTCTGCACACTGGGGTTAAGGGCTGAATCAGGGGGCTCTTCTGAGCCAGGCAGTTCCACTGCGATTCCAAGGGCTGAGAAAACGCGTTTATTTCGGGCTGAGAAACACGTTCTGAAAAGTGTGCTGTTCCTACCCTATAAGTTACATGGGGGTGACCAAAATTGCCAAAACGTGTTTATTTGTGCTGAAAAACACGTTTTGACAACTTCTGCACACTGGGGTTAAGGGCTGACTCAGGGGGCTCTTCTGAGCCAGGCAGTTACACTGCGATTCCAAGGGCTGAGAAAACGCATTTATTTCGGACTGAAAAACACGTTCTGAAAATTGTGCTGTTCCTGCCCTATAAGTTACATGGGGGTGACCAAAGTTGCCAAAACATGTTTATTTGTGCTGAAAAACAAGTTTTGACAACTTCTGCACACTGGGGTTAAGGGCTGACTCAGGGGGCTCTTCTGAGCCAGGCAGTTCCACTGCGATTCCAAGGGCTGAGAAAACGCGTTTATTTCGGGCTGAAAAACACGTTTTGAAAAGTGTGCTGTTCCTGCCCTATAAGTTACATGGGGGTGACCAAAGTTGCCAAAACGTGTTTATTTGTGCTGAAAAACACGTTGTGACAACATCTGGACACTGGGGTTAAGGGCTGACTCAGGGGGCTCTTCTGAGCCAGGCAGTTCCACTGTGATTCCAAGGGCTGAGAAAACGCGTTTATTTCGGGCTGAAAAACACGTTTTGAAAAGTGTGCTGTTCCTGCCCTATAAGTTACATGGGGGTGACCAAAGTTGCCAAAACGTGTTTATTTGTGCTGAAAAACACGTTTTGACAACTTCTGCACACTGGGGTTAAGGGCTGACTCAGGGGGCTCTTCTGAGCCAGGCAGTTACACTGCGATTCCAAGGGCTGAGAAAACGCGTTTATTTCGGGCTGAAAAACACGTTCTGAAAAGTGTGCTGTTCCTGCCCTATAAGTTACATGGGGGTGACTAAAGTTGCCAAAACGTGTTTATTTGTGCTGAAAAACACGTTTTTACAACTTCTGCACACTGGGGTTAAGGGCTGACTCAGGGGGCTCTTCTGAGCCAGGCAGTTCCACTGCGATTCCAAGGGCTGAGAAAACGCGTTTATTTCGGGCTGAAAAACACGTTTTGAAAAGTGTGCTGTTCCTGACCTATAAGTTACATGGGGGTGACCAAAGTTGCAAAAACGTGTTTATTTGTGCTGAAAAACACGTTTTGACAACTTCTGCACACTGTGGTTAAGGGCTGACTCAGGGGACTCTTCTGAGCCAGGCAGTTCCACTGCGATTCCAAGGGCTTAGAAAACGCGTTTATTTCGGGCTGAAAAACACGTTCTGAAAAGTGTGCTGTTCCTGCCCTATAAGTTACATGGGGGTGACCAAAATTGCCAAAACGTGTTTATTTGTGCTGAAAAACACGTTTTGACAACTTCTGCACACTGGGGTTAAGGGCTGACTCAGGGGGCTTTTCTGAGCCAGGCAGTTCCACTGCGATTCCAAGGGCTGAGAAAACGCCTTTATTTCGGGCTGAAAAACACGTTCTGAAAAGTGTGCTGTTCCTGCCCTATAAGTTACATGGGGGTGACCAAAGTTGCCAAAACATGTTTATTTGTGCTGAAAAACACGTTTTGACAACTTCTGCACACTGGGGTTAAGGGCTGACTCAGGGGGCTCTTCTGAGCCAGGCAGTTCCACTGCGATTCCAAGGGCTGAGAAAACGCGTTTATTTCGGGCTGAAAAACACGTTTTGAAAAGTGTGCTGTTCCTGCCCTATAAGTTACATGGGGGTGACCAAAGTTGCCAAAACGTGTTTATTTGTGCTGAAAAACACGTTGTGACAACATCTGGACACTGGGGTTAAGGGCTGACTCAGGGGGCTCTTCTGAGCCAGGCAGTTCCACTGTGATTCCAAGGGCTGAGAAAACGCGTTTATTTCGGGCTGAAAAACACGTTTTGAAAAGTGTGCTGTTCCTGCCCTATAAGTTACATGGGGGTGACCAAAGTTGCCAAAACGTGTTTATTTGTGCTGAAAAACACGTTTTGACAACTTCTGCACACTGGGGTTAAGGGCTGACTCAGGGGGCTCTTCTGAGCCAGGCAGTTACACTGCGATTCCAAGGGCTGAGAAAACGCGTTTATTTCGGGCTGAAGAACACGTTCTGAAAAGTGTGCTGTTCCTGCCCTATAAGTTACATGGGGGTGACTAAAGTTGCCAAAACGTGTTTATTTGTGCTGAAAAACACGTTTTTACAACTTCTGCACACTGGGGTTAAGGGCTGACTCAGGGGGCTCTTCTGAGCCAGGCAGTTCCACTGCGATTCCAAGGGCTGAGAAAACGCGTTTATTTCGGGCTGAAAAACACGTTTTGAAAAGTGTGCTGTTCCTGACCTATAAGTTACATGGGGGTGACCAAAGTTGCAAAAACGTGTTTATTTGTGCTGAAAAACACGTTTTGACAACTTCTGCACACTGGGGTTAAGGGCTGACTCAGGGGACTCTTCTGAGCCAGGCAGTTCCACTGCGATTCCAAGGGCTTAGAAAACGCGTTTATTTCGGGCTGAAAAACACGTTCTGAAAAGTGTGCTGTTCCTGCCCTATAAATTACATGGGAGTGACCAAAGCTGCCAAAACGTGTTTATTTGTGCTGAAAATCACGTTTTGACAACTTCTGCACACTGGGGTTAAGGGCTGACTCAGGGGGCTATTCTGAGCCAGGCAGTTCCACTGTGATTCCAAGGGCTGAGAAAACGCGTTTATTTCGGGCTGAAAAACACGTTTTGAAAAGTGTGCTGTTCCTGCCCTATAAGTTACATGGGGGTGACCAAAGTTGCCAAAACGTGTTTATTTGTGCTGAAAAACACGTTTCGACAACTTCTGCACACTGGGGTTAAGGGCTGACTCAGGGGGCTCTTCTGAGCCAGGCAGTTCCACTGCGATTCCAAGGGCTGAGAAAACGCGTTTATTTCGGGCTGAAAAACACGTTTTGAAAAGTGTGCTGTTCCTGCCCTATAAGTTACATGGGGGTGACCAATGTTGCCAAAACGTGTTTATTTGTGCTGAAAAACACGTTGTGACAACATCTGGACACTGGGGTTAAGGGCTGACTCAGGGGGCTCTTCTGAGCCAGGCAGTTCCACTGTGATTCCAAGGGCTGAGAAAACGCGTTTATTTCGGGCTGAAAAACACGTTTTGAAAAGTGTGCTGTTCCTGCCCTATAAGTTACATGGGGGTGACCAAAGTTGCCAAAACGTGTTTATTTGTGCTGAAAAACACGTTTTGACAACTTCTGCACACTGGGGTTAAGGGCTGACTCAGGGGGCTCTTCTGAGCCAGGCAGTTACACTGCGATTCCAAGGGCTGAGAAAACGCGTTTATTTCGGGCTGAAAAACACGTTCTGAAAAGTGTGCTGTTCCTGCCCTATAAGTTACATGGGGGTGACTAAAGTTGCCAAAACGTGTTTATTTGTGCTGAAAAACACGTTTTTACAACTTCTGCACACTGGGGTTAAGGGCTGACTCAGGGGGCTCTTCTGAGCCAGGCAGTTCCACTGTGATTCCAAGGGCTGAGAAAACGCGTTTATTTCGGGCTGAAAAACACGTTTTGAAAAGTGTGCTGTTCCTGCCCTATAAGTTACATGGGGGTGACCAAAGTTGCCAAAACGTGTTTATTTGTGCTGAAAAACACGTTTTGACAACTTCTGCACACTGGGGTTAAGGGCTGACTCAGGGGGCTCTTCTGAGCCAGGCAGTTACACTGCGATTCCAAGGGCTGAGAAAACGCGTTTATTTCGGGCTGAAAAACACGTTCTGAAAAGTGTGCTGTTCCTGCCCTATAAGTTACATGGGGGTGACTAAAGTTGCCAAAACGTGTTTATTTGTGCTGAAAAACACGTTTTTACAACTTCTGCACACTGGGGTTAAGGGCTGACTCAGGGGGCTCTTCTGAGCCAGGCAGTTCCACTGCGATTCCAAGGGCTGAGAAAACGCGTTTATTTCGGGCTGAAAAACACGTTTTGAAAAGTGTGCTGTTCCTGACCTATAAGTTACATGGGGGTGACCAAAGTTGCAAAAACGTGTTTATTTGTGCTGAAAAACACGTTTTGACAACTTCTGCACACTGGGGTTAAGGGCTGACTCAGGGGACTCTTCTGAGCCAGGCAGTTCCACTGCGATTCCAAGGGCTTAGAAAACGCGTTTATTTCGGGCTGAAAAACACGTTCTGAAAAGTGTGCTGTTCCTGCCCTATAAGTTACATGGGGGTGACCAAAATTGCCAAAACGTGTTTATTTGTGCTGAAAAACACGTTTTGACAACTTCTGCACACTGGGGTTAAGGGCTGACTCAGGGGGCTTTTCTGAGCCAGGCAGTTCCACTGCGATTCCAAGGGCTGAGAAAACGCCTTTATTTCGGGCTGAATAACACGTTCTGAAAAGTGTGCTGTTCCTGCCCTATAAGTTACATGGGGGTGACCAAAGTTGCCAAAACATGTTTATTTGTGCTGAAAAACACGTTTTGACAACTTCTGCACACTGGGGTTAAGGGCTGACTCAGGGGGCTCTTCTGAGCCAGGCAGTTCCACTGCGATTCCAAGGGCTGAGAAAACGCGTTTATTTCGGGCTGAAAAACACGTTTTGAAAAGTGTGCTGTTCCTGCCCTATAAGTTACATGGGGGTGACCAAAGTTGCCAAAACGTGTTTATTTGTGCTGAAAAACACGTTTTGACAACTTCTGCACACTGGGGTTAAGGGCTGACTCAGGGGGCTCTTCTGAGCCAGGCAGTTACACTGCGATTCCAAGGGCTGAGAAAACGCGTTTATTTCGGGCTGAAAAAAACGTTCTTAAAAGTGTGCTGTTCCTGCCCTATAAATTACATGGGGGTGACCAAAGCTGCCAAAACGTGTTTATTTGTGCTGAAAATCACGTTTTGACAACTTCTGCACACTGGGGTTAAGGGCTGACTCAGGGGGCTATTCTGAGCCAGGCAGTTCCACTGTGATTCCAAGGGCTGAGAAAACGCGTTTATTTCGGGCTGAAAAACACGTTTTGAAAAGTGTGCTGTTCCTGCCCTATAAGTTACATGGGGGTGACCAAAGTTGCCAAAACGTGTTTATTTGTGCTGAAAAACACGTTTCGACAACTTCTGCACACTGGGGTTAAGGGCTGACTCAGGGGGCTCTTCTGAGCCAGGCAGTTCCACTGCGATTCCAAGGGCTGAGAAAACGCGTTTATTTCGGGCTGAAAAACACGTTTTGAAAAGTGTGCTGTTCCTGCCCTATAAGTTACATGGGGGTGACCAAAGTTGCCAAAACGTGTTTATTTGTGCTGAAAAACACGTTGTGACAACATCTGGACACTGGGGTTAAGGGCTGACTCAGGGGGCTCTTCTGAGCCAGGCAGTTCCACTGTGATTCCAAGGGCTGAGAAAACGCGTTTATTTCGGGCTGAAAAACACGTTTTGAAAAGTGTGCTGTTCCTGCCCTATAAGTTACATGGGGGTGACCAAAGTTGCCAAAACGTGTTTATTTGTGCTGAAAAACACGTTTTGACAACTTCTGCACACTGGGGTTAAGGGCTGACTCAGGGGGCTCTTCTGAGCCAGGCAGTTACACTGCGATTCCAAGGGCTGAGAAAACGCGTTTATTTCGGGCTGAAAAACACGTTCTGAAAAGTGTGCTGTTCCTGCCCTATAAGTTACATGGGGGTGACTAAAGTTGCCAAAACGTGTTTATTTGTGCTGAAAAACACGTTTTTACAACTTCTGCACACTGGGGTTAAGGGCTGACTCAGGGGGCTCTTCTGAGCCAGGCAGTTCCACTGCGATTCCAAGGGCTGAGAAAACGCCTTTATTTCGGGCTGAAAAACACGTTCTGAAAAGTGTGCTGTTCCTGCCCTATAATTTACATGGGGGTGACCAAAGTTGCCAAAACATGTTTATTTGTGCTGAAAAACACGTTTTGACAACTTCTGCACACTGGGGTTAAGGGCTGACTCAGGGGGCTCTTCTGAGCCAGGCAGTTCCACTGCGATTCCAAGGGCTGAGAAAACGCGTTTATTTCGGGCTGAAAAACACGTTTTGAAAAGTGTGCTGTTCCTGCCCTATAAGTTACATGGGGGTGACCAAAGTTGCCAAAACGTGTTTATTTGTGCTGAAAAACACGTTTTGACAACTTCTGCACACTGGGGTTAAGGGCTGACTCAGGGGGCTCTTCTGAGCCAGGCAGTTCCACTGCGATTCCAAGGGCTGAGAAAACGCGTTTATTTCGGGCTGAAAAAAACGTTCTTAAAAGTGTGCTGATCCTGCCCTATAAGTTACATGGGGGTGACCAAAGTTGCAAAAACGTGTTTATTTGTGCTGAAAAACACGTTGTGACAACATCTGGACACTGGGGTTAAGGGCTGACTCAGGGGGCTCTTCTGAGCCAGGCAGTTCCACTGTGATTCCAAGGGCTGAGAAAACGCGTTTATTTCGGGCTGAAAAACACGTTTTGAAAAGTGTGCTGTTCCTGCCCTATAAGTTACATGGGGGTGACCAAAGTTGCCAAAACGTGTTTATTTGTGCTGAAAAACACGTTTTGACAACTTCTGCACACTGGGGTTAAGGGCTGACTCAGGGGGCTCTTCTGAGCCAGGCAGTTACACTGCGATTCCAAGGGCTGAGAAAACGCGTTTATTTCGGGCTGAAAAACACGTTCTGAAAAGTGTGCTGTTCCTGCCCTATAAGTTACATGGGGGTGACTAAAGTTGCCAAAACGTGTTTATTTGTGCTGAAAAACACGTTTTTACAACTTCTGCACACTGGGGTTAAGGGCTGACTCAGGGGGCTCTTCTGAGCCAGGCAGTTCCACTGCGATTCCAAGGGCTGAGAAAACGCCTTTATTTCGGGCTGAAAAACACGTTCTGAAAAGTGTGCTGTTCCTGCCCTATAAGTTACATGGGGGTGACCAAAGTTGCCAAAACATGTTTATTTGTGCTGAAAAACACGTTTTGACAACTTCTGCACACTGGGGTTAAGGGCTGACTCAGGGGGCTCTTCTGAGCCAGGCAGTTCCACTGCGATTCCAAGGGCTGAGAAAACGCGTTTATTTCGGGCTGAAAAACACGTTTTGAAAAGTGTGCTGTTCCTGCCCTATAAGTTACATGGGGGTGACCAAAGTTGCCAAAACGTGTTTATTTGTGCTGAAAAACACGTTTTGACAACTTCTGCACACTGGGGTTAAGGGCTGACTCAGGGGGCTCTTCTGAGCCAGGCAGTTCCACTGCGATTCCAAGGGCTGAGAAAACGCGTTTATTTCGGGCTGAAAAAAACGTTCTTAAAAGTGTGCTGTTCCTGCCCTATAAGTTACATGGGGGTGACCAAAGTTGCAAAAACGTGTTTATTTGTGCTAAAAAACACGTTTTGACAACTTCTGCACACTGGGGTTAAGGGCTGAATCAGGGGGCTCTTCTGAGCCAGGCAGTTCCACTGCGATTCCAAGGGCTGAGAAAACGCGTTTATTTCGGGCTGAGAAACACGTTCTGAAAAGTGTGCTGTTCCTACCCTATAAGTTACATGGGGGTGACCAAAATTGCCAAAACGTGTTTATTTGTGCTGAAAAACACGTTTTGACAACTTCTGCACACTGGGGTTAAGGGCTGACTCAGGGGGCTCTTCTGAGCCAGGCAGTTACACTGCGATTCCAAGGGCTGAGAAAACGCATTTATTTCGGACTGAAAAACACGTTCTGAAAATTGTGCTGTTCCTGCCCTATAAGTTACATGGGGGTGACCAAAGTTGCCAAAACATGTTTATTTGTGCTGAAAAACAAGTTTTGACAACTTCTGCACACTGGGGTTAAGGGCTGACTCAGGGGGCTCTTCTGAGCCAGGCAGTTCCACTGCGATTCCAAGGGCTGAGAAAACGCGTTTATTTCGGGCTGAAAAACACGTTTTGAAAAGTGTGCTGTTCCTGCCCTATAAGTTACATGGGGGTGACCAAAGTTGCCAAAACGTGTTTATTTGTGCTGAAAAACACGTTGTGACAACATCTGGACACTGGGGTTAAGGGCTGACTCAGGGGGCTCTTCTGAGCCAGGCAGTTCCACTGTGATTCCAAGGGCTGAGAAAACGCGTTTATTTCGGGCTGAAAAACACGTTTTGAAAAGTGTGCTGTTCCTGCCCTATAAGTTACATGGGGGTGACCAAAGTTGCCAAAACGTGTTTATTTGTGCTGAAAAACACGTTTTGACAACTTCTGCACACTGGGGTTAAGGGCTGACTCAGGGGGCTCTTCTGAGCCAGGCAGTTACACTGCGATTCCAAGGGCTGAGAAAACGCGTTTATTTCGGGCTGAAAAACACGTTCTGAAAAGTGTGCTGTTCCTGCCCTATAAGTTACATGGGGGTGACTAAAGTTGCCAAAACGTGTTTATTTGTGCTGAAAAACACGTTTTTACAACTTCTGCACACTGGGGTTAAGGGCTGACTCAGGGGGCTCTTCTGAGCCAGGCAGTTCCACTGCGATTCCAAGGGCTGAGAAAACGCGTTTATTTCGGGCTGAAAAACACGTTTTGAAAAGTGTGCTGTTCCTGACCTATAAGTTACATGGGGGTGACCAAAGTTGCAAAAACGTGTTTATTTGTGCTGAAAAACACGTTTTGACAACTTCTGCACACTGTGGTTAAGGGCTGACTCAGGGGACTCTTCTGAGCCAGGCAGTTCCACTGCGATTCCAAGGGCTTAGAAAACGCGTTTATTTCGGGCTGAAAAACACGTTCTGAAAAGTGTGCTGTTCCTGCCCTATAAGTTACATGGGGGTGACCAAAATTGCCAAAACGTGTTTATTTGTGCTGAAAAACACGTTTTGACAACTTCTGCACACTGGGGTTAAGGGCTGACTCAGGGGGCTTTTCTGAGCCAGGCAGTTCCACTGCGATTCCAAGGGCTGAGAAAACGCCTTTATTTCGGGCTGAAAAACACGTTCTGAAAAGTGTGCTGTTCCTGCCCTATAAGTTACATGGGGGTGACCAAAGTTGCCAAAACATGTTTATTTGTGCTGAAAAACACGTTTTGACAACTTCTGCACACTGGGGTTAAGGGCTGACTCAGGGGGCTCTTCTGAGCCAGGCAGTTCCACTGCGATTCCAAGGGCTGAGAAAACGCGTTTATTTCGGGCTGAAAAACACGTTTTGAAAAGTGTGCTGTTCCTGCCCTATAAGTTACATGGGGGTGACCAAAGTTGCCAAAACGTGTTTATTTGTGCTGAAAAACACGTTGTGACAACATCTGGACACTGGGGTTAAGGGCTGACTCAGGGGGCTCTTCTGAGCCAGGCAGTTCCACTGTGATTCCAAGGGCTGAGAAAACGCGTTTATTTCGGGCTGAAAAACACGTTTTGAAAAGTGTGCTGTTCCTGCCCTATAAGTTACATGGGGGTGACCAAAGTTGCCAAAACGTGTTTATTTGTGCTGAAAAACACGTTTTGACAACTTCTGCACACTGGGGTTAAGGGCTGACTCAGGGGGCTCTTCTGAGCCAGGCAGTTACACTGCGATTCCAAGGGCTGAGAAAACGCGTTTATTTCGGGCTGAAGAACACGTTCTGAAAAGTGTGCTGTTCCTGCCCTATAAGTTACATGGGGGTGACTAAAGTTGCCAAAACGTGTTTATTTGTGCTGAAAAACACGTTTTTACAACTTCTGCACACTGGGGTTAAGGGCTGACTCAGGGGGCTCTTCTGAGCCAGGCAGTTCCACTGCGATTCCAAGGGCTGAGAAAACGCGTTTATTTCGGGCTGAAAAACACGTTTTGAAAAGTGTGCTGTTCCTGACCTATAAGTTACATGGGGGTGACCAAAGTTGCAAAAACGTGTTTATTTGTGCTGAAAAACACGTTTTGACAACTTCTGCACACTGGGGTTAAGGGCTGACTCAGGGGACTCTTCTGAGCGAGGCAGTTCCACTGCGATTCCAAGGGCTTAGAAAACGCGTTTATTTCGGGCTGAAAAACACGTTCTGAAAAGTGTGCTGTTCCTGCCCTATAAGTTACATGGGGGTGACCAAAGTTGCCAAAACGTGTTTATTTGTGCTGAAAAACACGTTGTGACAACATCTGCACACTGGGGTTAAGGGCTGACTCAGGGGGCTCTTCTGAGCCAGGCAGTTCCACTGTGATTCCAAGGGCTGAGAAAACGCGTTTATTTCGGGCTGAAAAACACGTTTTGAAAAGTGTGCTGTTCCTGCCCTATAAGTTACATGGGGGTGACCAAAGTTGCCAAAACGTGTTTATTTGTGCTGAAAAACACGTTTTGACAACTTCTGCACACTGGGGTTAAGGGCTGACTCAGGGGGCTCTTCTGAGCCAGGCAGTTCCACTGCGATTCCAAGGGCTGAGAAAACGCGTTTATTTCGGGCTGAAAAACACGTTTTGAAAAGTGTGCTGTTCCTGACCTATAAGTTACATGGGGGTGACCAAAGTTGCAAAAACGTGTTTATTTGTGCTGAAAAACACGTTTTGACAACTTCTGCACACTGGGGTTAAGGGCTGACTCAGGGGACTCTTCTGAGCCAGGCAGTTCCACTGCGATTCCAAGGGCTTAGAAAACGCGTTTATTTCGGGCTGAAAAACACGTTCTGAAAAGTGTGCTGTTCCTGCCCTATAAGTTACATGGGGGTGACCAAAATTGCCAAAACGTGTTTATTTGTGCTGAAAAACACGTTTTGACAACTTCTGCACACTGGGGTTAAGGGCTGACTCAGGGGGCTTTTCTGAGCCAGGCAGTTCCACTGCGATTCCAAGGGCTGAGAAAACGCCTTTATTTCGGGCTGAAAAACACGTTCTGAAAAGTGTGCTGTTCCTGCCCTATAAGTTACATGGGGGTGACCAAAGTTGCCAAAACATGTTTATTTGTGCTGAAAAACACGTTTTGACAACTTCTGCACACTGGGGTTAAGGGCTGACTCAGGGGGCTCTTCTGAGCCAGGCAGTTACACTGCGATTCCAAGGGCTGAGAAAACGCGTTTATTTCGGGCTGAAAAAAACGTTCTTAAAAGTGTGCTGTTCCTGCCCTATAAGTTACATGGGGGTGACCAAAGCTGCCAAAACGTGTTTATTTGTGCTGAAAATCACGTTTTGACAACTTCTGCACACTGGGGTTAAGGGCTGACTCAGGGGGCTATTCTGAGCCAGGCAGTTCCACTGTGATTCCAAGGGCTGAGAAAACACGTTTATTTCGGGCTGAAAAACACGTTTTGAAAAGTCTGCTGTTCCTGCCCTATAAGTTACATGGGGGTGACCAAAGTTGCCAAAACGTGTTTATTTGTGCTGAAAAACACGTTTTGACAACTTCTGCACACTGGGGTTAAGGGCTGACTCAGGGGGCTCTTCTGAGCCAGGCAGTTCCACTGTGATTCCAAGGGCTGAGAAAACGCGTTTATTTCGGGCTGAAAAACACGTTTTGAAAAGTGTGCTGTTCCTGCCCTATAAGTTACATGGGGGTGACCAAAGTTGCCAAAACGTGTTTATTTGTGCTGAAAAACACGTTTTGACAACTTCTGCACACTGGGGTTAAGGGCTGACTCAGGGGGCTCTTCTGAGCCAGGCAGTTACACTGCGATTCCAAGGGCTGAGAAAACGCGTTCATTTCGGGCTGAAAAACACGTTCTGAAAAGTGTGCTGTTCCTGCCCTATAAGTTACATGGGGGTGACCAAAATTGCCAAAACGTGTTTATTTGTGCTGAAAAACACGTTTTGACAACTTCTGCACACTGGGGTTAAGGGCTGACTCAGGGGGCTTTTCTGAGCCAGGCAGTTCCACTGCGATTCCAAGGGCTGAGAAAACGCCTTTATTTCGGGCTGAAAAACACGTTCTGAAAAGTGTGCTGTTCCTGCCCTATAAGTTACATGGGGGTGACCAAAATTGCCAAAACATGTTTATTTGTGCTGAAAAACACGTTTTGACAACTTCTGCACACTGGGGTTAAGGGCTGACTCAGGGGGCTCTTCAGAGCCAGGCAGTTCCACTGCGATTCCAAGGGCTGAGAAAACGCGTTTATTTGGGGCTGAAAAACACGTTTTGAAAAGTGTGCTGTTCCTGCCCTATAAGTTACATGGGGGTGACCAAAGTTGCCAAAACGTGTTTATTTGTGCTGAAAAACACGTTTTGACAACTTCTGCACACTGGGGTTAAGGGCTGACTCAGGGGGCTCTTCTGAGCCAGGCAGTTACACTGCGATTCCAAGGGCTGAGAAAACGCGTTTATTTCGGGCTGAAAAACACGTTTTGAAAAGTGTGCTGTTCCTGCCCTATAAGTTACATGGGGGTGACCAAAGTTGCCAAAACGTGTTTATTTGTGCTGAAAAACACGTTTCGACAACTTCTGCACACTGGGGTTAAGGGCTGACTCAGGGGGCTCTTCTGAGCCAGGCAGTTACACTGCGATTCCAAGGGCTGAGAAAACGCGTTTTTTTCGGGCTGAAAAACACGTTCTGAAAAGTGTGCTGTTCCTGCCCTATAAGTTACATGGGGGTGACAAAAGTTGCCAAAACGTGTTTATTTGTGCTGAAAAACACGTTTTGACAACTTCTGCACACTGGGGTTAAGGGCTGACTCAGGGGGCTCTTCTGAGCCAGGCAGTTCCACTGCGATTCCAAGGGCTGAGAAAACGCGTTTATTTTGGGCTGAAAAACACGTTTTGAAAAGTGTGCTGTTCCTGCCCTATAAGTTACATGGGGGTGACCAAAGTTGCCAAAACGTGTTTATTTGTGCTGAAAAACACGTTTTGACAACTTCTGCACAATGGGGTTAAGGGCTGACTCAGGGGGCTCTTCTGAGCCAGGCAGTTACACTGCGATTCCAAGGGCTGAGAAAACGCGTTTTTTTCGGGCTGAAAAACACGTTCTGAAAAGTGTGCTGTTCCTGCCCTATAATTTACATGGGGGTGACAAAAGTTGCCAAAACGTGTTTATTTGTGCTGAAAAACACGTTTTGACAACTTCTGCACACTGGGGTTAAGGGCTGACTCAGGGGGCTCTTCTGAGCCAGGCAGTTCCACTGCGATTCCAAGGGCTCAGAAAACGCGTTTATTTCGGGCTGAAAAACACGTTTTGAAAAGTATGCTGTTCCTGCCCTATAAGTTACATGGGGGTGACCAAAGTTGCAAAAACGCGTTTATTTGTGCTGAAAAACACGTTTTGACAACTTCTGCACACTGGGGTTAAGGGCTGAATCAGGGGGCTCTTCTGAGCCAGGCAGTTCCACTGCGATTCCAAGGGCTGAGAAAACGCGTTTATTTCGGGCTGAGAAACACGTTCTGAAAAGTGTGCTGTTCTTACCCTATAAGTTACATGGGGGTGACCAAAATTGCCAAAACGTGTTTATTTGTGCTGAAAAACACGTTTTGACAACTTCTGCACACTGGGCTTAAGGGCTGACTCAGGGGGCTCTTCTGAGCCAGGCAGTTACACTGCGATTCCAAGGGCTGAGAAAATGCATTTATTTCGGGCAGAAAAACACGTTCTGAAAATTGTGCTGTTCCTGCCCTATAAGTTATATGGGGGTGACCAAAGTTGCCAAAACATGTTTATTTGTGCTGAAAAACAAGTTTTGACAACTTCTGCACACTGGGGTTAAGGGCTGACTCAGGGGGCTCTTCTGAGCCAGGCAGTTCCACTGCGATTCCAAGGGCTGAGAAAACGCGTTTATTTCGGGCTGAAAAACACGTTTTGAAAAGTGTGCTGTTCCTGCCCTATAAGTTACATGGGGGTGACCAAAGTTGCCAAAACGTGTTTATTTGTGCTGAAAAACACGTTGTGACAACATCTGCACACTGGGGTTAAGGGCTGACTCAGGGGGCTCTTCTGAGCCAGGCAGTTCCACTGTGATTCCAAGGGCTGAGAAAACGCGTTTATTTCGGGCTGAAAAACACGTTTTGAAAAGTGTGCTGTTCCTGCCCTATAAGATACATGGGGGTGACCAAAGTTGCCAAAACGTGTTTATTTGTGCTGAAAAACACGTTTTGACAACTTCTGCACACTGGGGTTAAGGGCTGACTCAGGGGGCTCTTCTGAGCCAGGCAGTTCCACTGCGATTCCAAGGGCTGAGAAAACGCGTTTATTTCGGGCTGAAAAACACGTTTTGAAAAGTGTGCTGTTCCTGACCTATAAGTTACATGGGGGTGACCAAAGTTGCAAAAACGTGTTTATTTGTGCTGAAAAACACGTTTTGACAACTTCTGCACACTGGGGTTAAGGGCTGACTCAGGGGACTCTTCTGAGCCAGGCAGTTCCACTGCGATTCCAAGGGCTTAGAAAACGCGTTTATTTCGGGCTGAAAAACACGTTCTGAAAAGTGTGCTGTTCCTGCCCTATAAGTTACATGGGGGTGACCAAAATTGCCAAAACGTGTTTATTTGTGCTGAAAAACACGTTTTGACAACTTCTGCACACTGGGGTTAAGGGCTGACTCAGGGGGCTTTTCTGAGCCAGGCAGTTCCACTGCGATTCCAAGGGCTGAGAAAACGCCTTTATTTCGGGCTGAAAAACACGTTCTGAAAAGTATGCTGTTCCTGCCCTATAAGTTACATGGGGGTGACCAAAGTTGCCAAAACATGTTTATTTGTGCTGAAAAACACGTTTTGACAACTTCTGCACACTGGGGTTAAGGGCTGACTCAGGGGGCTCTTCTGAGCCAGGCAGTTCCACTGCGATTCCAAGGGCTGAGAAAACGCGTTTATTTCGGGCTGAATAACACGTTTTGAAAAGTGTGCTGTTCCTGCCCTATAAGTTACATGGGGGTGACCAAAGTTGCCAAAACGTGTTTATTTGTGCTGAAAAACACGTTTTGACAACTTCTGCACACTGGGGTTAAGGGCTGACTCAGGGGGCTCTTCTGAGCCAGGCAGTTACACTGCGATTCCAAGGGCTGAGAAAACGCGTTTATTTCGGGCTGAAAAAAAAGTTCTTAAAAGTGTGCTGTTCCTGCCCTATAAGTTACATGGGGGTGACCAAAGCTGCCAAAACGTGTTTATTTGTGCTGAAAATCACGTTTTGACAACTTCTGCACACTGGGGTTAAGGGCTGACTCAGGGGGCTATTCTGAGCCAGGCAGTTCCACTGTGATTCCAAGGGCTGAGAAAACGCGTTTATTTCGGGCTGAAAAACACGTTTTGAAAAGTGTGCTGTTCCTGCCCTATAAGTTACATGGGGGTGACCAAAGTTGCCAAAACGTGTTTATTTGTGCTGAAAAACACGTTTCGACAACTTCTGCACACTGGGGTTAAGGGCTGACTCAGGGGGCTCTTCTGAGCCAGGCAGTTACACTGCGATTCCAAGGGCTGAGAAAACGCGTTTTTTTCGGGCTAAAAAACACGTTCTGAAAAGTGTGCTGTTCCTGCCCTATAAGTTACATGGGGGTGACAAAAGTTGCCAAAACGTGTTTATTTGTGCTGAAAAACACGTTTTGACAACTTCTGCACACTGGGGTTAAGGGCTGACTCAGGGGGCTCTTCTGAGCCAGGCAGTTCCACTGCGATTCCAAGGGCTGAGAAAACGCGTTTATTTTGGGCTGAAAAACACGTTTTGAAAAGTGTGCTGTTCCTGCCCTATAAGTTACATGGGGGTGACCAAAGTTGCCAAAACGTGTTTATTTGTGCTGAAAAACACGTTGTGACAACATCTGCACACTGGGGTTAAGGGCTGACTCAGGGGGCTCTTCTGAGCCAGGCAGTTCCACTGTGATTCCAAGGGCTGAGAAAACGCGTTTATTTCGGGCTGAAAAACACGTTTTGAAAAGTGTGCTGTTCCTGCCCTATAAGTTACATGGGGGTGACCAAAGTTGCCAAAACGTGTTTATTTGTGCTGAAAAACAAGTTTTGACAACTTCTGCACACTGGGGTTAAGGGCTGACTCAGGGGGCTCTTCTGAGCCAGGCAGTTACACTGCGATTCCAAGGGCTGAGAAAACGCGTTTATTTCGGGCTGAAAAACACGTTCTGAAACGTGTGCTGTTCCTGCCCTATAAGTTACATGGGGGTGACTAAAGTTGCCAAAACGTGTTTATTTGTGCTGAAAAACACGTTTTTACAACTTCTGCACACTGGGGTTAAGGGCTGACTCAGGGGGCTCTTCTGAGCCAGGCAGTTCCACTGCGATTCCAAGGGCTGAGAAAACGCGTTTATTTCGGGCTGAAAAACACGTTTTGAAAAGTGTGCTGTTCCTGACCTATAAGTTACATGGGGGTGACCAAAGTTGCAAAAACGTGTTTATTTGTGCTGAAAAACACGTTTTGACAACTTCTGCACACTGGGGTTAAGGGCTGACTCAGGGGACTCTTCTGAGCCAGGCAGTTCCACTGCGATTCCAAGGGCTTAGAAAACGCGTTTATTTCGGGCTGAAAAACACGTTCTGAGAAGTGTGCTGTTCCTGCCCTATAAGTTACATGGGGGTGACCAAAATTGCCAAAACGTGTTTATTTGTGCTGAAAAACACGTTTCGACAACTTCTGCACACTGGGGTTAAGGGCTGACTCAGGGGGCTCTTCTGAGCCAGGCAGTTACACTGCGATTCCAAGGGCTGAGAAAACGCCTTTATTTCGTGCTGAAAAACACGTTCTGAAAAGTGTGCTGTTTCTGCCCTATAAGTTACATGGGGGTGACCAAAGTTGCCAAAACGTGTTTATTTGTGCTGAAAAACACGTTTTGACAACTTCTGCACACTGGGGTTAAGGGCTGACTCAGGGGGCTCTTCTGAGCCAGGCAGTTCCACTGCGATTCCAAGGGCTGAGAAAACTCGTCTATTTCGGGCTGAAAAACACGTTCTGAAAAGTGTGCTGTTCCTGCCCTATAAGTTACATGGGGGTGACCAAGGTTGCCAAAACGTGTTTATTTGTGCTGAAAAACACGTTTTGACAACTTCTGCACACTGGGGTTAAGAGCTGAATCAGGGGGCTCTTCTGACCCAGGCAGTTCCACTGCGATTCCAAGGGCTTAGAAAACGCGTTTATTTGGGCTGAAAAACACGTTTTGAAAAGTGTGCTGTTCCTGCCCTGTAAGTTACATGGGGGTGACCAAAGTTGCCAAAACGTGTTTATTTGTGCTGAAAAACACGTTTTGACAACTTCTGCACACTGGGCTTAAGGGCTGACTCAGGGGGCTCTTCTGAGCCAGGCAGTTCCACTGCGATTCCAAGGGCTGAGAAAACGCGTTTATTTCGGGCTGAAAAACACGGTTTGAAAAGTGTGCTGTTCCTGCCCTATAAGTTACATGGGGGTGACTAAAGTTGCCAAAACGTGTTTATTTGTGCTGAAAAATACGTTTTGACAACTTCTGCACAATGGGGTTAAGGGCTGACTCAGGGGGCTCTTCTGAGCCAGGCAGTTACACTGCGATTCCAAGGGCTGAGAAAACGCGTTTTTTTCGGGCTGAAAAACACGTTCTGAAAAGTGTGCTGTTCCTGCCCTATAAGTTACATGGGGGTGACAAAAGTTGCCAAAACGTGTTTATTTGTGCTGAAAAACACGTTTTGACAACTTCTGCACACTGGGGTTAAGGGCTGACTCAGGGGGCTCTTCTGAGCCAGGCAGTTCCACTGCGATTCCAAGGGCTCAGAAAACGCGTTTATTTCGGGCTGAAAAACACGTTTTGAAAAGTATGCTGTTCCTGCCCTATAAGTTACATGGGGGTGACCAAAGTTGCAAAAACGTGTTTATTTGTGCTGAAAAACACGTTTTGACAACTTCTGCACACTGGGGTTAAGGGCTGACTCAGGGGACTCTTCTGAGCCAGGCAGTTCCACTGCGATTCCAAGGGCTGAGAAAACGCGTTTATTTCGGGCTGAAAAACACGTTCTGAAAAGTGTGCTGTTCCTGCCCTATAAGTTACATGGGGGTGACCAAAATTGCCAAAACGTGTTTATTTGTGCTGAAAAACACGTTTTGACAACTTCTGCACACTGGGGTTAAGGGCTGACTCAGGGGGCTTTTCTGAGCCAGGCAGTTCCACTGCGATTCCAAGGGCTGAGAAAACGCCTTTATTTCGGGCTGAAAAACACGTTCTGAAAAGTGTGCTGTTCCTGCCCTATAAGTTACATGGGGGTGACCAAAGTTGCCAAAACATGTTTATTTGTGCTGAAAAACACGTTTTGACAACTTCTGCACACTGGGGTTAAGGGCTGACTCAGGGGGCTCTTCTGAGCCAGGCAGTTCCACTGCGATTCCAAGGGCTGAGAAAACGCGTTTATTTCGGGCTGAAAAACACGTTTTGAAATGTGTGCTGTTCCTGCCCTATAAGTTACATGGGGGTGACCAAAGTTGCCAAAACGTGTTTATTTGTGCTGAAAAACACGTTTTGACAACTTCTGCACACTGGGGTTAAGGGCTGACTCAGGGGGCTCTTCTGAGCCAGGCAGTTACACTGCGATTCAAGGGCTGAGAAAACGCGTTTATTTCGGGCTGAAAAAAACGTTCTTAAAAGTGTGCTGTTCCTGCCCTATAAGTTACATGGGGGTGACCAAAGCTGCCAAAACGTGTTTATTTGTGCTGAAAATCACGTTTTGACAACTTCTGCACACTGGGGTTAAGGGCTGACTCAGGGGGCTATTCTGAGCCAGGCAGTTCCACTGTGATTCCAAGGGCTGAGAAAACGCGTTTATTTCGGGCTGAAAAACACGTTTTGAAAAGTGTGCTGTTCCTGCCCTATAAGTTACATGGGGGTGACCAAAGTTGCCAAAACGTGTTTATTTGTGCTGAAAAACACGTTTCGACAACTTCTGCACACTGGGGTTAAGGGCTGACTCAGGGGGCTCTTCTGAGCCAGGCAGTTACACTGCGATTCCAAGGGCTGAGAAAACGCGTTTTTTTCGGGCTGAAAAACACGTTCTGAAAAGTGTGCTGTTCCTGCCCTATAAGTTACATGGGGGTGACAAAAGTTGCCAAAACGTGTTTATTTGTGCTGAAAAACACGTTTTGACAACTTCTGCACACTGGGGTTAAGGGCTGACTCAGGGGGCTCTTCTGAGCCAGGCAGTTCCACTGCGATTCCAAGGGCTGAGAAAACGCGTTTATTTTGAGCTGAAAAACACGTTTTGAAAAGTCTGTTCCTGCCCTATAAGTTACATGGGGGTGACCAAAGTTGCCAAAACGTGTTTATTTGTGCTTAAAAACACGTTGTGACAACATCTGCACACTGGGGTTAAGGGCTGACTCAGGGGGCTCTTCTGAGCCAGGCAGTTCCACTGTGATTCCAAGGGCTGAGAAAACGCGTTTATTTCGAGCTGAAAAACACGTTTTGAAAAGTGTGCTGTTCCTGCCCTATAAGTTACATGGGGGTGACCAAAGTTGCCAAAACGTGTTTATTTGTGCTGAAAAACACGTTTTGACAACTTCTGCACACTGGGGTTAAGGGCTGACTCAGGGGGCTCTTCTGAGCCAGGCACTTACACTGCGATTCCAAGGGCTGAGAAAACGCGTTTATTTCGGGCTGAAAAACACGTTCTGAAAAGTGTGCTGTTCCTGCCCTATAAGTTACATGGGGGTGACTAAAGTTGCCAAAACGTGTTTATTTGTGCTGAAAAACACGTTTTTACAACTTCTGCACACTGGGGTTAAGGGCTGACTCAGGGGGCTCTTCTGAGCCAGGCAGTTCCACTGCGATTCCAAGGGCTGAGAAAACGCGTTTATTTCGGGCTGAAAAACACGTTTTGAAAAGTGTGCTGTTCCTGACCTATAAGTTACATGGGGGTGACCAAAGTTGCAAAAACGTGTTTATTTGTGCTGAAAAACACGTTTTGACAACTTCTGCACACTGGGGTTAAGGGCTGACTCAGGGGACTCTTCTGAGCCAGGCAGTTCCACTGCGATTCCAAGGGCTTAGAAAACGCGTTTATTTCGGGCTGAAAAACACGTTCTGAAAAGTGTGCTGTTCCTGCCCTATAAGTTACATGGGGGTGACCAAAATTGCCAAAACGTGTTTATTTGTGCTGAAAAACACGTTTTGACAACTTCTGCACACTGGGGTTAAGGGCTGACTCAGGGGGCTTTTCTGAGCCAGGCAGTTCCACTGCGATTCCAAGGGCTGAGAAAACGCCTTTATTTCGGGCTGAAAAACACGTTCTGAAAAGTGTGCTGTTCCTGCCCTATAAGTTACATGGGGGTGACCAAAGTTGCCACAACATGTTTATTTGTGCTGAAAAACACGTTTTGACAACTTCTGCACACTGGGGTTAAGGGCTGACTCAGGGGGCTCTTCTGAGCCAGGCAGTTCCACTGTGATTCCAAGGGCTGAGAAAACGCGTTTATTTCGGGCTGAAAAACACGTTTTGAAAAGTGTGCTGTTCCTGCCCTATAAGTTACATGGGGGTGACCAAAGTTGCCAAAACGTGTTTATTTGTGCTGAAAAACACGTTTTGACAACTTCTGCACACTGGGGTTAAGGGCTGACTCAGGGGGCTCTTCTGAGCCAGGCAGTTACACTGCGATTCCAAGGGCTGAGAAAACGCCTTTATTTCGTGCTGAAAAACACGTTCTGAAAAGTGTGCTGTTTCTGCCCTATAAGTTACATGGGGGTGACCAAAGTTGCCAAAACGTGTTTATTTGTGCTGAAAAACACGTTTTGACAACTTCTGCACACTGGGGTTAAGGGCTGACTCAGGGGGCTCTTCTGAGCCAGGCAGTTCCACTGCGATTCCAAGGGCTGAGAAAACTCGTCTATTTCGGGCTGAAAAACACGTTCTGAAAAGTGTGCTGTTCCTGCCCTATAAGTTACATGGGGGTGACCAAGGTTGCCAAAACGTGTTTATTTGTGCTGAAAAACACGTTTTGACAACTTCTGCACACTGGGGTTAAGAGCTGAATCAGGGGGCTCTTCTGACCCAGGCAGTTCCACTGCGATTCCAAGGGCTTAGAAAACGCGTTTATTTGGGCTGAAAAACACGTTTTGAAAAGTGTGCTGTTCCTGCCCTGTAAGTTACATGGAGGTGACCAAAGTTGCCAAAACATGTTTATTTGTGCTGAAAAACACGTTTTGACAACTTCTGCACACTGGGCTTAAGGGCTGACTCAGGGGGCTCTTCTGAGCCAGGCAGTTCCACTGCGATTCCAAGGGCTGAGAAAACGCGTTTATTTCGGGCTGAAAAACACGGTTTGAAAAGTGTGCTGTTCCTGCCCTATAAGTTACATGGGGGTGACTAAAGTTGCCAAAACGTGTTTATTTGTGCTGAAAAATACGTTTTGACAACTTCTGCACAATGGGGTTAAGGGCTGACTCAGGGGGCTCTTCTGAGCCAGGCAGTTACACTGCGATTCCAAGGGCTGAGAAAACGCGTTTTTTTCGGGCTGAAAAACACGTTCTGAAAAGTGTGCTGTTCCTGCCCTATAAGTTACATGGGGGTGACAAAAGTTGCCAAAACGTGTTTATTTGTGCTGAAAAACACGTTTTGACAACTTCTGCACACTGGGGTTAAGGGCTGACTCAGGGGGCTCTTCTGAGCCAGGCAGTTCCACTGCGATTCCAAGGGCTCAGAAAACGCGTTTATTTCGGGCTGAAAAACACGTTTTGAAAAGTATGCTGTTCCTGCCCTATAAGTTACATGGGGGTGACCAAAGTTGCAAAAACGTGTTTATTTGTGCTGAAAAACACGTTTTGACAACTTCTGCACACTGGGGTTAAGGGCTGACTCAGGGGACTCTTCTGAGCCAGGCAGTTCCACTGCGATTCCAAGGGCTGAGAAAACGCGTTTATTTCGGGCTGAAAAACACGTTCTGAAAAGTGTGCTGTTCCTGCCCTATAAGTTACATGGGGGTGACCAAAATTGCCAAAACGTGTTTATTTGTGCTGAAAAACACGTTTTGACAACTTCTGCACACTGGGGTTAAGGGCTGACTCAGGGGGCTTTTCTGAGCCAGGCAGTTCCACTGCGATTCCAAGGGCTGAGAAAACGCCTTTATTTCGGGCTGAAAAACACGTTCTGAAAAGTGTGCTGTTCCTGCCCTATAAGTTACATGGGGGTGACCAAAGTTGCCAAAACATGTTTATTTGTGCTGAAAAACACGTTTTGACAACTTCTGCACACTGGGGTTAAGGGCTGACTCAGGGGGCTCTTCTGAGCCAGGCAGTTCCACTGCGATTCCAAGGGCTGAGAAAACGCGTTTATTTCGGGCTGAAAAACACGTTTTGAAATGTGTGCTGTTCCTGCCCTATAAGTTACATGGGGGTGACCAAAGTTGCCAAAACGTGTTTATTTGTGCTGAAAAACACGTTTTGACAACTTCTGCACACTGGGGTTAAGGGCTGACTCAGGGGGCTCTTCTGAGCCAGGCAGTTACACTGCGATTCAAGGGCTGAGAAAACGCGTTTATTTCGGGCTGAAAAAAACGTTCTTAAAAGTGTGCTGTTCCTGCCCTATAAGTTACATGGGGGTGACCAAAGCTGCCAAAACGTGTTTATTTGTGCTGAAAATCACGTTTTGACAACTTCTGCACACTGGGGTTAAGGGCTGACTCAGGGGGCTATTCTGAGCCAGGCAGTTCCACTGTGATTCCAAGGGCTGAGAAAACGCGTTTATTTCGGGCTGAAAAACACGTTTTGAAAAGTGTGCTGTTCCTGCCCTATAAGTTACATGGGGGTGACCAAAGTTGCCAAAACGTGTTTATTTGTGCTGAAAAACACGTTTCGACAACTTCTGCACACTGGGGTTAAGGGCTGACTCAGGGGGCTCTTCTGAGCCAGGCAGTTACACTGCGATTCCAAGGGCTGAGAAAACGCGTTTTTTTCGGGCTGAAAAACACGTTCTGAAAAGTGTGCTGTTCCTGCCCTATAAGTTACATGGGGGTGACAAAAGTTGCCAAAACGTGTTTATTTGTGCTGAAAAACACGTTTTGACAACTTCTGCACACTGGGGTTAAGGGCTGACTCAGGGGGCTCTTCTGAGCCAGGCAGTTCCACTGCGATTCCAAGGGCTGAGAAAACGCGTTTATTTTGAGCTGAAAAACACGTTTTGAAAAGTCTGTTCCTGCCCTATAAGTTACATGGGGGTGACCAAAGTTGCCAAAACGTGTTTATTTGTGCTTAAAAACACGTTGTGACAACATCTGCACACTGGGGTTAAGGGCTGACTCAGGGGGCTCTTCTGAGCCAGGCAGTTCCACTGTGATTCCAAGGGCTGAGAAAACGCGTTTATTTCGAGCTGAAAAACACGTTTTGAAAAGTGTGCTGTTCCTGCCCTATAAGTTACATGGGGGTGACCAAAGTTGCCAAAACGTGTTTATTTGTGCTGAAAAACACGTTTTGACAACTTCTGCACACTGGGGTTAAGGGCTGACTCAGGGGGCTCTTCTGAGCCAGGCACTTACACTGCGATTCCAAGGGCTGAGAAAACGCGTTTATTTCGGGCTGAAAAACACGTTCTGAAAAGTGTGCTGTTCCTGCCCTATAAGTTACATGGGGGTGACTAAAGTTGCCAAAACGTGTTTATTTGTGCTGAAAAACACGTTTTTACAACTTCTGCACACTGGGGTTAAGGGCTGACTCAGGGGGCTCTTCTGAGCCAGGCAGTTCCACTGCGATTCCAAGGGCTGAGAAAACGCGTTTATTTCGGGCTGAAAAACACGTTTTGAAAAGTGTGCTGTTCCTGACCTATAAGTTACATGGGGGTGACCAAAGTTGCAAAAACGTGTTTATTTGTGCTGAAAAACACGTTTTGACAACTTCTGCACACTGGGGTTAAGGGCTGACTCAGGGGACTCTTCTGAGCCAGGCAGTTCCACTGCGATTCCAAGGGCTTAGAAAACGCGTTTATTTCGGGCTGAAAAACACGTTCTGAAAAGTGTGCTGTTCCTGCCCTATAAGTTACATGGGGGTGACCAAAATTGCCAAAACGTGTTTATTTGTGCTGAAAAACACGTTTTGACAACTTCTGCACACTGGGGTTAAGGGCTGACTCAGGGGGCTTTTCTGAGCCAGGCAGTTCCACTGCGATTCCAAGGGCTGAGAAAACGCCTTTATTTCGGGCTGAAAAACACGTTCTGAAAAGTGTGCTGTTCCTGCCCTATAAGTTACATGGGGGTGACCAAAGTTGCCACAACATGTTTATTTGTGCTGAAAAACACGTTTTGACAACTTCTGCACACTGGGGTTAAGGGCTGACTCAGGGGGCTCTTCTGAGCCAGGCAGTTCCACTGTGATTCCAAGGGCTGAGAAAACGCGTTTATTTCGGGCTGAAAAACACGTTTTGAAAAGTGTGCTGTTCCTGCCCTATAAGTTACATGGGGGTGACCAAAGTTGCCAAAACGTGTTTATTTGTGCTGAAAAACACGTTTTGACAACTTCTGCACACTGGGGTTAAGGGCTGACTCAGGGGGCTCTTCTGAGCCAGGCAGTTACACTGCGATTCCAAGGGCTGAGAAAACGCGTTTATTTCGGGCTGAAAAACACGTTCTGAAAAGTGTGCTGTTCCTGCCCTATAAGTTACATGGGGGTGACTAAAGTTGCCAAAACGTGTTTATTTGTGCTGAAAAACACGTTTTTACAACTTCTGCACACTGGGGTTAAGGGCTGACTCAGGGGGCTCTTCTGAGCCAGGCAGTTCCACTGCGATTCCAAGGGCTGAGAAAACGCGTTTATTTCGGGCTGAAAAACACGTTTTGAAAAGTGTGCTGTTCCTGACCTATAAGTTACATGGGGGTGACCAAAGTTGCAAAAACGTGTTTATTTGTGCTGAAAAACACGTTTTGACAACTTCTGCACACTGGGGTTAAGGGCTGACTCAGGGGACTCTTCTGAGCCAGGCAGTTCCACTGCGATTCCAAGGGCTTAGAAAACGCGTTTATTTCGGGCTGAAAAACACGTTCTGAAAAGTGTGCTGTTCCTGCCCTATAAGTTACATGGGGGTGACCAAAATTGCCAAAACGTGTTTATTTGTGCTGAAAAACACGTTTTGACAACTTCTGCACACTGGGGTTAAGGGCTGACTCAGGGGGCTTTTCTGAGCCAGGCAGTTCCACTGCGATTCCAAGGGCTGAGAAAACGCCTTTATTTCGGGCTGAAAAACACGTTCTGAAAAGTGTGCTGTTCCTGCCCTATAAGTTACATGGGGGTGACCAAAGTTGCCACAACATGTTTATTTGTGCTGAAAAACACGTTTTGACAACTTCTGCACACTGGGGTTAAGGGCTGACTCAGGGGGCTCTTCTGAGCCAGGCAGTTCCACTGCGATTCCAAGGGCTGAGAAAACGCGTTTATTTCGGGCTGAAAAACACGTTTTGAAAAGTGTGCTGTTCCTGCCCTATAAGTTACATGGGGGTGACCAAAGTTGCCAAAACGTGTTTATTTGTGCTGAAAAACACGTTTTGACAACTTCTGCACACTGGGGTTAAGGGCTGACTCAGGGGGCTCATCTGAGCCAGGCAGTTACACTGCGATTCCAAGGGCTGAGAAAACGCGTTTATTTCGGGCTGAAAAAAACGTTCTTAAAAGTGTGCTGTTCCTGCCCTATAAGTTACATGGGGGTGACCAAAGCTGCCAAAACGTGTTTATTTGTGCTGAAAATCACGTTTTGACAACTTCTGCACACTGGGGTTAAGGGCTGACTCAGGGGGCTCTTCTGAGCCAGGCAGTTACACTGCGATTCCAAGGGCTGAGAAAACGCGTTTATTTCGTGCTGAAAAACACGTTCTGAAAAGTGTGCTGTTTCTGCCCTATAAGTTACATGGGGGTGACCAAAGTTGCCAAAACGTGTTTATTTGTGCTGAAAAACACGTTTTGACAACTTCTGCACACTGGGGTTAAGGGCTGACTCAGGGGGCTCTTCTGAGCCAGGCAGTTCCACTGCGATTCCAAGGGCTGAGAAAACTCGTCTATTTCGGGCTGAAAAACACGTTCTGAAAAGTGTGCTGTTCCTGCCCTATAAGTTACATGGGGGTGACCAAGGTTGCCAAAACGTGTTTATTTGTGCTGAAAAACACGTTTTGACAACTTCTGCACACTGGGGTTAAGGGCTGACTCAGGGGGCTCTTCTGAGCCCTGCAGTTCCACTGCGATTCCAAGGGCTGAGAAAACGCGTTTATTTCGGGCTGAAAAACACGTTTCGAAAAGTGTGCTGTTCCTGCCCTATAAGTTACATGGGGGTGACCAAAGTTGCCAAAACGTGTTTATTTGTGCTGAAAAACACGTTTTGACAACTTCTGCACACTGGGGTTAAGGGCTGAATCAGTGGACTCTTCAGAGCCAGGCAGTTACACTGGGATCCCAAAGTTTGAAAAAACGTGTTTATTTCGGCTGTAAAACACGTTTTGAAAAGTAGGCTGTCCCTGCTCCATAAATTACATGGGGGTGAACAAAATTGCCAAAACGTGTTTATTTTTGCTGAAAATTCGTTTTGACAACTTCTACACACTGGGGTTAAGGGCTGACTCAGTGGGTCTTCTGAGCCAGGCAGTTACACTGGGATCCCAAAGTTTGAAAAAATGCTTTTCTTTCGGCTGAAAAACACGTTTTGAAAACTGTGCTGTCCCTGCCCCATAAGTTACATGGGGGTGACCAAAGTTGCCAAAACGTGTTTATTTGTGCTGAAAAACACGTTTTGAAAAGTGTGCTGTTCCTGCCCTATAAGTTACATGGGGGTGAACAAAGTTGCCAATACGTATTTATTTTTGCTGAATATTCGTTTTGACAACTTCTACACACTGGGGTTAAGGGCTGACTCAGTGGGTCTTCTGAGCCAGGCAGTTACACTGGGATCCCAAAGTTTGAAAAAACGCTTTTCTTTCGGCTGAAAAACACGTTTTGAAAACTGTGCTGTCCCTGCCCCATAAGTTACATGGGGGTGACCAAAGTTGCCAAAACGTGTTTATTTGTGCTGAAAAACACGTTTTGACAACATCTACACACGGGGGTTAAGGGCTGACTCAGAGGGCTCTTCTGAGCCAGGCAGTTACACTGGGATCCCAAAGTTTAAAAAAACGCATTTATTTCGGCAGAAAAACATGTTTTGAAAAGTGTGCTGTCCCTGCCCCATAAGTTACATGGGGGTGACCAAAGTTTTCAAAACGTGTTTATTTCTGCTAAAAAACACATTTTGACAACTTCTGCACACTGGGGTTAAGGGCTGACTCAGTGGGCTCTTCTGAGCCAGGCAGTTCCACTGGGATCCGAAAGTTTGAAAAAACGCGTTTCTTTCAGCTGAAAAACACGTTTTGAAAAGTGTGCTGTCCCTGCCCCATCAGTTACATGGGGGTGAACAAAGTTGCCAAAACGTGTTTATTTCTGCTGAAAATTCGTTTTGACAACTTCTGCACACTGGGGTTAAGGGCTGAATCAGTGGACTCTTCAGAGCCAGGCAGTTACACTGGGATCCCAAAGTTTGAAAAAACGTGTTTATTTCGGCTGTAAAACACGTTTTGAAAAGTAGGCTGTCCCTGCTCCATAAATTACATGGGGGTGAACAAAATTGCCAAAACGTGTTTATTTGTGCTGAAAATTCGTTTTGACAACTTCTACACACTGGGGTTAAGGGCTGACTCAGTGGGTCTTCTGAGCTACAGCAGTTACACTGGGATCCCAAAGTTTGAAAAAACGCTTTTCTTTCGGCTGAAAAACACGTTTTGAAAAGTGTGCTGTCCCTGCCCCATAAGTTACATGGGGGTGACCAAAGTTGCCAAAACGTGTTTATTTCAGCTGAAAAACACTTTTGACAACTTCTGCACACTGGGGTTAAGGGCTGACTCAGTGGGCTCTTCTGAGCCAGGCAGTTCCACTGGGATCCCAAAGTTTGAAAAAACGCATTTATTTCGGGCTGAAAAACACGTTTTGAAAAGTGTGCTGTTCCTGCCCTATAAGTTACATGGGGGTGACCAAAGATGCCAAAACGTGTTTATTTGTGCTGAAAAACACGTTTTTACAACTTCTGCACACTGGGGTTAAGGGCTGACTCAGTGGACTCTTCAGAGCCAGGCAGTTACACTGGGATCCCAAAGTTTGAAAAAACGCGTTTATTTCGGCTGTAAAACACGTTTTGAAAAGTGTGCTGTCCCTGCTCCATAAATTACATGGGGGTGACCAAAGTTGCCAAAACGTGTTTATTTGTGCTGAAAAACACGTTTTGAAAAGTGTGCTGTTCCTGCCCTATAAGTTACATGGGGGTGAACAAAGTTGCCAATACGTATTTATTTTTGCTGAATATTCGTTTTGACAACTTCTACACACTGGGGTTAAGGGCTGACTCAGTGGGTCTTCTGAGCCAGGCAGTTACACTGGGATCCCAAAGTTTGAAAAAACGCTTTTCTTTCGGCTGAAAAACACGTTTTGAAAACTGTGCTGTCCCTGCCCCATAAGTTACATGGGGGTGACCAAAGTTGCCAAAACGTGTTTATTTGTGCTGAAAAACACGTTTTGACAACATCTACACACGGGGGTTAAGGGCTGACTCAGAGGGCTCTTCTGAGCCAGGCAGTTACACTGGGATCCCAAAGTTTGAAAAAACGCTTTTCTTTCGGCTGAAAAACACGTTTTGAAAACTGTGCTGTCCCTGCCCCATAAGTTACATGGGGGTGACCAAAGTTGCCAAAACGTGTTTATTTGTGCTGAAAAACACGTTTTGACAACATCTACACACGGGGGTTAAGGGCTGACTCAGAGGGCTCTTCTGAGCCAGGCAGTTACACTGGGATCCCAAAGTTTAAAAAAACGCATTTATTTCGGCAGAAAAACATGTTTTGAAAAGTGTGCTGTCCCTGCACCATAAGTTACATGGGGGTGACCAAAGTTGCCAAAACGTGTTTATTTCTGCTGAAAATTCGTTTTGACAACTTCTGCACACTGGGGTTAAGGGCTGAATCAGTGGACTCTTCAGAGCCAGGCAGTTACACTGGGATCCCAAAGTTTGAAAAAACGTGTTTATTTCGGCTGTAAAACACGTTTTGAAAAGTAGGCTGTCCCTGCTCCATAAATTACATGGGGGTGAACAAAGTTGCCAAAACGTATTTATTTTTGCTGAAAATTCGTTTTGACAACTTCTACACACTGGGGTTAAGGGCTGACTCAGTGGGTCTTCTGAGCCAGGCAGTTACACTGGGATCCCAAAGTTTGAAAAAACGCGTTTCTTTCGGCTGAAAAACACGTTTTGAAAAGTGTGCTGTCCCTGCCCCATAAGTTACATGGGGGTGACCAAAGTTGCCAATACGTGTTTATTTCTGCTGAAAATTCGTTTTGACAACTTCTGCACACTAGGGTTAAGGGCTGACTCAGTGGGTCTTCTGAGCTACAGCAGTTCCACTGGGATCCGAAAGTTTGAAAAAACGCGTTTCTTTCGGCTGAAAAACACGTTTTGAAAAGTGTGCTGTCCCTGCCCCATAAGTTACATGGGGGTGACCAAAGTTGCCAAAACGTGTTTATTTGTGCTGAAAAACACGTTTTGACAACATCTACACACGGGGGTTAAGGGCTGACTCAGAGGGCTCTTCTGAGCCAGGCAGTTACACTGGGATCCCAAAGTTTGAAAAAACGTGTTTATTTCGGCTGTAAAACACGTTTTGAAAAGTAGGCTGTCCCTGCTCCATAAATTACATGGGGGTGAACAAAGTTGCCAAAACGTATTTATTTTTGCTGAAAATTCGTTTTGGCAAGTTCTACACACTGGGGTTAAGGGCTGACTCAATGGGTCTTCTGAGCCAGGCAGTTACACTGGGATCCCAAAGTTTGAAAAAACGCGTTTCTTTCGGCTGAAAAACATTTTTGAAAAGTGTGCTGTCCCTGCCCCATAAGTTACATGGGGGTGACCAAAGTTGCCAAAACGTGTTTATTTCTGCTGAAAAACACGTTTTGACAACTTCTGCACACTGGGGTTAAGGGCTGACTCAGTGGGCTCTTCTGAGCCAGGCAGTTCCACTGGGATCCGAAAGTTTGAAAAACGCGTTTCTTTCGGCTGAAAAACATTTTTGAAAAGTGTGCTTTCCCATCCCATAAGTTACATGGGGGTGACCAAAGTTGCCAAAACGTGTTTATTTCTGCTGAAAAACACATTTTTACAACTTCTGCACACTGGGGTTAAGGGCTGACTCAGTCTGCTCTTCTGAGCCATGCAGTTACACTGGGATTCTAAAGTATGAAAAAGCGCATTTATTTCGGCTGAAAAACACGTTTTGAAAAGTGTGCTGTTCCTCCCCATCAGTTACATTGGGGTGACCAAAGTTGCAAAAAGGCGTTTATTTTAGCTGAAAATGACGTTTTGATAAAGTCTCAACACTGCTGTTGAGATCCTACTCGGTATGCATTTCATGGCCACGGCAGTTACAGTGGGATGCCCAACTTTATAAAAAGGCGATTCTTTCAGCTGAAAACGACAAATTCTCACCAGTGCTACTGAGATCTGACTGAGTACGCACTTCTTGCCATGGCAAGTTACAGTGGGATGCTAAAGGTTGCAAGATGGCGTTTCTTTCAGTGTAAAACGACGCTTCGACAAATTCTCACCACTGCTGCTGAGATCCAACTCGGTACGCACTTCTGGCCACTGCAGATACAGTGGGATGCCCAAGATTATAAAAAGGCATTTCTTTCAGATGAAAACTACGTTTCTACACATTCTCAACACTGCTGTTGAGATCCTACTCAGTAAGCATTTCTATCCACAGCAGTTTCAGTGGGATGCCAAAGGTTGCAAGATGGCGTTTCTTTCAGTAGAAAACGACGTTTGACAAACTCTCACCACTTCTGCTGCGATCTGATTCGGTACTCACTTCTGGCCGCAGTATTAAAGTGGGATGCCAAAGGTTGCAAGAAGGCGTTTCTTTCAGCTGAAATTATAGTTTTGATAATTTCTCACCACTGCTGCTGAGATCCGATGTGGTATGCACTTCTAGCCACGGCAGTTACAGGGGGATTCCCAAGGTTGCAAAAACACCTTTCTTTCAGCAAAAAACGACGTTTCGACAACTTCTCAACGTTGCTGTTGAGATCCGACGCGGTACGCACTTCTGGCCACGGGAGATACAGTGGGATGCCAAAGGTTGCAAGATGGTGTTTCTTTCAGTAGAAAACGACGTTCGACAAACTCTCACCACTTCTGCTGCGATCTGATTCGGTACTCACTTCTGGCCACAGTATTAAAGTGGGATGCCAAAGGTTGCAAGAAGGCGTTTCTTTCAGCTGAAATTAAAGTTTTGATAATTTCTCACCAATGCTGCTGAGATCCGACGCGTAACGCACTTCTAGCCATGGCAGTTACAGGGGGATTCCCAAGGTTGCAAAAACGCGTTTCTTTCAGCAAAAAACGACGTTTCGACAACTTCTCAACGTTGCTGTTGAGATCCGACGCAGTACGCACTTCTGGCCACGGGAGATACAGTGGGATGCCAAAGGTTCCAAAAACGTGTTTCTTTCAGCTGAAAACGACGTTTCGACAAATTCTTAACACTACTGCTGAGATCCTACTCATTATGCAGTTCTATCCACGGCAGTTACAGTGGGATGCCCAAGGTTGCAAAAGGGCGTTTCTTTCAGCTGAAATTGACAATTTGATAAATTTTCACATCTGGTGCTGCGATCCGACTCGGTGCACACTTCTGGCCAGATAATTTACAATGGGATGACAAAGGTTGCAAAAAGGCGATTCTTTCAGATGAAAACGACGTTTTGATAATTTCTCACCACTGCTGCTGAGATCCGACTCGGTACGCACTTCTAACCAGGGCAGTTACAGGGGGATTCCCAAGGATGCAAAATCGCATTTCTTTCAGCAAAAAACGACGTTTCGACAAATTCTCAACGTTGCTGTTGAGATCCGACTCAGTACCCACCTCTGGCCACAGCAGTTACAGTGGGATGCCCAAGGTTATAAAAAGGCGTTTCTTTCAGCTGAAAATGACGTTTTCGACAAATTCTCACCACTGCTGCAGAGATCCTACTCGGTAAGCACTTCTGGCCTCAGCAGTTACACTGGGATGCCAAAGGTTGCAAAAAGGCGTTTCTTTCAGCTGAAATTGACGTTTTGATAAATTCTCGAAAACAACGTTTGAAAACAACGTTTCGACAAATTCTCAACATTGCTGTTGAGATCTCGCTCGTAACGCACTTCTGGCCTCAGCAGTTACAGTGGGATACCAAAGGTTGCAAAAAGGCGATTCTTTCAGCTGAAAACGAAGTTTCGTCAAATTCTCACCACTGCTGCTGAGATCCGACTCGGTACGCAGTTTTGGCCAGAGCAGTTACAGTGGGATGCCAAAGGTTGCAAAAAGGCGATTCTTTGAGATGAAAACGGCGTTTTAATAATTTCTCACAACTGGTGCTGCGATCCGACTCGGTACGCACTTCTGGCCACAGCAGTGTCAGGGAGATGCTAAAGGGTGCAAAAAGGCGTTTCTTTCAGCTGAAAATGACGTTTTGATAAATTCTCACCACTGCTGCTGAGATCCGACTCGGTACGCATTTCTAACCACAGCAGTTTCAGGGGGATACCCAAGTTGCAATAACGCGTTTCTTTCAGCTGAAAATGACGTTTTCGACAAATTCTAACCACTGCTGCAGAGATCCTACTTGGTACGCACCTCTGGCCACAGCAGTTACAGTGGTTATAAAATATATGCCCAAGGTTATAAAAAGGCGTTTCTTTCAGCTGAAAACGACATTTCTACACATTCTCACCACTGCTGCTGAGATCCGACTTGCTACGCACTTCTGGCCACAGCAGATACAGCGGGATGCCCGAGGTTATAAAAAGGCATTTCTTTCAGCTGAAAACGACGTTTCTACACATTCTCAACACTGCTGTTGAGATCAGACTCTGTATGCACTTCTGGCCTCAGCAGTTACAGTGGGATGCCAAAGGTTGCAACCAGGCATTTCTTTCAGCTGAAAACGACGTTTCGACAAGTTCTCAACACTACTGCTGAGATCCCACTCAGTATGCATTTCTATCCACGGTAGTTACAGTGGGATGCCAAAGGTTACAAGAAGGCGTTTCTTTCAGCTGAAATTGACGTTTTGATAAATTCTCACAACTGGTGCTATGATCCGACTCGGTACGCACTTCTGGCCAGAGCATTTACAGTGGGATGCCAAAGGTTGCAAAAAGGCGATTCTTTCAGATGAAAACGACGTTTTGGTAATTTCTCACCACTACTGCTGAGATCCAACGCGGTACGCACTTCTAGCCAAGGCAGTTACAGGAGGATTCCCAAGGTTGCAATATCGCACTTCTTTCAGCAAAAATGACGTTTCGACAAATTCTCAACGTTGCTGTTGAGATCCGACTCGTTACGCACTTCTAGCCTCAGCAGTTACAGTGGGATGCCAAAGGTTACAAAAAGACGTTTCTTTCCGCTGAAAATGACGTTTTGACAAATTCTAAACACTGCTGCTGAGATCCTACTCGGTATGCATTTCATGGCCACAGCAGTTATAGTGGGATGCCCAAGATTATAAAAAGGCATTTCTTTCAGCTGAAAACGACGTTTTGATAAATTCTCTCCACTGCTGCTGAGATCCGACGCGGTACGCACTTCTGGCCACAGCAGTTACAGGGGGATTCCCAAGGATGCAAAAACACATTTCTTACGGCTGAAATTCACGTTTCGTCAAATTCTCACCACTGCTGCTGCAATCTGACTCGTTATGCACTTCTGGCCACAGTATTAAAGTGGGATGCCAAAGGTTTCAAACAGGCATTTCTTTCAGCTGAAGATGATGTTTCGACAAATTCTCAACACTGCTGCTGAGATCCGACTCAGTACGCACTTCTGGCCACGGCAGTTACAGTGGGATGCCAAAGGTTGCAAGAAGGCATTTCTTTCACCGGAAAACGACGTTTTGATAAATTCTCTCCACTGCTGCTGAGATCCGACGCGGTACGCACTTCTGGCCACAGAAGTTACAGTGGGATGCCAAAGGTTGCAAAAAGGCGATTCTTTCAGCTGAAAACGACGTTTTGACAAATTTCCACAACTGCTGCTGAGATCCGACTCGGTACGCACTTCTGGCCACAGCAGTTTCAGGGAGATGCTAAAGGGTGCAAAAAGGCGTTTCTTTCAGCTGAAAATGACGTTGTTGATAAATTCTCACCACTGCTGCTGAGATCCGACTCGGTACACACTTTCTTTTCCGACTCAGAACGCAATTCTGGCCACAGCAGTTACAGTGGGATGGCAAAGGGTGCAAAAACGCATTCCTTTCGGGTGAAAACGACGTTTTAAACAAATTCTCACCACTGCTGCAGAGATCCTACTCGGTACGCACCTCTGGCCACAGCAGTTACAGTAGGATTCCCAAGGTTATAAAAAGGTGTTTCTTTCAGCTGAAAACGACGTTTCTACACATTCTCAGCACTGCTGTTGAGATCCGACTCGTTATGCACTTCTGGCCTCAGCAGTTACAGTGGGATGCCAAAGGTTGTAAAAACGCATTTCTTTCAGCTGAAAATGACGTTTTGACAAATTCTCACCAGTGCTACTGAGATATGACTGAGTACGCACTTCTCGCCATGGCAAGTTACAGTGGGATGCTAAAGGTTGCAAGAAGGCGTTTCTTTCAGCTGAAAACGACGTTTCTACAAATTCTCAACACTGCTGCTTAGATCTAACTTGGTACGCACCTCTGGCCACAGGAGTTACAGTGGGATACACAAGGTTATAAAAAGGCATCTCCTTCAGCTGAAAACCACGTTTCTACACATTCTCAACACTGCTGTTGAGATCAGACTCGGTACGCACTTCTGGCCTCAGCAGTTACAGTGGGATGCCAAAGGTTGCAACCAGGCATTTCTTTCAGCTGAAATTGACATTTCGACAAATTCTCACCACTGCTGCTGCGATCTGACTCGGTACGCACCTCTGGCCACAACAGTTACAGGGGGAAGCCCAAGGCTATAAAAAGGCGTTTCTTTCAGCTGAAAACGACGTTTCTACACATTCTCAACACTGCTGTTGAGATCCGACTCGGTACTCACTTCTGGCCACAACAGTTACAGGGGGATGCCCAAGGTTGCAAAAAAGCGTATCTGCTGAGGCCAGAAGTGCAACATGAGTTAGATTTTAGCAGGACTTTTCAGAATTTGTCGAAACGTTGTTTTCAGCTGAAATAAACGCGTTTTTGCAACCTTTGGCATCCCACTGTATCTGCTGTGGCCACAAGTGCATACTGAGTTAGATATTATCAGCAGTGTTGAGAATTAGTCAAAACGTCGTTTTCAGCCAAAATAAACGCGTTTTTGCAACCTTTTCTCATCCCACTGTATCTGCTGAGGCCAGATGTGTATACAGAGACAGATCTTAGCAACACTTTTCAGAATTTGTCAAAACATCGTTTTCAGCTGAAATAAACACGTTTTTGCAACCTTTGGCATCCCACTGTATCTGCTGTGGCCAGAAGTGCATACTGAGTTAGATATTATCAGCAGTGTTGAGAATTAGTCAAAACGTTGTTTTCAGCTAAAATAAACGCGTTTTTGCAACCTTTTCTCATCCCACTGTATCTGCTGAGGCCAGATGTGTATACAGAGACAGATCTTAGCAACACTTTTCAGAATTTGTCAAAACATCGTTTTCAGCTGAAATAAACACGTTTTTGCAACCTTTGGCATCCCACTGTATCTGCTGTGGCCAGAAGTGCATACTGAGTTAGATATTATCAGCAGTGTTGAGAATTAGTCAAAACGTTGTTTTCAGCTAAAATAAACGCGTTTTTGCAACCTTTTCTCATCCCACTGTATCTGCTGAGGCCAGATGTGTATACAGAGACAGATCTTAGCAACACTTTTCAGAATCTTAGAACTTAGATCTTAGATCTTAGAACACTTTTCTCTTCGTCATACCTTCTCTTCCTCCCTGGGCCACTTGCCCTCTTCTCTCACTAAACCAGCATTCCGTCTCTTCACAGCTATCTGTTCCAAGACCAGGCTTTCTAACCACCTTCTATTCCTTTACAGATGTCGTCGACATAATATCATCCCTAAAGGATTTTGCCTTAAATTTAATACCTTTTCTTTTGACTCTGATACCACCCAGAGTAACACCCAGAGACTTCTAAAACAATTTTCTAGGAAACTAATGCTCTCTACCATTTTCTCCCTCAAAAAACAGATTATCCTTTCCGACAACAACATCAAAGAGGCTAAGGAATTTCTACGGCTTACAGCTCCACATCATCTTCCCTTCATAACTAACCTCATTAGATCTCTCAACTCTAAACTCTACCAGTTTCTCACTACAGAGAAGGACAAAAAACTCAGTCATCTTCTACAGAAGAAAACCATCAACACCCCGAACACCTTCACCAACCCTAACCTTGTTGTCACCATACCTTCTGACCTTTCCCTTTCACAGGATGAGCGATCCCTCCTCAGCAAAGGACTCAGTTTTGTACCAGTTCCCAGGAAGCTGGACATCCCCCAGACCAATGTCGACCTTAACCGCTTTTACCGCAGGATCCGTCTCAGAGCACATTTTGCCGACAATTCCTCTTCACAGGCAGCTGATAACAACCCGGTTATTGATGTCATTAACAACATTAATCCCAAACAGAGCTGTTGGACTCCCTCCTCTGGCCGTTTTCCACCAGTTGATTATTTCATCAACCAATGCACTAATCAAGCTCCCAAGGCACTCTCTATACCCAGTAAACATAGGTCTAACCTCACCCAAGGAGAAAATCAGGCGCTCCAGTCTCTCCGCAACAGGGATGATATCGTCATCAAACCAGCGGACAAAGGAGGCGCTGTTGTGGTGTGGCGTAAGGATCTATACATCTCTGAAGCCTCTAGACAACTAACTGACACTTCTGCCTACCTCCCTCTCCAACAGGACCCTACCACTGACTACCAAAAGGAAGTGGTATCCACCATTTCTCTTCTTATCAGCAGTAATGAGCTCCCCCAGGAGGCAAACCGGCTCATCATGGAACATCCACAGGTATCTCAATTTTACCTCCTCCCCAAAATCCACAAACCGGACACCCCTGGACGCCCCATCGTATCAGCATGTAACTGTCCAACTACTTACATCTCAGCCTTTCTCGACAGCCTCATGAGACCGCTGGTTGAAGATCTTCCCTCATACATCAAAGACACCAACCACGCGCTCCAACTTTTTAATGATTTCCAATTTCAGGGTACCGAATGCTACATTTTTACCATGGACATCACATCTCTGTACACCGTCATTCCCCATAATGACGGCCTTACAGCACTGAAGCACATGCTGGACAAACGCACAGTGCTTGATCCACCCACCCACACCCTGGTACGCCTTGCAGAATTGGTCCTCACACTGAACGCATTCTCTTTCAATAATCTTTTTTACCAACAGGTCAGTGGAGTTGCCATGGGCACCAGAATGGGACCCAGCTATGCCAACATTTTTGTCGGCTGGGTAGAAGAACGCTTCTTCGCTTCCTACACTGGCTATGTCCCTGACCTCTACAAACGATATATTGATGACTGCGTCGGTGCCGCCACATGCTCCAACGATCAGCTTGAGTTCTTCCTGCACCATTTCACCAACTTCCACCCGTCCCTCAAATATACGATTAACATATCTTCCACTACTCTTCCGTTTCTAGACATCCACTTGTCTATCAACTACCCCCGACTGTCCACTTCAGTTTATTACAAACCCACGGATTCACACAGCTACCTCCTGTACAGCTCATTTCACCCCAACCACACTAAAAACTCTCTTCCTTTTTCACAGTTCCTTAGGTTACGACGATTATGCAGCGACGACATCGACTTCGAGAACCAAGCCCTCGAAATGTACTCATTTTTCATCAACAGAGGATACCCCAGCAGTGTGATTGACAGGGCCCTTGCCCGAGCCAAAAACACCCCCCGGACCATCAACCCGATCAGGAACTCCCGCCGTAACAACCGCATTCCTCTGGTGCTTCCTTACCACCCTAACACACTTCCTATCCCCAGGACCATTAACCACAACTTTTCCATCCTACAGGATGATCCCTCCATTGGGGCCCTCTTTTCTGATCGCCCTATTATCTCATATCGCCGACCACCTAATCTGCGTAACCTCCTTGTTCACAGCTCCCTTGACCGCCCTCAACAACCATCCACACCAGGCACTTTCCCTTGCAACAGAGCTCGCTGTATCACCTGCAAATACACAGCCACCACCACACTCATTCAAGGCCCCTCAGGACAATTCCGGATCACCCAGACAGCATCTTGTACCTCCAGCAACCTTGTTTACTGTATCTCTTGCAGTAAATGCCCAGCCATCTACATTGGAGAAACAGGAAGGAGACTCGGAGACCGTTTCAGAGAACACGTCAGGGCTGTAAAGATTAAAGATCTCTCCAAGCCCATTGTTTCTCATTTCACCTCTGACGGCCACGACCACTCTAATCTCTCCGTCTGTGTTCTCAAAGACGGTTTTCCAAACTCATACATCAGAAAGACCACCGAAACTAAAATTATTCTGCAGCTAGGATCACACCTTCTCCCTTCCCTTAACGACAGACTAATGTTCTTTTAAATTTTCTCCATTCATTGGAAGTTTCATTTCACACCTCTCTGCACCCATTCTGACTTCACACCTCTTGATTGGCCTCTCTTTCTGTCCCCTGCTCCCGCCTCTCACTCCTCCTCCCCCCCAACCTTTGTTCTCCCGCTACTTTACCTTTGCCTACTGCCCTGTCTCTCTCACACCTGAAGAAGGCTCCACGGCCGAAACGTTGTGTTCTCTTTCTTCTTTTTTTCAGCATGGAATAAACCTATTACTTGTTCCTTTGCAGCCTACGCATGCTGACGCAGCTACCCACCTGAACTACTTTTCAGAATTTGTCAAAACATCGTTTTCAGCTGAAATAAACACGTTTTTGCAACCTTTGGCATCCCACTGAAACTGCTGTGGCCAGAAGTACATACTCAGTCAGATCTAAGCTGCACTTTTCAGAAGTTGTGAAAACGTCGTTTTCAGATTAAATAAACATGTTTTTGCAACCTTTGGCATCACACTGTATCTGCTGTGGCCAGAAGTGCATACTGAGTTAGATATTATCAGCAGTGTTGAGAATTTGTCAAAACTTCGTTTTCACCTGAAATTAATGCAGTTTTGCAACGTTTGGCATCCCACTGTAACTGCTCTGGCCAGAGGTGAAAACAGAGACAGATCTTAGCAGCACTTTTCAGAATAAGTCAAAACGTTATTTTCAGCTGAAATAAACGCGTTTTTGCTACCTTTGGCATCCCACTGTAACTGCTGTGGCCAGAAGTGCATACTGAGTCAACTACTGGCAGCAGTAATAATAATAATAATCATAATTGCTTACACTTATATAGCGCTTTTCTGGACACTCCACTCAAAGCGCTTTACAGGTAGTGGGGTCTCCCCTCCACCACCACCACCAATGTGCAGCATCCACCTGGATGATGCGACAGCAGCCATAGTGCGCCAGAACGCTCACCACACATCAGCTATCAGTGGGGAGGAGAGCAGAGTAATGAAGCCAGTTCATATATGGGGATTATTAGGAGGCCATGATTGGTAAGGGCCAATGGGAAATGTGGCCAGGACACTGGGGTTACACCCCTACTCTTTTCAAGAAACGCCCTGGGATTTTTAATGACCACAGAGAGTCAGTACCTCAGTTTTACATCTCATCCGAAGGACGGCGCTTGTTTACAGTATAGTGTCCCCATTACTATACTGGGGCATTAGGACCCACATGGACCGCAGGGTGAGTGCCCCCTGCTGGCCCCACTAACACCTCTTCCAGCAGCAACCTTAGTTTTTCCCAGGAGGTCTCCCATCCAGGTACTGACCAGGCTCACACCTGCGTAGCTTCAGTTGGTTGCCAGTTGTGAGTTGCAGGGTGATATGGCTGCTAGCGAAGTGTTGAGAATTTGTTAAAATGTCGTTTTCAGCTGAAATAAATGCATTTTTGCAACCTTTGGCATCCCACTGTAACTGCTGTGGCCAGATGTGAATACAGAGATAGATCTTAGCAGTAAAATATACAGCTTCAGATTATTTATAATAATAATAATAATAATAAAAAATGTTTACAGCGCTTTTCTGGACACTACACTCAAAAAGCTTTATAAGTAATGGGGACTCCCCTCCTCCACCACCAATGTGCAGCATCTACCTGAATGATGCGATGGCAGCCATAGTGTGCAAGAAGGCTCACCACACATCAGCTATTAGTGTGTAACAGTGTGTAGAGTGATAGCTGTCACAGAAGCAATTCCAAATATTCCATTAAATTTGTACACATGTATGTGAATATTTCTTTTAGTTCTATTTGTTCATTTGAATATTACAATATATAACATAAGGGTTTTCATTAACTTTATTATAATGTTGTTTATTATGTATTCCAATATCATAAAATCTCCCTGTCTACCCACCCTCCCACTGTCTGGCCCTCCGGCCTTTATTCCAAAGCAAATGTGGTCCTCAAGGAAAACAAGTTGGGAGATCCCTGGTCTAGATTTAAATTTGAGGATAATCTTCCACTAACCACTAACAAGAACCATGAGTACAAGATGGCTGTCAGTAAGTCACTTAACAGATGTTAACATCTTGCAGCAACTCTGCAACAAAATATAAATATAAATATAGAGCATCAGATTATTTATTATTTCCTTGAGGGACACATTTGCTCCCCTCCTCCACCACCAATTAGCCTGTCCTGATCTAGGTTTTCGACATACTTTAACATGCTGTGTTCAGAAAGTCACGACTCCACACACAGTGCTTGTGATCCACAGCAAGAACACGCAGACTCCACACACACACAGACAACACTACCAGTGATCTACAGCAGGAACTAATTAAGGGGGTTCATACAGAGACACTGAATCTTTCAACTGCCAATAGTGTCGTGGAATAGATTTACAACCCTTTCCCCTAAATAAATTAGAGAAAGTGATTAAGTGAGTCTGTTTTCTGAATGAGCAACACCAAAAATAATGAAGTACATACTGCATACATGCCACATAAGTATGCTGTTAACCTTTATCATTGGTCCATCAACATTCTTTTAGCTACACCATACAGTATAATTTACTTTATCTTCTTAAGTTGTAATGTTTTAAATTTTATTGGGGGGGGGGGGGGGGGGGACTACAATTTCACGCATAGGGTACAGTGAAACAGCTGTAAGGAGTAATTCTCATGGTTTAATTTGTCATTACAACAACAAAACAACAATTGCATTACAAGCCCCAAATAGCGTAGGGCTATATCTCCAAAAATGCTTTATAACTTCACATCTGTCCAAAAATGTTTTTACTTACTGCCTATTGAGTCAGGAGTTGCCTGTGGTGTATTTTCCATCCCCCTTTCTGGCAAACTGATGCTTGCAGGGATTTGATCTCGGTTTTACTGCTGTGCCTCCATTTTCAGAGAAACATTCTTGAATCTCGACCTTTACCCAGTCTACTGGGAGACTATGAGAGCAGTTTTAGACCATTTACATTTGTGGATAAAGTATTTAGCCAAAATAATTAACAGATTAATAATAAAAACATATCCTTTATCCAAATCAGATCTAACAAAATATAAAATAATATCAAAATCTTTCCATTTAACATTTACCTTTAAATGTTGAACAATAACATTTTGCAGATCTACAGTTTTGTATATATGTAGTTAACAAACAAATGTAACAAAGATTCCTCCTCATTATTACAAAATACACATAAATCATCTTGTTCATGTTTAACTCTAGAAAAGTATTTATTTATTATTGTAGCGCCCTCGCCTGGTGTCTTGGCAGAAGCACACCCGGATAATTATTATGCGCCGTGGTGCGGGCTGGGAACCACTGTCGAGAGATGTTTTGGTCCCACAGGCTAATCACTAGCTAACCTTAGCTACGTAAATAGTGTTTGTTTTAGGACATTGTACTTGGTTGGTTGATGTTTACCCCTGTTCTTCCCAAAGCCTTATCCACCCTAACTTGATGAGTTTGAGGTTCGATTGAAGGGTATATATCGTTTCGGTTGACTATGATACAGTGATGAAGGCTTGTAATGAAATGTGTATGCTATCTAAATGTCTTGTTTTTGCCCATGGCAACTGTTCTATTGATGTTACACTATGCATTGAATGTGTTTTAAAACTGTGTAAACATTTTTATTAAAATAACCGATAAACTTGGTAAAGCTTTAGTTAGGTGTTTCGTTAGGTTAAATGGTCTGCCCTAACTCTATTTTTCCTATGAGCCCTGTTATTTTTATTGCGTGAATTTGCATAACACACGGTTTTACAGGAACGCATCTATCGTGTTAAAGCAGGACAAGCCTTGTACTTAAAAAATGAATAGAAATGTAAAGTCTATGATCATTATATTATTATGCTAGTGCTTTCAATTTTGTTTTTTTATTTTTAAATTATATCGATCTTGAAACTAATACCTAAAAATGTGAATATGGGCTCTCGTGTTGTACCAGCGCTAATTTGGAAAAATGGTGTCTCTTCACCAATGAAAGGAGTACACAAGCAATACATTTTATTTATCACCTTTCGCCTGTAGATGGCTCTCTACAGTCATTTTTAAATGTAACTAATCCGGATGGATTACTGTACATATCCTGCATGTTTTTTTTTTGGTCGCGTGAAGAGGTTCTAAAATTTCTCCTGTAAACAAATTACAAGTTTTGGAATGCATGAATAACATTAAGATAGTATTTAAAGTGAAGGACGTTTACAGAGCTAAAATACATCCAAATTATGTATTTGACGCTTTTATTAGCAGACAATTCTTCCAATTAAAGGTACGATTAATTGGTTAGCACTGTAGTGCGACTATACCAATTCAGTGTTAAGTCTTGTGGGAAGTAAGTCACGACTTTCCAAATAAGGTGTCTTTTGGCATCGAAAATAGAAGACTAATTTCATGGTTTTAATACACATTTAAAAGCATCATGAAGGATCAAACAAGATCTTCAGTTTGGAAGCTGTATTGGACTGCTCCTCGCATGACAGATTGCTAGCATAGTTGGCATGTTTGGTAGAAAAATGCAGAATGAGATTGTATTCTTTGAACACTGCAACCCTTTCCTTGCAAATTACTGTAAACATACAGCCTTTGTATCAACCTCTGTGAAAAAGTATTTTGTAGTCCATTTTTTGTTGAATAGAAGTATATTATAAATGGGTTAATACCCTCATCATTTCCTTTTTTTAATTATATAATGTTAGCATGCCCAAAGAGGTTGGGCACCCAGTTGACCTTGGACCCCTAGAGGTTTTTTTTCTCCTTACGAAGGAGAGACACACTGTCACACACTGACACATGGGGCTGGATGTTGCTCAGAGAGAGCAACCAGCTCATATACAGCTATCTCTCTACACACTGACACAATAATAGCTGATGTTGGTTTAGTCGGGAGGGGAGTGAAACTATAAGTCAAATCTCCTTACCTCTCTATTTTCAATCCATCGAACTTTTGCAAATGTCAGTATTGTTTATTTCATGGTAGTATGTCAAATGCCGTTCTTTGAAGTCAATTCCCAGACATCACCGTTGAGCGCTTCACCTAAAACACCCAACCTATGACAACAGCTCCACACGTAAAATGAAAGCATTTATCACGGGAGCGGATTGATCACTTATTACACATTTATACAACGTGACATGAGGTTGGGGCGCAGAAAAAGCAACGTATCAGGGCTTGTTTTCAGATGTTTGTGTTTCAAGGAGCTATGGGCTGGAATAGGAGAAGACTAAATACACTAAAGGCGACATTACAAATATGCATGCTTGTGTGACATTTGTTTTATGGCTGATGTTTATAAAATATTTGTGGAACTTGTAATTGCAGAGTGCCTTGGTACTTAATTTTGGGTTTTGGGCAGTATTGATTCAACCGATGAAAGCCCTGTCGACAATGTTAGTCAATTATCTGTCTTTTTTTGTTGCTAATGGTGATGAAACACTAATGATGTTAGAAAAAGACGCAGCTCCTTTGCATTCGCAACAAGAGAGTAGCGTGATGCTAGCTTGGCAGCACCTTTAAAAATAAAATGTGCCCTAAACCCTGCTTCAGAAACAAAAAATCCTGGACCAGGTAAAGTCACATTTATAGCACAACAAGAATTGTAACATCCTCAAAACTATGTGGAATGTGATAAAGAGACCTACAGGTAATAGGAACTTTCAGTTTTTCATGACTTTTTTGCTTTCTTGCAATCTTTTTGGTATTTTTATATCACTTCCTTCTTGCAAATTGACACAGAGCTGTGCACTGCTAGACAGGAAAACATCTGTCTCTCTATACACTGTCACACACTGATAGCTGATGTTGTTTTTTTCAGGAGGGGAGTGAGACCACTCCCTGTCCTTCACTGCACGGTTCCAGTCTGGGAACAGCAAGTGGTCTAATAATCCCCAGCAACATTGGCAAAGACGCTTATCTGGCAAAACCATGCTCATGTACTATTAGTTGAGGGCCTGTAGAATAGATTTTGGTTACTTTTGGAGAGACACAATTTTTTCTTTTGTCAGGAATTAGACTTTTTCCTGTCCAGCAGTGCACAACTCTGTGTCAATTTGCAAGGAGGAAGTGATATAAAAACACCCAAAAAATTGTAAGAAAGCAAAAAATTAATGAAGAACGGGAATTTCCTATTACATGTGGGTCTCTTTATCCCATTCCACCTACTTTTGAGGATGTAAAAATTGTTGTTGTGCTATAAATGTGAATTTACCTTGCCCAGGATTTTTTTTTCTAAAGAAGAGTTTAGGGCACATTTATTCTGAAAGGTGCAGCCAAGCTAGTGTTGATTACTGTAGCTAGCATCACGGTACTCTCTTGTTGCGAATGCAAAGGAGCTGCGATTTTTTCTAACATCTTTAGCAGATACTTTCTGTGGTACATTGGTACTGGTGTCTGTGTGTGGAGTCTGTGTGTTCTTGTAGTCGGTCACTGGTTTTCTTATCTGTGTGTGAACATTCTGAACATGGCATGTTAAAGTATAAAGAAAATCAAGATCAGGGCAGGCTAATTGCAATTCCTAGTGATTTGTCATTGTCTTACTATCACTGCACTGTCCATCTCTAAACCAGACTTCCTCAAACCCTTCATCCGGGCCCCTGAAACTAACCGAGGCCATGCGATGCAACTTATCAATATCTTGAAAATCGCCCTGGCCAGGCCACAGTCTGGCTGCATCATTCAGAATCGTTTGGGAAACCTGACCCACATCATTTCCTAATAGGTCCCAGCTGTAGTAATAATCCGGGACCGTGGGGGAGTGTTGGACAAGCATGGTTCGGGGCAAGCATGGTTCGGGGCAAGCAGTCTTCGTTGCAGGTTAGTTCGAGCCCCTGTTCTGAGGCCCATTTTACAGAGCAAATCTCTGCCACACAAATTAACAGGGCATTCTTTCGAAAGTAAGAATGAGTGGTTGGTGGACCCAAACCCATGCTTCTGGCATTCCACAGTGAGTGGTGTGGTGAAATGAGCCTCTGTCGGAGTGCCTGTTACTCCCATTGTCAGGATAGATTTCGATGAGAGCTTGAAACTGTGTACGTCATCCCTAAGCAGGGAATGGGTTGCCCCTGTGTCAACTAAAAAGTCATAGGGATCGCCATTAATATGCAAAGTGACTTTGGGCAGCTGGGAAGGGGAGGAGATGGGAGGTAAAATGAAAGTGGTGCCCTCAGGCCCTACCTCTCCTGGTGGGGATAATCAATCTTTCTTTTCCCGTTGCCATGGTGTACTGACTGTTACTCCAGCCGGGGGGCCCGAGTCCCAGTTCCCATCGTCTTCCTCTACCCCCTCCTTTTTGGGGCATTCTCTTACCCGCTGTCCTGTTTTTCCACAGTGAAAACACACATCGCGGTCTCCTTCTCCTCGACCTCTCCATCTTCCTCAGTAGCCTCCTTGTCGGCCACGGCCTCCTGGTCTCCTACCCCGGCCCCTTCCTCTTCCTCCTTGATAGAACTGGAGCTGGGCCATCTGGAGTTGGTGTAGCTGATCGCTGTCTTTTCGTGCTTTTTTCTCATTCTTTTATGCTATTTGTCTCTTAGCATGGTAAGCATGGCAGCACACCTCGGTCAACCGAGCGGTGTCCCAGCCGATTCATGAGTTTTTCACCATGCTCTCTATTTTGGGGAGCAGGCTGTCCACGAAAAGATGGGTAAGTTTAGTTTCGTATACTGAGCTGTCGTTGTTAGGGGCAGGCGGGGGCAGACCACTGAGGTTACTGAAGAGGGGGTTCAGTCTCTCCAAGAAATCATTACACATTTCTCCATTTCACTTGGTTTGTCTCAAGGTGAACCAGTCCGTTTTGGGGGGATACTTTGTTTCTATGAGCTGGCAAATGCCGTTTAGCTGGTTCTGATAGCCACTGCCAATGACAGCGTCATACACCACGTCTGGGTTGAACGTGTTGCGCACATCGCTGTAGTCAAGCTTCAGGGTCTTTTGAAAAACAGTCTCTAGTTTGCTGCTCGTGGGCTTACATTGAGGAACTAGACGCTGCAAGGCAATGGTGTATTTTCACCCATTTGTCTTGGGGTTTGGTAGTTCGCCGATTACGGCTGTCAGTTCCGCTAATTTCCATGGGCGGAAAACTAAAACAGGGTTACCGCCCTGGGGGTTTGGACATTCTATCATAGGGAACTGAAGATCCAGATTTGGGTCATCCTTTTCTTCTCCATCAGAAAAAGGCAAAGAGACTAGTGACGGGTCCAGGTGGGAACCATATTGGGCTCCCGACCTTGTAGAGGGCGGGGAGGGGGCATCCCACACTGGTTGGGGTTCCTTCTTTGGCTTAAACTCAGAGGCTGTTGGGCGGAGCTTAACACTCTTTTCCCCTGACACTGGTATACATCCCAGGGCCTGTTGTTTAGGTTTCTCCCTCGCAGGGGTCCCATGGCCTCCTGCGCCCTGCTTATATGGGGGTGGTGCCACTGGTAGAGGTAGAGCTGGGGCTGAAGCGAGACAGTCGAGGTCTGGATACAATTTAGATGTGCTCAGCATAATCTGTTCAGGGTTAGTAAGCAAGGGGGGGAATCTTTTTCCACATGCATCCCAGACTGACACACATTTTCTCATATACTCATAATCCCAATCGGGATCCCCTCCTGGATTTGGAGGGTCAGTCATTTCATGCAGCAATCTAATGGCCCATGGCTGAAAACTCCCATCTTGAGGCCACTGCTCATTCGTCCATCCTGACATACAATCATTGAAAAACCAATCCATATTCTCTCCCTACTATATTCATGGGAGTTCCCTCAGGTTTCCCATTTCTCTCCTTCTTATGTGCTTCTTTAGTTTTCCTTTCTCTAGCCTGTGCCTCATTTTTCCACAGCTCAAAACATTTCCAGTCACTTTCTTGTTTCCTTTTTTCTCCCTTTCCTGCAACTTCTTTTTAAGCTGCTCAACCTGTCGTGGACTAAAGCTGCTGTTCTCTGGAAAACCCAACTTACCCCAAAGGGGAAGACACTTTATTCCCGCATCACCAAACTTATCGTACATGTACTTGGCTGGGCCACTCAGCCCAGCTTTGCCTTTAGAGCTCTCATTACCCATTGTTGACAATGCCTTACTGTTTCTAGAACACTATCACATTAACTACTCCGCAGAGCAAAAACCACACATCTGTGTTAAGATATGTTCGTTTCACGAGTCCCAGACTCACCAGGTCCCAGACCCGTTATAAGTCCCTGACTTATCGAAGAGAACACCTTTGTGACTCGCTTTTCAAACAATTAGTTCTTTTAAAGGATCACTTACTGATGTCAGACGGCCGTGGATTTCTCCAGACACTTCTCTGAAAGCGGTAAGTATTTATTGGAATATTCACAAAAATTGTCCGGGTCTGGATGGACTTCCAATAGCCGTCCGCAATCAGGTTTGTGATCCCATCCTCGTCGCCAAAGATTGTTGTGGAATTTTATCAAAGAAGAGCCAGGAGAGGCATTCTCATTCACTCAATAAATTCTTTATTCATATTGCAATATGGGAAAAAGCAATCACCCGTCTGTGCAGAGAAATGAAAGTTGATTCAAAAGCAAGCAGGGAGAGCCCTTGTTTTATATCTTTTTTTTAAGCTGATGCAACACTTCAAGGACAGGCAAAGCAGTAATTTTCCATTTCTTATAGGTTTTTGCTTTAAGCAAAGAAGAGCAGTTAATAAAATAGTTTCTCATACTCCCTTCTTCAAGCAGCAGAGATAAACATTATTAAAAAATCCCATGCCCTTGACGAGCTGGGTGCTATCACACTTTGTTCTAAGTATGCAGCTGCTTCTGCAGCACAGCTCTGCCCATAAACAACATTTTTAGGATAAAACACCTTTTCTCAGTAACTTTCCATTACAGTTGTCCTGCCCTACCAGTTCCTGATTGGCTGATTGAGGTGGAAGATGAGTAACAATGCACTCTGACCTTAGGGTTGTAAACCACCTGGGATGAGACTCTCCCTTGGAATCTCCCAGACAGTAAGGCGCCAGAGATGACCATTTATTAGGGTAGCTGGAGAATCTCAGCCTTGGGAGTTGTTCCTTAGCAGGATACTCTATCAGCTAGAAAAACACCTTAAATGTGAACCAAATGGAATGGTCTCTCTGTATCAAGCACCACTTAAATGAGGGACAGAGAGACTGGCAAGGGAGCAGCAAACTTAATTCCTGTATTTTTAATAAGCCTTGCCACTACAGTAGCGTGATGCTAGCTACAGTAAGTGACACTAGCTTGGCATCACCTTTCAAAATAAATGTCCCCTAAACCCTGCTTCAGATATAAAAATCCTGGACCATATAAAATCACATTTATAGCACAACAACAATTTTTACATCCTCAAAACTAGGTGGAATGTGATTAAGAGACCCACAGGTAAAAGGAAATTCCCGTTCTTCATTAATGTTTTGCTTTCTTGCAATTTTTTGGTGTTTTTATATCACTTCCTCCTTGTAAATTGACACAGAGCTGTGCACAGCTAGACAGGACAAAGGCTAATTCCTGACAAAAGAAAAACTTGTGCCTCTCCAAAAGTAACTAAAATCTATTCTACAAGCCCTAAACTAATAGTACATGAACATGGTTTTGCCAGATAAACATCTTTGCCAATGTTGCTGGGGCTTATAAGACCACCTGCTATTCCCAGACTGTGACCGTGCAGTGATGGACAGGGAGTGGTCTCTCTCCCCTCCCGACTAAACTAACATCAGCTGTCAGTGTGTACAGAGATAGCTGGATATGAGCTGCCTGCTCTTGAATTCCTTTTTTATTTAAATTCTATTAGAAATTTACAGAATCAAAAAGCAAGACATACAATGAAAATATGTAAAAAGTACAACTTTTAGTTTTTTACAACTGTGAATTCCTCTGTCTGTGCAGTGTCTATTTCTGTATCTATTTCATTATTCTGTCTCCTTTTTTGTATGTCTGCTGTTTAAATAAAAACTTATTTAAAAAAAAAGATTCAAATTATACAAACATCTGTCCCCTATTTACAAATCGCGTGAGAGCCAATTTGCATTTTTGAATCTCATGTAAATCAGAGATCCGTTTATTTAGTTCCCGAGCTAAAGCACCTAATTTTCACCGTATCTGAAATCAGCTAGATCCTGTTAGATCCTGTCTGCCAATAATTTTAGGATTTCTTTGGTTTTTAGGGATGTTATGAGAGGGTAATGTTGATCTTCACCAATGAAAGGAGTACACAAGCAAAACATTTTTGAGAACATGGTTAACAATTAAAAGAAAACACCTAACCCAATGAAATAACATAGTTACCCCCCCTCTAAATGTAAGACTGTTTATTCGTATAAAGGCTGCAGACCCACAGGTAATCGGAAATTCCTCCTTGCAAATTGACACAGAGAGACAATGTAACAGACTGTATAGCTAATCTAACAAATAAGATCGATTCTATAGCACCATCTAATTTTAGTAGTGACGATTTCATTAACTTCTTTAACGATAAAATTAACACCATCAGACTTCAAACACAATCAAATAAGCCGCAAAGAAGTCTGGTACAGAAACAATATGAACACCTTTTTATTGTTTTTCAATTAGTTAATGAGCAAGATCTCAAGAAATTAACTATTAAGACAAAGTCAACCACCTGTTCGCTAGATCCCATCCCCACTCAGCTAGTCAAAGATTCCCTCAAAGTACTGGCAGGACCTATAATTAGTATAATGAACACGTCCCTTGCATCAGGCGTTGTACCTGACCAATTTAAGGTAGTGGTTGTTAGACCGCTCATTAAGAAGTCAAATTTGGATCCACAAGTTCTTAACAACTACAGGCCTGTCTCAAACGTCCCATTTCTATCTAAAATTCTTGAGAGAATAGTTATGGCCCAACTGCAATCGTATCTAGATTCAAATAATATACTTGAGAAATTTCAGTCTGGTTTCCGCCTAGGCCACAGCACTGAAACTGAATTAACAAGAGTTGTAAATGATATTCTGTTAGCTACTGATGCGGGGAATGCAACAGTGCTTGTGCTTCTAGATCTTAGTGCTGCCTTTGACATGGTTGACCACTGTGTTTAGTTACACAAGCTTGAGTTTGCGGTTGGCTTATCTGGAACTGTCCTTAAGTGGTTTACTTCATATTTAAGTAATTGTTTGTTTTCATTAAGTTCAAATATCTAATAATTGTACTGCTTCATCAATGTCAACAGTTCAATTTGGGGTAGTGCTGGGGCCAATATTGTTCTCTCTCTACATGCTGCCGCTAGGTAGGATAATACGAAAACACAATATTAACTTTCATTCATATGCTGATGACACCCAAATATATATTTCGTTTACACCGACGACAACTCTCCTATTATCACTTTAGTTAATTGCTTTAATAAGGTAAAGACGTGGATGTGTGAAAACTTTTTGTTACTCAACTCTGATAAAACTGAGGTTCTGTTGTTTGGTGGCAACAATACTGATAGGACTACTATAACTTTAGCACTTAACTCAGAGGATTTAAAAATTTGCCTCAAAGACTCAGCAAGTAACTTAGACGTCATATTAGACACAAGGCTCTAAGGGCGCTAACCCTGCGGTCCATGTGGGTCCTAATGCTGCATTATAGTGACGGGGACACTATACTGTAAACAGGCACCATCCTTCGGATGAGACGTAAAACCAAGGTCCTGACTCTCTGTGGTAAATAAAAATCCCAGGGCGTTTCTCGAAAAGAGTAGGGGTGTAACCCTGGCGTCTTGGCCAAAATTTCCCATTGGCCCTTACCAATTATGACCTCCTTATAATCCCCATCTATGAATTGGCTTCATTACTCTGCTCTCCTCCCCACTGATAGCTGATGTGTGGTGAGCGTTCTGGTGCACTATGGCTGCCATTGAATCATCCAGGTGGATTCTGCACATTGGTGGTGGTCCCCATTACCTGTAAAGCGCTTTGAGTGGAGTGTCCAGAAAAGTGCTATATAAGTGTAAGCAATTATAATAATAATAATAATAATTATTATTATTATTATTATTATTATTATTAACTCTCATGTTAAAACAGTATCTAAAACATGCTTCCTACAGTTAAGAAATATTGCAAAACTAAGGCAGTTTGTCTTCACTCAAGACACAGAGAAATTAATACATGCTCTTGTATAAAGCATGTTAGACAACTGTAATGCCCTACTATAAGGGAGCACCCACCCCCACCACTCTTCCAACACCTTACAGCGAATTCAGTTAGATGGTGCTATAGAATCGGTCTTATTTGTTAGATTAGCTATAGTCTGTTACATTGTCTCTCTGTGTCAATTTGCAAGGAGGAAGTGATGTAAAAACACCAAAAAGATTGTAAGAAAGCAAAAAATTAATGAAAAACTGGAATTTCATATTACTTGTGGGTCTCTTTAACACATTCCACCTAGTTCTGAGGATGCAAACCTTGTTGTTGTACTATACAGATGCAGCCATTCAAAGTGCGTAATTGGCTACGGCCTCCCACATCGTGACGCGGGTTGACACAAAATACCGCGGTACGTGATTGGTTGACCGACAGGGGCACTCGTGGTCCGTTGGTCGGTCGTAGAAAGATTTAAATGTCTTTACTGTGCCCGTTTTAGTATTGAATATTTATATGGAATTTTACCACTGAAGGGAAATCTTAGTAGCTGAGCATAAAAAGAATAGGAGCATACTGTAACGCGTGTGAAGGCCATAAACGATATTAATTTTGGAACATAAACATACAGTATATGGCTGGTCTCGGTACTTTAAAGAAAAAATACACACCAGTATTCCATTTCTCCCTAAACATTTTAAGCATCGAAGTCTTTAACTAACGTGATACCGGAGTCAACAAGCATACTTTTAGAATTTGATTAAAAGGGAATATAATATGGAATCGCGTATCTAAAGAAATTAATAACGATATAATTATATTCATGTACCGTGACACAAGAATAGTACACGCTGTACGATGTCTGTTGATAATGTTTGTAGGGCTTTTTCAACACTCCTCATGTGGCGCTGTAGGTTAGGTTCTTGACTCCCACATCACACGTTGTGTGTTTGAAACCATGACTTTTTTTTTTAACAAACATTTCTTTGAAAAAATAAAACATTTCCCTGGGTCAGAGATTAAATAAAACTTCACTCGCACCATACAAATTTATATTTCTAAATATCACAACATGATCGAATTTAAGTCATTTTAATAACAATGAATAGTCACCTATGCGTTACAATATAAACATTTATATTGATTTAAATCGCGTTTAAATCGCCTTTATTTAAAACCCATAAATAAAGCTGATACTGTTTAGACTTTTAATTATTTAAACTCTATTACAGCAGCACAGTGCACAATGCAACGTAAATTGCTATCTTTGTCTTCTGTGTAATAATGTTCACCTCTCTGTCCAGCAAATTAACAATAGTAATAATAATGAACTTAATTGTATATGGCGCCTTTAAAGGTGGCTCCTCAAAGCGCTTTACAGGATAAAAACAATAACAACAATACTGTTAGGCTGGGCAAACAATTTTTTTTTTAAAGAAATACAAAATGAGATATAATGATATGTTCCGCATTAGACATTAACGAAGAGCATAACGAAGGTCATAAAGGTCATAAACGATATTAATTTTGGAACATATTATGTAAACTGTATGTTGCTGTTATTGGTATTTTAAAGAAAAAATACTGTAAAATCCTGGGTTCGGTACAATGATTCAGGCATTCATGTGAAGGACAACAGAGCTTTCACTGGCTCAAAAAGACAAAAAGAATAACAAACACAGCGCGAGCCTGCATTCTCTCCTCAGCCGTCACACCACACTTTTCCCTGGGTCAGAGATTAAATAAAACTTCACTCGCACCAAACAAATTACCACACACTGAACACTGAACATGTTAACCAAAATATGTCTCACAATACTTTTATGGTACATTACTTTGCTAAAATGTATTTAAAAATAAAAACAATTACAAACGCCAGCAGAGAGAGAGACACACACACAGTTCTTCATTGTCAAAAAGTAATTGTTTTTTACTTTGTCAGCACCCAGACAAACGCAAACGCGTTATTAATGAAATGCTTTTATTCATTCTTAATCGAACTCACAAGTTGTCATCTGCTGTTGAAGCTCTGTGAGACTAGACTCACACATGGCTAGACTTGACTCGGCTCTGGCTTTCCCATCTATACCGATGCACTGCAAGTACAACTCCCCTCTCTGCGGGAGTGCTGGCTGTGACGAATTAAACTGGTTTCACAGGTATTTTCAAAGTAGAAGGGGGCAAGATTTCCAGTGAAAGACACCTCCCCCCCTCCAAAACCCAGTAAGTACAGTACTTACTAGTTAAGAAAGCTAGGCTCCTCAATGAATGCGTAGGTGTAACAGTCCGGGCGTGGCAAGCTTCTAATGTCTCACGACTACGGCGAAAGGAACCCTTCTTTCATTGGAAGACAATGAACATATTCTACCCGTACATGAGAATATAATGCTGGCGCGTGGGCGCGGTGGGATGCTGTACCAGCTGTTTTTTTTTAAAGTCAATTGAGTGTCCATAATATTGCAGTAAGTGAAAAGACCACGGGCATTCTTCCTCCCCCTACATTCTCAGAGTAGAATAGAATTTATTATTAGCACAATTTATTACAGTGCTAAATTTAATATTATTGATTACTAATAATTTATGCTAACACCTAGCTTTCTTAACTAGTAAGTACTGTACTTACTGGGTTTTGGAGGGGGGGAGGTGTCTTTCGCTGGAAATCTCGCCCCCTTCTACCTTGAACTCCCCCCTGTGTATTGTCCGTTTAGGGCAAGCGAGAGAGAGTGTGCTGTCCTTTGACAAAACAAGGCTCGCCAGATAATGTGAATCGAAACCTGTTTTTCTAGCTTTTAAAGTCGTGCGATGTGTAAGCGGGAACACATCATTATATCTTACATATGAAAAATACATAATATAGCTCCCAAACAAACGCAAACGTGTTTTTAATAAAATGCTTTTATTCACTCATAATCTGACAATTTCAGGAAGACTAAGGAAGGACTAAGGAAATTGTCATCTGTTGTTGAAGCTCTGTGAGCTCGGTGACTTTGAGACCACTTGTTATCCCAAGTTGTTTGAATCGCCACAATTCAAATAGAGAAAAAAGAGCTGACTGACAGGATTTAAGATGAGGCTGTCAATGTTGGATTAAAAAAAACACGTTGCCTGACGTTAGTTGCATTGCTTGAAAAATAATTTTATTTCGAGAGACTGGATAAGTAATTCAAGTGTTTTTTTAACTTCCTGAAAAACAAGTAATAATTTAACAATATGTGCAAATGGTTTATGATATGTCGCTGTTGTGAATGTCTGTGGAGTGTATCTTATTTGCCTGTCTGTCCTGGCTGTGCTCTCTCACTCACCCTCCCAATTCAATTCAATTCAATTCAATTCAAGGTGCTTTATTAGCATGACAGATGGGTACAATCAGTGTTGGGTATTTACTTTGTAATCTGTATTGCTTTGAGATGCCACTTTTAAAGGTGATATATAAAATCAATCAGGAACTGGTAGGGCCGAGTAACCCACGTGGGTCTCTGATGCCCATGAAACTTTCAGCCAATGAACGAGCTGAAGTTCCTCCAGGTAAAACAGGCAACACAGAGAGCCTGGGAGATTATTCTAAGAAATTCGAAAGACTATTCTGAAAGGGGGAATTCTAGAGACTACTCTAAATAGAATTCTAAGGAGAATTCCAGGGGTGCGAGACAATTCCAGGGCAGGACAGCCCAGGAGCAGAAGGCTCCCAAGGGCAGGACATTCTCGCAGCGCGCCTCCTGACCATCCTGAGACTCAGCCCGGACCACCACGGAACGGCCAGTGTGTCCGAGTGCCAGAACTTTGCTTTGTTCTAAGAGTCGAGAGCGGAGGTTGCCAGAGAGTAACCAGAGGATCCACCCGAGGTTAGCATCAGCAGCAAGCCTCATGAACAGGTCGGAACTGTGGACAGCTTAATCACTATTCAGAACTAGCGCTTCATCAGGAACGAACCGGTCCTCTTCCTGACTTGCTGGGACCCACAGTCATCTTTTCTCCTGTGCACAAACTTTGCTAGTTAAAGCCAACACTAACTAGCCGGTCAGTGAGCATCAGCAGCGCACCGTCGCAAGCCGCACAGCACAGCCTGGCATGGAGCCAGAGAGCCCGCAGGAGATCTGAATCCCCAGAGATTGGATGAGTATTCAACTTCAATGCATTACAGCTCGAGAATTCAATTGTTATCCCAAGCAGTTGATATCAATTTAATTCCTAAGAGTTATGTACTTGTTTTGAGTATCCAATGTAGAAGTTATAACCAAATTCATTTACGAAACGGTCTAAATGAATGATATACTGAACGTATGTCCTCTTGATATATGTAACACTTTGTAACTGATTGAATATATATCTTTTGTATTCTGATAACCCTCTCGATAAGATCTGTTAGGTTTACATGCATATTCTATGCATTAATAAATGTATCCTCATGTATTAGTACCTGTGTGTGTGCGTTGTTTGAGTTATATCGCAAGGTTGGATTCTAAGGCAGTTAAAAGAATCAATTTCGTGATTTACTGCTACAATTAATAATTGTCCCAGTAAATGCCCAAACCCCTACAGAACTGGTGCCTCGTGAGAGCACACTACAAGTGTATGATAGTGCGTATTAGTGACGAGGGTGGAAGGCGATCATGTCTTCCGTGGGTTTGAGCGTGCTCTACTATAACCCTAGGGAATCGGGGAGTTACGGCAGCATGGGGAGTCTGGTGAGGGCTGCGAGTTCCTGGGGTGAGAGCACCAGCCGTGGCCGGGTGTCAGATTGGCTGTCCCTGATAGCATGTCTCAAAAAAAAAAACATCAAACGCACAGACACACACACACACATTGACCGAGTAAAGCGTCATGGAAAGAACTCGCAGGACAAATAGCATGTGAAATGTGAACCATTTTATTTCATCCGCAGTTTTTCAAATACAGAAACATCCCAGTATACACTTTTGAACATTTCACACATGTTACAGACTCCTGCTTGCAATCACCAATTAAATTTCCTGGTGCAGAAAATTAGTTCGGTACATGTAGCTATTACCCCAACATTGCTCAGAAACTCAGCAGCATCTGAAAAAGCATTCATAAAGCCCTTTCTCTCGCCATTTCTATAGCCGTGAACACTGAACTGGGTGACTCTGTCTAACGGCGAATAAATTTGCCTGCATGATCAGAGGGACGGTGTTACCACAGGTTCTATGTAAAATACGTTGTATTTTGGAATACACACCGCTGAATCCACCAGGCTTCAGTTCTGATCTGAAAACATCAGAATCGCAGTAATTTCACTCATGTTCTTTACATACATATCTACCTCTTTAACAAATTCAAGGACATTAGCATTTGGTTCATTGATTTTCATATCAAGTTTTGCAGAAAGAAGAGTGTAAAGCACTCTTTGTAAGAATTCTGACGTATACATTTGAAATTCTTAATTCTTCGGACGATGGCTCACCAGTGTCTGTAAAACAGAGTGAAAGCTCTGTTCACATTGCGAGTATTTCACAGCCCTGGTTTAACATAGATCTTTTTTCTCTTCTGTAAAAATAAGTATAATGTTTCTTTTGCAACGCATCAAAAGTCACGTTTAGTATTTTTCCATCTACATTTTCAAGTAAGGAGCATACATAGTAGCATAATCAGTCGTCAATTATATTTCTTAGCAAGTGCTTTATACCCCGCTCAGTATCATCCGTAATAGTATATGTACCCAGACCCCTGGCGATGTACAGAACAGCCGATAAAATTCGGGCTAAACTGAGAGACTTATAAATTTCTAATGCGGCAATCGACACACCTTCGTACCCATCTGCGTACCTGACAGCCAGGCATGTGTGACCCAGTTGACCTGGGTTATTAATCAAACAGGCCACGCATTCATCAACCAGAACCCCCTTTAAACAGTGGTTGAAGATGCAACATACAACCGACTTTACAATCTGATCCATATCATCAGGCTCATTAGGGCCATCGTTAGCTAAACTAGGTTGAACATCATCATTATTCACATTTTGGCGAACACACGTGCCCAGAAACTAAACCTTCAAGTTCGATGGTAGTTGGAAGATTGATGCGTGGACCTCTTCGTTATTCTATTAAAGGAAAAAAGAAAAGGAAGGCTTAACAAAATAAATAGGCATGCTTTTTACCTAAAATATTTACCATTTTAACGCCTCTTTTGTGTTAGAGTTTTTTGTTTCCTCCGCACTCGCTGCGGTTTAATATTTACCATTTGTAGCGACTCTTCATTGTCAGTCGTTGACGGATCCCCAACACCTGAATCACCGACAGATTTCGCATGACAGCCACTGTCACACACCACAGAGTCAGCTTTTGCTAAAAAGAAGACCAAGTGTTGAAAATGACATACACTAAGCGCAGATTGAAACAACAATCCCACTATCAGAAAAAAAATATTTTAGCAGCCTACCTCTTCACTTTGCATAACAGAGGAATTCGATGTTTCACCACTCAAAGAAGCCATCTTCGCAGCGGTCAATATCGGGGCCTGACAGCTCAGGTGACGCACTTCATGACCGGCAAGTCGGCTCATTTAAGCATAAACGGCAAGTTCGTAACCATTTACCAATATTTTATAATTCTCTACATGTATTTTACGCAAAATGTAAATAATGTTCTTATGTAAATAATGTTCTTATTAGAAAAATACTAGTTAATGTTCTTAACTCTGCATCGTAGAAAAATAAAACCCCAAAACGCCAAGGATGCACATACTATACTGATAACGAGAAAAGGTTTGTGAACACACCGATATAAAGAAAAGATCAATTTTCTTATAGTGATACCGTTGTTTAATAAAAAAACATTCTTCTTAAATAATAATATTCACTGAGGTGTGATGTTGAATCAGTCACAAGCAGCAGTCCACATTTCCCCGCATTTTAACAGTGATGACATTTAGGCATGCACAGGTGCATGGCATACAATAATATAGATTTTAACAATATAACGGACTTAACTAAAACATTTTCTAAAAATGTTTTCTTTTAAAATAAATTCTCCACCCCAACACGACCACACCCAGGCACCTGACGTTAAAGGTTATGGGTTGTAGAGATATGCTTCATATCTCACAAACATATGGATTTCTTAGAAGTGGATGCTTATCGGGGTCCAGATCAACGTGTATAAGGACATGATCCGTAGGGGGTTGCGGGGGCCCAAGTCTGTCAGTCTCGGGTGATCTACTGACTTGTCAGAAATAGAGAGAAGAATGGACCACAGCGGTCAAATGCCGCACTCAGAAGACTCACTTTTTTCAAGCCTCACACTACATGATTTGGTAGACGATGACGATTTCCACCATTTCTCGGGTATGTATATTTGACTTATTGTGAGATTACAACGTTTCTAGCGTGTGCTTGTCTCATGTATCCATGTTGTTACCTATAGATGCATCGGATATACAACTGATGTAGACAAGTTCGAGTGGAAATAAATGGACAACGTCATCAGAATTCCTCAACACACGTGAGTGATAATTACGACAGTGTTCTGAACTCTGAGCGAGTCTGAATGTCCGATAAGCTAATAGAAAATCACCATGGTTTTGCCAGATAAGTGTCTTTGCCAATGTTGCTGGGGTTTATAAGATGAGTTCTTGTTCCCAGAATGGGACCGTGCAGTGATGGACAGGAGTCGTCTCACTCTCCTCCTGACTAAAGCAAAATTTGTGCCTTTCCAAAAATTCCTCAAATCTTCTCTTTAGACCCTCAGCTAATAGTACATAACCATGATTTTGTCAGATAACTGTCTTTGCCAATGTTGCTGGGGTTTATAAGGCACAAGTTTTGGTTTAGTCAGGATGGGAGTGAGATCATTCACTGTCCATCACTGCACGGTCCCAGTCTAGGAATAGCAAGTGGTACACAGACAACACTACCAGTGATCTAGAGCAGGAATTAATTAAGGGGGTACATACAGAGACACTGAATCTTTCAACAGCAAAAAATTAATGAGCAACAGGAATTTCCTTTTACCCTGTGGGTCTCTTTATCAATGCAACATTATCATTAGATGCAGAAAAAGATAGATAGATAGATAGATAGATAGATAGATAGATACTTTATTGATCCCGTGAGGGAAATTGCAGTGCAACAGCAGCTTAACACACACAACACAGCCACAATGTAACGAATTATATAATAATAGTACAATACATACAATACAATACAAGAGTTACTCACAGTCCAGACGCACAAGAACAAACTAGAACAGAACAGTACACAGAAAATCATATCACACTCATATCACACATATGGATATAAATATAGATGTAACTGTAGATATAAATATAAATGTATTGCACAGGTCCCTGGCATATATTGCACAGAAAGTGGTTGTAAACGGGAAAAAGAAAAAGAAAAAGAAGAAGAAGAGAACAGATGTAGCAGTAGATGTGTAGATGCGTTTAATCCAGATACAGGTCACTGTCGATGTTGCCTCTGCCAAGACGCAAGGTGGATGCGTTGTACAGTCTTATGGCAGACGGCAAGAATGACCTCCTGTAGCGCTCCCTGTTGCACCGTGGATGAATCAGTCTATTGCTGTACGTGCTCTTCATTCCTGCAAGCCTGTCATAGAGGGGATGGGAGAAGTTGTCCATGATGGCCTCTAGTTTGGACATCATTCTCCTCTCAGCCACTACCTCCAAGGAGTCCAGGTCAGACCCAATGACAGAGCTTGCTCTCCTGATGAGCTTGTTCAGCCTTTTGGAATCTACTGCTCTAATCCCCGAGCCCCAGCACACCACTGCGTAGAAAATGGCACTCGCTACCACCGACTGATAGAACATGTGTAGCATCTTACTACACACATTGAAGGACCTGAGCCTCCTCAAGAAGTAGAGTCGGCTCTGTCCCTTCTTATAGATGGCCTCGGTGTTCTTAGACCATTCCAGTCTATCGTCGATGTGCACTCCCAGGTACTTGTACGAGTCCACCATCTCCACGCCACTCCCATGGATGTAGACAGGAGTAGGTTTGACCTTTTTCCTCCTGAAATCTACCACCAGTTCCTTTGTCTTTGTAACATTCAGTTCCAAGTGGTTTACCCCACACCACTCCACAAAGCTGCTGACCAGTCCTCTGTACTCCTCCTCCTGCTCACCCTTGATACATCCCACAATTGCAGAGTCATCTGAGAACTTCTGCAGGTGGCATGACTCTGAGTTGTACTTAAAGTCCGAAGTATAGAGGGTGAAGAGGAATGGAGAAAGAACTGTCCCTTGAGGTGCCCCTGTGTTACTCACTACCTGTTCAGACACACAGTTCTGAAGTCTCACAGACTGTGGTCTGCCTGTCAGGTAGTCAGTGATCCACGAGGTCGTGGAGGCATCGACTTGCATCTCTTCCAGCTTCCTCCTTAGAAGCATTTGATCAGATCAAACATCAGTATCTGTTTGAGGATTTTTCCAGAATGGAGATAGGAAAAGGGTTTCTCAAATGGATTAAAGTCATTTATGCTAACCAATCCGCCGCAATTCTAACCAATGGTTTGATATCTACCACTTTTAATCTCAGCAGAGGAACATGACAAGGATGTCCCTCGTCCCCGTTGCGGTTCACACTAGCCATTGAACCATTGGCCATGGCTATTCGTAAACATACCGGCATTAATGGTATAAATATAGGTACTGTAGAACATCGGATTGCATTATACGCTGATTACATAATTTTATTTCTTTCAAACTTAAATTATTCAATACCCTCTCTTTTAGATCTTATTAAAACATATGGGCTTTTTTCAGGATAACAATAAATAACAATAAATCAGCTCTAATGTTCTTATATGAGAATGAGAGAAGTCATCCACCAATTCAAACCCCTTTTGTGGTATGCAAGGAGGGTTTTACTTATTTAGGAATTAAGATTACCCCAGAGGTCAACAAAATAATCCCCCCAAATTATAATCCTTTAATAGAACTAGTAATAGAATAAAAAATAGGTGGAACAAAATGCCCATATCAGTGATTGGGAGAATCAATATAATTAAAATGTCAATTTTACCAAAGTTTCTGTATCTTTTCCAGTCAATCCCTCTCCACCCACCTCCTTCCTTTTTTAATTTATTGAAGAAAGCATTAACAAATTTTATTTGGAATAATAAACATCCTAGACTCAGATTGTCTTTGCTTTATTTACCATATGATAGGGGAGGGCTACAATTACCAACCTAATTATCCACAAATGTAAATGGTCTTATACTGCTCCCACTATTCATGCTTTTAAAGTTGAATTCCTTTTTTTATTTAAATTCTATTAGAAATTTACAGAATCAAAAGGTAAGACATACAATGGAAATATATAAAAAGTATAATTTTTAGTTTTTTACAACTGTGAAGTATCTATTTCTTTATCTATTTCATTATTCTGTCTCCTTTTTTGTATTTCTGCTGTTTAAATAAAAACTTATTTAAAAAAAAAGTTTCACATTATACAAACATCTGTCCCGTATTTACCAATCGCGTAAGAGCCAATGTGGCCCTCAAGGAAAACATAAATAATCTGATGCTGTATATTTTGTTGCAGAGTTGCTACAAGATGTTAACATCTGTTCAGTGACTTACTGACAGCCATCTTGTACTCATGGTTCTTGTTAGTGGAGAGATTATCCTCAAATTTAAATCTTAACCAGGGGTCTCCCAACTTGTTTTCCTTGAGGGCCACATTTGCTTCGGAATAATGGCTGGAGGGCCAGACAGTGGGACGGTGGGTAGACAGGGAGATTTTATGATGGAGGAATACATAATAAACAACACAATTTACACTCATAATAAATTTAATGAAAACCCTTATGTCATATATTGTAATATTCAAATGAACAAATAGAACTAAAAGAAATATTCACATATATGTGTACAAATTTAATGCGATATTTGGAATGGCTTCTGTGACAGCTATCACTCTACACACTGTCACGCACTAATAGCTGATGTGTGGTGAGCCTTCTTGCACACTATGGCTGCCATCGCATCATCCAGGTAGATGCTGCACATTGGTGGTGGAGGAGGGGAGTCACCATTGCTTATAAACCTCTGAGTGGAGTGTCCAGAAAAGCGCTATGTAAGTGTAAACCATTATTATTATTATTATTATTATTATTATTATTATTATTATTATAAACAATCTGAAGCTGTATATTTTGTTGCTGCAAGATGTTAACATCTGTTAAGTAACTTACTGACAGCCATCTTGTACTCATAGTTTTTTTTAGTGGTTAGTGGAGAGATTATTCTCAAATTTTAATCTAGACCAGAGGTCTCCCAACTTTTTTTCCTTGAGGGCCACATTGTTACTTCTGAAACTGTTCTTGAAAGGTGCAATCACTTTTTTCCAATGCATTCTCTCATGCCATGTTCAGAGGGTCATATTTAAAAAACATGTGTCTGTGTGTGTGTATTCTACGTGTTCTTCTTATGGGTCACTGGAACTGTTGTATGGAGTCTGTATTTTCTTGCTCTGGTACTGGTGTCTGTGTGTGGGGAGTCTGCGTGTTCTTGTAGTAGGTCTTTGGTTTTCTTATCTGTGTCTGTGGAGTCTGTTTGTTCTTGTTTATTTTAAACAAATTAATCTGCATTAATTTTTGATCCAAATTAATAATGTTTCGAATTTATACATCAGGATGTCTCAAAAAATCTACAGGTAAGCTAATACACGTTTTTATACTTGATTCCTGTCTCTTTTCATTGGCAAATAGTGTTTATACTTTCTTAGATTTATAGTAATATTTTCAGTTATTGTAGCACATGAAATAGTACAGTCTATTCCATATTGTATTGCAAATGGCCAATCTGGTTATGACATTTAGGATTACAACAGTAAAGAATTAGTGTTGAAAAAAGGGATGATGGTGGAGACGTTAGATGTGACAATAATAAAAAAAACACTCTTAAATAGGCTTGGGCGATATATCTAAAATTTATCGATACCGACATTAAGAATCTCTCACCGGCCTTACTTTGCTTATGTCGGTATGTTCGGTAAACGCTTTCCCCGCTGTGTGTTTTCATGAGCAATTCCCTTAAAAGAGCTACAACACCCAGTCGTTATATCCAGTCACATACTTCTGCCTCGTCCAACCTTCGTTCTTCATTCAAAACACAAAAAAGCGTGCCGGGCATGAGACAACACGAGCGCTTATGCTGAACCCCAGTCCGGCAGGGATGACTCAAGTACAAATGAAGATGAGCTGGTATCTAAAAAAGATGCAGTGTCGATCATTTGGTCATATTTTCGCTTCAGCAAACCGGATACCGAACAAAGAGAAGTCAGAGATAAACTCTGTTGCCATGTCGAAAATAGTCAATTATCTGTATTTTTTTTTCATTTTTGCTAACGGTGATGAAACGCTAATGATTTAGAAAAAAACGCAGCTCCTTTGCATTTGCAACAAGAGAGTAGCGTGATGCTAGTTACATTTGGTGACACTAGCTTGGCAGATTGACTCTTCCTCTCTATTTTCAATCCATCAAACGTTTGAAAATGTCAGTATAGTTCATTTCACAGTAGTATGTCAAATGCTGTTCGTTAAAGTCAATTCTCAGACATCACCGTTCAGCGATTCACCTAAAACAAGCAACCTATGACAACAGCTCCACAAGTAAAACGAAACAATTTTCACGGGTGCGCATTGATCATTTATTACACATTTGTACAATGTGGCATGAGGTTGGGCTTGTTTTAAGATGTTCGCTAGATCCCATCCCCACTCAGCTAGTCAAAGATTCCCTCAAAGTACTGGCAGGACCTATAATTAGTATAATGAACATGTCCCTTGCATCAGGCGTTGTACCTGACCAATTTAAGGGAGCAGTTCTTAACAACTACAGACCTGTCTCAAACATCCCATTTCTATCTAAAATTCTTGAGAGAATAGTTATGGCCCAACTGCAATCGTATCTAGATTCAAATAATATAAGTAGTATAAAGCTACACCTTTCGTCAAACTTTTTTGACAGGTACCACATCCCCTTTTTCAGCCAATGGGTGTCCGCGGTGGGTGGATGTCCCGCCCCCTTGCCAGCCAATGGTGGATTGTTATGGGTGCATGTCCCGCCCCCTCAGGAGCCAATGGTGTGTTGTTAAGGTTCGGAACTCCCGCCTTCCCCCGGCCGGTCGGGGCCGGAGCCTCAGGGTTCAAAAGCCCCAGCCGCCGCATCCCTCGATTTATGTGTGTGAATGCGTGTATTGGTTTGGAAGGGGACCATGTCTTCCGCGGGGTGCGCTCTATTATAAACCTAGGGAATCAGGGAGTTACGGCAGCGTGGGGAGTCTGATGAGGGCCACGAGATCCCGGGGTGTGAGCGGCGCCAGCCGCAGCCGGGTGGCTGAGTGGTTGTCCGGCCAGGCGGCTTATACGCTGCACAAGCCAGCGCGCGTACGTTTTAAGAGAAACAGGACGTTGGTGTCCAAACTGGACTGGTAGTGGCAGGCCGACTTGGTGGACATGAGAGAACACCACGAGTTCAACGACCGTTTCTGTTACATCTTAACATGTATAGACATGTTGTCTAAATACGCTTGGGCCGTGCCGCTGAAAACCAAGTCTGGAGGTGCCGTGACAGGCTCCTTCTGAAATATAGTGCAAGAGGGGCGTGCTCCTAAAAAGCTACAAACAGATGAGGGTAAAGAATTTCTTAACAGGACCTTCCAAAATTTTCTCAAATGTGAGAATATTGAACATTTCGTTACGGCCAGCGATGTGAAGGCTAGCGTGGTCGAGAGGTTTAACAGAACTATTAAAACAAAAATGTGGAGGTACCTGACACACAAAAACACCTTTCGATATATCGACGTCCTATCAGATCTTATTTACTCTTATAACCATAATTACCACACGACTATTAAACGAACCCCGGCTTCTGTTATGTCCGACAACTTGAGGTGTGGAGAACGGTCTATGACGAACACTTTAAGAGAAAATCGTCAAAGTTGTCATTTAATGTGGGTGATCGCGTACGGGTGTCCAAAATAAAGGGAGTGTTTGAGAAGGGATATGAACAGACCTTCACAGATGAAATTTTCATTGTCAAAGAGCAGGCCTCGGCTCTGAGACCCTATTAAAAACTGCAGGACTACGCAGGCGATGACATTAAGGGCTCCTTCTATGCAGAAGAGCTACAGAAGATAAACCCCAATGTTGAGAACATCTACCGCATCCAAAAGATTTTAGCAGCCAGGGGTCGTGGCAAAAACAAACAGCTTTTGGTAAAGTGGCACGGGTGGAGCGATAAATTCAATAGTTGGGTAAAGGCTTCCAAGGTCGGTAAAGATTGTTAGTGATACTAACTAACTTAGTATGTTTTACATAGTTTGTTATACATGTGCATAACAGTCTGACGAGGATGTTGGGTTTCAAATCAGGTGTCGGAAGTGTAAAATCACCGCACCCCGTCGATATGACTGGCGGATTTAACACCATGTATATATACACCGATATCATAGAACACCAGTTAATAGGCAACGTCTACGCACCGCTTTTGCGTTGTGTGCCCTTCAGAGGCATGGATGGTGAATTCATCACAGTATTGTACGACAAGCCCCATTATGTGCCGGTGAGCATCAATCATTTTAACAACATCACTATTGAAATAAAGACGGATCAAAATGAGCACGTGTCATTTGCATTTGGTAAGGTCATCGTCAAGCTGCATTTCAGACCTGTGAAAGCGACAAACATCTAAAAGGATGACGGTCATCAAGAGCTACGGGGATCCTTCTTTGTATACACACTACTACAAACAACAAGCTGGTTACGGATTACCAGGATTTTCTGGGCTACCAGTTCAGTACGGTGCGGCTATAGGGGGTATTTTCAGAGCACTATTTAGAAAAGCCATGCCTTTTCTGAAATGAGGGTTTGAAATAGTTAAACCGCACATGGCATCGGCAGCTAAAAACATCGCCAAAGACATGGTTAACAACGTTACAAGTGCCGTCATGTCTAAGGTGGCTGCACATCAGCAGGAAGGTTCAGGTCTAGCATACATCCGCAGAGGTGTCAAGAGAAAAAGACAGACATCATCATCGCACCGTCGGGGGCTTCCGAAACCTGATAAAAGAACGGCTAGGAGAAGACAGTCATCTCATAAAAGCTTCAGGTCGACCAAGAAGAGGGCTGTGACACACCGCAATCAACGAGGTATGAAACGAGACATATTTTAAATATGGCTTTTGTTCATGGCGGGTCTGCAGAATGCGCAAAGTCGGAGCTGGACATATTTCAATTAACGCCTACCCAAACAAGCAACGAAAAAAGCTTTTACATAGAAGTTCCATCCCTCACGGCCCTAACAGAAAACGCACCTCTGGAGTTCTACATCGCAGGCAACGGAGAAGATTATTTAGGATTAAACAACACGCTGCTCTATTTGACCTGTAAAATAACGGAAGCAGACGGTCGGGACATTGATGCGGCAGCCCGTGTGAGTCTGATGAATTACCCCATCGCTGCCATCTTCAGCCAAGTTGACATCACCGTAGGAGACCGATTGATCAGCCAGAGCAACAACTGTTATCCTTACAGAGCCTTTATAGAGTCAGTCCTGAACTACAGCGAAGAGACGTTGAAGACGCAGTATTCAACAGGGCTCTTTTACAAAGACACAGCCGGGCAACACGAGTCCACAATTTTGGATGGACCCAATCAGGGGTTCCAAAAAAGAGCATCATACACGACGCAAAGCCGAAAACTGGAGCTCCTGGGTCACATTCACGCAGACCTGTTTTTTCTTTGACAAACTACTACTGAATGGCGTTGACCTGAAAATAAAACTCACGCGCAACAGAGATGCTTTCTGCTTAATGAACAACGTCGGAGAACACAAACTGAGCATACTCTCTGCATCTTTGTTTGTGAAAAGAGTCAGAGTGTCACCAGGGGTCAGACTTGGACACGCCAAAGCACTCCTGACGGCCAAAGCTAAATACCCCATAGACCGCGTACAGATCAAAGTCTTCAGTCTGCCTGCAGGGAGCCGTGTGTGTAACCAAGAAAACCTCTTTCTTGGGCAGTTACCCAAAGTGGTAATTTTGGGGTTTGTGGACAACGCAGCATTCAGCAGCAGTTTTACACAAAACCCCTTCAATTTTAAACACTACAACGTTAACTTTCTGGCTCTCTACGCTGACGGTGAACAAATCCCCACTAAACCGCTTCAACCAGACTTCCAGAATGGACATTGCGTCCGTGAATATTTTAATCTGGTGGAAACATCCGGGAAGCGTCTGAAAGACAAACCACTTCTGGTGGACCGCGAGGAGTACGCGCACGGTTACACATTGTTCGCTTTCAATCTCAGCCCCGATGACGAGTGCACAGGTCATTATTCACTTATCAAAACGGGTAATCTGAGAGCTGAAATATGCTTCACGCTACCGGTACCCACTACAGTTAACATGGTTGTGTACGCGCTGTTCGACAATGTGATAGAGCTTGATATGAGACGTCAAGTCATTTACGACTTCAGCTAAAAAGCACAGGAGGCCACACAACCTACACATAAAGATGAACACCAAACAGCTGGAAGACATTCTAACCCGACACCGCTACACCCGAGACAGTTTTCTAGGCGTGTTCCCCAGTGATGCACTACCGAGCGAGAGACTGGTGCGGCGCCCTCTGAGTTTAATAGTTAATACTCACCCACACGACCACCCCGGTGAACACTGGCTTGCTAATTACTTACTCGATGACGACGGAGCAGAATTTTTCGACTCCTACGGATTTTCACCCCAAGCCTTTTTTCTTTCCCAAGAACATTATTGATTTCTTAAACAGAAATGCTAATTCAATATTTTACAACAACAGACAATTGCAAGATTCTTTTGCAGTGACCTGCGGACTACAATGCGTCTTTTTTCTATACCATAGATGTAAAGGCTTATCTTTTAGAAACATTTTAGAACTTTATTCTACGAATGCAATCCAGAATGACCGCATGGTTGAAATGTTTCTGAAAAACCGACGACGTGTGAGACAGAGACCCCTGTACCCTTTTAAGCCATTTGAAAATATGAATGTTCAATTATGCGGGTGTTTACGCCAATTTAAAACATGTCATAAATTTTAATCGACCGTCTAAAATAAAAATGAAATCGAACCATTTCATTGTCTGTGTGGTTATTATTTAAAAAAGAACACAAAATATGAATCAAAATCAATACAATATTTTTATTATACATTCGCGGTTATACAGTATAAGGTTATATTGCTCAAGCTTTTTTAATACATTACATCCAAGCCATTTTATTACAAACATTTTTAACTATATTGCTCACGCTTTTTAATATACATTTCAAGTCATTTATCACAAACACACATACCCACAGATGAGAGAAAAAATGTTACAAAGACAACCATGTGGATCTAGGTATTAATGATCGTCTCCTTTCTACGGTTATCTTAGAGACCGGGTCGGGCGTAGACATCTCTACCGGTTGTTTTAAAGTTTTGACAGGCGCTGCACACCCCAGCGGGGCAGCCTTGAGTTTTTCAAGTAGCTCTCGGTTACCAGCATTGGCTAGCAAGGTGCCCGGCACGTTGATTTCGGCCATAGCCTCCATGAACACATCCTAACCTTTTGGTTTCTTACCGACTGCAACTGCTTGCTGCTGCGTGAGAGCCCTGAAAAGATCAATCATGTGAGAGCCCTCAACGAGTGCCCCCTTGTACACAAATTCTCCCTTTTCATTCCAGGCTATTATCGGTTCATTGCGGACCATAGTCTTTAACAATATCTCAGCATTTCTCCGGAACCGCTGAGACACGCTGTCCAAAATATACCCAAAGTCAGCGTCGCTCGATGACGGCTGTTGTGGTAACGTGCGTGATAGCTCGGCGGGTGCATTTTCCGGTAGTACAACAGTTAAAGTCCCCTTTTCGGAAGTCTCCTGGCATACTAATGTCAAATACTGTTGTAACACCTGACTATACAATTTCACTTTTTCATATTCGGCCAGATGTGAGTTCTGAAGAATGTCTCTCATTTCATCATCCAACCAGCGGGTTGTTATTTTTCTTACATCGTTTTCGATGCCAGACTGCTCTCGGAGTCGATCGAGCTGTTTCTGAGGTACCAGGTACATTTTTTCAGCGTGCTCCATTATTGACGTTGTAGAAGCCCCGTAATCAATGGTACTGCAATACTCAACAGGGTCCCGATAAAACCGCCGGACTGGTTCACCAAGAGTCTCTTTCTTTTAAGAGAAAGATCCTTTCGACTCAAAGTCTTTATAAGCTTATGCTTTCTCTTCAGGGTCCCAAACTGCTTAGCAGATAACGGTATGTTCCCTTTCAAGGTACTCAAGGCGATTTCAGCTATGGCCTGTACAAGATCATTTGAAGCCCCACAGAGAATAGCTTTACGCTGATTGGGGGCGGCTTTTACCAGAAAATGTAAGAGAGTCAGGTTTCTCCGAACGCGTGAAGACATGACGACGGCCCGAACGTGTTTTTTCGACTGAGTCTATGGTTGCGAGATCACCGATTTTTAGATTTTTTAAATACATAAGCCGTGGGTACATCTGGGGGAAAAGACCTGTTCACAAGCGATAGTCATCTGGGGTGTCGGCATTTAAATCCACCAACAAGTAACCGAAAGGTTTTTTAGTAGCGTCATCGAACGCTTCCAAAAAAATTTTGGCTTTACCGGGGTACATCTGCCGGGACAGGGTTGTAATCTGTAGTTTATCTCTAGGGTTTTTAAACAGCACCATGTACTTTGTATTTAACGCTATGGTTCTACTTTTCCGGCCTTGACAAAACACATTTTGGACGATATACATGATGCTAAGGTTTCGGTGGTGTACGTATTTGGTAAAAGCTTTTTCTATCTCATTATTTTCACACGCAGACTCCATCAAATCATCAACTATAATCAAATTTACTCTATCAGGTGGCAGTAGCTGGTCGTCAGAAAACGACATCGGTAGACCTTCTATAAACTGAATGTATGGAAATTTCACTAGCAACTCAGTGTATAGAAGTTGCCAGCAGCTGTAACACCAGACTATGTTTTCGGGTTTACGAGTCATAACGGTATCACCGTTCTCCAAGAGTTGTTTTATAAAATAACTTTTACCGCAATTCGAGGGTCCGGACAAAATGCATGAAAAAGGGTGTTTTAACCTGACATCCATCTGGTTAATAGCCGTAGGGCAACGATGTCAAATTTTTTTGCACCACCCACTTGTCGTAAACCACCTTCTGGGTTTTCTTTAAGGTCCGGGTCTCAATGCGCCAATCCTTTTTAACACGCACGATGATCAGGTGTTGAATAGAAATGTGTTTAAATTCCCGGCACTCAGCAAGGGTTAACGCCGTAGTCAAAAACCAATGTTCACATTGAGCATAATACCTTTCACCTTTAAACAGGCTTTCCCACCAGACAGCTTGTACCCATACGACTTGGGCCCTGTTGATACAAACTCGGTGATGTGTTGTCCAGCATCGATTTCGCTGGTCAGCTCACCCAAGTAGTCACCCAGTTCAGGATTCCAATCACCCTCCCAGCTCACAAAGATAACGGAATCTGTGTCGTGGTACAGACAGCAGCCTTGCAAAGCATTTAGCAGGTTGTATAACTCCAAGCGGGCATAGGCTGTTGTAAAGCTAGCGATGAAAATGTTAGTGTTTGAATGGCCTGTATAGTGGTCTTTAATGTGTTTCCACGTAACACAGGCTGTGTTTTCATCAATAAACTCGCAGGTTGACACCTCATGATAAGGCATAAATAAGTACCTGAACAATTCATTGGGGTTTCTCACAATGGTGGTCTGTGGTAAATTGTCTCTTTGGCCATACTTGCCCCACAAACTGTTCAAGGCGATTTTTGAAAGCTGTCTTTTGGCCTGATTCTTTTTAATGTTGCCAGGGTCCAGCCGGACACCCTCTTTTTCATAATATTCGCCGATATATCTTTATTGTTTCGTGACATCCGTACACCACTCTGGAAACCCCGAAGCTTCCTGTTTCCCTTTCAGATGCAGCTTGATGTAGTCGGAAAAAAGATCGTGTGAGGACTTTTCGAAATGCCAAATTTCGTAAATTTTACCCACTCTATACCCCAGATCTAAGGCCTTCTGTAATTCCGGAGTGCACCAGACACCAGTCAAGGCGCAATCTTCATCGCTGTGCTCGCAGGGAGTGGTCTGTTTTGTTTCAGCACACGTACGATACAGTGTGAAAAACAGTTTTTTGTCAATTTTGGTTGGTAGAACTGGAAGGTACAAACGTTTGGGTGGGTAAACTTTCACCTTCGCTAAACCGAAATACCGTTTTAAATCTCCAAAGTTGTTATAAACTATTCGGGGGTGCCCCAGTGGGTATTTTTTAGTTTTGTTCACAAACGGATACAGACTGGTGAAATCATAGTAATGAATTTTTTCACCGGGCTGCACTAAATATGTAATGCAAACAAATAGCATTTGTTCTCCCCCCAAAAAGCGAATCGCGCGGTTGCAGAGGCTCTGGTAACTGCGCAGCTGTTAGAAATTTACCCAAGTCTCCATTTTCAACAAGCATGTCTCTGAACTCGTGCTCCCACAAAACACGCACGTTAAAACCTCTCATTTTGAGAAAATTAATTTTCACCATCGTCTTTCTGTACAACCAACCAAAAGTAGTGTTTGTCAGCGGATTAAAATCATTTTCACAATAACAAACGCTACAACCGTGAAAAAAGCAACCGTTGAACTCAAAGGCTGTCTGCACTCCTTCAATTACAGCATAACCATCCAGAAAATATGGTCCAACCTTGAACTCACCGGGTGTGGTTAACGTGTGTTGGATTTTAACGTGCTCTGTGTGTTCGATGTACATAAGCCACTGAATGCTGGGTGTAGAAAATTGTTTTTGCTGGCGGTGGTAATTGTCATGGGGTAGCAACGCTATCGTCTCTTCCTGTAAAAACATAAGTCTGAACATGGCCATGCAGACACTAGCGATGGTCACAAACTGAAAGGGGTCGATGCACACAACACAGGCTGCCCCTGACTCAGTCACACGCGTCTGTCTGGTCATATTCATGACCTCTTCCCGGAACCTGACACAGCCTTCTCTTAGAATTGCCACATCCAGCTGGCAGTAGCGTTTCAACTCTCTCTGTAAGTTAAACACACTTCCCTTGCATTCTTCATACCAAAACCAAAAACCCGGCTTTCTCGCTCGGCAGCATGTAGTTAACGCCGTAAAGTTCTGGCAGCAGCATCGGGCCTACACAATTTTGGTTTTCTGATGTGTTCATCAAGTGTGGAAAATAACCCTTACCCCTGGGGAACCCTATGGCTGATGGCAGTTTGCTTAATTTCATAGGGAGAAAGTTTAGAGAATCAATAAATCTGATGTTCAGAGTTTTTACGGTCATACACATTATCTTACCACCCTGATTAATTAGTTCAACATCCATCTTTTCATCTAACAACTGTCTGATTACTAGGTAATTGTCATATCCCTTGCCATTGTGCGATATGAAAGTATGGTTTTTGAAACGACTATTGATAAATTTACACACAAAATCCTTTAGACAAGTTTCACCATAAAATTCCCAACTTCGTTTATTGTTAATATGAAGGGCGTGGACGTAATTTGGTATGTGTGTTCCCATTTCTTCCATGCATTCAAAGTCGAAAAAAATGTACTTGTTTGAAATTTTGGGTTTGTCCAAAGGCGGTATTTAGCACAAATGTGTGTCAGGGGTGTCGATCACGTTGTTACAACGCGAGCACAGTTTCTCTTTACATTTGTGACTTGCGAGGTTGTGAACCCCACATTTTTCACAAAAGACCCTGCGCTCACACTTACTAACATCCGTCGCCGCATTCTGAAAGTGTCTCGCCAAACACTGAGAGCTACGACAAAAGACCTTACAGGCCGGACAATTCTGAATTTCTGCATCAATTTCGCAACACTGGGGATCTAAACAGGTTTTACAAGCTTTAACACAGGCGTGTGCGTTCCAGTGACTATACGCGGCATGACAGTTAGTGCAAAAATACGCCGCCCCCACAAAAGCTTTAATATTTAAAACCCCATAAAAATGCTCTTCATGCAGTAGAACAAAAAGTATTTTAGAATTTGGTGGTGTGGGCCCCATTGTAAAATATTTCCAATCACCCTGGTCGTGGTACAAAATTTTAATGACCACCTTTAAATGGTTTTTAAAAGCTGTAATGTCTGACAAACTAATTTTCCGATTCTCTGGAAAACCCAACTCTTTGTGCATTCGTTTAGAGCCCTGTAACATTTCCCCATCAGTACAACCTTCATTTAGCAATCCGTACATACTCCCTGCGAAACACAGATTACCCCCCGTGTAATGTAAGTCGATAAGGTGCGCTTTTTCCGCTCAATTACCCTGCTGTACAGAACAGATTTGAATCTTCTGCGGGCACCCCCCTGCATATTCCTAACTATTGTCACCACTAATCGGAGGCTGTCATCGGTGAGAACTTCTGTGTGGCTCTATAAGAGGTCTGAGATGTGGTTTAAAAAAAATCGGCAGCATTTAATTCTCCAGGGCGTCTCCTGCGTGAGAACAAGGGTTTGTTAAAACCACCCGAAGTCAAACACAGCTGTACAAAATCATTCACCCCAATGTCTGGAGAAAGTTCATCCAATATTCTCTGGACTGCACCATGCACAGCGTCTATAGCCTGTACATACGACGCTATTCTGTCAAGATTAACAAAACTAAATTCTTCATAGTGCTCTAAAATTATTATAAGACCGGTTACAATTACGTATACGCTCCAGGAAAACTAAGGGGTCTCTATTCGCACCAACACTGTCACCAACCTGATTCACATCATTCATCACAACTGGTTCTTGGTTTTCAAAGTTACCACCATCCTGTTCTACTACAGCACCTCGGACCGCTAAGTTATTTTCCACCATTGCATTCTCATTGTGTGGTTTGGGCTGCCCTTGGGAAATCTGATGCCTCTCTCTGAATCTTTTACTACTCAACAAACATGCTTTTGCCAGTTTAATTCTTTTATTAATGTACAAACGCTTGATGTTGACACGAGGTCAGTCTTTTAAACACTTTTTAGACTGCATGCTTAGTCATTTAACCCTGGGGGTCTTCGCCAATAAACCATGAAATAGCATTATCAGGTAATGAAATCCTGAGTTAAGAGCGGCATCCTCTGTAGAAATTATGTCTAAGAGGCTAGAAGCGTAAACCTGGATCGGTTTTGGAAACACGGAATGTACACTTGCTAAAGCCGCTCTTAGATTCTCTAAATCCCACTTTTTATCCACCTCATTAGTGCTTACCATCGATAGTAACTGTGCAATATACCGCACTGAGTCTCGCACATCACCAAACACCAAGCCTCTAGTTGCGTTATTATTTCGCTCCAAAGGCTTGACACGTTTGGATTTGGTCAGCGTATTAACGGCCGTCTTTGACGCTGTCACCACCTTAGGGCCCGGCGTTTCCTCCACACTTTTTCACTGCTCGTTGATACAGCTGCTGTGTGAATAAAAATAAAAGACTTTTAATACCACGCCAGTGTACCATATCTGAAAATCAGAAAACTACACTATGATAAAAACAAAAATAAAAGACTTTTCAACACACCAATCAATGCAATCTAAACGGTCAAAATCAGAAAACTACGATAACTAAGATAAAAACGCCACACATGTGGCACATCCTTACACAAAGGGCTGCGGGTGAATGGAACAAGTTACCCGGCCATGTTGTTACACCGGTTTCCTTTAAGACAGTGGTGGCGCTACTGGGTCAAGCAATATGGTTAACGGCATATAGACACATGGTGCAGACCAGTCGCTTTTAACTTTAAAAGCTCAGCAGTTTTAAAATAAGGCTTTTTAATAACCCAAAACAGAAAACTACGTGAACTAGGATCTTTCAATGAATTAACATTCTAACAAAAGAAGTAACTGTTGCAGTAAGTTGATCATAACACATCTTGACCACGCTTAAATTATATTAACCTTTGTTTGTTGATTTGAGACATTTTAAGTTCGTTGTTTCCGTTAACATCTTAGCGTTGTGTCGCAGTTTATTTTTTGAAGGTCTGGGTTCTGCACGGAGTGGGAAAATACCATTAGTGAAAGAACTCAACACCCCAAATTACCAAAAAATTGAAAACGGTGGGAATTTTTATTAGTTATAGACACCTTTAAATGTGCATGATAAAAGATTGTTTTATAACATGACACAGACAATCCTTAATACCGACCTCTTCTCCCAGGCGATCTGGTAATATGCTCCGCACCCTCTGGTATAATGTGAACATCTGCATGTGTCTCCACAAGGTTTTGAGGGGGTATTGTAAAGCCCAAACGAGGTTTTTTTTAAACGTGTAGCTCGTTCCCTCCCCAGCGTCTGTGAAATAGACACACGCGTGTATTGATGTGGAGAAAGTACCCATGTGTCTTTAAGACGGACATGGCCGTAAAGCATTATTCAAAACATTGTCGTAATTACTCACCGGCGTTGCGGTGTGTTGTCGTAACTGGTCTTTTTACAGTTGTTGTTTTCGGTGCATCTAATGAAAAAGAATGGATACACGCAGTCACGGCCACATTACTGAACAACTCCCTGGTAATTCCATTATAATAATTCAATATTGCATAGTATACAAATATTATACAACGTTTTGCAACTAAAGCTAACAACACGTCAACATGAGACATGCACCGTGACGTGACATACCTGGGTAATTCTGGAAATCCTCGTCTTCGTCTATCAAATCGAGCAGTGTTAAATCTGTAAATAAACTGTCTTCACACTGTTGAAATTGATCGGTGTGATCCATTCTGAGAAGTTAGTCGATAACGCGAGACTGAAAGAATTGGAATCCAGCCAAAACTTCGCATGTTAGACCGCTGGTTCTTATACCCCACCCGATAAACATCCTCTTCTAAGAAATACGTTTCCCACATGTCCCCCCCATAAATCCATTAACCTTAGGTATCATGGGGTGTGCACGTGCTGGGCTGTAGAAATTATTTTAAGAAACATTTTTAGAAAATGTTTTAGACCATTCCCAGTGGGCAAAAGACGTATAATATACGTCTATTAAACGCATACCTTAGACGTCTAAAAGTGGTCCACAATTCGTCTAGAATGAAATTCTAATATACGTCTAATGTTATACGTCAATTATACGTCTATGATTAGACATTCATTATACATAAATGGTTGGAGTTCTATTATACGGATAAATTTAGAGGACTATTATACATATATGGTTGGAGTTCCGGATAACTTTAGAGGTCTATTATACGGATAACTTTAGAGGTCTATTATACGGATAACTTTAGAGGACTATTATACGTATATGGTTAGAGGTCTATTATACGGATAACTTTAGAGGACTATCATACGTATATGGTTAGAGGTCTATTATACGGATAACATTAGAGGACTATTATACATACATGGTTAGAGGTCTATTATACATCAAAGATAGGTTTTATAGGTGTAGAAACAAGTAAACCAAGCCAATGATTTGGTTTAGAAATGTATTCTGAAAATACACATTCACACCTTAAAAATTAAATTATACATTGTATGCAATCAATCAACAATCAACATATGGGCAATAATCATAAAAAAACACAACTAGTCTTAAAATTCAGCTACAAATTCTGGTAACATCAATATACAGTATAGTAATGACAAACACAAACTAATTACATTAACACACTATCTAACTCAAAACCACATTTTAATATCTTTATTAAAGATTAATATCGGACTTCGGTTAATATCTTCTTGAGTATAATCTCAAAAATGAACCATTAAGGTTTACTAAGCTCAAAGCTGAAATAAACAGATAAAATGTGGCTTGCATCACAGCAATTGAGCAATAAAGTCTGTCCTAATTAAAGAGTACCCAAAGTTTGAAAGTACAACATAGAATAGGAGTACCTTTAATTACTCTATAAAGATTTGTGTCTCCCAGGCCCCTCTTTTGTTGTTTATCTTTTAGGTTTGTGCCAGCGAAGTTGAATTCTGTCATCAGTTCATTTGTTATAAGTCTGAAAACCAAATTTTCACTGAGTTTAGACATTTTTTCAAGTGAGTTTCCACTCAACATTTATTTACTCAAATATTTAGGATCAAATGTAGTACTGTAATACTTATATTTTAAAAGACAATTTTGCAGTTTTACACCTTGCATATTCAGTGGTTAACACATAGGTATCTATAAGCTCAATTCTGTGGATATGTTAATTTGATCGAAATAAAAATGGAATGTAAAAACATTTTAAAAAATCAATAAGCAATACCTTGACAAGACTGTGAAAACACTCTCTCTGACATCACTGCCGCCTACTCTCTGAAGTTGGTTTATCTGGAAATAATATTATATTAGAAATAATATTAGAAGCTATTTTTACTACTAGATCTTCATTAATCAACTAATCAGACATACCCATTTACACATTCATGGAACAAACACATTTTCACGTATTAACTGCACTTTTTTGCAGTATTTTCTCAGTCTAAAAATACAAAGTGACCATTTTTCAAAGTAAAAAAAAATTGTAGTAACTTTTTAGAACATGAAAACACTTTATTTTGCCATTAAAGGATAAGCAAGATTATACATTATAAACTAAAAATATGAACTTGTGCCAGAGATGGATCATATTAATCAGATATAGGCTATAAAATTATGACCCATCTGAAACCTAGAATATTAGTAGTGAATATTTTCTACACCACAGTGAGAATATAATATCATACCAGCAGGTTTTGATTGTCCATGCTGTCAAGTGCTTCCTCGTATGCACAGAACTCTTTGTGGTCAGCCTCCTGATGTGGAACTGGGAGTACACTGGTTCCGTGGACCTACCCAAACGCCTCAATTCATCCCTCATCTCTATCAGGAGGCCCAATACCCGCTTCTGAAACTCTGAAATAATTTACATTTTATGTCAGCATTTAAAAGGAATTGGGTTAGGATTTTCTTACACTATTGTCACATTAGCATTACTGTAGTGTTGCTAATGTGCTACATGCAATTTATAATCTTAAAAATAAAAAATTCCCGCATCTGTAGTTCATTTTAACTGTACTTACTTCCTTCTGAAAGAGGATATCTCTCTCTCTTCTCTTCTGGTCTGGACATGGTCTTCTGCCTGGGAGACTCTGAAAAGAATTCAGTTATGGAAAACATTTACTTTATCACATAACTTAATATTTCAATTTAGTCATTTAGTTTGTCATTGAACTAGGATTCTATAAACAATGTCAATTAAACTCCATTGGTGTATTTATTAAAAACATAGCTTCAATTTTGAATATGTTTGTGTCGTTTGTAGCATTGTGGTAAAACACAACATATTTTTATTTTGTATACGAACCTACACATAATTAAAATACATTCTGTGTAAAAGTATAATATGGGTAGATTTATTTATTACTTTATACAATAAACAATACATACTTTTTGACATTTCTGCCATCTGGCCAATCCTGGTTAGATACTAGAAATTAAAAAGTTAACAATAATCTCATACCTATCAAATCTATCATTTGCAGAGGGATCATAAACTATTCTTAAATTTAATAATTTAATAAATATGATACAAGTAATGTACTATTGTTCATGTCTACAAAGCCTTGTGTTAAAACATTTATAAAGCCTTATTTCCTCACCTGATCGAGATGAGGGAGAAGGCGAGGGTGAGTGGGAAGCTGAGGAGGCATGGTGACTCTGGGGTTCGGTTGAAGACTTTGGTCTTATAACTTGCTTCGGACTTCGAACTTTGCGTGGTGAGGTCACAATTTGGACTACCTGGGCTGTTAATATAATATCGCAGATTTATTTAATATTTAAGTATGGACGTAAAATGTTCACCAGTCCAATAATCTTTTAATATAATTCGCTTATGATAGACAGTTCTCCAGACTTAGGAAAGTACAGTGACATAACCTCAGATGTAATAAAAAAAAATTAACTTGTGAATTTTATCTCAATTTCATAGAGTAATTAGATGTAGGCAAAAAATGTAGTAATACCTTCAGGAATGTTGAAGCCAGAACTCGGCACCGTTTTTTTCCTTGGGGAGGTTCTCACCTTTGATGGTTGGGCTTCAATAACATAAAAAATGGTGTTAACTTGTCTTTAAATATGATTGATGATGGTTATCTTCTAAGGACATTAAGAAAACATTTTAACTTTAATTCCAATAACCTACCTTTAAGCGTACTTGAACAGCTGAGTGAGCTCTGGGAGACACTCTTCCTAGGAGAGAATCTCAGTTTTGGGGGTGGCACTGGCAGCTTCGGTGGCTTCTTCTTTTCTAAACAGAAAAAATATGGCAGTAAAATATTTCATATCAAATTAAATTATTCAATCAACTTGATCTGTAACTTTTTACAATAAATTTATTTCCTTTATTTTGTGAACTTTGAAGGGAGAGAAATTGACTTACTTGGAGTAGCAGCATCAGAATCAAAGTCTGTAATATAATAGAAAATTATCATATTTCAATATAATACTGAAAATTAGTTTAACATAGAATAAGCTAACCAAAATTTTTAGCAATTTCCATTATCAACAAATCTGATAAGATTTTTAACATTTTCATACAGAACACCTTTCAAAATGACTTATTTTAAAGAGTTGTAAAAAAAATCAATAACAAGGTACAAGCTAAATGAGGCATCAGTTGATATTAAGAACTGTTTAAAAATATAGCTATTGAGATTGTTACTTATACATACCATCAACGTAATCGGAGAACACCCGCTTCTTACTTTTGCGTTTTGGATTGGGTGTCTCATCCTCGTCTTCAGCATCCGTAACAGAGGTGGTTAAATCAAAGTGATCACACTCTGATTTCTTGTCTACAAATAATTATATTTACATTACATATGATCAAATATGAAAAATGTATTGTTGCACTAATACATGTACATGGACAGTTACTGTAAAAATTCAATCGGAATTTATAATAATTAACAGGAATTTGCTCTTATTTTCAAAGAAAGCTATACCTGATGTATGTTTAACTTTAATGAGCTTGAAGGTAACCCAATTATCTTTATTAGGGTTGGCCTTCTCTTTGTATAGTTTTGTGGCCTGCTTTGGATCATTCGGCCACCACACATACTCTCTTCGGGCATCCACCCAGTTTGAGGGCAAGACTCCCTCAACCTCCCCCTCCTGCTCTATCCAAACAGCGCGTGTCCACATCACCTGAATCAGACATACACATTTTAATTTTGAGTCTTAATTCAGATTGTGGTGCTGATTACTACACTTGTGTTCGCTTATAATGATTACTGTATACTCAATAAAAACACATAATTCAATAATAAACATTCTGCTTTATTTATACATTTGTAGTTAGATGGTATTCATTACTAATTTCTAAGAATATCCATATATTTTTAGGAGAATCAGAGAAAATTATCATCACATACTTTACAAATCCATGGGGTACTATAACATTAAGGGTTGTTTAGCATTGACGTTGTTAATGGTACATGTTACATACTTATTTTCAATGACCTGTTGAACATGTGCTGTTTTTTCTGATTCTCAAATTAGAGAAACGGCAAAACGATTTTGTGTAATCTTCCCCTTCACACTATTTTTATGTGCCATTTTTTGCTTATTGACATTCTATTTTAATCAAAATAATATTAAGTAAGATATGTATGTATTCAGATAGTATTATTGTTATTATTTATACTTACTCGTCAAAAAAGGTTTGCTGAGATATTCGCGGACTTCTTCTATGATTGAAAAACGTGGCCAAAATGGCGACCAACGAATACTAGCAATGCATTGTGGTATATAACCGGAAAATATGCTGGGTTAGATATTTTCTCAACGTATGCGTTTATTAATGTTGTCGATATTATGGTTGAAATTTAACATTGATAATACATCGCAGCCGTATTTTCGCCGAGAATATACGTATATTCGACGAATCAATGCCCACTGGGTTATAATGTTAAAATCTATATTATTTTAAGACATACAACGGTGTCTAAATTTCATAGCTGTTAAATCGTGGTGAAAATGTGCCCTGGTGTCTGTGTTTGATTCACCAACAGACCACTAAGAATATTATGAAGAAAAATGTTTTTTATTAACGTTATCGCTATAAGAAAATGTATCTATTCTTTATAGCGATGTGTTCACAAACCAACCTTGACGTTTTGAGGTTTTATTTTTTTGCAATGCGATGTTAAGAACATTTTTGCGTGAAATACATGTGGTGATTATAAATTAGAAAACTTTACATTAATATAAACCTAAAATCTATATACAAAACAGCATTTAAAACAAATGAAAAACTATAACTCCTATATCTGTCTGTTTATTGTCACTGTTAATTGTACCCGCTTAAAATTTAAAAATTTTATTAACTTTCGCTATGAGGTCAATTTTAGCACACTCCCCCGCTGACCAGCAACATTCCCCCCCCATGACTCTGGCCGGTGTGCACACGTGTTTGCTAGATAAAACCATACATTGTCTCTGCATTCCAGAGCCTTTAACTACCGTGACGCCGACCCCCCTCACGACTCCCAAAGATCTCTAATACATTATTTTAAAACTTTAAGACCAGTCCGTTAAAATATAAAGAACAACACCACATCATTTGTTGCCTGTTAATACTTTAAAGACTTTTACATGCGCGGTGCGTGGAAATTAATTTCAAACTTTTGAAAAAGCTGTCGCGAATGTGTTATTAAAAATAAGCTGTGTCTGTGTTAAGCCTTCCTTTTCTTTTTCGTTTAATAGAATAACGAAGAGGTCGACGCATCAATCTTCAAACCACCATCGCGCCTGAATGTTTCGTGTCTATGCTTGTGTGTTCGTCCAAATGTTAATAATGATGATGCTCAACCAGGTTTAGCTAACGATGTCCCTAATGAACCCAATGTTATGGCCCAGATTGTGAAAGCAGTAGTTTATTGCATCTTCAAACACTGTTTAAAGGGGGTTCTGGTTGATGAATGCCCAGCCTGTTTGATTGACCATCCCGGTCAGCGGGGTCACACATGCCTGGTTGTCGGCTACACAGATGGGTTTGAAGATGCAGGATGATCTAGCCAGCAGCCATATCACCCTGCATCTCACAGCTAGCAACCCACTGAAGCTAAGCAGGTGTGAGCCTGGTCAGTACCTGGATGGGAGACCTCCTGGGAAAAACTAAGGTTGCTGCTGGAAGAGATGTTAGTGGGGCCAGCAGGGGGCCCTCACCCTGCAGTCTGTGTAGGTCCTAATGCCCCAGTATAGTGACGGGGACACTATACTGTAAACAGGTGCCGTCCTTCGGATGAGATGTAAAACCGAGGTCCTGACTCTCTGTGGTCATTAAAAATCCCAGGGCGTTTCTTGAAAAGAGTAGGGGTGTAACCCTGGCGTTCTGGCCAAATTTCCCATTGGCCCTTACCAATCATGGCCTCCTAATAATCCCCATCTATAAATTGGTTTCATTACTCTGCTCTCCTCCACACTGATAGCTGATGTGGATGCTGCACCTTGGTGGTGGTGGAGGGGAGTCCCCATTACCTGTAAAGTGCTTTGAGTGGAGTGTCCAGAAAAGCGCTATATAAGTGTAAGCAATTATTATTGAGATGTGACGTTTGCCACTTTAGAAATTTATAAGTCTCTCAGTTTAGCCCGAATTTTATCGTCTGTTCTGTACATCGCCAGGTGTCTGGGTTCGTACACCATTACAAATGACACTGAGCAGGGCATAAAACACTTGCTGAAAAACATAATTGATGACCGCTCGCCATACGTGCATGTATGCACCATACTTGAACAGCTGGATGAAAAATTAGTAGACGTGGCTTTTGATACATTGCAAAAGAAACATTATTCTTATTTTTACAGACGCAAAAAAAAAGATCTATGTAAAATCTGAAATACACAGCGTTTGAATACAGCTTTCACTCTGTTTTACAGACACGAGTGTGCCATCATCCGAAGACTGAAGAATTTCGAATGTATATGTCTGAATTCTTACAAAGTGTGCTTTACACACTTCTTTCTACAAAGCTTGATATGAAAAACAAAGAGTCGAATGCTAATGTCCTTAAATTTGTTAAAGAGATAGATGTGTATGTCAAGAACATGAGTGAAATTATTGCAGATCTGATGTTTTCAGATCAGAAACGGAAGCCTGGTGGCTTCTGCAGTGTGTATTCCAAAATACAACGTGTTTTGCACAGAACCTGTGGTAACACCATCCCGCTGATTACGCAGGCAAATTTTTTTGCTCTGTTAGATCGGATCGCCCAGTGCGGTTCGCATGGTTTTAGACATGGGGAGCGGAAGGGGATTATGAATGCTTTTTCAAATGCCTCAAAGTTTCTCAGCAATGTTGGGGTGGTAGTTACGTGCACCGAACTAATTTTCCGCACCAACATTTAATTGTTGATTGCAAACAGGAGCCGGTAATGTGTGTGTACTGCATGTTTCTGTGTTTGAAAACCTACTGTTGAAATAAAGTGGTTCACATTTCACATGCTTGCAAACAGGAGTCTGTAACATTTGTGAAAAGTGTGTACTACGATGTTTCGGTGCTTGAAAACCTATTGATGAAATAAAGTGGTTCGCATTTCACATGCTTGCAAACAGGAGTCTGTAACATTTGTGAAAAGTGTGTACTACGATGTACACAATGTTTCTGTGTTTGAAAACCTATTGATGAAACCCGATTCCCTAGGTTTGTAATAGAGCGCACTCAACCCCGCGGAAGACATGGTCCCCTTCCAAACCAATACACACTTTCACACACATAAATCAAGGGATGCGGAGGCTGCGGCTTTTGGACCCTGAGGCTCCGGCCCGACCGGCCAGGGGAAGGCAGGAGTTTCGACCCTTAACGACACACCATTGGCTCCTGAGGGGGTGGGACATGCACCAATTACAACCCACCATTGGCTGACAAGGGGGCGGGGCATCCACCCACCGCGGACACCCATTGGCTGAAAAAGGGGGCGTGGTGCCTGTCAAAAAAGTTTGAAGAAAGGTGTCGCTTTATACTACTAATATACTTGAGAAATTTCAGTCTGGTTTCCGCCCAGCACTGAAACTTAATTAACGAGTCGTAAATGATATTCTGTTAGATACTGACGCGGGGAATGCAACAGTGCTTGTGCTTCTAGATCTTAGTGCTGCCTTTGACATGGTTGACCATTCTGTTCTGTTACACAGGCTTGTGTTTGAGGTTGGCTTATCCGGAACTGTCCTTAAGTGGTTTACTTCATATTTAAGTAATTTTTTTCATTATGTTCAAATATCTAATAATTGTACTGCTTCATCAATGTCACCAGTTCAATTTTTGGTACCACAGGGATCAAGTGCTGGGACCAATATTGTTCTCTCAATAGAGCCACTAGGTAGGATAATACAAAACATAATATTAACTTTCATTCATATGCTGATGACACGCAAATATACATTTCGTTTACACCAAACGATAACTCTTCTATTATCACTTTAGTTAATTGCTTTAATAAATTAAAGATTTGGATGTGTGAAAACTTTTTGTTGCTGAACTCTGATAAAACTGAGGTTCTGTTGTTTGGAGGCTACAATACTGATAGGACTACTATAACTTCAGCACTTAACTCAGAGGATTTAAAAATTTGCCTCAAAGAGTCAGCACGTACAGTAACCTAGGCATCATATTAGACACAAGGCTGTCATTTAACTCTCATGTTAAAACAGTATCTAAAACCTGCTTCCTACAGTTAAGAAATATTGCAAAACTAAGGCAGTTTGTCTCCACTCAAGACACAGAGAAATTAATACATGCTCTTGTATACAGCAGGTTAGACAACTGTAATGCCCTACTATCAGGGAGCACCCACCCCCACCACTCTTTCAGCACCTTACAGCGAATTCAGTTAGATGGTGCTATAGAAACGGTCTTATTTGTTAGATTAGCTATAATCTGTTACATTGTCTCTCTGTGTCAATTTGCAAGGAGGAAGTGATATAAAAACACCAAAAAGATTGCAAGAAAGCAAAAAATTAACAAAAAACTGGAATTTCCTATTACCTGTGGGTCTCTTTATCACATTCCACATAGATTTGAGGATGTAAATGTTGTTGTGCTATAAATGTGACTTTACCTGGTCCAGGAATCACGACTCCACACACAGAGACAACCGTGCCACAGCAAGAACGTGCAGACTCCACACACACATACAAAAGTACCAATTGTCCCTCAGCAAGAATATGCAGACTCCATACACAGACACCAGTACCAGTGAGCCACAGCAAGAACACCCAGACTCCACACACACAGACAACACTACCAGCGATCTACAGAAGGAACTAATTAAGGGGGTTCATACAGAGACACTGAATCTTTCAACTGCCAAAAGTGTCGTGGAATAGAATCACAACCCTTTCCCCTAAATAAATTAGAGAAAGTGATTAAGTGAGCATGTTTTCTGAATGAGCAACACCAAAAATAATGAAGTACATACTGCATACATGCCACATAAGTATGCTGTTAACCTTTATCAATGGTCCATCAACATACTTTTAGGTACACCATACAGTATAATTTACTTTATCTTTTGTAAAAGTTGTAATGTTTTAAATTTTATTGGGGGGGGGCACTTCTGCTGTGCCTCCATTTTCAGAGAAACGTTCTTGAACCTTGATCTCTACCCAGTCTATGGGCGCTATAATTAGTCCTCCCATACACGTGAATGACAGTTCTATTTGTCAATTAGTAAAACAGTAATTAAGATTTCATATGTGAAAATTAGATCTTTGTTAAGTGTTTTGTTTGTATTAATTCCTCTTTCTCATTACAGTGTTAACATACTGAAGGATCCAGTCTCTCAGTGTCTCTGTATGAATTCCCTTAATTAGTTCCTGCTGCCATTTTATTTTGAAACAACTCAGAGTCATCATATTTCCAACTAACAAATAATTTGTCTAATACTAACAATTTATGTTATTAATCACTTCTTACCTGACACTTTATAATTTTAGCCTCATACAAGGGCTGTCCTTCCTCTGCTTTCCTTTTTCACTCCACAAAATACGTGTTCTGACCAGTCGCATCCAAATCACGAATCCAGCTTGTTTTTTCATTGTAAATATTGACTCTTCCTCTCTATTTTCAATCCATCAAACTTTGGAAAATGTCAGTATCATTAATTTCACAGTAGTATGTCAAATGCCGGTCGTCAAAGTCAATTCTCAGTCATCACCGTTCAGCAATTCACCTAAAACAACAAACCCATGACAACAGCTCCACACGTAAAATGAAACTGAAACACGCAAATTTTTCACGGGAGCGGATTAGTCACTTATTACACATTTGTACAACGTGGCATGAGGTTGGATATGATTCGCCTGCAGAAAAAGCAATGTATCAGGCTTGTTTTCAGATGTTTGTGTTTCGAGGAGCTATGGGCTGGAACAGGAGAAGACTAAATACACTAAAGGAGACATTAGAGTACACTATTTGCCACTGAAACAAGACAGAAATCAAGTATAAAATTGTGTATTTAGCTTACCTGTAACTTTTTCCAGAAATCCTGATATATAAATTTGAAACATTGTTCATTTGGATCAAAAATTAATGCAGATTTGCATTTGCAAAAAGAGAGTAGAGTGATGCTAGCTACAGTAAGTGACACCAGCTTGGCAGCACCTTTCTAAATAAATGTTCCCTAAACCCTGCTTCAGAAAAAAAATCCTGGACCAGGTGAAATCACATTTATAGCACAACAACAATTTTTACATCCTCAAAGCTAGGTGGAATGTAATAAAGAGACCCACAGGTAAAAGGAAATTCCCATTCTTCATTAATTTTTTGCTTTCTTGCAATCTTTTTGGTGTTTTTATACTGTATCACTTCCTCCTTGCAAATTGAAACATAGCTGTGCACTGCAGAAAAAAGTCTAATTCCTGACAAAACAAAAATTTGTGTCTCTCCAAAAGTAACTAAATTCTATTCTACAGGCCCTCAACTAATAGTAAGTGAGAATGATTTTCCCAGATAAGTGTCTTTGCCAATGTTGCTGGGGTTTATTAGACCACTTGCTGTTCCCAGACTGGGACCGTGCAGTGATGGACAGGGATTGGTCTCACTCCCCTCCCTACTAAACCAAAATTTGTGCCTCTCCACAAATACCTCAAATCTATTCTACAGACCGACAGCTAATTGAAAATCACCATGGTTTTGACAGAAAAAAAGTATTTTCTAATGTTGCTGGGGTTTATAGACCACTTTTTGTTCCCAGACTGGGACCATGCAGTGAAGGACAGGGAGTGTCCCCTCCTGACTAAACCAACATCAGCTATCAGTGTGTGACAATGTGTGTCAGTGTGTACAGAGATAGCTGGATATGAGCTGCCTGCATTCTGTAAACAACATCCAGCCCCATGTCTCAATGTGTGTCAGTGCGTGACAGTGTGTGTCAGTGTGTAGAGAGACAGACTTTTTCCTGCCTAGCAGTGCACAGCTCTGTGTCAATTTGCAAGGATGATTTATGTGTATTTTGTAATAATGAGAAGGAATCTTTGTTACATGTGTTTGTTAACTGCATATATACAAAACTGTTTTGAACATGAAGAGATAAAAGAGCCACCTGGGAAGTGAGATAATAATATCAATTCTTGTTTTTGAATTTTTTGCAAACTATGCAGTCTAGTGTCTTAAAGTTGGCTTTGTGCTCAAATATATAAAGATGCTGCCTGTCCTTGGTCAGTAAGATAAAGGGCATGTATTTGGTAAGCTGGCTGTATGCCCAGAACATGAAAAGAACTAACTGTTGTCCAGTCTGCAACTTAGATATAATTAATTGGCATGTGTTATTATTTGTTTAGAATGTGTCATAGTAACTCTTTTTGTTTTAAGGTATAAAGGACCATCTTCAGCTACTTATTTTTTAAGTCTGGTGGTTGCAAGCCGGACTTCCATATGCATATGTAATAAAGAGACTTCTGCTTCACAGACACCTGAACTCTGTTATTTAACGCAACAATTTTGGCGCTGCTGAGCAGGGTTCTCCCAGCTGAGGGAACTCTTACAGAGAGGTGGAGAGGAAAAGCTAGGCGGCCGGTTCTAAAAAGAAGTCAGGACTCCTCTTTTCTAAAAAGTCCCTTATCCTCTCCATGTTGCTGTCGAGGGTTTTTCTGAAGCTGAAGCTAGTACAAAAAAATGAAATGAGTTTATGGTGTATGTGTCTGTAGATGTCTGTTTTGTAAAGGTGGGGTAGAAAAAGAGGGATTGCTGAAGGAATAGCATCTCGCCCTGCCCGTGCGGTAAAACCGGGTGTTGTATCCTGGTACACGAAAAAATCCAGATATTGTATCCTGGCTGAGGATAGTAACTCGAACTGTAGTCGCAGAAGAGCCGAGGGTGGTAACTCGATTCAAGTGTGTTATTAAAACCAGGATTTGGAACCTGGTCCACATTCCCGAATTGTGATAGTTTGTCAGTTTGTCTCGACTGGGGGATTCCGCGGCGCGCGTGGGAGACGAGAAAATGGTTTGGTGTGAAGAAAAATTAGTGGAGGTGTCTGACTGGTTGTCAGAGAAAAAAAAAAGAAATTAGATGAATGCAAAGTGAAACTTAAAAAGAAATATGGACTGTCAGACAGAATCTAGGCTGAACCGGAATGTAAAAAAGTGTATGAACAATGGGATAAAAATAAACAGAGAACGGTATTATTTTTGAGGAATATTTGAGAATTCAACAGAATATCATAGAGAATGGGAATGGGATGAGATGCAAAAATCCCTGAAGGAAAAGCTAAACGCAATGGCTGAATGAAACAAAGTTATATATGCAGAAAAAGAAAAGGCAAAAGGAGAAATAGAACGCCTTAAGAGAGAATCAGTGAGAAGGGTTGGAATTATTGTGGAGATTTTTTAAAAGAGCATTACCCACTAAAAACTGATTGTAGAAAAGTAACAGTATGTCAGCAGAAGGAAAGTGAGGATGTTTCAGATTTTACAGAAAGGTTTTTAACTTTATGGATAGTATACTCAGGGTTAGCCGATGAAAAGGAAGTGAATGAAGATACTTACACAGTAATAAAACTAATTTACTACTAATCGGGTTAAAACCTAATGTTACCAAGAATGTACAACTATGCTTTCCTGATATTATGGAGAGCAGAGAGAGATTTGATTTAATAACTCGCGAAGCATGTATGCAAAAGTGCGAGTGCTGCAAATGGGAGGTAAAAAGTCTCCCAAGGAGGAGAAAAAGGAGCCGCCAGTTTGTTGCAATTATAGTGCGACTAACATTATACAGTACCCAGATATAAGACCCCTTCAAGGAAAAAATGAGGACTGGGATAAATATCCTGATTGGGCATGTCATATCCAATCAGGGGGGTGTGTTAACTAGCCCTGGGGGAAAAGGGGGACAAAACCCCAAAGATAAAGCTACTAATAAACTGGTGTGCAACTACTGTAAAAAAAAAACAACAAAAAAGGGCGTTTTTTGGAGAGCATGTCAGAAGCTGAAACATGAAATAATAGATTTAATCTAGTAAGCCCCTAAGCCCCTTTGTAGCCTTCCTAAGTTTATCTCAGGGTTTAAATAAAAGTGAAATAATCTTACAGTGTGCAGTAACTGGGGGACACAGGAGCATGGTTGTCTCCTGTTTTTCAACTAAAACAGCAAAAAGATGCGATATAAAGTTTTCTAACGGGTAACAGGAGGCTACAGGAGTAGGGGGGCAAGGGTTGTGTTAAAAGCAGATACAAGCTGTCACAATATACTTGGGAAAATATGTACAGTTTCAACTACTGATGTGGGTGGGGGACACCACAGACCTATTGTGCTGGGATGCCCTGCAGCATTTATAAGGAATTACTGTATGAAATAGCATTTACGTGAACTACCTCAATAGAGCTATGTGATATTGTGATTGTTTTACCTAATAAGGGAATCCATAAGGCCGGGCTACTCCAAGTAATAGATCTTCTGACGGAAAAAGGGTGTAAAACCAACTACAGATGCAGCCATTCAAAGTGCGCGGCACAGACACGTACCGGAGGTAATTGGCTACAGCCTCGCGCATCGTTACGCGCGATGACGCAAAATACCACAGTACGTGATTGGTTGACCGACAGGGGCACTCATGGTGCATTGGTCGGTCATAGAAAGATTTAAATGTCTTTACTGTGCCCATTTTAGTATTGAATATTTATATGGAATTTTACCACTGAAGGGAAATCTTAGTAGCTGAGCATACAGATGCAGCCATTCAAAATGCGTGCGTTATTTTGCGGCATACCCCGGTGGGCGTGTCGCGGCATCACGCAGTGTCACGCAGTGTGACGTGGTTAATCGCGCGTCATTTGACGCTCTGCCGGAAACTATCCGGCGTCACCTTGTAAAACCGCCAGGGGGAGCTTAACCTCTCATGTACAGCATTTGAGCCTTTAATTTTGAACAGTGTATTACAGCATGTTAATCTTCAGTCATTAAAATGTTGGTATATTTTATGAAAGCAAGATTGCTCAGCTGGACAAAAGTACACAACCTACCTTTATCAGAAATATTTATGCATCAAAGCCTTTACCGAAGATATTACTAATAGTATTAATAATGGATGACTTTGGACAAGCTGTATACTCAAAGTATAATTTCTTTAGCACATTTGTACAAGCACTTGGAATCTGTCCAAGCCATACTTTGTCAGGCATTTTGTTTTACTTCAACGGGCATAAAAACTTCCTTGCTTTTAACAGGGCGTTTCATAATTTCTAACTACGAAAATGATTTAAAATGCGACACCTATCATTCAACTAGAGCTTAAAATATCACAAGGAAAAATACACACCGGTATTCCATTTCTCCCTAAACATTGTAAGCTTCGAAGTCTTTAACTAACATGATACCGGAGTCAACAAGCATACTTTTAGAATTTGATTAAAAGGGAATATAATATGGAATCGCGTATCTCAAGAATTTAATAACGGTATGATTATATCCGTGTACTGCGGCAGGGCTGTGTAGGGCTGTTTCGCCTGCCTGCTCATGCGAGCTGACTGTAGCCGACTGGTCTAGGTGCGTGCCTGCCAACGGGCAGGGTGTGTGCTCGAATCCAGCTGGTGCTGAACCTTCCAGTTTTATTTATTTATTTTTTAATCGCGTAACATATTACCGTATGCAAACTGTACTGTATACAGTATGTATATGTATATTTAATGTCTTAACTGTGCCCGTTTAATTGAATTTTAAAAAATTATTTAACACGAACATTAAGCTGTTTACATCTTCCGCCTGAGAACAGTCACCCGTTGCTACCCAACGCAGAATGGTGATTGGCTGACACCATCTGACACCCCTCTGATTGGAGAAAAAAGACGTGCTAGTTTGCTATACATACTGTAACAGGAAGAGGATTTCTTTCTATTCAAAACGTGTATTTTAAAAGTTTAAGAAGTAAAAACCTTACAGCGTACACAGATTTCTAAACTGATCAGGATCGTTATCTTTGTCTTATGCATAATAATATTCACCGCTCTGTGCAGCAAATTAATAATAAACTTTATTTTATATAGCGTTTTAAACGAATAAGTAATTAGATTGCTCATAAACCTAATCACTTGCTTTTTCTTTTTATTTAGGCTCAGATTTCAACTATAGATCGTATTATTAATAACCATAATAACAACCAACCAACAAAAACAACCATATAAACATAATACCAACCAAAAACATAGATAACAACCACAATACAAAATCAAATATATCAAACCATTTTACTCTCGCAAAGTCCTCCAATTATCATAATCCCGCCCCTTATGCAAAACCAAACCTTCCTCCCATCCCAGTTTATCCTGTTTATCATAAACAAAATCCACCTCAATTTTCAACATAAAGCATTACACAAAATCAATACCTCAACACTCCATACTCAACAACGATAATTCACAAACAGCCAGAACATGTAACTACACATTCCCAAACAGACCTAATTTCCATAGCCCCGCCCCTTATGCAAAACCAACATCCCTCCCCTGTTCTCTCTCTCCCCTGGCGGTTGTAATTGTTTTTATTTTCAAATAAATTTTAGCAAAGTCATGCATTTTAAAAATCTTAAGATTTTTATATTTATGTCTTTATTTAGTAGTTTCATTAGTGACAAAGGCTAAACTTTCTTGGAAAAATGTCTTTTATGTAAACCATGTTTGCTATTTATTCATTCAGGGCTAAAATATGTTCATTGTATTCTAATGAAAGAAGGGTTCCTTTCGCCGTAGTCGGGAGCCTAGCCTTTAACTAGTAAGTACTGTACTTACTGGGTTTTTGAGGGGGGGGGGGGAGAAAAATCGTTTTCCCAGCCTAACAGTATTGTTTTTAACCTGTAAATTTGCTGGACAGAGAGGTGAACATTATTACACAGAAGACAAAGATAGCGATTTACGTTGCATTGTGTATCATGCTACTTTAATACAGTTTTAAATAATTGGAAGTCTAAACAGTATCAGCTTTATTTATGGGTTTTAAATAAAGGTGATTTAAACGTGATTTAAATCAATATAAATGTTTATATTGTAACGCATAGGTGACTATTCATTGTTATTAAAATGACTTAAATTCGATCATGTTGTGATATTGTAACGCTTACGGCCGACAGGTACTGTGTAAGAGCCGGCGTACCAGAGCAGGTGACGTCACCGCCCTTCCCTATGATAGCAGGACTACAGCTACTGGGCTGTAGAGAGATCTCTCTTTAGCTCACGGGGCTGGGTCGCTGCAGAGAGACGCGGAAGTCCCGGGTTCGAGCCACCTATACTTTGGGCCGACCTGATGCGGCAAGGGCGCCCGCCTGAGCCCCCGTTGCGTTACATTGGTGTCAGAAGCGGGGTGGGATAGCCCTTCGCCGGGGACGGCGATTTAAGCGGGGGAGAGTGTAACGCTTACGGCCGACAGGTACTGTGTAAGAGCCGGCGTACCAGAGCAGGTGACGTCACCGCCCTTCCCTATGATAGCAGGACTACAGCTACTGGGCTGTAGAGAGATCTCTCTTTGGCTCACGGGGCTGGGTCGCTGCAGAGAGACGCGGAAGTCCCGGGTTCGAGCCACCTATACTTTGGGCCGACCTGATGCGGCAAGGGCGCCCGCCTGAGCCCCCGTTGCGTTACAATATTTAGAAATATACATTTGTTTGGTGCGAGTGAAGTTTTATTTAATCTCTGAGCCATACTGATTCTTCTGGAAGCCAGTTTCCGCCAGGGAGTAAAAAAAAACACACTATGGTATTCTCTCCAATGCAGTGCAGTTAAAAACATACCTCTGATGCTGCTCCTAAATGAATATCGTTTATGACCATCAGAAGCTTTATGCTCCTTTTCTTTTTTCCAGTGGATTGAACAGGGAGAGGCATTTCATGATGTACTTTTCACTGATGAAACAACAGTGGCTCTGGAACAGTTTTCAACCATGTCGTTTTATAAAAAGGGGAGATATGTACACGTTACTGAAGCTAAACGTTTAGCCTTTGTCACTAATGTAAACACTAAATAAAGACGTATAGAAATCCCTACGTTACAGACTGTATATGGCTGGTATTGGTAGTTTAAAGAAAAAATACACACCAGTATTCCACTTTCTCCCTAAACATTTTAAGCATCAGAGTCTTACATGTGGTTATTTATTGCATAATTTAATTTTGAAAGCCACTGAGACATCAGGTACTACTGTTGTATGGTACAAGTGTGGTACTTTTAGGGGTACCACGGTACAGAACACTAGTTATTTAAATATGATTGATAGATAAATAGGCCCACTTTATTCATCCTGAAGAAGATAGAAGACATCCTGATGTCTTAACACAGATACTACAGTGCTTAAGTACTACTCACGTATATGTTTCTAGGTTTATATTATGCATTTCATACGGTCAAATTACTTTTGAGCAACTAATAAGAAGCGCGAAACGGTATGCGTTTTAGTTTCGTTTCGTGCTGGGACCCGTGGATTGATTAGAGATATCAAGTACATACAAGTCATTTTTTAAATGTTGTAGTTCGTCTTGAAAAAATGTTACGAGTACATCATCTATCAACAATTACACAGGTTCTGTTTCCATATTGCGGATTTTGGTTACGTAATATTATGTTCTAGATTTCACGTTGTGAATATATGATTTGGGCAAACAGAGCCGCAAAGAAGTACATTATGGGTGGTTGTTTTTTTTTTGCAGTTTTATCTAGAACAAGCGATGCTTAAACCTTTGTCTGATTCTTGTGAAACTATCCACACGACAGTTACAGTACCTAGGAGTTGACTTCAGTGATGTCACTGATGGGATGTTTCTAAAAATCCATCCTCTGTAAAACGTCTTCTCTAGTTGTCCTGCATATGTATTCGCTAATGAAGCTGTGTGTTCTGAGCCTGGATCTCTACATTTCTGTATGAACCAGCTTAGAGGGCTAAAGACAGCTTGTGTTTAAATTGAGTGTAAGGCAATTTATGCTTCTAAAGTCATGGTCAGCATTTTTGTACTGTGCTGTAAACTTGTTCTGTGCCAAGTCACATTATTTTATAGCGTTTTTATAGCGTTATCAAATCCGGTGGCGCGGTGTTAGTTTCCTGACTCCCATGTCACATGGTCTGTGATTGAAACCTGTAATACCGGTTTAATTCGTCACAGCCAGCACTCCGGTTGTAAAGTAGAAGCAGGCGAGATTTCCAGCGAAAAACACCTCCCCCTTCTTCAGGTGTGAGGGTCTTCTGCTCAGAATGAAACGCTAAAATGTAATGTAGGCTCTGAATGGGTTCAATTGTGATTTGGGCTTGATTAAGGTCGCTGCCTTTCATCTAAAACCCTACTTGAATCCTTCTAAACTAAAAATCAGTGTTAGTGAGTTCTAAATAAAGAGGTATCCAGGTAACAGTGAAACGGGCGGACAGTCTGGGGAGATCGCCCGTTTTCCATGTAAATAGTTCCCTGGTTCCGCACCCCTTGGTGTTTCTCTCGCTCTCTCTCGGGTCACCTGATCATTAGCTCGAAAGATTTGAGTGCTTTGTGTATATTCTAATGGTAGTGGGGGCAGGGTGTGTGGGAACAGGTTTGGTTGAAATTGCATTGGAGATCTATGTTCTTCACACCTGAAACATTTTCTCTGAAAGCATTTTCTTCGCTGTTTAACCGATCTTGTTACAGCATGTTACAGTTTACTATTATTAACCATATTAATTTTAAGTGCTTAATGTAAAATCTTGTAAAAATATATTTTCATTGTTCAAATATACATTAAGTCTGACTATCATATAATAAGTTAAATACAAAACTAAAGAAAAAATAGGGTTAAATATAATTCAAAATATTTTGCTAACAATGTTAACTGTTTATGAATAATAAAATGTATTAGCTAAGGAGTAGGATGGCACAGTTGTTAGTATGTTTTTTGTTTTGTTTCTTTTTCATAAATACAACAGTAGTACCTGATGTCTCAGTGGCTTTCAAAATTAAATTATGCATGCAAACCTGTGAACTAGAAAGATAACTAAGATATCCATCCATTTATAATGGTGGCAAAGTGGTTAGCATTGCTATCTTGCAGCACTGGGGTCCTAGGTTCAATTCCTGCCATCCTGTGTGTGTGGGGTTTACATGTTCTCTCTGGGTTACATGGTTTTTCTCCATATGTGTGATATGACTCCCTCTCGCACTCCAAAACATACTGGTAAGTTAATTAGTTTATGGGAAACCTGGCCCTGGTCTGTGTGTGTTTGTGTCTGTCTGTCCTGTGATGGACTGGCGCTATGTCCAGGGTGTATTCTGCCTTGTGTCCGTTGCTTACTGGGATAGGCTCCAAATCCTCTGTACTGGATAAAGAGATTAGAAATGGAAGTAAAGGCACTGTGTGGATGGAACTATACACAGTGTTAGAAACCCACTATGAAATGGCAGCATCTCACTGAGAATAAAATATTTTATACTGCTGGCTTAAGGAAACAGCCTTTCCACCTCTCTTGCACATCAGTATCCATACCTAGTTATTTAAACAAATTGCCTCTAATTATAAACATCTTAATATGCTGGCTCTGTGGATCCGCATCAGCTATGTTTGCCCATTCCTTCAATTCATGTGCATCCAACACACAGTTCAATGCCAGCAACTACACATAATCTAAAATACAATCCTTATTTCAGTATCTATGTAAACATATAGTCTGTTAACTTCATCATCTTCATCAAATGTATGCCTAACCCCATTAGGAAGTGTTCTTGTTATAAGTGTATTCCTCAGCTTTCCCCAAACTATCTTCTTCTTGCCAACATCTCTAGTCTTTTATCCTGCAATAACTCAGCCAACACTTAAATCTCCAAAAGCTGCTTGTGTTAATTTCTTTAAATCACAAATATCATGTGTAAATACTGGCCATGTAATACTCTGCATTGTGGAATAATAGTTTATTTTAAAGGGAACTAGAGAAACTAAGAACTAGAGAAATCAAGAAAGGCTTTTTTTCTAGAATTAATAAATGCACATCCTGTTCACTGGGGAAATTAAATCCACACTGAGCAATCTTCAATATGTTCACAATATGACAGCAAGAATCCTATCAGGGATGCATTACACCTGTTTTCAAGTCCTTGCACTGGTTACCTATCAGATTTCGAGTCAACTTCAAAATCCTTATCCTCCTTATGTACTGTCCTACAACTGGTATTATTGATCTCCGAATTATTGTACTTGACATGACTTCATTCAGCCTTTCCTGAACGTCTATGACAGGCAGAGAGAGTGCTGTTTCTGGTGCGATCTTTTACAGCTGACATTTCACTGTTTTAAACGAACAAGAAATTAGATTGCTCATAAATCACTTATTCTATATAAACACAGCGTAATTGCCCTCCGAAAATCTTCTTTTTCTTGTTCGTTTTAGAGACCTTGATCGAAACTGATTTTAGATGTCAGAAAGGATTTATTTTCTCTGTATTTCCTACATTGCTTTGTCGAGATTTTAACTTTATATCTAACTTTATATCTAGGCTCAGATTTCAACTATAAATCGTACAGTAATTAATAGCAGTAAATACTGATGTTTATACATAAAAAAGTCATGCCTTGGAGTATAGACCCCCAAAGGAATGCCATAGACTCAAACTGCAAAATAAACACATACAGAAAGAAAGTATTTGTATTGTAATTGCAAATCCTGGTACTGTATGAGTGATTGGTATGACTTTCCTCATTACAAATCTCTTATTAGAATTTAAATTTCTCTGTAACTCCAGGTCAGAACAGAGAAAATGTAACTGCCTTAAGGAGTTTACGATTATGAAAAATAGAAGGATAAGCATGATACGTATGTCTTCTGTCATTTTCTAAGTCATGTTACTGAGCACCAAATCTTATTGAGAATATGAATCCATTTAAGGTTTATACCATTAAAGTAACGGTTTATTCCATGCTGAAAATGTTTGTACCAGACTTTTTTGAGGCCTGTTTAATTGTGTCTGAAGTCTGATGTTGTAAATTTTATTGTTAAAAAGATCCATGAAAATGTCACTACTAAAGTTAGCTGGTACTGTTGGTACTGTAAGTGGCAAGTAGAGCTCATATTTTAGATTTTGTGTAGTTGCTAGCGTTGAACTGTGTGTTGGATGCACATGAATGAAGCGACGGACACAAGGCAGAATACACCCTGGACATAGCGCCAGTCCATCACAGGACAGACACAAACACACACACACCAGGGCCAGTTTAAATCTAACCTCAGAACCTTTCTTTTCAGAAGACTTAGTGTCTGTATCTGCTTCATTTTCTAATTTTGGTAGCACCTCTACCTGCTTGTCTTTCTTATATGCATTTACTTTGTAATCTGTGGTCCTTTTATCTGTTTTTACATCTACTGTATTGCTTTGAGATGCCACCTTTAATGGTGATATATCAAATAAAGTTTTTTATTATTGTTATAGGGAAACATGATCAGATTGTCCCTGGTTCAGAAAAAAAAGATCTAAAGTATACTAGTTTGTCACTCTTCTAATTCCCTTTGCTAAATGACTTTTCATACTAATCTGATCAATCTAACTGCCAGTTTTCTGTGCTTTCTCTATCCTGCTAGATTTGCAATTATTCTGAAAATGTTCATCTTGAAATAACTCATTTCTAAATACCTTTTTCACTGTTAACATCTTGCAGCAACTCTGCGACAAAATATACACTCTGACAGTTCATCCTGCTACCAACATTAAATAAAACAAATCTTAAGATTTCTATATTTATGTCTTTATTTAGTGGTTTCATTAGTGACAAAGGCTAAACTTTCTTGGAAAAATGTCTTTTATGTGTTGCGGAAAAAACTGACTTGCTTTAACAAAATATGTTTACAAATCCTTTCACCTGGCATTTTCGTAGTTAGAAATTATGGAACGCTCTATTAAAAGCAAGGGAGTTTTTATGTCCGTTGCAGTTCTTTTGCAACATGAATATAATTATATCGTTATTAATTTCTTGAGATACGCGATTCCATATTATATTCCCTTTTAATCAAATTCTAAAAGTATGCTTGTTGACTCCGGTATCGCGGTAGTTAAAGACTTCGATGCTTAAAATGTTTAGGGAGAAATGGAATACTGGTGTGTATGTTTTCTTTAAAGTACCGATACCAGCCATATACTGTATGTTTAATTTCCAAAATTAATATCGTTTATGGACTTCACACGCGTTGCAGTATGCTCCTATTCTTTTTATGCTCAGGCACTAAGTAAAAGGAGATGCTTCATATTGCTTGACTGATTTTAAAAACTAAGTTAGAAATGCAGACGCTCCCTCGGTGCGCTGCTCTGGTGCGCCGGCTCTTACACAGTGCCTGTCTGCCGTAAGCGTTACAATATACATACCCAACACTGCTTGTACCCATCTGTCATGCAAATAAAACACCTTGAATTGAATTGAATTGAGGGGAGAGGGGGGGAATACTAAAGCCAATACTGGCTCAATACCCTCGATGGGCTTTGACGTGCTAATGCGTTGGTTTAAGAGTCCGGGTGTGGCAGGCTTCCAATGTCAACTCGACTCGATTGGAAGACAATGAACGTATTTTGTGATATTTAGAAATATAAATTTGTTTGGTGCGAGTGAGGTTTTATTTAATCTCTGACCAAGGGAAACGTTTCATTTTTTTCAAAGAAATGTTTGTTAAAAAATAAAGTCATAGTTCTATGGGATTCAATCACAGACCATGTGACATGGGAGTCACGAAACTACTGTAACACACAGCGCCACCAGATTTAATAACGCAATAAAAACGCTATAAAATAATGTGACTAGGCACAGAAAAAGTTTACAGCACAGTACGATAATAAATGCTGACCATGACTTTAGAAGCATAAATTACCTTACACTCAATTTAAACACAAGCTGTCTTTCTGTATGAACCTCTAAGCTGGTTCATACAGAAAATGTAGAAATGCATTAGCCTGATTATGATTAAAAAACACATAATTAAACACGCGTTTGCGATTTAAATCAGAACACGATTTAAATCAATATAAATGTTTATATTGTAACGCATACTGTCCAGCCTCCATTTCTCTATAAAAATTTACTCTGTTGCACACACACACACAATAGAAGGAGGAACCACTGTCAGAAGGGAAGATATGTTCAAAATATCGCAAATATCGATCATGTTGCGATATTTTGAAATATAAAAGTCAATTGATTGTCCATAATATCGCTATTCTATTTTTTCGAAGAAATGTTTGTTAAAAGAAAAGTCCGGTACCAGCTGGATTTGAACACACAACCTACCAGTTGCTAGGCACGCACCTAGACCAGTCGGCTACAACACAGCTCGCATGAACAGGCAGGCGAAACAGCCCTACACAGCCCTGTCGCAGCACACGAATACCATTATTAAATTCCTTAGATACGCGATTCCATATTATATTCCCTTTTAATCAAATTCTAAAAGTATGCTTGTTGACTCCAGTATCACGTTAGTTAAAGACTTCAAAGCTTAAAATGTTTAGGGAGAAATGGAATACTGGTGTGTATTTTTTTCTTTAAAGTACCAAGACCAGCTATATACTGTATGTTTATGTTCCAAAATTAATATCGTTTATGGCCTTCACACGCGTTACAGTATGCTCCTATTCTTTTTATGCTCAGCTACTAAGATTTCCCTTCATTGGTAAATTCAATATCTACAACGGGCACAGCAAAGACGTTTTTACTGTAAGTCTTTCTACGACAGACCAACGGACCACGAGTGCCCCTGTCGGTCAACCAATCACTTACTGCGGTGCCACGCGTCATCTTGCGTCATACTGAGCGACGTCACCTGCGGTACGTGTCTGTGACGCACACTTTGAATGGCTGCATCTGTAAAAAGAATAGGAGCATAACGCATGTGAAGGCCATAAATGATATTAATTTTGGAACATAAACATACAGTATTACAGTATATGGCTGGTCTCGGTACTTTTTTAAAGAAAAAATACACACCAGTATTCCATTTCTCCCTAAACATTTTAAGCATCGAAGTATTTAACATGTGAAATAGCGTGTAAAAAAGTGGTAGTTTTAAGCTTTTCTGCTAATATAATATGGAATCGTGTATCTAAAGAAATTAATAACGATATTATTATATTCGTGTACTGCGATAGGGCTGTGTAGGGCTGTTTCGCCTCTCTTCATGTGACTTCCTCAGTAGCCTACTGGTTTACGTCCCTCATTAGTAACCCACAGGTTGTGTGCTCAGATCTGGCCGGCGCTGCAACTTTTCTTTTAACAAACATTTCTTTGAAAAAATAGAATAGCAATATTATGGACAATTAATTGACTTTTTATATTTCTAAATATAACAACATGATCGAATTTAAGTCATTTTCAATAACAACGAATAGTCACCTTCTTTCCTTCTGACAACTGTCCCTGCTTCTGCTTCCTGTTTCTATCGTGTGTGTGTGTTTTTTTTAAATACATTTTAGAAAAGTGTAATCTATACTAAAAAGCTGTACACCACCTGCTATATAGATACATATTGTAATACTTCGGACAGGACGGACACAAGAACTCAGACTTGCGGAGTTAAAGCAAGTAAAAGCCTTTATTTTTCTTCTCCATCACCACCTGCCAGCCTGGCTCTCCCGCACCCCCGACCAGAGACACACAGCCCCTGCCCGCCAACAGCGCAAGAGAGAGAGAGAAACATCCAGGGGTGCAGAAGCAGGATCCTCAAGAGATCAACAAAGACAACAGAAAAAGATATGTGTACTGTATAAGATACTGTCCATGGGAATCCAAGCTTTTTTATCTATGCTAAGTAGTCTTTAATATTTCTTCATTACACAGTGAAGTCAAAATTCCGGGATGTGCCTATGTACGCTGGGCAAACGTTCCGAGGTAAAATTCTTCCAGCACGGGGGTACCTTTAAAGTGGAGACGACGGCACCGAAATTTTTTGGCATGCATAAAAAACAGCAATTCTGTCAGTAATCCCTAAATGAATTAATAGCAAACATGGTTTACATAAAAGACATTTTTCCAAGAAAGTTTAGCCTTTGTCACTAATGAAACCACTAAATAAAGACATAAATATAGAAATCTTAAGATTTTTAAAATACATGACTTTGCTAAAATGTATTTAAAAATAAAAACGATTACAAACGCCAGTGGAGAGAGAGTGCTTTCTTTGTCAGCACCCAGACAAAAATACAATGCTTTTATTCATTCTTAATCAGATGGTGAGAGTAAAGGGGGAGCGATAAGGTTGAAGGTGAGGAAAAAGATTCCCTTCCCCCCATGGAAAGACAGACACATGTTTTCACAGTTTAGAAGTCCCCTAGATAAAACATCAACTTTATTTAAACTCCAACGAAAGTATTAATGGTTTTTAATTACCGTACTCTTATGGAACATGCCACCAGCCATCTGCATGAAAAAGCACATTGTGCTGCTGTAATAGTTTAAATTAATTAAAAGTCTAAACAGTATTAGCTTATTTATGGGTTGTAATTAAAAAAAAAGTCCAAAACCGCACTCAAAATGCAATTTAGCGCTTTCTGGCAAGAGGAGACACCCAAATTAATAATGTAACATGCTACTGTTTGTGCATGAACATAGTTACTGTATACTGTTATTTCTTTAGATACGCGATTCCATGTTTTTTTTAATCCCTGGCGGGACCGGGAGTCCATAAGAATCGAGTAATAGGTTTCATTGCCCTTTGACAGATCATCTTTAAATCAATTGTTGATTTAAAGTTTGACAGTAAATGTTTATATTGTAACGCATACTGTACAGCCTCTATTTCTCTATAAAAATCTAAAAGATCGTTTGCGCAGCCTAAGAGGGGGGCGAATGCACTACAATAGATTAGCATACTGTAGAGGAAAACAGTATAGGCATCGTTGATACAGTATGAGGACTTTTGAAACCAAATTTCCCAAATTTAATATGTGCTTTTCTATATTTATTGTAAATTGATTGTCCATAATATTGCTATTCTAAGCAAGGAGCGCTTCACCCCCCCCTGCTGTGGGAAGAGTTGGCTTATTCCTTCCCTGCCTCATCGAGGGCAGACCCTGCCAGGCCCTCATCGACACCGGTTCGACCATCACCCTGCCAGGCCTGGTTTCCTGCTGGGCACCGAGGCAGCCGGACCCCCAGGGCGCTCACCGTGCACTTTGGAGCTGCGAGGGTGAAACACCCCTTCTACCTTGCCCCAGTCCATGAGGACTGTATCCTGGGGTTGGACTGGTTGCAGCAGGTGGGTGGTTGCCTTGACTTGGGCATGAGGGACGGGGTGCTGCGCCGGGGGTGGCGGGTGCCCTCCAGCGGCGAGGTCAGGTGGCAGTTTGTGGTGGGGCAGTTCTGCAAGCGGTGCACGGCCAGCCGGAGGCCGCCAAGCAGTGACCTCGCTGCTGGAGGGCACCTGCCACCCCCGGCGCAGCACCCCGTCCCTCACCTCCAAGGCCTCCCACAGTGCACAGAGTGCCTTACAGACCAGGTAGGGGCAAGCTTATCTCACCATATTGGGAGTCAGCTCTGGCACGCTCACCCCAACACCCGTGGTTCCAACAAGCCAAAGCGATGCCCGCCGCTGCCACCTCCGCTTCCCGCTCCGGTCAACCCACACACCCCAGACACCTCCCGCCCCGCCCACTGCGAGACTGATTCATTCCCCCTGCCCCACCAACTCTCGCCGGCCCAAGTCAAGGCAACCACCCACCTGCTGCAACCAGTCCAACCCCAGGATACAGTCCTCACGGACTGGGGCAAGGTACTGTAGAAGGGGTGTTTCACCCTCGCAGCCCCAAAGTGCACGGTGAGCGCCCTGGGGGTCCGGCTGCCTTGGTGCCCGGCAGGACACCAGGCCTGGCAGGGTGATGGTCGAACCGGTGTCGACGAGGGCTTGGCAGGGTCTGCCCTCGATGAGGCAGGGAAGAAATAAGCCCCGGCTGTGGCCAACCCTTCCCACGGCAGCAGGTGGGGTGAAGTGCTCCTTCTGGCTTTCCAGAGTGGGGGTAGCGTCGCTCAAGGGCGGCCTTCCCCCCTTTAAGCCGCCCCGGTACTGTTTCTCGTTTCTCGACGGCCTCCGGAGTCCCCAGGGCTCCAGCGCCCGGCACTCCCATGCGATGTGCCCCCTCTCCCCACAGCGGTGGCAGATGACCAGCCGTCGTCGCTCCCCCAGCATCGCCGTGCTGGCCGTCTCCTCCTCCCCATCTGATTCCTTGTGCACCCCTCCGTTGGTGCCCACCGGTCTCCTCGAATACGGCATCAGCCTGCTCAGCCAGAGCCAGGACCTGCTCCAAGGGGACCGGAGCAGCCAGCATCAAGTGGCGCTGCACCTCAGTCGGCGCCAGGGCCAAGAGGAACGTCTGGAGCACTATCTCCCGGTGGGCCTCCTCCGGAAGAGTAGGGTAACCCTGGCGGGCTAAGTAGGCCACGTCTGCGGCTGTTACCTTCACTGTTACCTGGATACCTCTTTATTTAGAACTCACTCTTCCCCCTGCCTGTCTGCCTTCTGTGCCCGGATTGCAGCGGGTAAGATGTTTTTCCAAGAAAAAAAGAGAAATTTAAAAAAGAGAAATTTCACCAGAGCCTCTTCTCGAGTCTAATTTTTAGTTTAGAAGGATTCAAGCAGGATTTTAGATTTTAGATTTTAGATGATTTTAGATGATTTTAGATGAAAGATAATTCCCTATTAATCAAACTTTAAGAGTATGTATCGGCTTGTCCCCCCCTCCCGCCCCTCTATGTGTACAGTAGAGCCTCCTGTCCTGGATGGTGGAGCCCATACAACTGTGTCTGGAGAGAATCCAGGGTATCAGCTTCAACCACACCTGTGCAGCTTGTTCCCCCCTCCCGCCCCTCTCTGTGTACAGTAGAGCCTCCTGTCCAGCCAGTACAGGAGGCTCTACTGCACACAGAGAGGGGCGGGAGGGGGGAACAAGTTGTCCAGCCGTGTGGAATGCTACAGAACCCTAAACAGACAATACACACTAGCTGAATATTTGACCGAGATATCCAGACACAGCTGGATGAGCTCCACCAGCCAGGACAGGCAAATAAGATACACTCCACAGACATTCACAACAGCGACATATCATAAAACTTTTGCACATATAGTTAAATTATTAGTTGTTTTTTAGGAAGTTAAAAAAACACTTGAATTACTTATCCAGTCTCTCGAAATAAAATTATTTTTCAAGCAATGCAACTAACGTCGGGCAATGTGTTTTTTTTAATCCAACATTGACAGCCACATCTTAAATCTTGTCAGTCAGCTCTTTTTTCTCTATTTGAATTGTGGCGATTCAAACAACTTGGGATAACAAGTGGTCTCAAAGTCACCGAGCTCACAGAGCTTCAACAACAGATGACAACTTCCTTAGTCCTTCCTTAGTCTTCCTGAAATTGTCAGATTATGAGTGAATAAAGACATTTTATTAAAAACATGTTTGCGTTTGTTTGGGAGCTATATTATGTATTTTTCATATGTAAGATATAATGATGTGTTCCTGCTTACACATCGCACGACTTTAAAAGCTAGAAAATCAGGTTTTGATTCACATTATCTGGCGAGCCTTGTTTTGTCAAAGGACAGCACATACTTTGAAAAGACCGCAAATGTATTAGCAAGGGTTAATTGCACTATGGACCGCACAAAGAAATTTAAAATAGTCTTCTTTAGGTGTGAGGGCAGGAGTGGATCGCAGCAGTCATAATCAGCAAATAAATAAGAAAACAAAGAACAGGGCAGGTGAGACGAGTATCAAGAGAGTGAGTGATCAGAAAAAGGAAACAATTGTTACGCCCGGGTTTTCGACGCAATTTTTTTTAACTTGCTAATGAATCAGACACATTTCCTGGCGTATTGTGTTTTAAATAAAATAGGAGTGTTTTTCCCTGGTATTAGCTCATCAGTATGGTGTAAGTTTTATCTGTGCCATACTGTATACAGGTACAGACTTCAAGCTGCACCACTGTATCGCTTTGGTAAGGAGACGGACTATGGCCAAAATCACGAAAGTCTGATAAAGACAGTCTCACGTTTGCGGACAGTCTGTCCACAAACACAACATTCCTGTTAGACAAGAGGAATGTAAAAAAAACAATTACTTTTTGTCAATAAAAACCAGTGTGTGTGTCTCTCTCTGCTGGATGTCTCTCTCTCTCTCTGCTGAATGAATAAAAGCATTTTATTAAAAACGCGTTTGCGTTTGTCTGGGTATTTACTTTGTAATCTGTGGTCCTTTTAACTGTTTTTACATCTACTGTATTGCTTTGAGATGACACTTTTAAAGGTGATATGTAAAATAAAGTTTTTTATTATTGTTATAGAGAAACATGATCAGATTTTCCCTGGTTCAGAAAAAAAGATCTAAAGTATACTAGTTTGTCACTCTTCTCATTCCCTGTAATCTTTCCACTTGTATGTCATTAGAAAGTACAACAAGTTTCTGCTTTGTCTAAGGATGGTATCAAAAAGTAGTCTAAGTGGTGAGAAAGCTGTGCTTAATGATAATTAAGTGACTTAAAAGTAAAAAGAGATGCTTCATATTGCTTGACTAATTTTAAAAACTAAGTTATAAATGCAGACGCTCTCTCGGTGCTGCGCCGGGCTTCTGAAGTGGTTCCATAATATCTGGTATAAGGAAAGAAAGCATACTGTAGATAAAAAGGCTTGGATTCTCATGTATCTGATACAAGTATCTTTTAAAACAGTCTTTGCTGTGCTCTTGAGGATCCTTGTGATATTTTGAGCTCTGGTTGAATGATAAGTGTCGCAGTTTAAATAATTTTCGTAGTTAGAAATTATGAAACGCTCTGTTAAAAGCAAAAGAGTTTTTACAGATGCAGCCATTCAAAATGGGTGGGGTATTTCGCGGTATACCCCGGTGGGCGTGTCACATCAAAACACAGTATCACGTGGTATATCGCGTCATTTGACGTCATGCCGGAAAGTATCCGGAATCACCTTGTAAAACCGCCAGGAGGAGCCAATAAAGCTTAACCTCTCATGTACAGCATTTGAGCTTTTAAATTTAAACTGTGTATTACAGCATGTTAATCATCAGTCATTAAAAAGTTGGTATATTTTATGAAAGCAAGATTGCTCAGTTGGACAAAAGTACACAACCTACCTTTATCAGAAATATTTATGCATCAAAGCCTTTACCGAAGATATTACTAATAGTATTAATAATGCATGACTTTCGACAAGCTGTAAACTCAAAGTATTACACTGATCCACATTCTTTCTAATCGTCATTTTAAACGAAAATATTTTTAGTTTTTTCATTGACAAACAGGACATTAGCTAGCCAATATGATAAAGGAATGATATACTTTTTTTTTGCTAATTTCTTTAGCACATTTGTACAAGCACTTGGAATCTGTCCAAGCCCTACTTTGTCAGGCATTTTCTTTTACTGCAACGGACATAAAAATTGCCTTGCTTTTAACAGAGTGTTTCATAATTTCATAATTGATTTTTCATAAAATCAACGCTTTCTGTTCCGTATACCACATATTATGGAACCACTTCAGAAGGGTGTCAGCAAGTCAGATTCCAGGAATCGGTACTTTAAAGAAAAAATACACACCGGTATTCCATTTCTCCCTAAACATTTTAAGCATCGAAGTCTTTAACTAGCATGTGAAATAGCATGTAAAAAAGTGGTAGTTTTAAGCTTTTCTGCTAATATAATATGGAATCACGTATCTAAAGAAATTAATAACGATATGATTATATTCATGTACTGCGACATTTCTTTGAAAAAATAGAATAGCAATATTATGGACAATTAATTGACTTTTATATTTCTAAATATCACAACATGATTGAATTTAAGTCATTTTATTAACAATGAATAGTCACCTATGCGTTACAATATAAACATTTATATTGGTTTAAATCACGTTTTGATTTAAATCGCAAACGCGTGTTTAAATATATGTGTTTTTTGATTCACAATCAGACAAATGCAACATAAATTGATATCTTTGTCTTCTAAGTATCTTAATAAACTTTCAGCATAGCTTTCTCCCCGTTTAGATTTATTTTTCTTGGGATCTTGGGATCAAACGTGGAAAGATTAGATTGTAATCGTTTTTATTTTTTAAATACATTTTAGAAAAGTGTAATCTATACTAAAAAGCTGTACACCACCTGCTATAAAGATACATATTGTAATACTTTCGGGCTCGGAAGGACGGACACAAGAACTCAGACTTGCGGAGTTAAATCTCAACAAAACAACAACAAATCTATCTTGTAGAACAAACAACAAAGTATCTTGTACGAATTATTTGTAATACAAACCAAAAATAGCCCGCAAACTCTCTCAAATTCCTCCAATTATCATAATCCCGCCCCTTATGCAAAACCAAACCCTCCTCCCATCCCAGTTTATCCTCTTTATCATAAACAAAATCCACCTCAATTTTCAACATAAAGCATTACACAAAATCAATACCTCAACACTCCATACTCAACAACGATAATTCACAAACAGCCAGAACATGTAACTCCACATTCCCAAATAGACCTCATTTCCATAGCCCCACCCCTTATTCAAAACCAACATCCCTCCCCTGTTCTCTCTCTCCGCTGGTGTTTGTAATCGTTTTTATTTTTAAATAAATTTTAGCAAAGTCATGTGTTTTAAAAATCTTAAGATTTCTATATTTATGTTTTTATTTTGTGGTTTCATTAGTGACAAAGGCTTAACTTTCTTGGAAAAATGTCTTTTATGTAAACCATGTTTGCTATTAATTCATTTAGGGCTAGAATATGTTCATTGTCTTCCAATGAAAGAAGGGTTCCTTTCGCCGTAATCGGGTTGCCATTAGAAGCTTGCCACGCCCGGACTGTTACACCAACGCATTAGCATGTTAAAGCGATTTCATTGAGGAGCCTAGCTTTCTTAACTAGTAAGTACTGTACTTACTGGGTGGTTTTGGAGGGGGGGAGGTGTCTTTTGCTGGAAATCTCGCCCCCTTCTACTTTGAAAATACCTGTGAAACTGGTTTAATTCGTCACAGCCAGCACTCCCGCAGAGAGGGGGGTTGTACTTGCAGTGCATCGGTATAGATGGGAAAGCCAGAGCCGACCGCTACGCCGCTCTTCGTTAATGTCTAAGCCAGAACACATCATTATATCTCATTTTGTATTTCTATTTAAAAAAAAAATCATTTGCCCAGCCTAACACTATTGTTGTTATTGTTTTTATCCTGTAAAGCGCTTTGAGGAGCCACCTTTAAAGGCGCCATATACAATAAAGTTCATTATTATTACTATTGTTAATTTGCTGGACAGAGAGGTGAACATTATTACGCAGAAGACAGCGATTTAAGTTGCATTGTGCATTGTGCTGCTGTAATACAGTTTTAAATAATTAAAAGTCTAAACAGTATCAGCTTTATTTATGGGTTTTAAATAAAGGCGATTTAAACGCGATTTAAATCAATATAAATGTTTATATTGTAACGCATAGGTGACTATTCATTGTTATTAAAATGACTTAAATTCGATCATGTTGTGATATTTAGAAATATAAATTTGTTTGGTGCGGGGTGCGGAACCAGGGAACTATTTACATGGAAAACGGGCATTTCCAAGTGCTTGTACAATCGATGGAAATGTTCAAATAAATGTGCAAAAGAAATAAACAAAACAATCATTCATTTCTTTATCATATTGGCTAGCTAATGTCCTCTCTTTGCTAGTTAGTGGCTGTGTTTCTGCGTTGGGTAGCAACGGGTGACTATGTTCTCAGGCGGAAGATGTAAACAGCTTAATTTTCGTGTTAAATAATTTTTTTAAATTAAAATTCATTCTATACAGCAATCGCATATTTGGGTACCGTTTCATAAAACTTTCATGCTTAAAATGTTTAGGGAGAAATGTGTAGGGTGTGTATTTTTTCTTTAAACTACCAAGACCAGCCATACACAGTACAGTTTACATACAGTAATGTTTATGTTCCTAAATTAATATCGTTTATGACCTTCAGATGCGTTATGCTCCTCTTCTTTTTATGCTCAGCTACTAAAATTTCCCTTTAGTGGTAAAATTCCATATAAATATTCAATACTAAGCGGATTAAAATGTGCACAGTAAAGACATTAAATGATTAAATCTTTTCACTACCAACCAATGCACCACGAGTGCCCCTGTCAGTCATTTTGGCCAGCCAATCACTTTCCCGTACCGCGGGTTTGTACCGTGCATTTTGAATGGCTGCATCTGTATGTCCGTTACAGTAAAAGAAAATGCCTGACAAAGTAGGGCTTGGACAGATTCCAAGTGCTTCTACAAATGTGCTAAAGAAATCACCAAGTCATTCCTTTATCATATTGGCTAGCTAATGTCCTGTCCTCGTTAGTTAGATCAATGAAATGCTGTGGTGTTTGTCAAAGAAAAAAATAAAAGTATTTTCGTTTAAAATGACCATTAGAAAGAATGTGGACCAGCGTAATACTTTGAGTTTACAGCTTGTCCAAAGTCATTCATTATTAATACTATTAGTAATATCTTCGGTAAAGGCTTTGATGCATAAAATATTTCTGCATAATTAAAATATTTATGATAAAGGTAGGTTGTGTACTTTTGTCCAACTGAGCAATTTTGCTTTCATAAAATATACCGACTTTTTAATGACTGATGATTAACATGCTGTAATACACAGTTTAAATTTAAAAGCTCAAATGCTGTACATGAGAGGTTACGCTTTATTGGCTCTTCCTGGGGGTTTTACAAGGTGATGCCGGATACTTTCTTGCATGACATCAAATGACGCGATTTACCCCGTGATACTGCGTGATACTGTGACACGCCCACCAGGGTATACCGGGAAATACCCCACCCATTTTGAATGGTTGCATCTCTAATTATATCGTTATTAATTTCTTTAGATACGCGATTCCATATTATATTCCCTTTTAATCAAATTCTAAAAGTATGCTTGTTGACTCCGGTATCACGTTAGTTAAAGACTTCAAAGCTTAAAATGTTTAGGGAGAAATGGAATACTGGTGTGTATTTTTTCTTTAAAGTACCGAGACCAGCCATATACTGTATGTTTATGTTCCAAAATTAATATCGTTTATGGCCTTCACACGCGTTACAGTATGCTCCTATTCTTTTTATGCTCAGCTACTAAGATTTCCTTTCAGTGTAAAATTCCATATAAATATTCAATACTAAAACGGGAACAGTAAAGACATTTAAATCTTTCTACGACTGACCAACAGACCACGAGTGCCCCTGTCGGTCAACCAAATACGTACCGTGGTATTTTGCGTCATCGCGCGTCACGATGTGCGAGGCCGTAGCCAATTACCTCCGGTACGTGTCTGTGCCGCACATTTTGAATGGCTGCATCTGTAATTTCTTTTCTACGCAAACACATCATTTGAGGTTTGGGTTGCATGTTAATACTTTTAAGGTTTAAAGACTTTACGTTCACAGTACGTGGAAATTCATTTCAAACTTTTGAAAAGCTGTCGAGAATTTGTTATGAAAAATAAGCCAATAAGTGATTACTTTTCGCTCTCGATAAAACACGTGTGGTTTTGGGGTCGGGGGGATACGGTGGGGCGTTCTAAAACATCACATCCAATTGAAAAATGTCTTGAGTTACAGATGCAGCCATTCAAAACAAGCGGGCGATACCGCATTATTTGGCGGTGCGCTTTACGCAGCCTACCGCGAGTTACCGTAAATTCTCCTATAATACCGCAAGCAAAATAATAGTATCCGGAATTTCTGCAAGGTGGAGCTAATAAAGCTCAACGTCTCATGTTTGAGCTGTCGCCATCAAAGTCTTTAACGAAGATATTACTAATAGTATTAATAATGAATGACCTTGGACAAACTGTAAACTCAAAGTATTGCCCTGGTCCACATTCTTTTTTTCATTGACCGTCTTTGTAAAAGTAACACCACAGCATTTCGCAATCATGCATTTGTTTCCAATCATGCAAAGTACAGTAATTTTTGAGATTCGATTCACCATGCCTTTCACATGCTCATAAAAGAGATTGATTTAGGAACATAAACATATTACTGTATGCAAACTGTACTGTATACAGTATGTATATGTATATTTAATGTCTTTACTGTGCCCGTTTAAGTATTGAATATTTATATGGAATTTTACCACTGAAGGGAACTCTTAGTAGCTGAGCATAAAAAGAATAGGAGCATACTGTAACGCGTGTGAAGGCCATAAACGATATTAATTTTGGAACTTAAACATACAGTATATGGCTGGTCTCGGTACTTTAAAGAAAACATACACACCAGTATTCCATTTCTCCCTAAACATTTTAAGCATCGAAGTCTTTAACTAACGTGATACCGGAGTCAACAAGCATACTTTTAGAATTTGATTAAAAGGGAATATAATATGGAATCGCGTATCTAAAGAAATTAATAACGATATAATTATATTCATGTACCGCAACACAAGAATAGTACATGCTGTACATTGTCTGTTGATAATGTTTCTGTAGTGCTTTTTCAGCACTATGTACGTGACCTTGGTGGTGGTGCTGTGGGTTAGGTTCCTGACTCCCACGTCTCACGCTCTGTGTTTGAATCCTGCTGGAGCCATGACTTATTTTTTTTAACAAACATTTCTTTGAAAAAATAAAACGTTTCCCTGGGTCAGAGATTAAATAAAACCTCACGCGCACCAAACAAATTTATATTTCTAAATATCACAACATGATCGAATTTAAGTCATTTTAATAATGTAACGCAACGGGGGCTCAGGCGGGCGCCCTTGCCGCATCAGGTCGGCCCCACACCGTCCGGGGCTCGAACCCGGGACTTCCGCGTCTCTCTGCAGCGACCTAGCCCCGTGAGCTAAAGAGAGATCTCTCTTCAGCCCAGTAGCTGTAGTCCTGCTATCACAGGGAAGGGCGGTGACGTCACCTGCTCTGGTACGCCGGCTCTTACACAGTGTCTGTCGGCCGTAAGCGTTACAATAACAATGAATAGTCACCTATGCGTTACAATATAAACATTTATATTGATTTAAATCGCGTTTTGATTTCTTACTTGAACATGTAGATGGTAAAATAGTAGACGTGACTTTTGATGCGTTGCAAAAGAAACATTATACTTATTTTACAGAAGCGAAAAAAAGATCTATGTAAAACCAGGGCTGTGAAATATGCGCAATGTTAATAGAGCTTTCACTCTGTTTTACAGACACGGGTGTGCCATCGTCCGAAGAATGAAAAATTTCGAATGTATACGTCAGAATTCTTACAAAGAGTGCTTTACACTCTTCTTTCTGCAAAGCTTGATATGAAAATCAATGAGTCGAATGCTAATGTCCTTAAATTTGTTAAAGAGATAGATGTGTATGTCAAGAACATGAGTGAAATTACTGCGCTTCTGCTGTTTTCAGATCAGAAACGGAAGCCTGGCGGATTCAGAGGTGTGTATTCCAAAATACAACGTGTTTTGCATAAAACCTGTGGTAACACCATCCCTCTGATTACTCAGGCAATTTTTTTTGCTCTTAGACCAGGTCGCCCAGTGCGGTTCTCACAGTTGTAGACATGGTGAGCGAAAGGGTATTATGAACGCTTTTTCAGATGCTGCAAAGTTTTTGAGTAATGTTGGGGTGATAGCCACATGTACCGAACTTATTTTCCACACCAACATTTAATTGGTGATTGCAAACAGGAGTCTGTAACGTGTGAAAATTTCTAAAAGCATATACTGTGATGTTTCTGTATTTAAAAACCTACTGATGAAATAAAGTGGTTCAAATTTCACATGCTATTTGTCCTGCGAGTTCTTTCCGTGAGATTTTACACGGTCAGTGTGTGCGTGTGCGTGTGTGTGTGTGCTTACGCGCACTTGATGTTTTTTTGAGACATGCCGTCAGGATATGGAATCAATACTTTATCAATCAGCCTCAAATAATAATCAGAGCTCATGTTGGGTTTATATTGCTATAAAAGATGCTCATGGGAGTAATCCCCTTTGATAGAGGTGATTATTTAGGGTTATTGGCATGGGTAAATAGTTCTGCTTTTAGTCTGAGTGTAACTGAATGGAACTTACTGTATGCTCCCCGCTATGATCACAGTTTTAGGCCATCCTCTATTAGGGTGATAGCTGTTTAGGTGAGCGAAGACTAAACGGTACTTGTATTCCAGACAATTCTGAGCACATTAATGACTTAGCACAGCACATCTATGATGAAGAACAAAAAAAATATCATAATTATAATCCAGATGATTGGGGTGCTGGTGCATGGCTACAGTCTGTGCTAGGAACATGGAGAGGGTCTCTGGTTCAATACATATTTGTGGGTCTGGTATTATTCGTTATGATCATATTGTTAATATTCTGCTTGAAAAACATGTGGATTAAAGCTGCTGCTTCTGTGCTAATTGTATGCCCTGAAGGGATCACAGAGGTCAAAAATGATTTCATGGGAAAGGTTTCTATATCTCTTATCTAGTGGCAGAACCTGATTGGTAGAACAATATGGTTCTAAGTGGGGAATGAAGAAGATAAGAGAGCCGCCCGGGAAGTGAGATAGTAATATAATTTCTTGTTTTTGTAATTTTTTGCAAACTATGCAGTCTAGTGGCTTGAAGTAGGCTTTGTGCTCAAATATATACAGTATATAGGTGCTGCCTGTCCTTGGTCAATAAGATAAGGGGCATATATTTGGTAAGCTGGCTGTACGCCCAGAATATGAAAAGAACTAACTGTTGTCTAGTCTGCAACTTAGATATAATTAATTGGCATGTGTTGCTGTCTTATCATTTATTTAGAATGTGTCATAGTAACTCTTTTTGTTTTAAGGTATAAAGGACCATCTTCAGCTACTTATTTTTTAAGTCTGGTGGTTGCAAGCTGGACTTCCATATGCATATGAATAAAGAGACTTCTGCTTCACAGACACCTGAACTTTGTCATTTGTTTGACACTACAATTTGGCGCTGCTGAGCAGGGTTCTCCCAGCTGAGAGAACTCTGACAGAGAGGTGGAGAGGAAAAGCTAGGTGGCTGCTTCTAAAAAGAGGTAAGGACTCCTCTTTTCTAAAAGATCCCTTATCCTCTCCATGTTGCTGTCAAGGGTTTTTTTTAAGCTGAAGCGAGTACAAAAAAATTAAATGAATTTATGGTGTATGTTTGTAGATGCCTGTTTTGTGAAGGTGGGGTAGAAAAAGAGGGATTGCTGAAGGAATAGTGTCTCGCCCTGCCCGTGCGGTAAAACCGGGTGTTGTATCCTGGTACACGTAAAAATCCAGGTGTTGTATCCTGGTCAGTTGTTGTACTGTATCCTGATACGTGGAAAAATCCAGGTGTTGTATCCTGGTCAGGTGTTGTATCCTATAATGCGAAAAAATCCAGGTGTTGTATTCTGGTACACGACTGCAGTACGGCTGAGGGTAGTAACTCGAACTGTACTCGCAGAAGAGCCGAGAGTGGTAACTCGATTCAAGTATGTTATTAAAGCCAGGATTAGGAACCTAGTCCGCGTTCCCGAATTGTGATAGTTCCGTCAGTTTGTCTCGACTGGGGGATTCAGCGTGGCGCGTGGGAGACGAGAAAATGGTTTGGTGTGAAGAAAAAAAATTAGTGGAGGAGTCTGACTGGGTGTCAGAAAAAAAAAGAAATTAGATTAATGCAAAGTGAAACTTAAAAAGAAATATGGACTGTCAGACAGAATCTAGGCTGAACCGGAATGTAGAAAAGTGTATGAACAATGGGATAAAAATAAACAGAGAAGGGTTTTATTTTAGAGGAATATTTGAGAATTCAACAGAATATCATAGAGAAAACGGAATGGGATGAGACGCAAAAATCCCTGATGGAAAACCTAAAAGCAATGACTGAACGAAACGAAGTTATATATGCAGAAAAAGAAAAGCAAAAGAAGAAATAGAACACCTTAAGAGAGAATCTGGGAGAAGGGTGGGAATTAGTGTGGAGATTTTTGAAAGAGCATAACCCACCGAAAACTGATTGGAAAAAAGTAATAGCATGTCAGGAGAAGGAAGTGAGGATGTTTCAGATTTTACAGAAAGGTTTATAAATTTATGGATAGTATACCCATGGTTAGCCGATGAAAAGGAAGTGAATGAAGATACTTACACAGTAATAAAACAAATTTACTTGAGTGGGTTAAAACCTGATGTTGCCCAGAATGTACAACTATGCTTTCCTGATATTACGGAGAGCGGAGACAGATTTGATTTAATAACTCGTGAAGCATGTATGCAGAGGTGCGAGCGCTGCAAATGGGAGGTTAAAAAGACTCCCAAGGAGGAGAAAAAGGAGCCGCCAGTTTGTCGCAATTATAGTGCGACTTTAATATTATTATTTTTTTCTTATAAAATATACTTTAATCAGAAAAAAAACATCGCAAAAGTAACCATCTCACACATTAACTCTCCAAAAAACGACGGCGGAACGGCGGTGATTGTCCGTTATCAATCGTTGCAAGGGTGGGCGGATTTGCGCTATTATGAGAGTCCCTCCAAACCCTACCGCTTGCTGTCAAACATTAATCCCTGTACAGGGTCCATAGTTCTTTCCAGCGCTCCCTTGCCGTAGGGAAACCCCATTTGGCAACGTCGCGCTTCATCCTCCTCCTGAGGTCCGCCAGGATCCTCTCTTCCAGCTCCCTCGCTCCCCACTCGATGTTGTGCCGGATGAGATTGTTCCTCGCGTCCCACAGGCCTTTCTTTGTGAAGGACAGCAGCAGCCACATCAGGAACTGCGTCCCCTTGTCTAATCCGGTAGGTGCTAGCCCCAGCAGAATGTACTGGTAACTGAGCACCGTGCCCGTCTCCAGGAGTTGCATGGTGTTGTCCATTCTGCCCCACACCGCCTTGGCGAAGGGGCAGCTCCAGAACACGTGCTCCTGAGTCTCCTCGACGAAACACGTGTCCCAGGGGCAATGCGGGTTCCTGGTGAGTGAGTGTCTGTAGAGGACCTCTCTGGTGGCCAGTCTCTTGTGTACGGCCATCCAGTTGAGGTCCTTCAGTTGATTGTCCAGTTCTTTAGGCTGCGAACTTGCAGCCTTTCGTCGGCGACCAGATGCCCCCTCACCTCTTTGTACAGAGCTCTGTGGTTGGTGCAGAGCTCCGGCTGTCTCGTGGCCTCGTACCTCCTGCTCCACTTGACAGCGTGGGTGTAGAACTTCGGTCGCCTCTCTGCCTTGGGCCCAGTGTTTGACCACTGGACCAAGTGCCTCATCGGGACGGAGAGCCACAGCCTGACAAAGTACTGGTACTTGTGGCCGATGGGCTCCCGCAGCGCCCGACAGAGGTTGCAGAAAAAGATGCAGTCGAGTTTCAGGGGGAAATGTGGGACATCTCGACCCCCTTCCTCGACCGGCTGACACATCTGGTTTCTCGTGATGTACTCGTACTTGCCGCCCCAGACGAAGCCGAAGATCATCCCTTGCAGCGCTCGTCTGAGTCTGGCCGGCAGTGGGTACACCACCGCCAGGTAAACCAAAGCCGGCAGGACGTCTGCTTTCAACACCATCACTTTCCCCGTGTAGGACAGCGACCGCGTTTTCCACAGACCCAGCTTCGCGTTCACCTTGGTGATCCTCTCGGTCCAGTTGTGGGTCTCGTTGTCCTGGCTCTGGAAGGAAACCCCCAGTATTCTGAGGGGCTCCGTGCAGAGCTCGAGACCCTCCGGCGCCGTCGTCCTGTGCTTCCAGGGCCCGAAGAACTTCAGTTTGCTCTTTCGGCGGTTGAGCTTCGACCCCGAGGCTCTGGAGTATTGCTCCATGACCTGCAGGGCCCTCCTCAACCCCCTGTCCGACCTCAGGAACAGCGTCGTGTCGTCGGCGTACTGGGAGATCTTCAGGGTTTCCCCCGCGCCTCCCGGTATCTCCAGGCCGTCGATGACGGGGTCCTGTCTCACCGCCTCTGCTAAGGGCTCTGTGAAGAGAACATAGAGAAGGGGTGAAAGGGGGCAGCCCTGTCGTACTCCGGATTCCTGGGGAATGAAATCCCCCAGGTTTCCGTTCACGTTCACTCTGCTGCCCACGTCAGAGTACAGAATCTGAATCCAGCGGCTGAAACTCTCTCCGAAACGGAAGCGTTCCAGCACCCTGAAAAGATAGCTGTGGTTCACTCTGTCGAAGGCTTTCTCCTGGTCCAGGCTGACCACCATCATGGGCACGTTCCGGTCCTCGGCCCAGGCGATGGCGTCTCTGGTCAGCTGGAGGTTCCAGCTGACGGACCGCCCCTCCACCCCGCACGTCTGGTCGCTGTGGATGATGTGGGGGAGGGCGGTTCTCAGTCTGCCGGACAGGAGCTTGGACAGGATCTTCACGTCCACGCAGAGCATCGTGATCGGCCTCCAGTTTTTGAGGTCGGCGGCATCTCCTCCCTTGAAGAGCAGGGAGATGACGCCCTCCCTCATGGTGTCTCCGAGTTTCCCCCGGCGGAAGATCTCCTGCGCCACTTCCACCAGATCTGCCGCCAGGGTGTCCCAGAAGCAGGTGTAGAATTCCTTGGGGAGTCCGTCCGGCCCCGGCACCTTGCCATTCTCCATGGACAAGAGCGCCGCCTTCAGCTCCTCGGCCGTGATCGGACCCTCCAAGTCCTCCCTCACCTCCTCCGGTACTCGTGCCTTCAGCCCCTCCAGAAAAGCATCGCCTGCCTCCACCTCCGTCTGCTTTTCTGAAAAGAGCTCCTTGTAGAAAGCGGTGGCCGCTTCTACTTTGTCGCTCTCGTCCAGCACTTCCTCTCCATCTCCCCGTCTCTGGCTGTGGATCACCCTCTTTTTCTGGGCTCCTCGGACCTGATTGAAGAAATAGGAGGAACAGGTTTCATTATTCTCATAATGCTCCCTTTGTGCCTTGACCAGGAAAGCCTTGGCTTTCTCGGTGTGCAGTTTGCGGAGCCTCTCCTTCAGGTCCCGTGCCCGGGCTGAATTGAAGGCTCCTCCCCCGTTAGCCGAGCTGTACTCCTCCTCGAGTTGCCTCTGGAGTCGTGCCGCTTCCTTCCTCTCCCTGGCCGCCTTCCGTCTGCAGTACGTCTGCGCCAGGGTTCGGGTCCTGTCCTTCACCGACTCCCACCATTCCACCACGGAGCTGTAGCCGTCCCTCAGGTCAACCCAGCTCACGTAGTCTTTCCGGAACAGTGCCCTGAAGTCGTCTTCCTCCAGTATCTCCCGGTTCAGCTTCCAGTACCCACGACCGAATGCCGGCAGGCTGGTGTTAGCCACCACCGTCAAGCGCTCGTGGTCGGAATACCACGCCGGGGACACCGTCGCCGACTCCAGGGAGCAGGTCGTGTGCAGGAAGATGTAGTCCAGGCGGTTGCACACTCCCCGGGAGTTCTTCCAGGTCGTTCCGGCGTCGTTAGGGCGGCACCGTCTGAAGCCGTCTACCAGGGAGAACTGCTTGAGTAGCGACTCCAGCTCTGCCGAGCTAGCGTCGCTCCCCTTCTCCCGGTCGACGTTGAAGTCCCCGCCAAGCACCACCTGTCTGTTGGTGGTGCAGAAGCTGGCCAGGTCAGCAAACACTTCCTTCCGGATAGAGGGTTAGGGTTAGGGTTAGGGTTAGTTATATTATACCCAGATATAAGACCCCTTCAAGAGAATAATGAGGACTGGGATAAATCTCCTGATTGGGCATATCCAGATGGGGGCTGTGTTAACTAACCCAGGGGGAAAAGGGGGACAAAACCCCAAAGATAAAACTACTAATAAGCTGGTGCGCAATTGTAAGAAAGATGCTTGAGTTCACATTTAAAGAACATGTCAGAAGCTGTAACGTGAAATAATAGATTTAATCTAGTAAGCCCCTTTGTAGCCTTCCTAAATTTATCTCAGGATTTAAATAAAAGTGAAATAATCTTACAGCAGTAACTGGGGGGGACAGGAGCACAGCTGTCCTGTTTTTAGACTAAAACAGCATAAAGATGTGATATAAAGTTTTCTAACGGGTAACAGGAGGCTGCAGGAGTACGGGGGCAAGGGTTGTGTTTAAAGCAGATACAAGCTGTCACAGTATGCTTGGGAAAAGATGTACAGCATTTATAAGGAATTACTGTATGAAATAGCATTTATGTGAACTACCTCAATAGAGCTATGTGATATTGTGATTGTTTTACCTAATGAGGGAATCCATATGGCCGGGCTACTCCAAGTATTAGATCTTAGACGGAAAAAAGGGTATAAAACCAACTACATGGTAAAGCCAGGGTGAATTCCTTCTCGCCTGGTGACGAACTGGCTAAAGTGGGGTAGTGCAGTCTAAAGACAAAATTGCCTTGACCCCTGCAGCAGAAACCGTTTTTAATGTTCTGAAACAAGCTTTCTTGCAGGCACTGGCCCTGGACTGGATTCCCTCAGACGGATCATCTGTATGTAATCTGTATGTAAGTGAAAGAAATGGGTTGTGAGCTGCTGTGCTGGCGCAGGAGCATGGAGGTAGGCATCGTCTGGTGGGTTATTCTTCAGGACCCCTAATTACGGTATATGGTATAAAGCAGGTAAGCTACACTATTTTTGAAGAACCTTATTTACCATTGGCAAAAGAGCTGACACATATTATGTGTAGAGAAAAAGCTGCTAAACAGCTCGACCTGCTGCCCCCCTGAAAGACACAGTCATTCATAGAATTATTGAAATGAAGGATTATATCAAAAGTACACTGATAGAGCGCGTTAAGATGAGCAGATGTTTTTCACTGCAATTAGATGAGTCTGTAGTAGATTTGGCCAATTTGCTCATTAACGTTAGATACGAGTTTGAGGGCATGTCCCATGAAGACTTTCTGTTCTGTAAGCCGCTACCAACAGGAACTACAGGAGAGCACATATTTCAGCTTCTGAATGAATTTATCGTAGAGAATGGCCTCGACTGGATAAAATGCGTCTGAGTTTGTACAGACGGTGCTAGTGCAATGACAAGCCGACATAACGGTGTAGTTGCACAAATTAGATAGGTTGCTCCAGAAATTAATGTACGCATTACAACATCCACCGCGTGACCTTTGCCGTCAAGAAAATGCCTGACGATTTAAAATCTGTTAGACTGTTGTGAATTGTATCAAGGCTCAAAAAATTAATTCACATCTGCTTTGCTCAACTAAACAGGCTCACCCCTCTCACTGAAATGGTGCTTTTTTATTAGTTGTTGTTAATGTTTTTTTTCTGTAAAACACTTTGAGAAGCCAGCTTTAAAGGTGCTATATCAAATAAAGTTTATTATTATAATATTTATTATATGTATGTGTGAGTGTGTGTGCACGCACACTCATGTTGGTCATTAAGAATTTCTGGGGTTCCTATGAGATGATGACTTGTAGGTGGTACTTGGATGCTTTGGTTGGATTAGGGGTGGTACTTGGTCCAAAAAGTTTGAGAACCACTGGTATACAGTAATTATTTTATTTTTTATAATTTATTATATTTAGGCTATTTATACATATAAGAGCAAGCAAGTGGAATGGTTACGTCAATGATAAATGTTTAAATTGTGAGACATTGTGAGACCATTTTTAAGCTGGGTTTGATTCCAGGGGTGCTGTCTGTGTGAAGTCTGCATGTTTGTTCAAGCTGGAGGGGATACCTCTCCCACACAGGGCACACAGACACAAACTCACACCACAGCCCATTTTCCCACAACACAATCAACCCGCCAGTTTCACCAGCCTCACCAACACTGGACTGCAGGAGGAAACTCATGAGAACGCGGGCAAAGCATGCAAATTCCACACAGACAGCTGCTGGGGAACTAACTCACCTACTGTGGTACCAGCAACTGAACACCTGCAGTCTAACCCACCTTCAAACCTTTCAATTAGAATCCCCTAGTGTTATATATCAAAAATAAGAACACAATTCTGTCATTTTCAGAGAGAGAAATGTACTGTAAGTGTGACACATGACCACTTGTATAACAAACTCACTTGACATTTGCTGATACAGATGCAGCCATTCAAAACGCGTGGGGTACTTCGCGGTACACCGTGGTGGGCGTGTCGCATCAAAACGCAATATCACGCAGTATCACGCGGTGTAACGCGTCATTTGACGTCATACCGGAAAGTATCCGGAATCACCTTGTAAAACTGCCAGGAGGAGCCAATAAAGCTTAACCTCTCATGTACAGCATTTGAGCTTTTAAATTTAAACTGTGTATTACAGCATGTTAATCATCAGTCATTAAAAAGTTGGTATATTTTATGAAAGCAAGATTGCTCAATTGGGCAAAAGTACACAACCTACCTTTATCATATGTAGCCCAGGAAAGAACACACCGTACTACAATAAACTTAAATGTGGATTTTTTTATTCTGGATCTGCATGAAATCATAAAAATGAGTGGTTGTATTATTTTCTGTTACAGAACTTAAATTGGATGCAGTATAACAACAACAACATCACTTTATTAACCCATTACAATTTCTTGCATTAGGAATTACAGTATCTTTTCACATACCCCAGCTTTGCTCTCCATGAGACACACAGACACAGATAGGGAGAGAGCCTGGGGTCAGAGCACAGGGTCTGCCATTGTACGGCACCCCTGGAGCAGTTGGGGTTAAGGGCCTTGCTCAGGAGCCCAATGGAGTACGATTCCTCTGCTGGCTGTGGGATTTGAATTTCCAACCACAGGCACAGATCCTTAGCCACAGAGCCACTGCTCCGCCCCATAACCTTTAACCCAAAAGATTCACATAGATATACATGGAGATATACATACACCAGGATGCACAAAGTGCTACTAAAATAACAAAGACAAAGAAAAAAATACGGTAGTGGCAATTTCCCTAAGGAAAGAAATACTCCACATTAGTCTGATGCCACATTCTTCATTGGTCCCATTACATCACAGAAATATAAAAACTACTCACTCTTTGATCTCATCTAATCCAAGACGCATAGAATATCACAGTCTTCTTTTAACACACTCTTAACAAGTTAAACAAAATAAGGTCATTCTCAAAGAACAAAACAAATCATTTCCTCTACAAACAATGGTTAAAGAAATGCAAACCTCTAACAAAAATGTATGACCATTTACCGTTACGGACATTATTCCCGTGAACCCCACCGACACAGCACTGGAACCTCATGGGAGTCGGGACCACTTCATCCCTAAACATCCACCAATTATGTCTAACTAATATGTCACCCTCCCCTCATATATCAACAATATACATCTCTTTCAAGGATTTCCAAACTTCATTTTTGATAGCTACACAATCAACTAAATTCTGAACATTTACCTCTGCATTCACATCACACGTAGCCACACACCACGCTCAACTTTACGATGTCCACTTCCACAATTACTGGCGCACTGACGTCACTCATACGTAAGTGTCTTAAAGCGACAGCTACCAATTTCGTGTCAGATTTCAAATATCCACTCCGTAACCACCCGGTTACACATAAATATTTTAATTATGCAGAAATATTTTATGCATCAAAGCCTTTACCGAAGATATTACTAATAGTATTAATAATGAATGACTTTGGACAAGCTGTAAACTCAAAGTATTACGCTGGTCCACATTCTTTCTAACCATCATTTTAAACGAAAAGACTATTTTTTTCATTGACAAACACCACAGCATTTCGTTGATCAAACTAACGAGGACAGGACATTAGCTAGCCAATATGATAAAGGAATAAATTACTTTTTTTGTTCATTTCTTTTGCACATTTGTACAAGCACTTGGAAACTGTCCAATCCCTACTTTGTCAGGCATTTTCTTTTACTATAACGGACATAAAAACTCCGTTGCTTTCAACAGAGCGTTTCATAATTTCTAACAACGAAAATTATTTAAACTGCGACACTTATCATTCAACCAGAGCTCAAAATATCACAAGGATCCTCAAGAGCACAGCAAAGACTGTATTAAAAGATACTTGTATCAGATACATGAGAATCCCAGCTTTTTTATCTACGCTTTCTTATCTATGCTAAGAAGTAGTCTTTAAAATTTATCACAGAGTAAAAAGTCAAATTTTAGGGGTGTCCGTATACCAGAGATTATGGTACCGCTTCAGAAGGGTGTCAGCCAGTCAGATTCCAGGACCGGAATTATCTGTTTTATAATCGAGAATATAAAATGTAATCACGTATCTAAAGAAATTAATAATGATATTAATTTAAGGATCTAAATATCTAAATTTATTTATCTATATAGCTGGTAGTATTATTGTATTTCACTTTCTTTGTAAACACGTTTTGTTAACACCTGAATCGCAGGTGGATTCTGTTTTTTGGTCTGTTATGGTCTGTAGCTCAAATCCTGCTTAACTAAAAATTAGACACAAGAAGGGTTGTTTACGGGATAACAACAATAACAACAACAATTTTACAAGTCCTGGGAGGAAGAATATCATCAATATTAACAATAATAATAATAAACTTTATTTTATTTAGCGCCTTTAAAGGTGGCTTTTTTAAAAAAAACTTTTTTTAAATGCATTTGCATTTGCACACAGAGCAGTGTTTACTTGAACGTGGAGATGCCATACTGAATAATTCCTGCACACAACCATTGCAGCGGAATTTGCATCGTTTGGCAGGACTATGATTCATACAAGTGGTGGTGGATTTGGAGACAAAATGTATTTACATTGGTTGCTGTAAGTGGAGCACTAATAAGCCCAAAGCTGTACTTATTATTTTACAAGAGAATGCATCTGACAAGCTGCACAGTATGCTTCTCAAAGCGCTTTACAGGATAACAACAACAATAACAACAACAATTTACAAGTTCTGGGAGGAAAAATATGATCAATATTAATAATAATAATAATAAACTTTATTTTATATAGCACCTTTAAAGGTGGCTCCTCAAAGCGCTTTACAGGATAACAACCGATGAAACAACAGTGGCCGGGGGTTGAAAATACCTGTGAAACCGGTTTGTTCACAAACAATGTACTGTAGACACAGAGACTCAGTAGCAACAGCAATTACTGTAGCAATAGCAAAATAGCAATATTATGGACACTCAATTAAAAAAAAACTTTTTTTTGACAGCTGGTACAGCACCCCACTGCGCCCGCGCGCCAGCATTATATTCTCATGTACGGTTAGAATACAGATGCAGCCATTCAAAATGCGCGGGCGATACCGCATTATTTTGCAGTGCGCTTTACGCGGTCTACCGCGAGTTACCGTAAATTCTCCTATAATACCGCAATTAAAATAATAGTATCCGGAATTTCCGCAAGGTGGAGCTAATAAAGCTCAACCTCTCATGTTTGAGCTGTCGCCATCAAAATCTTTAATGAAGATATTACTAATAGTATTAATAATGAATGACCTTGGACAAGCTGTAAACTCAAAGTATTGCCCTGGTCCGCATTCTTTTTTTCATTGACCGTCTTTGTAAAAGTAACACCACAGCATTTCGCAATCACGCATTTTTTTCCAATCATGCAAAGTACAGTAATTTTTGAGAATCGATTCACCATGCCTTTCACATGCTCATAAAAGAGATTGATTTAGGAACATAAACATATTACCGTATGCAAACTGTACTGTATACAGTATGTATATGTATATTTAATGTCTTAACTGTGCCCATTTAAGTATTGAATATTTATATGGAATTTTACCACTGAAGGGAAATCTTAGTACCTGAGCATAAAAAGAATAGGAAACGTATCTAAAGAAATTAATAAGGTGTAATTATATTCGTGTACTGCGACAGGGCTGTGTAGGGCTGTTTCACCTCTCTCTTCATGTGACTCTATTCAAAAGCCATTTAGCAAAGAGGGGATGAGAAGAGTGACAAACTAGTATACTTTAGATCTTTTTTTCTGAACCGGGGAAAATCTGATCATGTTTCTCTATAACAATAATAAAAAACATTATTTTAAATATCACCTTTAAAAGTGGCATCTCAAAGCAATACAGTAGATGGAAAAACAGTTAAAAGGACCAAAGTAAATACCAGACAAACGCAAACGCGTTTTTAATAAAATGCTTTTATTCATTCAGCAGAGAGTGAGAGGGACATCCAGCGGAGAGAGACACACACACCAGTTTTCATTGACAAAAAGTAATTGTTTTTTTACATTCCTCTTGTCTAACAGGAATGTTTTGTTTGTGGACAGACTGTTAGACTAGAGGAAAAGAGCGCCTCCTTCTACGAAGCATTTCGTTGATCCAATCACGAATTCTTTTCCAGTCGCACGAAGTAAGGGTTGAGAATCTCTGATTCACCATGCTACTAATGGTTTCCCGGAGATTGCAAGGCAAGGCACTTTTGCCTCTGGACCCATCAAAATTTACAGACGTGGTCAACCCCCAGTAAATTTCAAAAGTCACAAGATTTCGAAACACGGGGGCGGCGTAGCGGTCGGCTCTTGCTTTCCCGTCCAATGAAAGGCAGGTTCCTTTTGCCGAAGTCAAGAGACATTAGAGGCTTGCCACACCCGGACTGTTAAACCAACGCATTAGCACGTCAAACCCCATTGAGGAGCCGGGCGCAATAATTGTTTTGTTTTTCTTTGCAGACGACCTGGTCCTGCTGTCGCCCACAGAACAGAGGCTGCGGCAGAACCTGGCACTGCTGGAGCAGCACTGTCAGACCTGGGCGCTGACAGTCAATCTGGACAAGACCAGAGTTATGGTTTTCCAGAAAAAAAGCCAGACCTCAGGGAAACAGGTACAAATTCACACTTAACAACAACACATTAACACCTAACAACGGGAGCAGGGCCGAATTAGGCCAGTACCCACTATTGTTAAACATACAGAAAAGAATATTAAAGTATTGGCTTTAGTATTAGCCATACAGAACATTAAAGTGCCCCTTTCCATTCAGCGGGTGTCTGAGCCGCTGTGTCCTATCTTCTGACAGTCGCTGTTGTGAATGTCTGTAGAGTGTATCTTACTTTTAGTACTATATTTTTATATTATATTCCCTATTAATCAAACTCTAAGAGTATGTATCGGCTTGTCCCCCCCTCCCGCCCCTCTCTGTGTACAGTAGAGCCTCCTGTCCAGCCAGCACATGTCCACAGACATTCACAACAGCGACATATCATAAAACGTTTGCACATATAGTTAAATTATTAGTTGTTTTTCAGGAAGTTAAAAAAAAACACTTGAATTACTTATCCAGTCTCTCGAAATAAAGTTATTTTTCAAGCAATGCAACAAACGTCGGGCAATGTGTTTTTTTTTAATCCAACATTGACAGCCACATCTTAAATCTTGTCAGTCATCTCTTTTTTCTCTATTTGAATTGTGGCGATTCAAACAACCTGGGATAACAAGTGGTCTCAAAGTCACCGAGCTCACAGAGCTTCAACAACAGATGACAATTCCCTTAGTCCTTCCTTAGTCTTCCTGAAATTGTCGGATTATGAGTGAATAAAAGTATCTTATTAAAAACACGTTTGCGTTTGTTTGGGAGCTATATTATGTATTTTTCATATGTAAGATAAAATGATGTGTTCCCACTTACACATCGCACGACTTTAAAAGCTAGAAAAACAGGTTTCGACTCACATTATCTGGCAAGCCTTGTTTTGTCAAAGGGCAGCACAAAAAAAACAGACAATACAAAGGAGGGGGAGGGCAAGCGAGAGAGAGAGTTTTTTACCCTCTGTCAAAAAAACCCAAATCACCCGGGGCAGAGACTCTGGGGGGATCATTGTGTGGTACAGAGCGGAGCTCAGTCAATCCAAACAAGTACAGTAGTAAAGAGAGAAAAGTCAACAACTGATTTAAGGACGATCTGTCAAAGTGCAATGAAATACAATATTGTTGTTGTTGCTGTTATTGTTGTTTTTATCCTGTAAAGCGTTTTGAGAAGCCACCTTTAAAGGCGATATATAAAAGCGCTGATTCTTATGGAATGTGTTCCGCCGGGGAACAAGTATAACCTTGTTCATGCACAAACAGTGGCATGTTACATTATTAATTTGGGTGTCTCCTCTTGCCAAAAAGCTCTAAATTGCATTTTATTGCGGTTTTTGACTTTTTTTAAATTGCAACCCGTAAATAAAGCTGATACTGTTTAGACTTATATTAGGATTTAGACTTATATTAGGATTATATACTTTGTGAAAAGTGATAGTCTTTTAACCTTTTCTGTGAATTCGCTTGTTATCTAACAAATGCATACTTTTAGAATTTGATTAACAGGGAATATAATATGGAATTGCGTATCTAAACAAATTAATAACGATATAATTATATTCATGTACTGTCTGGCAGAATAAACTGAAGAGGTTAGTTAATGCGACACGGAATTACTTTCCACCCCCTCTACATTCTCAGAGTAGAACAGACTAACCTTCTAATGAAGGACGGTCCACCCCCCACGGACAGGAAAAGTGCCCACAGGCACTTAAACTTAATATGGTCAGTAACAGTAAACAGTAACATGGTCAGAAGGAGCACGTACAAACATTTCCGAAATAACCACATGTAAGACTCTGATGCTTAAAATGTTTAGGGAGAAAGTGGAATACTGATGTGTATTTTTTTCTTTGAACTACCAATACCAGCCATATACAGTCTGTAACGTAGGGATTTCTATATGTCTTTATTTAGTGGCTACATTAGTGACAAAGGCTAAACTTTTAGCTTCAGTAACGCGTACATATCTCCCCTTTTTATGAAACGACATGGTTGAAAACTGTTCCAGAGCCACTGTTGTTTCATCAGTGAAAAGTACATCATGAAATGCGTCTCCCTGTTCAATCCACTGGAAAAAAGAAAAGGAGCATAAAGCGTCTGATGGTCATAAACGATATTCATTTAGGAACAGCATCAGAGATATGTTTTTAACTGCACTGCATTGGAGAGAATACCATAGTGTGTTTATTTTTTACTCCCTGGCAGAAACTGGCTTCCATAAGAATCAGTATGGCTCAGAGATTAAATAAAACTTCACTCGCACCAAACAAATGTATATTTCTAAATATCACAACATGATCGAATTTAAGTCATTTTAATAACAATGAATAGTCACCTAGGCGTTACAATATAAACATTTATATTGATTTAAATCGCGTTTTGATTTAAATCGCAAACGCGGGTTTAAATATATGTGTTTTTTAAATTAACAATCAGACAAATGCAACATAAATTGATATCTTTGTCTTTTAAGTATCTTAATAAACTTTCAGCATAGCTTTCTCCCCGTTTAGATTTATTTTTCTTAACTAGTATACTTTAGATCTTTTTTTCTGAACCGGGGAAAATCTGATCATGTTTCTCTGTAACAATAATAAAAAACATTATTTTACATATCACCTTTATGTGATATCACCTTAAGGACAGCACATACAAGGGTTAATTGCACAATGGACCGTGCAAAGAAATTTAAAATAGTCTTCTTTAGGTGTGAGGGCAGGAGTGGATCGCAGAAGGCATAATCAGCAAATTAGGAAAACAAAGAACAGGACAGGTGAGACGTTTATGCAGAGAGCGAGTGATCAGAAAAAGGAACAGCTGTTACGACCAGGTTTTACGCTCTCTCTCTGCTGAATGAATAAAAGCATTTTATTAAAAACGCGTTTGCGTTTGTCTGGGTATTTACTTTGTAATCTGTGGTTTACATCTACTGTATTGTTTTGAGATGCCACTTTTAAAGGTGATATGTAAAATAAAGTTTTTTATTATTGTTATAGAGAAACATGATCAGATTTTCCCTAGTTCAGAAAAAAGACAATTAAAATCTGTAATCTTTCCACTTGTATGTCATCAGAAAATACAAGAAGTTTCTGCTTTGTGTAAGGATGGTATCAAAAAGTAATCTAAGTGGTGAGAAAGCTGTGCTCCTCAAAGCGCTTTACAGGATAAAAACAATAACAACAATAGTGGCTGGGCAAACGATTTTTTTATAGAAATACAAAATGAGATATAATGATGTGTTCCGGCTAAGACATTAACGAGTACAACCCCCCTCTCTGCGGGAGTGCTGGCTGTGACGAATCAAACCAGTTTCACAGGTATTTTCAAAGTAGAAGGGGGCGAGATTTCCAGCAAAAGACACCTCCCCCCTCCAAAACCAAGGAAGTACAGTACTTACTAGTTAAGAAAGCTAGGCTCCTCAATGAAATCGCTTTAACATGCTAATGCCTTGGTGTAACAGTCCGGGCGTGGCAAGCTTCTAATGTCAACTGGACTCGATTGGAAGACAATGAACATATTCTAGCCCTAAATGAATTAATAGCAAACATGGTTTACATAAAAGACATTTTTCCAAGAAAGTTTATAATAATACGATCTATAGTTGAAATCTGAGCCTAAATAAAAAGAAAAAGCATTTTCAGAGAGCAATTACGCTGTGTTTATGTAGAATAAGTGATTAGGTTTATGAGCAATCTAATTACTTATTCGTTTAAAACGCTATATAAAATAAAGTTTATTATTAATTTGCTGGACAGAGCAGTGAACATTATTTTGCATAAGACAAAGATAATGATCCTGATCAGTTTAGAAATCTGTGTACGCTGTAAGGTTTTTACTTCTTAAACTTTTAAAATACACGTTTCGAATAGAAAGAAATCCTCTTCCTGGTACAGTACTGTATGTATAGCAAACCAGGACATCTTTTTTCTCCCATCAGAGGGGTGTCAGATGGTGTCAGCCAATCACCATTCTGAAGCCCTACCACAATCTCTGGTATGGGGAGACCCCAGAATTCTGTCCCATAGTTTAGACAGTTGATAGATAATTTTATTGATCCCGTGAGGGAAATAAAGTAAATCATTTTCATTTTAGGAAATTATTAAACGCTTGGTTAAAAGCAAAGGAGATTGTCTGTTATAGTGGACATAAAAACAAGAGTTCGCTGGCATTATTTCCTAAAAGACACAGACCGGCGCCAGACCGGGAGAATGCCCGCAGCGTAAAAGAAAATGGCTGATGAACTAGGGATTGGACAGTTTCCAAGTGCTTGTACAATCGATGGAAATGTTCAAATAAATGTGCAAAAGAAATAAACAAAATAATCATTTATTTCTTTATCATATTGGCTAGCTAATGTCCTCTCTTTGCTAGTTAGTGGCTGTGTTTCTGCGTTGGGTAGCAACGGGTGACTGTTCTCAGGCGGAAGATGTAAACAGCTTAATTTTCGTGTTAAATAATTTTTTTAAATTAAAATTCATTCTATACAGCAATCGCATATTTGGGTACCGTTTCATAAAACTTTCATGCTTAAAATGTTTAGGGAGAAATGGAAGACTGGTGTGTATTTTTTCTTTAAACTACCAAGACCAGCCATGCACAGTACAATTTACGTACATACAGTAATGTTTATGTTCCTAAATTAATATCGTTTATGACCTTCAGATGCGTTATGCTCCTCTTCTTTTTATGCTCAGCTACTAAAATTTCCCTTTAGTGGTAAAATTCCATATAAATATTCAAAACTAAGCGGATTAAAATGTGCACAGTAAAGACATTAAATGATTAAATCTTTTCACTACCAACCAATGCACCACGAGTGCCCCTGTCGGTCATTTTGGCCAGCCAATCACTTACGCAGTGGCTTGTGGGTAGTTTACCGTACCGCAGGTTTGTACCGCGCATTTTGAATGGCTGCATCTGTATGTTCATTGTCTTCCAATGAAAGACAGGTTCCTTTCGCCAAAGTCGGGAGACATTAGAAGTTTGCCACACCTGGACTTGTACACCAACGCATTAGCATGTTATAGCGATTCCATTGAGGAGCCGGGCGCGAAATTGGTTTGTTCCTTGATTTTCGGACCTGCAAGGCCATTTGGCTGCAGTGAATGTGAATTCTGTCTGGCATTGCCAGATTGTGAAAAAATAAAAGTATTGTAACGCTTACGGCCGACAGGTACTGTGTAAGAGAGCAGGTGACGTCACCGCCCTTCCCAGTAATAGCAGGACCACAGCCCCTGGGCTGTGGAGAGATCTCTCTTTGGCTCACCGGGCTGGGTCCTTGCTGAGTGATGTGGGAGTCCCAGGTTTGAGCCCCTGATGGTGTGGGGCTGACCTAATGCGGCAAGGGCGCCCGCCTGAGCCCCCGTTGTGTTACAGTATTTTAATCAAGATGGGGGGTAAGGGAGTCATCTCTATGACACTCTCCCTTATAAAATTAACGTGAAACAAAACAAAAACTAAAAATAAGATACAATCTACAGACATTCACAACATAAACATATCTTAAAACATTTACATATATTGTTAAATTATTACTTTAAATATATACTTTAAGTTACTGAAACAGCCAGTTAATAAAATCGTTGCAATTTTGTTCTTGTTTGGAGGTGGGGATATTCTGTCAACAATTGATTTAAAGACAATCTGTCAAAGTGCAATGAAATACAATATTACGCTGGGTAAACGTTCCGAGGTCAAATTCTTCCGCGACGGGGTTACCTTTAAAGCAGAGACTACGAAAATAAAGTTTATTATTAATTTCCTGGACAGAGAGGTGAACATTATTATGCAGAAGACAAAGATAATGATTTACGTTGCATTGCCAGATTGTGAATCAATAAAAATATTTAATTAAACACGGGTTTGCGATTTAAATGGAAATGGGGGTGACGGGAACTTTTAATCTAAATAAAAATAAAATAAATAAAAAAGGTTTCGATAGTTAATAACCAGTTTTTATGCGCGAAACACGGGGGATTTTTCTTACTCCTATTCAGCTTAGAAAACTGTATACGCTGTAAGGTTTTTACTTCTTAATTAAACTTTTAAAATACACGTTTCGAATAGAAACAACATATTGTATGCTGTTGTCTTCCTGGTATGTAGAACAGATCAGCAAGTCTTTTTTTCCCAGTCAGAGGGTGTCAGATGGTGCCAGCCAATCACCATTCTGAAGCCGTACCGTAATCTCTGGTATAGGGAGACCCCAGAGTTCTGTCGCATAGTTTGAATCATTTTCATTTTAGGAAATTATGAAACGCTCGGTTAAAAGCAAGGGAGATTGTCTGTTATAGTGGACATAAAAACAAGAGTTTGCTGCGGCCTTATTGGAAACCCAAATTTAACAAAAAATCGCCGGCATTATATCCTAGAAGACACAGACCGGCGCCAGACCGGGAGAATGCCCAGAGCATAAAAGAAAATGCAGACGAACAAGGGATTGGACAGTTTCCAAGTGCTTGTACAATCGATGGAAATGTTTAAATAAATGTGCAAAAGCAATAAACAAAAAAAATCATTTATTCCTTCATCATATTGGCTAGTTAATGTCCTCTCTTTGCTAGTTAGTGGCTGTGTTTCTGCATTGCGTAGCAACGAGTGACTATATTCTCAGGCGGAGGAACGTAAACAGCTTAATTTTCGTGTTAAATATTTCTTTAAAGTTAAAATTCATTCTATACCGCAATTGCATATTTGGGGACCATTTCATAAAACTTTGATGCTTAAAATGTTAAGGGAAAAATGGAAGACTGGTGTGTATTTTTTCTTTAAACTACCAAGACCAGCCATATACAGTACAGTTTACATACAGTAATATGTTTATGTTCCTAAATTAATATACAGTAGTTTATGACCTTCAGATGTGTTATGCTCCTCTTCTTTTTATGCTCAGCTACTAAAATTTCCCTTTAGTTGTAAAATTCCATATAAATATTCAATACTAAGCAGATTAAAACGTGCACAGTAAAGAGATTAAATGATTAAATCTTTTCACTACCAACCAATGCACCACGAGTGCCCCTGTCGGTCATTTTGGCCAGCCAATCACTTACCAGGGTACACTGTGGGTAGTTGCGTGCGGTACGGGTTTGTACCGTGCATTTTGAATGGCAGCATCTGTATACAGTGGTGTGAAAAAGTGTTTGCCCCCTTCCTGATTTCTTATTTTTTTGCATGTTTGTCACACTGAAATGTTTCAGATCATCAAACAAATTGAAATATTAGACAAAGATAACACAAGTAAACACAAAATGCAGTTTTTAAATGAAGGTTTTTATAATTAAGGGAAAAAAAAATCCAAACCTACATGGCCCTGTGTGAAAAAGTGATTGCCCCCTAAACCTAATAACTGGTTGGGCCACCCTTAGCAGCAACAACTGCAATCAAACGTTTGCGATAACTGGCAATGAGTCTTTTACAGCGCTGTGGAGGAATTTTGGCCCACTCATCTTTGCAGAATTGTTGTAATTGAGCCACATTGGAGGGTTTTCGAGCCTTAACCGCTTTTTTAAGGTCATGCCACAACATCTCAATCGGATTCAGGTCAGGACTTTGACTAGGCCACTCCAAAGTCTTCATTTTGTTTTTCTTAAGCCATTCAGAGGTGGACTTGCTGGTGTGCTTTGGATCATTGTCCTGCTGCAGAACCCAAGTGCGCTTCAGCTTGAGGTCACGAACAGATGGCCGGACATTCTCCTTCAGGATTTTTCGGTAGAAAGCAGAATTCATGGTTCCATTTACCACAGCAAGTCTTCCAGGTCCTGAAGCAGCAAAACAGCCCCAGACCATCACACTACCACCACCATATTTTACTGTTGGTATGATGTTCCTTTTCTGAAACGCTGTGTTACTTTTACGCCAGATGTAATGGGACACACACCTTCCAAAAAGTTCAACTTTTGTCACGTCAGTCCACAGAATATTTTCCCAAAAGTCTTGGGGATCATCAAGATGTATTCTGGCAAAACTGAGACGAGCCTTTATGTTCTTTTTGCTCAGCAGTGGTTTTCGTCTTAGAACTCTGCCATGCAGGCCATTTTTGCCCAGTCTCTTTCTTATGGTGGAGTCATGAACACTGACCTTAACTGAGGCAAGTGAAGCCTGCAGTTCTTTGGATGTTGTTGTGGGTTTTTTTGTGACCTCTTGGATGAGTCGTCGCTGCGCTCTTGGGGTAATTTTGGTCGGCCGGCCACTCCTGGGAAGGTTCACCACTGTTCCATGTTTTCACCATTTGTGGATAATGGCTCTCACTGTGGTTCGCTGGAGTCCCAAAGCTTTAGAAATGGCTTTATAACCTTTTCCAGACTGATAAATCTCAATTACTCTGTTTCTCATTTGTTCCTGAATTTCTTTGGATCGCCGCATGATGTCTAGCTTTTGAGGATCTTTTGGTCTACTTCACTTTGTCAGGCAGGTCCTATTTAAGTGATTTCTTGATTGAGAACAGGTGTGGCAGTAATCAGGCCTGGGTGTGGCTAGAGAAATTGAACTCAGCTTTCCAAAGATGTGATAAACCACAGTTGATTTATGTTTTAACAGGGGGGGCAATCACTTTTTCACACAGGGCCATGTAGGTTTGGATTTTTTTTTCCCTTAATAATAAAAACCTTCATTTAAAAACTGCATTTTGTGTTTACTTGTGTTATCTTTGTCTAATATTTCAATTTGTTTGATGATCTGAAACATTTCAGTGTGACAAACATGCAAAAAAATAAGAAATCAGGAAGGGGGCAAACACTTTTTCACACCACTGTATGTTAGTCTTGAAAAAAACTAAGGGGAAAAACGTAAGCATGTGAAATGTTGCTAAATGAACACCAAGAGGCACCATTGGCACATCACTGTCAAACGCAGTTCTTTTTTCTGTGAATTTGATTCAGAACATTCCAGCCATTTGTGTTCAGAGCTGGGGAGGTGCCTTGTGCTTGCAGAACAAAAACAGGGTAATCAGGACTGATGGCAAGATTCAGGTATAAATACCCAGAAAATCCAGGGCACAAACGGGGGAACTGTTTCACGAGCTACACAATATCCTCACACATGATGACAGAGACTTGGAAAGCCATGTGGAGAGTGAGATGCTCGTACCCAACCGGAGTTAAAAAACCACACATTGCACATGAGCAATGAGTAACAGGCTCACATGAGAATCTTCAGAGTGTCTAGTGAAAAGATATTCAGAAACAAAAAAGCACACATGATACAGACGCTAAAGCCAACATGTGAGTAAAGGATTTCAAATCTGAGATATGAGCCAGTCAACAATGTTTTCAGAAACATCTAAAATGTCAGCCTCCAGAAGCTGCGGAAGATTGTGAAATATAAAGGAGTGAAACCAGGGCAGAAGAAACACTTGTTTGAGTCGGAGTGTCTCTTAATAAAACAGAGTGCCTTGCAATACATACTGTATACTGTAACTACTTTAGGTGGGTGGCTGAGTCAACATGCGTAGTCTGCAAAATAACTAGTAATAGGTTTATTAAATGCTGAAAAGAGAAGAGAGAAAACACAATGTTTTGGCTGTGAAGCTTTCTTCAGGAGTGATCTTCAGCTCAAAATGAAATGCTTGGAGTTTGTAATGTAGGGTGTTCTGAACAAGTTAAACTTTGATGCAGGATCACTTAGCTTCGACATGTTGTGATATTTAGAAATATAAAAATATTTTAGTTTTTCAAATATTTTTTTATTTGTTAAAAGAAAAGTCATGGCGACAGCTGGGTTCTAACCCCCAACCTCCAGCAAGTAAGGCACATGCCTAACTCATTAACAACTTAAGCTATAGCTGCAATGGGCAGACAAAATGTTTTCACGTAATCATGGGTGAATGAGTTAAACTGATGCAGATGTTTACAAAGAAAGTGTACTACTGTGATAATTTGAGCTATATGAATATAATTATATCATTATTAATTTCTTTATATTTAGATTCCATATTGTATTCCCTATTAATCAAATTCGAAAAAGTATGAGCTTTTTAATTGTGATAACGAGCGCAAATATTCATAGAAAATGTAAAAACATTATAACTTTTTATGAAGTATATAAACTGAATATAGTCAGAAGGAGCATGTAAAAACTTTTCCAAAATAACCACAGTATGTAATCGAATCTTAAGCTTAAAATGTCTAGGAAGAAAGTGGAATACTGGTGTGTATTTTTAATTTAAACTAGCCAATACCAGCCATATACAGTTTACATAATATGTTTATGTTCCTAAATTAATATCGTTTATGACCTTCAGACGCGTTATGCTCCTCTTCTTTTTATGCTCAGCTACTAAAATTTCCCTTTAGCTGTAAAATTCCATATAAATATTCAATACTAAGCGGATTAAAACATGCACAGTAAAGAGATTAAATGATTTAATCATTTCACTAACAACCAATGCACCACGAGTGCCCCTGTCAGTCATTTTGGACAGCCAAATCACGTTCCGCGGTACAACGCAGTGAACTGTGGGTAATTTCGTGTGGTACGGGACTGTATCGTGCATTTTGAATGGCTGCACCTGTAACAATTTGTCTTCAGGGGAGAGACACGCAGGCAATAGAGAGAGAGATAGATTCTGATAGGCATATAAGGTTTGGCACTCACTCTGGTTTGGGGCAAACATAGAGACATAGAACCAGTACTAATGGAAATGAGGGGCTTGAAGCTGATACCAGGCAGGGAGAAAGAGAGATAGTGAGGACGTAATGCAATTAGCATGAAAGATGTAGAGCTAACATTTGGCTTGAGGAGATAGAGACACACAGGGGCAGGACTGATTGAAATGAAAGGTTTGGTGCTGAATAAAGGTTGGTAGAAAAGCCATAACAGAGTGGCAGTGATGATTGACGGGGGGAGTTTAGAGCTCACACTGGTGTGAGGGGGAGAGAGACACAGAGGCAATACTGATATGCATGAAAGGTTTGGAGTTGGTTGGTTTGGCTAGTCACATAGAGAGAGACACACAGAGGCAGTGCAGATGAGTATGAAGGATTTGGAGCAAAATGTATACAAATATCACAAAGAGAGGCATCATCAAAGACAGGCTCTCGACAGGAGGTGACACCGATGCAGAAGATACCAACCTAACCATCAGCACTTAACAGAATGGCACAGTGATAATACAAGGCAGAGAGGGCAATTGAGAAAAGTTCACAGAACTTAAGGAAAAGATTAAGATACAGGCTGACATGGAGATACTGTACCTCCCCCAGCAATGGGTGGAAAGAGACCCACCTCATTCATTAGTGCTGCGTTTGTGCCGATGAAAGCAGCGTTTGTGCTGCTTTCATTACCAAGATATAGCGCCTTGTTTTTTGGGTAATCACCTGACTGTCTACAAAGAAGTTTAAAGGTACCAACACATTCGGTACTGAGTGATGTCACACCCACAAAAAAGAAGGCGCTACTGTATATCTCGGGAATGAAGGCAACTGGGAAGCTACTTTCAACGGCACAAACCAGCAGAAACAGAGCAGTAATGAATGAGATTGGCTCGGTCCTCCTATGACGTTCTGGGGGGGCTGAATGATGTCACACCCCCAAAAAAAGGCGGCGCTATATCTCAGAAATGAAAGTAGCGTTTATGCCACAAACCAGCTCAAATACAGCATTAATGAATGAGGAGGGTTTCATGCTTGTGCTGTTTGTGTGTTTGTGTAAGTGAGAGTGTGTGTGTGGTGGGGAGGGGCAACTTCACAGAGCTATTAAAGCTTGCTGTATTTTTTCTAAAACAGATCATAGCAATTAACACATTTCATAAAACAGACAAGGTAAATATAGAAAATAATTGATTTTTTTCATGCCAATTCTGCCATTGAGTTCTATGACAAGAGCTAAGAATACTGGTAACGTATTTTTTCATTTGGTACAGTGTTGGGAATGTAGGGTGATATTCCGAACTTAACAGGCTTGTTTGCAAAATGAATAGTGTGCAAATAAAAAAAATATGATTTATTTTTGCTCCTCTTATTTACAGCAAGGATATTAAAATTCTATCTTGCTTCATCTTGCTAATTATGGAGAATTATGAATTATGGTAGTTTTTGTTGATACTCATGCTTAAGGGATGTTAATCTACTGAACATGCATAAGGCTATCTGAATAAAAGCCAGCAGAATATAATAGGAATTATAATACATTCATATTATAAATTGAATGTAATATATAAGCCATACTATAAGCCAGCAGCCATATCACCCTGCAACCCACTGAGGCTAGGCAGGTGTGAGCCTGATTAGTACTTGGGTGGGTGACCTCCTGGGAAAGCTACGGTTGCTGTTAGTGGGGCCAGTAGGGGGCGCTTACCCTGCAGCCTGTGTGGGTCCTGATGTCCCAGTACAGTACAGTGTCCCCATCACTATAATAAGGTGCTGTCCTTCTTACATAAAACATAAAACTGAGGTCCTGACTCCTGCGGTGTTTCTCGAAAAGTGTAGGGGTGTTCTGGCCAAATTTCCCCTTGGCCTTTACCAGTGATGGCCTCCTATTAATCCACTTTACCTGTAAAGTGCTTTGAGTGAAGTGTCAAGAAAAGCACTACTGTATATAAGTGTAAAGACTTCTTCTTCTTATTAATTGGCTTGATCACTCTGTTCTCCTCCCCACTGATAGCTGATGTGTGGTGAGTGTACTGGCGCACTATGGCTGCCATCGCATCATCCAGGAGGGTGCTGCACACTGGTGGTGGTGTAAAGCACCTGTGAAGTGCTTTGAGCAGAGTGCCCAGAAAAAAGCACTATATAAGTGTAAATAGTTATTATTAATAAATAATAGCATAATACAGTATGTATATTTAATAAGAAATAATAACTCTTACATTAACTACTTAAGTAGATTTACTCTGTTACCTTTTGAAACCTTAGGTTTTTACAACTTAATACAAAAATTTAAACATTCCCACATGCATTAGTAAATTCCTTTATAACCTGAAAACAAATGATAATTTTTACTTTTTCAAGTTTAAAACTAATATATTGAACATTTATATACATAGATGGATTAATAATTAAATAACAGTATGGGTTCCAGTGCTTTTTAATGCCTTTCATTGTATAATCATTTCAGCAGCTAAGAAATATAACTTAACTTTAAGTGACAGATATGCCACTACAGGAGCATCTTATCCTAGATAAGGTGATGACAACCCAGAGATTATTCCAGAATAAGGTGCAAGATAGGATGGAGAGTACAAGATCTCTCCCCCAGTTCAAGGTCACAGAGAAGGTTTACACCATAGAACAGATAATCAAACCAGGCCAGAATGTCTTTAGACCTTTAAAGACATTCCGGAATGGTTTGTTTATCTATGCACAGGGTGGACATGCAAGCTCCAGACCTAGAGCATGTGTTAAAATCACAGCTCTGGTTTCAAGAAAGCTGTGCTACAACTGTGCGATTTTTACATTTTTTTCCAATGAAAACAATTTTCAGTAAATGACAGTTAAGACAAGATACTTTTTGATCACTTTCAGTGCTTCTCGTGTTTGTCTGGCTTTCTTTATATGGAAAAAATAATTGTCAATGCACTAAAAAACACAGATTTCTCAAATTATCCTCGTTCTCATGGCCTGGCACTGCTTGAGGGCTCAGGGCGACTTCAACATTAACATTCCTATCATTTCAAAGAGATGTGGTCACAAAAGCTGGAAGAATTATTTTAATCATTAATCCTTTATGGCTACATCTACCAAAATCAGTTTAAACAACTATTTTTCAGAATAAATTGAGCAAATACATAAAATAGGGGTTTGCAAATTTAACAAAACAGCACTGGCTTTAATGTTTACATTCCTGCCATATAATATGGTCTTGTGCAGCACATGTAAAGAATCTAAAATTATATTAAAACACCCTTTTACCTGTCCTGGGAAGTAAGAATATTAGTACTTACTTCTACAATAGCAGCTATGTAATGAGAAAATTAAAGTAATGATGCTATATACAACAAATGGGTTGAGAATTCAAATGCAGTTAAGAATATCCAGAAGCTTTCTTGCAACATACTAACATAAAAAGGTAAAATTTCAATGGTATGCAATAATGGAATGTCCAGTTACAGTTCAATAAATTCCTGTAGGCTTGTAGATGGCTTCCACACATATCTACTAAATTATGTTATGTCACATTTCATTGAATACTGATTATATGTGCTTGTCAAGATATACTGTTCATGTAAAAAGGCCCACTTGAGTCCCAAAAATACATAGCTACAACATATGCTTCAGCATCAGATGATTCAATTCATTTTTATATAGTGCCTTTCACAACAAGGTTGCCGCAAGGCGCTTAACAAAGCAAGTGACCATACATGTTGTGAATGCAGAACAGAAAATAACAGAAGACAACGGAGGAGAAGAACCAAAAACTCCTTAGTAAGGAGAAAAAAAACCCTCTAGAGGTCCAAGGTCAACTGGCTGCCCAACCCCCTTGGGCATGCTAACATTATACAATTAAAAAAAAAGAAATAAATGAATAAAGGTATTTATCCACCCATCATGTCTTCTGTATGTCAGTACTGCATGCAGATCTCTGTAGACCAGCAAAATCCTTCTAAACAATAGTATATCCACGATGTCCCTCTTGGATCCATGGCAGTGACACAGCATCCAACTCAGATGGTGTACAGCATCCGGACATGTGGGGAGGAGAATAGGACAGTGTCACGATCGCAAACCCCTCCTATTAAGGGCGCTCGAGCCCTTCCGTGTTTTCTCCCATTACCTGCACCTGTTCCCTATTTCCGTTCCCCCTTAAAAGCCAGATGCAGACTTTACTCCTGGTTCCTCATTGAATTCCGTTTCATGAGAGCCCGGGGTCCTGCTGCGTCTGGTTCCGTTATGGTTTTAACTTTCTGTTCCTGTTCCCCCGGATGGATCACCTGGCCATGGACTTCTGCCTTTGTTTCTGATTACCCGTTTGGATTTCCTATATGGATTGTTTGCACCGGACTCACTTCCCCTGGACACCTGCACTCCTTGGACACGCCCCCTTGTCTCCATCCCTTCTCCTGCATGATTTTATTCCTACTGTGTCTTCACCAACCGTATCGTGTCGTCTGCATAGGGCCCGGAAAGAACTGCTACGTGACAGATAGTTTGGTCAGAACAGATGTATCTATGTGGTGGGCCAACACAGAGACACACAATGGCATGTACAGCAGCACCAGCAGCAAGTTACGATGTAAGGTGTGAGTAGGTTAGGCTGAAGTAATAGGTTTTCAGTCTGTATTTGAATACCGATATTGACTCGGCATACCGAACATGGGGTGGGAGACTGTTCCATAAGCTAGGGGCCCTGTAACTAAAGGCTTTACCGCCAAGTTTTTTTAATTAAAAAAAAAACATTTTTAAAAAAAAGGGCTGAGAGGTGGCTCTATACCTAAGGATCTGCACCTGTGGCGGGAAGTTTGGCAGTTCAAATCCCGCAGCAAGCAGAGGAATCCTATTATGTTGGGCCCCTGAGCAAGGCCCTAAACCCCACCTGCTCTGTTTCTTGAGTGGAGAGAAACTGCCGTACAGTAGTTTTGCAATATTTCTCAACAATAGGAAGCATGTTTTCGATACCAACGAGAGCCTTGCGTCTAATATGACATGTAGGTTATGTGCTGAGTCATTGAGGCAAATTTTTAAATCCTGAGTTAAGTGCTGAAGTTATAGTAGTCCTATCATTATTGTTGCCTCCAAACAACAGAACCTCAGTTTTATCAGAGTTGAGAAACAAAAAGTTTTCACACATCCAAGTCTTTACTTCATTAATGCAATTAACTAAAGTGATAATAGATGAGTTGTCATTGGGTGTTAACGAAATGAATATTTCATCAGCATATGAATGAAAGTTAATATTATGTTTTCGTATTATCCTACTTAGTGGCAGCACGTAGAGAGAGAACAATATTGGTTACAGCACTGATCCCTTTTGTACCCTAAATTGAACTGGTGACATTGACAAAGCAGTACAATCATTAGATATTTAAACATAGTGAAACCGATTAGTTTAATATGAAGTTAAACCACTTAAGGAAGGTTCCACATAAGCCGACCTCAAACTCAAGCCTGTGTAACAAAACAGAGTGGTTAAACGTGCCACAGGCAGCACTAAGATCTAGAAGCACAAGCACTGTTGCATTCCCCGTGTCAGTAGCTAACAGAATATCATTTACGACTCTTGTTAATTCAATTTCAGTGCTGTGGCCTGGGTGGAAACCAGACTGGAATTTCTCAAGTATATTATTTGAGTCCAGATACTATTGAAGCTGGGCCACAACTATTCTCTCAAGAATTTTAGATAGACATGGGATATTTGAGACAGGCCCGTAGTTGTTAAGAACTTGGGGATCCAAATTTGGCTTCTTAAGTAGCGGTCTAACAACCACTACCTTAAATTGATCAGGTACAACGCCTGATGCAAGAGATCGACTTTGACTAGCTGAGTGGGAATGGTATCTAGATGACAAGTGGTTGACTTTTTCTTAATAATTTATTGAGTTCTTGCTCATTAACTAATTGAAAAACATTAAAGAGGTGCGCATATTGTTTCTGTACCAGACTTCTTTGCGGCTTACTTGATTGTGTTTGAATCAAATGTTTGAATCACTGTGTTAATTTTATTGGTAAAGAAGTGCATGAAATAATCTCTACTAAAGTTAGATGTTACTATAGAATTGGTCTTATTTGTATGATTAGCTACTGTCTTAAATAGGTAGCAAGGGTTATTTTTATTGGTTTCAATAAGTTCAGAGAAATAGACTGAATGAACTCTATATAGGGCTTTATAATATTGTAGCAGGCTATCAATCCATGCCAACTAGAATACTTATAGACCAGTAGACCTCCATATGCACTCTAGTTAGCGACACTTCTTTTTAAGGGATTGTGTGTGATCATTATACCATGGAGAGTGTATAGTGGCTTTGATTACCTTAGTCTTTAACGGGGCAATTTCATCAAGGGCCTGTCTGACCACCGTATTATAGTTATGTGTGATTTTGTGAACATTACTGGAGATAAATTTAGCATTGTTTATCATGTTCATAAAATTTAATGAAGTACACCCGTTGATGTGCCGTGCTGTAATTGTCTTCTCCTTGGCAGCTATCAAGGACAGTCGAATCTCAAAAGTAATTAAAGAGTGTTAAGAAAAAGTTATTGATGGGATGAACTAGTACATGACGAATATCAGCTCTATGAGTGATAATTAAGTCTAGTGTATGATTGTATACAGTACGTGTGTTGGTCCTGTTATATGCTGACTACAACTTACAGAGTCAAGGAGAGACAAGACATTTATACTGAAGGTGTCTGTCTGTATTTCCACATGTATGTTAAAGTCTCCTAATAACTTTGTCTAAATGAATAACTAAATCAGAGAGCAGTTCACCGAATTCGGCAAGAAACAATGCATATGGTCCTGGGGGTCTGTACAATAAAAGAATGTATGTAGATGATTCGGGTGCTATTTTAAGAAGCATTACTTCAAATGTGTGAATGTCATTAATAGTTTTTAATTCAATTCTCAGAGACTCACTGAAGATGGCCACCTCCACGCCCTGAGCAACAAGCTTTCTGTAAAAAAGTATAAGCATTAGGTGAGGCTTTAACTAAAGGAAAAGTGTCAGTGGGGCTTAGCCAGGTTTCTGTTAGTACAGTAGGCACAAGTCAGAGTTGGTGACAAGCACCATATCATTAACCAGAACTGATTTGTTGCCTAGTGAGCGAACCTTTAACAGTGAGCATTTTATGGTAGTTTCATGTTATAGCTGATTTAGGTTTACCAGTGGAATGGAGATTAAATTGTCAACACGAGAGCCCCTAAAGGAATGTCTGAATTCTAATCTAGGTCTAGTGATAGTTGCAATACTCTGTCTATTCACACTCATATCTGGATCTGAATAGTAATGTGATTGATGGGATGCCGTGTGGTAGAGAAACTGGATCGGTACATGAGGTGAACTACAGGTGGGAGTACAGACAGCACGTGATTTAAGATCACATAGCTGAGGCCTGGGTGGTGCTCTTAGAAGTCAAGCAAGCAACTTTTCTGCTATATTTTGGGATAGAATTAATGATCCCTCTGGTAGGGTGGGGACCATCCCATTTATAAAAGCCAGGCTGTTCCCAAGAAATGTCCCAATTAGTAACAAAGGTTATTCTATTGGATACACACCAAGTCTCTAACCAGCGATTTAGGGAGTATAGCCTACTATAAGGTACATCCCCTCTGTATAGGATTGGTAAGGGACCAGACACAAATAAATTCCGACATTTTCTTTGTTCTCTTTTGCATATAGAAATTAAGTTGCTCTTTAACAACTCGGATCGTTGGTACTTTATATCTTAAGTTCCACCATGAACAACCAAGGTGGAGACTTCATTGCTGGAAAATTTGTCTAGTTTCACCTCAATATCAGAAACCCCGGCCCCAGGGAGGCATTTTACAGAGACTGCTTCTTTTTGATGGTTAGGAATTCTAACATTCCTGATATTGAGTCGCCAGTTATGAGCACCTTATCTGCATTGACAGATGCGCTGCCTAAAGCAGAGAACCTGTTGCCAAGTCGGATTGGTGACTGGTGTGCAGGGGGTCTAGTCTTTCAGCTCTTAGACCCCCATCTGACAGTGACCCAGGGCTCGCGTGTGGTTGCTGCTGGTGCCGACGCCGAGCTGGAGACAGCTGGGCCGGGAGGGACTGCAGCCAATTCTGAAATGACTGAGTGCTCTGACTGAGCTGAATCTATCCATCCCCCAATCTATTTAATATCTTATAGTGTGCTAACGCGCCCCTCCAAAACGTGAATTCTGTCCTCCAACTTTTTAACTAAACATTTCTGGCATTTAAAATGATCTATATTGTTGGTGGAACAGTCTACACTATACATGCCGCAGGACTCGCAAAATACAGGAGTGTTCTCAGTGGAAAACATAATCACCACTCACCCTTTGTAAGATGCACTGTCAGAGATTGTCCTTATCCTGCCCGAGCCAGGTGGTTAGTTGTCTGGTTTTGAAGTTTGTTTTGCGGGGAGACATCGAAATCCTAAGCCGGTTGCTGAAAACCGGGCTTACTCTCTGCAGTAGGCGTAGTTAATCGAAAACGTGAAGTAAAAATGTATATAAAGAGTGTTAGTTGTTATGTTATAGATATATTATGAAACGTTTGTAATTCAGTAGTAGCAGTAGCGGCATGCACGGTCCTTCTCACTCTGACGTCACTTCCTCATGTTGCAAACTAGATTTGTTGTAAAACAGGGTGATTATTACAATCAGAAAAAATGAGGTTTCAAAGTAGCATATGCAATCAGTGTGAGACTTCCTGCCTCAAAGAATAAAATAAATGCAAAGGTGAGTCTGAGGACACATATACAGATCCAGTCCAAGTAGGTAGCTGCGTCAGCATGCGTAGGCTGCAAAGGAACAAGTAAAGATTTATTCTATGCTGAAAAGAGAAGAAAGGAAAAACCCAAAGAAGGCTCCACAGCCAAAATGTGGTGTTTTCTTTATTCTCTTTTCAGCATGGAATAAACCTTTACTTGTTCCTACACAGATTCAGTACATCTGGGATAACAGGAGAAAAAATGGTATCATCATTTTATAGTTTTCCGGCATGTTACAGCCTTATTCACCCAATAGTCATAACAGCTGTGTAACAACTGCAGCACAGCATCCAAATATTTGTAGTGAAAGGAAATGTTGTTTATTAAAGATTCTCTTGCTTAGAATTTAGGCTTTACACAGCCACCAGTGGCTTTGTTTGAGATGAACACTTCACACAAAAAGTAATAGTGTATACTCTTTATTTCACAGAGTGCCTGTCTTATAATCTGTGCTCTCAGTCTTTTTATTTCTGTAGCTGTTTTATCACATCCCCAACATTGCCTTCCCTCTGTATCATTACCGGTCAGAAAGACTTCAGGATTATTCATTTTACAAACACCATCTAACAAAAATGGTAGATATGTTTCCCCAGTTCATTAAGCATTTTGGACTTTCTAGTGATGTTTTTCACAGTTCCTGTTCTCTTCTTTCTTAGATCTTCATTGACTAATTTGTATTGTGTAATGCTGCATGAAGCTGGAAACAGCTCTGCTGCAGGAGAAGCTTTCAAAGTCCAGCCATTTTTTAGATGTTATTAAGTAGACAGCATTGGACTAGTAGCAAGTTAGATTGCAGGCAGATTTTAGGAGGTTGATAAAAAAAAAGAACGGCACATGCCTTCCACCTGGAAAAAAAAAGAAAATAAAAGGCTGTGATAGAAAAATAATAAAGGAAAAAAATACTCCCACTGACATGGAAACTGAACTAGAAAGAAAAGGAAAAAACCCTAAATGGAAATGAGGACAAGAATAAATTTTAGTCGAGTAAGAGATTCTAGAATCACAGAATGAATCTCTAATGACAGAGCAACGATTCAGAGGTCTGATCTGACTTAAATAAATGAACTAAATAACATGATTGGGAAATGGATTGGGAACTAAAATTGAAGACTTGAATGAAAAACATCCTGATCTAGTATTAATTACAGGTTGAGAGCTTGTGGGAACGTTGCTGTTGTCAGGGGCAACAGCAGGACATGTCAGTCCTGGCCTGGGCATGACAAATTGCAGATGGTACTGTACCATACTGTACATTAATTGAAGTCACATATAGTAAAGAAACTACTCTTTTAGCAATTATTGTTTAAGAATGCCTTTTCCTTGTGACAATGCTTATTTCCTTGTGACAGTGTGCTCGACACAATATATATACAGTATATAACACAGCAGTGTTATTGTACAAAATATCACAGGTGTATAAGATGAATAGTGATAGCTGGAAAAATAACAATACAATTTAAAACTGGGAGTTAAGTGAGGTAGTATCTTTTGCTGTTTCCTTTTGCTTTGGTTCCTACTTGTGAAACATCTACCTGTTCTTCTCCTTGCCAACTTGATAAAGATGTATATAACAAACAAAAGTATAGATGAAAATCAGAGTCATGGTTTTCAAGAAGAAAGATGGATTTCAGGAAAACAAGTACCTCTTCACTGAACAACAAAACATTAGAACACACAGCCAACTACTCATACCTACACATACAGTACCTTGCACTGAGAATCAGTTTATTTGGGAGTTTAGACCTGGCAGTGAACACACTAAAGGAGAAGGCATGCAGGGCTTTCACACAATTAGAAGGAGGTACCACAACATCAACGCCTTCATGAAAACCTTGCTACAAATATTTGAAAGTGTAATCCAACCCATTGCCCTATATGGCAGTGAAGTGTGGGGTCCACTAACAGACAAGGATTGCATAAAATGGAATAGAAACCCCATAGAAACTCTGCACATGGAATTCTGTAAAAAAATAATACTCCAAATAAAACTCCAAATAATACTTGAAGGGCAAGATTAGAGAAATACCTACTGCTGATCCAACATATAGAAAAGAGCAATACTACTGTTTTGTGTACAGATGCAGTCACTCACAGCCACTCAGAATGCATGGCCACATTCTATTCATGAAATGAAAACAAAGGAAATGTATAGTTGGTGAAATAAAACAATTTCCTATTAGTGTTTAACAAGATCACAATTACAGACATTTTTTGGCCACCTCCTCAATGATTTTTTTTTACCCATACCTACGCTCTGCAATGTTGTTTTGCTTCAAATTTAAGACATGAAAATGAAGATAATTTATAGTTGGTAAAATAAAACAATTTTCTATTAGTGTATTTATTTAATTTGAACAAAATCACTATTATAGACATTTTGGGTTAAACTATTTATATACTGTAATGAAGAAAAACGTTAAATGTCTTCCAGTACACCCAATTTCTCAAAAATTAAAATAAGTTTTTATCATATGAACTGAATTTTTCTACTTTTTATATTTGTGTAGGGTGTAGGCTTTTAATATTTTGGTTAAATCATTTTTTTTGCTGTGGTACTTTAATTGGTATTAAAGCTAGTCCTGATAAACGATTTTGGGGAAATGGTAGATCTCAAATAATTTTTATAAGTTTTTATAAGAGAAACTGCTTACCAGAAACTAATGAAACTGGTCGTGTTAACCATGTGTAATGCAATAGTAACATTTGGGTGAAAAAACATGTATTTGTTTAACACGTTTAACACTTTTACAGAAGGTGTTTTAGGACTTATTAGCTCAGATAACGCTATCAATTCATCATACATTTCTTCTCCATCCATGTCAGCAGCATTATCAGTACTGAGTGCTAAATGTCAGCCATAAGAATGACTCATAACTTCATGACTCATAATTGAGCATAATGTAATAGAATATTTTCTTCTTTTGAGCATGAATGGATTGTTGAGGTGCAAACATAGGTTCAAAATCAAAATCCTCTATTGCTGTTTCTTTTTTTATACCATATTCATATCCTTCATCTGAATGGCATTTTTAAAAACATTTTAGCATTTTATCCAAAACAGTCTTTGCTTTTGATGTGTCTGTGGTCATATTCTGCAGTTGTTTACAGTTGTGCGATGTTTCTCAAGGTGTAATAAGGTGTAAGGTGTAAATTGCAATATATTGAACAATGTTTTTGTTTACATTTATATATAAAATTAAGGTAAATTAAGTTCACTTCTCCTACTAGACATTGAAATAGACAGATTGCTCTGATGCTGCATTAGCTTAGGAACTCCAATTCCTACAAAACCCACTGCTTTACAGTGCAGCTTTACTTGTGTTTATGTCCCTGTGCTGCCTGGCAGTGATGTTTGTTAGTTAGTTAAATGAAACTAAATGTTATCTCATCTTTCCCTGCACAAAAGTAGTGACCTAACGTGTTCACCCATGTTGAGCAGGCTCAACTAAAAATTGGCAAAGTGAACTAAATGAGGAAAATTTATTTAGAATGATATATACTGTAATATGTATATATAATACTGCTTTCTGTTTTCCTACTGTATTCCATACCCTTATTGTAATTCTGTAATTGTTTTTCTTACTTTTCTTACTTGGCTTACTGCAAAGCGCTTTGAGAAGCCACTCTTAAAAGCACTATACAGATGCAGCCATTCAAAGTGCGCATTACAGACACGTACTGCAGGTGGTGTCGCGCATTGTGACGCAAGATGATGCTCGGTACCGCGGTACGTGATTGGTTGACCGAGAGGGGCACTTGTGGTCCGTTGGTCTGTCATAGAAAGACTTACAGTAAACGTCTTTGCTGTGCCCATTGTAGATATTGAATTTTACCACTGAAGGGAAATCTTAGTAGCTGAGCATAAAAAGAATAGGAGCATACTGTAACGCGTGTGAAGGCCATAAACGATATTAATTTTAGAACATAAACATACAGTATATGGCTGGTCTTGGTACTTTAAAGAAAAAATACACACCAGTATTCCATTTCTCCCTAAACATTTTAAGCTTCGAAGTCTTTAACTAAAGAGATACCGGAGTCAACAAGCATACTTTTAGAATTTGATTAAAAGGGAATATAATATGGAATCGCGTATCTAACGAAATAAATAACGATATAATTATATTCATGTACCGCAACACAAGAATAGTACACGCTGTACATTGTCTGTCGATAATGTTTCTGTAGTGCTTTTTCAGCCCTCTGCATGTGACTGCGCCGGTGGCGCTGTGGGTTAGGTTCCTGAGTCCCATATCACATGGTCTGTGATTGAATCCCACTGGAACTATGAGTTTCTTTTTAACAAACATTTCTTAGAAAAAATGAAACATTTCCCTTGGTCAGAGATTAAATAAAACCTCACTCGCACCAAATTTATATTTCTAAATATCACAACATGATCGGATTTAAGTCTTTTTAATAACAATGAATAGTCACCTATGCGTTACAAAATAAACATTTATATTCATTTGAATCGCGTTTTGATTTAAATCGTAAACGCGTGTTTAAATATATGTGTTTAAAGGCGATATACTGTATAAAAGCGCTGATTCTTATGGAATGTGTTCCGCTGGGGATTCAAAAAATTTATTTTTTTTAATCGCGTATCTAAGGAAAATAGCAGTATAACTTTGTTCATGCACATCATTATACAGTATCTCATTTTGTATTTCTATAAAAAAAAATAGTTTGCCCAGCCACTATTGTTGTTATTGTTTTTATCCTGTGAAGCGCTTTGAGGAGCACAGGTTTTTCACCACTTTTTCACCACTACTTTTTGACACCATCCTTACACAAAGCAGAAACTGATTGTATTTTCCGATGACATACTGTACAAGTGCAAAGATTACAGATTTTAATCGTCTTTTTTCTGAACCAGGGAAAATCTGATCATGTTTCTCTGTAACAATAATAAAAAACTTTATTTTACATATCACCTTTAAAAGTGGCATCTCAAAATAATACAGTAGATGTAAACCACAGATTACAAAGTAAATACCCAGACAAACGCAAACGCGTTTTTAATACAATGCTTTCATTCATTCAACAGAGAGAGAGCGTAAAACCTGGGTGTAACAGCTGTTCCTTTTTCTGATCACTCGCTCTCTGAGAATCCAGGCCTTTTTATCAACGCTTTCTTTTCCGTATACCAGATATTATGGAACCACTTCAGAAGGGTGTCAGCCAGTCAGATTCCAGGAATCGGTACTTTAAAGGAAAAATACACACCGGTATTCCATTTCTCCCTAAACATTTTAAGCATCGAAGTATTTAACTGACATGTGAAATAGCGTGTGAAAAAGTGGTAGTTTTAAGCGTTTCTGCTAATATAATATGGAATCGCGTATCTAAAGAATTTAATAACGATATGATTATATTCGTGTATATTTTGATATTTACACCCGGCGCGGCACCGAGGGAGCGTCTGCATTTATAACTTAGTTTTTAAAATTAGTCAAGCAATATGAAGCATCTCCTTTTACTTTTAAGTCCCTTAAATACATTGAGCACAGCTTTCTCACCACTTAAGATTACTTTTTAATACCATCCTTACACAAAGCAGAACCTTTCCGATGACATACAGTACAAGTGGAAAGATTACAGATTTTAATCGTCTTTGATTTTGTTACGTTATACGTTTTAGGAACGTTTCATCTAAACAAACACCACAAAACTATTCTCGATTGTATTTCTGAATGTTATGTTACACCTACAGTAGTTCACTGCTTTAAATACATCGAATTAAGAAAGTAAGGTGTAGCACTTTAGATCTTTTTTTCTGAACCAGGGAAAATCTGATCATGTTTCTCTATAACAATAATAAAAAACTTTATTTTACATATCACCTTTAAAAGTGGCGTCTCAAAGCAATACAGTAGATCGAAAAACAGTTAAAAGGGACCAAAGTAAATACCAGACAAACGCAAACGCGTTTTTAATAAAATGCTTTTATTCATCCAGTATTCAGATTTTCCCTGGTTCAGAAAAAAGACGATTAAAATCTGTAATCTTTCCACTTGTATGTCATCGGACATTAACGAGTACAACCCCCCTCTCTGCGGGAGTGCTGGCTGTGACGAATTAAATCGGTTTCACAGGTATTTTCAAAGTAGGAAGTACAGTACTTACTAGTTAAAAAGCTAGGCTCCTCAATGAAATCGCTTTAACATGCTAATGCGTTGGTATAACAGTCCGGGCGTGGCAAGCTTCCAATGTCAACTCGACTCGATTGGAAGACAATGAACGTATTTTAGTCCTAAATGAATTAATAGCAAACATGGTTTACATAAAAGACATTTTTCCAAGAAAGTTTATAACAATACGATCTATAGTTGAAATCTGAACCTAAATATAAAGGAAAAGCATTTTCAGAGAGCAATCACGCTGTGTTTATGTAGAAAAAGCGATTAGGTTTATGAGCAATCTAATTACCTATTCGCTTTAAACTCTATATAAAATAAAGTTTATTTAAAGATGAATGATAAGTGTCGCAGTTTAAATAATTTTCGTAGTAGGGCTTGGACAGATTCCAAGTGCATTTTTGCAATTTACGTTGCATTGTCCAATGTGCTGTTGTAATACAGTTTAGAATACAGTAAGTCTAAACTGTATCAGCTTTATTTATGGGTTGCAATTTAGAAAAAGTCAAAAACCGCACTCAAAATGCAATTTAGAGCTTTCTGGCAAGAGGAGACACCCAAATTATAATGTAACATGCCACTGTTTGTGCATGAACAAAGTTATACTGCAATTTTCCTTAGATACGCGATTAAAAAAATACATTTTTTGAATCCCCGGCGGAACACATTCCATAAGAATCAGCGCTTTTATACAGTATATCGCCTTTAAACACATATATTTAAACACGCGTTTACGATTTAAATCAAAACGCGATTCAAATCAATATAAATGTTTATTTTGTAACGCATAGGTGACTATTCATTGTTATTAAAAAGACTTAAATTCGATCATGTTGTGATATTTAGAAATATAAATTTGTTTGGTGCGAGTGAGGTTTTATTTAATCTCTGACCAAGGGAAACGTTTCATTTTTTCAAAGAAATGTTTGTTAAAAAATAAAGTCATAGTTCCATGGGATTCAATCACAGACCATGTGACATGGGAGTCAGGAACCTAACCCACAGTGCCACCAGCACAGTCACATGCTGAGGGCTGAAAAAGCACTACAGAAACATTATCGACAGACAATGTACAGATTTGATAAAGCTATAAAATAATGTAATTAGGCACAGAACAAGTTTACAGCACAGTACAATAATAAATGCTGACCATGACTTTAGAAGCATAAATTACCTTACACTCAATTTAAACACAAGCTGTCTTTAGCCCTCTAAGCTGGTTCATACAGAAATGTAGAGAACCAGGCTCAGAACACACAGCTTCATTAGCGAATACATATGCAGGACAACTAGAGAAGACGTTTTACAGAGGATGGATTTTTAGAAACATCCCATCAGTGACATCACTGAAGTCAACTCCTACTGTAGGTAACTGTCGTGTGGATAGTTTCACAAGAATCAGACAAAGGTTTAAGCATCGCTTGTTCTAGATAAAACTGCAAAAAAAAACAACAACCCATAATGTACTTCTTTGCGGCTCTGTTTGCCCAAATCATATATTCACAACGTGAAATTAGAAAATAATATTACGTAACCAAAATCCGCAATATGGAAACAGAACCTGTGTAATTGTTGACAGATGATGTTCTCGTAACATTTTTACAAGACAAACTACAACATTTAAAAAATGACTTGTATGTACTTGATATCTCTCATCAATCCACGGCGATATAGTTAAAGCAGTCCCCGCACAAAACGAAACTAAAACGCCCTGGGCATACCGTTTCGCGCTTCTTATCAGTTGCTCAAAAGTAATTTGACCGTATGAAATGCATAATATAAACCTAGAAACATATACAGTACGTGAGCAGTATTTACGTAGTATCGGTGTCAAGACATACCTCTCAAATACTGTAAATCAAGTTAAAAATATCTCAAGACCGATTCTGGTCATAATGAAACCATGTTTCGTGTATGTTTTCTTTAAAGTACCGAGACCAGCCATATACTGTATGTTTATGTTCCAAAATTAATATCGTTTATGGCCTTCACACGCGTTGCAGTATGCTCCTATTCTTTTTATGCTCAGGCACTAAGATTTCCCTTCAGTGGTAAAATTCTATATAAATATTCAATACTTAAACGGGCACAGTTAAGACATTAAATATACATATACATACTGTATACAGTACAGTTTGCATACGGTAATATGTTTATGTTCCTAAATCAATCTCTTTTATGAGCATGTGAAAGGCATGGTGAATCGATTCTCAAAAATAACTGTACTTTGCATGATTGGAAAAAAATGCGTGATTGCGAAATGCTGTGGTGTTACTTTTACAAAGACGGTCAATGAAAAAAAGAATGTGGACCAGGGCAATACTTTGAGTTTACAGCTTGTCCAAGGTCATTTATTATTAATACTATTAGTAATATCTTCGTTAAAGACTTTGATGGCTACAGCTCAAACATGAGAGGTTGAGCTTTATTAGCTCCACCTTGCGGAAATTCCGGATACTATTATTTTGCTAGCGGTATTTACCGGTAACTTGCGGTATTTACCGGTAACTCGCGGTAGACTGCGTACAGCGTACCGGAAAATAATGCGGTATCGCCCGCGCAGTTTGAATGGCTGCATCTGTATAAAATTAAAGGTCACATAAGACACTCTCTATGTGTTGTGTGCTTCAGTGTGAGATCTATGAGGGCAGTGATTTCCCGTCCAGGTACCAGTCAGACTCACACCATCTTAGTTTAAGTGGGTTGCTAGTTGTGAGTTGCAGGGTGATATAGCAGCTGGATTATTCTCTGCTTGTCAAATGACTGGTATAACTAGTTTTCTTCTATGGCAGTTTTCATAAGCTTGCTTCACTCTAAGAAGAAGTTAAACCTGCAAGAGTTCATGCTTTCTGTTTTAAGTGCAATATAAAGCACGAAAGTGAGATGACCTGCAAATAGCCTCGCCCCTCCCTAGATACTGTTGTTAACTGTCAAGTTTTTACCAAGCCACTGTATAAAGCAATGGAAAAGCTGAACAAAGCATTAATATTAATCTTTAATCTGTCATAAATCCACTTGTGGATTGTTAGTTGTTGTAACTAGACTAATTAATTGTCTGAAATTATCAACAGGTTTTTCTTCTTTAATTTAATATGCTGAATGTTGCTACTGGGAGACAATTACTTAAATGAGTTAATTTATCATAAGCCTTACAAGAGGGAGACTCTGATTCACAGTCCTTATACTGTACATCATCAAGTTAAAGCTGTTTTATAAAGAAGAATGGGCTACAGTTATTCCACAGTACAGTTATTATACAGTTCAGTAGCACCTGGTATGGGCCTCTCCATCTGGGTGAACACCACTTTTTCCTCCTGAAGTCTTTCACCAGGATCCAATCTCCTGGCTGGAGAGCGTGGCAGTAGTCTTGGTCTGGTGTACTGTAGGTAGGGCGGCTTTAACCTGTTTGTGAATATTACTGACAAGTTTAGACATTTTCCGGCAGTATACCACCAGACACTCATCAAGTTACGTGAGGTCTGTGGGCATATCCTGAGGGTTTAAAAGGCCTATCGGAATTTTTCGGCAAAGGTCATGAACCCCCTTGTATTCCACTGCGTATTTACCATACTCACCATCCCTCCTTTTGACACATGGTCCTTTCCAATGTAGGGAAGAAAAAAAATGGCGGGGTAAGCAGGGTTTACCTGTGGGCTCCAGCCACACCCCGTTGGAGAAAGAACATCCAGCTGTTTTCCACTTACCCCTTTCTGACGCGGGAGCAAGGGATTCTGTCTGGGGGTTACCTGAGAGGTGATGGCCACCAGGCAATCATGTGGCTCCCTCTCATCCTCCGTGGGCAATAAGGTGGCTGGCTTCAGCACCGTACAACGTTCAACAGTGACGTGAGGAAGGGACAGAAGGATGTGGTGGTAACGGAGGGTGGACGAGGGAGAAAAGTGCGAGGTCTTACTCTGGAGGAGGATGGAGGCCACCGCATGAGGTACAAGGACCGTAAGAGGGCGTTAGCACACCAGGGAAGCAGAGGCCATAACGGCTGCAGCTGCTACTGCAACAGCACAAAGGCAGGCTGGCAGGCCGTGGGCAACAGAAGTGAGGTGCTGAGAGTAATAGGCCACAGGCTCAAAATGATCGCCGTGGGCCTGGAGAAGCACAGCGCTGTAGAACCCGTGTTTCTCATCAACAGTCATCGTGAAGTAAGAATGAGTGGTTGATAGGCCCAAACCCATGCTTCTGGCATTCCACAGTGATTGGTGTGGTGAAATGGGCTTTTGTTGGGGTGCCAGTTACTTCTCTTGTCAGAATAGATTTTGATGAGAGCTTGAAACGGTGCGTGTAATGGGATGCCCCGTGTCAACTAAAAAGTCATAGGGATCACCATTGATGTGCAAAGTACTGTAACTTTGGGCAGCTGGGAAGGGGAGAAGATGGCAGGCAGTATGAAACCGGTGCCCTCAGGCCCTACCTCTCCTGACGGGGACTGTCAATCTTTCTTTTCCCGTTGTCATGGTGTGCTGACTGTTACTCCAGCCGGGGGCGCCCGAGTCCCAGCCCCATCATCTTCCTCTCCCCCCTCCTTGTTGGCACATTCTCTTACCCAATGTCCTGTTTTTCCACAGTGAAAACACACACCACAGTCTCCCTCTTCCTCGGTCTCTCCCTCTTCCTCGGTATCCTCTACCCCGGCCCCTTCCTCTTCCTCCTTGATAGAACTGGAGCTGGGCCATCTGGAGCTAGTGTAGCTGATGGCTGTCTTTTTGTGCCTTTCTCTCGTTCTTTGATGCTAATTGTCTCTCAGCATGATAAACATGGCTGCACACCTCGGTCAACCGGGCGGTGTCCCAGCCAATGCATGATTTTTTTTACCATGCTAACTATTTCGGGGAGGAGGCCATCCACGAAAAGACGGGTAAGTTTTTTCGTATACTTAGCCGTTGTAGTTAGGTACAGTCGGGGACAGGCCACTGAGGTTACTGAAGAGGGGGTTCAGTCTCTCCAAAAAATCATTACACATTTTTCCAGGCTTTTGCTTGGTTTGTCTCAAGGTGAACCAGTCCGTTTTAGGGGGATACTTTGCTTCTATTCTCTGGCAAATGCCGTTTAGCTGGTTCTGATAGCCACTGCCGATGGCAGCGTCATACACCATGTCTGGGTTGAACGTGTCGCGCACATCGCCGTAGTCAAGCTTCAAGGTCTTTTTGAAAAAAAACAGTCTCTACTTCACTGCTCGTGGGCTTACATTGAGTGACTAGATGCCGCAAGGCGGTGGTATATTTTCGCTCGTTTGTCTTGGGGTTTAGTTGTTTGCAGATTACGGCTGCCAGTTCTGCTCATTTCCACGGACAAAAAACTAAAACAGGGTTACTGCCCTGGGGGTTTGGACATTCTATCATAGGAAACTGAAGACCCAGAGTTTGGTCATCTTTTTCTTATGTGCTTCTTCCCCCCCCCCCCCCCCCCCCCAGCCTGCGCCTCATTTCTCCACAGCTCAAAACATTTCCAATCTACTTTCTTTCCCTGTCCTGCAACTTCTCCTTAGTTCAACCCGTTGTGGACTAAAGCTGTCGTTCTCTGGAACACTATCATATTAACTACTCCTCAGAGCAAAAACCACACGTCTGTGTTAAGATATGTTCATTTCACGAGTCCCAGACTCGCCGGGTCCCTGACTTATCGAAGAGGACACCCCTGTGGCTCGCTTTTCAAACTACAGTATTAGTTCTTTTAAAGGATCACTTACTGATGTCAGACGGCCGCGGATTTCTCCAGACTCTTCTCAAAAAGGATAAGTATTTATTCCCAGAGCTTCGTCCAATTCACAAAAATTGTCCGGGTCCGGATGGAGTTCCAATTCAGTTGAGTTCCAACTCAGTGCACCACCCTGTCAACATCATCCCTACTATAAAGCATTATAATGGCATTATAATGGCAGTATTATGTTATGGAGCTGCTTTTAATCAGCAGCCACTGGGGAGAAAAGGGACAGAGCAAATTACAGGCAAATATTAAAGGAAAAACTACTTTAGTTTGCTAAGACCTAAAACTGAAAATTCAGCTTCATGCCCAAAAGCGACACAAAGCACATGGCCAAAGCTACAATGGAGTGGCAGAAGATTAGGAGTGACAAAAGTCCTTGAGTGACAAACAAAAACAAAAAGTGAACCAAGCTGGTGGGCAAAGACTTACCCAAAACGAACTGCAGATGTAATTGCTGCCACCAAATATTGAGCTCACTGGTCTCAATATTATTGCAATCATTGTATTTAATTTTTTCTCCTTAATACCAAAACACAGAGCCTGCGATCGAGGCTCCCAGTGAACTAGGGGACTTTGTATTACAGTTCTCTAAACATGAGGTGCGTACAGCCTTTAAGAGAGTAAAAATCTGTAAAGCAGCCATCCCAGATGATGTCTCCCCTTGTGTCCTTAAAACTTGTGCTGACCAGCTATCTCCTGTGTATACAGACATTTTTAACCTCTCTCTGTCCCTGTCAGTTGTACCAGAGTGTTTAAGAAAACCACAATTGTGCCACTGCCCAAGAAGACCAAGTTAACTTCAATGATCATGAAATGCCTGGAAATCCTAGTATGGTCATACCCTATAGGGCAACATGCGAGATGTCGCCATGGAATGGCTAATAGGATTATTTTAAATCATATCTCTTGGTGCTGGCCTTAAAGTATATAAATTAGGAATATAAATCGATACTATTTCTAATTAAATAAAGTACAATTTTGTAAAAAGAATTAAATTAAACTAGTTATGCATAAGTATTGTGTCCTAAAATCAGTGACTTGTTTTACTTTCATATCTCTTTCATAGCAGAACCTCTGATCGATTCAAATATATTTATGACAAAGACGATGTACTGTAGGCAGAAGGGAGACTCTCACAGAACACGCAGACAGATAAGTGAAATACAGGTAACAATATTGCTTGTAATTATTATCACAGTGGCGATTATTGCTATTTCACCAGAATATTATTTCAGGTGAAGGATAATAAGTTCGATATCATATAGAAAACAGCAAGTCCCTTTTCTCGCTTAAAACCGTTTTTTTAAATCAAACGCTTTCATATTATCTTAAATTGTTTCTTACGTAGAAATGCCTATTTTCACATTTAAAAGAATCCTAGACGATGGAGTCGTTGAAAGAACAATCGCATTTTTCTTCGCTTGCAAAAAAGCCAAGGTACCGAAAATAATCGCAACAACCATTTGCTGTGATCAAGTAAAAATAACGGCTTTGGAAACTATTTTCAGTCATAAAGCAAATTTAAATAAAGCTGAGCTAGTTTACAGCATAAAATGAACAGTTGCTGCGAAACCCATGACCCAGAATTCCATACCTGCAATCACGGCAATTTAATAAGCATTGTAATGTTGCCTTTACACTCTGCTTATATGTCCAGATTTCCTGTGTTCCATATCTGGAATAGAACTGCCCAATGAAGCAAGGCGATGTAAAATGGGAGTGGTTCCGTTATGAGGTCACAACGTGGGACTGAACTGAGAGAGAAGCAAGTGGAGCGCTAAGCGCTAGAGAGCGATAAACATGAAAGGGAGCACATCAAATGTGTGACTGAAGAGCCTTTATTTTAACAGGTTTACTGAAGTCATACCAATACCAAATTATACCATTGTTCATTCTTTGAGGAAAAAGAATGCCCGTTGCTTGAGGAACTGGTGCATTGAACAGGAAAGGAATGTCCTTGTAAGCAGAGAGAAAAACAAACAAACGGATACATGACTACAGAAAAAAAAAGTTTTCCGTGGTAGGGAAAACCAGGAACAAACTTTTCATATGCTGCATAAATTATGCACTGTATTTCTGTTGTGGGGTGGTAGCCACTGCTTCGTTTTTCTGAAACTCATCTTTCAAGATTTCTATCTTAACAAAACATTTTCTCTTAAAGTTTTAGGAAAAACGAAACGCATATGATAGCTAGTATCATACTGGAGCCATATACTTTTTAAAATATTTTTTTCTGTCGTGGAGGTGATTGTTTTCAGTGCGGATACGTAATTACAAATGGCCTCTTCAAGGATATACGTTGTTGCGAAATGTATGCTGATCGTCCAACTTATGATCTTGATTGCTAAAAGCAGCCAGGCTCTGTTGTGCCTGCCTTGTGATGAGTCAAAATGCGAGGAGCCTAAGCACTGCTCCGGCGCTGTGGTTCTAGGGATCTGCGGCTGTTGCTCAGTGTGTGCAAAGCAAAAGAACGAGAGCTGCGGAGGTGTGTATGGACTGTACGGGACGTGCGACAGGGGTCTTCGGTGCGTGATCAGACCCCCTATGAACGGCGGTTCCATCACGCAGTACGAAGTCGGGGTTTGTGAAGGTATGGATGTATCTCGTATCCTCTCTCAATTGCTAAAACCGAAAACTTAAACCGTGTATAAACTTGGGACTGCTTTTCCATGTTTATTTTCGTGTTTTTAGACATTAGAATAAAATGGGAAGTGAATCTCTGTTCGATGTTTTTTTCACATTTGTTCATCACCACTATGGAGAACAGTTACAAAACCACAACATAGAAGAAACAGACGAGGTGTATTCAGCTCTAAAAAGGAAATGTTCTTAGTTCAAATGCATCTATGATTATCAGTGAACGGTTGTTTGAACACACTAGCGTTGTGTTTTTAATAATAATAATTACTGACGTTATTATTAAACCTATATTTTTTCCTGTAGTTCCAGTTGTTAGCTTAGAGAGGTGTAGTTAATGGATTTACAGCATGTGGGTTTTCTATTTCTTTTGGGTATTGCTAACGGATTCCATGCTGTTTTTGGACGTGGTGCCAGACCAGTGGTTCCATCGAGCCTTGCTGGTTTTTCACCGGAACGCCTGCTATGCCTCTTGCTTGCGCATCAGCTCCTGTATTTCACCTCGTCCCTCAAGGACTTGTATGACAAATACGGTGGATCAAATGCGTGATCCTTTCAAACATTTTGCAGCTAAGCTGTTTTCATTAAGCTACTAAATCATTCAGGTTACTGGTTTAACAAAGCGTTTTTGAAAATAGTGTTGAATGCAAACTAAACATGTAAATCAGATTTTAGGAAAAAATAATGGACTGGAAAAGCGTACAAACCTGTAAACGTTCAGGAGAGTTTTAGCATGCACCGCCCCCATAATAATATCTTAATACTATTATCTTGTTAAGATAAAGTCATATTTTAAAGGGGATACAATTGTTCTATAAAAATATTTTTGTGGTGTTTCAGTTTGTACAACTTGCTACTGTAAATATATTTTAAAATAAAGTGAAAAACATGAGAAATAGTTATGTAGCTCACCAGCTATGCCAAGCAACTAGTACATACATCTGCAAGATTTTAAAATACAAACTTTAATATAATAATGGTAATCCACACTTAAACGTACCTTAAAATGTTTATTGTATACCATGTAGTTGATTTTCTCAGCGATTAATATAATGCTGGTATATGACAACAGTCCTGTTTTCAGTTAAAAATAACTAGTAGACTCGTAATGTAATAGAGACTTTGACAGTTTTCACGTTTTTCACATTTTGAAATGTAGTCCTGGACTTGCCTATTACATATTACATATTCTCTGGTGCTGAAAACTGTGAAAGCCATAAACAGTTCTGAGGGTCTGAAACAAAGGTGGGTAATGTTTATTGAAACTGCAGTGAGACTTAATCTTTAGTAGTTTTATCAAGTGATTAGTGTTCTTAAAAGCTAGCATTAGCCCATACAGTGATCTTGCAATTTAGACTTTTAAATGTAAAACTTTTATCACTCCTAGGTCAGTGGTTTCCTGAATAAAATAATCTTTCCAGTGAACATTTTTTTTGTCAAGATACCCTTGACCTAGAACTTGGTCAAGATTGCTGTTAGAATTAGCAATCACTTCACTTCAGCATTGCTGTTTCAATGCATCTGCATGGTTCTTTATTACTAGCTGTGGCATGTGACCATCCGTGTTCAGTATCTCCTTTAATACCCTGATTTTGAGGATTTCACATTCTTCAGATTTTCTACAAGATATTTCTATGACAAAAAAAATGAATAGATAAGAATATAAAAAAAAATGAACAGCTGTATTTTATGAACTGTGTTCATTCCAAAGCAAGCCTACAGCGGCCACAATCTTCATACAGTGTATTTCCATTTATTGGCTTTCATATATATATTTAAAATTTGCTCTATAGTGCACACAGCAGGGCAAAATAAACTCGATACATTTTAGCTAGACTTACAGCTTTCTGAAATAGTACTGTATTTCAGCCTACTATATACTACTGTAGCTTAAGGTTTTTGTATTCAAAAGAATTTGCAGAAAATATTATTTAAAATGCAAAGTCTGATCCAAAGCAATAGACATCATAGATCATTCAACAGAAAGTTCAAGATTGAAACTGATTGATACAAAAGTTGTGCATGCAATAATTTGAAACAGAAGTTTAGAATGGAAGTTGTTCATACTAAGTGCTAAGCTGTTCTTCATTTGAAAATATTTTGCGTGTTCTTTTTTTTCAGTTTCCAGGAAAACAGAACCTTTGGATTGTAAGGCTGTTGTTTAAAATGTCTAAGTGCCAGATCTAGCTTACTGAGGCTAAAAACAATTCTGAACTGATTATGGATCAAAGCTTATGTGGACTCTTTCTTGACTTTCAGCTACCTACTTGAACTACTTCAGCCATTTTATATTATACTTTTAGAAAATGTACAGCAGATTCATATATTGTGTCCCAGAAGCCTTTGAATTTGGCATGGATAAAAATGCACAAGGTGATATATGTGTATATATGTCTGTATACACAGCATAAACGCAGTGGTCAAAATATTATCCACCATCACAAAAACCACCATTAGTATCAATAACTTCTGAACATGATGTTGAATGAATACCACACAGTTTTGAAATATCGCAATCACATCTAATTTTTATAGCAGGATCACCTTTTTTAGGAGGTTGTGATGAGGTTGTAATAGTGTTTGGGGATTATTTTGGCCAGGTAAAATGACAGAAATCTGCTTCATACTCCTTATGTCAGTCATGCTTAGCTTGTCACTCAAAACGGTTCTTAATTTGACACTTTGATTTGATTCATTTGGACTTCTTATGTTTCTATATTTTGTCTAATATAATATGTTGTCTGGTAAGTGTATATATACTGCTGTGCAAAATTCTTAGATATTTTGAATTGTTTTAATCTTTTGAGTCAGTTTTTCTTTATTCAGAAACCTAGTTTGATGGTAAAATCATGTTTTAAGATAAAGTAATCTCAGTAGTCAGTAGTTTTTATTTACCTCAAGTATCCAAAAACATGATTTTGATAAAAAAAATTAAACCCTTTAAGTGTACATAGTGACTTGTGAAATGAAAAGGTTCCAAAGTTGACTTTATATCATGTTAAAATTCAATGTAAGTCTTACAATGAGACAATCTTTATATATTTCTTTCATATATCATTCAAACTTTAAAGTACACCAGATGTAAAAAGGCAAAATAGTTAATAATTCTTTCTCTTTTCTGTCAGAAGAAAACTGGGATGATGATCAGCTACTTGGATTTGAACCTTGCAATGAGAATCTGATAATGGGCTGCAACATAATTAATGGGAAATGCGAGTGTGACAGCATTCGGACCTGTAGTAATCCGTTTGAATTTCCAAGTCAGGAGATATGCCAGTCTGCACTAAAGAGAATTGAAGGTAAGTGCCTCTTTCATGTAACATCTTTGTTAAAGTTGCTGGTTTGGTTAGCTCTTTGTTCTGGGTACAACAGTAGGTGATCGCCCAGAAATGAAAAGAAACTTGTTTTTTTCCCCGCTTACCTCGATTACCTCTGTTTAAAATCCTCACTATGTAATTGCAGCCTGTTCATAAGGTAAATCAAGGGGTTATAAACAGAGTATCAAATTAGCTCAATTATGTGGTTTCCACATTCCAGGATAAACTGTTCAGAATAATTGTTTTCATGTTAGCAAAACATCTTATTTGAATTTCTTTTCTAACCTTCTCACATGAATCTTGCATCAAAGCAAAAATGAGTTTCTTAAAATGAGAAGGAACATGGTTGTGTGTTTGTATTTTGTATACAGAATGTGGGAGCAACAGAACAATACTTGTAAAACTATCATTTCTTAACAACATAACAAAGAAAACATTTTTGTTCTTAATGGCAAATTGACAAATGGGGTGCAAGCTTGGCTACTTGGAATGCACACAGTGGTAGATTAATTTCTGGTCTCTGAATATGCTCTTTCATGCATGTAGATCAACTAGGAATTTATTGCTGGCACTGTAACAGTGTAAAGGCCTGAAAACAACCTTTTGTGAAGCACTGCTCTTGTGTTTGCTTCAGCAGGTGTCTTGTACAATCTGATTTTAATGCTTTGTTTTGTTTTTCTTCTCATTATGTCAGACAAGTAGAGCTAGTGTGCTGGAATTGTCTTGTTTTGTCTGTCAGGGAACAAACATTATGGAATCTGGCATGCTTTTCTGTGTAGCCCTCCTATTGGCAGTGAGCCTGGTTTGAGAATACTATTTGATGAATGTTCATTTTATTCAATCAAAACCTTGTACCATATTTGTAAATTTGTGCTGAAATGTAGTAGAAGAGTTTGGTCCCTAACATACTCACTGTAAAAGGTAAAAAAAATCTACTTATTTCTCAACTGCAAAAATCGTATCCCTAAGGGAGCAGGCTCTTAATGATATGTAGATCTTGAAAGGACAAAGTCATTTATTGTGGTAATATGTAAAAAAGGGTCAGTTCCTTTTTTGAATGAAAAAAAGGTTTGGTGTTTGTATGTGTTTTTTAACATTTAAAAAAAAAAAGAATTTTCTTGAATGTTTTTCATGTTCCATTACACATGTATCGATGTCAGCCTCCCAGTGTTTGTTGCTGATCTCAGACAATCTGTAAACAAAGGTGTTATTTGTGTTTGTACCAGTGTGGTTATCACAGGTATAATCAGGTTTATTCTTAGCAGCAACACTGTTTTGGACTCCTGAGAACACATATAGCCAGGGGAAGCAGACATGAAGGGCCTGGCTGGCTGCAACCAGCTGCTTGTTACCTTATTGGAGATTGTTTTGGGGGCAGCTTTCAGAGGAATGTAACTGGGAAGAAGGGGGTAGGAACTGGTGGCTTGACAGGCTGTGTGATTTAATTGCTGCTGGCTAAATAGATTTCTCTAGCATACTTGCTCTGTTGAGTGCTGGAAGAGAGCTCTAATATGTACAGATGCAGCCATTCAAAGTGCGCGTTACAGACACGTACCGCAGGTGGCGTCGCGCAGTGTGACGCAAGATGACGCGTGGCACCGCAGTACGTGATTGGTTGACCAACAGGGGCACTCGTGGTCTGTTGGTCTGTCGTAGAAAGACTTACAGTAAACGTCTTTGCTGTGCCCGTTGTAGATATTGAATTTTACCACTGAAGGGAAATCTTAGTAGCTGAGCATAAAAAGAATAGGAGCATACTGTAACGCGTGTGAAGGCCATAAACGATATTAATTTTGGAACATAAACATACAGTATATAGCTGGTCTTGGTACTTTAAAGAAAAAAATACACACCAGTATTCCATTTCTCCCTAAACATTTTAAGTTTCGAAGTCTTTAACTAACGTGATACCGGAGTCAACAAGCATACTTTTAGAATTTGATTAATAGGGAATAGAATATGGAATCGCGTATCTAAAGAATTTAATAACGATATGATTATATTCGTGTACTGCGACAGGGCTGTGTAGGGCTGTTTCGCCTCCCTGTTCATGTGAGTTGTCCTGTAGCCTACTGGTCTACATGCCTGGCTAACAACTCGCATGTTGTGTGTTCAAATCCAGCTGGTGCTGGACTTTTCTTTTAACAAACAATTCTTCGAAAAAATAGAATAGCGATATTATGGACAATCAATTGACTTTTATATTTCAAAATATCCTAACATGATCGATTCTAAGTCATTTTTGATAACAATGAATAGTCACCTTCTTCCCTTCTGACAACGGTCCCTGCTTCTGCTTCCTGCTTCTATTGTGTGTGTGTGTGTGCGTGCAACAGAGTACATTTTTATAGAGAAATGGAGGCTGGACAGTATGCATTACAATATAAACATTTATATTGATTTAAATTGTGTTCTGATTTAAATCGCAAACGCGTGTTTAATTATATGTGTTTTTTAATCATAATCAGGCTAATGCAACATAAATTGATACAGTATCTTTGTCTTCTAAGTATCTTAATAAACTTTCAGCATAGCTTTCTACCTGTTAAGATTTATATTTCTTGGGATTTTGGGATCAAACGTGGAAGGATTAGATTGTAATCGTTTTTATTTGTCAAATACGTGATTGTATTTCTGAATGTTATGTGACACCTACAGTAGTTCACTGCTTTAAATACATCAAATTAAGAAAGTTATGTGTAGCACTTTAGATCTTTTTTCTGAACCAGGGAAAATCTGATCATGTTTCTCTATAACAATAATAAAAAACTTTATTTTACATATCACCTTTAAAAGTGGTAGTACCTTTTTTAGTACTATATTTTTGTATTATATTCCCTATTAATCAAACTCTAAGAGTATGTATCGGCTTGTCAGTCAGGTCTTTTTTCTCTATTTGAATTGTCGTTTACACCTCGCACGACTTTAAAAGCTAGCAAGACAGGTTTCGATTCACATTAGCTGGCGAGCCCTGTTAACAAAAAAACTAATAATAATGTAACATGCCACTGTTTGTTCATGAACAAAGTTATACTGAGATTTCCTTAGATAGGCGATTAAAAAATAAACGTTTCATATGTTGCTGTTGTGAATGCCTGTGGAGTGTATCTTATTAAGCTCTAAATTGCATTTTGAGCGGTTTTTGACTTTTTTAAAATTGCATTTTGGGCGCGGACAGCACATACAAGGGTTAATGAACTGCGCCAAGAAATTTAAAATAGTATTCTTTAGGTGCGAGGGTAGGAGTGGACCGCAGCAGGCATAATCAGCAAACCAGGATAGTTTTGTGGTGTTTGTTTAGATGAAACGTTCCTAAAACGTATAACGTAACAAAATTAAAGACGATTAAAATCTGTAATCTTTCCACTTGTACTGTGAGTCATCGGAAAGTTTCGGCTTTGTGTAAGGATGGTATCAAAAAGCAATCTTAAGTGGTGAGAAAGCTGTGCTCAATGTATTTAAGAGACTTAAAAGTAAAAGGAGATGCTTCATATTGCTTGACTAATTTTGCTTGACTAACTAAAGTTATAAATGCAGACGCCCCCTAGGTGCCGCGCCGGGTGTAACTATCAAAATATACATTCCCAACACTAATTGTACCCATTTGTCATGCAAATAAAACACCTTGAATTGAATTGAATTGAGGGAGAGATGGGGGGAGGGGGAGAGAGACAGCCAGGACTCAAGGCAAATAAGATACACTCCACAGGCATTCATAACAGCAACATATGAAACGTTTGCACGTATAGTTAAGTTATTACTTGGTTTTCAAAGTGCAATGAAATACAATATTGTTGTTGTTGCTGTTCTTGTTGTCTTTATCCTGTAAAGCGTTTTGAGAAGCCACCTTTAAAGGCGATATATACTGTAAAAGCGCTGATTCTTATGGAATGTGTTCCGCCGGGGATTCAAATTTTTATTTATTTATTTTTTAATCGCGTATCTAAGGAAATCTCAGTATAACTTTGTTCATGAACAAACAGTGGCATGTTACATTATTATTAGTTTTTTTGTTAACAAGGCTCGCCAGCTAATGTGAATCGAAACCTGTCTTGCTAGCTTTTAAAGTCGTGCGAGGTGTAAACGACAATTCAAATAGAGAAAAAAGACCTGACTGACAAGCCGATACATACTCTTAGAGTTTGATTAATAGGGAATATAATACAAAAATATAGTACTAAAAAAGGTACTACCACTTTTAAAGGTGATATGTAAAATTAAGTTTTTTATTATTGTTATAGAGAAACATGATCAGATTTTCCCTGGTTCAGAAAAAAAGATCTAAAGTGCTACAGATGCCACTTTTAAAGGCGATATGTAAAATAAAGTTTTTTATTATTGTTATAGAGAAACATGATCAGATTTTCCCTGGTTCAGAAAAAAGATCTAAGGTGCTACACATAACTTTCTTAATTCGATGTATTTAAAGCAGTGAACTACTGTAGGTGTCACATAACATTCAGAAATACAATCACGTATTTGACAAATAAAAACGATTACAATCTAATCCTTCCACGTTTGATCCCAAAATCCCAAGAAATATAAATCTTAACAGGTAGAAAGCTATGCTGAAAGTTTAGTAAGATACTTAGAAGACAAAGATACTGTGTCAATTTATGTTGCATTAGCCTGATTATGATTAAAAAACACATATAATTAAACACGCGTTTGCGATTTAAATCAGAACACAATTTAAATCAATATAAATGTTTATATTGTAACGCATACTGTCCAGCCTCCATTTCTCTATAAAAATGTACTCTGTTGCACGCGCACACACACACACACACAATAGAAGCAGGAAGCAGAAGCAGGGACCGTTGTCAGAAGGGAAGAAGGTGACTATTCATTGTTATCAAAAATGACTTAGAATCGATCATGTTGCGATATTTTGAAATTATATTTTTTCGAAGAAATGTTTGTTAAAAGAAAAGTCCAGCACCAGCTGGATTTGAACACACAACCTGCGAGTTGTTAGCCAGTCACCTAGACCAGTAGGCTACAGGACAACTCGCATGAACAGGGAGGCGAAACAGCCCTACACAGCCCTGTCGCAGTACACGAATCTAATCATATCGTTATTAAATTCTTTAGTTCCGCGATTCCATATTATATTAGCAGAAAAGCTTAAAACTACCACTTTTTCACACGCTATTTCACATGCTAGTTAAATACTTCGATGCTTAAAATCGTTAGGGAGAAATGGAATACCGGTGTGTATTTTTCCTTTAAAGTACCGATTCCTGGAATCTGACTGGCTGACACCCTTCTGAAGTGGTTCCATAAAATCTGGTATACGGAAAAGAAAGCGTTGATAAATACAAGTGTCTTTTAATACACTCTTTGCTGTGCTCTTGAGGATCCTTGTGATATTTTGAGCTCTAGTTGAATGATAAGTGTCGCATTTTAAATCATTTTCGTAGTTAGAAATTATGAAACGCCCTGTTAAAAGCAAGGAAGTTTTTATGCCCGTTGAAGTAAAACAAAATGCCTGACAAAGTATGGCTTGGACAGATTCCAAGTGCTTGTACAAATGTGCTAAAGAAATTATACTTTGAGTATACAGCTTGTCCAAAGTCATCCATTATTAATACTATTAGTAATATCTTCGGTAAAGGCTTTGATGCATAAATATTTCTGATAAAGGTAGGTTGTGTACTTTTGTCCAACTGAGCAATCTTGCTTTCATAAAATATACCAACATTTTAATGACTGATGATTAACATGCTGTAATATACAGTTCAAAATTAAAGGCTCAAATGCTGTACATGAGAGGTTAAGCTCCCCCTGGCGGTTTTACAAGGTGACGCTGGATAGTTTCCGGCAGAGCGTCAAATGACGCGCGATTAACCACGTGACACTGCGTGACACCGCGTGACACCGCGACACGCCCACCGGGGTATGCCGCGAAATACCTCACCCATTTTGAATGGCTGCATCTGTAGAGCATGTGCACAGCACTGCAAGGGATGCTTGTGAGTTTGTTAGGAAATTGCTGCTTAGTGGCTAACTGGATACGGATTTTAAATGTTGGAATCCTGAAATATATATGTATTTTCATTTTATGTCCTGTAAAGCAAGTAGAGCAGTCTATGTCATTGTAGCTAAGCACAGGGTGCATTTTTTAGCAAGTATTGCATAAAGATCTAATGATTACTGTGCATGCATTGATATTGAGAGTAGAAATAGATGAAGTTGCAAATGTAGAACACATGAATATGAAGGTTTTGCTGTATAAATTGTGCACTTAGATTTATTTATCAGTTCCATGGAGAACACTATAGGAACTCTATAACAGAGTAAAGGGTATTTTTAATATAAAACTTGCTAGATCAAACAAGTTCAACTTACTGTATTTGTTAATTTGAGAATGCTGTCAGCTGTTTTTACTGTTTTTGCTAATACACTGATAGATTTAAAGAGAGATACAACAGTTGAGTAATTTCGGCTGTCTGCTTATTAAAAAAGTTCATTGGACATTTTTTAGATAAACAGAATGTCCATTTAAACAAAATTAATAAGAGAAACCAAATTTCAAAATGTATATACTCCCCCTGTTATTGAATGTTTATGACTGATTTGAGTTTTGTTCCTTTTGACTTTAGATTTAAACAATATACATTTTATGTCAGAGATTAACAGAATGGTGGTTGTAAATAAGATACTCCAGGTAATTCTCTTGGTCTGAAAAACAAACTGGAACTCATTACTTACAGTAGTTCTTCCATCTGGTTTTGTTGCTACATTGTTTTAAATTGACATGTTCTTTAAATGTTCTCTTGGCACTTTAACATGCAAGTGTTTGCATTTTTAAGATGAAGAATTGCATTGATATGTGGAGCTGCATAGATGTATAGTACCATACAGATTTCATTTTGAATATCCTTTTACTGTAAGTGCAAATATGCTGATGTAGCTTTGTGGACATATTATGCAGTGTATTTTTTTTTTATCAGACTTAGCCTTCCAGTCTGCCCAAGACTAATTTAATCTCTACAACCCCGTGAAAAAAAAAACTGTGTTCATGGATTCCACTGTAGAGCATGTTCATGACATTAGAAATAGAATGTGGTTAATAAATAAAATGTGGTTACAAGTAATTAAAGGTCAGTATGACAAGGGTTTGAAAATTTTCAAGTTTTCTCTTATAATATAAATTACAGTTTTAAGCATAAAGTAAACATATCCACTGTTATTCACTTTTAGTTCACTTTTAGCTTACATATGTTTTAAATCATTTTCATTTGCCAGTTAAATAGTTTTTAAGATACAAAGTCATGTACCTTGCATTTGAAGTTTTTTTTCATGTTGATAATTGTTTAAGATTGATATATCATTTTCTAAGACTAGAGGTTTGTCAGTTTAGAAACCTCAGAGTGTGTTACCAGCTCCTGTGATCCTAATGCATACGGTCTATGCAAAGATTGTTTTTCAATACTTTCATTCATGGATGAGATTTTATTTAATTGTACATAAGACAATATGTGGGTTAAGAAGCAGTGATGACTTGAGAAAGTCTGTGGATCCTGTAGGATTTGGAAGTCTTCTTTTGAATAAACTTTGCCTCAGCCAGATACATTTTAGTATTGGTGAATTTCTGAATCCCAGCAGGTTCTCTGTCTTGATCATTTTCTGTTGCAGGCCACAAACTGTACAATGCATTCTACTAATCTGACATATTCTGAAAGGCTCTATTCAAGTTGTTTTAGTACAGTGAATGACCATTAGACTGGAAGGACATTTTAGAAAAACTATTTATTTCCTTCTTGCAAACTACTTGGACAATTTAAGCCTGGATGGTTACATGTTTTCTTATGTGGAAGATCAAGTGAGAAGGGTGAAGACTGTGACTATGCGCTGGAAAGGTTTTCTGTTTGCACCTAAGACCACTGTCTTTCTGCAGCTTAAGCCTGTAATTCTTCACACCCTTGTATTCAACCAGAGAGAAATGAAACAGATTGCAGGATGCCAAATGGCATCTTTCTGCCCTGTTTGTTTATGTTTGAAAGACTTCTGACACTGCCCCTTTCCCTTGTGTTCCTTTGATATGTTAAAGTTTTGCCTACTTTTAAGGTATAAAAATTAAAGTGTAAGTTCAGTCAAGGGAGCATATCTTACTGAGTGCTAGGGGAAACACTTTCTCTGTGATATGCTCCCCTTCCGCTGATTTAATTAAAGATCTCTGTTTGACAATCTTCTAACCTGAGTGAAGACTGAGTTTTCTTCGACAATTAATGGTGCCGTGACCCGAATGGCAACGCCAAAGCAGTAAGTCTGATTGGACTGGGAAACTACCTTCTTGACACCAAGCGTGCCAACAGAAAAAGGTAAGGGACCTTTTAAAATCCCTATCTGGAGTCTGGATGGGACTTTCCAAGGCTGACCGAGTTCTTGCATGATGGGCTTACACCATTCGAACTTTGTCTGAGATTGTCTACAGATTTCTCTGGTATAGTGTACACAAATCTGGTCTGGTTATTTAGCGCACTGGTTTGTGAACTGCTGGAAAGTTCACCTGGTTTTGTGAAGGTTTAAATAGATTCCTTCACCTGGTAATTTGGCGCTCTGGTTTGTAAACTTGGTTAGGGTTTACCTGGTTATAAAGATATTGCGAATTGTTAAATTGATAATTACTGCAGTACGGGAAATTTGGAATATGTGATTTAAATTGTGCACAAGGGAAAGGTTAAGTAAGTAGATAGAAGAAACGTAGAGTTATGTCGATTGAAAGAGTAGATGAGGAAGGAATATTGTGGAAAATAAGAAAAAGGAACGTGTGATGTGAATGAAAGTGGGAAGTAGATTATGCGTGTACGCTGTGTGATATTTTCTTGTTCTCAAACACACACACACACACACACACACGCATACACGCACACACACACACAACACCCAAACATAAAACACACCTCTTAATAAAAGAGCAAATCACTTGGTAACAGGGTTTAAAGGACGTTGGGAGCCGAGAATAGCTCTGACTGGAGCCCAGTGCGTAAGGCCACCCTGGGGCAAAAGCAGTAATGCTGGCATTCTGGGGATGGTGAATTACTGATCCAGGAGAAGGGTTGCTCATGTTCTCGTTCCTTACCTGTGAACAGTGAATTGTAAGTCCTCTATAAAGACTCTGAGAGGCATTTAGATCTGGAGGTAACAGACACCTGTAGTTGCATGAGTGCTGTAATGCACAGGTTTTCCAAGTGAAAAGCACTCGCCTATGAGCTGTTACCTCACACAACATGGTAAGATCATACTGAATTAAAAATGGGGGGGGGGGGACAATCAACTCATCCTCCCCCCGAAAGGGACCTCAGCTTACTAGATACTGTATATAAAAGTGAGAGCCCATATACCAACCCAGCGTGAACAGTACTTTAGTTACACACCACGCGCTGCAGATGCCCGGTGATTTGAGAAATATTATTAAAGAATTTCTTAATAGTTAGGAAGAACCTGAAAAGTTCAAAGAGGATTTGCTACGGTCACAGAATGTTATAATCCAAACTGGTCTGATCTAAATAAACTATTGCGAGTTGTTACACCTTCAGAAATGAGACAACTTGTGTAAACTGCTGCCAATTGGCCAGTGCAGAACCCCAAAACAAGTGCGGATCTAGAGGCTATAAGTACGGTATGCCTCAAAGAAACCGATTCATAATTGCACACAAAATAAAGGAGAAAGCCCTGCTGATAGTATGGAAAGAATGGCCAAACTCTTTGAATTATATTCAGGAATTCATCAACCAAGAGGTAACGTGAACTGCCTAAAGTACAAAACCGTTGAAAACCATTTGTGTAGGTTGGTGAAATAAAGATCTGGAAGAATTGGCAAATATAGCCCACCATTGTTAAGGATGTCAGGAGCAAAATTGAGAAATTGTAAAACAAACGCTAATGGCCATGGAGATGTGCCTCTTCTAAAGGAAGCTGCGGATGACATAAAGACTCCTGGATGCTCCTTGCATCCTGACAAACTCTGGCGTTCTCAGAACGGCCGCCTGGTAGCACCTAGAGCCCTATTGACCTGTCTTGCTCGCATGTCCCATGGGCTGGCACATGTGAGAAAAGGGGGGGGGGGGGGGGTGGTGGTTACTGCAATACAAACAAAAAGAATGGTTTGCCCCTACTTTTGCTTCAATTGCTGCACAAACCTGTAAAAGATGTGTAACCTGTCAGCAGCATAATGTGGGAAAACCTCTGAAAACTTTCCAAGCAGCACACCCTCCCCCTTGGGGACTGTTTGTAAATGTTTAAATTGATTTTGTACAAATGACTAAATGTTGTGGATATGAGTATGTCTTAGTAATAATGGATTCTTTTACAAGATGAGTAGAAGCATTTCCCTGCAGAAAGGTTGATGCAAAAACTGTGGTGAAATCCAGATGAAAGACTTTGTGTGCAGATTTGGGATTTCTGCTAGCGTTAACAGTGACAGGGGAACTCATTTTCAAATGAGATCCTGAAGGAACTGTATCTTGCCCTGCAGATTGAACAGAATCTTCACTGTCCTTACACTGGTAGATTAGTAGGACTGGTAGAAAGGCAGAATGGAATATTGAAGAACAAGCTGGCTAAGATACTGTATGTACTGAAACGTGGTTGAAAATGGCCAGATTCATTGCCACTGGCTCTCATGAGTATGCGTTATACATCCAACAGGAAAACAGGACTAAGGCCCTCATGAAATTCTCATGGGCCTCCCCATGAAAGCCCCTTTCTCACCTGCTCTGAATATGGCAGAGATGGGCATCCACTTCATGGATGATATGTTGCTTTCCTTCTGTCAGAACCTAATCAAGAATGTGAAGTATGTGCAGCCCAGGAAAAAGAACCTGATCGACACTGCCATAAAGTGTCAAGGCCGACCCACATGGATCCACGCGTCCTACTGCAAACTCACTGTTGCACCTTACCTCGACGAGACGGACCCGCCAGAATCATCGCAGGTCTCTAAAAAGGGCCCAGAAGAAGATGAAAGTTCTGTGCCACCACAACCAATGCGGGCCCAGAGTAGTGGCCCAGAAGAAGACGAATGGAATTTGAGTTACAGACTCTGGACAGGATCTGCTGTTTATTCGAAAATGTTGTTTCTAAGCTTTATGTGTGGTCTAGGAAGTGTTGCACAGGGGTGGGAGGGTAACTCTTTCCTTAAATTATCACACCAGTGTGCAAAATCATTGAATAAATCAGGATGCTGGGTTTGTTCCCACGTCCCACATAATTCTGGAGCAAGTATCCCCATGGCACCAGTTCCATTTTCTTGGGATGATATGTTTGGCAACTGGAAAACAGTTAACTGACAACCTGATGAGAAATCAAAAATATGGTATCCCAGTGGCTGCAAGTATTCTGTGTACAGTACTAATGTCACTTTTGGAGGATGTTATAAACCTCCCTATAATGTCACTCGAAGAACTAATGATGTTCGGAGCTTGAAATTGGCTTACAAAGCTGAAGGGCTTCTCTGTTATGCTAACAATGGCACTGTCTATATGGGAAATAGCTCCTGCAATTATACCATTAGTTGTTATCAGAATATTACCATGAAGATACTCAACCGCACCGACGCTTCCTCAGTTTTTTATGCCACCCAGTACTTCAGCAGAGGTTGTACATTCAAGTCCTCTGGAATGCGAACTTACAATGGGACTTATTTTATTTGTTGGGAAGGAGCATATCCCTGGCTTCCACCTGACTGGGCAGGGTCATGCTACATAGGATACATTACCCCAGCAATGTGGTATTCTACTGTTCTCCCTTTTGAGCACTATGATAATCGAAACAAAAGAGCTATCTCCGAAGGAGACCGGTTGGCAGCTGTTCTGTTCCCTATGTACAGGGTTGGCAGGGCCATGAAAGAAATTTGGCTCCTCGCGAGCATCCTGGAACGTGTCAGCAATGACACTGTAGAAGCCCTCGATAAACTGTCTGCTGAGCTGGTAGCAATGCGAACCATGGTTCTCCAAAATCGGATGGCCCTCGACTTTGTTAGCTGCAAAAGGGGGGACCTGCACCCCAGCTCAGAAGAAATCTCTGATCTTACTGAACACATTGGCAGGGAAGCTGCCAAGCTACACAAAACCCCAGGATGGACCCTATGGGGCTGGGTTAGTGGTGCATTAGGAAATCTAGGTGCCTCCATATTGCAGGGATTATTGCTCTTATTGGGCTGTATAATTGGAATATATGTATGCCTTTCAGTTATTAAATGTTGTTGTACTTGCACACTGAAAGAAATCCAAGCCCAGATGTCTAACACAGATATAATATAATAATAAAAAACTTTATTTTATATAGTGCCTTTAAAGGTGGCTTCTTTAAGCACTTTACAGAATGAGAACAACGATAAATAAAAAGAATACACAAGATAAAACACAATTAGAGAAAAAGGTTTTAACCTTTTTTCTTCTTTGAGAAACTTTGAGAGAGCATAAGAAGAAATGTAAGCAACAAATTTACAAAGATATTTTCAGGAAAGTAAATTCATAACGCAGATTTAAATTTGTAACCAATAAAGGGCCTGATAGGAAAGTTGCAGGCAAGTAACATGTGGGGCTACAGATTGGAAGCAAATGGAATCTGTGCATCTGCGACACCCCATTCCTGTTATTGAACATGAATAAACATGTGCCTTTTTGATGGTCTCAGAGACCTAGATGCCACATCCCAGCTTATCCCCCAAATGTTTAATGTGGCTCAAGTCTAGTAAGTTAACAGCATGACTCCTATGCTTTCCTATTGGAATGTTGTCACACCCGGGCGAGTTAGCAAAAGCAATAGTTGAGGTTCCAACTATTGATCATTGCAAATTTGCTCAGTCTGGTTGCTATTAGACAGTGTAGGACTTCACTTGAAGTAGCTGGGCATTCCTGCTCAGACTGCCAAACTTGGATTTCCCTATTGATTCATCTGTTGTACATAACATTGTGACATACACGCTAATCATCTGGGTTGTCTACACAAAACCTTGACTCATAATTAAACATTACTTAGTTTTGCTGATAAAGAGTCTAACTCAGTTGTTGCTCCTACATAATGCTAGTTCTTTTGATAAGCATGGCTGATTGATCCCTGTCTTTGCTTTATTTTTTTGCACATCAAAGTCATTCAAGTGTATCATGGTCAGTCTTGAATTATCGCTTATCAAAAGTAACATGAAAAAAGTCCTGCCACAACAACTCGATGGGGTTTCGGGTTTAGGTCTGAATTTTGAATAGGCTATTCCAAAACTCTGAGTTTCTTGTTCTTCAACCATTCTTATGTAGATTTGGTTATGTGTTTTCATTGTCTTGCTGCATGACCAAGGTGCATTTCAGCTTCAACCAACAGATAGCCTAACAGTCTCCTGTAGAATTCTCTGATAAATGGTTCCTTCAATATGGCATGTTTTCCAGGTCCTGATGCAGCAAAGCATCCCCAAACCATAACACTATGGTTGGTTTCTGTGGAATGCAGAGTTTGTTTTTTGCTAGGCATATTCTAAAGTCGATTCAAAGGGATCTATATGCAAATGTTTTAGGAATAACAATAAAATGAAGTACAGATGCAGCCATTCAAAATGCGCGGGCGATACCGCATTATTTTCCGGTACGCTGTACGCAGTCTACCGCAAGCTACCGGTAAATACCGCGAGTTACCGGTAAATACCGCTAGCAAAATAATAGTATCCGGAATTTCCGCAAGGTGGAGCTAATAAAGCTCAACCTCTCATGTTTGAGCTGTAGCCATCAAAGTCTTTAACGAAGATATTAATAATAGTATTAATAATAAATGACCTTGGACAAGCTGTAAACTCAAAGTATTGCCCTGGTCCACATTCTTTTTTTCATTGACCGTCTTTGTAAAAGTAACGCCACAGCATTTCGCAATCACGCATTTTTTTCCAATCATGCAAAGTACAGTGATTCACCATGCCTTTCACATGCTCATAAAAGAGATTGATTTAGGGACATAAACATATTACCGTATGCAAACTGTACTGTATACAGTATGTATATGTATATTTAATGTCTTAACTGTGCCCGTTTAAGTATTGAATATTCATATCTAATTTTACCACTGAAGGGAAATCTTAGTAGCTGAGCATAAAAACAATAGGAGCATACTGCAACGCGTGTGAAGGCCATAAACGATATTAATTTTGGAACATAAACATACAGTATATGGCTGGTCTCGGTACTTTAAAGAAAACATACACGAAACATGGTTTCATTATGACCAGAATCTTGAGATATTTTTAACTTGATTTACAGTATTTGAGAGGTATGTCTTAACACCGATACTACAGTGCTTAAGTACTACTCACGTATATGTTTCTAGGTTTATATTATGCATTTCATACGGTCAAATTACTTTTGAGCAACTAATAAGAAGCGCGAAACGGTATGCGTTTTACTTTCGTTTCGTGCTGGGACCCGTGGATTGATTAGAGATATCAAGTACATACAAGTCATTTTTTAAATGTTGTAGTTCGTCTTGAAAAAATGTTACGAGTACATCATCTATCAACAATTACACAGGTTCTGTTTCCATATTGCGGATTTTGGTTACGTAATATTATTTTCTAGATTTCACGTTGTGAATATATGATTTGGGCAAACAGAGCCGCAAAGAAGTACATTATGGGTTGTTGTTTTTTTTTGCAGTTTTATCTAGAACAAGCGATGCTTAAACCTTTGTCTGATTCTTGTGAAACTATCCACACGACAGTTACAGTACCTAGGAGTTGACTTCAGTGATGTCACTGATGGGATGTTTCTAAAAATCCATCCTCTGTAAAACGTCTTCTCTAGTTGTCCTGCATATGTATTCGCTAATGAAGCTGTGTGTTCTGAGCCTGGATCTCTACATTTCTGTATGAACCACCTTAGAGGGCTAAAGACAGCTTGTGTTTAAATTGAGTGTAAGGCAATTTATGCTTCTAAAGTCATGGTCAGCATTTTTGTACTGTGCTGTAAACTTGTTCTGTGCCTAGTCACATTATTTTATAGCGTTTTCATAGCGTTATCAAATCTGGTGGCGCTGTGTTAGTTTCCTGACTCCCATGTCACATGGTCTGTGATTGTAACCTGTAATACCGGTTTAATTCGTCACAGCCAGCACTCCGGTTGTAAAGTAGAAGCAGGCGAGATTTCCAGCGAAAAACACCTCCCCCTTCTTCAGGTGTGAGGGTCTTCTGCTCAGAATGAAACGCTAAAATGTAATGTAGGCTCTGAATGGGTTCTGACTTGCTTTAACAAAATATGTTTACAAATCCTTTCACCTGGCATTTTCGTAGTTAGAAATTATGGAACGCTCTGTTAAAAGCAAGGGAGTTTTTATGTCCGTTGCAGTTCTTTTGCAACATGAATATAATTATATCGTTATTAATTTCTTGAGATACGCGATTCCATATTATATTCCCTTTTAATCAAATTCTAAAAGTATGCTTGTTGACTCCGGTATCGCGTTAGTTAAAGACTTCGATGCTTAAAATGTTTAGGAGAAATGGAATACTGGTGTGTATGTTTTCTTTAAAGTACCGAGACCAGCCATATACTGTATGTTTAAGTTCCAAAATTAATATCGTTTATGGACTTCACACGCGTTGCAGTATGCTCCTATTCTTTTTATGCTCAGGCACTAAGTAAAAGGAGATGCTTCATATTGCTTGACTAATTTTAAAAACTAAGTTAGAAATGCAGACGCTCCCTCGGTGCGCTGCTCTGGTGCGCCGGCTCTTACACAGTGCCTGTCTGCCGTAAGCGTTACAATATACATACCCAACACTGCTTGTACCCATCTGTCATGCAAATAAAACACCTTGAATTGAATTGAATTGAGGGGAGAGGGGGGAATACTAAAGGCAATACTGGCTCAATACCCTCGATGGGCTTTGACGTGCTAATGCGTTGGTTTAACAGTCCGGGTGTGGCAGGCTTCCAATGTCAACTCGACTCGATTGGAAGACAATGAACGTATTTTGTGATATTTAGAAATATAAATTTGTTTGGTGCGAGTGAGGTTTTATTTAATCTCTGACCAAGGGAAACGTTTCATTTTTTCAAAGAAATGTTTGTTAAAAAATAAAGTCATAGTTCTATGGGATTCAATCACAGACCATGTGACAAGGGAGTCAGGAAACTACTCTAACACACAGCGCCACCGGATTTAATAACGCAATAAAAACGCTATAAAATAATGTGACTAGGCACAGAAAAAGTTTACAGCACAGTACAATAATAAATGCTGACCATGACTTTAGAAGCATAAATTACCTTACACTCAATTTAAACACAAGCTGTCTTTCTGTATGAACCTCTAAGCTGGTTCATACAGAAAATGTAGAAATGCATTAGCCTGATTATGATTAAAAAACACATAATTAAACACGCGTTTGCGATTTAAATCAGAACACGATTTAAATCAATATAAATGTTTATATTGTAACGCATACTGTCCAGCCTCCATTTCTCTATAAAAATTTACTCTGTTGCACACACACACACAATAGAAGGAGGAACCGCTGTCAGAAGGGAAGATATGTTCAAAATATCGCAAATATCGTTCATGTTGCGATATTTTGAAATATAAAAGTCAATTTATTGTCCATAATATCGCTATTCTATTTTTTCGAAGAAATGTTTGTTAAAAGAAAAGTCCGGCACCAGCTGGATTCGATCACACAACCTCCCAGTTGCTAGTCACGCACCTAGACCAGTCGGCTAGAAGACAGCTCGCATGAACAGGCAGGCGAAAAAGCCCTACACAGCCCTGTCGCAGCACACGAATACCGTTATTAAATTCTTTAGATACGCGATTCCATATTATATTCCCTTTTAATCAAATTCTAAAAGTATGCTTGTTGACTCCGGTATCATGTTAGTTAAAGACTTCAAAGCTTAAAATGTTTAGGGAGAAATGGAATACTGGTGTGTATTTTTTTCTTTAAAGTACCAAGACCAGCTACAGTATATACTGTATGTTTATGTTCCAAAATTAATATCGTTTATGGCCTTCACACGCGTTACAGTATGCTCCTATTCTTTTTATGCTCAGCTACTAAGATTTCCCTTCAGTGGTAAAATTCAATATCTACAACGGGCACAGCAAAGACGTTTTTACTGTAAGTCTTTCTACGACAGACCAACGGACCACGAGTGCCCCTGTCGGTCAACCAATCACGTACTGCGGTGCCACGCGTCATCTTGCGTCATACTGAGCGACGTCACCTGCGGTACGTGTCTGTGACGCGCACTTTGAATGGCTGCATCTGTAACATAACAATGAAGACATTAAAATTACAGGATGCCTTTTTAAAACCTCTTTGTCGTCTTTTTGGTTTTGACCCTGTTACCTTTCAGTTCAAACAGCCAAAATGAAGCCTTCCTTGATAATATCACAGAAAATATGAAGAAAACAACAATAATAATTTTGATATTTTTCATGGTATTCTGATGCAAAATTTTGTTAGGGCAAGGGGAAATTCTATATCTTGCTTATGTATAAATTGAACTTGGGTGATATAATCATTCAACATTGCTTATCACGTGAAATCAAACTATTTTAAGGGTGCAGTAAAATGGCAAAATGGCTGTTCTATCTATTTTGATTAAAATGCTACAATTTTCTGATGGAAGCTGAATTCTGAAAGGTACTAGTTATACAATATCTTTTATTAGTAGATTTTCCAATACATTATTAAGCAATAGAAGTTATGTATATTAGAATACAATCCTCTAAAGAAGTAAAATATTTTGTCCCCCTCTTGTTAAATATTATGTCCTAACTGAAAATTAGTAGTGTGATCTGATAATGCCTGTTGTTTGTAAGAAATCACAATTTCTATAGTATTTTTCTTCCATTATCTTTCCAAATTATCAATTAAGTAAAATATTTTACATATTGTCAGGTCATAATTCTCTAATTGAGAGGAGATATTGGTAATACATATATTGAGATGGTATATTGACTACTTCTGTATTATATCAGGGATAGGTACTCCAGTTCTGCTGATTTAACTTTTCTCGAAACTCTTGCATCAAAGAAACCCAAATTCAGTAGGCTGGGGATATCCCTGAATAAACTGATTCCTTGTTATTTCAAAGCAGCATATTCATATTCTGTGTATATATTAAAGATTAAAGTAAAAATATGTAGTACTCAACATGATATATTCCCAAATGTGCGTATTTTTTTAAAGGAATTTGCATGAACATGTTCAGTTGCAGATAAAAGTATTGTCTTACATTTAAGTTTTCATTTTGTATGATGCAAAAACAAAAATGTTTTTACAAATTTGTTTAATTAATATTTTATTGTCTTTTCAAAGATTCAATAGCACAGGCTTATCTCTGCACATATCGATAAGGCTTAACTAAATTAAGAATATAAATGCCCATGTTTGCAATCCAAGGATATCTTTATTGCTGAGTATTCTCAGTGTAACCTATCTTTAGTGGATAGTGGTCATTTTACAATACATAACTGGTGCAGTACTTGAAATTGCAAAACTTGAAAGTGCACTTTGAAGGTCTAGACCAGAAATGTAAGTGAGGATATGTGCTTATGAACCTTTTTGAGGAAGACTGCACATCATCCAGAGCTACTGTTTACAAAGTAGCATCAATATTTCTGTATTATGGTAGTTTGGAAAAAAAGCAAAGTCCAAAAAAGGAGAAAAAAATGAGACAAAAATATCATATGAAGTACGGGAGAGGTATTCCCTAGTCTTCTAAAATGCCACAATATGAAATGTCAAAGCTGTGCTCCATCTAAAAGCCTTGTTTTCTAAATAAAAATATAAGGGCGTAATATATTTTATTTTGGCATTTATAACCACTTACAGTCTGAATTAGATGTGTAATTGCCTGATGTTGTAAATAGAAAAGTACTTTGAATGTAAAACTATTGAAGTAACATTTTACAGAAATGTGCATACAGTATGGGTCAAAGCTTGTTTTCTTTTTTCCAAGCTGGCGATAGAAGTAACATGTTTTTAAATAGGAGTTTGATCATTTAGAGTTTTTTTCCTTCCTGTAGTTTTCTGACCTCCATTAGCCAGAGGACATTAAAGGAAATGCTTTGCATTCCTCCACTTGAGCTTGTGTCTTTATACTCTCTGGCAGGATTACAGCAGTGAATATTTGCACTGGGGAACTAGTCATGCTATTCACAGGCCCTTGTGTGCAGAGAGAACGGGAATTCTGCCAAAAGCAACATGTTTCTGCTCTCTGCTCTGGGCCTAGTGCTTCTCAATAGTTTGTTGTTTCAAAGAGAGGCTCATGCATAGCTGAAAGCATGAAGAAATAAGATGAAGCAAACTTTTTTATACAGTATATTGGACTTTTTTCCACTGGGGCTATTATACCACTTTCTGATTTGCAGTAGTGTAGCTAACAATGTTACATTGCTCTAAACCTTAAGGTTTTGTGCTATATTTAATATTCTTTATATATGTGCTTTAACTGGCAAGAATAATTCGTCCTGGTGGGATTTAATATAAAATGAAGTGTTGTCCAAATGTTAGAAACCTTGCACCTTGAATTATGGATATTTTTTTTTGCCTGTGGGATTTGTTTCCTATTTTTGATTAAGACTTATTCCTACTTAGGACCTACTAAAGCTAAGGTTTGCAATTTTGAAGACAGTGGAATTTGAAGAATGTATATCAGCAAAGTCCCCAAAATTACAAAAGAGGGGTTAGTTTTACATCAAAAGCCTAAAAAAAACAGAAGGTCAAAGAGTAGTCAATTACTTGACCTTTAGTTCTTTTCAGGGTAGATCTTTGATACAGTAGGTCCAACAAAACTAATTCTGAACTTGTCAAACTATTAACAAGAAAAAATGGAATTCCCAACACCATACATACTAGAACAATACCCCTCATTTCATGATGATGTGTTTCTTTGTTGTCTTAACTATCTCTGTTACAGTGCATAAAGTAGTCCAAGTTAATAACAGGTAGTAATATAGTATAATTTTCTAGTTAATCATTTAATACATACCTTCATCTTACTGCAAATTATGAATACCTTAATGCCATCAATTGGTATTTGATGCTTCAACAGATAAGCTTAGTGTTTTGAATGGTGATAATAAACACGTTGTGTAATACATAATGTACAATGTATAGAGCTCTCAGAAGCTGTGAGGTGCTGATGATGCCCTGCAGTTTAGGGTACTTGAAAATGAAGGGGGGTGGCAGAAGGGTTAATACAACTCTTTGTCTTTCCCTGTCCTCTGAAACAGTACTGGCACTGGGTGATTTACTTAAATCTCATACAAACCACATTTAGCCAAAAGTGCTACAGCTAATGAAATGAATTTAAAACCTGTAACACTTTTCTTAAAGGGACAGGTAGTGCTTGCTGAATTTACATTTATATACACTATGCATCTAAAGAAAATACCCACTCAGTATTTTCATTGATGATTCTTTATGAAAATCTATATTTTGTCTTAATCCAAATGTCAGCAGCCAGTAATCAGCCGACAATTTAACTTGGAATTAAAAAAAAAAGTTTAAACTGTGCTATATAGTACACCGCCTGGAATTGAACCTGGTCCGTCAGGCTCCATATTAATATGGAGTCGTGTAACTAAGCAGCTAAAATATCCCACTGGAACATTTTGGAAACTTGACGTTCATTTTTAAAAAAAATATTATTGTCCTTATAGTGGTAATAGGCAATGGACTGTCATGTAGTGTGAAACACCCAGGTGGTTCAAAGCCCGATCAGAGAATTACTTTGTTTCTTACATAGCCGAATATATAAAAAATAGTCCACTATTATAGCTTGTTGTTGGTTATGGTGTGAGTGTGTATATCTGGATGAATTATTATAAGTGATGGTTTCGTGATTTAGGATTTCTTCACGGAATTCTAAGTTAAACGAGGGAAAAGGGTTATTATTTACACGTTGTGTATCGCCTCTTCTTATGTTTGTAAAAACATTCCAATTTAAATGCAATACGGAATATTTTATTAATAATATTTTAACGAATTTGGATTGTTGGGCTTGTGCTCTCACTGCTCCTGGCTGGTTCATTCTTCACCACATGGGCTCAAACCTGGGTCTCCTGTGTCACTCAACAGAGGTTTTGCCGGCTGAGCTACAGAAGACATTCTTCAGCCTATGCAGCCAATATCCCTGTTATGCGCAGGGGAGTAGAGGGCTGTACTGTCACCGCACTGCAACCGGCTTCTACCATCTGTATATCTACTGTTCGTTACAATATTAATAATGAATGACCATGGACGAGCTATAAACTGAAGAGTTAGAGAAGACACGTTGAGTCTTGTCTTTTCAGCTTGGAGTTTAACCTTTACAGCAGTCCTTTTGTCTATATTTTTTACATAGCCGGATAAGTAAAAATAGATTGGATTAATAACTGTAGTAAGAAAAGGTATTTCACACATACTTTGAAACCATATGGCTTTGGAACAGCGGGGGACGAGACCCGGCTGGGAGGAGGGAAGGTATTTTGATTTTCCTGCATGAAACCTATTCGCTATAATACTATAATGCGTCCCTGAGGCGTATCGTTCAAATTTCGGAATTATAAAAAATAAACCTTTGTTGAGTTTGCACGAGAGACAAAAGGTACCTTTTGAGAAGTTGTGTACTGCTTGCAAAGTAGCTGATTTTGACAAACAGCTAATTTTGCTTGAAGAATTTAAAATCTTTCTGTACTGTAGCTATATTTAATTGAGCACAAAGTCACCTTGCTCTTACAAGTAGCTCTGTTAAGCAGAGTTTGTGTTAACACACCACACCCTTTTGAATGAGTTTTAATCAACTTTGTCTGTCCATGGGGCTTGGGCAGAGTGATGGAGATTGAAATAATTAAATGACCGCTAGCACTTTTCTTTCCCCCCTGGTGTGAGGTGATAATGCGGAAAACTGATTTTTTATTTTACTGGGAGTGTGAAAATTGAGTGAGCACTGGGGCATACAGGGAGATTAACACAGTGTGATTACAGAGATGGATAGTTTTAATAAATATGTTGACAAATATCTGAATTTCTGCTTTCACGAGGCAAGATAAAATTGTATCCAGCTGTGAATCAACTACGTGACGTTGCCCCCGTGAAATTTGTGGGAAAGAGGTTTAGTGTGCAGAGTTACTCACAGTGTAGTGCCCATAGAGTGTTAGTTTCAATTCACTGTACAGTGTAACAGTATAAAGCAAGTATGTTTTTCTAAAGATTCTAGTCGCTATTCTTGCAGGTACATTTTGTATTCGGTTAGCTTCTTTGTGTTGCAGATGCAGCTATTTAAAACGAGCGGGGAATGCTGCGGTACAATGCGGTGGGCGTGTCGCAATGAAACGCGTCATACCACGCTGTACTGTATGCAGATTAAATTGTTAATAGTATCCGGAGTCACCTTGTAAAACCGCCAGGTGGAGCTAATAAAGTTTAACCTCTCATGTACAGCATTTGAGCTGTCACCAGAAAACACTCGGTTTCGAATCCCGATCACTGCTGAGGGACAATCTTTATTCAATTAAGAATTTAAGTTGTATACTCTTTAGACTTTTAAATTTAAACTGTGTATTACAGCATTTTAATCATTATACATTAAAAAGTTGGTATATTTTATGAAAGCAAGATTGCTCAGTTGGACAAAAGTACACAACCTACCACCTTTACCATAAATATTTTAATTATGCAGAAATATTTTATGCATCAAAGTCTTTACCGAAGATATTACTAAAAGTTAATAATGAATGACCTTGGACAAGCTGTAAACTCAAAGTATTACCCTGGTCCACATTCTTTGCAACCGTCTTTGTAAATGAAAAGACTTTATTTTTTCATTGACAAAAAGTAACACCACAGCATTTCGTTGATCCGATCATGCATTCGTTTCCAATCATACAAAGTAAGTCTTGAGAGTCTCCGATTCACCATGCCTTTCACATGCTCATAAAAGATATTAATTTAGGAACATAAACATATTACTGTATGTAAACTGTACTGTGTATGGCTGGTCTTGGTATTTTAAAGAAAAAATACACACCAGTATTCCATTTCTCCCTAAACATTTTAAGCATCAAAGTCTTGCAGTACATGTGGTTATTTTGAGACGTTTTTACCTCCTTCTGACCATATTACTGTACGTTTATATACTTTGTGAAAAATTGATCGATTTAACCTTTTCTGCGAATATGCTTGTTATCGGATTAAACAAAAGCATACTTTTAGAATTGGATTTATAGGGAATATAATATGGATTCACGTATCTAAATAAATTAATAACGTTATAACTATATTTCTATATTGATATATGTATTGCTGTTTCAGTGCATGTCATATGACTTGCCTTGGTGGCGTGACAGCTTAAGTGACTGATTTATAAGCGTAAAGTCGGGTGTTCAAATCACCATGAGTGTTCTTTTAACAAATAAACATTTCTTTGAAAAACTAAAATAGCAAATATTATGGACACTACAGTATATTGACATTTTTTATATTTCTAAATATCACAACATGTTCGTACTGTATGTATACAGCGGTACTGCAGGTTGTAGGGTGTAAATCCACATGAGCCCGAAAGCCCTACGTCAGTGGTTCTCAAACTGTGGTACGCGTACCAGGAGTGGTACACGGAGCGCCGCCAGCTGGTATGCCATATGACCCTGGAACTTTGTTGTGTGGGCTGAAAAATTGGTATGTGTATTGCTGTTTCAGTGCATGTCACATGACTTGACTTGGTAGCATGATAGCTTAAGTGACTGACTTATAACCCTGAGATCGGATATTCAAACCCAGCTATCGCCATGAGTTTTCTTTGAACAAATAAACATTTCTTTCAAAAACTAAAATAGCAAATATTATTGGCATTCTATTGACATTTTTTATATTTCTAAATATCACAACATGTTCGTACTGTACGTATACAGCGGTACCGCAGGGTGTAGGGTGCAAAGAAGATGTAGTACATGTGCCTGGCACTGCAGCAGAGCATGCATGCGCGCTCTCTCTCTCTCTTCACATCGCGAAACTGTGTCACTCTTCTGTGTAAAAAAAATCAGTTTGAACACCATGGTTGCTTTTTTTAATAAGCTGCTGGGTTAAGAATAGGAATTTCCCTGCTGTCAGCAGTATTGTGTATATAGTTTTATGTAAAGGCTGCAACAAGTTTCACAAGTAGAGGTCTTAGGCTGGGCAAACTATTTTTTTTATTGTGTAATGGTTAAAAAATGTCATGTGTAATGGTGCCATATTGAAAAATCATTAAAAAATAAAAAGAGGATTCACAACCCAAAGCAAGACTTGGAAAGGTCAGAGGACCTGCTTAGTGTGTTAAACACTTACTTGCAGCATTGTGGGTGCTGTGGTTAAATGCCATTGCAGTACTGCATTTGTCAGCAGTATTGTGTATATAGTTGATCCTTACCTGAATGAAAACAGGATATAAAGAAAGGGTTTCAGAAATCAAACAAAGCTTTATTCCCATGCTTACAGTCTGGGTAATTGGAGGGCTGCGCTGTTATGCTTCTTATGGTGATATACGGGTTTTTCACACGAAGCCATATTGAGCAGTATTTCTCGCGTTGTGAACGTGTGTACACAGCGGTCCCCCTGGGTTCCAGTTAGTGCGTAATAACGCATTGATGAAAAACTGGAGTTCGTGGTCTTTAAAATGTATTTGGTTTGAAGGCTTTCTGTGTTTCCCTTGCGAAGATATGAACAAAAGAATGTTCGAGCGTGGTCAAAAAAATGGCTTAAAAACAACATAGTGAAAGCTGTGAAAACAGTCACAATGTACTTTGTACACACAGCAAGTGTTTTCGTAACTCTAGGAGGTTTGAAAAAGCTACAGACGTGCCAAAATCATTCTCGAACTTCAAGCTAACTTTACTCTGGTAACCTGTCCCCACACACCCTGCCCCCACTGCAATTAGAATATACACAAAGCACTGAAATCTTTAGAGTAGATGATCAGGCTTTATGAACTCACACCTGGGATTCGATTAATTAGGGTTATTAATTATTAGAGTTCATAAAGCCTGAATTACGTACTATGCCTACGTCTGCGAAACACCTTTGCTAGTTAATGCTACTTCACTTTCTCTGGCGTGATTTTTTTTAGGCAAAAACCAGGCTAACAGGCTTGTTTTGTGATCTTCCTAAGATTGTTAAGCGCAGTGTCAAAATGTTTCCATATGAAAGGCAGTGACGTCACCGTCCTGAGGCGTATGTATGTGGTTGAGTGTGAATTGTGGTGAGCCTCTGATTGGGGGGAAAAAAAAGACCTGCTGATCTGTTCTACGTACCAGGAAGACAACAGAATATGATTTTTTCTATTCGAAACGTGTATTTTAAACCTTTAATTAAGAAGTAAAAACCTTAGGCATACACAGATTTCTAAGCTGATCAGGAGGAAGAAAAATCACCCGTGTTTCACGCATAAAAACCTGTTTTTATAGCTTTTAAAGTCGTGCAATGTCTAAGCAGGAACACATCATTATATCTTATATATGAAAAATATATAATATATCTTATATATGAAAAAGTGTGTGTGTCTCTCTGTACTCAGCTGTACTGAAAAATAAAGCACCATTTTTCATTCAACGAGTGCCTGAGTCACTGTGTCCATCCTATATAATAATACCACAATATTATAAATGCCCCAGTTAGGCTGGCAATCGAATTTTTTAATTAAAAATAAAAAATAAAAATAATGATGTGTTCCTGCTTAACTTAGAAATTGCATGACTTTAAAAGTGATAAAAACAGGTTTTGATAGTTAATAACCACTTTTTGTGCATGAAAAACGGGTCATCAGATCTTTCTTGGAAAAATATCTTACCTTCTGCAATCCGGGAACAGAAGGGTTAAAAAGAAAGTCAGACAGGCAGTGGGGAGGGTGGGTTGAGAAACTGTTACCTGTCCTGGATAAAGCGGTTAGAAAATAGGTGGATTTACACCTGTGAAAAGCATTCCAATTTTAATGCGATACGGAAGACATTATTCATGAAAAATCTTTTACGGTCTGTAAACTGAAAATGTATGAAGGAGACACGTTGCGTATCGCCTTTTTTCACACTTGGAAGAACATTCCAATGTTAATGTGACACTTAAGATATTATTAATAACCTTTTAAATCTGAAGGGAGATCTAAAGGGATCTACACGGTACAGGTTCCTGCTACTGTAGCTATGGGAAAGACAGTGACGTCACCACGCGGGCGAGCAGACACACCCTCTAATGTCAGGCGTATGCGTAAAATATATTTAGATCTTTGAATTGATATCGTTATTGATTTCTTTAGCCTCACAAAATTGTCCAACAATACTCTTCTTGTGTCTAATTTTTAGTTAAGCAGGATTTGAGCTACAGACCATAAAAAAACAGGATTCACTTTTTTCACATATTGATGATAATTTTATCAGTAGCAGTTTGAAACTATTCGTTGTTATTAATAAATGCCTTAGATTCGAACATGTTGTGATATTTAGAAATATAAAAAGTCAATACAGTGTCCATAATATTGCTATTTTGCTATTGCTATTTTAGTTTTTCAAAGAAATGTTTGTTAAAAGAAAACTCCCGGTGATAGCTGGATTTGAACACCCGACCTTTTGCTCATAAGTCACTCGCTTAAACCATCACGCCACTGACACAGTCACGTGACAAGCAGTGAAATAGCCTTACACATATCAATATCAATATATATCGTTATTAATTTCTTAGATACGCGATTCCATATTATATTCCCTATTAATCAAATTCTAAAAGTATGGCTAGTACCAGATGTCTCAGTGGCTTTCAAAATTAAATTATATGCATGCAAACCTGTGAACTAGAAAGATAACTAAGCTATCTATCTGTTTCTAATGGTGGTGAAGTGGTTAGCGTTGCTATTTTGCAGCACTGGGGCCCTAGGTTCAATTCCTGCTCTCCTGTGTGTGTGGAATAATAGTTTCTTTTAAAGGAAACTAGAGAAACTAGGAACTAGAGAAATCAAGAAAGGCTTTTTTTCTAGAATTAATAAATGCACATCCTGTTCACTGGGATAATTAAATCCATACTGAGCAATCTCCAATATGTTCAAAATTTGACAACCAGAATCCTGATCAGGTTGCATTACTCCTGTCTTCAAGTCCTTCCTACGAGGTTTTGAGTTAACTTCAAAAACTTCATTCAGTACCTATCTGGCTTATTATCTGTCTATACACCAGCTTGCAACCTTTGTCCGTCTGACTCTGGTCTTCGAGCTGTCCTCAAGAGCATATACGTACTGTGGGTGACAGGACCTTCTCTAGCTGCACCCCAGAGCTCTGGATTTGTTTCCCCAGTGATGAGTCACCTACCCTGAGTGCATTTAAATCTAACCTCAAAACCTTTCTTTTCAGAAGACTTATTTAGTGTCTGTATCTGCTTCATTTTCTAATTTCAGTAGCACTTCTAACTGCTTGTCTTTCTTACAGTATATGTACTGTATTTACTTTGTAATCTGTGGTCCTTATAACTGTTTTTACACCTACTGCATTGCTTTGAGATGCCACTTTTAAAGGTGCTATATAAAATAAAGTTTTTATCATTGTTATAGAGAAACATGATCAGATTTTCCCTGGTTCAGAAAAAAAGATCTGAAGTATACTAGTTTGTCACTCTTCTCACACCCTCTTTGCTAAATGGCTGTTCATACTAATCTGATCAATCTAACTGCCTATTTTCTGTGCTTTCTCTATCCTGCTAGATTAATCATTATTCTGAAAATCTTCTTCTTGAAATGACTCATTTTTAAATTCCTGTTTTCACTGTTAACATCTTGCAGCAACTCTGCAACAAAATATACACTTAGCTCAACCAGACAGTTCATCCTGCTACCAACATTGAATAAAAAAAATCTTTAGATATCTTAGTCTTTATTAAGTGGTTTCATTAGTGACAAAGGCTAAACTTTCTTGGAAAAATGTCTTTTATGTGTTGCAAAAAACTGACTTGCTTTAACAAAATATATTTACAAATCCTTTCACCTGCTCCATTTCTAAAACTTTTGCTCATGTGCATTTTTATATTTTTTATACCTCTAGCACTTTAACATCTTTAATTTTCATCTGCCTTAATTATTTTTTTTTTCATTTGACCAGCCTAAGAGGGGGGGGGGGGTCTGCTCTCATTGACAGCTGACACTCCTCCATACACTTAAGTGAAAAAATAATAACACCAATGTAAACATGAATTTTACAATTTGTTAATAATAAAAATGTTAAGTTCTCTAAAGCTTTCTCAGTCAAGTATGATAATTCACCCAGAGAGCTGTGTAAGAATACACAGGCAGCAAAAGATTAGCTAAACAGACAAGAAAATGCTTTTGGAGAAAACAGTGTTTCAGGTGTGAAGAATACAGATCACCAATTCAATTTCAGCTTTAACCTGTCCCCACACACCCTGCACCTGCTGCGATTAGACTATACACAAAGGACTGAAATCTTTAGAGTAGATGATCAGGCGTTTCGCAGACGTAAGCATAGTACGTAATTCAGGCTTTATGAACTCACACCTGGGATTCAATTAATTAAAAAAATGTATTTTTGTAAAAACTGCACCAGGAATATTAGATCTTGTTTATATTAAAGGTATATCACTGAGCAGTGATGGATGGTGCGCTGTTTTGTCAGTAACCTGCTAATCTGCTTAACAACTGTAGAAAACATTATTTTATTTCTGTATGGAATACGTGTTAAATTAAAAAAATTTAAAATTTAAAAAGTGTTTTAAGTGTTTAACTAAGAAGTAGTGAAGTCTGCAAAGGAACAAGTAATAGGTTTATTCCATGCTGAAAAGTGAAAACGCAACGGTTCAGCCGTGAAGACCGACACAGCTTTGCGACACAGATTGCGTTGTGAATCTCCTTTTCTAAGAAAACATTTGTCAGTCTGTCCATGGGGGTAAGGGGGACTGTCTTTCACTCAATGGCTCGCCTATTATTCTTTGAAAATGAAAGGGGGAGGATAAGAGTTGTAAAACAGGTTTTCTTTACAAACAGTTTATCCAGTGGGGCAATTTAACAGATGCCTCAAGCCTTTGAAAGGCTTCTTTTAAAAACTAAAATAGCAAATATTATGGACACTTTATTGAGATTTTTAGAATTTGATTAATAAGAAATATAATATGGAATTGTGTATCTAAAGAAATTAATAATGTTATATATTCATATACTGTAGCTTAAATCCTGCTAAACTAAAAATTAGACACAAGAAGAGTATTATTATAGCCAGCAGCCATATCACCCTGCAACTCACAACTGGCAACCCACTGAAGCTAAGCAGGTGTGAGCCTGGTCAGTACCTGGATGGGAGACCTCCAGGGAAAAACTAAGGTTGCTGCTGGAAGAGGTGTTAGTGGGGCCAGCAGGGGGCGCTCACCCTGTGGTCCATGTGGGTCCTAATGCCCCAGTATAGTGACGGGGACACTATACTGTAAACAGGCGCTGTCCTTCGGATGAGACGTAAAATCAAGGTCCTGACTCTCTGTGGTCATTAAAAATCCCAGGGTGTTTCTTGAAAAGAGTAGGGGTGTAACCCTGGCATCCTGGCCAAATTTCCCATTGGCCTTTACCAATCATGGTCTCCTAATAATTCCCCTCTATGAATTAGCTACATTACTCTGCTCTCCTCTCCACTGATAACTGATGTGTGGCGCACTATGGCTGCAGTCGCATCATCCAGGTTGATGCTGCACATTGGTGGTGGTGGAGGGGAGTCCCCATTACCTGTAAAGTGGAGTGTCCAGAAAAGCGCTATATAAGTGTAAGCAATTATTATTATTGGATAATTTTGTGAGGCTCTGGTAAAATTTCTCTATAAACTGAACAGTTAAAGAGGGGACACTTGTGTATCGACTCCTTTTAAATTTGCAAAAAAGGAACATTCCAATGTTAATGTGAAACAGAAGATATTATTAATAATGTATCGAATTAGACGAGGACGCTGTGTACATACAGTATGAACATGTTGTGATATTTAGAAATCTAAAAAATGTCAATATAGTGTCAATAATATTTGCAATTTTAGTTTTTCAAAGAAATGTTTATTTGTTAAAAGAACACTCATGGTGATAGTTGGATTTGAACACCCGCCCTCACAGAAATGCTTAAAACTCTCACTTTTCTCACAAAGTATATAAACGTACAGTAGTAAGGTCAGAAAGAGCACGTAAAAACATTTCCGAAATAACCACATGTAAGACTTTGATGCTTAAAATGTTTAGGGAGAAAAGGAATACTGGTGTGTATTTTTTCTTTAAACTACCAAGACCAGCCATATACAGTACAGTTTACATAATATGTTTATGTTCCTTCATTAATATCGTTTATGACCTTCAGACGCGTTATGCTCCTCTTCTTTTAATGCTCAGCTACTAAAATTTCCCTTTAGTTGTAAAATTCCATATAAATATTCAATACTAAGCGGATTAAAATGTGCACAGTAAAGAGATTAAATGATTAAATCTTTTCACTACCGACCAATGCACCATGAGTGCCCCTGTCGGTCATTTTGGCCAGCCAATCACGTACCACGGTATGCCGTGGTGGCTTGTGGGTAGTTGCGTGTGGTTTGGGTTTGTACTGCGAAGTTTGAATGACTGCATTTGTATGTCGCTCAAGCCATCTCTCTGGCATTTTAGTCATAGAGGTGGGAAGACCCCTGCCCCTCCCCCTTCCCTCTGCCTGACCTATTCCCATTTTTAACCATTCTGTGTCCGAATCGCAGTGGGTGAGTGAGAGTAGGGAGAGACAGAAAAAAAGTGAACCCTGGTTTTTTGTTAGTCAGATTTAACATATGTTTGAGCACAGCCTTGTAACAAGTATAATAATTTATCATAGTGCAAATTTTAATGCTAATTATTGATTACTAATAGTTTTTGCACCTGGCAACTGACTTTATTTAGATGTATATAAAATATTGAACTGTGACATAACATTCAGAAATACTATCGAAAATAGTCTGTGATATTTGTGTAGATGAAACATTTCTAGAATTTATTTTAAAAAAATTATTAAAATGTATAATCTTTCCATGTCATTAGAAAGTACAATAAGCCTCTGCTTTGTTTAACGATGGTTTCAAAGATTAAACTAACTGGTGAGAAAGCTATGTTTAAATATAATTAAAAGATTTCAAGTTAAAAGAAAGATTTACATTCCATTATTAAGTTTTACAGGCAGACGCGCTCACTGCAAGCTGCAGAACAGTCTCTTTACAGCACTGCATTTTCTCTGAGCTCAGTGGGCGGTGCACTATTTTCTCAGTCACCTGTTAATTTGCTTCACACCACGGGAAGACAAGAGAATGTGATTGTACTGTATCTGTATGAAATGCGTGTTGCGATTATAAAATTAAAGTGTTTTATTCAAAAGTTAAAAAAACTTACAGCTTACACAAGGATTATAAGCTGATCACAAGGAAGAAAAATCATCCGTTTTTCAAGGATTTCATGTTTTTAACTAAACCTGTTTTTATGGGTTTTAACACCATGCAATGTCTTTGTTAGGCACACACGTTATGGTTTTCTATTTTAGATTTTCTTTAAAATTAAAAGGGTTGGGTTGCCCATCGTGACACACAAAATTGTTACATTTTTATGTTTTTGATAGACTTCAGAAGGCTTTAAGTCATGCAAAAAAATATAGAATAATGCCTTCTCATGTTATGAAGTCACTTGTACCTGGGATCCACTTTATCCAAACTAAGGTTTCTAAAAATGCAACCAGGTACTATATATTGTTTAAATAAAAGCTGTGAAATTTTTCACAAATCGCAATCTTTAAATCTGTAGGTTGCAGGATCTGTGTTATTCACATTTGTATTCCATTATTAATATCACTTAACATTGAATATGTTATAATATTTAAAAAAAACAAAAAATGTTAATATAGTGTACATAATATTTACGATTTTATTTTTTTAAATGTCTTTGTTAGAAGAAAAACTTTTTCTGGCCGAAGCCGGTATTGAACTCAGATTGCCTAGATAGGACCCCTACTGGAAAACCCACTGTACCAACGGGTTGCTCAGAAGCACAGCTGAGACAAACAGCTTAAAAATGTTTCTCAAGTAATCATGCGTGAATGAGTCAAATTAAAAATAAAACATGTTTACAAAGAAAGTGGATTACAGTAATACTACCAGCTATATAAATACATGCATATATATATCCTTAAATTAATATCATTATTCAATTATTTAGATAAGCGATTCCATATTATATTCCCTATTTTAAAAAGTGAGGTTTTTTTCTGCGATAACAAGCGCAAGAATTCTTAGAAAAGGTTAAAACATGGAATCAGAAATTAAACAGAGGTCTGGAACACCCTGTCTCAAAAATAGACGTTTAATAATTTTGAAGTTTGTGAAAACAGTGACAAATCACCCTGAACAAAATACAATTAAAAAAAAAGCAGTTTGAAAATATTATTTGTTATTAATAAATCACTGTACTTTAAACATGTTGTGATATTTAGAAATACCAACAAATTCGATATAGTATCAATAATATATACCATTTTAGTTTTTCAAAGAAATGTTTTTGTTAAAGGAACACTCATGGTGATTTGAACACCCGACCTTACACTTATAAATCAGTCACTTAAGCTGTCACGCCACCAAGGCAAGTCATGTGAGACGCACTGAAACAGCAATACATATATCAATATAGAAATATAGTTATAACGTTATTAATTTATTTAGGTGCGTGAATCCATATTTTATTCCTTATAAATCCATTTCCAAAAGTATGCTTTTGTTTAATCCGATAACGAGCGTATTCGCAGAAAAGGTTAAAACGATCAATTTTTCACAAAGTATATAAACGTACAGTAATATGGTCAGAAGGAGCAGGTAAACACGTCTCAAAATAACCATATGTACTGTAAGACTTTGATGCTTAAAATGTTTAGGGAGAAATGGAATACTGGTGTGTATTTTTTCTTTAAAATACCAAGACCAGCAATATACAGTTTACATAATATGTTTATGTTCCTAAGTTAATATCTTTTATGAGCATGTGAAAGGCATGGTGAATCGGAGATTCTCAAGACTTACCTTGTGTGATTGGAAACGAATGCGTGATTGGATCAACGAAATGCTGTGGTGTTACTTTTTGTCAATGAAAAAATAAAGTCTTCTCGTTTACAAAGACGGTTGCAAAGAATGTGGAACAGGGTAATACTTTGAGTTTACAGCTTGTCCAAGGTCATTCATTATTAATACTTTTAGTAGTATCTTCAGTAAAGACTTTGATGCATAAAATATTTCTGCATAATTAAAATATTTATGAAAAAGGTGGTAGGTTGTGTACTTTTGTCCAACTGAGCAATCTTGCTTTCATAAAATATACCAACTTTTAAATGTATTAACATGCTGTAATACACAGTTTAAATTTAAAAGTCTAAAGAGTATAGAACTTAAATTCTTAATTGAATAAAGATTGTCCCTCAGCAGTGATCAGGATTCGAAACCTGGTGTTTTCTGGCGACAGGTCAAATGCTGTACATGAGAAGTTAAGCTTTATTAGCTCCACCAGGCGGTGATTCCGGATACTGTTATCTTACTGCGGTATTATACAGTATGACGCAATATGACGTGTTATAACACGTTCTGATGTGACACGCCCACCGCGTTTTACCACGGCATACCCCGCTCGTTTTGAATGGCTGCATCTGTAAGTGAGACTGTAAATGCAAAGTGTGTAGTGTCACATGGTCCATCTCTATGACAATAAAACACTAACAAAACAACTACCAATAAAATACCTGCCTCGTGACACTTCTAAAACTGCTCCAAAACCTTGCCCAGAGTACAATCCTCTAACCTGAATATCATGGTAGACACACCACCAGTTACCCCTACACAGCAACCATAATATGAAGGACACTAATAACTAAAACAACCCCATCTAGACCAAATAAAAAAAATCAGCTCCAACAAACAGACCAAAGATCCTGGAACAGCCCCCAAATATGTTACATCCCCACTATAGTTAAGGCAAAGTGAAAGCAGGGAGCAACATAAAAGTGGATATAATGAACACATAGACACAAATTGAATAACAATTAAAAGTGTATTTGCAATAATAGCAATTACAAATGTTTAAAAAACATACTTTCAAGATAAAGATCACAGCAATACACTGTTATATTAAAACTAACACTCTATGGGCACTACACAGTGTGGGACAATGATCACAGGGCCAACTTCACATAACAAATTCCCGGCTGGATATAATTTGATCTTGCCTTGTGAAAACGAAAATCTAGACTTTTGTCAACATATTTAATAAAATTATCCTGTTAAGTAATCTCACTGTGTGAAAAAGAGGCCCAGTGCAGACTGAATCTTCACACCCTCAGTATAATAAAAAAAACATCATCTCCATCATCTCAAATGCAGGGATACAATAGAGTTAATATCTTTTTTTAAAACGTCTCAGATTTGTTTTTAAATTTGTATCTTTTGTAACTGTTAATACAATGGCAAATATAATTGTGATTCTCTCAATAAAATAATATGCAAACTATATTCACTTTTCTGATAATTGTACAAATCAAAGTGTGTCAAATATTAAAATAGTAATATTAATAATAAACTAATAATATGAATCAACCACCAGACCAACAATCTCTGGGATCCTTGGAAAGAGCAAGGGGATTTAAAGATGCCCTTAAACAGAAATTGCAATTGGAATTTATACATGCATACAGCATTTAGAATAAAAACGTTGCAGTGCATAGCACCTATTTCAGTTTATTTTTTCTTGGGTAGCACTGCAGGGAATGTTCTGTGCTGGTGCATTATCTCCTTGCAGTAGGGAGAAGGGAAACTGGGTGTGGGTTTTATTTTCACTCTCTGTCAATACACATTTCCAGTAGTCAATGATGCGCCTAGGAACTCTTAATTCCCATAAACCCCACACAACTTAATTCCTGGTTTTAATCTGGTCTTTTAAATACTAATCTAATAAATGAAGTCAACTATGTCTAATATATTTCTATAATTAAAATCTTACATAAATAAAATCATTAATCATGTTGGAAAATCATGATTAAATTAATATGTATACTATTTTGAAGTTTTTATTAATTTTCTATATCAGAGTATGTTAAATATTTACTATTCACGATCTCTTAAACCCATAGCAGTACTGGGGACATATCAGATGTTAAATTGAGGAAGGCAGATAATTATTTAAGCCCCAGCTCCCACCTCCCGGACAGACTGAGAAGGGTGTAAAACCCAGTCAATGCAATTTTAAGTTAATGAGAGGCTATATGAACTGCAGCAGTCCTGCTCCTGTGTCGATATTAGTTGTTTTATAATAAATCAAATTTCAATAAGATTAACTATAGAACACGTTCTTTTTCTGTTTCAGAAAAAATGAATGAAACAAATAGAAAGTCAAATCAGTCAGGATCTCAGAGTTTAATAAGTGAGCCCATGGGTCTAAAACATTTTTGCATTATAAGACTGTAAAGAAGCTGACCTTTAAGCAATTTAGATAGGGTATCACAGTACGTGTCAGAACTGTTGAGTTTTTATAGTTTCTCCAAGAGAAAGTAGTAAACACATTCTTTAAAGACATTAACACAAACTCATCTGTTAAAACAGCCTCTAGTGAGAGAAAGTTAACTTTCTGCTTTTAAATTCTTTTAAACCTTCTGTAATTTTAAATTCTTCAAGTAAAATTATCTGTTTAAGTTTGTGAAAATCAGCTATTTTAAAAGCAGTACATGACTTCTCAAAAGGTACCCTTTCTCTTGTGCAGACTCAACAAATGTTTGATTTTTGTTCATAATTCAAACTTTTCACGGTTTGCCTGATTCTTCATTAGAGGAGCAGGACACAGTCTTGCGCAGATTCAGTATTATTGAGCTCAATAAGGACAGCAACGTGCGCTGGGTCTGCCTTGCAGAACAGATACACTGCAAGGGGTTCCCAATGCTTATATAGGGTCAGAAAGAAGTTTGTTTCAAAATCTGAGTGCTTGTCCTGTTCTTTGATATGTAATTACTTCTTGTCCTGCTTTAGGATATGCAGCAGACATTGATCTGCTTTATCCTATTTATTGTATGTTTATGGCTGTTGGTCCTGTCATTTGTTATGTAGCATTAAGTCGCTGGGGCTACTAAAGCAAGTTAGGTGTATTGCATATTAGCATAAGTTTTGTTGAAGGCTAAATTAACAGACCCCAGCAACACCTTTCACAATGTGGTAATATTGCAGTTCTGGATATGTGAGATATTTACATGTCCTACTTCAGTATAATAAAAAACACCCATTGGGCACACCATGATCTGACATACATGTGTGAAATACAGTAGGGTCAATAACTTCTGTTTTAAACGGTTTCAGATTTTTAAAAAGATTATCTCTTGTAAGACAATTGCAAATATAATTGTGTTTCTCCTGTTAATCACTTAATATTGTGATTGTTATTCATTTGTGGTGTACCAGTGATGTGGTTGTGGAGTTTACTCACAGGTTCGGTCTCAGCATTTTCACATTTGTTACGTCTCCAATATGGCTCAGTCTAGGGGCAAATGGGGACTAACAAATGAACCAGGGTTAATAAGATGCAAATACAAACAACATGATGTAGGATGGGGAAAACGCTAAGGTAAAAAAAAAACACAGGGGTAAAGTGACGAAAAACAAACAACTACTACACTAACTGACACCCCAATACCCGCTAAACCTGACTTCAGAAAAAAAGGTGGCAATGCCAAAGAAAAGTTTTCCGCAAGCTAACTTACTACACTAAACTAAGCTATAACGGAAAACAAAAAAACACAAGTGCCATAACAATTTCAACCCTACACCATAGCCAAATAAACAAACCCGACAGACCTCATGTTTACCTAAAAACTGCAAATCAACATTAGTCTCAAAAGAATTCGCCCTAGTTTATTCCACACCTCTCTTCTACCTCTCTCTTCACAGGACATCCCGTACTGGCATTTAAAACTACCTCTCTCTCTCCAACCAAGAGAGACTTAAATTATGGATACGCCTTTTTTTTAGAAAATGGATTCTCGCAAGGGAGGGAAGGAAATAAAAAAACAGAACGTAACAACATGTTAGTTTTTACAATAGGTTTTACAATAAATCAAATATGCATTTTTATTTATTCATGGAATAAGTTATTTTACATATTGTTAAGAGTCCCAATGTTAGATTATTCCATGTATTGAGGAAAAAAATAATACACAGGACTTTATTCTCCCAATCAGGATTTTTTAAGTTGTTAAAGCTCTTGTAAATGTAACAGCATGTAATGTAATTTTAAAATGTCTGCCACATGAATCAAACACAAGAACATTGACTACAATTCCTGATGTGCCACACATGCAAATAACATAAAGTCAAATCCACAGATATTCCAAAACAATTACATAAATGTCAGTTAACTGAAGTGTGATTGATATACCATATATATTGTATATACAGTATGATACCATATGGTTTTAAAACCACTACAGTACAGTATTTGTGAAATATATATATATACATTATATGATCAAAATAAGTTAAATTGTTTCCTGATTACTTGTTGCTGAAATTTGACAAAATATAGATTATTTTAATGTGGATGTAAACCTGAAAGAAGCCCCTAAAAAAAGCCTGGTGGTTTTACAAATAGTCCCTCAACAGAATATTTTTTTAAAACGTGGTGCGTTATGGTGTGGCGTGTACACCGCAATCTGGTTCATTATTCAGCGTGCATTCTGAATGGCTGGACCTGTATTCATCCCACTTGGTCAATACTTAGTTGAACCACCTCTGGCAGCTATTACAGCCAGTAGTCTTTTTGGATAAGTTTCTGTTAACTTTGCACATTTACATGGAGCAATAGTTGCCCATTCCTCCTTTAACAAAATTACTCAGGCTGGGTTATTTGGGGAGTGGCAATAGACAGCAAGTTTGAGATTTTGCCAATGATTTTCAATGGGATTAATAAGGTCAGGCTACTAAAGAGCTCTGACTCTGCCACTCAAGGACATTTATTTTCTTTATTTTAAACCACTCTTGTGTTGTTCTTGTGCTATTTTTGGCAGAGTAGCAGGTTTGTGCCCAAGATTTGTCTGTAATGTACCATCGATCCTCAATAGATTGCCATGACCTGCTACTGAAAAGCAGCAGCACAGTGGGGATGGTGTTTCCTGGCTGGTGTGCAGTGTTTGATTTGCACCATACATACTGCACAACATTCAGGACAAAAAGTTCCACTTTAGTCTTGTCAGACCACAAAACTTTCTATAAGATCTATGTAGTATCTTCTAGAGGGTGTTTTGCAAACTCTTTGTGGGCATGGATATGTTTTTTTTTCAGTCAGGGTTTCTTCCTTGCAACCCTCCCATAAAGGCCCTTTTTGTGGAATGCCTTTGAGAATTTTGACCCATGTACGTTATCTTCCATTGCAGCCACTGACTTCTGTAGCTCATTCGGTGTCACAGTTGACCCCACAGTAACTTCTTTGATAAGTGCCCTTCTTGTCTGGCAACTAAGTTTAGGGGAGCGGCCTGATCTACAGATGCAGCCATTCAAAATGCACGGTACATACCCGTACCGCACGCAATTACCTACAGATCACTGCATTGTACCGCTGTACGTGATTGGCTGGGCAAAATGACCAGTGCATTGGTGGTGCATTGGTCGTTAGTGAAAAGATTTTATCTCTTTACTGTGCATGCTTTAATCCACTTAGTATTGAATATTTATATGGAATTTTACAACGATCATTATAAACGATATTAATTTAGGAACATAAACATATTATGTAAACTGTATATGGCTGGTATTGGTAGTTTAAAGAAAAAATGCACACCAGTATTGCACTTTCTTCCTAAACATTTTAAGCATCAATGTCTTACATGTGGTTATTTTGGAAACGTTTTTACATGCTCCTTCTGACTATATTAAGTTTATATACTTTGTAAAAAGTTATAATGTTTTAACCTTTTCTGCGAATGTGCTTGTTATGGGAGTAAACAAAAGCATACTTTTAGAATTTTATTAATAGGGAATATAATATGGAATTGCATATCTAAAGAAATTAATAATGATATAATTATAGTCATGTACTGTAGCTCAGATTATCACAGTAGTACACTTTCTTTAGATATGTCTGCTTCAGTTTCACTCCTTTCCACTTGATTACGTCTGTGGTGTCTGATGGCTTAAACGTGTGCCTTTTATGCTTTAGGTTGGAGGTTCAAGCCCAGCTGTAGCCATGAGTTTTCTTTTAACAAATAAACATTTCTTTGAAAAACTAAAATAGCAAATATTATCGGCACAATATTGTCTTTTTATATTTCTAAATATCACAATATGTTCTAAGTCATTTATTAATAACAACGAATAATTTGAAGCTGCTACTACTGTCGTTATTACTGATAATAAATATAATCGACACTATATTGAATTCGTTGGTATTTCTAAATATCACAAAACGTTCAAAGTTAAGTGAGTTAAGTGATTACCATTTTACATGAATACTTGTGCTCGTTATCACAGTAAAAGAAACTCATACTTTTCAGAATTGAATTAGGGAATATAATATGGAATCATGTATCTAAAGAAATTAATAATGATATTAATTAAAGTATCTAAATAAATGAATTTATATAGCTGGTAGTATTACTGTATTCCACTTTCTTTGTAAACACGTTTTATTAACACCCGAATCACAGCGGGTGAGAAAGAGAAAAAAGTGAATCCTGTTTTTTTTATGGTCTGTAGCTCAAATCCTGCTTAACTAAAAATTAGACACAAGAAGATTATTATTGGACAATATTGTGCGGCTAAAGAAATTAATAATTATATTACTTTAAGGATCTAAATAATATTGTAATGCATATAGCCGACCTAACAGGACGTCACTGCCCTTCTCTGTGAATAGCAGGGCTATTCCGCTCGGCTGAGGGGAGATCTCCCTTTAGCTCAACTGGCTGGTTCCGTGTTGAGTGACGCTGAAGGCCTGGCTTCAAGTCCCCAGTGGTATTTCTGTATTCCACTTTCTTTGTAAACACATTTTATTTTTAATTTGACTCATTCATGCTCTACAGTGGCCATAGTATGGAGACATGACTTTTTACGGGAAGAGACGTGGTGCTTCAGCTGCCTCGGCTTGCAAAGTGTGAAGGGTAAGCAAATACAGCGGGCTTCATCTGAAATACCCGATTATAGTGCATAATACAAGGTATTATTGCTATATTGAATTATACATTATATTATAAATATTTTTTTGCAGATTGTTCTTCAGGAAAACACCTCACACGCGAGATGAACTTTGAAGACTACCAGGACACTAAAAAAGAAAGCGGTAAGACGGATGAAAAGAAAAGTTTATTTTGACGTTTGTTCCAAACTGCTGAATACTACTGTGTGACGTTATTTCTTACATGGATTCTGTTATTTTGCCACAGGCTGTGGGTCTCTGCTCTCGACCACTGGCCACGGTGCTAACCTGTAAAAGCAGCACCTGTGTGAAGACTTTTCGGCAGCAGCGAGAGCAGTACGACTCTTTGCTGGGGAGAATTGGGAGGTTGGAGACACTCCTAAAGATGCAGAAGCCGGAGACAGTATGTTCCAGCAGTCAAATGCTAGGTCAGCTGTCTCCGAACAGACCTTCATCTCCTGATAATTGCCTCTCCCCGCCGTGCAGGTTGCTGTGACTGGCAGAAGGCGTATCTCCACATAGCCCTCCGCCCCCAGCAGAGCACACACCGCCTCAGGACACTCCATCCCGGTCTCTCTACTCACCACCACCCAGGAATTGGCTGGTGCTGTCCCCGCTGTCTATCTCCCCTCAGGAAGCACCATCTACACAGCAGAATTCACATATCCCAGTGCAATGTACAGTCCTCCCAGATATTGCTTTTTGATCTGTGCTATGATGTGGTTGAGTGTGAGTTCTGGTGCTCTAGCAGTTCTGTCCTGACGCTAGCTGGTGTCTGTGTGGCTCGGGCTGGCTGGCTAACCGAAAAAATAAAAGTGCCGTTTTTCAGTCAACGAGTGTCTGAATCACTGTGCAAGTCCTCGCCGAACCTGAAAATATTACAATATATATTTCTAAATATAACCTATGTGGGTTGTTCGCGCAAACTCATATTGAGCAGTATTTCTCGCATTGTGAACATATGTACACAGCGGTCCTACAGGGCAAAGGGCGCAAACCCACGTGAGCCCGAAAGTTCTACATTATCTTCTATATATATAATATATTCTACATTATACTATCTTCCGTGTCGCATTAACATTAAAATGTTCTGTTTTACAAGTGTAAAAAGAAGCGATACACAACTTGTGTCCTTTATATCTCTTCAGTTAATAAAGAAATTCCACCAGAGCCTCACAACATTTTCCAATAATACTTTTCTTGTGTCTAATTTTTAGTTTAGCAGGATTTGAGCTACAGTATATGAATATAATTATATAATTATTAATTTCTTTAGATATGTGATTCCATATTGCATTCCGTATTAATCAATTTCTAAAAATGTCAATATAGTGTCCATAATATTTGCTATTTTAGTTTTTCAAAGAGGCCTTTCAAAGGCTTGAGGCATCTGTTAAATTGACCCACTGAATAAAGTGTTTTGCATTAAACTGGTTGAACAGCTCTAAAGCATACTGTAGTTTCATTCATAAGATTCATATGAAAGGCAGTGACGTCACCATCCTGAGGTGTGTGTGGCCCGAGCCACAAAGACACCAGCTAGCCTCAGGACAGAGCTGGCAAGCCAGTTCGCACAATATCTGTAATGTCGGCCATATGGTGTACGTGTTACTGAAGCTGAAATTTTAGCCTTTGTCACTAATTAAACCACGAGATAAAGACATAAATATAGAAATCCCTACAGTACAAACTCCAAGTGTTTCATTTTGTCTATTGCTACAATATCGACAGTAGTGTAGTTGCAAGGAACATGTCATAATGTTTCCAAAAGAACCACAATTGAATGAGTTTTGATAATAATAGAGAAATAATAAGAGAGTCCCCATTACCTCCATTTTGATTTAAATTGCAAACGCGTGTTTAATTAAATGCCTTTATTGATTCACGATCTGACAATGCAACGTAAATCGTTATCTTTGTCTTCTAAGTCCTTTATTTAACTTTAAGCATAGCTTTCTCACCATTTAGCTTTATTTTTCATACCATCATTAAACAAAACAGGAGCGTTTTGTTCTTCCTTATGGGATCAAACGTGGAATGATTAGATTGTAATCGTTTTTATTTTTTAAATACATTTTAGAAAAGTGTAATCTATACTAAAAAGCTGTATTTATTTAATACCACTTGATAGTTATATTAATAGAGATAAGAATTCAGGTTGATACTGTTTAGACTTTTAATTATTTTAAACTGTATTACAGCATCATACACATTAAGTATGAAAAAGTCAGTATATTTTATAAAAGCGAGATTGCTCAGTTGGACAGTATAAAGCAAGTATGATTTTAATGTTTGTAATTGCTATTCTTGCAAGTACAAACACAACATAAACTGGAATGCTACAGAACCCTAAACAGACAATACACACTAGCCGAATATAGCTGTGTCAGTCTTCTGTGTAAAAAAAATCATGGACATCATAATTTGAACATCATGGGTGCTGTTTTTAAACAGCTGTTGAGTAAAGAATTGGAATTTTCCCGCTGAATGAAAACAGGAAAAAAAGAAAGGGTTTCAGAAATCGAACAAAGCGTTATTCCTGTGCTTACAGTACGCTGGGCAAACGTTCCGAGGTCAAATTCTTCCAGCACGGGGGTACCTTTAAAGCGGAGATGGCTGCACCGAAATTTTTTGGCGTGCCTTCTCTTTAAAGCCCTGGCCAAATATGAAGACAGTACGTACAGTTATAATTCAAACGGAATTAAAAACTACAGATCCCAGTTACCATGGTGGTGCTTGTGATCATTGCGTTTAACCAACGAAACAGGGCGAAAAATCAGTCACATGACTTTGGGGCAGAGTTTCGAAAGCTTAACCTATCAGCAACAAAGCGAAATTTACACGATAGGTTACCTCAAACTGTCAGTTACACGACTGTGTACGTCGCTTAAGCCACTCCTATTTGGCATTTTAGTTATGGAGGCTAGAAGATGCCCCCCCCCCGGGTGCCTGATTTGCTGCCATCTTTAACTGTTCCGTGTCCGAATCGCAGTAGCTACGCGTACGAAATAAAGTTCATCCCAGCTACAAAACATATATATTTTTGTGGTAAGAGGGAGCAAAACATCAGCATTTACTGCTATTAATTACTAAATCTTAGGCTCAGATTTATAGTTGAAATCTGAGCCTAAATATAAAGTTAAAATCTCGACAAAGCAATGTAGGAAATACAAAGAAAATAAATCCTTTCTGACATCTAAAATCAATTTCGATCAAGGTCTCTAAAACGAACAAGAAAAAGAGGATTTTCGGAGGGTAATTACGCTGTGTTTATTTAGAATAAGTGATTTATGAGCAATCTAATTTCTTGTTAGTTTAAAACAGTGAAATGTCAGCTGCAAAAGATCGCACCAGAAACAGCAAAGGGTGAATGAAGTCATGTCAAGTACAATAATTCGGTGATCAATAATAACAGTTGTAGGACAAGAAACAAAAGATAGTGAAAACTTAAGCTTTTTAAGGCTAAAACTCAAATTCATTCTACAAATTAAGGCAAATGAAAATTCAGGACGTTAAAGTGCTAGAGGTGTAAAAAATACAAAAATGCACATGAGCAAAAAGTTTTAGAAATGGAGCAGGTGTTGCTTTGAAATAAGCAAACAGAAAAAAAGCCACGACTATAGTGCAGAAGAGGGATGCAGGAACACTTGCTTAGATATACAAAAAAAATCCCAAAAAGGTGTATGTTACAAAAGAACATGCAAACATGTTCATCATGTACATGAACATGTACATCAATTTCCCTTCGCGATCAATAAAGTCTTATCTATAAACATGAAACAGAGTGAGGAATCAGAAAATTAGCATGCATAAAAACAGCAATTCTGTCAGTGAGCCCTAAATGAATTAATAGCAACCATGGTTTCATGGAGGGCTTCTCAGATAGTTGGGCATTCAGGTAGATTGCCAGGTAAAAGGATTTGTAAACATATTTTGTTAAAGCAAGTCAGATTTTTCCACAACACATAAAAGACATTTTTCCAAGAAAGTTTAGCCTTTGTCACTAATGAAACCACTAAATAAAGACATAAATATAGAAATCTTAAGATTTTTTTTATTCCATGTTGGTAGCAGGATGAACTGTCAGGTTGAGCTAAGTGTATATTTTGTCGCAGAGTTGCTGCAAGATGTTAACAGTGAAAAAAGGTATTTAGAAATGAGTTATTTCAAGAAGAAAATTTTCAGAATAATTGCAAATCTAGCAGGATAGAGAAAGCACAGAAAACAGGCAGTTAGATTGATCAGATTAGTATGAAAAGTCATTTAGCAAAGGGAATGAGAAGAGTGACAAACTAGTATACTTTAGATCTTTTTTTCTGAACCAGGGAAAATCTGATCATGTTTCTCTATAACAATAATAAAAAACTTTATTTTATATATCACCTTTAAAAGTGGCATCTCAAAGCAATACAGTAGATGTAAAAACAGATAAAAGGACCACAGATTACAAAGTAAATACATATAAGAAAGACAAGCAGTCAGAGGTGCTACCAAAATTAGAAAATGAAGCAGATACAGACACTAAGTCTTCTGAAAAGAAAGGTTCTGAGGTTAGATTGAAATGCACTCAGGGCACGTGACTGATATCACTGGGAATACAAATTGAGAGCTCTGGGGTGCAGCTAGAGAAGACCCTGTCACCCACAGAATGTAGATGTTCTTGAGGACTGCTAGAAGACCAGAGTCAGATGGACAAAGGTGGGGAGTAGACAGATAATAAGCCATATACTGTAGGTACTGAATGAGGATGAGGATTTTGAAGTTGACTCGAAACCTGATAGGTAACCAGTGCAAGGACTTGAAAACAGGTGTAATGCATCCCTGATAGGATTCTCGCTGTCATATTCTGAACACATTGAAGATTGCTCAGTGTGGATTTAATTTCCCTAGTGAACAGGATGTGCATTTATTAATTCTAGAAAAAAAAGCCTTTCTTGATTTCTCTAGTTCTTAGTTTCTCTAGTTCCCTTTAAAATAAACTATTATTCCACAATGCAGAGTATTACATGGCCAGTAGTTACACATGATATTTGTGATTTAAAGAAATTAACACAAGCAGCTTTTGGAAATTTAAGTGTTGGCTGAGTTATTGCAGGATAAAAGACTAGAGATGTTGGTAAGAAGAAGATAATTTTGGGAAAGCTGAGGAATACACTGATAACAAGAACACTTCCTAATGGGGTTAGGCATACTTTTGATGAAGATGATGAAGGTAACAGACTGTATGTTTACATAGATACTGAAATGAGGATTGTATTTTAGATTTTATGTAGTTGCTAGCATTGAACTGTGTGTTGGATGCACATGAATTGAAGGAATGGGCAAACATAGCTGATGCGGATCCACAGAGCCAGCATATTAAGATGTTTATAATTAGAGGCAATTTGTTTAAATAACTAGGTATGGATACTGATGTGCAAGAGAGGTGGAAAGGCTGTTTCCTTAAGCCAGCACTATAAACTATTTTATTCTCAGTGAGATGCTGCCATTTCGTAGTGGATTTCTAACACTGTGTATAGTTCCATCCACACAGTGCCTTTACTTCCATCCATTTTCTAATCTCTTTATCCAGTACAGAGGTTTTGGAGCCTATCCCAGTAAGCAACGGACACAAGGCAGAATACACCCTGGACATAGCGCCAGTCCATCACAGGACAGAAACACACACACACTAGGGCCAGTTTTCCCATAAACCAATTAACTTACCAGTATGTTTTGGAGTGCGAGAGGGAGTCATATCACACATATAGAGAAAAACCATGTAACCTAGAGAGAACATGCAAACCCCACACACACAGGACGGCAGGAATTGAACCTAGGACTCCAGTGCTGCAAGATAGCAATGCTAACCACTTCGCCACCATTAGAAATGGATGGATATTTTAGCTATCTTTCTAGTTCACAGGTTTGCATGCATAATTTAATTTTGAAAGCCACTGTGACATCAGGTACTACTGTTGTATTTATGAAAAAGAAACAAAACAAAAAGCATACTAACAACTGTGCCATCCTACTCCTTAGTTAATAGATAGATAGATACTTTATTGATCCCGTGAGGGAGATTGCAGTGCAACAGCAGCTTTACACAGACAACACAGCCACAGTGTAATGAATGATACAATAATAATAATAGTACAATATATACAATACAATCAGTACAGTGAGGGGTGCACTAAAAGAGTTACTCACAGTCCGGACACACAAAGAACAAACTAGAACAGAACAGTATGCAGAAAAATCGTATCACACATATGAATACAAATATAGATGTAAATATAGATATAGATATAGATATAAATATAAATGTATCGCACGGGTCCCTGGCATATATTGCACAAAAAACGGTTGTAAACGGGAAAAGAAAGAGAACAGATGTAGCAGTAGATATGTAGATGCGTTCAGTCCAGAAACAGGTCACTGTCAATGTTGCCTCTGCCCAGACGCAAGGTGGATGCGTTGTACAGTCTTACGGCAGAAGGCAAGAATGACCTCCTGTAGCGCTCCCTGTCACACCGTGGATGAATCAGTCTATTGCTGAACGTGCTCTTCATTTCTACAAGCCTGTCATAGAGGGGGTGGGAGATGTTGTCCATAATGGCCTCTAGTTTGGACACCATTCTCCTCTCAGCCACTACCTCCGAGGGGTCCAGGTCAGACCCAATGACAGAGCTTGCTCTCCTGATGAGCTTGTTCAGCCTTTTAGAATCCACTGCTCTAATCCCAGGGCCCCAGCATACCACTGCATAGAAAATGGCGCTCACTACCACCAACTGATAGAACATACAGTATGTAGCATCTTACTACATACATTGAAGGACCTGAGCCTCCGCAAGAAGTAAAGTCAGCTCTGTCCCTTCTTATAGATGGCCTCAATGTTCTTAGACCATTCCAGTCTATCGTCGATGTGCACTCCCAGGTACTTGTACGAGTCCACCATCTCCACGCCACTCCCATGGATGTAGACAGGAGTAGGTTTGACCTTTTTCCTCCTGAAATCTACCACCAGTTCCTTTGTCTTTCTTACATTCAGTTCCAAGTGGGTTCACCCCATACCACTCCACAAAGCTGCTGACCAGTCCTCTGTACTCCTCCTCCTGCCCACCCTTGATACATCCCACAATTGCAGAGTCATCTGAGAACTTCTGCAGGTGGCATGACTTTGAGTTGTACTTAAAGTCCGAAGTATAGAGGGTGAAGAGGAATGGAGAAAGACTGTCCCCTGAGGTGCCCCTGTGTTACTCACTACCTGTTCAGACACACAGTTCTGAAGTCTCACAGACTGTGGTCTGCCTGTCAGGTAGTCAGTGATCCACAAGGTCATGGAGGCATCGACTTGCATCTCCTCCAGCTTCCTATATGGTATTGAAGGCACTGGAGAAGTCGAAAAACATGATCCTTACAGTGTTGCCAGCCCTGTCCAGGTGTGAGTAGGCTCTTTGCAGCATGTAAATGACCGCATCCTCCACACCAACACTGGGCTGGTAGGCGAACTGTAGGGTGTCCAGTGATGAGCTGACCAGGGGTCTCAGGTGGGATAAGATCAGCCTCTCCAGTGTCTTCATGACGTGAGATGTCAGTGCAACTGGTCTGTAGTCGTTGAGGGCAGAGGGGCGCCCTTTCTTTGGTACTGGGACCAGGCATGATGTCTTCCAGAGCACCGGGACTCTCTCCAAGCGCAGGCTCAGGTTGAACAGTCGCTGGAGCACTCTGCTCAGCTGATCAGCACAGGCCCTCAGAACTCTGGGACAGATGTTATCTGGTCCTGTGGCCTTACCCTGGTGCAGCCTCTTCAGCTCCTTCTTCACCTGGTCAGCTGTGATGGTCAGCCTGGCCTGGGGGATGGTGCTCATAGCGCTTTCAGTGCTGCAGGTGTTAATGGCGGAGGTGTTGGGGAGTGGCAGCTGTGGGGGATGGGGGGGTGAGTTGCTGTCGGGGGTTGTAGCTGTAGGCGGCCATGGTTGTGGGGGGATGGAGGAGGTGTTGGGCAGTTGCAGCTGTGAAGGGTTAGGGAGCGTGTGGCTGTGGGGGGATGGGTGTTGAGCCACAGAGGACCCTGAATCAAACCTGTTAAAGAACTGGTTCAACTGGTTGGCCATCTCCAGGTTCCCCTCTGTTGCACCCCCAGCCCGTTTGAAGCCAGTGATCTCTTTCATGCAGCTCCATACATCCCTCACTCTATTCCTTTGCAGCTTGTCCTCTACCTTCCTCCTGTAGGCGTCCTTGCTCTCTCTTAACTTCTGCTTTAGCTCCCTCTGAACACGCTTGACCTCTTCCTTATCCCCCCTCCTAAAGGCTCTCTTCTTGTCATTCAGAAGAGCCTTCAGGTCGCTGGTGATCCAGGGTTTGTTATTGGAAAAGCAGTGTACGTCTTTGGTGGGGATGGTGTTGTCTATGCAGAAGTTAATGTAGTCAGTGACACAGTCCACCATGCTGTCTATGTCGTCCCCATGTGGTTCGGACAGCACATCCCAGTCGGTAGCCTCCAAAGCACCACGTAGATCCTCAATAGCCTCCTGAGACCATCTCCTCACAGTCCTCATGGTCGCAGGTTGGCGCTGGACAATAGGCGTGTATAGTGGTGTAAGAAAGACAAGGTTGTGATCTGATCTGGCAAGGGGGGGAAGGGCTGTGGAACTATATGCATCCTTAGCATTGGCATATAATAAGTCCAGTGTTTTGTTTTCTCTGGTCGGGCACTTAACAAACTGGTGGAAAGTAGGCAAAGTGGTGGAAATAGATACGTGGTTAAAGTCCCCTGAAATAGCTATAAAAGCGCTAGGATGCTTTGTTTGTAGCCTGGCTGTGACTGTGTTTATGACGTCACGCGCTACCTCTGCGTTTGCCGTAGGTGGAATGTAAACAACAACAAAGATGGCGCATGTAAACTCCCGCGGCAGATAGTATGGACGCAGTCCTATTGCTACCAGTTCGATGTCCGGGTTCCTTAACATAAGTATGTCCAGGATTACACAATCTGTTGTTGACAAGCACTGCGAGCCCTCCTCCTTTCCTCTTACCGCTCTCGGTGTTTCTGTCCACCTGCACCGTCTGAAAGCTGCCGATGGTAACATTCGAGTCCGGAATAAGTTCCTGCAGCCACGTCTCGGTGAAACACATGATACTGCATTCTCGATACTCCCTCTGGCTCCTCACCAATGCTCCCAGTTCGTTCATCTTGTTCGCTAAGGACCTCACATTTCCCATGATGATCGAAAGAAGGTAGGGTTTAAATCTCCTTCTCTTTGCCTTTCGTGTCGCAACAGCCCTACAGCCTCGGCTTCTCCTCCTCAGCTCCTCCGGCACCGATGGCTTCTCTCCAGTGAGTAGAGCCGGACGCGCTAGTGCGATCAGCTGGTTCCGCGTGTAGACAATGCCTCTGTAGCTATCGGCATTGCAACCCGATAGAAACAGAGGTCCGAGTATCAGACAAAACAAGAAAAAGTATCTCGGCTTCCTAGTATCCATCATGTTGTGATCGCAAATCTAGTTGCCAGCAAAGGTATGAAGAAAAAACACTAACACACTAGCATTAACTAACTGAAAGAAACAAAAAGACAACAAAAAGACACAGATCTGCTGTAGCAGGCTGCCACTAACATGGCGCCATCTTGAAATTAGATACATTTTATTATTTATAAACAGTTAACATTGTTAGCATAATATTTTGAATTATATTTTACCCTATTTTTTCTTTAGTTTTGTATTAAACTTATTATATGATAGTCAGATTTAATGTATATTTGAACAATGAAAATATATTTTTACAAGATGCGGGGGAAAGTGCAACAACTTATTACAGTGCTAAATTTAATATTATTGATTACTAATAGTTTATGCTAACACCTAACTTTCTTAATTAGATGTATTTAAAACAATGAACTAAGTGTAACATAACATTCAGAAATACAATCGAGAATAGTTTTGTGGTGTTTGTATAGATGAAATGTTTCTAAAATGTATAACGTAACAAAATTAAAGACGATTAAAATCTGTAATCTTTCCACTTGTAATGTCATTAGAAAGTACAAGTTTCTGCTTTGTCTAAGGATGGTATCAAACAGTAGTCTAATAATAATAATAATAATAATAATTGCTTACACTTATATAGCGCTTTTCTGGACAATCCACTCAAAGCGCTTAACAGGTAATGGGGACTCCCCCCCACCACCACCAATGTGCAGCATCCACCTGGATGATGCGACGGCAGACATAGTGCGCCAGAACGCTCACCACACATCAGCTATCAGTGGGGAGGAGAGCAGAGAGTAATGTAGCCAATTCATAGATGGGGATTATTAGGAGGCCATGATTGGTAAGGGCCAATGGGAAATTTGGCCAGGACGCCGGGGTTACACCCCTACTCTTTTCAAGAAACGCCCTGGGATTTTTTTTTTTTAAAGTGGTGAGTGGTGAGTCTAAGTGGTGAGAAAGCTGTCCTTAATGATAATTAAGGAACTTAAAAGTAAAAAGAGATGCTTCATATTGCTTGATTAATTTTAAAAACTAAGTTATAAATGCAGACGTGATTGGTGCCATTAAGCGCTCCAGGCAGCAGAACGTTCGTTCTGTACTGCTGAGCTCCGTGCCTCCTCCCTCTCTCGGTGCCACACTGGGTCTAAATATCTAAACATATGTATCTATATAGCAGGTAGTATCACTGTATTCCACTTTCTTTGTAAACATGGAAAAACAGATTCACAACACGACGCTGTGTCACTGTGTAAAAAAAAATGGTTACACTTTTCTAAAATGTATTTAAAAAATAAAAATGATTACAATCTAATCTTTCCACGTTTGATCCCAAAATCCCTAGAAAAATAAATCTAAAAGGGGAGAAAGCTATGCTGAAAGTTTATTAAGATACTTAGAAGACAAAGATAACAATTTATGTTGCATTTGTCTGATTGTGAATCAAAAAATACATATAATTAAACACGCATTTGCGATTTAAATCACAACGCGATTTAAATCAATATAAATGTTTATATTGTAACGCATACTGTACAGCCTCCATTTCTCTATAAAAATTTAAAAGATCGTTTGCGCTGCCTAAGAGGTGGGGTCTGCTCTCAGTGACAGCTGACAATCCTCCATACACTCAAGTGAAAAATTAATAATGCCAATGTAAACGTCGTATTTACAATTTGTTGATAATAGAAATGTTAAGTTCTCTAAAGCTTTGTGATGGTTTACCCAGGCAGCAAAAGATCAGCTACACTGGGAAGATGCGACACCAAAGATATGATTAATAACCTTTTAAATCTGAAGGGAGATCTAAAGGGATCCCCCCCCCCCCACGCACACACGCACACACGCACACACACACATGATAGAAGCAGGAAGCAGAAGCAGGGACTGTTGTCAGAAGGAAAGAAGGTGACTATTCATTGTTATTAAAAATGACTTAAATTCGATCATGTTGTTATATTTAGAAATATAAAAAGTCAAATAATTGTCCATAATATTGCTATTCTATTTTTTCAAAGAAATGTTTGTTAAAAGAAAAGTCACAGCACCGGCTGGATTTAAACACACAATCTCTGGTTTACAAGTCAGGAACGTAGACCACAGTACCACCTGCAAGGTCACGTGAGGAGAGGTGAAACAGCCCTACACATACAGAATCAACAGACATTTTACACCGTGTACTACTGTGTTGCAGTATATGAATATAATTATATCGTTATTAATTTCTTTAGATACGCGATTCCATATTATATTAGCAGAAAAGCTTAAAACTACTACTTTTTATACACGTTATTTCACATGTGAGTTAAAGACTTCGATGCTTAAAATGTTTAGGGAGAAATGGAATACTGGTGTGTATTTTTTCTTTAAAGTACCGAGACCAGCCATATACTGTATGTTTATGTTCCAAAATTAATATTGTTTATGCCCTTCACACGCGTTACAGTATGCTCCTATTCTTTTTATGCTCAGCTACTAAGATTTCCCTTCAGTGGTAAAATTCCATATAAATATTCAATACTAAAACTGACACAGTAAAGACATTTAAATCTTTCTACGACCGTCCAACGCACTACAAGTGCCCCTGTCGGTCAACCAATCATGTACCGCGGTATTGCGCGTCATGATGCGCGAGGACGTAGCCAGTTACCTGCGGTACGTGTCTGTGCCACTCACTATGAATGGCTGCATCTGTAGGACGGACACAGTGACTCAGACACTCGTTGAATGAAAAACAGCTAAATTATTATTATTAAATTAATACTGTTAATAATGACCAGACACATTATTATTGTTTCAGTGGTATTTTTAATACTGCTTTGTTATTCTCGATTCTAATTACAATATATACGATTTCATTTTATGGCTTGAGGCATCTGTTAGATTGCCTCACTGAATAAAGTGTTTTGAATTAAACCGGTTGAACTCAACACCACTTTGTCTGTCAGTGAAAAAAATGACCGCGGGCACTTTACCCCACCGCCCCACATTCTCAGAGTAGAATAGATGAACCTTCTATTCTATAACTTCAATGAAAGACAGTCCCCCCTTCCCCCCATGGACAGCCCTCACTTTATCGGGCGTGATTTTTTAGCAGCAGACAGATTAGGCAAAAAACAGGCTGTTAACAGGCTGTTTCATGTTCTTCCTAAGATTTTTTTAGCGCAGTGGGGGACATTCGGGAATGTGATTTCACAGATGCTTTTGTTCTGTCTTGCATTGTCAGACTGTGAATAAATAAAAGCATTTTTTAAAATAAATATAAGGTAACCAGAAATCAAATGACTCTGATACTGTAGTTTGAGTCTGTGTGTAAGCTGTAAGTTCTTTTTACGTCTTAATTAAACATTTAAAACACTTTAAATTTTGTAAATGCAACACGCATTCCGTACAGAAATAAAATCATGTTTTCCACAGGTGTTAAGCAGATTAGCAGGTTTCTGACTAAAAAGCGCACCATCCATCACTGCCCAGCATTACTTTAAACGAACAGGAAAAAGAGCATTTTCAGAGAGCAATTACGTTGTGTTTATGTAGAATAAGTGATTAGATTTATAAGCAATCTAATTTATCATTCGTTTAAAGAGCGACATTTCAGCTGCATACCCACGTGAGCCCAAAAGTGCTACATTATTAATAGTATCTTCCGTGTCGCATTAACATCGGAATGTCTTTTTTACAAGTGTAAAAAGAGGCGATACACAACGTGTCTCCTCTATAACTCTTCAGTTTACAGAGAAATTCTGCCAGAGCCTCACAACATTGTCCAATAATACTCTTCTTGTGTCTAATTTTTAGTTAAGCAGGATTTGAACTACAGACCATAACAAAAAACAGGATCCACTTTTTTTGTCTCACCCGCTGCGATTCAGGTGTTAATAAAACATGTTTACAAAGAAAGTGGAATACAGCAATACTACCAGCTATATAGATACATATATTTAGATACTTAGATCCTTAAATTAATATAATTATTAATTTCTTTAGATACGTGATTCCATATTATAAACCCTATTATAAAACGGATAATTCCGGTTCTGAAATCTGATTGGTTGACACACTTTCAAAGCCGTGCTATATTCTCTAATATACGCACACCCCGGAATTTTGACTTTTTACTGTGTGATAGAGAAATTATAAAGACTACTTCTTAGAGCAGATAAGAAAGCGTATATAAAAAAGCTTGGATTCTCATGTATCTGATACACATATCTTTTTCTGCTGTATTTGTTGCGCTCTTGAGGATCCTTGTGATATTTTGAGCTCTCGTTGAATGATAAGTGTCGCATAGTTTAAATCATTTTCATTCTTAGAAATTATGAAACGCTTGGTTAAAAGCAAGGGAGATTATGTCTGTTATAGTGGACATAAAAACGAGAGTTCGCTGTGGCGTTATTGGAAACCCAATTTTAACAACAAATCGCTGGCGTTATATCCTAGAAGGCACTGAGACTAGCGGCAGTGGGAGCACTCCTGCAATGAAAAAGAAAATGCCTGACAAACTAGGAATTGGACAGTTTTTCAGTGCTTGTACGATCTATGGAAATGTTCAAATAAATGTGCTAAAGAAACAAACACAAAACAAGTAATTTATTCCTTTATCATATTGGCTAGCTAATGTCCTCTCTTTGCTAGTTAGTTACTTGTGGCTGTGTTTCTGCGTTGCGTAGCAACGAGGGACTATATTGTCAGGCGGAGGAACGTAAACAGCTTAATTTTCGTGTTAAATAAATTTTTAAAATTAAAATTCATTCTATACAGCAATCGCATATTTGGGGACTGTTTTATAAAAGCAATAAGGCACTTGAGGCCTGTGCTACAGATGCACCCATTCAAAATGCACGGAACAAACCCGCGGTACGGTAACCTACCCACAAGCCACCGCGGGGCACCGCGGTAAGTGATTGGCTGGCCAAAATGACCGACAGGGGCACCCGTGGTGCATTGGTTGGTAGTGAAAAGATTAAATCATTTAATGTCTTTACTGTGCACATTTTAATCCGCTTAGTTTTCAATATTTATATGGAATTTTACCACTAAAGGGAAATTTTAGTAGCTGAGCATAAAAAGAAGAGGAGCATAACGCATCTGAAGGTCATAAACGATATTAATTTAGGAACATAAACATTACTGTATGTAAACTGTACTGTGTATGGCTGGTCTTGGTAGTTTAAAGAAAAAATACACACCAGTCTTCCATTTCTCCCTAAACATTTTAAGCATGAAAGTTTTATGAAACGGTACCCAAATATGCGATTGCTGTATAGAATGAATTTTAATTTAAAAAAATTATTTAACACGAAAATTAAGCTGTTTACATCTTCCGCCTGAGAACAGTCACCCGTTGCTACCCAACGCAGAAACACAGCCACTAACTAGCAAAGAGAGGACATTAGCTAGCCAATATGATAAAGAAATAAATGATTATTTTGTTTCTTTTGCACATTTATTTGAACATTTCCATCGATTGTACAAGCACTTGGAAACCGTCCAATCCCTAGTTCATCAGCCATTTTCTTTTACGCTGCGGGCATTCTCCCGGTCTGGCGCCGGTCTGTGTCTTTTAGGAAATAATGCCAGCGAACTCTTGTTTTTATGTCCACTATAACAGACAATCTCCTTTGCTTTTAACCAAGCGTTTAATAATTTCCTAAAATGAAAATGATTTACTTTATTTCCCTCACAGGATCAATAAAATTATCTATCAACTGTCTAAACTATGGGACAGAATTCTGGGGTCTCCCCATACCAGAGATTGTGGTAGGGCTTCAGAATGGTGATTGGCTGACACCATCTGACACCCCTCTGATTGGAGAAAAAAGACGTGCTGGTTTGCTATACATACAGTACTGTACCAGGAAGAGGATTTCTTTCTATTCGAAACGTGTATTTTAAAAGTTTAAGAAGTAAAAACCTTACAGCGTACACAGATTTCTAAACTGATCAGGATCGTTATCTTTGTCTTATGCATAATAATGTTCACCGCTCTGTCCAGCAAATTAATAATAAACTTTATTTTATATAGCGTTTTAAACGAATAAGTAATTAGATTGCTCATAAACCTAATCACTTATTCTACATAAACACAGCGTAATTGCTCTCTGAAAATGCTTTTTCTTTTTATCTAGGCTCAGATTTCAACTATAGATCGTATTATTAATAACCATAATAACAACCAACCAACAAAAACAACCATATAAAAATAATACCAACCAAAAACATAGATAACAACCACAATACAAAATCAAATATATCAAACCATTATACTCTCGCAAATTCCTCCAATTATCATAATCCCTCCCCTTATGCAAAACCAAACCCTCCTCCCATCCCAGTTTATCCTCTTTATCATAAACAAAATCCACCTCAATTTTCAACATAAAGCATTACACAAAATCAATACCTCAACACTCCATACTCAACAACGATAATTCACAAACAGCCAGAACATGTAACTCCACATTCCCAAACAGACCTCATTTCCATAGCCCCACCCCTTATGCAAAAACAACATGCCTCCCTTGTTCTCTCTCTTCCCTGGCATTTGTAATCGTTTTTATTTTCAAATAAATTTTAGCAAAGTCATGTATTTTAAAAATCTTAAGATTTTTATATTTATGTCTTTATTTAGTGGTTTTATTAGTGACAAAGGCTAAACTTTCTTGGAAAAATGTATTTTATGTAAACCATGTTTGCTATTAATTCATTTAGGGCTAAAATATGTTCATTGTCTTCCAATGAAAGAAGGGTTCCTTTCGCCGTAGTCGGGTTGACATTAGAAGCTTGCCACGCCCAGACTGTTACACCAACGCATTAGCATGTTAAAGCGATTTCATTGAGGAGCCTAGCTTTCTTAACTAGTAAGTACTGTACTTACTGGATTTTTGAGGGGAGGAGGTTCTACTTTGAAAATACCTGTGAAACCGGTTTAATTCGTCACAGCCAGCACTCCCGCAGAGAGGGGGGTTGTACTTGCAGTGTATACAGTAGATGGGAAAGCCAGAGCCGACCTCTACGCCGCCCACGTGTTATGCTCTTCGTTAATGTCTAAGCCGGAACACATCATTATATCTCATTTTGTATTTCTTAAAAAAAAATCGTTTGCCCAGCCTAACAGTATTGTTGTTATTGTTTTTAACCTGTAAAGCACTTTGAGGAGCCACCTTTAAAGGCGCCATATACAATAAAGTTCATTATTATTACTATTGTTAATTTGCTGGACAGAGAGGTGAACATTATTACGCAGAAGACAGCGATTTACGTTGCATTGTGCATTGTGCTGCTGTAATACAGTTTTAAATAATTAAAAGTCTAAACAGTATCAGCTTTATTTATGGGTTTTAAATAAAGGCGATTTAAACGTGATTTAAATCAATATAAATGTATATATTGTAACGCATAGGTGACTATTCATTGTTATTAAAATGACTTAAATTCGATCATGTTGTGATATTTAGAAATATACATTTGTTTGGTGCGAGTGAAGTTTTATTTAATCTCTGAGCCATACTGATTCTTATGGAAGCCAGTTTCCGCCAGAGAGTAAAAAAAAACACACTATGGTATTCTCTCCGAGGCAGTGCAGTTAAAAACATATCTCTGATGCTGTTCCTAAATGAATATCGTTTATGACCATCAGACGCTTTATGCTCCTTTTCTTTTTTCCAGTGGATTGAACAGGGAGAGGCATTTCATGATGTACTTTTCACTGATGAAACAACAGTGGCTCTGGGACAGTTTTCAACCATGTCATTTTATAAAAAGGGGAGATATGTGAACAAACAAAACCCAAAACAAACATGTATGCCATACGGCGTACGCGTTACTGAAGCTAAAAGTTTAGCCTTTGTCACTAATGTAACCACTAAATAAAGACATATAGAAATCCCTACGTTACAGACTGTATATGGCTGGTATTGGTAGTTTAAAGAAAAAATACACACCAGTATTCCACTTTCTCCCTAAACATTTTAAGCATCAGAGTCTTACATGTGGTTATTTCGGAAACGTTTGTACGTGCTCCTTCTGACCATGTTACTGTTTACTGTTACTGACCATATTAAGTTTAAGTGCCTGTGGGCACTTTTCCTGTCCGTGGGGGGCGGGGGGTGGACCGTCTTTCATGAGAAGGTTAGTCTGTTCTACTCTGAGAATGTAGAGGGGGTGGAAAGTGTCCGCGGTTATTTAATTAGTATTAAAATTTGCACTGATTCTCTTGCGAAGATACGGACATAGGAATATTCGTGCGTGGTCAAAAAAATGGCATAAAAACGACAAAGTGAAGGCTGTGAAAACATTCACAATGTACTTTATACACAAAGCAAGTGTTCTTACAACTCTAGGAGGTTTCGTGAAAATGCTATAGGCGTGCCAAAATCGTTTTTTTAAATTCAAGGTGACTTTACCGCGGTTTTCTTTTTCAGATTGTGAATCAAAAAAGACATTTAATTAAACACGCGATTGCGATTTTAATCAATTACTGTATTGATTGAAACACGCATTCTGTACAGATACAGTACAGTCACATTCTCCTGTCGTCCAGTGGTGTAAAACGGATTAGCAGGTGATTGAGATAACAATGCACCGACCACTGAGTGGAATGTTCTCATTTGTTCTAAATTGTAAAAAGAGGTGATAATTCTTAATAATTCCGTGTCGCATTTACTAACCTCTTCAGTTTATTCCGATTGCGATTTTAATCAATTACTGTATTGATTGAAACACGCATTCTGTACAGATACAGTACAGTCACATTCTCCTGTCGTCCAGTGGTGTAAAACGGATTAGCAGGTGATTGAGATAACAATGCACCGACCACTGAGTGGAATGTTCTCATTTGTTCTAAATTGTAAAAAGAGGTGATAATTCTTAATAATTCCGTGTCGCATTTACTAACCTCTTCAGTTTATTCCGCCAGACAGTACATGAATATAATTAGGTGGGTAGCTGCATCAGCATGCGTAGGCTGCAAAGGAACAAGTAATAGGTTTATTCCATGCTGAAAGAAAGAAGAAGGAGAACACAACGTTTCGGCCGTGGAGCCTTCTTAAAAAACAAACCACACACCTGAAGAAGGCTCCACGGCCGAAACGTTGTGTTCTCTTTCTTCTATTTTTCAGCATGGAATAAACCTATTACTTGTTCCCATGAATATAATTATATCGTTATTAATTTGTTTAGATACGCAATTCCATATTATATTCCCTGTTAATCAAATTCTGAAAGTATGCATTTGTTAGATAACAAGCGAATTCACAGAAAAGGTTAAAAGACTATCACTTTTCACAAAGTATATAATCCTAATATAAGTCTAAATCCTAATATAAGTCTAAACAGTATCAGCTTTATTTATGGGTTGCAATTTAAAAAAAGTCAAAAACCGCACTCAAAATGCAATTTAGAGCTTTCTGGCAAGAGGAGACACCCAAATTAATAATGTAACATGCCACCGTTTGTGCATGAACAAGGTTATACTGCTATTTCCTTAGATACGCGATTAAAAAAAATAAAAAAAATTTTGAATCCCCGGCAGAACATATTCCATAAGAATCAGCGCTTTTATATATCGCCTTTAAAGGTGGCTTCTCAAAACGCTTTACAGGATAAAAACAACAATAACAGCAACAACAACAATACTGTATTTCATTGCATTTTGAAAACCAAGTAATAACTTAACTATATGTGCAAACGTTTTATGATATGTCGCTGTTGTGAATGTCTGTGGAGTGTATCTTATTTGCCTGTCTGTCCTGGCTCTCTCTCTCGCCCTCCCCCCCTCTCTCTCAATTCAATTCAAGGTGCTTTATTAGCATGACAGATGGGTACAATCAGTGTTGGGTATTTACTTTGCTTTGAGATGCCACTTTTAAAGGTGATATATAAAATCAAGGCTTTAACTTGCTTTAACTACGCAAGTCTGAGTTCTTGTGTCTGTCCTATCTGAACCCGAAAGTATCACAATATGTATCTTTATAGCAGGTGGTGTACAGCTTTTTAGTATAGATTACACTTTTCTAAAATGTATTTAAAAAATAAAAACGATTACAATCTAATCTTTCCATGCTTGATCCCAAGATCCCAAGAAAAATAAATCTAAACGGGGAGAAAGCTATGCTGAATGTTTATTAAGATACTTAGAAGACAAAGATATCAATTTATGTTGCATTTGTCTGATTGTGAATCAAAAAACACATATTTTTAAACCCGCGTTTGCGATTTAAATCAAAACGCGATTTAAACCAATATAAATGTTTATATTGTAACGCCTAGGTGACTATTCATTGTTATAAAACTGACTTAAATTCGATCACGTTGTGATATTTAGAAATATAAATTTGTTTGGTGCGAGTGAGGTTTTATTTAAGTATGAGTTTCTTTTACTGCAATAACTAGCACAAGTATTCATTTTAAAATGGTAATCACTTAACTCACTTAACTTTGAACGTTTTGTGATATTTAGAAAGACCAACAAATTCAATATAGTGTCGATAACATTTAGTCAGTAATAATATCAGTAGCAGTTTGGAATTATTCGTTGTTATTAATAATTGACTTCGCTTCGAACATGTTGTGATATTTAGAAATATAAAAAATGTCAATATACAGTATTGTCCATAATATTTGCTATTTTAGTTTTTCAAAGAAATGTTTGTCAAAAGAGAACTTAGGGTGATAGCTGGATTTGAACACCCAACCTCAGGGTTATAAAATCAGTCACTTAAGCCATCATGCCACAGATGCAGTGACAGATCAAGTATTGAAACAGCCATACACATATCAATGGAAAGTCTTATACTACTGTTTGTGCAACAGTACATGAATATAATTACATTGTTATTAATTTCTTTAGATATGCGATTCCATACTATATTTCCTATTAAATAAATTCTAAAAGTATGCTTTTGTTTACTCCGATAATGAGCGTATTCGCAGTAAAGGTTAAAATGATCACTTTTCACAAAGTATATAAACGTACAGTAATATGAGCACGTAAAAATGTTTCCGATATAACCACATGTAAGACTTTGATGCTTAAAATGTTTAGGGAGAAATGGAATACTGGTGTGTATTTTTTCTTTTAACTACCAGACCAGCCATATACAGTACAGTTAATACACAGTAATATGTTTATGTTCCTAAATTATTATATTTTATAAGCATGTGAAAGGCATGGTGAATCGGAGATTCTCAAGACTTACTTTGTATGATTGGAAACAAATGCGTGATCGGATCAACGAAATGCTGTGGTTGTACTTTTTGTCAATGAAAAAATAGTCTTTTCGTTTACAAAGACGGTTACAAATAATGTGGACCAGGGTAATACTTTGAGTTTACAGCTTGTCCAAGGTCATTCATTATGAATACTATTAGTAATATCTTCAGTAAAGAAGATGCATAAAATATTTCTGCATAATTAAAATATTTATTTTAGTTTCAAATAGTTGAGTCAAATAGTTCAATAGTTTCAAACTGCTACTGATGTCATTATCATCAATATGTGAAAAAAGTGAATCCTGTTTTTTATGGTCTGTAGCTCAAATCTTGCTTAACTAAAAATTAGACACAAGAAGAGTATTATTGGACAATGTTGTGAGAAATCAATAATGATATTAATTAAAAGATCTAAATATATTTAACGCATACGCCTGACATTAGAGGGTGTGTCTGCTCGCCTGAGCGGTGACATCACCGTCTTTCCCTCTGAATGGCTAGCAGGAACTATGTGGATTCCTTTAGATCTCCTTTCAGATTTAAAAGGTTATTAATAATATTTTCAGTGTCGCATTAACATTGGAATGTTCTTCCAAGTGTAAAAAGAGGTGATACGCAACGTGTCTCCTTCATACATTTTCAGTTTACAGACCGTACAAGATCATTTTTTATGAATAATGTCTTCCGTATTGCATTAAAATTGGAATGCTTTTCACAGGTGTAAATCCACTTATTTTCTAACCGCTTTATCCAGGACAGGTAACAGTTTCTCAACCCACCCTCCCCCCTGCCTGTCTCACTTTCTTTTTAACCTTTCTGTGCCCGAATCGCAGCGGGTAAGAAAGACATTTTTCCAAGAAAGATCTGATGACGAGGAAAAAAAGTTTTTCGTGCACAAAAACTGGTTATTAACTATCGAAACCTGTTTTTATTGCTTTTAAAGTCATGCACTTTCTCAGTTAAGCAGGAACACATCATTACATCTCATTTTTTATTTTTTTTAAATTAAAAAATTCGATTGCCCAGCCAAAGGGGCGTTTATAATATTGTGGCATTATAAGTTAGGACGGACACAGTGACTCAGGCACTCGTTGAATGAAATACGGTGCTTTATTTTTCAGTACAGCTGAGTACAGAGACACACACAAACGTTTTCATTGACAAAAGTAACACGACACTCTATTGTTTAAGGCACACAGGCAGCTGAAGCACCACGTCTCTTCCCGTAAAAAGTCTTTGTCTCCATACTATGGCCGCTGTAGTGCAGGCTCGCAGATTTTTTTGTAATGTGAACTCAGCCCAATCCCTTGGTGTATTTATATTATATTCTCATGTACGAGTAGAATAGGTTCATTGTCTTCCAATGAAAGACAGGTTCCTTTCGGCCAAGACAGTCAGGGGACAGTAGAAACTCGCCACACCCGGACTGTTACAGTAACTCAATCAACCTTAGTAGCGTTGCATATGAGCTCACACTGTTGGATATATATTCGACACTCCAGAGATGTCACCTTTTACTGTACATGTTTAACCGGTTGCTTTCTATTGCAGATGTGCTCCCACAGAGACTTTTTTTCCTCATAGCACTTTACACTTTGTTTAAACTACTGAGTGAAATGGTTTAATACAGGTGGGTAGTCACGTACAGCATGCGTAGGCTGCAAATGAACAAGTAATAGGTTTATTCCATGCTGAAAAGAGAAGAAAGTCAACACAACGTTTCTGCCGTTTTAGACTGTGCTGTTCTGCTTCCTATGGTGATATACAGGTTTTTCGCACAAAGCCGTATTGAGCAGTATTTCTCGCGTTGTGAACATGTGTACACAGCGATCCCCTTGGGTTCCAGTTAGTGCGTAATTACGCATTGTGCCTTATTCCGGATACTATTAACATAATCTAATTTGCATACGGTACAGCGTGGTATGACGCATTATGACGCGTTTCATTGCGACACGCCCACAGCGTTGTTCCGCAGCATACCCAACTTCTTTTGAATGGCTGCATTTGTACATTACCAACCATTGAAGATGAAGATGTAGGATTTTGCCGCTTGATATCTCACTTAGAGCCGTGCTATGCCATTCCCAATTGTTATCTTACTAGTTAATAAAACAATTTTAGCTTATACCATCTTTTGTGTCTTTGCCCCTCCCCGGGTCGCATCGGTATCGGCCGATATTGCTGACAGAAAATCGGCGATTAGTATGGTCCTCACAAAACGTTGATCGGTCCATCTCTAGCAAAAAGTATCCTTTTTTAATCCCCACAGGGGCAGCATTTTAACTGCTTTGTGATTTTACATCTTTTTAATGAGCTGTCTTACTTCTCAGGATATTACTTTTAGACTTAGATTGAGAATTGAATGCACTGAAACAAACCAGCTTTTTTTTAGCTCTCTTTGTAGGTTGCAATGTACTCTGAAACCTTAAAGCAGTCTTAAAGGTCATTCTGCTGTCAGATTTTATCTGCTGTGATCTCAGAAATGTTTAGAATGTATAATTCACAGATCGATATTTTCCATGAGACCTCCCTGTCATTTTAGGAATGACTTGCCATCAACTGTCAGATAGAAGCAAGTCACTTGTGCCATGTGATGTACAGCCAAATCCTTTTGGAGTTGGTGTATGCTGAATATGTTATTGCATTTACGTAGTATATAATCTGGGCTGTGACTGATTTGCTAAACCATCCAGTTTCTTTTTGTGGTGGAATGCTATTAGTTTAATCTCCTTTTCTTTGTTATCTCACTTCTGCCTGAGGAACACAGCAGATTAACTAAGCTATTTTAAGTCTACCTTTCATTAAAAGAGAAATTGCCCTTTCACTGTAGTGTTGGTGTCATAGAAGCGTTATTGGTGTTTTTATGTTTTCTTGTCATCTTCAAATTCAGGCACCTTATCCTGCACAGAGAGAGCAAGTGAAGCAATAAACATGCATACTTTTAGAATTTGATTAATAGGAAATATAATATGGATTCGCGTATCTAAAGAAATTAATAATGGTATAACTATATCCATGTACTGTTGCACAAAAAGTAGTATAAGACTTTCCATTGATATGTGTACGGCTGTTTCAGTGGTTGTCACGTGACTTGCCAGCGTGATAGCTTAAGTGACTGATTTATAACCATGAGGTTGGGTGTTCAAATCCAGTTGTCCCCATGAGTTTTCTTTTAACAAATAAACATTTCTTTGAAAAACTAAAATAGCAAATATCATTGGCATTATATTGACATTTTTTATATTTCTACATATCACAACATGTTCGTACTGTATGTACACAGCGGTACCACAGGGTATACGGTGCAAATCCACATGAGCCCAAAAGCCCTACATTAATATTGTGCATTCGCCTGGGGCTGTGTGGTTTTTGCATCTCTCTCTCTCCCTCTCTCCCTCCCCTGGGAGTGCTGCCTGTGCCGAATTTCACTCCACTGTCTGAGTCTCTGTGTCTATATTGTTTGTAAACAAACCGGTTTCACAGGTATTTTCAAAGTAGAATAGGGCGAGTCTTCCCATCAAAGACACTCCACCTTTCCCCACGGACACGTTTTCTTAGAAAAACAGATTCACAATGCGAAGCTGTGTCAGTCTTCTATGTAAAAAAAAATCGGTTTGAACACCATACAGATGCAGCCATTCAAAGTGAGCGGTACAGACACGTACCGGAGGTAATTGGCTACGGTGTCGCGCATTGTGACACACAATGACGCGTGGTGCCGCGGTATGTGATTGGTTGACCGACAGGGGCACTTGTGGTCCGTTGGTCTGTCGTAGAAAGATTTACAGTAAACGTCTTTACTGTGCCCGTTGTAGTATTGAATATTTATATGGAATTTTACCACTGAAGGGAAATCTTAGTAGCTGAGCATAAAAAGAATAGGAGCATACTGTAACGCGTGTGAAGGCCATAAACGATATTAATTTTGGAACATAAACATACAGTATATGGCTGGTCTCGGTACTTTAAAGAAAACGTACACGAAACATGATTTCATTATGACCTTGAGATATTTTTAACTTGATTTACAGTATTTGAGAGGTATGTCTTGACACCGATACTACGTAAATACTGCTCAAGTAATATGTTTCTAGGTTTATATTATGCATTTCATACGGTCAAATTACTTTTGAGCAACTGATAAGAAGCGCGAAACGGTATGCCCAGGGCGTTTTAGTTTCGTTTTGTGCGGGGACTGCTTTAACTATATCGCCGTGGATTGATTAGAGATATCAAGTACATACAAGTCATTTTTTAAATGTTGTAGTTTGTCTTGTAAAAATGTTACGAGAACATCATCTGTCAACAATTACACAGGTTCTTTTTCCATATTGCGGATTTTGGTTACGTAATATTATTTTCTAATTTCACGTTGTGAATATATGATTTGGGCAAACAGAGCCGCAAAGAAGTACATTATGGGTTGTTGTTTTTTTTTGCAGTTTTATCTAGAACAAGCGATGCTTAAACCTTTGTCTGATTCTTGTGAAACTATCCACACGACAGTTACCTAGGAGTTGACTTCAGTGATGTCACTGATGGGATGTTTCTAAAAATCCATCCACTGTAAAACGTCTTCTCCAGTTGTCCTGCATATGTATTCGCTAATGAAGCTGTTTGTTCTGAGCCTGGTTCTCTACATTTCTGTATGAACCAGCTTAGAGGGCTAAAGACAGCTTGTGTTTAAATTGAGTGCAAGGTAATTTATGCTTCTGTGTATAATGTTTCTGTATTGCTTTTTCAGCACTCTGCATGTGACTTCGCTGGTGGCGCTGTGGGTTAGGTTCCTGACTCCCATGTCACATGGTCTGTGATTGAATCCGACTGGAACTGTGACTTCTTTTTTTAACAAACATTTCTTTGAAAAAATGAAACGTTTCCCTTGGTCAGAGATTAAATAAAACCTCACTCGCACCAAACAAATTTATATTTCTAAATATCACAACATGATCGAATTTAAGTCTTTTTAATAACAATGAATAGTCACCTATGCGTTACAAAATAAACATTTATATTGATTTGAATCGCGTTTTGATTTAAATCGTAAACGCGTGTTTAAATATATGTGATTAAAGGCGATATACTGTATAAAAGCACTGATTCTTATGGAATGTGTTCCACCGGGGATTCAAAAAATTTATTTTTTTTAATCGCGTATCTAAGGAAAATTGCAGTATAACTTTGTTCATGCACATCATTATACAGTATCTCATTTTGTATTTCTATAAAAAAAATCGTTTGCCCAGCCACTATTGTTGTTATTGTTTTTATCCTGTAAAGCGCTTTGAGGAGCACAGCTTTCTCACTACTTAGATTACTTTTTGACACCATCCTTACATAAAGCAGAAACTGATTGTATTTTCTGATGACATACAAGTGCAAAGATTACAGATTTTAATCGTCTTTTTTCTGAACCAGGGAAAATCTGATCATGTTTCTCTATAACAATAATAAAAAACTTTATTTTACATATCACCTTTAAAAGTGGCATCTCAAAACAATACAGTAGATGTAAACCACAGATTACAAAGTAAATACCCAGACAAACGCAAACGCGTTTTTAATAAAATGCTTTCATTCATTCAACAGAGAGAGAGCGTAAAACCTGGGTGTAACAGCTGTTCCTTTTTCTGATCACTCGCTCTCCGGATAAACGTCTCGCCTGTCCTGTTCTTTGTTTTCCTAATTTGCCGATTATGCCTGCTGCGATCCACTCCTACCCTCACACCTAAAGAAGACTATTTTAAATTTCTTTGCGCATCCTTAAGGTGATATCACATAAAGGTGATATGTAAAATAATGTTTTTTTATTATTGTTATAGAGAAACATGATCAGATTTTCCCCGGTTCAGAAAAAAAGATCTAAAGTATACTAGTTAAGAAAAATAAATCTAAACAGGGAGAAAGCTATGCTGAAAGTTTATTAAGATACTTAGAAGACAAAGATATCAATTTATTTTAGTTAAAATTTTATATATCACCTTTAAAAGTGGAATCTCAAAGCAAAGTAAATACCCAACACTGATTGTACCCATCTGTCATGCTAATAAAACACCTTTAATTGAATTGAATTGAGGGAGAGAGGGGGGGAGGGCGAGCGAGATAACCAGGACGTAAGGCAAATAAGATACACTCCACAGGCATTCACAACAGCGACATATGAAACGTTTGCACATATAGTTAAGTTATTACTTGGTTTTCAAAGTGCAATGAAATACAATATTGTTGTTGTTGCTGTTCTTGTTTTTATCCTGTAAAGCGTTTTGTGAAGCCACCTTTAAAGACGATATATACTGTAAAAGCGCTGATTCTTATGGATTGTGTTCCGCCGGGGATTCAAAATTTTTTTTATTTTTTTTTAATCGCGTATCTAAGGAAATCTCAGTATAACTTTGTTCATGCACAAACAGTGGCATGTTACATTATTAATTTGGGTGTCTTAATTCGATGTATTTAAAGCAGTGAACTACTGTAGGTGTAACATAACATTCAGAAATACAATCGAGAATAGTTTTGTGGTGTTTGTTTAGATGAAACGTTCCTAAAACGTATAACGTAACCGGGCATCCATATGAATCAAGTAACAGGTTTATTCCATGCTGAAAAAAAAAGAAAGAAAACACATTCCATAAGAATTGACTGAGCTCCGCTCTGTACCATGCAATGATCCCCCCCGGGTTATTTGGGTTTTTAGACAGAGGGTAAAAAACTCTCTCTCTCGCTTGACCTCCCCCTCCCTGTGTATTGTCTGTTTTTTTGTTAACAAGGCTCGCCAGCTAATGTGAATCGAAACCTGTCTTTCTAGCTTTTAAAGTCGTGCGATGTGTAAGCCACAATTCAAATAGAGAAAAAAGAGCTGACTGACAAGATTTAAGATGTGGCTGTCAATGTTGGATTAAAAAAAACACATTGCCCGACGTTTGTTGCATTGCTTGAAAAATAACTTTATTTCGAGAGACTGGATAAGTGTGTGTGTGTCTCTCTCTGCTGGATGTCCCTCTCACTCTCTGCTGAATGAATAAAAGCATTTTATTAAAAACGCGTTTGCGTTTGTCTGGTATTTACTTTGGTCCCTTTTAACTGTTTTTCCATCTACTGTATTGCTTTGAGATGCCACTTTTAAAGGTGATATGTAAAATGAAGTTTTTTATTATTGTTATAGAGAAACATGATCAGATTTTCCCTGGTTCAGAAAAAAGATCTAAAGTGCTACACCTAACTTTCTTAATTCGATGTATTTAAAGCAGTGAACTACTGTAGGTGTAACATAACATTCAGAAATACAATCGAGAATAGTTTTGTGGTGTTTGTTTAGATGAAACGTTCCTAAAACGTATAACGTAACAAAATTAAAGACGATTAAAATCTATAATCTTTCCACTTGTACTGTATGTCATCGGAAAGTTTCTGCTTTGTGTAAGGATGGTATCAAAAAGTAATCTTAAGTGGTGAGAAAGCTGTGCTCAATGTACAGATGCAGCCATTCAAAATGCGCGGGCGATACCGCATTATTTTGCGGTACGCTGTACGCAGTCTACCGCAAGCTACCGGTAAATACCGTGAGTTACCGTAAATTCTCCTATAATACGACAAGCAAAATAATAGTATCCGGAATTTCCGCAAGGTGGAGCTAATAAAGCTCAACCTCTCATGTTTGAGCTGTGGCCATCAAAGTCTTTAACGAAGATATTACTAATAGCATTAATAATGAATGACCTTGGACAAGCTGTAAGTGTAAACTCAAAGTATTGCCCTGGTCAACATTCTTTTTTTCATTGACCGTCTTTGTAAAAGTAACACCACAGCATTTCGCAATCACGCATTTGTTTCCAATCATGCAAAGTACAGTGATTCACCATGCCTTTCACATGCTCATAAAAGAGATTGATTTAGGAACATAAACATATTACCGTATGCAAACTGTACTGTATACAGTATGTATATGTATATTTAATGTCTTAACTGTGCCCGTTTAAGTATTGAATATTCATATCTAATTTTACCACTGAAGGGAAATCTTAGTAGCTGAGCATAAAAAGAATAGGAGCATACTGCAACGCGTGTGAAGGCCATAAACGATATTAATTTTGGAACATAAACATACAGTATATGGCTGGTCTCGGTACTTTAAAGAAAACATACACGAATCATGGTTTCATTATGACCAGAATCGGTCTTGAGATATTTTTAACTTGATTTACAGTATTTGAGAGGTATGTCTTAACACCGATACTACAGTGCTTAAGTACTGCTCACGTATATGTTTCTAGGTTTATATTATGCATTTCATACGGTCAAATTACTTTTGAGCAACTAATAAGAAGCGCGAAACGGTATGCGTTTTAGTTTCGTTTTGTGCTGGGACCCGTGGATTGATTAGAGATATCAAGTACATACAAGTCATTTTTTAAATGTTGTAGTTCGTCTTGAAAAAATGTTACGAGTACATCATCTATCAACAATTACACAGGTTCTGTTTCCATATTGCGGATTTTGGTTACATAATATTATTTTCTAGATTTCACGTTGTGAATATATGATTTGGGCAAACAGAGCCGCAAAGAAGTACATTATGGGTTGTGGGTTTTATGGGTTTATCTAGAACAAGCGATGCTTAAACCTTTGTCTGATTCTTGTGAAACTATCCACACGACAGTTACAGTACCTAGGAGTTGACTTCAGTGATGTCACTGATGGGATGTTTCTAAAAATCCATCCTCTGTAAAACGTCTTCTCTAGTTGTCCTGCATATGTATTCGCTAATGAAGCTGTGTGTTCTGAGCCTGGATCTCTACATTTCTGTATGAACCAGCTTAGAGGGCTAAAGACAGCTTGTGTTTAAATTGAGTGTAAGGCAATTTATGCTTCTAAAGTCATGGTCAGCATTTATTATTGTACTGTGCTGTAAACTTGTTCTGTGCCAAGTCACATTATTTTATAGCGTTTTTATAGCGTTATCAAATCCGGTGGCGCTGTGTGTTAGTTTCCTGACTCCCATGTCACATGGTCTGTGATTGAAACCTGTAAAACCGGTTTAATTCGTCACAGCCAGCACTCCGGTTGTAAAGTAGAAGCAGGCGAGATTTCCAGCAAAAAACACCTCCCCCTTCTTCAGGTGTGAGGGTCTTCTGCTCAGAATGAAACGCTAAAATGTAATGTAGGCTCTGAATGGGTTCAATTATGATTTGGGCTTGATTAAGGTCGCTGCCTTTCATCTAAAACCCTACTTGAATCCTTCTAAACTAAAAATCAGTGTTAGTGAGTTCTAAATAAAGAGGTATCCAGGTAACAGTGAAACGGGCGGACAGTCTGGGGAGATCGCCCGTTTTCCATGTAAATAGTTCCCTGGTTCCGCACCCCTTGGTGTTTCTCTCGCTTTCTCTCGGGTCACCTGATCATTAGCTCGAAAGATTTGAGTGCTTTGTGTATATTCTAATGGTAGTGGGGGCAGGGTGTGTGGGAACAGGTTTGGTTGAAATTGCATTGGAGATCTACAGATGCAGCCATTCAAAATGCGCGGGCGATACCGCATTATTTTCCGGTACGCTGTACGCAGTCTACCGCAAGCTACCGGTAAATACCGCGAGTTACCGGTAAATACCGCTAGCAAAATAATAGTATCCGGAATTTCCGCAAGGTGGAGCTAATAAAGCTCAACCTCTCATGTTTGAGCTGTAGCCATCAAAGTCTTTAACGAAGATATTAATAATAGTATTAATAATAAATGACCTTGGACAAGCTGTAAACTCAAAGTATTGCCCTGGTCCACATTCTTTTTTTCATTGACCGTCTTTGTAAAAGTAACGCCACAGCATTTCGCAATCACGCATTTTTTTCCAATCATGCAAAGTACAGTGATTCACCATGCCTTTCACATGCTCATAAGAGATTGATTTAGGGACATAAACATATTACCGTATGCAAACTGTACTGTATACAGTATGTATATGTATATTTAATGTCTTAACTGTGCCCGTTTAAGTATTGAATATTCATATCTAATTTTACCACTGAAGGGAAATCTTAGTAGCTGAGCATAAAAACAATAGGAGCATACTGCAACGCGTGTGAAGGCCATAAACGATATTAATTTTGGAACATAAACATACAGTATATGGCTGGTCTCGGTACTTTAAAGAAAACATACACGAAACATGGTTTCATTATGACCAGAATCTTGAGATATTTTTAACTTGATTTACAGTATTTGAGAGGTATGTCTTAACACCGATACTACAGTGCTTAAGTACTACTCACGTATATGTTTCTAGGTTTATATTATGCATTTCATACGGTCAAATTACTTTTGAGCAACTAATAAGAAGCGCGAAACGGTATGCGTTTTACTTTCGTTTCGTGCTGGGACCCGTGGATTGATTAGAGATATCAAGTACATACAAGTCATTTTTTAAATGTTGTAGTTCGTCTTGAAAAAATGTTACGAGTACATCATCTATCAACAATTACACAGGTTCTGTTTCCATATTGCGGATTTTGGTTACGTAATATTATTTTCTAGATTTCACGTTGTGAATATATGATTTGGGCAAACAGAACCGCAAAGAAGTACATTATGGGTTGTTGTTTTTTTTTGCAGTTTTATCTAGAACAAGCGATGCTTAAACCTTTGTCTGATTCTTGTGAAACTATCCACACGACAGTTACAGTACCTAGGAGTTGACTTCAGTGATGTCACTGATGGGATGTTTCTAAAAATCCATCCTCTGTAAAACGTCTTCTCTAGTTGTCCTGCATATGTATTCGCTAATGAAGCTGTGTGTTCTGAGCCTGGATCTCTACATTTCTGTATGAACCACCTTAGAGGGCTAAAGACAGCTTGTGTTTAAATTGAGTGTAAGGCAATTTATGCTTCTAAAGTCATGGTCAGCATTTTTGTACTGTGCTGTAAACTTGTTCTGTGCCTAGTCACATTATTTTATAGCGTTTTCATAGCGTTATCAAATCTGGTGGCGCTGTGTTAGTTTCCTGACTCCCATGTCACATGGTCTGTGATTGTAACCTGTAATACCGGTTTAATTCGTCACAGCCAGCACTCCGGTTGTAAAGTAGAAGCAGGCGAGATTTCCAGCGAAAAACACCTCCCCCTTCTTCAGGTGTGAGGGTCTTCTGCTCAGAATGAAACGCTAAAATGTAATGTAGGCTCTGAATGGGTTCTGACTTGCTTTAACAAAATATGTTTACAAATCCTTTCACCTGGCATTTTCGTAGTTAGAAATTATGGAACGCTCTGTTAAAAGCAAGGGAGTTTTTATGTCCGTTGCAGTTCTTTTGCAACATGAATATAATTATATCGTTATTAATTTCTTGAGATACGCGATTCCATATTATATTCCCTTTTAATCAAATTCTAAAAGTATGCTTGTTGACTCCGGTATCGCGTTAGTTAAAGACTTCGATGCTTAAAATGTTTAGGAGAAATGGAATACTGGTGTGTATGTTTTCTTTAAAGTACCGAGACCAGCCATATACTGTATGTTTAAGTTCCAAAATTAATATCGTTTATGGACTTCACACGCGTTGCAGTATGCTCCTATTCTTTTTATGCTCAGGCACTAAGTAAAAGGAGATGCTTCATATTGCTTGACTAATTTTAAAAACTAAGTTAGAAATGCAGACGCTCCCTCGGTGCGCTGCTCTGGTGCGCCGGCTCTTACACAGTGCCTGTCTGCCGTAAGCGTTACAATATACATACCCAACACTGCTTGTACCCATCTGTCATGCAAATAAAACACCTTGAATTGAATTGAATTGAGGGGAGAGGGGGGAATACTAAAGGCAATACTGGCTCAATACCCTCGATGGGCTTTGACGTGCTAATGCGTTGGTTTAACAGTCCGGGTGTGGCAGGCTTCCAATGTCAACTCGACTCGATTGGAAGACAATGAACGTATTTTGTGATATTTAGAAATATAAATTTGTTTGGTGCGAGTGAGGTTTTATTTAATCTCTGACCAAGGGAAACGTTTCATTTTTTCAAAGAAATGTTTGTTAAAAAATAAAGTCATAGTTCTATGGGATTCAATCACAGACCATGTGACATGGGAGTCAGGAAACTACTGTAACACACAGCGCCACCGGATTTAATAACGCAATAAAAACGCTATAAAATAATGTGACTAGGCACAGAAAAAGTTTACAGCACAGTACAATAATAAATGCTGACCATGACTTTAGAAGCATAAATTACCTTACACTCAATTTAAACACAAGCTGTCTTTCTGTATGAACCTCTAAGCTGGTTCATACAGAAAATGTAGAAATGCATTAGCCTGATTATGATTAAAAAACACATAATTAAACACGCGTTTGCGATTTAAATCAGAACACGATTTAAATCAATATAAATGTTTATATTGTAACGCATACTGTCCAGCCTCCATTTCTCTATAAAAATTTACTCTGTTGCACACACACACACAATAGAAGGAGGAACCGCTGTCAGAAGGGAAGATATGTTCAAAATATCGCAAATATCGTTCATGTTGCGATATTTTGAAATATAAAAGTCAATTTATTGTCCATAATATCGCTATTCTATTTTTTCGAAGAAATGTTTGTTAAAAGAAAAGTCCGGCACCAGCTGGATTCGATCACACAACCTCCCAGTTGCTAGTCACGCACCTAGACCAGTCGGCTAGAAGACAGCTCACATGAACAGGCAGGCGAAAAAGCCCTACACAGCCCTGTCGCAGCACACGAATACCGTTATTAAATTCTTTAGATACGCGATTCCATATTATATTCCCTTTTAATCAAATTCTAAAAGTATGCTTGTTGACTCCGGTATCATGTTAGTTAAAGACTTCAAAGCTTAAAATGTTTAGGGAGAAATGGAATACTGGTGTGTATTTTTTTCTTTAAAGTACCAAGACCAGCTACAGTATATACTGTATGTTTATGTTCCAAAATTAATATCGTTTATGGCCTTCACACGCGTTACAGTATGCTCCTATTCTTTTTATGCTCAGCTACTAAGATTTCCCTTCAGTGGTAAAATTCAATATCTACAACGGGCACAGCAAAGACGTTTTTACTGTAAGTCTTTCTACGACAGACCAACGGACCACGAGTGCCCCTGTCGGTCAACCAATCACGTACTGCGGTGCCACGCGTCATCTTGCGTCATACTGAGCGACGTCACCTGCGGTACGTGTCTGTGACGCGCACTTTGAATGGCTGCATCTGTATGTTCTTCACACCTGAAACATTTTCTCTGAAAGCATTTTCTTCGCAGTTTAACCGATCTTGTTACAGCATGTTACAGTTTACTATTATTAACCATATTAATTTTAAGTGCTTAATGTAAAATCTTGTAAAAATATATTTTCATTGTTCAAATATACATTAAGTCTGACTATCATATAATAAGTTAAATAGAAAACTAAAGAAAAAGTAGGGTTAAATATAATTCAAAATATTTTGCTAACAATGTTAACTGTTTATGAATAATAAAATGTATTAACTAAGGAGTAGGATGGCACAGTTGTTAGTATGTTTTTTGTTTTGTTTCTTTTTCATAAATACAACAGTAGTACCTGATGTCTCAGTGGCTTTCAAAATTAAATTATGCATGCAAACCTGTGAACTAGAAAGATAACTAAGATATCCATACATTTATAATGGTGGCAAAGTGGTTAGCATTGCTATCTTGCAGCACTGGGGTCCTAGGTTCAATTCCTGCCATCCTGTGTGTGTGGGGTTTACATGTTCTCTCTGAGTTACATGGTTTTTCTCCATATGTGTGATATGACTCCCTCTCGCACTCCAAAACATACTGGTAAGTTAATTGGTTTATGGGAAAACTGGCCCTGGTGTGTGTGTGTTTGTGTCTGTCTGTCCTGTGATGGACTGGCGCTATGTCCAGGGTGTATTCTGCCTTGTGTCCGTTGCTTACTGGGATAGGCTCCAAATCCTCTGTACTGGATAAAGAGATTAGAAATGGAAGTAAAGGCACTGTGTGGATGGAACTATACACAGTGTTAGAAACCCACTATGAAATGGCAGCATCTCACTGAGAATAAAATATTTTATAGTGCTGGCTTAAGGAAACAGCCTTTCCACCTCTCTTGCACATCAGTATCCATACCTAGTTATTTAAACAAATTGCCTCTAATTATAAACATCTTAATATGCTGGCTCTGTGGATCCGCATCAGCTATGTTTGCCCATTCCTTCAATTCATGTGCATCCAACACACAGTTCAACGCTAGCAACTACACAAAATCTAAAATATGAGCTCTACTTGCCACTTACAATACCAACAGTACCAGCTAACTTTAGTAGTGACATTTTCATGGATCTTTTTAACAATAAAATTTACAACATCAGACTTCAGACACAATTAAACAGGCCTCAAAAAAGTCTGGTACAAACATTTTCAGCATGGAATAAACCGTTACTTCCATACTTCCAACTACACATAATCTAAAATACAATCCTTATTTCAGTATCTATGTAAACATATAGTCTGTTAACTTCATCATCTTCATCAAAAGTATGCCTAACCCCATTAGGAAGTGTTCTTGTTATAAGTGTATTCCTCAGCTTTCCCCAAATTATCTTCTTCTTGCCAACATCTCTAGTCTTTTATCCTGCAATAACTCAGCCAACACTTAAATCTCCAAAAGCTGCTTGTGTTAATTTTTTTTAAATCACAAATATCATGTGTAACTACTGGCCATGTAATACTCTGCATTGTGGAATAATAGTTTATTTTAAAGGGAACTAGAGAAACTAAGAACTAGAGAAATCAAGAAAGGCTTTTTTTTCTAGAATTAATAAATGCACATCCTGTTCACTGGGGAAATTAAATCCACACTGAGCAATCTTCAATATGTTCAGAATATGACAGCAAGAATCCTATCAGGGATGCATTACACCTGTTTTCAAGTCCTTGCACTGGTTACCTATCAGATTTCGAGTCAACTTCAAAATCCTTATCCTACTTATATACTGTCCTACAACTGTTATTATTGATCTCCGAATTATTGTACTTGACATGACTTCATTCAGCCTTTCCTGAACGTCTATGACAGGCAGAGAGAGTGCTGTTTCTGGTGCGATCTTTTGCAGCTGACATTTCACTGTTTTAAACGAACAAGAAATTAGATTGCTCATAAATCACTTATTCTATATAAACACAGCGTAATTGCCCTCCGAAAATCCTCTTTTTCTTGTTCGTTTTAGAGACCTTGATCGAAACTGATTTTAGATGTCAGAAAGGATTTATTTTCTCTGTATTTCCTACATTGCTTTGTCGAGATTTTAACTTTATATCTAACTTTATATCTAGGCTCAGATTTCAACTATAAATCGTACAGTAATTAATAGCAGTAAATACTGATGTTTATACATAAAAAAGTCATGCCTTGGAGTATAGACCCCCAAAGGAATGCCATAGACTCAAACTGCAAAATAAACACATACAGAAAGAAAGTATTTGTATTGTAATTGCAAATCCTGGTACTGTATGAGTGATTGGTATGACTTTCCTCATTACAAATCTCTTATTAGAATTTAAATTTCTCTGTAACTCCAGGTCAGAACAGAGAAAATGTAACTGCCTTAAGGAGTTTACGATTATGAAAAATAGAAGGATAAGCATGATACGTATGTCTTCTGTCATTTTCTAAGTCATGTTACTGAGCACCAAATCTTATTGAGAATATGAATCCATTTAAGGTTTATACCATTAAAGTAACGGTTTATTCCATGCTGAAAATGTTTGTACCAGACTTTTTTGAGGCCTGTTTAATTGTGTCTGAAGTCTGATGTTGTAAATTTTATTGTTAAAAAGATCCATGAAAATGTCACTACTAAAGTTAGCTGGTACTGTTGGTATTGTAAGTGGCAAGTAGAGCTCATATTTTAGATTTTGTGTAGTTGCTAGCGTTGAACTGTGTGTTGGATGCACATGAATTGAAGGAATGGGCAAACATAGCTGATGCGGATCCACAGAGCCAGCATATTAAGATGTTTATAATTAGAGGCAATTTGTTTAAATAACTAGGTATGGATACTGATGTGCAAGAGAGGTGGAAAGGCTGTTTCCTTAAGCCAGCACTATAAAATGTTTTATTCTCAGTGAGATGCTGCCATTTCATAGTGGGTTTCTAACACTGTGTATAGTTCCATCCACACAGTGCCTTTACTTCCATCCATTTCTAATCTCTTTATCCAGTATAGAGGATTTGGAGCCTATCCCAGTAAGCGACGGACACAAGGCAGAATACACCCTGGACATAGCGCCAGTCCATCACAGGACAGACAGACACAAACACACACACACCAGGGCCAGTTTAAATCTAACCTCAGAACCTTTCTTTTCAGAAGACTTAGTGTCTGTATCTGCTTCATTTTCTAATTTTGGTAGCACCTCTAACTGCTTGTCTTTCTTATATGCATTTACTTTGTAATCTGTGGTCCTTTTATCTGTTTTTACATCTACTGTATTGCTTTGAGATGCCACCTTTAATGGTGATATATCAAATAAAGTTTTTTATTATTGTTATAGGGAAACATGATCAGATTTTCCCTGGTTCAGAAAAAAAGATCTAAAGTATACTAGTTTGTCACTCTTCTCATTCCCTTTGCTAAATGACTTTTCATACTAATCTGATCAATCTAACTGCCAGTTTTCTGTGCTTTCTCTATCCTGCTAGATTTGCAATTATTCTGAAAATTTTCATCTTGAAATAACTCATTTCTAAATACCTTTTTCACTGTTAACATCTTGCAGCAACTCTGCGACAAAATATACACTCTGACAGTTCATCCTGCTACCAACATTAAATAAAACAAATCTTAAGATTTCTATATTTATGTCTTTATTTAGTGGTTTCATTAGTGACAAAGGCTAAACTTTCTTGGAAAAATGTCTTTTATGTGTTGCGGAAAAAACTGACTTGCTTTAACAAAATATGTTTACAAATCCTTTCACCTGGCATTTTCGTAGTTAGAAATTATGGAACGCTCTGTTAAAAGCAAGGGAGTTTTTATGTCCGTTGCAGTTCTTTTGCAACATGAATATAATTATATCGTTATTAATTTCTTGAGATACGCGATTCCATATTATATTCCCTTTTAATCAAATTCTAAAAGTATGCTTGTTGACTCCGGTATCGCGTTAGTTAAAGACTTCGATGCTTAAAATGTTTAGGGAGAAATGGAATACTGGTGTGTATGTTTTCTTTAAAGTACCGAGACCAGCCATATACTGTATGTTTAAGTTCCAAAATTAATATCGTTTATGGACTTCACACGCGTTGCAGTATGCTCCTATTCTTTTTATGCTCAGGCACTAAGTAAAAGGAGATGCTTCATATTGCTTGACTGATTTTAAAAACTAAGTTATAAATGCAGACGCTCCCTCGGTGCGCTGCTCTGGTGCGCCGGCTCTTACACAGTGCCTGTCTGCCGTAAGCGTTACAATATACATACCCAACACTGCTTGTACCCATCTGTCATGCAAATAAAACACCTTGAATTGAATTGAGGGGAGAGGGGGGGAATACTAAAGCCAATACTGGCTCAATACCCTCGATGGGCTTTGACGTGCTAATGCGTTGGTTTAACAGTCCGGGTGTGGCAGGCTTCCAATGTCAACTCGACTCGATTGGAAGACAATGAACGTATTTTGTGATATTTAGAAATATAAATTTGTTTGGTGCGAGTGAGGTTTTATTTAATCTCTGACCAAGGGAAACGTTTCATTTTTTCAAAGAAATGTTTGTTAAAAAATAAAGTCATAGTTCTATGGGATTCAATCACAGACCATGTGACATGGGAGTCAGGAAACTAACACACAGCGCCACCGGATTTAATAATGCAATAAAAACGCTATAAAATAATGTGACTAGGCACAGAAAAAGTTTGCAGCACAGTACAATAATAAATGCTGACCATGACTTTAGAAGCATAAATTACCTTACACTCAATTTAAACACAAGCTGTCTTTCTGTATGAACCTCTAAGCTGGTTCATACAGAAAATGTAGAAATGCATTAGCCTGATTATGATTAAAAAACACATAATTAAACACGCGTTTGCGATTTAAATCAGAACACGATTTAAATCAATATAAATGTTTATATTGTAACGCATACTGTCCAGCCTCCATTTCTCTATAAAAATTTACTCTGTTGCACACACACACACACTAGAAGCAGGAACCGCTGTCAGAAGGGAAGATATGTTCAAAATATCGCAAATATCGATCATGTTGCGATATTTTGAAATATAAAAGTCAATTGATTGTCCATAATATCGCTATTCTATTTTTTCGAAGAAATGTTTGTTAAAAGAAAAGTCCAGCACCAGCTAGATTCGAACACACAACCTGCCAGTTGGTAGTCATACACCTAGACCAGTAGGCTACAAGACAGCTCGCGTGAACAGGCAGGCGAAACAGCCCTACACAGCCCTGTCGCAGTACACGGATATAATCATACCGTTATTAAATTCTTTAGATACGCGATTCCATATTATATTCCCTTTTAATCAAATTCTAAAAGTATGCTTGTTGACTCCGGTATCACGTTAGTTAAAGACTTCGTAGCTTAAAATGTTTAGGGAGAAATGGAATACTGGTGTGTATTTTTTTCTTTAAAGTACCAAGACCAGCTATATACTGTATGTTTATGTTCCAAAATTAATATCGTTTATGACCTTCAGATGCGTTATGCTCCTCTTCTTTTTATGCTCAGCTACTAAAATTTCCCTTTAGTGGTAAAATTCCATATAAATATTCAAAACTAAGCGGATTGAAATGTGCACAGTAAAGACATTGAATGATTAAATCTTTTCACTACCAACCAATGCACCACGAGTGCCCCTGTCGGTCATTTTGGCCAGCCAATCACTTACCGCGGTGCCCTACGGTGCCCTGCAGGTTGGTTACTGCACCGCGGGTTTTTACCGCTCATTTTGAATGGCTGCATCTGTATTTAAGGGACTTAAAAGTTAAAGGAGATGCTTCATATTGCTTGACAAATTTTAAAAACTAAGTTATAAATGCAGACGCTCCCTCGGTGCCGCGCCGGGTTTAAATATCAAAATATACATTCGTCCCGGGCAGAGGCCGAAGAGCGCCTGGCTGGGGTGCGCGGGGAAGAGCAGGATATAAGTGAAAGGCGGGGTTTAGGAAGGTGTACAGTCTGGGCAGGTATAGATTACACTTTTCTAAAACGTATTTGAAAAATAAAAACGATTACAATCTAATCCTTCCACGTTTGATCCCAAAATCCCAAGAAAAATAAATCTAAACGGGTAGAAAGCTATGCTGAAAGTTTATTAAGATACTTAGAATACAAAGATACTGTTTCAATTTATGTTGCATTAGTCTGATTATGATTAAAAAAACACATATAATTAAACACGCGTTTGCGATTTAAATCAAAACACGATTTAAATCAATATAAATGTTTATATTGTAACGCATACTGTCCAGCCTCCATTTCTCTATAAAAATTTACTCTATTACACACACACACAATAGAAGCAGGAAGCAGAAGCAGGGACCGTTGTCAGAAGGGAAGAAGGTGACTATTCATTGTTATCAAAAATGACTTAGAATCGATCATGTTGTGATATTTTGAAATATAAAAGTCAATTGATTGTCCATAATATTGCTATTCTATTTTTTCGAAGAAATGTTTGTTAAGAGAAAAGTCCAGCACCAGCTGGATTTGAACATACAACCCATGAGTTGGTAATCAGGCATGTAGACCAGTGGGCTACAAGGGAAGTCGCATGAAGAGAGAGGCGAAACAGCCCTACACAGCCCTGTCGCAGTACACGAATATAATCATATCGTTATTAAATTCTTTAGATACGCGATTCCATATTATATTAGCAGAAAAGCTTAAAACTACCACTTTTTCACACGCTATTTCACGTTAGTTAAATACTTCGATGCTTAAAATGTTTAGGGAGAAATGGAATACCGGTGTGTATTTTTCCTTTAAAGTACCGATTCCTGGAATCTGACTGGCTGACACCCTTCTGAAGTGGTTCCATAATATCTGGTATACGGAAAAGAAAGCGTTGATAAAAAAAGCCTGGGTTCTCATGTATCTCATACAAGTATCTTTTAATACAGTCTTTGCTGTGCTCTTGAGGATCCTTGTGATATTTTGAGCTCTAGTTGAATGATAAGTGTCGCATTTTAAATCATTTTCGTAGTTAGAAATTATGAAACGCCCTGTTAAAAGCAAGGGAGTTTTTTATGCCCGTTGAAGTAAAACAAAATGCCTGACAAAGTATGGCTTGGAAAGATTCCAAGTGCTTGTACAAATGTGCTAAAGAACTTATACTTTGAGTATACAGCTTGTCCAAAGTCATTCATTATTAATACTATTAGTAATATCTTCGGTAAAGGCTTTGATGCATAAATATTTCTGATAAAGGTAGGTTGTGTACTTTTGTCCAACTGAGCAATCTTGCTTTCATAAAATATACCAACATTTTAATGACTGATGATTAACATGCTGTAATACACAGTTCAAATTTAAAAGCTCAAATGCTGTACATGAGAGGTTAAGCTTCCCCTGGCGGTTTTACAAGGTGATGCCGGATACTTTCCGGCATGACGTCAAATGACGCGATTAACCGCGTGATACTGCGTGATACCGCGACACGCCCACCAGGGTATGCCACACCCATTTTGAATGGCTGCATCTGTAGGTGCTGTTTTTAAGACGCTGCTGAGTAAAGTATAGGAATTTTCCTGTTGTCAGCAGTATCGTGTATATAGTTGACCCTTACCTGAATGAAAACAGGACATAAAGAAAGGGTTTCAGAAATCAAACAAAGCTTTATTCTTGTGCCTACAGTCTGGGTAATTGGAGGCTACGCTGTTATGCTTCCTATGGTGATATACAGGTTTTTCGCACGAAGCCGTATTGAGCAGTATTTCTCGCGTTGTGAACGTGTGTACACAGCGGTCCCCCCAGGTTCCAGTTAGTGCATAATTACGCATCGATGAAAAACCGGAGGTTTAATAAAAGAGAATTAGCTCACTGATAGTTTTATGTGCAAGCTGTGAACATTTTCACAAGTTGTGGTCTTTAAAATGCATTTGGTTTGAAGGCTTTCTGTGTTTCCCTTCCAAAGATATGAACAAAAGAATATTTGAGCGTGGTAAAAAAAATGGCTTAAAAACGACATAGTGAATGCTGTGACAATAACCACAATGTACTTTGTACAAACAGCAAGTGTTTTCGTAACTCTAGGAGGTTTCCTGAAAAAGCTACAGGCGTGCCAATATCATTTTAGAACTTCAAGCTAACTTTACCCCAGTGTGGGCACCGCATTGTTATCTCAATCACCTGCTAATTCTTTTTACATCACGGGAAGACAGGAGAATGTGATTGTACTGTATCTGTATGGAGTGTGTGTTCCGTTTTCAAAATTAAAGTGTTTAAAATGTATAATTAAAAATTAAAAAAAAACTTGCAGCTTACTTAAAGATTCTAAGATGATCACGAGGAAGTGTATTGCATGTCTAATGGTCTAACCAAAACTACAGTATGCCTAAGAGTTGTTAAACTGGTTTTTATTTTTTGGCACAGCCAGCTGGCACGAACCACACAGACACCAGCTAGCCTGCTAGAGCGCCACAATTCACACTCAACCACATCACAGATCACAGCTCAGTCCCAGTGTATGAGATATTGCTGTTTGATCTTTGATCTCAGCTTTAATAGAGAGATTATCTCTATTAATATAAGTATCGAGTGGTATTAAATAAATACAGCTTTTTAGTATAGATTATAGTGTTCTAAAATGTATTTAAAAAATAAAAATGATTACAATCTAATCTTTCCATGTTTGATCCCAAGATCCCAAGAAAAATAAATCTAAATGGGGAGAAAGCTATGCTGAAAGTTTATTAAGATACTTTGAAGACCAAGATAACGATTTACATTGCATTTGTCAGATTGTGAATCAGTAAAGACATTTAATTAAACACGTGTTTGCGATTTAAATCAAAATGGGGGTAACGGGGACTCTTTATTATTTCTCTCTCTCTCTTATTATCAACACTAGTTCAATTGTGGTTCTTTTGGTTGCACGGAGGGCTTTTCAGATAGTTGGACATTCAGGTAGATTGCCAGGCGAAAGAATTAGTAAATATATTTTATTAAAGCAAGTCAGTTTTTTGCGACACATAAAAGATATACTGTGGCATTATTATATAGGACGGACACAGTGACTCAGACACTCGTTGAATGAAAAAGGGCACTTTATTTTCTGTACAGCTTGTACAGCACCCCCTGCGCCCGCGCACCAGCAGAGAGCGAGAGGCACGCAAGCACGCACACACACACACTTTTTCATTGACAAAAAGTAATGCCACACTCTTGTTTAACAGGATTGTTTTGTTTCTGGACAGACGGTTAAACTAGAGGAAAAGAGCACCTCCTTCTTTGAAGCATTTCGTTGATCTGATCACGTATTCTTTTCCAATCGCACAAAGTAAGTTTTGAGAATCTCCGATTCACCGTGCTACTAATGGTTTCCCGGAGATTGCAAGACAAGGCACTTTTGCCTCTGGACCCATCGAAATTTACTGATGTGGTCCACCCCCAGTAAATTTCAAAAGTCACAAGATTTTGAAACACGAGGGCGGCGTCGCAGTCAGCTCTGGCTTTCCCATCTATGACAATGCACTGCAAGTCCCCGTTACCCCCATTTTGATTTAAATCACAAACGCGTGTTTAATTAAATGTCTTTATTGATTCACAATCTGACAAATGCAACGTAAATCGTTATCTTGGTCTTCTAAGTATCTTAATAAACTTTCAGCATAGCTTTCTCCCCGTATTTTTCTTGGGATCTTGGGATCAAACATGGAAAGATTAGATTGTAATCATTTTTATTTTTTAAATACATTTTAGAAAAGTGTAATCTAAACTAAAAAGCTGCGTTTATTTAATACCACTTGATAGTTATATTAATAGAGATAGGAATTTAAGTTGATACTGTTTAGACTTTTAATTATATTAAATATTATATTAAACTGTATTACAGCATCGTACACATTAAACAAGGCGGTATATTTTATAAAAGCAAGATTACAAACATTAAAATCATACTTGCTTTGTACTGTCCAACTGAGCAATCGCTATTCTCTAACATTCCAATGTTAATGTGACACTGAAGATATTATTAATAACCTTTTAAATCTGAAGGGAGATCTAAAGGGATCCAGACGGTACAGGTTCCTGCTACTGTAGCTATTCAGAGGGAAAGATGGTGACGTCACCACGAAGGCGAGCAGAAACACTCCCTCTAATGTCAGGTGTATGCGTTAAATATCTTTAGATAATAATTGCTTACACTTATATAGCGCTTTTCTGGACCCTCCACTCAAAGCGCTTTACAGGTAATGGGGACTCCCCTCCACCACCACCAATGTGCAGCATCCACCTGGATGATGCGACAGCAGCCATAGTGCACCAGAACGCTCACACCACATCAGTGGGGAGGAGAGCAGAGTATTGTAGTCAATTCAGAGATGGGGATTATTAGGAGGCCATGATTGGTAAGGGTCAATGGGAAAGTTGGCCAAGACGCCAGGGTTACACCCCTACTCTTTTCAAGAGACACCCTGAGATTTTTAATAACCACAGAGAGTCAGGACCTCGGTTTTACATCTCATCCGAAGGACAGTGCCTGTTTAGAGTATAGTGTCCCCGTCATTATACTGGGGCATTAGGACCCACATGGACTGCAGGGTGAGCACCCCCTGCTGGCCCCACTAACACCTCTTCCAGCAGCAACCTTAGTTTTTCCCAGGAGGTCTCCTATCCAGGTACTGACCAGGCACACCTGCTTAGCTTCAGTGGGTTGCCAGTTGTGAGTTGCAGGGTGATATGGCTGCTGCTAGATCTTTGAATTAATATCATTATTGATTTCTTTAGCCTCAGAACATTGTCCAATAATAATCTTCTTGTGTCTAATTTTTAGTTAAGCAGGATTTGAGTTACAAACCATAAAAAAACAGGATTCACTTTTTTCACATATTGATGAGTAGCAGTTTGAAACTATTCGTTGTTATTAATAAATGCCTTACATTCGAACATGTTGTGATATTTAGGAATATAAAAAAGTGAATAGTGTCCATAATATTGCTATTTTAGTTTTTCAAAGAAATATTTGTTAAAAGAAAACTCAAGACGATAACTGGATTTGAACACCCGACCTCTCGTTTATAAGTCACTCACTTAAACCATCACGACACTGACACATGACAAGCAGTGAAACAGCCGTACACATATCAATAGATATGCATCTATACTACTGTTTGTGTTACAGTACATGAATATAATTATATCGTTATTAATTTCTTTAGATATGCGATTCCATATTATATTCCCTATTAATCAAATTCTAAGTATGCTTAGTTAACTTCGATAACTAGTGTGTATTTTTTCTTTAAACTAACAAGACCAGCAATATACAGTTTACATAATATGTTTATGTTCCTAAATTAATATAGTTTATGACCTTCAGATGCGTTATGCTCCTCTTCTTTTTATGTTCAGCCAATTCAGCTTTTTATTTTGGCCAGCCAATGACATACCGCGGTACGGAACGGTGGCTCATGCGTCGTTGCCCGCGGTACGGGTTTGTACCATGCATTTTGAATGGCTGCATCTGTATGATGTGCAATGTAGATGATGATTTCACAGTGTTTATCTATACCTTTTCTAACATTCAGTAACATTCACTAACATTTTTCTGTCTGTGAGAACTTAATATGTTATTTAGTTTTCCTTTTAATGAAAGAATTTCGGTATACCTGATATTTGAATTAGATCTGTTAGACTAGATATATATGTCCTTGTATATATAAGAACTAAATATATTATGTCCTTGTGATGTTAATGACTTTGGAAGGATGAAGCATCCTATTTCTTAGTTTTCCTTTGATTGTTTTTGTAATTTGACTAAATCTAAATGTTATGGTGGCACAGTGCTAGAGTGGTTAGCATTGCTGCCACACAGTGTTGGAGCCCTAGGTTCAATTAGCGGGGTGCTATCTGAATGGAGTTTGCATGTTGTCCCTTTGTTCTTGTGGGTTTCTTCTAGTTGTTCGTGTTTCTTTCCACAATCTAAAGTCATGCTAGAGGCAAGATTGGATTCTGGGAAAAATAGCTTTTGTTTTGTATACTATATTTGATATGAGGCCTTCTCAAGCAAGCTATTCAGTATATTTAATATCAGCTATCTGTTATGTATCTATCTGTAAATGTAAAGACGCTTATTTGTTTTTCCCAAAAATATATTTTTTAAAATATATCAGTTTGTACTGACCTTTGGGATATGGTATACAGATCCAGCCGTTAAAAACGATCGAGGTACGCTGCGTTAAAACTCAGTGGACAGGGCGCAATAAAGCACATCATACCATATTTTTTTAAAATAGGATAATAGTATCCGGAAGCCAGGTGGAGCTAATAAAGCATAACGTCTCAAGTACAGCATTTAAGCTTTTGCCAATAAATGCCCGGTCACTGCTGAGGGACAATCTTTGTCCAATTAAGAACTCTTTAGACTTTTAATAATTCTAAACTGTGTATTACAGCATGTTTATCATTAAACATTAAAAGGTCGGTATATTTTATAAAAGCAAGATTGCTCAGTTGGGACAAAAGTACACAACCTTCTACCATCATCATAAATTATTTAATTATGCATTTTTTTATGCATCAAAGTCTTTAACTTGGTAACTTACAGTGGGTTTTGGTTTTAACATGCTAGTTCTAATATTATTAAACTTATATTCTGTACGTCATAAAAGTCATAATGTTTTATCTTTTTCTAAGAATATGTAGTAAGAACACCACTTGCTGTTACTGTAAAAAGATAAATGTTGTACTGATTTAACATCACTTGATAGTTATGTGAATATGGAATCGTGTAACTAAGCAGCTAAAGTATCACAAGTGGACATTTTGGAAACATTTTGACATTCGTTTCTTTTAAAAAAAAAGTTCTATCGTCCTTGCTAATGAGCACTGTAATGTAGCGAGCTGCACCCAGGCAGTTCAAAGCGCAATGAGAGCATTACTTTCACTTTGTTTCTCATATAAATGAATGCATACAAATAGTCCATTATTATAGCTTTTTGTGAACATGGTGTGTCTATTTCAGGTTTACATCCGAATTGAGGAAAATCTTTATTTTGTCTTAATCTAAATGTCAGCAGCCAGTAATCAGCCGACAATTTAACTTGGAATTAAAAAAAAAAAGCTTAAACTGTACTATACAGTACACCGCCTGGAATTGAACCTGGTCCATCAGGCTCCATATTAATATGGAGACATTTAACTAAGCATCTAAAATATCACAAGGGGATATTTTGGAAACATTTAGCGTTCATTTAAAAAAAAAATATTATTGTCCTTATAGTGGTAATAGGCAATGGACTGTCATGTAGTGCCCTGATCAAAGAATTACTTTGTTTCTTACATAGCCGAAAATATAAAAATAGTCCACTATTATACAGATGCAGCCATTCAAAGTGCGCGGTACAGACACGTACCGCAGGTAATTGGCTACGGCGTCGTGCATCGTGACGCGCGATGACGCAAAATACCGCGGTGCGTGATTGGTTGACCGACAGGGGCACTCGTGGTCCGTTGGTCTATCGTAGAAAGACTTACTGTAAACGTCTTTACTGTGCCCGTTGTAGATATTGAATTTTACCACTGAAGGGAAATCTTAGTAGCTGAGCATAAAATGAATAGGAGCATACTGTAACACGTGTGAAGGCCATAAACGATATTAATTTTGGAACATAAACATACAGTATATAGCTGGTCTTGGTACTTTAAAGAAAAAAATACACACCAGTATTCCATTTCTCCCTAAACATTTTAAGCTTTGAAGTCTTTAACTAACGTGATACCGGAGTCAACAAGCATACTTTTAGAATTTGATTAAAAGGGAATATAATATGGAATCGCGTATCTAAAGAATTTAATAACGGTATTCGTGTGCTGCGACAGGGCTGTGTAGGGCTGTTTTGCCTGCCTGTTCACGCGAGCTGTCTTGTAGCCGCTTGGTTTAGGTGCGTGACTACCAGCTGGCAGGTTGTGTGTTTGAATCCAGCTGGTGCTGGACTTTTCTTTTAACAAACATTTCTTCGAAAAAATAGAATAGCGATATTATGGACAATCACTTGACTTTTATATTTCAAAATATCGCAACATGATCGATATTTGCGATATTTTGAACATATCTTCCCTTCTGACAGCGGTTCCTGCTTCTATTGTGTGTGTGTGTGTGTGCAACAGAGTAAATTTTTATAGAGAAATGGAGGCTGGACAGTATGCGTTACAATATAAACATTTATATTGATTTAAATCGTGTTCTGATTTAAATCGCAAACGCGTGTTTAATTATGTGTTTTTTAATCATAATCAGGCTAATGCATTTCTACATTTTCTGTATGAACCAGCAATTTTGTCAATGAAAACCGGTGTGTGTGTCTCTCCCTGCTGGATGTCCCTCTCACAAACTGCTGAATGAATAAAATAATTTTATTGAAAATGCGTTTGCGATTGTCTGGTCTTTAAATTCTTGAGATACGCGATTCCATATTATATTCCCTTTTAATCAAATTCTAAAAGTATGCTTGTTGACTCCGGTATCGCGTTAGTTAAAGACTTCGATGCTTAAAATGTTTAGGGAGAAATGGAATACTGGTGTGTATGTTTTCTTTAAAGTACCGAGACCAGCCATATACTGTATGTTTAAGTTCCAAAATTAATATTGTTTATGGACTTCACACGCGTTGCAGTATGCTCCTATTCTTTTTATGCTCAGGCACTAAGTAAAAGGAGATGCTTCATATTGCTTGACTGATTTTAAAAACTAAGTTATAAATGCAGACGCTCCCTCGGTGCGCTGCTCTGGTGCGCCGGCTCTTACACAGTGCCTGTCTGCCGTAAGCGTTACAATATACGTACCCAACACTGCTTGTACCCATCTGTCATGCAAATAAAACACCTTGAATTGAATTGAGGGGAGAGGGGGGGAATACTAAAGCCAATACTGGCGACGTGCTAATGCGTTGGTTTAACAGTCCGGGTGTGGCAGGCTTCCAATGTCAACTCGACTCGATTGGAAGACAATGAACGTATTTTAGCCCTAAATGAATTTATAGCAAACATGGTTTACATAAAATACATTTTTTCAAGACAGTTTATAATAATACGATCTATAGTTGAAATCTGAGCCTACTTTAAAAATAAAGGAAAAGCATTTTCAGAGAGCAATCACGCTGTGTTTATGTAGAAAAAGCGATTAGGTTTATGAGCAATCTAATTACCTATTCGCTTAAAACACTATATAAAATAAAGTTTATTTAGAGATGAATGATCAGTGTCGCAGTTTAAATAATGGGAGTCAGGAAACTAACACACAGCGCCACCGGATTTAATAACGCAATAAAAACGCTATAAAATAATGTGACTAGGCACAGAAAAAGTTTACAGCACAGTACAATAATAAATGCTGACCATGACTTTAGAAGCATAAATTACCTTACACTCAATTTAAACACAAGCTGTCTTTCTGTATGAACCTCTAAGCTGGTTCATACAGAAAATGTAGAAATGCATTAGCCTGATTATGATTAAAAAACACATAATTAAACACGCGTTTGCGATTTAAATCAGAACACGATTTAAATCAATATAAATGTTTATATTGTAACGCATACTGTCCAGCCTCCATTTCTCTATAAAAATTTACTCTGTTGCACACACACACACAATAGAAGCAGGAACCTCTGTCAGAAGGGAAGATATGTTCAAAATATCGCAAATATCGATCATGTTGCGATATTTTGAAATATAAAAGTCAATTGATTGTCCATAATATCGCTATTCTATTTTTTCGAAGAAATGTTTGTTAAAAGAAAAGTCCAGCACCAGCTAGATTCAAACACACAACGTGCCAGCTGGTAGTCACGCACCTAGACCAAGCGGCTACAAGACAGCTCGCATGAACAGGCAGGCGAAACAGCCCTACACAGCTCTGTCGCAGCACACGAATACCGTTATTAAATTCTTTAGATACGCGATTCCATATTATATTAGCAGAAAAGCTTAAAACTACCACTTTTTCACACGCTATTTCACATGCTAGTTAAATACTTCGATGCTTAAAATCGTTAGGGAGAAATGGAATACCGGTGTGTATTTTTCCTTTAAAGTGTCAATTCCTGGAATCTGACTGGCTGACACCCCTCTGAAGTGGTTCCATAAAATCTGGTATATGGAAAAGAAAGCGTTGATAAATACAAGTGTCTTTTAATACACTCTTTGCTGTGCTCTTGAGGATCCTTGTGATATTTTAAGCTCTAGTTGAATGATAGGTGTCGCATTTTAAATCATTTTCGTAGTTAGAAATTATGAAACGCCCTGTTAAAAGCAAGGAAGTTTTTATGCCCGTTGAAGTAAAACAAAATGCCTGACAAAGTATGGCTTGGACAGATTCCAAGTGCTTGTATAAATGTGGTAAAGAAATTATACTTTGAGTATACAGCTTGTCCAAAGTCATCCATTATTAATACTATTAGTAATATCTTCAGTAAAGGCTTTGATGCATAAATATTTCTGATAAAGGTAGGTTGTGTACTTTTGTCCAACTGAGCAATCTTGCTTTCATAAAATATACCAACATTTTAATGACTGATGATTAACATGCTGTAATACACAGTTCAAAATTAAAGGCTCAAATGCTGTACATGAGAGGTTAAGCTCCCCCTGGCGGTTTTACAAGGCGACGCCGGATAGTTAACCACGTGACACCACGTTAACTGCGTCATACCGCGTGATACTGCGACACGCCCACCGGGGTATGCCGCGAAATACCTCACGCAATTTGAATGGCTGCATCTGTAGCTTGTTGTTGGCTACGGTGTGAGTTTGTATATCTGGACGAATTACTATGTGATGGTTTCGTGATTTAGGATTTCTTCACAGAATTCTAAGTCAAAGGAGCCTCTTCTTAAATTTGTAAAAACATTCCAATTTAAATGCAATATGGATTATTTTATTAATAATATTGTAATGAAGCTCTCATTGCTTCTGTGTGGTTCATCCTTCACCACATGGACTCAAACCTGAGTCTCCTTCATTGCTCAACAGAGGTTTTGCCAGCTGAGCTACAGAAGACATTTTTCAGCCTATGCAGCGAACATCCCTGTTATGCACAGGGGAGTAGAGGGCTGTACTGTACTGTCACCGCACTGCAACTGGCTTCTTCCATCTACACAGATGCAGCCAAACCCATACCACGGGCATCTACGCGTGCGCCACCACACCGTACCACGGTACGTGATTGGCTGGCCAAAATGACTGACAAGGGCACTTGTGGTGCATTGGTCCGTAGTGAAAAGATTTAATCATTTAATCTCTTTACTGTGCACATTTTAATCCGTTTAGTATTGAATATTTATATGGAATTTTACCACTAAAGGGAAATTTTAGTAGCTGAGCATAAAAAGAATAGGAGCATAACGCATCTGAAGGTCATAAACAATATTAATTTAGGAACATAAACATATTATGTAAACTGTATATTGCTGGTCTTGGTATTTTAAAGAAAAAATACACACCAGTATTCCATTTCTCCCTAAACATTTTAAGCATCAAAGTCTTACATGTGGTTATTTCGGAAACATTTTTACGTGCTCCTTGCTCCTTCTGACCATGTTACTGTACGTTTATATACAGTACTTTGTGAGAAAAGTGATAGTTTTAAGCTTTTCTGCGAATCTGCTCGATACCGGAGTAAACAGAAGCATATTTTTAGAATTTGATTAATAGGGAATATAATATGGAATCGCGTATCTAAAGAAATTAATAACAATATAATTATATTCATGTACTGTAGCACAAACAGTAGTTTCAGTGCTTGTCATGTGACTGTATCAGTGATGTGATGGTTTAAGTGCCTGACTTATAAAAGAGAGGTTGTGTGTTCAAATCCAGCTATTGCCATGAGCTTTCTTTTAACAAACATTTGTTTGAAAAACTAAAATAGCAAATATGATATACACTCTATTGACTTTTTTATATTTCTAAATATGACAACATGTTCGAATCTAAGTCATTTATTAATAATAATGGATAATTTCAAACTGCTGCTGATATCATTATCATCAATATGTGAAAAAAGTGAATACTGTTTTTTAATGGTCTGTAGCTCAAATCCCGCTTAACTAAAAATTAGACACAAGAAGAGTATTATTGGACAATGCTGTGAGGCTAAAGAAATCAATAACGATATTAATTCAAAGATCTAAATATATTTAACGCATACGCCTGACATTAGAGGGTGTGTCTGCTCGCTTGCGCGGTGACGTCACCGTCTTTCCCTCTGAATTTCTAGCAGGGACCTGTACTGTGTGGATCCCTTTAGATCTCCCTTCAGATTTAAAAGGTTATTAATAATATCTTCAGTGTCGCATTAACATTGGAATGTTAGAGAATAGCGATTACAAACATTAAAATCATACTTGCTTTATACTGTCCAACTGAATAATCTTGCTTTTATAAAATATACCGCCTTGTTTAATGTGTACGATGCTGTAATACAGTTTAAAATAATTAAAAGTCTAAACAGTATCAACTTGAATTCTTATCTCTATTAATACAACTATCAAGTGGTATAAATAAATACAGCTTTTCTAAAATGTATTTAAAAAAACGATTACAATCGAATCTTTCCACGTTTGATCCCAAGAGGAAGTACAATACGCTCCTGCTTTGTTTCACGATGGTATGAAAAATAAATCTAGATGGTGAGAAAGCTATGCTGAAAGTTAATAGCTTAACATTGGAACGTTCTTCCAAGTGTAAAAAGAGGTGATACGCAACGTGTCTCCTTCGTACATTTTCAGTTTACAGACCGTACAAGATCATTTTTTATGAATAATGTCTTCCGTATCGCATTAAAATTGGAATGCTTTTCACAGGTGTAAATCCACCTATTTTCTAACAGCTTTATCCAGGACGGGTAACAGTTTCACAACCCACCCTCCCCCCTGCCTGTCTCACTTTCTTTTTAACCCTTCTGTGCCCGAATTGTTTTTCATGCACAAAAAGTGGTCATTAACTATCGAAACCTGTTTTTATCGCTTTTAAAGTCATGCAATTTCTAAGTTAAGCAGGAACACATCATTACATCTCATTTTTTATTTATTTTAAATTAAAAAATTCGATTGCCCAGCTAAAGGGGCGTTTATAATATTGTGGCATTATTATATAGGATGGACACAGGACTTCTGCCAGGCATTCTATATTCTATATTGATATGTGTGTTGCTGTTTCAGGGTATGTCACATGACATGCCTTGGTGGCGTGACAGTTTAAGTGACTGATTTATAACCCTGAGGTCGGGTGTTCACACCCAGCTGTTGCCATAAGTTTTCTTTTAACAAATAAATATTTCTTTGAAAAACTAAAATAGCAAATATTATTGGCATTATATTGACATTTTTTATATTTCTAAATATCACAACATGTTCGTACTGTATGTACACAGCGGTACCACAGGGTGTAGGGCGCAAATTCACGTGCACCCGAAAGCCCTAAATTAATATTGTGTTTTTGCTTGACGCTGCGCGTTTTTCGCATCTCTCTCTCCCCCTCTCCCCGGGTGTGCTGGCTGTGCCGAATTTCACTCCACTGTCTGAGTCTGTTTCTACATTGTTTGTAAACACAATTCACACTCAACCACATCACAGATCACAGATCAGTCCCAGTATGTGAGATATTGCTGTTTGATCTTTAATCTGAGCTTTAATAGAGAGCTTATCTCTATTAATATAACTATCAAGTGGTATTAAATGCAACTTTTTTGTATAAATAACACTTTTCTAAAATTTATTTTAAAAATAAAAATGAAACTCCAATCTTTCCACGTTTGATCCCATGGGAAAGTAGTATACGCTCCTGCTTTGTTTAACGATGGTATGAAAAATAAATCTAAATAGTGAGAAAACTATGCTTAAAGTGAATTAAGGGACTTAGAATTCAAAGATAATGATTTACATTGCGTTGTCAGATTGTGAATCAATAAAGGCATTTAAACACGCGTTTGCGATTTTAATCAAAATGGGGAAAATGGGGTTATCCACTTATTCCGGATTGTGGTCACCAACGACCACGCCTGTCTCCCCAGCATCCACTTAATGTTTATTAAGATAAACGCAAGATAAACAACTTTTTTTTCAAACCACTCCACAAATTTTTTTCACATGCAAGTATTCTCCAATATCATCACAACAAAACCATAAAGTTTGTTTCCACAGCTGTGAAACTATTGTGCAATAAACCAATAAATTAATGAACTAGCACGAACCCCAATAAAAAAAACCCGGCCAGCACAGCATGTCAATATCATACCAACACTTTTTACCAACAAAACCACAAAACCATGTTATCATTTGAAAAAGGACAACCGGAGCTTTAAAAGAAACGTTTTTTTTAAAAAATGAAGAAAATCGATCACAAAGTCACTTTTTATCTGATGATCCACTTCCAATATGCATCGATAAGGCAATCAATAAGCCAGCAAAACAAGATCGCAAAAGCAAAAACCAGCAAATATATATATATATATCCCATGATATTACCTTATTCTGAAGCATGATATATCCAAAGTAGCCCAGACTAGCTTATCTCCAGACCTGGAGGCTATTGACCGTTATTGCCTGTGTTGTAAATAGTAGTAAATGTTTGAAGCAGGACCGCGAGAAATAAGGCGATCTGATTGGTAAAAAGCGCCGTCATTTATTGTATTTTCAGCCATTCAGAGCCCTAGGGGGTAAGACTTCCTCTAGAAGCCTCAGGCTGTATTCTGCCTGCCTTTTAGCTGTCAATCATTGACTCAGAAGGGGTAATCAATCAGTTTTTTATCAGTTTCTTATCAGTGCTCCTTGATTTCACACCAGAAGGCAACTCTGAGGTTTTTTTTCCATTGCATAACAGCAGATAAAGGCTCTCTAGCAGTGTCTTAAGGTTTTTATAGCAATTGCAATGGTTTTTATTCTTATTATTTTCAATATTTTTATGATTTTTTTATTATAGGCGTGAAATTTCATTCCAGGTCCAGTCTTCACAAAACATGATGTAGAATTTTTTCTAATTGATCAGTTTGTCCCAGATTTTTATCCAAGCTAGAAGTCACCTAGAACAAGGTTTTCAAATCATTCCCAGGCCTTTTTACATGCATATAGTTGAAAAATCTGACCTCTGAAGACCATAAAAACATTTTCGCCTGCTGTTTTTTGGGTTTTTTTTCATATATTTGTCTGCTGAGTGGACACATTAATAAATATAAGAAATTTGACTGTTCACACTCAAGGCCAAGGGGGTTAGCTTCAATTTAATTTCAGTTAAATTTCAATTCAATTTTCCTGCTATGTTCTGCTGCAGAGATATAACAAATGTTTAAGGGGGAGGAAATTCCAGGCGGACATTGTCTAAATGTGTCACTGGGACTAAGAAAGTACAATAAGCCCCTGCTTTGTTTAGTGATGGTTTCATATATAAAACTAATTGGTGAGAAAACTATGTTGAATGATAATTAAAAGATTTCAAGTTAAAATAAATTATTTACATTCCATTATTAAGTTTTAAAGGCTCAGTGCCATAAACACTGCAAGATGAAGAACGGTCTCCTTACTGCACCGCCTCTTCTCTGACTGAGCTCAGTGGGTGGTGCACAATTTTCTTAGCCATCTGCTAATTTGCTTCACACCATGGGAAGACAGAAGGATGTGATTGTACTGTATCTGTATGAAATACGTGTTGCATTTACAAAATTAAAGTGTTTAAAATGTTTAATTAAAAAGTTTTAAAAAACTTACAGCTTACACAAAGATTCTAAGCTGATCACAAGGAAGACAAATCACCCATTTTTCTTGGATTTCGTGTTTTTGACGAAACTCATTTTTATGGGTATTAAAATCATGCAATGTCTATTTTAGGCAGACACCTTATTGTTTTCTATTTTTGATTTTCTTAAAAATTAAAAGAATCAGTTGCCGATTGTGTCACAATATTATGTTACCATTTTTATGTTTTTGAGAGACTTCAGAAGGCTTCAACTGATGCATAAAAAATATAGCATAATGCCTTCTCACGTTATGAAGTCACTTGCACCTGGGATTCCATTTTTTTCATATTGTTTAAATAAAAGTTGTGAAATTTTTCACAAATCACGATCTTTAAATCTGTTATTATTAATATCACTTAACATTGAATAGGTTATAGTATATAAAAAGTTAATATAGTGTACGTCATATTTACTTTTTTTAAAAAAGTTTTTGTTAGAAGAAAAACTTGTCTCTGAAGCAGGTATTGAACTTGGCTTGCTTAGACACAACCCCTATTGACAAACCCACCGTACCAATGGGCTGCTTGGAAACACAACACATGCATGAATGAGTCAAATTAAAAATAAAATGTGTTTTCAAAGAAAGTGGATTACAGTAATACTACCAGCTATATAAATACATATCAACGAGTAATAGGTTTATTCCATGCTGAAAACAGAAGAGAGAAAACACAACGTTTCGGCTGTGAAACCCTCTTCAGGTGTGAGAAAGAGAAAGACATGGCAGACAGCAAAGAATAAATAGCACAGAAGAACTGGGAGAAGCTGGGAGAGGGGAATAGGCAGGAGGGGCAGAGAGAGGCCACTCAGGAAGTGCAAAGTGCAGAAGGGTGAAGAAAGGTGTGAAGTCAAAACCTACATAAGATAGAGATTACACGAAAACAAGTTGGTCATTGAGAGAAGGGGGATGGTGTCAACCTAGTTTCAGGATGAGTTTTGTTTATGTTGTTTTTCTGCTATGGGAGTTGAGAAACCCTTCTTTGAGAACAGAGACAGATAGATCAGTGTGGTCATGGCCGTCTGAGGTGAAATGAGAAACTATGAGCTTGGAGAAATCTTTAATCTTCACAGCCTGAACATGTTCTCTGAAGCGGTCTCTTAGTCTCCTTCCGATTTTCCCAACATAGATAGCTTGGCATTTTTTGCAGGAGATACAGTAAATGAGGTTGCTGGAGGTACAGGATGTTATCTGGGTGATCCGGAATTGACCTGAGGGGCCCTGAATAAGCATGTTGTTAGATATGTACTTGCAGGTGATGCAGCGAGTTCTGTTGCAGAGGAAGGTGCCTGGTGGGGATGATTGCCGAGTGCAGTCAAGGGAGCTGTGAACCAGAAGTTTACATAGATTGGGTGGTCGGCGGTATGAGATAATTGGGCGGTTAGAAAACAGGGTACTGATGGAGGGATCACCCTGTAAAATTGAGTAGTTGTTAATAATGGTCTTGGGAATAGAAAGTGTGTTAGAGTGGTAGGGAAGCACCAAAGGAATGGGGTTGTGAGACCGGGAGTTCCTGGTCGAGTTAATGAGCCGAGGGCTATTTTTGGCCCGGGTGAGGGCCCTATCGATAACATGGGTGGGGTATCCTCGATGAAAAAAGAATAAATTTTGAGTGCTTGCTTCTGGAAATCCATGTCACCACTGCAGAGTCGACGTAGCCTGAGGAATTGTGAAAAAAAGAGAGAGTTTTTGGTGTGAGTGGGACGAAAAGAGTTGTACAGGAGATAGCTGTGTGAATCTGTGGGTTTGTAATAGACCGAGGATGAGAGTCGTGGATGGTTAACAGATAAATGTTTTTCTAGAAATGGAAGAGTGGCAGAAGATATGTTAACTGTATATTTGAGGGACGGGTGAGAGTTAGTGAATTGCTCCAGAAAGTGCTCTAGCTGGTCATTAGAGCATGTGACCTCCTCCCCTCTCCCAGCTTTTGTTCTTCTGTACTGTTTAAACTTGGCCGTCTGCCCTGTCTTTCTCACACCTGAAGAAGGCTTCACAACTGAAACATTGTGTTTTCTCTCTTCTCTTTTCAGCATGGAATAAACCTATTACTTGTTCATTTGGAGACTACACATGCTGATGCAGCTACCAACCTGAACTATATAAATACATATATTTATATCCTTAGATTATATTATTCATTTCTTTAGATAAGCAATTCCATATTATTTTCCCTATTTAGAAGATTCTAAAAAGTATGAGGTTTTTTACTGTGATAACGAGCGCAAGTATTCATAGAAAAGGTTAAAACATTATAGCTTTTCATTAAGTATATAGTCAGAAAGAGCACAAAACTATGTAAACGAATGAAAGACTTTGATGCTTAAAGTGGAATACTGGTGTGTATTTTTTATTTAAACTACCAATACCAGCCATATACAGTTTACAGATAATTTCGCACAGCACGGAATTTTACCGTGCATTTTGAATGGCTGCATCTATGTGTGCTGAAGTATGTGTACTGGCCAATTTAATTTTTTTTGGAACAGAACTAGTAACAACATTGTGTAGTTTTTTATGAGAAAACTGCATGGATGCTTAGTCAGTTGTGAGAGTGAAAGTCATGCTTCTCCCAACCTAATAATCCTTTAATAATCCGTCATCCTTCATCCTTCGTGCAAAGCACTTTACTGGTAATGGAGACTCCCCTTCACCACCAATGTGTAGCATACACCTGGATGATGTGAAGGCAGCCAGTGTGCACCAATACACTCACCACACATCATCAATCATTGGGGAAGAGAACAGAGTGATGAAGCCAATTCATAAATGAGGATTATAAGGAGGCCATGCTTGCTAAATTAAGCCAGGGTCCCGTGGTTACACTCCCACTCTTTTTGAGGAATGCCTGGGATTTTTAATGACCACGGGGAGACAGGACCTTGCTTTTACATCTGAAGGACAGCACCTTTTTTACAGTATGGTATCTCCATCACTGTACTGGGGCATTAGGAACCACACAGGCTGCAGGGTGTGCTCTCCCTACTGGTGCCACTAACTTCACAGTTGCTTTCCAGGAGGTCTCACATCCAGGTGGTGTCCAGACTCACACCTGCTTAACTTCATTGGGTGATATAGCAGCTAACTAAAATTTCAGTCACTGCTGTTGCTTGCTAGCTGTAATTGGCATGTGTTGTGATCTCGTAATCTTCAGGCTGAAGAGTTTATTGTGCACAAAAGATTTGATATGAAGGCTTCTCATAAGAGATTTTGAATTAAAAATTATCATGATATGAAAATCAAATCTGTCTTATGAAATGTATTAATGTCCCTAAAAATGTTCTACATTTTGTTCATTTCAGAGCTTGCAATCAAATATAAATTGGAATTTTGAATCTAAATAACCTACTTTCTAACTGATTATAGTGCATACATTATTTAAAGAAAATGTGAAAATTCTAAATTGGATAAATAGCCCATTCAACCCCTTGCTAAAATCAGGTCACATGCAAAATAATAGTTTGAAAATATATACTGTATAATTAATGCAATCGTCTGTGTGTGTTATCAGTGGGTTCACTTGACTTAACTCATCTGTCTTTGTAAATTCCCTCAGAAAGACAGCCACCACCTGGATACTGATAGGACAGTTCATGAGTCTCCATGAAGACCAAGGAGCTTTCAGAACAAATCAGAAATAAAGTGGGAGAGAGGCACACTCTTATTCTTGTAATAAGAATTTTTCAAAGGTTCAGCACACATATACTGCCTCCATCAGGCCACCCATCTAAACTAAGAAGCTGAGGAAATATAGTTAGGGGTGCTATTATGAAGCCAACAGCAACTTTTGATGATTTTCAAAATTCTGTGTCTAAGATAGGGAGATCAACAATATTTGTGTCCCTACACAAAGTTGATTTGTATGGGTGATTGGCAAGAGAGAAGTTTTTATGGGAAAATACAAAATGTAATTCTTATATCAGATATACTGCAGATATGTGGCATAAGGTTGTGCTCAGATGAGACAAATATTGAACTTTTTAGTCTAAATGCAAAATGTTACATCTGTCATAAGTTCAACACAGCACATCACCCAGTCAGTATCATTCCAGCTCTCAAGCATATTGTGGCAGCATTAACTTTTGGAGTTACTTTTCATCAGCAGGAACTTAAAAAATTGATCAGGATTGAGGGAATAATGGAGTGTGAAGTACAGGTTTCATTGGGGAAAACCTGTTTACCCATGAATATGAAACATTCAATGAAGTGTTCTGACAAGAAGATCATAAATGTCCTTGAGTGGCCCAGTCCAAGTCATGACTTGAATCCAATAGAAAATGTATGGTGAGATTGAATTGAATTCAATTAACTGCAGTACAGTTCAAATGAACTTGTCAGATTTGGAAAATTACAGCATTCATAAATAATTATGCAGTCTGTAAATCTCACTTTGTGATTCTTCTGCAGATAATTTACAGTAACAGTCTTCAGTTTGACCATTACAGTTTAGAAAAAAGTTAATTTAAAAATGTATGTACATACATTACTTTTACTTCATCAAGTAAATGATGCAAGGCACTGCATCATGGAAAAGACAGCCTTAGTGAATTTAACTTGTGGTGAAATTTGCTTCTCTGAACCACATTGGTGATATTGCTAGTAGTTCTTATAGGAAAAATAGTATAATAGTATTTTAAAAATATAATATAGTATTTAGTAAATAGTATTTTAATGACCCTTTGCACATTAAATCAGTATGTTACATATATCATACCCCTGGAACAGTAAGCTGACCTTCCCTTCACAGTCAGCCTCAGTATGAAAAGCTAATTTAAATCAGAGATAACACTTCTGATCATTAAATGTTTGTAAACAAGTCCCAAGAAAAATGTCACTTAGCCAGAAAAAAACAATGCTTTTATTTGTAACTGGGTTGATGATTCTAGCTCAAATGTGGCAAGTAGTGTGTAGTCTAGCTTCTCTATAGGACATTTATAATTCATTACCCTGAATTTGGTGAGAGAAAAGTTTAAGTTAAACATAACATTTGTTGGAATTTGTTGGAATGTAAGCAGAACTAATCTAATCTAAACTTAATTTCCTTAGAATTTTGAAATTTACAAATTGCATGTTTTTGCAATATTTGACCACCATGTTGACTGAGGGCTTGAAGAAACAAAGCCAGTCCTGTGAAATTTTTAAATATCAACCTGAAGGATACTTTTCCAACTTCAAGGCAAAAAAATCCAAGAATGATGAAATCTGGGTCTCAAAAAAGACAATGTTTTGTTTGTTTTGAGCATTGAATGATTATGAATAAACCCAGCATCTAAGTTTTATTATATGTTTTAAATACAAAAAGTTGTATTTATTTATTACCACTCAATAGTTATATTAATAGAGATAACTCTCTATTAAAGCTCAGATCAAAGATCAAACACAGTTCAAACAGCAATATCTCACACACTGGGACTGATCTGTGATCTGTGATGTGGTTGAGTGTGAATTGTGGTGCTCTAGCAGGCTAGCTGGTGTCTGTGGTTTGGGCCGGCTGGCTGTGCCGAAAAATAAATAGAACCGGTTTAACAACTCTTAAGCATACTGTAGTTTTTGTTAAAACAACTTTATCAGTGAAAAGGCCACAGGCACTTCTCCCTCCCCCTACATTCTCAGAGTAGAATAGGCAGACCTTCCAATGAAAGACAGTCCCCATTCCCCACACGGACAGACAGACAAATGTTTTCACTGCCTATTATTTGACTAGCTACTCAGAGGGAAAGGCGGTGATGTCACCGCGCTGGTAAGCATGCTCTTTAGATACAGATGCAGCCATTCAAAACGAGCAGGCGATACCGCATTATTTTGCGGTGCGTTTGACGCAACCTATCGCGAGTTACCGTAAATTCTCGTATAGTACCTCATAATACCACGTGGTACCGGAAGTAAAATAATCGTATCCGCAATTTCCGCAAGGTGGAGCTAATAAAGCTCAACCTCTCATGTTTGAGCTGTCGCCATCAAAGTCTTTAACGAAGATATTACTAATAGTATTAATAATGAATGACCTTGGACAAGCTGTAAACTCAAAGTATTGCTCTGGTCCACATTCTTTTTTTCATTGACCGTCTTTGTAAAAGTAACACCACAGCATTTCGCAATCACGCATTTGTTTCCAATCATGCAAAGTACAGTAATTTTCACCATGCCTTTCACATGCTCATAAAAGAGATTGATTTAGGAACATAAACATATTACCGTATGCAAACTGTACTGTATACAGTATGTATATGTATATTTAATGTCTTTACTGTGCCCGTTTAAGTATTGAATATTTATATGGAATTTTACCACTGAAGAGAAATCTTAGTAGCTGAGCATAAAAAGAATAGGAGCATACTGTAACGCATGTGAAGGCCATAAACGATATTAATTTTGGAACTTAAACATACAGTATATGGCTGGTCTCGGTACTTTAAAGAAAAAATACACACCAGTATTCCATTTCTCCCTAAACATTTTAAGCATCGAAGTCTTTAACTAACGTGATATCGGAGTCAACAAGCATACTTTTAGAATTTGATTAAAAGGAAATATAATATGGAATCGCGTATCTAAAGAAATTAATAACGATATAATTATATTCATGTACCGCAACACAAGAATAGTACACGCTGTACAATATCTGTTGATACTGTTTCTGTAGGGCTTTTTCAACACTCATCATGCGACTTTGCCAGTGGCGCTGTGGGCTAGGTTCCCGACTTATACATCATACGTTGGGTGTTCGAATCAACGAAACCATGACTTTTTTTTAACAAACATTTCTTTGAAAAAATAAAATAGGGTTAGTGTTAGGGTTACTGTCAAACTTTAAATCAACAATTGATTTAAGGACGATCTGTCTAAGTGCAATACAATATTGTTGTTGTTATTGTTGTTTTTATCCTGTAAAGCATTTTGAGAAGCCACCTTTAAAGGCACTATATAAAAGCGCTGATTCTTATGGAATGTGTTTTCTTTCTTCTTTTTTTCAGCATGGAATAAATCTATTACAGTACTTGATTCTTATGGATGCCCGCTTCCGCCGGGGATTAAAAAAAAACATGGAATCGCGTATCCAAGGAAATAGCAGAATAACTATATTCATGCACAAACAGTAGCATGTTACATTATTAATTTGGGTGTCTCCTCTTGCCACGTAGCTCTAAATTGCATTTTGTTTTTTTTTTAAATTACAACAAAAAAGTCTTAATTCCGTCTTAATTAAACGTTTAAAATACACGTTTCAAATAGAAAGAAATCCTCTTCCTGGTATGTAGAACAGATTAGCAGGTCTTTTTTCTGCTATTTCCTTGGATACGCGATTCCATGTTTTTTTTTAATCCCCGGCGGAAGCGGGCATCCATAAGAATCAAGTACTGTAATAGATTTATTCCATGCTGAAAAAAAGAAGAAAGAAAACACATTCCATAAGAATCTTTATATAGCACCTTTAAAGGTGGCTTCTCAAAACGCTTTACAGGATAAAAACAACAATAACAACAACAACAATATTGTATTTCATTGCACTTTAACAGACTGTCTTTAAATCAATTGTTGATTTAAAGTTTGACAGTAAATGTTTATATTGTAAACATTATATTGTCATTAAACAACCTAATGTTTATTAATCTTCCTTGTTATGCACAGTGAGAATGATAATGTAATGAGAATTAATTGAATCACAGAGTGCTCATAAATTGTGCTAGGAAGAAAACAGATAGGTGTTCTGAAAGGTCACATATAAACGGGTTTTCGGTGGACAGAATGACAGTGTAACGATATCGGGTTCGGATAGGACGGACCCAAAAACTCAGACTTGCGGTGTTAAAAGCTGCCTTTATTTTTCCTCTCCGTCACCACCTGCCAGCGGGCTCTCGCGCGCCCCAACCAGAGAAACACCCAGGGGTGCAGAACCAGGGAACTATTTACATATTAAAACTATTTCCCAAATTTAATATGTGCTTTTCTATATTTATTGTCAATTGATTGTCCATAATATTGCTATTGTTAAGTTCTCTAAAGCTTTGTGATAGTTTACCCAGTTTACCCATTGTTATTTAAAATGACTTGGATTCGAACATGTTGTGATATTTAGAAATATAAAAAGTCAATTAATTATCCATAATATTGCTATTTTATTTTTTCAAAGAAATGTTTGTTAAAAGAAAAGCCATGGCGCCGGCTGGATTTGAACACACAATCTCTGGTTTGCAAGTGCGGCACCTAGACCACAGTGCTACACACAAGGTCACATGAGGAATGGTGAAAAAGCCCTACACAAACAGTATCAACAGACATTGTACAGTGTGTACTACTGTGTTGCAGTATATGAATATAATTATATCGTTATTAATTTCCTTAGATACGCGATTCCATATTATACTAGCAGAAAAGCTTAAAACTACCACTTTTTTACACGCTATTTCACATGTTAGTTAAAGACTTCGATGCTTAAAATGTTTAGGGAGAAATGGAATACTGGTGTGTATTTTTTCTTTAAAGTACCGAGACCAGCTATACAGTATACTGTATGTTTATGTTCCAAAATTAATATAGTTTATGGCCTTCACACGCGTTACACTATGCTCCTATTCTTTTTATGCTCAGCTACTAAGATTTCCCTTCAGTGGTAAAATTCCATATATTCAATACTAAAACGGGCACAGTAAAGACATTTAAATCTTTCTACGACCGACCAACACACCACGAGTGCCCCTGTCGGTAAACCAATCACATACTGCGGTATTTTGCTTCATCGCGCGTCATGTAGCCAATTACCCGCGGTACGTGTCTGTGCCGCGCACTTTGAATGGCTGCATCTGTACGTGATTCCATATTACATTCCCTGTTAATCAAATTCTAAAAGTATGCTTTTGTTTACGCCGATAACGAGTGTATTCACAGAAAAGGTTAAAACATTATCACTTTTCAAAAAGTATATAAACTTAATATGGTCAGAAGGAGCACGTAAAAACGTTTCCAAAATAACCACACGTAAGACTTTGATGCTTAAAATGTTTAGGGAGAAAGTGGAATACTGGTGTGTATTTTTTCTTTAAACATCCAATACTAGCCATATACAGTTTACATAATATGTTTATGTTCCTAAATTAATATCGTTTATGATCATCAGACGTGTTATGCTCCTCTTCTTTTTATGCTCAGTTACTAAAATTTCTCTTTAGTTGTAAAATTCCATAGAAATATTCAATACTAAGCGAATTAAAACATGCACTGTAAAGAGATTCTATTATTAAATCTTTTCACTACCGAACAATGCACCACGAGTGCCCCTGTCAGTCATTTTTGCCAGCCAATCACGTACTGCGGTATGACATAGGTAGTTGCGTGCAGTATGGGTTTGTACCATGCACTTTGAATGGCTGCATCTGTTATGTGCTTAGTTATGATGTGATTAGTAATTGCATTCATCATATCAGGGTTGTAGTCAGGTAAACAGTGGGGAGAGTATAGTGTGGTTAGAAATGACTATTAAAGGAGATAGTCTAGACATTCTTGGCATTTTACTGTCTTGACGATACTAGATAATAACATCACTCACTGTGCTTAACATTTATCCAGAGTCAATATAATAATAAAACAATAATAACACTGATAAAATATCCTCATGGTATTTTAGTATTTTGTTTAAAATATACTTCAAAACTAGGGAGTTTGGGAAAGTTGAAAAGGGGGCATATTTGTTTTACATTGCTTTAATTTCCCTATTTAAATTGCTTCACTCAATTTAAATATATTTTATTCTATCAAGATGTTAACAGTGAGCTTTTTTCTATGCAAAGCTGAATAGCATTACCATTTTGTACACATTGTTGACAGTTGCTTGGCAACAGTCACCGCAAAAACAAAGGATGTAATAGCACAACATAAAGATGAGATTTTTCATTATGAATGAATTTTGATTATAGTTTTGGCTTTCTATTCAGTTCTCTGTCAAAGCAAATATGTTTAGCTTTAGGAGGTTCTTGCTAAAATATTATTATTGTTTATTGTTATATTGTACAACTGTACAATTGTTTATTGTTACATACATTATTTTTTCTGGAAAATAAATTAGCTTGGTTATTTAATACAAATATCAAAGCAAGTACAGTACATCAAAAACTGTACCAGGTTCAGATAATTATTGATGAAAACTGTACCTCTCCTCTGATGTCTCAGTTATGTGTTTGGCTTTACAAAATGCTCAAAACAATTATAAAATATTTAGTTAATCCCAGTATATTATTTAATACCATACATTCTGTGAAATAAAAAAGTTTACATTTCAAATTGAAAGTCTTTGGACACAAAGGGCAAGTGTGCCGAAAGCACTTGAAATAATAATAAAACAAACTGGTATACTTCTTTGGTTTACATCTGGTGTGTGCCTCTGTTTTGCACTAGAAAGGACTACCTAGGAGATGAGTTCTGGACTCTTGATTCTCTGTGTTCACAGATCCTAGAGCCCACATTTGAAGATCTGAAAGCACCGAAGGAGGTGGTCTTTGGACTTTGTTACGTGGACTAGGGACTAGGTTAAAACTATGTAACTGATTTCATTCATGACCTGAAGTGAACATAGGCCTCAAAAGGTAAAAGGTTTGGAAAATTCATTACTTTTCTTGCCTTTCTGACCACTTAGTTATAAGAGCACATTGTTCAGTTGGAGTCCAGATGTGCAACAATCATATATGTCATTGTAACCAGAATTTCTGTCTTGTGTTTCCTTCTAAAGAAAATGTTTAGTAAATAAGCAATAAGTAGTTAAAGTACAGGGGATGTGAAAATGTATGTGAACTACTTTTGTTAGCTCAATTAAGGGAAGATTTAGAATCAGGTGTTAAAATAATTAGATAGATCTTGGGGCAAAGCTTGGAAAGCCCCACCCTTTATGAAGATCAGAAGCATTGTGAGTTTAGATGAAAGTGGGTCTTGAAGCAAGACAATGATTCTTAACATACAAGCAGGTCTACAAAATTCTATAAGAAGGGAAGGGCCAAAATTCCTCAAAACCAATGTGAATGACTCATCAATGATTACAGGAAACATTTAGTTGCAGCCATTACTGATGAGGTGCCATTAGATACTTAATCTAAAGGTTCACATACTTCACATGGTTATTGAATGTTGCATAATTTCAGGATAAATATTGAAAGAGTATCATGTTGTGTGTCACTTGTTACTTGAGGGGAGTGGAATACATGGTGAAACAACTCCCTGTGTTAGACTTTGTGGGGCATTACTTAAAAGGATAAAGAAACCCCAAGCCCTGTTATCTTCAGCTTTATGATAGCACTCCCTGAAACTGGTGAATAAGAGAAAATAAGTCTAGGAAAGGTAAAACCGAAAACCTTGTTAAACCAATGAAAGCCAATCCTGCAGCAGGAAAGAGAAGACCCTTCCCTCACCATCAGCAGTGAAGAAATCACTTAGTATTGATTCATGCTGAAAGGCCTAGTTAAAAAAATAAAGAATCAGCATTTATTAGTATGTTCAGGCAATAGAAGTCATTCTGGTTTTAATGTATTCAGATGTTCTATTCAAGTTGCATTGAGGGGAGCCAAGAATAACTAGTTCTCCTGTCTGTGATAGGCAAAACTTTAGTCTGGATGGCATTTTTTTTTTCCTCCATATACCACTCTAAGTATATGAAGGATATAGGCCTTGTTTTTCTTATCCGGGTGTGTGAGGATTATGTGTTGTAATAACATAAGAGCAAGCTGAAAGTATGCAGAATTTGAGAATGCGTTCAGGAGATGGACAGGCTTAGCACATTTTAAAAGGAAAGCAGCAGCAGCCTCAACACTTTTTTGTAGTTTTTGAAAGCTGTGGTTTCAAAGTTTACCATTCTAGCAGATTATACAGAAGCAGCCATTCAAAGTGCGCGTTACAGACACGTACCGCAGGTGGCGTCGCGCATTGTGATGCAAGATGACACGCGGCACCGCAGTACGTGATTGGTTGACCGACAGGGGCACTCGTGGTCCGTTGGTCTGTCGTAGAAAGACTTACAGTAAACGTCTTTGCTGTGCCCGTTGTAGATATTGAATTTTACCACTGAAGGGAAATCTTAGTAGCTGAGCATAAAAAGAATAGGAGCATACTGTAACGCGTGTGAAGGCCATAAACGATATTAATTTTGGAACATAAACATACAGTACTGTATATGGCTGGTCTTGGTACTTTAAAGAAAAAATACACACCAGTATTCCATTTCTCCCTAAACATTTTAAGCATCGAAGTCTTTAACTAAAGAGATACCGGAGTCAACAAGCATAGTTTTAGAATTTGATTAATAGGGAATATAATATGGAATCGCGTATCTAAAGAATTTAATAACGATATGATTATATTCGTGTACTGCGACAGGGCTGTGTAGGGCTGTTTCGCCTCCCTCTTCATGCGACTTCCCCTGTAGCCTACTGGTCTACGTGCCTGCTTACCAACTCATGGGTTGTGTGTTCAAATCCAGCTGGTGCTGGACTTTTCTTTTAACAAACATTTCTTCGAAAAAATAGAATAGCGATATTATGGACAATCAATTGACTTTTATATTTCAAAATATCACAACATGATCGATTCTAAGTCATTTTTGATAACAATGAATAGTCACCTTCTTCCCTTCTGACAACGGTCCCTGCTTCTGCTTCCTGCTTCTATTTTGTGTGTGTGTGTGTGTGTGTGTGTGTGTGTGTGTGTGTGTAATAGAGTAAATGTTTATAGAGAAATGGAGGCTGGACAGTATGCGATACAATATAAACATTTATATTGATTTAAATCGTGTTTTGATTTAAATCGCAAACGCGTGTTTAATTATATGTGTTTTTTTAATCATAATCAGGCTAATGCAACATAAATTGATACAGTATCTCTGTCTTATTTTTAGTAAATAAAGTGCATTTTTGCACACTATATGTGCAAACGTTTTATGATATGTCGCTGTTGTGAATGTCTGTGGACATGTGCTGGCTGGACAGGAGGCTCCACTGTACACAGAGAGCTTAGAAGACAAAGATATCAATTTAATTTAGTCAAAAATTTATATATCACTTTTAAAAGTGGAATCTCAAAGCAAAGTAAATACCCAACACTGATTGAGACCATCTGCCATGCTAATAAAACACCTTGAATTGAATTGAATTGAATTGAGGGAGAGAGGGGGGGAGGGCGCGCGGCAAATAAGATACACTCCACAGGCATCCACAACAGCAACATATGAAACGTTTGCACATATATTTAAGTTATTACTTGGTTTTCAAAGTCGGGAGACATTAGAGGCTTGCCACACCCGGACGGTTAAACCAATGCATTAGCACGTCAAAGCCCATTGAGGACCCGGGCGCAATAATTGTTTTGTCCCTTGATTTACTGATCTGCATTAATTATGGAAATCGAGTTCCTGCTCTGTGCAGACGACCTGGTCCCGCTGTCGCCCACAGAACAGAGGCTGCGCCAGAACCTGGCACTGCTGGAGCAGCACTGTCAGACCTGGGCGCCGACAGTCAATCTGGACAAGACCAGAGTTATGGTTTTCCAGAAAAAAAGCCAGACCTCAGGGAAACAGGTACAAATTCACACTTAACTACACATTAACACCTAACAACGGGAGCAGGGACGAATTAGGCCAGTACCCACTATTGTTAAACATACAGAAAAAGGATATTAAAGTATTGAATATTAGTATTGGCTTTAGTATTAGCCATACAGAACATTATAGTGCCCCTTTTCTATTCAGCGGGTGCCTGAGCCGCTGTGTCCTATCTTCTGACAGTCGCCGTTGTGAACAAACATTTCTTTGAAAAAATGAGACGTTTCCCTTGGTCAGAGATATAAATATATAATATATAAATAAATTAAATTTAACTAACATGTGAAATAGCGTGTGAAAAAGTGGTAGTTTAAGCTTTTCTGCTAATATAATATGGAATCGCGTATCTAAAGAATTTAATAACGATATGATTATATTCATGTACTGCGACAGGGCTGTGTAGGGCTGTTTCGCCTCTCTCTTCATGCGACTGTACCAGGAAGAGGATTTCTTTCTATTCGAAACGTGTATTTTAAAAGTTTAAGAAGTAAAAACCTTACAGCGTACACAGATTTCTAAACTGATCAGGATCGTTATCTTTGTCTTATGCATAATAATGTTCACCGCTCTGTCCAGCAAATTAATAATAAACTTTATTTTATATAGCGTTTTAAACGAATAAGTAATTAGATTGCTCATAAACCTAATCACTTGCTTTTTCTTTTTATTTAGGCTCAGATCGCTTCAACTATAGATCGTATTATTAATAACCATAATAACACCCAACCAACCAAATCAACCATATAAACATAATACCAACCAAAAACATAGATAACGACCACAATACAAAATCAAATATATCAAACCATTATACTCTCGCAAATTCCTCCAATTATCATAATCCCGCCCCTTATGCAAAACCAAACCCTCCTCCCATCCCAGTTTATCCTCTTTATCATAAACAAAATCCACCTCAATTTTCAACATAAAGCATTACTGCTTACTGGGTTTTTATGGGGGGGGGGGAGGTGTCTTTCGCTGGAAATCTCGCCTGCTTCTACTTTCCGAGTACAACCCCCTCTCTGCAGGAGTGCTGGCTGTGACGAATTAAACCGGTTTCACAGGTATTTTCAAAGTAGGAAGTACAGTGTTAACTGGTAGCTGGGCTTCTCAATGGAATCGCTTTAACATGCTAATGCGTTGGTGTAACAGTCCGGGAGTGGCAAGCTTCCAATGTCAACTCGACTCGATTGGAAGACAATGAACGTATTTTAGCCCTAAATGAATTAATAGCAAACATGGTTTACATAAAATACATTTTTCCAAGAAAGTTTATAATAATGCGATCTATAGTTGAAATCTGAGCCTAAATATAAAGGAAAAGCATTTTCAGAGAGCAATCACGCTGTGTTTATGTAGAAAAAGCGATTAGGTTTATGAGCAATCTAATTACCTATTCGCCTAAAACGCTATATAAAATAAAGTTTATTTAGAGATGAATGATCAGTGTCGCAGTTTAAATAATTTTCGTAGGAGGGCTTGGACAGATTCCAAGTGCATTTTTGCAATTTACGTTGTAATACAGTTTAGAATACAGTTAGTCTAAGCTTTATCAGCTTTATTTATGGGTTGCAATTTAGAAAAAGTCAAAAACCGCACTCAAAATGCAATTTAGAGCTTTCTGGCAAGGGGAGACACCCAAATTATAATGTAACATGCCACTGTTTGTGCATGAACAAAGTTATACTGCAATTTTCCTTAGATACGCGATTAAAAAAAATATTTTTTTTGAATCCCCGGCGGAACACACTCCATAAGAATCAGCGCTTTTATACAGTATATCGCCTTTAAACACATATATTTAAACACGCATTTACGATTTAAATCAAAACGCGATTCAAATCAATATAAATGTTTATTTTGTAACGCATAGGTGACTATTCATTGTTATTAAAAAGACTTAAATTCGATCATGTTGTGATATTTAGAAATATAAATTTGTTTGGTGCGAGTGAGGTTTTATTTAATCTCTGACCAAGGGAAATGTTTCATTTTTTCAAAGAAATGTTTGTTAAAAAATAAAGTCAAAGTTCCATGGGATTCAATCACAGACCATGTGACATGGGAGTCAGAAAACTATCACACAGCGCCACCAGATTTGATAACGCTATATAAACGCTATAAAATAATGTGACTAGGCACAGAACAAGTTTACAGCACAGTACAATAATAAATGCTGACCATGACTTTAGAAGCATAAATTACCTTACACTCAATTTAAACACAAGCTGTCTTTAGCCCTCTAAGCTGGTTCATACAGAAATGTAGAGATCCAGGCTCAGAACACACAGCTTCATTAGCGAATACATATGCAGGACAACTAGAGAAGACGTTTTACACAGGATGGATTTTTAGAAACATCCCATCAGTGACATCACTGAAGTCAACTCCTAGGTACTGTAACTGTCGTGTGGATAGTTTCACAAGAATCAGACAAAGGTTTAAGCATCGCTTGTTCTAGATAAAACTGCAAAAAAAAAACAACAACCCATAATGTACTTCTTTGCGGCTCTGTTTGCCCAAATCATATATTCACAACGTGAAATTTAGAAAATAATATTACGTAACCAAAATCCGCAATATGGAAACAGAACCTGTGTAATTGTTGATAGATGATGTTCTCGTAACATTTTTACAAGACGAACTACAACATTTAAAAAATGACTTGTATGTACTTGATATCTCTAATCAATCCGCGGCGACATTGTTAAAGCAGAGTCCCAGCACAAAACGAAACTAAAACGCCCTGGGCATACCGTTTCGCGCTTCTTATCAGTTGCTCAAAAGTAATTTGACCGTATGAAATGCATAATATAAACCTAGAAACATATACGTGAGCAGTATTTACGTACTGTAGTATCGGTGTTAAGACATACCTCTCAAATACTGTAAATCAAGTTAAAAATATCTCAAGACCGATTCTGGTCATAATGAAACCATGTTTCGTGTATGTTTTCTTTAAAGTACCGAGACCAGCCATATACTGTATGTTTAGGGAGAAATGGAATACTGGTGTGTATTTTTTCTTTAAAGTACCAAGACCAGCCATATACAGTACTGTATGTTTATGTTCCAAAATTAATATCGTTTATGGCCTTCACACGCGTTGCAGTATGCTCCTATTCTTTTTATGCTCAGCTACTAAGATTTCCCTTCAGTGGTAAAATTAGATATGAATATTCAATACTTAAACGGGCACAGTTAAGACATTAAATATACATATACATACTGTACAGTATACAGTACAGTTTTCATACGGTAATATGTTTATGTTCCTAAATCAATCTCTTTTATGAGCATGTGAAAGGCATGGTGAATCGATTCTCAAAAATTACTGTACTTTGCATGATTGGAAACAAATGCGTGATTGCGAAATGCTGTGGTGTTACTTTTACAAAGACGGTCAATGAAAAAAAGAATGTTGACCAGGGCAATACTTTGAGTTTACACTTACAGCTTGTCCAGGGTCATTCATTATTAATACTATTAGTAATATCTTCGTTAAAGACTTTGATGGCCACAGCTCAAACATGAGAGGTTGAGCTTTATTAGCTCCACCTTGCGGAAATTCCGGATACTATTATTTTGCTTGTCGTATTATAGGAGAATTTACGGTAACTAGCGGTAATTACCGGTAACTCGCGGTATTTACCGGTAACTTGCGGTAGACTGCGTACAGCGTACCGGAAAATAATGCGGTATCGCCCGCGCATTTTGAATGGCTGCATCTGTATAAATTATAAGGATTATATCCATTGCACAATATTCAATAAATAATTTTTTATTTTTTATTTCCTTTCAGCTTTTGGCATGTATAATCCTGCTTAGGTGCTGTGATTAATTAATCACTTTCTTTGGACCAAATTGATAAAACACAGGCAGCTGCTTTGTGTGCAATCATATCAGTGCCTTAGCATTATGGCACTTATAAATTTACATGTCAGTTCCACATTTTTAATGTGGTCTTCTGCATTAGTGATATAATAATCAACAGTAAAACTGTTATTAGCAGTTCTTGTAGATTTGCATTATTCATTCCAAGTGATTTTATATACCTTATAAAAGTAGTTTAAAATTCCAAATTCATTAATGCCTCATTTGTCAATATTTTTCTTATGCCTTATGGAACGCACTTCTTTGTTGTCACCAGTTATTTAATATTTTTTGGTATTTTATACCAACAAATTGCTTTAAACCAGGGGTGTCCAAACTTTTTTTATTGGGAGACAGATGGAGAAACAAACATGGAGCGGCGGGCCACAGGCTACCTCTAATAATAAAAATAAACAAATAATACCAGATATAAGTGCATTCCAATAACCAAATTGCCTTCTAATATTGCAATTAATTAGCAAGATTAATTCTTGCTTCTTCTCTGGGCACATTATAGCAACAACTTTCATGAGGCACTTCTTTATAAAGGGGGCGGAGCGGTGGCTCTGTGGTTAAGGATCTGCACCTATGGCTGGAAGGTTGCTGGTTCAAATCCCTTAGCTGGCAGAGAAATCTTACTCCATTGGGCCCCTGAGCAAGGCCCTTAACCCCAACTACTCTAGGGGTGCTGTACAATGGCAGACCCTGTGCTCTGATCCCAAGCTTCTCTTCCTGTCTGTGTGTCTCATGGAGAGCAAGCTGGGGTATGCAAATAGACAAATTCCTAGTGCAAGAAATTGTAAAGGGTTAATAAAGTAATGTTAAAGTCACCCTCTGTAAAGGGTTTCCCATGCAGGGCTATAAGTTGAGTCACCTCATAGCTAGCCCTTGTAGCATTCTCTTGGGCTTAGTTTTGTTGAAAAAAATGTTTTTGTTGAGCATACAGGCTAGCTTCCAGTTGTTTCACTTTCTGTTGTCGTTTAGCACCAGTGTACAGCTTGAAAGTCTCATGATGTTTCTTTTTATAATGTCTCTTTACGTTATATTCTTTCATTTCAGCAACTGATTCTTGGTAAATTAAATAGACACACTTGCCTCTGAACTCTGTGAAAAAGTATTCATTTTGCCAGCGTGGCTGAAATCTCCTGCATTCGCTGTCAATTTTTGTTTCTTTGGATCCACCATTTAGAAAAGCTTGCTAACGTTAATGTACAGAATTAAAGTTTTGAAGAGCGTTAAGAGGAGGAGAGGGAGTAGCTAATCAGTTTTGAGATGTGATTTTACATGATGGCGGCACCTAGTGTTCTAAATAGGAGCTGCATTTTTACTTAATATCGGGCCAAATCTAATTATAGTTCTAAATTAACCCACGGGCCGTTTCAGTAACAGTGATGGGCTGCAGTCGGCCCGTGGGCCGTAGTTTGGACACCCTTGCTTTAACCATTGTGCTAGCACAAAAATGCAAATATTTCTATGTTCTTGGAAATGTGAACTTGTGGGTTGGTCATGCTCTTTCTTGTAACACTATAAACTTTAAACCCACAGCAAAAGTGCAGATCTTAGAGGACAGAGAGAGGTGCAGTTCTCTGTAGTATGGTGATGTTTTTTTTTATTGATAATATTTACTTACTTTAAAGACTACTATTGTGTTTACAAGCAGTCTGGAATTTGAACTGCCACATCCATTTGATATTTTCTTTCAAATGTGTTTCAGCTCATATACTCATATACTGTAAATGACAGACAACTTCTCCACAAAAAGGCTCCTTCAGTGCTTGTTTGTTTTTTATTATTGTTGTCATGGGATATGAAAATTTGTTTTTGTAGAACTAAAGCTCTCTTCTGGTCAATCACATTCTAGATGAGACATCCATAAAAGTGGACAAAAAAGAAAATAAGAAAACATTCTCATTATATTTATAGAGATTCCAGCACATTGTTGAAGACAGAGGTGTACAGGTGTGTCTGGAACACTACCGGTTCATTCTGTGGAAGTGAGCAGTAAACATTGTGAAAAAATAAATACTGGAAAATGAAAATACGCAGGAATGTGAAACAAAAAAGATGTGCAAGTAGAGCAAAGCTAAGAAATGTGTTTTGAAGTTTACACTCAGTGGAAAAAATGTATTTCTTTAAAGAGAAAGAGAATTTTTCAATTAATATGATGCATGTATATTACAAAATTTATAAACATGCATGCGACTTTATTGATACCGTTTTTAAGAGTGATTTTTCTCAAGCTCTGGCTATTTAGGCTACTGAAAATGGATTGAGTTCCAACAGTTTGGTCAAATGCTTTTATTATAGCTATGACAAGGAGGGAAAAATGGGGTGAAATTAATTTCCATAATAATGCCACAGCACCCCTTGAAAAAGCTGGTCACATACCATACTACGCAACCTCACTTCATAAGTGTAGGGTTGGAAAAGAGTAATCCATTCATCCAATTAATTTTATTTAGTTACAGATCCAGCCATTCAAAATGGGCGAGGTATGCTGTGTTAAAACGCAGTGGACGTGGCGGGATATACAGCATCCTACCACATGTAAATTGAAATAGGATAACAGTATCCAGAAGCACCTTGTAAAACCGCCAGGTGGAGCTAATAAAGCTTAACGTCTCATATACAGCATTTGAACTATCACCAGAAAACACCCGGTTTCGAATCCCGGTCACTGCTGAGGGACAATCTTTTTCCAGTTAAGAATTTAAGTTGTATACTCTTTAGACTTTTAATAGTTTTAAACTGTGTATTACAGCATGTTTATTATTAAACATTAAAAAGTCGGTATATTTTATAAAAGCAAGATTAATCAGTCGGACAAAAGTAAAAGTACATAACCTTCCACCTTCATTATAAATTTAATTATGCATAAATATTTTATGCATCAAAGTCGTTAACTTGGTAACTTACAGTGGGTTCGGTTTTAGCGTGCTTGTCCTAACATTATTAAGCTTATATTCTGTACTTCATAAAAAGTTATAACTTTTTATCCTTTTCTAAGAATACGTAGTAAGAACACCACTTGCTGTTATTGTAAAAAGATAAATGTTGTAGTGATTTAACATTACTTGATAGTTATATTAATATGGAATCGTGTAACTAAGCAGCTAAAGTATCACAAGTGGACATTTTGGATACATTTTGATCTTTAAAAAAAATTATATTGTCCTTGTAGTGGTAATGAGCACTGTAATGTAGCGAGCTGCACCCAGGCAGTTCAAAGTGCGATCAGAGCATTACTTTCAGTTTGTTTCTCATATAGCCGAATGCATAGGAATAGTCCACTTATTGTGCTTATTGTGAACATGATGTGTCTATTTCAGGTTTACATCCGAATTGGAAAAAAATCTATATTTTGTCTTAATCCAAATGTCATCAGCCAACAATTTAACTTTGAATTTTTTAAAAAAGTTTAAACTGTACTATGTTGTACACCGCCTGGAATTGAACCTGGTCCGTCAGCGTCAACAGGGAACCAGCTAGATGAATTATTATATGTGATGGTTTTGTGTTTTGTGTTTAAGGATTTCTTCACGGAAATCTTTAAGTTAAATGAGGGAGGGGGGAAGGATTATTTTTTACAATTGACAGTAATTGGGGAACAACTTATCGACACGATGGGCAAGCGATTTTTAATTTTTAAAAAACGAAATAAAAAAATAAGATACAATGACGTTTTCCTGCCTAACTCAAACATTGCATGACTTTAAAAGCTGTAAAAAAAACTGGTTTAGTTAGTTAAAAACCACTTTTTATGTGTGACAAACGTGATATTTCTTCCTCGTGATCAGCTTAGAATCTGTGTACTCTGTGAGTTTTTTAAAACTTTTTAATTAAACATTAATATTAATATGGAGTCATGTGACTAAGCAGCTAAAATATATATTTTGGAAACATTTGATGTTTTTTTTTTAAATATTATTGTCCTTATAGTGGTAATAGGCATGGACAGTCATGTAGTGCGCTGCACACAGGCGGTTCAAAGCCCGATCAGAGAATTACTTTGTTTCTTACATAGCCGAATATATAAAAAATAGTCCACTATTATAGCTTTTTGTTGGCTACGGTGTGAGTGTGTGTATCTGGATGAATTATTATAAGTGATGGTTTCGTGATTTAGGATTTCTTCAAGGAATTCTAAGTTAAAGGAGGGAAAAGGGTTATATTTACACGGTGTGTATTGCCTCTTCTTATATTTGTAAAAACATTAAAATTTAAAAGCAATATGGAATATATTATTAATAATAATATTGTAACAAATTCGGGTTCTTGGGCTTGTGCCCTCACTGCTCCTCTCCCAGTTCATCCTTCACGGTATGGGCTTGAATTCTTCCACAAGGAGTGTAGCTTTAAAGCGGAGAAGATGGCACCAAACATTCTCGGCTCTATATGTCGCTCAAGCCATCTCTCTGGCATTTTAGTCATAGAGGTGGGAAAGCTCCTCTCCCTCCCCATCCCCCTTCCCTCTGCCTGCCTGACCTGTTCCCATTTTTAACCATTCTGTGTCCGAATCGCAGCGGGTGAGAGAGAGTAGGGAGAGAAAGAAAAAAGTGAACCCTGGTTTAATTTTAAATTATATGTTACCTTCATTTTTTATTTTATAAGTTTGTATTTTACTTAGTTTTTGATAGTCAGATTTAATGTATGTTTGAACACAGTCTTGAAAATTTCTAATAGTTTAGGCACCTGACACCTGACTTTGTTTAGATGTATATAAAATATATATACATAATATTCAGAAATACAATCAAAAGTAGTCTGAGATATTTGTGTAGGTTAAACTTTTCTAAAATTAATTTTTAAAAAATTAAAAACAATTAAAATGTATAATCTTTTCATGTGTATTGTCCTTAGAAAGTACAATAAGCCCCTGCTTGTTTAATGATGGTTTCAAAATTACAGCTTAGAAAACGATTCTAAGCTGATGAAAAGGAAGAAAAATCATCCGTTTTTCATGGATTTTGAGTGTTTAACTAAACCTGTTTTTTATGGGTTTTAAAATCATGCAATGTCTGTTTTAAGCACACGTTATTTTTTCTTATTTTTGATTGTCTTTAAAATTAAAATAATCAGTTGCCCATCGTGCCACACAATATTATGTTACATTTTTATGTTTTTGAGAGACTTCAGAAGGCTTCAAGCGATGCATAAAAAATATAGCATAATGCCTTCTCACGTTATGAAGTCACTTGCACCTGGAATCCGCTTTATTCAAAGTAAGGTTTCTAAAAAACCTTTTAAATAAAAGCTATGAAATTTTTCATAAATAGTGATCTTTATAACCTGTAGGTTGCAGGCTCTGTGTTATTTGTTAACAACGTTATTGACATCTGAAACATTGTGTCTCACAAATAAGCATTTTAATAAGTGAAGCTTATGAAAGCTGAAGAAAAAATGACTCTGAAAAAGATACAAGAAGATTGAAATTATTTTTATTAAATTAATAATGTTAATAATGACCAGACACATTATTATAGTTTCAGTGGTATTAATTACAATATATGATTTCGTTTTAAGGCTTGAGCCATCTGTTAAATTGCACTGAATAAAGTGTTTTGAATGAAACCAGTTAAACAGTTGACAGTATTCACGTTTGCTAATTCCCATTTTTATTTAATTATTAATATAACTTAACTGTGATCTGTTATAATATATATATAAAAAACATGTTAATATAGTGTATATCATATTTACTAGTTTATTTTTTAAAAAGTATTTGTTAGAAGAAAAACTTATACCCTAAACAGGTATTGAACTCAGATCACCTAGACAGAACCCCTATTGGTAATCCTGTTGTACCAGCATGCTGCTTGGAAACATGGCTGAGAGGAACAGCTTAAAAATGTTTCTGAATGACCGACAGGGGCACTCGTGGTGCATTGGTTGTTAGTGAAACGATTTAATCATTTAATCTCTTTACTGTGCATGTTTTAATCCGTTTAATATTGAATATATTGAATTTTACAACTAAAGGGAACTCTGAAGGTCATAAACTATATTAATTTAGGAATATGAACATATTATGTAAACTGTATATGGCTGGTAGTGGTAGTTTAAATAAAAAATACACACCAGTATTCCACTTTCTTCCTAAACATTTTAAGCATCAAAGTCTTTCATTTGGTTACATACTGTGGTTATTTTGGAAAAGTTTTTATGTGCTCCTTCTGACTATATTAAGTTTATATACTTCGTAAAAAGTTATAATGTTTTAACCTTTTCTGTGATTACTTATGCTTGTTATAGCAGTAAAAAAAGCATACTTTTTAGAATTTGATTAATAGGTAATATAATATAGAATCATGTATCTAAACAAATATTATTATATGAATTATATTCATATAGCTCAAATTATCCTAGTAGTACACTTTCTTTGTAAATGTCTGCATCAGATTAACTCATTTATGTGTGTGGTGTAATGGCTAAGACGGGGGTTTGAACCCAGCTGTTGCCATGAATCTTCTTTTAACAAATAAACATTTCTTTGAAAAACTAAAATAGCAAATATAATGGACACTATATTGACATTTATATATTTCTAAATATCACAACATTCAAGATTCAAGATTTCTTTATTTGCCATATACAACAAGTGTATTGGAATGCTTACTTGTTCAGCTGTACCCAGTAACATTAGAGAAAGAGAAAGAAAAAAAAAATCAATACAAAAAAATAAAAGTTAAAAAGCACAAATGACAAACAGACATGGACAATAAGTTTAGACAATAGGCATTATAATACAGCTAAGATAGGACATAGTGCAAACAGTGCAGTACATTAAAGTGCAGGTGCTAATATGTGCAGGTGCTAATTTGAGCTGTTTAAGATGTGGACTGCTTGTGGGAAGAAACTGTTTTTGAATCTATTGGTCAGTGTTCTGATACTGTGATACCTCCTACCAGAACCCAGGGGTGAAAACAGATCATGGCCAGGGTGAATCGGGTCCCGAAGTATAGCTCGGGCAGCAATGTTCTCTGACCACCTCAGCTCAGGTGCTGACAGTTTCGACTGGAGCCCCGTAAATGATGATTGGTGTGTGATGCCCACCGTGCTTCCTGAAATCCACTATAATCAATCTTGTTGTTGTGGCACCACTCCACTAGCTATGCTACCTCGCTCTTGTAGGCGGTTTCATCATTGTTGCTGATAAGACCAATTACTGTGGTGTCATCAGCAAACTTGATGATGCCGTTGTTGTTAAATCTATCCACTCAGTCATGTGTAAATAGAGAATATAGCCGTGGGCTCAGGCAGCAGCCCTGGGGGGGCCCTGTATTGAGGATCAGAGAGGATGAGTTGCAGATGGAGTTGCTGAGGCCCAGGCCCTTGAGCTTGACCACCAGCCTGCCTGGCACAATTGTGTTGAAGTCTGAGCTGAAGTCAATAAATAACATCCTGGCATAGGTGTTCCTCTTGTCCAGGTGCTCAAGACTGGTGTGAAGGGCCAGTGAGACAGCATCGTCCACTGACCTATTATTCCTATAAGCAAACTGCAGGGGGTCCAGGGAGTCTGGGACAACATGGTTGATGTGTCCCATCACCAGTTTCTCCATGCACTTCATGACTACTAAGGTGAGTGGCACCGGGCGGTAGTCATTCAGTCATGACACCTTGGTTGCTTTAGGCAGTGGCACAGTAGTAGTCCTCTTGAAGCACAGTGGGACAGTAGAAAGGGATAGTGACATGTTAAATATTATAGTGAAGACAGGGGCCAGCTGTGCTCCGCGTGCCTTTAAAACACAGGAGGGGATGCCATCAGGGCCGGCAGCCTTGTGTGGCTTCACCTTTCCAAAGGCACTCTGTACCTCCTGTTCAGACAGCTGCAACACAAATTCCCAAGGCTCACTGGGCGTTTTGTGTGAAGGGTCCGTGTTGTGAGCATCAAACCTCGCATAGAAGTTGTTTAGTTGGTCAGGCAGTGAATCATCAGCTGTTGTTATAACACCCTTTTGTCCTTTGTAATTAGTGATAGCCCTCAGGCCATTCCAGAGGAGAATTCTGTTAATGCCCCCACATTGTGATTCAAGCCTGTCTCAGTAGTCCCTTTTCGCATGTCTGATGGCCCTCTCTAGGTCATACCTGGCTTTCCTGTACAGCTGAGGGTCTCCAGAGCTGAAGGCCACAGACCGCTCCTTCAGCTTGGCTTTGATGGTATTGTTGAACCATGGTTTTTGATTGGGATATGACTTAATTCTTCTAGTTGGGATGCAAATTTCAACTGTCTCTGCAAACTCATTGATGTCTGTGACTGAATCTTTGATCATAGTCCAGTCTGTGTATTCAAAGCAGTCTGAGAGCTGTTGCTCAGCCTCAGTGGTCCAGCACTGCATGGTCCTCTCTGCAGGGCGTGAGGCTTTTAGGTTCTGCTTGTATCCTGGCCACAGCAAGATGGATGCGTGGTCTGATTTCTGAGTGTGGTAAGAGCACGGCGTGACAAGCACATTTAATGGTTGTGTAACAGTGGTCAAGGGTGTTACAGTCTCTGGTCACCGTAGCGACGTGCTGGTAAAATTTTGGCAAAACTTTCCTGAGATTGCAGCGGTTAAAGTCCCCCATAGTGAGAATTAATCTGACTATGCAGTTCGTCCATCTTATTGTCTAGCGATTGTACAATCGCTAGCAATATAGACGGCAACGCGGGTCTGAAAGGGTGTCTCCGCAATCGCGCCAGGTGTCCGCTCGTTCTCCCCCTCTTCCTCCTGTGCTCAGGCCTGGGGCTGACAGCTCTGTTTGTCCCAGGGTCAAAGTTTTTAAATTAAACCATGTCCTGTGAGACAAGGTTGACCGTTACTTCCCTCAGATGTAAAAGTGTTGCTTTGTCATAAGGTATAACTGATCCAAGACCAAAAAAGATGAAAAACACATATATAAACACAGAAACGTAAAAACTGAGTAAGAGTTGACTACGAATTGTCGCCATCTTTGATTTATTAATAACAATGCATAATTTCAAACTGCTGCTGTGCTGCCATTGCAGTATAGCTTATGGGAAATACATTTATTTGTCCTACATTAAAGTTTTAACTCGTTCAGAGCGCTCTACATTATAAACCCCAAACGTTCCATTTTGTCTATTGCTACAATATTGTATTGTATTGTATTGTATTGCTACAATATCGACAGCAATGTAGTTAAAAGGAACATGTCAAAATGGTTGATCGAGTTAACAGTCTGGGTGTGGCGAGTTTCGACTGTTTCCTGCCAATCTTGGGCAAAAGGAACCTGTCTTTCATTGGAAGGGTCACCTATTCTACTCGTACATGAGAATATAGGGGGGAAGGAAAAGTGCCCGCAGTCATTTTTTTCACTGACAAAGTTGTGTTGTGTTGACAAAAACTATGCTTAACAGCCACTTGTAAGAGCAAGGTGACTTTCTGCTATCTAAACCATTTTGTACAGCTTTTAAAGTCACACGGTGTTTGAGTTAGGCAGGAACACGATTGTTTATTTTAAATTTTATTTTTTAAAATAAATATAAGTCAACCAGCAAACAAACGTCCTCTTTTTTCTTAACACTACTGTTAATCATACTGTAGTTTGAGTCTTTGTGTAAGCTGTAAGTTCTTTTATTACTTGATTAAACATTTGAAACACAACGTTTCGGCCATGGAGCCTTCTTCAGGTGTGAGAGAGACAAGGCAGTAGGCAAAGGTAAAGTAGCGGGAGAACAAAGGTGGGAGGGAGGAGGAGTGCCCATTAAAGATCTCTCCAAGCCCATTGTTTCTCATTTCACCTCTGACGGCCACGACCACTCTAATCTCTCCGTCTGTGTTCTCAAAGACGGTTTTCCGAACTCATACATCAGAAAGACTACCGAAACCAAAATTATTCTGCAGCTAGGATCACACATTCTCCTTTCTCTTAACGACAGACTACTGTTCTTTTAAATTTTCTCCATTCATTGGTTTCATGAAGTTTCATTTCACACCTCTCTATACCCATTCTGACTTCACACCTCTTGATTGGCTTCTCTTTCTGTCCCCTGCTCCCGCCTCTCACTCCTCCTCCCACCTTTGTTCTCCCGCTACTTTACCTTTGCCTACTGCCTTGTCTCTCTCAAACCTTAAGAAGGCTCCACGGCCGAAACGTTGTGTTTTCTTTCTTTCTTCTTTTTTCAGCATGGAATAAACCTATTACTTGTTCCATTAATAGAATTATATCATTATTAATTTCTTTAGATACGCAATTCCATATTATATTCCCTATTAATCATATTCTAAAAGTATGCTTAGTACCAGATGTCTCAGTGGCTTTCAAAATTAAATTATGCATGCAAACCTGTGAACTAGAAAGATAATGAAGCTTTCTATCTGTTTCTAATGGTGGTGAAGTGGTTAGTGTTGCTATTTTGCAGCACTGGGGCCCTAGGTTCAATTCCTGCTCTCCTGTGTGTGTGGAATAATAGTTTCTTTTAAAGGAAACTAGAGAAACTAGGAACTAGAGAAATCAAGAAAGCCTTTTTTTCTAGAATTAATAAATGCACATCCTGTTCACTGGGATAATTAAATCCATACTGAGCAATCTCCAATATGTTCAGAATTTGACAGCCAGAATCCTGAATGGGTTGCATTACTCCTGTTTTCAAGTCCTTCCTATGAGGTTTCAAGTCAAGTTCAAAATCCTCATCCTCATTCAGTACCTATGGCTTATTATCTGTCTATACACCACCTTGCAATCTTTGTCTGTCTGACTCTGGTCTTCTAGCTGTCCTCAAGAGCATATACGTACCGTGGGTGACAGGACCTTCTCTAGCTGCACCCCAGCGCTCTGGATCTGTATCCCCAGTGATATCAGAGTAACCTACCCTGAGTGTATTTAAATCTAACCTCAAAACCTTTCTTTTCAGAAGACTTATTTAGTGTCTTTATCTCCTTCATTTTCTAATTTCAGTAGCACTTTTAACTGCTAGTCTTTCTTATATGTATTTACTTTGTCATCTTTGGTCCTTATAACTGTTCTTACATCTACTGTATTGCTTTGAGATGCTACTTTTAAATGTGCTTTATAAAATAAAGTTTTTTATTATTGTTGTAGGCATCCTCTCACAAGGCACCAATAAATGTAGGGGTTTTGTGCATTTACTGGGACAATTATTAATTGTAGCAGTAAGTCACAAAATGATTCTTTGATGGCTAATAGAAGACCGACCTTGCAGGATAAAAGGAACACACACACATGGATACTAATACACAACAATACATTTATTAACACATAAAATGTGCATAAACATAACAGATCTTATAGTGAGGGTTAGCAGAATACAAAAGGTATATATTCAATAACGAAGAGTTACAAACCAAGAGGGACATACATTCAGTATACCATTCATTTATACCATTTCGTAAATGAACTTGGTTACAACTTCTACACTAGATATTCAAAAGCAAGTATATCACTCATAGGAATTAAATTGATATCAACTGGCGTTGAGGTAACAATTGAATTCTCGAGCTGTAATGCAGAATGTTGAATACTCATCCAATCTCTGCCATTACGTGATTGTCCGAGCTGAGTCTGAGAATGTCCTGGAGGGGCCCGGAGGAGCCCTGTGCCGCCTGTTTTACCTGGAGGAACTACAATCGTTCGTTAGTTGAAAGTTCCTTGGGCATTCGAGACCCACGTGGGGTTACCGTGCCCTACCAGTTCGTGATTGGCTGAGGATGAGTAACAATGCACTCTGACCTTAGGGTTGTAAACTTTTGGATGAGACTCTCCCTTGGAATCTCCCGCCAGAGATGACCATTTATTAGGGTTGCTGGAGAATCTCAACGTTGGAAGTTGTTCCATATCAGGACACTCTATCAACTAGAAAAACACCTTAAATGTGAACCAAATGGAATGGCCTCTCTGTATCCATCACCTCTGAGATGAGAGACAGAGGGACTGGCAAGGGAGCAGCAAACTTAATTCCTGTATTTGTAATAAGCCTTGCCGCAACATTGTTATAGAGAAACATGATTAGATTTTCCCTGGTTCAGAAAAAAAGATCTAAAGTATATTAGTTTGTCACTCTTCTCACACCTTCTTTGCTAAGAGCAGAACTCACACCTGAAGAAGTCTCCACGGCTGAAACGTTGTGTTTTCTTTTTTCTCTTTTCAACATCAAATAAATCTATTACTTGTTCCTTTGCTACCTATTTTCTGTACTTTCTATATCCTGCTAGATTTATAATTATTCTGAAAATCTTCTTTCTGAAATGAGTCATTTCTAAATACCTGTTTTCACTGTTAACATCTTGCAGCAACTCTGCAACAAAATATACATTTAGTTTAACCTGACCGTTCATCCTGCTACCAAGATTGAATAAAAAAAATCTTTAGATTTCTATATTTATGTCTTTATTTAGTGTTTTCATTAGTGATGTTGTATCAGAATGAATAAGGTTCTGGATCCTGAGATGAAGTTAAACAGATGAGTTTATTGCATGCAAGGAACAATAAAGTCGAAGTATTGTTTCCCGCAAGAAACAACAAAACCGAAATATTGTTCAAAGTGCTGGTACAAACTTTAGGTTTATATATCCTTTCCTTTCCGCTTCTGACGTCACTCGTTATTATTAAGGGGGGGGGGGTCACGTGTTTGGCCAGTTTACAGCTTTTTGGCCAAATGGTCAGGGATTAAGTCCCCAGGGGGTTCCCTAGCTCTCCTAGCTCACATCTGGAATCCTTATCGGTTCTCCCTTTCCTGCCATAAACTCCTGTTGCTTAGAAGTCTAATCTTCAAGCAGAAAGGACTTAATTTAAACATCATCTTTACTTTTACTTCAGTGACAAAGGCTAAACTTTCTTGGAAAAATGTCTTTTATGTGTTGTAAAAAACTTAACGAAATATATTTACAAATCCTTTTGCCTGGCAATCTACCTGAATGCCCAACTATCTGAGAAGCCCTCCATGATACCATGTTTGCTATTAATTCATATAAGGCTCTCTGACAGAATCACTGTTTTTTATGTGTGCTAATTTTCTGACTCTATCCCATCAAACCTTCATACTCTCCCTGCCAGAAATGCACCTCATTATTCAAGCCCCTCACTCTCTGCCAAATCTATTTCATGTCTGTATGTTCTTTTGTAACACACACCTTTCTGTGATTTTGTTTTGTACATCTAACCTTTTGCAAGTGTTCCTGCATCCCTCTTCTTCACTATGTCTAGTCATGGCTTTTTTCTGTTTGCTTATTTCAAAGTAACACCTGCTCCATTTCTAAAACTTTTTGCTCATGTGTATTTTTGTATTTATACATTTATTTACACCTCTACCACTTTAACGTTCTAAATTTTCATTTGCCTTAATTTCTAGACTGAATTTTAGATTAAGCCTTAAAAAGCTTAAGTTTTCTCTATCTTTTGTTTCTTGTTCTACAACTGTTATTATTGATCACCGAATTATTACACTTGACCTGACTTCTTTCATTCACCCTTTCTATAACAAGCAGAGATAGTTCTGTCTCTGGTGCGATCTTTTGCAGCTGAAATATCACTGTTTAAACTAATAAGAAATTAGATTGCTCATAAATCTAATCACTTATTCTACATAAATACAACGTAATTGCTCTCTGAAAATGCTCTTTTTCCTGTTCATTTTGGAGACTGTGATCGAAACTGATTTGAAATGTCAGATAGGATGTATTTTCTATGTGTATTTCTGTTGCAGAAAAAGTGCTATTCCTTTATTGCTTTGTTTGTTGAGATTTTAACCTTATGTTTAGGCTCAGATTTATAAATCGTACACTGATTACTAGCAGTCAATACTGATATTTTGCTTCCCCTTACCACAAAAATATATTTGTATTGTAGATGGGATTACCCTTTTTTCGAACGTGTCTCTCTCTACTGTTAACTATCCAACCATTGCAAACCACTGCAGCAGCCACAAATAAATAAAGATATAAACTTTTTTTTTCCTGATGTTTTTTTTTTATTTTGAAACCATTATCTTTACATGCAGGTGTGAAGTAGAGTTAACAGCTTCAGATTTAAAAGGTTATTGTAATGCATATAGCCGACATTACAGGTTGTGAGAGCCGGCTTGCCAGCGCGGCAACGACACTGCTCTTCCCTGTGCAGGGACCTCAGTTGCCGGGCTAAATGGAAATCTCATTTTAGCTCAACTGGCTGGTTCCCTGTTGAGTGACACCGGAGCCTTCGAGCCCCCAGCAGTGGAGGGCCAACCAGTGGTGGCAGCGGTGAGGGCGCATACCCACATGAACCTGAAAGCGCTACATTATTAATAGTATCTTCCGTGTCGCATTTACAGATGCAGCCATTCAAAACGAGTGGGGTATGCCACGGTAAAACGAGGTGGGCGTGTCGCGGTATAACACATCATAACTCATCATAACGTATAATACCGCATAATACTGCAGGTAAGATAATAGTATCCGGAATTACCGCCAGGTGGAGCTAATAAAGCTCAACCTCTGATGTACAGCGTTTGAGCTGTCGCCACCCGGTTTCGACTCTCGATCACTGCTGAGGGACAATCTTTATTCAGTTAAGAATTTAAGGTGTATACTTTTTAGAGTTTTAAATTTAAACTGTATTACAGCATGTTAATCATTATACATTAAAATTGGTATATTTTATGAAAGCAAGATTGCTCAGTTGGGCAAGAGTACACAACCTACCACCTTTATCATAAATATTTTAATTATGCAGAAATATCTTATGCATCAAAGTCTTTACCGAAGATATTACTAATAGTATTAATAATGAATGACCTTGGACAAGCTGTAAACTCAAAGTATTACCCTGGTCCACATTCTTTGTAAACGTCTTTGTAAACGAAAAGACTTTATTTTTTCACTGACAAAAAGTAACACCACAGCATTTCGTTGATCCAATCACACATTTGTTTCCAATCATACAAAGTAATTCTTGAGAATCTCCGATTCACCATGCCTTTCACATGCTCATAAAAGATATTAATTTAGGGACATAAACATATTACTGTATGTAAACTATACTGTATATGGCTGGTCTTGGTATTTTAAAGAAAAAATACACACCAGTATTCCATTTCTCCCAAACATTTTAAGCATCAAAGTCTTACATGTGGTTATTTCGGAAATGTTTTTACGTGCTCCTTGCTCCTTCTGACCATGTTACTGTACGTTTATACAATATACAGTACTTTGTGAGAAAAGTGATAGTTTTAAGCTTTTCTGCGAATACGCTCGATACCGGAGTAAACAAGCATACTTTTAGAATTTGATTAATAGGGAATATAATATGAAATCGCGTATCTAAAGATAAAGATATAATTATATTAATGTACTGTAACACAAACAGTAGTATATACACATATTTATTGATATGTGTACGGCTGTTTCAGTGCTTCTCATGTGACCGTGTTAGTGGCGTGATGGTTTAAGTGCCTGACTTATAAGCGAGAGGTTGGCTGTTCAAATCCAGCTATTGCCATGAGTTTTCTTTTAACAAACATTTCTTTGAAAAACTAAAATAGCAATATTATGGACACTCTATTGACTTTTTTATATTTCTAAATATCACAACATGTTCGAATCTAAGTCATTTTTTAATAACAACGCATAGTCACCGTCTTTCCCTATGAATCGCTCCAGTAGCAGGAACCTGTATCATGTGGATCGTGTGGATCCCTTTAGATCTCCCTTCAGATTTAAAAGGTTATTAATAATATCTTCAGTGTCGCATCTTCCCAGTTTAGCTGATCTTTTGCTGCCTACGCATGCTTACACAGCTCCCTAGGTAAATTATCATACCTGACTGAGAAAGCTTTAGAGAACTTAACATTTTTATTATCAACAAATTGTAAAGACAACGTATACATTGGCGTTATTAATTTTTCACTTGAGTGTATAGAGGAGTGTCAGCTGTCAATGAGAGCAGACCCCCCCCCCTCTTTTAATTTTTAAAAAATAAATAAAAAATTAGATATAATGATATAAACATTTACTGCAATACAATACTGCAACGTTTCGGCTGTGAATCCTTCTTCAGGTGTGAAGGTCTTCAGCTCAAAATAAAACGCTTGGAGTTTGTAATGTAGGGCACTCTGAACGGGTTAAACTTTAATGCAGGAAAAATGTATTTCCCAGAAGCTACAGTATACTGATTCTTATGGAAGCCCGTTTCCGCCTATGGTATTCTCTCCGATGCAGTGCAGTTAAAAAATATCTCTGATGCTGTTCCTAAATTAATATCGTTCATGACCATCAGACACTTTATGCTCCTTTTCTTTTTTCCCAATGGATTGAACAGGGAGAGGCATTTCATGAGAGAGACACACACACACACACTTTTTCATTGAGAAAAACTGACTCTTCTCTTCTTGTGTCTAATTTTTAATTTAGCAGGATTCAAGCAGGATTTCAGATGAAAGGCAGTGACCTCAAGCAAGCCCAAATCATAGTTGAACCCGTTTTTGGAGCCTACATTACATTTTAGCGTTTCATTTTGAGCTTTAGACCCTCACACCTGAAGAAGGCTTCACAGCCGAAAAGTTGCGTTTTCTCTCTTCTATTTTAAGCATGTGTACGATGCTGTAATACAGTTTAAAATAATTAAAAGTCTAAACAGTATCAACTTGAATTCTTATCTCTATTAATACAACTATCAAGTGGTATTAAATAAATACAGCATTTTGGTATAGATTACACTTTTCTAAAATGTATTTAAAAAAAACAATTGAATCTTTCCACATTTGATCCCAAGAAGAAGTACAGTACAATGTAAAATTCCATCTCAATATTCAATGCAACTATGCAGATTAAAATGTGCACAGTAAAGACATTAAATGATTAAATCTTTCCACGACTGACCAACGCACCACGAGTGCCCCTGTCGTTCATTTTGGCCAGTCAGTCATGTACCGCGGTATGACACGTTATGACGTAATGATTTGCCCGCCGTACGGGTTTGTACCACGCACTTTGAATGGCTGCATCTGTACACTGGAATGTTCTTACAAGTGTAAAAAGAGGCGATACAAAACGTATCTCCTCTATAACTCTTCAATTTACAGAGAAATTCCGCCAGAGCCTCACAACATTGTCCAATAATACTCTTCTTGTGTCTAATTTTTAGTTTAGCAGGATTTGCGCGATAAGTACATTGTTTAATGGGGATGACATTACGCACATCTATATCACTGTACAATACAGGTCTGTTAATAAAACAGTGCCTTCCAGTAATAGTCTGCATGATTTCTCTATCCGTTTCAGCTAAATGAGGGGAATTAAATCAGTCAGCATCTCAGAGTGCCAATTGTAACCCTTCTTCCCTCCTTTGTGTATCTTAAAGAATTTTACGAAGAAGTCCTTAATCACAATACCATCACTTAATATGTCCAGATACAAAAATTCACGCCAGAGCCAACAACAAGCTATAACAATGGACTATTTTTATGTATTCACTATATAAGAAACAAACTGTAAGTAATACTCTGATTGGGCTTTGAACCATTGGGTGCAGTGCTTTGTCCATTACCACTACAAGGACAATCAAAGTTTTTTTAAAATATCAAAATGTTTCCAAAATGTCCACCTGTGATATTTTAGCTGCTTAGCTACACGATTCCATATTCATATAACTATCAAGTGATGTTAAATCACTACAACATTTATCTTTTTAAAGTAACAGAAAGTGGTGTTCTTATTACAAATTCTTAGAAAAAGATAAAATGTTATAACTTTTTATGAAGTACAGAATATAAGATTAATAATGTTAGAACAAGCACGGTAAAACCAGAACCTACTATAAGTTACCAAGTTAAAGACTTTGATGCATAGAATAGTTATGCATAATTAAATTATTTATGATGAAGGTGGAAGGTTGTGTACTTTTGTCCCAACTGAGCAATCTTGCTTTTATAAAATATACCGACTTTTTAATGTTTAATGATAAACATGCTGTAATACACAGTTTAAAATTATTAAAAGTCTAAAGAGTATACAACTTAAATTCTTAATTGGAAAAAGATTGTCCCTCTGCAATGACTGGGATTCAAAACTGGGCATTTTCTGGTGACAGCTCAAATGCTGTACATGAGACCTTAAGCTTTATTAGCTCCACCTGGCGGTTTTACAAGGTGCTTCTGGATACTATTATCATAATTCAATTTGCATGCGGAATGATGCAGCATGATGCGCCATGCCTACCGCATTTTACCGCAGTATACTCTGCGCAGGTTTTATGGCTGGATCTGTAGGTGTGCTACTTTATAGAAAAACCTTTTCAATGCAAAAATTATAGTAGTAAAGCACTGATCTGAAGGGGTTATGTTAATTACTTTAACTTGTGTAATTATCTGAAATGTGAGCATTTAGCAAATTAAACTAATCTTTTACAACTGACAACAGATATTAAGATAAAATATTTTTAGAAATTGCAAGAAATTTGGTCACCACAACCAACTCGCTCTTTCTCAAACACACCAAATACAACATTCGCGTTGTGAATCTGTTTTTCTAAGAAAACATGTATCTGTGGGGGAAGGTGGAGTGTCTTTGATTGGAAGACTTGCCCTATTCTATTTTGAAAATACCTATGAAACCGGTTTAATTCGGCACAGCCAGCACTCCCGCAGAGAGAGAGAGAGAGAGTTGTGAATGCACAACATTAATGTAGGGCTTTTGGGCTCACGTGGATTTGTGCCCTACATGCTGTGGTTCTGCTGTGTACATACAGTATGAACATGTTGTGATATTTTGAAATATAAAAAATGTCAATATAATGCCAATAATATTTGTTATTTTATTTTTTCAATTGTAGTGGCTCTCTGAAGGCACCAGTTCTGTAGGGTTTGGGCATTTACTGAGACAATTATCAATTGTAGCAGTAAATCACAAAGTTGATTCTTTTGATGGCTTTAGAATCCAACCATGCGACATAACTCAAACAACGCACACACACAGGTACTAATACACGAGGATACATTTATTAATACATAGAATATGCATGTAAACCTAACAGATCTTATCGAGAGGGTTATCAGAATACAAAAGGTATATATTCAATCAGTTACAAAGAGTTACACATATCAAGAGGACATACGTTCAGTATATCATTCATTTAGACCGTTTCGTAAATGAACTTGGTTATAACTTCTACATTAGATACTCAAAACAAGTACATAACTCTTAGGAATTAAATTGATATCAACTGGTTGGGATAACAATTGAATTCTCGAGCTGTAATGCATTGAAGTTGAATACTCATCCAATTTCTTGGGATTCAGATCTCCAGCGGGCACAAAGAAACAGTTGCAGGCTGTTGCTGTCCAATCCGCGCTCTCTGGCTCCGTGCCAGGCTGTGCTGTGCGGCTTGCGACGGTGCGCTGCTGATGCTCACTGACCGGCTAGTTAGTGTTGGCTTTAACTAGCAAAGTTTGTGCACAGGAGAAAAGATGACTGTGGGTCCCAGCAAGTCAGGAAGAGGACCGGTTCGTTCCTGATGAAGAGCTAGTTCTGAATAGTGATTCAGTTGTCCACAGTTCTGACCTGTTCACGAGGCCTGTTGCTGGTGCTAACCTCGGGTGGATCCTCTGGTTATTCTCTGGCAACCTCCGCTCTAGACTCTTAGAACAAAGCAAAGTTCTGGCACTCGGACACACTGGCCGTTCCGTGGTTGTCCGGGCTGAGTCTCAGGATGGTCAGGAGGCGCGCTGCGAGAATGTCCTGCCCTTAGGAGCCTTCTGCTCCTGGGCCGTCCTGCCCTGGAATTCTCCTTTGAATTCCCTTTAGAACAGTCCACAGAAGTCCACTCCTGAATCTTACTGAATCTCCCGAATCTCTCCTTCTGAATCTCTCAGGCTCTCTGTGTTGCCTGTTTTTACCTGGAGGAACTTCAGCTCATTCATTGGCTGAAAGTTCCATGGGCATCAGAGTCCCACGTGGGTTACTCGGCCCTACCAGTCCCTGATTGGTTGATCAAGGTGAGATATGAGTCACTTAGTCCTGACACTTAGTAATGCAGTCCAGATGTCCATCCGGCACTCCCTAGACTGATAGGCGCCAATGGATGACCATTGATCATGATAGCCAGACTTAGCTAAGTGCATCCCCCTTTGGGAGCTGTCCTAGGAAACCTTAAATCACCCTGCACTAATGGTCTCTCTGTGGCTGCTCCACAGAGATGAACAGAGAAATGGGGCCTCATTTGGGAAGCTCAGAAACACTTAATTCTGCCTTATTATTAAGCCTCGCCGCTACACAATGAAATGTTTTTGTTAAAAGAAAACTGATGGCGACAGCTGGGTTTGAACACTCGACCTCAGGGTTATAAGTCAGTCACTTATATATACACTATATGTGTATATACTACTGTTTGTGCAACAGTGCATGAATATAGTTATACCGTTATTAATTTATTTAGATACACAAATCCATATTATATTCCCTATTAATCAAATTCTAAAAGTATGCTTTTGTTTAATCCGATAACGAGCGTATTCGCAGAAAAGGTTAAAATGATCAATTTTCACAAAGTATATAAACGTACAGTAATATGGTCAGAAGGAGCACATAAAAACATTTCCGAAATAACCACATGTAAGACTTTGAAGCTTAAAATGTTTAGGGAGAAATGGAATACTGGTGTGTATTTTTTCTTTAAACTACCAAGACCAGCCATATACAGTACAATTTACATACCGTAATATGTTTATGTTCCTAAATTAATATATTTTATGAGCATGTGAAAGGCATACTTTGTATGATTGTATCCCCTTTAATATTGTTTATGATGTTCAGAGACATTATGCTTCTGTGATTTTTATGCTTAGCTACCAAAATTTCCCTTTGGTTTGTAGGGGTTTTGTGCATTTGCTGGTTCAATTATTAATTGTAGCAGTAAGTCACAAAATGATTCTTCGATGGCTATTAGAAAACCAACCTTGCGGAACTTGCACACACACAGATACTAATACACGAGAATACATTTATTTATACATAAAATGTGCATATAAACATAACAGATCTTATAGTGAGGGTTAGCAGAATACAAAAGGTATATATTCAACCATGTAGTTACAAATACCAAGAGACACATACGTTCAGTATACCATTAATTTATACCATTTCGTTAATTAGCTTAGATTACAACTTCTACACTAGATACTCAAAAGCAATTACATCACTTATAGGAATTAAATTGACATCATCTGGGGTTGAGGTAACAATTGAATTCTCGAGCTGTAATGCAGAATGTTGAATACTCATCCAATCTATGTGAATTCAGATCTCCCGCGGACACAAAGGAACAGTGACAGGCTGTTGCTGAGTCCAGTTGGCGTCCTCTGGCCTGGTGCCAGGTAGTCCTGGTGTGGATAGAGGTGTGGGAGAAGGAGGGAGAGATTCCTGCTGCGGCACGCTGGCAGTGACTCTCTGAAGATCGGCTAGTCAGTCCTGGCTGAACTAGCAGTTTGTGCACACGAAAAGTGACTCCGGGTCCGAGCAAGTTACACTCTTTAGACAGGAAGAAGACTAGTTCATTCCCTATGTAGCACTAGTCCTGAATACTAAGATTCAGCTGTCGACAGTTCCGACCATAGTTCACTCGTTGATCAGGCAAGCATTCGTGGAGGCTTACCGGCATTTCACGAGGCTTGCTGCTGGGCTAGCCTCGGGCGGATCTTTGGGTTACGTGCGGGCGACCTCTGGTCTCAACTCTTAGAACCAAGTAGAGTCCTGGCACTTGGACACACTGTCCGTCACGTGATTGTCCAAGATGAGTCTGAGAATGTCCTGGAGAGGCACATTCTGGCCCTGTGCTGCCTGTTTTATCTGGAGGAACTATGGTTGTTCATTGGTTGAAAGTTTCGTGGGCATTTGAGACCCATGTGGGGTTTCCCTGCCCTACCAGTTCCTGATTGGCTGATCGAGGTGTAGGATGAGTAATATAGCTCTCTGACCTTAGGGTTCTAAACACTTTGGAATGTGACTCTCCCTTGGAATCTCCCAGATAGAAAGGCGCCAGAGATGATCATTCATTAGGGTGGCTGGAGAATCTCAGCCCTGGGAATTGTTCCTTATCAGAAAACTCTATCAGACAGAAAAACACCTTAAACCACACGCAATGGCCTCTCTGTGTCCAGCACCACTGAGATGAGGGAGAGAGAGACTGGCAAGGGAACAGCAAACTTAATTCCTGTATTTTTAATAAGCCTTGCCGCTACAGGTTGTACAGTTCCGTATTTATGTGAGACATATTTGGGTTAACATGTTCATTGTTTTGTGTGTGGTAATTTGTTCGGTGTGAGTGAAGTTTTATTTAATTTCTGATCCAGGGAAAAGTTTGGTGTGGACAGTTGAGGAGAGAATGCAGGCTTGCGCTGTGTCCATTATTCTTTTTCTTCTTTTGCTTGGTCTGCTAGTTTTTTTTATCAATAAAGTTTGATAATCGGCCAGTGAAAGCTCTGTTTTCCTTCACAAATGCCTAAAACCCTATACTGAACCCAGGATTTTACATTTATATTACATATTAAGCAGATTTAGACATGCACAGTAGAGAAATAGAATAAATTATGCAATAATTTTACTAACATCTAATGCACCACATGTGCCACCTATCGTCTTTACCCAGTGAATTACATAACTCAACATGCCACGTAAGTTTTAACATATTATATTTGGAAGAAATACTATGCGTTCTGAGTGGCTGCATCTGTACATATGAACTGAGACATGAAAAAAGGCACACCTGCCTATTCTAGAACAAAACTGTAACAAAAATAATTTAGAATTCTAAAATTTACTGTAAAAATGAAAATGAATGTTGATTAGATTTCCTGGTTTTTTTATGGGATTACAGGTTAAAGTTAAAACAAATTAAGGACATAATTTGAACTTTATAACAAAACTATTTTGCCAGTACTGGCATCTAGTTCCTGCTTTCTTGTGCACTTTCATCTGTTTCACATAAACCTTCAAGACAATGCCCTTCAACACAACATTGACCACAAACAAACAGCAGTATTTGCAACATTAAGATCTCTTTGTTGGCCATATACAATTTCTTGTATTAGGGATTTGTCTTTTTATATACCCCAACTTGCTCTCCACAGACACACAGACGGAGAGAAGCTTGGGATCAGAGCACAGGGTCAGCCATTTATACAGTACCCCTGGAGCAGATGGGGTTAAGGGCCTTGCTCAGGGGCCCAACAGAGAAGGATTTCTCTGCCAGCCGTGGGATACGAATCAGCAACCTTCCAGCCTTAGGCCCAGATCCTTAACTACAGAGCTACCGCACATCCGAAAATGATAGGGAAAAAAGTTTTGAGAGGATAAATTCTGGTAAAAAAACATTTGAGTAAATAGTGTCTTAATTTGCATAAAAGAATAAGAAAGTTGAAAAGGTGATTGATCTCTTGCTAGTTTAATAGCTGTAGTGGATGACACACTGTACTCAGCACACAGGGACATAGTGATTTCAGTTAATTCTGGTAATTTATTTTTACATTTTCCTAATATTCATAATATTTTATAGTAGCAAATATAAGCTTTTTGTCTGTGTGAAACTTCCCAGAAGTACAATTTTCTGATAAAAAAGAAAAGACTTATTAGATCACTGCAGATGCTATGCAGCTGTTTTTAGGTTCAGATTTCAAAGATGGGAAAGTTGGTAGAGGAAATTAGCAGAATTCTCCCTTTCTTCCCCTTCCAATGTTATATAAAAATGATTAGAGTATGCTAGCTTTCATGGTGAATCATTTTCTGTTTTTGCCCAGGGACCTTCCAAAGGCATATGGTTGTTTACAAATTGATGCACTGCTGCAGTAGGTCCCTGCATGACCGCAGGATGAGAGGTAGTCTGACATATAGTAAATTATGAATGCCATCTTAAAATACCCATTTCTTTTTGAAGTGCTGCTGAAAGCAGTTAACTTCTATTTTCTAGTAGAGAAATTGTCTAGGAGAGACTAGTGTGAAGTCTGACTCCCAGTTAATAGAATTCTTACCATTTCCAACCAGTTTTGGGGTTCTTATTTCTTCATCAATGTAATTTAATTAGTCTTTCCATACTACAACACTACAATTGGATTGTTTTGGCTTTAAAGTCATTGGGTAGTAATATGCCCCTGGAGGGAAGGTTTTGTTAAATGCAGCATTATCTCCTCTTTTGCTTAATCTCAGTTTTGCATTTTGTTGTTTTATAGCTTGGAGTATGAGACATTGTAGCAATTAGTATTTGTTATACATTATACACAATCTACTCCACACTTTCAAAGCAAAAACATAAAGAAATGCATGGATACTATATCATACATATACCATACATACCATCCATATGGGGGAGCCAAAGCCTGTCCTGGCAGGCAATAGGCACAACTGGATGGGATGCCAGTTCATCACAGGGCACACACAGACACAGTTACGAACAAACTTGCACTAGGGCAAATTTTACAGAAGACAATTGGACTGGCAGCATCTGCCCACATCTTTGGACTGTGGGAAGAAACAGGAGCACACAGAAGAACCCCACACAGAAATATGGAGAACATTCAAACTTCACATAGACAGCATCCTGGGAACTGAATCCAAAGCCCCAGCACTGAGAAGCAGCAATGCTAACCACTACACCATTATGTGAACACTGGATAATTTTTATAAATGTAAAATGGAAAAGTCATGATTGCAAAATTGCCTTGCATTTGATTGCATGGTTACCTTTGCTGTGGCAAACATAAATTAAGTTAGGTACAAAAAATACTTTTAATTACTGCTAATTAATTACTTTAATGAGCCACACAATTAGTTGAGTGAAGTTGAATTGTGTGCAGTAACAGTGGTTCACAATAAATGCATCTGTCTGTGTAAGATTCTTTAGTCAGCTCACCTGTAGTCACCCTTAGTCACTGGAGTAATGAACAGACCTGAAGTAGGGAAATTCTCTTTTGGCCTAAACTCAGATCAGCAGATCAGAGAATTGGTAGGACAGTTCTGTGGAGGAGGTTAATTTTGCTGCCTAGAAGAGGAGTTTTGATTTTGTTTCTGATAGCTAAGATGCAGGCAGTGGAGATGAACAAGTAAAGGTTTATTCCATGCTGAAAAGAGAAGGAAATAAACACAATGTTTTGGCTGTGGAGCCATCTTAGGCGATCAATACTGTCAATTTTCCTCTCTTTTCAGCATGTAATAAATCCTTACTTGTTCCTTTGCAGCCTTTGCATGCTGATGCAGCTACGTAATTGAACTACACCAGTGGAGATGTGCTCACTCTACAAACTTATTTTTTAAGATCACATTTTGTTTTATTTTTTTCCTGAAATGCTTTCCTGTTCTGTAAAATGTCTTGTTTCCATTGCTTGGTTTGGATGAGATATTTTGCTACTTCTCTTCTATTAGCACTGCATGTGTCTGAAAATTGCTTCTGGTTTACTATTCTACTGTCAGGACAGCCCTGCCATCCAATGTGAATCTGTCAAATTTCTGTCAAATCTCCAGGAGGCACAGTTTAAATAAGCAGACACTCAGCATCTTTCAAGACTTTTAAGACATTAACTAATCATGGTTAGTGCAGGAGTATATTCTATTCTCTTGATGCACAATTCTACATGTGTGACTGCCTGCTGCTGACAGAGGCAAGTTAAACTGTAGCAGTGCAGGTTTAATGGTAAACACTGAGGACAGAATTATTTCCAACTGGCTAACGTCAGCTTTCATTTGTAACGCCAGTAAGAGTAAAAATGTTGGAGATGAATGAGGTTGTTCGTTTTGTTTTCTTGAGGATCAGTGCTGTTTCAACTCGTCCCCAGGGACAGAGGAAGCTTGTTGATTATGGGAAGAGTAAAAATAATGTCCACACCTGCTCTATAATCTCCTCCAGAAAAAATATTATGGTATTAGGTATGTTTAGAATATTTTGATAACATAAACATTAGTTATTTCACTTGATTTTCTGGTGTGGAGCTGTGTCTTCTTATTTTTTCTGTAATCTGGTCTATTTTCCCCTTAAGAAGCAGAATAAATTAATTTCCTAGATCACTGCATTTTTCAACCTTTTAAGTGAAAATGTTTCACTTTGTAGAAAGTGAAAGGCAACATCTTGCAGATTGTTTACGATAGTAATATCTTGAAAGGCAAATTAATCATGACAAAAGTACATGAAACATATGAAAATGAATCAGCTGTTTCTGCCCTAAAAGCTCCATGCCTCAAATTGTTTTTATAGTTTTTCACATTTAAATCTTAAAATCTCTAAATTGTATTTTCAGTGAAACAATACAAGTTTAAACAAATTTTCAGAATTCTTTCTGAACACATTTGGTAACAACAATGCCTGTAAATAACGTTTTTAAGTGATCTTTCATTACAGAAATATGTTAATTGTATTTCATATCTGCTTTTAATTGTCCGCAAGATATTCTTATAAACAATAAAATTTAAAGCTGGTATACAAACTCCTCTTCAATGAAGGTCTTTCAACATGTAGTTAAAAGAAAATTAAAGTTTATTAAAGACATACTGTACATTTGTGGATTTGTCAGGTTTAGAGATGATTACTACAGCCTGAGAAACCTTTTTTTAAACCATGAAAGTTATCTTATTCAGGCATGCCCCTGGAACTACTGTGAAATTCTACTTGATATAGTGAATGACCATCACAGGAAGATATGAGTGTATAAAATGTCTGTTATGGTAATACCATTTTTTGGAAATATTTTGATCTCCTGCACCAGGAGATTGGTCTTTTGACATATTTAATTTCTTGTGCAGTCACAAACAAACGTTGTCAGTAATCTACTTAAATTTCAAATGGGTGTCTTACATCTCTAACTCTAAAATAAATATGGTGGTATGACATTTGATTCACAACTCTTGTGCTTGATTACTGCAGTTGCCTGAAGATGTTTTGTGAAATATGAAACATTTAAATAATAACTTTTCTGGGGACGGGTCATTGCATCCAGTTTGTCTCTTGAAGAGTTGATTGTGCACTGTCTTATTCTGTATATCAGCATATTTTATTAATTTGAAAAAAGACCATCTAGAAAGAAAATGCATATTTTTTTTACTTCAAGGCTTGAAATGTATCTTTTTACAATAAATGAAAATCAGATGTTTCACGACGTGAGCTGGTTATAAATTTGACCTTTTAAGATGATGGACTCTTGATTCAATATTACTGCAATAAACTGACTTGCTCATATGTAAATGTTATTGGCAGAATTGCTTTTATTAATGTATTAATTGATAAGCAATAATATCACTCATGGCACACTGCTTTAATTAGAAGGAAATTAAATAATAATAGGTTGTGTTCAATACTTATGGAAATATGTACAGGTACTTTATGGGTCCCATTTATTTCTTGTTCATTAAAAAGCCAATAATACAGAGCTAAAACTATCCTAGATGCATACCTGTATGAGTTTTTAGGGTCAGAGGAAGGTTTAATTGCATTGATGCAGGAATGCAGTTTGTTTCTTATATGCATCATCTTTGGAAGAGATTGAGTTGGTTTTAAATGGATAGAAGATATATATTTCTTTAATATCATGGAGTTTTCAGTATAGATTTCTGTATATTCTAAAATCCAAACACAACCAATATCTTTCAAAATACATTTGGATCCAGTCTCTTAAGAGTTTCCTGGACTTCTGAGGAATGGAGAACCAAGTATAAATGCCTTTTAGCTCTTCAGACTCTGCACCAGCTCCTTTGCTGTGTGGTACAACAGCTGATAATGTTCTGCTACCAACTCTTGACAGAGAATCTTGAAATGTTGTGCGCTTGCTGCACTGGCCTTGATGGAATTTACAGTATGAACAGCTTCATCCACTACCTGTGTAAGTTCAGGGGGCATTTTCTTAGCCACGAGGGTTTGTCTATGAATCATACAATGCGTCCATAAAGCAAACGGAGCAATAGCCTGTACCTTTGTGACTAGTCCACTGTGTTTGCCAGTCATAGCTTGTGCACAGTCTGAGCAGATTCCCACACACTTGTTCCAGTCAATTTCATGCTCACGTATAATTTCACGTTTCCAGCAAAACTAAAAGTTGATCGCCAGAGGTACACTCGGGAAGAGGACGACAGAACAAAAAATCCTCATTAATTTCTCCCTCTTCAACAAATCTGGCATAAACAAGCATTTATGCATCTCTGGAGACATCAGTGGTCTCGTCAAGTTGTAGAGAAAAATGCACACTCTAATTTATCTTAGCAATCACGTTCTCTTCCACGTTTCTTGCCATATGCCCAATGCAGTTAGACACGGGTATCATTTGACAATGGTATCAAAACTATCTACTCTGCAGTGCTTTTCCCACACATGATTGAAACTGTTTCCTTAGGGCACAGTAAGAAAAAGTCACCTAACGTGTGTGGCTTCCCAGTTTTGGCATTCCAGTTAGCTATGATGAAAGACGCCTAAAGTGCCTTCTGGTTCACAATGGTGGCTTTTTGGAGGGTAGATTGTTGGCCTCTTAGCTCCTGTGGCTTTTGTTAAAAAAACTCAACAGGTTTAGACTGCAAGGTCGAGTGTCTGGTCTGCAAGTGGCGTAGCAGTTTGGAGGGGCTTAAGGCTTTCCTTAGCCAACACTTGGCCACAAACCACACATAGTATGAAAAGTACTTTAGGTACTTTTCATCGTATTTTCTCATTTGCTTCGTTTTTTTCTGTTCAGAGTTTTCTGCTGTGTGTTTCTCCATATTATCTTTAGTTCTCACTGATCCAGTGCCACCTATTAAAAAACGCTTAATTTCTAGGCTAATCACAACTACCTTGCACTAAAGAAAAAAGTTCTACAAATTAAATGCAATCGTGGCCCATCCAATAGGAATTAATGTAGCGCCCTCGCCTGGCGCACCGCAGAGGAGGCTGGGAGTTGTAGCCGGGGGATGGTCTGTGGTTTCACAGAGTGACCACTAAGTCACCCAGTTAATGTAAATAGTCTTAACCATGCAGGTGTATACAATAGTTTATTGTTAATTGTTAAGTGTTAACCTTTGGTTGATTCTGTTCTTTTTGCCTATTGTGCGACCCCCCTGGGACTACGTTGCGACCCCCATGGGAGTCGTGACCCCCAGGTAAAGAACCCCAGTTCTATATAATATAAATAAGTGAAAATCTATGTGATAGAACTCATTATCACTTATTCAAACAGATTGAAACAACACAAGCATTGGCTTGAATTTTCTCTGGTTTTCCACGAAAGGATAGGAGTTTGATGATCATTTCTTTAAATGTGGTATTTGTGAGATGTATCGTTAATTGAAGGTGGTCTTTTTGAGCATTTCCATTGAACCATATTACATGATTAAATCAGTGAAATATGATATAAGTCCATACACAATTCATAATAAAGATTCAGATTATTTTACTTTAAATGACCATTTCAGAAATAGGAAAATACTGGTCCTCTATTGGTAATAAAATCTGTCTACAGTACAGTGGGTTTGCGTTTTACATGAGTTTTAAATACACGTTTTTAAAATAACGCCATATACCGTTCAGTATATTTTTGTTTAAATTACGTAGCGCAAGTCAAAATAGCACATGCCGCATTTTATTACGCCATTAGCCGCACAATGCTCATGGCGCGAGTGTCGCGTTGGCACATTGGGAGTGCTGGTACACAGTGATTCTGTTGTTGAGAATTTTTTTCTCTCTCTTTCAAATTTCGTTTAAAGTAAACATAAATGATGCTCTCTAATATTTAATGTATTTTATGTATTTTATTTATTTTACTGTATACATGTCTGTGTAAACTGTGTTTTTATTTTATACATGTTACAAGTTGGTGTATTGAAGGTATTTAGTGTATGGCACATCTATAGATGTAAGTAGGGTCAAATACAGATCCAGCCATTCAAAATGAACGAAATACGCTGCGGTAAAACGTGATGGGAGTGGCGCAATATACCGCATGCAAATTACATTATGATAATAGTATCTGGAAGCACCTTGTAAGACCTTGTAAAATCGCCAGGTGGAGCTAATAAAGCTTAACGTCTCATGTACAGCATTTGAGCTGTCACCAGAAAACGCCCAGTTTTGAATCCTGTTCACTGCTGAGGGACAATCTTTTTCCCATTAAGAATTTAAGTTGTATACTCTTTAGACTTTTAATAATTTTAAACATTAAAAAGTCGGTATATTTTATAAAGGCAAGATTGCTCAGTTGGACAAAAGTACACAACCTTCCACCTTCATCATAAATAATTTAATTATGCAGAAATATTTCATGCATCATAGTCTTTACGGAAGATATTACTAATAGTATTAATAATGAATGACCTTGGACAGGCTGTAAGCTCAAAGTATTACCGTGGTCCACTTTCTTTGTAACCGTCTTTGTAAACGAATGTATTTTTTCATTGACAAGAAGTAACACCACAGCATTTAGTTGATCTGATCACGTATTCGTTTCCAATCATACAAAGTAAGTTTTGAGAATCTCCGATTCACCATGCCTTTCACATGCTCATAAATGATATTAAATTAGAAACATAAACATATTATGTAAACTGTATATGACTGGTAGTTGTAGTTTAAATAAAAAATACACACCAGTATTCCACTTTCTTCATGAACATTTTAAGCATCAAAGTCTTTCATTCGGTTACATACTGTGGTTATTTTGGAAAAAAATGTACGTGCTCCTTCTGACTATATTAAGTTTATATACTTTGTAAAAAGTTATAATGTTTTAACCTTTTCTATGAATACTTGTGCTCATTATCGCTCTAAAAAAACGCATACTTTTTAGAATTTGATTAATAGGGAATATAATATGAAATCGCGTATATAAAGAAATTAATACAATATAATTATATTCATATAGCTCAAATTATTACAGTAGTACACTTTCTTTGTAAACACCTGCATCAATATGAGTCATTCACCTGTGATTACTTGGAAACTTTTTGCCTGCCCTTTTCAGTTATAACTTAAGTTGTCAAGCGGCGTGTTGGTGTAATGGCTTTGGTGTGTGCCTTGCATGCTGGAGGTTGGGGGTTCAAAACCAGCTTTCACCATGAGGTTTTCTTTTAACAAATAATTTAGGTTTCTTTGAAAACCTGCAATAGTAAATATTACCAACACTGTATTGAATTTATTGGTATTTCTAAATATCACAACATGTTCAAAGTTAAGCGATTTATTAATAATAACTAATAATTTCATACTGCTTGTATTTGAAAATTGTATTTTGGTCGGGGTGATTTACGATAAGATATAAGATATAAGATATAAGATACAGTGGTGTGAAGATACTTTTTCACACAGGGCCATGTAGGTTTGGATTTTTTTTCCCTTAATAATAAAAACCTTCATTTAAAAACTGCATTTTGTGTTTACTTGTGTTATCTTTGTCTAATATTTCAATTTGTTTGATGATCTGAAACATTTCAGTGTGACAAACATGCAAAAAAATAAGAAATCAGGAAGGGGGCAAACACTTTTTCATACCACTGTATCAGATAAGATCACTTTATTAGCCCTGTACAATTTCTTGCATTAGGAATTTGTCTTTTTGCAAACCCTAGCTTGCTCTCCATGAGACACACAGACACACAGATAGAGAGAGAGAAGCCGGGGGCCAGAGCGCAGGGTCAGCCATTGTACAGGGCCCCTGGAGCAGTTGTCACTGTTTTCACAAACTTCAATTTATTAAACGTCTATTTTTGAGACAGGATGTTCCAGATCTCTGTTTAATTTCTGAATCTCCCTCTGTATTCCATGTTTTTACCTTTTCTATGAATACTTGTGCTCATTATCATTCTAAAAAACCTCATACTTTTTAGAATCCGCTAAATAGGAAATATAATAAGGAATTGCTTATCTAAGGAAATTAATAACGATATTAGTTTAAGGATCTAAATATATGTATTTATATAGCTGGTGGTATTACTGTAATCCACTTTCTTTGTAAACGTTTTATTTTTAATTTGATTCATTCATGCATGTGTTTTTGTGCAGCACGTTGGTACAGTGATTTTGCTAATAGGGGTTCTGTCTAACCGGTCTGAGTTGAATACCCGGTTCGGGCACAAGTTTTTCTTCTAACAAAGACTTTAAAAAATAAAATAGTAAATATTATGTACACTATATTAACATTTTTTGTTTTTTTTATATATTATAACATATTCAATGTTAAGTGATATTAATAATGAAATACAAATGTGAATGACACAGAGCCTGCAACCTACAGATTTGTGAAACATTTCACAGCTTTTATTTAAACAATATCTAGTATCTGGCTGGATTTTTAGAAACCTTAGTTTGAAAAACAGGGTTAACTTTTTTCTGTCTCTTCCTACTCTCTCTCACCCGCTGCGATTCCGACTCAGAATGGTTAAAAATTGGAACACGTCAGGCAGGCAGAGGGAAGAGTGAGGGGTGAAACTGTTACCTATCCTGGATAAAGCTGTTAGAAAATAGGTGGAATTACACTTCAAATTTTAAACGTTCCAATTTCAATGCAATATTGAAGATATTATTAATAATAAATTACCTTGAACAGTCTGTAAACTGAAAATTTATAGAGGAGACATGTTGTGTCTTTTCTTTCCAGCTTGGAATTAACATTTACCTACTAGTATATTACATTGCAGCTACTTTATGTAACGCAGCTCCGTACTTCTCACAAAGGCTAGGAGTGTTAACACCCCCCTGTGTAATGTTATGTAGAATAGACAGTTCTAGGGGATGGGAAGGAATTTTCAGTAGCATGTACTGTTGTCATTGTTGCTGTTTAACATAAGGCAACCAGCAATCAAATGGTCAGTTTTTTCTTAACACTTGTTTTTCCATACTGTAGTTTTAAAACTTGAACAAAGAAGTGCCACATGCAAACAGCATGATGTTGTATAGTTTTAAAGACACTACAGTATAGCTTGTGGGAAATACATGTATTTGTACTTCATCAAAGCTTAACTCGTTCAGAGTGCCTGATATTACAAACTCCAAGTTAAAAGGAACATGTCAAAATATTTCCAAAATTGAGGGAGTGAACGAGTTGAGGGATTCGATAATAATAGAGAAATTATAACAATAATCATGCAATCCAACTGAAAGAAGGACACTTAAATCAACACGAAAACACATTATATATATAAATCAGTTAAAAACACTTTTTATGCACAAAAATCAGGTGGTTTTTCTTCCACGTGATCATCTTAGTCTTTGTGTAAGCTGTTAGTTCTTTTTACTTCTTAATTAAACATTTTAAACACTTTAATTTTGTAAAAGCAACACGCATTCTGTACAGAAATAAAATCATGTTTTCTACAGGTGTTAAGCAGATTAGCAGGTTGCTGACAAAATAGCACACCATCCACTAACCGTAAAGACTGTTCTACAGCTTGTGTTTTTTAAAAACATTTAGAAAAGTTTCATCTATACAAATACCACAGTCTATTCTTGATTGTTTTTTCTGAATGTCACACTTAGTTCAATATTTTATTTACATCAAAATGAGAAAGGCAGGTGTTAGCATAAACTATTAGTAATCAATAATATTAAAATTTGCAATGTAATCATTTGTTGCACTTCTTCCACATCTTTTAAAAACATGAATTTACAATAATTTGTTCACGTATACTTTAAATTTTTAAATCAGAAAATAAGTAAAATACAAACTTATAAAGTAAAAAATGAAGGTAAAATATAATTTAAAATTAATATAGGACACTTTTTTCTACACTTTTTTTACACTTTTTTCTGTGTCTCTTCCTACTCTCTCTCACCCGCTTTAATTCAGACAAAGAATGATTAAAAATGGGAGGAAATGTTTTGAGCCAGTCAGCACATTATCATCTCACACCAGAGGGAAGGGAAAAAGGCCGGTAGTGCTTGTCATTTATTTCAGTCTCCTTCACTCTGCCCAGTGATATAACTTTTATATAAACAAGATCTAGTACCTGGTGCAATTTTTTCAAAAAACTTATTTTTAATTAATCGAATCCCAGGTGTGAGTTCATAAAGCCAGAATTACGTACTATCCCTACATCTGTGAAACACCTGATCATCTACTGTAAAGCTTTCCGTGCTTTGTTTGTGTATATTCCAATCGCAGCAGGGACAGGGTGTGTGGGAATTGAATTGGGGCTCTGTATTCTTCACACCTGAAACATTGTTTTTTCTGAAAGCGTTTTCTTCCTTGTTTAGCTGATCTTTTGCTGCCTACGCATGCTTACACAGCCCCCTACGTGAATTCTCATTCTTGACTGAGATAGCTTTTGAGAACTTTACAACCATTTTTATTTTCAACAAATTGTAAATATGATGTTTACATTGGCGTTTTTATTAATTTTTCAGTGTATAGAAGGAGTGTCAGGTGTCAAGTAGAGCTCCCAACTATCCAGCCATTGCAAAGGGTTCAACTGCAGCAGCCACAAATAAATAAAAAATAAACTTTTTTTTTCTCCTGATGGTAACTGTAACAAATTGTCATGTTTCACATCCTTGTGAAACAATAATGACGTTCTCATCCAATCAAAGGTTTGTGTTTTTTTTTATTTTGAAACAAGTGATCTTGACATGCAGGTGAGAAATAGAGTTAACAGCTTTAGAGTTAAAAGCTTATTGATGATATCTTCAGTGTTGCATTAGCATTGGATTGGTCTTACAAGTGTAAAAAGAGGTGATATACATGTCTCCTCTATAACTCTTCAGTTTACAGAGAAATTCCGCCAAAACCACACATCATTGTCCAATAATACTCTTCTTGTGTTCAGTTTCCAGGGAGTAACCCTGTTACAAAAACCATGGTAAAGTTAGCTTGAAGTTCGAAAGCAATTTTGGCACGCCAGTAGCGTTTTCACGAAACCTCCTAAAGTTACTGGAACACTTGCTATGTGTATAAAGTACATTGTGTGTCACGCCCGACATCCCTCCCTAGAGGGCGCTCCACTGCTCCCATTATTGTCTTTGTAATTGTTGAGCTCCCCAGGTGTACCCTCTTAGCTTTATTATTTAAAGACTAGCTCCTCCAGTCCTCGGCGCTCATCATTAGGGTAAAGATGTTGTGAGGCCTGCCTGGCACCAGAAAACCCTACGTCCGTCTCCTGAGGGCATAGGCCTCATCCCCAACACCTCCCGCTTCCTGAGCCCGGGGTCTGGAGGATCTCGCCCCATCACCCTTGGACCTCCATGTTTTGTCTGTCCGTGTGTTCCCCCCTTCCGGGGATTTTAACCTTGTCACGTCCCAGGATGGATTCCTTGTTGATGGACTCTTGGACTGTGCCCTGACCTGCTTTTGGACCCATTTGGATTTGGATGCCGTTCTGTCTTCCCCGTTCACCGTCTCACGGATTGTCACTATTATTTTGTGCACTATTAAACCCCTGTGTGTTCCCTTTTACCATGCCTCCTGTTTTCTCCAGCTCTTACCGCATCGCATAGGGTCTACTACAAGACCTGACACGGATCTCAGTCCGTGTTCGTTACATTGTGAATGTTTTCACAGCCTTCACTTTGTTGTTTTTATGTCATTTCTTATGAATAGGATATTCTTTTGTCCATAGCTTTGCAAGGGAAACACAGCCTTCAAACCAAATGCATTTTAAAGACCATGACTTGTAAAGATTTTCACATCCTGTACATAAACGTATCAGTGAGCTAATTATTTTCTGTTTTCATTCACGTAAGGGTCAACTATATACGCAATACTGCTGACAGCAAGAAAATTCCTATTCTTTACTCAACAGCTTTTTAAAAACAGCACCCATGATGTCCAAAACAATTTTTTACACAGAAGACTGACACAGCTTTGCATTGTGAATCTCTTTTTTTAGTGGTGTTATTTAATGTGGCACTATGCACTGGGATAGGGGGATGCTGTTCACGAGCCAATAGCATTTAAACCACAACACCCACAATGCTGCAACTAAGTGTTTTACACACTAGGCAGGTCCTCCAACCTTTCTCAGCTTTGCTTTGGGTTTATTTTTTTATTATTTTTTAAAGATTAGCACTACAGGTTATACACTGGAATAGGGGGGTCTTCTTCATGACTCAATAGCTTTTTAAGCATAACATTCACAATGCTGCAACCAAGTGTTTTGCGTACTAGGGAGGCCCTCTCACCTTTTACAACCTTGCTTTGGGTTGTAAAGCCTTTCTTTCAGATACCTGGCTATTTTTTCAGATACCTGGATATGTACATTTTGCAAATCCTGGTCTTATGAAGGTATGGTAGATTTTGCAAGCAGGAAATGTAGTGATAGATTTGAAAGAAACAAAAGGATGATATACAGCGTAGTTGAGTGGAAGACTATAAGGTTTTCTGCAGGCAGTATTGGTTCTGTAAACTGGGGAAAATGAATCCAACAGCAAAACAAAAAGGAGACACAGAAGTGTTTATCGATAAATTGAGTCTTTTTTTAATTGTTGTATTCTTTATTACATGCATGCACAACCATCGCAAAGATAGATATAAAATGTGTCAGATTTGATGTTAAAATATGTATGCAATTCAGTGTTTTATCCAGTAATATTAAAACAAAGGGGGGAAGATCATGTCTTCAAGGAAGATGTTAAAGACCATGTTTGGCACGTTGGAGTCAGAAATGTTTGGATTAATCCAAACAAAAAAGCATTGTGAAAGTACTCCAAAATGTGTTTCAGTTGTACAGATAGAACATAATTTCTTGCTGTAAAAAAACATCCCTAGCCATAATTTGTTTGCTATAGATATGTTCCCAAAAAGGAATAAAAAAATAGCTTTGGCAAAATCTATGTATACTTTGCCCTTGAGCTGTGAAGCTTTTAGATTCTTTGGGTCCTTTATGCAGACCTCTCAACTGGAGGTTTGTGTAGGAGCACCCATTATTTAAAAGATTTAAAAAACTATAGCCTTCATAAAAATGTGAGAGTATCTTCATGCATTCCTTTTCATAGTATTTTACACTTAGTTTAAACTACTGAGTGAACTAGGTTTAATACAGACAGCAAGGGGCAGTTCTTGAGCCGGTTGTGGGCTTGTGGGTCAACTTCAACAACTTTGTTTGTTGTAAATTTCTGCATCAGTTTAACTCATTCCCACGTGATTATGTGTGTGGTGTAATGGCTTAGGTGTATTCCTTACATGCTGGAGGTCGGGGGTTTGAACCCAGCTGTCACCATGAGATTTCTTTTAACAAATAAACATTTCCTTGAAAAACTAAAATAGCAAATATTGTGGACACTATATTGACATTTTTTATATGTCTAAATATCACAACATGTTTGAAGCTAAGTGATTAGTTAATAACAACAAATAATTTCAAACTGCTACTGTACTTCTACTACAGTATAGCTTGTGGGAAATACATTTATTTGTCCTGCATCAAAGTTTAACTCGTTCAGAGTGCCCTACATTACAAACTCTAAGTGTTTAATTTTGTCTATTGCTACAGTATCAACCGCAATGTAGTTACAAGAAACATGTCAAAATGTTTCCGAAATAACTACAAGTGAACGAATTGAGGGATTTGATAATAATAGAGAAATCATAACAGTGACCCTGTGTTGCTAATCATGCATACCCAACACTACTGTAATCCACTTTCTTTGTAAACACATTTTATTTTTAATATGACTCTTTCATGCATGATGAATTGTGAGAGTGACAGAGACAAGATGGAGGTTCTTGTCAAAACTACATTCCCCAGAATGCAGTGGGAAATAATGTCAGTCACCCTTAGTCACCTAACCAGCTGATGCACTGCAACAGAGAGAATGACTGAAGGATTAGCCCATTAAGAACAAGTTTTTTTTTAAACAACCTGAGGGGAAGGAAAAGTGCCCACGGCCATTTATTTCACTGACAAAGTTGTGTTGTGTTAACAAAAACTATGCTTAACAACCGCTTGTAAGAACAAGGTGACTTTCTGCTACAGATGCAGCCATTCAAAATGCAAGGTACAGACACGTACCGTGGGTAATTGGCTACGTCCTCGTGCATCGTGACGCGTGATGACGCAAAATACCGCGGTACGTGATTGGTTGACTGACAGGGGCACTCGTGGTACGTTGGTCGGTCGTAGAAAGATTTAAATGTCTTTACTGTGCCTGATTTAGTATTGAATATTTATATGGAATTTTACCACTGAAGGGAAATCTTAGTAGCTGAGCATAAAAAGAATAGGAGCATACTGTAACGCGTGTGAAGGCCATAAACGATATTAATTTTGGAACATAAACATACAGTATATGGCTGGTCTCAGTACTTTAAAGAAAAAATACACACCAGTATTCCATTTCTCCCTAAACATTTTAAGCATTGAAGTCTTTAACTAACATGTGAATAGCGTGTAAAAAAGTGGTCGTTTTAAGCTTTTCTGCTAATATAATATGGAATCGCGTATCTAAAGAAATTTATACTGATAAAATTATATTCGTGTACTGCGACAGGGCTGTGTAGGGCTGTTTCACCTCTCCTCATGTGACTTCCACAGTATCCTGCTGGTCTACGTGCCTGACTAGTAACCCACAGGTTGTGTGTTTAAATCCAGCCGGCGCCGTGACTTTTCTTTTAACAAACATTTCTTTGAAAAAATAGAATAGCAATATTATGGACAATTAATTGACTTTTTATATTTCTAAATATCACAACATGATCGAATTTAAGTCATTTTTAATAACAATGAATAGTCACCTTCTATCCTTCTGACAACTGTCCCTGCTTCTGCTTCCTGCTTCTATCATGTGTGTGTGTGGTGGGAACCCTTTAGATCTCCGTTAAGATTTAAAAGGTTATTAATCATATCTTCGGTGTCGCATCTTCCCAGTGTAGCTGATATTTTGCTGCCTGGGTAAACTATCACAAAGCTTTAGAGAACTTAACATTTCTATTATCAACAAATTGTAAATACGACGTTTACATTGGCATTATAAATTTTTCATTTGGGTGTATGGAGGATTGTAAGCTTTCACTGAGAGTAGACCCCCCTCTTAGGCTGCACAAACGATCTTTTAAATTTTTATAGAGAAATGGAGGCTGTACAGTATGCGTTACAATATAAACATTTATATTGATTTAAATTGCGTTTTGATTTAAATCGCAAATGCGTGTTTAATTATATGTGTTTTTTGATTCACAATCAGACAAATGCAACATAAATTTATATCTTTGTCTTCTAAGTATCTTAATAAACTTTCAGCATAGCTTTCTCCCCGTTTAGATTTATTTTTCTTGGGATTTTGGGATCAAACGTGGAAAGATTAGATTGTAATCGTTTTTATTTTTTAAATACATTTTAGAAAAGTGTAATCTATACTAAAAAGCTGTATTTATTTGATACCACTCAATACTTATATTAATGGAGTTTAGTTGATACTGTTTAAACATTTAATTATTTTAAATTGTATTATAGCATTGTACACATGCTTAAAAGAGAAGAGAGAAAACGCAAGCCTTCTTCAGGTGTGAGGGTCTTCAGCTCAAAATGAAACGCTAAAATGTAATGTAGGCTCTGAATGGGTTCAATTACGATTTTTTTTGCCTTTTATCTAAAATCCTACTTGAATCCTTCTAAACTAAAAATTAGACACAAGAAGAGAAGAGGCTCTGGTGAAATTTCTCTTTTTTTAATTTCTCTTTTTTTCTTGGAAAAACATCTTACCCGCTGCAATCCGGGCACAGAAGGATTAAAAGAAGTCAGACAGATTTCAGTGCTTTGTGTATATTGTAATGGCAGTGGGGGCAGGGTGTGTGGGAACAGGTTTGGTTGAAATTGCATTGGAGATCTATGTTCTTCACACCTGAAACATTTTCTCTGAAAGCATTTTCTTCCCAGTTTAGCCGATCTTGTTACATCATGTTACAGTTTACTATTATTAACCATATTAATTTTAAGTGCTTAATGCCATTTTTTGACCACGCACGAATATTCTTATGTCCATATCTTCACAAGGGAATCAGTGCGAATTGTAATACTAATTAAATGACCGCGGGCACTTTCCACCCCCTCTGACAGCAGGAACATTCCTATTCTTAGCTCAGCAGCTTATTACAATATAGGGTGTTCAAACCGTTTTTTTTTACACAGTGACACAGCGTCGCGTTGTGAATCTGTTTTTCCGTGTTTACAAAGAAAGTGGAATACAGTGATACTACTGTACCTGCTATATAGATACATACTTTTAGATATTTAGACCCTTAAATTAATATCATTATTAATAATAATGATAATAATGATAATCGGCCAGTGAAAGCTCTGTTGCCCTTCACATGAATGCCTGAAACATTTTACTGAACCCAGGATTTTACACTATATTCCCCATTATAAAACGGATAATTCCTGTCCTGAAGTCTGATTGCCTGACATACATTTGAAGAAGTCCTATATTTTCTAATATAGGCACATCCCGGAATTTTGACTTCACTGTGTAATGAAGAAATTTTAAAGACTACTTCTTAGCGTAGATAAAAAAGCTTGGATTCCAATGGACAGTATCTTATACACATATCTTTTTCTGTTGTCTTTGTTGATCTCTTGAGGATCCTTGTGATATTTTGAGCTCTCGTTGAATGATAAAAGTGCTACAGTTTAAATAATTTTCATTGTTTGAAATTATGAAACGCTCTGTTAAAAGCAAGGGAGTTTTTATATCTGTTATAGTAAAAGAAAATGCCCGACGAACTAGGGATTGAACAGTTTTTCAGTGCTTGTACAATCGATGGAAATGTTCAAATAAATGTGCTAAAGAAATAAACAAAAAAGTCATTTATTCCTTTATCATATTGGCTAGCTAATTTCCCATCCTTGTCAGTTAGATCAACGAAATGCTGTGGTGTTACTTTTTGTCGATTAAAAAATAAAGTCTTTTAATTTAAAATGACGGTTACAAATAAAGTGGACCAGCGTAATACTTTGAGTTTACAGCTTGACCAAGGTCATTCATTATTAATACTATTAGTGATATCTTCGGTAAAGACTGACAGCAGGAACATTCCTATTCTTAGTTCAGCTATTGCTACAGTAATTGCTATTAGTACTGAGTCTCTGTGTCTACAGTACATTGTTTGTGAACAAACCAGTTTCACAGATATTTTCAACCCCCAGCCACTGTTGTTTCATCAGTTGTTATCCTGTAAAGCGCTTTGAGGAGCCACCTTTAAAGGCACTATATAAAATAAAGTTTATTATTATTATTAATATTGATCATATTTTTCCTCCCAGAACTTGTAAATTGTTGTTGTTATTGTTGTTGTTATCCTGTTAAGCTCTTTGAGAAGCATACTGTCCAGCTTGTCAGGTGCATTCTCTTGTAAAATAATAAGTAGAGCCAGAAGGAGCGCTTCATGCCGCCTGCTGTGGGAAGAGTTGGCCACAGCCGGGGCTTATTCCTTCCCTGCCTCACTGAGGGCAGACCCTGCCAGGCTCCTCAAGAGCCTGACAATTGTGTTAAAAAAGTATTTTTAATTCACCAATGCATTTATGTTATGGTTTTTACAAATTCAAGACTGAAGTTAATTTATCCAATTAAACAGGATACAATTTAAAATTAAAAAGCAATTAAAAATTGAGCAGTTGTTTAAATGGGCTCCAGTACAGTGTTTCTTACAGCCAATATCCGACGGTCTCGTTCAACTTAATCAGCCAGCTTGTTCAACAGCTGCCCTCTTTCTGAAGCATCCATTCGGCGCCATGGCGACCCCAGCTGAAATGCCTCTTTAGCAGCTTTCACAGCCCTGTCAATGTCTTCCTGGGAACAAAGCAGGTTCCACCAGTTTAAACGAGCCAGTGGGACATAAAGCAAATGAAATAAGCTGCACCAATCCATCGTTCAAGTATACCCAAATTATTAGTAACTGCACCCAAATGAAGACATTAATATTATACTTTATTAGGTGAGATATTTCCATGTTAATGCGCTAAAGAGAGTATCCCATTTAAATTAGTTTTAAGTGTGAAAAGTTGTTTTTAGAAACAACCACACATATTTCCTTAAGTATGTATAGTTACATACACAAATATACATACATTACATACAATAAGCCCTCCTGTTTTACAAACTTGCTTTAACTGATTTCGGATTTAACAGACTTTGTATTTAACAGACAAAATCTGCTACAGGGGAATGTGTAAAATCAGAAATACCGGACTTCCACCATGTTAATGGACACAGTAAAGTGCAAAAATAATAAAACAATAAAAAATGTAAACATTGTTAAACATTTTTTGTACAAAATACCTTTAAATAAGTCTAAAAAGCGTGAATAACAAAGATGCTCTATAGTGAAGGCCAATACGTAAAGGGTTATGATGGGTGTTGTTTGTGTTTTGTATGCTTTAGAGCTCTTTAAAAACACTCATTATAAAAAATACACTAAAATTCTAACAATATGTAAAAACATAACTCTGTAAAATGCATAAATAATGAAACAGGATAAAAATAAATATTACATAGGATTAAAATTCAACAGTGCCAAATAAGGGTAGGTTAACCAGCGGTACAACTACGCGGCATTGGCGTCCACCCTCCGGAGGCGTTTTGGCAGGAGAGGGGAGGCGCCGGTACTGCTGCAGGCAAGGTTGGCCCAACGCTGCTGCCTAGCGGGAGAGCCACTGGGTCCGGTCACCGCAGACGTGGCCTACTTAGCCCGCCAGGGTTACCCTACTCTCCCGGAGGAGGCCCACCGGGAGATAGCACTCCAGGCATTCCTCTGGGCCCTGGTGCCGACTGAGGTGCAGCGCCACGTGATGCTGGCCATGCCGGTCCCCTTGGAGCAGGCCCTGGCTCTGGCTGAGCAGGCTGATGCCGTATTCACGTATTCGAGGAGGTGGGCACCAACGGAGGGGCGCACGGCGAATCAGATGGGGAGGAGGAGACGGCCAGCACGGCGATGCTGGGGGAGCGACGATGGCTGGTCATCTGCCACCGCTGTGGGGAGAGGGGGCACATCGCCCGGGAGTGCCGGGCGCTGAAGCCCTGGGGACTCCGGAGGCCGTCGGGAAACGGGAGCGGGGCGGCCTAAAGGGGGGAAGGCCACCCTTGAGCGATGCTACCCCCACTCCAGAAAGCTAGAAGGAGCGCTTCATCCCGCCTGCTGCCTTGGGAAGGGTTGGCCACAGCCGAGGCTTATTTCTTCCCTGCCTCATCGAGGGCAGACCCTGCCAGGCCCTCGTCGACACCGGTTCGACCATCACCCTGCCAGGCCTGGTGTCCTGCCGGGCACCGAGGCAGCTGGACCCCCAGGGCGCTCACCGTGCACTTTGGGGCTGCGAGGGTGAAACACCCCTTCTACCTTGCCCCAGTCCGTGAGGACTGTATCCTGGGGTTGGACTGGTTGCACCAGGTGGGTGGTTGCCTTGACTTGGGCCGGCGAGAGTTGGTGGGGCAGGGGGAACGAATCAGTCTCGCGGTGGGCGGGGCGGAAGGTGTCCGGGGTGTGTGGGTTGACCAGAGCAGGAAGCGGAGGTGGCAGCGGCGGGCGTTGCCTGGGCCTGTCAGAGCCGCGGGTGTCGGGGCAAGCATGCCAGAGCTGACTCCCAGGATGGTGAGATAAGCTTGCCCCTACCCAAAGTCTGTAAGGCACTCTGTGCACTGTGCGAGGCCTTGGAGGTGAGGGACGGGGTGCTGTGCCGGGGGTGGCAGGTGCCCTCCAGCGGCTCCGGCTGGCCTTGTACCGCTTGGAGAACTGCCCCACGGAGCGACCGCGACACCACAAACTGCCACCTGACCTCGCCGCTGGAGGGCACCCACCACCCCCGGCGCAGCACCCCGTCCCTCACACCCAAGTCAAGGCAACCACCCACCTGATGCAACCAGTCCAACCCCAGGATACAGTCCTCACGGACTGGGGCAAGGTAGAAGGGGTGTTTCACCCTCACAGCCCCAAAGTGCACGGTGAGTGCCCTGGGGGTCCGGCTGCCTCGGTGCCCGGCAGGACACCAGGCCTGGCAGGGTGATGGTCGAACCGGTGTCAACAAGAGCCTGGCAGGGTCTGCCCTTGGTGAGACAGGGAAGGAATAAGCCAACTCTTCCCACAGCAGGCAGGGTGAAGCGCTCCTTCTGGCTTTCCGGAGCTCTACTTATTATTTTACAAGAAAATGCACCTGACAAGCTGGACAGTTTTGCTTCTCGAAGCGGTTTACAGGATAACAACAACAATAACAACAACAATTTACAAGTTCTGGGAGGAAAAATATGATCAATAATAATAATAAACTTTATTAGGTGGCTTCTCAAAGTGCTTTACAGGATAACAACTGAAAATACCTGTGAAACCGGTTTAATTCGTCACAGCCAGCACTCCCGCAGAGAGTGATGAAAACCGCGCAGCACCAGGCAAATGCACATTTAAATGTTGTGCTTTTGGGTTCAGGTGGATTTGCGCCCTACAGTTCAACCTGCGGTACCGCTGTGTACTGTTCATACAGTACAAACGTGTTATTTTGAAATATAAAAAATGTCAATATGCTGTAGTGTCCATAATATTTGCTATTTTAGTTTTTCAAAGAAGTGTTTTTGTTAAAAGAAAACTCATAGCGATTGCTGGATTTGAACACCCGACCTCAATCTTATACTGTAAATGAGTCGCTTAAGCCGTGACGCAACCGAGGCAAGTCATGTGACATACACTGAAACAGCAATACAGATATTACAGTAATATGGTCGGAAGGTCAACCACATGTAAAACTTTGATGCTTAAAATGTTTAGGGAGAAATTGAGTATTGGTGTGTATTTTTTCTTTAAAATACAAATAACAGCAACATACAGTTTATATAATATGTTTATGTTCCTAAATTAATATCGTTTATGACCTTTATGACCTTCGTTATGCTCCTCTGCGTTTTATGCTTAGCTACTAAAATTTCCCTTTAGTGGTAAAATTCCATATAAATATTCAATACTAAGCGGATTAAAATGTGCCCAGTAAAGAGATTAAATGATTAAATCTTTTCACTAACGACCAATACACCACATTATCTTCTGTGTTGCATTAACACTGGAATGTTTCAAAAAAAAGTTGAAAGTGTCAAAAGAAGCGATACACAACCTGTCTCCTCTATAACTCTTCAGTTTACAGAGAAATTCAGCCAGAGCCTCACAACATTATTCAATAATACTCTTCTTGTGTCTAATTTTAAGTTAAGCAGGATTTGAGCTACAGACCATAACAGACCACAAAACAGAATCCACCTGCGATTCGGGTGTTAATACAGTGAAATACAGTAATACTACCAGCTATATAGATACATAGATTTAGATATTTAGATCCTTAAATTAATATCATTATTAATTTCTTTAGATACGTGATTACATTTTATATTCTCAATTATAAAACAGATAATTCCGGACCTGGAATCTGACTGGCTGACACCCTTCTGAAGTGGTAGCATAATCTCTGGTATACGGACACCCCAGAAATTTGACTTTTTACTGTGATAAATTTTAAAGACTACTTCTTAGCGTAGATAAGAAAGCATAGATAAAAAAGCTTGATTCTCATGTATCTGATACAAGTATCTTTTAATACAGTCTTTGTTGTGCTCTTGAGGATCCTTGTGATATTTTGAGCTCTGGTTGAATGATAAGTGTCGGAGTTTAAATAATTTTCATTGTTAGAAATTATGAAATGCTCTGTTAAAAGCAAGGGAGTTTTTATGTCCTTTATAGTAAAAGAAAATGCCTGACAAAGTAGGGCTTGGACAGTTTTCAAGTGCTTGTACAAATGTGCTAAGGAAATGAACAAAAAAAGTCATTTATTCCTTTATCATATTGGCTAGCTAATGTCCTGTCCTCGTTAGTTATATCAACAAAATGCTGTGGTGTTTGTCAATAAAAAAAATAAAAGTATTTTTGTTTAAAATGACGGTTAGAAAGAATGTGGACCAACGTAATACTTTGAGTTTACAGCTTGTCCAAAGTCATTCATTATTAATACTATTAGTAATATCTTCGGTAAAGGCTTTGATGCATAAAATATTTCTGCACAATTAAGATATTTATGATAAAGGTAGGTTGTGTACTTTTGTCCAACTGAGCAATCTTGCTTTCATAAAATATACCAACTTTTTAATGACTGATGATTAACATGCTGTAATACACAGTTTAAATTTAAAAGCTCAATGCTGTATATGAGAGGTTAAGCTTTATTGGCTCCTCCTGGCGGTTTTACAAGGTGATTCCGGATACTTTCCAGTATGATGTCAAATGATGCGTTACACCGCGTGATACTGCGTGATACTGCGTTTTGATGCACCGCGAAATACCCCACGCGTTTTGAATGGCTGCATCTGTATATACTATCCCCACATCTTCGAAACACCTGATCATCTACTGTAAAGCTTTCAGTGCTTTGTGTATATTCTAATCGCAGTGGGGGCAGGGTGTGTGGGGAAGGTTTAGGCTGCAATTGAATTGAAGATCTGTGTTCTTCACACCTGAAGCATTGTTTTGTCTGAAAATGTTTTCTTCCCTGTTTAGCTGATCTTTTGCTGCCTACACATGCTTACACAGCTCCCTACGTGAATTCTCGTACTTGACTGAGAAACCTTTAGAGACCTTTACATTTTTATTTTCAACAAATTGTAAATATGACAATTACTTTGGCATTTTTATTAATTTTTCACTTATGTGCATGGAGGAGTGTCAGGTGTCAAGAAGAGCTCGCAACTATCCGGCCATTGCAAAGGGTTCAACTGCAGCAGCCACAAATATAATTTTTTTTCTCCTGATGGTAACTGTAACAAATTGTCATGTTTCACATCCTTGCGAAACAATAATGATGTTCTCATCCAATCAAAGGTTTCCGTTTTTTTATTTTGAAACAAATGATCTTGACTTTAATAGTTAGTTTAAATAGTTAATAACCACTTTTTATGGGTGAAAAACGGGTGATTTTTCTTCCTAGTGATCATCTTAGAATCTTTGTATACGCTGTAAGTTTTTTACTATTAGTAATCAATAATATTAAATTTAGCACTGTAATAAATTGTTGCACTTTTCCCCCCATCTTGTAAAACTATTTTTTCATTGTTCAAATATACATTAAATCTGACTATCAGAAAATAAGTTAAATACAAAATTAAAGAAAAAAAATAGGGTAAAATATAATTCAAAATATTTTGCTAACAATGTTAACTGTTTATAAAATAAAATGTATTAACTAAGGAATAGGGTGGCACAGTTGTTAGCCTGCTTTTTGTATGTTTTTTCATAAATACAACAATAGCACCAGATGTCTCAGTGGCTTTCAAAATTATGCATGCAAACCTGTGAACTAGAAAGATAACTAAGCTATCTATCTGTTTCTAATGGTGGTGAAGTGGTAAGCGTTGCTATTTTGCAGCACTGGGGCCCTAGGTTAAATTCCTGCTCTCCTGTGTGTGTGGGATAATAGTTTCTTTTAAAGGAAACTAGAGAAACTAGGAACTAGAGAAATCAAGAAAGGCTTTTTTTCTAGAATTAATAAATGCACATCCTGTTCACTGGGATAATTAAATCCATACTGAGCAATATCCAATATGTTCAAAATTCGACAGCCAGAATCCTGATCGGGTTGCATTACTCCTGTCCTTCCTATGAGGTTTCGAGTCAACTTCAAAATCCTCATCCTCATTCAGTACCTATCTGGCTTATTATCTGTCTATACACCACCTTGCAACCTTTGTCCGTCTGACTCTGGTCTTCTAGCTGTCCTCAAGAACATATACGTACTGTGGGTGACAGGACCTTCTCTAGCTGCACCCCAGAACTCTGGATTTGTTTCCCCAGTGATATGATTCACCTACCCTGAGTGCATTTAAATCTAACCTCAAAACCTTTCTTTTCAGAAGACTTATTTAGTGTCTGTATCTGCTTCATTTTCTAATTTCAGTAGCACTTCTAACTGCTTGTCTTTATTACAGTATATGTACTGTATTTACTTTGTAATCTGTGGTCCTTATAACTGTTTTTACACCTACTGTAATGCTTTGAGATGCTTTGCATACTAATCTGTTCAGTCTAACTACCTATTTTCTGTACTTTCTCTATCTTGCTAGATTTATAGTTATTCTGGAAATCGTCTACTTGAAATGAGTCATTTCTAAATACCTGTTTTCACTGTTAACATCTTGCAGCAACTGTGCGACAAAATATACACTTAGCTCAACCTGACAGTTCATGCTGCTACCAACATTGAATAAAAATTTTATAGATTTCTATATTTATGTCTTTATTTAGTGGTTTCATTACTGACAAAGGCTAAACTTTCTTGGAAAATGTCTTTTATGCATTGCAAAAAACTGACTTGCTTCACCAAAATATAATTACTAATCATGCTTGCTATTAATTCATATAAGGCTCTCTGAGAGAATTGCTGTTTTTTATGTGTGCTAATTTTCTGAGTCTATCCCATCAAACCTTCATACTCTCCCTGCCAGCAATGCACCTCATTATTAAAGCCCCTCCCTCTCTGCCAAATCTATTTCATGTCTGTATGTTCTTTTGTAATACACACCTTTCTGTGATTTTGTTTTGTACGTCTAAGCTTTTGCAAGTGTTCCTGCATCCCTCTTCTTCACTATGTCTAGTCATGGCTTTTTTCTGTTTGCTTATTTCAAAGTAACACCTGCTCCATTTCTAAAACTTTTTGCTCATGTGTATTTTTGTATTTTTTTACACCTCTAGCACTTTAACATCCTTAATTTTCATTTGCCTTAATTTGTAGACTGAATTTTAGTTTTAGCCTTCAAAAGCTTAAGTTTGCACTATCTTTTGTTTCTTGTCCTATAACTGTTATTATTGATCACCGAATTATTGTACTTTACATGACTTCTTTCATTCACCCTTTCCTGAACAGTTAACAGTGTAAATGTGATATTGTGATATTTTGTGCTCTCGTTGAATGATAAGTGTCGCATAGTTTAAATCATTTTCATTCTTAGAAATTATTAAATGCTCGATTAAAAGCAAGGGAGATTATGTTTGTTATAGTGGATATAAAAATGAGAGTTCGCTGCGGCGTTATTACAGTGTGATGAGATCGCCCTCATTCTTGTAAATAGTTCCTTGGTTTCGCACCCCTGTTATACTTGTTTCCAATTGCCACCCTATCACCGTGTAGCTACCCGAATAGACCCTAGTGTGTTGCTCTCTCTGGCGCTTACTTGTTCTCTCTCACTTTTGGTCCGTCTTTTTCTCTGCTAGCGCGTGTCATTGATAAGGCGGCAGTTGGATACAAGTATAACAGGGGTGCGAAACCAGGGAACTGCATATACAGTATATGAATATAATTATATCATTATTAATTTATTTAGATACGTGATTCCATATTATATTCTCTATTAATTAAATTCTAAAAATGTCAATATAGTGTCCATAATATTTGCTATTTTAGTTTTTCAAAGAAGCCTTTCAAAGGCTTGAGGCATCTGTTAAATTGCCTCTTCATTTTCAAAGTAGAGTAGGCGAACCTTCCAGTAAAAGACAGCCCCCTTTCCTCCCACAGACAGACTGACAAATGTTTTATTAGAAAAAGAGATTCACAACACAAAGCTGTGTCAGTCTTCTGTGTAAAAAATCGGTTTGAACATCATGGGTGCTGTTTTTAATAAGCTGCTGAGTAAACAATAGGAATTTTCCTGCTGTCAGCAGTACTGTGTATATAGTTTACCTTTACCTGAATGAAAACAGGACATAAATAAATGGTTTCAGAAATCAAACAAAGCTTTATTACCGGGGTAAAGTTAGCTTGAAGTTCGAAAACAATTTTGGCACGCCTGTAGTGTTTTCAGGAAACCTCCCACCAGACCCTCACAACATTGTCCAATAATACTCTTCTTGTGTCTAATTTTTAGTTTAGCGGGATTTGCACAATAAGCACATTGTTTAATGGGGATGACATTACCCACATCTATTATCACTGTACAACACTTGAGTCGGAGTGTCTGTTAATAAAACAGAGCGCCTTGCAATACATATACTGTAACTACTTTTGGTGGGTAGCCGCGTCAGCCTGCGTAGTCTGCAAAGGAACAAGTAATAGGTTTATTCCATGCTGAAAAGAGAAGAAAGAAAACACAATGTTTCGTCCGTGGAGCCTTCTTCGGGTGTGAGAAAGACAGAGCAAAGGTAATGTAGTGGGAGAACAAAAGCTGGGAGAGAGAAGGAGCGAGGGGCGGGAGCAGGGGACAGAAAGAGAGGCCAATCAGGAGGTGTGAAGTCAGAATAGGTGAAGAGAAGTGTGAAATGAAACCTACAATGAATAGAGAGAATTTAGAAGAAAAGTAGTCTGTCGTTAAGAGAAGGGGGAAGGTGTGATCCTAGCTGCAGGATAATCTTGGTTTCTGTAGTCTTTCTTATGTATGAGTTCGGAAAACCGTCTTTGAAAATTTAATATGGTCAGAAGGAGCATGTAAAAACATTTCCAAAATAACCACATGTAAAACTTTGATGCTTAAAATGTTTAGGGAGAAAGTGGATTCCATATTATATTCCCTATTAATCAAATTCGAAAAAGTGTGCGTTTTTTTACTGCGATAACGAGCGTAAGTATTCACAGAACAGGTCAAAACATTATAACTTTTTACAAAGTATATAAACTTAATATAGTCAGAAGGGGCACGTAAAAACTTTTCCAAAATAACCACAGTATGTAACTGAATAAAATACTTTGATGCTTAAAATGTTTAGGAAGAAAGTGGAATACTGGTGTGTATTTTTTCTTTAAACTACTAATACCAGCCATATACAGTTTACATAATATGTTTATGTTCCTAAATTAATATCGTTAATGACCTTCAGATGCTTTATGCTCTTCTTCTTTTTATGCTCAGCTACTAAAATTTCCCTTTAGTTGTAAAATTCCATATAAATATTCAATACTAAGCAGATTAAAATGTGCACAGTAAAGAGATTACATGATTAAATCTTTTCACTACCGACCAATGCACCATGAGTGCCCCTGTCGGTCATTTTGGCCAGCCAATTATGTACCGCGGTACTCCGCCATGGCTTTAGGGTAGTTGCGTGCGGTACGGGTTTGTACCGTGCAGTTTGAATGGCTGCATCGGTACATGTAGTTTTTAGTTTGCTTCTATGTGTTAGCTGGTGGGCAAACGTTCAAGGTGCAAATTCAACCACAAGGAGTGTACATTTAAAGCAGAGAAGACGGCACCAAACGTTTTCAGCTCTGTATGCTCTGTATGTAAGCCATTTCTCTTTGGCCATTTTAGTCATAGAGGTGGGAAGACGCTTCCCTCTGCAAGCCTGACCTGTTCCCATTTTTAACCATTCTGTGTCTGAATCGCAGTGGGTGATAGAGAGTAGGAAGAAAAGTGAACCCTGGTTTTTTGATAGTCAGATTTAACGTATATTAGCCTTGCAAATTAATGTTTTTACAAGATGTGGAAGTGCAACAGTTTATCACAGTGCAAATTTTAATACTAATTATTGATTACTATATATATACTAATAGTTTATGCACCTGACACCAGACTTTATTTAGATGTATATAAAATATTGAGCTGTGACAAAACAGTCAGAAATACAATCGAAAATAGTCTGTGATATTTGTGTAGATGAAACTTTTCTAAAATGTATTAAAAAAAATTAAAAACGTATAATTAAGATTAAAATGTATAATCTTTATAAGGTTAAAACACTATCACTTTTCACAAAGTATATAAACTTAATATTGTCAGGAGCACGTAAAAACCAAAATCACCACATGTAAGACTTTGATGCTTAAAATTTTTAGGGAGAAAGTGGAATACTGGTGTGTATTTTTTCTTTAAAATACCAATAGCAGCCATATACAGTTTACATAATATGTTTATGTTCCTAAATTAATATAGTTTATGAGCATGTGAAAGGCATGGTGAATCGGAAATTCTCAAAACTTACTTTGTACGATAGGAAACAAATACATGATTGGATCAACGAAATGCTGTGGTGTTACTTCTTGTCAATGAAAAAATAAAGTATTTTCATTTACAAAGATCGTTACAAAGAAAGTGGATCAGGGTAATACTTTGAGCTTACAGCTTGTCCAAGGTCATTCATTATTAATACTATTAGTAATATCTTCGGTAAAGACTTTGATGCATAAAATATTTCTGCATCAAAATTAAAAATTAAAATATTTATGATAAAGGTGGTAGGTTGTGTACTTTTGTCCAACTTAGCAATCTTGATTTTATAAAATATACCGACTTTTTATTTTTTAATGATTAACATGCTGTAATACACAGTTTAAAATTATTAAAAGTCTAAAGAGTATACAACTTAAATTCTTAATTGGAAAAAGATTGTCCCTCAGCAGTGACTGGGATTTGAAACCGGGCGTTTTCTGGCGACAGCTCAAATGCTGTACATGAGACGTTTAGCTTTATTAGCTCCACCTGGCGGTTTTACAAGGTGCTTCCAGATACTATTATCATATTTCAATCAACATACGGTATGATGTGGTATATTGCGCCGCAGTTTTAATGCAGCACACCTCGCACCTTTTGAATGGCTGGATCTGTATTTTATAATTTCCCGTGACAGAATCTTGAAACACAGTTATGGTACAATAATTACAATAGTTACAATAATATAGCATGTTTTACATTTGTTACCATTTGAACTGTATACTGTAGGTAACTTTCTACTGGTAATGAGAGAGGGAAAAGGGAAATATGTTTTAGATTCTAGAGTAGATTAGAGTAGAAATCAGAGCAATGCAACTGGTAAACATTTTATGTGATAGAGCCTTCTTGTTCTGTTTTCGTAAGATGAAGGTAAGGAGTTTATTTTTCTTTTCCAATCTGACAGTGCTCTACAATGAACAACAGTAATCATATTTGTTTCATTTTGCATTACATAATGCACAAAGAGTTAGGTGTTGCTGTGAAGCTGTTGGCTGGTTGGAGTTTTGTTCTGAACTCATAGGAACTGGTGCCAGGCAGCATCTGTTTATAAACTCTAGTCTTCCTGCTATTAACAACAAATAGGGGAATTGGTATTCTTGTGACAAGGGTTTGAAAATGCTATTTAGATCACCATAGAACAATCAGAGTGTGCCTACATTTTTAGTGTTCAGGGCAACACCCAGCCTTGCTGGCTGCACATACAGAGATTTCCTATCAGAATATATCTAATGCTTGTGGACGCTTTGTTTTGATAAAGGAAATTAAGATAGGAAATGGACATGGAGAAAAGTACTTTGGTGCAATGCTAAATGGGCCTGACTGGCAATAATAGCTTATCAAGTGGAAGGGAAAAAACATGCTTATTTCGTTGGAAGGAAGAAAGGCTCCATTAAGAAATGCTCACAGTACTTACTGAATTTTGGGTTTTAATTTGTCGCTGTCTTTTTGTAGTGTCTAATTATTAATTTTCTGAAAATTTGCTTGACTCTTGCTTTATGATAGACTTACTTAATTTTTTCCTTTTTTAATGCAAAACCTTCACAATTTTGTTTGGTTTACTTTGCTTTTTTAAATAACTACAGCATAAAAAGCACAATTCTTCACAATGCAAAAATCATGTGCACAACTGATAAAAAAGACTTATGTGTAGGTTATTAGCACACATACATTAACATGTATTCTCAAAACTACACACGTTAGATACAGCTGTTTTGTCAGTCTAGCCAGTTTGATTGCTTTTGGCTAACTGATCCTAAGATCTCATCCAGCTTTGAAAGAAGCAATTTTATTGGATTTAACAACAGAGGTGCTTCTTGTTCTCAGTTTTGATGTACTTCCCTTTAGTTTTCTTTTGTATCCTCTGGTTCATATTTCACTGTTGATTCTTATGTCCTTTCGATTGAAGGCTTTTTAGATTTTGAAGTTGAATCCAGTCCCCTCATAGTCTTCTGTGTTCAAAGTTATGAAAGTTCTGTTCTTTCATGCTTGCAGTACAGGACATTCCTTGGAGCCTAGGAATGTGCCTGTTTGTTCTTGTCCAGTCTGATTCCATATTTTTGTATCGTGGTAATCAAATACAGATGTAGACATTCAAAATGCACGGTTTTAATTTTTATTTAACATAGCTTTCTCACCAGTTAGTTTTATATTTGAAATCATCATTAAACAAAGCAGGTGCTTATTGTACTTCCTAATGGCATTTAACATGGAAAGATTATACATTTTAATCATTTAATTTTTAAATAAATTTTAGAAAAGTTTCATCTATACAAATACCATAGACTATTCTCAATTGTATTTCTGAATGTTATGTCATACTTAGTTCAATATTTTATTTACATCTAAATAAGAAAGTCAGGTGTTAGCATAAACTATTAGTAATCAATAATATTTTGTACTGTTATAAATGTTTGCATTCTTCCACATGTTGTAAACACATTAATTTACAAGACTTTGTTCAAATCTACGTTACATCTGACTATCAGAAAATAAAATACAAACTTATAAATTAAAAAGGTAAAATATCATTTAAAATTAAGCCAGGATTCACTTTTTTCTGTCTCTGTCTCTCCCTACTCTCTCTCACCCGCTGCGATTCAGACACAGAATGATTAAAAATGCGCACAAATCAGGCAGCCAGAGGGAAGGAGGTGGAGTCTTCCCACCTCTATGACTAAAATGCCAAAGAGGCATGGCTTAAGCGACATACAGAGCTGACACATTTTGGTGCCATTTTCTCTGCTTTAAAGGTACCCTCCTCGTGGAAGAATTTTCACCTCGAACGATTGCCCACCAACTAACATGCATACACAAACTGAATAACAATGCAAAATTTGCAAGAATAGTGATTACAAATGTTTTAAAAAATGTACTTGCAAGATCATAGTAATACACTGTTATATTAAAATTAACACTCTATGAGCACTACACCGTGAGGGACGCTGTCCACTATACCCCTTTCTCCAAAACTTCATGGGGGCAACGTTACGTAGCTAATTAACAGCTGGACACAATTTTATCTTTCCTCATGGAACCAAAAATCCAGACTTTTGTCAACATATTTACTAAAATTATCCATCTCAGCAATCTCATTGTGTTAATCTCACTGTGCACCCTAGTGCTCACTCAATTTTCACACTCCCGTATAATAAAAAAAAAACTTGTTTTCAGGTGTGAAATATCTGCTGTAACTGTTAATACAGTGACAAATATAATTGTGATTCTTTCACAATAAAATACTATGCAAACTAAATTCACATTTCTGATAATTTTACATATCAAATATCAATATCAATAATAATGTAATAACATGAATGAACCTCCAGACCATCTCAAATATATTCTGAAAGAGCCGGGGAGGGATTTTTTCATGCCAGACAGCGCATTATCACCTTGCACTAGGGGGAAAGGAAAGTGCTGGTAGTGCTGGTGGTAATTTATTTCACTTTCCATCACCCAGCCCAACCCCCCCCCCCCCCCCCCGGACAAAGGTGATAAAAATTCATTCAAAAGGGTGTGGTGTGTTAGCACAAACTCTAACAAAGCTGCTTGTAAGAGCAAGGTCACTTTTTGGTCAATTAAATAAAGCTACAGTACTGACAGATTTTAAATTCTTCAAGCAAAATCAGCTACTTTGCAAGCAGTACACGACTTCTCAAATGGTACCTTTTGACTCTCGTGCAAACTCAACAAATGTTTACTTTTTATAATTAAATAAGTTGGATGATACGCCTCAGGGACTCATTCATAGTATAATCAAAATACCACCCACCCCCTCCCACGGCCGCCTCTTGCCTCCTGCTGTTCCACACACACTGATCACAGGAAGTGAGATCCACAAATATACTGAAACAGTAGTTCACACGGCAATGAACAGCAGTGTGATCATATACAGTACTATATAAATATACAGTTAAAGTTAAATTACTCATTGCTGAAATTTGTTATTAAGATGAAATATAGATGTTCTTAATGCGAATGTAAACCAGTGAAAGAGGCACATCGCGTTCACAACAAGCTATAATATTGGACAATTTTATTTATTTGGCTATGTAAGAAACAAACTGAAAGTAATGCTCTGATCGGGCTTTGAACCGTCTGGGTGCAGCATGCTAGATTACAGTCCATGAGCTTTCCTTTGTCCATTGCCACTGTAAGGACAATACAAGTTTTTGTTAAAAAGAATGTCAAAATGTTTCCAAAATAACCACTTGTGATATTTTAGCTGCTTAGTTACACGATTCCATACTAATTTTACTATCAAGAGGTTTTAAATCAATACAACTTTTTTTACAATAACAGCAAGTGGTGTTCTTAGAAAATAATTAAACATATAGTAACTTTTTATGAAGTGCAGTATGTAAACTGTATATAATGCCTGAACAAGTATGTTAAAACCATAATCCACCGTAAGTCACTATGTTAAAGAATGCATAAAATATTTATGAAGAGATTGAAATACTGTTGTGTATGTTTCATATTTAGCTATCACTACCATCTACTGTGTGTACATTAGGTATGTATTACATTACAGTATTGTTATTATTTTCTGCTACCAAAATTTACCTTTGGATTTTCTCTGTGTGGATGTAAACCTGGAAGGGGCACATCATGTTCACAAGCTTCAGTATAATAACAGTTTCAAATTTATAAAAGTTTAAACAGTGTACAACTTAAATTCTATATTTGGAAAAAGATTGTGCCTCAGCATTGACCAGGATTCGAAATCGGGTATTTTCTGGTGACAGCTTAAATGCTTCACATGTCATGTTAGGCTTTCACAGCTCCACCTGGCGATTCTACAAATTAGTGCACTCACACAACTGAAAATGTCTAAATCACTACAGTCTCCCGCAGTCTTGCACAGCCGCTGGAACTACTGCAGCATCCCTCACGCATTCTGAATGGCTTGATCTGTATGTCCACAATGTTCTAAATACCAAGCATTATATAATTTTAATGCATTAACCCTTTATTTATTCTTTCATTTTGCCTCTTTTTATTGCTTCCACTTCTTAAAGTGTTTACCATCTTATGTAGAGATTGCTTCTACTTGCTATAAAAAATTTCATTTGTTTATACATGATATTATATGTCTTTCCTATTTTGAATTTTAAGTCTTTCTAGATTCTACTGTTTGCTAATTTTCTTATTTTTGTATCATTTTCTAATCCCTCTAGTTACTATACTAGAATGTAGATACAGATTGATATAATCAGGAAGAGCAGCGGCGGTCCTAACACAGATCCTTGTGGTACTCAGCTAATTACGTCATCCAATTTGGAATAGAAGAAAAGGAATTAAAAGGCAGCTGTCTCAATAAGTTAAGGAAGACAAAGAAGATCTTTTTTTTCTTAAATAATATGGATAGAATTTAGTGTTTGTTTGCCAAAGATGGTCAATATGCTTAGAACACAACAGATAACAGCTCTGATACCACACAAGTAACTACTTAGATGATGTTTTAACTTCTACTACTGTAGTTTCAGTAGCTTGTAGTTTTGATTTGCAGGATTTCTAATTTAATTTGGTTGAGTGATGACCTCAACAAAACTATTAAAAATAAGCTTTAGTGATGCTGTTCTGACCTTATAGTTTTCTTATACTTTTGTGTTTGTCAAAAAAGAGCAAACACTTGTGTGGAATATGTGCAATGACCTGTTGTAAGGCATTCTGTTCATCGCATAACTGGCAAGGTGAGAGTAGAAAAGATTCTGATACAAAAGCCCACATCTAGTTATTTGTTAAAATTATACTCAGGTGCCAACAAAGAGCATCTACTTATCGATATATGTAGAGAGAAGAGGAGGAAGTGTAAATTCTGACAGGACCAATTTAATATAATAGGATTTTCCCGTTTCTGCAAGATCATGAAAGGTGTTTATAAGAATACAAATAAGATTAACTGCTGATATGTTTTTCATAGTAAAATAAAAGTTAGGCTATTTTCTTTATAGGTTTCATAAAGTAATTCTAAGGCTTACTATAAAAAACTAGAATTGTATTTTAAATTGGAGTGATAAATGTGGTAGAACAATTATGTGAGAAAGTATATGCATACAGTATGCAAATCTGACAAAAAAAACATGTAGATTGGTGTTTAGTTTTGATTATCATTAAAAAATTGCTTATTTCTATAGATGGCAGGGAAACCTTATAAAACTCCTGTGATAATATCTATTTGGAAATTACACTTAAAACTGACAACAGGAGTCTTTATTTCACACAAAGGCTTTTGGAAGTCAAGAACAAGGTGCTTAGCCATTTTGCTGTAACTGATAATCTGCCTCTTTTTAAGAAAAGGTTGGATCATTGGATCAATTACCCATTAGCAACCAATTCAGCTTGGTAGTAGTTTACATTAGGCCTTTAAAAGGTTTAATTGGTCTTAGGTTTAATTTAGTGCTTCCCTGCACATTTTCTGTACAGCTAGGTGTATTATAATAACATTAAAAACATTTTGCTGGCAATCAGGAAGATCCTCATGACTAATGGACAAATCCAAGCTGAACCAGAATATTTCTGTTTTTTGAAAAATAAAATTACAGAGAGGCTAATGCTAATGACAACATAGGACTGCGTAACTGCTGAACACAGTTAAACGGAAATTCAAGTATCTGAAGGCTTGTGCATTTTAGTCACCAGAAGGTATGGCAAAATATAAATCAAAGTAGCAAAGCATTTCTGTGACATTTTTATTTAGGCAATGGAGTGACTTGATAAGCCTTTATCAAAGCTAATTGATCTTGTGGTGAATATTTAGCAACTAATCAGAATAACTCTTAAAGAGTGTCACAGAAGAAGTTGATACAGAGCAGGTATTCAAAAACACAAGGGACTTATAATTAATTTGCTTCCTTTATGCATGAGTACTCTATGGAATAGTCAGCAGGATATACTTACACGAGGATTATTGTTCAAGTTAAAGGGTGAAGTAAAAGCTAATTAAAGATGTGTGTGGTTAATAACATACAGATGCAGCCATTCAAAATACGCGGGCGATACCGCATTATTTTGCGGTGCGCTTTACGCAGTCTACCGCGAGTTACCGGTAAATACCGCTAGTTACCGTAAATTCTCCTATAATACTGCAAGCAAAATAATAGTATCTGGAATTTCCGCAAGGTGGAGCTAATAAAGCTCAACCTCTCATGTTTGAGCTGTCACCATCAAAGTCTTTAACGAAGATATTACTAATAGTATAAATAATGAATGACCTTGGACAAGCTGTAAACTCAAAGTATTGCCCTGGTCCACATTATTTTTTTCATTGACCGTCTTTGTAAAAGTAACACCACAGCATTTCGCAATCACGCATTTGTTTCCAATCATGCAAAGTACAGTAATTTTTGAGAATTGATTCACCATGCCTTTCACATGCTCATAAAAGAGATTGATTTAGGAACATAAACATATTACCGTATGCAAACTGTACTGTATACAGTATGTATATGTATATTTAATGTCTTTACTGTGCCCGTTTAAGTATTGAATATTTTTATAGAATTTTACCACTGAAGGGAAATCTTAGTAGCTGAGCATAAAAAGAATAGGAGCATACTGTAACGCGTGTGAAGGCCATAAACGATATTAATTTTGGAACTTAAACATACAGTATATGGCTGTTCTCGGTACTTTAAAGAAAACATACACACCAATATTCCATTTCTCCCTAAACATTTTAAGCATCGAAGTCTTTAACTAACGTGATACCGGAGTCAACAAGCATACTTTTTAGAATTTGATTAAAAGGGAATATAATATGGAATCGCGTATCTAAAAAAATTAATAACGATATAATTATATTCATGTACCGCAACACAAGAATTGTACACGCTGTACATTGTCTGTTGCAACGTAAATTGCAAAAATGCACTTGGAATCTGTCCAAGCCCTACTTTGTCAGGCATTTTCTTTTACTGCAACGGACATAAAAACTCCCTTGCTTTTAACAGAGCGTTTCATAATTTCTAACTACGAAAATTATTTAAACTGCGACACTTATCATTCAACCAGAGCTTGAAATGTCACAAGGATCCTCTAGAGCACAGCAAAGACTGTATTAAAAGAATCGCGTATCTAAAGAAATTAATAAGATATAATTATATTCGTGTACTGCGACAGGGCTGTGTAGGGCTGTTTCACCTCTCTCTTCATGTGACTCTATTCAAAAGCCATTTAGCAAAGAGGGGATGAGAAGAGTGACAAACTAGTATACTTTAGATCTTTTTTTCTGAACCGGGGAAAATCTGATCATGTTTCTCTATAACAATAATAAAAAACTTTATTTTACATATCACCTTTAAAAGTGGCATCTCAAAGCAATACAGTAGATGTAAACCACAGATTACAAAGTAAATACCCAGACAAACGCAAACGCGTATTTAATAAAATGCTTTTATTCATTCAGCAGAGAGAGAGCATAAAACCTGGGCGTAACAGCTGTTCCTTTTTCTGATCACTCGCTCTCTGGATAAACGTCTCGCCTGTCCTGTTCTTTGTTTTCCTAATTTGCCGATTATGCCTTCTGCGATCCACTCCTGCCCTCACACCTAAAGAAGACTATTTTAAATTTCTTTGCGCGGTCCATTGTGCAATTAACCCTTGTATGTGCTGTCCTTAAGGTGATATCACATAAAGGTGATATGTAAAATAATGTTTTTTATTATTGTTATAGAGAAACATGATCAGATTTTCCTCGGTTCAGAAAAAAAGATCTAAAGTATACTAGTTTGTCACTCGTATACTTTTAATACAGTCTTTGCTGTGCTCTTGAGATCCTTGTGATATTTCGAGCTCTGGTTGAATGATAAGTGTCGCAGTTTAAATCTCTCTCTCTCAATTCAATTCAAGGTGCTTTATTGGCATGACAGATGGGTACAATCAGTGTTGGGTATTTACTTTGCTTTGAGATGCCACTTTTAAAGGTGATATATAAAATCAAGGCTTTAACTTGCTTTAACTACGCAAGTCTGAGTTCTTGTGTCTATCCTATCCGAACCCGAAAGAATCACAATATGTATCTTTATAGCAGGTGGTGTACAGCTTTTTAGTATATATTACACTTTTCTAAATTTTTTTTTTATTTAAAAAATAAAAACGATTACATTCTAATCTTTCCACGTTTGATCCCAAGATCCCAAGAAAAATAAATCTAAACGGGGAGAAAGCTATGCTGAAAGTTTATTAAGATACTTAGAAGACAAAGATATCAATTTATGTTTCGATGGGTCCAGAGGCAAAAGTGCCTTACCTTGCAATGTCCGGGAAACCATTAGTAGCATGGTGAATCGGAGATTCTCAACCCTTACTTCGTGCGACTGGAAAAGAATTAGTGATCGGATCAACCAAATGCTTGGTAGAAGGAGGCGCTCTTTTCCTCTAGTATAACAGTCTGTCCACAAACAAAACATTCCTGTTAGACAAGAGGAATGTAAAAAAAATTACTTTTTGTCAATGAAAACCGGTATGTGTGTCTCTCTCTGCTGGATGTCCCTCTCACTCTCTGCTGAATGAATAAAAGCATTTTATTAAAAACTAATAATATGTTGCATTTGTCTGATTGTGAATCAAAAAACACATATATTTAAACCCAGTACTGTCTGGCGGAATAAACTGAAGAGGTTAGTTAATGCAACACGGAATTACTTTCCACCCCCTCTACATTCTCAGAGTAGAACAGACTAACCTTCTAATGAAAGACGGTCCACCCCCCACGGACAGGAAAAGTGCCCACAGGCACTTAAACTTAATATGGTCAGTAACAGTAAACAGTAACATGGTCAGAAGGAGCACGTACAAACGTTTTCGAAATAACCACATGTAAGACTCTGATGCTTAAAATGTTTAGGGAGAAAGTGGAATACTGGTGTGTATTTTTTCTTTGAACTACCAATACCAGCCATATACAGTCTGTAACGTAGGGATTTCTATATGTCTTTATTTAGTGGTTACATTAGTGACAAAGGCTAAACTTTTAGCTTCAGTAACGCGTACATATCTCCCCTTTTTATAAAACGACATGGTTGAAAACTGTTCCAGAGCCACTGTTGTTTCATCAGTGAAAAGTACATCATGAAATGCGTCTCCCTGTTCAATCCACTGGAAAAAAGAAAAGGAGCATAAAGCGTCTGATGGTCATAAACGATATTCATTTAAGAACAGCATTAGAGATATGTTTTTAACTGCACTGCATCGGAGAGAATACCATAGTGTGTTTTTTTTTTTACTCCCTGGCGGAAACTGGCTTCCATAAGAATCAGTATTGCTCAGAGATTAAATAAAACTTCACTCGCACCAAACAAATGTATATTTCTAAATATCACATCATGATCGAATTTAAGTCATTTTAATAACAATGAATAGTCACCTAGGCGTTACAATATAAACATTTATATTGATTTAAATCACGTTTTGATTTAAATCGCAAACGCGGGTTTAAATATATGTGTTTTTTGATTCACAATCAGACAAATGCAACATAAATTGATATCTTTGTCTTTTAAGTATCTTAATAAACTTTCAGCATAGCTTTCTCCCCGTTTAGATTTATTTTTCTTAACTAGTATTTTTTTCTGAACCGGGGAAAATCTGATCATGTTTCTCTGTAACAATAATAAAAAACATTATTTTACATATCACCTTTATGTGATATCACCTTAAGGACAGCACATACAAGGGTTAATTGCACAATGGACCGTGCAAAGAAATTTAAAATAGTGTTCTTTAGGTGTGAGGGCAGGAGTGGATCGCAGAAAGCATAATCAGCAAATTAGGAAAACAAAGAACAGGACAGGTGAGACGTTTATCCAGAGGTGAGACGTTTATCCAGAGAGCGAGTGATCAGAAAAAGGAACAGGTGTTACGCCCAGGTTTTACGCTCTCTCTCTGCTGAATGAATAAAAGCATTTTATTAAAAACGCGTTTGTGTTTGTCTGGGTATTTACTTTGTTATCTGTGATTTACATCTACTGTATTGTTTTGAGATGCCACTTTTAAAGGTGATATGTAAAATAAAGTTTTTTATTATTGTTATAGAGAAACATGATCAGATTTTCCCTGCTTCAGAAAAAAGACGATTAAAATCTGTAATCTTTCCACTTGTATGTCATCGGAAAATACAAGAAGTTTCTGCTTTGTGTAAGGATGTTATCAAAAAGTAATCTAAGTGGTGAGAAAGCTGTGCTCCTCAAAGCGCTTTACAGGATAAAAACAATAACAACAATAGTGGCTGGGAAAACGATTTTTTTTATAGAAATACAAAATGAGATATAATGATGTGTTCCGGCTAAAATATTAACGAGTACAACCCCCCTCTCTGCGGGAGTGCTGGCTGTGACGAATTAAACCGGTTTCACAGGTATTTTCAAAGTAGAAGGGGGCGAGATTTCCAGCGAAAGACACCTCCCCCCTCCAAAACCAAGGTAGTACAGTACTTACTAGTTAAGAAAGCTAGACTCCTCAATTAAATCGCTTTAACATGCTAATGCATTGGTGTAACAGTCCGGGCGTGGCAAGCTTCTAATGTCATCTCGACTCGATTGGAAGACAATTAACATATTCTAGCCCTAAATGAATTAATAGCAAACATGGCTTACATAAAAGACATTTTTCCAAGAAAGTTTATAATAATATGATCTATAGTTGAAATCTGAGCCTAAATAAAAAGAAAAAGCATTTTCAGAGAGCAATTACGCTGTGTTTATGTAGAATAAGTGATTAGGTTTATGAGCAATCTAATTACTTATTCGTTTAAAACGCTATATAAAATAAAGTTTATTATTAATTTGCTGGACAGAGCGGTGAACATTATTATGCATAAGACAAAGATAACGATCCTGATCAGTTTAGAAATCTGTGTACGCTGTAAGGTTTTTACTTCTTAAACTTTTAAAATACACGTTTCGAATAGAAAGAAATCCTCTTCCTGGTACAGTAGCATGAAGAGAGAGGCGAAACAGCCCTACACAGCCCTGTCGCAGTACACGAATATAATCATATCGTTATTAAATTCTTTAGATACGCGATTCCATATTATATTAGCAGAAAAGCTTAAAACTACCACTTTTTCACACGCTATTTCACATGTTAGTTAAATACTTCGATGCTTAAAATGTTTAGGGAGAAATGGAATACCGGTGTGTATTTTTCCTTTAAAGTACCGATTCCTGGAATCTGACTGGCTGACACCCTTCTGAAGTGGTTCCATAATACTTGGTGTACGGAAAAGACAGCGTTGATAAAAAAGCCTGGATTCTCATGTATCTCAGAGAGCGAGTGATCAGAAAAAGGAACAGCTGTTACACCCAGGTTTTACGCTCTCTCTCTGTTGAATGAATGAAAGCATTTTATTAAAAACACGTTTGCGTTTGTCTGGGTATTTACTTTGTAATTTGTGGTTTACATCTACTGTATTGTTTTGAGATGCCACTTTTAAAGGTGATATGTAAAATAAAGTTTTTTATTATTGTTATAGAGAAACATGATCAGATTTTCCCTGGTTCCGAAAAAAGACGATTAAAATCTGTAATCTTTGCACTTGTACAGTATGTCATCGGAAAATACAATCAGTTTCTGCTTTGTGTAAGGATGGTGTCAAAAAGTAATCTAAGTGGTGAAAAAGCTGTGCTCCTCAAAGCGCTTTACAGGATAAAAACAATAACAACAATAGTGGCTGGGCAAACGATTTTTTTTTATAGAAATACAAATTGAGATACTGTATAATGATGTGCATGAACAAAGTTATACTGCAATTTTCCTTAGATACGCGATTAAAAAAAATAAATTTTTTGAATCCCCGGCAGAACACATTCCATAAGAATCAGTGCTTTTATACAGTATATCGCCTTTAAACACATATATTTAAACACGCGTTTACGATTTAAATCAAAACACGATTCAAATCAATATAAATGTTTATTTTGTAACGCATAGGTGACTATTCATTGTTATTAAAAAGACTTAAATTCGATCATGTTGTGATATTTAGAAATATAAATTTGTTTGGTGCGAGTGAGGTTTTATTTAATCTCTGACCAAGGGAAACGTTTCATTTTTTCAAAGAAATGTTTGTTAAAAAATAAAGTCATAGTTCCATGGGATTCAATCACAGACCGTGTGACATGGGAGTCAGGAACCTAACCCAAAGGTCACATGCTGAGGGCTGAAAAAGCACTACAGAAACATTATCGACAGACAATGTACAGATTTGTAAAGCTATAAAATAATGTAATTAGGCACAGAACAAGTTTACAGCACAGTACAATAATAAATGCTGACAATGACTTTAGAAGCATAAATTACTTTACACTCAATTTAAACACAAGCTGTCTTTAGCCCTCTAAGCTGGTTCATACAGAAATGTAGAGAACCAGGCTCAGAACACACAGCTTCATTAGCGAATACATATGCAGGACAACTAGAGAAGACGTTTTACAGAGGATGGATTTTTAGAAACATCCCATCAGTGACATCACTGAAGTCAACTCCTAGGTAACTGTCGTGTGGATAGTTTCACAAGAATCAGACAAAGGTTTAAGCATCGCTTGTTCTAGATAAAACTGCAAAAAAAAACAACAACCCATAATGTACTTCTTTGTGGCTCTGTCTGCCCAAATCATATATTCACAACGTGAAATTAGAAAATAATATTACATAACCAAAATCCGTAATATGGAAACAGAACCTGTGTAATTGTTGACAGATGATGTACTCGTAACATTTTTACAAGACGAACTACAACATTTAAAAAATGACTTGTATGTACTTGATATCTCTAATCAATCCACGGCGATATAGTTAAAGCAGTCCCCGCACAAAACGAAACTAAAACGCCCTGGGCATACCGTTTCGCGCTTCTTATCAGTTGCTCAAAAGTAATTTGACCGTATGAAATGCATAATATAAACCTAGAAACATATACGTGAGCAGTATTTACGTAGTATCGGTGTCAAGACATACCTCTCAAATACTGTAAATCAAGTTAAAAATATCTCAAGACCGATTCTGGTCATAATGAAACCTTGTTTCGTGTATGTTTTCTTTAAAGTACCGAGACCAGCCATATACTGTATGTTTAGGTTCCAAAATTAATATCGTTTATGGCCTTCACACACGTTGCAGTATGCTCCTATTCTTTTTATTCTCAGGCACTAAGATTTCCCTTCAGTGGTAAAATTCCATATAAATATTCAATACTTAAATGGGCACAGTTAAGACATTAAATATACATATACATACTGTATACAGTACAGTTTGCATACGATAATATGTTTATGTTCCTAAATCAATCTCTTTTATGAGCATGTGAAAGGCATGGCGAATCGATTCTCAAAAATAACTGTACTTTGCATGATTGGAAAAAAATGCGTGATTGCGAAATGCTGTGGTGTTACTTTTACAAAGACGGTCAATGAAAAAAAGAATGTGGACCAGGGCAATACTTTGAGTTTACACTTACAGCTTGTCCAAGGTCATTCATTATTAATACTATTAGGAATATCTTCGTTAAAGACTTTGATGGCTACAGCTCAAACATGAGAGGTTGAGCTTTATTAGCTCCACCTTGCGGAAATTCCGGATACTATTATTTTGCTAGCGGTATTATAGGAGAATACCGGTATCTCGCGGTATTTACCGGTAACATGGGTAGACTGCGTACCGGAAAATAATGCGGTATCGCCCGCGCATTTTGAATGGCTGCATCTGTATCATGGTTTCTCATGATAGATCAATCAAAAATAATGACAGAAACTTTGTATTCATGTCAAATATCATGTCCTGTATACATTATCATGTAGGTATGAACCTTGTTCAGGATAGTGCCTATTTGTTAATTGCCAGAATAGGTTCTAGAATAGGTACCCAAATACAACGGAATGTATCCACAAGTAATTCCATCTCCAGATTTGTTCAATTAAAAAATATGGAATCTCAGTTTTCATATCCACTGTATAATTTTGAAGGACACCTGAGCGGTACAGATGCAGACATTTAATATGCACGGTACAAACCCGTACCACGGGCATCTACGCGTGTGCCACCGCACCTTACCACGGTACGTGATTGGCTGGCCAAAATGACTGACAGGGGCACTCGTAGTGCATTGGTCGGTAGTGAAAAGATGTAATCATTTAATCTCTTTACTGTGCACATTTTAATCCACTTAGTATTGAATATTTATATGGAATTTTACCACTAAAGGGAAATTTTAGTAGCTGAGCATAAAAAGAATAGGAGCATAACGCATCTGAAGTTCATAAATGATATTAATTTAGGAACATAAACATATTATGTAAACTGTATATGGCTCGTCTTGGTAGTTTAAAGAAAAAATACACACCAGTATTCCATTTCTCCCTAAACATTTTAAGCATCAAAGTCATACATGTGGTTATTTCGAAACATTTTTATGTGCTCCTTCTGACCATATTACTGTACGTTTATATACTTTGTGAAAATTTATCATTTTAACCTTTTCTGCGAATACGCTCGTTATCGGATTAAACAAAAGCATACTTTTAGAATTGGATTAATAGGGAATATAATATGGATTCGCGTATCTAAATAAATTAATAACGGTATAACTATTTCTATATTGATATGTGTATTGCTGTTTCAGTGTGTGTCACGTGACTTGCCTTGGTGGCGTGACAGCTTAAGGGACTGATTTATAAGCGTGAGGTCAGATGTTCAAATCCAGCAATCGCTATGAGTTTTCTGTTAACAAATAAAATTTCTTTGAAAAACTAAAATAGCAAATATTATGGACACTACAGTATATTGACATTTTTTATATTTCTAAATATCACATGTTCGTACTGTATGTACACAGCGGTACCGCAGGTTGTACAGTAGGGCGTAAATCCACGTGAGCCCAAAAGCCCTACAAGCTCTGCGCGGTTTTCATCTCTCTCTGCGGGAGTGCTGGCTGTGCCGAAGTAAACCGGTTTCACAGATATTTTCAAAGTAGAATAGGGCGAGTCTTCCAGTGAAAGACACTCCACCTTCCCCCATGGACACATGTTTTCTTAGAAAAACAGATTCACAACGCAAAGCTGTGTCAGTCTTCTGTGTAAAAAAAATCAGTTTGAACACCATGGGTGCTGAGTCCCTTGATTATAATTAAGCACAGGTTTCTTTTTTGATACAATCGTTAGACAAAACAGGAACTTATTGTACTTTCTAATTACATTACACGTGGAAAGATTAAAGATTACAGATTTTAATCGTCTTTAATTTTGTCATACATTTTAGAAAAGTTTAATCTATACATACACCACAAAACTATTCTCGATTGTATTTCTGAATGCTATGTTACACTTAGTTCATTATTTTAAATACATCTAATTAAGAAAGTTAGGTGTTAGCATAAACTATTAGTAATCAATAATATTAAATTTAGCACTGTAATAAATTGTGCTAATGATAAATTCTATTCTACTCTGAGAATGAAGGGGGGAGAAAAAATGCCCGTGGTCTTTTCACTGATAAACTTGTGTTAACAAAAACTACAGTATGCTTAAGAGTTGTTAAACTGTTTTTTTTCAGCTAGAGCACCACAATTCACACTCAACCACATCACAGATCACAGATCAGTCCCAGTGTGTGAGATCTTGTTGTTTGATCTGTGCTTGATCTTTGATCTGAGCTTTAATAGAGAGCTTGACTGAGCAATCTTGCTTTCATAAAATATACCAACTTTTTAATGACTGATGATTAACATGCTGTAATTTAAAAGCTCAAATTCTGTACATGAGAGGTTAAGCTTTATTAGCTCCTCTTGGCAGTTTTACAAGGTGATTCCGGATACTATTAACATAATCAAATTTGCATATGGTAATGTCCGGTATGACGCGTTATACCGCGTTTTGATGCGACCTGCCCACCGTGTTATACCGCGGCGTACCCCGCTTGTTTTGAGTGGCTGCATCTGTATATATAGTTAGAGGAAGGTGAATTCTGAATTCTTTGGCACAGTTTTAGTTTATTAACCATGACAATACAAACACTACAACACATGAGTTACTATATTTATAATATGTACAGACAAAGCATTCCAGAAGTATAACGTCCTAAATTTGAAAATAACTTTGTAAAAGGCGCCACAATTCCAACTGGAAGTATCGCTTCTTATGTTATGGTTTAATTTTCTGCAAGACCTTGTTCCTCAGGTTTCAGTGGTTTCAGTGGTCGACAGGGATCATTTTAGAATTTCTTTTTCAAATTAATGATTTTTAAAAAACTGTTAGCCCCATCTACAACATATAATGTATGTAAAGGTATTATAAAAAAGGAAAAAATTATTTAAATGGTGTAAAAAAATTGAAAAGGTCGGTTGATTAATTTTTGTAATATTCACCTGAATAATCGATTATCAAAATATTTGTTTGCTGCAGCCCTACTTGAGAAATCTATGATTATGATCTAATGGATTACTGGGAATTGAGTTCAGTATTGTCTTGGTAATAATTACTTAATGCCTTTTGTCTTAGTTTTATGAAATTAAATAGAATAATTTGAATGCTCCTGTTTCATAACATTATTTTGGTTGTTTTTATTATTGTTCTTCTGAGCTTTGTGTACCATTTTCAGTATTTTGTTTTTTAATCTCTCTATTCTTATTGGGAAGCATCATGGATATCCCATTAGAGGACATTGCCATGTTTTCATCATGATAAATGAGCCTAAACCAAAGTGGAATTTATCTCAATGATGTGCTGGAGTCTGATACTGACAACATGTGCCTACAGTAGTACTGTACATTGCAGAGGAAGTGGTTGCAGTTAATGAGCTAATTGCCTGTCTGGACAGAATCTGTGTCATTCACTTCACTTAACTTTTTAGTAGGTTATTTACATAGTTTAGCTTTTATAGACATAAAAACCAGAGTATTTGTGTTTGATAGTGTTTATGTATGTTTCGTATCCATGTAGGAGGGATTACCAGAAGATTAATACTTCAGAAGTTTCTGTTTAAATCTTGCCTTTTTAAAAGCTCACAGATGAGACATACTTAATAGATTTAACTGACTTACAGGTGAACACTACAGTTCTTCTCTCACTCTGTGCTCAGACCTTACTGCCGAAGGGGATTTCCTGTGAATCTGAGATGGCACCTGCTTCAGAAGAACTATACTAGTAGCCAGTATAAAAGGAAAAGTAATAATAACGGTAATTATTAAAAATATTGAGGCCTCCTTTGGTACAACACTTTACACATCTGTCTGTCTTAGAGAGCTTGTACATTAAGGACAGTACAGAACAACTCAGTGGATACAAAATTCAATGTGATTCAAGACAGGCATTTATCACCGAGGTATAAAGTGTCAGTACAGGTTCTGTATTCTCTAGAGCTATAAGGACAGGCCTCCCAAGGGATCTATTTTCTCACTCCTTTGCTGAAGCACTTTATTAATTTCTATGTATTATTTTCGTGGTATTGATGTTTTTTCAAAGGTATTGGCTGAATAGCTCTATCAAGAATATTTGGTATGGCAGTAGTGCAGAGAAGCAGTTAGGGTTTGGGGCTACAGATTGCTCCAATAACTTCATAGATGTATAAATGGGTGAACAAGTATGTAACTCTAGAGAAAGGTACAGATGCAGCCATTCAAAATGCACGGTACAAACCCGTGGTACGGGAAAGCCACCGCAGGGCACCGCGGTAAGTGATTGGCTGGTCAAAATGACCGACAGGGGCACTCGTGGTGCATTGGTCGGTAGTGAAAAGATTTAATCATTAATTAATCTCTTTACTGTGCACATTTTAATCCGCTTAGTATTGAATATTTATATGAAATTTTACCACTAAAGGGAAATTTTAGTAGCTGAGCATAAAAAGAAGAGGAGCATAACGCATCTGAAGGTAAAAAACGATATTAATTTAGGAACATAAACATTACTGTATGTAAACTGTACTGTGTATGGCTGGTCTTGGTAGTTTAAAGAAAAAATACACACTAGTCTTCCATTTCTCCCTAAACATTTTAAGCATGAAAGTTTTATGAAACGGTACCCAAATATGCGATTGCTGTATAGAATGAATTTTAATTTAAAAAAATTATTTAACACGAAAATTAAGCTGTTTACATCTTCCGCCTGAGAACATAGTCACCCGTTGCTACCCAACGCAAGAAACACAGCCACTAACTACCAAAGAGAGGACATTAGCTAGCCAATATGATAAAGAAATAAATGATTATTTTGTTTATTTCTTTTGCACATTTATTTGAACATTTCCATCGATTGTACAAGCACTTGGAAACTGTCCAATCCCTAGTTCATCAGACATTTTCTTTTATGCTGCGGGCATTCTCCCGGTCTGGCGCCGATCTGGGTCTTCTAGGATATAATGCCAGTAATTTTTTGTAAAATTTGGGTTTCGAATAACACCGCAGCAAACTCTTGTTTTTATGTCCACTATAACAATCTCCTTTGCTTTTAACCGAGCGTTTAATAATTTCCTAAAATGAAAATGATTTACTTTATTTACCTCACGGGATCAATAAAAGTATCTATCATCTATCTAAACTATGTGACAGAATTCTGGGGTCTCCCCATACCAGAGATTATGGTAGGGCTTCAGAATGGTGATTGGCTGACACCCCTCTGACTGGGGAAAAAAGACGTGTTGATCTGCTATACATACTGTACCAGGAAGAGGATTTCTTTCTATTCGAAACGTGTATTTTAAAAGTTTAATTAAGAAGTAAAAACCTTATAGCGTACACAGATTTCTAAACTGATCAGGAGGAAGAAAAATCACCCGTGTTTCGTGCATAAAAAGTGGTTATTAACTATCGAAACCTGTTTTATTTATTTTATTTTTATTTAGATTAAGAGTTCCCGTCACCCCCATTCCCATTTAAATCACAAACCCGTGTTTAATTAAATGTCTTTTAACGTAAATCGTTATCTTTGTCTTCTGCATAATAATGTTCACCACTCTGTCCAGCAAATGAATAATAAACTTTATTTTATATAGCGTTATTAGTAATTAGATTGCTCATAAACCTAATCACTTATTCTACATAAACACAGCATAATTGCTCTCTGAAAATGCTCTTTTTCTTTTTATTTAGGCTCAGATTTCAGCTATAGATCGTACACTAATTACTAGCAGTAAATACTGATGTTTTGCTCCCTCTTACCACAAAAATATTAAAAATAATGTATTGTAGCTGGGATGAACTTTTTTTCGAACGTGTCTCTACCTGCTGCAACTTGGAACTGGTTAAAGATGGCGACAACTCAGGCACCCAGAGATGGGGGGGCGTCTTTCTGCCTCCATAATTAAAATGCCAAATAGGAGTAGTTTTTAATTCAGTTTGAATTATAACTGTACGTACTGTCTTCGTATTTGGCCAGGGCTTTAAAGAGAGGGCGCGCCAACATTTTTCGGTGCCGTCGTCTGCGCTTTAAAGGTACCCCTGTCGCGGAAGAATTTGACCTCGGAACTTTCACCCAGCGTAATTATTGTTTCATTGCACTTTGACAGATTGTCTTTAAATCAATTCTTGTCAGAATATCCCCACCTCCAAACAAGAACAAAATTGCAACGATTTTATTAACTAGCTGTTTCAGTAACCTAAAGTATATATCTAAAGTAATAATTTAACAATATATGTAAATGTTTTAAGATATGTTTATGTTGTGAATGTCTGTAGATTGTATCTAATTTTTAGTTTTTGTTTTTGTTTCAAATGGCCTTGCAGATCAGATACTGTATCAAGGAACAAAACAATTATCGCGCCCGGCTCCTCAATGGAATCACTTTAACATGCTAATGCATTGGTGTAACACTCTGTGTCTACAGTACATTGTGAACAAACCGGTTTCACAGGTATTTTCAACCCCTAACCAATGTTGTTTCATCGGTTGTTATCCTGTAAAGCGCTTTGAGGAGCCACCTTTAAAGGCGCTATATAAAATAAAGTATTATTATTATTATTATTATTATTATTATTATTATTATTATTATTATTAATATTGATCATATTTTTCCTCCCAGAACTTGTAAATTGTTGTTATTGTTGTTGTTATCCTGTAAAGCGCTTTGAGAAGCATACTGTCCAGCTTGTCAGGTGCATTCTTTTGTAAAATAATAAGTAGAGCTTTGGGCTTATTAGTGCTCCACTTACAGCAACCCAATGTAAATACATTTTGTCTTTAAATCCACCACCACTTGTATGAATCATAGTCCTGCCAAATGATGCAAATTCCGCTGCAATGGTTGTGTGCAGAAATTATTCAGTATGGCATCTCCATGTTCAAGTAACCACTGCTCTCTGTGCAAATGCAAATGCATTTAATTTTTTTTAAAAGCCACCTTTAAAGGCGCTATATAAAATAAAGTTTATTATTATTATTAATATTGATGATATTCTTCCTCCCAGGACTTGTAAAATTGTTGTTGTTATTGTTGTTATCCTGTAAAGCGCTTTGAGAAGCATACTGTCCAGCATATTGTATTTCATTGCACTTTGACAGATTGTCTTATAATCACTTGTTGTTAGAATATCCCCCAAGAGGATATTCCCCCCAAGAGGATATAGAGGATATCCCCCAAGAGGTATCCAGGTAACAGTGAAATGGGCGTACAGTCTAGGGAGATCGCCCGTTTTCCATGTAAATAGTTCCCTGGTTCCGCACCCTGCACCAAACAAATTTATATTTCTAAATATCACAACATGATTAAATTTAAGTCATTTTAATAACAATGAATAGTCACCTATGCATTACAATATAAACATTTATATTGATTTAAATCGCGTTTAAATCGCCTTTATTTAGAACCCATAAATAAAGCTGATACTGTTTAGACTTTTAATTATTTAAAACTGTATTACAGCAGCACAATGCACAATGCAACGTAAATCGCTATCTTTGTCTTCTGCGTAATAATGTTCACCTCTCTGTCCAGCAAATTAACAATAGTAATAATAATGAACTTTATTGTATATGGCGCCTTTAAAGCTGGATCCTCAAAGCGCTTTACAGGATTAAAACAATAACAACAATACTGTTAGGCTGGGCAAACGATTTTTTTAAAAGAAATACAAAATGAGATATAATGATGTGTTCCGGCTTAGACAATAAAGAAGAGCATAACACGTGGGCGGCCAGCAGGAGTCCTGGCTGTGACGAATTAAACCGGTTTCACAGGTATTTTCAAAGTAGAAGGGGGCGAGATTTCCAGCAAAAGACACCTCCCCCCTCCAAAACCAAGGAAGTGCAGTACTTACTAGTTAAGAAAGCTAGGCTCCTCAATGAAATCGGTTTAACATGCTAATGCGTTGGTGTAACAGTCCGGGCGTGGCAAGCTTCTAATGTCAACCCGACTACGGCGAAAGGAACCCTTCTTTCATTGGAAGACAATGAACATATTCTAGCCCTAAATGAATTAATAACAAATATGGTTTACATAAAAGACATTTTTCCAAGAAAGTTTAGCCTTTGTCACTAATGAAACCACTAAATAAAGACATAAATATAGAAATCTTAAGATTTTTTAAATACATGACTGTGCTAAAATGTATTTAAAAATAAAAACAATTACAAACGCCAGCGGAGAGAGAGAACAGGGGAGGGATGTTGATTTTGCATAAGGGGCGGGGCTATGGAAATGAGGTCTATTTGGGAATGTGGAGTTACATTTTCTGGCTGTTTGTGAATTATCGTTGTTGAGTATGGAGTGTTGAGGTATTGATTTTGTGTAATGCTTTATGTTGAAAATTGGGGTGGATTTTGTTTATGATAAAGAGGATAAACTGGGATGGGAGGAGGGTTTGGTTTTGCATAAGGGGCGGGATTCTGATAATTGGAGGAATTTGAGAGAGTTTGCGGGCTATTTTTGGTTTGTATTACGAATAATTCGTACAAGATATTGAGATTTGTTGATAATTGGAGGACGGTTTTGCTTTAATAGTTTGATATATTTGATTTTGTATTGTGGTTGTTATCTATGTTTTTGGTTGGTATTATGTTTATATGGTTGTTTTTGTTGGTTGGTCGTTATTATGGTTATTATGTTTATTGTGTCATTTTTGATTATTGGATGTAATAATCAAAAGAGAGAGAGAGAGCGAGCGCCTTCTTTTTACTTTTGTAGCTAACGGGCCTTGCAGATCAGATTCCCTTCCCCCTACGGAAAGACAGACACATGTTTTCACAGTTTAGAAGCCGCTATTCAGACGCAGGCAAGGCGAGCAGCCCCTAGATAAAACATCAACTTTATTTAAACTCCAACGAAAGTATTAATGGTTTTTAATTACCGTACTCTTATGGAACATGCCACCAGCCATCTGCATTGAACGATTAAAAATAAAAACGATTACGATTGGCACTCCTGTAGCTTTTTCACGAAACCTCCTTTTTCACGAAACTTCCAACAGAGCTGTTCAACCAGTTTTTATCGGGCACCTCTTATGTCAGGCGTAAGCGATAAATATACAGTATTTACAGATGCAGCCATTCAAAGTGCGCGTTACAGACACGTACCGCAGGTGGCGTCGCGCAGTGTGACGCAAGATGACGCGCGGCACCGCAGTACGTGATTGGTTGACCGACAGGCACTCGTGGTCCGTTGGTCTGTCGTAGAAAGACTTACAGTAAACGTCTTTGCTGTGCCCATTGTAGATATTGAATTTTACCACTGAAGGGAAATCTTAGTAGCTGAGCATAAAAAGAATAGGAGCATACTGTAACGCGTGTGAAGGCCATAAACGATATTAATTTTGGAACATAAACATACAGTATATAGCTGGTCTTGGTACTTTAAAGAAAAAAATACACACCAGTATTCCATTTCTCCCTAAACATTTTAAGCTTCGAAGTCTTTAACTAACGTGATACCGGAGTCAACAAGCATACTTTTAGAATTTGATTAATAGGGAATATAATATGGAATCGCGTATCTAAAGAATTTAATAACGGTATGATTATATTCGTGTACTGCGACAGGGCTGTGTAGGGCTGTTTCACCTCCCTGTTCATGTGAGTTGTCCTGTAGCTTACTGGTCTACGTGCCTGACTAACAACTCGCAGGTTGTGTGTTCAAATCCAGCTGGTGCTGGACTTTTCTTTTAACAAACATTTCTTCAAAAAAATAGAATAGCGATATTATGGACAATCAATTGACTTTTATATTTCAAAATATCACAACATGATCGATTCTAAGTCATTTTTGATAACAATGAATAGTCACCTTCTTCCCTTGTGACAACGGTCCCTGCTTCTGCTTCCTGCTTCTATTGTGTGTGTGTGTGCAACAGAGTAAATTTTTATAGAGAAACGGAGGCTGGACAGTATGCGTTACAATATAAACATTTATATTGATTTAAATCGTGTTCTGATTTAAATCACAAACGCGTGTTTAATTATATGTGTTTTTTAATCATAATCAGGCTAATGCAACATAAATTGATACAGTATCTTTGTCTTCTAAGTATCTTAATAAACTTTCAGCATAGCTTTCTACCCATTAAGATTTATATTTCTTGGGATTTTGGGATCAAACGTGGAAGGATTAGATTGTAATCGTTTTTATTTGTCAAATACGTGATTGTATTTCTGAATGTTATGTGACACCTACAGTAGTTCACTGCTTTAAATACATCGAATTAAGAAAGTTATGTGTAGCACTTTAGATCTTTTTTTCTGAACCAGGGAAAATCTGATCATGTTTCTCTATAACAATAATAAAAAACTTTATTTTACATATCACCTTTAAAAGTGGTAGTACCTTTTTTAGTACTATATTTTTGTATTATATTCCCTATTAATCAAACTCTTAAGAGTATGTATCGGCTTGTCAGTCAGGTCTTTTTTCTCTATTTGAATTGTCGTTTACACCTCGCACGACTTTAAAAGCTAGCAAGACAGGTTTCGATTCACATTAGCTGGCGAGCCCTGTTAACAAAAAAACTAATAATAATGTAACATGCCACTGTTTGTTCATGAACAAAGTTATACTGAGATTTCCTTAGATACGCGATTAAAAAATAAACGTTTCATATGTTGCTGTTGTGAATGCCTGTGGAGTGTATCTTATTAAGCTCTAAATTGCATTTTGAGCGCGGTTTTTGACTTTTTTTAAATTGCATTTTGGGCGCGGACAGCACATACAAGGGTTAATGAACTGCGCCAAGAAATTTAAAATAGTATTCTTTAGGTGTGAGGGTAGGAGTAGACCGCAGCAGGCATAATCAGCAAACCAGGATAGTTTTGTGGTGTTTGTTTAGATGAAACGTTCCTAAAACGTATAACGTAACAAAATTAAAGACGATTAAAATCTGTAATCTTTCCACTTGTACTGTGAGTCATCGGACAGTTTCTGCTTTGTGTAAGGATGGTGAGAAAGCTGTGCTCAATGTATTTAAGGGACTTAAAAGTTAAAGGAGATGCTTCATATTGCTTGACTAATTTTAAAAACTAAGTTATAAATGCAGACGCTCCCTCGGTGCCGCGCCGGGTGTAAATATCAAAATATACATTCCCAACACTAATCGTACCCATCTGTCATGCAAATAAAACACCTTGAATTGAATTGAACTGAGGGAGAGAGGGGGGGAGGGGGAGAGAGACAGCCAGGACTCAAGGCAAATAAGATAGACTCCACAGGCATTCACAACAGCAACATATGAAACGTTTGCACGTATAGTTAAGTTATTACTTGGTTTTCAAAGTGCAATGAAATACAATATTGTTGTTGTTGCTGTTCTTGTTGTTTTTATCCTGTAAAGCGTTTTGAGAAGCCACCTTTAAAGGCGATATATACTGTAAAAGCGCTGATTCTTATGGAATGTGTTCCGCCGGGGATTCAAATTTTTATTTATTTATTTTTTAATCGCGTATCTAAGGAAATCTCAGTATAACTTTGTTCATGAACAAACAGTGGCATGTTACATTATTATTAGTTTTTTTGTTAACAAGGCTCGCCAGCTAATGTGAATCGAAACCTGTCTTGCTAGCTTTTAAAGTCGTGCGAGGTGTAAACGACAATTCAAATAGAGAAAAAAGACCTGACTGATACATACTCTTAGAGTTTGATTAATAGGGAATATAATACAAAAATATAGTACTAAAAAAGGTACTACCACTTTTAAAGGTGATATGTAAAATAAAGTTTTTTTATTATTGTTATAGAGAAACATGATCAGATTTTCCCTGGTTCAGAAAAAAGATCTAAAGTGCTACACATAACTTTCTTTATTAGATGTATTTAAAGCAGTGAACTACTGTAGGTGTCACATAACATTCAGAAATACAATCACGTATTTGACAAAAAAAAACGATTACAATCTAATCCTTCCACGTTTGATCCCAAAATCCCAAGAAATATAAATCTTAACGGGTAGAAAGCTATGCTGAAAGTTTATTAAGATACTTAGAAGACAAAGATACTGTATCAATTTATGTTGCATTTGCCTGATTATGATTAAAAAACACATATAATTAAACACGCGTTTGTGATTTAAATCAGAACACGATTTAAATCAATATAAATGTTTATATTGTAACGCATACTGTCCAGCCTCCATTTCTCTATAAAAATTTACTCTGTTGCACACACACACACAATAGAAGCAGGAAGCAGAAGCAGGGACCGTTGTCACAAGGGAAGAAGGTGACTATTCATTGTTATCAAAAATGACTTAGAATCGATCATGTTGCGATATTTTGAAATATAAAAGTCAATTGATTGTCCATAATATCGCTATTCTATTTTTTCGAAGAAATGTTTGTTAAAAGAAAAGTCCAGCACTAGCTGGATTTGAACACACAACCTGCGAGTTGTTAGCCAGGCACGTAGACCAGTAGGCTACAGGACAACTCACATGAACAGGGAGGCGAAACAGCCCTACACAGCCCTGTCGCAGTACACGAATATAATCATATCGTTATTAAATTCTTTAGATACGCGATTCCATATTATATTAGCAGAAAAGCTTAAAACTACCACTTTTTCACACGCTATTTCACATGCTAGTTAAATACTTCGATGCTTAAAATCGTTAGGGAGAAATGGAATACCTGTGTGTATTTTTCCTTTAAAGTACCGATTCCTGGAATCTGACTGGCTGACACCCTTCTGAAGTGGTTCCATAAAATCTGGTATACGGAAAAGAAAGCGTTGATAAATACAAGTGTCTTTTAATACACTCTTTGCTGTGCTCTTGAGGATCCTTGTGATATTTTGAGCTCTAGTTGAATGATAAGTGTCGCATTTTAAATCATTTTCGTAGTTAGAAATTATGAAACGCCCTGTTAAAAGCAAGGAAGTTTTTATGCCCATTGAAGTAAAACAAAATGCCTGACAAAGTATGGCTTGGACAGATTCCAAGTGCTTGTACAAATGTGCTAAAGAAATTATACTTTGAGTATACAGCTTGTCCAAAGTCATCCATTATTAATACTATTAGTAATATCTTCGGTAAAGGCTTTGATGCATAAATATTTCTGATAAAGGTAGGTTGTGTACTTTTGTCCAACTGAGCAATCTTGCTTTCATAAAATATACCAACATTTTAATGACTGATGATTAACATGCTCTAATACACAGTTCAAAATTAAAGGCTCAAATGCTGTACATGAGAGGTTAAGCTCCCCCTGGCGGTTTTACAAGGTGACGCCGGATAGTTTCCGGCAGAGCGTCAAATGACGCGCGATTAACCACGTGACACTGCGTGACACCGCGTGACACCGCGACACGCCCACCGGGGTATGCCGCGAAATACCTCACCCATTTTGAATGGCTGCATCTGTAGCTGAAAAGCTATACAACGCAAGACATGTCGTTAATCTAGGAGGTTTCGTGAAAAAGCACATTGTGCTGCTGTAATAGTTTTAAAAAAAGTCTAAACAGTATCAGCTTATGTATGGGTTGTAATTTTCAAAAACCGCACTCAAAATGCAATTTAGCGCTTTTAGATACGCGATTCCATGTTTTTCTTTAATCCCTGGCAGGACCGGGCGTCCATAAGAATCAAGTTATAGGTTTCATTGCGCTTTGACAGAAACCAAATTATATCGTTTTTAGTTTCTTTAGATACGCGATTCCACATTCCACATTCCCTATTAATCAAATTCTAAAAGTATGCTTGTTGACTCTGGTATCGAGTGTATTCGCAGAAAAGCTTAAAACTACCACTTTTTATACATCGAAAGTGATTCCATATTATATTAGCAGAAAAGCTTAAAACTACCACTTTTTTACACGCTATTTCACATGTTAGTTAAAGACTTTGATGCTTAAAATGTTTAGGGATAAATGGAATACCGGTGTGTATTTTTTCTTTAAAGTACCGATTCCTGGAATCTGACTGGCTGAAGGTAGGTTGTGTACTTTTGCCCAACTTTGCAATCTTGCTTTCATAAAATATACCAACTTTTTAATGACTGATGATTAACATGCTGTAATACACAGTTTAAATTTAAAAGCTCAAATGCTGTACATGAGAGGTTAAGCTTTATTGGCTCCTCCTGGCGGTTTTACAAGGTGATTCCGGATACTTTCCAGTATGACGTCAAATGACGCGATATACCGCGTGATACTGCGTTTTGATGCGACACGCCCACCGGGGTATACCGCGAAATACCCCACCCATTTTGAATGGCTGCATCTGTATCAGCTAAACAAATTAATAATAATAATAATAATAATAATAATATAGGCAGCCTCAATAGTTTTGCAAAGTAACTCAAAGTGTAAAATATAAGTGAATGTACAGATGCAGCTATTCAAAATGCACAGTACAACCCCGTACCATACACAATAAGCCACAGTGCACCGTGATACGTGATTTGGTTGGCCAAAATGACCAACAAGGGCACTCGTGGTACATTGGTTGATAGTGAAAGGGTTTAATCATTTAATCTCTTTACTGTGCATGTTTTAATCCATGTAGTATTGAATATTTATATGGAATTTTACAACTAAAGGGAAATTTTAGTAGCTGAGGATAAAAACAAAGAGGAGCATAACGCGTCTGAAGGTCATTAATGATATTAATTTAGGAACATAAACATATTATGTAAACTGTATATGGCTGGTATTGGTAGTTTAAAGAAAAAATACACACCAGTATTCCACTTTCTTCCTAAACATTTTAAGCATCAAAGTATTTTATTCGGTTACATACTGTGGTTATTTTGGAAATATTTTTACGTGTTTCTTCTGACTATATTAAGTTTACATACTTTGTAAAAAGTTATAATGTTTTGACCTGTTCTGCGAATACTTACGCTTGTTATTGCAGTAAAAAAAATGCACACTTTTTAGAATTTGATTAATAGGGAACATAATATGGAACCGCATATTTAAAGAAATTAATAATTCATAATAATAATAAATTCACATACTTTAGCTCCAATCCTGCTTTACTAAAAATTAGACACAAGAAGAGTTGGACAATGTTGTGAGGCTCTGGTGGAACTTCTCTGTAAACTGAAAAGTTATAGAGGAGACACGTTGTGTCTCGCCTCTTTTTACACTTGTTAAAAAGAACATTCCAATGTTAATGCGACACGGAAGATATTATTAATAATGTAGCGCTTTCGGGCTCACGTAGGTATGCGCCCTACCAGCTGGGGGATCGATCCCAGGCCTCCAGCGTTACCCAACAGGGAACCAGTCAGGTCCCTGCTATTTACTTGAAAGGCAGTGACGTCACCGCGCTGGCAATCTGGCTCACACAATACCTGTAATGTCGGCCATACGGCGTACACGTTACTGAAGTTTAAAGTTTAGCCTTTGTCACTAATGAAACGACTGAATAAAGACATAAATATCGAAATCCCTACATTACAAACTCCAAGCATTTCATTTTCTCTATTGCTATAATATCGACAGCAGTGTAGTTACAAGGAACATATCAAAATGTTTTCAAAATAACCAAAATTTAATGATTTGAGTGTTTTGATAATAATAGAGAAATCATAACAATGACCCTGTGTTGCTTCATGCTAATCATGCTTACCCAACTGAAAGAAGGACAACTAATTCGACACAGAAAAACTTTATTTTTTCATTGACGTTAAGTAACGCCACACTCTCTTGTTCAACCGGATTATTTTGTTTCTGCGCAGACTGTTAAACCAGAGGAAAAGAGCTCCTCTTTCTTTGAAGCATTTCGTTGATCCGATCACTTATTCTTTTCCAATCGTACAAAGTAAGTTTTGAGAATCTCGGATTCACCTTGCTGATAATGGTTTCCTGGAGATTACAATGCAAAGCCCTTTTGCCTCTGGACCCATCGAAATTTTCTACTGTGTAGATGTGCTTCCCTAGGGGAGATAGACAGCAGGGACAGCACCAGCCAATTCCTGGGCGGTAGTGAGCAGAGAGGCCGGGATGGAGTGTCCTGAGGTGGCGTGTGCTCTGCTGGGGCGGAGGGCTGTGTGGAGATACGCATTCTGCCAGGTATAGCAACCTGCGTGGCGGGGACTTATCAGGAGATGAAGGTCTGTGCGGAGACAGCTGACCTAGCGGTTTACTGCCAGAACATACTGTCCCTGTCTTCTGCATCTTTAGGAGTGTCTCCACCTCCCAATCCTCCTCAGCAATGAGTCCTACTGTTCCTGCTGTTGCCGAAAAGTCTTCACACAGGTGCTGTTTTTACAGGTTGGCACCCTGGCCAGTGGCCAAGAGCAGAGACCCAAAGCCTGTGACAAAATAACAGAATACATGTAAGAAATAACATCACACAGTAGTATTCAGCAGTTGCGGAACAGACGTCAAAATAAACTTATTTTCATCTGTCTTACTGCTTTCTTTTTTCCTGAAGAACAGGCTGCAAAGAAATATTTATAATAGAATGTATAATTCAATACAGCAATAATACCTTGTATTATGCACTATAATCGGGTATTTCAGATGAAGCCCTCTGTAGTTGCTTACCCTTTGCACTTTGCATGCCGAGGCAGCTGAAGCACCATGTCTCTTCCCGTAAAAGGTCTTTTTCTCCATACTATGGCTGTTGTAGTGCAGGCTCGTGGGGTTTTTTTTTGTAATGGTATATGTACCATTTGTCGGGACAGACAACTTACTGCACTATAGCTTTGGTAAGGAGACGGAGTATGGCCAAAATCAATAAGACTCTCTCACACCAAATAATCAAGATGAAAAGAAACGGGAAGTCAACAAGAGACATTGTACAGTATTTGGCTTCCATGGACATCTTTGTTTGTAAAGCATAGTGAGATGACATTATAAAGGGGAGAGGAGGCAAAGAGAATCTAAACCAAGGACGATTCAAAGGTAAATAACTTTGTAAAAACATTTTATTACATGTGAATACAACAACACAAATTATTTTTTTTAACACACTAACTGTTGATCTCTTTTTTTTTCAAGTCCTATTGTGCGAGCCATTGACAAACTGATGGCTGTGGGCTGACCTTGGTGTGAACATGAGTCCGACATCGATAAGAAGAGTGTGCAGAGGGCTTGGATGGAGATATAAAAAAACCAACACATGCCCCATGATAAGGGTAAAAAATATAGAAGTAAGGCTCAAGCAAACGCTTCAATAGATTGAACAGGGAGAGGCATTTCATGATGTACTTTTCACTGATGAAACAACAGGGGCTCTGGAACAGTTTTCAACCATGTCATTTTGTAAAAAGGGGAGATATGTGGACAAGCCAAAGCCCAAACATCCACTGAAGGTTCACGTCTGGGGGGGTATATCTAGAAGAGGCCCGGGACCACTTTTTATTTTCGAAGGAATAATGGATCGTGAGTTCTTCGAGGAAGTCATGGTAAAACAGCATGCTGCCCCATACATCAGGGAGCACTTTGGATCAAGGCACCGTTTCTTTCAGTACAACGATCCGAAACACACAGCAGCAAAGACAAGGCTTAAAGCAGAGGTAGTGAACTGGGTGAAAACTCCAGCTGACACCCCAGATTTAAATCCAATAGAGATGGTATGGCATTCCCTGAAAGACTATATTCGGAAAACGACTAAACCTAGCACAAAGCAAGAACTGATCAATGAGATTTACAAGTTCTGGGAGGAAGTACTGACAGAACAAAGTTGAAACAATTTTATTTATTATTTATTTATTTATAGTTTCGTGTTCTTCCTAAGATTGTTGAGCGCAGTGGGGGACATTCAGGAATGTGATTTCACAGATGCTTTTGTTCTGTCTTGCATTGTCAGATTGTTAATAAATAAAAGCATTTAATTAAACATGCGTTTGCGATTTTAATCAAAATGGGGGTAATGGGGACTCTCTATTGTAAACGCCCAAAATTAATTCACAGTAATAAATAACATGTGTTTATGTATCGGGAATGTTTGCAAATGTTGCGATAATTGTACAGTATTAGCTTTTGGGAACACATTCGTTTTTGAGCAGGTAATTGCTCACTTCTGCTGACGTATAGTGGTTTGGAATCTACATTCTCTCCCTGCATTGTTATCGACAATGAAAATGTCTCTGGAATAGGCACTGTATAAATGATAAAGCGGAGGCTATGGAGAAAAAAAATCTCCATGGGAGCGTATCTGCAATGGAAAGCAACCGGTTTGACATGTACAGTAAAATGTGACATCTCTGGAGCGTCGAATACATATCCTACAGTGTGAGCTCATTTGCAAGGCTATTAAAAAAGGTTGATCGAGTTAACAGTCTGGATGTGGTGAGTTTCAACAGTTTCCTGCCAATCTTGGGTGAAAGGAACCTGTCTTTCATTGGAAGGTTCGCCTGTTCTACTCGTACATGAAAATGTAATATAAGTACACCAAGGGATTTGGTTAAGTTGAGTTACCATTACAATAAAAAATCAGCGAGCTTGCACTACAACAGCCATAGTATGGGGACAAAGACTTTTTATGGGAAGAGACGTGGTGCTTCAGCTGCCTCGGCTTGCAAAGTGCAAAGGGTAAGCAAATACAGCGGGCTTCATCTGAAATACCTGATTATAGTGCATAATACAAGGTATTATTGCTGTATTGAATTATACATTCTATTATAAATATTTCTTTGCAGCCTGTTCTTCAGGAAAACACTGCACATGCGAAACGATCTTCGAAGACAAGTTTATTTTGACGTCTGTTCCGCAACTGCTGAATACTACTGTGCGACGTTATTTCTTACATGTATTCTGTTATTTTGCCACAGGCTGTGGGTCTCTGCTCTTGGCCACTGGCCAGGGTGCCTACCTGTAAAAGCGGCGCCTGTGTGAAGACTTTTCGGCAACAGCAGGAACGGTACGACTCATTGCTGAGGAGGACTGGGAGGTTGGAGACACTCCTAAAGATGCAGAAGCCAGGGACAGTATGTTCCGGCAGTAAACCGCTAGGTCAGCTGTCTCCGAACAGACCTTCATCTCCTGATAAGTGCCTCTTCCCACCATGCAGGTTGCTATACCTGGCAGAATGCGTATCTCCACACAGCCCTCCACCCCCAGCAGAGCTCACTCCATCCCGGCCTCTCTGCTCACCACCGCCCAGGAATTGGCTGGTGCTGTCCTCACTGTCTGTCTCCCCTCAGAAGCACTATCTACACAGCAGAATTCACAGATGCCAATGTAATGTGCAGTTCTCCCAGATATCCAACTTTTGCCCATCAGTCAAGAGAAGGAGGAGGGATTGTACGTGCAGTGCATCGGCATAGATGGGATATGCTATAGAAGAGCTACGCCAATCTTCTGTTTCAAAATCTTCTGACTTTTGAAATTTACTGGGAGTGGACCACATCTGTAAATTTCGATGGGTCCAGAGGCAAAAGGGCCTTGTCTTGCAATCTCCGGGAAACCATTATTGGCATGGTGAATCGGAGATTTTCAAAACTTGCTTTGTACGATTGAAAATGAATACGTGATCGGATCAACAAAATGTTTCAAAGAAAGAGGCGCTCTTTTCCTCTGGTTTAACAGTCTGTGCAGAAACAAAACAATCAAAAAGAGAGTGTGGCGTTACTTAATGTCAATGAAAAAATAAAGTTTTTCTGTGTCGAATTAGTTGTCCTTCTTTCGATTGGGTAAGCATGATTAGCATGCAAAGCTCATTACAATATTTTGGTAATATTCTAAGACCCTGTAGTACCTTGCTTTGTGACATCCTCTAAATTTCCTCTTTCGGTGTCGATATCTGCTGGCTCTCTACACACTCCAGGCCTAATTCCCGCCACACATCACTTCTGTTTGCCTTCACAAATGTATAGAGAGTATATACAGAAATGTATACAGATATACCACCACCGAGCTGCTCACTCATTTCTTTTCACACCCTGTCTGAAGGGACTGCAATTATCCCCCTACTCAATACATCGTGTCGTCGTTCTGCTATGAGGTTTGGAACCTTTGGACACCTAGGCATCTGGGTTCAAAAACAAAAAAGGGCATGAGATCACTTCACAGGGAAAAGCTTTTGTAAAAAGATAACATCTCGCTTATATAAACGTCTCTTCTATAGCAGTAGTACAAGTTGGACTGTTCCTATCTTCAGTGCACTGTACAGTGTTGTTTGCATCATGGCTTTGAGGATATTCCAGAGAGTAGTAGAACACTAACATTTCTGCTGTAAATGTTTAATTTTCACTTAGTGGAATAAGTGGAAGTATAGAAGCCTTCTTTTGCGTAAAGATGCTGCTTTTGTTGGTTATACAGGTTTCAGGATTATATACAGTGCTATTAACATTGATGTTTTAAGTGTGATTTTGTAGTTTGCAGTTACTCTGTTATGCATGTATGCATTGATTCTTTGTTACCTTTGCAGTCCAGCGGCACTTGGGTATATACTTTTGTCAGGTTATGTCTGGCAGCACAGCCTAAATGTTAGTACTGTTAAGTTCCTACCCTCCTAACGGTGCCTGTAGGTGATGAATCCTGGAATGAAGGGCAAATATGTAGAATGAGTATTACGGTGCAATAACATACATTATTTAAAATACAAAAATCAAATCCTGTTCTCACACCGACCTTCATAACCAAACAATGTGTAAAACGTTAAACAATGTCAGAATAACAATGAACAATACAGAGCTTTAACCCAGTAAATTTCCCTGATCTCTCAAGTGTGGTAACAGTGTAACACACCAGATGATGCAATTTTATACCAACTCTGTACTTCCTTAATATACTCTGTTTTGTGAGGGTATAACTCATTTTATCCTGTTATATGCTCTGTGAAGGCAGACCTTAATCTATTGTCAAATGGTTAACTCTACTACGTTTACTACAATAGTGGAATCACCAGTTTCGTGCCTGCTACTTCTGGGACATGATACAAACAATGTAAACCGTGCAAACATTCCCAAAGATGCTCAAAACTTCAAAGATACAGGTACTTCAATGTACATTATAAACACCTCTCCCCCTCTACAGGTAATGGAACGATAGAAAGGCAACAGCTCCTTAATAAGCTATTGCATGCAATAGGTCTGATATCTACTTTCATACAGAATTAAGAGTTAACAATCAAAAATATGTAGTGCAGTACATGGGATTTAAAAAAAATGAAACAATTGATGAGTAGTTTAAATCCCCAGAAAGAAATAAGGATGAATGCAAAACACTGCATATTGCTTGGAACTGAAATCTCAAACAACAAATCGTGGCGAGCTTTACACTACTCTTTTGTTAGCTTCGTGACGTCACCCTTTAATCTTAGCATTAATTTGATGGCTGAATCCCTAGCTAGACCCGTGGCCCAGGTATTATGGAAAATGTTTAATGCAAAGTATAGAGAAGTCCGATTAACACACAAAAATGTAACAAAAACTATAATTTCACCAAACCTGGCTTTAACTGTACTTCTTCCCAATTTTCACGTGATTAATAATAATATCCTTTCAGTTATATAGCGCTTCTCTGGAAACCCCAGTGAAAGCGCTCTACAGGTAATGGGGACTTCCCTCCACCACGTAAATGAAAATAACGAAGTTTTTTACATTGTACGGATTACAGTTTAAGTGCACATCAAAAGTTGCTATATATGTAGATAGAAATTGATAAATTCATATATTTTTAGACCCACCTACTCACATTAACTGCAATACCAAGGCCCATCACCCCTTCTTTCGTTTATAATATGTTTTTAAAGCATTGCATACACCACTTAGTCATTTCAGCTTTCACATCAGCAGTTTGTAACATGTCAGATTTTTTGGGGTTCAATTCTCCTTGTAACACTTACAGAAACAAAACATTATAATTTAAATTCAGAAGTGTGACAAATCCTTTCAAGTTTCACTTGCATGTGTAGAAATATCATGATAACGACAAATGAAGCTTACTAAGTTTTGTGGTATTCCCCATGATATAAAACAAAATAAGTTTCTCAAATAACTTTACTTTTAAATAAATTTGTAGGGACGTCAACGTAGCATCATAATTACAGTATAGCATTTCTAGTTTGTAAAGTAACTTATGATTTGGAAAAGGAGGTCTTCACCAGAGATGCAGATAATAGATCAGAAATCAATTCAACTGCAAAGGCTGGGGTCAACTGATCAAAAGATCACAATTGAAAGATCTGGTGGTCGTGAACTTGCTGTTTTTGTATGGTGCCGATGGCAGAGAGTGACGTCACGGCCAGAAAAAGAAGGCGCTATATTGAAATGTAAAACATCCACCCCCACCCGACCAGACAGACTCGGAAAACAAATTGCATTCATTGTTTTCATCACATCCAGTAATTTAAGTACCGAGTATGTTGGTACCTGTAAACGTCCTTGTAGACAGTCACGTGATTACCCAATAAAACAGGGCGCTATATCTCGGAAACAAAAGCAGCACAAATGCTACTATCAATGGTACAAACCGGCACAAATGCAGCACTAACAATTGCGGTGGGTTTCATCGCTTGTGCTGTTTGTTGGGTGGGGGGTGGACTTCATGGAGCTCGACAAGCAAACATGTCTTAAGTCATTGCATACTGCAAAAGACACTACTTCACCTGGGAGAAATTTGACGATCTAACAAAGATAGTCATATCTGCGTCTTCAGAGGTCAAGGCGTGCCCTCACGCTGTATTCTACACCAAGGACTGACCAGAAACACAAAGATAAAAGGACTGTGAGCTAATCGTTTCATGTTTGCACATAAGACCCCTGTAAATGCAAACACGTAGATAATGCCAGTTTTTCAAAGAACCTAGATATACAGTATGTTCACTTCTGTTCTGTGAAAATAAAAATATTTTCCAATTTTGCCGCGGTCTGTATGTGTGAGATGGTAAACTCTTGTTTCTTGGATGTGTTATGAACTGTGTAAACTTTGTACATAGTGCCCCTTTAAAAAAAAAAAGTCCTGAAGTCCTGGTTCCTTTTCATGTTGGCGAATGTTCTATGCATTAAAAAGAGCAACAATGGTCCTTGTTGCAGGCTTCTCCTGCTTGAGTTTCTGCCAAAAGGCAGGTTGTAGCAGGATGGAGGTGTGATCAGATTTGCCGAAAGGAGTTCAGGGGACAGCTTTGTAGCCATCCCAGAAGGAAGTGTAAACATTGTCCAGCGTGTTTGTTCCATGCATCGGGCAATTGATATGCTGATGCAGGTTTGGCATGATTTTCTTCAGGTTCGTAACATTGAAGTCCCTCATTGTGACGAATGCGCTCGTGGTATGAGTTCTCATGTCTGCCTAGGTGTTCGTATAGTTCCTCCAGTGCTTTTGTGGTGACAGAATATACACTACCGTGAGGACTACCAGTGTAAACTCCCTCGGTAGACAGAAGAGGCGATATTTAATTGTGTCAGGTGTTCAAGATGTGGGGTGCATTACAATGAAATAGTCTCCACATCTGTGCACCAGGCATTATTAACCATGAAAAATACCCCTCTTCCCCTGACCTTCCCTGAGTCCATTGTCCTGTCCTGACGGTGCACGGAAAAACCTCCCAGTAGGATATGTCTGGGGTGGATGGGTCAAGCCAGGTTTCAGTCAACACTAGTACGTTGCAGTTCTTAATGTCCCGTTGGAAAACAAGCCTTGCTCTCAGTTCTTCTAGCTTGTTGTCAAGTGATCGAACATTAGAAAGGAGTATGCTCAGAAGTGGAGGGCGATTCCAGCATTTTCTCAGTCTAACCAAGACACCTGCCCGCTTACATCTTTTCCTGCACTGCCGCCACTTTCCTCCAGGAACACGTACAGGACTCCATAGTCCCGGTAATCCATCATCATATTCGTCGCAGACTTCGTTGAGCCGATAGTCGATCTTATGTCCCTTAGTGTTTGTCTGTCATAGCTGATCATTGAATAAGTATTATGTACAGTTAACAGTATGAAAGACAGCATAAAGTATAGAAAAAAAAACGGAAGGTAGCTCACGGGATGGCAGCCATCTTTAGATGTCGTGCTGAGTTAAACTTTACCTGACCATCATGCTCTTAAGAATGAATGTACATTCACAAAAAAAAATATACAAAAATATATTTTTTATATATCCGCTGAGTAATCTTCTCTGTGAAACAGTCCAAATTGTCTTTTTAACATTTATTTAACATACTGTGATACAGTATATAAAATTAACAAAAATGTCAATACAATATACAAATTTAAATTTTATTATGGGACAAAGATTTTACCAACAGGGCGTTGGCTGGGATTTGAACACATTTTTAAGTATTTTACAAAGGCTTTACAAATTAGTGAAGTCCTGCTACGGATTATTTGAAATCAAAAAGGTGTCTTGTGTAACAATATGGTGTAATGTAGTACAGATGCAGCCATTCAAAGTACGGGGCACAGACACGTACCGCGGGTAATTGGCTACGTCCTTGCGCATTGTGATGCATGATGACGCGCAATGATTGGTTGACCGACAGGGGCACTCGTGGTGCGTTGGTCAGTTGTAGAAAGATTTAAATGTCTTTACTGTGCCCGTTTTAGTATTGAATATTTATATGGCATTTTACCACTGAAGGGAAATCTTAGTAGCTGAGCATTAAAAGAATAGGAGCATAACACGTGTGAAGGCCATAGACGATATTAATTTTGGAACATAAACATACAGTATTACAGTATATGGCTGGTCTCGGTACTTTAAAGAAAAAATACACACCAGTATTCCATTTCTCCCTAAACATTTTAAGCATCGAAGTCTTTAACTAACATCTGAAATAGCGTGTAGTGGAAGTTTTAAGCTTTTCTGCTAATATAATATGGAATCGCGTATCTAAAGAAATTAATAACAATATAATTATATTCATATACTGCAGCACAGTAGTACACGCTGTACAATGTCTGTTGATTCTGTATGTGTAGGGCTGTTTCACCTTTGCTCATGTGACCTTGCCAGTGGTCTACGTTCCCGACTTGTAAACCAGAGGTTGTGTGTTCAAATCCAGCTGGTGCCGTGACTTTTTTTTTAACAAACATTTCTTTGAAAAAATAGAATAGCAATATTATGGACAATTAATTGACAATAAATATAGAAAAGCACATATTACATTTCGGAAATGGTTTTAATATGTAAATAGTTCCCTGGCTCTTCATCCCTGGGTGTTTCTCTCTCTCTCACTCGTTCGCTCGCTTTAGGGAAGAATGTTTCTCTAATCCCAGAGTATCTGTCACAGAGCAGTAGGAAGTGCACCTCTGTCTCTAATTCTCCCCGCTGCAGTGGGAGCACAGTCTCTATCTCTCGCCCTCCCCCCCTCTCTCTCAATTCATTTCAAGGTGCTTTATTAGTAGGGCTCGTCGTGTGTCTCTCTCTGGTCGGGGCGCGGGAGAGCTTGCTGGCAGGTGGTGACGGAAAGGCAGCTTTTAACTCCGCAGGTCAAACACCAATACTCCATTTCTCCCTAAACATTTTAAGCACCAAAGTCTTACATGTGGTTTTCATCACTCTCTGCGGGAGTGTTGGCTGTGACAAATTAAACCGGTTTCACAGGTATTTTCAAGTGGTCGAGTCTTCAGTGGGAGGGGGGAACAAGCTGCCCAGCCGTGTGGAATGCTACAGAACCCTAAACAGACAATACACACTAGCCGAATATTTGACCAAGATATCCAGACACAGCTGTATGAGCTCCACCAGTAAAACTCAAAGTATTACGCTGGTCCACACTTTTTGCAACCGTCATTTTAAATGAAAAGACTTTATTTTTCATCGACAAAAAGTAACACCCACCACAGCATTTTGTTGATCTAACTAACAAGGATGAGACATTAGCTAGCCAATATGATAAAGGAATAACTTACTTTTTTGTTTATTTCTTTAGCACATTTATTTGAACATTTCTATTGATTGTACAAGCACTGAAAAACTGTTCAACAACAGAAAAAGATATGTGTATAAGATACTGTCCATGGGAATCCAAGCTTTTTTATCTACGCTAAGAAGTAGTCTTTAAAATTTCTTCATTACACAGTGAAGTCAAAATTCCGGGATATACCTATATTAGTATGCTGGGCAAACGTTCTGAGGTCAAATTCTTCCAGCATGGGGGTACCTTTAAAGTGGAGACGACGGCACCAACATTTTTTGGCATGCATAAAAAACAGCAATTCTGTCAGTGAGCCCTAAATGAATTAATAGCAAACATGGTTTACATAAAAGACATTTTTCCAAGAAAGTTTAGCCTTTGTCACTAATGAAACCACTAAATAAAGACATGAATATGGAAATCTTAAGATTTTTTTTTTTCCAATGTTGGTAGCAGGTGTGGTGTCTCCGGGGGAATAGATAAATGTAATAAGTACGAAAGTACTCACACCACAAACTCTTCTTTTATTTTCGTGAGGTTTCTTCCTTTTCTTTCGTTCGTCCATCTTCCAATCCGGTCCGCAATCCATTTTCTCTGTCCTTGTTCAGTCCAAATCACAAGCCGTATACCGTTATCCTTTATTTGTTCCGAAAATCCGTTGTCCTTAAATCTTTATTCACTCCAACCAAACTCCCCTATCTTCTCCAACACACATTCACCTACTGGCTTCCACGCCGGTTCACTGTTTCCGGGGCATATATATTTTGTTCCTGATGAGACCCACCTGCGTCTCGTTGTCTTTCAGCCTGAGCCCTTTCCATCTGCGGGTCAGCTGGTTTCTCTTAGCGGCCATCTTGGTCAGGTCTAAGTCGAGTACAGTGAGCAGATCGTTCCTAAAATACCTGTCCTGGATGACCCTCCCTCTGGTCCTCTTACACAGGATGAACTGTCAGGTTGAGCTAAGTGTATATTTTGTTGCAGAGTTGCTGCAAGATGTAAACAGTGAAAAAAGGTATTTAGAAATGAGTTATTTCAAGAAGAAAATTTTCAGAATAATTGCAAATCTAGCAGGATAGAGAAAGCACAGAAAATAGGCAGTTAGATTGATCAGATTAGTATGAACAGCCATTTAGCAAAGAGGGAATGAGAAGAGTGACACACTAGTATACTTTAGATCTTTTTTTCTGAACCAGGGAAAATCTGATCATGTTTCTCTATAACAATAATAAAAAAAAACTTTATTTAATATATCACCTTTAAAAGTGGCATCTCAAAGCAATATAGTGGATGTAAAAACAGTTAAAAGGACCACAGATTACAAAGTAAATACATATAAGAAAGACAAGCAGTTAAAGGTGCTACCAAAATTAGAAAATGAAGCAGATACAGACACTAAGTCTTCTGAAAAGAAAGGTTTTGAGGTTAGATTTAAATGTACTCAGGGTACATGACTGATATCACTGAGGATACAAATCGAGAGCTCTGGGGTGCAGCTAGAGAAGGTCCTGTCACCCACAGAATGTAGATGTTCTTGAGGACAGCTAGAAGACCAGAGTCAGACAGACTAAGGTGGGGAGTAGACAGATAATAAGCCATATACAGTAGGTACTGAATGAGGATGAGGATTTTGAAGTTGACTCGAAACCTGATAGGAAACCAGTGCAAGGACTTGAAGACAGGTGTAATGCATCCCTGTTAGGATTCTTGCTGTCATATTCTGAACATATTGAAGATTGCTCAGTGTGGATTTAATTTCCCCAGTGAACAGGATGTGCATTTATTAATTCTAGAAAAAAAGCCTTTCTTGATTTCTCTAGTTCCTAGTTTCTCTAGTTCCCTTTAAAATAAACTATTATTCCACAATACAGGGTATTACATGGCCAGTATTTACATATGATATTTGTGATTTAAAGAAATTAACACAAGCAGCTTTTGGGGATTTAAGTGTTGGCTGAGTTATTGCAGGATAAAAGACTAGAGATGTTGATAAGAAAAGGATAATTTTGGGAAAGTTGAGGAATACACTGATAACAAGAACACTTCCTAATGGGGTTAGGCATACTTTTGATGAAGAAGTTCAGGTGGGTAGTTCTCCGTCTGTTCTCCGTCTGTGTTCTCAAAGACGGTTTTCTGAAACCAAACTTATCCTGCAGCTAGGATCACACATTCCCCCTTCTCTTAACGACAGACTACTCTTCTTTTAAATTTTCTCCATTCATTGGAAGTTTCATTTCACACCTCTCTACACCTATTCTGACTTCACACCTCTTGATTGGCCTCTCTTTCTGTCCTCTGCTCCCGCCTCTCACTCCTCCTCCCTCCAAGCCTTTGTTCTCCCGCTACATTACCTTTGCCTACTGCCTTGTCTCTCTCACACCTGAAGAAGGCTCCACGGCCGAAACGTTGTGTTTTCTCTTTCTTTTTTTCAGCATGGAATAAACCTATTTCTTGTTCCTTTTGATGAAGATGATAAAGTTAACAGACTATATGTTTACATAGATACTGAAATTAGGATTGTATTTTAGATTTTGTGTAGTTGCTAGCATTGAACTGTGTGTTGGATGCACATGAATTGAAGGAATGGGCAAACATAGCTGATGCTGATCCACAGAGCCAGCATATTAAGATGTTTATAATCAGAGGCAATTTGTTTAAATAACTAGGTATGGATACTGATGTGCAAGAGAGATGGAAAGGCTGTTTCCTTAAGCCAGCACTATAAAATATTTTATTCTCAGTGAGATGCTGCCATTTCATAGTGGGTTTCTAACACTGTGTATAGTTCCATCCACACAGTGCCTTTACTTCCATCCATTTTCTAATCTCTTTATCCAGTACAGAGGATTTGGAGCCTATCCCAGTAAGCAACGGACACAAGGCAGAATACACCCTGGACATAGCGTCAGTCCATCACAGGACAGACAGACACAAACACACACACACACCAGGGCCAGTTTTCCCATAAACCAATTAACTTACCATTATGTTTTGGAGTGCGAGAGGGAGTCATATCACACATATGGAGAAAAACCATGTAACCCAGAGAGAACATGCAAACCCCACACACACAGGATGGCAGGAATTGAACCTAGGACCCCAGTGCTGCAAGATAGCAATGCTAACCACTTCGCCACCATTAGAAATGGATGGATATTTTAGTTATCTTTCTAGTTCACAGGTTTGCATGCATAATTTAATTTTGAAAGCCACTGAGACATCAGGTACTATTGTTGTATTTATGAAAAAGAAACAAAACAAAAAGCATACTAACAACTGTGCCATCCTACTCCTTAGTTAATACATTTTATTATTTATAAACAGATAACATTGTTAGCAAAATATTTTTACGATCTTTTAAATTTTTATAGAGAAGTGGAAGCTGTACAGTATGTGTTACAATATAAACATTTATATTGATTTTGAGTATTGGTGTGTATTTTTTCTTTAAAATATCAATAACAGCAACATACAGTTTACATAATATGTTTAAGTTCCTAAATTAATATCATTTATGACCTTTATGACCTTCGTTATGCTCCTCTGCGTTTTATGCTTAGCTACTAAAATTTCCCTTTTTTGACCGGAGCGGGGGACATCGGGAATGTGAGTCTGATTAAGAATGAATAAAAGCATTTTATTAAAAACGCGTTTGCGTTTGTCTGGGTGCTGACAAAGTAAAAAACAATTACTTTTTGACAATGAAAACTGTGTGTGTCTCTCTCTCTTTCCGCTGGCGTTTGTAATCGTTTTTATTTTTAAATACATTTTAGAAAAGTCATGTACCATAAAAGTATGGTAATTAAAAACCATTAATACTTTCGCTGGAGTTTAAATAAAGTCGATGTTTTCTCTTTTTGGCTAGACTTGACTATTTAGCCATGAGATAAACAATAGTTTGTCATTAAACAACCTTATGATTAATCTTCCTTGTTATGCACAGTGAGAATGATAATGTAATGAAAATTAATTTAATCACAGAGTACTCATAAATTGTGCTAGGAAGAAAACAGATAGGTGTTCTGAAAGGTCACATATAAACAGGTTTTCGATGGACAGAATGATAGTGTAACGATGACGGACACAAAAACTCAGACTTGCGGAGTTAAAAGCTGCCTTTATTTTCTTCTCCCTCACCACCTGCCAGCCGGCTCTCCCGCGCCCCGACCAGACAGAGACACACGACCAGCCCCCCGAGAGAGAGAGAGGGGGCGAGAGTGTATCTTCTTTTTAGTTTTGTAGCCAAAGGGCCTTGCAGATCAGATCAGATTCCCTTCCCCCCACGGAAAGACAGACACATGTTTTCACAGCTTAGTAGTCGCTATTCAGACGCAGGCGAGCAGCTCCTAGAGAAAACGTCAACTTTATTTAAACTCCAACGAAAGTATTAATGGTTTTTAATTACCGTACTCTTATGGAACATGCCACCAGCCATCTGCATAGAACGATTAAAAATAGAAACGATTACGATTGGCACGTTAAGTTTCACGAAACCTGTTCAACCGGTTTTTATCAGGCACCTCTTATGTCAGGCGTAAGCGATAAATATACAGTATTTAGCTGAAAAGCTGTACAACGCAAGACATTTAGTTACTCTAGGAGGTTTCGTGAAAAAGCACATTGTGCTGCTGTAATACAGTTTAAAATAATTAAAAGTCTAAACAGTATCAGCTTATTTATGGGTTGTAATTTAAAAAAAGTCAAAAACCGCACTCAAAATACAATTTAGCGATTTCTGGCAAGAGGAGACACCCAAATTAAAATGTAACATACTACTGTTTGTGCATGAACATAGTTATACTGCTATTTCCTTAGATACGCGATTCCATGTTTTTTTTTAATCCCTGGCGGGACCGGGCGTCCGTAAGAATCAAGTAATAGGTTTCATTGCGCTTTGACAGATCGTCTTTAAATCAATTGTTGATTTAAAGTTTGACAGTAAATGTTTATATTGTATCGCATACTGTACAGCCTCCATTTCTCTATAAAAATCTAAAAGATCGTTTGCGCAGCCTAAGAGGGGGGCGAATGCACTACAATAGATTAGTATACTGTAGAGGAAAACAGTATAGGCATCGTTGATATGAGGACTTTGGAAACCAAATTTCCCAATTTTAATATGTGCTTTTCTATATTTATTGTCAGTTAATTGTCCATAATATTACTATTCTATTTTTTCAAAGAAATGTTTGTTAAAAAAGTCATGGCACTGGCTAGATTTGAACAGCCAACCTGTGGGTTACTAATCCAGCAACTAGACCACTGAGCTACCAGCACAGTCACATGAGAAGTGGTGAAACAGTGTATACTATTCTTGTGTTGTAGTACATGAATATAATTATATCGTTATTAATTTCTTTAGATACGTGATTCCACATTATATTCCCTATTAATCAAATTCTAAACGTATGCTTGTTGACTCCGGTATCGAGCGTATTATCAAGCTTAAAACTACCACTTTTTATACACGTTATTTCACATGTTAGTTAAAGACTTCGATGCTTAAAATGTTTAGCAAGAAATGGAATACTGGTGTGTATTTTTTCTTTAAAGTACCGAGACCAGCCAAATACAGTTTACATACTGTAATACTGTATGTTTATGTTCCAAAATTAATATCGTTTATGGTCTTCACACGCGTTATGCTCCTATTCTTTTTATGCTCAGCTACCAAGATTTCCCTTCAGTGGTAAAATTCCATATAAATATTCAATACTTAAACGGGCACAGTAAAGACATTAAATATACATATACATACTGTATACAGTACACTTTACATACAGTAATATGTTTATGTTCCTAAATCAATATCTTTTATGAGCATGTGAAAGGCATGGTGAATTGGAGATTCTCAAAAATTACTGTACTTTGCATGATTGGAAACAAATGCATGATTGGATCAACAAAATGCTGTGGTGTTACTTTTACAAAGATGGTCAATGAAAAAAAGAATGTGGACCAGGGCAATACTTTGAGTTTACAGCTTGTCCAAGGTCATTCATTATAAATGCCATTAGTAATATCTTCGGTAAAGACTTTGATGGCGACAGCTCAAACATGAGAGGTTGAGCTTTATTAGCTCCACCTTGTGGAAATTCCGGATACTATTATTTTATTTGCAGTACCACGTGGTATCATGCGGCACTATGTGAGAATTTACAGTATTAATACGGTAACTTGCGGTACACTGCGTCAAGCAAACCGCAAAATAATGCGGTATCGCCCACTTGTTTTGAATGGCTGCATCTGTATGTTATTTGGGTTATGGCTTAATATGGTTCGAGCATTCTGAATGGCTGGGTCTGTAATTATTGGCTTAATTAGAGCTAGTTCCCCAGCTCTTTGCAGCTGCTGACTTAAAAGAGACCTATAAAATTTGCAGGATACATAAAAATATGACATTTATAAAAATATCGATATAGTATGCAAATGATATTTTATGTTATATAAAAAATGTTATTCCCACAGGGCTGGGCATTGGCCATGATTAGAACCCAGGTATTTAGAGTGACATGCAAGAATTCTTCCATTGAACCACTAATGCCTCACACTGCTGAGGTTACAGTACATGCACACAAGTCATTCTTTGAATCATTTAAAAATACTGACCTCTTTTTTTGTTTTTTTTCTTTACCTGGTACTTTTCAATGTTTATGTATTTGATTTACATAAAACAGTACAAGTTTTTTTAAGACAGGAAATTGCCTTTTTAACCTTTTGAGATACGTGGTTTGAATGATAGATTGAAACTTTTAATGTTCTTTGAATTTACTAGTTATTTAAAACGGATGCAATGTGAAACTGCTTAAATTGTCTTTAGTTTAAAAAAAATATTGAAAGAGCTATGACACATTTTGACATGCCAGCGAAAATCTTTTTATGAAAATGTAATTGTTAGCTAATGTAGTTCAGGTGGGTAGCTGCGTCAGCATGCGTAGGCTGCAAAGGAACAAGTAATAGGTTTATTCCATGCTGAAAAGAGAAGAAAGAAAACCCAACGTTTCGGCCATGAAGCCTTCTTCGGGTGTAAGCCTTCTTCTGGATTTTATCCTCTCATCTAGTAATTCTGTCTCCAGACTGTGTTACTAACAGTCAAATTACTTGTACTGTGTATAGTCATGTGATTATTGGAAACATAAGACTTGGCAAAACATCTCAAAGAAACAGAAAATATCTGGCGATGTCAGGGTTTGAAGCAGTCTTTATTAACTTTACACAAGTTTAATTTATTTTGTTAATTTGTCCCAATTCTTTTGCTTTTGTGTAAACACAAACACATTTTAAATCTTATATGGTTTAATATGCTAATAGGCCCACCCTGGTTCTGGAGTGCCATAATCCAGTAGGTTTATTGGTCATTCTTAAATCTTCAATTTATGAAGACTTTGGACCTGTGAGTTTTGATCAATTTAATAGATTAATTAATTGCTTATTAATTGCTTAAAAGAAATCAGAAATAGTCAGGAACTGTGGTTTTTGAGAGCTACAGTGTTTTAAGATTTTAATTTCAAATGATCTCTAAACTACTTAAATGATGAAATCATCTCCTTAACTGGTCAAAATATTTTTTTTACATATTTGCAAAGAGGCTGACTGATACGGCCTGCTGGTTTGTGGAACACTGGGTCCGGGATTGAATGCCCCTGCCCTAGTTTTACTGTACATGCAATCTGGTTAGTACATTCCACTTCTCAGTTATTTTGCTAAATAAATAGAAGAATAGTACGTATCTTATAACCAATGTGCACATTGATAAGACCCCTGATAATGTGCTAGCTTCTTGTTCTATTTTTAACTTTAAAAAGATATATTTTGGCTTCCCCTGTTAGGCATAACATACCATGCTGGGACATAAAAAAGCAAAAATATTTGGATTACTTAATTCCAGGTTTCCTTTATTTTTTACAGTATCTGGTATTTTTTGCCTAAATAATTTCAAAATTTGGAATATACTATGTGGTAGCAAAATGAGAGGTAAACTGTGTGCATGATTTAAAAATAATCAGTGTGTGCAGAGATACTGTATAATGGTTACAGTGCATTTATAATATAGTGATGTTTATGGAAATATACTTTATATTATCCTCAACAACCTACCACAACCATCAAATAGAATGCACTTGAGATCCACAATCAACCACTGTGCAGTCGATTATTAAATAAAAGCTTCTGTCCTTTAATTACAGATATTGTATAAAGTATGTTTTCTCTTTACCATAGATATGTAGAGGCTATAATGTTTTTAAAACTTTGTAAGAGCTGGCACTTTTACCTCTAAATGCATTTTTCCAGATGAGAAGCCAGATTGCTCCAAGGCACGCTGTGAGGTACAGTTCTCTCCACGCTGCCCTGAGGACTCCATTCTGATTGAAGGTTATGCCCCACCTGGGGAGTGCTGTCCCCTACCTAGTCGCTGTGTCTGTAACCCTGCTGGCTGTCTGCGAAAAGTGTGTCAGCCTGGCTACCTCAACATCCTTGTGTCCAAGGCATCTGGTAAACCTGGAGAGTGCTGCGATCTTTATGAATGCAAGCCAGGTGAGTTTCCTTGCTGCTGCTACACAAATTTAAAAAGCACTGTCAAATTCAACTGCAGGACTAAAAGCTATGGAAGCCCGTTTCTGCCAGGGAGTAAAAACGCGCTATGGTATCTTGCAATTGCGACTTTGTATCTCAAAATTCCAACTTTATATCTCACAATTGCGACTTTATTTCTCACAATTGCGACTTTATATCTCACAATTACGACTTTATATCTCAGAATGACGACTTAAAAACTCAGAATTATGACTTAATATCTCAGAATTGCGACTTTATATCTCACATTTGCGACTTCAAAATGCCCACATTTCATTGTCTGTCCTCTTGTTATTGTAACGGATTCGGGTTCTAGGGCTTGTGCCCTCGCCACTCCCACCCTAGTTCAAGCCTCACTGCATTGGCTCAAACCCAGGTCTTGCCAGCTGAGCTAAAGAAGACTTCCCGGCCAGCTGAAACTTATACCTTTTACATATTTCTATTGTATGTCTTGCCTTTTGATTCTTTAAATTTCTAATAGAGTTTAAGTAAAAAAGGAATTGTACTTTAAAAGCATTAATAGAGGGAGCAGTATTAGACCATTTACTTTTGTGGATGAAGTTTTTTGCCAACATTATTAACAGATTAACAATAAGAACATATCCTTTATCCAAATCAGATCTCAATATAAACATATAAAATATCACAATCTTTAAATTTAACATTTACCTTTAAATGTTTAACAATAATATTTTGGAAATCTATCCAAAACAATTGTAGTACAATTCCTTTTTTACTTTAGCTCAGCTGGCAAGACCTGGGTTTGAGCCAATGCAGTGAGGCACAAACTTGGGTGGAAGCGGCGAGGGCACAAGCCCTAGAGCCCGAATCTGTTACAATAACAAAAAGACAAACAATGAAATGTGGGCATTTCGAAGTCGCAAATGTGTGATATAAAGTTTTAATTCTGAGATTTTAAGTCGCAATTCTGAGTTTTTAAGTCGCAATTTTGAGTTTCTAAGTTGCAATTCTGAGGTTAAAAAGTCTCAATTGCGAGATATAAAGTCGGAATTCTGAGATACAAAGTCGCAATTGCGAGATACCATAGTGCGTTTTTTTTACTCCCTGGCAGAAACGGGCTTCCATAAAAAGCAATTATTTTTATTTATATGTTAACAATTGCTTTGTTTTACAGTTATTGCTGACAACAGACCTTAAAATAAACATAAAAATGTCAGAAGTTTGTGTGTCTGAACATATGATGTAATAATCAAATGAGTGTCAGTGTAAATTAGAATGTAAACTGCAAGAGCTTGTGTAACATCATTATCACATCAATTTCAATAGCCAATTATCTAATTCAGGGTCACTATGGGTCAGAGTCTGTCCCTGGAGGCATTGGGCACAACGCAAGATACACCCTGAACAGGATTCCAGTCCATCATAGGACATAAAAAGACACAAACATACCACACGCTCACATCAGGTCCAATTTTACAGAAGCCAATTAATCTACTGGTATATCGTTGGACTGTGCAAGGGATATAGAGCAACCAGAGTAAACCCAACATGATCCCATTGAAAACATGCAAACTCCACACAGCCCCCAACAATTGAACATAGGATCCCAGCGCTGTAAGGCAGCAATGCTGATCACTGTGCGCCCCATATATACAGATGCAGCCATTCAAAATGCACGGTACAACCCCATACAGCGCAAAATTATCCACAGTTCACCGCAATGTACCGTGGTACGTGATTTGGCTGGCCAAAATGACTGTCAGAGGTGCATTGGTGGTGCATTGGTTGTTAGTGAAATGATTTAATCATTTAATCTCTTTACTGTGCATGTTTTAATCCGCTTAGTATTGAATATTTATATGGAATTTTACAACTAAAGGGAAATTTTAGTAGCTGAGCATAAAAAGAAGAGGAGCATAAAGCGTCTGAATGTCATAAACTATATTAATTTAGGAACATAAACACATTATGTAAACTGTATATGGCTGGTATTGGTCATTTAAATAAAAAAAAACACCAATATTCCACTTTCTTCCTAAACATTTTAAGCATTAAAGCCTTTCATTCGGTTACATGCTGTGGTTATTTTGGAAAAGTTTTTTCATGCTCCTTCTGACTATATTAAGTTTATATACTTTGTAAAATTTTCTGCGAATACTTACACTCATTATCGCAGTAAAAAATTGATACTTTTTAGAGTTTGATTAATAGGGAATATAATATGGAATCGCATATCTAAAGAAATTGTAGATTCTTTGTACATGTGCTGTAGTACACACATAGTAGTACACTTTCTTTGGATATGTGTGCTTCAGTTTCACTCCTTTCCACGTTATTATGTCTGTGGCGTGATGGCTTAAACATAGCAAATATTATGGACATTATACTGACATTTTTGATATTTCTAAATATCACAACATGTTCGAAGCTAAGTGATTTATTAATACAACGAATAATTTCAAACTACTACTGTACTGCCACTACAGTATAACTCGTGGGAAATACATTTGTCCTGCATCAAAGTTTAACTTGTTCAGAGCACCCTACATTACAAACTCCAAACATTTCATTTTAAGCTGAAGACCCTCACACCCGAAGGAGGCTTCACAGCCGAAACATTGTGTTTTCTCTCTTCTCTTTTCAGCATAGAATAAACCTATTACTTGTTCCTTAACAGTGAAAACATTGCATGCTACTGAAAATTCCTTCCCATCCCCCAGAATTGTTCTGTTCTTTTCTATTCTACATAACAAGACAGGGGTGTTGACAGTCCTAGTACGGAGCTGCTTTACATAAGGTAGCTGCAATGGAATCTACTAGTAGGTAAAAGTTAATTCCAAGCTGGAAAGAAAAAACACAACATGCCTCCTCTATAAATTTTCAGTTTACAGACCGTCCAAGGTCATTTATTATGAATAATATCTTCCATATCGCATTAAAATCTAATTAAAAATGCTTTTCACAGGTGTAAATCCACCTATTTTCTAACAGCTTTATCCAGGACAGGTAACAGTTGCACCCCTCCCCCTTCCCTCTGCCTGTCTGACCTGTTCCCATTTTTAACCATTCTGTGCCTGAATCGCAGCGGGTGAGAGAGAGTAGGAAGAGACAGAAAAAAGTGAATCCTGTTTTTTCTATAGTCAGAAGGCTTCAACTGATACATAAAAAATATAGCATAATGCCTTCTCATGTTATGAAGTCACTTGCACCTGGGATCCGCTTTAGTTTCCCGGAGATTGCTCATAACTGATATTAATTTAGGAACATAAACATATTATGTAAACTGTATATGGCTGGTATTGATAGTTTAAATAAAAAATACACACCAGTATTCCAATATCTTCCTAAACATTGCACCAAAGTCATTTACAGTATTTGGTTACATACTGTGGTAATTTTGGAAAAGTTTTTACGTGCTCCTTCTGACTATATTGAGTTTATATACTTTGTAAAACGTTATAATGTTTTAACCTTTTATGCGAATACTTATGCTTTTTATCACAGTACAAAAAATGCATACTTTTTAGAATTTGATTAATAAGGAATATAATATGGAATCGCTTATCTAAAGAAATTAATAATGATATAATTATATTTATATATATATTCATATATAATTATATTCATACACATATGTCCTGGGATGGACTGGCGCTATGTCCAGGGTGTATTCTGCCTTGCATCCATTGCTTGTTGAGATAGGATCCAAACCCTTTGTACTGAATAAAGGGATTAGAAAATGGATGGAAGTAAAGGCACTGTGTGGATGAAACTATACAGAGTGTTAGAAACCCACTATGAGATGACAGCATCTCACTGAGGATAAATTATTTTATAGTGCTGGCTTAAGGAAACAGGCTTTCCACCTCTCTTGCACATCAGTATCCATACCTAGTTATTTATTTAAACAAATTGCCTCTAAATATAAACTTCTTAAGTTGCTGGCTCTGCGGATCAGCATCAGCTATGTTTGCCCATTCCTTCAATCCATGTGCATCCAACACAAAATTCAATGCTAGCAACTACACAAAATCTAAAATATAATCCTCATTTCAGTATCTATCTAAACATACAGTCTGTTAACTTCATCATCTTCCTCTGCAGTCTATAACATTTACTGTCATTTTGTCAAAAGTATGCCTTACCCTATTAGGACGTGATCTTGTTATCAGTGTATTCTTCAGATTTCCCCAAATTATTTTTTTCCTACCTACAGTACATCTCTAGTCTTACATCCTGCAATAACTCAGCCAACACTTTTTTGAGCCAATCCTCAAAAACTGCCTGTGTTAATTTGTTTAAATCACAAATATCATATGTAAATACCTGCCATGTAGTACTCTGCATTGTGGAATAATAGTTTATTTTAAAAGGGAACTAGAGAAACTTGGAACTAGAGAAGTCAAGAAAAGCTTTTTTCTAGAATTAATAAATGCACATCCTGTTCACAGGGGTAATTAAATCCACACTGAGCAATCTCCAATATGTTCAGAATTTGCCAGCCAGAATCCTGATCAGGATGCATTATGACTGTCTTCAAGTCCTTGCACTGGTTTCCTATCAGGTTTCAAGTCAACTTCAAAATCCTCATCCTCATTCAGTACTTATCTGGCTTATTATCTGTCTATACACCACCTTGCAACCTTTGTCCGTCTGACCCTCGTCTTCTATCTGTCCTCAACAACATCTACATTCTCTGGGTGACAGGACCTTCTCTAGCTGCACACCAGAGCTCTGGATTTGTATCCCCAGTGATAACAGAGTAACCTACCCTGAGTGCATTTAAATCTTTCTTTTCAGAAGACTTATTAAGTGTCTGTATCTGCTTAATTTTCTAATTTCGGTAGCACTTCTATCTGCTTGTCTTTCTTATATGTATTTATTTTGTAATATGTGGTCCTTATAACTGTTTTTACACTTACTGTATTGCTTTGAGATGCTACTTTTAAAGGTGCTATATAAAATAAAGTTTTTTTATTATTGTTACAGAGAAACATGATCAGATTTTCCCTGGTTCTGAAAAAAAAGATCTAAAGTATACTAGTTTGTCACTTTTCTCACTCCCTCTTTGCTAAATGGCTATGCATTCTAATCTGATCAGTCTAACTACCTATTTTCTGTGCTTTCTCTATCCTGCTAGATTTATCATTATTCTGAAAATCGTCTTCTTGAAATGACTCATTTCTAACGTCTTGCAGCAACTTGTAGCAACAAAATATACACTTAGCTCAACCTGACAGTTCATCCTGCTACCAACATTGAATAAAAAAATCTTTAGATTTTTATATTTATGTCTTAATTTAGTGGTTTCATTAGTGACAAAGGCTAAACTTTCTTGGAAAAATGTATTTTATGTGTTGCAAAAAACTGACCTGGTTTTAACAAAATATATTTTCAAATCCTTTCACCTGGCAATCTACCTGAATGCCCAACTATCTGAGAAGCTATCTGAGAAGCCCTCCATGAAACTAACTATATAACTATATAGTACCACATAATAATATAGGCACATCCCGGAATTTTGACTTCACTGTGTAATGAAGAAATTTTAAAGACTACTTCTTAGCGTAGATAAAAAAGCTTGGATTCCCATGGACAGTATCTTATACACATATCTTTTTCTGTTGTCTTTGTTGATCTCTTGAGGATCCTTGTGATATTTTGAGCTCTCGTTGAATGATAAAAGTGTCGCAGTTTAAATAATTTTCGTGGTTAGAAATTATGAAACGCTCTGTTAAAAGCAAGGGAGTTTTTATATCTGTTATAGTAAAAGAAAATGCCCGACGAACTAGGGATTGAACAGTTTTTCAGTGCTTGTACAATTGATGGAAATGTTCAAATAAATGTGCTAAAGAAATAAACAAAAAAGTAAGTTATTCCTTTATCATATTGACTAGCTAATGTCCCATTCTTGTCAGTTAGATCAACGAAATGCTGTGGTGAGTGTTACTTTTTGTCGATGAAAAAATAAAGTCTTTTCATTTAAAATGACAGTTACAAATAATGTGGACCAGCGTAAAACTTTGAGTTTTACTGGTGAAGCTCATACAGCTGTGTCTGGATATCTTGGTCAAATATTCGGCTAGTGTGTATTGTCTGTTTAGGGTTCTGTAGCATTCCACACGGCTGGGCAGCTTGTTCCCCCCTCCCACCCCTCTTTTATGTGTTGCAAAAAACTTAACGAAATATATTTACAAATCCTTTTGCCTGGCAATCTACCTGAATGCCCAACTATCCGAGAAGCTCTCTGTGAAACCATGTTTGCTATTAATTCATATAAGGCTCTCTGACAGAATTGCTGTTTTTTATGTGTGCTAATTTTCGAACTCTATCCCATCAAACCTTCATACTCTCCCTGCCAGAAATGCACCTGATTATTCAAGCCCCTGACTCTCTGCCAAATCTATTCCATGTTTGCATGTACTTTTGTAACACACACCTTTCCGTGATTTTTTTTTATATCTAAGCAAGTGTTCTTGCATCCCTCTTCTGCACTATATCTAGTCATGGCTTTTTTCTGGTTGCTTAATTCAAATTAACACGTGCTCCATTTCTAAAACATTTTGCTCATTTGCCTTAATTTCTAAACTAAATTTTAGATTTAGCCTTAAAAAGCTTAAGTTTTCTCTATCTTTTGTTTCTTGTCCTACAACTGTTATTATTGATCACCGAATTGTTGCACTTGACATGACTTCTTTCATTTACCCTTTCCTGAACATCTATGACAAGCATGACATGCTGTCTCAATCTGGTGTCACAGTTTAAATAATTTTTGTTGTTAGAAATTATGAAACACTCTGTTAAAAGCAAGGGAGTTTTTATGTCCCTTACAGTAAAAGAAAATGCCTGACAAAGTAGGGCTTGGACAGATTTCAAGTGCTTGTACAATTGATGGAAATGTTCAAATAAATGTGCTAAAGAAATAAACAAAAAAGTAAGTTATTCCTTTATCATATTGACTAGTTAATGTCCCATCCTTGTTAGTTAGATCAATGAAATGCTGTGGTGAGTGTTACTTTTTGTCGATGAAAAAATAAAGTCATTTCATTTAAAATGACGGTTGCAAAAAGTGTGGACCAGCGTAATACTTTTGAGTTTTACTGGTGGAGCTCATACAGCTGTGTCTGGATATCTTGGTCAAATATTCGGCTAGTGTGTATTGTCTGTTTAGGGTTTTGTAGCATTCCACATGGCTGGGCAGCTTGTTCCCCCCCTCCCGCTGAAGACTCGAACACTTGAAAATATCTGTGAAACCGGTTTAATTCGTCACAGCCAGCACTCCCACAGAGAGTGATGAAAACCACATGTAAGACTTTGGTGCTTAAAATGTTTAGGGAGAAATGGAGTATTGGTGTGTATTGGTGTGTGACTTGCAGAGTTAAAAGCTGCCTTTATTTTCTTCTCCGTCACCACCTGCCAGCGAGCTCTCCCGTGCCCCAACCAGAGAGAGACACACGACGAGCCCTGCTAGAATTCTGGCATGAATTTGTGTATCTGCATAAATTAAGTGATGGTATTGTGATTAAGGATTTTTTCGTGAAATTCTTTAAGTTAAACAAATGAAGAAAGAAGGGTTATTTTTACAATTGGCACTCCGAGATTCTGACTGATTTAATTCCCCTCATTTAACTGAAACGGATAAAGAAATCATGCAGTAGTTAAAGTAAGGGAACAAGTAATGGGTTTATTCCATGTTGAAAAGAGAAGAGTTAAAACAACGTTTCAGCTGTGAAGCCTTCTTCAGGTGTGAGCTATTACCCTATTACTTGATCCTTTGCAGACTACCCATGCTGATGCAGTCACCCACCTGAAGTAGTTACAGTATATGTATTGCAAGGCACTCTGTTTTATTAACAGACACTCCGACTCAAACAAGTGTTGTACAGTAATATAGACGTGGGTAATGTCATCCCCATTAAACAATGTGCTTATCCTGTAAATCCTGCTAAACTAAAAATTAGACATAAGAAGAGTATTATTGGACAATGTTGTGAGGCTCTGGTGAAATGTCTCTGTAAACTGAAGTTATAGATGAGACACGTTGTGTAGCGCCCCTTTTTACACTTGTAAAAAAGAACATTCCAATGTTAATGCGTCACGGAAGATATTATTAATAATGTAGCACTTTCAGGCTCACGTTGGTATGCACCCTACACTGTTGGGGGATTGAACCTGGGCTTCTGGCGTCACTCAACAGGGAACCAGCCAGTTGAGCTAAAGGGAGATCTCCGTTCAGCCCAGGGGCTCAGTTATTCACAGGGAATGGCAGTGATGTCACCGCGCTGGCAAGCCGGCTCACACAACCTGTAATTACAATAACCTTTTAAATCTCAGACAATTAACTCTACTTTACACCTACGTGTCAAGATCGCGGTTTCAAAATAAAAAAAAACATCAAACCTTTGATTGGATGAGAACGTCATGATTGTTTCTCAAGGATGCGAAACGTGACAATTTGTTACAGTTACCATCAGGAGAAATAAAAGTTTATTCTTGTATTTATTTGTGGCTGCAATGGCTGGATAGTTAACATTTCTCAATTGCTTTGTCATTCTGTCCGTGGGGGGAAGGGGGACTTGTATGCTGGGCAAACATTCAAGGTCAAATTCTTCTACGACAGGGGTACCTTTAAAGCGAAGACGATGGCACCAAAAAAAGTTTATTTGCAACATATAAAAGACATTTTTCCAAGAAAGTTTAGCCTTTGTCACTAATGAAACTACTAAATAAAGACATAAATATAGAAATCCCTACATTACAAACTCCAAGCGTTTCATTTTGTCTATTGCTACAATATCGACAGCAATGTAGCTAAAAGGAACATGTCAAAATGGTTGATCGAGTTAATAGTCTGAGTGTGGCGAGTTTAGACTGGTTCCTGACAGTCTTGGGCAAAAGGAACCTGTCTTTCATTGGAAGGTTTGCCTATTCTACTTGTACATGAGAATTTAGGGGGGGGAGGAAAAGTGCCCGTGGTCATTTTTTTCAATAACAAAGTTGTTTGTATTTAAAAAAAAACTATGCTTCACAGCCGCTTGTAAGAGCAAGGTGACTTTCTGCTATCTAAACTATTTTTTAAAGGTTTTAAAGTAATGCAATGTTTGAGTTAGACAGGAACACATCATTGTATCTTATTTTTTATTTCATTTTTTAAAATAAATAGGTAACCAGCAATCAAATGTCCGTTTTTTTTTAACTCTCGTTTTTCCATACTGTAGTTTGAGTCTTTGTGTAAGCTGTGAGTTCTTTTTACTTCTTAAGTATTTAAAACACTTTAATTTTGTAAACGCAATACACATTCCATACAGAAATAAAATCTTTCTACAGGTTTTCTTCAGGTGTTAAGCAGATTAGCAGGTTGCTGACAAAATAGCGCACCGTCCACCACTGCCCATTGATATAACTTTAAACAAACAGGAAAAAGAGCATTTTCAGAGAGCAATTACGTTGTGTTTATGTAGAATAAATGATTAGATTAATGAGCAATCTAATTTCTTATTCGTTTAGTGACATTTCAGCTTCAAAAGATCGCAACAGAGACAGCATGTCATGCTTGTCATAGATGTTCAGGAAAGGGTAAATGAAAGAAGTCATGTCAAGTGCAATAATTCGGTGATCAATAATAACAGTTGTAGGACAAGAAACAAAAGATAGAGAAAACTTAAGCTTTTTAAGGCTAAATCTAAAATTTAGTTTAGAAATTAAGGCAAATGAGCAAAATGTTTTAGAAATGGAGCACGTGTTAATTTGAATTAAGCAACCAGAAAAAAGCCATGACTAGATATAGTGCAGAAGAGGGATGCAAGAACACTTGCTTAGATATAAAAAAAAATCACGGAAAGGTGTGTGTTACAAAAGTACATGCAAACATGGAATAGATTTGGCAGAGAGTCAGGGGCTTGAATAATCAGGTGCATTTCTGGCAGGGAGAGTATGAAGGTTTGATGGGATAGAGTTTGAAAATTAGCACACATAAAAAACAGCAATTCTGTCAGAGAGCCTTATATGAATTAATAGCAAACATGGTTTCACAGAGAGCTTCTCGGATAGTTGGGCATTCAGGTAGATTGCCAGGCAAAAGGATTTGTAAATATATTTCGTTAAGTTTTTTGCAACACATAAAAGAGGGGTGGGAGGGGGGAACAAGCTGCCCAGCCGTGTGGAATGCTACAGAACCCTAAACAGACAATACACACTAGCCGAATATTTGACCAAGATATCCAGACACAGCTGTATGAGCTTCACCAGTAAAACTCAAAGTTTTACGCTGGTCCACATTATTTGTAACCGTCATTTTAAATGAAAAGACTTTATTTTTTCATCGACAAAAAGTAACACTCACCACAGCATTTCGTTGATCTAACTGACAAGAATGGGACATTAGCTAGTCAATATGATAAAGGAATAACTTACTTTTTTGTTTATTTCTTTAGCACATTTATTTGAACATTTCCATCTGAAAAACTGTTCAATCCCTAGTTCGTCGGGCATTTTCTTTTACTATAACAGATATAAAAACTCCCTTGCTTTTAACAGAGCGTTTCATAATTTCTAACCACGAAAATTATTTAAACTGCGACACTTTTATCATTCAACGAGAGCTCAAAATATCACAAGGATCCTCAAGAGATCAACAAAGACAACAGAAAAAGATATGTGTATAAGATACTGTCCATGGGAATCCAAGCTTTTTTATCTACGCTAAGAAGTAGTCTTTAAAATTTCTTCATTACACAGTGAAGTCAAAATTCCGGGATGTGCCTATATTATTATGTGGTACTATATAGTTATATAGTTAGTTTCATGGAGGGCTTCTCAGATAGCTTCTCAGATAGTTGGGCATTCAGGTAGATTGCCAGGTGAAAGGATTTGAAAATATATTTTGTTAAAGCAAGTCAGTTTTTCCACAACACATAAAAGACATTTTTCCAAGAAAGTTTAGCCTTTGTCACTAATGAAACCACTAAATAAAGACATAAATATAGAAATCTAAAGATTTTTTTTATTCGATGTTCGTAGCAGGATGAACTGAAGCTAAGTGTATATTTTGTCGCAGAGTTGCTGCAAGATGTTAACAGTGAAAAAAGGTATTTAGAAATGAGTTATTTCAAGAAGAAAATTTTCAGAATAATTGCAAATCTAGCAGGATAGAGAAAGCACAGAAAATAGGCAGTTAGATTGATCAGATTAGTATGAAAAGCCATTTAGCAAAGAGGGAATGAGAAGAGTGACAAACTAGTATACTTTTGATCTTTTTTCTGAACCAGGGAAAATCTTATCATGTTTCTCTATAACAATAAAAAAAAACTTTATTTTATATATCACCTTTAAAAGTGGCATCTCAAAGCAATACAGTAAGTGTAAAAACAGTTATAAGGACCACAGATTACAAAGTAAATACATATAAGAAAGACAAGCAGTTAGAGGTGCTACCAAAATTAGAAAATGAAGCAGATACAGACACTAAGTCTTCTGAAAAGAAAGGTTTTGAGGTTAGATTTAAATGCACTCAGGGTACGTGACTGATATCACTGGGGATACATATCGAGAGCTCTGGGGTGCATTTAGAGAAAGTCCTGTCACCCACAGAATGTAGATGTTCTTGAGGACAGCTAGAAGACCAGAGTCAGACGGACAAAGGTGGTGAGTAGACAGATAATAAGCCATAGATAGATACTTTATTGATCCCGTGAGGGAAATTGCAGTGCAACAGCAGCTTAACACAGACAACACAGACACAGTGTAACGAATGATACAATAATAATAATACAATACATACAATACAATCAGTAGAAGAGTTCCTCGCAGTCCAGAACACACAAAGGACAGAACAAAACCAGAACAGAACAGTACACAAAAAAGTCGTATTGCACAATATGACTATAAAAAAATATAGATGTATTGCACAGATCCCTGGCATATATTGCACAAAAACGGTTTAAAACGGGAAAAGAAAAAGAACAGATGCATCAGTTTACTGTTCAGTCCAGAAACAGGTCACTGTCAATGTTGCCTCTGCCCAGATGCAAGGTGGATGTGTTGTACAGTCTTATGGCAGAAGGCAAGAATGGCCTCCTGTAGCGCTCCCTGTCGCACCGTGGATGAATCAGTCTATTGCTGAACGTGCTCTTCATTTCTACAAGCATGTCATAGAGGGGATGGGAGACGTTGTCCATGATGGCCTCTAGTTTGGACACCATTCTCCTCTCAGCCACTACCTCCAGGGGGTCCAGGCCAGACCCAATGACAGAGCCTGCTCTCCTGATGAGCTTGTTCAGCCTGTTGGAATCCACTGCTCTAATCCCAGAGCCCCAGCATACCACCGCGTAGAAAATGGCGCTCGCCACCACCGACTGATAGAACATATGTAGCATTTTACTACACACATTGAAGGACCTGAGCCTCCTCAAGAAGTAAAGTCGGCTCTGACCCTTCTTGTAAATGGCCTCGATGTTCTTAGACCATTCCAGTCTATCGTCGATGTGCACTCCCAGGTACTTGTACGAGTCCACCATCTCCACGCCACTCCCATGGATGTAGACAGGAGTAGGTTGGACCCTCTTCCTCCTGAAGTCTATCACCAACTCCTTAGTCTTTGCTACATTCAATTGCAGGTGGTTCTCCCCACACCACTCCACAAAACTGCTGACCAGTCCTCTGTACTCTTCCTCCTGCCCACCCTTGATACATCCCACAATTGCAGAGTCATCTGAGAACTTCTGCAGGTGGCATGACTTTGAGTTGTATATAAAGTCTGAGGTATAGAGGGTGAAGAGGAATGGAGAAAGAACTGTCCCCTGAGGAGTCCCTGTGTTACTTACTACCTGTTCAGACACACAGTTTTGAAGTATCACAGACTGTGGTCTGCCTGTTGGGTAGTCAGTGATCCACGAGATCATGGAGGCATCGACGTGCATCTCCTCCAGCTTCCTCCTTAGAAGTAAGGGCTGGATGGTATTGAAGGCACTGGAGAAGTCAAAAAACATAATCCTTATGGTGTTGCCAGCCTTGTCCAGGTGTGAGTAGGCCGTTTGCAGCATGTAGATGATTGCATCCTCCACACCAACACTGGGCTGGTAGGCGAACTGTAGGGTGTCCAGTGATGAGCTAACCAGGGGTCTCAGGTGGGATAAGACCAGCCTCTCCAGTGTCTTCATGACATGAGAAGTCAGTGCAACTGGTCTGCAGTCATTGAGGACAGAGGGGCGCCTTTTCTTTGGTACCAGGACCAGGCATGATGTCTTCCAGAGCACAGGGACTTTCTCCAAGCGCAGGCTCAGGTTGAACAGTCGCAGGAGCACTCCACTCAGCTGATCAGCACAAGCCCTCAGAACTCTGGGACAGATGTCGTCTGATCCTGTGGCCTTACCCTGGTGCATCCTCTTCAGCTCCCTCTTCACCTGGTCAGCCTGGCCTGGGGGATGGTGCTCATAGTGCTTTCAGTGCTGCAGGTGTTAATGGCGGAGGTGTTGGAGAGTGGCAGCTGTGGGGGATGGGGGGGTGAGTAGCTGTCGGGGGTTGTAGCTGTAGGTGGCCATGATTGTGGGGGGATGGAGGAGGTGTTGGGCAGTCGCAGCTCTGAAGGGTTAGGGAGCGTGTGGCTGTGGGGGGATGGGTGTCGAGCCACAGAGGACCCTGAATCAAACCTGTTAAAAAACTGGTTCAACTCGTTGGCCATCTCCAGGTTCCCCTCCATTGCACCCCCAGCCTGTTTGAAGCCAGTGATCTACAGTAGGTACTGAATGAGGATGAGGATTTTGAAGTTGACTCGAAATGTGATAGGAAGCCAGTGTAAGGACTTGAAGACAGGTGTAATGCATCCCTGATAGGATTCTCGCTGTCATATTCTGAACATATTGAAGATTGCTCAGTGTGGATTTAATTTCCCTAGTGAACAGGATGTGCATTTATTTATTCTAGAAAAAAAGCCTTTCTTGATTTCTCTAGTTCCTAGCTTCTCTAGTTCCCTTTAAAATAAACTATTATTCCACAATACAGAGTATTACATGGCCGAAATGTTGTGTTTTCTCTTTCTTTTTTTCAGCATGGAATAAATATATTACTTGTTCCTTTTGATGAAGATGATAAAGTTAACAGACTATATATTTACATAGATACTGAAATGAGGATTGAATTTTAGATTTTGTGTAGTTGCTAGCATTGAACTGTGTGTTGGATGCACATGAATTGAAGGAATGGGCAAACATAGCTGATGCTGATCCACAGAGCCAGCATATTAAGATGTTTATAATTAGAGGCCATTTGTTTAAATAACTAGGTATGGATACTGATGTGCAAGAGAGGTGGAAAGGCTGTTTCCTTATGCCAGCACTATAAAATATTTTATTCTCAGTGAGATGCTGCCATTTCATAGTGGGTTTCTAACACTGTGTATAGTCCCATCCACACAGTGCCTTTACTTCCATCCATTTTCTAATCTCTTTTTCCAGTACAGGATTTGGAGCCTATCCCAGTAAACAATGGACACAAGGCAGAATACACCCTGGACATAGTGCCAGTCCATCACAGGACAGACAGACACAAACACACACACACCAGGGCCAGTTTTCCCATAAACCAATTAACTTACCAGTATGTTTTGGAGTGCGAGAGGGAATCATATCACACATATGGAGAAAAACCATGTAACCCAGAGAGAACATGCAAACCCCACACACACAGGATGGCAGGAATTGAACCTAGGACCCCAGTGCTGCAAGATAGCAATGCTAACCACTTCGCCACCATTAGAAATGGATGGATATTTTAGTTATCTTTCTAGTTCACAGGTTTGCATGCATAATTTAATTTTGAAAGCCACTGAGACATCAGGTACTACTGTTGTATTTATGAAAAAGAAACAAAACAAAAAGCATACTAACAACTGTGCCATCCTACTCCTTAGTTAATACATTTTATTATTTATAAACAGTTAACATTGTTAGCAAAATATTTTGAATTATATTTTACCCTATTTTTTCTTTAGTTTTGTATTAAACTTATTATATGATAGTCAGATTTAATGTATATTTGAACAATGAAAATATATTTTTACAAGATGCGGGGGAAAGTGCAACAACTTATTACAGTGCTAAATTTAATATTATTGATTACTAATAGTTTATGCTAACACCTAACTTTCTTAATTAGATGTATTTAAAACAGTGAACTAAGTGTAACATAACATTCAGAAATACAATCGAGAATAGTTTTGTGGTGTTTGCATAGATGAAATATTTCTAAAATGTATAACGTAACAAAATTAAAGACGATTAAAATCTGTAATCTTTCCACTTGTAATGTCATTAGAAAGTACAACAAGTTTCTTCTTTGTATAAGGATGGTATCAAACAGTAGTCTAAGTGGTTAGAAAGCTGTCCTTAATGATAATTAAGGGACTTAAAAGTAAAAAGAGATGCTTCATATTGCTTGATTAATTTTAAAAACTAAGTTATAAATGCAGACTTGATTGGTGCCATTAAGCGCTCTAGGCAGCAGAACGTTCGTTCTGTACTGCTGAGCTTCCTCCCTCTCTCGGTGGCACGCCGGGTCTAAATATCTAAACATATGTATATAGCAGGTAGTATCACTGTATTCCACTTTCTTTGTAGACATGGAAAAACAGATTCACAACGCGACGCTGTGTCACTGTGTAAAAAAACGGTTTGAACACCCTATATTGTAATGAGCTGCTGAGCTAAGAATAGGAGTTCCTGCTGTCAGAGGGGGTGGAAAGTGCCCGCGGTCATTTAATCAGTATTACAATTCGTACTGAATTGAACCCATTCAGAGCCTCCATTACATTTTAGTGTTTCATTCTGTGCCGAAGCCCTCACACCTGAAGAAGGCTTGCGTTTTCTCTCTTCTCTTTTAAGCATGTGTACAATGCTGTAATACAATTTAAAATAAAAGTTTAAACAGTATCAACTAAACTCCATTAATATAAGTATCAAGTGGTATTAAATAAATACAGCTTTTCAGTATAGATTACACTTTTCTAAAACATATTTAAAAAATAAAAACGATTACAATCTAATCTTTCCACGTTTGATCCCAAAATAAAGAAATCCCAAGAAAAATAAATCTAAACGGGGAGAAAGCTATGCTGAAAGTTTATTAAGATACTTAGAAGACAAAGATAACAATTTATGTTGCATTTGTCTGATTGTGCATCAAAAAATACATATAATTAAACACGCGTTTGCGATTTAAATCAAAACGCGATTTAAATCAATATAAATGTTTATATTGTAACGCATACTGTACAGCCTCCATTTCTCTATAAAAATTTAAAAGATCTTTTGCGCAGCCTAAGTGGGGGGATCTGCTCTCAGTGACAGCCTCACCTCTCCTCATGTGATCTTGCGGGTGGTACTGTGGTCTATGTTCCTGACTTATAAACTAGAGGTTGTGTGTTCAAATCCAGCTGGTGCTATGACTTTTCTTTTAACAAACATTTCTTTGAAAAATTAGAATAGCAATATCATGGATAATTAATTGACTTTTTATATTTCTAAATATCACAATTTAGAACAGCCCTACACATACAGAATCAACAGACATTGTACAGCATGTACTACTGTGTTGCAGTATATGAATATAATTATATCGTTATTAATTTCTTTAGATATGCGATTCCATATTATATTAGCAGAAAAGCTTAAAACTACCACTTTTTATATACGTTATTTCACATGTTAGTTAAAGACTTCGATGCTTAAAATGTTTAGGGAGAAATGGAATACTGGTGTGTATTTTTTCTTTAAAGTACTGAGACCAGCCATATACTGTATGTTTATGTTCCAAAATTAATGTTGTTTATGGCCTTCACACGCGTTACAGTGTGCTCCTATTCTTTTTATGCTCAGCTACTAAGATTTCCCTTCAGTGGTAAAATTCCATATAAATATTCAATACTAAAACGGGCATAGTAAAGACATTTAAATCTTTCTACGACAGACCAACGCACCACGAGTGCCCCTGTCGGTCAACCAATCACGTACCGCGGTATTGCGCGAGGACGTAGCCAATTACCCGCGGTACGTGTCTGTGCCGTGCACTTTGAATGGCTGCATCTGTACATAGATCATATATATGCATTATATATGTTGTGTCATACAAATGACAAAGTCCAGGTGTCTATGAAGCAGAAGTCTCTTTATTACATATGCATATGGGAGAATGGCTTGCAACCACCAAACTCGAAAATAAGTAACTAAAGATGGTCTTTTATACTGTGAAACAAACATGCTAAAGTGACACTGCCCCTAATAGTTAGTAATACAGACGTATGCCTGTATATGGATATATATCACATAAAGTTCATGCAAAGATTAGTGAAGCAAACTAAACAGTTAGGCGCACCGCCCATATAACTGTGTCTCAATGAGCTTACCTAGTGATACATGACAAAATGCTCAAATGTACAAATAAGCATAATTTCCCTGTATAAATGTCTGAGCAAAAGGTTTATAATAAACATGCAGAATACGCATCTTATATCTTAGATAATTTATCTTAGCTTTAACAAGTTCTGCTTTATGTTCTGGGCATAAAACCAACGTTAGACCACACAAGACTGCATGTTTTGCAAAAATACAGGAATAATACCATTGTCTTGCTTGTCCCTTTAGTCCCCCCTGAGAACATATTGTTCTACCAATCATGTTCTCTTTTTAGACAAAAGATGTTGTTACACTGCTCAGAAGGTTATTCCGGTGGTCAGTTGTTGCTTCAGAATGCACAATCATTATACAAATGGAAACTTTAGTACACAGAGACTTTATACATGAATTGACAAGTATTATAATGACAAATAATACTAAACCAACAAACAAGTATTGGACAAATGCCTCTCCCCATGAACCATACACTGACTACAGCCACTTCCCAATACCCCAATCATCTGGATTATAGTTATGATATTTTTTGCCCTTCATCATAGATGTGTTATGCTAAGTCTATGATGTGTTCAGAGTTGTCTGGAATATGAGTACTGCGTAGTCTTGCTCTCCTTAACAGCTGCTTATCAGCTTAATAGAAGATGGCCTAGAGGCTGGGCAAACAATTTTTTTAATTTTTAAAAAATAAATAAAAAATAAGATAAAATTATGTGTTCCTGCATAACTTAGACATTGCATGACTTTAAACGCTGTAAAAATGGGTTTAGATAGTTAAAAACTACTTTTTATACACGAAAAATGGGTGATTTTTCTTCCTTGTGATAAGTTTAGAATCTTTGTGTATGCTGTTAGTTTTTTACTTCTCAATTAAATGTTTAAAATACTTGAATTTCATAAACACAACACGTGTTTCGTACAGAAAAAAATCCCATTCTTTCTCTTCATGTTGTGTGAAACAGATCAGCAGGTCTTTTTTTTCCCAATCAGAGGCTCTGAAAATAGCATACCGCCCACTGCACTCTGTCAGAGAGGGGGATGGCACTGAGAGAGGAAGGAGGCGCGGAGCTCAGCAGTACAGAATGAGCGTTCTGCTGCCTGGACCGCTTATGGCACTGATCGCGTCTGCATTTATAACTTAGTTTTTAAAATTAATCAAGCAATGTGAAGCATCTCTTAAACAAACAGAGCTTTTTCAACAAATTAGACGTATCATTTGATAACATCGTTGAAACAACATCTTATTGTACTTCCTAATTATATTACATGTGGAAAATAATATGTTTTTAATAATCTTTAATGATTTATACATTTTGGAAAGGTTTCATCTATACAAAACAGTGTTAGTATAAATTATAAATATAATAATTATCATACATAATATAAGGTATGAATGATAAATATAGTCATTAATATTAAAATTGCATTTGAATAAATTGTTGCACTTTTTTCCATGTCTTGTAAAACATGATCATTTACAAGACTTTGGTCAAATGTGCATTTGATCTGACAAAATAAAAATATCACAAAATGAAAGTAAACAAAAAAGTAAATTATGAAATAAAATGTGGCACTAGTAAAATAAATCAAACTAAAGTTCTAAAATAATGAGAAATAAAATTTAAAATATACTGAAAAATGCTCCTTTTCCTATCGGCACTGAGATGAAGCCCATCAGCAGCAAAGGACTGAGCAATGGGCTGCTTATTCTTCAGAAGCACTCTGTTGCTCCCGAGGAACTGCACATGGTCCATCTGAGAAGGGAGCTGTGAAAGAGCCCGGTTAGCTTCTTTCACAGCTCTAGCTGTAAATGAGTCATCACAGAGCCATGGCAAAATTGAGCAAATTGCAATATGAACCTTACAAGGAGATGCTCTCCTTACTGCCACAATCAGTTCTTTCATAGCTCTAAGGATGTCATAGGGGGAGTCACCCTGAGCTATATTATTCGTCCCTATGTTAATGATTAGTAATATATCCTCTTTCAGGGCCTGGAGGTAGTACAGGTGCTGGTGGGCACTGCCTTTTGACCTCCCTGGTGCATCAGCATCCATAATTTGCATGTTTTCAAATTAATTTACTCCCTAGGTATCTACAAATACAGATATCTTAAGATGCTGGCTCCAGGGATCAGCTTTTCACCAACCTCCCTGGCGCATCAGCATCATCTACAAGATGTTTTCCTATTCATCTTCCTCAAAAGTATCTGCATCTGACACACAGTGTAACATTAGCAACTGCCCGGAACTTAAGAAACCTAAGCAACAATCCTCACCTCATTATCCATGTAATCATCTAACAATGGATACTCAATTATGCCACTAACTTCATCATCACCCTCCTCTACATTTTCCACAACAAACAATTCTCCTGTTCTATTTACACGGACTCCCTGCCTGGACACCAACATTCACTCCCATCTTCACTACTCACAAACATGTGCTCTACTTTCTTGCCTACAAAGTCCTCTGCACTAACAGGAAGCAATTCTAAATAACTATCCATATAATCTTTCCACAAAGCAAGCCACCACATTTTTCTAAATCCATCATATTTTATTTTAAAAATATACTCCTGGCCATCTAGTCTCATTTCAACGACTGTGCCCTTGTACCACACCTTCCTACCTTTCTCATCAAAAGCATGTCTAACTCTCTTTCCTAACAAGTGTTCTTGTTTAATTCATCCTGGTTTTATTAACATAGGAATTCTTAATCTTTCCATACCAACCTTTTTTCTACCTAGATTTCTAGCCTTAAAATGCTGCTTAACGGCCTCCTTTAAAAACTCTGCCTTTTCTTCAACAATACGTTCTGACAGTGCCAAACAGTAATCTTTGTCTTCTCTAGATGTACCTTGGATTTCCTCTGGCCTGCAGACAACAATTTTTAAGTTAGCAATCAGCTGTTCTAGACTAAGCCTTTTCTCGTCCTTTGAAAAATTGAAAACTCCATTTTCATTTTTCATTCCTATCACAAATCTCCTAAACTTCAACTGTGCTGTAACTGCAAGAAGCTTCTTGACCTCATCTAAATTCCTCAGTTGATCATCCATTTCTTTCTCGCTGTTCCAAAGTGCCCCATACTTTCCTATCTCTACCGCTAGTACTTCCTTTGTCCTTATATCTTTTGTTTCCTTTTCTATCTTTTTTTCCTTCTTCTCTCTAAGTGTCTGCAACCTGGCATCTCTTATCCTAGCCATCCTCTCATAAAACACAGCCCTCTGCTCTTTAACTGATACTCTAGCTTGAGATAAAACTTCTGCCTTCTTTTCAGAATCTAATTTTTCAAGCCACTGCCAAGACCTGTTCTCCTTAAACATAATCATACCCTCAACAGCTATTGCTGTTGCTCTGGCCTTAACTTAAGTAAATTGTCAAAGATTCCAAAATCCGTCTCACAGCTTACATTCGTCTTAGGTGCTGATTCAAGCTTTTTATACATCTCCTCTGAAACCTCATCATATCTGCCATATTCTAAATGATCTGCTACCATTCTACAACACACCATTACAAAACTAGCAAGGATCAGTTCCACAGCCTGTCTAGTCATGTCCTCAAATTCAGGGCTCCTCTGTTCTGTTAGCTTCTGCAGAACAGGTCCAGAATGTACCTCTACATATGCAGCCATTCAAAGTGCGCGGTACAAACACATACTGCGGGCAAATCCCTACGTCATAGCACGTCATAGCGCGTCATAACGCGTCATACCGCGGTACATGATTGGCTGGCCAAAATGACCAACAGGGGCACCCGTGGTGCGTTGGTCAGTCGTGGAAAGATTTAATCATTTAATGTCTTTACTGTGCACGTTTTAATCCGCTTAGTATTGAATATTTATATGGAATTTTACAACTAAAGGGAATTTTTAGTAGCTGAGCATAAAAAGAAGAGGAGCATAACACATCTGAAGGTCATAAACGATATTAATTTAGGAACATAAACATATTACTGTATGTAAATTGTACTGTATATGGCTGGACTTGGTAGTTTAAAGAAAAAATACACACCAGTCTTCCATTTCTCCCTAAACATTTTAAGCATCAAAGTTTTATAAAACGGTCCCCAAATATGCGATTGCTGTATAGAATGAATTTTAATTTTAAAAATGTATTTAACATGAAAATTAAGCTGTTTATGTTCCTCCGCCTGAGAATATAGTCCCTCGTTGCTACGCAACGCAGCAACACAGCCACAAGTAACTAGCAAATAGAGGACATTAGCTAGCCAATATGATAAAGGAATAAATGACTTTTTTTGTTTATTTCTTTAGCACATTTATTTGAACATTCCCATCGATTGTACAAGCACTGAAAAACTGTCCAATCCCTAGTTGGTCAGGCATTTTCTTTTACACTCCGGGCTTGCTCCCACTGGCGCTGGTCTGTGTCTTCTAGGATATAACGCCAGCTATTTGTTGTTAAAATTGGGTTTCCAATAACGCCACATCAAACTCTTGTTTATCTGTCCACTATAACAGATATAATCTCCCTTGCTTTTAGCCGAGCGTTTCATAATTTCTAAGAATGAAAATGATTTAAACTATGCGACACTTATCATTCAACGAGAGCTCAAAATATCACAAGGACCCTCAAGAGCGCAACAAAGACAGCAGAAAAAGATACGTGTATCAGATACATGAGAATCCAAGCTTTTTTACATACGCTTTCTTATCTATGCTAAGAAGTAGTCTTTAAAATTTCTCTATCACACAGTAAAAAATCAAAATTCTGGGGTGTGTGTATACCAGAGATTATGGCAACACTTCAGAATGGTGATTGGCTGACACCATCTGACACCCCTCTGATTGGGGAAAAAAGACCTGCTGATCTGTTCTACATACCAGGAAGACAACAGAATATGATTTTTTCTATTCGAAACGTGCATTTTAAACGTTTAATTAAGAAGTAAAAACGTTACAGCGTACACAGATTTCTAAGGTGATCAGGAGGAAGATACATCACCCGTGTTTCGCGCATAAAAAGTGGTTATTAACTATTGAAACCTGTTTTTATTTCGCCTGGCAATCTACCTGAATGCCCAACTACAGTATCTGAGAAGCCCTCTGTGAAACCAAAAGAACCACAATTGAACTAGTGTTGATAATAAGAAAGAGAGAGTCCCCGTTACCCCTAATTTTGATTTAAATCGCAAACGCGTGTTTAATTAAATGTCTTTATTGATTCACAATCTGACAAATGCAACGTAAATCGTTATCTTTGTCTACTTAGTATCTTAATAAACTTTCAGCATAGCTTTCTCCCCGTTTAGATTTATTTTTCTTAGGATCTTGGGATCAAACGTGGAAAGATTAGATTGTAATCGTTTTTATTTTTTAAATACATTTTAGAAAAGTGTAATCTATACTAAAAAGCTGTATTTATTTAATACCACTCGATACTTATATTAATGGAGTTTAGTTGATACTGTTTAAACTTTTAATTATTTTAAATGTTATTACAGCATTGTACACATGCTTAAAAGAGAAGAGAGAAAACGCAAGCCTTCTTCAGGTGTGAGGGTCTTCAGCTCAAAATGAAACGCTAAAATGTAATGTAGGCTCTGAACGGGTTAAACTATGATTTGGGCTTGCTTGACGTCACTGCCTTTCATCTGAAATCCTGTTTGAATCCTGCTAAACTAAAAATTAGACACAAGAAGAGAAGAGGCTCTGGTGAAATTTCTCTTTTTTTAAAATTTCTCTTTTTTTTCTTGGAAAAATATCTAACCCGCTGCAATCCGGGCACAGAAGGGTTAAAAAGAAAGTCAGACAGGCAGGGGGGAGGGTGAGTTGTGAAACTGTTACCTGTATAAAGAGGCTAGAAAATAGGTGGATTTACACCTGTGAAAAGCGTTCCAATTTTAATGCGATACGGAAGACATTATTCATAAAAAATGATCTTGTACAGTCTGTAAACTGAAAATGTATGAAGGAGACATGTTGCATATCGCCTCTTTTTACACTTGGAAGAACATTCCAATGTTAATGTGACACTGAAGATATTATTAATAACCTTTTAAATCTGAAGGGAGATCTAAAGGGATCCACACGGCACAGGTCCCTGCTAGGTATTCAGAGGGAAAGACGGTGACGTCACCGCGCAGGCGAGCAGACACACCCACTAATATCAGGTGTATGCTTTAAATATATTTAGATCTTTGAATTAATATCGTTATTGATTTCTTTAGCCTCACAACATTGTCCAATAATACTCTTCTTGTGTCTAATTTTTAGTTAAGCAGGATTTGAGCTACAGACCCAAAAAAAACAGGATTAACTTTTTTCACGTATTGATGATGATGATATCAGTAGCAGTTTGAAACTATTCGTTGTTATTAATAAATGCCTTAGATTCGAACATGTTGTGATATAAGTCAATAGAGTGTCCATAATATTATAGCGCATTTGTCCCGGGCAGCGGCCGAAGAGCGACCACCTGGCGTACGCGGTGAGGGACAGGACAGGAATGGAAGTGGTCAGGTCAGGGTTTAGGAAGGCCACTGACCAGTGCAGCTGTCCCACAGTGAAACGGGCGTACAGTCTGGGGAGATCGCCCATTTTCCATGTAAATAGTTCCCTGGTTCCGCACCCCTGGGTGTTACTCTCTCTCTTTTCTCTCTCTCTCTCGGGCTCGCGCTCTGGCTTGCTTGTGCTCTTGGTGGGCTTGTCTTGTGTCTCTCTCTCGTCTGGGTGTGGGAGTGCTGCTGGCAGGTGGTGACGGAGAAGAAATAAAGCGCAGTTTTTAACTCCACAAGTCTGAGTCTGTCCTCACCGAACCTGAATTCGTTACATTGGTGTCAGAAGCGGGAGGATGGACAGTGAACGGCCGATGATGTCAGACTCAGAGAAGCGCCAGTTTCCCCAGCAGCCGAGTGACCTCCTAAAGTGCCTTTTGGAGGCGAGCAGCAGCCACCAGGGGCTGGGACGACCCCTCAGCACCGCCAGTGGACACAGCCCTTATCAGGGCTACCTAACGGCGACCTACTCAGCGGAAGGTGGGCCCTTTCCCGGGTCACCTCAGGCCGTGTGGCGGGAAGGAGACGCCAGACCAGCAGGGTCCAGCCCGCCACCCCTGCACCAGCCTGCGCTGGTGAGACCGAGCCGTTATAATGGGGAGGTCCCATGGCAAATGTTTGAGGCCCAGTTTGAGTACCCAGGGACCAGTGGTACAACTACGCGGTGTTGGCGTCAGCCCTCTGGAGGCGTTTTGGCGGGAGAGAGGAGGCGCCGGGACTGCTGCGGCCAAGGTTGGCCCAACGCCGCCGCCTAGCGGGAGAGCCACTGGATCCCGTCGCCGCAGACGTGGTCTACTTAGCCAGCCAGGGTAACCCTACTCTCCCAGAGGAGGTCCGCCGGGAGATAGCGCTCCAGGCATTCCTCTGGGCCCTGGCACCGGCTGAGGTGCACGGGGAATCAGATGGGGAGGAGGAGACGGTTATCTGCCACCGCTGTGGGGAGAGGGGGAATGAATCGGTCTCGCGGCGGGTGGGGCGGCAGGTGTCTGGGGCGCGCGGGCTGACCGGAGCGGGAAGCAGAGGCGGCAGAAGCTGGTGTTGCCGGGGCCTGTCGGAGTTGCGGGTGTCGGTGCGAGCGTGCTGGAGCTGACTGCCGAGCCGCCCGGCCGGGCAGTTGACAGGGCGGCCGCTGGAGGGAATGCGGGGGCCAAGCGCAATGGTGAGATAAGCTCGCCCCTCACCCCAAGTCTGTGAAGGCGCTCTGCGCACTATGGCAGGCCTTGGAGGTGAGGGAGGGGGTGCTGCGCCGGGGGTGGTGGGTGCCATCCAGTGGCAAGGTCAGGTGGCAGTTTGTGGTGCCGTGGTCGCTCCGCGGGGCGGTTCTCCAAGCAGTGCATGGCCAGCCAGGCGTGGGGCACTTTGGCTCCGCGAAAACCCTGCGGTGACTCCAGGGCCACTTCTATTGGGGTCTCTTTCACCGGGACGTGGAGCAGTTCTGCCGGACGTGCACGGTTTGTGTGCCCCAGAAGGGAGTCAGCTCCGGCACGGTCGCACCAACACCCATGGCTCAAACAGGCCCCGGCGACGCCTGCCGCTGCCGCCTCCGCTTCCCGCTCCGGTCAGCCCACGCACCCCGGACACCTGCCGCCCCACCCGCTGCGAGACCGATTCGTTCCCCCTGCCCCACCAACTCTCGCCGGCCCAAGTCAAGGCAACCACCCACCTGCTGCAACCAGTCCAACCCCAGGATACAGTCCTCGCGGACTGGGGAGAGGTAGAAGGGGTGTTTCACCCTCGCAGCCCCAAACTGCACGGTGAGCACCCGCTTGCCGAGGACCTCTGCGTACTGCCCCGTCACGGTCCTCAGGCACAGACTGGTGGTTTCCCATCCTGGAGGTCTGGCTGCCTCAGTGCCCAGCAGGACACCAGGCCGCAGCAGGGTGATGGTCGAACCAGTGTCGACGAGGGCCTGGCAGGGTCTGCCCTCGATGAGGCAGGGAAGAAATAAGCCCTGGCTGTGGCCAACCCTTCCCACGGCAGCAGGCGGGGTGAAGCGCCCTCCCGGCGGCATCACTCCCGGGAGCTGTGCCCCCTCTCCCCACAGTGGTGGCAGATGACCCGCCGTCGTCACTCCCCCTGGCGTCACCGCGCTGGCCGTCTCCTCCTCCCCATCTGATTCCCCATGCACCGCTTCCGCTGCTCAGCAGGGAGCTCCCCTCCATTGGTGCCCACCGGTCTCCTTGAATACAGCATCAGCTTGCTCAGCCAGAGCCAGGGCCTGCTCCAAGGAAACTGGCACGGCCAGCATCACGTGGCGCTGCACCTCAGTCGGCACCAGGGCCCGGAGGAACACCTGAGCGCTATCTCCCGGTGGACCTCCTCCGGGAGAGTAGGGTAGCCCTGGCGGGCTAAGTAGGCCACGTCTGCAGCCACCGGACCCAGTGGCTCTCCTGCTAGGCAGTGGCGTTGGGCCAACCTTGCCCGCAGCAGTCCCGGCGCCTCCCCTCTCCTGTCGAAACGCCTTCGGAGGGCCGACGCCAACGCCGCATAGTTGTACAGCTGGTCCCTGGGTACATCCAGCAACGCCTGGCAGGCCTTCCCCTCCAGGACCGCGGCGAGGTGGTATTATTTCTAAATATCTAAATATCACAACGTATACACAGTGATCCCCTCGGATTCCAGCTAGTGCGTAATTACGCATCGATGAAAAACCGGAGGTTTAAAAAAAGAGAATTAGCTCACTGATAGTTTTATGTGCAAGCTGTGAAGATTTTCAGAACTCGTGGTCTTTAAAATGCATTTGGTTTGAAGGCTTTCTGTGTTTCCCTTCTGAAGATATTAACAAAAGAATATTCGAGCGTGGTAAAAAAAAATGGCTTAAAAAAGAAATAAAAAATGAGATTTAATGATATAAACATTTACTGCAATACATTTACTTGGGTGTGTAGCCGCGTCAGCCTGCAACGTTTCTGCTGTGTATCCTTCTTCAGGTGTGAGGAAACAGACAAAGCAGGAACTTATTGTACTTTCTAATGACATTACACGTGGAAAGATTACAGATTACAGATTTTAATCGTCTTTAATTTTGTTATACATTTTAGAAAGGTTTCATCTATGCATACACCACAAAACAATTTTTGATTGTATTTCTGAATGCTATGTATAAAAAAAACTTGCAGCTTACTCAATGATTCTAAGATGATCACGAGGAAGTGTATGGCATGTCTAATGGTCTAACCCCATTTTCCCCATTTTGATTAAAATCGCAAACGTGTTTAATTAAATGCCTTTATTGGTTCACAATCCGGCAACGCAATGTAAATAATTATCTTTGCATTCTAAGTCCCTTAATTCACTTTAAGCATAGCTTTCCCACTATTTAGATTTATTATTCATACCATTGTTAAACAATTCAGGAGCATATACTGCTTCCTCATGGGATCAAACGTGGAAAGATTAGAGTAATCGTTTTTATTTTTTAAATACATTTTAGAAAGTGTCATTTATACAAAAAAGTATTGCATTTAATACCACCGGATAGTTATATTAATAGAGATAATCTCTCTATTAAAGATAATCTCTTATTAAAGCTCAGATCAAAGATCAAACAGCAATATCTCATACACTGGGACTGATCTGTGATCTGTGATGTGGTTGAGTGTGAATTGTGGCGCTCTAGCAGGCAAAAAATAAAAACCTGTTTAACAACTCTTAAGCATATTGTAGTTTTTGTTAGACCACTAGACATGCAATACACTTCCTCGTGATTATCTTAGAATCTTTGAGTAAGTTGCAAGTTTTTTTAAATTTTATATACACAGTACTGCTGACAGCAGGAAGATTCCCCTTGCTTTTACTCAGCAGCTTATTAAAAACAGCACCAATGGTGTTTAAACCGATTTTTTTTTACACAGGACTGAAAGCTTTGCGCTATGAATCTCTTTTTCTAAGAAAACATGTTTCCATGGGGGGAGGTGTCTTTCGCTGGAAGACTCACCCCCTTCTACTTTGAAAATACCTGTGAAACCGGTTTAATTTGGCACAGCCAGCACTCCCGCAGAGAGTGATGAAAACCGTGCAGAGCCAGGCGAATGCACATTAATGTAGAGCTTTCGGGCTCCCGTGTTTGCGCCCTACAGTACAACCTGCGGTACCACTGTGTACATACAGTACAAACATGTTGTGATATTTTGAAATATAAAAAATGTTAATGTACTGTAGTGTCCATAATATTTGCTATTTTAGTTTTTCAAAGAAATGTTTATTTGTTAAAAGAAAACTCATAGCAATTGCTGCATTTGAACACCTGACCTCACGCTTATACTGTAAATCGGTCACTTAAGCCGTCACGCCACCAAGGCAAGTCATGTGACACACACGGAAACAGCAACACACATACAGTAATATGGTCAGAAGGACCACGTAAAAAAGTTTAGAAATAACCACATTTAAGACTTTGATCCTGAAAATGTTAAGGGAGAAATTGAATATTGGTGTCTATTTTTTCTTTAAAATACCAATACCAGCAACATACAGTTTACATAATATGTTTATGTTCTTAAATTAATATCGTTTATGACCTTCCGATGCGTTATGCTCCTATTCTTTTTATGCTCAGCTACTAAAATGTCCCTTTAGTGGTAAAATTCCATATAAATATGCAATACTAAGTGGATTAAAATGTGCACAGTAAAGAGATTAAATGATTAAATATTTTCACTAACGACCAATACACCACAAGCCCGAAAGCGCAACATTATTAATAATATCTTCCGTGTCGCATTAACATTGGAATGTAAAAAGAGGTGACACACAACATGTCTCCTCTATAACTCTTCAGTTTACAGAGAAATTCCACCAGACCCTCACAACATTGTCCAATAATACTCTTCTTGTGTCTAATTTTTAGTTAAGCAGGATTTGAGCTACAGACCATAACAAAAAACAGAATCCACCTGCGATTCTGGTGTTAACAAAACGTGTTTACAAAGAAAGTGGAATACAGTAATACTACCAGCTATATAGATACATAGATTTAGATATTTAGATCCTTAAATTAATATCATTATTAATTTCTTTAGATACGTGATTACATTTTATATTCTCGATTATAAAACAGATAATTCCGGTCCTGGAATCTGACTGGCTGACACCCTTCTGAAGCGCTAGCATAATCTCTGGTATACGGACACCCCAGAAATTTGACTTTTTACTGTGTGATAAAGAAATTTTAAAGACTACTTCTTAGCATAGATAAGAAAGCATAGATAAAAAAGCTTGGATTCTAATGTATCTGATACACATATCTTTTCTGCTGTCTTTGTTGCGCTCTTGAGGATCCTTGTGATATTTTGAGCTCTCGTTGAATGATAAGTGTCGCATAGTTTAAATCATTTTCATTCTTAGAAATTATGAAATGCTCTGTTAAAAGCAAGAGAGTTTTTATGTCTGTTATAGTAAAAGAAAATACCTGACAGACTAGGGATTGGACAGTTTTTCAGTGCTTGTACAATTGATGGAAATGTTCAAATAAATGTTCTAAAGAAATAAACAAAAAAGTCATTTATTCCTTTATCATATTGGCTAGCTAATGTCCTGTCCTAGTTAGTTAGATCAACGAAATGCTGTGGTGTTACTTTTTGTCAGTGAAAAAATAAAATATTTTTGTTTAAAATGACGGTTACAAAGAATGTGGACCAGCGTAATACTTTGAGTTTACAGCTTTTTCAAGGTCATTCATTATTAATACTATTAGTAATATCTTTGGTAAAGGCTTTGATGCATAAAATATTTCTGCATATTTAACATATTTATGATAAAGGTAGGTTGTGTACATTTGCCCAACTGAGCAATCTTGCTATCATAAAATATACCAACTTTTTAATGACTGATGATTAACATGCTGTAATACATAGTTTAAATTTAAAAGCTCAAATGCTGTACAGGAGTGGTTAAGCTTTATTAGCTCCTCCTGGCGGTTTTACAAGGTGATTCCAGATACTATTAACATAATCTCATTTGCATATGATAATTTCCGGTATGACGCCAAAGGACGTGTTATACCGCGTCATACCGCGTTTTACCATGGCGTACCCCGCACGTTTTGAATGGCTGTATCTGTATGTCGGTAAACAAGCGTACCTCACCTCTGACTAACTTACTGCTATCAGCCTGCTATTCTTTCAGTTTGCACACTAGCTCCCTGTATCTTGCATTCATTTAAAAAACATGCTCTTTTTCCTAGAGCTTTCCACAAAGGCTGTGTCACTAATTTACAAATAATTCCCAGTGCTCTGCATCCTGTAATAAACTGACCTACACTCAAATCCTCGAACACTGCTTCTATTAATTTGTTTTCATTACGTATATCATGCATGAATTCCAGCAATTCAGCATGCAAAAATATAAACTCCAGCTGCATTGTGGAACATTGCATTAATTCAGTTTCCTTTAAAGGGAACCAGAGGGACATGATCAGATTTCCCCTGACTCAACAAAAAAGATCTAAACTGTACAGATTTTCCACTTTTCTCACACCCTCTTTTCATGGATGGCTTTGCACACTGATCTAATCAATCTAACTGTACCATTCTGTCCTACTGTTCTATTCATCCAATCTAAACTAACACTGCCCACCTTTTCACCACCAAAAATCATTCTTTCCCAGACAGAAAGTGTAACATTTGCCTGATGTGCCAAGCCATCAATTAAATGCAGTCCACAGAACAACTCATTGATAACTCAGATCCTAGCCTTGTCTGTCTCACTGAGGTCATCAGATACATCTACAATTTCAAGCAAGATATCATTTCTGTGCTGCGCTAGGATTTCATTAAATTTGTTTTCTGTACTTGCCCTGTCGCCAATTAGATTTGTAATTTTGCAGAAAATTTCCTTCTCAGAATGTGTTGCATCCAAATCCCTGCTTCCACTGTTTACAACATCTTGCACCATCTCTCTATCTCTGTCAAATATGCAATGAGCTAAACCTGATGCCTGCTCTCTGAGTCCTAAATGCATTCTGCTACCATCCTGGAAAGAAATTCCTGCAGTTCCATATTTATTACCATATTTAGTGGTCCCATCTGTGGCAATATAAGCCTGTCTTACAGCATCACTATACTTTCCTTTTTCATACGTGCTAATATTGTGCCTCATTATCCTGTCTATCTCTGTTTTCAAGCCTTCATATTCTCCCTGCCAGAACTGTACCTCCTCATTCTGGTCCCTCACCCTATGTGCTAAATCTGCTTCAGAATCACATTTCCTTTTGTAATACACAACCTTCTGCAATTCCTTTTTTTGTATATCTAAGCTTTTACAACTGTTCCTGTATTCAACATCAATACTCTTCTCTAGTTGTGCATTTTCCTTTTCTAACTTTTCTCCTGTTCATTCAAAATGACTGCCTGCTCACACTCCACAACTTTTTGTTCAAGTGTCTGAATTTTACTATCCCTGCGTCTTAGTCTTTTATTCACATTCCTAACATTTCCATGTCCTAACTTTTCATTTGCCTTGCTTATTTTTTTTGAGAGAGCTTGAATTTCAGTTTCAGACTTATAAAGTATGTCCTCTCTCTTTTTTTCTTGTCTAACCTAGCTCTTTCATCATCTAGTTTCCTGCATTCTTCCATTAATCTATGCACATTTTAAACTGTGCTCATAATTCACTACCTCATAAGTTCACCTTACATCACTTAATTCACTTGTTCCTGATCTTACATCACAAGCAGAGCTAGTGCTAGCTGTTTGCTGTGCATCTTCTGCAGCTGAAATTTCACTGCTCTCGTTTCTTACTAGGGGCAGAGCAAAGATCTGGCGGTCAAAATCTTCCCTTTCACTATTTCTTAAGTGGGATTTCTTATTAATGATCCTCTGTACATACAAACTAATCACTCGCTGAAAATATTCCTTTTAATGTTCATTTCTAAGACCTACAGATGCAGCCATTCAAAACAAGCGGGGTACGCTGCAGTATAACGTGTCAAATCAAACCGCGGTATAATGCGTCATTCTCGTCATACCGCAAATTACCATATGCAAATTAGATTATGTTAATAGTATCCGGAATCACCTTGTAAAACTGCCAGGAGGAGCTAATAAAGTTTAACCTCTCATGTACAGCATTTGAGCTGTCACCAGAAAATGCTGGTATCGAATCCCGATCACTGCTGATGGTCAATCTTTATTCAATTAAGAATATAAGTTGTATACTCCTTAGACTTTTAAATTTAAACTGTGTATTACAACATGTTAATCATCATTCATTAAAAAGTTGGTATATTTTATGAAAGCAAGATTGCTCAGTTGGACAAAAGTACACAACCTACCTTTATCATATTTTAATTATGCAGAAATATTTTATGCATGAAAGTCTTTACCGAAGATATTACTAATAGTATTAATAATGAATGACCTTGGACAAGCTGTAAATTCAAAGTATTACCCTGGTCCACATTCTTTGTAACCGTCTTTATACTTTATTTTTTCATTGACAAAAAGTAACACCACAGCTTTTCATTGATCCGATCACGTATTCGTTTCCAATCATGCAAAGTAAGTTTTGAGAATCTCCGATTCACCATGCCTTTCACATGCTCATAAACTATATTAATTTAGGAACATAAACATATCATGTACTGTATATGGGTGGTATTGGTATTTTATAGGAAAAATACATACCAGTATTCCACTTTTTCCCTAAACATTTTAAGCATCAAAGTCTTACATGTGGTTATTTTGGAAACTTTTTTACTTGCTCCTTCTGAACATATTAAGATTATATACTTTGTGAAAAGTGATAGTCTTTTAACCTTTTCTGTGAATTCGCTTGTTATCGGCTTAAACAAACGCATACTTTTAGAATTTGATTAACAGGGAATATAATATGGGATCGTGTATCTAAACAAATTAATAATGATATAATTAGATTCATGCACTGTCTGGTGGAATAAACTGAAGAGTTAGTTAACGCGACACGGAATTATTAAGAATTATCACCTCTTTTTACACTTGAGAACAAATGAGAACATTCCACTCAGTGGGCGATGCATTGTTATCTCAATCACCTGCTAATTCGTTTTACACCACGGGAAGACAGGAGAATGTGATTGTACTGTATCTGTACGGAATGCGTGTTGAGTTTACAAAATTAAAGTGTTTAAAGTGTACAATTAAAAAGTAAAAAAAAACTTAAAGCTTACACAAAGATTCTAACATCATCAGGAGGAAGTGTACTGCATATCTAATGGTCTAACCCCATTTTGATTAAAATCACAAACACGTGTTTAACTAAATGCCTTTTTTGATTCACAATCTGACAATGAAAACTGGGGTAAAGTTAGCTTGAAGTTCAACAACAATTATGGCACACCTGTGGCATTTTCACAAAACCTCATAGAGTTGTGAGAACACTTCCTTTGTGCATAAGGTACATTGTGAATGTTTTCACAGCCTTCACTTTGTCGTTTTTATGCCATTTTTTTTTACCACGCATGAATATTCTTATGTCCATATCTTCGCAAGGGAGTCAGTGCGAATTTTAATACTAATTAAATGACCGTGGGTCTCAGAGTAGAATAGGCTAACCTTCGGTGGATGTTTTGGGTTTTGCTTGTTCACATATCTCCCCTTTTTATAAAATGATATGGTTAAAAACTGTGCTAGAGCCACCGTTGTTTCATCAGTGAAAAGTACATCATGAAATGCCTCTCCCTGTTCAATCCATTGGAAAAAAGAAAAGGAGCATAAAGCGTCTGATGGTCATAATTTAAGAATAGCATCAGAGATATTTTTTTAACTGCACTGCATCGGAGAGAATACCGTAGCGCATTTTTTTTTCTCCCTGGCGGAAACTGGCTTCCATAAGAATCAGTATAGCTTCTGGGAAATACATTTTTCCTGCATTAAAGTTTAACTCATTCAGACCGCCCTACATTACAAACTCCATGCGTTTCATTTTGAGATGAAGACCCTCACACCTGAAGAACGATTCACAGCTGAAATGTTGCAGGCTGACACGGCTACCCACCAAAGTAGATGTATTGCAGTAAATGTTTATATCATTATATCTAATTTTTTATTTCTTTTTTAAAAATAAAAAAAATCATTTGCTCAGCCTAAGAAGGGGGGTCTGCTCTCATTGACAGCTGACACTCCTCCATACACTCAAGTGAAAAATTAATAATGCCAATGTAAACGTCGTATTTACAATTTGTTGATAATAAAAATGTTACGTTCTCTAAAGCGTTCTCAATCAAGTATGATAATTTACCTAGGGAGCTGTGTAAGCATGCGTAGGCAGCAAAAGATCGGTTAAACTGGGAAGAAAACACTTTCAGAGAAAATGTTTCAGGTGTGAAGAACACAGACCCCCAATGCAATTTCAACCAAACCTGTCCCCACACACCCTGCCCCCACTGCAATTAGAATATACACAAAGCACTGAAATCTTTAGAGTAGATGATCAGGTGTTTCTCAGACGTAGGCATAGTACATAATTCAGGCTTTATGAACTCACATCTGGGATTCGATTAATTAGGGTTATTAATTATTAGAGTTCATAAAGCCTGAATTACGTACTATGCCTACGTCTGCGAAACACCTTTGCTAATTAATGCTACTTCACTTTCTCTGGTGTGATTTTTTTAGGCAAAAACCAGGCTAACAGGCTTGTTTTGTGATCTTCCTAAGATTGTTAAGCGCAGTGTCAAAATGTTTCCATATGAAAGGCAGTGACGTCACCGTCCTGAGGCATGTGTGTGGCAGATCTGTGATGTGGTTGAGTGTGAATTGTGGTGAGCCTCTGATTGGGGAAAAAAAGACCTGCTGATCTGTTCTACATACCAGGAAGACAACAGAATATGATTTTTTCTCTTCGAAACGTGTATTTTAAACCTTTAATTAAGAAGTAAAAACCTTACAGCATACACAGATTTCTAAGCTGATCAGGAGGAAGAAAAATCACCCGTGTTTCACGCATAAAAAATGGTTATTAACTATTGAAACCTGTTTTTATAGCTTTTAAAGTCGTGCAATGTCTAAGCAGGAACACATCATTATATCTTATATATGAAAAATATATAATATATCTTATATATGAAAAAGTGTGTGTGTGTCTCTCTGTACTCAGCTGTACTGAAAAATAAAGCACCGTTTTTCATTCAACGAGTGTCACTGTGTCTATCCTATAAAATAATGCCACAATATTATAAACGCCCCATTAGGCTGGGAAATCGATTTTTTTAATTAAAAAAAATAAAAAATGAGGTGTAATGATGTGTTCCTGCTTAATTTAGAAATTGCATGATTTTAAAAGTGATAAAAACAAGTTTCAATAGTTAATAACCACTTTTTGTGCACGAAAAACGGGTGATTTTTCTTCGTCGTCATCAGATCTTTCTTGGAAAAATATCTTACCCGCTGCAATCCGGGCACAGAAGGGTTAAAAAGAAAGTCAGACAGGCAGTGGGGAGGGTGAGTTACCTGTCCTGGATAAAGCGGTTAGAAAATAGGTGGATTTACACCTGTGAAAAGTGTTCCAATTTTAATGCGATATGGAAGACATTATTCCTAAAAATTGATCTTGTATGGTCTGTAAACTGAAAATGTATAAAGGAGACACGTTGCATATCACCTCTTTTCACACTTGGAAGAACATTCCAATGTTAATGTGACACTGAAGATATTAATAACCGTTTAAATCTGAAGGGAGATCTAAAGGGATCCACACGGTACAGGTTCCTGCTACTGTAGCTATTCAGAGGGAAAGACGGTGACGTCACCACGCGGGCGAGCAGACACACCGTCTAATGTCAGGCGTATGCGTTAAATATATTTAGATCTTTGAATTAATATCGTTATTGATTTCTTTAGCTTCATAACATTGTCCAATAATACTCTTATTGTGTCTAATTTTTAGTTAAGCAGGATTTGAGCTACAGACCATAAAAAAACAGAATTAACTTTTTTCACATATTGATGATAATGATGTCAGTAGCAGTTTGAAACTATTCGTTGTTATTAATAAATGCCTTAGATTCGAACATGTTGTGATATTTAGAAATATAAAAAAGTCAATACAGTGTCCATAATATTGCTATTTTGCTATTGCTGTTTTAGTTTTTCAAAGAAATGTTTGTTAAAAGAAAACTCATGGCGATTGAACAAATCCAAAAACTAGATGTTAAAATCTTGATGAACAGAGCAATGATGGAGATAAACAAATTTTCCGGAGCCAAAAAATCAAATAGGAAACAAATGCCTTTTGATCATTTAAATCACAATTTCGACCTACAGATGCAGCCATTCAAAATGCACGATACAAACCCGTACTGCAGGCAACTACGCGTGCGCCACTGCGCCGTACTGCGGTATGTGATTGGCTGGCCAAAATGGCCAACAGGGGCACTCGTGGTGCATTGGTCGGTAGTGAAAAGATTTAATCTCTTTACTGTGCACAGTTTAATTTGCTTAGTATTGAATATTGTAGTGGTTTGATGGGTTTACTGAGACAATTATCAATTGTAGCAGTAACCACGAGGTTGTTCGTTGGGGCTTTTAGAAAATCAATCGTCAGAACAACTAACAACGCACACACACGGGTTCAATACACGAGATACATTTATTAATATAAACTGTGCACCAAACATATACTAGTCTGCCTGGATACGAGCGGCAGACCTTACTGTGAGGGTTATCAATATACAAGGTATATAATCTCGAAGAGATGCAAACACAAAGAGAAACACAACAGAGAATATATGTCAATATATATCGTTCGGTTACCAAATCGCTAATCAGTGTTATTACCCACTGTTACTCTAAACTCGGAAGTAAATACATTACTCATGAATTAAATTGATAACAACTTGTGTTGAGGTACAATTAAATTCTCGAGACGCAATGTAGAACATGGGGTTTACTTATCCACTGTGTTTGGATTTGGAATTTCCCGGCACGAACACCAAACCAGCTGACAGGCTCCGTTGCAGCCTCTGTTGCAGCGGTTGTCCAATGGGCGTTGTGTCGGCGTCCTCTGGCTACCGGCCAACCAGTCGAGGTGCAGCTCGGAGTAGGACGGGCGGAGGAATCTGACTGCGGCGTGCAGGGCAGTCGTTGCTCCGAGGGGATCTACCAGCAGTCCGGCTGGCTAGTAGAAAGTCTCTATGCACAGAGTGTGACCGCGAGTCCTCACAAGTCACTCTTTTGCCTGGGAAGAAACTGGTTCGTTCCCGGTCCAGCGCTGCTTCTGAATAAGCTATTCAGGTTGTCGACGAGGGTCCAACTGTAGGCTGCCGTTGATCAAGCGGAGCATTCACGTTGGTAGAATTCTGAGTACGTACGGGATCCTCGGCCTCGCGCTTAGAACAAAGTCCAAGTCCTTTTGCAGACAACAGCAGTTGTCACGTGATTGTCTCTGAGGATGCGCGAAAATGGCCAAGGAGAGCCCAGAACTGAGCTTGCGCTCCCTTTTTGATCAAGACCCAGATGTGTGCTGATTGGTTGAGAGTTTGGCGGGCATTGGAGACCCACGTGGTATTACCAGTCCCTGATTGGTTGGTCAAGGTGAGATATAAGTCACTTACTCTTGACACTTAGAAATGCAGTCCAGATGTCCATTCGGCACTCCCTAGACTGATAGGCGCCAGTGTATGACCATTGATCATGATAGCCAGGCTTAGCTAATGGCATCCCCGTCTGGGAGCTTGCTTCTTATCAAAAGAAAAACATCTTAAATCAACTTGCATGAATTCTTTCTCTGTGGTTGCACCACAGAGATGGAGGGTGAGATGGGGCCTCCTTTAGGAGCATACCAACGCTTAACTCTGTCTTATTACAAGCATTGCCGCTACATATCCCCCCTTTTTGAAGGTCACGAGGTCCTGAGGCGTTGTTGCCTTCAAAACAAAAACAGTGTTAAGTGATGTTTGTTGTACCACGGTGGATTCTACCACCCAATATTCACATTACCTCTCGAGAATTTGTACAGGAAATAGTGTTGAAAAGAACATTGCGTATACCTGCTCTCAGTTATAAGGTACCTAGGAATGAGGCATTGGGCATCATCATTAGCCCTAGACCTTAAACTTCCGGCAATTCACTATCAGTATCGGATAGCTCTGCAGCAGGCAGACGTTTGGGAGTGGTTACCTGATTTCGGTGATAAACCATTGCTCCCTTTGTCTCATTCAAACTACCCCGCAAGGCTTTGATACAAGAGAACAACATCCAACACATTACCCCAGCCATGATCCAGCTACCCAGCAGCAGTGTCAAGATGACCACGTTTATTGTTCTTAGCGCCCCAGAGGATCCACAACGACTGTGCTTGGGACCTACCAGTGTAGTTTTTAAGTTTGTGTCATTAAGAACAAATTCGACTACCTGTACACCCTCAAGACTTACTGTCTCTTGGATTCTCTCATCCAAGTCAACGCCGTGTCCTCTGAAAGCGTCCACAATCTCGAGTTCCGTTTCATACAGTTCTGACTCCAGGTGATACAGTGCTAAATCGTTGAGATGCACTATCGCTCCTTCAGGAACTTGTAGAAAAACTGTTTGGTTGGGTAGCTGCACTTCGGTAGCTGTATCATGCCTGTCATATGTTATTGTAACCATTAACTGTGGTGTGCTGACCAGCCATTTCTTTCCCACCTGCTCAACCTGGGGTTCGTTAACCTCTCTTTTGCTCGTCACTGTGGCTTTACACTTTTCAGTGGCAGCCCCCTTTCTGATACCACACAACCTCTGAGTTGTGTCCCTAAGGAAAGGCTTACTTGGACATACCCAGTGGATATCCTTGGTTGACATACACAGTTCCAGGTTTGGAGCAAGATACAAATTTGGATCATCCTCCTGGTAAGCTACGAGCGGTGGGGTGGTCAACTTCACATGCATGTCCCCCCTCCAGAAGCCAACGTTCGATATAGACTTGAGTCTATAGATATCCTTGCCACTCACGATGGGAAGGTTCAACAGGAAACCTATTTCCTTGGCTTCGGGGTTGACATGTATAGGAATGGCACTGCCTAGACTGTATGCAAGATGTACCTGTAATGGCTGCACCATCTCAGAAGTGGTTGTCCTAAGTACTTCTTCTACTAAGGACAGTGGAACCAAATAAGTTGGAATCTGTCCCATGGCTAGGCTAGTTATCGTGGCACTACGCTCCCTAAGCAAATCCTGCATCAGCATCCTGACCTGTTGCACGTAAGCATAATCCCACTGTAACACGTCGACAATCCTGCCCACGGTGTGGAGGGTGTTATTTAACACTGCTGCATGAAGGTTTACTGCTAATATTGTGCCCTGTAAGGTTTTCCCTAGGCTTTCCAGCCGCTGCTGCTGTTGATACAGCCTGTCCTGAATTTCTGGCATTTCCTTAAGTAACCCAGACACCTGCCTTCTCAGGGTGGTCAGGGTGACAGTGTTAGCAGCAAACAGACCAGCTGAAAATAGCGAGCCCACGGCGGAGGCCGCAGCAATCAGACCCCCCAAGAACCTTTTGGGGCGGCTGAGGCCTGTCATCTCCTCCTGGCTGACTGTTGCCTTTCTCAGCTGGCGTAGCATGTGTATAGTATCTAGCTGGGCATGCCATACAGCATCCTTAGCCCACTGCCTGCCATGATGGGACACCCTACTGTTCATGTTGATGTGCTTCCGAAACACATCACCTGGGTCCAGCCGCACATACACTCGCTGAGTATATGTTCTGCAATTTGTTAACAACAATCCGGGAGCGTCCTGCAGGACTATGCCGGTAGGAGGACCGGGTTCCACAACTTCAAGGGGCTGTGTCGAGGCGATCCACAGCACTGTCAGGACCAGCCGTGGCAGTTTTAGGATTCCCATTCTGGAACACAGATGAGGCACATGGTACAGTTCCACTATAATTTTGAATATATATTTCCTAGGAGGACCTACACTACAATACCTAACTACCTGCAGCTACAAAGGGGCACCCCCCTCTTGATCGGGTTTAGATTTTTAACCCTATTCTGTGTCCTCCGGCGCCATTTGAGGTGGGCGATACAACCGGAGGTGGTTGCGATGCACCCACTTATAGACCAGAGATTGTCTTCCTTTTTCAATCCGAATTCGATAAGCTACCGGTGATACCTTATCGACAATCTCGTGGGGTCCTGTCCAACTGGGTAAGAACTTCCGGGCCACCCCTGCGGGTTTGGCAAATTGGAAGTACAGGACCTTGTCTCCTACTTGGAGTTCCTGGTTAACTGCCTTTCGGTCATAGTATGCTTTCCTACCCTCTGCACTCCTTCCCAGATTGTTCTGGGCAAAAGCAAAGGTTGCCTGCAGATGTGCTCGCAGGTCTGACACATACTGATGGGCCGTAGCAGCCCCCGTTGTGCTCAGGTCCTCCACCCCATAAAGACAGTGTAGGGGAAGAGTCATCTTCCGACCTGTCATCATCTCAAAAGGTGGGACCCCCGTAGAGCAATGGGGCGTGGCTCGGATGGCCATCAGAACCAGGGGCAGCTTAATGTCCCAGTCCCTACTGCTGGTGGAGACAAACTTTTTGAGCATACTAACCACCGTTCGGTTTGCCCTTTCTGCCTGGCCCGAGGATTGAGGGTGGTAAGAGATATGCAACTGGGCCTTGACCCCAAGCATATTCCACAGGGTTGCCATTACTGTAGCTGTGAAATGGGTTCCCCGATCCGAGTCCACGGTCAGGGGGAGTCCCCATCGACTGAACACATGGTTCACCAACAGCACTGCAGTTGTCTCTGCCGTGTCGTTGGGCGCTGGGAGGCACTCAATCCATTTTGTGAATGCACACGTAACCGTGAGGAAATATTTGTTCCCTCTGGATGACCTCACCAGCGGCCCCACCCAATCCATTTGTAGATTGGACCAGGGGAATGTCATGCCCTTTTTCTGGAGTGGTGCACGGTGCAAGGGCCGTGATGGTTGGAACTGGCTACACGTCAGACACCCCTTTACATACGCGGCGATGTCTTGGCCCATGTGAGGCCAGAATGCCACCTGCTGGATAGTGTCGTATGTGGCCTTGATTCCCCGGTGACCCCCACAGGGCTCGTCATGAGCGTGTTGGATCATGACCCCCCGATGGCAGCGGGGAACTACCCACTTTGGGACACCTTGTGCAACTGGTACACAAACCAACAACCCCTTTATAATTTTTAGGTTGTCTTTCACCTCTGCCAGCTCCTTCAGCTCTGGAGACTGGCTCAGCACCTGCTCCGAAAGAGGTTGACGCACTGGGTCAACGATATGCTGATACATTAGCCCAATTGCTGGGTCCTGTTTCTGCATTTCCGCAAGATCGGTGTTAAAACCCTGTGACCCAAGCACTACAGATTGAGGGTCAGCTCCGACATCCTGTCTAGCCCTGCTTCGGGTGACCGCCTTGACCTCAGCCACGGTTTCTGGGGGTAGCCATTCCTGCTGGAACTGCCAGGGTTCACCCTCTAAGGCGCCAGACTTAGCCAGCCGGTCGGCCTCATCATTCCCGTCTTTGTCGGGTCCCTTCACCTGGGAGTGTCCCTTTACCTTCCTCCAGTAAACCATCATTCCAGCCTCGGTCGTGAGCTTGTCACTGGCCAGGAACAACTCTTTGTTCTTTACTTCCTTGCCCCGGGCATTTTTCATGCCGTTACCCTTCCAATACGGAAGATGGGACACGAAGCTATGTCGGGCGTAGTTCGAGTCACTACAGATGACAAATTGTTTAAGGCCATTTGTCAGGGCCTGCTGGAGGGTGATCAGCACCCCAGCTACTTCCGCATACTGACTAGTCTTTGGTCCTAGCTTATAGCGGGTCGGCCCACAGGGAGTATTGTCTTGCCAGACTACTCCTACCCCTGCTAGCACCTGCTGTTCGTGGCGAAAAGAGCAACCGTCAACATAGGCCATGGGTAAGCCCTGGCCCACGTTTTCATCGTAGTACCGGTGATTGTTCGGTAGCTCAGCAGCGGGAATTGTTTCTGGAGCTTCCATGTCAGTGTCACAGCCGTGACACACGTGGCCCAAAGCCAGGCCCTGTCCCAGGTACATTTTCTTGCTCTGTGCATAACGTACCTCTATCTCATAGCCTTGTAGGGCCATCATCCATGCCACAATCCTGCTATTTGACACCCTGCCCGCTTTCAGTCTCTGGCTATGCAGGAATGTCACAGGTTGGTGGCAGGTTTCGATGATGATCTTTTGTCCCCCTACATAACTACGGAAGTGTTCTACCGACCAGACCGTAGACAACAGGGCCTTCTCGCAGTCCAAGAACTTCTGCTCCACTGGGCTCAGGGCTCGACTGGCATACGCCACCACCCTTCGCTCTTGGTCATATTCCTGACTCAGAGCAGCCCCAAGGCAGTGCTCTGAGAACCCTGCTTCAAGGTAGAAGACCTTATTTTTGTCAGGGTAGGCCAAGCACGGCGCACTTCCGAGTCTGCGCTTCAGCTCCATTACAGCCTGTTCTGAGGAAGGTCCCCACTCAAAGGGCACGTCTTTCTGCAACAGCTTGTGGAGGGGCCTTGCTATTTCAGCATAATCCTCAATGAACTGCCGGGAATAATTACATACTCCCAGAAAGCTGCGCAGTTCAGACAGGTTAGTGGGCGACTTCATATTCTGGATAGCTTGGACTCTGCTGGACTGTGGCTGTATGCCTTGGGCTCCAACCAATAGTCCCACGTACTCCACTTGGGTCCTACACCACTGCACCTTAGTCAGAGACAGTTTGGCCCCTGCACGGGAGAGCTGGGTCAACACATGCCTGATCTCGGCCATGTGTTCTTCCCAGGTCTGACTCCGCATCAGAATATCGTCCACATAGACCAAGTTGCCCCTGGCGGCTGCATCACTCATGGCTTTGTGCAGAAATATGTTGAACTCCGCTGGGGAGTTGGAATACCCAAAGGGGCATCGATTCCAGGTGAACTGCCTGTTTCCAAAGGAAAAGGCCAGTTTGTACTGGTCTGTCGGTTCTACCTTAAGGGTCCAGAACCCATTGGCCACATCCACTGTGGTGAAATATTTCGCTGTTGTCACCTTGGCTAACTCCTGATCTAGGTAGATCATTGGCCATCGTGACAAAGGAACCTGTTTATTCAGCTGCCGGTAGTCAATGGTCAGACGCCACTTACCATTGGGTTTCAGCACCGGCCACAGTGGGGAGTTATAAGTGGAGTTACACTCCCTTATGATCTGACGCTCTAGTAGAGCATCCAACGTCTGCTTTATGGACTCGTATGCCGTGAGGGGAATGCGATACTGCCTGACATAGGTTGGGCGTGCGCCAGGGGCCGTAGGAATGCGCACTGTGTGCAAATCCGTCACCCCGCAGTCATAGGCGTCCCGTGCAAACACTTCCTGGAAATCCTGGAAGATCTGATGCAGGCTTTCCGTTTCCAGGGCATCTGCCTTACCAACCTGTTCCTGTACCTGCTCTAGGAACCCCGCTTTTGACGGCATGGCGGTATCCCGGGTCGCACTCTCGGCTGAGTGGTCCGTCGGAACCCCTGCGTGTACTGTGTACACAACCATCTCATCCTTATCGCTGAGGTCCACTCTGCACACTTCCTGGTTGCAGAATCCCTCTATTGGCATAATTGCAATCATCCGCCGGGGGTAGGTGTAGTACACCTGCTCGTTTCCCCCCTCCCTGGCCAAGGGACCAGGGAGCTGCCCCAGTACTGGGATGGCCAGTTCGAAATCATAGAAACCATTGTCAATTACCAGTCCCATGTCAGTGCGAGCAGGGATTTTGACATCTTGTTTTGCTATGTTCTGCACCAACAGGCAGGTGGCTCGGCCATTCCTTTCCAGTCTGGGGGTACCACAGACTGCTAGGTTCAGTCTGATAAACTGAGCTGATGGTTGGAAGAAAACCATCTCAGCATCCATTCTCTGTCCCCTCTTTAGGACAAGGCGTACCGGAAACCCTGCTGTTGACGCAGGAACGATCAGATCCGATTCGTTTACTACCTGGCAGGCCTGAGGAATCGTCTGACCTGACCGAATGTTCTCGGGGTCGCCGCTTAGAGAGTGGGCATCTGGGTTCACCCGTGTCCACAGCACACTGTTTACTGTGTCCAGTTGGGCGCCCAGTCGAACCAACAGGTCTGCACCAATACAGACCGAATGGGTCAGCTGAGGTGCTACCTGGAAGTAGTGAGCAAACTTCCTTTTTCCGATGGAGATGGAAGCTGCACAGCTTCCTTTGCTCCAAATAGACCTATGAGGTGGGGGTGCCCACCACAGAACCTGTGATTGCGTCACCAGGGTCACCTGACGGCTTCGCGACAGGTCCTCGAACAGAACTTCACTGATTATGGACTTCTCAGAGCTGAGGCTGAGAATTACATCATCAACCTGCACTTCTGCCACCTGGACCCCTCCCACCACCATGGGGTGGTAGTCCTGGTCCCCCTGAGGTACCAGGGCGCACAGAAAGGACTCCCATTCATTACCGGACAGGGAGATCCACTCTTCTTCAGGGATGAAAAAGGGGTGTGCTTTACCTGGCGGGTCAAGCAGCTGCTCGGAGCACTGCTCCTGTAGTTGGGAGACCGTGGGAGTGCTGGCCTGGGCAGGACTTCCCTGTAGTTTTGGAAAGCAAGAAGAGACATTTATTTCTCGTCCAGAGGAACCAGGAGGATCCTCCAACTCAGCTATAGTGTTCAGTGGGCACTGTGTGATCACAGCATAACCACTGAACCCCCCTTTTTGCTGTACGACAGGCTTAGGGTTTTTGACCTGAGCCCACAATTTTCCACGCTGGCAGTCCACCAGAGGCTCCAGCCTGTCAAGCAGGTCTTGGCCAATGAGTAGTGGCTCTGTTTTAAACCTAGAGATGTAAACAGGATGCACCACGTTCATTGGCCCGAACCTAAGTGCCACCCACACTCGGTGTGTGATCCTGGCATGATCCTGGGTATAGCTGGAAATATCTATCTTACACGGTTCTACCTTAAGTCTGATGCCTTTTCCTTTCGCTACTCGTTTGAGCTCGCTGAGTAGATCGGCTGACATCAAACTAATTTCAGCCCCAGTGTCAATCAGTGCTTCTCTATCTAAGACGTTTTCAAGAGAAACCTTGATATAAATACGCCTTGCTTTGCCTTTCTGGCTGAGATTCCCTAAGAATTGTTGGAAGCCTGCCTTTTCTTTGACTTCAGGGGCGGGGTCAGCGCCCAACTCAGAGTCACAGCCTTCTTCCAGGCAGGAACCCTCCCACCCAATCAGATAGACTGAGGGAGGGGTTTGAGATGGATCCCCGCCTCCTCCAGTGAGAAGGGGCGTGGTCCCCCTAAGCTCATTCACGCTTCCGGCATTCGGTGCGGAAGGTTTACCCTGTCCTGATCTCTCAAGCAGGGCTTGTTCAAGCCTGGCCAGGCGGGTTGCAGTCGACTCCCTTCGTCCAGCCTTCTGATAGGCTCTGCCTGTGCCCTTGCCTTCCCCGTAGCGCTCACGGCGGCTCTGACGCTTAGTGCGGTCCTGCCTGCCTATTTTGCGCCGGGGCTTAGCGGGCTCAGGAACCTCAGCTCCCTCGAGCTGAGGCGAGTCGTCAACCCTGCTGGCTTTAGTGGCGAACACGGCTGTTTTAGCAGGTTTTCGCTCTGAGGAAGCAGAGACTTCAGCTCCCCAGGCTTTTTGAGCCAACCTTCTAATGTCAGCCATTTTCATCGCTTTTGCATCAGTGTGCATCACAATCATTTTCCTGATTGAGGGATGCAGATTAGCAATGAATAAACCTTTGAAATTCACGTTCTCTTCGCAACCCTCTTCATTCCGCCCTGCAAAATAAGTGCGCCTAAGCCTCTCATAATAGTCGCGAGGGGCTTCAGCTTTTTCGTGCTTAATATGGTGCGCAGCGGCCACGGCAGCTATGGGATCGATAAAAGCCGAAAATTCTCCGATCATTGCCTGACACAGCTCCTCAAAGCTATTACAGACCTCCGGTCCTTGTCTAGACATCCACTCGTGGACCGCTCGGCTAGTAGTTTTCCTTACTAACATAGCCTTTTCCTGTTCGGACGCTCCGGGCATAAACTGCAAAGTGTGTCTCAGCTCATCGATGTAGGTTTCCACATTATTCCCTGACACTGACGGGTCAAACCTTTCTACATCTTTGGCTAACTGCCTCAGGGAGTGGAGGTTAATTTTTACGGTTTCTCCGCGGGCAGGGGGACGGCCGTGATCAGGAGCAGGGGGTCTCTGCCTGAATTGCATCGCCCTTGCGTCTCGCGCAGGACTCGGCGATCTCCCCCATGCCGATCCGACCACAGACCCTGGCCGGGAGAAACCTCCCCCCGGCGCGCTGGGTGAGCGCTCCGGGCTGCTAGATGGGCTGGCATGCAAGTGGAATCTAGCCTGTTTTGCTTCCAGTACGGCAGCATCTAACTCCTTTTGCCTTTCCTGGCTGAGATCATTTAAACGCTCAATTTCTTTTTCTTTTTCTTTCAAGCTCGCTTCCAGGTCTCTCCTAGCTACCTCAGCCGCAGTTTCTCTAGCAGACAGGTCATCTAATTTACCTAAAACTTCCCTGAGTCTGTCTTCACTTTCCTCATTTTTCACTCTCTTTTCTCTGATTATATCCAACAACTCAACTCGCTCCGCCTTATATCTTTCTAGCTTTCCCTGAAGCTTTTGAAACTTTGTCAGCTCGGACAAAGACAGTTCCAGCTGTTTAGCTAGATTTAAGGCGAAACTCGATAGGACCTGAACTGCGTTCACGGACCCTCCTGTGTTAAGCTGGTTCGCTACCTTAGCTACTAAATCTACTTGCAGCTTCTCAATATCATCAAAGTTCAACTTTTCGATACCGCTCCAGTAACCAGGATTGTCGTCGCTAGAAATAGTACTTATAAGCGACTCCACTTCAGACATTTTAGCAGCCATTGTCATTACGTCAGAGAAACTTTAAGAGTATTACTTTTTTTTTCTTTTACCAAAATACGGTATGGAATCTAAACACCCGAGCAGATGGATTTCCAATCAGCACACGTTACACTAAACGCTAGAAAACAGGGGGATTTCTTTACGCAGTTATCAGCACACCCGGTATTCGCGTATAGAAGCCGCGGTGCTGTGCTGAACTTGAACTCACAGCAGTATCAGTTATTCTGTGCGATTGATTCTCATTTCATTCTAAACTGCCCACCCAGGGACGCCATTAAATGTAGTGGTTTGATGGGTTTACTGAGACAATTATCAATTGTAGCAGTAACCACGAGGTTGTTCGTTGGGGCTTTTAGAAAATCAATCGTCAGAACAACTAACAACGCACACACACGGGTTCAATACACGAGATACATTTATTAATATAAACTGTGCACCAAACATATACTAGTCTGCCTGGATACGAGCGGCAGACCTTACTGTGAGGGTTATCAATATACAAGGTATATAATCTCGAAGAGATGCAAACACAAAGAGATACACAACAGAGAATATATGTCAATATATATCGTTCGGTTACCAAATCGCTAATCAGTGTTATTACCCACTGTTACTCTAAACTCGGAAGTAAATACATTACTCATGAATTAAATTGATAACAACTTGTGTTGAGGTACAATTAAATTCTCGAGACGCAATGTAGAACATGGGGTTTACTTATCCACTGTGTTTGGATTTGGAATTTCCCGGCACGAACACCAAACCAGCTGACAGGCTCCGTTGCAGCCTCTGTTGCAGCGGTTGTCCAATGGGCGTTGTGTCGGCGTCCTCTGGCTACCGGCCAACCAGTCGAGGTGCAGCTCGGAGTAGGACGGGCGGAGGAATCTGACTGCGGCGCGCAGGGCAGTCGTTGCTCCGAGGGGATCTACCAGCAGTCCGGCTGGCTAGTAGAAAGTCTCTATGCACAGAGTGTGACCGCGAGTCCTCACAAGTCACTCTTTTGCCTGGGAAGAAACTGGTTCGTTCCCGGTCCAGCGCTGCTTCTGAATAAGCTATTCAGGTTGTCGACGAGGGTCCAACTGTAGGCTGCCGTTGATCAAGCGGAGCATTCACGTTGGTAGAATTCTGAGTACGTACGGGATCCTCGGCCTCGCGCTTAGAACAAAGTCCAAGTCCTTTTGCAGACAACAGCAGTTGTCACGTGATTGTCTCTGAGGATGCGCGAAAATGGCCAAGGAGAGCCCAGAACTGAGCTTGCGCTCCCTTTTTGATCAAGACCCAGATGTGTGCTGATTGGTTGAGAGTTTGGCGGGCATTGGAGACCCACGTGGTATTACCAGTCCCTGATTGGTTGGTCAAGGTGAGATATAAGTCACTTACTCTTGACACTTAGAAATGCAGTCCAGATGTCCATTCGGCACTCCCTAGACTGATAGGCGCCAGTGTATGACCATTGATCATGATAGCCAGGCTTAGCTAATGGCATCCCCGTCTGGGAGCTTGCTTCTTATCAAAAGAAAAACATCTTAAATCAACTTGCATGAATTCTTTCTCTGTGGTTGCACCACAGAGATGGAGGGTGAGATGGGGCCTCCTTTAGGAGCATACCAACGCTTAACTCTGTCTTATTACAAGCATTGCCGCTACAATATTTAAATGGAATTTTACCATTAAAGGGAAATTTAGCATAAAAAGAATAGGAGCATAAAAAGAATAGTAGCTTAACGCATCTGAAGGTCTGAAGAAAACGTGTCTGTGGGGGAAGGTGGAGTGTCTTTGATGGGAAAATTCGCCCTATTCTACTTTGAAAATATCTGTGAAACCGGTTTAATTCAGTACAGCCAGCACTCCCGCAGAGAGAGAGAGAGAGAGAGAGAGAGAGAGAGAGAGAGAGAGAGAGAGAGAGAGAGAGAGAGAGAGAGAGAGAGAGAGAGAGAGAGAGAGTTGTGAATGCACAACATTAATGTAGGGCTTTTGGGCTCACGTGGATTTGCGCCCTACACCCTGTGGTACAGCTGTGTACATACAGTACGAACATGTTGTGATATGTAGAAATATAAAAAAGGTCAATATAATGCCAATACTATTTGCTATTTTAGTTTTTCAAAGAAATGTTTATTTGTTAAAAGAAAACTCATGGCGACAGCTGGGTTTGAACACCCGACCTCAAGGTTATAAATCAGTCACCTACAGATGCAGCCATTCAAAGTGCGCGTTACAGACACGTACCGCAGGTGGCGTTGCTCAGTGTGACGCAAGATGACGCGTGGCACCGCAGTACGTGATTGGTTGACCAACAGGGGCACTCGTGGTCCGTTGGTCTGTCGTAGAAAGACTTACAGTACAGTAAACGTCTTTGCTGTGCCCGTTGTAGATATTGAATTTTACCACTGAAGGGAAATCTTAGTAGCTGAGCATAAAAAGAATAGGAGCATACTGTAACGCGTGTGAAGGCCATAAACGATATTAATTTTGGAACATAAACATACAATATATAGCTGGTCTTGGTACTTTAAAGAAAAAAATACACACCAGTATTCCATTTCTCCCTAACGATTTTAAGCATCGAAGTATTTAACTAGCATGTGAAATAGCGTGTGAAAAAGTGGTAGTTTTAAGCTTTTCTGCTAATATAATATGGAATCGCGTATCTAAAGAATTTAATAACGGTATTCGTGTGCTGCGACAGGGCTGTGTAGGGCTGTTTCGCCTGCCTGTTCATGTGAGCTGTCGTGTAGCCGACTGGTCTAGGTGCGTGACTACCAGCTGGCAGGTTGTGTGTTCGAATCCAGCTGGTGCTGGACTTTTCTTTTAACAAACATTTCTTCGAAAAAATAGAATAGCGATATTGTGGACAATCAATTGACTTTTATATTTCAAAATATCACAACATGATCGATATTTGCGATATTTTGAACATATCTTCCCTTCTGACAGTGGTTCCTGCTTCTATTGTGTGTGTGTGTGCAACAGAGTAAATTTTTATAGAGAAATGGAGGCTGGACAGTATGCGTTACAATATAAACATTTATATTGATTTAAATCGTGTTCTGATTTAAATTGCAAACGCGTGTTTAATTATATGTGTTTTTTAATCATAATCAGGCTAATGCAACATAAATTGATACAGTATCTTTGTCTTCTAAGTATCTTAATAAACTTTCAGCATAGCTTTCTACCCGTCAAGAATTATATTTCTTGGGAATTTGGGATCAAATGTGGAAGGATTAGATTATAATCGTTTTTATTTGTCAAATACGTGATTGTATTTCTGAATGTTATGTGACACCTACAGTAGTTCACTGCTTTAAATACATCGAATTAAGAAAGTTATGTGTAGCACTTTAGAACTTTTTTCTGAACCAGGGAAAATCTGATCATGTTTCTCTATAACAATAATAAAAAACTTTATTTTACATATCGCCTTTAAAAGTGGCATCTCAAAGCAATACAGTAGATCGAAAAACAGTTAAAAGGGACCAAATTAAATACCAGACAATCGCAAACGCGTTTTCAATAAAATTATTTTATTTATTCAGCAGTTTGTGAGAGGGACATCCAGCAGGGAGAGACACACACACCGGTTTTCATTGACAAAATTGTTTTTTTTCAATTCCTCTTGTCTAACAGGAATGTTTTGTTTGTGGACAGACTGTTAGACAAGAGGAAAAGACCGCCTCCTCCTACGAAGCATTAATCGCGTATCTAAGGAAAATTGCAGTATACCTTTGTTCATGCACATCATTATACAGTACAGTATCTCAATTTGTATTTCGATAAAAAAAAATCGTTTGCCCAGCCACTACTGTTGTTATTGTTTTTATCCTGTAAAGCGTTTCCTTTTTCTGCGTTTTCCATTTCCTTTTTCTGATCACTCGCTTTCTGGATACACATCTCACCTGTCCTGTTCTTTGTTTTCCTGGTTTGCTGATTATGCCTGCTGCGGTCCACTCCTACCCTCACACCTAAAGAATACTATTTTAAATTTCTTGGCGCAGTTCATTAACCCTTGTATGTGCTGTCCGCGCCGAAAATGCAATTAAAAAAAAGTCAAAAAACGCGCTCAAAATACAATTTATAGCTTAATAAGATACACTCCACAGGCAAATTTAATTGTGTGTTAGTTTCCTGACTCCCATTATTTAAACTGCGACACTGATCATTCATCTCTAAATAAACTTTATTTTATATAGCGTTTTAAGCGAATAGGTAATTAGATTGCTCATAAACCTAATCGCTTTTTCTACATAAACACAGCGTGATTGCTCTCTGAAAATGCTTTTCCTTTATTTTTAAAGTAGGCTCAGATTTCAACTATAGATCGTATTATTATAAACTTTCTTGGAAAAATGTATTTTATGTAAACCATGTTTGCTATTAATTCATTTAGGGCTAAAATATGTTCATTGTCTTCCAATCGAGTCGAGTTGACATTGGAAGCCTGCCACACCCCGACTGTTAAACCAACGCATTAGCACGTCAAAGCCCGTATTGGTATTGAGCCAGTATTGTCTTTAGTATTCCCCCCCTCTCCCCTCAATTCAATTCAATTCAAGGTGTTTTATTTGCATGACAGATGTATGTCATGCATTGGGTATGTATATTGTAATGCTTACGGCAGACAGGCACTGTGTAAGAGCCGGCGCACCAGAGCAGCGCACCGAGGGAGCGTCTGCATTTATAACTTAGTTTTTAAAATTAGTCAAGCAATATGAAGCATCTCCTTTTACGTTTAAGTCCCTTAAATACATTGAGCACAGCTTTCTCACCACTTAAGATTGCTTTTGATACCATCCTTACACAAAGCAGAAGGGAGATCTTAGTGCCTGAGCATAAAAAGAATAGGAGCATACTGCAACGCGTGTGAAGTCCATAAACGATATTAATTTTGGAACTTAAACATACAGTATATGGCTGGTCTCGGTACTTTAAAGAAAACATATACACCAGTATTCCATTTCTCCCTAAACATTTTAAGCATCGAAGTCTTTAACTAACGCGATACCGGAGTCAACAAGCATACTTTTAGAATTTGATTAAAAGGGAATATAATATGGAATCGCGTATCTCAAGAAATTAATAACGATATAATTATATTCATGTTGCAAAAGAACTGCAACGGAGATAAAAACTCCCTTGCTTTTAACAGAGCGTTCCATAATTTCTAACTACGAAAATGCCAGGTGAAAGGATTTGTAAACATATTTTGTTAAAGCGAGTCAGTTTTTTCCGCAACACATAAAAGACATTTTTCCAAGAAAGTTTAGCCTTTGTCACTAATGAAACCACTAAATAAAGACATAAATATAGAAATCTTAAGATTTGTTTTATTTAATGTTGGTAGCAGGATGAACTGTCAGAGTGTATATTTTGTCGCAGAGTTGCTGCAAGATGTTAACAGTGAAAAAGGTATTTAGAAATGAGTTATTTCAAGATGAAAATTTTCAGAATAATTGCAAATCTAGCAGGATAGAGAAAGCACAGAAAACTGGCAGTTAGATTGATCAGATTAGTATGAAAAGTCATTTAGCAAAGGGAATGAGAAGAGTGACAAACTAGTATACTTTAGATCTTTTTAAATCTGATCATGTTTCCCTATAACAATAATAAAAAACTTTATTTGATATATCACCATTAAAGGTGGCATCTCAAAGCAATACAGTAGATGTAAAAACAGATAAGGACCACAGATTACAAAGTAAATGCATATAAGAAAGACAAGCAGTTAGAGGTGCTACCAAAATTAGAAAATGAAGCAGATACAGACACTAAGTCTTCTGAAAAGAAAGGTTCTGAGGTTAGATTTAAACTGGCCCTGGTGTGTGTGTGTTTGTGTCTGTCTGTCCTGTGATGGACTGGCGCTATGTCCAGGGTGTATTCTGCCTTGTGTCCGTCGCTTACTGGGATAGGCTCCAAATCCTCTGTACTGGATAAAGAGATTAGAAATGGATGGAAGTAAAGGCACTGTGTGGATGGAACTATACACAGTGTTAGAAACCCACTATGAAATGGCAGCATCTCACTGAGAATAAAACATTTTATAGGGCTGGCTTAAGGAAACAGCCTTTCCACCTCTCTTGCACATCAGTATCCATACCTAGTTATTTAAACAAATTGCCTCTAATTATAAACATCTTAACATGCTGGCTCTGTGGATCCGCATCAGCTATGTTTGCCCATTCCTTCAATTCATGTGCATCCAACACACAGTTCAAAGCTAGCAACTACACAAAATCTAAAATATGAGCTCTACTTGCCACTTACAATACCAACAGTACCAGCTAACTTTAGTAGTGACATTTTCATGGATCTTTTTTACAATAAAATTTACAACATCAGACTTCAGACACAATTAAACAGGGCTCAAAAAAGTCTGGTACAAACATTTTCAGCATGGAATAAACCTTTACTTTAATGGTATAAACCTTAAATGGATTCATATTCTCAATAAGATTTGGTTCTCAGTAACATGACTTAGAAAATGACAGAAGACATACGTATCATGCTTATCCTTCTATTTTTCATAATCGTAAACTCCTTAAGGCAGTTACATTTTCTCTGTTCTGACCTGGAGTTACAGAGAAATTTAAATTCTAATAAGAGATTTGTAATGAGGAAAGTCATACCAATCACTCATACCAGGATTTGCAATCACAATACAAATACTTTCTTTCTGTATGTGTTTATTTTGCAGTTTGAGTCTATGGCATTCCTTTGGGGGTCTATACTCCAAGGCATGACTTTTTTATGGGAACATGACATTTTTTTAAAGTCTTTTAATGCAAGCTTCATATAAACCCTTAGCAGTGGTTACTGTCTGGAGCAGGTACTTGAATGGCACAGATTCATTGAAATGATTCAATTTCTTTTGAAAATATTTGGGATAATACATATTCCAGAAATCACAGCCGTTGAATTATCCAGAAAATAATTTCTCTCAGGGTGTATTTAACCCCTCATGGATGGCATTGTATGAAATGAGTTTGAAGTTCCCCATTTGCCTCTATTATGAGATGCTGTGGACACTATTTTATACATTTTAGGAGTGTCCATAGGAAGGTATGTTCTAGAAAGAGTGAACTTCTGTTTTGCCATTATTTTTAATAGGGGCGTTACATGTTTACACTTGGTGCTCCTACTAGAGGAGAGGATATGATTAATCTAGGCTTATCACAGAAACTGAAACACATCTGGTTGGTGAGTCTACTGTGGGTAAAATGTTACTGGTACCGCATGTTGTAAAGCTCGGTATTTTCTCTCTTGGCCTGACTTTTTTTAATGTCTGAGTGTTAGAATCCATGTTGTTGCTGGTAAGGGAATGGTAGGTGCTGTGATTGACACAGTCAAAGCCTTGTACAGAGATACCATTGTAGCTGTTTGACAGTATTTTAGATGCCCTTAGTTAAAAGCATGGGAGGAAGTACTGCCAAGGGAAGGGGGGGGAGCAAGGATTTTTTCTTTGAGTTTGTGAGGTTATTTTTTGTTATATTGTGTTTCAGAAAGCAAGAAAATAAGATTTACTGTATGATAAAAAGAGAAAGAGCTGGAGTAGATCCTCAGATCAGTTTGCTACCAGCAATCAAACAAAAAAATGGAAAGAATTGTCTCCTCCTGATTGGAACCTTTCTTACTGTCTTATTATAATTTATCAGGCTACCTTTTAATTTCCACTGAGAGAAGGAAGTCACTTGTCATGCAGCTATTTTATTCTTCATTGCACAATATGCTCTAAGTTAGCAAATGAAACATGAAATAAATCAAGAATACGATTAACATGAATGTATAAACATCCAAACTATACTTTATCACATTTAATTATTGGGTTAGCTTTTTATTGAGCCAAAATGTTATAAATGTGTGAACGTCTGTAAAATGGAAATATTTATATTTTTCTCTTTTCTGTTACCTGCCTGACAGCATTTTGTATCCCATTCTGTATATTACTGGAAAATATTAGACCCAACCTAAAGAATTCATGGGGGTAGTGGGACACAGTACTGCAAAGAGTCTCCTAAAGGGACAGAGCTATTAGTACTTATGTGTTTGAGTCTGGAGAATATAGTAAACTCTAAACATTAAGGGAATGCATGGAATCGGAAAATATAAATTGCATAGTACACAAGACTTAACTGGTTTTATTCTAGGAAAGCAGACAAGACTGAGTCATGGGACTCAGAGGATCCAAGGCTAGACTGAGTATAATAGGCTTCGGGCTTCTATTGTGACATCTACTGTAAATTACAAAAATGTTAAAAGTAAACAAGATAAAGTAACTAAAATGTGGTCTGAAATCACCCCTTTAGACACCCCTTTTACTTCACTGGAGTCAGATATGAAAGGCAATAGTCTCCCGTTCTGTCTGCTGTGTGTTGCAGCAGAGGGACTCCCTGCAGCTGAAAGGGGCAGAGTAACTTGCATGCCCTCTAGTACAGTTTACACATGCACGACTTTAAAAGCTAGCAAGACAGGTTTCGATTCACATTAGCTGGCGAGCCTTGTTAAAAAACGAATGATAATGTAACATGCCACTGTTCATGAACAAAGTTATACTGAGATTTCCTAAGATACGCGATTAAAAAATAAATAAATAAAAATTTGAATCTCCTGCGGAACACATTCCATAAGAATCAGCGGTTTTACAGTATATATCGCCTTTAAAGGTGGCTTCTCAAAACGCTTTACGGGATAAAAACAACCAGAACAGCAGCAACAACAATATTGTATTTCGTTGCATTTTGAAAACCAAGTAATAACTTAACTATACAGTACGTGCAAACGTTTCGTATGTTGCTGTCGTGAATGCCTGCGTACCCATAAGTATTTTATTTGCCTTGAGTCTGTCTACAGTATCTCTGTCCCACTACCCCCCTCTCTCCCTCAATTCAAGGTGTTTTATTTGCATGACAGATGGGTACAATTCTTGTTGGGAATGTATACTTTGATATTTACACCCGGCGCGGCACCGAGGGAGCGTCTGCATTTATAACTTGGTTTTTAAAATTAGTCAAGCAATATGAAGCATCTCCTTTAACTTTTAAGTCCCTTAAATACATTGAGCACAGCTTTCTCACCATCCTTACACAAAGCAGAAACTGTCCGATGACTCACAGTACAAGTGTAAAGATTACAGATTTTAATCGTCTTTAATTTTGTCTTTAATTTTGCCTGTGGAGTGTATCTTATTAAGCTATAAATTGTATTTTGAGCGCGTTTTTTGACTTTTTTTTAATTGCATTTTCGGCGCGGACAGCACATACAAGGGTTAATGAACTGCGCCAAGAAATTTAAAATAGTATTCTTTAGGTGTGAGGGTAGGAGTGGACCGCAGCAGGCATAATCAGCAAACCAGGAAAACAAAGAACAGGACAGGTGAGATGTGTATCCAGAAAGCGAGTGATCAGAAAAAGGAAATGGAAAACGCAGAAAAAGGAAATGCTTTACAGGATAAAAACAATAACAACAGTAGTGGCTGGGCAAACGATTTTTTTTTATCGAAATACAAATTGAGATACTGTACTGTATAATGATGTGCATGAACAAAGGTATACTGCAATTTTCCTTAGATACGCGATTAATGCTTCGTAGGAGGAGGCGGTCTTTTCCTCTTGTCTAACAGTCTGTCCACAAACAAAACATTCCTGTTAGACAAGAGGAATTGAAAAAAAACAATTTTGTCAATGAAAACCGGTGTGTGTGTCTCTCCCTGCTGGATGTCCCTCTCACAAACTGCTGAATGAATAAAATAATTTTATTGAAAACGCGTTTGCGATTGTCTGGTATTTAATTTGGTCCCTTTTAACTGTTTTTCGATCTACTGTATTGCTTTGAGATGCCACTTTTAAAGGCGATATGTAAAATAAAGTTTTTTATTATTGTTATAGAGAAACATGATCAGATTTTCCCTGGTTCAGAAAAAAGTTCTAATGTGCTACACATAACTTTCTTAATTCGATGTATTTAAAGCAGTGAACTACTGTAGGTGTCACATAACATTCAGAAATACAATCACGTATTTGACAAATAAAAACGATTATAATCTAATCCTTCCACATTTGATCCCAAATTCCCAAGAAATATAATTCTTGACGGGTAGAAAGCTATGCTGAAAGTTTATTAAGATACTTAGAAGACAAAGATACTGTATCAATTTATGTTGCATTAGCCTGATTATGATTAAAAAACACATATAATTAAACACGCGTTTGCGATTTAAATCAGAACACGATTTAAATCAATATAAATGTTTATATTGTAACGCATACTGTCCAGCCTCCATTTCTCTATAAAAATTTACTCTGTTGCACACACACACACAATAGAAGCAGGAACCACTGTCAGAAGGGAAGATATGTTCAAAATATCGCAAATATCGATCATGTTGCGATATTTTGAAATATAAAAGTCAATTGATTGTCCATAATATCGCTATTCTATTTTTTCGAAGAAATGTTTGTTAAAAGAAAAGTCTAGCACCAGCTGGATTCGAACACACAACCTAACAGCTGGTAGTCACGCACCTAGACCAGTCGGCTACAAGACAGCTCACATGAACAGGCAGGCGAAACAGCCCTACACAGCCCTGTCACAGCACACGAATACCGTTATTAAATTCTTTAGATACGCGATTCCATATTATATTAGCAGAAAAGCTTAAAACTACCACTTTTTCACACGCTATTTCACATGCTAGTTAAATACTTCGATGCTTAAAATCGTTAGGGAGAAATGGAATACTGGTGTGTATTTTTCCTTTAAAGTGCCGATTCCTGGAATCTGACTGGCTGACACCCCTCTGAAGTGGTTCCATAAAATCTGGTATATGGAAAAGAAAGCGTTGATCAATACAAGTGTCTTTTAATACACTCTTTGCTGTGCTCTTGAGGATCCTTGTGATATTTTGAGCTCTAGTTGAATGATAAGTGTCGCATTTTAAATCATTTTCGTAGTTAGAAATTATGAAACGCCCTGTTAAAAGCAAGGAAGTTTTTATGCCCGTTGAAGTAAAACAAAATGCCTGACAAAGTATGGCTTGGACAGATTCCAAGTGCTTGTACAAATGTGCTAAAGAAATTATACTTTGAGTATACAGCTTGTCCAAAGTCATCCATTATTAATACTATTAGTAATATCTTCAGTAAAGGCTTTGATGCATAAATATTTCTGATAAAGGTAGGTTGTGTACTTTTGTCCAACTGAGCAATCTTGCTTTCATAAAATATACCAACATTTTAATGACTGATGATTAACATGCTGTAATACACAGTTCAAAATTAAAGGCTCAAATGCTGTACATGAGAGGTTAAGCTCCCCCTGGCGGTTTTACAAGGCGACGTCGGATAGTTAACCACGTGACACCACGTTAACTGCGTCATACCGCGTGATACTGCGACGCCCACCGGGGTATGCCGCGAAATACCTCACTCATTTTGAATGGCTGCATCTGTAAGCTATCATGCCACCAAGGCAAGTCATGTGACAACCACTGAAACAGCCATACACATCAATGGAAAGTCTTATACTACTGTTTGTGCAACAGTATATGACTATAGTTATACCATTATTAATTTATTTAGATATGCAAATCCATATTATATTCCCTATTAATCCAATTCTAAAAGTATGCTTTTGTTTAATCCGATAACGATTGTATTCGCAGAAAAGGTTAAAACAATCAATTTTCACAAAGTATATAAGTCATACAGTAATATGGTCAGAAGGAGCACGTTAAAAAACGTTTCCACGTTAAAAAAACGTTAAAAAACGTTTTTCATGTAAGACTTTGATGCTTAAAATGTTTAGGGAGAAATGGAATACTGGTATGTATTTTTTCTTTAAAAAACCAAGTCCAGCCATATACAGTACAGTTTACATGTACTGCATTACATATTACATACAGTAATATGTTTTTGTTCCTAAATTAATATCTTTTATGAGCATGTGAAAGCCATGGTGAATCTGTGATTCTCAAGACTTACTTTGTATGATTGGAAACGAATGCATGATCGGATCAACGAAATGCTGTGGTGTTATTTTTTGTCAATGAAAAAATAAAGTGTTTTCGTTTACAAAGACGGTTACAAAGAATGTGGACCAGGGTAATACTTTGAGTTTACAGCTTGTCCAAGGTCATTCATTATTAATACTGTAGCGTTTTCAGATTCCCTCAGGACAAAGGACAAGTGGAGACGTGATAATAAACCAAGCGACTGCTTTATTCAACTAGCGAAACCACACAAAAACCAAACACTGGATATACACACACATAAGGAGACCAACTGAACACTATACACTTATAAAGCTATACAGGACACTAAAACTACTATAACACTATTTACATATGCAGGGTCAGCTGCTGGTCATCGTGCTGACCCTCAGACTCCCCCCGGCTACAACTCCCAGCCTGCTTCGTGGTACCATGAGTGCCTAGGTGCGCATCCTCCTTACCAGCGGGCGAGGACATTACAATACTATTAGTAATATCTTCGGTAAAGACTTTGATGCATAAAATATTTCTGCATAATTAAAATATTTATGATAAAGGTAGTAGGTTGTGTACTTTTGTCCAACTGAGCAATCTTGCTTTCATAAAATATACCAACATTTTAATGTATAATGATTAAAATGCTGTAATACACAGTTTAAATTTAAAAGTCTAAAGAATATACAACTTAAATTCTTAATTGGAAAAAGATTGTCCCTCTGCAGTGACCGGAATTTGAAACTGGACATTTTCCTGCGACAGCTCAAATGCTGTACATGAGACGTTAAACTTTATTAGCTCCACCTGGTGGTTTTACAAGGTGATTCTGGATACTATTAACATAATCTAATTTGCACACGGTACAGTGCGGTATGAAGTGAAATGTCGCGTTATGATGCGTTTCATTGCGACACGCCCACCACGTTGTACCGCAGCATAGCCTGCTCATTTTGAATGGCTGCATCTGCACATACAGATTACATACAGATGATCCGTCATAGGGAATCCAGCCCAGGGCCAATGCCTGCAAGAAAGCTTGTTTCAAATAATTAAAAACTGTTTCTGCTGCAGGAGTCAAAGCAATTTTGTCTTTAGATTGCACTACCCCTCTTTAGCCAGTTTGTCACCAGGCGAGCTTGTTCTGAGAAGGAATTCACCCTGATTTTATGCCCTTTCTTCGTCAGATCTAATACTTGGACTAGCCAGGCCTTATGGATTCCCAATAGGTCTGCGGTGTCCCCTGCCCACATCTGTACAGATGCAGCCATTCAAAGTGCGCGGCACAGACACTTACCGGAGGTAATTGGCTATGGCCTCGCGCATTGACGCGTGATGCGCGATGACGCAAAATACCGCGGTACGTGATTGGTTGACCGACAGGGGCACTCGTGGTGCATTGGTCGGTCATAGAAAGATTTAAATGTCTTAACTGTGCCCGTTTTAGTATTGAATATTTATATGGAATTTTACCACTGAAGGGAAATCTTAGTAGCTGAGCATAAAAAGAATAAGTAATAGGTTTATTCCATGCTGAAAAAAAGAAGAAAGAGAACACAACGTTTCGGCCGTGGAGCCTCCTACAGGTGTGAGAGAGACAGGGCAGTAGGCAAAGGTAAAGTAGCGGGAGAACAAAGGTTGGGAGGGAGGAGGAGTGAGAGGCGGGAGCAGGCGGGAGCAGGGGGCTCAGGGGGCCCCTGCTCCCGCCTCTCACTCCTCCTCCCTCCCAACCTTTGTTCTCCCGCTACTTTACCTTTGCCTACTGCCCTGTCTCTCTCACACCTGAAGGAGGCTCCACGGCCGAAACGTTGTGTTCTCTTTCTTCTTTTTTTCAGCATGGAATAAACCTATTACTTGTTCCTTTGCAGCCTACGCATGCTGATGCAGCTACCCACCTGAACTACTACCATAAAAAGAATAGCAGCATAACGCATGTGAAGGCCATAAATGATATTAATTTTGGAACATAAACATACAGTATTACAGTATATGGCTGGTCTCAGTACTTTAAAGAAAAAATATACACCATTATTCCATTTCTCCCTAAACATTTTAAGTATCGAAGTCTTTAACTAACGTGATACCGGAGTCAACAAGCATACTTTTAGAATTTGATTAAAAGGGAATGTAATATGGAATCGCGTATCTAAAGAAATTAATAACGATATAATTATATTCATGTACCGTAACACAAGCCAGAATCCAGCTGGAGCCATGACTTTTTTTTAACAAACTTTTCTTTGAAAAAATAAAACGTTTCCCTGGGTCAGAGATTAAATAAAACTTCACTCGCACCAAACAAATTTATATTTCTAAATATCACAACATGATCGAATTTAAGTCATTTTAATAAAAATGAATAGTCACCTATGCTTTACAATATAAACATTTATATTGATTTAAATCGCAAACGCGTGTTTAAATATATGTGTTTTTTGATTCACAATCAGATGAATGCAACATAAATTGATATCTTTGTCTTCTAAGTATCTTAATAAACTTTCAGCATAGCTTTCTCCCCGTTTAGATGTATTTTTCTTGGGATCTTGGGATCAAATGTGGAAAGATTAGATTGTAATCGTTTTTATTTTTTAAATACATTTTAGAAAAGTGTAATCTATACTAAAAAGCTGTACACCACCTGCTATAAAGATACATATTGTAATACTTTTGGGTTCGGATAGGACGGACACAAGAACTCAGACTTGCGGAGTTAAAGCAAGTTAAAGCCTTGGTTTTATATATCATCTTTAAAAGTGGCATCTCAAAGCAATACAGTAAGTGTAAAAACAGTTAAAAGGACCACAGAGTAAAAAGTAAATACCCAACACTGATTGTACCCATCTGTCATGCTAATAAAGCACCTTGAATTGAATTGAATTGAAATGGGAGGGCGAGCGAGAGAGCACAGCCAGGACAGGCAAATAACATACACTCCACAGACATTTACAACAGCGACATATCATAAAACGTTTGCACATATTGTTAAATTATTACTTGTTTTTCAGGAAGTTAAAAAAACACTTGTATTACTTATCCAGTCTCTCGAAATAATATTATTTTTCAAGCAATGCAACTAACATCGGGCATGTGTTTTTTTTAATCCAACATTGACAGCCACATCTTAAATCTTGTCAGTCAGCTCTTTTTTCTCTATTTGAATTGTGGCGATTCAAACAACTTGGGATAACAAGTGGTCTCAAAGTCAACGAGCTCACAGAGCTTCAACAACAGATGACAATTTCCTTAGTCCTTCCTTAGTCTTCCTGAAATTGTCAGATTATGAGTGAATAAAAGCATTTTATTAAAAACACGTTTGCGTTTGTTTGGGGGCTATATTATGTATTTTTCACATGTAAGATATAATGATGTGTTCCTGCTTACACATCGCATGACTTTAAAAGCTAGAAAAACAGGTTTCGATTCACATTATCTGGCAAGCCTTGTTTTGTCAAAGGACACCACACTCTCTCTCACTTGCCCTAAACAGACAATACAGAGGGGGGAGGGCAAGCGAGAGAGAGGGGGGGGGTGATATGTGAATATGATAATGTGAATTCCGTCAAGTCAGGCACCTGTGAATTTGCAGTATTCCCAGAAAGAGCCACATCCCATCCACTGTTCCTCCAGAAAGCTTATGCAGAAGTGAAGGAATTAAATATGGAATTAATATGGAATTAATATGGAATTTAATAATTTAATATTAAATAACTGGTTTCACAGGTATTTTCAAAGTAGAAGGGGGCGAGATTTCCAGCGAAAGACACCCCCCCCCCTCCAAAACCCAGTAAGTACAGTACTTACTAGTTAAGAAAGCTAGGTGTTAGCATAAATTATTAGTAATCAATAATATTAAATTTAGCACTGTAATAAATTGTGCTAATAATAAATTCTATTATACTCTGAGAATGTAGGGGGAGGAAGAATGCCCGTGGTCTTTTCACTTACTGCAATATTATGGACACTCAATTGACTTTTAAAAAAAAACAGCTTTTTTTTGACAGCTGGTACAGCACCCCACCGTGCCCACGCGCCAGCATTATATTCTCATGTACGGGTAGAATGTGTTCATTGTCTTCCAATGAAAGACGGGTTCCTTTCGCCATAGTCGGGAGACATTAGAAGCTTGCCACGTCCAGACTGTTACACCAACGCATTAGCATGTTAAAGCGATTTCATTGAGAAGCCTAGCTTTCTTAACTAGTAAGTACTGTACTTACTGGGTTTTGGAGGGGGGGAGGTGTCTTTCGCTGGAAATCTCGCCCCCTTCTACTTTGAAAATACCTGTGAAACTGGTTTAATTCGTTACAGCCAGCACTCCCGCAGAGAGGGGGGTTGTACTTACAGTGCATCGGTATAGATAGGAAAGCCAGAGCCAACCACTACGCCGCCCCCGTGTTTGGGGATGCTTATCATTCTCAGTGCATAACAAGGAAGATTAATAAACATAAACATAATCTCATGGTTAAATAGTCAAGTCTAGCCATGTGTGAGTCTAGTCTCACAGAGCTTCAACAGCAGATGACAACTTGTGAGTTCGATTAAGAATGAATAAAAGCATTTAATTAATAACGCGTTTGCGTTTGTCTGAGTGCTGACAAAGTAAAAAACAATTACTTTTTGACAATGAAGAACTGTGTGTGTGTCTCTCTCTCTGCTGGCGTTTGTAATCGTTTTTATTTTTAAATACATTTTAGCAAAGTAATGTACCATAAAAGTATTGTGAGACATACTTGGGTTAACATGTTCAGTGTTCAGTGTGTGGTAATTTGTTTGGTGCGAGTGAAGTTTTATTTAATCTCTGACCCAGGGAAAAGTGTGGTGTGGACGGCTGAGGAGAGAATGCAGGCTCGCGCTGACCGTTATTCTTTTTGTCTTCTGGCTTGGTCGGATAGTTTTTGTTTTTGTTTTATCAATAAAGTTTGATAATCGGCCAGTGAAAGCTCTGTTGTCCTTCACATGAATGCCTGAAACATTGTACCGAACCCAGGATTTTACAGTATTTTTTCTTTAAAATACCAATAACAGTAACATACAGTTTACATAATATGTTGATGTTCCAAAATTAATATCGTTTATGACCTTTATGACCTTTGTTATGCTCTTCGTTAATGTCTAAGCTGGAACACATCATTATATCTCATTTTGTATTTCTTTAAAAAAAAAAACGTTTGCCCAGCCTAACAGTATTGTTGTTATTGTTATTATCCTGTAAAGCGCTTTGAGGAGCAACCTTTAAAGGCGCCATATACAATAACGTTCATTATTATTACTATTGTTAATTTGCTGGACAGAGAGGTGAACATTATTACGCAGAAGACAAAGATAGCGATTTACGTTGCATTGTGCATTGTGCTGCTGTAATACAGTTTTAAATAATTAAAAGTCTAAACAGTATCAGCTTTATTTATGGGTTTTCAATAAAGGCGATTTAAATGTGATTTAAATCAATATAAATGTTTATATTGTAACGCATAGGTGACTATTCATTGTTATTAAAATGACTTAAATTCGATCATGTTGTGATATTTAGAAATATAAATTTGTTTGGTGCGAGTGAAGTTTTATTTAATCTCTGACCCAGGGAAACGTTTTATTTTTTCAAAGAAATGTTTGTAAAAAAAAAGTCATGGCTCCGGCTGGATTCCGGCTTGTGTTGCGGTACATGAATATAATTATATCGTTATTAATTTCTTTAGATATGCGATTCCATATTACATTCCCTTTTAATCAAATTCTAAAAGTATGCTTGTTGACTCCGGTATCACGTTAGTTAAAGACTTCGATGCTTAAAATGTTTAGGGAGAAATGGAATACTGGTGTGTATTTTTTCTATAAAGTACCGAGACCAGCCATATACTGTATGTTTATGTTCCAAAATTAATATCGTTTATGGCCTTCACACGCGTTACAGTATGCTCCTATTCTTTTTATGCTCAGCTACTAAGATTTCCCTTCAGTGGTAAAATTCCATATAAATATTCAATACTTAAACGGGTACAGTAAAGACATTAAATATACATATACATACTGTATACAGTACAGTTTGCATACAGTAATATGTTTATGTTCCTAAATCAATCTCTTTTATGAGCATGTGAAAGGCATGGTGAATCGGAGATTCTCAAAAATTACTGTACTTTGCATGATTGGAAACAAATGCGTGATTGCGAAATGCTGTGGTGTTACTTTTACAAAGACGGTCAATGAAAAAAAAATGTGGACCAGGGCAATACTTTGAGTTTACAGCTTGTCCAAGGTCATTCATTATTAATACTATAAGTAATATCTTCGTTAAAGACTTTAAAGGCGACAGCTCAAACATGAGAGGTTGAGCTTTATTAGCTCCACCTTGCGGAAATTCCGGATACTATTATTTTACTTGAGGCACTATGCGAGAATTTACGGTAACTCACGGTAGGCTGCGTCAAGCGCACTGCAAAATAATGCGGTATCGCCCGCTTGTTTTGAATGGCTTCATCTGTATTTGAAACCGTACATCTTTTCCCAAGCATATTGTGACGGCTTGTATCTCTTTTAAACACAACCCTTGCCCCCCTACTCCTGTAGCCTCCACCCGTTAGAAAAATTTATATCACATCTTTATGCTGTTTTAGTCAATAAACAGGGCAACTGTGCTCCTGTGTCCACCGACAGGGGAAACTGGACACCATTTACTGCACACTTTAAGATTATTTAACTTTTATTTAAATCCTGAGATAAGCTGAGGGGGGCTTCCTAGTTTAAATCTATGATTTCACACAAGGCTCTCTTTTCAGCTTCTGACATGTTCTTTAACTGTGAAATCAAGCCTCTTTCTTACAATTTCTCCAAAAATGCCCTGTTTTTTACAGTAATTGCATACCAGCTTATTAGTAGTTTTAACTTTGGGGTTTTGTCCCCCTTTCCCCTCAGGGCCCGTTACTGCACCCCCCCATCTGGATATGCCCAATCAGGATATTTATCCCAGTCCTCATTTTTTCCTTGAAGGGGTCTTATATCTGGTTATAATTTTGGTGACTCCTTTTTCTCCTCTTTGGGAGTCTCTTTACCTACCATTTGCAGCACTCGCACTTTTACATACAGTACATGCTTCGATCTATCTTCCTAGTATAATATCAGGAAAGCATAGTTGTATAGTCTTGGCCACATCAGGTTTTACCCACTCAAGTAAATTTGTTTTATTACTGTTGAAGTGTCTTCATTCACTTCCTTTTCATCGGCTAACCCCGAGTATACTATCCATAAAGTTATAAACCTCTCTGTAAAATCTGAAATATCCTCACTTTCCTTCTCCTGACATGCTGTTACTTTTCTCCAATCAGATTTTTCAGGGGATAATGTTCTTTCAAAAATCTCCACACCATTTCCCACCCATCTCCCAGGTTCTCTCTTAAGGCGTTTTATTTCTTCTTTTGCTTTTTCTTTTTCTGCATATTCTGCATATTCAATAGCTTTGTTTCGTTCAGCCACTGCTTTTAGGTTTTCCGTCGGGGATTTTTGTGTCTTATCCCATTCTGTTTTCTCTGTAATATTCTGTCAAATTCTCAAATGGTTCCCTAAAATAAGACCTGTCTTTGTTTGCTTTTTTTTAGCCCATTGTTCATACATTTTTCTACATTCCTGTTCAGACCATATTCCGTCTGACAGTCCATATTTCTTTTTTAGTTTCACTTTGTATTTCTTTTTCTCTAAAACCCAGTCAGAAACCTTCTCTAATTTTTCTTCACACCAAACCATTTTCACGTCTATCCTCTGCAACCACACACGTGTTCAGCACCTTTTATGCTAATTACCATAACACATGGACCAAGTTTTTTTTCCTTTTTAGAGAGCTTTTAGAGAGCCAAGTTACCGTCCCTGGCTCCACTACATGTACAGTTCAGGATACCACCCTGAGATCACAGCTTCTCCACAACAACTAAAGAGAACACAGCCTACAGCAATTACTGTTCTCACCATAACATCACCACAACAGCTGACGAGAAAGGATACAGCATATGGCAATTACAGTTCTCAACATGCGCACCAGGTGCATCAGTCCTGGGTTTACCCCACTAACCAGGCGGAATACTATCCCTCAGCGATTCCTCTATCTCGACCCCACCATCCTCTGCCAGTATCTTTCAACTGGGAGACCAGCCGGCACACTTATCAAACGTCTACAATCACATACACCATAAACTCATTATTCTTTTGTACTCATTCAGCTTCAGAAAAAACTCTCGACAGCAACATGGAGAGGATAAGGGACTTTTTAGAAAAGAAGAGTCCTTACCTCTTTTTAAAAGTGGCCACCTAGCTTTTCCTCTCCACCTCTCTGCCGGAGTTCCATCAGCTGGGAGTACCCTGCTCGCAGTGCCAAAATTGTTGTGTCATACAAATGACAAAGTCCAGGTGTCTGTGTAGTAGAAGTCTCTTTATTACATATGCATATGGGAGAACGGCTTGCAACCACCAAACTTGAAATAAGTAACTAAAGATGGTATTTTATACCGTGAAACAAACAAGCTAAAGTGACACTCCCCCTAATAGTTAGTAATACAGACGTATGCCTATATATGGATATACATCACATAAAGTTCATGCAAAGATTAGTGAAGCAAACTGTTTAGCGCACCGCCCATATAACTGTCTCAATGAGCTTACCTAGTGATACATGACAAAATGCTCAAATGTACAAATAAGAATAATTTCCCTGTATAAATGTCTGAGCGAAAAGTTTATAATAAACATGCAGAATAAGCATCTTATATCTTAGATAATTTTTCTTAGCTTTAGCTTTCGCTTTATGTTCTGGGCATAAAACCAACATTAGACCACACAAGACTGCATCGTTTGCAAAAATACAGAACTAATACCATTGTCTCACTTGTTGCTTCATATATAAAGTGAAAGTTACAAGTAGCTAGAAGCAACTTTGAAAATACAGACTACATATTTGTAGTGAGTGGTGTTTTCAGTACCAGTGACTTGCAGCCCAATTGCTTTTTTCCTTTACAAGCAATCTCTGGATCAGTGGGTCTTAGTAAAATAGTCAAACATCCTTAGCTGCAGCTGTGTCATAATGTGCAAAAATAAAGAGGCAAGAGCAAAAATAGTTGTCAGGTGTTTTAGATGTGCCACATGAGACCTACTTTACTAAACGTCAGTAATTAATATTTGCTGAAAATATGATGTGCTGAACAGGGCACTAAATGCAGAGCCCTGCCATATTAAAATGAACAGTGATGTAGAGATAATATGTATTCTCACACAACACCTAGCACACTGAAAACCAGACACAGATGGTAGCACATAGTAGTTTCACCTTTGTAAATCATGATGGAGACATAAAATACTTATTAATTTACCTTGGACATGGAATTGATCTTGGTAAATTTTGATTTTTTCAGTGGTCACTTTAATACTGCAAGACCATGTCATTGAAATATTTTTTTTGCTTGTTTAGTTTTTTATTCTTCATTGCAACCCATATTGTAAAGTTAAATTGTTAGACGGTCCTTCCTTTCAGGAATTTGTGGTATAAACAAAACAACAAACAAAATCAAGAAAATAAAATGTAATCCATACCTCCTGTCTCAGTTTTAAATGAACTCATTCTTGTTTTACATTTGTTTCCCATGGTTCATATTTTTTTTCCTTCAAGCCCTCACATAGCTCTACTAACTGTGTGTTTTTTTTCTCGACAACAGTATTCAGTGTGGACTGCAGCACTGTGGAATGCCCTCCTCTTCAGCAAGTCCAGTGCCCCCCAGACAGCTTTGAGGCACAGATCAGACTCACTGCAGATGGGTGTTGCACACTGCCAACCAGGTAGACCACAGAGCTCTTAACCATATCTGTTTTTGATGCTGCATTATAAATACCAAAATGATTTTTTTTAAGACAAAGGTACTTCCTCTTTCTTTCTGAAATATTGCAGATAAAAAGTTAAATATGTGAAACATGGTAAAATTAATTTGTCTTTATTTTCCCTAAGATGATCTAACTATCCTAATTTAAAATTAAATGGATCCGTTCCTTCATATGTATTGTTTGTTTGCCTTGCTATCAAACTCGGAACAAATTCCCCCTCTAATTATTAATATAAGGATTTACTAATAGTCCTGTAAAGGACCTGTAATGCAAACACATTTATATACATAAATTGTTGTTTTTCCTTTTACAGGTTTATAAAGTGTTTGATTGCTTGTATTCTGAAAATATCACAATTTCTGTCTAAAGTAGGTTTCCTGCTTGAAAAAGATGAATAATTTTGTTTACTATTTCCCTTTCCAGGAATAAGCAGCTTTCTGATAATAATGATTTTATCTTTATAAAATAGTTTTAAAATAGTGTGGGTATTAAAAACGAAACTTTATTATATTTATGAAGTTTTATCACACAGTAATTAGAGTACACTGCTGGGCAAAAGTCTTAAAAAACATATTCAGCAGTCCTAATACAGATGCAGCCATTCAAAATGTGCGGTGAAATGAAATTATCTGCAGAACAGCATGGAATACTGCAGTTGGCTGGCCAAAATGACCGACAGGTGGCACTTGTGGTGCATTGGTTGTAATTGAAATGATTTAATCTCTTCACTCTGCATGTTTAAATCCACTTAATATTGAATGTTAACATGGAATTTTACAAATAAAGGGAAATTTGGTAGCTGAGCATAAAAATAAGAGGAGCATAACGCCTCTGAACATCAGAAACGATATTAATGGAGTTTTTAATGAAAGTTAGGGAGGAATGAAGGCAGCTGAGCTCATTCGACACAGCTGCTGCAATTCCCACTAATTCTGACGTAAGCAACCGGTCTCCATATATACCAAACATCACCCTCTCTTCTCCCTCGTTCGTTTTCTACATCCCTCCTCCACCTTTGCAGCTGCCCAATTGGTTGCATGGGGGTCCTATCCTCCCTGTCCAACGGCTGGGAGGTTGGCCCTCAGCCAAGCGGGTTAAGCCAAGTCTTCACATCCCAATAAACGATTCTAATTTCTCCCAACCTTTCGGCTGCTGTCATTCCTCGTGAAATTTAATATATGTAATTATATTGTAGCATTTTTGAGTTCACGCAGGACAAAGAACAAATGGAGACATGATAGGAAAACAAGCAACTGCTTTTATTCTCCCTTCAACACCAAACCCAAACACAGGCTTTACACACACATAAGGGGACCAATTGAACACGTACACGGGTTTAGGGTTGTAACTTGTTAACAGAAGACTACACACTTACAAAGCTACACAGGACACTTAAACTAACATAACACTATTTACAGAAGCAGGGTCAGCTGCTGGTCATCGTGCTGACCCTCAGACTCCCCCCGGCTACACCTCCCAGCCTGCTTCGTGGTACCCTGAGTGCCTAGGTGCGCTTCCTCCTCACCACTGGGCGAGGGCGCTACACTGCCCCCATCTGAAGTGTCTGGCGTCCCACCGACATTGAACACCCCCCTCAGGCTGTGCTCATAATCGGCTAAAGGCTGCGGAACCCTGCGTGAGCAACCACTGCGCCGTGGTGGCGGCTGGCGACCTTCGGACTCCCCGTTTTCGGCCAGCTCCGGCCCCAGCTGCTCCTCCAGAGCCTCCCCGCAGGACTCCTCCTCCTGGACCCGGTAGGGTCCCAGGCAGTCTCGGTGCAGGACCACCACTCTCCCCAGTGTTTGCAACAGGACCCGGTAGCAGACCTCGCCCACCACCCCAAGAACCTCAGCAGGCCCCTCCCATGATGGCACCAGGTTAGGGCTGAGGCCTTCGCGGCAGCGAGGGCTGTACACCCAAACCAAGACCCCAGGCTAGAAGGCAGGCCCCCTTCAGCCCAGGTCGTAGTGCTGCTTCTGCCGGACTCCCGCCTAAGTCGGGTGGGTCCAGGCAAAGCTGTGCACTCGCTACATCCGCTGCCACAGGTCCCACTTGTAGTCCGGTCCAGCCAGCGGTGCCGTCTCTGGGTGGCGAGCCGAAGACCAGGTTCACCGGGGTTCACATTTCCCGGCCCAGCATGAGCGAGGCCGGGGTGCACCCGGTAGATTCCAGGACCGCGGTCCGATACACACAGAGCACAAGGGGGAGGTGGCGGTTCCAGTCCCGCTGGTGCTGGGACACCAGGGTGGCCAGCTGGGTGGCGAGAGTCCGATTGGACCGCTCCACCAACCCGTCGCTCTGGGGATGCAGCGGGGTGGTCCACGTCTTAGAGATCCCCAGACTCTGGCACACTCTGGCAAAGACCTGGGACTCTAAGTTACGCCCCTGGTCACTGTGTAACTCCTCTGGCACCCCTAGCCTCGCAAACATCCCCTCCAGTAGTGCATCGGCCACCGTGGGGGCACTCTGGTCCAGGAGGGCATAGGCCTCCGGCCACTTCGTGAAATAGTCTATTGCCACCAGGACGTAGTGGCTCCCGGCCTCAGTGCACGGAACGGGCCCAAAACATACACCCCCACCCGCTCCATGGGAGCCCCCACCTGGTGTTGTTGGAGGGGGACCTGAGAGGACTCGGGGGGACCCTTCTGCGCCACGCACACCGCACACGTTCGGCAGTACCGCACCACGTCCCAGTGGCAGAGACCCCAATAAAAGGGGCCTCAGAGACACTGCAGGGTTTGCTTACAGCCGAAATGCTTCACGTCCGGCTGGCCATGCACCGCTCGGAGCACAGCCGTGCGGACCGACTGTGGCACCACCAGCTGCCACCAGATCTCCCCACTGGAGGGTACCCACCACCCCCGACACAACACCCTCTCCCTTACCTCCGGAGCCTCCCACAGAGAGCAGAATGCCTTGACGGACTTTGGGTGCGGGGTGAGCTCCTCCTGCACAGGCCGCGCTCCTGCTGCCTTCCAGTGGAGCACCGGCCCCACGTCAGGATCAGCTGCCTGTTCCTGCTCCAGGTCCGACAGGCCTACCCCCAGCTGCCCCTCTAGGCCCGTGGCCGTGGCACACACCTCTGCCACAGTGCAGACGGCCCCCTCACTCTGCTCCCACTGGGCGCAGTAGCGGCCTCACAGGGGCGCCGCGAGAGAGCATCGGCATTGCAGTGAACAGTGAAGTCGTACTCCTGCAGGATCTCTATCCATTGGGGCATCTCCCCCTGGCTCCTTAAAGTGGAGCAGCCAGGTGAGGGATGCATGGTCGGTCCGCAGCCGGAACCGGGTCCCGAACAGGTACGGCCTGAAGTGGCGGACCGCCAGCAGCTCGCGAAGGGTCACGCAGTAGTTCCATTCGGCCTTACTCAGAGCCCTCCCGTAATATGCAATCACCCACTCCCCATCCGGCCCCTCCTGCGCCAACACCGCGCCCAACCCCGAATCACTCGCGTCGGTATCCAGGATATAAGGTAACTGTGGGTCGGGGTAGGCCAGCACGGGGGCCCCCACTAGAGCTTCGTGTAACCGGCCGAAAGCCGTCTCACAGCCTGAGTCCCAGTCGAAACGGCGGCCCTTGTCGGTGAGGCGGTCAGCGGGGCAGCGATGCTAGCGAAGTCCCGGACGAACCTCGGGTAGTACGAGGCCAACCCCAGAAAGTTGTGCAGCTCCGCAACGGTGCGGGGAGTCAGCCAGCCCCTCACTGCGGCAACCTTACCTGGGTCTGTAGCCACCCCTCGCAGTCCAACAATATGTCCCAGAAAGGTCACCTCCCGCCGCAGGCGCTCGCACTTGTGGGGGTTGAGCCGCAGGCCAGCACCGCCTGGAGGTTTGTCAAGGCCTGGTCAAAGCTCCGGGCATGGACCAGCAGGTTGTCCAGGTAAAGCACACACTGGTTCCGCGGGACCGATGCCGGCACCCACTCCATCAGCCTCTCGAAGGTCGCTGGGGCATTGCACAGGCCAAAGGGCATGACGGTAAACTGCCAGAGGCCTTGGCCGATGGAAAAGGCTGTCTTTGGGTAAGCATCAGGAGCCACAAGTACCTGCCAGTAGTCGTAGTGGAAGTCAAGGGAGCTGAACCAGGTCGACCCGGTGATGTAGTCCGAGGCATCGTCTGTCCTCGGCAGGGGGTAGGAGTCTTTCCAAGTGACCTCATTCGGCTTGCGGTAGTTTTCGCAGTACCTCCACGAGCCTTCTTTTTTTCGGACCAGTACAGCTGGCGCCGACCACGGGCTCGCGGAGGGCACAATCACCCCCGCTGCGGCCATCTCCTGGATCTTTTCCTCAGCGGCAGTCCGCTTGGGGTGAGCCATGCATCCCGGTGGGATGCGGATGGGCTGAGCGTCGGTGGTGTCGATGTCGTGTTGGACCAGGGCAGCGCGGGTGCAGTCCTCATCCCTTGCCGCCAAGAGGTCCTCGTTCTGGGCGAGTAGCGCCTGCAATCGCTGCCCCCGATCGAGGCCCTCGCTGCTTCCCTTGTACAGGTCCTCAACGGCATGCCTCGCTTCCATGCAATGCTCGGCCCCTGCCACCGCCGCCTTGTCTGGTCCCCCGGTTGACTCAGGGCCTGGATCCGCCACGCTTGCTCCCTGGCTCACAGGCCCGGACTGCCGCCATCGCCGTCGCCGCTGCCACTGCCTCTTTTTCCCCCAGCTCTGGCAAGACCGCATCCCTCGGCTTTTGCCAGACCTGCCCTCCACCAGGTGAAGTCGCTTTCCCTGCCACACCAACTCTTGCTGGCCCAAGTCCAAACTGGCCCCTGCCCGCTGCAGCAGGCCCAGCCCCAGGATGCAGTCCTCCTGGATGGGTGCGAGGTAGCAGGGGTGGCGCACCATCGCTGTGCCCAGACGGATAGCAAGCGTCTGTTTCCCCTGGACTGCTGCAAGTTGTCCTTCTCACGGTCCTCCCTATCCTGGGTTGTTGGTGCCCTCGGTGTCGGGGAGGACGCCAGGCTGGAGTAGGGTTACCGACGAAAAGGTGTTGAGCAGGGCCAGGCAGGGTCGGTCCTCGATTTGGCAGTAGAGGTACAGGCCCCGGCTACAGCCGACTCACCCCACGGTGGTGTGCGGGGTGTCGGTCCTCACAGCGCTATCCGGAGCAGGGGTTGAGGTGTTCAAGGGCAGCCGTTCCCACGCTGAGCCGCCCCGTTCCCGTTTCCCGACGCCGACCTCGGAGTGCGAGGCTCCAGGGCGTGGCAGTCCTGGGCTCAGTGTCCCCTCTTCCCCCAGTGTCGGCAAAACAGCTTGCGGGGCTCTTCCGCGGGGGTCGCTGCATGGGCTGGCTCCTCTTCCACCTCACTGAAATCCTCTGTCGTCACCTCGGTCAGCCGGCAGGGCACACTCCGTCTAGTGGTGCTTCCAGCCACCCCGAACATGGCCTCAGCCCGCATAGCAAGGGCCAAGGCCTGCTCCAGTGAGGCCGGCGCTGCAGCTCCTCGGGTGAGAGAGCCTTGAGAAAAGCCTAGAGAGCCATCTCCTGCTGCACCTCCTGGGGGAAAGCTGGGTATCCTCGGCGGGCGAGGAACATGATATCAGGGACCGGGCCCAGTCGCTCTCTTGGTCGGTACCACCGCAGAGCCAGCCCCTCCCACATCAGGTCCGATGCCTCCTCCACGCTGAAACTTGGCTGGAGAGCTGCTGCGAGTGCCGTATAGTCGCCACGGTCCTCCTCCAAGACATCCAGGAGCACCTGGCAGGCCGCTTCTTCCAGCCATTTATCTGAGCCACGAGCTGGAACTGCGCCTTGTATGTCTCCCAAGACACTTCTCTGTCATAGTGTCTGCGTTGTACCTGCGCTGACGGGTGTGGGAACAGCTGGCCAGCTTCGGCGGGGAGGGCTTCTCCTCTCTGGGGCAGTCACCCCAGTTCCACCGGCGGGACCACTACTGAGTAGCCCTTGTAAGGGCTGTGGCCACCTGTTGCACCCAAGAGTTGCTCAGGCTTTCAGGGTCAGCCAGCACTTGACAGAGTCCACTAGTGTCTGCCACAGGTTGTCCATCCTGCCCACTTGTGACACTAATGTAACGTTTTTGAGTTCACACAGGATAAAGGACAAATGGAGATGTGATAGGAAAACAAGCAATCGCTTTTATTCTCCCTTCAACACCAAACCCAAACACAGGATTTACACACATATAAGGGGACCGATGGAACACGTACACAGGTTTAGGGTGGTAACTCGTTAACAGAAGACTACACACTTACAAAGCTACACAGTTATGTTACTAACATAACACTACAGTATTTACATAAGCAGGGTCAGCTGCTGGTCATCGTGCAGACTCCCCTTGGCTACAACTCCCAGCCTGCTTCGCAGTACCCTGAATGCCTAGGTGCGCTTCCTCCTCACCACCGGGCAAGGGCGCTACAATATTATACCTACTATATATTGCTGGTACTGGTAGTTTAAATAAAAATACACAACAGTATTCCACTTTCTTCATAAAAATTGTATGCATCAAAGTCTTTTACTCAGTCAATTACTGGGCTTATTTTGGAAAAGTTTTGACATGCTCACCTTTTCTATGAATATGAATAAAAAAACACATTCTTTTAGAATCTGCTCAACAGGGAATATATCACTTATCTAAAAAAATTAATAACTATTAATTTAAGGATCTAAACATGTATTTATATAGCTGGTAGTATTACTGTAATCCACTTTCTTTGTATACATGTTTTATTTTTAATTTGACTCATTCACGCATGATTGAAACATTTTTCAGCTGTTTGTCTCATCTATGTTTCTGAGCAGCCTGTTGGTACAGCACGTTTGTCAGTAGGGGTTCTGTCTAGGTGATCTGAGTTCAATACCCGCTTAAAGCACAAGTTTTTCTTTAGAGACGTTTAAAAAATAAAATAGTAAATTTTATATACAGTATATTAAAAATTTTTATATATTATAAAATATTCAGTGTTAAGTGAAATTAATAATGAATAAAAATGTGAATTAGCAAACGTGAATACAGATGCAGCCATTCAAAATGCACGGTACAAACCCGTACTGCGGGCAACTACGCGTGCGCCACCGCGCCGTACCATGGTATGTGATTGGCTGGCCAAAATGACCGACAGGGGCACTCATGGTGCATTGGTCGGTAGTGAAAAGATTTAATCATTTAATCTCTTTACTGTGCACATTTTAATCCACTTAGTATTGAATATTTATATGAAATTTTACCACTAAAGGGAAATTTTAGTAGCTGAGCATAAAAAGAAGAGGAGCATAATGCACCTGAAGGTCATAAACGATATTAATTTAGGAACTTAAACATATTACTGTATGTAAACTGTACTGTATATGGCTGGTCTTGGTAGTTTAAAGAAAAAATACACACCAGTCTTCCATTTCTCCCTAAACATTTTAAGCATCAAAGTTTTATGAAACGGTCCCCAAATATGCGATTGCTGTATAGAAGTAATTTTAATTAAAAAAATGTATTTAACACGAAAATTAAGCTGTTTACGTTTCTCCGCCTGAGAATATAGTCACTCGTTGCTACGCAACGTAGAAACACAGCCACAAGTAACTAGCAAAGAGAGGACATTAGCTAGCCAATATGATAAAGAAATAAATGATTTTTTTTTTATTTCTTTTGCACATTTATTTGAACATTTCCATCGATTGTACAAGCACTTGGAAACTGTCCAATACCTAGTTCGTCTGGCATTTTCTTTTACGCTCCCAATGGCGCCGGTCTGTCTCTTCTAGGATATAATGCCGGCGATTTGTTGTTAAAATTGGGTTTCCAATAACACCGCAGCAAACTCTTGTTTTTATGTCCATTATAACAGTGTAGCGGCAATGCTTGTTAATAAGACAGAATTAAGCGTTGGTATGCTGTCCTAAAGGAGGCCCCATCTCACTCTCCATCTCTGTGGTGCAGCCACAGAGAAAGTATTCATGCAGGCTGATTTAAGATGTTTTCTTTTGATAAGGAACAAGCTCCCAGACGGGGATGCACTTAGCTATGCCTGGCTATCATGATCAATGGTCATCCATTGGCGCCTATCAGTCTAGGGAGTGCCGAATGGACATCTGGACTGCATTCCTAAGTGTCAAGAGTAAGTGACTTATATCTCATCTTGACCAACCAATCAGGGACTGGCAGGGCGTGGTAATACCACGTGGGTCTCCAATGCCCGCCAAACTCTCAACCAATCAGCACACATCTGGGTCTTGGTCAAAAAGGGAGCGCAAGCTCAGATCTCCTGAGCTCTCCTTGGCCATTTTCGCGCATCCTCAGAGACAATCATGTGACAAATGCTGTTGTCTGCAAAAGGACTTGGACTTTGTTCTAAGCGCGAGGCCAAGGATCCCGTACGTACTCAGAATTCTACCAACTTGAATGCTCCGCTTGATCAACGGCAGCCTACAGTTGGACCCTCGTCGACAACCTGAATAGCTTATTCAGAAGCAGCGCTGGACCGGGAACGAACCAGCTTCTTCCCAGGCAAAAGAGTGACTTGTGAGGACTCGCGGTCACACTCATGTATTTACTTCCGAGTTTAGAGTAACAGTGGGTAATAACACTGATTAGCGATTTGGTAACCAAATGATATATATTGATATATATTCTCTGTTGTGTATCTCTTTGTGTTTGCATCTCTTCGAGATTATATACCTTGTATATTGATAACCCTCACAGTAAGGTCTGCCGCTCGTATCCAGGCAGACTAGTATATCTTTGGTGCACGATTTATATTAATAAATGTATCTCGTGTATTGAACCCGTGTGTGTGCGTTGTTAGTTGTTCTGACGATTGATTTTCTAAAAGCTACAACGAACAACCTTGTGATTACTGTTACAATTAATAATTGTCTCAGTAAACCCATCAAACCACTACAACAGACATAATCTCCCTTGCTTTTAACCGAATGTTTCATAATTTCCTAAAATTAAAATGATTTAAACTATGCGACAGAAATCTGGGGTGTGCCAATACCAGAGATTATGGTACGGCTTCAGAATGATGATTGGCTGACACCATCTGACACCCCTCTGATTGGGGAAAAAAGACCTGCTGATCTGTTCTACATACCAGGAAGACAACAGATGATGATTTTTTTCTATTTGAAACGTGTATTTTAAACGTTTAATTAAGAAGTAAAAACCTTGTAGCGTACAGAGATTTCAGAAGCTGATCAGGAGGAAGAAAAATCACCCGTGTTTCACGCATAAAAAGTGGTTATTAACTATCGAAACCTGTTTTCATTTCGCCTGGCAATCTACCTGAATGCCCAACTACAGGATCTGAGAAGAACCATAATTAAACTAGTGTTGATAATAAGAGAGAGAGAGTCCCCGTTAACCCCATTTTGGTTTAAATCGCAAATGCATGTTTAATTAAATGTCTTTTTTGATTCACAATCAGAGAAATGCAACATAAATTGTTATCTTCTAAGTATCTTAATAAACTTTCAGCATAGCTTTCTCACCGTTTAGATTTATTTTTCTTGGGATTTTGGGATCAAACGTGGAAAGATTAGATTGTAATCATTTTTATTTTTTAAATACATTTTAGAAAAGTGTAATCTATACTAAAAAGCTGTATTTATTTAATACCACTCGATACTTATATTAATGGAGTTTAGTTGATACTGTTTAAACTTTTAATTATTTTAAATGTTATTATAGCATTGTACACATGCTTAAAAGAGAAGAGAGAAAACACAAGCCTTCTTCAGGTGTGAGGGTCTTCTGCTCAGAATGAAACGCTAAAATGTAATGTAGGCTCTGAATGGGTTCAATTATGATTTGGGCTTGATTGAGGTCGCTGCCTTTCATCTAAAATTCTGCTTGAATCCTTCTAAACTAAAAATTAGACACAAGAAGAAAAGAGGCTCTGGTGAAATTTCTCTTTAATTTTTTTTTACTTGGAAAAATATATTTCACGCAGCAGTCCGGGCACAGAAGGGTTAAAAAAAGTCAGACAGGCAGGGGGGAGCATGAGTTGTGAAACTGTTACCTGGATAAAGAGGTATCCAGGTAACAGTGAAATGGGCATACAGTCTGGAGAGATCGCCCATTTTCCATGTAAATAGTTCCCTGGTTCCGCACCCCTTGGTGGTTACTCGCTCTCTCTTTTCTCTCTCTCTCACTCTCTCCCTCTCTCTCTCGGGCTCGCGCTCTGGCTCACTCGCGCTCTTGGCAGGCTTGTCTTGTGTCTCTCTCTCGTCTGGGTACAGGAGTGCTGCTGGAAGGTATTGACGGAAACACCTGATCACCAGCTCGAAAGATTTCAGTGCTTTGTGTATATTCTAATGGCAGTGGGGGCAGGGTGTGTGGGAATGGGTTTGGTTGAAAATGCATTGGGGATCTATGTTCTTCACACCTGAAACATTTTCTCTGAAAGCGTTTTCTTCCCAGTTTAGCCGATCTTGTTACAGCATGTTACTGTTTACTGTTACTGACCATATTAATTTTAAGTGCTTAATGCCATTTTTTGAGCACACACGAATATTCTTATGTCTATATCTTCGCAAGGGAATCAGTGCGAATTGTAATACTAATTAAATGACCACGGGCACTTTCCACCCCCTCTACATTCTCAGAGTAGAATAGGCTAACCTTCTAATTAAAGACAGTCCACCCTCCCCCATGGACAGGAAAAGTGCCCGCAGGCAGGGCAGGTAATATGGTCAGTAACATGCTCAGAAGGAGCACGTAAAAACTTTTCTGAAATAACCACATGAAAGACTTTGATGGTTAAAATGTTTAGGGAGAAATGGAATACTGGTGTGTATTTTTTCTTTAAACTACCAAGACCAGCAATATACAGTACAGTTTACATAATATGTTTATGTTAAGACTGACAGCAGGAACATTCCTATTCTTAACTCTTCAGCTTATTAAAAACAGGGTGTTCAAACCGTTTTTTTTACACAGAAGCGTGACACAGTGGCGCGTTGTGAATCTGTTTTTCCGTGTTTACAAAAAAAGTGGGATACGTAATACGATCTGCTATATAGATACATATTTTTAGATATTTAGATCCTTAAATTAATATCATTATTAATTTCTTTAGATACGCGATTCCATACTATATTCCCCATTATAAAATAGATAATTCCGGTCCTGAAATCTGATTGCCTGACACACATTCGAAGAAGTCCCCGGAATTTTGACTTCACTGTGTGATGAAGAAATTTTAAAGACTACTTCTTTGCGTAGATAAAAAAGCTTGGATTCCCATGTACAGTATCTTATACACATATCTTTTTCTGTTGTCTTTGTTGATCTCTTGAGGATCCTTGTGATATTTTGAGCTCTTGTTGAATGATAAAAGTGTCGCAGTTTAAATCATTTTTGTTGTTAGAAATTATGAAACGCTCTGTTAAAAGCAAGGGAGTTTTTGTCTGTTATAGTAAAAGAAAATGCCCGAGGAACTAGGGATTGGACAGTTTTTCAATGCTTGTACAATCGATGGAAATGTTCAAATAAATGTGCTATAGAAATAAACAAAAAAGGTCATTTATTCCTTTATCATATTGGCTAGCTAATGTCCCGTCCTTGTTAATTAGATCAACGAAATGCTGTGGTGTTACTTTTTATCGAAAAAATAAAGTCTTTTCCTTTAAAATGACGGTTACAAAGAATGTGGACCAGTGTAATACTTTGAGTTTAAAGCTTGTCCGAGGTCATTTACTATTAATACTATTAGTAATATCTTCGGTAAGGCTTTGATGCATAAAATATTTCTGCATAATTAAAATATTTATGATAAAGGTAGGATGTGTAGTTTTGCCCAACTGAACAATCTTGCTTTCATAAAATATACCAACTTTTTAATGACTGATGATTAACATGCTGTAATACACAGTTTAAATTTAAAAGCTCAAGTGCTGTATATGAGAGGTTAAGCTTTATTGGCTCCTCCTGACGGTTTTACAAGGTGATTCCGGAAACTTTCCGGTATGAAGTCAAATGACGCATTACACCGCTTCATACCGCGTTTTGATGGGACACGCCCACCGCGTTGTACCATGGTGTACCCCACGCGTTTTGAATGGCTGCATCTGTACTGTCATCAGTTGGAGTAAAAACCAGTTAACCCAGTTTAACTCAACCTAATTCACTTCAAAACACTTTATTCAGATTTAACAGATGCCTTTACAACAACCTTAAAACAAAATCGCATATATTGTCATTAGAATCGAGAATAACAAAGCAGTATTAAAAATACCACTGAAACTATAATAATGTGTCTGGTCATTATTAACAGCATTAATTTAATAATAGTGATTTCAAGCTTCTTGTATCTATTTCAGAGTATTTTTTTTCTTCAGTTTTCATAACCTTCACTTATTAAAATGGCTGTTTATGAGACATGATGTTTCAGATGTCAATAACTTTGTGAACAAATGACAGAGCCTTCAAACCACAGGCATTTTAAAGATCGCGATTTGTCTTTTTATTTAAACAATACCTAGTACCTGGTTGCATTTTTGAATCCTTAATTTAAATAAAGTGGATCCCAGGTATTATATTTTTTATGCATCAGTTGAAGCCTTCTGAAACATAAAAATGTAACATAATATTGTGTGGCAAGATGGGAAACTGATTCTTTAAATTTTTAAGAAAGTCAAAAATAAGAAACAATAAAGTGTCTGCCTAAAACAGAAATTGCATGATTTTAAAACCCATAAAAAGCTGTTTTTTTTACTTTTTAATTAAACATATTAAACACTTTAATTTTGTCAACACAAAACACATTTCGTACAGATTCACATTGTCCTGTCTTCCTGTGGTGTGAAGCAAATCAGAAGGTGCTTGAGAAAATAGCGCACCGCCCACTGAGCTCAATCAGAGAAGAGGCCGCGCCATAAGGAAACCGTTATGCAGCTTGCAGTGTTTACGGCACTGAGCATGTCAGCCTTTAAAACTTAATAACGGGATGTAAATAATTTCTTTTAACTTGAAATCTTTTAATTATCATTAAACATAGCTTTCTCACCAGTTAGTTTTATTTTTGAAACCATCGTTAAACAAAGCAGGGTCTTATGGTACTTTCTCATGACTTTACACATGGAAAGATAATACATTTTAATTGTTTTTATTTTTTTAAAAATAAATTTTAGAAAGTTTCATCTACACAAATATCACAGACTATTTTTGTTGTATTTTTTAATGTTATGCCACAGTTCAATATTTCATATACATCTAAATAAGAAAGTCAGGTGTCAGGTGCATAAACTACAGATGCAGCCATTCAAAATGCGCGGGCGATACCGCATTATTTTGCGGTACGCTGTACGCAGTCTACCGCAAGCTACCGGTAAATACCGCGAGTTACCGTAAATTCTCCTATAATACGACAAGCAAAATAATAGTATCCGGAATTTCCGCAAGGTGGAGCTAATAAAGCTCAACCTCTCATGTTTGAGCTGTGGCCATCAAAGTCTTTAACGAAGATATTACTAATAGTATTAATAATGAATGACCTTGGACAAGCTGTAAGTGTAAACTCAAAGTATTGCCCTGGTCAACATTCTTTTTTTCATTGACCGTCTTTGTAAAAGTAACACCACAGCATTTCGCAATCACGCATTTGTTTCCAATCATGCAAAATACAGTGATTCACCATGCCTTTCACATGCTCATAAAAGAGATTGATTTAGGAACATAAACATATTACCGTATGCAAACTGTACTGTATACAGTATGTATATGTATATTTAATGTCTTAACTGTGCCCGTTTAAGTATTGAATATTCATATCTAATTTTACCACTGAAGGGAAATCTTAGTAGCTGAGCATAAAAAGAATAGGAGCATACTGCAACGCGTGTGAAGGCCATAAACGATATTAATTTTGGAACATAAACATACAGTATATGGCTGGTCTCGGTACTTTAAAGAAAACATACACGAAACATGGTTTCATTATGACCAGAATCGGTCTTGAGATATTTTTAACTTGATTTACAGTATTTGAGAGGTATGTCTTAACACCGATACTACAGTGCTTAAGTACTGCTCACGTATATGTTTCTAGGTTTATATTATGCATTTCATACGGTCAAATTACTTTTGAGCAACTAATAAGAAGCGCGAAACGGTATGCGTTTTAGTTTCGTTTTGTGCTGGGACCCGTGGATTGATTAGAGATATCAAGTACATACAAGTCATTTTTTAAATGTTGTAGTTCGTCTTGAAAAAATGTTACGACAATGTTATGTTATCAACAATTACACAGGTTCTGTTTCCATATTGCGGATTTTGGTTACGTAATATTATTTTCTAGATTTCACCTTGTGAATATATGATTTGGGCAAACAGAGCCGCAAAGAAGTACATTATGGGTTGTTGTTTTTTTTTTTGCAGTTTTATCTAGAACAAGCGATGCTTAAACCTTTGTCTGATTCTTGTGAAACTATCCACACGACAGTTATAGTACCTAGGAGTTGACTTCAGTGATGTCACTGATGGGATGTTTCTAAAAATCCATCCTCTGTAAAACGTCTTCTCTAGTTGTCCTGCATATGTATTCGCTAATGAAGCTGTGTGTTCTGAGCCTGGATCTCTACATTTCTGTATGAACCAGCTTAGAGGGCTAAAGACAGCTTGTGTTTAAATTGAGTGTAAGGCAATTTATGCTTCTAAAGTCATGGTCAGCATTTATTATTGTACTGTGCTGTAAACTTGTTCTGTGCCAAGTCACATTATTTTATAGCGTTTTTATAGCGTTATCAAATCCGGTGGCGCTGTGTGTTAGTTTCCTGACTCCCATGTCACATGGTCTGTGATTGAAACCTGTAAAACCGGTTTAATTCGTCACAGCCAGCACTCCGGTTGTAAAGTAGAAGCAGGCGAGATTTCCAGCGAAAAACACCTCCCCCTTCTTCAGGTGTGAGGGTCTTCTGCTCAGAATGAAACGCTAAAATGTAATGTAGGCTCTGAATGGGTTCAATTATGATTTGGGCTTGATTAAGGTCACTGCCTTTCATCTAAAACCCTACTTGAATCCTTCTAAACTAAAAATCAGTGTTAGTGAGTTCTAAATAAAGAGGTATCCAGGTAACAGTGAAACGGGCGGACAGTCTGGGGAGATCGCCCGTTTTCCATGTAAATAGTTCCCTGGTTCCGCACCCCTTGGTGTTTCTCTCGCTCTCTCTCGGGTCACCTGATCATTAGCTCGAAAGATTTGAGTGCTTTGTGTATATTCTAATGGTAGTGGGGGCAGGGTGTGTGGGAACAGGTTTGGTTGAAATTGCATAGGAGATCTATGTTCTTCACACCTGAAACATTTTCTCTGAAAGCATTTTCTTCGCAGTTTAACCGATCTTGTTACAGCATGTTACAGTTTACTATTATTAACCATATTAATTTTAAGTGCTTAATGTAAAATCTTGTAAAAATATATTTTCATTGTTCAAATATACATTAAGTCTGACTATCATATAATAAGTTAAATACAAAACTAAAGAAAAAATAGGGTTAAATATAATTCAAAATATTTTGCTAACAATGTTAACTGTTTATGAATAATAAAATGTATTAACTAAGGAGTAGGATGGCACAGTTGTTAGTATGTTTTTTGTTTTGTTTCTTTTTCATAAATACAACAGTAGTACCTCATGTCTCAGTGGCTTTCAAAATGAAATTATGCATGCAAACCTGTGAACTAGAAAGATAACTAAGATATCCATCCATTATATTCCATAATATCCATGAAATATATGACGCTGAAATATGTGTGACGCAGTGGTGGCCTGACACGGTGAGGTGCCCTGGCAGCTGTATGAAGCAGTGGTGGCCTGGCACGGTGAGGTGCGCTTGCAGCTATGTGACGCAGTGGTGGCCTGGCACGGTGAGGTGCGCTGGCAGCTGTGTGATGCAGTGGTGGTCGGGTATGTAGAGGTGCACTGGCAGCTGTGTGTTGTGACGCAGTGGTGGCCTGGCACGGTGAGGTGCGCTGGCAGCTGTGTGATGCAGTGGTGGCCTGGCACGGTGAGGTGCGCTGACAGCTGTGTGGTGTGGCGCAGTTGTGGCCTGGCACGGTGAAGTGCGCTGGCAGCTGTGTGATGCAGTGGTGGCCGGGCACGGTGAGGTGCGCTGGCAGGTGGGTGATGCAGTGGTGGCGTGGCACCGTGAGGTGCGCTGGCAGCTGTGTGGTGTGACGCAGTGGTGGCCTGGCACGGTGAAGTGCGCTGGCAGCTGTGTGGTGTGACGCAGTGGTGGTCTGGCACGGTGAAGTGCGCTGGCAGCTGTGTGGTGTGACGCAGTGGTGGCCTGGCACGGTGAGGTGCGCTGGCAGCTGTGTGATGCAGTGGTGGCCTGGCACGGTGAGGTGCGCTGGCAGCTGGGTGATGCAGTGGTGGCCTGGCACGGTTAGGTGCGCTGGCAGCTGTGTGGTGTGACGCAGTGGTGGAAATGTTCACCATGTTTCACCATGCTGAAAATGTTTGTACCAGACTTTTTTGAGGCCTGTTTAATTGTGTCTGAAGTCTGATGTTGTAAATTTTATTGTTAAAAAGATCCATGAAAATGTCACTACTAAAGTTAGCTGGTACTGTTGGTATTGTAAGTGGCAAGTAGAGCTCATATTTTAGATTTTGTGTAGTTGCTAGCGTTGAACTGTGTGTTGGATGCACATGAATATATTCATTATATGCCAGCGCACCTCACCGTGCCAGGCCACCACTGCGTCACAACACACAGCTGCCAGTGCACCTCTACATACCCGACCACCACTGCATCACACAGCTGCCAGCGCACCTCACCGTGCCAGGCCACCACTGCGTCACATAGCTGCAAGCGCACCTCACCGTGCCAGGCCACCACTGCATCAAACAGCTGCCAGGGCACCTCACCGTGTCAGGCCACCACTGCGTAACACCACATAGCTGCCAGCGCACCTCACCATGCCAGGCCATCACTGCGTCACACCACACAGCTGCCAGCGCATGTAACCGTGCCAGGCCACCACAGCGTCACACCACACAGCTGCCAGCGCACCTCACCGTACCAGGCCACCACTGCATCACACAGCTGCCAGCGCACTTCACCGTGCCAGGCCACAACTGCGCCACACCACACAGCTGTCAGCGCACCTCACCGTGCCAGACCACCACTGCATCACACAGCTGCCAGCGCACCTCACCGTGCCAGGCCACCACTGCGTCACATAGCTGCAAGCGCACCTCACCATGCCAGGCCACCACTGCATCACACAGCTGCCAGGGCACCTCACCGTGTCAGGCCACCACTGCGTAACACCACATAGCTGCCAGCGCACCTCACCATGCCAGGCCATCACTGAGTCAGAGATTAAATAAAACCTCACTCGCACCAAACAAATTTATATTTCTAAATATCACAACATGATTGAATTTAAGTCATTTTAATAACAATGAATAGTCACCTAGGCGTTACAATATAAACATTTATATTGATTTAAATAACGTTTTGATTTAAATCGCAAATGCGGGTTTAAATATATGTGTTTTTTGATTCACAATCAGACAAATGCAACATAAATTGATATCTTTGTCTTCTAAGTATCTTAATAAACTTTCAGCATAGCTTTCTCCCCGTTTAGATTTATTTTGGGATCAAACGTGGAAAGATTAGATTGTAATCGTTTTTATTTTTTAAATACATTTTAGAAAAGTGTAATCTATACTAAAAAGCTGTACACCACCTGCTATAAAGATACATATTGTAATACTTTCGGGTTCGGATAGGACAGACACAAGAACTCAGACTTGCGGAGTTAAAGCAAGTTAAAGCCTTGATTTTATATATCACCTTTAAAAGTGGCATCTCAAAGCAAAGTACCCAACACTGATTGTACCCATCTGTCATGCTAATAAAGCAGCTTGAATTGAATTGAGAGAGGGGGGGGGGTATATTTGCTTTGTGTATAAAGTACATTGTGAATGTTTTCACAGCCTTCACTTTGTCGTTTTTATGCCATTTTTTGACCACGCACGAATATTCCTATGTCCGTATCTTCGCAAGGGAATCAGTGCGAATTTTAATACTAATTAAATGACCGCGGGCATTTTCCACCCCCTCTACATTCTCAGAGTAGAACAGACTAACCTTCTAATGAAAGACGGTCCACCCCCCACGGACAGGAAAAGTGCCCACAGGCACTTAAACTTAATATGGTCAGTAACAGTAAACAGTAACATGGTCAGAAGGAGCACGTACAAACGTTTCCGAAATAACCACATGTAAGACTCTGATGCTTAAAATGTTTAGGGAGAAAGTGGAATACTGGTGTGTATTTTTTCTTTAAACTACCAATACCAGCCATATACAGTCTGTAACGTAGGGATTTCTATATGTCTTTATTTAGTGGTTACATTAGTGACAAAGGCTAAACTTTTAGCTTCAGTAACGTGTACATATCTCCCCTTTTTATTAAACGACATGGTTGAAAACTGTTCCAGAGCCACTGTTGTTTCATCAGTGAAAAGTACATCATGAAATGCCTCTCCCTGTTCAATCCACTGGAAAAAGAAAAGGAGCATAAAGCTTCTGATGGTCATAAACTATATTCATTTAGGAGCAGCATCAGAGGTATGTTTTTAACTGCACTGCATTGGAGAGAATACCATAGTGTGTTTTTTTTTTTTACTCCCTGGCAGAAACTGGCTTCCAGAAGAATCAGTATGGCTCAGAGATTAAATAAAACTTCACTCGCACCAAACAAATGTATATTTCTAAATATCACAACATGATCGAATTTAAGTCATTTTAATAACAATGAATAGTCACCTATGCGTTACAATATAAACATTAATATTGATTTAAATCGCGTTTAAATCACCTTTATTTAAAACCCATAAATAAAGCTGATACTGTTTAGACTTTTAATTATTTAAAACTGTATTAAAGCAGCACTATACACAATGCAACGTAAATCGCTATCTTTGTCTTCTGTGTAATAATGTTCACCTCTCTGTCCAGCAAATTTACAATAGTAATAATAATGAACTTTATTGTATATGGCGCCTTTAAAGGTTGCTCCTCAAAGCGCTTTACAGGTTAAAAACAATACTGTTAGGCTGGGAAAACGATTTTTTTTTAAGAAATACAAAATGAGATATAATGATATGTTCCGGCTTAGACATTAACGAAGAGCATAACGCGTGTACTGTATACACTGCAAGTACAACCCCCCTCTCTGCAGGAGTGCTGGCTGTGACGAATTGAACCGGTTTCACGGGTATTTTCAAAGTAGGAGGCGAGATTTCCAGCGAAAGACACCTCCCCCCCCCCTCAAAAATCCAGTAAGTACAGTACTTACTAGTTAAAGGCTAGGCTCCTCAATGAAATCGCTTTAACATGCTAATGCGTTGGTGTAACAGTCCAGGCGTGGCAAGCTTCTAATTTCAACCCGACTACGGCGAAAGGAACCCTTCTTTCATTAGAAGACAATGAACATATTTTAGCCCTGAATGAATTAATAGCAAACATGGTTTACATAAAAGACATTTTTCCAAGAAAGTTTAGCCTTTGTCACTAATGAAACCACTAAATAAAGACATAAATATAAAAATCTTAAGATTTTTAAAATACATGACTTTGCTAAAATTTATTTGAAAATAAAAACAATTACAACCGCCAGGGGAGGGAGAGAACAGGGGAGGGATGTTGGTTTTGCATAAGGGGCGGGGCTATGGAAATTAGGTCTGTTTGGGAATGTGTAGTTACATGTTCTGGCTGTTTGTGAATTATCGTTGTTGAGTATGGAGTGTTGAGGTATTGATTTTGTGTAATGCTTTATGTTGAAAATTGAGGTGGATTTTGTTTATGATAAACAGGATAAACTGGGATGGGAGGAAGGTTTGGTTTTGCATAAGGGGCGGGATTATGATAATTGGAGGACTTTGCAAGAGTAAAATGGTTTGATATATTTGATTTTGTATTGTGGTTGTTATCTATGTTTTTGGTTGGTATTCTGTTTATATGGTTGTTTTTGTTGGTTGGTTGTTATTATGGTTATTAATAATACGATCTATAGTTGAAATCTGAGCCTAAATAAAAAGAAAAAGCAAGTGATTAGGTTTATGAGCAATCTAATTACTTATTCGTTTAAAACGCTATATAAAATAAAGTTTATTATTAATTTGCTGGACAGAGCGGTGAACATTATTATGCATAAGACAAAGATAACGATCCTGATCAGTTTAGAAATCTGTGTACGCTGTAAGGATTTTACTTCTTAAACTTTTAAAATACACGTTTTGAATAGAAAGAAATCCTCTTCCTGGTACAGTATGTATAGCAAACCAGCACGTCTTTTTTCTCCAATCAGAGAGGTGTCAGATGGTGTCAGCCAATCACCATTCTGAAGCCCTACCATAATCTCTGGTATGGGGAGACCCCAGAATTCTGTCCCATAGTTTAGACAGATGATAGATACTTTTATTGATCCCGTGAGGGAAATAAAGTAAATCATTTTCATTTTAGGAAATTATTAAACACTCGGTTAAAAGCAAAGGAGATTGTCTGTTATAGTGGACATAAAAACAAGAGTTCGCTGGCATTATATCCTGGAAGACACAGACCGGCGCCAGACCGGTAAAATGCCTGATGAACTAGGGATTGGACAGTTTCCAAGTGCTTGTACAATCGATGGAAATGTTCAAATAAATGTGCAAAAGAAATAAACAAAATAATCATTTATTTCTTTATCATATTGGGTAGCTAATGTCCTCTCTTTGCTAGTTAGTGGCTGTGTTTCTGCATTGGGTAGCAACGGGTGACTGTTCTCAGGCGGAAGATGTAAACAGCTTAATGTTCGTGTTAAATAATTTTTTTAAATTAAAATTCATTCTATACAGCAATTGCATATTTGGGTACCGTTTCATAAAACTTTCATGCTTAAAATGTTTAGGGAGAAATGGAAGACTGGTGTATATTTTTTCTTTAAACTACCAAGACCAGCCATACACAGTACAGTTTACATACATACAGTAATGTTTATGTTCCTAAATTAATATCGTTTATGACCTTCAGATGCGTTATGCTCCTCTTCTTTTTATGCTCAGCTACTAAAATTTCCCTTTAGTGGTAAAATCCATATAAATATTCAAAACTAAGCGGATTAAAATGTGCACAGTAAAGACATTAAATGATTAAATCTTTGCACTACCAACCAATGCACCACGAGTGCCCCTGTCGGTCATTTTGGCCAGCCAATCACTTACCGCTGTGCCCTCCGGTGCCCTGCAGTGGCTTGTGGGTAGGTTACTGTACCGCGGGTTTTTACCGCGCATTTTGAATGGCTGCATCTGTATTAGTAATCAATAATTAGTATTAAAATTCGCACTGTGATAAATTGTTGCACTTCTTCAACATTTTGTAAAAACATTAATTTACAGGACTATGTTCAAATATACGTTAAATCTGACTATCAGAAAATAAGTTTTTATACAAACTTATAAAATAAAAAATTGAAGGTAAAATATCATTTAAAAATTAAGCCAGGGTTTGCTTTTTTTTCTCTCTCTCAGTATTCTCTCTCAACCACTGTGATTCGAACACAGAATGGTGTGAAACATTAAAAAAAACATAATTGCTTTATACTGTTATACTGTACAGTGTATTAAACTTCACACTCTATGGGCACCACACTGTGAGTAATGCTGCCCACTAAACCCTTTTTCCCAAAAATTTCACTGGATACAATTTTATCTTGCCTTGTGAAAGCAAAACTTCAAACATTTGTCAACATATTTACTAAAATTATCCATCTCAGTGATCTCACTGCGTTAATCTCACTATGGCCCCGGTGCTCACTTAATTTTCACACTCCCAGTAAAATAAAAAAAACAATTTCCGCATTATCATTATCATTAGTGTTGTCAGCAGTTCAGATGGTTCAGATAAAAAGACAGGGTAGAACGTAGGGAGGAGATAAACAAGTAAAATCAAAAATGCAGTTGGGCCACGGAGTCCAAGATATTCAAAGGAGGTGATAGAGTAAATAGAGAGCTCCTTGTTAATTATATTTTACCTGTGAACTACAGCCAAACTGCCGCCACAACCAACAGAGCATGATTTGCCTGCATAAGAAAAACCTGGAGAGACAACCACATATATATACTCTTACAGTATAATAGTTAACTTTTTCAATAGCTCAACTTTGAGGTTTACCTGTCTTTACCAGTAAAGCTTTGTGCATGTTTTAATCCCTCACTTAACCAAATGAGTCAATTAAGAAAATTCTTAAGAGAAAGATAGCCTAATGATGACCTGAAGAGTACAGCAGGTAATTTAATGGAGCAAACTTAGTGAAGAAACTTTCTCAAGGGTACAATAGCAGGTTACCAACTATGATTTGAACACATGAACCTCTGGACCAGAATCCATAGTCACTGAACTGCTACCCATGTTGTGTATATATACAATGCTTCAATGAGAGCATCCATCCCATATTTAACATAACTAATTGTATGTCTTAATACAATGAAAAGTTAAAGGAAGGTTAAAAGCATTGATAGTCTTCTAGTCTTCTTTGTCAGTGTTCATACTTAGTGGTTGCCAAAAGGAAGATGTCTTTGTTATTCATGTTTGCAGGATGTGAGAGGTCCTTCTTGGAGAAGTTGGAGGTACTGTATGTGTCCAAGGGTGTTTATTTATACACTATTTCCCTTGCTTTCCAGGTGTGAATGCCTGCCTGCAACGTGCAGCTTTCCTGAGTGTGCCACAGGAAGTGTGCCTCGTATCATTTCCCGAGGACATGGTTCTCCTGGGAAATGCTGTGATGTCTTTGAATGTGTCAATGGTAAGTTAGCACTGCTTCTTTTTAATACCCCCCCCCCCCAGCCTAACCTACTACTGTATTACAGATTCCTTGTACTTTTTTCTCTTTGATAACCCTTGTGTATCGATGTTCATATTACTGAGTGGATAAACCTTTGACCATCAATCAGCTTCCACTGCTTTTTTCAACATTACACAGCAAAGAAGGAAATCTTAAGCTATTAACTAAGTGGCAAAGTGCATGAAATGAACTTGTAGTTCTACTGCAGACATTGTTAATATTGTAATTACAGGTAAATGAAGTAAAATTGCTAATAATTATTTAACTTAATTTATGTAATTTTAAGGAGAATTTTGAAAATGTTTTTAGTTTTTTCTTCTAAAGTAAACTTTTATGAGGCAGTGGCAAACATTGTAAATAAAGTTAAAATGGAGAAGTGATGCATATTTTCCATCAAAAACAAAAGACAATATACAGTAATAAGTATTTTTCTGTAATATGCTTAAAAATACATTAAAAATAATTCACCATTGTAACTGTAATTTAATTTGTCAAGTGAGGCTGAAATGTTTTCTTCTTCTTGTCACATTGTGTCACAATTGGTAGCCAGTATGTATAATTTTAAAATGGACCCCATTAATTCGTTCTGCCTGTTCTAATTACCTGTTCAATCAGTTTGGTTATTAATGCCATCGCGTAGAGCTTAAAAGAGAGATTAAAAGATGATTTTTTCCTTAAATTATCATTTCAGGAATCTGTAAAATCTTTATAGTTTGTTTTTCTTTAGAAGGAATAAAATTCTGGACTTGTAAAGAACAAATTGTTATGTCTGTACAAATTTAAGTATTTGCAGAAGCACTAAATATGATATGGTTTGGGAATTCAAAGTTGCTAACAAAATTAGTATACATGTATTAATTAAACCAATTTGGTTATGGTTGAGGGTAAGCATTGAAATTAAGGCTTATGGCAGACTATAGAAATAAGAGTTAGAATTAGATTTGGGGTATCACATTTAACATTTTACATTTATCACATGCTGGTCAGACAGTGCCAAAGTTTAGAATTAAAGTTAGGGTTTACAGATTAGATTTAGCCTTAATAGAAATAGGAACCTATTTCTTTAAAATACCAACTAGCTGTTTACCTTCTTTGGTTAATGCAGCTTTAAGAAATGATTTCCTTCATTGAACTACAATGAAAAGCTCTAGGGTAAAAAACTTGGTAATGGTAGCTAGGAAGTCAGAGAAAACAGACCATTTCTGACCTCTTTGACTTCTGTATTGTGTGCTAGGGCCCTTCATTGTTCCTTTGACTAGTCCTCTTTATCTGAGACCTCTCTTTGTGTTGATGTTTTTTTAATTTAAATATTCTGCAAAGGCTATATTGAACTTTTTTCTCATTGATTTGTGTTTAATTAAACCTAGATTTGCAAATACCCCTAGACATCTCTCAGAGAATGTAAATAGTATACGTGAAAAAGCTGTTTTTCAGTAGAGTCTGATGACCTTACAGGCAAAGCCAAAGGAAACTTAATATGTCTCCCTGGTACAAGAAAACAACACCTGTAGTATAGTCAGGAAGCAATATGTTTAACGCCAATCCAATATTTTCTGAGTCATTTGGACTCAAGTATACATAATAGTGTAATTATAATAATTGCATACACTTATATAGTGCTTTTCTGGACACTCCACTCAAGCAGTTTACAGGTAATGGGGACTCCCCTCCACCACCACCACCACCAATGTGCAGCATCCACCTGTTATCACATCAGCTATCAGTGGGGAGGAGAGCAGAGTAATGAAGCCAATTCATAGATGGGGATTATTAGGAGGCCATGATTGGTAAGACATTTGCCAGGATGCCAAGGTTACATCCCTACTCTTTTCAAGAAACACAAAGGGATTTTTAATGACCACAGAGAGTCAGGACCTCGGTTTTATATCACATCCAAAGTGTCCCCGTCACTATACTGGGGCATTAGGACCCCCATGGACTGTAGGGTGAGCACCCCCTGCTGGCCCCACTAACACCTCTTCCAGCAGACCTCCCAGGAGGTCTCCCATCCAGGTACTGGCCAGGCTCACACCTGCTTAGTTTCAGTGGGTTGACAGTTGTGAGTTGCAGAGTGATATGGCTACTGACTGATACCCTTTATTCTCAAGGAATACAGTTTGTTTTTCCTTTTGATCTTAATTTTGGATTACCCATCTCTGGAGCTTTTGCAACAACAAAGCTATTCTCATTCACATGGCTATATTGCATTTGATTATTTTTATTGCTGTTATAAAGTGGAGAAATGCATTCTCAGGTATCTTTGGAAAATAAGGCACTTATAGTTCATTTTTCAAGTTATTTAATTGTCCTCTCTGTCAATGGTTAACTATTTAAATGGACAGTTGGGAAGATTTTTAGCAATAAAAAAAAAGGATTAATAAAATAGTTTTTTCATACAGTCATGACTCATCATGCCTTGATTCTGGGAAAGTATTACATTTCTAAAGTTGTACAAATTTTACTTTTTGTTTTTATTTTCCCAAACACATTTAAATACAAAAACACCTATATTCCTCATAATTTCCTAAAAAAACACTACATTGGAACCCCCATTCATTGCCTCCTCCTCCACACTGTGAAACCAAATAGTCAAAAATTCTTTTTACAGTATCTGTGTGCCATAGCTTTAATTTATACAAGTCAACATCAACTCAAAAGATGGTCATGTTAAGAATATTCATGGCACTATACAGTATATTAATCTTGATCTGTGGTACAGAGATTCTCATGGCTCCATTTGTTTACCTTATTATGGCAATTAAATCCATATCCAATTTATTGCGTCAATTTGGATTTAACGCTACACTTTTTATTACCATAAAACAAATTTTTCAATAATTTCTCAAAGTATCACAAATACAAGTGATCTTCAATATCCTCAATATCCAATATACAAACATCGAGGTATTTATTAACTCATTTATAATAAACCAAGAAATTAGTAGCATAACACTGACCACAATTTCTTAAGATGTAGACAGCACAATGGGAGAATTTAATCTATTTTTTACCAGCAAAATCCAAACACAACACCACAGACCATGCAGATGCAGCCATTTAAAGTCAGCGGTAAAAATCCGTACTGCATGCAACAACCTACGTCATATCGCGGTACGTAATTGGCTGGCCAAAATGACCGGCAGGGCAATCGTGGTGCATTGGTCGGAATTTTACAACTCAAGGGAAATTTTAGTAGCTGAGCATAAAAAGAAAGGAGAATAACGCATCTGATGATCATAAACGATATTAATTTAGGAACAAAACATATTATGTAAACTATATATGGCTGGTATCGGTAGTTTAATGAAAAAATACACACCAGTATTCCACTTTTTTCCTAAACATTTTAAGCATTTTAAGTCTTACATGTGGTCATTTTGGAAACATTTTTACATGCTCCTTCTGACTATATTAAGTTTATATACTTTTTAAAAATAATAATAATAATAATAAACTTTATTTTATATAGCGCCTTTAAGGGTGGCTTCTCAAAGCGCTTTACAGGCTGACAACAACAATAAATAAAAAGAATACACAATATAAAACACAATTACAATATACAGAGGAGGGGTGAAGAATGGAACCAGTTAATAAAGGCTTTTCTGAAGAAGAGGGTTTTGAGTCTGGATTTGAAGGCGTTTAGAGAAGGTGACTCTCTGATATTCTTGGGGAGAGAGTTCCAGAGCTTGGGGGCATAACAGGAGAAGGCCCTGTCACCCATACAATGTAGACGGGCTTGGGGGACAGTAAGGAGAGCAGAATTAGAAGAGCGAAGGTTGCGAGGTGGGGAGTAGGGCGATAATAGTTCAGACAGGTACTGAAGTGCCAAGACATGCAGAGCCTTGTAGGTGAGCAGGAGGATTTTAAAGTCTACACGGAATTTGACAAGAAGCCAGTGCAAGGACTCCAGAATAGGAGTAATGTGAACACTTGCACTAGACCTGGTCATGATTCTGCATTCATGATTCTGGTCAGCCATTCAGCCATTCAAGCATCATAACACGTCATACCGCGGTACGTGATTGGTTGACCGACAGGGGCACTTGTGGTGCGTTGGTCGGTCGTAGAAAGATTTAAATGCCTTTATTGTGCCCGTTTTAGTATTGAATATTTATATGGAATTTTACCACTGAAGGGAAATCTTAGTAGCTGAGCATAAAAAGAATAGGAGCATAACGCGTGTGAAGGCTATAAACGATATTAATTTTGGAACATAAACATACAGTATTACTGTATGTAAACTGCATATGGCTGGTCTCGGTACTTTAAAGAAAAAATACACACCAGTATTCCATTTCTCCCTAAACATTTTAAGCATCGAAGTCTTTAACTAACATGTGAAATAACGTGTATAAAAAGTGGTAGTTTTAAGCTTTTTTGCTAATATAATATGGAATCGCGTATCTAAAGAAATTAATAACGATATAATTATATTCATGTACTGCAACACAATAGTACATGCTGTACAATGTCTGTTGATACTTTATGTGTAGGGCTGTTTCACCACTCCTCATGTGACTCCTTGCGGGTGGTACTGTGGTCTACGTGCCTGACTTCTAAACCACAGGTTGGGTGTTCAAATTCAGCCGGCGCCATGACTTTTCCTTTAACAAACATTTCTTTAAAAAAATAAAATAGCAATATTATGGACAATTAATTGACTTTTTATATTTCTAAATATCACAACATGTTTGAATTTAAGTCATTTTTAATAACAATGAATAGTCACCTTCTTTCCTTCTGACAACGGTCCCTGCTTCTGCTTCCTGCTTCTATCGTGTGGGGGGGGATCCCTTTAGATCTCCCTTCAGATTTAAAAGGTTATTAAACATATCTTCGGTGTTGTATCTTCCCAGTGTAGCTGATCTTTTGCTGCCTGGGTAAACTATCACAAAGCTTTAGAGAACTTAACATTTCTATTATCAACAAATTGTAAATACGACGTTTACATTGGCGTTATTAATTTTTCACTTGAGTGTATGGAGAATTGTCAGCTGTCACTGAGAGCAGACCCCCCCTCTTAGGCTGCGCAAACGATCTTTTAAATTTTTATAGAGAAATGGAGGCTGTACAGTATGCGTTACAATATAAACATTTACTGTCAAACTTTAAATCAGCAATTGATTTAAAGACGATCTGTCAAAGCGCAATGAAACCTATTACTGGATTCTTATGGATGCCCGGTCCCGCCAGGGATTAAAAAAAACATGCAGTCGCGCATCTAAAGAAATAACAGTATAACTATGTTCATGCACAAACAGTAGCATGTTACATTATTAATTTGGGTGTCTCCTCTTGCCAGAAAGTGCTAAATTGCATTTTGAGTGTGGCTTTTGACTTTTTTTAAATTACAACCCATAAATAAAGCTGATAATGCTTAGACTTTTAATTATTTTAAACTGTATTACAGCAGCACAATGTGCTTTTTCACGAAACCTCCTAGAGTAACGAAATTGCTTGCGTTGTACAGCTTTTCAACTAAATATATTTATCGCTTACGCCTGACATAAGAGGTGCCCGATAAAAACTGGTTGAACAGCTCTGTTGGAGGTTTCGTGAAGAAGGAGGTTTCTTTCTAGGAGGTTTCTTGAACAAGCTGCAGACGTGCCAATTGTAATTGATTTTATTTTTAAATACATTTTAGCAAAGTCATGTTCCATAAGAGTACGGTAATTACGGTAATTACGGTACGGCTTCAGAATGGTGATTGGCTGACACCATCTGACACCCCTCTGATTGGAGAAAAAAGACCTGTTGATCTGTTCTACATAGCAGGAAGACAACAGCATGTGTTGCTTCTATTCGAAACGCGTATTTTAAAAGTTTAATTAAGAAGTAAAAACCTTACAGCGTACACAGATTTCTAAACTGATCAGGAGGAAGAAAAATCACCTGTGTTTCGTGCATAAAAAGTGGTTATTAACTATCGAAACCTGTTTTTATTTCGCCTGGCAATCTACCTGAATGCCCAACTACAGGATCTGAGAAGAACCACAATTGAACTAGTGTTGATAATAAGAGAGAGAGAGTCCCCGTTACCCCCATTTTAATTTAAGGCGTGTTTAATTAAATGTATTTTTTGATTCACAATCAGACAAATACAACATAAATTGTTATCTTTGTCTTTTAAGTATCTTAATAAACTTTCAGCATAGCTTTCTCCCGGTTTAGATTTATTTTTCTTGGGATTTTGGGATCAAACGTGGAAAGATTAGATTGTAATCGTTTTTATTTTTTAAATACATTTTAGAAAAGTGTAACCTATACTAAAAAGCTGTATTTATTTAATACCACTTGATACTTATATTAATGGAGTTTAGTTGATACTGTTTAAACTTTTAATTATTTTAAATTGTATTACAGCATTGTACACACGCTTAAAAGAGGAGAGAGAAAACGCAAGCCTTCTTCAGGTGTGAGGGTCTTCTGCTCAGAATGAAACGCTAAAATGTAATGTAGGCTCTGAATGGGTTCAATTATGATTTGGGCTTGATTGAGGTCGCTGTCTTTCATCTAAAATCCTGCTTGAATCCTTCTAAACTAAAAATTAGACACAAGAAGAGAAGAGGCTCTGGTGAAATTTCTCTTTTTTTAATTTCTCTTTTTTTCTTGGAAAAATATCTTACAGGGGGGAGAGTGAGTTCTAAATAAAGTTCTAAATAGCTGGACAGGAGGCTCTACTGTACACAGAGAGGGGCGGGAGGGAGGAACAAGCTGCCCAGCTGTGTGGTTGAAGCTGATACCCTGGATTCTCTCCAGACATGGCTGTATGAGCTCTACCAGTCAGGACAGGAGGCTCTACTGTACACAGAGAAGGGCGGGAGGGGGGAACAAGCTGCCCAGCTGTGTGGAATGCTATAGAACCCTAAATAGACAATACACACTAGCCGAATATTTGACCAAGATATCCAGACACAGCTGGATGAGCTCCACCAGTCAGGACTGGCAAATAAGATACACTCTACAGACATTCACAACAGCGACATATCATAAAATGTTTGCACATATTGTTAAATTACTTGTTTTTCAGGAAGTTAAAAAACACTTGAATTACTTATCCAGTCTCTCGAAATAAAATTATTTTTCAAGCAATGTAATTGACGTCGGGCAATGTGTTTTTTTTTTTATCTAATTGACATCTTAAATCTTGTCAGTCAGCTCTTTTTTCTCTATTTGAATAGTGGTGATTCAAATAACTTGGGATAACAAGTCACCGAGCTCAAAGTCACCGAGCTCACAGAGCTTCAACAACAGATGACAACTTCCTTAGTCTTTCCTTAGTCTTCCTAAAATTGTTAGACGGGGTGGGGGGCACTCGGGAATGTGAGTAATGCAAGTTAGATTTTGAATGAATAAAAACATTTTATTAAAAACATGTTTGCATTTGTTTGCATTATATTATGTATTTTTCATATATAAGATATAACGATGTGTTCCTGCTTACACATATGCCTATGCCTGAAATTGGAGCTGCTCGCCGCACGGTGAATAGCGACTAATAAGCAGTTAAAACATTTGTCTTTCTGTGGGGGGAAGGGAATCTTATCTGATCTGCAATCGCTGGAAGACTCACCCCCTTCTACTTTGAAAATACCTGTGAAACCGGTTTAATTCGTCACAGCCAGCACTCCTGCAGAGAGTGATGAAAACCGCGCTGCGCCACTTCTATTTGGCATTTTAGTTATGGAGGCGGAAAGACGCACCCCTCACCTCTGGGTGTCTGACTTGTCGCCACCTTTAACCATTCCGTGTTCGAGTTGCAGTAGATAGAGACGTACAAAAAAAAGTTCATTCCAGCTACAATACATATATAGTTTTGTGGTAAGAGGGAGCAAAACATCAGTATTTACTGCTAATAATTAGTGTACAATTTATAGTTGAAATCCTGAGCCTAAATATAAAGTTAAAATCTCGACAAACGAAGCAATGTAGGAAATGCGCACAAAGAAATACACAGAAAATAAATCCGTTCTGACATCTCAAATCAGTTTCGATCAAGGTCTCCAAAACGAACAAGAAAAAGAGCAATTTCAGAGAGCAATTACGCTGTGTTTATGTAGAATAAGTGATTAGATTTATGAGCAATCAAATTAAAAGTCTAAACAGTATCGGCTTTATTTATGGGTTGTAATTTAAAAAAAAGTCAAAAACCGCACTCAAAATGCAATTTAGAGCTTTCTGGCAAGAGGAGACACCCAAACTAATAATGTAACATGCTACTGTTTGTGCATGAACATAGTTATACTGTTATTTCTTTAGATACGCGATTGCATGTTTTTTTTTAATCCCTGGCGGGACCAGGCGTCCATAAGAATCAAGTAATAGGTTTCATTGTGCTTTGACAGATCGTCTTTAAATCAATTGCTGATTTAAAGTTTGACAGTAAATGTTTATATTGTAACACATACTGTACAGCCTCCATTTTTTCTATAAAAATCTAAAAGATCGTTTGCGCAGCCTAAGAGGGGGGGTCTGCTCTCAGTGACAGCTGACAATCCTCCATACACTCAAGTGAAAAATTAATACTGCCAATGTAAACATCGTATTTACAATTTACAACTATTCATTGTTATTAAAAAATGACTTAAATTCGAACATGTTGTGATATTTAGAAATATAAAAAGTCAATTAATTGTCCATAATATTGCTATTTTATTTTTTTAAAGAAATGTTTGTTAAAAGAAAACTCATGGCACCGGCTGGATTTGAACATGCAACCTGTGGTTTAGAAGTCAGGCCCATAGACTACAGTACCACCCCCATGGTCACATGAGGAGTGGTGAAACAGCCCTACACAAACAGTATCAACAGACATTGTACAGCGTGTACTATTGTGTTGTACTACATGAATATAATTATATCGTTATTAATTTCTTTAGATACGCAATTCCATATTATATTCCCTATTAATCAGATTCTAAAAGTATGCTTGTTGACTCCGGTATCGAGCGTATTCGCAGAAAAGCTTAAAACTACCACTTTTTATACACGTTATTTCACATGTTAGTTAAAGACTTCGATGCTTAAAATGGTTAGCGAGAAATGGAATACTGGTGTGTATTTTTTCTTTAAAGTACAGAGACCAGTCATATACAGTTTACATACTGTAATACTGTATGTTTATGTTCCAAAATTAATATCGTTTATGGTCTTCACACGTGTTATGCTCCTTTTCTTTTTATGCTCAGCTACTAAGATTTCCCTTCAGTGGTAAAATTCCATATAAATGTTTAATACTTAAACGGGCACAGTAAAGACATTAAATATACATATACATACTGTATACAGTACAGTTTTGCATACAGTAATATGTTTATGTTCCTAAATCAATATCTTTTATGAGCATGAAAAAGGCATGGTGAATCAGAGATTCTCAAAAATTACTGTACTTTGCACGATTGGAAACAAATGCGTGATTGGATCAACGAAATGCTGTGGTATTATTTTTACAAAGACGGTCAATGAAAAAAAGAATGTGGACCAGGGCAATACTTTGAGTTTACAGCTTGTCCAAGGTCTTTCATTATAAATACTAATAGTTTTATCTTCGGTAAAGACTTTGATGGCGACAGCTCAAACAAGAGAGGTTGAGCTTTATTAGCTCCACCTTGCGGAAATTCCAGATACTATTATTTTACTTGCGGTATCATGCGGTTCTATGCAAGAATATACGATATTAATACCGTAACTTGCGGTACACCGCGTCAAGCGCACTGCAAAATAATGCGGTATCGCATGCTTGTTTTCAATGGCTGCATCTGTAGGTGAGCATGAGAATTTTAAAGTCTACACGGAATTTGACCGGAAGCCAGTGCAAGGACTCCAGGATAGGAGTAATGTGATCACTTGCACTAGACCTGGTCAAGATTCTGGCTGCTGAATTTTGGACATACTGCAGTTTGTTCAGAGTAAATTTAGATACCCCAGCGAGTAGAGCATTGCAGTAGTCAATTCGAGAGAACACAAATGTGTTGATCAACTTTTCAAACACAGTTAATGATAGCATAGGGCGTAGTCTAGCGATATTTCTAAGGTGAAAAAAAGATGTTTTGACAGTATGCTGCACATGTGGGTCGAATGTTAAGCCAGAATCGAATATAACCCAAAGGTTTTTCAATTTTGATTTGAAGCTCAAGTACAGAGCCATCTACAGATAGGGTTACAGGACTGGCTTAACGAAGTTGATGGGGGGTGCCAATAAGCATGACTTCAGTCTTGTCGCAGTTAAGATGAAGGAAGTTTTGAGTCATCCAAATTTTTATGTCAGAGATGCAATTAGATAGAATAGAGACAGCCACATCAGTGTCAGGTTTGGTATGGATGTATATTTGAGTATCGTCAGCGTAGAAATGAAAGCTGAGGCCAAATGTGAACATGTAAATGCTGAAGAGCAAGGGGCCCAGTATTGAGCCCTGAGGAACACCAGACTTAACAAGACCAATTTCAGACCTATACCCATTAAGAGAGACAAAGTGACAACGATCAGTGAGGTAAGATTTGAACCATTTGAGAGCAGTGTCAGAAACTCCAAACACAGTCTCAAGATGAGAAAGTAAGATGTTATGGTCAACAGTGTCAAAAGCAGCACTGAGATCAAGAAGGATGAGTATAGAAAAAGAACCAGAATCAGAAGCTATTAGAAGATCGTTGGTGACTTTGACCAGGGCAGTTTCTGTGCTGTGAAGTTGACGGCAGCCAGATTGGAGGGGTTCGAAAAAGGTTGTTTGTCATGAGGTGGTTATGTAACTGAAGTGTGACAGCACGTTCTAGAATTTTAGCAAGAAAGGGTAAGTTGTAGATGGGGCGAAAATTGTTAAGATTGTCGAGAGCCATGTTAGGCTTTTTTGGCACGGGGGTAATGGCAGCAGTTTTGAGGACCGTTGGTACAATGCCAGTGATCATGGATTCATGTATAATATTGAGGACAATGGGACAGAGAGAAGAGAAACAGGACTGAAATAAAGTGGTGGGAATGGGATCTAAAATAGATGTGGTGGGTTTCATGCGTGTAACTAGTTTATTGAGTTATGCTGAGTCAAGAAGAGAGAAGCTGGAGAGAAGGGAACCAGAGAAGTTGGATGAGGAGGGAGGAGGTATGGAAATGATGTGTAGTGGAAAGAATGTGATGCCAGATGTTGTCAATCTTAGAACTAAAGAAATCTAAGAATGTGTTGCAAAGTTGTGATGAGGCAGGTAATGTGGTGGGGCAGTTTGGCTTGAGCAGTCTGTTGATGGTGGAGAAAAGATGTCTGGGGTTGTTTTGGTGATTTTCAATGATGTGAGAGAAGTAGGTGGATCTAGCAGGCTCTATAGTAACCTTATATTCAGATAAGTAATCTCTCCAAGCCTGATAATGTACATTTAGGCCAGAAAGACACCACCTACGCTCAAGTTTGTGAGACGCTGCCTTCATGGATCACAGCTGGTCATTGTACCAGGGGGCAAGGCGAGAGAAGGAGATGGTTCGAGTTTTTAAAGGAGCAAAGGTGTCGAGGGTAGATAAAAGAGCACTGTCAAGTAACTGTATTTTGTCCTCTAGAGGGTCAGATGAACAGAAACAAGATAAGGAGGACAGAACAGAATTTGCAAACCTTGGGTGATCAATTGATCGCCAGTTGCGGAAGTTTACAGAGCGTGGGGGGGAGGTGTTAGAAACAGGTAATTCCAGATTGAAAAGAATAGTTAAGTGGTCAGAGAGGCCTAGATCAAGGGGAGAGCAGTGGGAGACAAAAGAGTCATTTGCAATAATTAAATCTAAGGTGTGTCTTTTGTTATGTGTAGGGGTACAATGGGGTACATTTTTTACTCAAAAAATGAGTAAGATCAAAGCATCCCAATAGAGAAAGAAAGTCTTTAGCCAGACTGGAAGACCTTGAATCGATGTGTATCTTAAAGTCCCCTAGAATAAGGATCCTTTTAAACTTAAGGCATAGGAATGAGAGAAAATCAACAAAATCACCTAAAAAGGCTTCACTGGGTTTGGGTGGTCTATAAACTGTGGCAATAATAGTAGACTGGGGGATAGAAACATTTAAAACAAGACACTCAAAAGAAGAGGGAGGAGGTATAGTAATAGGACTTAGACTGTAAAAAAGGTTGTAAATAACAATGATGCCCCTGCCTCTGCCTGAAAGACACGGAAGGTCAAACAAACCATACCCAGGAGGAACTAGTTGGTTGAACAGGAGTCCATCGTTTTGTTTGTGCCAGGTTACGGTTAAGCACAGAAGGTCCAGTTTTTTTTCTTTGATGTCACATAAAAGAAGAGCCTTGTTGTTTATGGAGCGGGTATTGAGTAGCACTGATCTGGCCAGTCTCGGGGATTCAGGGGGAAGCGAAGTGCTTTCCAGGTGTGGTAGTAAGAGGAGATTTTTAAGGTCGGCGCTGGTACGGAATAGACTTACAGTCGTGCGCTGAAGGGCAGGGATAGAGACTCCGCTGGCAGACGAATGAAAGAAACGGCGTCCTGTGCTGCGGTGGATGTAGCGACTCGGTCATAAAATCCCAGTAAAATGACAATAATCGAATGTGTCTTTCACCAGGAAGTAGCTTTGTTTTAGTTGAAGAAGTTGCAGTGCAGTGTACCTCAGAGAAATGATCAATGAATCAAGACGGGAAGGAAATCCAGAATAAGGCGGTAGCAAGTGGTGAAGGTCTTCAGTTGAGCAAATTCACAATGCCAGTGGAACTTTTAATATTAAAAAGTTATAATTATAAAAAGTTATAATATTTAAATATTTTCTGCGAATATGCTCATTATCACAGTAAACAAAAGCATACTTTAAGAATTTGATTAATAGGGAATATAATATGGAATCGCGTATCTAAAAAAATTAATAACGATATAATAATATTCATGTACTGTAGCTCAAATTATCACAGTAGTACACTGTCTTTGGATATGTATACTTCAGTTTCACTCCTTTACACGTGATTATGTCTGTGGTGTGATGGCTTAAGCATGTGCCTTATATTTCTGAGGTCAGCAGTTCAAGCCTAGCTATCACTATCAGTTTTTGTTTTAACAAATAAACATTTCTTTGAAAAACGAAAATAGCCAATTTTTAGCAAATTAATAACAATGAATAATTTCAAACTATATAAGGGCATATCTAAAGAAATAAATAACGATATAATTATATTCATACACTGTCTGGAGGAATAAACTGAAGAGTTAGTTAATGCAACACGGAAGATATTATTAATAATGTGGTCACCTGACCAGCGGATGCACTGCATCAGAGAGAGTCAGTATAGCTTCTGGGAAATACATTTTTCCTGCATCAAAGTTTAACTCATTCAGAGCGCCCTACATTACAAGCTCCAAATGTTTCATTTTGAGCTAAAGACCTTCACACCTGAAGAAGGCTTCACAGCCGAAACGTTGTGTTTTCTCTCTTCTCTCTTCAGCATTGAATAAACCTATTACTTGTTCCTTTGCAGACCATGCAGGCTGATGCAGCCACCCACCTGAAGTAGTGTTGTACAGTGATAATAGACGTGGGTAATGTCACCCCCATTAAACACTGTGCTTATCACGCAAGTCCTGCTAAAGAATATTATTGGACAATGTTGTGAGGATCTGGGGGAATTCCTCTGTAAACTGAAGAGTTATAGAGGAGACACGTATCACCTCTTTTTTCAGTTGTAAAAAAGAACATTCCACTCAGTGGACGATGCATTGTTATCTCAATCACCTGCTAATTCGTTTTACAACATGGGAAGACAGGAGAATCTGATTGTACTGTATCTGTACGGAATGTGTGTTGCGTTTACAAAATTAAACTGTTTAAAATGTATAATTAAAAAGTAAAAAAAAAACTTACAGCTTACACAAAGATTCTAAGATGATCACGAGGACGTGTAACCCCATTACCCCCATTTTGATTAAAATCGCAAACACGTGTTTAATTAAATGCCTTTATTGATTCACAATCTGACAATGCAATGTAAATCATTATCTTTGTCTTCTAAGTCCCTTAATTAACTTAAAGCATAGTTTTCTCACTATTTAGATGTATTTTTCATACCATCGTTAAACAAAGCAGGAGCGTATTGTACTTCCTCATGGGATCAAACATGGAAAGATTAGATTGTAATCGTTTTTATTTATTTTATAAATTTTAGAAAAGTGTCATCTATACAAAAAAGTTGTATTTATTTAATATCTCTTGATAGTTATATTAATAGAGATAAGCTCTCTATTAAGGATCAGATCAAAGATCAAACACAGATCAAACAGCAATATCTCACACACTGGGACTGATCTGTGATCTGTGATGTGGTTAAATGTGAGTTGTGGTGCTCTAGCAGGCAAGCTGGTGTCTGTGTGGTTTGGGCAGGCTGGCTGTGCCGAAAAAAATATAGAACGTTAAATAGAACCTGTTTAACAGCTCTTAAGCATAGTATAGTTTTTGTTAACATAACTTTATCAGTGAAAAAAAAGACCGCAGGCACTTTTCCTCCCCCCTTCATTCTCAGAGTAGAACCTTTCAATGAAAGACAGTCCCCCTTCCCCCAAGGACAGACAGACAAATGTTTTCACTGCCTATTATTTGAGGCTGAGGTCCCTACTAGCTTTTCAGAGGGAAAGGTGGTGACGTCACCGCGCTGGCAAGCATGCTCTTTAGATATGCGATTCCATATTATATTCCCTGTTAATCAAATTCTAAAAGTATGCTTTAGTTTACTCTGATAACGAGCGTATTCGCAGAAATACAGAAATAATTTTTAGAATTTGCTAAATAGAGAATATAATATGGAATCGATTATCTAAAGCAATTAATAATATTAATAATATTAATTTAAGGATCTAAATATATGTATTTATATAGCTAGTAGTATTGCTGTAATTATCTTTCTTTGTACAGATGCAGCCATTCAAAATGGGTGGGGTATTTCGCGGTATACCCCGGTGGGCGTGTCACATCAAAACGCAGTATCACGCGGTATATCACGTCATTTGACGTCATGCCGGAAAGTATCCGGAATCACCTTGTAAAACCGTCAGGAGGAGCCAATAAAGCTTAACCTTTCATGTACAGCATCTGAGCTTTTAAATTTAAACTGTGTATTACAGCATGTTAATCATCAGTCATTAAAAAGTTGGTATATTTTATGAAAGCAAGATTGCTCAGTTGGACAAAAGTACACAACCTACCTTTATCAGAAATATTTATGCATCAAAGCCTTTACCGAAGATATTACTAATAGTATTAATAATGAATGACTTTAGACAAGCTGTAAACTCAAAGTATTACGCTGGTCCACATTCTTTCTAACCGTCATTTTAAACGAAAATAATTTTAGTTTTTTCTTTGACAAACAGGACATTAGCTAGCCAATACGATAAAGGAATGATAAAGGAATTACTTTTGCTAATTTCTTTAGCACATTTGTACAAGCACTTGGAATCTGTCCAAGCCCTACTTTGTCAGGCATTTTCTTTTACTGCAACGGACATAAAAACTCCCTTGCCTTTAACAGAGCGTTTCATAATTTCATAATTGATTTTTCATAAAATCAACGCTTTCTTTTCCATATACCAGATATTATGGAACCACTTCAGAAGGGTGTCAGCCAGTCAGATTCCAGGAATCGGTACTTTAAAGAAAAAATACACACCAGTATTCCATTTATCCCTAAACATTTTAAGCATCGAAGTCTTTAACGTGAAATAGCGTGTAAAAAAGTGGTAGTTTTAAGCTTTTCTGCTAATATAATATGGAATCACGTATCTAAAGAAATTAATAAAGATATGATTATATTTGTGTACTGCGACATTCTTTAAAAAAATAGAATAGCAATATTATGGACAATTAATTGACTTTTATATTTCTAAATATCACAACATGATCGAATTTAAGTCATTTTAATAACAATGAATAGTCACCTATGCGTTACAATATAAACATTTATATTGATTTAAATCGCGTTTTGATTTAAATCGCAAACGCGTGTTTAAATATATGTGTTTTTTGATTCACAATCAGACAAATGCAACATAAATTGATATCTTTGTCTTCTAAGTATCTTAATAAACTTTCAGCATAGCTTTCTCCCCATTTAGATTTATTTTTCTTGGGATCTTGGGATCAAGCGTGGAAAGATTAGATTGTAATCGTTTTTATTTTTTAAATACATTTTAGAAAAGTGTAATCTATACTAAAAAGCTGTACACCACCTGCTATAAAGATACGTATTGTAATACTTTCAGGCTCAGATAGGACGGACACAAGAACTCAAACTTGCGGAGTTAAAGCAAGTTAAAGCCTTGATTTTATATATCGCCTTTAAAAGTGGCATCTCAAAGCAATACAGATTACAAAGTAAATACCCAACACTGTTTGTACCCATCTGTCATGCTAATAAAGCACCTTAAATTGAAATGAATCGAGAGAGTGAGGGGGTGAGCATGTTTGAGCTGTCGCCATCAAAGTCTTTACCGAAGATATTACTAATAGTATTTACAGTATAATGAATGACCTTGGACAAGCTGTAAACTCAAAGTATTGCCCTGGTCCACATTCACCATGCCTTTCACATGCTCATAGAAGCTATTGATTTAGGAACATGTATACTGTACTGTATACAGTAAGTATATGTATATTTAATGTCTTTACTGTGCCCGTTTAAGTATTGAATATTTATATGGAATTTTACCATAATGTGTGTGAAATCCATAAACGATATTAGTTTTGGAACATAAACATACAGTATGTAAACTGTATATGGCCGGTCTCGGTACTTCAAAGAAAAAATACACACCAGTATTCCATTTCTCCCTAAACATTTTAAGCATCGCAGTCTTTAACTAACGTGAAATAACATGTGTATAAAAAGTGGTAGTTTTAAGCTTTTCTGCGAATATGCTCGATACCGGAGTCAACAAGCATACTTTTAGAATTTGATTAATAGGTAATATAATGTGGAATCGCATATCTAAAGAAACTAAAAATGATATAATTTGGTTTCTGTCAAAGCGCAATGAAACCTATAACTTGAGTCTTATGGACGCCTGGTCCCGCCAGGGATTAAAGAAAAACATGGATTCGCGTATCTAAAAGCGCTAAATTGCATTTTGAGTGCGGTTTTTGACTTTTTTAAAATTACAACCCATACATAAGCTGATACTGTTTAGACTTTTTTTAAAACTATTACAGCAGCATAATGTGCTTTTTCACGAAACCTCCTAGAGTAACGAAATGTCTTGCGTTGTACAGCTTTTCAGCTAAATACTGTATATTTATCGCTTACGCCTGACATAAGAGGTCTCTCTCAAATCCTCCAATTATCAGAATCCCGCCCCTTATGCAAAACCAAACCCCCCACCCATCCCAGTTTATCCTCTTTATCATAAACAAAATCCACCTCAATTTTCAACATAAAGCATTACACAAAATCAATACCTCAACACTCCATACTCAACAACGATAATTCACAAACAGCCAGAACATGTAACTCCACATTCCCAAATAGACCTCATTTCCATAGCCCCGCCCCTAATGCAAAACCAACATCCATCCCCTGTTCTCTCTCTCCGCTGGCGTTTGTAATCGTTTTTATTTTTAAATAAATTTTAGCAAAGTCATGTATTTTAAAAATCTTAAGATTTCTATATTTATGTCTTTATTTAGTGGTTTCATTAGTGACAAAGGCTAAACTTTCTTGGAAAAATGTCTTTAATGTAAACCATGTTTGCTATTAATTCATTTAGGGCTAGAATATGTTCATTGTCTTCCAATGAAGAAGGGGTTCCTTTCGCCGTAGTCGGGTTGACATTAGAAGCTTGCCATGCCCGGACTGTTACACCAACGCATTAGCATGTTAAACTGATTTCATTGAGTTTTACTTAACTAGTAAGTACTGTACTTACTGGGTTTTTGAGGGGGGGAGGTGTCTTTCGCTGGAAACCTTGCCTCCTTCTACTTTGAAAATACCTGTGAAACCGGTTCAATTCGTCACAGCCAGCACTCCTGCAGAGAGGGGGGTTGTACTTGCAGTGTATCGGTATACAGTAGATGGGAAAGCCAGAGTCGACCGCTACGCCGCCCACGTGTTATGCTCTTCGTTAATGTCTAAGCCGGAACACATCATTATATCTCATTTTGTATTTCTATTAAAAAAAATAATTTGCCCAGCCTAACACTATTGTTGTTATTGTTTTTATCCTGTAAAGCGCTTTGAGGAGCCAACTTTAAAGGCGCCATATACAATAAAGTTCATTATTATTACTATTGTTAATTTGCTGGACAGAGAGGTGAACATTATTACGCAGAAGACAAAGATAGCGATTAATGTTGCATTGTGCATTGTGCTGCTGTAATACAGTTTTAAATAATTAAAAGTCTAAACCGTATCAGCTTTGTTTTTGGGTTTTAAATAAAGGCGATTTAAACGCGATTTAAATCAATATAAATGTTTATATTGTAATGCATAGGTGACTATTCATTGTTATTAAAATGACTTAAATTCGATCATGTTGTGATATTTAGAAATATAAATTTGTTTCGTGCGGGGTGCGGAACCAGAAAACTATTTACATGGAAAACGGGCGTTTCCAAGTGCTTGTACAATCGATGGAAATGTTCAAATAAATGTGCAAAAGAAATAAACAAAAAAATCATTTATTTATTTATCATATTGGCTAGCTAATGTCCTCTCTTTGCTAGTTAGTGGCTGTGTTTCTGCGTTGGGTAGCAACGGGTGACTATGTTCTCAGGCGGAAGATGTAAACAGCTTAATTTTTGTGTTAAATAATTTTTTTTTAAATTAAAATTCATTCTATACAGCAATCGCATATTTGGGTACCGTTTCATAAAACTTTCATGCTTAAAATGTTTATGGAGAAATGGAAGACTGGTGTGTATTTTTTCTTTAAACTACCAAGACCAGCCATACACAGTACAGTTTATATACAGTAATGTTTATGTTCCTAAATTAATATCGTTTATGACCTTCAGATGCATTATGCTCCTCTTCTTTTTATGCTCAGCTACTAAAATTTCCCTTTAGTGGTAAAATTTCATATAAATATTCAATACTAAGCGGATTAAAATGTGCACAGTAAAGAGATTAAATGATTAAATCTTTTCACTACTGACCAATGCACCACGAGTACCCCTGTCGGTCATTTTGGCCAGCCAATCACTTACCGCGGTGCCCTGCGATGGCTTTCCTGTACCGTGGGTTTGTACCGTGCATTTTGAATGGCTGCATCTGTAAACATGTTTTATGTTTAATTGTTATTTTAATCAATAATTAGTATTTAAATTTGCACTGTGATAAATTGTTGCACTTCCTCATCTTGTAAAAATATTCATTCATTTTGTTCAAACATACGTTACATTTGACTATCAAAAAACAGGGTCTTTCCCTATTTTCTCTCACTCTATGCAATTCACAGAATGGTTACAAATGGGAACAGGTCAGGCAGACAGAAGGGAACCGGGGGGTGGAACTGTTACCTTTCCTGGATAAAGCTGTTAGAAAATAGGTGAATTTACACTTGTAAAAAACGTTCCAATTTTAATGCGATACGGAAGATTAATTGATAATAAATGACATTGGACGGTCTGTAAACTGGAGATCTATAAATACACGTTGTGTCTTTTCGTTCCAGCTTGGAATTAACGTTTACTTTATGTAACGCAGCTCCGTACTTCTCACAAAAGCTAGGAGTGTTAACACCCCGCTGTGTAATACAGTTCTGGGGGAATTTTAGACATGCTCTGTTGTCATTGTCACTGTTTTCACATCCTTCAATTTATGAAACGTCTATTTTAGAGACAGCTTTGGCAATATCTATGGATACTTTGCCCTTGGGCTGTGAAGCTTTTAGATTCTTTGGGTCCTTTATGCAGACCTCTCAACTGTAGGAGCACCCATGATTTAAAAGATTTAAGAAACTAAGGCTTTCATAAAAATGTGAGAGTAGTTTCATGCATTCCTCCTCACAGCACTTTACACTAAGTTTAAACTACTGAGTGAACTAGGTTTAATACAGACAGCAAGGGGCATTTCTTTAGCCGGTTGTGGGTCAACTTCAACAACTGTCTATCTGTGTTTTTGATCATTTTACTTGGGCTTCTTTAAAAAAAGCAGGATAAGGTCCTCACTGACAATTACTTGCAGCATTGTGGGTGTTGTGGTTTAAATGCTATTGGCTTGTGAAAAGCATACCCCTATCCCAGAGCATAGTGCCACATTAAATAAAAGCACGAGAAAAAGAGATTCACAATGCAAAGCTGTGTCAGTCTTCTGAGTAAAAAATAGGAATTTCCCTGCTGTCGGCAGTATTGTGTATATAGTTGACCCTTATCTGAAAGAAATTAGGACATTTCAGAAATCAAGCAAAGCTTTATTCCCATGCTTACAGGGTTCCAGTTAGTGTGTAATTACACATCGATGAAAAACCGGAGGTTTACAAAAAGAGAATTAGCTCATTGATAGTTTTATGTAGAGGCTGTGAAAATTTTCACGTGTAGAGGTTTTTAAAATGCATTTGGTTTGAAGGATTTCTGTGTTTCCCTTACGAAGATATAGACATAAGAATATCTGTGCGTGGTAAAACAAAATGGCATAAAACGACACAGCCAAACACTGCCGCGACTTTTGTAGTTATTCCAGTCCATTAGAAGCAGGCAGCCACTTACTGTACTTTTTGGACCAGTCTTCCTGCAGTCTGAACTGCACTCTACGTTTGGGCTGGTCTCTGGCATGTGCCCTGACCAGTCTGGCTCCTGGCACATTCCTGATCGACCACCCATAAGAAGTGTACTACTGCTACTGATATTATTACTGACAATAAATATTATCGACACTATATTGTCATTGCAAACATGTATGCCATATGGCATATGCATTACTGAAGCTAAAAGTTTAGCCTTTGTCATTAATGTAACCACTAAATAAAGACATAAATATAGAAATCCCTACATTACAAACTGTATATGGCTGGTATTTGTATTTTAAAGAAAAAATTCACACCAGTATTCCACTTTCTCCATAAACATTTTAAGCATCAAAGTCTTACATGTGGTTATTTTGGAAACGTTTTTACGTGCTCTTTCTGACCATATTAAGTTTATATTAAGTTTAAGTGCTCGCGGGCACTTTTCCTGTCCATGGGGGGAAGGGGGACTGTCTTTCATTAGAAGGTTTGCCTATTCTACTCTCAGAATGTAGAGGGGGAGGAAAAATGCCCGCGGTCATTTAATTAGTATTAAAATTCGCACTGTGATAAATTGTTGCAGTTCCACATCTTGTAAAAACTTTAATTTGCAAGACTGTGTTCAAACATACGTTACATTTGACTATCAAGAAACCAGGGTTTACTTTTTTCTGTCTCTCCCTACTTTCTCTCACGATTCGCAGAATGGTTAAAAAATGGGAACATGTCAGGCAGGCAGGCAGGCAGAGGGAACCGGGGGGTGGAACGTTTACCTGGTAAGGCTTTCTGTGTTTCCCTTGCGAAGATATGGACATAAGAATATTCATACATGGTCAAAGAAATGGTGTAAAAACGACAGAGTGAAGGCTGTGAAAACATTCACAATATACTTTGTACACACAGCAAGTGTTTTCGTAAGTCTAGGAGGTTTCGTGAAAACGGTACAGGTGTGCCAAAATCATTTTTGAACTTCAAGCTAACTTTACCCCGGTCTTCACACTCTTCCTTCTTTGAACTCAACTGTGCTTCAGTAAATAATGTACAGTTTATCACCTTCTGCAATGCTTGTAGTTTAGCAGGATTTGTGCAAAAAGCACATTTTTTAATGTGGATGTCATTACCCATGTCTACTGTATATCACTGTATGACACAGGTTTGAGTCAGAGTGTCTGTTAATAAAACAGAGTGCCTTCCAATACATATAACTACTGCATGATTTCTTTATCAGTTTCAGCTAAATGAGGGAAATTAAATCAATCAGAATCTTGGAGTGCCAACTGTAAAAATAACCCTTCTTCCCTCCTTTGTTTAATTTAAAGAATTTAAGGAAGAAATCCTTAATCACAATATCATCACTTAATTTATCCAGATACACAAATCCAACAACAAGTTATAATAGTGGACTATTTTTATGCATTCAGCTATATGAGAACCAAACCAAAAGTTATGCTCGAATAGTGCTACATTGCAGTGCTCCTTACTACTACAAGAACAATAGAAGTTTTTTTTAAAAAAGAAACAAATGTCAAAATGTTTCCAAAACGTCCACTTGTGATACTTTAGCTGCTTAGTTACACGATTCCATATTAATATAGCTATCAAGTGATGTTAAATCACTACAACATGTATCTTTTTACAATAACAGCAAGTGGTGTTCTTACTACTGTACTGTATGTATTCTTGGAAAAGGATAAAACGTTGTAACTTTTTTATGAAGTACAGAATATAAGCTTAATGTAACGCATGCGGCCAGCATTGCAGGTTGTGCGAGCCAGCTTACCAGCGCGGTGACATCACCACCCTTCCCTGTGGATAGCAGAGTCCTCAGTCGCCGGGCTGGAGGGAGATCTCCCTTTAGCTCAGCTGGCTGGTTCCTTGTTGAGTGATGTTGGAGGCATGGGTTTGAGTCCCCAGCGGTGAGGGGCTGACCTGAGGTGGCAGCAGCGAGGGAGCATACCATGTGAACCCGAGAGCGCTACATTAATAATGTTAGAACAAATATATTAAAGCCAGACCCTATGTAAATTACCAAGTTCAAGACTTTGATACATAAAATATTTATCATGAAGGTGGAAGGTTGTTTCTCCAAGATTTCTCCAAAGTTCTCCAAAGCGATCAGAATCAATTTACACACAATAGTTTGGGGACGTGTTCCAACTATCCACAATCGTGTGGAATTCTAATGGGCACCTATACGGCTGCTAGCTTTAATAATGTTGGGACCCTCTGAACTTTGTGGTAGCAGTATAGATTAGTGATTAGGATTCTGGATTGCATGGGTGTGGATTCAAATCTCAAGTGTGATGCTGCTATTGTACACATTAACATAGTTCTTATTCAGATCATCATTGTAAAATGCTTTGTTTTCTGTTGACTTCTCTGATTGAATAAAGGCCTCAACCTGAATTCTCCCTTTTCCCCAATAGAGGATTCACAGGGGTCTCAGACTCCCGCTCTCCCAGTGAAGCAACTCAGACTTGTGGGTTTCCTCGTCAGGGGAAGCACTCAGAATACCATCAACATACTGAGTGATCACAGTCAGTTGAAGCCATGTGATACCCTGTTCTGGATAGTCATTCTTTGTAATGTATAATATTCCAACCCAATAGATCTGGGATAAAAACACCCACATTCGCGTGATAAGTGCACGTGAATGTTAAAATCTGGTACTCAGCAAGTAAAGTTTGCTGCCCCAATACTCCGGTGGCCTCCTGCCATCTCCCCATATACATTACTCTGTAGGACACTGTTGAACAGAGGAGTGAAACAAGCATGACAGTAGTGCTCCAGTATCCCCTAACAGAGAAACCAACACCCCATTAACAGTACATTTTAGGTTTAACTCCTTTTTATGCACTGGACTGGGACAGACTTAGGGAGGCTACAAGGGATTTACAGGATCTAATCGTTAGGTAAACAGATCTTCTCACAAGACTGTTTATTCTCCCCACTCTCGATTCTAAACCTACAGCGTTTCAGCATGTCTGGTTTCGAGACATTCGCATAAATCCAACTTGTTTCCACTATTACAACTAATTGTATATACATACAAAAACTGTTTATCTAACTCCTTTTACGTCCACCTGTACTGTACTTATACGTTTCAGACGCTCTTATATTTTCCAATCTCCTTAAGTTGATTTTCGTCAAGTCTCTTTAGTTACGTCTCTAGCCAGTCCAGCTGGCTAAACACACTCACACCGTAATTTAGTATACCAAAACTCACAGTTACACACATACATGCCGGCACACAAATTCATAAAACACACATACACATTGAGAATATATTTTTCTCTTCGTACTACAATGTGCTGTATTCTTGTTTCACTTCTACATGAATCCTTTTAATTCCTGAAGCGCACTCCAGGTTCGCTGCATTCCTAATTTCGGATGCGGTACTTTAGCTCACCGGTCAATATCTTCCGGTTTTGGATTTGATCGTATGGGGGAATCAGGGAAGGTAGGTGCGAGTGTGGACCCCCTCGACAGGGTGTGAGACAGTTAGAGTGACACTGTCATCAACAGCGCCAGCCCCAGCTACATCAAGTCCTTTCCCACTTCGGGTGAGAGTACAGGTCTGCGGGCGCCCTCCCTTTAAGAAGGGAGTCCCTGTTCCGTCTCTATCACACTCGTACCAGGTGTCATCCCACTCAGACCCCCCGTCTCCATATGGTCACTGCGGGAATTGATCCCAATTATTTTCATTTCCTGCCTGTCTGTTCCCCTATGGGAGAGCAGGATATAATTTAGTTGACAGTTGTAACACATTAACTAGTGCAGTGCGACCAGGAACTAATTCTTCCTATAGTTTCTGATTCTCCTGCACTGCCTCTTTTCGCTTCTGTTCATACTCTTTGTAGTGAGTAAAGTATCTTTTCTTTCGGGTTTTTGTTTTTCCCGTAAACACACTTTGAAGTAGTCACATCCCAATTTCTCTTTTTTTTTTCATGTATCTGCCACCACTGGTGTCGGCCGTACACCAGGGTGGCAGCTACCTCCTTGTGCTTTTGCCAATCAATACGCATATGTTTTCTTTACAGACGTCTTCGCCCCAAACTCCCTCTGACAAACTCAGCTTTTCCCATATTTTTCTCCTTCTTTTCCGTCAACTTACACTTTTCCGATATATAAATGGACCCTTCCACCACTTTCTCAAACCATCAGTTAGCACACATGTTCGGTGTCTTTAAGAGTTACTTTGTCGTGTGTGAGGTAACAGCTCATACAGTAGGGGGATGCTTTCACTTTGGAAATCCTGTGCATTCCTGCACTCATTCAGCTAAGGCATCTGTTACCTCCAGATCTAAATGCCTCTCAGCGTCTTTAGAGAGGACTTACACAGCACTGTTCACAGGCAAGGAACGAGACCTCGAAAACCCCTTTTCTTGATCAGTAATTCACCATCCCAGAACGCCAGCATCGCTGCTTTTGCCCCGGAGTGGACTTAAGCACTGAGCTCAATCAGGGCGATTCTCGGATCTCAGCGTCCTTTAAATCCTTCTACTTAGTGCTTTGCTCTTTTAGTATGAGGTGTGTTTATGTTAGTGTCGTGCGTGTGTATATGTATTCACAAACAAGGAAAACACCAAAAACATACATATATATATATATCGTCTACTTCTCTCCTGTTCCCTTTAAAACAAAAAACCATGCCACGCCAATCCGTGCACGATCAAAGCATGGCTAATCTCAGGACCCCGGGAGCAATTAAGGCCCACACCAATCCTGGATTATACATGCATTTAATGCACCACTCAGCTTCAGAACCCCGGGCGCAATTAAGGCCCACACCGATCCTGAGCCTCAGAACTCCGGGCGCAATTAAGGCCCACACCAGTCCTGAATTACATGCATTTAATGCATCACTCAGCTTCAGAACCCCGGGCGCAATTAAGGCCCACACCGACCCTGAGCCTCAGAACTCCGGGCGCAATTAAGGCATACACCAGTTTCGAACGCCTGTACACAATACCGCGAATCACCGCCTGCTAGACCAAATTCTGGGCTTACAGCAAACTACCCATTACATACACCGGTGTCTTCCCCGGGCCAGAGGAATTCAGGAACCCACATTTACTCCATCATCTCCGGCGATTCTCTCAAGGAGCAGAGATTTCCCAATTGGTCAGAAAGAGTTGGGACTTTTTTTTTTAAAAAGAGGAGTCCTTACCTCTTAGTAATGTGAGCGGTGACCGTCTCTCCTGCCGATGGAAAGGTCTGCGCCTTCTGGAGCATCCTGCCGACTATGCCAAAATTGTTGTAACAGAAAGAATAAGGTTCTGGATCCCGAGATGAAGTAAAACAGATGAGTTTATTGCATGCAAGGAACAATAAAGCCGAAGTCTTGTTTCCCGCAAGAAACAACAAAACCGAAGTTTTGTTCCATGTGCCGGTACAAACTTTTAGGTTATATAGTCCTTCCTTGCTGCTTCTGAGCCATTCGGTGTTATGGTAAGGGGGGGGGGGGGGTCATGGTATTTGGCCAGTTAAGAGACCCTGGCCAAATGTTCAGTTTAAGATTACACCCCCAGGGGGTTCCTAGCTCGCATCTGGAATCCTTATCAGTTAACCCCCTTTCCTGCCATAAACCCCTGTTGCTTAGAAGTCTAATTTTCAGGCAGAACTGACTTAAGTTAACCCTTTTTACATCTTGTGTCACTTCAGTTAGATAACACTAAATATGCATATTTTTTATTGTGATTTCTAGTATAACAAATGTAGTAAGACTACAGTGCTTGTTTTTGTGGCATGGAATGAGTTCAGTCTGGACTACAAAAGTAACTGCAAATGTAGTAATGTTGGATATTGTCTATAAAATTATTTCTATCACAGAAACAAAAGAGTGATTCTTCCATTTTAAAAAATCCTGTGAAAGAATGAGTAAGAACAAAGAATACTACATCAACTATATGCAACTACAGATGCAGCCATTCAAAATGCATGGTACAAACCTGTACCGCACCCTATGGTCACTGCGTTGCACCGCGGTACGTAATTGGCTGGCCAAAAATGACCGACAGGGGCACTCGTGATGCATTGTTTGTTAGTGAAAAGATTTAATCATTTAATCTCTTTACTGTGCATGTTTTAATCTGCTTAGTATTGAATATTTATTTGGAATTTTACAACTAAAGGGAAATTATAGTAGTTGAGCATAAAAAGAAGAGGAGCATAATGCGTCTGATTGTCATAAATGATATTAATTTAGGAACATAAACATATTATGTAAACTGTATATGGCTGGTATTGTTAGTTTAAAGAAAAAATACACACCAGTATTCCACTTTCTTCCAAAACATTTTAAGCATCAAAGTCTTGCATTCGGTTACATACATGCACTATGTTTTGGAAAAGTTTTTACATGCTCCTTCTGGCTATATTAAGTTTATATACTTTGTAAAAAGTTATAATATTTAAATATTTTCTGCGAATATGCTCGTTATTGCAGTAAACAAAAGCATACTTTAAGAATTTGATTAATAGGGAATATAATATGGAATCACGTATCTAAAAAAATTAATAATGATATAATTATATTCATGTACTGCAGCTCAAATTATCACAGCAGTACACTGTCTTTGTAACCGTCTTTGTAAACGAAAATACTTTATTTTTTTCAGTGACAAAAAGTAACACCTCAGCATTTTGTTGATTCCGGCTGGGGTACGCGGTGAGGGGCAGGAGTGGTAGTGATCAGGGCGAGGATTAGGAAAGCTGCCGACCAGTGAGGCTGACCCACTGTGAAACAGGCGTGCAGTCTGGGGAGATTGCCTGGTTTTCGCACCCCTGTGTCTGCTCTCTCTCTCTCTTTCTCTCTCTCGGCTGGCGCGCAGGAGTGCTAGAATTTCACTCCACAGGGTCTAAGTCTCTGTCTACATTGTTTGTAAACAAACCGGTTTCACAAGTCTTTCCTCGGCTTCTTCATTTTCAAAGTAGAATAGGGCAAGTCTTCCAATGAAAGACAGTCCTTCCCCCCACGGACAGACTGACAAATGTTTTCTTAGAAAAACAGATTCACAATGTGAAGCTGTGTCAGTCTTCTATGTAAAAAAACTTGGTTTGAACACCATGGGTGCTGTTTTTAATAAGTGTAGCAGCAAGGCTTATTAAAAATACAGGAATTAAGTTTGCTGTTCCCTTGCCAGTCTCTCTCTCCCTCATCTCAGTGGTGCTGGATACAGAGAGGCCATTCCATTTGGTTCACATTTAAGGTGTTTTTCTAGCTGATATAAAGTTTCCTGATAAGGAACAGCTCCCAAGGCTGAGATTCACCAGCCACCCTAATAAATGATCATCTCTGGAGCCTTACTGTCTGGGAGATTCCTTGGGAGAGTCTCATCCCAGGTTGTTTACAACCCTAATGTCAGAGAGCATGGTTACTCATCCTCCACCTCGATCAGCCAATCAGGAACTGGTAGGACAGGTTAACCCAATGTGGGTCTCGAATGCCTGTGGAACATTCAACCAATGAACGACCGTAGTTCCTCCAGATAAAACAGGCAGCACAGAGCCCAGAAGGGGCTCCTCCAGGACATTCTCAGACTCATCTCGGACAATCACGTAACGGCCAGTGTGTCCGGGTGCCAGGACTTTACTTTGTTCTAAGAGTCAAGAACGGAGGTCGCCCGTGTGTAACCAAAGGATCCGCCCGAGGTTAGCCCAGCAGCAAGCCTCGTGAACCCACCGCAAACGCTCGCCTGGTCAACGAGTGAACTACGGTCGGAACTGTGGACAGCTGTATCTCAGAATTCAGGACTAGCACTACATCGGGAATGAACTGGTCTTCTTCCCATCTAAAGAGTGTGACTTGCTTGGACCCGCAGTCACTTTCCATGTGCACAAACTCTGCCAGTAAACCAACACTAACTAGCCGGTCTTCAGAGAGCCCACTACCAGCGCGTCGCAGAAGGGATCTCTCCCTCCTTCTCCCCCACCTCCAGCCGAACCAGCACTGCCTGGGACTGGGCCAGAGGACGCCGATTGGACACAGCAACAGCCTGCCGCTGTTCCTTTGTGTCCGCGGGAGATCTGAATCCATACAGATTGGATGAGTATTCAACATTCTGCATTACAGCTCGAGAATTCAATTGTTACCTCAACCCCAGTTGATATCAATTTAATTCCTATGAGTGATGTACTTACCTCTGAGTATCTAGTGTAGAAGTTGTAATCAAAGTTCATTTACGAAACGGTATAAATGAATGGTATACTGAATGTAAGTCCCTCTTGGTTTGTAACTCTTCCTGATTGAATATACAGATGCAGCCATTCAAAGTGTGCGGTACAGACACGTACCGGAGGTAATTGGCTACGGCGTCGCGCATCGTGACGCAAGATGACACGGGGTACCGCAGTACGTGATTGGTTGACCGACAGGGGCACTTGTGGTCCGTTGGTCTGTCGTAGAAAGATTTACAGTAAACGTCTTTACTGTGCCCGTTGTAGTATTGAATATTCATATGGAATTTTACCACTGAAGGGAAATCTTAGTAGCTGAGCATAAAAAGAATAGGAGCATACTGCAACGCGTGTGAAGGCCATAAACGATATTAATTTTGGAACATAAACATACAGTATATGGCTGGTCTCAGTACTTTAAAGAAAACATACACGAAACATGGTTTCATTATGTCCAGAATCGGTCTTGAGATATTTTTAACTTGATTTACAGTATTTGAGAGGTATGTCTTGACACCGATACTACAGATGCAGCCATTCAAAATGAGCGGTAAAAACCCGCGGTGCAGTAACCAACCCGCAGGGCACCGTAGGGCACTGCGGTAAGTGATTGGCTGGCCAAAATGACCAACAGGGGCACTCGTGGTGCATTGGTTGGTAGTGAAAAGATTTAATCATTCAATGTCTTTACTGTGCACATTTCAATCCGCTTAGTTTTGAATATTTATATGGAATTTTACCACTAAAGGGAAATTTTAGTAGCTGAGCATAAAAAGAAGAGGAGCATAACGCATCTGAAGGTCATAAACGATATTAATTTAGGAACATAAACATACAGTATATAGCTGGTCTTGGTACTTTAAAGAAAAAAATACACACCAGTATTTCATTTCTCCCTAAACATTTTAAGCTTCGAAGTCTTTAACTAACATGATACCGGAGTCAACAAGCATACTTTTAGAATTTGATTAAAAGGGAATATAATATGGAATCGCGTATCTAAAGAATTTAATAACGGTATGATTATATCCGTGTACTGCGACAGGGCTGTGTAGGGCTGTTTCGCCTGTCGGTTCACGCGAGCTGTCTTGTAGCCTACTGGTCTAGGTGCGTGACTACCAACTGGCAGGTTGTGTGTTCGAATCCAGCTGGTGCTGGACTTTTCTTTTAACAAACATTTCTTCGAAAAAATAGAATAGCGATATTATGGACAATCAATTGACTTTTATATTTCAAAATATCCCAACATGATCGATATTTGCGATATTTTGAACATATCTTCCCTTCTGACAGTGGTTCCTGCTTCTAGTGTGTGTGTGTGTGCAACAGAGTAAATTTTGATAGAGAAATGGAGGCTGGACAGTATGCGTTACAATATAAACATTTATATTGATTTAAATCGTGTTCTGATTTAAATCGCAAACGCGTGTTTAATTATGTGTTTTTTAATCATAATCAGGCTAATGCATTTCTACATTTTCTGTATGAACCAGCTTAGAGGTTCATACAGAAAGACAGCTTGTGTTTAAATTGAGTGTAAGGTAATTTATGCTTCTAAAGTCATGGTCAGCATTTATTATTGTACTGTTCTGTAAACTTTTTCTGTGCCTAGTCACATTATTTTATAGCGTTTTTATTGCGTTATTAAATCCGGTGGCGCTGTGTGTTAGTTTCCTGACTCCCATGTCACATGGTCTGTGATTGAATCCCATAGAACTATGACTTTATTTTTTAACAAACATTTCTTTGAAAAAATGAAACGTTTCCCTTGGTCAGAGATTAAATAAAACCTCACTCGCACCAAACAAATTTATATTTCTAAATATCACAAAATACGTTCATTGTCTTCCAATCGAGTCGAGTTGACATTGGAAGCCTGCCACACCCGGACTGTTAAACCAACGCATTAGCACGTCAAAGCCCATCGAGGGTATTGAGCCAGTATTGGCTTTAGTATTCCCCCCCTCTCCCCTCAATTCAATTCAATTCATGGTGTTTTTTTTTCATGACAGATGGGTACAAGCAGTGTTGGGTATGTATATTGTAATGCTTACGGCAGACAGGCACTGTGTAAGAGCCGGCGCACCAGAGCAGCGCACCGAGGGAGCGTCTGCATTTCTAACTTTGTTTTTAAAATTAGTCAAGCAATATGAAGCATCTCCTTTTACTTAGTGCCTGAGCATAAAAAGAATAGGAGCATACTGCAACGCGTGTGAAGTCCATAAACGATATTAATTTTGGAACTTAAACATACAGTATATGGCTGGTCTCGGTACTTTAAAGAAAACATACACACCAGTATTCCATTTCTCCCTAAACATTTTAAGCATCGAAGTCTTTAACTAACGCGATACCGGAGTCAACAAGCATACTTTTAGAATTTGATTAAAAGGGAATATAATATGGAATCGCGTATCTCAAGAAATTAATAACGATATAATTATATTCATGTTGCAAAAGAACTGCAACGGACATAAAAACTCCCTTGCTTTTAACAGGCTGTTCCATAATTTCTAACTACGAAAATGCCAGGTGAAAGGATTTGTAAACATATTTTGTTAAAGCAAGTCAGTTTTTTCCGCAACACATAAAAGACATTTTTCCAAGAAAGTTTAGCCTTTGTCACTAATGAAACCACTAAATAAAGACATAAATATAGAAATCTTAAGATTTGTTTTATTTAATGTTGGTAGCAGGATGAACTGTCAGAGTGTATATTTTGTCGCAGAGTTGCTGCAAGATGTTAACAGTGAAAAAGGTATTTAGAAATGAGTTATTTCAAGATGAAAATTTTCAGAATAATTGCAAATCTAGCAGGATAGAGAAAGCACAGAAAACTGGCAGTTAGATTGATCAGATTAGTATGAAAAGTCATTTAGCAAAGGGAATGAGAAGAGTGACAAACTAGTATACTTTAGATCTTTTTTTCTGAACCAGGGAAAATCTGATCATGTTTCCCTATAACAATAATAAAAAACTTTATTTGATATATCACCATTAAAGGTGGCATCTCAAAGCAATACAGTAGATATAAAAACAGATAAAAGAACCACAGATTACAAAGTAAATGCATATAAGAAAGACAAGCAGTTAGAGGTGCTACCAAAATTAGAAAATGAAGCAGATACAGACACTAAGTCTTCTGAAAAGAAAGGTTCTGAGGTTAGATTTAAACTGGCCCTGGTGTGTGTGTGTTTGTGTCTGTCTGTCCTGTGATGGACTGGCGCTATGTCCAGGGTGTATTCTGTCTTGTGTCCGTCGCTTACTGGGATAGGCTCCAAATCCTCTGTACTGGATAAAGAGATTAGAAATGGATGGAAGTAAAGGCACTGTGTGGATGGAACTATACACAGTGTTAGAAACCCACTATGAAATGGCAGCATCTCACTGAGAATAAAACATTTTATAGTGCTGGCTTAAGGAAACAGCCTTTCCACCTCTCTTGCACATCAGTATCCATACCTAGTTATTTAAACAAATTGCCTCTAATTATAAACATCTTAATATGCTGGCTCTGTGGATCCGCATCAGCTATGTTTGCCCATTCCTTCAATTCATGTGCATCCAACACACAGTTCAACGCTAGCAACTACACAAAATCTAAAATATGAGCTCTACTTGCCACTTACAATACCAACAGTACCAGCTAACTTTAGTAGTGACATTTTCATGGATCTTTTTAACAATAAAATTTACAACATCAGACTTCAGACACAATTAAACAGGCCTCAAAAAAGTCTGGTACAAACATTTTCAGCATGGAATAAACCGTTACTTTAATGGTATAAACCTTAAATGGATTCATATTCTCAATAAGATTTGGTGCTCAGTAACATGACTTAGAAAATGACAGAAGACATACGTATCATGCTTATCCTTCTATTTTTCATAATCGTAAACTCCTTAAGGCAGTTACATTTTCTCTGTTCTGACCTGGAGTTACAGAGAAATTTAAATTCTAATAAGAGATTTGTAATGAGGAAAGTCATACCAATCACTCATACAGTACCAGGATTTGCAATTACAATACAAATACTTTCTTTCTGTATGTGTTTATTTTGCAGTTTGAGTCTATGGCATTTCTGTTGGGGGTCTATACTCCAAGGCATGACTTTTTTATGTATAAACATCAGTATTTACTGCTATTAATTACTGTATGATTTATAGTTGAAATCTGAGCCTAGATATAAAGTTAGATATAAAGTTAAAATCTCAACAAAGCAATGTAGGAAATACAGAGAAAATAAATCCTTTCTGACATCTAAAATCAGTTTCGATCAAGGTCTCTAAAACGAACAAGAAAAAGAGGATTTTCGGAGGGCAATTACGCTGTGTTTATATAGAATAAGTGATTTATGAGCAATCTAATTTCTTGTTCGTTTAAAACAGTGAAATGTCAGCTGCAAAAGATCGCACCAGAAACAGCACTCTCTCTGCCTGTCATAGACGTTCAGGAAAGGCTGAATGAAGTCATGTCAAGTACAATAATTCGGAGATCAATAATAACAGTTGTAGGACAGTATATAAGGAGGATAAGGATTTTGAAGTTGACTCGAAATCTGATAGGTAACCAGTGCAAGGACTTGAAAACACGTGTAATGCATCCCTGATAGGATTCTTGCTGTCATATTCTGAACATATTGAAGATTGCTCAGTGTGGATTTAATTTCCCCAGTGAACAGGATGTGCATTTATTAATTCTAGAAAAAAAAGCCTTTCTTGATTTCTCTAGTTCTTAGTTTCTCTAGTTCCCTTTAAAATAAACTATTATTCCACAATGCAGAGTATTACATGGCCAGTAGTTACACATGATATTTGTGATTTAAAAAAAATTAACACAAGCAGCTTTTGGAGATTTAAGTGTTGGCTGAGTTATTGCAGGATAAAAGACTAGAGATGTTGGCAAGAAGAAGATAATTTGGGGAAAGCTGAGGAATACACTTATAACAAGAACACTTCCTAATGGGGTTAGGCATACTTTTGATGAAGATGATGAAGTTAACAGACTATATGTTTACATAGATACTGAAATAAGGATTGTATTTTAGATTATCTGTAGTTGCTGGCATTGAACTGTGTGTTGGATGCACATGAATTGAAGGAATGGGCAAACATAGCTGATGCGGATCCACAGAGCCAGCATATTAAGATGTTTATAATTAGAGGCAATTTGTTTAAATAACTAGGTATGGATACTGATGTGCAAGAGAGGTGGAAAGGCTGTTTCCTTAAGCCAGCACTATAAAATATTTTATTCTCAGTGAGATGCTGCCATTTCATAGTGGGTTTCTAACACTGTGTATAGTTCCATCCACACAGTGCCTTTACTTCCATTTCTAATCTCTTTATCCAGTACAGAGGATTTGGAGCCTATCCCAGTAAGCAACGGACACAAGGCAGAATACACCCTGGACATAGCGCCAGTCCATCACAGGACAGACAGACACAAACACACACACACCAGGGCCAGTTTTCCCATAAACCAATTAACTTACCAGTATGTTTTGGAGTGCGAGAGGGAGTCATATCACACATATGGAGAAAAACCATGTAACCCAGAGAGAACATGTAAACCCCACACACACAGGATGGCAGGAATTGAACCTAGGACCCCAGTGCTGCAAGATAGCAATGCTAACCACTTTGCCACCATTATAAATGGATGGATATCTTAGTTATCTTTCTAGTTCACAGGTTTGCATGCATAATTTAATTTTGAAAGCCACTGAGACATCAGGTACTACTGTTGTATTTATGAAAAAGAAACAAAACAAAAAACATACTAACAACTGTGCCATCCTACTCCTTAGTTAATACATTTTATTATTCATAAACAGTTAACATTGTTAGCAAAATATTTTGAATTATATTTAACCCTATTTTTTCTTTAGTTTTGTATTTAACTTATTATATGATAGTCAGACTTAATGTATATTTGAACAATGAAAATATATTTTTACAAGATTTTACATTAAGCACTTAAAATTAATATGGTTAATAATAGTAAACTGTAACATGCTGTAACAAGATCGGTTAAACTGCGAAGAAAATGCTTTCAGAGAAAATGTTTCAGGTGTGAAGAACATAGATCTCCAATGCAATTTCAACCAAACCTGTTCCCACACACCCTGCCCCCACTACCATTAGAATATACACAAAGCACTCAAATCTTTCGAGCTAATGATCAGGTGACCCGAGAGAGAGCGAGAGAAACACCAAGGGGTGCGGAACCAGGGAACTATTTACATGGAAAACGGGCGATCTCCCCAGACTGTCCGCCCGTTTCACTGTTACCTGGATACCTCTTTATTTAGAACTCACTAACACTGATTTTTAGTTTAGAAGGATTCAAGTAGGGTTTTAGATGAAAGGCAGCGACCTTAATCAAGCCCAAATCATAATTGAACCCATTCAGAGCCTACATTACATTTTAGCGTTTCATTCTGAGCAGAAGACCCTCACACCTGAAGAAGGGGGAGGTGTTTTTCGCTGGAAATCTCGCCTGCTTCTACTTTACAACCGGAGTGCTGGCTGTGACGAATTAAACCGGTTTTAAAAGTTTCAATCACAGACCATGTGACATGGGAGTCAGGAAACTAACCCACAGCACCACCAGCGCAGTCACATGCTGAGGGCTGAAAAAGCACTACAGAAACATTATCGACAGACAATGTACAGATTTGATAAAGCTATAAAATAATGTAATTAGGCACAGAACAAGTTTACAGCACAGTACAATAATAAATGCTGACCATGACTTTAGAAGCATAAATTACCTTAGACTCAATTTAAACACAAGCTGTCTTTAGCCCTCTAAGCTGGTTCATACAGAAATGTAGAGAACCAGGCTCAGAACACACAGCTTCATTAGCGAATACATACTGTAGCTATTATGCTATGCTGTGCAGTATGGGGTGCCTGTTTACTTATCAATAGTGCCTGGAATCTAAAACCATTAGAAGGGTTACAAACAACAGGAGGTCATACACTCAATCTAGCTAATGTAGTAGTTAAAAATAAATTAATCTGAGGACCTTATCCTGCTTTTTTTAAAGAAGCCTAAGTAATTGGACAGCCAGAATCCTGATCGGGATGCATTATGCCTGTCTTCAAGTCCTTGCACTGGCATCCTATCAGGTTTCGAGTTTCGAGTCAACTTCAAAATCCTCAATCCGTCTGATTCTTGTCTTCTAGCTGTCCTCGAGAACATCTACTTTCTGTGGGTGACAGGACTTTCTCTAGCTGCACCCCAGATCTCTGAATTTGTATCCCCAGTGATATCAGAGTCACCTACTGTACCCTGAGTGCATTTAAATCTAACCTCAAAACCTCTCTTTTCAGAAGACATAGTGTCTTTATCTGCTTCATTTTCTAAAATAGGATCTAAAATAGATGTGGTGGGTTTCATGCGTGTAACTAGTTTATTGAGTTATGCTGAGTCAAGAAGAGAGAAGCTGGAGAGAAGGGAACCAGAGAAGTTGGATGAGGAGGGAGGAGGTATGGAAATGATATGCATAGTGGAGAGAATGTGATGCCAGATGTTGTGAATCTTAGAACTAAAGAAATCTAAGAATGTGTTGCAAATTTGTGATGAGGCAGGTAGTGTGGTGGGGCAGTTTGGCTTGAGCAGTCTGTTGATGGTGGAGAAAAGATTTCTGGGATTGTTTTTTAGCACTTTAACATCCTTAATTTTCATTTGCCTTAATTTAAAAAAAAATCGTTTGCCCAGCCTAAGAGGGGGGTCTGCTCTCATTGACAGCTGACACTCCTCTATACACGTAAGTGAAAAATTAATAATGCCAATGTAAACATCAATTTTAAATTTGTTAATATTAAAAATGTTAAGTTCTCTAAACCTTTCTCATTCAAGTATGATAATTCACCCATTAAGCTGTGGAAGAATGCACAGGCAGCAAAAGATTAGCTAAACAGGCAAGAAATCACTTTCGGAGAAAACGGTGTTTCAGGTGTGAAGAATACAGATCACCAATTCAATTTCAGCCTTAACCTGTCCCCACACACTCTGCCCCTGCTGCAATTAGAATATACACAAAGGACTGAAATCTTTAGAGTAGATGATCAGGTGTTTCGCAGACGTAAGCATAGTATGTAATTCAGGCTTTATGAAATCACACCTGGGATTCGATTAAATAAAAAAATGTATTTTTGTAAAAACTGCACCAGGTATTAGATCTTGTTTATATTAAAGTTATATCACTGGGCAGTGGTGGACGGTGTACTATTTTGTCAGTAACCTGCTAATCTGCTTAACAACTGTAGAAAACATGATTTTATTTCTGTATGGAATGCATTTTAAATTTAAAAAATTAAAAGTGTTTCAAATATTTAAGTAATAAGTAGTGTAGTCTGCAAAGGAACAAGTAATAAGTTTATTTCATGCTGAAAAGAGAAGAGAGAAAATGCAATGTTTCGGCTGTGGAGACTGACACAGCTTTGCGTTGTGAATCTCTTTCAAAGAAAACATTTGTCAGTCTGTCTGTGGGGGGAAAGGGGACTGTCTTTCACTGGATGGCTCGCCTATTTTACTTTGAAAATGAAAGGGGGATGAAAAGAGTCGTAATACAGATTTCTTTACAAACAATTTATCCAGTGGGGCAATTTAACAGACGCCTCAAGTCTTTGAAAGGCTTCTTTGAAAAACGAAAATAGCAAATATTATGGACACTATATTTAAATTTTTAGAATTTGATTAATTGGGAATATAATATGGAATCGTGTATCTAAAGAAATGAATAACGATATATATTCATATACTGTAGCTTAAATCCTGCTAAACTAAAAATTAGACACAAGAAGAGTATTATTGGACAATTTTGTGAGGCTCTGGTGAAATTTCTCTGTAAACTGAAGAGTTAAAGAGGGGACACTTGTGTATCGCCTCCTTTTAAACTTGTAAAAAAGGAACATTCCAATGTTAATGCGACACAGAAGATATTATTAATAATGTATCGAATTCGGCGAGGATGGCCACAAAGACTCAGACTTTGTGGAGTGAAAAACGGCGCTTTATTTCTTTCGGCACAACCAGCCAGCCAGCACTACCGCCTGCCAGACGAGAGAGAGAGAGAGAGGGAGGGAGAGGGAGAACTCTCCCAGGGAACTATTTACATGGAAACGGGTGATCTCCCCAGACTGTATGCCCGTTTCACAGTGGGTCAGCTGCACTGGTCAGCGACTTTCCTAATCCCCGCCCTGCCCCTCACCGTGTACCCCAGATGGACGCTCTTTAGCCGCAGCGCGGGGCGAATGCGATACATTAATGTAGCGCTTTCAGGCTCACGTGGGTTTGCGCCCTACACCCTGCAGTACTGCTGTGTACATGCAGTACGAACATGTTGTGATATTTAGAAATATATAAAATGTCAATATAGTGTCCATAATATTTGCAATTTTAGTTTTTCAAAGAAATGTTTATTTGTTAAAAGAAAACTCATGGCAATAGCTGGATTTGAACACCCACCCTCAGCCTTATAAATCAGATGCAGTGACGTATCAAGTAGTGAAACAGCCGTACACATATCAATAGAAAGTCTTATACTACAGTTTGTGCTACAGTACATGAATATAGTTATATCGTTATTAATTTCTTTAGATACGCGATTCCATATTATATTCCTTATTAATCAAATTCTAAAAGTATTTTTTTATTTACGCTGATAACGAGCGTATTTACAGAAAAGGTTAAAACTATCACTTTGCTCACAAAGTATATAAACGTACAGTAATATGGTCAGAAGGAGCACATAAAAACATTTCTGAAATAACCACATTTAAGACTTTGATGCTTAAAATGTTTAGGGAGAAATGGAATACTAGTGTGTATTTTTTTTTTAAACTACCAATACAAGCCATATACAGTACAGCTTACATAATATGTTTATGTTCATAAATTAAGATTGTTTATCAGCATGTGAAAGGCATGGTGAATCGGAGATTCAGTGGACCAGAGTAATTCTTTGATTTTACAGCTTGTCCAGGGTTATTCATTATTAATACTGAATTAAAATATTTATGTTAAAGGTGGTAGGTTGTGTACTTTTGTCCAACTGAGCAATCATGCTTTCATAAAATATACCAACTTTTTAATGCTTAATGATTAACATGTTGTAATACACAGTTTAAATTTAAAAGTCTAAAGAGTATACAACTTAAATTCTTAATTGAATAAAGATTGGCCCTCAGCAGTGATGGGGATTCAAAACCGGGTATTTTCTGGTGACAGCTCAAATGCTGTACATGAGAGGTTAAGCTTTATTACCTCCACCTGGCGGTTTTACAAGGTGATTCCGGATACTTTTAACATAATCTAATTTGCATGTGGTAAAATGTGGTATGACGTGAAATGACACATTATGACGTGTTTTGATGCGACATGCCCACGGGGTTGTACGCAGTGTACCCAGTTCGTTTTGAATGGCTGCATCTGTATTATTAATACATTCATATGGTTAATAATGATCAGATCAGTTTCAGCAATATTTTTATTCTCAATTATAATTATAAATCATACCATTTTGTTTTAAGGCTTGTTGTAAAAACTTGTGTTAAATTGTCCTAGGGCAATGAATAAAGTATTTTGAATTGAACTGAATTAAACCAGTTGAACTGGTTTTTACTCCCACTGTTGACAGTATTCATATTTGCTCATTCATGTTTTTAATATAATTTAACATCAAACAAATGGTAATAATTAAAAACTAAAAAGTCAATATAGTGTAATAATATGTACTATTTTATTTTTAAAAGAGAATCTTTGTTTGTGCGCTAAGCAGGAATCAAACCCAGACCATTGAGATTCAAGAGGCATGCACCTGACCCACTGGAATACCAAAGTGGAATAAAGACATACCATCAGCTATATAAATACATTATATTTAGATCCTTATATTAATATTGTTATTAATTTCTTTAGTTACGTGATTCCATTTTATATTCCCTATTAAGCAGATTCTAAAAAGCACGTCTTTTTATTGAAATAATGACAGCAATAACAACAGCAAGTATTCATAGAAAAGGTTAAAACATTATAGCTTTTTATTAATTCTATCAACTTATAGTTGGAATGAGTACATCAAAACTTGAAGGCAGGGGAGAAGTTGGAGAAGTGGAGCATAAGCATGTGAAATTTCACCTGAAAGATGGTGAGCAATGTCTGGTTAAACCAGATTAAATTCTGGTGGCAGGGTTGCAGTGATCTCAATGTAGAAATCAGTCATCCAACCTGGAGATGGGGCAAAAGTCTAATTGTTACTTGTTACTTGTTACTTGTTACTTGTTACTTCAGCATACCTGGTCTCTCAGGTTTATCAGGACATAAGTCTCTCAGGTTAATCAGTAAAATAAATTACTAGAAATCTTGGATTAACTTTTTAAAAAGATAATTAAAATGGTGAGAGGTCTGTGACCTTTCTTCTCTGACCTGAAGAGACTAGGCCTGTCCTCTTTCTTTTCCCTCATTATAAATAGCTTTAAAACTACTTTATTAAGCTAATTGAAAATAAATAACAACCACAAAAACAATAAAAAACAACTACTCAAAATAAATTCTCCCCAACCCTTCTCAACAAAAAATATTATGTTTATTTTTTATAAATGAAAAGTTAGTTCTCTATTTACAGTTTCACATAAAACTTTGTAACACCAACTTTCTTGTACAGATCCAGCCATTCAAAAGCATGAGGTATGCTGCATTAAAATGTGGTGGGCGTGGCGCTATATACCGCATCTGATCGCATGTTAAATTCAAATTTGATAATAGTATCTGGAAGCACTTTGCAAAACCGCCAGGTGGAGCTAATAAAGCTTAACGTCTCATGTACAGAATTTGAGCTGTCTCCAGAAAACGCCCGGTTTTGAATCCCGGTCACTGCTGAGGGACAATCTTTTTCCAATTAAGAATTTAAGTTGTATACACTTTAGACTTTTAAATAATTTTAAACTGTGTATTACAGCATGTTAATCATTAAACATTATAAAAGCAAGATTGCTCAGTTGGTTCTGGTTTTAACGTGCTTGTTCTAACATTATTAAGCCTATATTGTGTACTTAATAAAAAGTTATAACGTATTATCCTTTTCTAAGAATCAAATGAAAACGAAATAAAAAATAAGATACAATGACGTGTTCCTGCCTAATCAAACATTGCATGACTTTAAAAGCTGTAAATAACTGGTTTAAATAGTTAAAAACCACTTTTTATGCGCGACAAATGTATAATTTTTCTTCCTCATGATCAGCTTAGAATATTTGTGTACTCTGTAAGATTTTTACTTCTTAATTAAACATTTAAAATACTTAAATTTCGTAAAACTTGTACTGATATAATACCTCTTGATAGCAATGTTAATATTGAGTTGTGTAACTGAGCAGCTAAAATATCACAAGGGGACATTTAGGAAAGATTTGACGTTTGGTTTTCTTAAAATATATATTATTGTCCTTATAGTGGTAATAGGCAAGGGATTGTCATGTAATACGCTTCACCCAGGTGGTTCAAAGCCAGATCAGACAATTAGTTTGTTTCTTACATAGCCAAATATTTAAAAATAGTACACTATTATAGCTTGTTGTTGGCTACGGTGTGAGGGTGTATCTGGATGAATTATTATAAGTGATGGTTTCATGATTTAGGATTTCTTTCATGCAATTCTTTAAGGTAAAGGAGGGAAAAGAGTTATATTTACATGTTGTGTATTGCCTCTTCTTATATTTGTAAAAACATTGTAATTTAAATGTAATATGGAATACATTATTAATAATAATGGAACAAATTCAGGCTCCTGTCCCAGGTCACCCTTCACCACATGGGCTTGAACCTGGATCTCCTGTGTTGTTCACCAGAGGTTTTTCCAGCTGAGCTACAGAAGGCCACTTTCACTACCAGCACTTCAGCACTTCAGCAGCCCTGTTATGTGCAGGAGAGTAGAGGGCTCTACTGTCACCCCGCTGCAACTGGCTTGTACCATCTGTATGCCTGACGTTCGTTACAAGATTAATAATAAATGACCATGGATGAGCTGTAAACTGAAAAGTTAGAGAAGACACGTTGAGTCTTGTCTTTTCAGCTTGGAATTTAACCTTTAAAGCAATCCTTTTGGCTATATGTTTTACATAGCCAGATGAGTAAAAATAGATTGGATTAATAACTAGAGTAAGAAAAGATATTTCACACATACTTTGAAACGAAAAGGCTTTGGAACAGCAGGCGGCAAAACCCAGCTGGGAGGGGGGTGGTATTTTGATTTTCCTGCGCGAACTGTATTCGCTACAATACTATAATGAGTCCCTGAGGCATACCTTTCAGATTTCAGAATGATAAAAAATAAGCCTTGTCGAGTGTGCACAAGAGACAAAAGGTACCTTTTGAGAAGTCATGTACTGTTTGCGAAGTAGCAGATTTTGACAAACAGCTAATTTTGCTTGAAGAATTTAAAATCTTTCTGTACTGTAGCATTATTTAATTGAGCAGAAAGTCACCTTGCTCTTACAAGCGGCCCTGTTAAGCAGAGTTTGTGTTAACACACCACACCCTTTTGAATGCGTTTTAATCAACTTTGTCAGTGAAAAAAAATGACCGTGGGCACTTTTCCTTCCCCCCGGTGCGAGGTGATAATGTGGAAAACAGGTTTTTTATTTTACTGGGAGTGTGAACTTTAAGTGAGCACTGGGGCGTACAGTGAGACTTACACAGTGAGATTACTGAGATGGATTGTTTTAGTAAATATGTTGACAAATACAGGTATCTGAATTTTTGCTTTCACAAGGCAAGATAAAATTGTATCGTGACCTTGCCCCCCGTGAAACTGTTGGAAAGAGGTTTAGTGGGCAGCATAACTCACAGTGTAGTGACCCTAGAGTGTTTTAATACACTGTACAGTATAACAGTATAAAGCAAGTATATATTTTTAATGTTTGTAATCACTTTTCTTGCAAGTACATTTTGTATTCAGTTTGCTTCTGTTTGTTAGCTGGTGAACATTCAAGGTGAAAATTCTTCCACAACGAGTGTACCTTTAAAGAAGAGGAGACAGCACCAAACTTTTTCGACTCTGTATGTCACTTTAGCCATTCCTCTTTGACACTTTCTTTAGTCATAGAGGTGGAAAGACGCCTCCCCCCTCCCTCTGCCTGCCTGACCTGTTCCCATTTTTAACCATTCTGTGTCCGAATCGCAGCATGTGAGAGAGAGTAGAGAGAGAGACAGAAAAAAAGTGAACCCTGGTTTAATTTAAAGTTATATTTTTCCTTCATTTTTTATTTTATAAGTTTGTATTTTAGTTAGTTTTGATAGTGAGATTAAACGTATGTTTGAACACAGTCTTGCAAATTAATGTTTTTACAAGATATGGAAGTGCAACAATTTATCACAGTGTGAATTTTAATACTAATTATTGATTACTAATAGTTTATACTCCAGACAACTGACTTTATCTAGATGTATATAAAATATTGAACTGTGACATAAGATTCAGAAATACACTTGAAAATAGTCTGTGATTTTTTTGTAGATGAAACTTTTCTAAAATTTATTTTAAAAATATTAAAAACAATTAAAAAGGTTTTCACACCAGGGGAAGACAGGGGAATGTGATTGTACTTTATCTGTAGGAAATGCGTGTTGTGTTTACAAAATTAAAGTGTTTAAAATGTTTAATTTAAAAGTTAAAAAAACATACAGCTTACACAAAGATTCTAAGCTGATCACAAGGGAAAAAAATCACCCGTTTTTCGTGGATTTCACTTTTTTTTTATTAAACCCATTTTTATCGGTTTTAAAGCCATGCAATGTCTTTGAGGCACACACGTTATTGTTTCCTATTTTTGATTTTGTCATTTTTTGTTTTTGAGAGACTTCAGAAGGCTTCAACTGATGCATACAAAATATAGCATAATTCCTTCTTGCATTATGAAGTCACTTGCACCTGGGATCCGCTTTATTCAAACTAAGTTTTAAAAATGCAACCAGGTACTAGATATTGTTTAAATAAAAGCTGTGAAATTTTTCATAAATCTGCAGGTTGCAGGCTCTGGGTCATTCACGTTTTTATTTCATTATCAATATTACTTAACATTAAACATGTTATACACACAAAAAACATTAATATAGTATACATAATATTTACTTTTTTTTAAAAAAGTCTTTGTTAGAAGAAAAACATGTGCCCGAACCAGGTATTGAACTCAGATCGCCTACATAGAACCCCTAACGGCAAACCCACAAATACAGAGGGAGTTTCAGAAATTAAACAGAGGTCTGGAGCAACCTGTCTCAAAAATAGACTTTTAATAAATTGAAGCTTGTGAAAACAGTGACAAATCACCCCGAACAAAATACAATTTTAAAATACAAGCAGTTTGAAATTATAAGTTGTTATTAATAAATCACTTAACTTTGAACCTGTTTAATATTTAAAAATATCAACAAATTCAATATAGTGTGGATAATATTTGCTATTTTAGTTTTTCAAAGAAATGTTTATTTGTTAAAAAAAGACTCATGGGGAGAGCTGGGTTCAAACCCCCAGCCTCCAGCATGCAAGGAACAAACCTAAGCCATTACACCAACATGCTGCTTGACAGCTTAAGCTATAACTATAACTATAACTGAATAAAAGGGCAGGCAAAAAGTTTCCAAGTAATTGTGGGTGAATGAGTCAAATTGATGCAGATGTTTGCAAAGAAAGTGGACTACAGTAATAATTTGAGCTATATGAATATAATTATATTGTTATTTATTTCTTTAGATACACGATTCCATATTATATTCCTTATTTATCAAATTCTAAAAAGTGTGCGTTTTTTTAGCGCGATAATGAGCACAAGTATTCATAGAAAAGGTTAAAACATTATAACTCTCTGAGGTATATAATCTTAATATAGTCAGAAGGAGCATGTAAAAACGTTTCCAAAATAACCACAGTATGTAACCAAATGAAAGACTTTGATGCTTAAAATGTTTAGAAAGAAAGTGGAATACTGGTGTGTATTTTTTATTTAAACTACCAATACCAGCCATATACAGTTTACATAATATGTTTATGTTCCTAAATTAATATTGTTTATGACCTTCAGACACGTTATGCTCCTCTTTTTATTCTTTTAACGTTATTCTTTTTATGCTCAGCTACTAAAATTTCCTTTTAGTTGTAAAATTCCATATTAATATACAATATTAAGCGGATTTAAACATGCACAGTAAAGAGATTAAATGAAAATGAAGCAATCGTTCGACTAACAACCAATGCACCATGAGTGCCATCTGTCGGTCATTTTGGCCAGCCAATCACGTGCTGCGGTATAACACGCTAAACTGTAGATAATTTCATGCGGTACAGGGTTTTACCGTACATTTTGAATGGCTGCATCTGTATGTACATCATTCCTGTAACAAACAAAAATTCAAAAGGTTATAATACCTAAACTCTAATCCGATCCTGCTTTTCACCAACCTCACAAACATCCTCACCACCTGCACAGAACCAGTACCACAAATTTTATTCTTCCAAGTCTAATAGATGGGGAGTTTTGCCTTGCCCAACTTGTCAATGAAGAGCTGAATCAGAACATAACAGAATATAAATCTGATGCATTATGAGTAAATATAAATGTACTGTTCTAAACTGATGCCTGATGTGAAAAATTCTTACAGCCTAGGTGCATTTGCTGTATCTATATGCTGAGTAAATTATATATCTCCACTTCTGAGATGGAGGGAGCTTGGGAGCTATTTTTATTTACAGTACATAGTTATGAAACTATAAAATATAGGTATACATTATGCATAAGAACATTAACTTACTGGTTACATAAACAAACTAGGCAACCTAAGTTATACATTTTTTTATTTTTATGAATGAAGCCATTTCATCTTTAAACACATTTTGGAAATCTAGTATTTTCTTCAAAAACTGTCAAGCTGCATCTCATGTGTGGCCATAATGAAGATCAGTGGGGGTTTAGTAGCATTGATTAGCACTTAACTAAAGTCAAAATAAAATCTTCTTTTCTCAATAATATCAAAATTGCCTTTGAGCATTAATTAACCAGTATTTGAAGTTCATTGTCTCACAGTATGTTTTTGTGATACCTCAGGTGCTTCAACATTTATAATTCATATTGTTTGGTCAGAAGTGTTTGGTTTTTTTTTTTGGAGAGTGGTATAATGTTTTGTAAATGCTTTAATAAAATATTTCGTTGTTGTTTTTGATTTCTTGGTGAATTGTTTTCTTGAGGTTATGATACCTAAATTTGCTGCGCTAACTCTTATGATAGGTGACCTAGTTTTTATAGCACTGACATCTGCAATGTATTATTTATAACAGAGTCTTGTTATATACAATATATAATTAATGTTATAGAACATGTTATATACATATACCCTAAAGATGTGATATAATGTAAGCAAAAACACAGTAGATTCTGTTTTCTTCATCACATCATAACTAATATCAATTCATCTGGTGATTTAGTAAAGACGTTCTTAGTTTAATTGTATAATCAAAAGGGAACTATATTTCCCCTGCTTGTTTCTAACTTTAAATATACTCAAACATAGTTTTCAAAAGGAGTTGGAATTGTGTGTAGGCATTTAATGTTGTGCTACTCCAAGAGAAAGGAAATTCAGGGCAGATTTTTTCAGAAGGACAATTGTATTAATTTTTTTACAAATATAAATGAAACATATATGAATAAATATGAAAAATATTTTATATTATAAACACATACAGGTACTGTGCGTGACAGATGAAACAACCAGAGGAGAGGAACATTTCTATTTGATGCCACTGCAACCTTTTAGGTGGCCAGATAGTCACAGGAATTGCCATTTTCCAGAAAGATAATTTAATCCCGGTCATACCATAGTAAAAGAGCTGTTAAAAGGTACAAACCAAAAACTTGAAATTGGACCACCCTATGTTTACTGACATGGGGAAAACTGCTATATTTCTGTTTGCTGATTTCTGTTTTTAAAATCATTTTCAATGATTGCCAGGTTATTGAAAACATAATTTATTCTGATAACGGAGATAAAAGGGCATTTTATCAAGTGTCTTTTTATAAACTACTGTGCACTAAAAACCTACTGTTTCAGAAAGGTAGGAAAGATTACTACAAATGCAGCCATTAAAAATAAAAAATTGTACAACCCCGTATTGCGCAAAATTATCTATAGTTCACTGCATTGGACCGCAGTACATGATTGGCTGGCCAAAATGACCGACAGGGGCACTTGTGGTGCACTGGTTGTTAGTGAAATGATTTAATCGTTTAATCTCTTTACTGTGCATGTTTTAATTTGCTTAATAAATATTGAATATTTATATGGAATTTTACAACTAAAGTGAAATTTTAGTAGCTGAGCATAAATAGAAGAGTAGCATAACGTGTCTAAAGGTCATACACAATATTAATTTAGGAACATAAACATATTATGTAAACTGTATATGGCTGGTATTGGTAGTTTAAATAAATATAATACACAATAATAAATAAATACACAGCAGTATTTCACTTTCTTCCTAAACATTTTAAGCATCAAAGTCTTTCATTCGGTTACTGTACATACTGTGGTTATTTTGGAAAAGTTTTTTACGTGCTCCTTCTGACTATTATTAAGTTTATATACTTCATAAAAAGTTATGTTTTAACCTTTTCTGTGAATATTTGCGCTCGTTATTGCACTAAAAAAATAAACACACTTTTTAGAATTTGATTAATAGGGAATATATTATGAAATTGCATATCTAAAGAAATCGGTAGCGATATAATTATATTCATATATCTCACATTATCACAGTAGTACACTTTCTTTGTAAACGTCTGCATCAGTTTACAAACTGATTCACCCATGAATACGTGAAAACATTTTGCCTGCCCTTTGCAGCTATAGTTTAAGTTGTTTAAGTGGTGCGTTGGTGTAATGGGTTATGTAATGGTAATGAGTTTTCTTTTAACAAATAAACATTTCTTTGAAAAACTAAAATAGGAAATATTATGGACACTATATTGACATTTTTGATTTCTAAATATCAAAACATTTTTTAAACGAAGTGATTTATTAATAACAATGAATAATTTCACATTTCTACTGTACTGCCACTACAGTATAGCTTGTGGGAAAGACATTTATTTGTCCTGCATCAAAGTTTAACTCGTTCAGAGCACCCTACATTACAAACTCTAAGCGTTTCATTTTGTCTATCACCACAATATCGACAGCAATGCAGTTAAAAGGAACATGTCAAAATGTTTACAAAATAATCACAAGTGAATGAGTTGAGGAATTTGATAATAATAGAGAAATCATAACAATAACCCCGTGTTGCTAATCATGCATACCCAACTGAAAGAAAGACATTTAAATTGACATGTGATGGTTTTGTGTTTAAGCATTTCTTAATGGAAATCTTTAAGTTAAATAAGGGAAGGGGGGATGGTTATTTTTTTATTTTAAATAATTAAATAAAAAATAAGGTATAATGACATGTTCCTGCCTAACTCAAGCATTGCATGACTATAAAAGCTGTAAAAATGGTTTAGATAGTTTAAAACCACTTTTTAATTAAACGATTAAAATACTTGAATTTCATAAAAGTTGTACTGATGTAATACCTCTTGATACTAATATTAATATGGAGTCGTGTAACTAAGCAGCTAAAATATTTTGGAAACATATTTTGGACATTTTAGAAACATTTTGACATTAGTTTTTTTTTAAAAAAAGCTTGTATTGTTCTTAGAGTTAAGTTATTAAGCCTGTGTTGGTGTAATGCCTTAGGTATGTGCCTTGCATGCTGAAGGTTGGGGGTTTGAACCCAGCTGTCACCATAAGTTTTCTTTTAACAAATAAACATATATTTGAAAAACTAAAATAGTAAATATTATAATAATAATATCACTTTATTAACCCTTTACAATTTCTTGCATTAGGAATGATCTTTTCGCATACCCCCGCTTGCTCTCCATGAGACACACAGACACACAGATAGGGAGAGAGCCTGGGGTCAGAGCGCAGGGTCTGCCATAGTATGGCGCCCCCGGAGTAGTTGGGGTTAAGGGCCTTGCTCGGGGGTCCAACTGAGTAGCAATCCTCTGCCAGCTGTGGGATTTGAACCGGCAACCTTCCAGCCACAGGCGAAGATCCTTAGCCACTAAGTGATTAACCTTTTCCATGAATACTTGTGCCCGTTATCATTATCTAAAAGAAACGCATACTTTTTAGAATTTGATTATTAGGGAATATAATATGGAATCACGTATCTAATGAAATTAATAATTATATTAGTTTAAGGATTTAAATATATGTATTTATTTAGCTGGTAGTATTATTGTAATCCACTTTCTTTGTAAACAAAAAAAATATTTTTTAATGACTCATTCACAAATGATGAATTGTGAAAGAGTGATAGATGGAGACAAGATGGAGGTTCTTGTCAAAAATACATTCCCCAGAATGCAGTGGGAAATAATGTGCTACCCTCAGTCACCTGACCAGCTGATGCACTGCATCAGAGAGAATGACTGAAGGATTAGTCCATTAAGAGCGAGTTTTTTTAAACAACCTGGGGGAAAGAAAAGTGCCTGTGGTCATTTTTTTCACTGACAAAGTTAACACAAACTCTGCTAAACAGAGCCGCTTGTAAGAGCAAGGTGACTTTCTGCTATCTAAACCATTTTTTACAGCCTTTAAAATCATGCAGTGTTTGAGTTAGGCAGGAACACGTCATTGTATCTTATTTTTTATTTAATTTTATTAAATAAATATAAGGCAACCAGCTATCTAATGTCCTGTTTTTTCTTAACACTCATGTTTCCATACTGTAGTTTGAGTCTTTGTGTAAGCTGTGAGTTCTTTTCACTTATTAATTAAACATTTGAAACACTTTAATTTTGTAAATGCAACACGCATTCTGTACAGAAATAAAATAATGTTTTCTATAGGTGTTAAGCAGATTAGCAGGTTTCTGACAAAATAGCGCACCGTCCACTAACCGTCCACCACTGCCGAGTGATATAACTTTAATATAAGCAAGATCTTGTACCTGGTGCAGTTTTTTTTAAAAAAAACTTAATTTGAATTAATCAAATCCCAGGTGTGAGTTCATAATGCCAGAATTCCGTACTATCCCTACGTCTGCGAAATACCAGATCATCTACTGTAAAACTTTCTGTGCTTTGTTTGTGTATATTCCAATCGCAGAGGGGGCAGAGTGTGTGGGGAAAGGTTTAGGTTGCAATTGAATTGGGGATCTGTATTCTTCACACCTTGAACTGAGTCACCTCTTGACTGAGAAAGCTTTAGAGAACTTTACATTTTTATTTTCAACAAATTATAAATATGACGTTTACATTGGCGTTTTTTCCTGATGGTAACTGTAACAAATTGTCACATCCTTGCAAAACAATCATGACGTTCTCATCCAATCTGAGGTTTGATGTTTTTTTATTTTGAAACCATTATCTTGACATGCAGGTGTGAAGTAGATTTAACAGCTCACAGAATTCGATACATTATTAATAATATCTTCCGTGTCACATTAACATTGGAATTTTCTTACAAGTATTAAAAGAGGTGATACACAACGTGTCTCCTTTATAACTCTTCAGTTTACAGAGATATTCCGCAAGAGCCATACAACATTGTCCAATAATACTCTTCTTGTGACTAATTTCTAGTTTAGCAGGATTTGCGCGATAAGCACATGCTTAATGGGGATGACATTACCCACGTCTATATCACTGTACAACACAGGTTTGAGTCAGAGTGTCTGTTAATAAAACAGAGCGCCTTCCAATATATATAACTACTGCATGATTTCTTTACCTGTTTCAGCTGAATGAGGGGAATTACTGTAAATCAGTCAGAATCTCAGAGTGCCAATTGTAAAAATAACCCTTCTTCCCTTCCTTTGTTTAACTTAAAGAACTTTGTGAAGAAATCCTTAATCACAATACCATCACTTAATTTATCCAGATACACAAATTAACTCCAGAGCCAACAACAAGCTATAATATTGGACTATTTTGTTGTATTCACTATATAAGAAAAAAACGAAAGTAATACTCTGACCGCGCTTTGAAACATTCAGTGCAGTGCTTTGTCCATTACCACTACAAGGACAATACTTTTTTTTTTTAAAAAGATAGGGATGTCAAAATGTTACCAAAATGTCCACCTGTGATATTTTAGCTGCTTTGTTACACGATTCCATATTCATATAAGTATCAAGTGATGGTAAATCACTACAACATTTATCTTTTTACAATAACAGCAAGTGATGTTCTTACTACGTATTCTTAGAAAAGGATAAAAAAAAGGTTGTGTACTTTTCTCCAACTGGGCAATCTTGCTTTTATTAAATATACTGACTTTTTAATGGTTAATGATTAGCATGCTCCAATATACAGTTTAAAATTATTATAAGTCTAAAGAGTATACAACTTAAATTCTTAATTGGAAAAAGATTGTCCCTCTGCAGTGACCGGAATTTGAAACTGGGCATTTTCCTGTGACAGCTCAAATGCTGTACATGAGACGTTAAGCTTTATTAGCTCCACCCGGCAGTTTTACAACGTGCTTCTGGATACTATTGTCATAATTCAATTTGCATGTTGTTTAACGCGGTATAATGCGCCATACCTACCACATTTTAACGCAGCGTTCTTCGCACATTTTGAATGGCTGGATCTGTACAAGTTTAGTAGCGTACAAGAAAAATTAAATGGCAATGTAATTTTATGATTTTTTATTGATGTTTTCTTACTACTAGTTAAAATGTAATTTAGAAATCTTAAAACCTAAATGTATGTTCATCTACTTCTATGGCATATCTCTTGACATAATCTTCAAGTAAATCCCATGGCATATATCATAATCTTCCTGACTCTACAGCAGTAATACATTAAAACATGATGTTCAAGGCCGTTGCACTACAACACAGGCACTTCAGCGATGAAAGATGTTTAATACCTTGGGTATCGTATTTAAGGATATCCTTTTTAAAAAAAATATGCTGTGGATAATTTCTTAAATGTAATATTTTAAATGTTTTGTGTTATTGGCAGAAATATTTGAAATTATTCATACAACAGTATTACACAGTAAATTACAGTAAAAGAGGTACTGAGAACTGGGGAAAAAAAAAATTCTACCCAAAAAGTATATTAAGCCTGAACAATTTGATGGTCCTTTAGAGTGACAGCAAATGTGTGTTCCAGAAACCTAAGCTGCTTAAATATAAGAAAACAAACTACTCTTAAGACTGCAAAGGAACAAGTAATAGGTTTATTCCATGCTGAAAAAAAGAAGAAAGAGAACACAACGTTTCGGCCGTGGAGCCTTCTTCAGGTGTGAGAGAGACAGGGCAGTAGGCAAAGGTAAAGTAGCGGGAGAACAAAGGTTGGGAGGGAGGAGGAGTGAGAGGCGGGAGCAGGGGACAGAAAGAGAGGCCAATCAAGAGGTGTTAAGTCAGAATGGGTGCAGAGAGGTGTGAAATGAAACTTCCAATGAATGGAGAAAATTTAAAAGAACAGTAGTCTGTCGTTAAGGGAAGGGAGAAGGTGTGATCCTAGCTGCAGAATAATTTTAGTTTCGGTGGTCTTTCTGATGTATGAGTTTGGAAAACCGTCTTTGAGAACACAGACGGAGAGATTAGAGTGGTCGTGGCCGTCAGAGGTGAAATGAGAAACAATGGGCTTGGAGAGATCTTTAATCTTTACAGCCCTGACGTGTTCTCTGAAACGGTCTCCGAGTCTCCTTCCTGTTTCTCCAATGTAGATGGCTGGGCATTTACTGCAAGAGAGTAAGTAAATGTAAATCTACAGCTACCCACCTGAACTACTACTCTTAAGACTGATGACTTTCTAGCCATCTGTTTTGAGATTATTCTGTAAATTGTAGAACATCTTGGCACTAAAGTTTGTGAATGTAAAGAATGTAAATATCTTCAATTTTTCATTTAATATCATATTGTACTTCATACGTACCAAAGAACATGACAAGCAGCAGTAGATCTGTGGGTTTATAAATGGAAGATTGTGAAATTCAATCGTAAGTGTGTCACTACTGTTATACCCTTGAGCAAATTACTTCATTCAGTTTGCTAAAATGACCAACTGTATAAACGTATAAAAATCTAAGTTGCTTTGGATAACAGCATAGATCAATTAAGTAATAATACAGGACTGGGTGACACTGTTGTATGGTGGTCAGAGTTACTGCCTCACAACATCTGTGTGGAGTTTGTGTGTTATACCTGTAGTAACAAACAAATAAGTTCTGGACCCCGAGATGAAGCTGAAAAAGTGAGTTTTATTGCATGCAAGGAACAATATAATCAAAGAATTGTTCAAAGTTATAGGTGTTGAGCTCCAGTTTATATAGCAAACTTCAACCGTTTCTGACGCAAATCGTTACCATGGTAATGGGGGGGAGGCCACCTGTGTTTGGACATTCTCAAGACCTTGAACACTTTGAATGGCTGGTTTTATCTTCCCATAGTTAGGGAGTCTCTAACTTGCACTTGAAATCTCTTATCAGTTTACTCTTATCCCTGCTGTAACCCAAAAGTGCTGAAGCATGGTATGTTTTGTACCAAGTGAAGTCTTTGTGCAGAAAGAAATCATTTACCCTTTTTTCACATCTCATATCTTTCTTCATACCCATGGCTGCCTTGGCTATCAATGGGTGTTTTGGTTTCCTACCATTGTCCATATGGTTAATAGTGTCTTCATATTGTCCCAGACAGTTTGTGTGTATAACATACAGTGGACTTGTCCAGGTTGTATCCTGCCTTGAGCCCATTGTCTTCCACCTTAGGCTCTGGTTCTGGTTGTTAGTGAAATTGGATAGTAAAAGACAGTTTCTGTGTGTAATTATCTGTCTGACATTCCAGATTCTAATTTGCTTATAAAAATTTGATGATGGACTGAATTCTTTGGACTAAAATGATTTGCATGCTCACTGCTCCTTTCCTTCTCATGTTTATACTTTCTGTATTTATATATGTTTTCACACTTAAACTCTAACAAAGTTAACTTTCTGTGGCTTCAGCTCTTGTTGACCATCTTTCAGTGGTCACAGATAAAACAAGTTATGAAAATGTTTCATTAAATTGAGATGTTACAGTAACATGGAAGATACCATGCATAAATGTGATTGTTTTTTCATTCTATTATGTCTTTGTGAATGCACATATAAAATTATTTTCTAACAAAAGCAGATTTGAAAAACAAATGAGAAAAGTAATATTACTTTTGAGGAGCAAATGAGCAAAGGTGCTTAGAAAAATGCTTCCTTTATGAATTTCTGTCATTTTTGCTTTATGCCATTTGTCAAATAAATTGTTTTGCTTGCTGGTTTGTTGTGTACTGTCAAATCAATCGATAGAAACCAGTCTTGCACCCTCATAAAGCTCACCATATCCCTTTACATTACCATGGAGCTATGCAGAACAATAACTTAATGATGTACTAATTACATTTGAGTTAAAGATCTAGGTAATACAAGAGCAAATGCAAAAACATTGTAAGTCACATAGGTAAATAACACTCATTACTTTTCCATGGGATTGGTAATTGTGGAGTTGTCCATGTAATAAACATCAGCTGAAGCCCATCATACCTGCTTTTGTTTGCTTTCTTTATATTTACTGTAAGTCCCTGGGTGGGAAACCAATTGTTTAAGATCATGCAGCATTTATATTTGTTTTCTGTAATGCCACCTTGAGAAGGGAGAGGCAGATAGTCAAATTGAGTTTATGGCTTCCATCCAGCGTTCCTTCCTGCACTGCTGCATTTGAAATTGATCCCAGAGGAGTAGGGGCCTCATAGTTTCTAACTCTGCATGGTCTGCAGACACAAAACAATAATCACTCTTAATTCTTTACGAAACAAACATTGAAAAAGAAATGAGCTGCATTACTGATAGAACATGTGCTGGCACCCGTGTCTGATAAATATTATTAAAAATCTACCTACCATTCTTGTAGAGGTCTTTTCTGACAATCGCTTTCTGGTAGTTTCATTAGGGACCTCAAAACACAAATTATGATTATCCAAAAATGAGTTACACCTCTTATCCTGTTTTTGTTTTTGGTGCAAAGACTGAAATATATAACTCTAGTTGACTGTCATATGTCAATTCAGATGGGAGCAGTAAAGCTGAGATATATGATAATAACCTTTACTGTTCTTTCAATACCTTAGGAAATGCCAGAATATGTTTTTAACTACTTACTGTATATTAGAAACTGTGAGTGACAGGTTTTACTACTTTTGATTTTCTGATATTTAGTAATTCTGTTTGTGTAGCATCAAAACCTTTGTTTGGCATTGAAACTGATTAATTCTGAAATTATTATTTGGAATTGGGCTGGAACCTTCTCTTGAGGTATTCTCAATGTGAAAACTTCTATTCTTTAAAGAAAAAATGTTCAGGGGGAGGTTAGAAGAAAAATAGATCTCTGCTATTTAGCATAATTGAAGAGTTGTTTTTGGGTCTTGTCTATCTCATCTGCATGTTTTCTGTTGTACTTTACAGAAACGAAGCCAGCCTGTATTTTCAATGGTGTTGAATATTATGATGGCGACATGTTCCGTATGGATGCCTGTCGCTTCTGTCGTTGCCAAGGTGGCGTCTCCATCTGCTTCACTGCACAATGTGGCGTGCTGCACTGTGAAAGATCTTATGTTCCTGAGGGGGAGTGCTGCCCTGTCTGTGAAGGTAACAAATCCCAACAATATGGGAGTCTTTAAACCCTCTTTTATGCCTGTAGCCTTTGTGAAAATCAAAACAAAAGGCAAACCATGCGCATATTAAAATTCATACTGGGGCCACTATTAAGTACAAAAGAAGATCGAAGAGCCTAAATCAGTAGTAAAGATCCATAGTAAGAGTAATAGTAATTCTAAAATTAAGAATTGAATTATTCAGTTAATGATGAACTCTCTTGTATTAAAGACTTAATACAAATTACAGTATTTATTGTACTTCAGTTTTTATTTCAAGTCTCAAGATTTTAGGACAGCTGGCGTAGAGAAGTCCAGGTTTTGAAGAAATCTGAACAGACTTTCTTTAATACAGTAAATGACAAAATAAATGCAAACATTTTGATGTAGCCACGAGTTACAAATCAGAGATCCCCAATTATTAATATTGTGGGTTCACTTGGGGGTACAATCATAAACAACTTACTGTCTTACAGTGTTTTTTTGTACTTTACAAGTTTACAATTAAAACTTTTTGTTTAATGTGTAACTTCAGGAAGAATCAAATAAATGTTGATATGGAAGTAATTTACCTTGCCCAAGTGTGTGCTTAGTAATAATAATAATAATAATAATAATAATAATACATTTGATTTTATATAGCACCTTTAAAGGTGGCTTCTCAAAGCGCTTTACAGAATGACAACAACAATAAATAAAAAGAATACACAAGATAAAAACACAATTACAATATACAGAGGAGACCGTGGACGGTGGTACTAAGAAAAGCAGAGGGGTGAAGAATGGAACCAGTTAAGTAAAGGCTCTTCTAAAGAAGTAGGTTTTGAGTCTGGATTTGAAGGAGTTTAGAGAAGGTGACTCTCTGATATCCTTGGGCAGAGAGTTCCAGAGCTTGGGGGCATAACCATAGAAGGCCCTGTCACCCATACAATGTAGACGGGCTTGGGGGACAGTTAGGAGACCAGAATTAGAAGAGTGAAGGTTGCGAGGTGGGGAGTAGGATGATACTAGTTCAGACAGGTACTGAGGTGCCAAGCCATGCAGACCCTTGTAGGTGAGCATGAGGATTTTAAAGTCAAAATGGAATTTGACAAGAAGCCAGTGCAAGGACTCCAGGATAGGAGTAATGTGATCACTTGCACTAGACCTGGTCTGGATTCTGGCTGCTGAATTTTGGATAAACTGCAGTTTTTTCAAAGTAGATTTAGATACCCCAGCGAGCAGAGCATTACAGCAGTCAATTCGAGAGAACACAAATGTGTTGATCAGCTTTTCAGCCACAGTTAGTGCTAGCACAGGGCATAGTCTAGCAATATTTCTGAGGTGAAAAAAAGATGTTTTGACAATATGTTGCACATGTGGGTCGAATGTTAAGCCAGAATCGAATATCACCCCAAGGTTTTTCAATTTAGACTGAAGCTCAAGTACAGAACCATCTACAGATAGGGTTGCAGGATTGGCTTTATGAAGTTGATGGGGGGTGCCAATAAACATGACTTCAGTCTTGTCACAGTTAAGATGAAGGAAATTTTGAGTCATCCAAGTTTTTATGTCAGAGATGCAATTAGATAGAATAGAGACAGCCAATCAGTGTCAGGTTTCGTATGGATATATATTTGAGTATCATCAGCATAGAAATGATAGCTGAGGCCATGTGATCTTAAAAGCTGACCAAGTGGAAACATGTAAATGCTGAAGAGCAAGGGGCCCAGTATTGAGCCCTGAGGATCACCAGACTTAAGACCAATTTCATACCTATACCTATTAAGAGAGACAAAGTGACAGCTATCAGTGAGGTAAGACTTGAACCATTTGAGAGCAGTGTCAGAAACTCCAAACACAGTCTCAAGACGAGAAAGTAATATGTCATGGTCAACAGTGTCAAAAGCAGCACTGAGATCAAGAAGGATGAGTATAGAAAGAGAACCAGAATCAGAAGCTATTAGAAGATCGTTAGTGACTTTGATCAGGGCAGTTTCTGTGCTGTGAAGTTGATGGAAGCCTGATTGGAGGGGTTTGAAAAGGTTAGTAGAGTGTCCAAATTAGGACATCCTCCTCCCTCACCCAAATTTCTTTCTTCTCTCTTCTGAAGCTCCCTGCTCTTAAACTCTCTCCTCTCTCCTGTTCTACAAAATTCCACACACTCTGCTCCCTACTCATAAACTCCCTCCTCTAAAATTTCCTTTTATATCCTACAAAGCATCATGTGCTCTGCTCCCTGCTCCAAATCTCCCTTCTGCATCCTCCTAAGATCCTGCCATAATTTCTAAATTGCAACAAATTCTATGTAGTTAAACTCTTGCTTAAAAGGGAATGTTATTGGGTTTTTTTAAACAAAAAGGCAAACATGTTTCTACAATATGCAGTATAACCTTTACAAATGAGAAGAGCACATTCGGTCCCTTGAGACTCTCATCCAGCCATTTCATGAACAAAGCCTGGGTATCAGTTTCAACAACATGGCTGGAGTACATGGCACATATAGTATGGGAGGAGCAAGTTTCAGAGCACAGAACAGAGTACATGAAGTTTTGTTGGATGGGGGAGAGCGTTTAGGAGAAAGGAGGAGGATGTCCTAATATGGATGCTGTAGTTTAGAATTTGGCAACGTCACTCTAGTCAACATTACACCAGAATGCAACAACTTAGCAAATAATAATAATGACAGAATGATGTTGACCAAAAAAGATGGAATTAATACAAATTGCTTTAGTTGAGTGGAAAAAAAAACTACTAAAACATTATAGGCTTCATAAATGAAAAGAGAGAAAGAAAAACTAACAGTGAAACACAAACCAGTGGACAGCAAGTAAGGGGAAACTAGGTGTTGCTCATTTAAAACTGGGAATAAGAGTAATTGTATTTTACAAAAGAGTTGTGAGAATCTAAAACAACCTACCCAGATATATTGTCAAGTTGAATACCATCACTACTTTCAAGAAATGACTGGATGAGATTCTCAGATCAAATAGCTATTAGCAACCAAACAAGCTATATGAGCTAGATGGCCTCTTTTCCCCAAATTTTAAGTTTTTATAATAGGATTGCAGCAAGTTTAAAAAAAGATTTAAGAGTAGAGGAGGTCTGAATGGACAAGCAGAAACAATAATACACTACCTAGAGTAAGTGTGGTGTGTTTGCTACATAAGGGTGTCTTGTCTAAATTGCCATTTTTAAATGTATCAGTATTTCTGGAAAAAACTTACATTTGCATCACAACTTTCCATAATATGTTGTGGATTCTACAAAATACATGAATACTGGCCACTAAAAATGAAATAGAAGTTGTACTTCAGAGATCTTGTTGCTCTCATACGTACAGCCTAGGAGGCTTACATGCTTGGACCATGATCACTTGCCTTGGGAACTAATGATACAGTAAAGTTTTTGCCCAATCCCCTTATATTTCTTTCAAAAAGTCTGTTTTATACAAAATGTGACCTGGAGATTTTCAAACTGTGGATTCTACAAGAGACATGAATACTGGCCACTGAAAATGAAATAGAAGTTGTACTTCAGAGATCTTGTTGCTCTTATACGTACAGCCTAGGAGGCTTACATGCTTGGACCATGATCACTTGCCTTGGGAACTAATGATACAGTAAACTTTTTGCCCAATCCCCTTATATTTCTTTCAAAAAGTCTGTTTTATACAAAATGTGACCTGGAGATTTTCAAACTGTGGATTCTACAAGAGACATGAATACTGGCCACTGAAAATGAAATAGAAGTTGTACTTCAGAGATCTTGTTGCTCTTATACGTACAGCCTAGGAGGCTTACATGCTTGGACCATGATCACTTGCCTTGGGAACTAATGATACAGTAAAGTTTTTGCCCAATCCCCTTATATTTCTTTCAAAAAGTCTGTTTTATACAAAATGTGACCTGGAGATTTTCAAACTCAAAGTCTTATACTAGTATTATCTTAATCCTTCAGAGCCCATCTACCCTGTGTTAAACTTCGCCGGTTGCTACGTCAATGGACAAATTGTAGGACATGGTGACCACTGGAGGGAAGACGATTGTACGTTCTGCCAGTGTATCAGTGGAGATGCCCATTGCATGGCTGCAGCCTGTGGGCACAACTGTCTGAACCCTGTTCAGGTGCCAGGGGAATGCTGCCCAGTGTGTGAAGGTAAGAAACTAAAGGCAGTTGTGCCTGAATTCTTTGTTGTGGTTTTCCCAGGAATTTACCTTCACTGACAGCCTTTAAGTATTTTATCAGACCAGCTACACAGGGGGAAACATACTTGAACCATGTCTGTCAAAAGGACGCCACTTCACAGTCCACTTTCATTAATATAAGTGATTCCATCATAGAAAATGATGAACATTTACATTTACATTTATTATACATTTACATTTATGGAATGTGAAAAAATGGGTTTGTGATGGTTTTCAGGTTAAATGTAAGGATGTATTTTTGTTCGATATATAAATTTGAAGGACTCTAAAAATGTTTTGCTGCTTTTTCTCTGTTAAATATATTGGAGGTGTTTAATATCTGGTGTACATAATTTGTATAACTTTAGAGGCCTGCAGAGGCCTGTACAACTCATGAAATGAGAGGGAATAGGCACTGATTGCAAAAGTTTTTTCCTGTGATCTCAAAATTCTTTAGTGGCTTTATTGTACAAGATCGATTGTACAAAAAAAAACCCTCATCTGCCAGTAAATATTATTTTGATATGAGCATTCTTTGTGTGCATGTTTCTAGTAAAAGCATGTTGTTTGTAACAACAAACTGTCATCATGAATTGGAGAATGCCTTAAATATATCAACTGGATTTTTAAATTTATTTTGTTCTTGGGGAATTTTATATATGGATGTGAAACTTACATAAAACGATAAGTACATTGTAAAAATGCACTGTTTGCACTGTTCATGCAAACTTAAAGCTTCTTAAAACTTCTCATGCTAAAAGAAAGCTGGAAAGTGAACTGGATGGTTTTGGTTTTTTTTTGTCTAGTATAATTGTGGAGAGCCCATTTATAGTTGGTAATGATCCCTGTATAAAGACAGGACTGTCTCATCTGTGTTTTATATGCTGGATGTTTGACCTTAATATTTGGAATATTTGACAGAAGTAATTATCTTTCTGTATGAGACTAGAGGTGTTTTTTTTTCCATTTGTTACATTCTCTCCTCCTTAGATATATATAGCCTTTTTTCCCAAAGGATCTCAAAATGCTTTACTTACAGAAGACGCAATGTGAGCCTATATGGGTAGTGTCCACCGATAAGAAGGGTGTTGAGACTGAACCAAGTATGTATAGACTGATAAAAAATTTAAAACAGGAGAACAGGAGGCCTGTCTCCCACAAGAGCCACAAGGGTTGTGGGAATATGGAACAAGCTACCCAGCTGTGTTGCTAAACCCTTAATACCCTGACTTCTTTCTGGATGTAATGCTTTGAACCAATTCAGTAAATAGTGTTTGGTATATTACCAAAGAAAGGGCGCCCCTCTGTCCCTGTTAGGATTATCGCTGTCATATTCTGAACATATTGAAGATTGCTCAGTGTGGATTTAATTTCCCCAGTGAACAGGATGTGCATTTATTAATTCTAGAAAAAAAAGCCTTTCTTGATTTTCCTAGTTCCTAGTTTCTCTAGTTCCCTTTAAAATAAACTATTATTCCACAATGCAGAGTATTACATGGCCAGTATTTACATATGATATTTGTGATTTAAAGAAATTAACACAAGCAGCTTTTGGAGATTTAAGTGTTGGCTGAGTTATTGCAGGATAAAAGACTAGAGATGTTGGTAAGAAAAAGATAATTTTGGGAAAGTTGAGAAATACACCTATAACAAGAACACTTCCTAATGGGGTTAGGCATACTTTTGATGAAGATGATGAAGTTATCAGACTGTATTGAACTTGAACTTGAACTTGTATGTTTACATAGATACTGAAATGAGGATTGTATTTTAGATTTTGTGTAGTTGCTAGCATTGAACTGTGTGTTGGATGCACATGAATTGAAGGAATGGGCAAACATCCACAGAGCCAGCATATTAAGATGTTTATAATTAGAGGCAATTTGTTTAAATAACTAGGTATGGATACTGATGTGCAAGAGAGGTGGAAAGGCTGTTTCCTTAAGCCAGCACTATAAAATATTTTATTCTCAGTGAGATGCTGCCATTTCATAGTGGGTTTCTAACACTGTGTATAGTTCCATCCACACAGTGCTTTTACTTCCATCCATTTTCTAATCTCTTTATCCAGTACAGAGGATTTGGAGCCTATCCCAGTAAACAATGGACACAAGGCAGAATACACCCTGGACATAGCACCAGTCCATCACAGGACAGACAGACACAAACACACACACACCAGGGCCAGTTTTCCCATAAACCAATTAACTTACCAGTATGTTTTGGAGTGCGAGAGGGAGTCATATCACACATATGGAGAAAAACCATGTAACCCAGAGAGAACATGCAAACCCCACACACACAGGATGGCAGGAATTGAACCTAGGACTCCAGTGCTGCAAGATAGCAATGCTAACCACTTCGCCACCATTAGAAATGGGTGGATATTTTAGTTATCTTTCTAGTTCACAGGTTTGCATGCATAATTTCATTTTGAAAGCCACTGAGACATCAGGTACTACTGTTGTATTTATGAAAAAGAAACAAAACAAAAAGCATACTAACAACTGTGCCATCCTACTACTTGGTTAATACATTTTATTATTTATAAAAAGTTAACATTGTTAGCAAAATATTTTGAATTATATTTTACCCTATTTTTTCTTTAGTTTTGTATTTAACGTATTATATGATAGTCAGATTTAATGTAAATTTGAACAATGAAAATATATTTTTACAAGATGCGTGGGAAAGTGCTCAACTTATTACAGTGCTAAATTTTATATTATTGATTACTAATAGTTTATGCTAACACCTAACTTTCTTAATTAGATGTATTTAAAACAATGAACTAAGTGTAACATAACATTCAGAAATACAATCGAGAATAGTTTTGTAGTGTTTGTATAGATGAAACGTTTCTAAAATGTATAACGTAACAAAATTAAAGACGATTAAAATCTGTAATCTTTCCACTTGTAATGTCATTAGAAAGTACAACAAGTTTCTGCTTTGTCTAAGGATGGTATCAAAAAGTAGTCTAAGTGGTGAGAAAGCTGTGCTTAATGATAATTAAGTGACTTAAAAGTAAAAAGAGATGCTTCATATTGATTGATTAATTTTAAAAACTAAGTTATAAATGCAGACGCAGATTGGTGCATTTAGCGCTCCAGGCAACAGAACTGAGCTCCGTGCCTCTTCCCTCTCTCGGTGCCGCGCCGGGTCTAAATATCTAAACATATGTATCTATATAGCAGGTAGTGTCACTGTATTCCACTTTCTTTGTAAACACGGAAAACCAGATTCACAACGGGACACTGTGTCACTGTGTAAAAAAAACGGTTTGAACACCCTATATTGTAATGAGCTGCTGAGCTACTGTAAGAATAGGAGTTCCTGCTGTCAGAGGGGCTTGAAAGTGCCCGGGGTCATTTAATTAGTATTACAATTCGCACTGAATTGAACCCATTCAGAGCCTACATTACATTTTAGCATTTCATTCAGAGCAGAAACCCTCACACCTGAAGAAGACTTGGATTTTCTCTCTTCTCTTTTAAAACGTGTGTACAATGCTGTAATACAATTTAAAATAAAAGTTTAAACAGTATCAACTAAACTCCATTAATATAAGTATCGAGTGGTATTAAATAAATACAGCTTTTTAGTATAGATTACACTTTTCTAAAATGTATTTAAAAAATAAAAACGATTACAATCTAATCTTTCTACGTTTGATCCCAAAATCCCAAGAAAAAAAAGTTTATTAAGATACTTAGAAGACAAAGATAACAATTTATGTTGCATTTGTCTGATTGTGAATAAAAAAATACATATAATTAAACATGCATTTGCGATTTAAATCAAAACGCGATTTAAATCAATATAAATGTTTATATTGTAACGCATACTGTACAGCCTCCATTTCTCTATAAAAATTTAAAAGATCATTTGCGCAGCCTAAGAGGGGGGGTCTACTCTCAGTGACAGCTGACAATCCTCCACACACTCAAGTGAAAAATTAATAATGCCAATGTAAACGTCATATTTACAATTTGTTGATAATAGAAATGTTAAGTTCTCTATAAAGCTTTGTGATAATTTACACTGGGAAGATGCGACACCGAAGATATGATTAATAACCTTTTAAATCTGGAGGGAGATCTATAGGGATCCCCCCCCACACACACACACACACACACACACACACACACACACGATAGAAGCAGGAAGCAGAAGCAGGGACCGCTGTCAGAAGGAAAGAAGGTGACTATTCATTGTTATTAAAAATGACTTAAATTCGATCATGTTGTGATATTTAGAAATATAAAAAGTCAATTAATTGTCCATAATATTGCTATTGTATTTTTTTTAAGGTTATTTTCTAAAAAAAAAATTAGAAAAGAAACATGGGAGGGTTACCGGAGATATTCACAGATCAGAAATACTGCAAGCTAGTAGCAGGGATCTTACTACAGTATCAGTGTGACGACGCTACTCATGACTCACCTCCTTATCACCTGGTTACAAATGCACCTTAGAGTAGTGCTGGTAATGTAATTAGATGTGATTTCTTCTTATCTTAACACCTTGTATAAGAAAATTATTTGCTGCAGGCAGTCTTTATTCTATCTTAACATACCTTTAGGTAAAGGCTAAAATCAACAGATCCCAGCATCTATTCCAATACATTCCACAATTGGGTTACGTAGTAATATTTTAGTGCTGGTTATGTAAAATATTTTTTTTCATATGTCCCACTTCAGTCTTACTAATGGTAAAGTGCCTGAAATAATGGGATTATATTTTGTGAATGAAAGCAGCACAGACACTACTTTCTACAGTATGAATCAGAACATTTTTATGTGATAAGTCCAACTCCTATATTATTTTGAAACAGTACTTTTTACAAATATTTTTTACAGACTATTTAAAATGAAACAGAAAGTGTTTCTTTCAGAGTATGTGCTGTAGTTTTAAAAGTTGAAAAGTTATCAGTTGAATATGTGAACAAAAAATTAAAAATTCCCAATGTGCCAATGTGCCATGTGAGAGTCACTAAATACGAGAGAACAGAACGTCAACTACAGTATTATACTGATTAGTACTTATCTGGCCTGTTTTATTTTGTTATTTTGTTTATGTGTTTATGTAGATGGGAGAAATTTACATTGGAGAAACAGGAAGGAGACTCAGAGACCACTTCAGAGATCTCCCCAAGCCCATTGTTTCTCATTTCACCTCTGACGGCCATAACCACTCTAATCTCTCCGTTTGTGTTCTCAAAGACGGCTTTCCGAACTCATACATCAGAAAGACTACAGAAACCAAAATTATCCTGCAGCTAGGATCAAACCTCCCGCCTTCTCTTAACGACAGACTACTTTTCTTCTAAATTCTCTCTATTCATTGTAGGTTTCATTTCAAGGTTTTCAGCAAGATATTAAATTTGAGATAAAATTGAAGAAGCAACTGGCAGATGAGAAGTTAAGAATATTACACATGCAGCCACTCAGAATGCATGGTATTTCTTCCAAATATGGTAAAAGTAGCACATTGCATTACGGTATGTAATTCATTGACCAAAGATGATCAATAGGTGGCACTTGTGGTGCATTAGATGTTTGTGAAACATATTGCTTCATTTAATCTCTCTACTGTGCATATTTAAATCTGCTTAATATGCAATATTAATAAGTATTTTTACAACTAAAGGAAAATTTTGGTAGCTCAGCATAAAACTAACAGGAGCATAATGTCTCTGAACATCATAAACAATATTAATTCAGGAATATACATATATTAAACATACTGTATATGGCTGGTAGTGGTAGCTTAAATAAAAATACACATTAGTATTCCACTTTCTTCATGAACATGCATCAAAGTCAATCACTTACTGTGGTTATTCTGGAAAAGTTTTGATGTGCTTGTTCTGACTATATTGTTTATATATAAAGATTTCTTCCCTAAAAAAAAAGTACAGATCCAGCCATTCATAATGCATGGATGATACTGCAATAGTGTCTGCGAGGTACCTGCGGCTTTTTAGAAATACTCAACTTTGTAAACTACTTTGTAAAACTGCCAGGTGGAGCAGTGAAAGCTTAATATGGCATGTGAAGCATTTGGACTGTTACCAGAAAACACCTGGTTTCGGATCCTGGTCAGTGCTGAGGGACAATCTTCTCCAATTATAGAATTTATACTGTTTAGACTTTTATTAATTTTAAACTGTGTATTACAGCATGTTAAATATTAAGCTGATTAAGGAGTAGGTATATTTTAAAACCAAGATTGCTCAGTTGGATATATAAAAATAGTTTTTTATTATACTGTAACAGTAGTATAACATAATATGTACCTAATGTACACACAGTAGATGGTAGTGGTAGCTAAATATAAAAAAGTACACAACAGTATTCCACCTTCTTCATCAATATTTTATGCATCAGAGTCTTTAACTTGGTGACTTACAGCGGGTTATGGTTTTTAATGTGCTTGTTCTTACATTCTAAAGTTTATACACTGTACTTCATTAAAAGTTTTAATGTTTTATCCTTTTCCTTTAATACCACTTGATAGTAATATTAATATGGAATTGTGTAACTAAGCAGCTAAAATATCACAAAGTTGATGTTTTGGAAACAATTTTATAAAACAAAACTTTTATTGTCCTTATAGTGGTAATGGACAATGGAACGCTCATGGACTATAAAGTAGCGTGCTGCACCCAGGTGGTTCAAAGGCCGATCAGAGCATTACTTTTGGTTTGTTTCTCCACTATTATAGCTTGTTGTGAACACAATGTACGTCTTTCAGGATTACAACCGAATTGAGAAAATCTTGATTTTGTCTTAATCCAAATTTCAGCAGCCAGTAACCAGAACAATTTAACTTTAAAGTTAAAACTTTAAACTGTATATTGTACTGTACAGTACTGGGAAGACTTACAGATGCAGCCATTCAAAGTGCGCGTTACAGACACGTACCGCAGGTGGTGTCGTGCATTGTGACGCGAGATGACGCGCGGCACCGCAGTACATGATTGGTTGACCGACAGGGGCGCTCGTGGTCCGTTGGTCTGTCGTAGAAAGACTTACAGTAAACGTCTTTGCTGTGCCCGTTGTAGATATTGAATTTTACCACTGAAGGGAAATCTTAGTAGCTGAGCATAAAAAGAATAGGAGCATACTGTAACGCGTGTGAAGGCCATAAACGATATTAATTTTGGAACATAAACATACAGTATATGGCTGGTCTTGGTACTTTAAAGAAAAAATACACACCAGTATTCCATTTCTCCCTAAACATTTTAAGCATCAAAGTCTTTAACTAAAGAGATACCGGAGTCAACAAGCATACTTTTAGAATTTGATTAAAAGGGAATATAATATGGAATCGCGTATCTAAAGAATTTAATAACGATATGATTATATTCGTGTACTGCAACAGGGCTATGTAGGGCTGTTTCGCCTCTTTCTTCATGTGACTTCCCTTGTAGCCTACTGGTCTACGTGCCCGATTACCAACTCATGGGTTGTGTGTTCAAATCCAGCTGGTGCTGGACTTTTCTTTTAACAAACATTTCTTTGAAAAAATAGAATAGCGATATTATGGACAATCAATTGACTTTTATATTTCAAAATATCACAACATGATCGATTCTAAGTCATTTTTGATAACAATGAATAGTCACCTTCCTCCCTTCTATTGTGTGTGTGTGTGTAATAGAGTAAATTTTTATAGAGAAATGGAGGCTGGACAGTATGCGATACAATATAAACATTTGTATTGATTTAAATCATGTTTTGATTTAAATCGCAAACGCGTGTTTAATTATATGTGTTTTTTTAATCATAATCAGGCTAATGCAACATAAATTGATTCAGTATCTCTGTCTTCTAGGTATCTTAATAAACTTTCAGCATAGCTTTCTACCCGTTTAGATTTATATTTCTTGGGATTTTGGGATAAAACGTGGAAGGATTAGATTGTAATCGTTTTTATTTTTCAAATACGTTTTAGAAAAGTGTAATCTATACCTGCCCAGAATGTACGCCTTCCTAAACCCCGCCTTTCACTAGTGTCCTGCTCTTCCCCGCGCACCCCAGCCGGGCGCTCTTCGGCCTGTGCCCGGGACGAATGTATATTTTGATATTTACACCCGGCGCGGCACCGAGGGAGCTTCTGCATTTATAACTTAGTTTTTAAAATTAGTCAAGCAATATGAAGCATCTCCTTTTACTTTTAAGTCCCTTAAATACATTGAGCACAGCTTTCTCACCACTTAAGATTACTTTTTGATACTATCCTTACACAAAACAGAAACTTTCCGATGACATACGGTACAAGTGGAAAGATTACAGATTTTAATCGTCTTTAATTTTGTTACGTTATACGTTTTAGGAACGTTTAATCTAAACAAACACCACAAAACTATTCTCGATTGTATTTCTGAATGTTATGTTACACCTACAGTAGTTCACTGCTTTAAATACATCGAATTAAGAATGTTAGGTGTAGCACTTTAGATCTTTTTTTCTGAACCAGGGAAAATCTGATCATGTTTCTCTATAACAATAATAAAAAACTTTATTTTACATATCACCTTTAAAAGTGGCATCTCAAAGCAATACAGTAGATCGAAAAACAGTTAAAAGGGACCAAAGTAAATACCAGACAAACGCAAACGCGTTTTTAATAAAATGCTTTTATTCATTCAGCAGAGAGTGAGAGGGACATCCAGCAGAGAGAGACACACACACCGGTTTCCATTGACAAAATTGTTTTTTTTCAATTCCTCTTGTCTAACAGGAATGTTTTGTTTGTGGACAGACTGTTAGACTAGAGGAAAAGAGCGCCTCCTTGTACGAAGCATTTCGTTTATCCGATCACGAATTCTTTTCCAGTCGCACGAAGTAAGGGTTGAGAATCTCCGATTCACCATGCGACTAATGGTTTCCCGGAGATTGCAAGGCAAGGCACTTTTGCCTCTGGACCCATCGAAATTTACAGACGTGGTCCACCCCCAGTAAATTTCAAAAGTCACAAGATTTCGAAACACGAGGGCGGCGTAGCGGTCGGCTCTTGCTTTCCCGTCTATGCCGATGCACTGCAAGTACAACCCCCCCTCCATCTCCTGAGTGATGGGTAGCAGTTGGATATCTGGGAGAATTATTCGTCCCACTGGCGTCTGTGAATTCCGCTCTGTGAACGGTGCTTCCTGGGGGGAGATAGACGGCGGGGACAGCATCAACAAATTCCTGCGCGGTGGTGAGCGGAGAGGCCGGGATGGAGTGTCCTGAGGCGATGTGTGCTCTGCGGGGGGCACAGCTTCCGCCAGGCATTGCAACCTGCACGGCGGGGAGAGGCACTTTTCGGGAGACAGCTGCTCTACTGTTTGACTGCTGGAACATACTGTCTCCTTCCTCTGCATTTTCAGGAGTGTCTCTAGCCTCCCAATCCTCCCCAGTAATGCATCGTACTGCTCCCTCTGCTGCCGAAATGTCTCCACACAGATGCTGTTTCTACATGTTGGCACCCTAGCCAGTGGCCGAGAGCGGAGACCCACGGCCTGTGGCAAAATAACATAATTCATGTAAGAAATAAAGTCACACAGTAGTATTCATCAGTCGCGGAACAGACGTCAAAATAAACTTTTTTTTTTTTCCATCTTACCTCTTTCTTTTTTATTGTCCTGGTGGTAGATTTCGGAGATCGTTTCGCCCGTGCGGTGTTTTCTTGAAGAACAGGCTACGAAGAAATAATTATAATTGAATTTAAAATTCAAAACGGCAATAATACCTTGTAATATGCACTGTAATCGCGTATTTCAGTATTTCAGCGAAGGGTATTTTCTTACCCTTCGCTCTTTGGAAGCTGGGGCGGCAGAAGCACCCCGTCTCTTCCCGTAAAAGGTCTTGGTCTCCATACTGTACTGTGGTCGCTGTAGTGCAGGTTCGCAGTTTTTTTTGTGATGGGAGCTCACCCAATCCCTTGGTGTATTTATGCTATATTCACATGTACGGCTAGAATGTTCATTGTCTTCCAATGAAAGGCGGGTTCCTTTTGCCGAAGTCGGGAGACATTAGAGGCTTGCCACACCCAGACTGTTAAACCAACGCATTAGCACGTCAAAGCCCATTGAGGACCCGGGCGCAATAATTGTTTTGTCCCTTGATTTACTGATCTGCATTAATTATGGAAATCGAGTTCCTGCTCTGTGCAGACGACCTGGTCCCGCTGTCGCCCACAGAACAGAGGCTGCGCCAGAACCTGGCACTGCTGGAGCAGCACTGTCAGACCTGGGCGCCGACAGTCAATCTGGACAAGACCAGAGTTATGGTTTTCCAGAAAAAAAGCCAGACCTCAGGGAAACAGGTACAAATTCACACTTAACAACACATTAACACCTAACAACGGTAGCAGGGACGAATTAGGCCAGTACCCACTATTGTTAAACATACAGAAAAGGATATTAAAGTATTGAATATTAGTATTGGCTTTAGTATTAGCCATACAGAACATTAAAGTGCCCCTTTTCCATTCAGCGGGTGCCTTTCAGTCGCCGTTGTGAATGTCTGTAGAGTGTATCTTATTTTTAGTACTATATTTTTGTATTATATTCCCTATTAATCAAACTCTAAGAGTATGTATCGGCTTGTCCCCTCCTCCCGCCCCTCTCTGTGTACAGTAGAGCCTCCTGTCCAGCCAGCACATGTCCACAGACATTCACAACAGCGACATATCATAAAATGTTTGCACATATAGTTAAATTATTAGTTTTTCAGGAAGTTAAAAAAAACACTTGAACTACTTATCCAGTCTCTCGAAATAAAAAAACTAATAATAATGTAACATGCCACTGTTTGTTCATGAACAAAGTTATACTGAGATTTCCTTAGATACGCGATTAAAAAAAAAAAAATTGAATCCCCGGCGGAACACATTCCATAAGAATCAGCGCTTTTACAGTATATATCGCCTTTAAAGGTGGCTTCTCAAAACGCTTTACAGGATAAAAACAACAAGAACAGCAACAACAACAATATTGTTTTTCATTGCACTTTGAAAACCAAGTAATAACTTAACTATATGTGCAAACGTTTCATATGTTGCAGTTGTGAATGCCTGTGGAGTGTATCTTATTTGCCTTGCGTCCTGGTTATCTTGCGCGCCCTCCCCCCCCCCCTCCCTCAATTTAATTCAATTCAATTCAAGGTGTTTTATTAGCATGACAGATGGGTTCAATCAGTGTTGGGTATTTACTTTGCTTTGAGATTCCACTTTTAAAGGTGATATATAAATTTTTGACTAAAATAAATTGATATCTTTGTCTTCTAAGCTCTCTGTGTACAGTAGAGCCTCCTGTCCAGCCAGCACATGTCCACAGACATTCACAACAGCGACATATCATAAAACGTTTGCACATATAGTTAAATTATTAGTTGTTTTTCAGGAAGTTAAAAAAAACACTTGAACTACTTATCCAGTCTCTCGAAATAAAGTTATTTTTCAAGCAATGCAACAAACGTCGGGCAATGTGTTTTTTTTAATCCAACATTGACAGCCACATCTTAAATCTTGTCAGTCAGCTCTTTTTTTCTCTATTTGAATTGTGGCTTACACATCGCACGACTTTAAAAGCTAGAAAGACAGGTTTCGATTCACATTAGCTGGCGAGCCTTGTTAACAAAAAAACAGACAATACCCAGGGAGGGGGAGGTCAAGCCAGAGAGTTTTTTACCCCCTGTCTAAAAACCCAAATAACCCGGGGCAGAGACTCCAGGGGGATCATTGTGTGGTACAGAGCGGAGCTCAGTCAATTCTTATGGAATGTGTTTTCTTTCTTCTTTTTTTCAGCATGGAATAAACCTGTTACTTGATTCATATGGATGCCCGGTTCCGCCGGGGATTCAAAACATTTTTTTTTAATCGGGTATCAAAGGGAATAGGCAGTATAACCCTGTTCATGCACAAACTGTGGCATGTTACATTGATTTGTGTGTCTCCTCTTGCCAGAAAGCTCTAAATTGCATTTTGAGCGCGGTTTTTGACTTTTTTTAAATTGCATTTTGAGCGCGGACAGCACATACAAGGGTTAATTGCACAATGAACTGCGCCAAGAAATTTAAAATAGTCTTCTTTAGGTGTGAGGGTAGGAGTGGACTGCAGCAGGCATAATCAGCAAACCAGGAAAACAAAGAACAGGACAGGTGAGACGTGTATCCAGAAAGCGAGTGATCAGAAAAAGGAAATGGTGTTTCGCCCAGGTTTTCGACCCAATTGTTTTAACTTGCTAATGCATCAGACACATTTCCTGGCGTATTGTGTTTTAAATAAAATAGGAGTGTCTTTCCCTGGTATTAGCTCATCGGTATGGTGTAAGTTTTATCTGTACCATACCATACAGTATATAGGTACAGAATTCAAGCTGCACCACTGTATCGCTTTGGTAAGGAGACGGACAATGGCCAAAATCACGAAGACTCTCTCACACCAAATAATGAAGATGAAAAGAAACGGGAAGTCAACAAGGGACATTGTACAGCAGTTGGCTTCGATGGACATCTTCGTTTCTGAAATCACAGTGAGACGGCATTATAAAGGGGAGAGGAGGCAAAGAGAATCTAAACCGAGGACGATTCAAAGGTAAATAAATTTCTAAAAATATCTTTCTTGCATGTAAATACAACTACGCGCATTATTTTTAAAACTAACTGTTGATCTCTTTTTTTTTCAAGTCCTATTGTGCTAGCTATCGACAAACTGACTGATGAAAATGATGAGCTACCGGCGATGCAAGTCCAAAGACGGCTATGGGCTGACCTCGGTGCGACCGTTAGCCCGACATCGATAAGAAGAGTACGCAGGAAGCTTGGATGGAGATACAGAAAAACCAACACATGCCCCATGATAAGGCTAAAAAACAAAGAGGAAAGACTCAAGCAAGCGCTCCAATGGATTGAACAGGGGGAGGCATTTCAGGATGTACTTTTCACCGACGAAACAACAGTGGCTCTGGAACAGTTTTCAACAATGGCATTTTGCAAAAAGGGGAGATATGTGGACAAGCCAAAGCCCAAGCATCCACTGAAGGTTCACGTCTGGGGGGGTATATCTAGAAGAGGCCCGGGACCACTTCTTATTTTCGAAGGAATTATGGACCGTGAATTCTTCGAGGAAGTCGTGGTCACACAGCATGCTGCCCCATATATCAGGGAGCAGTTTGGATCAAGGCACCGTCTCTTTCAAGACAACGATCTGAAACACACAGCAGCAAGGGCGAGGCTTATAGCAGAAGGAGTGAACTGGGTGAAAACTCCAGCCGAATCCCCAGATCTAAATCCGATAGAGATGGTTTGGCATTCGTTGAAAGACTACGTTCGGAAAACTGCTAAGCCCGTCACAAAGCAGGAACTGATCGATGCGATCTATAAATTCTGGGAGGAAGAACTGACCGAACAAAATTGTAACAATTTTATTAACAGGCTGTTTCGTGTTCTTCCTAGGATTGTTGACCGGGGCGGGGGACATTCGGGAATGTAAGTCTGAGAAAGACAGTCTCACTTTTGTGGACAGTCTGTCCACAAACAAAACATGTAAAAAAAATGTAAAAAAAAACAATTACTTTTTGTCAATGGAAACCGGTGTGTGTGTCTCTCTCTGCTGGATGTCCCTCTCACTCTCTGCTGAATGAATAAAAGCATTTTATTAAAAACGCGTTTGCGTTTGTCTGGTATTTACTTTGGTCCCTTTTAACTGTTTTTAGATCTACTGTATTGCTTTGAGATGCCACTTTTAAAGGTGATATGTAAAATAAAGTTTTTTATTATTGTTATAGAGAAACATGATCAGATTTTCCCTGGTTCAGAAAAAAAGATCTAAAGTGCTACACCTAACATTCTTAATTCGATGTATTTAAAGCAGTGAACTACTGTAGGTGTAACATAACATTCAGAAATACACTCGAGAATAGTTTTGTGGTGTTTGTTTAGATTAAACGTTCCTAAAACGTATAACGTAACAAAATTAAAGACGATTAAAATCTGTAATCTTTCCACTTGTACCGTATGTCATCGGAAAGTTTCTGTTTTGTGTAAGGATAGTATCAAAAAGTAATCTTAAGTGGTGAGAAAGCTGTGCTCAATGTATTTAAGGGACTTAAAAGTAAAAGGAGATGCTTCATATTGCTTGACTAATTTTAAAAACTAAGTTATAAATGCAGACGCTCCCTCGGTGCCGCGCCGGGTGTAAATATCAAAATATACATTCGTCCCGGGCACAGGCCGAAGAGTGCCCGGCTGGGGTGCGCGGGGAAGAGCAGGACACTAGTGAAAGGCGGGGTTTAGGAAGGCGTACATTCTGGGCAGGTATAGATTACACTTTTCTAAAACGTATTTGAAAAATAAAAACGATTACAATCTAATCCTTCCACGTTTTATCCCAAAATCCCAAGAAATATAAATCTAAACGGGTAGAAAGCTATGCTGAAAGTTTATTAAGATACCTAGAAGACAGAGATACTGTATCAATTTATGTTGCATTAGCCTGATTATGATTAAAAAAACACATATAATTAAACACGTGTTTGCGATTTAAATCAAAACACGATTTAAATCAATATAAATGTTTATATTGTATCGCATACTGTCCAGCCTCCATTTCTCTATAAAAATTTACTCTATTACACACACACACAATAGAAGCAGGAAGCAGAAGCAGGGACCGTTGTCAGAAGGGAAGAAGGTGACTATTCATTGTTATCAAAAATGACTTAGAATCGATCATGTTGTGATATTTTGAAATATAAAAGTCAATTGATTGTCCATAATATCGCTATTCTATATTTTTGAAGAAATGTTTGTTAAAAGAAAAGTCCAGCACCAGCTGGATTTGAACACACAACCCATGAGTTGGTAATCGGGCACGTAGACCAGTAGGCTACAAGGGAAGTCGCATGAAGAGAGAGGCGAAACAGCCCTACACAGCCCTGTCGCAGTACACGAATATAATCATATCGTTATTAAATTCTTTAGATACACGATTCCATATTATATTAGCAGAAAAGCTTAAAACTACCACTTTTTCACACGCTATTTCACATGATAGTTAAATACTTCGATGCTTGAAATGTTTAGGGAGAAATGGAATACCGGTGTGTATTTTTCCTTTAAAGTACCGACTCCTGGAATCTGACTGGCTGACACCCTTCTGAAGTGGTTCCATAAAATCTGGTATACGGAAAAGAAAGCATTGTTAAAAAAAGCCTGGATTCTCATGTATCTCATACAAGTATCTTTTAATACAGTCTTTGCTGTGCTCTTGAGGATCCTTGTGATATTTTGAGCTCTAGTTGAATGATAAGTGTCGCATTTTAAATCATTTTCGTAGTTAGAAATTATGAAACGCCCTGTTAAAAGCAAGGAAGTTTTTATGCCCATTGAAGTAAAACAAAATGCCTGACAAAGTATGGCTTGGACAGATTCCAAGTGCTTGTACAAATGTGCTAAAGAACTTATACTTTGAGTATACAGCTTGTCCAAAGTCATTCATTATTAATACTATTAGTAATATCTTCGGTAAAGGCTTTGATGCATAAATATTTCTGATAAAGGTAGGTTGTGTACTTTTGTCCAACTGAGCAATCTTGCTTTCATAAAATATACCAACATTTTAATGACTGATGATTAACATGCTGTAATACACAGTTCAAAATTAAAAGCTCAAATGCTGTACATGAGAGGTTAAGCTCCCCCTGGCGGTTTTACAAGGTGACGCCGGATAGTTTCCGGCATGACGTCAAATGACGCGATTTACCGCGTGATACCGCGTGATACCGCGACACGCCCACCGGGGTATGCCGCGAAATACCCCACCCATTTTGAATGGCTGCATCTGTACTGTACTGTAAAGACTTACTTGGAGGTTGTTTCTGACTCTGGCATGAGTGTGTGTATCTGGATGAATTATTATAAGTGATGGTTTCGTGATTAAGGATTTCTTCACGGAATTCTTAAAGTTAAACAAAGAATGGAAGAAAGGTTTTTACAATTGCCAGTAACCAGAAAACAGCTCATCAATATGTTAAAACTGTACAATGACAGTGAAGACAGACATGTTACACATTTAAACGAGCCAGCGACTCTGTGGCTAAGGATCTGCGCCTGTGGCTGGAAGGTTGCCATTTCAAATCCTGTGGCCGGCAGAGGAATCCTACTTTGTTGGACTCCTGAGCAAGGCCTTTAACCCCAACTGCTCCAGGGCACTGTGCAATAGCTGACTATGTGCTGTGACCCCAGGCTTCTCTCCATGTCTGTGTGTCTCATGGAGAGCAAGCGGGGGTATGTGAAAAGATGAATTCCTAATGTAAGAAATTGTATATGGCTAACAAAGTGATCTTATCTTATGGAGGAGACACATTGTATATTGCCTCTTTTTATATATGTAAAAATGTTCCAATTTAAATGCAATACGGAGTATATTATTAATAATACTAATATTGAATGACCGTGGACGAGCTGTAAACTAAAGAGTTATAGAGAAGACACGTGTCTTGTCTTTTTTGGCTTGGAATTAACCTTTAGAGCAATCCTTTTGGCTATATTTACACAGCTGGATGTGTAAAAATAGTTTGTTATTATAGCTTGTTGTGCCTCTTTCAGGTTTACATCTGCGTTAAGAAAGCCCATATTTTGTCTTAATACAAATTTTAGCAACAAGAAATTTAACTTTAAATTTTGATTAAGGAAAATATTTCACACATACTGTACTAAAGTGAAACTATATGCTATTATACTGTATATATAGTATATTTATATTGTATACAAACTCACTGCCGTTCAATCACATGTATGCTACTCTTCAGTATATCTGTGGATCTTACTTCATGGGATTGCGTGTGTGGAACAGCGGGAGGTGAGACCCAGTGGGGGTGGGGGGGTATTTTGATTATAGTATGAATGAGTCCCTGAGGCATATCGTCTTTGTCTGTCTGGGGCATAAGGGTTGTATCCCTTCCTCAGTTTAACATCTGATATGTCCCCAGTACTATAATACCCATAATACAAAGGACCACTAGAAACGTAAACAATCCTAAGTGCAGCACTTGTGAACCAAGGAAAAAATATTGGCTCCACAAAACAAATCAAAGATCCTGAACAAATCCCCAAATATGCTAGATCCCTACTATAGTTACAACTAGGTGAAAGTGTGAAGCTGATTTTTTAAACATTTTTTTAAAGAAAATAAAAAATAAGAAACAATGACATGTCCCCACCTAACAGACATTGCATGACTTTAAAGGGTATAAAAATGTTTTTAGATAGTTAAACACCATGTATGCATCAAAAGTGGATCGGTTTTCTTCCTCGTGATCAGTTTAGAGTCTTTGTGAATGCTGTAAGTTAAAATAACTTTGCCAATGCAACACAAAATGTATACACAAAGAATCACATTCATCTCTAAAAACCAAGAATTGAAACCAGGAAATAATTGGCTAAAGCTGCATCATTGACTATTGGGAATGTGTACTGATGGAGAGTAAAATTATAGCCCACTTCCCTTCCCCCTGCTGTGAGGAGATAATGCACTAGCTGGCTGGCATGAAACAATCCCTCCTCTCCAAGTATTTTGGAGATGGTCTGGAGGTTCATTCATTCATGTTATTACTAAAAGACCTGTTGATCTGCTTCACACCACAGGGAGAGGGGAGGATGTGATTTTTTGTGTACGAAACATGTGTTGCGTTTACAAAATTAAAGTGTTTTAAAATGTTTTAATTAAAAAGTAAACAGAAAACTTCCAGCTTACATAAAGATTCTAAGCTGAAGAAAAATCACCCATTTTTTGTGCTTTTCTAAACCCCAAACATGTTTTTTAAGTCATGCAAACTCTAATTTAGGCAGGTACACGTTATTGTTCCTTTTTTTTCTTTAAATTTTTTTTTAAATCAGTTGCCCATGGTGCCATACAATATTATGTTATATTTTTTACATTTTTGAGAGACTTCAGAATGCTTTAACTGATGCATAAAAAATGTAGCATAATGCTTTCTCGCATTATGAACTTGCTTACACCTAGGATCCGCTTTATTCAAACTAAGGTTTCTATAAATGCAACCAGGTACTAGATATTGTTTAAATAAATGCTGTGAAAATTTTCACAAATCGCGATCTTTAAAATGCCTGTGGTTTGAAGGCTCTGTGTCATTTGTTGGCAGAGTTATTAATATCTGAAGCATCCTGTCTCAAAAATAGGAGTATTAATAAGAAAGCGAAGGTTGTGAAAACAGCGACAAATTACCCTGAACAAAATTTTATTTAATTTAATATTGTTAATAGTAATCAGATATGTTATTATAGTTCAGTTTCAGTGGTGTTTTTAATATCACTTTGTTATTCTTGATTATAATTGTAATATACTGTATACTCTTTTGTTTTCAATTCAACTTTATTGTCATTAAACTTACACAGGTGCATAGTATAATGAAAAGTGTTTCTCATTAGTCACTCAGGTGCAGTATATAAATAGGACAGAAGATGAGACAATAGACAGTTACACAATAGCAATAATAGTAACAACATGTAATAACATAACATAAATAACATGTAATCGAAAACTGTGCAAAATTCCGCAAACAGAGAAAATTTAACAGGACAAAAACAGTGCAAGGTAATTCTTGGAACAGTGCAAAAAAATAGTGTGGTTAAAAGTAGTTTGGTTAATTAATATTAAATATTATTATGCCTGTTACAATTTTACTGGGCTATCGAGGGGACAGTACAATTTTGGCTTACATGTGTGTGTGGTGGTGTAGGAGTACAGTGGTTGTGGGTACAGGAGGATGTTAGGAGAGATCATAATAAGGTGGAAGGGAGTGGGGGCGTCACCAACTTGACAGCTCTGGGGAAGAAGCTATTTTGGAGTCTAGTTGTGTGCGACTGGAGTGACCGGAACCTTCTGCCAGATGGTAGGGGAACAAACAAGTTATGACCGGGGTGAGTGGGGTCAGACATAATTTTGGTGGCTTTTTTTTAAGACTTTTTTTAAGACTTCTTGTAAAGGCTTGTCTTGAATTTCCCCATTGGGATGCAGTATTTTTAATTGAATTGAATTAAACCAGTTGAATTGTTTTTAACTCCCACTGTTGACAATATTCACATTTGCTCATTTATATTTTCAATTTATTGAACACATTATGATTTATAAAAAATAAAATGTACATAATATTCCCTACTTTATAAAAAAAAACACATGCCTTGATTGGTTGAAATGTTTCCAAGATAATCACGAGGGAATGAGTCAAAGAGGATTATGCAGATTACAAAGAATGTGAAATGCGATAATACTTTGAGATATATAAATATATTTAGATCCTTAAATATCGTTATTAATTTATTTGGATACACGATTCCATATTATATTCCTTATTAAGCGGATTCTAAAAAGTATGCATTTTTTTAATGCGATAACGAGTGCAAGTATTCATAGAAAGGTTAAAAAACTATTACTTTTTATAAAGTATAGAAACTTAATATAGTCAGATGGAGCACGTTAAACATTTTCCAAAATAACCACAGTAAGTAACAAAATGAAAAACTTTGATGCTTAAAATGTTTATGAAGAAAGTGGAATACTGTTGTGTTTTTTTTATTTAAACTACCACTACCAGCCATATACTGTACAGTTTATATAATATATTTATATTCCTAAATTAATATTGTTTATGACATTCAAAGACGTTATGGTCCTCCTATTTTTATGCTCAGCTATCAAAATTTCCCTTTAGTTGTAGAATTCCATATTGATATTCCATATTAAGCTGATTTAAACATGCACAGTAAAGAGAAGCAATCATTTCACTAACAACTAATGCACCACAAGTGACACCTGTCGGTCATTTTGGCCAGCCAATCACGCACCACAGTACTCCACAGATTATTTGCCAGGTTACTGGGTTTTACCATGCATTTTGAATGGTTACATCTGTACGCTTTTAACAAATTGTCCCTTGGAGTGTTAGGTGCATTCTTTGTGTATTGCCTAATTGCAGTGGGGGAAGGGTATGCGGGGGAGGGTTTAGGCTGCAATTGAATTAGCACCTTCTGTTCTTGTCTGAGAAGGCTTTGGAGTAGTTTACAACCATTTTTATTTTCTATGTGATGCAACTTTGAAGTGCAATGGCAAAATGAAACCAATTGTAAATACAACGACGTTGTGAATTGAAAATGTTATGTCGCTTAAGCATATAGAGAAGTATCAGATGTCAAGGAAAGGGCTCCACCACCCTTCAGGACAGTCTGACAAAGCAATTTGTAAATGTTAAATACAGTATGTAACCATTGCAAAGGCTGCAACTCATAAATAAAAAAAAAATAAACAACTTTTTCTCCTGATTAGGACACTAAAGAAATTATATTGATTAAGAATCATAATTGTAACAAATTGTCAAGTTTCACTCTCTTATACACCATAACACACCTGAATACACCTGACATTTCCAAAAGACACCTGAAGAAGGCTTCACGGCCGAAACGTTGTGTTCTCTTTCTTCTTTTTTTCAGCATGGAATAAACCTATTACTTGTTCCAAAATATGGAGCTTCTTGATTTTTAAAGAATTTGATGCCAATACGTTTATGAACATTACTCACACTATTATTTTAAGGATATTATAGATATAAGTATTTAGCTGGTTGTGGCAAGGTATTTTATTAATTTTATATATCACAGTATTGAAATGTTCAATTTACATTCACATTCGCATAGCGGTACTGTGGACTTATTGGATATTAAGTTAGTGGTTTTATAATAAATCAAATTCCAAAAAGATTAACTACAGTGTCACACCCTCTGCAGCGAGAGGGTGCTCTTACTCTGTCCTGTCCCTAGTTTCCTGTGCTTTCCTGTCCTTCCGGTGTCTCTCTCTCTGTGGCTATATATTTCCGGGTCACTCATTCACCTTCTCTCAGCATTGACGTTCGGATGTCCAGAAACCCGCCTAGCATCCAGGTCGTCCCACATCCGCTGCCTGAGGTCATTGGTTTCTATACGACTCCTGAACTGCTGAGCCCGGGTTGATCCCCCGTTCCGCCGCTACGCATGTGGGTCTTTTTCCGCTCTCCTGCCTCTCCACGGTTCGTCCCTTCCGACATCCGTGACATATAGAACGTTTTCTTTTTCTGTTTCAGCTAAATGAGACAAATAGAAAGTCAAATCAGTCAGGATCTCAGACTTTAACAGGGGTCAAAAACATTTCACGTAACAAAACCGTGAAAGAAGCGGACATTTAAGTTAAGATTGGGTGTCTCTGTAGGTGTTGGAACAACTGAACGCAATATGCTGCAATACAGTCAAGCAGACAGATTTTAAATTCTTCAAATAAAATTGTAGTTTGTCCGAATCAGTACACATCTTCTCAAAAGGTACCCCTTTTCTCAACAAAGGTTTGATTTTTAAAATAATTTCGAAACCTTGGGTTGTATGCATCAGGGACTCATTCATAGTATAATCCAAACAAAGCACCCACTGGGTACACCGTGATCTTGACATGCAAGTGTGAAGGTGGGTTAATAGCTTCTGTTTTAAAAGGTTTTGGATTTGTGTAAAGATTTTTATCTGTTGCAACTATTAATACAAAGTGAATTTAATTGAGGTTCTACTATGTATTTCCTAATATTGTGATTCTTTATTCATGTATGTTGTGTGATGTGGTTTTTGGAGTTACAATAGACCAAACACGCATTTTTATTAAGTCCTGAAATAGTTTGTATTACAGATTGTTAAATCACACTGAGGCTATATATTACAATGAGGAGAAGAAATCATACATAATACTTTTTTCTCCCATTCAGGATTTTTTAAGCAGTGCTTTCTTGTCTCCTGACATTCCAAACATTCGAATCACATGAAGTCATATCCACAGATACAGTAATACCGAAACAGCAGCATACACATCAATGAACTGCAGTGTGAACGTATACCATATAAATATACTGTGTATACAGTACGATACTGTACGGTTTTAAAGGCACTACAGTACAATATGAGTGAAACATATTTTTATCATTTTATCATCAAAATCTAAGCAATAAGTAATCAGGAAACAAATTTACTTTAAATTTTGATTATAAAAATGTCCCAATTAGGACACTAGAGAAATTATTTTGATTAAAATTATAACTGTAAAAAATGTCATTTCACTCTCAAGCTACTTGTGCAACTATCGTGATGTTTCAGTAATATGAAGCATCTTAATTTTTGAAGTATTCGCTGCAAATAAGTTTCTTATTAGCTTTAAATCCATATGGCATCATGCTGTAAATCCTACATTGAAATTTTGTTCTCTGATATTTTTATGTCAAAGCACTGAAACTCAAAATTAATTATTTTAATGTGACATTAATGTGACAAGCAAAAAAAAACAGACATCAGAATAGATGAAAAATTAGAATATGTACAGTAATACAAAATAAATATAAAATAAAATAAAAAAAATAAACACACGTGTGTGCAAAATATGATCATAGTCACTGTAAAAACAATAAAATATGTGCAAAATGTGCATAGGTTTATACAGATTGAGTGTCCAAAAAAGTAAATTGGAGCAACATGCTGTCCATAGATGAGCAAATGAAGGGCTAACAGTCCTACCCTAGGGCAGCGTTATACACCCTGACAGCCACCGGAAAGACCTGCGGAAACGTTCCCTTGAACACCGTAGCTGGAGCAGTCTGTTGCTAAAAGTGCTCTGCTGCCCAATAACAGTCCCATGAAGTGGATGAGAGGCGTTGTTCATGATGGCTGAGAGCTTGGTCAGCATCCTCCTCTCAGCCACCACCTCCAGGGGGTCAAGGCTCAGCCCCAACACAGAGCCAGCCTTCATGATGAGTTTATTGAGCCTATTTGCATCTCTTGTCATGATGCTTCTGCCCCAGCACACAACAGCGTAGAAGATGGCCGCTGCTACCACTGATTCATAAAAAAATGTGTTGCAGTGTTCCACACACACCAAAGGACCTGAGCCTCCTAAGAAAATAGAGTCTGCTCTGACCTTTCTTGTACAGGGCGTCAGTGTTACCAGACCATTCCAGCTCATCATCCAGGTGTACCCCTAAGTACTTGTAGGACTGCACCCCCTCTATGTCCTCACCCTGGATGGAAACAGGGTTCAGCGGAGACTTATTCCTTCGAAAGTCCATGACCATTTCTTTGGTCTTGTTGGTGTTTAGCTGGAGATGGTTAAGATGACACCACTCCACAAAGTTGGTAATCAAGCTGCTATATTCCTCCTCCCTCCCCTCTCTAATACACACCACAATTGCAGAGTGATCTGAAAACTTCTGCAGATGACATGCTTTAGAGTTGTACCTGAAGTCAGAGGTGTAAAAGGTGAACAGGAATGGAACAAGGACAGTCCCCTGTGGAGCACCAGTACTGCTAACAACCTGTTTGGACACACAGCTCTGTAGCCGTACATACTGTGGTCTGCAGGTCAGATAGTCTATAATCCAGGACACCAGGGGAGTGTCCACCTGCGCCACCCTTAGCTTTTCTCTCAGTAAAGGTGGATGGATGCTGTTAAAGGCACTGTAGAAGTCAAAGAACTTAACTCTCACAATGCTCCCTGTCTTCTCCAGGTGAGAGTTAGCTCTGTGTAGCAGATAGATGACTGCATCCTCCACTCACAAGTGTTACCGGCAGGCGAACTGCAGCAGGTCCAATGCTGTACGCAACAGGGTTCTGAGGTGGTCCAGTACAAGCCTTTCCAGAGTTTTCATTAGGTGTGATGTCAGTGTCACTGGTCTGTTGTCATTCAAGACTTTAGGGTGCCCCTTTTTGGGTACTGGCACCAGGCAAGATGTCTTCCAGAGCACCAGAACCCTTTCTAATCTCAGGCTCAGGTTGAAGATGTACTGTAGCACTGAACCCAGATCTTTAGCACCCTGGAGCTGACACCGTCAGGACCCGCTGCCTTCCCTGCATGGAGTCTCCTCAACTCCCTTCTGACCTGGTCAGCTGTTATGGATAGGCCGAGGAGGGCAAGGGAAGATGCAGTAGGAGTAGGAGGGATCTCATGATGGGGTGACTGAGGACATGAAGAGGGTGTCTGGGGTGAAGGCCTGTGAGGTAAATGGACAGTGGACCCTGTATCGAATCTGTTAAAGAAAAAATTCAGCTCATTGGCCCTCTCCAGGCCTCCCTCACTCTGTTGGCCGCCAGACAACTTGTATCCGGAGATCTTCCTCATGCCATTCCACACTTCTCTCACGCCATTCCACACTTCTCTCACATTGCTCTCCATCAGCCTGTCCTCCATTTTCCTCCCATAAGCCACCTTGCTCTCCCTAACTCTCACCTTCAGCTCTTTCTGCACTCGCCTCAGCTCCTCCTTGTCACCTGCCCGAAAAGCCCTCTTTTTCCTATTTAAGACAGCCTTCAGATCACTGGTGACCCAGGGATTATTACTGGAGAAGCAGCGCAGTTTCCTGGTGGGCACTGCACTGTCAACACAGAAGTTTATGTAGTAAGTAATGAAGTAGGTAAGACCATCAATGTCATCTCCATAAGGCTCACAGAGTATCTCCCAGTCCGTTGTTACAAAACAGTCCATCAGTGCATCATTAGCCTCAGCTGACCATCTCCCCACTGTCCTGGTGGTCACTGGTTGCTGTAGGACAAGAGGCTTGTACAGAGATAGGAGATGAACAAGGTTGTGGTCAGATCTGCCAGGGGGAGTGATGAGGAGCTGTAGGCATAAAGCAGGTCCAAAGTCTTCTTATCTCTAGTAGGGCATTTAACAAACTGACCAAAATTAGGCAGAGAAGATAAAAACATGATTAACACCAGTTATCAAGAACATGGCTTGTGGGTGACGAGTCTGTAGTCCAGCTGTAACAGTGTGTATGACATCACACAACAATAACATGCGAGAACTCACTAGCTAGGTAATATGGCCGCAGGCTAACTGCTAGTAGCTCAATGTCCGGGGTGCATAGCTGTTCTTTTACAGTAATATGATTAAAGATACACCATCTGTTATTCACAAACACTGCCAGCCCTCCTCCTCTCTTTTTACCTCTCTTCTTGATTTCACGATCTGCACGCACCATCTGAAAACCCTCTATTGTAGCATTAGCGTCGGGAATCAGTTTGTTCAACCAAGTCTCTGTGAAGCACATAATAGAGGACTCACGATATTCCCACTGGCTCCTCATCGGCACCGCTAGCTCCTCTATCTTGTTGGCAAGAGATCGTACATTACCCATTATGATGGAGGGTAAAGAAGGTTTTTTGTATTAGTTCTCTGGGGATCTCCAAACGCTCACCCGAGAACACTGCCGACTTTCGTAACATGAAGAGCTGGTCTCTGGTGTAAACAAAAGAGCCTGGTTTGCCCGTAGTACATGCCAGTTTAAAAAGTTGCTCAGAGACCGTCATAACTCTGAGAGAAAAAAAAAACAGAAACAAAAACGAAAGTAAACGATATTCCAAACTAAAACTAAGGTAACTACCGGTAGTAACAACAAAAAGACACACAAATCACAAAGTAACCGGAGCTGCTGCAACAGGCTGCCGCACTCACGGCGCCATATTGGCCAATGTACAGTGCCTTCAGAAAGTATTCACCCCCTTGAATATTTTTGCATATTGTTCCTGTTACACCTCCAAATTTTAACACATTGAAGTATTTTTTTCTCCCTTCAATAACAATAAATTCAGCACATTTCTGAATCAAAATATATTTTTTTATTCAAGAACATTTGTTTCTCCAGAATGAAAGACTTACATTTCTCATTTAAAAAAGTATTCATCCCCCCGAGTCAATACTTTGTACATAGTCCTTTAGCAGCAATTACAGCCATGAGTCTTCTTGAGTATGTCTGTATGAGATTTGCAAATTTGCTCTAATTCTGCCAAATTAGATGGAGAGCATCGGTGGACAGCAATTTTCAGGTCATACCACAGATTTCCAATTGGATTCAAGTCTGGGCTCTGACTGGGCCATTCCAGAATACCAACCTTCTTTTTTCCCCCAAGCCATTCCTTGATAGCTTTTGCTGTGTGCTTTGGGTCATTGTTCTGCTGGAAAATGAATCTTCACTCTAAGCACAGATCTCTGGCTAACTGAAACAGGTTCCCCTCAATGATTTGCCTGTATTTGGCTCCATCCATGTTGCCCTTGATTAAAACAAGCTATCCAGTTCTTCCTGCTGAAAAGTAACCCCAGAGCATGATGCTGCCAACCTAAATGACAGCCGTTCACATATAAGGAGAATATTTCGAAATGTTCTTAAAAACTACCACACTGATAGAATTAAAATTTAGCAGATTTAATCAAAAACAATGTTGCTTCAGATATACATATGACAAAATGCAATAATTCAACACAGGCATACCATCTACTTTGCAAAACATAGTCTGTAACAGTTTTTAGATGTCTTCAGAATTATATTAAAAATAAAAATCTGAATATTACTTAATTAATAAGTACTCATCCCCTTTATTTTAACAACCTAAATTGGGTGAGGTATCCAGTTATCTTGAGAGATCACACTAAGTACGTTAACAAGGCACACCTGTGTTCATTTCGAATCCACCTGTGTTCAGTTGCTTGATTGCACAATAAATATCACTGACTGTGAGGTCTCACAACTGAAACAGCAGATCAGATTAGTCCTGCTGTCATGAAGACCAAGGAGCTGCCCGTGGAGCTTTGAGATGAACTTGTTAAGTGGAAAAAAGCTGGAGAAGGTTATAAGAAGATTGGCAAAGCTTTGAACCTTCCTAGGAGCACCGTAAAATCCATTGTAACAAAATGGAAAAACATGGCACAACCCAGACAATACTAAGATCAGGCCGTCCTACCAAATTGAGCAACCGGACAAGAAGCGCAGTTGTCAGAGAAGTGATCAAGAGTCCAGATACAACACAGAGTTGTGGAGCTCTTTGGCTGAAATGGGAAAAACTGTCCAGACATCAACAATCTTTTCAGCACCTCACAGAGTCCACCTCTATGGGAGAGTGGCTAGAAGGAAGCCACTTCTTATAAAGGACAACATTAAGTCACGCCTGGAGTTTGCTAGAAGCCATGTGACAAAACTTGAAACCTTTTGGAAAAAAAATTGTCATCTGATGTGACTAAAGTTGAGCTCTTTGGCCTGAAAGTAAAGCGCTATGTTTGGCGCAAATCAAATACAGTCCAACACCATCCCAAGACGTTTCCTCTATCTTCATGCACAGATCCCACCTTGCAATCCTATCTGAGAGGCTGCGACTGTAAAATTGTCATGTTTCATATTTTTTTTCATCTAGGTTTCCCCACTGTTGCTCTAAAAATACAAGGTATCTCAATATCATTTCTTTTCCAGGGTTAGAGATACAGCCTCAGATGTTTACAGTCTGATGGCTTAGGTGTTTGTCCCCTGTTAGCACCGTCAAGCATGGTGGTGATGGGGATTATTAGGAGGCCACGATTGGTAAGGGCCAATGGGAACTTTAGGCAGGATGCCAAGTGTTCATAGAAAATGTTTAGCTTTTTATAAAAACATCAAACCTTTTATGAAGAAGGTGGAATACTGTTGTGTTATTTTTAACTACCACCACCAGCAATATACAGTATGTACATTATATTTCAATTAATAAATTAATAGTTTATGACATTCAGAGACATTATGCTTGTGCTATTTTTTTATTAGTTTTTGTTTTAGAGAACAAAACAAAACGATTTTACATATAATCTCATTTCTCATACACTTTCGACTAAACATCACAAGCAAAAATTGTTTATTCCTATTTGTTCCCTTAGTATTTTACAATTATATAACTTTTAAACGGAACTATATACATTCAAAATGAGGAATATGTATACTTTAGGAAATATGAAGAGGTAGAAGACTATTATAAATGTACCTTTTTAATGGTTTCATGAACCAAACCCATCTAGACCAATATTTGACAAATTTATTAATTTGGAATTTTAGTGAAAATGTTAATTTTTCCATTATATAAATTTCATTTATTAATTCAATCCATTCATTCCATGTTCGTAAATCTGGGAGAAGCCACTTTCTCGTTATAGCTTTCTTCCCTACTGATAAAAGGATTCGAAACAAATATTCATCAGTTCCCCTTCAATCAAAATTCAGTTTGCCAAAATGTAAAAACTCAAATGTAAAGGGCACATTCCTTTCAACTATAGTTTCCAGGGCCTCATGTAACTCCTTCCAGAAAAGCCTTATTTTAGGGCAGTTCCAGAATATATGCCACTGATCACCTTGGTTTCTACACTGTCTCCAACATTTACAGTTTTCCCCAGTATGGTGTGCCTTCTGACTCGGAGTAATGAAAAATTGAACAATGTTAGTACAGTACATCTCCATTGAAATTCACAAATTTTAAGCCACTCTTCATTCAATTCTAACTTCACTTTCTTTTGCCCATTTATCTTTTATATACTCTGTAGAATATTATTTATTTTCCATAAAACCTTTATATAATATAGATATAATACCTTTACTTAATTCTGATTTGTAGGCTTCTGTAACTACTTTCACTACCCCATCATTAAAAATATCTAAATCTCCCCTTATAATCTCATTATTAAAATAATAATAATAATAATAAACTTTATTTTATATAGCACCTTTAAAGGTGGCTTCTCAAAGTGCTTTACAGGATGACAATAACAATAAATAAGAAGAATACAACAATAAATAAGAAGAATACACAAGATAAGACACAATTACAATTTCAATTACAACAATACAACAATAACAATAGAGGAGAACGTGGAAGGTGGTACTAAGAAGAGCAGAGGGGTGAAGAATGGAACCAGTTAAGTAAAGGCTTTTCTGAAGAAGAGGGTTTTGAGTCTGGATTTTAGAGAAGGTGACTCTCTGATATCCTTGGGCAAAGAGTTCCAGAGCTTGGGGGCATAACAGGAGAAGGCCCTGTCACCCATACAATGTAGACGGGCTTGGGGGACAGTAAGGAGGGCAGAATTTGAAGAGCGGAGGTTGCGAGGTGGGGAGTAGGGCGATAATAGTTCAGACAGGTATTGAGGTGCCAAGCCATGCAGAGCCTTATAGGTGAGCATGAGGATTTTAAAGTCTACGCGGAATTTGACCAGAACCCAGTGCAAGGACTCCAGGATAGGAGTAATGTGAACACTTGCACAAGAACTGGTCAGGATTCTGGCTGCTGAATTTTGGACATACTGCAGTTTGTTCAGAGTAGATTTAGATACCCCAGCGAGTAGAGCATTGCAGTGGTCAATTCAAGAGAATACAAATATGTTGATCAGCTTTTCAGCCACAGTTAATGATAGCATAGGGCGTAGTCTTGCGATATTTCTAAGGTGAAAAAAATATGTTTTGACAGTATGCTGCACATGTGGGTCGAATGTTAAGCCAGAATCGAATATAACCCCTAGGTTTTTCAATTTTGATTGAAGCTCAAGTACAGAGCCATCTACAGATAGGGTTACAGGACTGGCTTTACGAAGTTGATGGGGGGTACCAATAAGCATGACTTCAGTCTTGTCGCAGTTAAGATAAAGTAAGTTTTGAGTCATCCAAATTTTTATGTCAGAGATGCAATTAGATAGAATAGAGACAGCCACATCAGTGTCAGGTTTGGTATGGATGTATATTTGAGTATCGTCAGCGTAAAAATGAAAGCTGAGGCCATGTGATCTTAAAAGCTGACCAAGTGGGAACATGTAAATGCTGAAGAGCAAGGGGCCCAGTATTGAGCCTTGACAAGACTTGACAAGACCAATTTCAGACCTGCACACATTGAGAGAGACAAAGTGACAGCGATCAGTGAGGTAAGATTTAAACCGTTTGAGGGCAGTGTCAGAAACTCCAAACACAGTCTCAAGATGAGAAAGTAAGATGTTATGGTCAACAGTGTCAAAGGCAGCACTGAGATCAAGAAGGATAAGTATGGAAAGAGAACCAGAATCAGAAGCACAAAATAGTGGCACATTTGAAGATATCTATAAAAATCAGAATTTTCCAAATAGTGTCTCTCCTTTAAATACTGAAAACTTTGTAACTGATTCTTATTCATTATATTCCAAAATGTAGTTATTCCTTTTGTGATCCAAATTTTAAATCTATTATCCACTGTATTTGGTTTAAACTCTGTATCATATGCACACCATCTGAGTATCTTTACTGTCTCACCTAAATGATACTCTTTTGTAATCGTATTCCATGTCCTTAATTGAAACTTTATCCATGAATTGAATATTTTTTTGGTAATTTTGTCTCAATTTCTATTACTAATAATGCCTGAATTGGGGGGTTATTTACAAGGGATAATTCAATATCTTTCCACCTGGCTTGATATTCTGGATTACAAGAATTAATGAGAGGTTTAATTTGGATGCATAATAATAATCTTTCAAATTTGGTAAAGCCGTTCCCCCTTTATCTTTTGAAAGTTGCAATGTTTTTAATCTAATTCTAGGTTTTCTCCCCTGCCAAATAAGCCTAAAAATCATTTTATCCCATTCAAAAAATTGTTTTGCAGAGACTTCTACAGGGAGAGCTTGAAATAGGAAGAGTAATCATGGCAGTAGATTCATTTTTACAGATTCAATTCTAGAACTAAAATACATAATGGTGATTAGGTTCCATTTTAGTATACCTGCTTTAATTTTAATTATAATGTGTCCATAATTAATTGTTGTTAATGTAGAAATATATTTTGGTAGATAGACTCCTAGATATCTCATTGAACTTTGGTCACACTTGAGGTGGTATTTGCTTTTTAAAAAATCATTGTAATTAAAGGTTATAATTTGTGTTTTTTGAACATTTAACTTATAGCCTGCCAGCAAGCCAAAGCTATTTAAGAGTATCATTAGTTGTGGAAATTAACTAGTGGGATCCTCCAAATATAACAAAACGTCATCTGCGTACAGTGCTATCTCGTGTTCATTCCATTGTATAGAAATACCTTTTATTTGGCTATTTTGTCTTATCCACTGGGCTAGTGGCTCTATATATAGAACAAAGAGCAATGGAGACAAAGGGCAGCCTTGTCTAGTCCCTTGTTCTAAAGTTATACTATCAGATAAATATCCATTTATTTTAATTAATTCTGTTGGTCTATCATATAAGGTTTGAATACCTTTGATAATATTTTTAAAAAATCCAAACCTACCTAAGGCCCTATAGAGGTATTTCCAACTAACAGAGTCAAAAGCACGTAAAATGGTTTATTATGGAAAAGTTATTTCTTTTGCCGAGCTTTACGTAATACTTCTTCTTTCATTTTGTAGCTTAAAAACTTGGAGCCAACAATGGAGCGGGGTTTGGCAACAGGGCCTCCGGGTTTCGGCGCTAATGCTCTATGCGCCCTTTCAATTCTCAGTTCCACGTCCTTCGGTAAATCAAGTTCCCACCTCAGCAGATTTTCAAGGAAGGTAACCATGCAGCGTCCCTCAGATTCTTCGGAGATTCTGTAAATCCGAATGTTGTCTCTGCGTGATCTTCCTTCCAGGTCCATTTGTTTCGTTTTAAAAGTATTTTGTCATTGCAAGAACTTCTTTATCACAGTTTCTGTTGTTAAGACCCTTGTTTCCACTTCTTCAATCCATCCCTCTGCCTTATCCAGTCTCTTATTAACCTTGCTCAGCTCCTGTTTATTATCTGTAAGCTGCTGTTTATTATCCTGTCTGAAGTCTCTAAGTTCCTGTTGTATTTTCTGAAGACTGGTGTCCGCTCCATCTCATTCAAAACTTGCTGAGCTGCACTGACTGTGGTCAGAAGTTGCAGTTTCAATATTTTCCGCCGTCGTTAGTTTTCTCTTGATTCTCCTGACAGCCCCTTCAGCTATAGTTTTTTTTCAATCATAATGTAAAAAAAAAACTTTTTCAGGGCTTTATTACAAAATTGTTGGGCGGTGATCCATACTATGCTGCCATTCCCGTCTACATCCTAACCGGAAGTCGCTTATGCTATTTCATTGACAGCTACCAAAATTTCCCTTTAGTTATAAAATTTCATATTAACTTTTCATATTAAGTGGATTTATGGGTGATAAACAGTGAGGAAATAGATTAAATGCAGCAATTGTTTCACTAACATCTAACGCGCCACAAGTGCCACATATCGTCTTTGGCCAGTGAATCACACAACGTGCCGCAATGCAGTACAGGCAATGAGGTACTGACAATTGACGTGTGTTCTGAGTGGCTGCATCTATACCACCCACCTCCCATCAGCCCTAGTGCAGCTTCCCCACCCTGCTCCTCTGCTGCACACTTCAACACCATTAAGCTTGGAAAATGATATATCCAATGACTGCCTGTGCAGCCTGTGACAACCCTCAGTACAGATCTAAGCTACAGATGCAGCCATTCAAAATGCGCGGGCGATACCGCATTATTTTCCGGTACGCTGTACGCAGTCTACTGCGAGATACCGGTAAATACCCCAAGTTACCGGTAAATACCGCTACCAAAATAATAGTATCCGGAATTTCCGCAAGGTGGAGCTAATAAAGCTCAACCTCTCATGTTTGAGCTGTAGCCATCAAAGTCTTTAACGAAGATATTACTAATAGTATTAATAATAAATGACCTTGGACAAGCTGTAAACTCAAAGTATTGCCCTGGTCCACATTCTTTTTTTCATTGACCGTCTTTGTAAAAGTAACACCACAGCATTTCGCAATCACGCATTTTTTTCCAATCATGCAAAGTACAGTAATTTTTGAGAATCGATTCACCATGCCTTTCACATGCTCATAAAAGAGATTGATTTAGGAACATAAACATATTACCGTATGCAAACTGTACTGTATACAGTATGTATATGTATATTTAATGTCTTAACTGTGCCCGTTTAAGTATTGAATATTTATATGGAATTTTACCACTGAAGGGAAATCTTAGTGCCTGAGCATAAAAAGAATAGGAGCATACTGCAACGCGTGTGAAGGCCATAAACGATATTAATTTTGGAACATAAACATACAGTATATGGCTGGTCTCGGTACTTTAAAGAAAACGTACACGAAACATGATTTCATTATGACTTTGAGATATTTTTAACTTGATTTACAGTATTTGAGAGGTATGTTTTGACACCGATACTACGTAAATACTGCTCACGTACTGTATATGTTTCTAGGTTTATATTATGCATTTCATACGGTCAAATTACTTTTGAGCAACTGATAAGAAGCGCGAAACGGTATGCGGTATTTAGTTTCGTTTTGTGCGAGGACTGCTTTAACTATATCGCCGTGGATTGATTAGAGATATCAACTATAGATCGTATTATTATAAACTTTCTTGGAAAAATGTCTTTTATGTAAACCATGTTTGCTATTAATTCATTTAGGGCTAAAATACGTTCATTGTCTTCCAATCGAGTCGAGTTGACATTGGAAGCTTGCCACGCCCGGACTGTTACACCAACGCATTAGCATGTTAAAGCAATTTCATTGAGGAGCCTAGCTACTAGTTAACACTACTTCCTACTTTTAAAATACCTGTGAAACCGGTTTAATTCGTCACAGCCAGCACTCCGGCAGAGAGGGGGTTGTACTCGTTAATGTCCGATGACATAAAAGTGGAAAGATTACAGATTTTAATCCTCTTTTTTCTGAACCAGGGAAAATCTGATCATGTTTCTCTATAACAATAATAAAAAACTTTATTTTACATATCACCTTTAAAAGTGGCATCTCAAAATAATACAGTAGATGTAAACCACAGATTACAAGGTAAATACCCAGACAAACGCAAATAAAATGCTTTCATTCATTCAACAGAGAGAGAGTGTATAACCTGGGTGTAACAGCTGTTCCTTTTTCTGATCACTCGCTCTCTGAGATACATGGGAATCCAGGCTTTTTTTATCAACGCTTTCTTTTCCGTATATTAGATCTTATGGAACCACTTCAGAAGGGTGTCAGCCAGTCAGATTCCAGGAATCGGTACTTTAAAGGAAAAATACACACCGGTATTCCATTTCTCCCTAAACATTTTAAGCATCGAAGTATTTAACTAACATGTGAAATAGCGTGTGAAAAAGTGGTAGTTTTAAGCTTTTCTGCTAATATAATATGGAATCGCGTATCTAAAGAATTTAATAACGATATGATTATATTCATGTACTGCGACAGGGCTGTGTAGGGCTGTTTCGCCTCTCTCTTCATGCGACTGTACCAGGAAGAGGATTTCTTTCTATTCGAAACGTGTATTTTAAAAGTTTAAGAAGTAAAAACCTTACAGCGTACACAGATTTCTAAACTGATCAGGATCATTATCTTTGTCTTATGCATAATAATGTTCACCGCTCTGTCCAGTAAATTAATAATAAACTTTATTTTATATAGCGTTTTAAACGAATAAGTAATTAGATTGCTCATAAACCTAATCACTTGCTTTTTCTTTTTATTTAGGCTCAGATTTCAACTATAGATCGTATTATTAATAACCATAATAACATCCAACCAACAAAAACAACCATATAAACATAATACCAACCAAAAACATAGATAACAACCACAATACAAAATCAAATATATCAAACCATTATACTCTCGCAAATTCCTCCAATTATCATAATCCCGCCCCTTATGCAAAACCAAACCCTCCTCCCATCCCAGTTTATCCTCTTTATCATAAACAAAATCCACCTCAATTTTCAACATAAAGCATTACACAAAATCAATACCTCAACACTCCATACTCAACAACGATAATTCACAAACAGCCAGAACATGTAACTCCACATTCCCAAACAGACCTCATTTCCATAGCCCCGCCCCTTATGCAAAACCAACATCCCTCCCCTGTTCTCTCTCTCCCCTGGAGTTTGTAATTGTTTTTATTTTCAAATAAATTTTAGCAAAGTCATGTATTTTAAAAATCTATCTATTTATTTAGTGGTTTCATTAGTGACAAAGGCTAAACTTTCTTGGAAAAATGTGTTTTATGTAAACCATGTTTGCTATTAATTCATTCAGGGCTAAAATATGTTCATTGTCTTCAAATGAAAGAAGGGTTCCTTTCGCTGTGGTCGGGTTGAAATTAGAAGCTTGCCACGCCCGGACTGTTACACCAACGTATTAGCATGTTAAAGCGATTTCATTGAGGAGCCTAGCCTTTCTTAACTAGCACTGTACTTACTGGGTTTTTGAGGGGGGGGAGGTGTCTTTCGCTGTGAAACCAGTTCAGAAAAAAGACGATTAAATTTAATAAATGATTAAGGGTATTTACCTTGTAATCTGTGGTTTACATCTACTGTATTGTTTTGAGATGCCACTTTTAAAGGTGATATGTAAAATAAAGCTGTGCTCCTCAAAGCGCTTTACAGGATAAAAACAATAACAACAATAGTGGCTGGGCAAACGATTTTTTTTATAGAAATACAAAATGAGATACTGTATAAGGATGTGCATGAACAAAGTTATACTGCTATTTTTCTTAGATACGCGATTAAAAAAAATAAATTTTTTGAATCCCCAGCGGAACACATTCCATAAGAATCAGCGCTTTTATATATCGCCTTTAAACACATATATTTAAACACGCATTTACGATTTAAATCAAAACGCGATTCAAAACAATATAAATGTTTATTTTGTAACGCATAGGTGACTATTCATTGTTATTAAAAAGACTTAAATTCGATCATGTTGTGATATTTAGAAATATAAATTTGTTTGGTGCGAGTGAGGTTTTATTTAATCTCTGACCAAGGGAAACGTTTCATTTTTTCAAAGAAATGTTTGTTAAAAAAAAACTCATAGTTCTAGTGGGATTCAATCACAGACCGTGTGACATGGGAGTCAGGAACCTAACCCACAGCGCCACCGGCACAGTCACATGCAGAGGGCTGAAAAAGCACTACAGAAACATTATCGACAGACAATGTACAGCGTGTACTATTCTTGTGTTGCGGTACATGAATATAATTATATCATTATTAATTTCGTTAGATACGCGATTCCATATTATATTCCCTTTTAATCAAATTCTAAAAGTATGCTTGTGGACTCCGGTATCTCTTTAGTTAAAGACTTCGATGCTTAAAATGTTTAGGGAGAAATGGAATACTGGTGTGTATTTTTTCTTTAAAGTACCAAGACCAGCCATATACTGTATGTTTATGTTCCAAAATTAATATCGTTTATGGCCTTCACACGCGTTACAGTATGCTCCTATTCTTTTTATGCTCAGCTACTAAGATTTCCCTTCAGTGGTAAAATTCAATATCTACAACGGGCACAATGCGCAACGCCACCTGCGGTACGTGTCTGTAACGCGCACTTTGAATGGTTGCATCTGTGTATGTTCTTGAGTATACATCACTTGTTGAGTCTCATAAATCTGTAATGATGATACTAATGAGAACAATATAGCTCTCATTCAACCTCTCCTATCAACTTGGGGTCTAGATACATACTACAACCCTTTTCTTCCCAGCTTCTCTTATAAGCCTTACAATTAGCCAAGAGGCAATTACACAAGAGCCTATCCCACAAGATCCTATTTTTATCCCCTTTCTGCTAATTACTGATTACTCAGTAGCTGTGTCTTCTTAAAGACAAATGTGTCCTCTTAGTCCCAGTGACACATTTAGCCAATGTCCGCCTGGAATTTCATCCCCTTAAACATTTTGTTATATCTCTGCAGCAGAACATAGCAGGAGCCTGGTTCAGGTCTTAAATTGAAGCTTGGCTTTGAGTGTGAACAGTCGAATTTCTTATATTTCTTAATGTGGCCACTCAGCAGACAAACATATGAAAAAAGAACCCCAAAAAACAGCAGGCGGAAATGTTTTTCTTGGTCTTCAGAGGTCAGATGTTTCCATTCTAGGCCTGTAAAAAGGCCTGGGAATGATTTGAAAACCTTGTTCTAGGTGACTACTAGCTTGGATAAAAATCTGGGACAAACTGATCAATTAGAAAAATTCTACATCATGTTTTGTGAAGACTGGACCTGGAATGAAATTTCACGTTTATAATAAAAAATCATGAAAATATTGAAAATAATAACAATAAAAACATTTGCTATAAGAACCTTTAGACACTGCTATAGAGCCTGTATCTGCTGTTATGCAATGAAAAAAAACCTCAGAGTTGCCTTCTGGTGTTAAAAAAAGGAGCACTGATAAGAAACTGATAAAAAACTGATTGATTACCCCTTCTGAGTCAATGATTGACAGCTAAAAGGCAGGCGGAATACAGACTGAGGCTTCTAGAGGAAGTCTTACCCCCTAAGGGCTCTGAATGGCTGAAAATACAATGAATGACGGTGCTTTTTACCAGTCAGATCGCTTGCTTCAAACATGTACTACAAAGTCAATAAGGTTCAATAGCCTCCAGGTCTGGAGATAAGCTAGTCTGGGCTAATGTGAGTATACAGTATATCATGCTTCAGAATAAGGTAAAAACATGGGATATATATATTTTGCTGGTTTTTGCTTTTGCGGTCTTGTTTTGCTGGCTTATTGATTGCCTTATCAATGCATATTGGAAGTTTGGAAGTGCATCATCAGATAAAAAGTGACTTTTTGATCGATTGTCTTGTTTTTTTAAAGCTCCGGTTGTCCTTTTTCGATTGATAACATGGTTTTGTGGTTTTGTTGATAAAAAACGATTACAAATTACGAAGGAATCAAAGGTAGATATTGATTTACACTGTGGACGTGTACGACCACGCTGAAGATAGCACACGTGTGGCCTTATGGAAGTTCTAATGCAATTTCTAAAAGTGGTTTTGTGAAAAACAATTTTTACATTTTTTGATTAATAAAAGGTTTTCTCAAAGGTTTTGTGGTTATCGTGATATCAAATAATGAAGTGAGATGGTACTTTTCAGGCAACTTTTTCCGGAAAAAGTGCCATATACGCGCACATCCAGCATTAAGAGTTTAAAAAAGGTTATTTTTCTATATACTGTAGTTGATGTTTGCAACATGATCTTGGGTTTTACTGCTTTAATGATGACACTCAGGTGTATTTTTAATATTAAGATATGGATACAATACAAGTTACCTAAGGTTATGTTCAAAGCTTCTCCACATCTGTTTTACATACAGATCAAGCCATTCAAAATGCGCGGAGTACGCTGCGTTAAAACGCGGTTTACGTGGCAAGTGTGGCGCATCATCCTGCATTATACCGCATTTTAATTGAATTATGATAATAATATCCGGAAGCACCAACACGCCCGGTTTTGAATCTTTTTCCAGTTAAGAATTTAAGTTGTATACTCTTTAAACTTTTAAGCATTTTAAACTGTGTATTACAGCATATTAATCATTAACAAGTTGGTATATTTTATGAAAGCAAGATTGCTCAGTTGGACTAAAGTACACAACCTACCACCTTTATCATAAATATTTTAATTATGCAGAAATATTTTATGCATCAAAGTCTTTACGAAGATATTACTAATAGTATTAATAATTAATGACCTTGGACAAGCTGTAAACTCAAAGTAGTACTCTGGTCCACTGAACCTCCGATTCACCATGACTTTCACATGCTCATAAATGATATTAATTTAGAAACATAAACATATTATGTAAACTGTACTGCATATGGCTGGTATTGGTAGTTTAAAGAAAAAATACACACCAGTATTCCATTTCTCCCTAAACATTTTAAGCATCAAAGTCTTACATGTGGTTATTTCGGAGACATTTTTACATGCTCCTTCTGACCATATTACTGTACATTTATATACTTTGTGAGAAAAGTGATAGTTTTAACCTTTTCTGTGCATATGCTCGTTATCGGAGTAAACAAAAGCATACTTTTAGAATTTGATTAATAGGGAATATAATATGGAATCGCGCATCTAAAGAAATTAATAACAATATAATTATATTTGATGTACTGTAGCACAAACAGTAGTATAAGACTTTCTATTGATATGTGTAAGGCTGTTTCAGTGCTCACTACATCACTGTGTCTGTGGTGTGATGGCTTAAGTGACTGACTTATAAGGCTGAGGTTGGGTGTTCAAATCCAGCTATCGCCATGAGTTTTCTTTTAACAAATAAACATTTCTTTGAAAAACTAAAAATATTATGAACAAATATTATGAGCAAATATTATGCACACTATATTGACATTTTTTATATATTCTAAATATCACAACATGTTCGTACTGTATGTACACAGCGGTACCGCAAGGTGTAGGGCGTAAACCCACATGAGCCCAAAAGCCCTACATTAATGTAGCGCATTTGCCCGGCGCTGCGGCCGAAGAGCGCCCAGCTGGGGTACGCGGTGAGGGGAAGGGTGGGAGTGGTAGTGGTCAGGGTGTGGATTAGGAAAGTCGCTGACCAGTGCAGCTGACCCACTGTGAAACGGGTGTACAGTCTGGGGAGATCGCCCGTTTTCGTGTAAATAGCTCCCTGATTTCGCACCCCTGTGTGTTGCTCTCTCGCTCGCTCTCTCTCTCTCTCTCTCTCTGGCGCTTGCTCGCTCTCTCTCTGAGACATAAAATCAAAATAGCCTTTGCTAATATTATAGACCTAAATAGACATTTTTAAGACTTTGCTTATGGTTTCTGCTACTATGTTTTTAGCTTATAGTCATAGACATTTTTTGTTTTACTAGTCAAAATTTAATAATAATAACCTTGTAGGCATAAACTCATTTTGTAACCATTATAAAAAAGTATAATGTATGGCCCCTCTCTCTGTTAGTCTCAGTGTTTGCTAACACTGTGTTTTGTGAAAATATGTTAACTTGTGTAAATCTCGTAAATCTGGTGTATTCATAAGTTCAGTTAGTGCATACAGTAAGTAACAGTAAGTCTTGCTTTTATTGCATTTGGTTCTAAGCTGCCTGTTTTTCTTTCTTATTTAAAAAGAAAAAAAGTTTTGTGTTTAAAATATCTCTATCATATGATTATAAGATAACATACACATCATTAAATGATCTAACATTTAATTCCTATTAAAGATGGGATTAAGCAATAACAGAGCATTCAAACAGAACTTAAAATTCTGTCATTTTAAGTTATAACTTTCAAATTTTCATTTTTCAAATGTTTTTTTTTTCCAACACTGCATCAGTGAGCCTAAATTTGCAACTGCTTTTGTTAGTAAAGAGCATAGCAACAGATATGTTCTTACCAGTTATAACTGCAAAATCCTGGATAGGTACAGATGCAGCCATTCAAAATGCACGGTACAAACCCGTACCGCACGCAACTACCCACAAGCCACCGCAGTGCACCGCGGTAAGTGATTGGCTGGGCAAAATGACTGACAGGGGCACTCGTGGTGCATTGGTCGGTAGTGAAAAGATTTAATCATTTAATCATTTAATCATTTTACTGTGCACGTTTTAATCCGCTTAGTATTGAATATTTATATGTAATTTTACCACTAAATGGAAATTTTAGTAGCTGAGCATAAAAAGAAGAGGAGCATAACGCATCTGAAGGTCATAAACGATATTAATTTAGGAACATAAACATATTACTGTATGTAAACTGTACTGTGTATGGCTGGTCTTGGTAGTTTAAAGAAAAAATACACACCAGTCTTCCATTTCTCCCTAAACATTTTAAGCATGAAAGTTTTATGAAACGGTACCCAAATATGCGATTGCTGTATAGAATGAATTTTAATTAAAAAAAATTATTTAACACGAAAATTAAGCTGTTTACATCTTCTGCCTGAGAATATAGTCATCCGTTGCTACCCAATGCAGAAACACAGCCACTAACTAGCAAAGAGAGGACATTATAAATGATTATTTTGTTTATTTCTTTTGCACATTTATTTGAACATTTCCATCGATTGTACAAGCACTTGGAAACTGTCCAATCCCTAGTTCATCAGGCATTTTCTTTTACGCTGCGGGCATTCTCCCGGTCTGGCGCCGGTCTGTGTCTTCTAGGATATGATGCCAGCGATTTTTTGTTAAATTTGGGTTTCCAATGATGCCGCAGCAAACTCTTGTTTTTATGTCCACTATAACAGACAATCTCCCTTGCTTTTAACCGAGCGTTTCATAATTTCCTAAAATGAAAATGATTTACTTTATTTCCCTCACGGGATCAATAAAGTATCTATCATCTATCTATCTAAACTATGGGACAGAATTCTGGGGTCTCCCTATACCAGAGATTACGGTAGGGCTTAGAATGGTGATTGGCTGATACCATCTGACACCCCTCTGATTGGGGAAAAAAGACGTGCTGATCTGCTCTACACACCAGGAAGTCAACAACATATGTTGTTTCTATTCGAAACGCGTATTTTAAAAGTTTAATTAAGAAGTAAAAACCTTACAGCGTACACAGATTTCTAAGCTGAATAGGAGGAAGAAAAATCACCCGTGTTTCGTGCATAAAAAGTGGTTATTAACTATCGAAACCTGTTTTATTTATTTTATTTTTATTTAGATTAAGAGTTCCATTTCCATTTAAATTGCAAACCCGTGTTTAATTAAATGTCTTTTAATGTAAATCGTTATCTTTGTCTTCTGCATAATAATGTTCACCACTCTGTCCAGCAAATGAATAATAAACTTTATTTTATATAGCGTTATTAGTAATTAGATTGCTCATAAACCTAATCACTTATTCTACATAAACACAGCATAATTGCTCTCTGAAAATGCTCTTTTTCTTTTTATTTAGGCTCAGATTTCAACTATAGATCGTACACTAATTACTAGCGGTAAATACTGATGTTTTCTCCCTCTTACCACAAAAATATTAAAAATAATGTATTGTACCAGGGATTAACTTTTTTTTGAACGTGTCTCTACCTACTGCGACTTGGAGACGGAATGGTTAAAGATGGCGACAACTCAGGCACCCAGAGATGGGGAGGCGTCTTTCCACCTCCATAACTAAAATGCCAAATAGGAGTAGTTTTTAATTCAGTTTGAATTATAACTGTACGAACTGTCTTCGTATTTGGCCAGAGCTTTAAAGAGAGGGTGCGCCAAAAATTTTCGGTGCCGTCGTCTGCGCTTTAAAGGTACCCCTGTCGCGGAAGAATTTGACCTCGGAACGTTTACGCAGCGTAATTATTGTATTTCATTGCACTTTGACAGATTGTCTTTAAATCAATTGTTGTCAGAATATCCCCACCTCCAAATAAGAACAAACTTGCAACAATTTTATTAACTGGCTGTTTCAGTAACCTAAAGTATATATTTAAAGTAATAATTTAACAATATATGTAAATGTTTTAAGATATGTTTATGTTGTGAATGTCTGTAGATTGTATCTTATTTTTAGTTTTTGTTTTGTTTCACGTTAATTTTATAAGGGAATCTTAATTAAAATACTTTTATTTTTTCACAATCTGGTAATGCCAGACAGAATTCACATTCGCTGCAGCAAAATGACCTTGCAGATCAGAAAATCAAGGAACAAAACAATTATTGCTCCCGGCTCCTCAATGGAATCGCTTTAACATGCTAATGCGTTGGTGTAACACTTTGTGATAAATTTTAAAGACTACTTCTTAGCGTAGATTAGAAAGCGTAGATAAAAAAGCTTGGATTCTCATGTATCTGGTACAAGTATCTTTTAAAACAGTCTTTGTTGTGCTCTTGAGGATCCTTGTGATATTTTGAGCTCTGGTTGAATGATAAGTGTCGCAGTTTAAATGATTTTCGTTGTTAGAAATTATGAAACGCTCTGTTAAAAGCAAGGGAGTTTTTATGTCTGTTATACTAAAAGAAAATGCCCGACGAACTAGGGATTGGACAGTTTTTCAGTGCTTGTACAATCGATGGAAATGTTCAAATAAATGTGCTAAAGAAATAAACAAAAAAAGTTATTTATTCCTTTATCCTATTGGCTAGCTAATGTCCGTCCTTGTTAGTTAGATCAACGAAATGCTGTGGTGTTATTTTTTGTCGATGAAAAAATAAAGTATTTTCATTTAAAATGACGGTCTCAAATAATGTGGACCAGCGTAATACTTTGAGTTTACAGCTTGTCCAAGGTCATTCATTATTAATAATATGAGTAATATCTTCGGTAAAGGCTTTGATGCATAAAATATTTCTGCATAATTAAAATATTTATGATAAAGGTAGGTTGTGTACTTTTGCCCAACTGAGCAATCTTGCTTTCATAAAATATACCAACTGATGACTGATGATTAACATGCTGTAATACACAGTTTAAATTTAAAAGCTCAAATGCTGTACATGAGAGGTTAAGCTTTATTGGCTCCTCCTGGCGGTTTTACAAGGTGATTCCGGATATTTTCCGGTATGATGTCAAATGACGCGATACACCGCGTGATACTGCGTGAAACTGTGTTTTGATGCGACATGCCCACCGTGGTGTACCGCGAAATACCCCACCCGTTTTGAATGGCTGCATCTGTAGTAGGTACTAAATGCAATGTGGCATGTTGCTGTTACAGTAACAGTTACTGAAGCCCTATGTGACACATAGACATATCTTACATGTTAAGCGCCTTGGGGCAACCTTGTTATGAAAGGCGCTATATAAAAATAAATTGAATTTAATGTTCTAAGTACTTAGTTTCCAGCTCCAATTAAAATGACGGTAAAGGTAGATTTCAAGAGAATTGAATAACTTTTTAAAAATCTTGCTTATTTGCACCTAAACATGATGAGCAAAATATTTTTTGCAAAAGCCTTGGGGCATTATTAGAATGGTCTCAGCTGAGGAAGAGAGGTTGTATATTACAAAAGCACCTTTGGCAGTGAAGTCTTCTGTTGAGTGGAATTGTGTAACAGACATGCCTCTGGGCTATGTTTTAATGTTAAACAGGGGGGTTATATTCCAGCTCGACCTTAAATCCATTCATCACAAATAGGCCTACAGAAGTAGTAATTATTAATAAGGCATTTGATTGACTTGAGCTGAAACACATGGTCTGAATGGCAATGACCCTGAGGATTGGCAGGGAACATCCTGTAGATCCTTTCTGTGGTTCATTTAACTGCACATCCATTTCTGAAGTATCTTAGATTATATTATTTTAATGAATATTTATGCATTTTTCAGTGTACTGCACTGTTGGCACATACATTGCAGCTTTCTCAAAGTATGGTCTTATCTAGTTGCGGAGTCCAATTAGCAGTATGATGATTTCTGTGAGAATGTGATGTTTTTAAGACATGATTATTGGCCTAATCCCAAATCAGGAGGTGTTACTAATTTGTATTTAGTGTAGGTAAGGGAATTTTTTTTATTTTTGTCAAGAGATGGTGGTGTTTTAATTGCTTCACAAATACCCTTTTTCTTTGAGGCGTCTTCTCCCACCACCTGCTTTCCTTACATGTGCAGATTGTTCTGGCATTAGAAATTGCAGATTCTCTGTGTGACCTTGACATACTGCAATCCTTGGTCCAGGCGTACTTCTGCTAAATAAATTATATTCCCATAGTGCACAAAAGTCTCTTGCTTGCAAAGTGGTATTTCTGCTCTACAGACAAAACTCATCTGTTTTCTGCCATGGAATAGTTGTGACACATTTTCTCAAACGTTTCACACAGTAACAAAAATCTTATTCTTAAATTACTATCCTGTAGCATTTTCAAGGTTATAACAACTTTACTTTACCTCACACCCGAAGAAGGCTCCACTGCCGAAACGTTGTGTTTTCTTTCTTCTATTTTCAACTTGGAATAAACCTATTCCTTGTTCCTTTGCAGCCTATGCACGCCGACACAGCTACCCACCTGATCAACTTTGTCTGAGAGAGAAAAAACACAATTGCAATTTAGACATTCAGGAATATGGCAGCCTGTGTTGTGAACTTTATGACAGTTGTATCAAGGCATTTCTGCCTTGAATGTAGAAATAGCTTTGAGATAACATCCATTAATAGTTTCACACCTTGACATGTCATTAATGTCATTTTTAATCTTTTTGTCTGTTTTGACTGGTAATGCACTATTAAGTGCTTTTCGGCTTCTCTAGATAATATTGCTGTGGCGCGAGGGCCAAGATTTCCAGAAAAGTCTACTTATGCACAGTAGTGTCCAGTTTAAGAGACTTTAAAAGAACACAGCCAGTGACATGAAAGCCACAGTGGTCTTTTCACAAACCTACAGAACATACATTCTGGCAGATTTGGCAGTTTGTTGGAAAAAATGTGTTTCCAATAAAAAGGAGGGCCAGGGTAAAGTAACCTAGCTTCCTTTCTAAGCACAGACTCATTCTTTTATATTTTCCTGTATTTTTATCCCTATTCCACATTTACCTTCCTGCCAGTTTCCTGGAAACTTTATTATTACCATATCTTTTTTTTCCTTTCAAAAGCTTTAACCACTGTCTATTCAAATATATGAAATCTTACATTAGAATACTCTTTTTGTTTAGTGAAGTAAATGCAGAACATATTTTTTCTTAACGTTTATTTTCACTTTTAGATTATAATTTTATTTTATGCATTTTTATTTTTATATTTTTAACAAGCATTTTAGTACAGCAATGAAGTAGACATGCTCTGTAAAAGAAAGAGCTGCTTTAGAAAATTGTCCATCTCAACTGAGGTTTTGTAAATATTCCCTTATCTATTTTCTTCATGGAAAAGCTGGCTTGCTTGATCAAGCACAGAATACATATAGAACTCGTTTAATAAAGTACATAAAAAGGGATGAACATCATATGTTCATTCTCTGCTCCCAAATTCAGAGATTGAAAAAAGGAACTTAAACTCGAACACCCTTATGAGCCAATATTAATTCAGGAGAGGCTCTAAAAGTCTTAATGTGGCACTAGATTTTATACCTGTATATAGAAACCACTGTAGTTGTTTAAAGAACAACAGTATTAATTCCCATTTTTGAAGGATGTCCATAATCTTCAGTAGCAAAAAAACAGTCATAGGCCAAACTTTTTTTACAATTTAAAATAAAAAACAGACCTGTTTTGAACATTAACCAAAGCTGCTTCAGTCTTTGTTTTTACTGTCTAGAGAAGGCAAATTGTATAATTTCACAATTTTATCATACAGAAATATCCAATTTAGCAGGACCAGACCAGGTGGAGATTGCTCACGTTAATATTTCATGTTTTTTATACCTTAGTTTATTTTCAGTGCTTTTGTGTTTGTGCAGTGTCCAGCATTTGGTGGCAGTAACCTGTGGATCAGATGTTTTGGAGGGTTTCCTGAACCTCCAGTCAATCATGTACATATTCTGAGAGAATAGCACATGTAACTAAACCTTAGACCCTGTTTTAAGCACTTTCGACCAAAAGACCCAAAACCACGTGTCCTGGGTTTCTGAAACACCAAGAGCAGGTATAAAACAGGTCTCGTGATCTAGTGATAATCGCCATACCAACCCTTATATGACCATGTCCTCTGAAAACATGGACAGATTAATGTGATAATTAACACAATGCTTACAAATACTACCTGAATTCAAGATTGTGGTGAGGTTGATCTGCGTGAATTCAAATCAGGACTGCTTTGTTTTTTTAAAATAGATGAATTTATTAGAAATGAACATTAATACAAACAAAGGCTTATGGAAAGAGATGAGGAAATAGGTGAAAATTAAGAATTAGAAAAGAACAATGTTAATAAACCCGAATCCTAATTTGAAACAAAAGGCGTAAAGTTAGATTAAACTCTCATTAAATAAAACAAACTGTCCAGAGGAAAACTCATAACTTCTTTAGATACTTCTTTAGGCTGCGCAAACGATCTTTTAAATTTTTATAGAGAAATGGAGGCTGTACAGTATGCATTACAATATAAACATTTATATTGATTTAAATCGCATTTTGATTTAAATCGCAAATGCGTGTTTAATTATATGTATTTTTTTATTCACAATCAGACAAATGCAACATAAATTGTTATCTTTGTCTTCTAAGTATCTTAATAAACTTTTTTTTCTTGGGATTTTGGGATCAAACATGGAAAGATTAGATTGTAATCATTTTTATTTTTTAACTATATTTTAGAAAAGTGTAATCTATACTAAAAAGCTGTATTTATTTAATACCACTCGATACTTATATTAATGGAGTTTAGTTGATACTGTTTAAACTTTTATTTTAAATTGTATTACAGCATTGTACACACGTTTTAAAAGAGAAGAGAGAAAATCCAAGCCTTTTTCAGGTGTGAGGGTTTCTGCTCTGAATGAAATCCTAAAATGTAATGTAGGCTCTGAATGGGTTCAATTCAGTGCAAATTGTAATACTAATTAAATGCCCCCGGGCACTTTCCAGCCCCTCTGACAGCAGGAACTCCTATTCTTACAGTAGCTCAGCAGCTCATTACAATATAGGGTGTTCAAACTGTTTTTTTTTACACAGTGACACAGTGTCGCATTGTGAATCTGGTTTTCCGTGTTTACAAAGAAAGTGGAATACAGTGACACTACCTGCTATATAGATACATATGTTTAGATATTTAGACCCGGCATGGCACCGAGAGAGGGAGGAGGCGCGAAGCTCAGTTCTGCTGCCTGGAGCGCTTAATGCACCAATCGCGTCTGCATTTATAACTTAGTTTTTAAAATTAATCAAGCAATATGAAGCATCTCTTTTTACTTTTAAGTCCCTTAATTATCATTAAGCACAGCTTTCTCACCACTTAGACTACTTTTTGATGCCATCCTTAGACAAAGCAGAAACGTGTTGTACTTTCTTATGACATTACAAGTGGAAAGATTACAGATTTTAATCGTCTTTAATTTTGTTACGTTATACATTTTAGAAACGTTTCATCTATACAAACACCACAAAACTATTCTCGATTGTATTTCTGAATGTTATGTTACACTTAGTTCACTGTTTTAATTACATCGAATTAAGAAAGTTAGGTGTTAGTATAAACTATTAGTAATCAATAATATTAAATTTAGCACTGTAATAAGTTATTGCACTTTCCCACGCATCTTGTAAAAATATATCTTCATTGTTCAAATATACATTAAATCTGACTATCATATAATAAGTTAAATACAAAACTAAAGAAAAAATAGGGTAAAATATAATTCAAAATATTTTGCTAACAATGTTAACTGTTTATAAATAATAAAATGTATTAACCAAGGAGTAGGATGGCACAGATGTTAGTATGCTTTTTGTTTTGTTTCTTTTTCATAAATACAACAGTAGTACCTGATGTCTCAGTGGCTTTCAAAATTAAATTATGCATGCAAACCTGTGAACTAGAAAGATAACTAAAATATCCATCCACTTCTAATGGTGGCGAAGTGGTTAGCATTGCTATCTTGCAGCACTGGGGTCCTAGGTTCAATTCCTGCCGTCCTGTGTGTGTGGGGTTTGCATGTTCTCTCTGGGTTACATGGTTTTTCTCCATAAGTGTGATATGACTCCCTCTCGCACTCCAAAACATACTGGTAAGTTAATTGGTTTATGGGAAAACTGGCCCTGGTGTGTGTGTGTTTGTGTCTGTCTGTCCTGTGATGGACTGGCGCTATGTCCAGGGTGTATTCTGCCTTGTGTCCGTTGTTTACTGGGATAGGCTCCAAATCCTCTGTACTGGATAAAGAGATTAGAAAATGGATGGAAGTAAAGGCACTGTGTGGATGGAACTATACACACTGTTAGAAACCCACTATGAAATGGCAGCATCTTACTGAGAATAAAATATTTTATTGTGCTGGCTTAAGGAAACAGCCTTTCCACCTCTCTTGCACATCAGTATCCATACCTAGTTATTTAAACAAATTGCCTCTAATTATAAACATCTTAATATGCTGGCTCTGTGGATCCGCATCAGCTATGTTTGCCCATTCCTTCAATTCATGTGCATCCAACACACGGTTCAATGCTAGCAACTACACAAAATCTAAAATACAATCTTCATCAAAAGTATGCCTAACCCCATTAGGAAGTGTTCTTGTTATCAGTGTATTCCTCAACTTTCCCAAAATTATCTTTTTCTCACCAACATCTCTAGTCTTTTATCCTGCAATAACTCAGCCAACACTTAAATCTCCAAAAGCTGCTTGTGTTAATTTCTTTAAATCACAAATATCATATAATAAATACTAACCATGTAATACTCTACATTGCGGAATAATAGTTTATTTTAAAGGGAACTAGAGAAACTAGGAACTAGAGAAATCAAGAAAGGTTTTTTTTTTCTAGAATTAACAAATGCACATCCTGTTCACTGGGGAAATTAAATCCACACTGAGCAATCTTCAATATGTTCAGAATATGACAGCGAGAATCCTAACAGGGATGCATTACACCTGTCTTCAAGTCCTTGCACTGGCTTCCTATCAGGTTTCGAGTCAACTTCAAAATCCTCATCCTCATTCAGTACCTACTGTAGATCACTGGCTTCAAACAGGCTGGGGGTGCAATGGAGGGGAACCTGGAGATGGCAAACGAGTTGAACCAGTTTTTTAACAGGTTTGATGCAGGGTCCTCTGTGGCTCGACACCCATCCCCCCACAGCCACACGCTCCCTAACCCTTCACAGCTGCAACTGCCCAACACCTCCTCCATCCCCCCACAATCATGGCCGCCTACAGCTACAACCCCCGACAGCTACTCACCCCCCCATCCCCCACAGCTGCCACTCTCCAACACCTCCACCATTAACACCTGCAGCATTGAAAGCGCTATGAGCACCATCCCCCAGGCCAGGCTGACCAGGTGAAGAGGGAGCTGAAGAGGCTGCACCAGGGTAAGGCCACAGGACCAGACGACATCTGTCCCAGAGTTCTGAGGGCTTGTGCTGATCAGCTGAGTGGAGTGCTCCAGCGACTGTTCAACCTGAGCCTGTGCTTAGAGAAAGTCCCTGTGCTCTGGAAGACATCATGCCTGGTCCCGGTACCAAAGAAAGGGCTCCCCTCTGTCCTCAATGACTACAGACCAGTTGCACTGACTTCTCAAGTCATGAAGACACTGGAGAGGCTGGTCTTATTCCACCTGAGACCCCTGGTTAGCTCATCACTGGACACCCTACAGTTCGCCTACGAGCCCAGTGTTGGTGTGGAGATTGCAATCATCTACATGCTGCAAAGGGCCTACTCACACCTGGACAAGGCTGGCAACACCATAAGGATTATGTTTTTTGACTTCTCCAGTGCCTTCAATACCATCCAGCCCTTACTTCTAAGGAGGAAGCTGGAGGAGATCCACGTCGATGCCTCCATGATCTCGTGGATCACTGACTACCTGACAGGCAGACCACAGTCTGTGAGACTTCAAAACTGTGTGTCTGAACAGGTAGTAAGTAACACAGGGGCTCCTCAGGGGACGGTTCTTTCTCCGTTCCTCTTCACCCTCTATACCTCAGACTTTAAATACAAATCAAAGTCATGCCACCTGCAGAAGTTCTCAGATGACTCTGCAATTGTGGGATGTATCAAGGGTGGGCAGGAGGAAGAGTACAGAGGACTGGTCAGCAGCTTTATGGAGTGGTGTGGGGAGAACCACCTGCAATTGAATGTAGCAAAGACTAAGGAGTTGGTGATAGACTTCAGGAGGAAGAGGGTCCAACCTACTCCTGTCTACATCCATGGGAGTGGCGTGGAGATGGTGGACTCGTACAAGTACCTGGGAGTGCATATCAACGATAGACTGGAATGGTCTAAGAACATCGAGGCCATTTACAAGAAGGGTCAGAGCCAACTTTACTTCTTGAGGAGGCTCAGGTCCTTCAATGTGTGTAGTAAAATGCTACATATGTTCTATCAGTCGGTGGTGCGAGCGCCATTTTCTACGCGGTGGTATGCTGGGGCTTTGGGATTAGAGCAGTGGATTCCAACAGGCTGAACAAGCTCATCAGGAGAGCAAGCTCTGTCATTGGGTCTGGCCTGGACCCCCTGGAGGTAGTGGCTGAGAGGAGAATGGTGTCCAAACTAGAGGCCATCATGGACAACGTCTCCCATCCCCTCTATGATTTGCTTGTAGAAATGAAGAGCACGTTCAGCAATAGACTGATTCATCCATGGTGTGACAGGGAGCGCTACAGGAAGTCATTCTTGCCTTCTGCCATAAGACTGTACAACACATCCACCTTTCGTCTGGGCAGAGGCAACATTGAGAGTGACCTGTTTCTGGACTGAACGGTAAACTGATGCATCTGTTCTTTTTCTTTTCCCGTTTTAAACCATTTTTGTGCAATATATGCCAGGGATCTGTGCAATACATTTATATTTATTTATAGTCATATTGTGCAATACGACTTTTTGTGTACTGTTCTGTTCTGGTTTTGTTCTGTTCTTTGTGTGTTCTGGACTATGAGGAACTCTTCTACTGATTGTATTGTATGTATTGTATTATTATTATTGTATCATTCGTTACACTGTGTCTGTGTTGTCTGTGTTAAGCTGCTGTTGCACTGCAATTTCCCTCACGGGATCAATAAAGTATCTATCTGTGGCTTATTATCTGTCTGCTCCCCACCTTTGTCCGTCTGACTCTGGTCTTCTAGCTGTCCTCAAGAACATCTACATTCTGTGGGTGACAGGACCTTCTCTAGCTGCACCCCAGAGCTCTCGATTTGTATCCCCAGTGATATCAGTCACGTACCCTGAGTGCATTTAAATCTAACCTCAAAACCTTTCTTTTCAGAAGACTTAGTGTCTGTATCTGCTTCATTTTCTAATTTTGGTAGCACCTTTTTATTTAAAATAAGCCTGGTTCTGTGGTAAAAAATGCATATAATAGTCCATACCAGGGGAAAAATATAACTCAGTGGCAGTGAGGCTATTCTTGTTAGTGCTGGGGAAATAACTCAGCTGCATTGGCTGCTCCTTTCTCATCACTGAGGAAAATAACCCTCAGTAGTAGTGTAGATTTTTAATTAGCACTGGAGAAACACTCAGCAAACCTTCGGAGGAGAGATAAGTCTGTGCTGGGAGAAGATGGGCAGGGTGATCTGGGCAGTAGTCAATCTGGAAGTTGGCTCATTGTTAAGACAATGTTAAGACAAAGTTTAAACACCCTAGCTGGGTGAAATTGAAGGAACCTCCCTCAATCATTGCGAAATACAGATGCAGCCATTCAAAATGCGTGCGTTATTTTGCGGCATACCCCGGTGGGCGTGGCGCGGCATCTCGCAGTGTCACGCAGTGTGACGTGTTAATCGCGCGTCATTTGACGCTCTGCCGGAAACTATCCGGCGTCACCTTGTAAAACCGCCAGGGGGAGCTTAACCTCTCATGTACAGCATTTGAGCCTTTAATTTTGAACAGTGTATTACAGCATGTTAATCTTCAGTCATTAAAATGTTGGTATATTTTATGAAAGCAAGATTGCTCAGTTGGACAAAAGTACACAACCTACCTTTATCAGAAATATTTATGCATCAAAGCCTTTACCGGAGATATTACTAATAGTATTAATAATGGATGACTTTGGACAAGCTGTATACTCAAAGTATAATTTCTTTAGCACATTTGTACAAGCACTTGGAATCTGTCCAAGCCATACTTTGTCAGGCATTTTGTTTTACTTCAACGGGCATAAAAACTTCCTTGCTTTTAACAGGGCGTTTCATAATTTCTAACTACGAAAATGATTTAAAATGCGACACCTATCATTCAACTAGAGCTTAAAATATCACAAGGAAAAATACACACCGGTATTCCATTTCTCCCTAAACATTGTAAGCTTCGAAGTCTTTAACTAACGTGATACCGGAGTCAACAAGCATACTTTTAGAATTTGATTAAAAGGGAATATAATATGGAATCGCGTATCTCAAGAATTTAATAACGGTATGAGTATATCCATGTACTGCGGCAGGGCTGTGTAGGGCTGTTTCGCCTGCCTGCTCATGCGAGCTGACTGTAGCCGACTGGTCTAGGTGCGTGCCTGCCAACGGGCAGGGTGTGTGCTCGAATCCAGCTGGTGCTGAACCTTCCAGTTTTATTTATTTATTTTTTAATCGCGTAACATATTACCGTATGCAAACTGTACTGTATACAGTATGTATATGTATATTTAATGTCTTAATTGTGCCCGTTTAATTGAATTTTAAAAAATTATTTAACACGAACATTAAGCTGTTTACATCTTCCGCCTGAGAACAGTCACCCGTTGCTACCCAACGCAGAATGGTGATTGGCTGACACCATCTGACACCCCTCTGATTGGAGAAAAAAGACGTGCTAGTTTGCTATACATACTGTAACAGGAAGAGGATTTCTTTCTATTCAAAACGTGTACTTTAAAAGTTTAAGAAGTAAAAACCTTACAGCGTACACAGATTTCTAAACTGATCAGGATCGTTATCTTTGTCTTATGCATAACAATATTCACCGCTCTGTGCAGCAAATTAATAATAAACTTTATTTTATATAGCGTTTTAAACGAATAAGTAATTAGATTGCTCATAAACCTAATCACTTGCTTTTTCTTTTTATTTAGGCTCAGATTTCAACTATAGATCGTATTATTAATACCCTTGGTGATACCCCTTGGTGTTTCTCTCGCTCTCTCTCGGGTCACCTGATCATTAGCTCGAAAGATTTGAGTGCTTTGTGTATATTCTAATGGTAGTGGGGGCAGGGTGTGTGGGAACAGGTTTGGTTGAAATTGCATTGGAGATCTATGTTCTTCACACCTGAAACATTTTCTCTGAAAGCATTTTCTTCGCTGTTTAACCGATCTTGTTACAGCATGTTACAGTTTACTATTATTAACCATATTAATTTTAAGTGCTTAATGTAAAATCTTGTAAAAATATATTTTCATTGTTCAAATATACATTAAGTCTGACTATCATATAATAAGTTAAATACAAAACTAAAGAAAAAATAGGGTTAAATATAATTCAAAATATTTTGCTAACAATGTTAACTGTTTATGAATAATAAAATGTATTAGCTAAGGCGTAGGATGGCACAGTTGTTAGTATGTTTTTTGTTTTGTTTCTTTTTCATAAATACAACAGTAGTACCTGATGTCTCAGTGGCTTTCAAAATTAAATTATGCATGCAAACCTGTGAACTAGAAAGATAACTAAGATATCCATCCATTTATAATGGTGGCAAAGTGGTTAGCATTGCTATCTTGCAGCACTGGGGTCCTAGGTTCAATTCCTGCCATCCTGTGTGTGTGGGGTTTACATGTTCTCTCTGGGTTACATGGTTTTTCTCAATATGTGTGATATGACTCCCTCTCGCACTCCAAAACATACTGGTAAGTTAATTAGTTTATGGGAAACCTGGCCCTGGTCTGTGTGTGTTTGTGTCTGTCTGTCCTGTGATGGACTGGCGCTATGTCCAGGGTGTATTCTGCCTTGTGTCCGTTGCTTACTGGGATAGGCTCCAAATCCTCTGTACTGGATAAAGAGATTAGAAATGGAAGTAAAGGCACTGTGTGGATGGAACTATACACAGTGTTAGAAACCCACTATGAAATGGCAGCATCTCACTGAGAATAAAATATTTTTTACTGCTGGCTTAAGGAAACAGCCTTTCCACCTCTCTTGCACATCAGTATCCATACCTAGTTATTTAAACAAATTGCCTCTAATTATAAACATCTTAATATGCTGGCTCTGTGGATCCGCATCAGCTATGTTTGCCCATTCCTTCAATTCATGTGCATCCAACACACAGTTCAATGCCAGCAACTACACATAATCTAAAATACAATCCTTATTTCAGTATCTATGTAAACATATAGTCTGTTAACTTCATCATCTTCATCAAAAGTATGCCTAACCCCATTAGGAAGTGTTCTTGTTATAAGTGTATTCCTCAGCTTTCCCCAAACTATCTTCTTCTTGCCAACATCTCTAGTCTTTTATCCTGCAATAACTCAGCCAACACTTAAATCTCCAAAAGCTGCTTGTGTTAATTTCTTTAAATCACAAATATCATGTGTAAATACTGGCCATGTAATACTCTGCATTGTGGAATAATAGTTTATTTTAAAGGGAACTAGAGAAACTAAGAACTAGAGAAATCAAGAAAGGCTTTTTTTCTAGAATTAATAAATGCACATCCTGTTCACTGGGGAAATTAAATCCACACTGAGCAATCTTCAATATGTTCAGAATATGACAGCAAGAATCCTATCAGGGATGCATTACACCTGTTTTCAAGTCCTTGCACTGGTTACCTATCAGATTTCGAGTCAACTTCAAAATCCTTATCCTCCTTATATACTGTCCTACAACTGGTATTATTGTTCTCCGAATTATTGTACTTGACATGACTTCATTCAGCCTTTCCTGAACGTCTATGACAGGCAGAGTGAGTGCTGTTTCTGGTGCGATCTTTTACAGCTGACATTTCACTGTTTTAAACGAACAAGAAATTAGATTGCTCATAAATCACTTATTCTATATAAACACAGCGTAATTGCCCTCCGAAAATCTTCTTTTTCTTGTTCGTTTTAGAGACCTTGATCGAAACTGATTTTAGATGTCAGAAAGAATTTATTTTCTCTGTATTTCCTACATTGCTTTGTCAAGATTTTAACTTTATATCTAACTTTATATCTAGGCTCAGATTTCAACTATAAATCGTACAGTAATTAATAGCAGTAAATACTGATGTTTATACATAAAAAAGTCATGCCTTGGAGTATAGACCCCCAAAGGAATGCCATAGACTCAAACTGCAAAATAAACACATACAGAAAGAAAGTATTTGTATTGTAATTGCAAATCCTGGTACTGTATGAGTGATTGGTATGACTTTCCTCATTACAAATCTCTTATTAGAATTTAAATTTCTCTGTAACTCCAGGTCAGAACAGAGAAAATGTAACTGCCTTAAGGAGTTTACGATTATGAAAAATAGAAGGATAAGCATGATACGCATGTCTTCTGTCATTTTCTAAGTCATGTTACTGAGCACCAAATCTTATTGAGAATATGAATCCATTTAAGGTTTATACCATTAAAGTAACAGTTTATTCCATGCTGAAAATGTTTGTACCAGACTTTTTTGAGGCCTGTTTAATTGTGTCTGAAGTCTGATGTTGTAAATTTTATTGTTAAAAAGATCCATGAAAATGTCACTACTAAAGTTAGCTGGTACTGTTGGTACTGTAAGTGGCAAGTAGAGCTCATATTTTAGATTTTGTGTAGTTGCTAGCGTTGAACTGTGTGTTGGATGCACATGAATGAAGCGACGGACACAAGGCAGAATACACCCTGGACATAGCGCCAGTCCATCACAGGACAGACACAAACACACACACACCAGGGCCACTTTAAATCTAACCTCAGAACCTTTCTTTTCAGAAGACTTAGTGTCTGTATCTGCTTCATTTTCTAATTTTGGTAGCACCTCTACCTGCTTGTCTTTCTTATATGCATTTACTTTGTAATCTGTGGTCCTTTTATCTGTTTTTACATCTACTGTATTGCTTTGAGATGCCACCTTTAATGGTGATATATCAAATAAAGTTTTTTATTATTGTTATAGGGAAACATGATCAGATTGTCCCTGGTTCAGAAAAAAAGATCTAAAGTATACTAGTTTGTCACTCTTCTAATTCCCTTTGCTAAATGACTTTTCATACTAATCTGATCAATCTAACTGCCAGTTTTCTGTGCTTTCTCTATCCTGCTAGATTTGCAATTATTCTGAAAATTTTCATCTTGAAATAACTAATTTCTAAATACCTTTTTCACTGTTAACATCTTGCAGCAACTCTGCGACAAAATATACACTCTGACAGTTCATCCTGCTACCAACATTAAATAAAACAAATCTTAAGATTTCTATATTTATGTCTTTATTTAGTGGTTTCATTAGTGACAAAGGCTAAACTTTCTTGGAAAAATGTCTTTTATGTGTTGCGGAAAAAACTGACTTGCTTTAACAAAATATGTTTACAAATCCTTTCACTTGGCATTTTCGTAGTTAGAAATTATGGAGCGCTCTATTAAAAGCAAGGGAGTTTTTATGTCCGTTGCAGTTCTTTTGCAACATGAATATAATTATATCGTTATTAATTTCTTGAGATACGCGATTCCATATTATATTCCCTTTTAATCAAATTCTAAAAGTATGCTTGTTGACTCCGGTATCGCGGTAGTTAAAGACTTCGATGCTTAAAATGTTTAGGGAGAAATGGAATACTGGTGTGTATGTTTTCTTTAAAGTACCGATACCAGCCATATACTGTATGTTTAAGTTCCAAAATTAATATCGTTTATGGACTTCACACGCGTTGCAGTATGCTCCTATTCTTTTTATGCTCAGGCACAAAGTAAAAGGGGATGCTTCATATTGCTTGACTAATTTTAAAAACTAAGTTAGAAATGCAGACGCTCCCTCGGTGCGCTGCTCTGGTGTGCCGGCTCTTACACAGTGCCTGTCTGCCGTAAGCGTTACAATATACATACCCAACACTGCTTGTACCCATCTGTCATGCAAATAAAACACCTTGAATTGAATTGAATTGAGGGGAGAGGGGGGGAATACTAAAGCCAATACTGGCTCAATACCCTCGATGGGCTTTGACGTGCTAATGCGTTGGTTTAAGAGTCCGGGTGTGGCAGGCTTCCAATGTCAACTCGACTCGATTGGAAGACAATGAACATATTTTGTGATATTTAGAAATATAAATTTGTTTGGTGCGAGTGAGGTTTTATTTAATCTCTGACCAAGGGAAACGTTTCATTTTTTCAAAGAAATGTTTGTTAAAAAAATAAGTCATAGTTCTATGGGATTCAATCACAGACCATGTGACATGGGAGTCACGAAACTACTGTAACACACAGCGCCACCAGATTTAATAACGCAATAAAAACGCTATAAAATAATGTGACTAGGCACAGAAAAAGTTTACAGCACAGTACGATAATAAATGCTGACCATGACTTTAGAAGCATAAATTACCTTACACTCAATTTAAACACAAGCTGTCTTTCTGTATGAACCTCTAAGCTGGTTCATACAGAAAATGTAGGAATGCATTAGCCTGATTATGATTAAAAAACACATAATTAAACACGCGTTTGCGATTTAAATCAGAACACGATTTAAATCAATATAAATGTTTATATTGTAACGCATACTGTCCAGCCTCCATTTCTCTATAAAAAATTACTCTGTTGCACACACACACACAATAGAAGGAGGAACCGCTGTCAGAAGGGAAGATATGTTCAAAATATCGCAAATATCGATCATGTTGCGATATTTTGAAATATAAAAGTCAATTGATTGTCCATAATATCGCTATTCTATTTTTTCGAAGAAATGTTTGTTAAAAGAAAAGTCCGGTACCAGCTGGATTTGAACACACAACCTACCAGTTGCTAGGCACGCACCTAGACCAGTCGGCTACAACACAGCTCGCATGACCAGGCAGGCGAAACAGCCCTACACAGCCCTGTCGCAGCACACGAATACCATTATTAAATTCCTTAGATACGCGATTCCATATTATATTCCCTTTTAATCAAATTCTAAAAGTATGCTTGTTGACTCCGGTATCACATTAGTTAAAGACTTCAAAGCTTAAAATGTTTAGGGAGAAATGGAATACTGGTGTGTATTTTTTTCTTTAAAGTACCAAGACCAGCTATATACTGTATGTTTATGTTCCAAAATTAATATCGTTTATGGCCTTCACACGCGTTACAGTATGCTCCTATTCTTTTTATGCTCAGCTACTAAGATTTCCCTTCATTGGTAAATTCAATATCTACAACGGGCACAGCAAAGACGTTTTTACTGTAAGTCTTTCTACGACAGACCAACGGACCACGAGTGCCCCTGTCGGTCAACCAATCACTTACTGCGGTGCCGCGCGTCATCTTGCGTCATACTGAGCGACGTCACCTGCGGTACGTGTCTGTGACGCACACTTTGAATGGCTGCATCTGTATTTGATGAAAATCCAGGAGAAAAAACATATAGGAAAACCAATATCCAGTACTCAGCTTTAACTAAAATGACACAAGTCAGTACTAAACATATCAAGGATAAATGGGAATGGGAAATGCACCAGGAGATAAGTGATTATTGTTGGTCTGAGATATGCATGGAGGCACATAGACTACACCTCCTAGAGAGAATATCAGTGGAAAATAGAAAACAGATTCTTTAGAACTCCAAACATTATGGCTAAAATTAATCCTAGTGCCACTAGCCATTGTTGGAGGGAATGCAGGGAGAGTATAGCCACATATTTGCTTCTGGCATTGTCCTAAATTAGATAATTACTGGCAATTAGTACACCATACTATAAATAACATTATAGACATAGATTTGTCAAAAGACCCTATATTGGCAATACTAGGGGTGAAACCAATGGTTATTCATACAACAAAGCAAGCTTACTTGCTACAAATCCTATTAGTAACTACGAAAAAGACAATCACACTAAATTGGCTTAAAAAGGACCCTCCAAACTATGGGCAGTGGTTGTCAGTAATAAAAGAAATGTATCTGATGGAAAGACTACCTTTTTGCTGATATTGCAGATGAACCATTTCTCTGAAACATGGAAGCAACTTTTAGACAAGGTAGAGGGATTCTGGGACGAATTAGTATAATTAAATCTCGAAGGAAAGTTGTAAAAGTAACAAAAGGTTTGAAAACAGTTCTTCTCCCAAGTTAATAGAAATATGAAAGTAATTATGTAAAATTAATACTCCAGTAGGTCACAGTAAAGGTGGCCATTCAGAGGACTCAAGTGGAAACTTTCTCAAGTGCTGAGAAAGGAGAGCACATCTGTACAGAAAGGTTTGTGGGAGTTTGTAACAAGCTCATGTTGAATCAAAGGCCTTGTCTCAATTTATTACTGAAAAACAAATGAGATGGGCTGTCCAGATGACTCCCTTTCATTTATAACCTTTGATATGTTATTATGGACTTTTTAAAATAAATTTTAAATTAAATTAAATGTGGTTCCATTTTTGGGCAACCTGTTATGAATACTCTTAGAAATGGTTGGCAAATGAGCCAGATACCCTTTTTTCTAAGGACAAAATTAAAAAGTTGGGAAGCTAGAATTGACTGTTCTATTTTATTTTGAGTTACCTCAGGGACTTCCAACAACCAAATCTCTTCACTGTTGGTAATATTGTCTATGACACTCACAAGACCATCTAGTCTTCGGCAGCAGTAGGAAAGGGTTGTAGTTGCTTTCTTATCTCTTAAGAAATAAATTAAGAGGGCAGATATCCTACGGGGAAGGGAATAATCCTTATATCATATTAGGTTGAATTGGAGAATAGACCCAATCAGTCTTGTTAGATGGTCAGAATGTGCCAAGGGAGATGATCCTGTTAACTTTTTAATAAACTTACCAAAGTGCTTCCTCTTTTAGGTCACCACCAGACCCATTCAAGGGACATATTTATAATGACTCAGTTACACAGAGGAACAGAAGTTATATCTTCATCTTGAAACTCCTTAGCTGTTCCATCAGGTGGCTAATGAAGTAGATTTTTGTTATCTCACTATACAGTGCGGAAAATGTTTCAGCCTGTGCAAAATCCCTGCCTAGCTAGAATTGTTTATTTTGGGTTTGTGGGTGTGTGTTTTACATGTTGGTTTGACACCACAGAAGCTAAGGTTTTTTCTTGTTTTGTTTTTGATCTGTCAATGACGGTGGCAGAATTACAAGCTACCCTTTCTCTCAACATAGTTCTGTTTTTGAATTTGTTTCTTAAATTTAATTTGAATTTAGTGTTTAAACATTTAGGCAACTATAAAACTATGAAAAATGCAAAAGGCTTCCTTTTACCACAAAGTAATGAAACCTGTTTGATTTTAGTTGCCTAGATTCCAGAGAGCAGGTTATACTTACTGATGTGTTTTTATATTTTGAAATGATAATTTTCAAGTATGCTGATGTTCAAAAAATGTCAAATGAAACACTATTAAATCATTGCACAGAGACATGCAATAGTTCATAGGAAAACTTAATTTACTGCTAGGGTTTCAGCAGTAATAATGAAGATAATTTCTGTCAGGTGATAACCAGAGTATTGAATTTGCTATAGGAGGAAACTTTAATTTGATATTAATCCAGCTCTATCAGCAATTATAATAATTATGTATTACAAAATAATATATACATTACAGTAAATAATAATGTGGTATCCATCCATCCTGTAACCTCTTTATCCAATACAGAGTCACAGGGAGCTGGAGCCTGCCCCTGCAAGCAACGTGAGACACTAATCCATCAAAGGACACACATACAGATGCAGCCATTCAAAGTGCGCATTACAGACACGTACCGCAGGTGGCGTCGCGCATTGTGACGCAAGATGACGCTCGGTACCGCAGTACATGATTGGTTGACCGACAGGGGCACTCGTGGTCCGTTGGTCTGTCGTAGAAAGACTTACAGTAAACGTCTTTGCTGTGCTCGTTGTAGATATTGAATTTTACCACAGAAGTGAAATCTTAGTAGCTGAGCATAAAAAGAATAGGAGCATACTATAACGCGATATTAATTATGGAACATAAATATACAGTATATGGCTGGTCTTGGTACTTTAAAGAAAAAATACACACCAGTATTCCATTTCTCCCTAAACATTTTAAGCATCGAAGTCTTTAACTAAAGAGATACCGGAGTCAACAAGCATACTTTTAGAATTTGATTAAAAGGGAATATAATATGGAATCGCGTATCTAACGAAATTAATAACGATATAATTATATTCATGTACCGCAACACAAGAATAGTACACGCTGTACATTGTCTGTCGATAATGTTTCTGTAGTGCTTTTTCAGCCTTTTGCATGTGACTGTGCCGGTGGCGCTGTGGGTTAGGTTCCTGACTCCCATGTCACACGGTCTGTGATTGAATCCCACTAGAACTATGAGTTTTTTTTTAACAAACATTTCTTTGAAAAAATGAAACGTTTCCCTTGGTCAGAGATTAAATAAAACCTCACTCGCACCAAACAAATTTATATTTCTAAATATCACAACATGATCGAATTTAAGTCTTTTTAATAACAATGAATAGTCACCTATGCGTTACAAAATAAACATTTATATTGTTTTGAATCGCGTTTTGATTTAAATCGTAAATGCGTGTTTAAATATATGTGTTTAAAGGTGATATACTGTATAAAAGCGCTGATTCTTATGGAATGTGTTCCGCCGGGGATTCAAAAAATTTATTTTTTTTAATCGTGTATCTAAGGAAAATAGCAGTATAACTTTGTTCATGCACATCATTATACAGTATCTCATTTTGTATTTCTATAAAAAAAAATCGTTTGCCCAGCCACTATTGTTGTTATTGTTTTTATCCTGTAAAGCGCTTTGAGGAGCACAGCTTTTTCACCACTTAGATTACTTTTTGACACCATCCTTACACAAAGCAGAAACTGATTGTATTTTCCGATGACAAACTGTACAAGTGCAAAGATTACAGATTTTAATCGTCTTTTTTCTGAACCAGGGAAAATCTGATCATGTTTCTCTATAACAATAATAAAAAACTTTATTTTACATATCACCTTTAAAAGTGGCATCTCAAAACAATACAGTAGATGTAAACCACAGATTACAAAGTAAATACCCAGACAAACGCAAACGTGTTTTTAATAAAATGCTTTCATTCATTCAACAGAGAGAGAGCGTAAAACCTAGGTGTAACAGCTGTTCCTTTTTCTGATCACTCGCTCTCTAAGATACATGAGAATCCAGGCTTTTTTATCAACACTTTCTTTTCCGTATACCAGATATTATGGAACCACTTCAGAAGGGTGTCAGCCAGTCAGATTCCAGGAATCGGTACTTTAAAGGAAAAATACACACCGGTATTCCATTTCTCGCTAAACATTTTTAGCATCGAAGTATTTAACTGACATGTGAAATAGCGTGTGAAAAAGTGGTAGTTTTAAGCTTTTCTGCTAATATAATATGGAATCGCGTATCTAAAGAATTTAATAACGATATGATTATATTCGTGTATATTTTGATATTTACACCCGGCGCGGCACCGAGGGAGCGTCTGCATTTATAACTTAGTTTTTAAAATTAGTCAAGCAATATGAAGCATCTCCTTTTACTTTTAAGTCCCCTAAATACATTGAGCACAGCTTTGTCACCACTTAAGATTACTTTTTGATACCATCCTTACACAAAGCAGAAACTTTCCGATGACATACGGTACAAGTGGAAAGATTACAGATTTTAATCGTCTTTAATTTTGTTACGTTATACGTTTTAGGAACGTTTCATCTAAACAAACACACAAAACTATTCTCGATTGTATTTCTGAATGTTATGTTACACCTACAGTAGTTCACTGCTTTAAATACATCGAATTAAGAAAGTAAGGTGTAGCACTTTAGATCTTTTTTTCTGAACCAGGGAAAATCTGATCATGTTTCTCTATAACAATAATAAAAAACTTTATTTTACATATCACCTTTAAAAGTGGCATCTCAAAGCAATACAGTAGATCGAAAAACAGTTAAAAGGGACCAAAGTAAATACCAGACAAACGCAAACGCGTTTTTAATAAAATGCTTTTATTCATTCAGCATTCAGATTTTCCCTGGTTCAGAAAAAAGACGATTAAAATCTGTAATCTTTCCACTTGTATGTCATCGGACATTAACGAGTACAACCCCCCTCTCTGCGGGAGTGCTGGCTGTGACGAATTAAACCGGTTTCACAGGTATTTTCAAAGTAGGAAGTACAGTACTTACTAGTTAAAAAGCTAGGCTCCTCAATGAAATCGCTTTAACATGCTAATGCGTTGGTGTAACAGTCCGGGCGTGGCAAGCTTCCAATGTCAACTCGACTCGATTGGAAGACAATGAACGTATTTTAGCCCTAAATGAATTAATAGCAAACATGGTTTACATAAAAGACATTTTTCCAAGAAAGTTTATAATAATACGATCTATAGTTGAAATCTGAGCCTAAATATAAAGGAAAAGCATTTTCAGAGAGCAATCACGCTGTGTTTATGTAGAAAAAGCGATTAGGTTTATGAGCAATCTAATTACCTATTCGCTTAAAACACTATATAAAATAAAGTTTATTTAAAGATGAATGATAAGTGTCGCAGTTTAAATAATTTTCGTAGTAGGGCTTGGACAGATTCCAAGTGCATTTTTGCAATTTACGTTGCATTGTCCAATATGCTGTTGTAATACAGTTTAGAATACAGTTAGTCTAAGCTTTATCAGCTTTATTTATGGGTTGCAATTTAGAAAAAGTCAAAAACTGCACTAAAAATGCAATTAAGAGCTTTCTGGCAAGAGGAGACACCCAAATTATAATGTAACATGCCACTGTTTGTGCATGAACAAAGTTATACTGCAATTTTCCTTAGATACGCGATTAAAAAAAATAAATTTTTTGAATCCCCGGCGGAACACATTCCATAAGAATCAGCGCTTTTATACAGTATATCGCCTTTAAACACATATATTTAAACACGCGTTTACGATTTAAATCAATACGCGATTCAAATCAATATAAATGTTTATTTTGTAACGCATAGGTGACTATTCATTGTTATTAAAAAGACTTAAATTCGATCATGTTGTGATATTTAGAAATATAAATTTGTTTGGTGCGAGTGAGGTTTTATTTAATCTCTGACCAAGGGAAACGTTTCATTTTTTCAAAGAAATGTTTGTTAAAAAATAAAGTTATAGTTCCATGGGATTCAATCACAGACCGTGTGACATGGGAGTCAAGAAACTAACCCACAGCGCCACCAGCGCGGTCACGTGCTGAGGGCTGAAAAAGCACTACAGAAACATTATCAACAGACAATGTACAGATTTGATAAAGCTATAAAATAATGTAATTAGGCACAGAACAAGTTTACAGCACAGTACAATAATAAATGCTGACCATGACTTTAGAAGCATAAATTACCTTACACTCAATTTAAACACAAGCTGTCTTTAGCCCTCTAAGCTGGTTCATACAGAAATGTAGAGAACCAGGCTCAGAACACACAGCTTCATTAGCGAATACATATGCAGGACAACTAGAGAAGACGTTTTACAGAGGATGGATTTTTAGAAACATCCCATCAGTGACATCACTGAAGTCAACTCCTACTGTAGGTAACTGTCGTGTGGATAGTTTCACAAGAATCAGACAAAGGTTTAAGCATCGCTTGTTCTAGATAAAACTGCAAAAAAAACAACAACCCATAATGTACTTCTTTGCGGCTCTGTTTGCCCAAATCATATATTCACAACGTGAAATTAGAAAATAATATTACGTAACCAAAATCCGCAATATGGAAACAGAACCTGTGTAATTGTTGACAGATGATGTTCTCGTAACATTTTTACAAGACGAACTACAACATTTAAAAAATGACTTGTATGTACTTGATATCTCTAATCATTCCACGGCGATATAGTTAAAGCAGTCCCCGCACAAAACGAAACTAAAACGCCCGGGGCATACCGTTTCGCGCTTCTTATCAGTTGCTCAAAAGTAATTTGACCGTATGAAATGCATAATATAAACCTAGAAACATAAACAGTACGTGAGCAGTATTTACGTAGTATCGGTGTCAAGACATAGCTCTCAAATACTGTAAATCAAGTTAAAAATATCTCAAGACCGATTCTGGTCATAATGAAACCATGTTTCGTGTATGCTTTCTTTAAAGTACCGAGACCAGCCATATACTGTATGTTTATGTTCCAAAATTAATATCGTTTATGGCCTTCACACGCGTTGCAGTATGCTCCTATTCTTTTTATGCTCAGGCACTAAGATTTCCCTTCAGTGGTAAAATTCCATATAAATATTCAATACTTAAACGGGCACAGTTAAGACATTAAATATACATATACATACTGTATACAGTACAGTTTGCATACGGTAATATGTTTATGTTCCTAAATCAATCTCTTTTATGAGCATGTGAAAGGCATGGTGAATCGATTCTCAAAAATTACTGTACTTTGCATGATTGGAAAAAAATGCGTGATTGCGAAATGCTGTGGTGTTACTTTTACAAAGACGGTCAATGAAAAAAAGAATGTGGACCAGGGCAATACTTTGAGTTTACAGCTTGTCCAAGGTCATTTATTATTAATACTATTAGTAATATCTTCGTTAAAGACTTTGATGGCTACAGCTCAAACATGAGAGGTTGAGCTTTATTAGCTCCACCTTGCGGAAATTCCGGATACTATTATTTTGCTAGCGGTATTTACCGGTAACTCGCGGTAGACTGCGTACAGCGTACCGGAAAATAATGCGGTATCGCCCACGCATTTTGAATGGCTGCATCTGTAGACAAAAACATGCACACACACAGACACACAATAAGCACTCATGTGCTTATTTTCCCAGAAGCCAGTTAACCTATCAGCATGCCTTTGGACTATGGGAGGAAACAGAGCACCTGGAGGAAACTCCTCAGAGGACACACAAACTCAAATAATTGTGATGTTTTTATTTATATTTATTTTCAACAAATACAAATGCAAACATATACTGTACATTGTATTTTGCTAGTTAGCATGGTATTTTCTATTGGGTTTAAAATCATATAAAAACACTCTCAATGTATCGCTGAGATTGTAGGGTACTTATTTCAATTGTACTTGATTGTACAATTGTACTTGCTACATCCTAGATTAAAATTTATGATAATACAATCTCAAATCAAGGAAGTCTATAGCTTCCTGTTCTACTGTTCTACTGAATTTTCTCTCTTCCTGCTGTCTTTCATAAATAAACGCCTTGTAAAAGAAATAAACCATCCTGAATCACTAAAGGGCGTTAGAAACTATACAGACATGATTGCTTTCTCTATTTGAAATTATTTATGTGAAAATATTAATAATTAAATAATTGCACCCAAGCACCACTGATTTTGTTATTAATTCTGGGCTGTGAGGTGATAACTTAAAAATCTGTCGCACCTGTCACCTCTGACTACAAGGCCAAGTTAGTGTCATTGGTGTCAGCAGCGGGGTGGGATAGCCCTTGGCTGAGGACAGTGAATTAAGCAGGGTAGAGTGTAATGCATATGGCCACCATTGCAGGTTCTTCGAGCTGGCCTACCAGCGCGGTGACGTCACCGCCCTTCCCTGTGAATAACAGGGACCGCAGCCGTCGAGCTGATGGGAGATTTCCCTTTAGCTCAACTGGCTGGGTCCCTGTTGAGTGATGCCGGAGGCCCGGGTTCGAGTCCCCGATGGTGGGGGGGGCGACCTGAGGCGGCAGAGGCGCATACCCACGTGAACCCGAGAGTGCTATAATATATAACAATTAACAATATATGTAAATGTCTTATGATATGTCTTTGTTGTAAATGTCTGTAATATGTCTGTAGATTGTATCTTATTTTAGTTTCTGTTTTGTTTCATGTTAATTTTATAAGGGAGAGTGTCATAGAGAGACCCCCTTACCGCCATCTTAATTAAAATAGCAAACGTGTGTTTCATAAAATACTTTTATTTTTCACAATCTAACAATGCAAGACAGAATTCACATTCACTGTGCCCAACGGCCTTACAGATCAGCAAATCAAGGAAGAAAACAATGATCATGCCTGGCTTTTCAATGGAATTGCTTTAACTTGCTAATGCATTACTGTAACAGTCCGGGTGTGGCAAATTTCTAATGTCTCCTGACTGTATTGGGCAAACGGAACCTGTCTTTCATTGGAAAGCGGGGGGGTGCTGTTCCAGCAGAAGCGTATTGTACTTCCTCTTGGGATCAAACATGGAAAGATTAGATTTTAACCGTTTTTATTTTTTAAATAAATTTTAGAAAAGTGTAATCTATACTAAAAAGCTGTATTTATTTAATACCACTTGATAGTTATATTAATAGAGATAAGAATTTGAAGTTGATACTGTTTAGACTTAATTATTTTAAAGTGTATTACAGCATCGTACACATTAAACATGAAAAAGTGGGTATATTTTATAAAAGCAAGATTGCTCAGTTGGACATTATAAAGCAAGTATGAAATGTTTGAAAGTATGAAAAAATGTTTGTAATCGCTATTCTTGCAAGTACAAACATAAACTGGAATGCTACAGAACCCTAAACAGACAATACACACTTTTAGTTTAGAAGGATTTGCACAATAAGCACATTGTCTAATGGGGATGACATTACCCACATCTATTATCACTGTACAAGACTACTTCAGCCTGCGTAGTCTGCAAAGGAACAAGTAATAGGTTTATTCCATGCTGAAAAGAGAAGAGAGAAAACGCAATGTTTCAGCTGTGAAGCCTTCTTCAGGTGTGAGGGTCTTTAGCTCAAAATGAAATGCTAAAATGTAATGTAATGTAGGCTCTAATGTAGCATAAACTATTAGTAATCAATAGTTTCAGAGAAATCAGAGAAGAGTCTCTGGTGAAATTTCTCTGTGAACTGAAGAGTTAAAGTGTAAAGTGTCTCCTCCTTTTAATGTGTAGCGTTGTAGCATTCATGTGACAAGCAATACACATATCAATGGAAAGTTTTATACTACTGTTTGTGCTACAGTACCTGAATATAATTACATCGTTATTTCTTTAGATACGCGATTCCATATTATATTCCCTATTAATCAAATTCTAAAATGCTTTTGTTTAGTCCGATAACGAGTGTATTTGCAGAAAAGATTAAAATGATCACTTTTCACAAAGTATATAAACATACAGTAATAAGTTCAGAAGGAGCACGTAAAAACATTTCCAAAATAACCACATGTAAGACTTTGATGCTTAAAATGTTTAGGGAGAAATGGAATACTGGTGTGTATTTTTTTTAAACTACCAATACCTGCAATATACAGTTTACATAATATGTTTATGTTCCTAAATTAATATCGTTTATGAGCATGTGAAAGACATGGTGAATCGGAGATTCTCAAAACTTACTTACGAAATGCTGTGGTGTTACTTTCTGTCAATGAAAAAATAAAGTCTTTTCATTGACAAAGATGGTTACAAAGAATGTGGACCAGGGTAATACTTTGAGTTTACAGCTTGTCCAAGGTCATTCATTATTAATTCTATTAGTAATATCTTCGGTAAAGACTTTGATGCATAACATATTTCTGCATAATTAAAATATTTATGATAAAGGTAGGTTGTACTTTTCTCCAACTGAGCAATCTTGCTTTCATAAAATATACCAACTTTTTAATGTATGATGATAAACATGCTGTAATACACAGTTTAAATTTTAAAAGTCTAAAGAGTATACAACTTAAATTCTTAATTGAATAAAGATTGTCCCTCAGCAGTGATTGGGATTCGAAACCGGCGTTTTCTGGTGACAGCTCAAATGTCACCTTTTTTATTTATTTATTTTATATTTATTTTGTATTACTGTACGTATTCTAATTTTTCATCTATTCCGATGTCTGTTTTTTCTGCTTGTCTTGGGCTGGACTGCTGTAACACATCAATTTCCCTTCGGGATCAATAAAGTCTTATCTATCTATCTAAATGCTGTACAGGAGAGCAGGAGAGGTTAAGCTTTATTAGCTCCTCCTGGCGGTTTTACGGTGATTTTTAAGGTGATTCCGGATACTATTAACATAATCTAATTTGCATTCAGAAATTGCATATGACGCGTTATGGCGCGTTTTGATGCGACATGCCCACTGCGTTATACCGCAGCGTACCCCGCTCATTTTGAATGGCTGCATCTGTATGCCACAGTGTACAACAAGAAAAATCAAAGCTCGTTATACATTACAGATTCAAAATGTTATACCAATTATTTTTGCCGTATTTTGATAATGGAGTTTGGAGATTTTAGAAACATTTATAGGTGAAAATCGCAACTGAAGTGCTGCAATATTCCTTCTAAGGAAACTTTGCTTTGATTTTTTCCACTGCTCTTTGAAATAAGACTGTTAAGTTTGATTACAAATATTTTTTCGGGCTGACACAGCAGTTGAAAATGGAATTGAAAACGGTGAGAGAAGTCATTAATGATCAGCTGACCTTTTTTAACTGCAATATAATACAGTGCTTTAATTGATAATAATAAATCATTATACTTACATTGTGCTTTTCTGGACACTCCACTCAAAGCACTTTACAGATAATGTGGACTCCCCTTGACGACCAACCATTTTGCAGCACCCACCTGGATGATGTGACAGCAGCCACAGTGCGCACAGTACACTCACCACACATCAGCTATCAGTAAGTGGGGAGGAGAGAAGAGTGATGAAGCCAGTTTATAATTAGGAGGCCATGATTGGTAAAGGCCAATGGGAAATTTGGCCAGGACACCGGGGTAAAGCCCCTACTCTTTTCGAGAAACATCCTGGGATTTTTAATGACCACAGAAAGTTGGGACCTCGGTTTTACGTCTCATCTGAAAGACGACACTTTTTTACAACATAGTGTCCCCGTCACTATAGTGGGGCAATAGGATCCATATATACTGCAGGATGAGTGTCTCCTACTGGCCCCTCTAATACCTCTTCCAGCAGCAACATTAATATTTCCCAGGAGGTCTCCCTTCCAAGTACTGACCAGGCTCACATCTACTTAGCTTGAGTAGGTTGCCAATTGTGAGTTGCAGGATGATATGGTTGCTTTAAACTGTGTCTAGTTTCCCCTGTAAGGATGCTTTCTACTAACATTCTATAAGCTTTCTGTAAAATCACAAACCCTTTAAACATTCTGATCAAAAATATATGATGACTAGCCTTTTTTAAAATGAAAGTGGTATTCTCTGCAAAGCTTAAATGTTCATCTATTACTCTTCCTGTTTGAAACACTGAGCAACCTCCACAAGTTGATTATCAAGGGAGAGAGGTTGAAAATCTAATGTATTACTATCACAAGAAGTTAGTTCTTTGGTTTTATCAGCATTAATTTGTAGCATGAGGGACTGATGTCAATACTGTGATGTACAAAGAAAGAACATTTATGGCCTTTTAATGTACAGAAGGGGCTATTCCTAACTAAACTAAAAAAGAACAGTTTCTTTAGCTGCTAGTTTTGGTGTGAATACACACACTTCACTGCATTTCTTCTGTGTCCCTACATTACCTCGGCAACCACACGGTCCCCTCCCCCCTATATATATATTAATTTATATATTAATATATACAGTGCCTTGCGAAAGTATTCGGCCCCCTTGAACTTTTCAACCTTTTGCCACATTTCAGGCTTCAAACATAAAGATATAAATTTTTTATTTTATGTGAAGAATCACCAACAAGTGGGACACAATTGTGAAGTGGAACGAAATCTATTGGATTTTTGAAACTTTTTTAACTAATAAAAAAATGAAAAGTGGGGCGTGCAAAATTATTCGGCCCCTTTACTTTCAGTGCAGCAAACTCACTCCAGAAGTTCAGCGAGGATCTCTGAATGATCCAATGTTGTCCTAAATGACTGATGGTGATAAATAGAATCCACCTGTGTGTAATCAAGTCTCTGTATAAATGCACCTGCTCTGTGAGAGTCTCAAGGTTCTGTTGAAAGCGCAGAGAGCATCATGAAAACCAAGGAACACACCAGGCAGGTCCGTAATACTGTTGTGGAGAAGTTTAAAGCCGGATTTGGATACAAAAAGATTTCCCAAGCTTCAAACATCCCAAGGAGCACTGTGCAAGCGATTATCTTGAAATGGAAGGAGTATCAGACCACTGCAAATCTACCAAGACCTGGCCGTCCCTCTAAACTTTCAGCTCAGACAAGGAGAAGACTGATCAGAGATGCAGCCAAGAGGCCCATGATCACTCTGGATGAACTGCAGAGAACTACAGCTGAGGTGGGAGAGTCTGTCCATAGGACAACAATCAGTCTTACACTGCACAAATCTGGCCTTTATGGAAGAGTGGCAAGAAGAAAGCCATTTCTCAAAGATTTCCATAAAAAGTCTCGTCTAAAGTTTGCCACAAGCCACCTGGGAGACACCCCAAACATGTGGAAGAAGGTGCTCTGGTCAGATGAAACCAAAATCGAACTTTTTGGCCACAATGCAAAACGATATGTTTGGCGTAAAAGCAACACAGCTCATCACCCTCAACACACCATCCCCACTGTCAAACATGGTGGTGGCAGCATCATGGTTTGGGCCTGCTTTTCTTCAGCAGGGACAGGGAAGATGGTTAAAATTGAGGGGAAGATGGATGCAGCCAAATACAGGACCATTCTGGATGAAAACCTGTTGGAGTCTGCAAAAGACCTGAAACTGGGACGGAGATTTATCTTCCAACAAGACAATGATCCCAAACATACAGCAAAATCTACAAAGGAATGGTTCACAAATAAACGTATCCAGGTGTTTGAATGGCCAAGTCAAAGTCCAGACCTGAATCCAATCGAGAATCTGTGGAAAGAGCTGAAAACTGCTGTTCACAAACGCTCTCCATCCAACCTCACTGAGCTCGAGCTGTTTTGCAAGGAAGAATGGGCAAGAATTTCAGTCTCTCGATGTGCAAAACTGATAGAGACATACCCCAAGCGACTTGCAGCTGTAATCGCAGCAAAAGGTGGCTCTACAAAGTATTAACGCAAGGGGGCCGAATACTTTTGCACGCCCCACTTTTCATTTTTTTATTAGTTAAAAAAGTTTCAAAAATCCAATAGATTTCCTTCCACTTCACAATTGTGTCCCACTTGTTGGTGATTCTTCACATAAAATAAAAAATTTATATCTTTATGTTTGAAGCCTGAAATGTGGCAAAAGGTTGAAAAGTTCAAGGGGGCCGAATACTTTCGCAAGGCACTGTAGCTCTAACCTCAGGTTGTCTGCTTGCCAAATGTTGAGGTCCCGAGGGAATGGTGAGCACTAGAATATGATGCATGCTTGAATGACACCGCCTTTCCATATACTTATGTGTTCAAAATAATATTATCTGTGTACTTTAATAGTACTTTAAACTTTTGCCTGTTGCAGAAGACTTAATACTAAATTCACTAAAGTTAAAGTTGCATCTTCAGACCCCCTATGTTTTTAAGCAGATTGCAAGGGATCCAGATGATCTGTAATTGAGAGTGTAAGATGCTTATAAGCAGCCCTCTTCATGCACATAGCCAATGATATCACATGTTCTTTCATTTATCTCATATCACTTTATAGCATCTAACTTTAGATCCAAAGTAAAAATTTACATTTTTTTTTCACTTGTAATGCACGTGCTTGCAGAAGAATATATACCCTTATCATTCTTTGTAACAGTGATTTTTATATCAATGAAACGGTGTATGATTGAATGTGTAGCTGAGAACAGATACACAACTTTGTTAATTCAATTCAATTCAATTCAACTTTATTTGTCCTTATACTTACACAGGTGCATAGCATAATGAAAAGTGTTTCTCATTAGTCTCTCAGGTGCAGTATATACAGAACAACAGACAAGACAATAGACAGTAAATATAACAATGTAAACAACGAGTATGGTACGAGTATGACAGTACCCATATCTGTTAAAAACTCTACAAAAGTAAACAAACAGTGCAAAATAATACAGAGTTATGAAATAGTACAACTCATTCAAGTACAGTTTTATGTTCAAGTTTGGCTTACATTCAGTTGTCGGGGATATGGTGTATGTAGTGGTGAATGTGTACAGTCGTTGTGAGGTACAGGAAGAGGTGAGGAGAGATCATAGTTTGGTGGGTGGGAGTGGAGGGAGTCACGAGCTTGACAGCTCTGACGACTGGATTGTCTGGAATCTTCTACCAGATTGTAGAGAGACGAACAAGTTGTGACTGGGGTGAGTGGGGTCAGTCATAATTGTGGCATTTTTCTACAACCTGGTGTTGTAGATGTCCTGAATTGATGGTAAGGCATTGCCGATGATGTGTTGGGCAGTTTTGACCACCTGCTGCAAGGCCTTGCGGTCAGATGCGGTGCAGTTGCCGTAACAGACTGATGCATCTGGTCAGTATGTTCTCCACTGTACATCTGTAGAAGTTGGTGAGAATCCGTGGAAGCAGGCGTATTTTGTTCAGCCTTCTCAGAAAGTACAAAGTGTTGAGTGCCCATGTAAGGTCCTCCACCTAGGAATTTGAAGTTGTTTACCATCTCCACTGCAGTTCCTTCGATGTAGATGGGGGAGTGGACATTTCCTTCTCTCCTGAAGTCAACGATTAGCTCTTTAGTTTTGCTGATGTTGAGACACAGGTTGTTGGTTCTGCATCAATCTGCTAGTTGTTTTATCTCCTCCCTGTAGGCAGTCTCATAGTTGTAAGTGATCAAACTCACGATTGTGGTATTGTAAGCATACTTGATGATGATGTTTGTGCTGAACTTGGCAGTACAGTTGTGGGTGAAAAGGGAGTATAGCAGTGGGCTGAGCACACACCCTTGAGGGGCATCTATTTTAAGGTTGAGTGTGTTGGAGGTAAGGTTGCCAATCCTGACAGTCTGGGTTTTGCTGGTGAGGAAGTCCCAGATCCAGCTACTGAGGGTGGTTATTAGACCCAGAGATTGGTAACAAGTTTTATGTATATGATGGTATTAAATGCTGAGCTAATGTCAACGAACAGCATTCTTGTATAGGTGTTCATTTTATCCAGGTGGGTTATTGTGGTGTGTAAAGCTATAGAGACTGCATCCTCCATGGAGTGGCTTGTGCGATAGGTAAACTGGTGAGGTTCAGGTGTTTTTGGGATGCTGGCATTAATGTGTGGTATAAGTAGTTTTTCAAAGCACTTCATTATGATGGGGATGAGTGCAATAGGGTGGTAGTCGTTCAGGCATGTGGAGGAAGATTATTTTGATACTAGTACAATAGTGGTTGTTTTGAAGAAGCTAGGTACAGTAGCTTGGGCCAAGGACAGGTTGAAGATGTCATTGCAGACATCAGCTATCTGTCAGGCACATGTTCCAAGTACCTGGCCAGGGATTCCATCAGGTCCAGCAGTTTTTCATGTGTTCTCTCTTCTTAGTGATTTCCAGACATCTAGCTTGGATAGTGTGGGGGGTGGGATGGCAGGGGAGTTAGTGGTCCAGATGGTTGGCTCAGGGTTTTGAGCTTCAAAGTATGCATTGAAGGTGTTAAGCTTGTTTGGAAGGGAGGGATCAATAGCGGTGTAGTGTTTCATAGCCGTTCAGGGACGCCAAATATGTAATCATAGTGGCTCTCTGAAGGCACCAGTTCTGTAGGGATTGGGCATTTACTGTGACAATTATCAATTGTAGCAGTAAATCACAAAGTTGATTCTTTTGATGGCTTTAGAATCCAACCATGCGATATAACTCAAACAACGCACACACGCACAGGTACTAATACACGAGGATACATTTATTAATACATAGAATATGCCTTAAACCTAACAAATCTTATCGAGAGGGTTATCAGAATACAAAAGATATATATTCAATCAGTTATGAAGTGTTACACATATCAAGAGGACATACGTTCAGTATATCATTCATTAAGACCGTTTCGTAAAGTGAACTTGGTTACAACTTCTACATTAGATACTCAAAACAAGTACATAACTCTTAGGAATTAAATTGATATCAACTGGTTGGGATAACAATTGAATTCTCGAGCTGTAATGCATTGAAGTTGAATACTCATCCAATTTCTGGGGATTCAGATCTCCTGCGGGCACAAAGAAACAGTTGCAGGCTGTTGCTGTCCAATCCGCGCTCTCTGGCTCCGTGCCAGGCTGTGCTGTGCGGCTTGCGACGGTGCGCTGCTGATGCTCACTGACCGGCTAGTTAGTGTTGGCTTTAACTAGCAAAGTTTGTGCACAGGAGAAAAGATGACTGTGGGTCCCAGCAAGTCAGGAAGAGGACCGGTTCGTTCCTGATGAAGAGCTAGTTCTGAATAGTGATTCAGTTGTCCACAGTTCTGACCTGTTCACGAGGCCTGCTGCTGGTGCTAACCTCGGGTGGATCCTCTGGTTATTCTCTGGCAACCTCCGCTCTAGACTCTTAGAACAAAGCAAAGTTCTGGCACTCGGACACACTGGCCGTTCCGTGGTTGTCCGGGCTGAGTCTCAGGATGGTCAGGAGGCGCGCTGCGAGAATGTCCTGCCCTTAGGAGCCTTCTGCTCCTGGGCCGTCCTGCCCTGGAATTCTCCTTTGAATTCCCTTTAGAACAGTCCACAGAAGTCCACTCCTGAATCTTACTGAATCTCCCGAATCTCCAGGCCCTCTGTGTTGCCTGTTTTTACCTGGAGGAACTTCAGCTCGTTTGATTGGCTGAAAGTTCCATGGGCATCAGAGTCCCACGTGGGTTACTCAGCCCTACCAGTCCCTGATTGGTTGATCAAGGTGAGATATGAGTCACTTACTCTTGACACTTAGGAATGCAGTCCAGATGTCCATTCGGCACTCCCTAGACTGATAGGCGCCAGTGGATGACCATTGATCATGATAGCCAGGCTTAGCTAAGTGCATCCCCCTTTGGGAGCTGTCCTAGGACCTTAAATCACCCTGCACTAATGGTCTCTCTGTGGCTGCACCACAGCGATGAACAGAGAAATGGGGCCTCATTTGGGAAGCTCAGAAACACTTAATTCTTTCTTATTATTAAGCCTCGCCGCTACAGCGGTTACAGGACTTGTTTTGTTGTTGTAGTTTGTGATTGTATGTATGTCTTGCCACATGCGTCATGGGTTAGCATTGGTGTTGAAGTTCTATCTGGGATTTGTAGTGTTTCTTGGCACATTTTATACCAGCCCTTAATTTTTTCCTTGGCACTCTCAGTTCTTCCTCATTACCAGATTTAAAGGCTGCATCATGGGCTTTGAGCGGGGAGCAGATCTTGGTGTTCATCCAGGGTTTTTGATTTGGGAGTTTGTGTAGCTTTTTAACGTTTGCAACATCATCAGCATATTTGCTGATGTAGCTGGTGACTGATGATGCATATATGTTGATATTGGTGTGGGATCCGTAGGTGGCTGCATCTTTGAACATGCTCCAGTCTGTGTACTCAAAACAATCCTGGAGCATTGATTCTGCCTCTTTAGTCCATGCTTTTACAGTTATAACTGATGCCTTAGTGTGTTGGAGTAGTTGTCTGCAGGCTGGGAGTAAGAACAAAGTGATGTGGTCAGATTGTCCAAGATGGGGGTGAGGTACAGCTTTGTAGGCACCGGGTACGTTAGTATAAACGTGGTCTAGTGTGTTGTTTCCTCTGGTGGGCCAGTCAACATGTTGGTGGTCATTGGGCAGGACTGATTTTAGGTTTCACTGATTAAAAGCGCCTGCAACAATAAAAACACTATCAGGGTGTGCTGAGTCTTGTTTACTAATAGTTAAGTATGCAGTTTGGAGAAAGACTGGTATGAGGGAATACACCAGCATCCCAAGGGTGTGTTGCTGCGCTGGCTGCCCCATAACCGTTTTTACTAGTGACTAGTTCAGCTATATATACTGTATATTTCATTATACCCAACATATACCAGCATTATGAAAATAAACATTTAATATTAAATTGATAACAATTCGTGTTATGGAAAGATGCATTACAGCAGAAATGACAATTCTTGGACAACTAACACAGCAGCTTCTTCAATAGACATATTTCTAAATCAATCTAAATGGGAATTTATTGGGGATCAAAACTAAGTAAGGGATTCACACACTTTGCAACAGAAAAAGATGTTTCCAGGACTTTGTTTTAGGCTCTAGGCTGACTACTGATGGGGCATTTGGGTTTCCTGTATGTGTGAAATACAAGTCTTCTTTTAAAACAGAGATCATTGTCCTATTGACACCAATGAAAAATGTAAACATTTTCACATTTTCTTGTCGGAGCCTTAACTGAGATTGGCAGGGATGGAGAGAGCAGGCCTTTGGTGATGCAAGCAACTGAGCTGGTGTTTGTTTCCATGCAAACAGAGCAAAATATCAAAAGAAAATTGCACCGTTATCTTGCTTCACATGTGGCACAGTCTATTAGCTTTAATTTATGTGCATTTGAACTTTTTTAGGGATGATTTTTTTCAAACAGATTTAGTAAATTAGGAGGATTACGTTACTGTGGGGATCCCTTCTGTGCATTGTGAATAACTTAGTTGAAAAAGAACCAAGAAAGTGAATTAATATTGGTACACTACACGCCTAAATTAAATAACACTGAAGAAAACGTTATTCATTTTAATCCTTAAAAGCAGGCAATTCTTATTTTTTTTAAATACCATTTTTTTTAAAAAAGGGATAATGTTTATAGTTTTGAAAGCATTTAGGTAACAGATACTTTAAAGTCTTAAGTGCCATTAATTAAATGATGCTGATTCCAAGAACTTCTCTCCCAAAACTAAGCTTTATAAGGTCAATTCTCATAGGCAAATTGTTCATCTTACTGACAGAAAACTAAAAGAAAGCTTTATAGGATCCATAGACAACATTTTGACCTTGTTTGTTGTAGAGATCTGACCTGTAAATTCAAGTATAAATTTGTGAGAAAGAAAAATGTAGTCTTCATAATTAACCTTGAAATGCCTTTTTTTGGAAGAGTAGGCCATTTTTCAAAGGACATTCCATACCCCTTCGTAACATCTGTCTTTTTGAACTCCCTTGGTCTTTTACAAAATTTATGTTAATCAAAGGGGGTTATTAGGTACTGCAGTGTTCACAATCAAGCTTTGAGACAGGTTTACAAAAAAATCTAAGCATGTCTTACAACAATACAGTTGACAGGTTTTTTAAAAACCTTTCCGACACATGAGTATCTATAAATAACATACTGTATCACTCTCTTCATTCATTTTTTTCCAAGAACAAAATACAGTAGGTTCTCAACATGCATGACATGGATGTTACAGATGCCACATTCACATATAACCAAATCCACTTCTATGCCTTTGCATTTGTATGTATGGTTAATAGACATACAAAAAACCTCCCTTATACAATAAAGAACTGTAGTGTCTCCGGGGGAAAAGTTTACGTAAATGAGATAAAATTACTCACACCACACTTTTCTTTCTTAATTTTAGTGGTTTCTTCCATCCGATTATCTTCCAAATCCAGTCCGTAATTCATTCTCTCAATCCTGATCCTATCCGAGTTCCAAAGTCCATCAAATTACACAAATCCGTGCCGTATCCAAGCCACAAACCGTAAACTGTAATCCGTATCTCCTTTCAATAGTCTGTTATTCTTTAATCCTTTCTTTAACACAATCCTACTTCCTCTTTCCTCCAAATTGCATTCACCTTATCGGCTTCCGTGCCAGTTTACTGCTTCCGGGGCATTTATATTTTGGTTCCTGATGAGGCTCAGCTGTGTCTCGTTGTTTCTCTGAATAGACCCTTTCCATATGCGGGTCAGCTGGTTCTTCTTGGTGGCCATTTTGCTCAGGTGTATGTCGAGCATATTAAGCAGGTTGTTCCGGAAATACCAGTTATAAATGACCCTTTCCCTGGTCACCTTACAGGACTAATGCATTGGTTTTAAGATAATTAAAATAACATTGATCAGCTAAAACAAACAATAATAATCACAAATGTTAGTTGATGAAATTTTTCCACATATTTGCCAACTCAAGGATTAGCATGACCCACTGTAATTAAAATCTATCAGTGATCCTGTAAAGTAGTCTACAGCCTGTCACTCCCCATAGAACCTTGCGACACAGAACTGGAGACATTCATTATTCATTGTGTCTTTTCTTTCCAGCTTGGAATGAACTTTTACATACTAGTATATTCCATTGCAGCTACCTTATGTAACGCAGCTCCATACGTCTCACAAAGGCTAGGACTGTCAACACCCCCCTGTGTAATGTTATGTAGAATAGAATAGAACAGAACAGTTCTGGAGGATGGGAAGGAATTTTCAAGTAGCATGCATTGTTGTTGTTTAACATAAGGCAACCAGCAATCAAATCAAGGAAATACATTTATTTGTCCTGCATCAAAGTTTAACTCATTCAGAGCGCCCTATATTTCAAACTCCAAGCATTTCATTTATCTATTGCTACAATATCGACAGCAATGTAGTTAAAAGGAAAGTCAAAATGTTTCCAAAATAAGTGAACAAGTTGAGGGTTTTGATAATAATAGAGAAATCATAACAGTGACTCTGTGTTGTTTCATGCTAATCATGCATACCCAACTGAAAGAAGGACACTCAAATCGACACAAAAATACTTTATTTTTTCATTGACAAAAAGTAACACCACACTCTCCTGTTTAAAAATTGTTTTGTTGCTGCACAGACTGTTAAACCAGAGGAAAAGATTGCCTCTTTCTTCAAAGCATTTAGTTGATACGATCACGTATTCGTTTCCAATTACAAAGTAAGATTTGAGAATCTCCGATTCACCATGCCTGTAAAATGGGTTCCCGGAGATTGCAAGGCAAGTGTCAGGATTTCTGAAAGGGGTGAGTAGTTGGACCCTTGTAAGAAGCCGTGAGGAAGGGAGTTCAAGCAAAAGTAAATCCAAGTTTCCAAACCGAAGTCATTAGGCAAGAGCGAAGTCAAAAGTAGGAGAACCAGGTCGGGTAATCAAAGGAGTCAGGTCAAGAATAGTAGAGCACACTAGAGAAAGCTGTGGAAAAATTCTCAATAGTGAGGGTAAGTAAGCCGGTAAAGAGTGTTTAAATATTGAAGAGAGAGAGATGTGGTTGGATAATTAGTTCCTGGATGAGCGTGTGTGAAATTTAGTACGTGTGGGAATGCCAGGGCACTTAAGGGAGAAGGTACGAGTCGTGACAGCAAGGCCCTTTTGCCTTTGGACCAATCGAAATTTACGATTTAGTAACTTACCCTCAGTAAGTCACAAAATTACCAAACAGAAGAGTGGCATAAGGTCAGCTCTGGCTTTCCCATCTATGCCAATGCACCGCACGTACAATCTCTCCTCATTCTCTTGACTGATGGGCAAAAGTTTGATATCTGGGAGAACTATACGTTGCATTGACATCTGGGAATTCTGCTATGTAGATGGTGTTTCCTGAGGGGAGACAGACAGCAGGTACAGCACCAGCCAATTCCTGGGTGGAGGTGAGCATAGAGGCTGGGATTGAGTGTCCTAGGCCGGTGTGCAAGGGGGCAGTGTGCACTCTGCTGGGGGCGGAGAGCTCTGTGGAGATACGCATTCCGCCAGGTACAGCAACCTACGTGGCTGGGAGAGGCAATTTTCAGGAAATGAAGGCCTGTTCAGAGACAGCTGACCTAGCGTTTGACTGCCGGAACATACTGTCTCTGGCGTCTGCATCTTTAGGAGTGTACTGCTCCTGCTGCTGCGGAAAAGGCTTCACACGGGTGCTGCTTTTACAGGCTGGCACCCTGGCCAGTGACTGAGAGCAGAGACCCACAGCCTGTGGCAAGATAACAGAATACATGTAAGAAAGAACGTCACACAGTAGTATTCAGCAGTTGCAGAACAGACGTCAAAGTAAACTTTTCTTTTCATCCGTCTTACCGCTTTCTTTTTTACTGTTCTGGTAGTCTTCGAAGATTGTTTCGCATGTGCAGTGTTTTCCTGAAGAACAGGCTGCGAAGAAATATTTATAATAGAATGTATAATTCAATACAGCAATAATACCTTGTATTATGCACTATAATCGGGTATTTCAGATGAAGCCCACTGTATTTGCTTACCCTTCGCACATTGTAAGCTTAGGCAGCTGAAGAACCACCTCACTTTTTCAGAAAAAGTCTTCGTCTCCATACTATGGCTGATTTTTTTGTAATGGGAACTCAACTTAACCAAATCCCTTGGTGTATTTATATTATATTCTCATGTACGTTATGTACTCTACATTGTTATGTTTTGCACCATGACAGGAGAATACACACTGTATTAATTATTGTTGCTGCTGGGATTCGAGCTTTGAGTCGCCTACTTACTTCTTTGACTAGCTTGAAGAGAAAGTCATTGCCCTGCTTTTTGTCTATCACTTAATAAAAAGGTCAATATAGAACACGATATTTTAAACATACTTTGAAACCATAAGGGTTTGGAACAGCGGGCGGTGAGACCCAGCTGGGAGGGGGGGTGGTATTTTGATTTTCCTGCGTGAACCATATTCGCTACAATACTATAATGAGTCCCTGAGGCATACCGTTCAAATTTCAGAATTATAAAAAATAAACCTTTGTTGAGTTTGCACGAGAGACAAAAAGTAGCAGATTTTGACAAAGTTAATTATGCCTGAAGAAATGCTTGCTCTTACAAGCGGCTTTGTTAACCAGTGATTATGTTAACACATCACACCCTTTGAATGAGTTTTAATCAATGTTGTCAGTCAGTGAAAAAAATGACCACTTTTCCTTCTCCCTAGGTGTGAGGTGACAATGCGGGAAACTGATTTTTTATTTTACTGGGAGTGTGCACATTGAGTGAGCACTGAGGCGTACAATACAGTGAGATTACTGAGATGGATAGTTTTAGTAAATATGCTGACAAAATATCTGAATTTTTGTAAGATAAACTTGTATCCAGCTGTGAATCAGCTACATGACCTTGCCCCTGTGAAATTGTGGGAAAGAGGTTTAGTGGGTAGTGTAGTGACCATAGAGTGTTTTAATTCACTGTACAGTATAACAGTATAAAGCAGGTATGTTTTTTATGTTTGTAATCGTTATTCTTGCAAGTACATTTTGTATTCAGTTTGCTTCTGTTTGTTAGCTGGTGGGCAAATGTTGGAGGTGAAAATTCATCCACAAGGAGTGTACCTTTAAAGCAGAAAAGACTGCAAACCAAACTTTTTCGGCTCTGTATGTCACTCAAGCCATTTCTCTTCGACACTTTCATTAGTTATAGAGGTGGGAAGATGCCTCCCCCCCTCCCCCTTCCCTCTGCCTGACTCCCATTTTTAACCATTCTGTGTCCGAATCGCAGCGGGTTGCAGGCTCTGTGTCATTTGTTCAAAAAGTTATCGACATCTGAAACATTGTGTCTCATAAATAGGTATTTTAATAAGCGAAGCTTATGAAAACCAAAGAAAAATATGACTCAAGAAATACAAGAAACTTGTAATTCTTATTATTAAATGAATACTGTTAATAATGACCAGACACATTATTATAGTTTCAGTGGTATTTTTAATACCGCTTTGTTATTCTCAATTCTAATGACAATATATACGATTTTGTTTTAAGGCTTGAGGCGTCTATTAAATTGCCCCACTGAATGAAGTGTTTTGAATTAAACCGGTTGAACAGTTGACAGTATTCACATTTGCTAATTCACGTTTTATTTCATTATAATATAACTTAACATTGAATATGTTACAATATATATACAAAAAACGTTAATATAGTGTACATAATACTTCATCATGTGTAAATGAGTCAAATTAAAAATAAAACATGTTTACAAAGAAAGTGGATTACAATAATACTACCAGCTATATAAATACATATATTTAGATCCTTAAATTAATATTGTTGTTAATTTCTTTAAATATGCGATTCCATATTATATTCCCTATTGATCAAATTCTAAAACGTATGTGTTTCTTTTACTGCGATAACGAGCGGAAGTATTCATAGAAAAGGTTAATCGTTTAACTCACTTAACTTTGAACATGTTGAGATATTTAAAAATACCAACAAATTCAAAAACAGTGTCGATAATATTTACTATATTTTTTATATGTTTATTTGTTAAAAGAAAACCCATGGCGACACCTGGGTTCAAACCCCCAACCTCCGGCATGCAAGGCACATACCTAAACCATTAGGAACAAGTAATAGGTTTATTCCATGCTGAAAAAAAGAAGAAAGAGAACACAACGTTTCGGCCGTGGAGCCTTCTTCAGGTGTGTGACACACCTGAAGAAGGCTCCACGGCCGAAACGTTGTGTTCTCTTTCTTCTTTTTTTCAGCATGGAATAAACCTATTACTTGTTCCTTTGCAGCCTACGCATGCTGACGCAGCTACCCACCTGAACTACTACTACCTAAACCATTATACCAACACACACTTTACAACTGTACCGTATGTTCTCCATTACCACTATGTAGGGGTTTTGTACATTTGCTGGGACAATTATTAATTGTAGCAGTAAGTCACAAAATGATTCGATGTCTATTAGAAAACCAACCTTACGGAACAACTCACACACGGCCACTAATGCACGAGAATACATTTATTAATACATAAAATGTGCATATAGATATTACAGATCTTATAGTAAGGGTTAGCAGAATACAAAAAGTATATATTCAATCACGAAGAGTTACCAATAGTAAGAGACACATACATTCACTATAACATTAATTTATACTGTTTCGTTAATGAGCTTTGATTACAACTTCTACACTAGATACTCAAAAGCAAGTACATCACTCATAGGAATTAAATTGACATCAGCTGGGCTTGAGATAACAATTGAATTCCCGAGCTGTAATGCAGAATCTTGAATACTCATCCAGTTCATGTAGAATCAGATCTCCCACGGACACAAAGGAACAGCAACAGGCTGTTGCTGCATCTAATCGGCATCCTCTGGCTCGGTGCCAGGCAGTCCTGGTGCGGCTGGAGGTGTGGGAGAGGGAGGGAGGGAGAGATTCCTGCTGCGGTGCGCTGGCAGTGACTCTCTGAAGACCGGCTAGTTAGTCCTGGCTGAACTATCAGAGTTTGTGCACAAGAAAAGTGATTGCGGATCCAAGCAAGTCACACTTTTTAGACGAAAAGAAGACCGGTTCATTCCCGATTTAGCGCTAGTCCTGCATACTGAGATTCAGCTGTTGGCAGTTCCAACTGTAGTTCACTCTTTGATCAGGCGATCATTCATGGTGGGTTACCAGTGGTTCACGAGGCTTGTTGCTGGGCTAACCTTGGGCGGATCCTTTGGTTATACACAGACGACCTCTGGTCTCGACTCTTAGAACAAAGTAAAGTCCTGGCACTTGGACACACTGGCCGTCACGTGATTGTCCGAGATGAGTCTGAGAACGTCCTGGAGGGGCACCTCCAGGGCCCTGTCCTGCCTCTTTTAACTGGAGGAACTACAGTCGTTCATTGGTTGAAAGTTTTGTGGGCATTTGAGACCCACATGGCTCATCAAGGTGGAGTAACAATGCTCTCTGACCTTAGGGTTGTAAACACTTTGGGATGCAACTCTCCCTTGGAATCTCCCAGATAATAAGGTGCCAGAGATGACCATTTATTAGGGTGGCTGGAGAATCTCAGCCTTGGGAGTTATTCCTTATCAGGAAACCCTATCAGCTAGAAAAACACCTTAAATCTGAACCAAATGGAATGGCCTCTCTCTCTGTGTCCAGCACCACTAAGATGAGGGAGAGAGAGGCTGGCAAGGGAGCAGCAAACTTAATTCTTATATTATTAATAAGCTGTGCTGCTACACTATGTACCGTATGTGAATCATTTCTACATGTATGAGCAATTAACATTTTAGGAATCATTTGTTGTAACAGAAAGAATAAGGTTCTGGATCCCGAGATGAAGTTAAACAGATGAGTTTATTGCATGCAAGGAACAATAAAGCCGAAGTCTTGTTTCCCGCAAGAAACAACAAAACCGAAGTATTGTTCAATGTGCCGGTACAAACTTTTAGGTTATATAGTATTTTCTTTTCCGTTTCTGACGTCACTCGGTCTTATGGTAAAGAGGGGGGTCATGGTATTTGGCCAGTTAAGAGATCCTGGCCAAATGGTCAGTTTAAGATTACACCCAGGTGGGTTCCTAGCTTGCACCTGGAATCCTTATCAGTTAACCCCCTTTCCTGCCATAAACTTCAGCTTGTGATTTAGAAGTCTAAACCTCATACAGAAAGGATTTAATTTAAACCCCCGTCTTCTCATCTTTCTTCACATTTAAATAAAAAAGAGAGGGTTTCACCTGAGAACTTTCCAGAGAGTTAACCTTTAGAACAGATAAAATATTATATAGTATATTTAGTTCATTTTCAGACCTAGTTAGGAGATTAATTTTCTTATGCTTTTTGAATTTCCCTTGTGCGCAAGTCATTAATTAGTTCTCCAAGAGAATCTATGTTCAGAGAGGAAATGAGAAATGCTTATTGTTAAAACCTCATTTGATTATTCATTCACTTTGATTAATTCTGGGGGAAAATATATATTTTTTTAATTTTGTCTTTTGAGGAAGTGAAAGCATGATTTTAAGCTTATTTAAATCTTGTTCTAATCCATTAATTGCTTGATAGATCACAAAACATGCTTTTTTAGTTGCCATGATTAAAAAGAAAAAATAAGAATGTGTTTGCTGCTTTGAATTTTTCTGTGTTGATCTAAATCACAAAATGGCAGTTTCCTTTCAGTGCCAAAAAGAGTGTATTCACTAACATCTCTTGCACTTGGTGGTGAAAGTGCTGACTACAGATAATCCTACAGATGCAGCCATTCAAAATGAGCGGTAAAAACCCGCGGTACAGTAACCAACCCGCAGGGCACCGCGGTAAGTGATTGGCTGGCCAAAATGACCGACAGGGGCGCTCGTGGTGCATTGGTTGGTAGTGAAAAGATTTAATCATTTAATGTCTTTACTGTGCACATTTCAATCCGCTTAGTTTTGAATATTTATATGGAATTTTACCACTAAAGGGAAATTTTAGTAGCTGAGCATAAAAAGAAGAGGAGCATAACGCATCTGAAGGTCATAAACGATATTAATTTTGGAACATAAACATACAGTATATAGCTGGTCTTGGTACTTTAAAGAAAAAAATACACACCAGTATTCCATTTCTCCCTAAACATTTTAAGCTTCGAAGTCTTTAACTAACGTGATACAAGCAAGTCAACAAGCATACTTTTAGAATTTGATTAAAAGGGAATATAATATGGAATCGCGTATCTAAAGAATTTAATAACGGTATGATTATATCTGTGTACTGCGACAGGGCTATGTAGGGCTGTTTCGCCTGCCTGCCTGTTCATGCGAGCTGTCTTGTAGCCTACTGGTCTAGGTGCGTGACTACCAACTGGCAGGTTGTGTGTTCAAATCCAGCTGGTGCTGGACTTTTCTTTTAACAAACATTTCTTCGAAAAAATAGAATAGCGATATTATGGACAATCAATTGACTTTTATATTTCAAAATATCGCAACATGATCGATATTTGCGATATTTTGAACATATCTTCCCTTCTGACAGCGGTTCCTGCTTCTAGTGTGTGTGTGTGTGCAACAGAGTAAATTTTTATAGAGAAATGGAGGCTGGACAGTATGCGTTACAATATAAACATTTATATTGATTTAAATCGTGTTCTGATTTAAATCGCAAACGCGTGTTTAATTATGTGTTTTTTAATCATAATCAGGCTAATGCATTTCTACATTTTCTGTATGAACCAGCTTAGAGGTTCATACAGAAAGACAGCTTGTGTTTAAATTGAGTGTAAGGTAATTTATGCTTCTAAAGTCATGGTCAGCATTTATTATTGTACTGTGCTGTAAACTTTTTCTGTGCCTAGTCACATTATTTTATAGCGTTTTTATTGCATTATTAAATCCGGTGGCGCTGTGTGTTAGTTTCCTGACTCCCATGTCACATGGTCTGTGATTGAATCCAATGGAACTATGACTTTATTTTTTAACAAACATTTCTCTGAAAAAATGAAACGTTTCCCTTGGTCAGAGATTAAATAAAACCTCACTCGCACCAAACAAATTTATATTTCTAAATATCACAAAATACGTTCATTGTCTTCCAATCGAGTCGAGTTGACATTGGAAGCCTGCCACACCCGGACTGTTAAACTAACGCATTAGCACGTCAAAGCCCATTGAGGGTATTGAGCCAGTATTGGCTTTAGTATTCCCCCCCTCTCCCCTCAATTCAATTCAATTCAAGGTGCTTTATTTGCATGACAGATGGGTACAAGCAGTGTTGGGTATGTATATTGTAACGCTTACGGCAGACAGGCACTGTGTAAGAGCTGGCGCACCAGAGCAGCGCACCGAGGGAGCGTCTGCATTTCTAACTTAGTTTTTAAAATTAGTCAAGCAATACGAAGCATCTCCTTTTACTTAGTGCCTGAGCATAAAAAGAATAGGAGCATACTGCAACGCGTGTGAAGTCCATAAACGATATTAATTTTGGAACTTAAACATACAGTATATGGCTGGTCTCGGTACTTTAAAGAAAACATACACACCAGTATTCCATTTCTCCCTAAACATTTTAAGCATCGAAGTCTTTAACTAACGCGATACCGGAGTCAACAAGCATACTTTTAGAATTTGATTAAAAGGGAATATAATATGGAATCGCGTATCTCAAGAAATTAATAACGATATAATTATATTCATGTTTCAAAAGAACTGCAACGGACATAAAAACTCCCTTGCTTTTAACAGGCTGTTCCATAATTTCTAACTACGAAAATGCCAGGTGAAAGGATTTGTAAACATATTTTGTTAAAGCAAGTCAGTTTTTTCCGCAACACATAAAAGACATTTTTCCAAGAAAGTTTAGCCTTTGTCACTAATGAAACCACTAAATAAAGACATAAATATAGAAATCTTAAGATTTGTTTTATTTAATGTTGGTAGCAGGATGAACTGTCAGAGTGTATATTTTGTCGCAGAGTTGCTGCAAGATGTTAACAGTGAAAAAGGTATTTAGAAATGAGTTATTTCAAGATGAAAATTTTCAGAATAATTGCAAATCTAGCAGGATAGAGAAAGCACAGAAAACTGGCAGTTAGATTGATCAGATTAGTATGAAAAGTCATTTAGCAAAGGGAATGAGAAGAGTGACAAACTAGTATACTTTAGATCTTTTTTTCTGAACCAGGGAAAATCTGATCATGTTTCCCTATAACAATAATAAAAAACTTTATTTGATATATCACCATTAAAGGTGGCATCTCAAAGCAATACAGTAGATGTAAGAACAGATAAAAGGACCACAGATTACAAAGTAAATGCATATAAGAAAGACAAGCAGTTAGAGGTGCTACCAAAATTAGAAAATGAAGCAGATACAGACACTAAGTCTTCTGAAAAGAAAGGTTCTGAGGTTAGATTTAAACTGGCCCTGGTGTGTGTGTGTTTGTGTCTGTCTGTCCTGTGATGGACTGGCGCTATGTCCAGGGTGTATTCTGCCTTGTGTCCGTCGCTTACTGGGATAGGCTCCAAATCCTCTGTACTGGATAAAGAGATTAGAAATGGATGGAAGTAAAGGCACTGTGTGGATGGAACTATACACAGTGTTAGAAACCCACTATGAAATGGCAGCATCTCACTGAGATTAGAAATGGAAGTAAAGGCACTGTGTGGATGGAACTATACACAGTGTTATAAACCCACTATGAAATGGCAGCATCTCACTGAGAATAAAACATTTTATAGTGCTGGCTTAAGGAAACAGCCTTTCCACCTCTCTTGCACATCAGTATCCATACCTAGTTATTTAAACAAATTGCCTCTAATTATAAACATCTTAATATGCTGGCTCTGTGGATCCGCATCAGCTATGTTTGCCCATTCCTTCAATTCATGTGCATCCAACACACAGTTCAACGCTAGCAACTACACAAAATCTAAAATATGAGCTCTACTTGCCACTTACAATACCAACAGTACCAGCTAACATTAGTAGTGACATTTTCATGGATCTTTTTAACAATAAAATTTACAACATCAGACTTCAGACACAATTAAACAGGCCTCAAAAAAGTCTGGTACAAACATTTTCAGCATGGAATAAACCGTTACTTTAATGGTATAAACCTTAAATGGATTCATATTCTCAATAAGATTTGGTGCTCAGTAACATGACTTAGAAAATGACAGAAGACATACGTATCATGCTTATCCTTCTATTTTTCATAATCGTAAACTCCTTAAGGCAGTTACATTTTCTCTGTTCTGACCTGGAGTTACAGAGAAATTTAAATTCTAATAGGAGATTTGTAATGAGGAAAGTCATACCAATCACTCATACAGTACCAGGATTTGCAATTACAATACAAATACTTTCTTTCTGTATGTGTTTATTTTGCAGTTTGAGTCTATGGCATTCCTTTGGGGGTCTATACTCCAAGGCATGACTTTTTTATGTATAAACATCAGTATTTACTGCTATTAATTACTGTACGATTTATAGTTGAAATCTGAGCCTAGATATAAAGTTAGATATAAAGTTAAAATCTCGACAAAGCAATGTAGGAAATACAGAGAAAATAAATCCTTTCTGACATCTAAAATCAGTTTCAATCAAGGTCTCTAAAACGAACAAGAAAAAGAGGATTTTCGGAGGGCAATTACGCTGTGTTTATATAGAATAAGTGATTTATGAGCAATCTAATTTCTTGTTCGTTTAAAACAGTGAAATGTCAGCTGCAAAAGATCGCACCAGAAACAGCACTCTCTCTGCCTGTCATAGACGTTCAGGAAAGGCTGAATGAAGTCATGTCAAGTACAATAATTCGGAGATCAATAATAACAGTTGTAGGACAGTATATAAGGAGGATAAGGATTTTGAAGTTGAAATCTGATAGGAAGCCAGTGCAAGGACTTGAAGACAGGTGTAATGCATCCCTGATAGGATTCTCGCTGTCATATTCTGAACATATTGAAGATTGCTCAGTGTGGATTTAATTTCCCCAGTGAACAGGATGTGCATTTGTTAATTCTAGAAGAAAAAACCTTTCTTGATTTCTCTAGTTCCTAGTTTCTCTAGTTCCCTTTAAAATAAACTATTATTCCGCAATGTAGAGTATTACATGGTTAGTATTTATTATATGATATTTGTGATTTAAAGAAATTAACACAAGCAGCTTTTGGAGATTTAAGTGTTGGCTGAGTTATTGCAGGATAAAAGACTAGAGATGTTGGCAAGAAGAAGATAATTTGGGGAAAGCTGAGGAAAACATTTATAACAAGAACACTTCCTAATGGGGTTAGGCATACTTTTGATGAAGATGATGAAGTTAACAGACTATATGTTTACATAGATACTGAAATAAGGATTGTATTTTAGATTATGTGTAGTTGCTGGCATTGAACTGTGTGTTGGATGCACATGAATTGAAGGAATGGGCAAACATAGCTGATGCGGATCCACAGAGCCAGCATATTAAGATGTTTATAATTAGAGGCAATTTGTTTAAATAACTAGGTATGGATACTGATGTGCAAGAGAGGTGGAAAGGCTGTTTCCTTAAGCCAGCACTATAAAATATTTTATTCTCAGTGAGATGCTGCCATTTCATAGTGGGTTTCTAACACTGTGTATAGTTCCATCCACACAGTGCCTTTACTTCCATTTCTAATCTCTTATCTCTTAAATCCAGTACAGAGGATTTGGAGCCTATCCCAGTAAGCAACGGACACAAGGCAGAATACACCCTGGACATAGCGCCAGTCCATCACAGGACAGACAGACACAAACACACACACACCAGGGCCAGTTTTCCCATAAACCAATTAACTTACCAGTATGTTTTGGAGTGCGAGAGGGAGTCATATCACACATATGGAGAAAAACCATGTAACCCAGAGAGAACATGTAAACCCCACACACACAGGATGGCAGGAATTGAACCTAGGACCCCAGTGCTGCAAGATAGCAATGCTAACCACTTTGCCACCATTATAAATGGATGGATATCTTAGTAATCTTTCTAGTTCACAGGTTTCCATGCATAATTTAATTTTGAAAGCCACTGAGACATCAGGTACTACTGTTGTATTTATGAAAAAGAAACAAAACAGAAAACATACTAACAACTGTGCCATCCTACTCCTTAGTTAATACATTTTATTATTCATAAACAGTTAACATTGTTAGCAAAATATTTTGAATTATATTTAACCCTATTTTTTCTTTAGTTTTGTATTTAACTTATTATATGATAGTCAGACTTAATGTATATTTGAACAATGAAAATATATTTTTACAAGATTTTACATTAAGCACTTAAAATTAATATGGTTAATAATAGTAAACTGTAACATGCTGTAACAAGATCGGTTAAACTGCGAAGAAAATGCTTTCAGAGAAAATGTTTCAGGTGTGAAGAACATAGATCTCCTATGCAATTTCAACCAAACCTGTTCCCACACACCCTGCCCCCACTACCATTAGAATATACACAAAGCACTCAAATCTTTCGAGCTAATGATCAGGTGACCCGAGAGAGAGCGAGAGAAACACCAAGGGGTGCGGAACCAGGGAACTATTTACATGGAAAACGGGCGATCTCCCCAGACTGTCCGCCCGTTTCACTGTTACCTGGATACCTCTTTATTTAGAACTCACTAACACTGATTTTTAGTTTAGAAGGATTCAAGTAGGGTTTTAGATGAAAGGCAGCGACCTTAATCAAGCCCAAATCATAATTGAACCCATTCAGAGCCTACATTACATTTTAGCGTTTCATTCTGAGCAGAAGACCCTCACACCTGAAGAAGGGGGAGGTGTTTTTCGCTGGAAATCTCGCCTGCTTCTACTTTACAACCGGAGTGCTGGCTGTGACGAATTAAACCGGTTTTACAGGTTTCAATCACAGACCATGTGACATGGGAGTCAGGAAACTAACACACAGCGCCTCGGATTTGATAACGCTATAAAATAATGTGACTTGGCACAGAACAAGTTTACAGCACAGTACAATAATAAATGCTGACCATGACTTTAGAAGCATAAATTGCCTTACACTCAATTTAAACACAAGCTGTCTTTAGCCCTCTAAGCTGGTTCATACAGAAATGTAGAGATCCAGGCTCAGAACACACAGCTTCATTAGCGAATACATATGCAGGACAACTAGAGAAGACGTTTTACAGAGGATGGATTTTTAGAAACATCCCATCAGTGACATCACTGAAGTCAACTCCTAGGTACTGTAACTGTCGTGTGGATAGTTTCACAAGAATCAGACAAAGGTTTAAGCATCGCTTGTTCTAGATAAAACTGCAAAAAAAAAAACAACAACCCATAATGTACTTCTTTGCGGCTCTGTTTGCCCAAATCATATATTCACAACGTGAAATCTAGAAAATATTACGTAACCAAAATCCGCAATATGGAAACAGAACCTGTGTAATTGTTGATAGATGATGTACTCGTAACATTTTTTCAAGACAAACTACAACATTTAAAAAATGACTTGTATGTACTTGATATCTCTAATCAATCCACGGGTCCCAGCACAAAACGAAACTAAAACGCATACCGTTTCGCGCTTCTTATTAGTTGCTCAAAAGTAATTTGACCGTATGAAATGCATAATATAAACCTAGAAACATATACGTGAGCAGTACTTAAGCACTGTAGTATTGGTGTTAAGACATACCTCTCAAATACTGTAAATCAAGTTAAAAATATCTCAAGACCGATTCTGGTCATAATGAAACCATGTTTCGTGTATGTTTTCTTTAAAGTACCGAGACCAGCCATATACTGTATGTTTATGTTCCAAAATTAATATCATTTATGGCCTTCACACACGTTGCAGTATGCTCCTATTCTTTTTATGCTCAGCTACTAAGATTTCCCTTCAGTGGTAAAATTAGATATGAATATTCAATACTTAAACGGGCACAGTTAAGACATTAAATATACATATACATACTGTATACAGTACAGTTTGCATACGGTAATATGTTTATGTTCCTAAATCAATCTCTTTTATGAGCATGTGAAAGGCATGGTGAATCACTGTACTTTGCATGATTGGAAACAAATGCGTGATTGCGAAATGCTGTGGTGTTACTTTTACAAAGACGGTCAATGAAAAAAAGAATGTTGACCAGGGCAATACTTTGAGTTTACACTTACAGCTTGTCCAAGGTCATTCATTATTAATACTATTAGTAATATCTTCGTTAAAGACTTTGATGGCCACAGCTCAAACATGAGAGGTTGAGCTTTATTAGCTCCACCTTGCGGAAATTCCGGATACTATTATTTTGCTTGTCGTATTATAGGAGAATTTACGGTAACTCGCGGTATTTACCGGTAGCTTGCGGTAGACTGCGTACAGCGTACCGCAAAATAATGCGGTATCGCCCGCGCATTTTGAATGGCTGCATCTGTACCAAAATCTACAAAAAACAAACTTTTCTAACAGCCACAAGTGATGTAAGATGTCATTATGTGAACAATCAAAAGAACCTTTTATTTTTATTTATAGGTGATCAGATAAAGGAGGTGCTTTTCTTCTAAACAAAAAGTTCCTAAAGGACCACTATGATCTTAAAAGTTTAGTCTTACAAGTCATGAGGCCCTTTTATCATTGTACGTAGAGCCTATTATACAGTCCCTATGAAAAGTATTCACCCTCCTTGGACTTTTTCACATTTTATTGTGTTACAGCATGGAACTATGATGTATTTAACTGAGAATTTTTGGCACAAACTATTATGAAAAAAAAATCATGACAATTTACTAAATTAATTAAAAATAAAAATCAGAAAATAATTGAATGCATAAGTATTCAAACATTTTTGTCTATCACATAAACAGAGTATAAGTTTTAAATTTAATGTTCAAGACAGTGTTGTGTCATACAAATGACAGAGTCCATGTGTCTGTGTTGGAGAAGTCTCTTTGTTACATATGCATATGGGAGACCTTTTAGAACTGACTCCCCGAACAGTTACATGAGTCTTTTATACCATGAAAAAAACAAGTGACAATGACATATCCTGAACAGATGTTAAGGATGTTATGGACAAAAACACATCCATATACGGTTATTAATCATATCTAAGTTGCAGACTAGACTAAAGTTAGTTCCTTACGTTCTGGGCACACTGCCAGCTTACCTCATACATGCCCTTTGTCTTACTGACCCAGGACAGGTTCCGCATTTACATTCCGGCATGAAGCCAACCTCAAGCAACAAGACTGCATCGTTTGCAAAAATACAAAAATAATACCATTGTCTCACTTGTCCCTTCAACAGTAACTATGCAAAAATTGCTGAAAAATAATGTATAAAAAAAACAGTGGATAGAAAAATATTTTGTTGCTGAGAAGTAAGCCAAACCTGTGTTTTTGTGCACTTTCTTGCTTTTAAAAAATTTAATTATGGAGTTATTTAATTATGGTATTATGGAGTATTATGCATAACACCTTAGTACTCCAGTGCCTCTGTCCGCCCAATGCCACGCACATGTGATTCAAGAGTTTTGTTCTCACCTGCTACTGACTGAACTGTTCAGCTCCTGCTAATCTCATTTCATTCCATTTCACTCTTTCTCTTCTACCAGACTTTCTTTACCTACTCTCCAAAAGCCAAACATTTTTGGAAAATGAAATGTAAAATGTAAAGAACTGCATTTTATTGAATTACTGTTCAACTTCTGAGTAGCAGGCAGGTGTTTAAACCACTGTGCTAAAGTGCTGCTTGTGTGCAATGTGCTACATTACAGACTATGAGCATTTCATTGTCCATTACAACAAAAGGACAGCAAAAGTTATTAAAATGAATGACAAAATGTTCCCAAAACTTTTTTACAACAATAACAGAAAGTACAGTGTTCTTATTACATAATCTTAGAAATGGATAAAACATAATAGAAGTATGTATATTTTGTATAGTTAAAACAAGCAAATCAAACTTTTCCAAAATAACCACCTAAATTAAAGATTTTGATGCATAAAATGTTTATGAAGAAAGTGGAATACTGTTGTGTATTTTATTTTTTATATTTAGCTACCACTACCATCTACTGTATGCTACTGTATGTACATTATGTATATATTTTATACTGTTGTTTTTATTTTCAGCTACTAAAATTTCCCTTAAGTTGTAACATTTCCTATCTATATGCCACATTAAATGGATTTAAACATGCAGTGGAGATACATTAAATGAAACAATCATTTTACTAACATCTAATGCACCACAGGTGCCACTCATCTATTGTCTTTAGCCAGTGAGTTGCATAGCATAACTCGCCATATTACAGGTAATGCATTTGGAAGAAATGATGTAGTCTGAGTGTCTGTATCCATAGGTCCAGGGTACTTCATTTAAGCTACAGGTTGTTTCAGGAGCAATTGAGATATAAACTGCAGCTGAATGCACTTCCCCACTCACCAGGTTATTCGAAACTTCCTGTTTTACAGAACCAACATACATCACAATTGGGCCTCCATCCTGCAGGCTCTTGGAGAACTGCACTCTCACAGAAAAGGATTGCATGTATGGCTTTAGACTTGACCAGAAGGCCTGCCGTTTGTGTCAGTGCAAAACAAGTAAGTGTGCCATATTTGTAGATGAGTCTGGTGAGTCCACTTTCATCATCACCCTTTTATTCTGCTTTTTCTTTAAAAAAAAGAATAATATTAATAACATTACTACTAGAGGAATGGAAACTTTTTACTAATAGAGAAATAAAACAGGTACTTTCATTCTAGCAAAAGATGCATTGTAATTTACATAACATCCTATGCATAGTATCTTATTTTAGTACTTATCCCTTGGATTAAACATACTTAGCGGTAGGTGTTGTTGGTTAAGATGGAATATAATTATGAAGTGCTTTCAGTCACTAGCAGTACTGAAATATTTCATTCATTATTTAAGTTTAGGTATTGAGTGTACAGTGTGATGAAAGGTTTAGGCTTTGTTTTGGTTTACATTTTTCCTATAGTGAGAAAGCTGCAGCTTCTTTCTGAGTGGAGTAATAAGTATTCACAGTAAGCACTTGTAGTCTCCTTGTTTAAACATGAACTATAACCTACAACTTCTTTAGTATTGCACAGCATGCACTGCTACTACAACCCTGGAATGTACAATCTATCGCAAATATTAAAAAAAAAACACTAAGCTAAAATACAATTTAAAAAGCCAAACAGAGCATGCCCTGGCAATGTGCCATAGTGTCTCATCAGGAGCCGTCTTGCACATCAGTATCCATACAGATGCAGCCATTCAAAACAAACGGGGTATGCTGCGGTATAACGTGGTGGGCGTGTCACATCATTCTACATCATACTGCAAATTACCATATGCAAATTAGATTATGTTAATAGTATCCGGAATCACCTTGTAAACCGCCAGGAGGAGCTAATAAAGCTTAACCTCTCCTGTACAGCATTTGAGCTGTCACCAGAAAACACCAGTTTCGAATCCCGATCACTGCTGAGGGACAATCTTTATTCAATTAAGAATTTAAGTTGTATACTCTTTAGACTTTTAAATTTAAACTGTGTATTACAGCATGTTTATCATCATACATTAAAAAGTTGGTATGTTTTATGAAAGCAAGATTGCTCAGTTAATTGAATAAAGATTGAATAACAATATAATTTGCATATGGTAATTTGCGGTATAACGTAGAATGACGCGTTATACCACGTTTTGATGCGACACACCCACTGTGTTATACCGCAGCATTCCCCGCTTGTTTTGAATGGCTGCATCTGTACATTGCTTTGTTTATCGAGATTTTAACTTTAGATTTAGGCTCAGATTTTAACTGTAAATCTTACACTGATTACTAGCAGTAAATACTGATGTTTTTCTCCCCTTTACCACAAAAATATATTTGTATTGTAGCTGGGATAACTTTTTCGTGTGTCTCTCGCTACTGCGAATTGGACATGGAATGGTTAAAGATGGAGACAAGTCAGCCACCCAGAGGGAAGGCTTCCTGCCTTCCCGCCTCCATAACTAAAAAGCCAAATAGAAGTGGCTTAAGCGACATACACATTCATGTTACTGACAGTTTGAGGTAGCCTATCATGTAAATTTTGCTTTGTTGCTGATAGGCTAAGCTTTCAAAACTCTGCCCCAACATCATGTGACTGATTTTTCACCCTGTTTCGTTGGTTAAATGCAAAGATCACAAGCACTGTCATGTTAACTGGGATGTGTAGTTTTTAATTCAGTTTGAATTATAACTGTATGTACTGTCTTTGTATTTGGCCAGGGCTTTAAAGAGAGGGCGCGCCACAAAATTTTGGGTAGCGTCGTCTCCGCTTTAAAGATACCCCCCTCATGGAAGAATTTGACCTTGAACGTTTGCCCACCCTGCTATTATACTTGGAGTGTGAAAACTGAGTGAGCACCGGGGCACACAGTGAGATTACTGAGTTGGATAATTTTAGTAAATATGTTGACAAATGTCTGGATTTTCGGTTTCACGAGGTAAGATAAAATTGTATCCAGCTGTGAATTAGCCCTGTTGCCCCTGTGAAGGTTTTGGGAAATGGGGTTAGTGAGCAGCGTCCCTCGCAGTGTAGTGCCCATAGAGTTTTAGTTTTAATATAATAGTGTATTACTATGATCTTGGAGCTGTGGTAGCTCAGACAGCAAGGGCATCATGCTTCTGACTGGAAGGTCCTTGGTTCAATCCGAGGTAGGGGAAAGTGATGTAGCTTGCTATAATTCCTTCCAGATGGCTCCCAAGTCCACTCAGCCTGCTTTCCACATGAGAACCTGGGGTTAATCCTTCTGGGGGTAATAGGCAAGCTGAAGCGTGATGCTGACCACATCACCTCCACTTTTAGTGTTGGATGGTTAAAAAAAATGGTGGTCCTTGCTCCCCATTCCCCATGGACCTTTATGACCTGAAAAGGGGACCGACCTACCTACCTACTATGAGTAGTACAAGTACATTTTTTAACCGTCAGTAATCGCTGTTCTTGCAAATACATTTTGTATTGTTATTCAGTTTGTATCTGCATGTTAGTGGGTGGGCAAACGTTCAAAGTGAAAATTCTTCCATTAGGAGGGTACCTTTAAAGCGTAGAGGACAGCATCAAACTTTCTTGGCTCTGTATGCTGCTTAAGCCTTTGGCACTTAAGTCATAGAGTTGGGAAGACTACCCCACCCCCCTTCCCTCTGGCTGTCTGACTTCTTCCCATTTTTAATAATTCTAAATCCGAATCGCAGCAGGTTAGAGAGAGCAGGGAGAGACACAGACAGAAAAAAGTTAATCCTGTCTTAATTTTAAATTATATTTTACCTTCTTTTTTATTGTATAAGTTTGTATTTTACTAATTTTCTGATAGTCAGATTTAACGTATATTTGAACAAAGTTTTGTAAAGATGAAACTTTTCTAAAATGTATTAAAATTAAAAGCTTTTAAAATGTATAATCTTTCCACTTGTAATGTCATTAGGAAGTACAATAAGCACCTGCTTTGTTTAATGATGGTTTCAGATATAAAACTAACTGGTGAGTAAGCTTTGTTAAATGATAATTAAAAGATTTCAAGTTGAAAGAAATTATTTACATTCCATTAATAAAATGCCTTAAGCACTGTAAATTGTATGTATTGCTGAACTTCAAGCTTCCTCCTCTCATAAAAAAAGATTAAATGAAGTTACCATTTCAGTAACATCAAGACAAAGCAAGTGCCACTTAATCTATTTTGAGCAGAAAATAGCTGAAAGTGGCCTGCCAGACAAAACTGTAGTATAGAGCAGTGTGCTTTCCGCTGGCACAAATTTTGATGTGTATTAAAAGATAGCTGCATCTCAAATCAAAATCAAATCAAATCAGAGTTTATTTATCAAATGCACAACAACACAGCATGCAGAAGAAGTTGCTTGCAATAAAATGTCTTTTCTAGGAACTCACCAGGGGGAATCACAAAATTAAAGTTACAAAATAAGGTTACATAATAACAGATGCTAATGTAATAGAAATTGAATAAAATAAACTCGGACAAAACTCAATATGAATAGAGCTGCTATATGTTCATGGTGTATGCAATATATTATGTCCAAGTAGTGCAGTATGCCGAATACAATGAAAACTGTATGTCCATGTAGCCATTACGGGTGATTTGCTAAAGGAGCTGCAGGTTGGCTATTTAGCAGTCTTATTGCCTGGAGGTAGAAGCTGTTCCGTAATCTGTTGGACTTTGACCAAATGCTTCTGTACCGTTGACCAGATGGTAGGAGAGAAAACAGTTTGTGACTGGGATGACTGGGGTCCTTGAGAATGGACCTGGACTTCTTAAGACATCTAGCTTAGTAGATATCCTGGATGTTTTGTAGCTCACAGCCGGTAATGAGCTGCGCTGACTTCACCACCCTCTGCAGTACTTTGTGATCCCAGGCAGAGCAGTTCCCATACCAGGCAGTGCTGCAACCAGTCAGGATGCTCTCAATAGTGCACCTGTAGTTGGCCTGGATATGTGATGGCATGCCAAACGTCTTTAGCCTGCGGAGAAAGAATAGGCGCTGCTGTTCTGTTTTGACCACAATGTTGGTGTGGGGGGTCCAGGTTAAGTCCTCCGTGATGTTAACTCCCAGGAACTTAAAAATGCTGACCGTCTCCACTGCGGTCCCATCAATATAGATAGGTGTGTGATCTCCTCCCTGGTGTTTCCTATAGTCCACAATCATCTCCTTAGTCTTACTGATGTTCAGAGAGAGGTTGTTCTCCTGGCACCATGCTGCCAGGGTTTCAACCTCCTCCCTGTACGTAGACTCTTCTGTGATCAGGCCAATGACTGTTGTATCGTCCGCAAACTTCATGAGAGAATTTGAGTTACTGTATGCCTGGCGACACAATCATGAGTAAATAAGGAGTAGAGGAGAGGGCTAAGTACGCAGCCTTGGGGGGCTCCAGTATTTAGAGTCAGTGTAGAGGATATGTTGGTGCCCACCCTGACCACCTGCAGATGTTCCATCAAGAAGTCCAGGATCCAATTACAAAGGGAGGTGTTCAGTCCCAGGTCCTGTAGCCTGATGACAAGTTTTGAGGGCACTATGGTATTGAATGTTAATTTCTTTCTGTTTCCCTTGTAGTTACTAATGGATGCAGTGTTCAGTGTTCATTCAGACTGTTTTAGATTAGCTTAGGGGATGAGATTTTATTGTGTCTAGAAACTTTGTTTAGTTGCCCTTGTTCCCTGTAAATATCTGGAAGTTAGAGTACACAACAGAGAAACAATGGTACTGGTTAAGTAAATTTAATGCATTATATTTATTATGGCCATATTTGTACATATTTGCTGTCCTTCCTCTGAGTTATGGCTCAGTGATTTAGTGCAAGCTCAAGATGTTCATCTGATTTTCCTTTAGATTATCCTGCCATGAAGTGAAGAAATAAACACATTGAAGTTAAAGTTACTATTAATCCCAGTGCTGAATTTTTAAGAGTTTTGCATCTTATAGTTGTTTTTGTTCTCAGTTTATGTTGTCACTTAGACAAAGATCAAGTTATGAAATTTTATATTTTTTACAAACATCTACAAATAATTACATTACGAGTAACACTATGTATCCGAGTAGGTTTTCCAGGTATTTTCTGTACATTTTGCATTGCATGTTTTAGGGCTTACCTTGTGAACGTCCAAGGCAAACAGGAGCTGCTTTCTCGTCACAAAATAAGTCAACCAATTACTTTAGGGAAGTGACTAACATTCATAGGCATGTCCTGGGCACTTATAAATAAGTAGTGTTCCTGACATTCACTTCAGTTTGCACTCAATTGAGAAAGAAAGCAACATGAGTCTGTTTAATATCTCTTCTATGCATTTTATTTATATGCTAAAATCATTTTTCTTCCTCTCCCTGGCCAGTATAATGGACATTAATTGAAAGCCCACTTGATGGATTGATTATTTGAAAAACACAAACATTCTGGACTTTTACAGTAGGCAAATAAATAAAATGAAAGTGAAGTCAAATATCACATGCTTTTTTTCTTGAAAATGTTGTCATGAAAGTTAGAATGAAAGTCTCATAAATGTACCCTAGGCGTTTTTTAATCTTAAGTGTGTATGCAATAGACTTAGCTGAGAGCTTATAGATAAATCAATAATCAAGTGTTTTATTTACCAGACTGTGAAACCTTGATCAATACAAGGGTCCAGGATGCCATTCTAATGCATTTGAAAAAACAGCTTAACGAGTTGTCTCACTAAAAGAAATTTAAAATACTTTTAACAACATGAATCTTATTTTTATATAATGTTTTCTCTCTATTTTTGGCCCTGTGTTTGTAATCAAGATGTCTGGTTCAAACTTTGACGATGCATTATAATATATTGAGTTGCAGCTAATTTGAAACAGCAGCGAGATGAATTTTAGATTCACTCATTAATGAACAAATCAAGGAACTAATGGCTTCCTGTTGTATATACATTTTTTTTGTTCTTACTAAAAGCAAAACTTCTGTGTAGTAAATAATAAAAGCTGTTGTACCTGAACTAATTATTTTTAACATTCATGGATAGATGTGACTTTCTATAGTCAGTTCATTTGGTGTTCCATATCTTGGTTTTAATATATCAAAATATCAAATCTAAGAAAAGGAAATCAAATTACTAATATCATAAAAATATTGGGAAAATGTCCAATTAGAAAAAACCATTATACAGAATTACAGACATATTATTTTTGTGTTTAAGTGAGTCAAGGTGGGTAATTCAGTTTCAAGTAGTAAAATATATAGTTTTTTGCTGTAGGCATGAAAGATTCTCGTTCTCATACAGATAGTTTGGAATGTTACTGGACTATCACTTCAGTGCCTTTATGTAATGTCTTCAGTCATCTTTGAAAGCATTGTAAAAACTTTTATGAATATAACTTCTATTTTTGTTTTTGTGTTTATTTATATAAAAACAAAATATACATATAAGTATACATACATATATATCGCAGTATGTTAAATATTAAATTCATATTAAAAATAAAAGTAGGATTGTTTCACTAAGCAAAATTACTCAGCCAGATATATGTGTAACAATTTATGAATTACTATAGCCCATTGTGAATGTATGATGTGTTATTTCATGTTTACATAGGCATTAAAATAATCTATATCTTGTTTTAATGATAGTTTAATTAAAAAGTAATTTTATTTTAGCTTTTGATTATAAACATATTTTAAACATACTGTACTGTAGTGGCTTTAAAACTATACAGTATAAAACTGTATTTAGTATATACTATATATACAGTATGCTGTATTTATATACAGATGATATCATACTTCAGTTCATTTATTTGTACTGTACAGTTCTGTTTGGTTATCAATTCATGTGATTTACATGTGTGGCACATGGAAATTGTAGTTTTTTCCACATATTCAATTTACATGGCCATTGTTTTAAAACAGTGCTGTGAAGGAAATAGTTTCTGTTCTGTTTGAAATACAGTACAGTATTAATACGGTACAGTCACAGAATAAAGGAGTTAGACCACCCTTAATTACACAAATAATGTGCTGTAGAAAGTGCTTCTTGTGTCTAACACTGCAATCCCATTTGAGGCACTTTACCATCAGTACCTAAACTTTGGTTAATCAGCTTCTTTGCATTTGCAGACATGTTCTAAAGAGTTTCTCTTTATATTTTCTTTTAATAAACAGGTACATATTTTAAAATTACCAATGTGCAACTTTATAAAAAAGTTACAATAAGCAACTTTATAGCTGCATTTAAAAATGTTGTACTATTTTTAGGGAGAGCCCATACAATACATAAACATAGAAAAGTACCAGAAATTTGGATTATAAGGTCACTATGTATTAAGTAAACTTAGAGAAACACTAAAGAGTGAGACTGGTTCTAACATACATTAGTGGAAAACGGGTCAAATGAGTCATCACACAGGTTTCCAGAGAAGTCTCTGAATTAAAAAAGTATGCTTTGCTTGCTTGGTGAGGGATATAATAATTTAGTTTTTGTCTTAATGCTAGGTATACAATCTAAATTATAGAAAGAAACTGAAATAAACATGAAAAAAACGTTTTCATTTTCATTAACAAAAATAATGTCACACTCTCGTATTTAATCAAATTGTTTTATTGTTTCACAAATGACTAAATCAGAGGAAACAAGTGTCTCTTTGTTCTGAGCTTGTTCATGTGATCACAAACCCTTTTCCAATCATGTGATTTAAGATTTATGAATCTTCGATTTACCATCTCTCTAATGCGAGATTACTTAGTTAATCGGATACCTTTTGTAAACATGTTGACAAAAGTCAGTTCCTATTTCACACTGCTTCCAAACAAGACAATTGATACTTGTCTCAGATTGTTGTTTGATCAATCTTTTTTAATGTGTGCAAATGCACTCATCTCTGTGAAATTGAACTCTTTGTAATCAGACTATTGAATGTGCCTTGATTTGCCATAAACACATCGGGATGTGATTTTTTATTTCATTTTTTAAACTTAAGAAACCTCCATTGAAATGTTACACTTCTTGCATTTTGTTGAGGGGGAATGTAGTTTATATGCCTATTTATTTTTGAGACTCAATACTTCAATGTCAATAACTTTGTGGGGAGAACACACAGAACTATCAAACCACAAATGTAAAAATGACTACTAGTAATTTCATTTCACAAATTTTGTTTAAATATTTATTAAGGAACTGCATTTTTTAAACCCTATTTAGGAGGCTGTTTCATGAGACAAGATCATTCAGTTAACCAGATAACTTTTGATAACAGATAACAAAAGTCGGGATTTTTTGATTTTCTAAAGCACGATTGAATTATTTCTAGTTAAAAAACTATAGTAACATATCCTCTACCCTAAACCTGCTCCGATTAGAAACAGATTAAAACCTCCTGTGCTGTGGAGCATTTTTTATGTAGCCAAGGGATAATAATCCAGATATTTAAAGCAGCAGTTCAACAGAGATAAGAATAAAATAAAAGCCCTGTTGCTTAATTTTGCCTACTTCCAATCGAGGCACTCGATACTCACCCCAGACTGTTGTTTGATCAACCTTTTTTTAATAGCCTTGCATTATCTTGCAAATGAGCTCCTCTCAGTGGCATTTCTTGGATTGTCTTACTATGTAGTATATTGGTGTGTTCCATTCAAAGAAAAAAACATTACCCAGATTTTTGCTCATCTGTATAAATTTATCTGCACTGTATGCAGGTTCATCCACATTACTGCTATTTTTATTTTCAATATCAATTTAACTGATGTTTTCTCCTGCCATTGAGAGAATTCATGTTTTTCTAAGTCATTCATGTTCATCATATTAATAAGAAATGTTATTCATTTATTATTAATATTATTTAACTTACTGTGATACCAATAATAATGTCAACATAGTATACATATTATTTATTATATTTTACTATTAGTAAAAAGTCTTTATTTCCTAAAAATACAATGGGTGCATTGGCCTGGAACTGAGCCTGAGACCTTCTAGGTGGTAGTGGTAATTATACAGATGCAGTCATTCAAAGTGCGCGGTACAAACACGTACCGCAGGCATTTTCCTACGTCATAATGCGTCATACCGCGTTACGTGATTGGCTGGCCAAAATGACCGACAGGGGCACTCGTGGTGCGTTGGTCGGTCGTGGAAAGATTTAATCATGTAATGTCTTTACTGAGCACGTTTTAATCCGCTTGGTATTGAATATTTATATGGAATTTTACCACTGAAGGGAAATTTTAGTAGCTGAGCATAAAAAGAATAGGAGCATAACGCGTGTGAAGGCCATAAACGATATTAATTTTGGAACATAAACATATTAAACTGTATATGGCTGGTCTCGGTACTTTAAAGAAAAAATACACACCAGTATTCCATTTCTCCCTAAACATTTTAAGCATCAAAGTCTTACATGTGGTTATTTCAGAAACGTTTTTACGTGCTCCTTGCTCCCTCTGACTATGTTACTGTACTGGATGTTTATACAGTATACGGTACTCTGTGAGAAAAGTGATAGTTTTCAACTTTTCTGCGAATACGCTCGATACTCGGAGTAAACAAGCATACTTTTAGAATTTGATTAATAGGGAATATAATATGGAATCACGTATCTAAAGAAATTAATAACGATATAATTATATTCATGTACTGTAACACAAACAGTAGTATATACTGTACACATACAGTATCTATTGATACATGTACAGCTGTTTCACCACTTCTCATGTGACTGTGCTAGTGGTGTGATGGCTTAAGTGTCTGACTTAAAAGCGAGAGGTCGGCTGTTCAAATCCAGCTAGGGCCACAAATTTTCTTTTAACAAACATTTCTTTGATAAACTAAAATAGCAATATTATGGACAATTAATTGAGTTTTTTATATTTCTAAATATCAAAACATGTTCGAATCTAAGTCATTTTTTAATAACAACGAATAGTCACCGTCTTTCCCTCTGTATCGCTCCAGTAGCAGGAACCTGTATCGCGTGGATCCCTTCAGATTTAAAAGGTTATTAATAATATCTTCAGTGTTGCATCTTTCCAGTTTAGCTGATCTTTTGCTGCCTACGCATGCTTACACAGCTCCCTAGGTAAATTATCATACTTTACTGAGAAAGCTTTAGAGAACTTACATTTTTATTATCAACAAATTGTAAATATGACGTTTACATTGGCGTTTTTAATTTTTCACTTGAGTGTATGGAGGAGTGTCAGCTGTCAATGAGAGCAGACCTCCCCTCTTAGGCTGGGCAAACGATTTTTTTAATTTTTAAAAAAGAAATAAAAAAATAGATATAATAATATAAACATTTACTGCAATACAATACTGCAACGTTTCGGCTGTGAATCCTTCTTCACGTGTGAGGGTGAAACACTTGGAGTTTGTAATGTAGGGTGCTCTGAATGGGTTAAACTTTAATGCAGGAAAAAAACGTATTTCCCAGAAGCTACAGTATACTGATTCTTATGGAATGTGTTTTCTTTCTTCTTTTTTTCAGCATGGAATAAACCTATTACTTGATTCTTATGGAAGCCCGTTTCCACCAGGGAGTAAAAAAAAACACACACACACCTTTTCATTGATGCCACTAGCAAACTTTAATGCAGGAAAAACGTATTTCCCAGAAGCTACAGTATACTGATTCTTATGGAATCATGCCACTAGCACAGTCACATGACAAGTGGTGAAACAGACGTACACGTATCAATAGATACTGTATGTGTACAGTATATACTACTGTTTGTGTTACAGTACATGAATATAATTATATCGTTATTAATTTCTTTAGATACGCGATTCCATATTTACTCCGGTATCGAGCGAATTCGCAGAAAAGCAAGGAGCACGTAAAAACTTTCCAAAATAACCACATGTAAGACTTTGATGCTTAAAATGTTTAGGGAGAAATGGAATACTGGTGTGTTTTTTTTCTTTAAAATACCAAGACCAGCCAGATACAGTACAGTTTATATACAGTAATATGTTTATGTTCTTAAATTAATATATTTTATGAGCATGTGAAAGGCATGGTGAATCGAAGATTCTCAAGAATTACTTTGCATGATTGGAAACAAATGCGTGATTGGATCAACGAAATGCTGTGGTGTTACTTTTTGTTAATGAAAAAATAAAGTATTTTCGTTTACATAGACGGTTACAAAGAATGTGGACCAGGGTAATACTTTGGGTTTACAGCTTGTCCAAGGTCATTCATTATTAATACTATTAGTAATATCTTCGGTAAAGACTTTGATGGCGACAGCTCAAACGCTGTACATAAGAGGTTGAGCTTTATTAGCTCCACCTGGCGGTAATTCCAGATACTATTATCTTACTTGCGGTATTATGCGGTATTATATGGTAACCCGTGTTATACCACTACAAGCGCACCACGTTTTAACGCGGTATAACCCGCTCATTTTGAATGGCTGCATCTGTACCACTGAACCAAAGATCACTCAGATTGGACAAGTTAAATTAAAAACCACAACAGTTACTATTTCAATGATACTAAAAGCATTTCATTTTCCAATACAACTATCACAACAGCAAAATGTAGTTAAAACAAGCACCTCAAAAGTATTCCAAAATAACAAGACACAACAATGCAGATATTTATGAATTGGAATACGCTACCTCTACCACCTATATAAATTCATATTGTTAGTGTCATTCAGAAACTTATTTTTATTTTCAGTTATCAAAATTCCCTTTAGTTACATGACTCCACATTAATATTACATTTTAAATTGATTTAAAGAAGATTACATTAAGCTAATTAAATCAAATTAAATGAAGATGTTTTACTAATATCTAACACACAAGTGTCACCTATCAATCTTCTTTCGCCAGTGAAAACCGAGGTTCTCTCTGTGGTCATTAAAACTCCCAGGGTGTTTCTCGAAAACAGTAGGGGTAAATTTTACCGTGCACACTATGGCCATGGTCACATCATCCAGGTGGGTGCTGCACATTGGTGGTGGTTGAGGGGAATTCCCATTACCTATAAAGTGCTTTGAGTGGAGTGTCCAGAAGAGCACTATGTAAGTGTAAGGGATTATCTTTATTGTTGTTATTAATTGCCCATGCTGTGTTTTACATTTTGCCTGCCAACACATTTTATAGCTAGACTTAATTTAGCTTATTTATACCAGCACCTATCTTGGGAAAATATAGACAAGTAAGTCTGAAAACAATTACTTAAAAAATTAGCCAGCTCAGCAAATTTAGCAACCTTAATCTTTAGAATGATACCAACAAAGATTAATAACTATTTATGATTATTTATAATTTGTTTTAATTTATAATGTATGTATTATTTAAAAAGCACCTTTCCAAACCCAAGGATGCTGTAAATAGTAATAAAAAAGTACAATAAAAAGTAAGAGAAAATATTAAACATAAACAAACATGACAGTTAGTAGGACAATCAGACATAGCTCCTAGTAAAAAGATGAGTTTTGAATTTAGATTTGAAGAGAATAAAAGAAATAGTCTCTCAATGAGATGGAGGAAGGGTATTACAAAGGAGCAGCAACAAAATAAGCACAGTCACCAAAAATGTGAGATTTAGTCATTGAACAAAGGAGTTCAGAGAAGGAGACAGATTATTTCAAAAGTTAAAAGTCTAAAGAGTTTAAACTTAACAGGATCATATATTGAATACTAACTTTATAGGCAACCGGTGTATTGACTTATGTATAGGAGTGATGTGCTAGCTACAGGGTTTTGGACATATTGCAACATACTAAGATGAGTGTTAGGGAGCCCATGGAGTAAAGTTGCAGAAATCTAACGTTGATGCTATAAATGCATGAATCGTGCACACAGCATTGGACATTTATAGAAATAGCCTAATTTTGGTCAATATTTCTAAGGTGAAAAAAAGAGTCTCAATCAACTTTTTTACATGGTGCTCAAAAGACAGGAGAGGATCAAGTGTGACTCTTAGATTCTAGACTACAGCTAAAGCATGAATGGGGAAGTCATCCACCATTGCTGTGAAGCTCTTCAGCTTTTCCATATGACATTTTGTGCTCACCAGTAAAATTTTTGTTTTGTTGCTATTTAGCTTTAGGAAATTAGATGTCAACCAGAGCTTCATGTCAGGCAAACAAAAGATAAGTGATGGAGGTGAGAGATCAGAGGGGGAAGACGTTTTGACATAAATCATCTGCATAGCAATGAAAGACCATGTTTGCATATAATGTGACTGAGAGGAAGCATATAAATAATAAAAAGTAATGGGCCCAAGACGGAACCCTGCAACACATAGTAGCCATGGAGGATTTATGAGGACCACAGAAAACAAAATGTTTCAGATAAGTGCTGAGCCAGTTAAATCCAGTACAGATGCAGCCATTCAGAATGCACGGTACAACCCCGTAATACGCAAAATTACCCACACTTCACTGCTTTGCATCGCGGTACGTGATTGGCTAGCCAAAATGACTGACAGGGGCACTCATGGTGCATTGGTTGTTAGTGAAACGATTTAATCATTTAAACTCTTTACTGTGCATGTTTTAACTGCTTAGTATTGAATATTTATATGGAATTTTACAACTAAAGGGAAATTTTAGTAGCTGAGCATAAAAAGAAGAGGAGCATAACGCGTCTGAAGGTCATGAATGATATTAATTTAGGAACATAAACATATTATGTAAACTGTATATGGCTGGTATTGGTAATTTAAATAAAAAATACACACCAGTATTCCACTTTCTCCCTAAACATTGTCCAACTGAGCAATCTTGCTTTCATAAAATATACTGACTTTTTCACGTTTAATGTGTAAGATGCTGTAATACAGTTTAAAATTATTAAAAGTCTAAACAGTATACAACTTAAATTATTATCTCTATTAATATAACAATCAAGTGGTATTAAATAGATACAACCTTTTAGTATAGATGACACTTTTCTAAAATTTATTTAAAAAATAAAAACGATTACTGTCTAATCTTTCCATGTGTGATCCCATGAGGAAGTACAATATGCTCCTGCTTTGTTTAACGATGGTATGAAAAATCTAAATGGTGAGAAAGCTATGCTTAAAGTTAATTAAGGGACTTAGAAGACAAAGATAACGATTTGCATTGTATTGTCAGATTGTGAATCAATAAAGGCATTTAATTAAACGCGATTTAAATCAAAATGGGGGTAATGGGGACTCTATTATTTCTCTATTATCAAAATTTGTTCAATTGTGGTTCTTTTGGAAACATTTTGACATGTTCCTTGTAACTACACTTCTGTCGATATTGTAGCAATAGACAAAATTAAATGCTTGGAGTTTGTAATGTACAGATTTCTATATTTATGTCTTTATCTAGTGGTTTCATTAGTGACAAAGGCTAAACTTTCAGCTTCAGTAACATGTACGCCGTATGGCCGACATTACAGGTATTGTGCGAGCCGGCTTGCTGGCTGCGGTGACGTCACTGCCTTTCATATGAATCCTTTCATATGAAAATAAACAGTGTAAAGCAAGTATGTTTTTTTTAATGTTTGTAATCGCTATTCTTGCAAGTACAAACACAACATAAATTGGAATGCTACAGAACCCTAAACAGACAGTACACACTAGCTGAATATAGCTGTGTCAGTCTTCATGGACATGGACAAAATCATGGACATTATGATTTAAACATCATGGGTGCTGTTTTTAAAAAGCTGTTGAGTAAAGAATATGAATTTTCCTGCTGAATGAAAACAGGAAATAAAGAAAGGGTTTCAGAAATCAAACAAAGCTTTATTCCTGTGCTTACAGTCTGGGTAATTGGAGACTACGCTGTTCTGCTTCCTATGGTTCCTATTGCACGAAACCGTATTGAGCAATATTTCTTGTGTTGTGAACATGTGTACACAGCAGTCCCCCAGTGTTCCAGTTAGTGCGTAATTACGCATCGATGAAAAACCTGAGGTTTACAAAAACAGAATTATCTCACTGATAGTTTTATGTAGAGGCTGTGAAAATTTTAATTTGAAAGTCGAGGTCTTTAAAATGCATTTTGTGATATTTAGAAATACCAACAAATTCAATATAGTGTCGATAATATTTATTATCAGTAATAATATCAGTAGCAGTTTGAAAATATTAGTTGTTATTAATAAACGACTTAGCTTCGAACATGTTGTGATATTTAGAAATATAAAAAATCTCAATATAGTGTCCATAATATTTGCTATTTTAGTTTTTCAAAGAAATGTTTATTTGTCAGAAGAAAACTCATGGTGACAGCTGGGCTTGATCCTCTGACACCAGATATATAAGGGACATGTTTAAGCCATCACGCCACAGACGTAATTACATGGAAAGGAGTGAAACTGAAGCGCACATATCCAAAGAAAGTGTACTACCCTGAAAATTTGAGTTACAGTACATGAATATAATTATATCGTTATTCATTTCTTTAGATACGTGATTCCATATTATATTCCCTATTATTCAAATTCTGAAATTTATGCTTTTGTTAACTGAGATAATGAGCATATTCACAGAAAAGGTTAAAACATTATAACTTTTTACAAAGTATATAAAATTAATATAGTCAGAAGGAGCACGTAAAAACATTTCCAAAATAACCACATGTAAAACTTTGACGCTTAAAATGTTTAGGAAGAAAGTGGAATACTGTGTATTTTTTCCTTAAACTACCAATACCAGCCATATACAATTTACATAATATGTTTATGTTCTTAAATTAATATTGTCCATCAGACACGTTATGCTCCTCTTCTTTTTATACTCAGCTACTAAAATTTGCCTTTAGTTGTAAAATTCCATATAAATATTCAAAACTAAGCAGATTAAAACATGCACAGTAAAGAGATTAAATGATTAAATCTTTTCACTAATGACCAATGCACCACGAGTGCCCCTGTTGCTCATTTTGGTCAGCCAATCACGTACCGTGGTACAACGCAGTGACCTGTGGGTAATTGAGTGCGGTATGGGTTTGTACCGTGCATTTTGAATGGCTGCATCTGTAAGTTGAAGTTAAAAAATTATAAGATAGATGTATAATCATAAGCCCTTATAAAATGATATGGTATTTTACTAGTTTTAGCAGCATTGTAGCATTCAGAAGTAGCACTGCTTTCTGATTTAGCAAGTTAAGCTTGATGTACAAGTTCACTGCAGTCAGTATAAGACTTTTCTTTCTTGAACTTAGAGAAATCCCACTTTTAAACATCTGATTTAATGTGTTTACACTGTGACTTAACAAAAAGAAAAACATCTATTAGTACAGTTGTTTGTTTTTTTTTTTGTTTTTACTGTAAACTTTGAATACCCTGGGATCTAAAGCCATAATCTTACTGAATATAAAATATTGATGCTAGAATAGTGTCTTTTTCAGGCAGTGAAGATCCTCGGTGAAGAAAACTACTTTTTCTTGCTTAAAATAGACAGTCATGTCCTTGTTTAAAGACTGGCTTGAATATTGTAACAATAGTGGTTTTCTTCAGGATCATGACCACAACATTATCTCTATAATTACCATGCATGCCTTGGAGATTTCACAATATTTGTAAGAAAGGAAAAATCATTAATGATTAAAATAAAAAAGACATACTGCTCAAAATTTGGCACACTTTTTCTTTAGAATCATATAGTAGCAGCTTTGGAATTATTGATAAAAAAGAAAAAGGAATAGCTATTTTGATAAACTCCATTCTTAACTGCATGTGTTTCTATGTTCCCAGGAGAGGAGCTCTGCAGCGGGTTGATTGCAGGCTGTGCCCTGGACTGCCCCTTTGGCTTCCAAATAGATGCACATGGCTGTGGGATCTGCCGATGTCGACCACGACCCAAGAAATGCAAACCAGTGGCCTGTGAAAAGGACTGCCCTTTTGGCTTTGTGTCAGTGCCCTCTACTAACTATTTCTGCTTCTTTTTGGAATGTTTGTGCTATGACCTCACACTTTATCAGGGTTTAGTTCAAACACATTAGAAAGTAGTATCACCCTTCATTAAATCAAAGCTTTGAGCCAATTCCAGAAATGAAAACCTAGCTTTTAATTCTATGCATCCATTTAATAGAAATAAGGAGTCTCTAGTAAACAAAGTATTAATTTGCAGACTGGGGAGGTTAAAATTTGGCTTTAAAGAAGCCCAGTAGCAGAAGATTAAAAATGCTTTTATTATGATCGAAAACAATAGCATCTTCTTTTAGATTAATATTTCCAAAGGACAAAACCTAAAGGCTATTTTTTTAAATAAACTGTATTACTCTAAGGAGCACATTAGAAAACAGGATCATTTATGTGAAAATGAACTAATCTGAAAAAGCGCTGTAAAACCCCATACTGCGCGGAATTATCTGCAGAACAGCGCAGAATACCACAGTACGTGATTGGCTGGGCAAAATGACTGACAGGTGGCACTTGTGGTACATTGGTTGTTACTGATACGTTTGCTTCATTTAATCTCTTTACTGTGAATGTTTAAATCCACTTAGTATTAAATATTTATATGGAATTTTACAATTCATAAACATAACCTTCACTTCGCTTATTAAAATGCCTATTTCTGAAACACGATGTTTCAGATGTTAATAACTTTGTGAACAAATGACACAGAGCCTTTAAACCACAGGCATTTTAAAGATCCTGATTTGTCTTTTTATTTAAACAATATCTAGAACCTGGTTGAATTTTTAGAAACCTCAGTTTGAATAAAGTGGATCCCAGGTGTAAGCGACTTCATAACATGAGAAGGCATTATGCTATATTTTTTATGTATCAGTTGAAGCCCTCTGAAGTCTCTCAAAAACATGTAACATACTATTGTGTGGCACGATGGACAGCTGATTATTTTAATTTTAAAGAAAATCAAAAATAAGAAACAATAATGTCTGTCTAAAATAGACATTGCATGATTTTAAAAACACGAAATCCACGATAAAAGGGTAATTTTTCTTCCTTGTGTAAACACAACACGCATTTCGTACATATGCAGTACAATCACATTCTCCTTTCTTCCCATGGTGTGAAGCAAAATTGGAAGGTAAATACCGACTGAGAAAATAGCGAACCGCCCACTGAGCTCAGTCAGAGAAGAGGCGGCGCTGTGAGTAGGCCGTTCTGTAACTTGCAGTGTTTATGGCAGTGAGCGTGTCTTCCTTTAAAACTTAATAATGAAATGTAAATAATTTCTTTTAACTTATAAATTTTTTAATTATCCTTAAACATAGCTTTCTCACTAGTTAGTTTTACTGTATATTTGAAACCATTGTTAAACAAAGCAGGGGCTTATTTTACCTTCTAATGACATTACATATGGATAGATTATGCATTTTAATCATATTTAATTAAAAAAAATCTATTTTAGAAAGTTTCATCTACACAAATATCACAGACTATTTTCGGTGGTATTTCTAAATGTTATGTCACATTTAAATATTTTATATACATCTAAATAAGGAATTCTGGTGCATAAACAATTAGTAATCAATAATTAGTATTACAGTTTGCATTGTGATAATTTGTTACACTTCTTCCACATCTTGTAAAAACATTAATTTAACTGTGCTCAAACATATGTTAAATCTGACTATCAGAAATTAAGTAAAATACAAACTTATAAAATTAAAAATGAAGGTAAAATATAATTTAAAATTAAGCAAGGGTTCACTTTTTTTCTGTCTCTCCCTACTCTCTCTCACCTGCTGTGATTCGGACACAGAATGGTTAAAAATGGGGACAGGTCATACAGTCAGAGGGATGGGGAAAGGGGGAGGCGTCTTCCCACTTCTATGACAAAAGTGCCAAAGAGGAATAGCTTGAGCAACATACTGAGCCGAAAAGTTTGGTACCGTCTTCTCCGCTTTAAAGGTACACTCCTTGTGGAAGAATTTTCACCTCGACCGTTTGCCCACCAGCTAACATGCAGAAGCAAACTGAATACAAAATGTACTGGCAAGAATAGCGATTACAAACATTATTTAAAATGTACTTGCTTTATACTGATACTGTACAGTGTATTAAAACTAACACTATGGGCACTACAGTGTGAGTAACGCTGCCCACTAAACCTCTTTCCCACAATTTCACGGGGGCAAGTTCACGTAGTTGATTTATAGCTAGATACAATTTTATCTTGCTACATGAAAGCACAAATTCAGACATTTGTCAACATATTTACTAAAATTATCCATCTCATCTGTGTTAATCTCACTGTGGCCTGAAAAAAATGTTTTTTTTTTAAATAAAATAGATAAAAAACATTTTCCGGATTATCACCTCGCACTAGGGGGGAAAGAGAAGTGCTGGTGGTCATCTATTTCACTCTCCATCACTCTGCCCAACCTCCCTGGACAGACAGTTGATTAAAACTCATTCAAAAGGGTGCGGTGTGTTAACACACACTCTGCTTAACAGACCCGCTTGTAAGAACAAGGTGACTTTCTGCTCAATTAAATAAAGCTACAGTACAGACAGATTTTAAATTCTTCAAGTAAAATTAGCTGTTTGTCAAAATCAGATATTTTGCAAGCAGTACACAACTTCTCAAAAAGAACCTTTTGTCACTCGTGCAAACTCAACAATTTTATTGTTTATTTTTATTATTCCAAAATTTGAACGATATGCCTTAGGGACTCATTATAGTATTGTAGTGAATACGATTCGTGACGGAAAATCAAAATACCCCCCCTCCCACCTCCTATATGGCATTTCCTGAACAGCTGAGCCCAGGCTAACCCCCGTCCCGCCGCTACGCATAGGGTCTTTTTTGCTCTCCTGCCATTCCACGGTTCGTCCCTTCCCACATCCGTGACAACAGGAAGTGGTGTTTTTACCGCATATTCTTAGAAAAGAATAAAACTTTTTATGAAGTACAGTATCTAAGCTTTATAATGTTAGAACAAACAAGTTAAAACCACAACCCAATTTAAGTTACCAAGTTAAAGACTTTGATGCATAAAATATGTATGCATAATTAAAATAGTTACAGTATGAAGAAGGTGGAAGGCTGTGTACTTTTGTCCAACTAAGCAATCTTGCTCTTATAAAATATACCTACATTTTAATCAATTTAATGGTTATCATGTTGTAAAACACAGTTTATAATTATTAAAAGTCTAAACAGTATACAGTTTAAATTCTGTAATTGGCAAAAGATTGTCCCTCAGCATTAACTGGGATTCGAAATAGTGCATTTTCTCCCAACAGCCCAGATGCTGGATATGAGACATTAAACTCAGTTCAGCTAAGCGCAGCTCCACCTGGTTGTATTACAAGGTATTTCACCCTATTTAAAAAAAACTACTTTGCAGTTCGTTGCGGAACGACCACCGCGTTTTAGCGCAGCATACCTCACACATTTTGAATTGCTGGATCTGTAGAAATGTGTGTTAAACACAACTAAGCCCCAAACAGCAGATAAAAACAAAACAGCTAGTCTGACCTTGTGAATCAGGTAGAGTCTGACATAGATACTAATGTAAAAGGCTGATATCTGATATCCAAAGTACTGTAGAAAAATTAGACTGACCTTGTTGAAGTATTTTTCAACTTATATCTTTATTAGTGCCATTATTTGTAGAATGCAGTTTTGTTAAGTTGGAATTTTAGTTAATCTTCATTGATATTTGTTATTGTCCCTTATTATTCCATTATAGCATGGGAATGAAAATTCTAACCATATTTTTCTGTCGATAAACTGCTTCGGAACATTAAGCTTGACAAGAGAGCAAGAGTGGTAAACTTTGAGCCCACAAGAGTTAAAAAGTCAAAACCCTTGGGGATCTTTTGAGAGATAGCAGAAGCTGTGAGGTGTATTATTTCATGGGTACATACTGTAGCATTTAAAGAATACACTGATCGGGTGCAAGGGTCATTACTTTGATGCCACCACATGGAGTTACTATTTTTTATATTCCATTGACTGTGGGAAATGACAGCTTTGACTTTTTGCTGCCAGTTTTAATTTTTAACTGTTATTGTAATGAAGTTTTCAGTTCAGCTTACAAACTTCTTATACTGTAAAATTCTGTTTATCATAGTGAAGATGCCAAGTGAAATAAAAATCACATAAGGTGAATATTGTAAGTAGAAATAAAAAGCATCAGGCAAATAATCTCATCTTAAAACTAAACAGGTGTGTGTTACCTTACAGGTCCAAATCAAAATGGTTTGTGGCCAGCATAGAATTCAAGCTTGTTCAATGAAATGTGGCCTGCTTCATTGTCTGGGGACTTTATCTCTAAAATAGGCTAAGCTGCTAATGCCAATTTATAGCATTTAATAAATCAAATTAACCCCTCTGCAGGTTCAAATTGCATTCTTTGTACATTTCTTTTTTCTTATTAAACCATCATAGGAACTCTCTTAATTAAATATGTTCCACTCCTGTGAAACTTAATGCCAGAGTTCAATTAAATGTATTTCTGATTACAAAGCAACACACAAAATGGATACAGTAGAATTTTCTGAAATATTTTGTTTAGATGGATGGAGAATATTAAGGAATGGTATTTGCATTTAGTGGAGTTAGTGGAGTTTTTATGGCCCATTTCAAAATTCTATAATCTGTCTTCTTGCACATTCTTTCTTTTAAAGTGTTCCCTTTTCTTTTTTTTCTATCCTGTTTGCAAATTAAAAGGGGAGCTTTAAATGCAGTTTGATTAAGGCATGTCTCAGAGGCTGTGTTCTCTTTGGATTTTTTGGGATTTTACTTCAAATAATACATTCATTGGGGGATTTTTAATGTAGTTAAGGCTGTGATTTATTTAGGAAAATCTATGATTTTCCAAAATCTATGGAAAATTGATAACTTTCTTTTTACCCACTTGAAGAGCAGTGTTGTTATCGTTGATGTTGTCTGCTTCATGACTTTTTTGCTGGCAGCATACAGTATGGTACGAATACTCCTGCCATCATGTAGTTCACTGGTGAGCTTACAAGACAGCACCTGCTCTGGTAGGCAGAATGCCCTGTGTGGACCAGGGCTCATTTGGGTCAAATGTATTTCCACCCTACCTCTCCCGTCTTAGTTTATTATTGGATTATTTTAAAATTTCATGCATTTAAAAACTTCTTATGTGGTAAAACTTAAAGATTTTTCTATAAAAAAATCATAGATTTTCTATGAAAAGAAAAAAAGCTTCAAAAAGATAAAAAACAATTTATGTTACATTTTATCACTTTTACAATGACCTGCATTGTCTATGTGAATGAAAGTACAAAAAGATACATACCACTGTTCATGTCTCTTAAGTGGTAATAGTCCTCAACATGTACCTCTTAGAATAAATGGAGCAGTAAATTGGAAGTGTACTGAAGTTAAAGACCACTCACCCTGAAAAAACAGATTTAAAAATGTATGAAAGCAAGGTAAGGTTAGGCTTGAAAATGGGTTTGTTTTCTAATGCTTGGGAGACATCCCTTTATAGTTTTACATGTCCACACTTTCCATGCAGGACAGGTTTAATTCTGTCTTTTACACTTGAGCTATATTTCATGATGGAGCTCCTGTTGGAATGTCCTTATAGGCTGCCTCTGGCAACATTCAGAGCAGTCTAGCTTGATTTGATTTAATGTTTGTTCATCTGAGCCATCTCATAATGGCTCTAATATGTTAATTCTGGGATTATGTGTTAATCCTTTTCAAAACTAAATGTGATTTAGTGAAATACCTTTTGGTCATTGATGAATGTTGTATTTGTACAGTAGTTTGGTTATTCTGTGCTTTAGTTAAAAATACAATTTGTAGCTAAAAAGAGAAAATATTTTATGTATTCAGTAGAACATGATTCCTAGCTTCAATCTGTTCTCCAGTTTATAATAAGTTGTAATAATAATGATATATATAATAATACATTGCTGACCAGACCAAAAGTGGCTATAAGGAACTATCCTTACTGGCACCTCTCAGTAACAATACTCTTTCTGTTCTTGAGACATACATTATTGCACATTAATTGGTTATTTTCTTAACAAAAGTAACGTAGAAATGTATGGCTTAAAAATAATTGCATATCTATAGTGTTTTTCAAGACTTTACTTATAGGAAATGACTCACTTCATAGAAATGTAGAAGTGAAGTGTTGCAGTCACCTGGGTAATGTGCAACAGCCATTGTACACCAGCAGTCCCACTGCTGATCACAGCAGATCAGGTGGAGAAGTAAGAATTTACTTCACCAGTTAAAAGGAACATATCCTACATATTCTACATATCCATAGTGGAATTCAGGCAATATAATGAGTTTAATACCACTTCTCTTACAGAATTTATCTATACAATCATTGACGTCTTAATCTTTAATGACTGAGTAGTAAGGACCATAGTTCTGAGTCCTCTAAACACTTTTTGAGATATTAGTATTTCTTTACTGGTATCTCAGAGTATGTAATTTTTCTGCGGTTTCCATTTGGAATTTTTCTAATAAATTTGGAATCCCAATTTGTGTATTTTTCATGTCTTAACTCATAGCTACAAACCCTGCAGCTGCACTCAGGATGAGAGGTACATCTCTTTACAACAACACTGAAAGCCTACAATTGCTTGAATGGCCATAGGGGTTACTTTGTCACCAGAAGCCAAGAGAGCTCTGCCCACTAATACCCCTCCCCAGCTGCTTGGGGAATCCTGGTCACAGCTACTTTGTGACACAGTTATCCAGGCTTAAATCCATTATCATAGAATGCAACCTGCACTTGGGCAAGAGCTTTTACTGGTCAGGCCACTTTGTAGCCCCATTTTCTCTTTTAAATAAGAAAAAACATATAAGATATTACATTGCAAAAATTACCATATTCATTTGAACTGAGGTGTGTTACTTATTCAAGATCTTCTTCATTTATTCTTATAAATCTGTATTTTGAGAGCTTCGTCTTGCTGGTAGTTATGCACACAAAATGTATTACAAGCATTTTTTATTACAATTTACTTTGTTGAATAAAAGGTCTAGAAGGCTTCTGTGTTTGTCACTGCTGTTAAAGACTAATAGATAAAGTGGCAGTGAATTCCTTTGGTGCCTCATTTCTTTTTCATGAATTAAAATATGGCCAGCAATGTCAGTTAGGTACCCAACAAATACTTATGTTTTTCCCAGAACCTGCGAGTTCAACAATGAATGTGTCTAGGATCATTTTGCATGTTCCTATGCAAGTAGATAGTTTTTAGCTATCTACGGTCATGGTGTCATAGTAATAAATAAGTTCTTAAATAGGGCTATGAATCAAATGTTTAAAGGGCACCTATTTTGGGCAGCACAGTTTCACAGTGGTTAGAATTGCTGCCTCGTAGTACTGGTCCTGGGCTCATTTCCTGGGGTGCTATTTGTGGTTTAGAAAATGGATGCATGGAAATTTTGTAGATTGCATAGATTTTAAAGTGTCCTGCCAAATTGAAATAAGCAGTCTGGATATAGAAACACTATTTCAATGATAGAACACCAAGCATGAAGTAGCAGACACATGAGTAGAGTCTGCATCATGAGGGTGTCATCTCAGCTTGTGATAGGGAAAACTGATTTTTTCGAGGCTGCGGTTATGTTAATAATAGCTCTTTACTTAAGCTAGCAGTCATACACATATTTTAATGTATGAAGATAGGAAGAGCTTTGCATTCCATCTAAATAACACTATCATTTCACATTTGCGATTGATTATTTGCTTAGCAATTACATGTTGTGTTATTTCTATTAATCAACAAAAATATATCTATTAAAGTGTTTTTGTTTTAGCAACTAGTGTACTTCAATACAATTCCATCATCAGATTCATTTGGGAGAAAGGTAGCTTGGAAGATAATGCTTTAGGTGCTATAATTGTGACCAGTAATCCAACTAAATAAATATGGAATTATACCAAAAAAGGACTCCAATAAGCTCAGACAAGAAGAGGTCTGAAATGTCCTGTGACTTATCAGCACACTAGGATAAATCTAGTGATAGTGTCTGGTTATATTCAATGATTTGTGCAAACAGAAAGAAAACTTTTTATTATTAATTTCATTATCATAGGTCAGACACGATAAAAAACAGTTTGTTCTTCCTTGAACTACTAGTACTAAATTACAGAAAGAGCTGAGTGTTTAAAATTTGGACTTTCCTAGCACAAACCTTGAAAGCATAATTTTCAGTCCAGCTCTTTTCCTTTAATAGCATCCCATTTCCAGTGTCTTTTAGTGTTTCTGCATTGTTTTTTTTTTCTGCAATTTTCTTTTATTTTACCTGTTGCATAGCATATACTGGCTTTTTTACACATAGTGTGAAAAAATATATCATGAAGATGTTTTCTGTTCAAGTAACAATTAAAGTCGAATCTGTCCTTCAATGTGAAATGAAATATCAGAAGAAGATTGATGGAGCTTATGGTGAAAGTTAATGAAAGTTACAAAAAAGGATTTTCACTTTTTCTTAATATACTCAACCCTTTGTGGCTTGAATTTTTGTTTTTGTATAAAAACAAGTAAGAAATGCTCATTTATTGTTTGAACAATTCCTTGATATGTAGCCAGTTAATGATAGTTTTGAGGAGAGCAATGCATTTTGTGTATGTGAAATAGCTTTGTAGAGAGACTAGAAAATGTATGGAAGATATGAATGCATATTTTCATATGTTAACTGAGCAGTATACATTGCAAAGGTAAATTATCATTTTAGAGAGAAATGTTAAGGTTTAACCTGACATAGTATTATTAAGAAAATCATGTGTAAGTAAATTAGAAACACATTTCACATGGAAACTACTTAGGCACATGTGCAGATAGTAAAGCCTTTAGCTGCACCCGAAGCTATAAGAAGAGCATAGAAACAACTTAGCAGAGATAGAAGGTCTGAGAACCTGTGAGAGAGAGAGAAAATACCTCTCTCTCTCTAACTTGCTAGCTGTCTTTCATAGGTTTGGTAGGATTAGAATTTTAAGAACTTTCAAGTAGATAGCTGCGTCACCATTTTGGCTGTGGAGCCATCTTCATGTGTGAGGGAGAGTGGGAAAGTAGGAGAAAAGGCATAGGATACCAAAAGAAGGAGTAGTTAAGAAGGGACATGAAGCTTTAGGAATGAGCTTATATACAGTATATTGAGATCCATCTCAATGAAGCTAGTGGGCTCTCACTGAAGGAAATCGGGCAAGGTATAAGCAAGGGTTAGGTTGGCTATATCACTCCAGGTGGATGCTGCACATTGGTGGTGGTGGAGGAGAGTCTCCATTACCTGTAAAGTGCTTTGGAAAAGCACTATATACAGGAAGTGTAAGTGTAAGCTCTGATTGGTTAGGATCTCCTAGGGCTTAAAGGGACAGAAGCTCTCTGTGGGAAGCTGCTCTTGCTGTCCATTATATTAGGCACTAGGTTTCTATAAAGACGAAGACGTAGGAAATGTGAAGTAGTATCAGATTCAGTTGTTGACATATCAAATCTGCCAATAAGTAACAATTGTGGTTACTGGTTGTGGTAGAGCAGACCTGGTCAGATGGGACCAAGAGAGGGCTTAAAACTGCTACTAATAAGAACAAATAGGGGTCACCCTCAATTCCCTAAAAGTGGTTGGTTTAATATTGCTTCTTTAAGTTTCGAAGGGGGATTAATTACCCTGAAAGGAATCAGTTTGCTTTGGTAAATCATGGAGTCAAATAAAGGTTAGATTCTGCTGGTTATAAATCCCAGAGAGGCTTGAATGGTTCCCCTGGGAGGGGAATAAGTAGATCAAGGTCCTCCAGTAGGGGAACATAAAGGTTATAGATTACAAGCTCAGGGTGGAGTTTGAGTGATGGAGAAGTAAATGAGTGTAGGTCTCAAATAATAAGCTCAGGGTGAGCAAGGTAATAGGCTCTCAGATATAGAGGCTGACCAACTGTATTAGAGGATATCCAGGAAGGTGGGCTGAGTAGCTGGATGAAAGGAAGGTAGAACCAATAGGGGGAAGAACAAAGGTTAGCTCTCTCCAAGGGTTGGCTTCAAAGGTTAGGAGCCCTGGAGCAACAGTTCTCTGAAGGTGCTGCTAGTTAGTGCTAGGATCACCACATAAGACCGAGACATGTCTGGAAGGACAAAGTATTTTTTCATATAGGTTATAACATGAGACCAGTACTACCGCACAGGGGGAGGTTAAGGTCAGTATGGTTACAAATGACATAAAACATACCATAGAAATGTGTGTTTTCACATTGTGAATGTTTTAATTTCATGTTTGGTTTAAGGTTTGTTTTCTGCTGTTGTTTTTACCTTTTCATTGGTTGTACCCTTTTGATATGTGACTAGAAGAGCTGTGTTGATTGTTGATGGTTAAGATATTGATTATTGATAGTCATATTGATCTTGATTGTATGTGAGACACTTCTGAAAAAAATAAATAACCTTTTAATACATATATGCTGGTTGTGTATTCCACACTTCTCACTTCTGCTATGTAGTGGCCTTTGTTTCATCCTTATGTGAATGTCTTGAGATATGCCCTGCATACTAGGAAGATGTTTCAAAGTGCTGCCTTACTTTCACCCTGAAGGTGCCTACCTGAATTATTCATTTACCAAAACCCTCTCTCTCTGTATTTATCTTAGTTAATGCCTTTTGGCTTTGCCTTTGGCTTTTTTTCTTGTTCTTTCTGTTCTTTCAAGTCTCCTTTGTTATGAATAGCCATAATAAAGACACACATTCCACTTGAAAAATTACTTTTCTTTGGATAGGATGGTTAGAAGGATTGACACGTAATTATTTTATTTTGGAATAATACAGAATGCTGCTCTTAGATATAACCTCTAATAAATTTTTTAAGTGGAAGTGTTTTGTTCATAATTAGGACAAAGCGTCAAAAACAATACTTGGGTTAACCTCATCTGAAATGTTTTAGACCTGTATGATTTTTCATGCTCTGTTGTGCTTGAAGAGACACCTTTAGCAAATATGGGATTTAGTTCAAGTGAGACTGTAATGCTACATCATTGTTAATGTTTATTGTTTTTCTTTTGCACAGGAAGAACAAGCATGGATGTGAAATCTGTCGTTGCAAGAAGTGTCCTGAACTGCCATGTGACAAAGACTGTCCAGTGGGCTTTGAGCAAGACAACCATGCTTGCATTATTTGCAAGTGTAAAGGTACGTGCTGAATGGGGTATCCATTTCCACTTTTGTTCTTTCCCTTAATCAGGGATTAATCATGCATTTGAATGTGAAGCAAATAATTGGGATTTAAATCAGGGAATTTGAAAATGATAAATTAGATTTATTCCACCACAAAGGTAAGATATGGGTACATAGACGTACATATGATTTTTATTTGTCAGTAGTGATGTCATTTCTTAATAGATTACAGTTTTTTTCTTAATCAAGACTAAAACTTAGTACAGATGCAGCCATTCAAAATGCACGTCAATAGTATTGTGGCAAACTCGCTGTTACACACTGTGCTATGAGTTCGCTTGCCAAACTTAACTTTTTCACTGGCCAAAGATGATCGATAAGTGGTTAAGATCAGTTAAAATAATTAAAGCATAATAATATTTCTGAACATCATTAATGATTAGTAAATATAAATATAATATATTTACATGGGAGTGGTAGCTATAAATAAAAAATAAGTAGCACAACAGAATTCCACCTTCTTCATAAACATTTTCATAACCAAATTCATTAACTCAGTCACTTGGATTTTGGAATGTTAGACGTGCTTAACTACATCTTTCTGTCATTATTGTTGTAATGGAAAATGAAACGTTTGTAGCTTTATTGAAACTCTTGTAGAAAATGGAAAAGGCTACAGGATTAATTTAGCTCATCAAAACAGAGTGATGCAGAATGGTAGAATTCTTACCTGCCACATGGAAGGTCTGGGTTTGATTCCCAGCCAATGCACAAGTTGTACTATCAACAAATAAAGACTCTTTCTCTAATAATAAAATATAATAGATAATATTAATTAAAGCAACATGTAATATGTTTATTCCATGCTGAAAACAGAAGAAAGAAAACACAATGTTTCGGGCGTAGAGCCTTCTTCAGGTGTGAGAAAGACAGGGCAGTAAGCAAAGGTAATGTAGCGGGAGAACAAAAGCTGGGAGAGAAGTGGGGCAGGAGGTGGGAGCAGGAGACAGACAGAGTGGCCAATCAGGTAGTGTGAAGTCAGGATAGGTGAAGAGAGGTGTGAAATGAAACCTACAATGAATAAAGAGAATTTTGAAGAAAATGAGTCTGTCGTTGAGAGAAGGGGAAAGGTGTGATCATAGCTGCAGGATAGTTTTAGTTTCTGTAGTCTTTTTGAAGTGGGAGTTAGGAAAACCATCTTTGAGAACACAGAGGGAGAGATTAGTGTGATCATGGCCGTCAGAGGTGAAATGAGAAACAACAGACTTGGAGAAATCTTTAATCTTCACAGCCCTAATATGTTCTCTGAAATGGTCTCCAAGTCTCCTTCCTGTTTCCCCAATGTAGGTGGCTGGGCATTTACTGCAAGAGATACAGTAAAGGGTGCTGGAGGTACAAGATGTCATCTGAGTGATTCAGAATTGTCCTGAGGGGCCTTGAATGAGTGTGGTGTTAGACATGTACATGCGGGTGATACAGCGAGCTCTGTTGCAAGGGAAAGTGCCTGGTGTGGATGTTTGCTGAGGGCGGTCAAGGGAGCTGTGATCAAGAAGGTTACGCAGATTAGGTGATGTGGTGGTCAGAAAAGAGGGCCACCCAGTGGAGGGATCATCCTGTAGGATGGAGAAGTTGTCGTTAATAGTCCTGGGGAGCAATATGAGCAGTATTTGTTATATACTATATTGACATTTTTATTATTTTATATATCACAGTATGTTAAAACAATATTAAAAATAATTAAATGAAGGAACCACTGAAGGGTAGAGTTAGAAAACTTGTGAATTCTATCAAAGTCCAAGCTGGTCAGACCAACAATCTCCAGGATGCTTTGAAAGACTAAGGGAACTTAAAGATGCTCTTAAACAGAAATTGCAATTGAAGTCTTTAAATGTATATTTACTTTAAAATACCAATCATTAAAGCCACTATGTACAGTATGTTACATAATTATGATCTAAAAGAATAAAGTGACATTAAAAAGGCCATGAACTACAAACATTTAAGATGAGCAATGTTATGAAATAATGTCAAAATCTCCCCTGAATTCCCCCTCTTCCCCCTTCCCTCCTTTGAAGACATGGAAGCTGAGACACCTGCAGAGTGAGATGTGGACAAAGGTGGAGGAGGGATGCGAGAGATGAAATGTGAAAAAAGAGGGATTTGAAATTTAGTTAGACAGGTCACGCTGTAGTATGTGTTAAACTTTACACCACCATCATGTTCTTAAGCATGAAGAAACATTTGCAGATTTAATGCATAGTTAAACTTGAAGATCAGAATGAGCTTAAAATGTTTCAGCAAAACAGTGGGGTCTGGCAGTTTGTTTTGTCAAACATCAAGGACAGTAAATGAGGTGTGGGGAGAGATTTTTTGGACTGTGAGCTTGCATGTTAATGTAAACTAAGAAGGTTGTCCTAGGACAAAAGTTTGTGAACTCTTCTTTTCACTGTAACAACTTAAACATGCTTTAATTTAAACAATCTTTAACCAATATTGTTAGCTTTGTATGGCAGCATCCTGGTGCTACCGGGAAAAAATAAAACTCCTACTTAGATCTTCTGTCAACTAGAGCTTTTAGTATTTGACGTACTAAATATTTAATATTTAACATAATAAATTTGGCATCACCTTGTATACAGCAGGCTTCATCAATGACATATTTGCCTAGCCTAGTAAATAGCAAAAGCCTTAACAAAAACATGCTGACTTGTTTAACCCAGTTTATCCCATGCAATGTACTGTAGATATGTGATGAATTACAATTAAAAAGTATATTCTTCTCAGTGTAATATGTAAAATAGTATGTTCCAAATACAAATGGTGATGCACAATAGTTCAATGGTGTGAAATGCTTCCATGAGCTGGGCACCCATTAGTTGACAGCAGTAAACCTAATTTGTTTTGTTTTGTTTTTGTAGCAGCTAGTGGCCGGGACATTTGTTTTCTAAATTTCAGCAATTATTATATAGTGTTTCCATTCAGTTTCCTTTCAATTATGCTGTCCTCCAGGTCCCACTAAGGTCTAATTATATATTCTGAATCCTAGCTTTGACATGAGGAGTCAAAGACAAAACACAAATATTTGCAATACTTTTGAATTTTGTGAGTGGCATTTAATAATTTTACATTTATAAAATAGTTTTATTTTTTTAAAGTACATGCCTCTCCAAACACAAAATGTAGTTTTTACTTAGGCATGTCAGCCAAATACATTGACACATTAACTATATTTTGCACATGTAACGTTATTAGACCGAGCAGAGTAATGCCAAAATGAGTAAGGAAAGTTACTGAGTTTAAGAATTCTGTGAAGTAATATCTACAACTATCGATATATATTATGCAATTCTTGCAGACTGCCTTCATCTAGATGCAATTATCTACACCACTGTTTTGAAAGCGATCATTAAATTTAAATTAAATGTTTCTAGCAGCACATCTCTCAACAATTTAATGACAACTTACAATATTAAGAACTTAAATATATTAATATAAATATAGTGCAGACTTCAACAAAGTGAGCACTTGTATCAGCTACAATGTGTAAGCCTGTGTTAATATTTCTCCATAGATCATTTTGTGAACTACTAGCTCACTTTGCTTGCTAGCGTGTAAGGGTTAATGTTAACTGGAGGGTAGACAGCTATAGAAGCAGATTATAGTCACTCAAAGACATTGCATTGTATTAGAATCTCCAATTCCCATAGATCACACTGGGCAACATTTTGGGAGTGCCTACCACCAGGGTCATGAGTCCCTCTGCTGGCTGGCTGTGGTGACATCCTGCAGGTCCCTCTCAATGCTGGTAGCTTCGCTGTTGGTTGTCTGTTGTCACCACCACGAGATAAAGCAATTGACTTGGGATAACTTCAAAAAATCTGTTCTAAATTAAAAAAAAAAAACATCTGGGGTATTCATAGGTCAGGAGTACTGCAAGCTGAGTGAGGATTAGCTCATTACCTGTTTACATATTACACATTACAGTTTACACAGTACAGTAGGCTACAATTTCTTGACCAAGAAAGATTTCCCACGCTCTGTTTTGAGTGCAATAAAACCACAAAAGTGAATAAAATTGCTATTGACCTACCCATGGCCTTGTCCATGTCTTATATATTTTTGTTAATTTAGTCAAGCTTTGACCAAACCACTATAGAAACCAATGGGTAACGCAATAATCTCGACCTTTTTTAAACTTTTTAGTAACCTGTCATAAATTCACATGTGAATTAGGTTAGTCATTGTTACAGTACTAATAGTTAATTGCCTGAATTTATCAATAGGTTTTTCATATTGTAGTACAGTGAGTAGACATCGCAAGACAACAGAATGAGAGAGTAGAAGGCAGGAATATATGGTGTAAGGATGTGATTTATGTAGTTAATAAAACAGTCAAAAGAATATAAGAATGGCTCTTTATTAAGATACACAACATTTATGGCGATGAGAGATGAGTGCTTGACTAACTCAAAGCGTGCAGAACACTGCAGATTTTACAGATGCAGCCATTCAAAACAAGCGGGTGATACCGTGTTAAAACGCAGTGCGCTTGTCGCAGTATAACATGGGTTACCGTATAATACCATATAATCCCTCATAATACAGCATAATACCGCAAGTAAGATAATTGTATCCTGAATTTCCGCCAGGTGAAGCTAATAAAGCTCAACCTCTCATGTACAGCGTTTGAGCTGTCGCCATCAGTCTTTACCGAAGATATTACTAATAGTATTAATAATGAATGACCTTGGACAAGTTGTAAACTCAAAGTATTACCCTGGTCCACATTCTTTGTAACCATCTTTGTAAACGAAAATACTTTATTTTTTCATTAACAAAAAGTAACACCACAGCATTTCGTTGATCCAATCACACATTTGTTTCCAATCATGCAAAGTAATTCTTGAGAATCTCCGATTCACCATGCCTTTCACATGCTCATGAAAGATATTGATTTAGTAACATAAATATATTACTGTATGCAAACTGTACTGTATATGTCTGGTCTTGGTATTTTAAAGAAAAAATACACACCAGTATTCCATTTCTCCCTAAACATCTTAAGCATCAAAGTCTTACATGCGGTTATTTCGGAAACGTTTTTACGTGCTCTTTGCTCCCTCTGACCATGTTACTGTTCTGGACGTTTATACAGTATACAGTATAAGTGGTAGTTTTAAGGTTTTCTGTGAATTCGCTCGATACCGGAGTAAACAAGCATACTTTTAGAATTTGATTAATAGGGAATATAATATGGAAGAATTTAATAATGGTATAACTATATTCATGTACTGTTGCACAAACAGTAGTAAAAGACATTCCATTGAGATGTGCTTGTCACACGACTACCTCAGTGGTGTGATCGCTTAAGTGACTGACTTGTAATCTTGAGGTTGAGTGTTCAAACCCAGCTGTCGACATCAGTTTTCCTTTAACAAATAAAAATGTCTTTGAAAAACTAAAATAGCTAATATTATTGGCATTATATTGACATTTTTTATATTTCTAAATATCACAACAAAGCAACTGGACCATCAGAAATAGCAGCAGAACACTTTAAGAACCTCAATGAAGAGGGGATTCAGTGGCTGACGAGATTGCTAAACAATTTTGCAAAGGAAGAGAGAATTCCAGAAGAATGGACAAAAAGCAGTATGGTTACCATCTACAAGGAGAAAGGAGACCCAATGGAGTGTAAAAACTAGAGGAATAAAACTTCTGGAACATGGATTGAAAATCCTGGAAATAATTCTGGACAAGAGACTCAGGAAGATAGTCAGGATCCACAACTCACAATTTGGATTCTCAGCGGGGAAAAGCACAACAGATGCCATTTTTGTGATGAGACAGTTACAGGAGAAGACACTAGAGAAAGGGAAAAAGCTGTATGTGGCCTTTCTGGACTTGGAGAAGGCATATGACCGTGTGACCAAAGAGGTGGTGTATTGGTAGCATGGTGAAGTTAGTTCAAGCAACCTATAGAGATGCAACTATGAAGGTGGTCACACAACGTGGAGAGACAAAAGAGTTTGAAATCACAGTTGGAGTACACCAAAGATCAGCACTAAGTCCTTTCCTTTTTATAAACATTATTGACACACTGACAGAGGAGGTAAGAACAGAAGTGCCTTGGGACCTCATCTTTGCTGATGATGTGGCACTGATGGCAGATTCAGAAGTAGAACTACAGGAGAAAGTGTTCAAATGGCAGAGAAGTCTGGAAAAGGGTGGACTGAAAATGAATGCAGAAAAATCTGAAATAATGGTAATGGAGAGAAGAGGAGACTATGACCAATGTTGAGGAGACAAATGGAGGAAAACTGAAACAGGTTGATGGCTTTAAATACCTTGGATCAAAACTGGTAAAGGGAGGAGAAACATTGGAGGCAGTAAAACAAAGAGTGAAAGCTGGATGGAACAAGTGGAGAGAAATAACTGGAATAATCTGTGACAGGAAAATTCCTAGAAAGTTAAAGTGCAAAATGTACAACACTGTGATTAGACCTGTACTACTATATGGAGCTGAATGCTTGGCAGTTGGAAAGAGGGAAGAGAACTTGATGAGAAGAACTGAAATGAGGATGTTGAGATGGATTCTGCAGATTTCAATGAAGGATAAGATCAGAAATGAAGAAATCTGTAGACGTCGTAGGATGGTGGATGTGGTTGAGAAGATGCGAGAGGCGAGGTTACGGTGGTATGGACATATCATGAGGAGGGATGTTGAGGAAGTAACAAAGAGGGTAATGGAATTTGAGGTGGAAGGTAACAGGGGAAGAGGCAGGCCTAGAAAGAGATGGATAGATTGTGTGAGAAAAGATATGGAGGTATGTGAAGTGAGTGAGGAAGATGTGCTCGACAGAGACAAGTGGAGAAGAGCAACCAAAGCAGCTGACCCCAGGACAGTCTGGGACTAAAAAGTGAAAAAGAAGAAGAAGAAAACAACATCTTCGTACTGTATGTACACAGCAGAAGGGCCAAATTCACGAGATCCCTATTAATAAAGGGTATTAAGGGTATTAAGATCCCTTTAGATCTCCCTTCAGATTTAAAAGGTTATTAATAATATCTTCGGTGTCGCATCTTCCCAGTTTAGCTGATCTTTTGCTGCCTATGCATGCTTACACAGCTCCCTGGGTAAACTATCATACTTGACTGAGAAAGCTTTAGAGAACTTACATTTTTATTATCAACAAATTGTAAATACGACGTTTACATTGGCGTTATTAATTATTGACTTGAGTGTATGGAGAAGTGTCAGCTGTCAATGAGAGCAGACCACCCCTCTTAGGCTGGACAAACTATTTTTTTTAGATTTTTACAAAAGAAATAAAAAAAAATAGATATAATGATATAAACATTTACTGCAATACAATACTGCTACGTTTCGGCTGTGAATCCTTCTTCATGTGTGAGGGTGAAACACTTGGAGTTTGTAATGTAGGGCGCTCTGGACGGGTTAAACTTTAATGCAGGAAAAATGTATTTCCCAGAAGCTACAGTATACTGATTCTTATGGAATGTGTTTTCTTTCTTCTTTTCTTCAGCATGGAATAAACCTATTACTTGATTCTTATTGAAGCCCGTTTCCACCAGGGAGTAAAAAAAAACACACACACTTTTTCATTGACAAAAAGTAACGCCACACTCTCTTGTTTAAAGCACCATGTCTCTTCTCATTAAAAGGAGGAGACACTTTACACTTTAACTCTTCAGTTCACAGAGAAATTTCACCAGAGCCTCTTCTCTGATTTCTCTGAAACTATTGATTACTAATAGTTTATGCTAACACCTAACTTTCTTAACGCGAGAAGTACCAATGTAAGCAAAAAAAAAGGGTTTTTTTGGGTGGGGCAGTATTTCTTGCGTTGTAAACGTGTGTACACAGCGGCCCCCCCGGGTTCCAGTTAGTGCGTAATTACACATCAATGAAAAATCGGAGGTTTAAAAAAAGAGAATTAGCTCACTGATAGTTTTATGTGGAGGCTGTGAATATTTTCACAAGTTGTGGTCTTTAAAATGCATCTGGTTTGAAGGCTCTCTGTGTTTCCCTTCCAAAGATATGGACAGAAGAATATTCGAGCGTGGTCAAAAAAATGGCTTAAAAACGACATAGTGAAGGCTGTGAAAACAGTCACAATGTACTCTGTACACAAAGCAAGTGTTTTCATAACTCTAAGAGGTTTCGTGAAAAAGCTACAGGCATGTCAATTGTAATCGTTTTTATTTTTAAATACATTTTAGAAAAGTCATCTATACAAAAAAGTTGCATTTAATACCACTGGACTTGTCTGGCTGTGCCGAAAAATAAATAAAAATCGGTTTAACAACTCTTAAGCAAACGTGTGTTTTTGTTAACACAAGTTTATCAGTGAAAAGACCACGGGCATTCTTAGAGCCCGTTAATAAAATTGTTGCAATTTTGTTCTTGTTTTGAGGTGGGGAAATTCTGACAACAGTTGATTTAAAGACAATCTGTCAAAGTGCAGTGAAATACAATATTGTTGTTGTTATTGTTGTTTTTATCCTGTAAAGCGCTTTGAGAAGCCACCTTTAAAGGTGCTATATAAAATAAAGTTTATTATTATTACTGTTATTAATTTGCTGGACAGAGAGGTTAACATTATTATGCTGAAGACAAAGGTAATGATTTACATTGCATTGTCAGATTGTGAATCTATAAAGACATTTAATTAAACACGCGTTGCGATTAAAATGGAAATCTCTCTCTCGATGCTGTAATACAGTTTAAAATAATTAAAAGTCTAAACAGTAGTTAAAGTTAAAGCAATTCCGTTGAAAACCCGGGCGCGATAATTGTTTCGTTCCTTGATTTTCTGATCTGCAAGGCCATTTGGCTGCAGTGAATGTGAATTCTGTCTGGCATTGCCAGATTGTGAAAAAATAAAAGTATTTTAATCAAGATGGGGGCAAGGGAGTCTTCTTTATAACACTCTCCCTTATCTACAAACATTCGCAACATAGACATATCATAAAACATTTACATATATTGTTAAATTATTACTTTAAATATATACTTTAAGTTACTGAAACAGCCCGTTAATTTTCTGGTTGAAAATGAAGACATGCTTGTGGCCTTTCAGACAAACATCCAGAACGTGGTGCAAGGGTTCTGTTTCTTTTTCTGCTTTCCTCTTTGTTTTCAAGCTGTTTCTGTGACAAGGTGAAGAAGAGAATTTCAGATTTTTGGCATCTGCATCTAAATTACCCATTCTGTGCCTTGCATTGCCTTTCCCCAATTCTTCCTTTAAGCTTTTCAGCCTGTTACTCCATTGTCATCTGTTGTTGAAGCTCTGTGAGCTCGGTGACTTTGAGACCACTTGTTATCCTAAGTTATTTGAATCACCACAATTCAAATAGAGAAAAAAAGAGCTGACAAGATTTAAGATGTGGCTCCATAAAAAAATTAATTAAAGAATGTGCAATTAAGTTTTTTTGTGCCTGAAAGATTTTCATCATCACCATTTCACTGATTCCCAGTTTTAGGTGCTCTGGGATGTGTTCACACACAATCAAGACATGTTGGCAGCGCACAAAATGTTGTAGCTAAAAATAATTTTTAGCACTCACGAGCCGAGAAGTATAAGTTAGTATTTAGATCAGCATTTGTTCTGAAAGTTAATGCTAATTGGCATTAAATAAAATGTATTCCTTTGCGTTTTTAGAAGCATTTTCAGAAACATTTAGTATGGCCTAAAACTACTTTTAGCTGTACTTAAAATCAGCACTATTCAGATTTTGTTCACACAGGGAATCTTCACAAGAGGAAATGGCTCTGTCGCATGAATGTGAGTGTTTTGCATCAGGGAAGACAAATACGAACCTATTTCCCTTTGAAACTCATCAAAAAAGACACCAGAGTTTGCACAACTAAAACCACTTTTGTGGGCATTTACAGATGCAGCCATTCAAAATGCACGGTACAAACCCGCGGTACGGTAAACTACCCACAAGCCACCGCAGGGCACCGCGGTAAGTGATTGGCTGGCCAAAATGACCGACAGGGGCACTCGTGGTGCATTGGTTGGTAGTGAAAAGATTTAATCATTTAATCTCTTTACTGTGCACATTTTAATCCGCTTAGTATTGAATATTTATATGGAATTTTACCACTAAAGGGAAATTTTAGTAGCCGAGCATAAAAAGAAGAGGAGCATAACTATCAAGCAAAGAGAGGACATTAGCTAGCCAATATGATAAAGAAATAAATGATTATTTTGTTTATTTCTTTTGCACATTTATTTGAACATTTCCATCGATTGTACAAGCACTTGAAAACTGTCCAATCCCTAGTTCATCAGGCATTTTCTTTTACGCTGCGGGCATTCTCCTGGTCTGGCCGGTCTGTGTCTTCTAGGATATAATGCCAGCGATTTTTTGTTAAATTTGGGTTTCCAATAACGCCGCAGCAAACTCTTGTTTTTATGTCCACTATAACAGACAATCTCCTTTGCTTTTAACCGAGCGTTTAATAATTTCCTAAAATGAAAATGATTTACTTTATTTCCCTCACGGGATCAATAAAAGTATCTATCATCTATCTACATAAACTATGGGACAAAATTCTGGGTTCTCCCTATACCAGAGATTATGGTAGGGCTTCAGAATGGTGATTGGCTGACACCATCTGACACCCCTCTGATTGGATAAAAAAGACGTGCTGGTTTGCTATACATACTGTACCAGGAAGAGGATTTCTTTCTATTCAAATAGTGTATTTTAAAAGTTTAATTAAGAAGTAAAAACCTTACAGCATACACAGATTTCTAAACTGATCAGGAGGAAGAAAAATCACCTGTGTTTCGTGCATAAAAAGTGGTTATTAACTATCGAAACCTGTTTTATTTATTTTATTTTTATTTAGATTAAGAGTTCCCGTCACCCCCATTCCCATTTAAATCACAAACCCGTGTTTAATTAAATGTCTTTTAACGTAAATCGTTATCTTTGTCTTATGCATAATAATGTTCACCACTCTGTCCAGCAAATTAATAATTAACTTTATTTTATATAGCGTTTTAAACGAATAAGTAATTAGATTGCTTATAAACCTAATCACTTATTCTACATAAACACAGCGTAATTGCGCTCTGAAAATGCTTTTTCTTTTTATTTAGGCTCAGATTTCAACTATAGATCATATTATTAATAACCATAATAACGACCAACCAACAAAAACAACCATATAAACATAATACCAAACAAAAACATAGATAACAACCACAATACAAAATCAAATATATCAAACCATTAAACTCTCTCAAATTCCTCCAATTATCATAATCCAGCCCCTTATGCAAAACCAAACCCTCCTCCCATCCCAGTTTATCCTCTTTATCATAAACAAAATCCACCTCAATTTTCAACATAAAGCATTACACAAAATCAATACCTCAACACTCCATACTCAACAACGATAATTCACAAACAGCCAGAACATGTAACTCCACATTCCCAAATAGACCTCATTTCCATAGCCCCGCCCCTTATGTAAAACCAACATCCCTCCCCTGTTCTCTCTCTCTGCTGGCGTTTGTAATCGTTTTTATTTTTAAATAAATTTTAGCAAAGTCATGTATTTTAAAAATCTTAAGATTTCTATATTTATGTCTTTATTTAGTAGTTTCATTAGTGACAAAGGCTAAACTTTCTTGGAAAAATGTCTTTTATGTAAACCATGTTTGCTATTAATTCATTTAGGGCTAGAATATGTTCATTGTCTTCCAATGAAAGAAGAGTTCCTTTCGCCGTAGTCAGGTTGACATTAGAAGCTTGCCACGCCCGGACTGTTACACCAACGTATTAGGATGTTAAAGCGATTTCATTGAGGAGCCTAGCTTTCTTAACTAGTAAGTACTGTACTTACTGGGTTTTTGAGGGGGGGAGGTGTCTTTCGCTGGAAATCTCGCCCCCTTCTACTTTGAAAATACCTGTGAAACCGGTTTAATTCGTCACAGCCAGCACTCCCGCAGAGAGGGGGGTTGTACTTGCAGTGTATCGGTATACGGTAGATGGGAAAGCCAGAGCCGACCACTACGCCGCCCACGTCTTATGCTCTTCGTTAATGTCTAAACACATCATTATATCTCATTCTGTATTTCTTTAAAAAAAATCGTTTGCCCAGCCTAACAGTATTGTTGTTATTGTTTTTAACCTGTAAAGCGCTTTGAGGAGCCACCTTTAAAGGCGCTATATACAATAAAGTTCATTATTATTACTATTGTTAATTTGCTGGACAGAGAGGTGAACATTATTACACAGAAGACAAAGATAGCGATTTACGTTGCATTGTGCATTGTGCTGCTGTAATACAGTTTTAAATAATTAAAAGTCTAAACAGTATCAGCTTTATTTATGGGTTTTAAATAAAGGCGATTTAAACGCGATTTAAATCAATATAAATGTTTATATTGTAAAGCATAGGTGACTATTCATTGTTATTAAAATGACTTAAATTCGATCATGTTGTGATATTTAGAAATATACATTTGTTTGGTGCGAGTGAAGTTTTATTTAATCTCTGAGCCATACTGATTCTTATGGAAGCCAGTTTCAGCCAGGGAGTAAAAAAAAAACACACTACGGTATTCTATCCGATGCAGTGCAGTTAAAAACATATCTCTGATGCTGTTCCTAAATGAATATCGTTTATGACCATCAGACGCTTTATGCTCCTTTTCTTTTTTCCAGTGGATTGAACAGGGAGAGGCATTTCATGATGTACTTTTCACTGATGAAACAACAGTGGCTCTGGAACAGTTTTCAACCATGTCGTTTTATAAAAAGGGGAGATATGTGAACAAGCAAAACCCAAAATAAACATGTATGCCATACGGCGTACGCGTTACTGAAGCTAAAAGTTTAGCCTTTGTCACTAATGTAACCACTAAATAAAGACATATAGAAATCCCTACGTTACAGACTGTATATGGCTGGTATTGGTAGTTTAAAGAAAAAATACACACCAGTATTCCACTTTCTCCCTAAACATTTTAAGCATCAGAGTCTTACATGTGGTTATTTGGAAACGTTTGTACGTGCTCCTTCTGACCATGTTACTGTTTACTGTTACTGACCATATTAAGTTTAAGTGCCTGTGGGCACTTTTCCTGTGGGGGGGGCGGGGGGTGGACCGTCTTTCATGAGAAGGTTAGTCTGTTCTACTCTGAGAATGTAGAGGGGGTGGAAAGTGCCCGCGGTCATTTAATTAGTATTAAAATTCGCACTGATTCCCTTGCGAAGATATGGACATAGGAATATTTGTGCGTGGTCCAAAAAATGGCATAAAAATGACAAAGTGAAGGCTGTGAAAACATTCACAATGTACTTTATACACAAAGCAAGTGTTCTCACAACTCTAGGAGGTTGCTACAGGCGTGCCAAAATCATTTTTTTAAATTCAAGGTGACATTACCGGGGTTTTCATTTTCAGATTGTGAATCAAAAAAGGCATTTAATTAATCATGCGATTGCAATTTTAATCAATTACTGTATTGATTGAAACACACATTCTGTACAGATACAGTACAGTCACATTCTCCTGTAGTACAGTGGTGTAAAACGAATTAGCAGGTGATTGAGATAACAATGCACCGCCCACAGAGTGGAATGTTCTCATTTGTTCTCAAGTGTAAAAAGAGGTGATAATTCTTAATAATTCCGTGTCGCATTAACTAACCTCTTCAGTTTATTCCGCCAGACAGTACATGAATATAATTATATCGTTATTAATTTGTTTAGATACGCAATTCCATATTATATTCCCTGTTAATCAAATTCTAAAAGTATGCATTTGTTAGATAACAAGCGAATTCACAGAAAAGGTTAAAAGACTATCACTTTTCACAAAGTATATAATCCTAATATGGTCAGAAGGAGCACGTAAAAACGTTTCCCAAATAACAACATGTAAGACTTTGATGCTTAAAATGTTTAGGGAGATGGAATACTGGTGTGTATTTTTTCTTTAAACTACCAAGACCAGCAATATACAGTACAGTTTACATACAGTAATATGTTTATGTTCCTAAATTAATATCGTTTATGAGCATGTGAAAGGCATGGTGAATCGGAGATTCTCAAGAATTACTTTGTATGATTGGAAATGAATGCATGATCAGATCAACTTAATGCTGTGGTGTTACTTTTTGTCAATGAAAAAATAAACTCTTTTCATTTACAAAGACGGTTACAAAGAATGTGGACCAGGGTAATACTTTAAGCTTACAGCTTGTACAAGGTCATTCATTATTAATACTATTAGTAATATCTTCGGTAAGGACTTTGATGCATAAAATATTCCTGCATAATTAAAATATTTTAATATTTTATAATATTTTAGCCTTCTTCAGGTGTGAGAGAGACAGGGCAAAAAATTGCCCTGTCTCTCTCACACCTGAAGAAGGCTCCACAGCCGAAACGTTGTGTTCTCTTTCTTCTTTTTTTCAGCATGGAATAAACCTATTACTTGTTCCTTTGCAGCCTACGCATGCTGACGCAGCTACCCACCTGAACTACTAATTAAAATATTTATGATAAAGGTGGTAGGTTGTGTACTTTTGTCCAACAGAACAATCTTGCTTTTATAAATATACCGCCTTTTTAATGTTTAATGATTAACATGCTGTAATACACTGTTTAAATTTAAAAGTCTAAAGAGTATACAACTTAAATTCTTAATTGAATAAAGATTGTCCCTCAGCAGTGATCGGAATTTGAAACCGACGTTTTCTGGTGACAGCTCAAATGCTGTACAGGAGAGGTTAACCTTTATTAGCTCTACCTGGCGGTTTTACAAGGTGATTCCGGATACTATTAACATAATCTAATTTGCATACGGTATGATGCGGTATACTGTGACACACCCACCGTGTTATACCGCAGCATACCCCGCTTGTTTTGAATGGCTGCATCTGTATGTACAAGTTTCCCATTCCGTGTCCTACTAACCCTGGTATCTGCGTAGTTTTCTTGCAGCAGAGCGCCTGATTATTTAATTTACCCTCAAATTGAACTAATGTAATGCTGACACAATTTAGACTGCATTGAGTTCTGGAACTGACAGAGATGATAGTTTATTAAGAAAGTAAAACTGTGACTTGTATCATAACAGAAAATAATTAAAAAGGTCTAATCAATCAAGGTACAGTATTAGAAAGGAAGAAAACCAGCAACACTCAAGCCCAGGTTTAGAAGCTCTGGTGCTGGCTGGCTGTTCATGTAGCTGAGTGTGTGCCTCCCTGCAGTATTTCATACAATCAGGACACACTGAGGACAGCAAGATGCCAGGGTAGTGTCTGCAGGGAAGGCCTCATACCCTGTTCTGTTGTTTTAAAAACCCCTGCTCCCATTTTCATCATGGGCACAGCCTCTTCACTGTGTGAAAATACAACCTTTATAAGTTTATGCAGGTAAATAATTGCTATTAGGAATGATTTTTTAATCTATCAATGTTAGATTAAAAAAAAACACACACGTTAGAAAGCATCTTGCATTATCTTGCTTGAAAAATAATTTTATTTCGAGAGACTGGATAAGTAATTCAAGTGTTTTTTAACTTCCTGATAAACAAGCTAAGCTATGAGTCATCTTTACAAGAGATGTTAAGAGAAGAAATCATGTTTTTGGATGTTGATGTAATGTGATTGGAAGACAGCAAGTGGAGTAAAAAATATGTCTTTTTCACATTCTCTGACGAGCCTTGTTTTGTCAAAGAAGCAGAGATCATCTCGCTTTCAAAAGACTGCAAAGATAGACTTTCAAAAGACTGCAAAGATACTAGCAAAGGTTAATTGCACTATGAACCTCATAAAGAAATGTAAAATAGTTTTCTTTAGGTGTGAGGGCAGGAGTGGATGGCAGCAGGAATAAACAGCAAATCACAGGAAAACAAAGAGCAGGACAGGTGAGAAGAGTATCCGAACAGTGAGTGATCAGAAAACCAAGGTGTCACGATTGTAGTCCCTCCTTATGAAGGGCGCTCTGGCTCTTTTCACTTTGGACTTAATTCTGTGCACCTACCCCTTGTTCCAGCCTCTTCCCCGTCCCCCTTAAAAGCTAGACACTCAGTCAGTTCTGGGCTCTGCATCTGATTTCCATATCGTGCGAGCCCGGGTCCTGATGAGTCTGGATCCATCATGTTTTTAAGTCTCTGTTCCTGTTCCTGTTCCTGTTCCCCCTGCCGGTTCCGACCCGGTTCCCGGTTTTAATCTCCTGGATGGATCGCCTGGCCATGGACTCATGCTTGTGTTTTTGGATTCCCCGTCTGGATTACCTTTGGATTGTTTGCCTCGGCCACACACCCCCCCTCCATCAGCGCACTTTGGACACGCCCCCCTGTTTTCATACCTGTATTCCTGCATTACTTTTCCCCAGTGTTTCCTCACTACTTCGGATTGTGTCGTCCGCATAGGGTCCGGAAAGAACTGTTCGTTACACAAGGAAGGAAACAATTGTTACGCCCGGCTTTTCAACGCAATTTTTTTAAACTTGCTAATGCGTCAAACACATTTCCTGGCGTACTGTGTTTTAAAGAAGATGGCAGTGTCTTTCCCAGGTATTAGCTCATCAGTATAATACACGTTTATCTGTACCATACTGTATATCGGTACAGACAACAAGCTGCACTACTTTATAGCTTTGGTAAGGAGACGGACTATGGTCAAAATCACGAAGACTCTCTCACACCAAATAATGAAGATGAAAAGAAACGGGAAGTCAACATGAGACATTGTACAGCATTTGGCTTCCATGGACATCTTTATTTGTGAAAACACATTGAGACGACATTATAAAGGGGAGAGGAGGCAAAGAGAATCTAAACCAAGGACGATTCAAAGGTAAATAACTTTCTAAAAACACTTTTATTACATGTAAATACAACTACACACATTATTTTTATAACTAACTAACTGTTGATCTCTTTTTTTTCAAGTCCTATTGTGCAAGCCATTGACAGACTCACGGATGAAAATGATGAGCTATCAGCGATGCAAGTTCAAAGACGGCTGTGGGCTGACCTCGGTGCGAGCGTGAATCCGACATCGATAAGAGTGTGCAGAAGGCTTGGATGGAGATATAAAAATACCAACACATGCTCCATGATAAGGGTAAAAAACAAGAGGAAAGGCTCAAACAAGTGCTTCAATAGATTGATTCATGATGTACTTTTCACTGATGAAACAACAGGGGCTCTGGAACAGTTTTTAACCATGTCATTTTGTAAAAAGGGGAGATATGTGGACAAGCCAAAGCCCAAACATCCACTGAAGGTTCAAGTCTGGGGATGTATATCTAAAAGAGGCCCGGGACCACTTCTTATTTTCGAAGGAATTATGAATCGTGAATTCTTCGAGGAAGTCGTGGTCAAACAGCATGCCGCCCCATATATCAGGGAGCACTTTGGATCAAGGCACCGTCTCTTCAAGACAACGATCCGAAACACACAGCAGCAAGGGCGAGGCTTATAGCAGAAGGAGTGAACTGGGTGAAAACTCCAGCTGAATCCCCAGATTTAAATCCAATAGAGATGGTATGGCATTCGCTAAAAGACTATGTTCGGAAAACTGCTAAACCCAGCGCAAAGCAAGGACTGATCAATGCGATCTACAAGTTCTAGGAGGAAGAACTGACAGAACAAAATTGCAACAATTTTATTAACAGGCTGTTTCGTGTTCTTCCTAGGATTGTTGAGCGGGGTGGGGGGCATTCGGGAATGTGAGTTATGTGAGTCAGATTATAAATGAATAAAAGCGTTTTAATAAAAACGTGTTTGCATTTGTCTGGGTGCTGTACCAGCTGTACAGAAAATTAAAGTGCTCTTTTCCATTCAACGGGTGTCTGAGTCGCTGTGTCCTCCCTACAGTATACTGTATATAATAATGCCACAATATGTCTTTTATGTGTCACAAAAAACTGACTTGCTTTAACAAAATGTGTCATAGAGAAGACTCCTTTGCCCCCATCTTGATTAAAATACTTTTATTTTTCCAAAATCTGGCAATGCCAGACAAAATTCACATTCGCTGTATCCAAAGGGCCTTGCAGATCAGAAAATCAAGGAACGAAAAAATTATTGCGCCCGGCTCCTCAATGGAACCTGCTAATGCGTCAAACACATTTTCTGGCGTATTCTGTTTTAAAGAAGATGGGAGGTTTTTTTAAATACATTTTAGAAAAGTGTAATCTATACTAAAAAACTGAATTTATTCAATACCACTTGATAGTTACATTAATAGAGATAAGAATTCAAGTTGATACTGTTTAGACTTTTAATTATTTTAAACTGTATTACAGCATCGAGAGAGAGAGATTTCCATTTAAATTGCAACACATGTTTAATTAAATGTCTTTATAGATTCACAATATGACAATACAACGTAAATCGCTACCTTTGTCTTCTGCATAATAATGTTCACCGCTCTGTCCAGCAAATTAACAGTAGTAATAATAATGAACTTTATTTTATATAGCGCCTTTAAAGGTGGCTTCTCAAAGCGCTTTACAGGATAAAAACAACAATATTGTATTTCACAGCACTTTGACAGATCATCTTTAAATCAATTGTCGGAATTTCCCCGCCTCCAAACAAGAACAAAATTGCAACAATTCTATTAACGGGTTCTGAGAATGCCCGTGGTCTTTTCACTGATAAACTTGTGTTAACAAAAACACAAGTTTGCTTAAGAGTTGTTAAACCGATTTTTATTTATTTTTAGGCACAGCCAGCCGGCTGTCGAGTGGTATTAAATGCAACTTTTTTGTATAGATGACTTTTCTAAAATGTATTTAAAAATAAAACGATTACAATTGACGCGCCTGTAGCTTTTTTACGAAACCTCCTAGAGTTACGAAAACACTTGCTTTGTGTACAAAGTACATTGTGACTGTTTTCACAGCCTTCACTATGTCGTTTTTAAGCCATTTTTTTGACCACGCTCGAATATTCTTCTGTCTATATCTTTGGAAGGGAAACACAGAAAGCCTTCAAACCAGATGCATTTTAAAGACCACGACAAAATGTTCACAGCCTCCACATAAAACTATCAGTGAGCTAATTCTCTTTTTTCATTGATGCGTAATTACGCACTAACTGGAACCCGGGGGAACCGCTGTGTACACACGTTCACAGCGCAAGAAATACTGCGCCCCCTCCAAAAACCCTTTTTTTTGCTTACAGTAGTACTTCTCGCGTTAAGAAAGTTAGGTGTTAGCATAAACTATTAGTAATCAACAGTTTCAGAGAAATCAGAGAAGAGGCTCTGGTGAAATTTCTCTGTGAACTGAAGAGTTGAAGTGTAAAGTGTCTCCTCCTTTTAACGGGAAGAGACATGGTGCTTTAAACAAGAGAGTGTGGCGTTACTTTTTGTCAATGAAAAAGTGTGTGTTTTTTTTTACTCCCTGGCGGAAACAGGCTTCCATAAGAATCAAATAATAGGTTTATTCCATGCTGAAAAAAAGAAGAAAAAAAACACATTCCATAAGAATCAGTATACTGTAGCTTCTGGGAAATACATTTTTCTTGCATTAAAGTTTAACCCGTCCAGAGCGCCCTACATTACAAACTCCAAGCGTTTCACACTTACACGTGAAGAAGGAAACATAGCAGTATTGTATTGCAGTAAATGTTTATATCATTATATTTATTTTTTTATTTCTTAAAAATTAAAAAAAATCGTTTGCCCAGCCTAAGAGGGGGGGTCTGCTCTCATTGACAGCTGACACTCCTCCATACACTCAAGTCAAAAATTAATAACGCCAATGTAAAAGTCATATTTACAATTTGTTGATAATAAAAATGTTAAGTTCTCTAAAGCTTTCTCAGTCAAGTATGATAGTTTACCCAGGGAGCTGTGTAAGCATGCGTAGGCAGCAAAAGATCAGCTAAACTGGGAAGATGCGACACCGAAGATTTTATTAATAACCTTTTAAATCTGAAGGGAGATCTAAAGGGATCTTAATACCCTTAATACCCTTTATTAATAGGGATCACGTGAATTTGCACCCTACCGGTGTGTACATACAGTACGAACATGTTGTGATATTTAGAAATATAAAAAATGTCAATATAAAGCCAATAATATTAGCTATTTTAGTTTTTTAAAGAAATTTTTATTTGTTAAAAGAAAACTGATGGCAACAGCTGGGTTTGAACACTCAACCTCAGGATTACAAGTCAGTCACTTAAGCGATCACACCACCGAGGCAGTCATGTGATAAACACATCTTGATGGAAAGTCTTATATTACTGTTTGTGCAACAGTACATGAATATAGTTATACTGTTATTAATTTCTTTAGATACGCGATTCCATATTATGTTCCCTATTAATCAAATTCTGAAAGTATGCTTTTAAATGTACAGTGACATGGTCAGAAGGAGCAAGGAGCACGTAAAAACGTTTCCGAAATAACCACATGTAAGACTTTGATGCTTAAAATGTTTAGGGAGAAATGGAATGCTGGTGTGTTTTTTTCTACAGTTTACATAATATGTTTATGTTCCTAAATTAATATCGTTTATGACCTTTAGATGCATTATGCTCCTATTCTTTTTATGCTCAGCTACTAAAATTTCCCTTTAGTGGTAAAATTCCATATAAATATTCAGTACTAAGCAGATTAAAACATGCACAGTAAAGAGACTAAATGATTAAATCTTTCCACGACCGACCAATGAGTGCCCCTGTCGGTCATTTTGGCCAGCCAATCACGTACCGCGGTAGGGCGCGATGGCGCATGCGTTATTGCCCGCGGTACGGGTTTGTACCGTGCATTTTGAATGGCTGCATCTGTAGTTCTCTTGCTGGTGGAACCGAACTTTTCAATTTTCAGACTGTTCGTTTACCTTGTGCCATGGAAGATATGGCAGCCACGCCGAGAAGCTTTGCTTATGCCCAGCTGTGTACGCAACACATATTTAATCTGTTATGCTGACCATTGCTTTTGGCAGTGTTTACAAGTTAATTTATCAGAAATGAGGCCACAGGCATTGTGGGAGTGGAAACAGACGAGTAGAGGACCCTAATTCACAGTCCTTAAATATCACCATATTAAAAAAGATATGTAAAGAAGTATGGTCTAAATTTATTCAAAACTGATGCAGCTTTGGGAAATAATTTAAGTAATTTCTGTTAAAGGACGTGCAATCAGTTACTGAATGTAACGAGTCACATACCTCACAGGTACCAGTTTCCTCATAAAAATGAAAAAATTCATTGAATTCACCGAAGCACTCTGAGTCCTGCAACAGTCACAAGAAATAACAACCTTACCTATAAACAGAGTTTGAGTTTCTTTTAAAAGTGAGTAACAGTATGACAATATGTATTAACAATGTGCACCATTTGTGCTTCTTTCGATCCTGAGATAAAATTACTTTTTTTGGGAGGGGAGCAAATGTGTTTATTTGCTTTTAAATACAGTATCATACAATATGATTCAAAGTCACTAGGTATTTCACCAGCATGCCCATTGTGCCAAGGATGAGGAACACTGGAGCACATCCTCAGCTGTTGCCCAAAAGCCCTTGGTGAAGGCCACTATTGATGGTGCCATGACCAGGTGCTTAAAGCCTTAGCAGGGACTATTAGAAGTTATATCAACTGCTGTAAACGTCAGCAAATTGGGCCATTGCATTATCAGCAGTCACAACCACAGCCCAAAATATCAGTGGGTCTCCTGGCAACAACAAGAAATTGGCAGCTGAAACTTGACCTAGAGAAGCAGCTTAAGTTCCCTGACACCATCGTAGCAACATTGTATTGCTGTACTACAGTCTTTTGGGTATAACAGATGTGAAGAAGAGGAAGGCTATCAAACAACAGAGGCTACAGAAAGAGCTTCAAGATGGCTATGGAAAAAAAGGAGTGATCTTTGGGTGACAATGCCTCCTGGCTTGATCAACCTTGGTTGGGTCATCTGGGCAAGGATATGTGATTTTGAAAGGCCAAAACACCCGATGACCCCAGCTAACATCACTGATGATGTGTACAGGTGCATCAGAGGATGTATTTTTCAAACTAGTATAGTAAGTATACAAGAAATAAAACTCATGCTGAGTCCCAAAAGCTTTTTTTTTATAAAGAAAATATAATTATATTATTCTTTGTTACTGAGTCCAGAGCTGTTAGTTTACATGCAAAATCAAGTTTAGAACTGCTAAAGCATTCATAATGTAAAACTAGTCCAGGATTTATGAAGATACATACAATTTCAAGAAACCTGTTCTTGTCACTTCCTGGAAAGTTTGTGATGTTGTTTTTGGTTCATTAACACTGGACATATGGAGCTTATCAACTCCTTCCTTAAATGGAATCGAGCCATTACAAGCAAGGGCAAAAAATTAAAAAAACATAGTGAACCATATATTAAAGGTTAAACTTTTACTCAATTACAGTATGTGACATATAAATGTGATATATTTCTTAAAATGTGTCATTAACCTTAAAAATGATGATTATTAGGGCCCCATATGCTTTCTTGATGATTAAAAATTGCATTTTTGGGGAAGAGTAGTGCCTTGAATCTTACTCAGACCTGTGTTTGCTTTCTTATGTCTCTTTGCAGAATTGCATCCATCAGTGTCTCCCCCGGTAAAAGCAGGCTCGTGTCTTTCAATGGATGGCAGGCGGCATGAGAATAGCGAAAGCTGGCATGATGGTTGCCGAGAATGTTACTGCCACAATAGCCGGGAGATGTGTGCCCTCATCACCTGCCCTGTGCCTGCCTGTAGCTATCCTATTATACGGCCTCGTCAGTGCTGTCCTTCCTGTCCAGGTAAGATGGATCAATACGAGGTAAAATTTATATTAATGACCACACCTTTTAAGAGCTTAAAAACAGATTATTGTTTAACAGATTAGTTTCTAAATTCATGTCTAATAAATATATGTTTTAAGAATAACATTTGTTTCCATATTAAACAAGGCCTTTCTTGTTTTGAGTGAAGTATTTAACCTGAATTATTTGTATTATACAGTTTTGTGTAATTTTAACACACCTTGATTACTCTTGTTTTAAGAAAAAAATATTTGATAAATTTCCTGTTTTCGATAACATAAAAATATGTATTTGATTTATAATAAAATCTTTCAGCTGCACTTATTTTTAATTTTCAAGACTGGACATGTGTAGCAGTATTGTTCACCCAAACACTTCACTAGTACAACACATGTGGATGATTTGCGATATTGGGTGATAAGCAGTGACTCTCAATTACATTAGCTAATAGCTATTGCACAAACAGTTACAAAAGTTAGAAATTCAATAACAAAATTTAAAACCTTTGTAAATAAAAATTATTATTAACTCTATTTCGCAATCACGTGTGAGTTCAGGCAGGATGTGTCATATTTAAATTACTGATGGTGTAAAGATTCATAAAGTTTTTACAGCAATATAAAAGTTAACATTTCAAGGTGTGTTTTAACATTCCATCATGTCAGTTAATTAACTCAGTGGTCTCAAATCTTTGGACAGTATACAAGAAGACAGTACACATTTTTATGCTGGACATAAAAATGTTTTTTCCAAACAGAGACTGATTGTGATGTTCTTCATATTAAAGCAGTGATACATGTCGTACCATGAGTTATATGCAATTACCTAGAGACTCTTGGCAGTGAAACAGACATAAGTCTAGCCACCTGGATGCCAAATCCTTTAATAAGTTATAAATAGATGTACAGAAAATAATTGAACAAGATAGGATATTTATATGAATGAGAAAGATATTAAATTTCAGATTAATTTTACTGTATTACATATATTGTAGATTTGTAATCCTGGTGAAGATCCATAAAAGTATGAGCTTCTGTTTTGGTTTGAAAACACATGTGCTTGCCAGTGTGAAATCTGTAGAAGCTGTATGGTAGGCAAATTAAAAAACAACAAATAAGAAAAGACATAATGCATGAAGCTGGACAGAACAGACACCCCCTCCCATTGCCTCCCACTCTCCCTCAAGTTGAAACCATAAGTATGTGTGCATCAGTTCATCACCTCTGTTACTGCTATGTGATTTTTGGAATGCCACTGAGTAAAATAACTAACATCTGATTCTCACTTACTGCTGTGATGTAAGGGAAAGCCAACAGTTCAAATTTGGTGTGCACCGAATACACAACGTTTGCTCCACACCCAAAGCATTGTGTTTCTTTTCTTCTCTTTTCACCATGGAATGAACCTTTACCTGTTCCTTTGCAGCCTACGTACTTACTTAGCCTATCTTATTTGTCATGCATATTAGAGATCAGTATTCATCTTGCAAAACAATTGTCAAACGTAATAATTTATGCATTAATTCCTCTCTCTTTTCAGGGAATATGTAAAGCTCTGGCCTATTTCAATGAATCCCATTGTAATGTAATACAGTCACCCTAAAATCTAATTTTAGAAGAATTAGTTACAGTGAAACCCACAAATGATTACACTATAATGTACTTCTAAGCATATTATTTCTGTTGCCTTTAGTTATCTATTTTACCACTCTCCCTGTGTTTACATATTGAAATGCTTTTCTAATCAGTACTGATTGTATTAGAGAGGTATGACACTATCATCATGGCAGCAAATCTGCAACATTTAAATAGCAAAAATACTGATAGTTGCAATGTAGACCCAAAAAGATGCATGGGATTTTACTATTTTATTTTTCCTCTTATTGCAAAGTGTTTCTGTTCCCCATTCTTTCAACAGATACATTTATAATGTAAAGTTTTTTGCAAGAACAATTTTGACACTAAAAACAGAAATGTACAGTACCTCTGTGTAGCACTTATCCTCTTCTTTGTGCTGAGAACACAATAAGTAACACAAAATAAGCAGCAGGCACAGGCAGTAGGTTAAATATAGCATTGATCCTGATTGCAAATGACACCACTAAGTCTATCAAGGGAGCTTTTGATTTCTACTTTTTTTTCAGTTGGTAGGTAGCTGCGTCAGCATGCGTAGACTGCAAAGGAACAGGTAACGGGTTTATTCAATGCTGAAAAAAAAAGGAAGGAAACACAACATTTCAGCTGTTGAACCTTCTTCAGGTGTGATCAAACATCTGAAGAAGGCTCCACAGATGAAACGTTGTGTTTTCTTTCTTTCCTTTTCACCATGGAATTAACCCATTACCTGTTCATTTGCATATAAATGTGTACATTGATCCCAGCCCTGCAGAGGAAAAAACAATGGTACAACAGCATGAACTCTTTGATACAACACTGCCTGTAGTTTTATAGTTAAAAAATATAAATGTGATATTAGTTACCAGTAATATTAAAAAACTATCTAGAAACGTATGTCAAAGATAAAAATAATATTATTTTTATTTTTGAACAAACTATATTTTAAAAAGTAGAACAGTAGAATTATAATGTTAAAACTAGAAAAGTCATATAGAGATCACAGATAAGAGTGTAACTCAGAAGAATTCTGTACTGTTTTAACAAAAGTCTTACAAAGGAAATGTAGTAAGAGATTTACATTGAAAAGCAGATACTGTTAATTGTTGAGCTCATTAAAAAGAAAGTTATATCCTGGCTTGTAGAAAATTGCTTAAATGCTGCTTTGTGTCTCATTCATATATATCATTCACGTTTCGGGCAATAATACAGAATTTTAATTGCTTTTCTGCAGATGACTTCAACTCACGGAAACCAGAGCTGAGTGACTCAACCATCTGTCATGCTCCAGGTGGAGAATACTTTGTGGAAGGGGAGACATGGAACATTGACTCCTGTACGCAGTGCACATGTCACAATGGGCAAGTACTCTGTGAGACAGAGGTGTGCCCTCCACTGCTATGCCAGAACCCTGTCAGAACACAGGACTCCTGCTGCCCGCATTGCCCAGGTAAGTCGTGTGACAATGCCATACTCCCCTGCTCCAAACACTCATTCTAGTGACCAGGATTTGCCATGTTGACACACCTATTTTTCTTTCTCAGTCTGTTATAAATTGCAGTAAGGTAATTGGCAATGGTAACTCTGACCTTTTTGTGTTTTAAAGAATCAACTGGACAGGGGAGAATAATACAATATAAACTCACCCTTCAAAACTCTTGCACTGTTTGACTATCTGCTCTTTTTCACATTGTAGTCCATTAACAGTTACAGTTCACACTGTTAGACCTTTATGACTAGTAATGAAAGATCCCATTTAAATCTAGAGCTGAGGAAGCAATTGTTGATGACCATTAATTTAGTGCTTGAGACTAACATTCCTTCATAGTCATTATTCTGAAAACATGGCTGAAACAGTTTTAGTTGACAACATGAATTCTGGCTTTTTGAACTGCAAAGTTTGCGATATGTGTGGTATTAGGCATTTTTATTTATTAGGTAAGGTTTTTACACACACAAGGTGTTACACAAACTTTTAATATAACTGAAATTGTGGAAGGTATAAATATATAGGAGAAACAAATTGTAACCATAATGAATTAAGAATTACTAATATGTGCCTGCATTAATTTTCAAATATAACTATTTCTATTCTTATTGGAACATTGTAACTAGACCATAGTCTTAATGTAGTAATTCATTACAATAGAATAACATCATCCATTAAGATAGTGGTTAAATGTCCAGAAACAGCACATGTGTCTGCATTTATCACTTTGTCTTCTAAGTCCCTTAATTAATGTTAAGCATAACTTTCTCACCATTTAGATTTATTTTTCATACTATCTTTAAACAAAGCAGGAGCATATTGTACTTCATAATGGCATCACATGTGGAAAGATTAGATTGCAATCGTTTTTATTTTTTTAAAATAATTTTTAGCAAATAAAAATAAAATAAATTTTAGCAAAGTGTTATCTATACAACAAAGTTGTATTTATTTAATACCACTTGATAGTTATATTAATAGAGATAAGTTGTATGCTGTTTAGACTTTTAATAATTTAAACTGTATTATAACATGCTAAACATTAAACATTAAAAAGTTGGTATATTTTATAAAAGCAAGATTGCTCAGTTGGACAAAAGTACACAACCTTCCACCTTCATCATAAATAATTTAATTATTTATAAATATTTTATGCATCAAAGTCTTTAACTTGGTAACTTAGTGGGTACTGGTTTTAATGTGCTTGTTCTAACATTATTAAGTTTATTTTGTGTACTGTACTTCAAAAAAAGGTATTACATTTATCCTTTTCTAAGAATATGTACTGTAGTAAGAACACCACTTGCTGTTATTGTAAAAAGATCAATGTTGTAGTGATTTAACATCACTTGATAGTTATATGAATATGGAATCGTGTAACTAGCTAAAGTATCACAGGTGGACATTTCAGAAACATTTTGACATCCGTTTCTTTTTAAAAACTTTTATTGTCCTTGTAGTGGTAATGGACAAAGCACTGCACCTAATGGTTCAAAGCGTGAACACACAGGGAGGTGTGTAAGCATGCATAGGCTGCAAAAGATCAGCTAAAGACGGCAGAAAACACTTTCAGAGAAAACAATGTTTCAGGTGTGAAGAATACACACCTGAAACATTTCCCCACACACCCTGCCCCGCTGCAATTGGAATATACACAAACAAAGCACTGAACGCTTTACAGTAGATGGTCACGTGTTACATTGTGATAGTATGTAATTCTGGCTTTATGAATTCACACCTGGAATTTGATTAATTCAGAATAGTTTTTTTTAATTAAACCACGTACTAGATCTTGTTTATAATAAAAGTTATATCACTGGGCAGAGTGATGGAGACTTAAATAAATGACCAGTATTACCAGCTTTTTCCCTTCCCTCTGGTGTGAGCTGATAAGGCGCTGACTGGCACGAAACATTCCCTCCCTTTCATTCTGTGTCCGACTCAAAGCGGGTGGGAGAGAGTAGGAAGAAACACAGAAAAAAGTGTATCTTGTCTTAATTTCAAATTATATTTTACCTTAATTTTTTTACATTATAAGTTTGTATTTTATTTATTTTCTGATTGTCAGATTCAACGTATATTTAAGCAAATTCTTGTAAATTAATGTTTTTAGAAGATGTGGAAGAAATGCAAATAAATTATTACATTGCGAATTTTAATATTATTGATTGCTAATAGTTTATGCTAACACCTGATTTTCTTAAATAGATGTAAAGAAAATATTGAACTAAGTGTGACATTCAGAAACAACAATCGAGAATAGTGTGTGGTATTTGTATAGATTAAACGTTTCTAAATGTTTTTTAAAAATAGAAGCTGTAGAGCAGTCTTTACGGTTAGTGGACGATGCACTATTTTGTCAGCAACCTGCTAATCTGCTTAACATCTGTAGAAAACATGATTTTATCTCTGTACGGAATGTATGTTGCATTTACAAAATTAAAGTGTTTAAAATGTTTAATTAAGAAGTAAAAAGAACTTTCAGCTTACACAAAGACTCTAAGCTGATCGCGCAGAAGAAAAACACCCGTTTATATTCATAGTTTTTTCATGTTAATTGTCCTTCTTTCAGTTGGATTGCATAATTAGCATGAACAACTTGGGGTTATTGTTATGATTTCTCTATCATTATCGAATCCCTCAACTCGTTCACTTGTGATTATTTTGGAAATATTTTGACATGTTCCTTTTAACTCAGATTTTGTAATGTCAGGAGCTCTGAACGAGTTCAGTTTTGATGCAGTATAAATAAATGTATTTCCCACACGCTATAATGTAGTGGCTTTAAAACTATACAGCATCGCACTGTTGGCATGTAGCACGTCTTTGTTCAAGTTTTAAAACTGCAGTATGGAAAAATGAATGTTAAGAAAAAACTGGACATTTGATTGCTGGTTGCCTTATGTTAAACAGCAACAATAACAACAGATCATGCTACTGAAAATTGCTTCCCATCCCCTGAGTGGAACTGTCTATTCTACATAAACACAGCAGGGTGTTAACACTCCTAGCTTTTGTGAAAAGTACAAAACTGCGTTACATAAAGTGTCTGCAATGGAATATATTAGTAGGTAAAAGTTCATTCCAAGCTGGAAAGAAAAAACAACGTGTCTCCTCTATAAATCTTCAGTTTACAGACCGTCCAAGGTCATTTATTATTAATATCTTAAAATTGGAATATTTTTTACAAGTGTAAATCCAACTATTTTCAAACCTCTTTATCCAGGGCAGGTAATAGCTTCACCCCTCCCACTTCCCTCTACCTGCCTGTTCCCATTTTTAACCATTCTATGTTCGAATCGCAACGGGTGAGAGAGAGTAGGGAGAGACTGAAAAAAATGAACCCTGGTTTTTTGATAGTCAGATTTAATGTATGTTTGAACACAGTCTTGCAAATTAATGTTTTTACAAGATGTGAAAGTGCAACAATTTATCACAGTGTGAATTTTAATACTAATTATTGATTAAAATTTAAAATAAAACATGTTTACAAAGAAAGTGGATTACAGTAATACTACCAGCTATATAAATACATATATTTAGATCCTTGAATTAATATCATTATTAATTTCTTTAGATAAGCTATTCCATATTATATTTCCTATTTAGAGGATTCTAAAAAGTATGAGTTTTTTTACTGCGATAGCAAGGGCAAGCATTCATAGAAAAGGTTAAAACATGGAATACAGAGGGAGTTTCAGAAATTAAACAGAGGTCTGGAACTCCCTGTCTCAAAAATAGATGGGTGAATGAGTCAAGTTGATGCAGACGTTTACAATAAAAGTGTACTACTGTGATAATTTGAGCTATATGAATATAATTATACCATTATTCATTTCTTTAGATATACGATTCCATATTATATTCCCTATTAATCAAATTCTTAAAAGTATGCCTTTTTTTACTGCGATAATGAGTGCAAATATTCATAGAAAAGGTTAAAACATTATAACTTTTTATGTAGTATATAAACTTAATATAGTCAGAAGGAGCAAGTAAAACCTTTTCCAAAATAACCGCAGTATGTAACCAAATGAAAGACTGATGCTTAAAATGTTTATGAAGAAAGTGGAATACTGGTGTGTATTTTTTATGTAAACTACCAATACCAGCCATATACAGTAAAAATAATAATGTTCCTAAATTACTATTGTGTATGACCTTCAGACATGTTATGCTCCTCTTCTTTTTATGCTCAGCTACTAAAATTTAATTGTAAAATTCCATGTTAATAATATTAAGCGGATTTAAACATGCACAGTAAAGAGATTAAATGAAGCAATCGTTTCACTAACAACCAATGCACCACGTGTGCCACCTGTCGGTCATTTTGGCTAGCCAATCACATACTGTGGAATAACATGCTAAACTAGGTAATTTCGTGTGGCACGGGGTTGTACCATGCATTTTGAATGGCTGCATCTGTATGGGCTATAAATATATTTTAAAAATATTATATGGGATATTTTGTCAGTGTCACTGATCTACACAAATTACTCTATAATGTCAAATAAGAATGAATGTTCTATATGTGTTTTACTATATAATTTAAAAGAAAACACAGAAAAGTCTTGAATTGATAGGTTTTCATTCCTTTTGTTGTAACATTCCAAATTGAGCCCAGGTTCATCTAATTTCCACGTGTTATCTCACTAAAACATGAGTGAAGCATATAACTTAGATTGAAACATAAGAAAGTCATAAGAAAGAGGAGGCCAGTTACCCTCTCTTTGTTGTTTATTTAATCAGTTTATTGATTTAAGTACTGCATGTGGTTATTTCTTGTAGAATGCGAGTGAGTCAGCCTCCAGAACATAGGTTATTGCCAGTACCCAAAACACCCCACCACTCCCACAGAGAAGCTTTGTTTTAGATGTCAGTTATAACTTCTAGAGGTTTTAAGATATGGGTTTATGAAGCTGTAGTAGGGGTTTATTAAATCCTTTCCAAAGTAAGCATGATGAGCTTTGTTAGCTTTGTCAGGGAACAAAAAATGATTCATGTAGCATCAGATACAGTAAATAGATACTGTGTAAATATTTAAATTTGGAATCATGCTTTTGTACCTCTTTGGAGTCAGCAGTTGTTAATCACTTGATTTTTACTGTTGTATCACTTGTAACAGCTTGAGATTTTTGAGAATGCATTCATCAAAAACATTAATTGTCACAGCCATCTGACATTCAACCTGTCTCAATGTGCAACTTGGGAGAAGTCAGGTTCTCCCTGACAATATTATAATCTCACAACACCAGAATGTTACAGGGTGCTGTTTCCTGGTCAACCAAGGCTACCATGGTCGACCCAACCCTGCCCAAATTAAGCAGCACTTTACTGTTTTTGTTCCACCACTTTCATATCGGTTACAGTCAGCTAATGACACAGTCAAAACTTGAGCTAAGATGCCTGGACTGTAAGATTCAATGTTCCTTCCAAATGATGAGCCTTACTACTGAAGGTTCTTTACTGCACCTTGGGTGTGATCTAGGTTGGTCCACAATGACTAACACGCCCATCACAATCTGTTGAGGAAACTTTTTTTGTTAACTTTTCGGTTTTTAGCTATGACGTAGCAGCAGCAGAGGAGTACAGGAGTACAGCTGAAACCCAAGTACTTGAGCTTGTGGATCTTTGGAAAAGTTTATGAATTAAAGGGGAGGCTCAGCCGGAGCTCTTCAGAGATGGCCGAATGCTCAGCAAAGCAAGTCAAAGGCTGAGACCTAAAAAGAAAACTGAATTTGGCATTTGCAGCCAGTGAAGCAGGGAAGCCTCTGAATGTCTGGAAATGCTCTGAGGTGCTGAAGCTAATTGTGCAGTGGGGTCTGGAGGTAATGCAGGCTCTTGAAGGCTGAAAGTCAGGATAATGGTCTGTGGTCTGATGGACATGCGGCGAGTAGATCCTAAAATAATGCTCAACATCAGAGCACTTCCTAAGTGGCGCCTAGAGAATTGATTGGAACCTGGAACTAGATGATTGGGTACCTGCCTGAAAGGCGGTCGGTTGGATCAAGAGACACTCGGCTTGCATCCTTAGCTCAATGGATGTTGGAAAAACTTGCATGACCATCCTCTATGCCTTCACCTCTAGACATACCCACCTCTAGCAGCAATAGTTCAGGTGGGTGGCTGCGTCAGCATGCGTAGGCTGCAAAGGAACAAGTAATAGGTTTATTCCATGCTGAAAAAAAGAAGAAAGAGAACACAATGTTTCAGCCATGGAGCCTTCTTCAGGTGACTTGTTCCTTTCTAGCACCAATACGCAACCTATAAACATAAAAAACCTTGCACACAAGAATTTGCTGTTCATATGAAATGAGTCAAAAAGTTTAAAAAAGCAGGACACACACTCTCAACTATAATTAGACAGGGTTTAGCAAATCAAATTGATAGTGTGTATCCTGCTTTCTTAGCTGTTTCAGTTAAAATATATAAAAAACCCTTAAGTGGACAGTATTGTTCAATGTTATTTCTTGTTGTGTTTTACCAGCTATCTACCCAGATAGAAATCAGACATAATTTTGGAGCACACAGTGTTTCTACAAGTAGCTCCAATATAATCTGCCAGATTTCCACTTTCTAAAATGAGATCTTAAGAGGCTTAGGTCAGTACAAGATTTCTGAGGATATGCCAACAAAAATTTGAAACCTTGGACTTCCAAAGATTTGTATTTAAGGAATTTAGCACATACGTTATATAAACACAAAGAGACTGGACCTGAAATCGCAAACCTGTTACAATACCTAAAGATGGTTTGTTTCAGTTTTATATTAGAATTAATTTAATTAATTAATTAAATGTTTAGAAAAAATATTGTAAATGGTAAAAAGTAATATTTACACTATTTAACTAAAGTCTCACATTTCACTCCTGTACAATTAAAATGGTTAAAAATTAAAACTTGCAAATTATGTTGTGCCACAAGGAAACAGGCCTCTTACAATTAAATTTCCTGTGTTCAGATATTAGCTATTTTTTTGTTTCAAAAGATAAAGGTTTTTGAGAAAATCAAATAGTAGTAGTCTTTTTTAAACTCTCGAAGTAATTTCAGGTAGTGCTTTTACAGCATCACCAGCACAAATATCAGTTTTAACAAATGTATAAAGCAGAGTTTTAAAAACATGCATGAAGCACATATCTTTGCGTGTTTTAATGCTTTCCTGGCTGATCATACTGTAGGCATACTAGCAACAATTTCATTAACTACAATGATTACATTGTTGAGACAGGATGTTGTTACTACGGTGCTACAATGAGACATGAAATAACGTGTAAATGCCTTAATTATTGTGTAAATATAATTGCCTCAATATATTAATATTTTGCTATATATAATAATGTTGCCCCATACAAAGTTCCATTTTCATTAACGAAAATATTGTTTCAATTTCCTATGCAAATGTATTGTATAAATGAGCATACCATTAAACACTGTATACACTATAACATTTTTATACTGTTTTTATTTTTAAAATGCAATTGTTTTCCAATTATCCCTTTTTGAAGCTAAAACGGCAACTCTTCTAGTTCCATTCATATAAATAAGTGTGGCGAATAAAAGGCTTATTCCCCATTGGGAGTAAAAAGCAGTGAGGGGATTTGTTTATTTTAGACTTTCATGTGAATATAAACTACATAGGTTCGACCTTGCAAAAGAAGATTGTGAACCCTGTTTTTAACTATAACAACATAAACATGCCTTTTAACCTCACAACCTATGTGTTATTGTGTTATTGCAGTGGTGTGTTACTTTTATTGGACAACTGAATGTGCGGGACAATTGGAAATGTAGTTTCTTAGTTCATGTATTTTGTGCCACAAGCTAAATTAAAAACTACAAGTGCTGCTGATAGGTTTATTTGACAGGAAGTTTCATTTTCTAATACAAGGCAGGGAATATTTTTTAAGACGAAAATGCAATGGTCCATTAGAATAACTGGTTTCTGGGTTTATGTACACCTCTCAAGAAATTTAACACCAAGCAGCTTTATGCCATCTTCTGGCAACATTTTGAGCATTTTTGAAAAGTTAAAAATAGTAGACAATATGTTTTCAAAAACCTTTTTGTTGTATGTATGATTTGTTGTATGTTGTATGTATGATAACATGGTTTTAAATCCATAGAAAAAGCACTTGGTGCAGATTAATTAGAAAAACAAGTTTTGATATTTGCTACACTCAAGAATGAAAACAGTATTTTTTGTCTAATCTGTTACAGAAACATATAGCATATAATTTAGAAATCTGTTTGTGTCACTAAAAAATTAAATAATGAATATATATAGCAATTTCTTTGACCTATTTTTATTTTAAGTTTGTTTTTATATAAAAAGGAACCTAGATTAATAATGTATTAAATATAAAATCACAAATAACATTGTGGTACTACCCTTTTTCTAAATAAAAGTTATATTTAAAATGAAAATTTTCAGGAATTTGAGCAAAAATTCCTAATTTTGTACAACAAACAACAAACAAAATGATGTGATTAAAATACTATTATATGATTTATTGTTACAAATAAAATATAAGTCCTTGTCAATTAAAATGACTTTAGAGTTGGGCCTTCACCACTCAGTGAACAAATGAAATCCAGAGTTCCTGCAGGTCTTATCCTTGCTGGTTTATAAGTACTTATGTTTGTTCAATCATATGCTGTTTGTTGTTATTAATTTAAACCTTGCAAATTCATGGGAATTGTAGTTAAAACAAACTTTTCCAAAATAACCACAAGTGACCGAGTTAAAGAATCCTATGCAGATGTTAAGGAAGAAAGTGGAATACTGTTTTTACCTTATTTTTTATTTTCAATTACCACTACCAGCTATATAAATATATTATGCATTTTATATTTCAATATAAATATATATTAATGAGATAGGGGTTGATGTGCAATTACAATGATGCAGTGAATGAAGTCAGCCTTTTGCTGCAATAAGTTTATTGCTTTTTCTTCTGATTTTCTTTTAAATTTAAACCAATTTAAACTACTTTTTCCCTATAAAGACTGTGCACTGCACATATGACAGAGGAAATCTTAAAAAAAATGAAAAAAATGAAAGGTTTGTGATCTATCCAATAATATCATATTGTTGATAATGTCAAAATACAAGACAAAGTTTGGAAAGTAAGAGAAATAACTTTCTTGAATCCATTTTTCTTATAGTTTTTCTTTCTCATCTCATTGAATCAACAAGTACAATGTGAAAGAAAGTCTCACTCTAATGCTTACACTACACTATGCTAAATATAGTGTGATATTATTTAAATGTTCAGGTCTAGATAGGGCTTATTGTTAAAGGTCGTGTTTAAGTCTAGATAGAGCTTGTTATTGTTATTGTAAGCTAGATGATTATATTAAAATGTAAAACTGACATGAACATAACATAAAATTGGAATGCTGGAAAAGTTTTTTGATGTTTGTTTTTTAAGATTGATTGATTGCATTAAGGCTATGTATTAGGTTTTGATAACCTCTGGTTTGTAAATTACTTAGAGGTATCAATTTATGTATACTGTAGGTCAGTAGCCAATTTAAGACTGTTCTTATTATTTATCATTCAGGAACAAAACTTTGTTACGAAAATGCATTTTAGTAAAATGTATTTTTTAAGTTAAATAGCTAAGTATCTCCAATATGGTTAGTATTGCACTACATACTATATAGTTTATAATCTCTAATATAATACAAAATATAATCTTTAATAACACTTAAAGTTATACACTTTTCTCTTTATACTACAGAAAGTATAATCATACCAATGATTCTTCGCTATAAGCATCTGCAGTAGAAGGTTGCAGTACATTTTAATGATTCAAATTTAAACATTTTTTTTTCCATTACCATCCTAATGATGAGACATGAATGGAATCTGGTATTTAATAGAAAGAAAGGTATATTTGTCTACATCATCTAGTTTACTTAAGACTATAACATTTTAAATAATGTAGTTCTGAATTGTTGAGATTGTGTTACTGGAAGACATTATTTGAACTGTAATGATTCACTCAGTTTACCTTCAGTCAAGCACTGAGTTATTTAACTCTGAGTATATTTATGAATGTTTCACATTCAGTCTTTTTGTATGTTTTAAAATATTTAAGTACTTAAGATGACAAAATACATTCATTTTTAAACAAATTAATTTTTATGAGCAGAGTAAAGCTAAGTATGTAAGGGTTATCCTAGAGCTAGTGTTATCTTTTGTGTCTTTTTGTACATGTTTACAAATTTATTTATTACATGAACATACAGTATGTTGACTCCTTGCCAACAGCTTTTTCTTGGAGTGATTGTAAAAAAACAGACAGGCTCAAGGCACTTTTTTAACTGAACTTGAGCTTCTAAAATCCCTGTAATTTCAGATGAGTCCCTGCAGTTATTATCACCTAACAACAAGAGTATACCGAACTATTGCAAAAATGAGGAAGGGGACATCTTCTTGGCAGCAGAGTCATGGAAGCCCAACGTATGCACCAGCTGCGTGTGTCTGAATGGGTTGATAAGTTGCTACTCGGAGTCCTGCCCTCTTGTTGCCTGTGCCAGACCAGTTCTAAGGAAAGGACAATGCTGTCCCTACTGTCTGGGTAAGTCATAAACATGCCTCCGATATAGGTCATTCACACTGAGCAATGTGTTAATTTACTCTGCATTTGCTGATTTAACGTTCAGTCACATTGAAGTAAATGTTTTGGAATTTTAGATTAGTCTCAGTTTCAGAATGGCACAGTGGTAAGCATTGCTGCCTTGCAGAACTGGGGCCCTGGATTCAATTCTGGACATGGTTTGCTATCTGCATTGAGTTTGTATGTTTTCCTTGTGTTTGTGTAGGTTTCCTTCCAGTGCTCTGGTTTCCTCCCACAGTCCAAAGACAAACTGGCAGGTTAATTGGCTTGATAAAGATCTTATTGAGGTAATGAATGAGTAAGTGTACTCATTTAATATCAAAATTTTCACTTGATGCAAGAACCTATATTTAATGTAAAAGTACTAGTTTCTATTATAACAATGTCCTGTGCTTGAAAAAAAAAACAAGCAGGGTTTGTCACTGTATTAATTTCTACACTAATGTCTGGTTTGAAGATTATCTGATCCCTTTTCAAATATAGAAATGTAACCTATCAATACAAAGCAGTTAATTGATTCTTGCACAAAAGATAGAAAGGAATGTATTAGTGAAGAAGGCAAATAAACTTAACTCTACAACAGTCTCAAACATACAGTTTACTGGTGGGGGGGGGGGGTGTTTAAGATGGAAACCTTTACTGTGATTACAAAATACATTTCTGTCCCTTGCAAGGACTTGCTAATGCTGGTACCACATTCCTGTTTTAGTCCTGAGACTTTGGGCAGTTTTTAAAAATATACTGTATTTATATTGCACAGTGCCTGAACTTGCAGCAGTACAGGTTACATTCTACCTTCCTCTCTAACTTCTCTAACCTCTCTATACTGTAATAATATTCTTTTTTACAGTAAAGAATTTCAGCTACTATTCAGTATTAATCTACAACTACCATCAAAGGACTGGTACAATTTTCATTATGAGCAGGTGTGATGCATTCAGAATTCTTTCCATTTTTCTAAACATCTAGTTTCTAATTTTGATGGTGAGATTAAAATAAAAACCTTGCTATTCTCTGGCCTGGTTACACTTTGTTCTTTTCCTTTTTGTTGTTGTTTTTCAGCAACTGAATTTCATTCCTTATTTCTGAAGTATTCTCAATAGGGATATTCAGTTTTTTAAAAAAAAACTAATTCTTGAAAGGTGCTACGAAAAATAAACCTCCTATCACACCAATCTTTGTACAACTGTCAGGAAGCAGACTGTCAGGAGGCACCAGATGTTTATGTTAATATTTTTAGAATTAGGTTGCTGATATGCTTCACCCGTTATCTGATTAACACATGCTATCAACACAAATTGTGTACAAATTTTTTATTGGTACACAAATAATTAGAAATGATTAAAGGGACTGTTCCAGCCACTCTTCACCATAATAAATACGTTTTATTTGCCTTCCCTTTCTAAGGGGGGGGAGACATTTTGACAAGTTAAAAATATTGAATGCTTAATCGCATCATTATGTCAACAGGAGATCAGAATTAGAAGAAAAGAGTAACACAGCTAAAAGATTTTTTTTTCACATTTATCAAGCCAAAGTTGTAAGCTGGTACCACGTTCTTTCATTTGCAGTGCAAATATTTTGGACTAGGTTATTCTGAAGTATTTGCATATTGATAATATTAATTTTTCTTTACTCTAGAAGCTCAGTTGGAAACTTAGAAATAACTTTACTTGTAACTTTAATAATTGGCTTGTGAGTTTATTATTATTCACCACATACTGTACAGTATATAGTAAATGTAATTGATCTTTCCTTATCATTTCCTTCCTGATGCACATAAAGAAGGAAAAGTTTGTTGCTACTTATTGCTAAACATAGGATACATGTACAATATATACTGTATATTACCATGCCATATGAAAATAAGCTTTCAAAAATATATTTAAATGTATGGTTTTCCTCCAGATACTCTCTTTCTGTGGTATAAATCTGAGCTTTCTGCAGAAACATTCTGCCCTGAATTATGGAAAGGTCAGACGATACAACTGTATTTGTAGCTTGTATCTATACTATAGTCATCAAGGCTGTTTATTTCAATTTTGGTAAAATGATTAAAAAATGTAATACTAAATGTGAAATTTGAACCTTTCATATTTCTATTGAAAGATTATGCCGATAACAAGCTTCTGCTCTGAGTGAGTTTAGTGGCACACTGCATTTAATATGGTTACAGCTTTAACACTTTTTTTTAATAGGATATCCAATTCCTCCAATTATAAGCACCTACTGATATAATTATTATTGTTATTGTTACTGTTATTACATGCATCCATAAGTTTTCATGTCTGAAAAACGTTATTTAAATATTATTTATAGTGAAGCAACATGTTTACCTTTTGAAAGAATTGAATGAGTTTTTAAGCTCTATGTAAACCATTGTGCCCATCAGGTTTCTTTTTTTGCCCAGTAAATTAATTTACATAAATTATGTATGTGAGTGCATAAAAAAATAGTTAATGTATTTGATTGCTACATATGCATGTCAACTACAGGTCTGTGCAGTTCCACAACATGCTGTGTTTAAAAATAATTATGTGTAAATGAAATTGACTGATTCTGCTTAAGGATAATCAGCATACAAAGTGCATGCTAAATTGCTCTCAAGGGGAAAGGAGGTTTTATTTATATTACAGATAACAGTGTTCTAAGGAAAGACAAGAGTTTGGTCTTTAAGCAAGAAAGCACAGTTTTAGTATTTTTCAACACATTAATTTGTTTTATTGTGGTTTCATATCTTAAATGTCACAGATCTGCAACAGGAGTCTATCCAGTAAAACCACCCATTATTCCTCATCTCCCTCAGGGACTTTTGGTGATCTGTCTTTCTATTCCTTAGTGTGAAGCAGATAAAAGGATAATATTATTAATTGAAACACATTAAGTCTGTGACAAATGCTAAATTGGTGGTAACAACAAAAGTTCTGCTGAGCATCTTCAGTTCTGTACTGTGATTATTCAAGCAGTGTCTTTATACACAGTCTTCTATCTGTTATAATTTGACCTGTTACTTAACAATAGGAGCATAACAATTTTCCAATTTCCATTTATTGCATAGTTGTTTCTACATTAAGTACTCTTTTTTCTGCCTCTTTACTTTTTCTTTTGCTTCAAACATGTAATTCCCTTGCCTTCAGACAGTTAATTCATATCTCCTATGATTTTACATGGGAGAGTTGAAGAAAAAATGGAATGAGATTTGAGACTAAATAATATAATTTCCTGTGAGAAACCCTCCCAGAATATAATGACTTGTATGTACTTCAAATGACAAACCAGGACCAAATTGTTACGGAATATTAATGAGGACCCTATGCAGAATAATCAGGACGAACTTCAGAGGCGTAGTCGATTAAACAGTCCGAGGTCCGAAAGCCGAAGTGATACAAACTGGTGCAAAAGTACAAAATCAGAAGCGGAGCTGTAAGCCGTGAGAAAGCTGAGAGTCTAAGCCAGAACAATACTCAAAGTACCAAAACAAAACCAGGAGACGTAGTCGGAGAACAAAGAAGGGTCAGGAAGCCAAAAACCAAGACGTAATTAATCACAGGAAGACGGGGGTAGCTCTAGCCAGGAAAACCTAATACTGAGCACAGGTGAGAGTGTGAAGCAGTATTAAATAGGCTGGGGTAAAAGGCTAATTGGAAATCATGCTGGAATGCGAGGTGGAATGACGAGTCCTCTGGGGGCATGGTGTAACACAAATGGAAGACACAAAATGTAAGCGAGACAAACAGAACTACAAATCTGGTAGTCTGGCCTTGTGAATAATGTGGAACCTGTGTAGGTAATGTAGGTCATCTAGAAGGCTGGCATATTTGTCAGTGTGGCAAAATTACTGTGGAAGTATTGCACAATTTTGACTTGAATACAAAGTCATTATTTTAATGTGGAAATTATTTGTGTTTTTAATATGTAGTGGTTTTAATACTGTATTAAATTCATTTTCTCTTTTGCAATTCCTTTACTCAACTGCCACCATATAATTTGAATAGGTGTTTCTCAGATACAGTATAGTAAAGCATATGTAAAATATCCAATTTAGAATTTTAATTTGCTTTAGATATTCAATTTAAATTTTATTATGATATTTATTCCAACTACTTTACTTTGCTACTGTATTTTTGTGGAAAATCTGGCACTAATGTAGTTTAACTCATGCTACAGTGTATTGTCCTGTAAACCTCCACTCAGAAATTTTGAGGAATACACCTTGTGGTTTGGTAGCGGAAGAAGGAGTTATGAAATGTTTTTATTGAAGCAGAAGACAGTCACTGCAACATGAAAGCACATTGTAATGATATAATGCTAAGAACAGAACACATGCAGCTACCATATTAGTAAAGGAACAAGTAATAGGTTTATTCCATGCTGAAAAAAGAAGAAAGAGAACACAACGTTTCGGCCGTGGAGCCTTCTTCAGGTGTGAGAGAGACAGGGCAGTAGGCAAAGGTAAAGTAGCGGGAGAACAAAGGTTGGGAGGGAGGAGGAGTGAGAGGCGGGAGCAGGGGACAGAAAGAGAGACGGTTTTCCGAAGTCATACATCAGAAAGACCACCGAAACCAAAATTATTCTGCAGCTAGGATCACACATTCTCCCTTCTCTTAACGACAGACTACTGTTCATTTAAATTTTCTCCATTCATTGGAAGTTTCATTTCACACCTCTCTGCACCCATTCTGACTTCACACCTCTTGATTGGCCTCTCTTTCTGTCCCCTGCTCCCGCCTCTCACTCCTCCTCCCTCCCAACCTTTGTTCTCCCGCTACTTTACCTTTGCCTACTGCCCTGTCTCTCTCACACCTGAAGAAGGCTCCACGGCCGAAACGTTGTGTTCTCTTTCTTCTTTTTTTCAGCATGGAATAAACCTATTACTTGTTCTTTTGCAGCCTACGCATGCTGACGCAGCTACCCACCTGAACTACTACCATATTAGTAGTCAATTGCAGTGAATCTTGAATTGAGATACTTATTACTTTCTTAAGTTCAAAAAATGTTTATGTGCTGAAATAATGGTGTAACCTAACAGGAACTTCATCATCTGCTGAAAATCTTGAGAATCCTACAGCATTATATATTTGTTTGGCTTAATTGCAAACACAGTGTTGAGGCTTCCGAATGCACAAAGCTAACTATATCAGCTAAAAATATGTAGAAACTTTCAAGTATAAAATTCCTCCATAACAGCAATTCAAATACAACAAAGAATATTAAAATGCTTAAAATACACTATAATGAAAAGTAAATACAAGAAGTACAACTTTCACAATAGAAACAACAATACATAATTTAGTATATTCACCTCAAAGCAAAGAAATTTCCATACACAGAAATGTGCAAGTGCCCAGTTCGGGCACCATCCGGACATGTGGGGAGGAGAATAGAATAGTTTGGTCAGAACAGATGTATCTACCTTGAAGGCCAACACTGGGACAATGACATGTACAGCTGCACCAGAAGCAATAGTTACAACAAGCTATGATGTAAGGTGTGAGTAGGCTAGGCTGAAGTGATAGGTTTTCAGTCTGGGTTTAAATCCTGAGATTGACTCAGCATTCCCTACGTAGGCTGGCAGACTATTCCATAAACTAGGGGCCCTGTAGCTAAAGGCTTTACCGCCAGCTTTTTTTTATTACTATGTGGAATAAGAGGAAGACCTGTGTTCTGTGATCTAAGTGGGTGACTTGGATTGTATACATTAATCAGCTCCATTAAATAGACAGGTCCCTGACCTCTGAGAGCCGTATAAGTAAGTAAAAGAATTTTGAAGTCTGCCCTGAAACTAACAGGAAGCCAAAGGAGAGAGAGCTAAGTATAGGTGTTATGTGGTCGTACTTTCTACTCCTGGTAACAATTCTAGCTGCCACGTTTTGAATTCGCTGTAAGGTGTTGAAGGTGCAATAGGTGTTCCCAGATAGAAGGGCATTACAGTAATCTAATCTGCTGTATACAAAAGCATGTATTAGTTCCTCTGTGTCTTGAGTGGAAAGAAAATACCTTAATTTTGCAATTAAGGAAGCTGTAGGAAGCACGCCTTCAATACTGCATTAACATGAGAGTTAAATTAGAGCCTTGTGTCTAAGATGACGATTAAGTTACATGTCGAATCTCTGAGGCAAAATTTTAAACCCTCAGAGTTGAGTGGCGAGGTTATAGCAGTCCTATCCTCACTTAAGCAGTCCTTGCCTCCAAACAACAGAACCTCTGTTTTATCAGAGTTGAGTGACATAACGTTTTCAAACATCCAAGACTTTACTTCATTAATGCAATTAGCTAAAGTGACAATTGACCAGTTTGCCGTTAGGTGTAAATGAAATGTATATTTGAGTGTCATCAGTAGAGGAATGAAAGCTAATATAATGCTTTCGTATTATCCTACCTAGAGGCAACATGTACAGAGAGAACAATACTGGTGGGGGGTCCGAGCACTGCTCCTTATGGTACCTTGTAGTTTGAACATAGTGAAAACAGTTAAATAGGAGGTACAGATGCAGCCATTCAAAGTGCTCGGCACAGACACGTACCGCGGATAATTGTCTACGTCATCGCGCATCATCGCGCGTCATGGTGACGTCACGTGATTGGTTGACCGACAGGGGCACTCGTAGTGCGTTGGTCGGTCGCAGAAAGATTTAAATGTCTTTACTGTGCCTGTTTTAGTATTGAATATTTATATGGAATTTTACCACTGAAGGGAAATCTTAGTAGTTGAGCATAAAAAGAATAGGAGCATAACACGTGTGAAGGCCATAAACGATATTAATTTTGGAACATAAACATACAGTATTACAGTATATGGCTGGTTCTTAAAGAACAAATACACACCAGTATTCCATTTCTCCCTAAACATTTTAAGCATCGAAGTCTTTAACTAACATGTCAAATAACGTGTATAAAAAGTGGTAGTTTTAAGATTTTCTGCAACTATAATATGGAATCGCGTATCTAAAGAAATTAATAATGATATAATTATATTAATATACTGCAACACAATAGTACACGCTGTACAATGTCTGTTGATACTGTATGTGTAGGGCTGTTTCACCACTCCTCATGCGACCTTGCGGGTGGTACTGTAGTCTATGTGCCTGCCCTCTGAACCACAGGTTGGGTGTTCAAATCCAGCCGACGCTACAACTTTTCTTTTAACAAACATTTCTTTAAAAAAATAAAATAGCAATATTATGGACAATTAATTGACTTTTTATATTTCTAAATATCACAACATGTTCGAATTTAAGTCATTTTTAATAACAATGAAGAGTCACCTTCTTTCCTTCTGACAACTGTCCCTGCTTCTGCTTCCTGCTTCTATCGTGTGTGTGTGTGGGGGATCCCTTTAAATCTCCCTTCAGATTTAAAAGGTTATTAATCATATCTTCGGTGTCGCATCTTCCCAGTGTAGCTGATCTTTTGCTGCCTGGATAAACTATCACAAAGCTTTAGAGAACTTAACATTTCTATTATCAACAAATTGTAAATACGACGTTTACATTGGCATTATTAATTTTTCACTTGAGTGTATGGAGGATTGTCAGCTGTCACTGAGAGCAGACCCCCCTTTTAGGCTGCGCAAATGATCTTTTAAATTTTTATAGAGAAATGGAGGCTGTACAGTATGCGTTACAATATAAACATTTATACTGATTTAAATCGCATTTTGATTTAAATCGCAAACGCATGTTTAATTAAATGTATTTTTTTATTCACAATCAGACAAATGCAACATAAATTATCTTTGTCTTCTAAGTATCTTAATAAACTTTCAGCATAGCTTTCTCCCCATTTAGATGTATTTTTCTTGGGATTTTGGGATCAAACGTGGAAAGATTAGATTGTAATTAGATTGTTTTTATTTTTTAAATACACTTTAGAAAAGTGTAATCTATACTAAAAAGCTGTATTTATTTAATACCACTCGATACTTATATTAATGGAGTTTAGTTGATACTGTTTAAACTTTTAATTATTTTAAATTGTATTACAGCATTGTACACATGCTTAAAAGAGAAGAGAGAAAACGCAAGCCTTCTTCAGGTGTGAGGGTCTTCTGCTCAGAATGAAATGCTAAAATGTAATGTAGGCTCTGAATGGGTTCAAGTATGATTTGGGCTTGATTAAGGTCACTGCCTTTCATCTAAAATCCTGCTTGAATCCTTCTAAACTAAAAATTAGATACAAGAAGAGAAGAGGCTCTGGTGAAATTTCTCTTTTTTTAATTTCTCTTTTTTTCTTGGAAAAACATCTTACCTGCTGCAGTCCGGGCACAGAAGGATTAAAAGAAGTCAGACAGATTTCAGTGCTTTGTGTATATTCTAATGATAGTGGGGGCAAGGTGTGTGGGAACAGGTTTGGTTGAAATTGCATTGGAGATCTATGTTCTTCACACCTGAAACATTTTCTCTGAAATCATTTTCTTCCCAGTTTAGCCGATCTTGTTACAGCATGTTACAGTTTACTATTATTAATCATATTAATTTTAAGTGCTTAATGCCATTTTTTGACCACGCACGAATATTCTTATGTCCATATCTTCGCAAGGGAATCAGTGCGAATTGTAATACTAATTAAATGACCGTGGGCACTTTCCACCCCCTCTGACAGCAGGAACATTCCTATTCTTAGCTTATTTTAGATTAGATTATTACAATAGAGGGTGTTCAAACCGTTTTTTTTACACAGTGACACAGCGTCGCGTTGTGAATCTGTTTTTCCGTGTTTACAAAGAAAGTGGAATACAGTGATACTACCTGCTATATAGATGCATATGTTTAGATATTTAGACCCTTAAATTAATATCATTATTAATAATAATGATAATAATGATAATCGGCCAGTGAAAGCTCTGTTGTCCTTCACATGAATGCCTGAAACATTTTACTGAACCCAGGATTTTACACTATATTCCCCATTATAAAATGGATAATTCCCGTCCTGAAGTCTGATTGCCTGACATATATTCGAAGAAGTCCTATATGTTCTAATATAGGCACATCCCGGAATTTTGACTTCACTGTGTAATGAAGAAATTTTAAAGACTACTTCTTAACGTAGATGAAAAAGCTTGGATTCCCATGGACAGTATCTTATACATATATCTTTTTCTGTTGTCTTTGTTGATCTCTTGAGGATCCTTGTGATATTTTGAGCTCTCGTTGAATGATAAAAGTGTCGCTGTTTAAATCATTTTCGTTGTTAGAAATTATGAAACGCTCTGTTAAAAGCAAGGGAGTTTTTATATCTGTTATAGTAAAAGAAAATGCCCGACGAACTAGGGATTGAACAGTTTTTCAGTGCTTGTACAATCGTTGGAAATGTTCAAATAAATGTGCTAAAGAAATAAACAAAAAAGTACGTTATTCCTTTATCATATTGGCTAACTAATGTCCCATCCTTGTTAGTTAGATCAACGAAATGCTGTGGTGTTACTTTTTGTCGATGAAAAAATAAAGTATTTTCATTTAAAATGACAGTTACAAATTATGTGGACCAGCGTAATACTTTGAGTTTTACTGGTGGAGCTCATACAGCTGTGTCTGGATAACTTGATCAAATATTCGGCTAGTGTGTATTGTCTGTTTAGGGTTCTGTAGCATTCCTCCCGCCCCTCTCTGTGTACAGTACAGCCTCCTGTCCAGCCAGGACAGGAGGCTCTACTGTACACAGAGAGGGGCCGGAGGGGGGAACAAGCTGCCCAGCCGTGTGGTTGAAGCTGATACCCTGGATTCTCTCCAGACACAGCTGTATGAGCTCCACCAGCCAGGACAGGAGGCTGTACTGTACACAGAGAGGGGCGGGAGGGGGGAACAAGCTGCCCAGCCGTGTGGTTGCTTATACCCTGGATTCTCTCCAGACACAGCTGTATGAGCTCCACCAGCCAGGACAGGAGGCTCTACTGTACAAAGAGAGGGGCGGGAGGGGGGAACAAGCTGCCCAGCCGTGTGGTTGCTTATACCCTGGATTCTCTCCAGACACAGCTGTATGAGCTCCACCAGCCAGGACAGGAGGCTCTACTGTACACAGAGAGGGGCGCAGCAACCAGTCCAACCCCAAGATACAGTCCTCGCGGACTGGGGCAAGGTAGAAGGGGTGTTTCACCCTCGCAGCCCCAAAGTGCACGGTGAGCGCCCTGGGGGTCCGGCTGCCTCGGTGCCCGGCAGGGCACCAGGCCGCAGCAGTGTGATGGTTAAACCGGTGTCGACGAGGCTTCTCAAAGCGCTTTACAGCATAACAACAACAATAATAACAACAATTTACAAGTTCTGGGAGGAAAAATATGATCAATATTAATAATAATAATAAACTTTATTTTATATAGTGCCTTAAAAGGTGGCTCCTCAAGCCCTTTACAGGATAACAACCGATGAAACAAAAGTGGCTGGGGGTTGAAAATACCTGTGAAACCGGTTTGTTCACAAACAATGTACTGTAGACACAGAGACTCAGTAGCAATAGCAATTAGCAATATCAAAATAGCAATATTATGGAAACACAATTGATTTTTTTTTTTAATTTTTGACAGCTGGTTTTTGTTGACAGCTTGATACAAGTTTATCAGTGAAAAGACCACGGGTATTCTTCCTCCCCCCTACATTCTCAGAGTAGAATAGACTTAATTATTAGCACAATTTATTACAGTGCTAAATTTAATATTATTGATTACTGATAGTTTATGCTAACACATAGCTTTCTTAACGCGAGAAGTACTACCGTAAGTACTGTAAGTACTTACTGTACTGTACTTAAGTACTACTACTGTAAGCAAAAAAAAGGGGTTTTGGAGAGGGGGGAGGTGTCTTTTGCTGGAAGACTCTCCCCCTTCTACTTTGAAAATACCTGTGAAACCGGTTTAATTCGTCACAGCCAGCACTCCCGCAGAGAGTGATGAAAACGACGCAGCGCCAGGCGAATGCACATTAATATGTTGGGCTTTTGGGCTCAGGTGGATTTGCGCCCTACAGTTCAACCTACGGTACCGCTGTGTACTGTACATACAGTACGAACGTGTTATTTTGAAATATAAAAGATGTCAATATACTGTAGTGTAATATTTGCTATTTTAGTTTTTCAAAGAAGTGTTTCTGTTAAAAGAAAACTCATAGCAATTGCTGGATTTGAACACCCAACCTCACCCTTATACAGTACTGTAAATTGGTTGCTTAAGCCGTGACGCCACCGAGGCAAGTCATGTGAGATACATTGAAACAGCAATACAGATATTACAGTAATATGGTCAGAAGGTCAACCACGTAAGACTTTGGTGCTTAAAATGTTTTGGGAGAAATGGAGTATTGGTGTGTATTTTTTCTTTAAAATACCAATAACAGCAACATACAGTTTACATAGTATGTTTATGTTCCTAAATTAATATCGTTTATGACCTTTATGACTTTCATTATGCTCCTCTGCTTTTTATGCTTAGCTACTAAAATTTCCCTTTAGTGGTAAAATTTCATATAAATATTCAATACTAAGCAGATTAAAATGTGCACAGTAAAGAGATTAAATGATTAAATATTTTCACTAACGACCAATACACCACAATATCTTCCGTGTCGCGTTAACATTGGAGTGTTTTTTTTACGTGTCAAAAGAAGCGATACATAACCTGTCTCCTCTATAACTCTCCAGTTTACAGAGAAATTTCGCCAGAGCCTCACAACATTATTCAATAATACTCTTCTTGTGTCTAATTTTTAGTTAAGCAGGATTTGAGCTACAGACCATAACAGACCAAAAAACAGAATCCACCTGCGATTCGGGTGTTAACAAAACGTGTTTACAAAGAGAGTGAAATACAGTAATACTACCAGCTATTTAGATACATAGATTTAGATATTTAGATCCTTAAATATTATTATTAATTTGTTTAGATACATGATTACATATTCTCAATTATAAAACAGATAATTCCGGTCCTGGAATCTGACTGGCTGACACCCTTCTGAAGCAGTACCATAATCTCTGGTATACAGACGCCCCAGAAATTTGACTTTTTACTGCGTGATAAATTTTAAAGACTACTTCTTAGCGTAGATAAGAAAGCGTAGATAAAAAGCTTGGATTCTCATGTATCTGATACACATATCTTTTTCTGTTGTCTTTGTTGTGGTCTTGAGGATCCTTGTGATATTTTGAGCTCTGGTTGAATGATAAGTGTCGCAATTTAAATAATTTCCGTTGTTAGAAATTATGAAACGCACTGTTAAAAGCAAGGGAGTTTTTATGCCCATTATAGTAATAGAAAATGCCTGACAAAGTAGGGCTTGGACAGTTTCCAAGTACTTGTACAAATGTGCTAAAGAAATGAGCAAAAAAAGTCATTTATTCCTTTGTCATATTGGCTAGCTAATGTCCTGTCCTCATTAGTTAGATCAACGAAATGCTGTGGTGTTTGTCAAAGAAAAAAATAAAAGTATTTTCGTTTAAAATGACGGTTAGAAAGAATGTGGATCAGAGTAATACTTTGAGTTTACAGCTTGTCCAAAGTCATTCATTATTAATACTATTAGTAATATCTTCGGTAAAGGCTTTGATGCATAAAATATTTCTGCATAATTAAAATATTTATGATAAAGGTAGGTTGTGTACTTTTGCCCAACTGAGCAATCTTGCTTTCATAAAATATACCAACTTTTTAATGACTGATGATTAACATGCTGTAATACACAGTTTAAATTTAAAAGCTCAAATGCTGTTAAATTTGAGAGGTTAAGCTTTATTGGCTCCTCCTGGCGGTTTTACAAGGTGATTCCGGATACTTTCCGGTATGACGTCAAATGACGCGTTACACTGCGTGATACTGCGTGATACTGTGTTTTGATGCGACACGCCCACCGCGGTGTACCGCGAAATACCCCGCGCGTTTTGAATGGCTGCATCTGTAAACCACTTAAGGACGGTTCCACATAGGCCAACCTCAGACTCAAGCCTGTGTAGCAAAATACAATGGTCATCTGTGTCAATAGCAGCACTATGATCTAGGAGCACAAGCACTGTTGCATTCCCTGTGTCACTTGCTAACAGAATATCATTTGCAACCCTTGTTAATGCAGTTTCAGATTGGAATTTCTCAAGTATATTTTGAATCCAGAGAAGACTGAAGTAGGGCCGCAACTATTCTCTCAAGAATTTTAGATAAAAATGGAAAATTTGAGATAGGTCAGTTGTTGTTAAGTACTTGTGGATCCAAATTTGGTTTCTTAAGCAGTGGTCTAACAACCGCTACCTAAAATTGGTCAGGTACAACACCTGATGTGAAGGAGGTGTTCATCATACTAATTATAGGTCCTGCCAGTACTTTGAGGGAATCTTTAACTAGTTGGGTGGGATGGGATCTAGTGGACAGGTGGTTGACTGTCTTAATAATTAATTTCTTGAGTCCTTGTTCATTAACTAATTGAAAAACACTGAAAAGGTGCACACATTGGTTTTGTACTAGACTAGAGTGTCTAGTGGTTTTGACTACCTTAGTCTTTAACATGGCTATTTCATCGAGGGCCTGTCTGACCACTGTATTATAGTTGTGTGTGATTTCGTCAACATTAGTACTGGAGATGAAGTTAGCATTATTTATCGCATTAATAAATTTTAAAGAAGTACCCCTACTGATGTGCCGTGTCATAATAATCTTCTCCATGGCAGCTACAGAGAGTAGTCGAAACTCAAAGGTAATTAAAAAGTGGTAAAAAAAAGTTATCTATGGGATAGACTAATATTCTGTATGATGAAGTGGTTCAGGTGGGTAGCTGCGTCAGCATGCGTAGGCTGCAAAGGAACAAGTAATAGGTTTATTCCATGCTGAAAAGAGAAGAAAGAAAACACTACCAAAACATTGTGTTTTCTTTTTTCTCTTTTCAGCGTGGAATAAACCTATTACTTGTTCATTTGGAATATATGATCAATATCATCTTTATAATTAAGATAATTAAGTCTAGTGTATGATTGTACACGTGTTGGTCCTGTTATATGCTGACTATGCTGACTGTTATATGATATTAAACCACAACCAACTGTAAGTTACCAAATTAAAGACTTATATTTAATTAAAATATTTATGATGAAGGTGGAAGTACGTTTGTCCAACTGAGCAATCTTCCTTTTATAAAATATATCTAATTTTTAAATCAGTTTAATGTTTAACATGCTGTAATACACAGTTAAAATGATAAAAACAACTTAATTCTGTAATTGGAAAAGGATTCTCCATAAGCACTGACCGGGATTTGAAACAAGGCGTTTTCTAGCGACAGCTCAAATACTACACATGAGACGTTAAGCTTTATTAGCTCCATCTGGCGGTTTTACAAGGTACTTATTTAAAAAAACATGCAGTATGTTCCAGTACATACACCGCATTTTACCGCAGCATACTTCGCTCATTTTAAATGGCTGGATCTGTAAAAACAAAAGGAGTCCTGTTTAATGGGCTTTAAGCTCATCAGAGGTTTGTAAAGCTGCCTCATCTATAATGCCCATCCCAGATTACAATGGAAGTAGAAATGTTATTGTGAGATTGTTCTTGCCTAGTAAGATAAGATCACTTTATTGGCCATAAACAATTTCTTGTATTAGGAATTTGTCTTTTCATATACCCCAACTTGCTCTCCATGAGACACACAGAGAGAGAGAGAAGCTTGGGGTCAGAGCACAGGGTCAGCGATTAATACGGCACCCTGGAGCAGTTGGGGTTAATGGCCTTGCTCAGCGGCCCAACAGAGTAGGATTCCTCTGCTGACAGCGGGAATAGGACCAGCAACATTCCAGCCACAGTCGCAGATCCTTAGCCACAGAGCCACTCACCACTCTGTTAGTATTATTATTCAAATCTGTTTTGAGACATTTGTCGAAACATTGTGTTTTCTTTCTTCCCTTTTCCCCATGGAATAAACCTATGACTTGTTCCTTTGCAGCCTACGCATGCTAACGCAGTTCCCCACCTGAACATTTTTAAATGCCTTTTAAATAATGCTTTAAATGTCTTCCAGTCTGAAAAAGTTCAAGAAAAAAAATGTTTAACATGTAATTTAGTTAGAAATTATATCTAAAATATTACTGGACACACTACAAGGATAATCTTCATTTAATGCTAAAGCGCTACATCTTGGATAACTTTTTCTTAATGAGTTTAATAGAAATACACACTTTACTAAAATCTGAAGTAAATTAAATTAAGCCGTTATTTGCTAATAATTCTAATTTAGGGTACATTAATGGCAATTTAACAATTTTCTTGTTTAAATCAATGATTTTGCCTGTAATCCTTATTAGAAAGAAATGCCGGTATATTTTAGAAATATCAAGCTGCTTTTTAAATTTTATATTTCCTTTATTATTTTATATATTAATAGGTATTAGAATCGACAGTACCTGTCACTATATAAACCATTAATAATCACCCAAAATAATCTGGAAATCAAAATCAATATTGTATGAGCATTTTGCTTAAGGAAAGACCACTGACTTTTACAGCAAATAAAAAAGGTTGTTTTCCCGTTTTCAGTTGTCCATTAAAGAGAAAAGACAGTTTGTATAAAATTTTAATTTTGGTTGGGTTGAATTTGTTCTATAGCCCTCATTAAATCAGACCTGTAGCAATATGCAAAAACAAAAGTATTCGATAGTGTTTCTGTTTTGTAGAAATAAACTGAAAGTAATTTATGAGACATGGCTTCAGTTTCATCTATGCCTTCACAAAAGGTTAAATTGGGGGGTTCAACATCATTTACCATAAATTAGTCAAATACTAGAAACAATGACTTATTGACTGTAATTATTTCAAATATTATAGGCACTGATTTTATTTTCTAGATCTTAACAATATAAAAATCTGCAATAAATTCATTTTTAGGCTACTGCAATTGTTGTTTTTTTGGCATCAGCTGTCTATTATTTATATCACAGATGTTGGCTTTGTCATGGTCAGCATCCCCTCCTCCAGAGTGTGCTCTAACCCTCTCTTGACAATTCTTTTCATTATTACCTGTGTTATTTCCTGGTGCGTCAGGTTTTCTTCTCCCTATTTACGTTTACGTCCTTCTGCCTTCAAGGCTCAGCTTTGGAATATGGTTGCCTGAAGGCCCGCCTACTACCGGGCTTCAGGGGAAGCTTGAGGGCATAGGCCTGTTGTAGCTAACCTGACCTGAGGCATGGAGTGAAGCCCAGTATTTCTTGGATTCTTGTTCTTCGTGTGTTTGCATCTATGTTCGTCTCCGTATGGAATTCCCAGCAGTGGACCTATAGACTTGTTTCCTGATTCCCTTTAGACCCGCATGGATTTGGTTGCTTTTGAATACCAAGCCTTCCCTTTTGCACAGACTCATTTATCTTCCCTGAAGTGCGTTTCGGGTTCTTTTTTGAATTAACCGCCTTGCATAGGGTCTTAACTACACTGTCCACGGGAGGCTGACCCAGCATTCATAACAGGCTTTCTCTTCACTTCTACAAAGGACTACTTACTTCTTCATTTCTCTTGAACCTGACTTAAATTTCCCTATCACTGTGCCGCTGCACACTTGTGTGCTGTTAGCTGAGGTCAAGTCTGCATATAAAAAATTAAAAAATAAACTATTTGTACAAATGTAAAACTAATTAATATCACTTTAAAAAATAAAAAAATCATTATTAAAATGCATTTCAATTAACTGTACCTCAAAAATGGTATTTAGAATGTCGGCTTTTCTTGATCACATCATGAATAGGACAGTTAACATTATGTTTTCATTTAGTTTTGGCTTCTGAGAAAGTGATGTGTGGTGAGATTTAATCATTTTTTCCAAAGAGTGCTATAAGTGGAAAAATGTTGGAATTGTTGCCATAACATTATTAGTTTGAAAGAAAACCAAACCTGCAGGAGCATTGATAAAGTGATGTCCAGTCCACATACACAATCTTATTTGAATGGTTTATTTTACAGAACTGAAAAAGCATGAGATATGAGATGACACCAAAATTCAGTTTTCCCAATGTTCTATTTTGGTGTCAAAGAACAAAAGAATAGTTGAAGTAGCCTGTGGCAGTGAACTAACTCAGATTAGCTTACAAAGGCTTCATTCTAACATTTCTGTATATTAACTGATAATTTATAACAGAACAAATACATTACAATATGGTCTCACCGTAAACATTTACAGTGTTAATTCATATGCAAATGAACCTTGGGTTAGTTTCATCAGGAGTGGAAGAGGAGAGGGATGGAAAAAAAGACTAGCACATCTGTGTGAAACACTGTGTAATAATTTCATAGAAAAATCATCTGGATACTTCTATATTATTTTAATATATTGTCACAGCTTTAGGTGACTGAGAAGTGTCTCTTAGATTTTTTATCAAGTTTGTGACACTTGACAGAGTAAATACTTCTAGCTTCAAAACAGAGAGGATGTTTGTTGAGATGTGGGGGTCCTTTGATCAGAAACCATTTTAAAGCTTACCTTGGTATACCTAGGTAAGATGTGGGTTAATAATTGTCAATGAGCAGTACAGAAACACACAATATACAGATGCAGCCATTCAAAACGGTATGATGTGGTGTAATGTGTCATTTGACATCATACCGGAAATTACCATATGTAAATGAGATCATGTTAATAGTATCCGGAATCACCTTGTAAAACCGCCAGGAGGAGCCAATAAAGCTTAACCTCTCATGTACAGCATTTGAGCTTTTAAATTTAAATTGTGTATTACAGCATGTTAATCATCAGTCATTAAAAAGTTGGCATATTTTATGAAAGCAAGATTGCTCAGTTGGGCAAAAGTACACAACCTACCTTTATCATAAATATTTTAATTATGCAGAAATATTTTATGCACAAAGCCTTTACTGAAGATATTACTAATAGTATTAATAATAAATGACCTTGGACAAGCTATAAACTCAAAGTATTACGCTGGTCCACATTCTTTCTAACCGTCATTTTAAACAAAAAGACTTTATTTTTTCATTGACAAAAAGTAACACCACAGCATTTCGTTGATCTAACTAACAAGGACAGGACATTAGCTAGCCAATATGATAAAGGAATAAATAACTTTTTTTGTTTATTTCTTTAGCACATTTATTTGAACATTTCCATCGATTGTACAAGCACTGAAAAACTGTCCAATCCCTAGTTCATCAGGCATTTTCTTTTACTATAACAGACATAAAACCTCCCTTGCTTTTAACAGAGCGTTTCATAATTTCTAACAACGAAAATGATTTAAACTGCGACACTTATCATTCAACCAGAGCTCAAAATATCACAAGGATCCTCAAGACCACAACAAAGACAACAGAAAAAGATATGTGTATCAGATACATGAGAATCCAAGCTTTTTTATCTATGCTTTCTTATCTACGCTAAGAAGTAGTCTTTGAAATTTATCACACAGTAAAAAGTCAAATTTCTGGGGTGTGCGTATACCAGAGATTATGGCACCGCTTCAGAAGGGTGCTGCGCCGGGGGTGGCAGGTGCCCTCCAGCGGCGAGGTCACTGCTTGGTGGCCTCCGGCTGGCCATACACTGCTTGGAGAACTGCCCCGCGGAGCGACCGGGGCACCACAAACTGCCACTTGACCTCGCCGCTGGAGAGCACCCACCACCCCCGGCACAGCACCCCGTCCCTCACCTCCAAGGCCTCCCACAGTGTGCAGAGTGCCTTCACGGACTTGGGGTGAGGGGCGAGCTTATCTCACCATTGCGCTTGGCCCCCGCATTCCCCCCAACGGCCGCCCCGTCAACTGCTCGGCCGGGCGTCCCGGGAATCAGCTCTGGCACGCTCGCCCCGACACCCACGGCTCCGACAGGCCCCGGCGACACCCGCCGCTGCCACCTCCGCTTCCCGCTCCGGTCAGCCCGCGCGCCCCGGACACCTCCCGCCCCGCCTGCTGCGAAACTGATTTGTTCCCCCTGCCCCACCAACTCTCACCGGCCCAAGTCAAGGCAACCACCCACCTGCTGCAACCAGTCCAACCCCAGGATACAAAGGATACAGTCCTCGCGGACTGGGGCGAGGCAGAAGGGGTGTTTCACCCTCGCAGCCCCAAACTTCACGGTGAGGGCCCGCTTGCCAAGGACCTCTGCGTACTGCCCCATCACCGTACTCAGGTGCAGGCTGGTTGTTTCCCATCCTGGGGGTTCAGCAGGACACCAGGCCGCAGCAGGGTGATGGTCGAACCGGTGTCGAACCAGTGTCGACGAGGGCCTGGCAGGGTCTGCCCTCAATGAGGCAGGGAAGAAATAAGCCCCGGCTGTGGCCAACCCTTCCCACAGCAGCAGACAGGGTGAAGCGCTCCTTCTGGCTTTCCAGAGCAGGGGTAGCGTCACTCAAGGGCGGCCTTCCCCCCTTTAGGCCACCCTGCTCCCATTTCCCGACGGCCTCCGGAGTCCCCAGGGCTCCAGCGCCCGGCACTCCTGGGCGATGTTCCCCCTCTCCCCACAGCGGTGGCAGATGACCCAGCGTCGCCGCGCTGGCCGTGTCCTACTCCCCATCTGATTCCCCGTGTGTATATTATATAATAATATGTATTTATATATAGAGAGAGGTCCTTTCCTTTTTTCAGAATTAAATAAATTACAGCAATGTTAATGTTCCTACTAAAGCAGCCTCACTCCGTGGCCACCTGTATCATCTCGAACAATAAGAGTCCCAGCTGGTCCCAGTAGGTTAGCAGAAATTCAGGTCTACTGCCATGAAAATAGTAATTATGACTAGCCCTATGAATAATGAATAAGGAATTCTGCATAGTGTCTGAGAATGGAGTTGATATTTTATCTTGTAGTTTCCGGTTCACAAGCAATTGTCTCAGTGTGTGCACAATTGTCTCAGAGTAGTAGTTTTCTTAGAGTGGGTTCACAAAGAGCTAGTTTAGATTCCAAGTCCTTGATTTCAGTCAGATGGGACTTAATAAGTTTGGAGGCAATCAGTATAGTATTTCTAATAAGATATTTCACTCAGACATCTCAGAGAATTTGTGTATTCTCTACAGATGCGCAATTAATCATTGAGCTAAAATTGAAATAGGATGTTAGAGGATGAAAAAATTAGCTAAAAAAATGTCATGATCTGACAATTAAAGAGAGTCATGTAGACCTAAATCAGACAGAAGTCTGAAGCAAGGTGGGTGACTCTTCTTGTGAACTTCCCTGTATATCAGATGATCTATCAATTTATAGTCTATGGGTTTATGACTATGTTCATACCTATACCTACTATTAAATTATCAGTTGTGATAGTATTTGGTGAAAGAACTGAAGAATTTGGCCTCAAATGTATTTGGTGCATAAACTGATACAAAAGAGATTTTTTTTGCCAGATAAACTCCTCTTTAAAAAACCTGTAAAGTATTTTGAGTGGAGTGTCCAGAAAGGTGCTATATAACTGTAGGAAACTATTATTAATGTATTTTTTTTTCAGTTTTACTTGCAGATTAAAATAATCTATATTTGTCTTAATAACATTTTAAGTAAAAAGTTATTATGAAACAGGTAATTTTATTTTAGTTTTTCATTAAAAACAATTTACATATAGTATTGTTTTTAAAAACATACTATATTTAAGGGTGAATGCAAATAATACAGTAAAAAACAAAACAGAGTTCAGTTCTCCTGCACTCCTGGGGTCCTGCATTGAAAGGGATAATTATGGATGCATAATTTAAAAACAATTCCAATTGCAACAGTTCCAATGGCAGTACTGATTGAGAAGAAAAGGTTATAACATACCTCTATACCAGGGGTGCCAAACCATTTTTAATACAAGATCTACTTTTTCATTTGCCAGTCCAGTGCTATCTACCAGTGTGAATTTGAAGCTCTGATATAGGAAAAACAGACTGTGTGCACATCTGTACAATAACGAGCGATATCCATCACTAAAATGACAGCAAATAAAAGCAAGTGACTCATGCTACAGTGAACAAGTAATCTTCCCCATTAGAAAAAAGAACGTCCTACCTTAATGTGAGCATTGGCACTGAGAAGCTTACTTGAGAACACTTGTAATTTATTTGAATGTGTTGACACTGCTGATCATGTCGATTTACATTTTTATTTTATTTTATTTTTTAGAGAAAGAGGAAGGTGTGAACTAAGTTTTAGGATAATTTTTGTTTCTGATGTCTTTATGCTATGGGACTTAAGATACCTTTCTCTGAGGTGGACAGAGAGATCAGTGTGATCATGGCTGTCTGATGTCAAATGAGAAACTGTGGGCTTGGAGAAATCTTTAATCTTCATAGCCCTAACATGTTCTCTGAAGTGGTCTCCTAGTCTCCTTCCGGTTTCCCCAACATAGATTCAGAGAACATGTTCACCCCTCTCTTCACCTCTCCCCACTTCACACCACCTGAGTTGCCTCTCTGCCTCTCCCCTGCTTACTTGTTCCTTTGCAGCCTACGTATGCTGACGTAGATACCCACCTGAACTTCAATATATACCTAATGTGCAAATGGAAATGGTAGCTAAATATAAAAAATACAAAGTATGCATAGTTGTTGGAGTTCTGTGAATTTACTAGGACAATTTACTAATTGTAACAGTAATTCACGTGGTGCTTCTTTGGCTATTAGGATTCAATTGTCAAAATAATCAGCACACTAGACAACTCCCTACTCTTATTGAGAAATGACCTGGGATCTTTAATGACCACTGAGAGTCAGGACCTAGGTTAACATTTCATCTGAAAGACGGCACCCACTACAGTATAGTGTCCCTACCACTATATTGCGGCATTAGGACGCACACAGACCGCAGGGTGGGTGCCCCATGCTGGTCCCACTAACACCACTTCCAGCAGCAACCATAGTTTTCCAGGAGGTGTACCATCCAGGCACTGACCAAGATTAACCCTGCTTAGCTTCAATGGGTAGCCAGTTGAGAGCTGCAGGGTGATATGGCTGCTGGTGCTTTATCAAAATGTGTGAAACATAAATGTATTTTAGATTTTGTGTAGTTGCTAGCATTGAACTGTTTGTTAGAGGCACATAGAAGAAATAGGCAAATTTACAGTAGCTGATGCTAATCCATGGAGCCAGCATCTTAAGATGTTTATATTTAGAGACAATTTGTTAAAATAACAAACAAGCAATGGATACTGATGTGCCAGAACGGTGGAAAGGCTGTTTCCCTAAGCCAGCAATTTAAAATGTATCCTCAGTGAGTAACTGTTTCCATCTCATAGTGGGTGTCTATCACTGTGTATCCAGTACAGGGCAGCTGGAGCCTATCCCAGCAAATAACAGGCATAAGGCAGGATACTCCCTAGACGTAACACCTGTCCATCACTGTGCAGACACACAGACACAAACACACACACACTCATTTATCCAGAAGCCAATTAACCTACCACTATGTTTGGACTGCTAGAGGAAATGAGATTACTGAGGAAACCCATGTGAACCTGCAGAGAACGTGCAAACTCCACACGTACATAATCCCAGGAATTGAACCTAGGGCCCCGGCACTGTAAGATAACAATGCTAACCTTTGTGCAACCATTAGAAATGGATGGATAGATAGTCATCTTTGTAGTTCAAAGATTTGCGGTTATAATTTAATTTTGAAAGCCACATCTGGTTCTACTGTACTGTACTGTGAGATACAAAAAGCATGCTAACCACCGTGCCACCCTATTCTTTAGGTAATACATTTAATTCATATAAACAGTTACATTGTTAAACATTGTTATTTATTGTTGATTGTTTAGTTATGAAAATATTAAATAAATTTCCTTTTTTTATTTTATAAGTTTGTATTTTATTTATTTTCTTATAGTCAGATTTCATGTATATTTGAACAAAGTTTTGTAAATGAATATTTTTGTGGAATATGTGGAAGAAGTGCTACAATTTATTACAGTGCACATTTTAATATTAATTATTGATTACGAACAGTTTATGCTAACACCTGACTTTTGCATTTAGATGTATATGAAATATTGAATTAAGTGTGACATAACATTCAGAAATAGTATTTATATAGATTAAACTAAACTTTATGAAAAATTAAAAATTATTAAAATGTGTAAACTTTCCACATTTAATGTCATTTGGAAATCCAATAAGCTCCTCTTTTGTTAAATGACAGTTTCAAAAATAAAACCAACTGGACAAAAGCTATGTTCAATAATAATTAAAAGACTAGAAGTTAAAATAAATTATTTACGTTGATTGATCAATTTTAAAAACTAAGTTTTAAAGGCAGATGCGCTCGGTGCCATAAACGCTCCAGGCTTTTCTGATTGAGCTCAGTGCTGGTGTGCTATTGTCTCAGCGACCGCTGATCTGCTATACACCACGGAAAGACGTGATTTTTTTCTATACAAAAAGCTTGTTACATTTACAAAATTAAAGTGTTTAAAATGTTTAATTAAAAAGTAAAAAAAACGTATATCTTACACAAAGATTCTAAGATGATCACGTAGAAATATCACCTGTTTTTCTCACATAAAAAGTGGTTTTTAACTATCTAAAAGTTGTGTAATGTCTAAATCATTATCATACATATTTTATATTTGGATCCTTAAGTTAATATTGTTATTCATTTCTTTAGTAACGCAATTCCACATTATTTTCCCTATTAAGCAGATTCTAAAAAGTACACATTTTTTTACTGAAATAACAACAGTAAGTATTCATAGAAAGCTTAAAACATTATAGCTTTTTAGAAACTATATCAACTTAATATAGTTAGAACAAGCACGTCAAAATTGTTTATGTATTGTTTATGACATTCAGAGATGTTATGCTCCTGTTATTTTTATGTTCAGCAATTAAAAGTTCCCTTTAGTTGTAAAATTCCATATTAATAATATTCCATATTAAGCAGATTTAAACATGCACTGTAGAGAGATTAAATTAAGCAATCGTTTCACTAATATCTAATACACCAAAAGTGCCACCTGTCGATTATCTTTGGCTGGTGAATCACATGCTGTGGTAACCTGCAGCCCCATTCCCTCATTGGCAACATCAGTTTCTATTGTTAAAGCTATATTTTATTACAGCTACAGGTGTAAGAGATAGTGTCTACATAAAGAGTTTACATAAAATGTGTGATTCCTGGCAGAGTAAACACTTCCAGCTTCAAAGCAGAGGGGATTATTAGTACCAGTCTGGGGTGTTCTGGGTGAGTAGGATGTAAGACTTCTGACCCTGTCTATACATACTGTAAATATAGTAACTTGTGTGCTGTATGTTTTGTTGTGTGTAGTGTGGTGTTTGTCTTGTCATTGTTATTAAACATTTGTTTAAAGAAGTGTACTTGGATTATTACTCTTTTCACCAAAGCTGTGCCAGAGATTAAAGAATTCACCTGCTTCTAATTATGCTGATTTCATAAGCCCCCATTTGTAACTATATATAATATTTTAGATATGTATATATCATCATTATTATTAAACTAATAACATTAATGATTATACATCAGTTTTATTTATTTTTGGCTACCAAATTTCTCTTTAGTTACAATGTTTTGCATTCTTATCATCCTGTTTCATAAATGCTTATTTTAAAATAGGAAAACTGTTTAAAACTGACATTGCACATTCCCTGTTCAATGTAGTTTTACATTCCCCTTCACAGTCTGCTATAACTGAATAACATTCATCCTTGCTTCAAAGTCAACAGCAGACGTGCATGCTAAAGCAAAACCATTAAACCATTAAACCTTCTTCTAGAAGGAGAAGCATGCACTAGGCATATGCAGATTTGAACAATTTGTCCTTCCATTTTGAAAATAAGGATTATATACCAAGTTTATTTGTGATTTTATAGTAGTAATCAAAGTATGGACAAATCCACTTCCTGAACCTTCCTGAATACTGTGGGAAAGAAAATATAAAAGCTGTTACTGCTGCAATCAAGGACATCAGTAGAGAGAAAAGGTTGTGACTAATGGGCTGCCTCTAATATAGTAATGAAATCACATCAAAAGGTAATTTATTCCCTTTTTGTGTGTTTTCAGAAATCAGAGGGAGTTGAAAATGTAAGGCTATTTTGTTCTCATTTCTTTGTGTTTTATTAAAATACATTTAATCATTAAATTGCTCTCCTGTGTCTTTAGTGCAAACAATTAAGATATTCATTACTATAGTACATGTATTTTATATCCTGTGATTCTTTCACATGTATAAATGAAATAAATAGCTCTCACAGATACTCCAAAAACTCACTTTTAGTGAATTTAGTTTTTAGCCTGAGCCAGAAGGTCTATTTTAATAATTAATCAAAAGTTGTAATTTGAACAATCTCAGGGTTAAGAAAAGACCTCTGGAAGAGAATGCTATTAGGAAGTTAACATGCCACAAAGTTTTAAATATTGAGTCATACAGCATACATTTATTTATGCTATAAATAAATGAGAATGAGTTCTTTGTCAAATGTGTACAATTTCTCTCTTCCTCGGAGGCAGAGATTCAGAGTGTTCAGGTGAAGTGTAATGTCAGTCAAAAGGGCCAGTTTGAGAATCCACTCTGGGTTTTTCAACTCTGGCTCGCTTTTCCCTTTGCTGTCAAGAAAGTTTCGTATTTCTGGGAGGAGGCTCAGAAAGAGTTCGAGTACTCTGCTGCAAGATAACCATCTCACTTTGTTGTGCATCAAATCAAATCATGTGTACTCTGTCTCATATTCCAACAGCTGGCGGAACTGTCGGTGATTCAGTGCTCTTGAAACAATGAAGCACAATGTAGCATACCTTCCTGTTTCCCTCCTTCTTCCTCATCATTTTCATTTCCATATAGCATAAATTTATTTTAAAATAACTTAAACACACTAGGGTGTAAAAATACAATAAAAAACTACTAATGAAACGTGACTTACAAAATGTAATCCATCTTATGACTAATCTAAAACGTGTCACACGATGAGTCAGTGGTAGAGGTGGGAATTTTATGTAAAACAATTTAATAAATGTTAAATATTGTGAGGTTATATTATTTTTTGTTTTCTTTATTTAATGCAAAAGGAATATTACACAACCAAGGAGTCTAGCATAGGCTTTCAAAGGTTTAGTGCTAGAACAAAATTTAACAGTGTCAAATAAACTCCAACTAATCATCAAAAGATTTAAGTGAAAATAATTCATTCTTATGTTCTTTCACTGAATTATATTCCTTCATGAAACCAGAAGAAGGTTTTGTGATTCATGTGGCCGGTTCAAATCCTGCGGCCGGCAGAGGAATCCTACTCCGTTGGGCCCCTGAGCAAGGCACTTAACCCCAGCTACTCCAGGGGCACTGTACAATGGCTGACCCTTCGCTCTGACCCCAAGCTTCTCTCCCTGTCTGTGTGTCTGTGTCTCATGGAGAGCAAGCTGGGGTATGCAAAAAGACAAATTCCTAATGCAAGAAATTGTAAATGGCTAATAAAGTGATCTTTTCTTATCTTATCTTATCTTATAGTGCGATGATTACATTTTTCTCAATATCTGTATTGGAGCTTTTTCACAGAACCTTCTCATGTTTGTCTTTTTCAGAGGACACAACTCCAAAGAAAGCAGTTTGCCACTTCAACGGGAAGACCTATGCAGATGAGGAAAGGTGGGACATTGACAGCTGCACTCACTGCTACTGCCTGCAGGGACAAACTCTGTGCTCTACAGTTAGTTGTCCAGCCCTGCCTTGTGTTGAGCCCATTAATGTGGAGGGGAGCTGCTGTCCCATGTGTTCAGGTAAGATCCCCTAGTCTACCAAGATCATAGTCATCCTCACACACACTCTGTGGCACTCAGGGCTGTGAGGGGCTAAGTAATCCAGAAATTAAGGTAAAAGTTTTTTCCATGCCACTCAGTGTTTGACTGATATAGGTCTATTACAATGCAGTACATCAATATTATGAAGCACTCAAACAAATACAGCAGTACAAATGAAAACAGGCCTACCTTAATGGAGAGATGAATGGAAGTGTGTAAGCATCTGTTTGACATTCTTAATGTTGTATTTGTAGCTTGTTGTGGCAATCTTTGTAAGACAGTCCAGGTGCTCATTGGTCAGTCTGTTTCTGTGTTTCCTTTTCACCATATTTATTGTGGAAAATGTCGATTCACATGTATATGTGCTGAAAAAAAAGGATATTACCTTTTGCACACACTGTTTCACAGTAGGATAGTCTGCCTCAGACTATCAGACTTCATGTTCCAGAAGTGGCCAACACCTGTTTCAGGATGTAATTCGTCTGTAACTCAACTACTTCACTTTCAAATGCAGCACAGTCAGCAGGGCAGAGCTGTGTTAATGACTGGGATCAGAGAGGTAACAGTCACATTGAAGGGGTTATAGATAGATAGATAGATAGATAGATAGATAGATAGATAGATAGATAGATAGATAGATAGATACTTTATTGATCCCGTGAGGGAAATTGCAGTGCAACAGCAGCTTAACACACACAACACAGCCACAGTGTAACGAATTATATAATAATAGTACAATACATACAATACAATACAAGAGTTACTCACAGTCCGGACGCACAAGAACAAACTAGAACAGAACAGTACACAGAAAATCGTATCACACTCATATCACACATATGAATATAAATATAGATGTGACTATAGATATAAATATAAATGTATTGCACAGGTCCCTGGCATATATTGCACAAAAAGTGGTTGTAAACGGGAAAAAGAAAAAGAAAAAGAAAGAGAACAGATGTAGCAGTAGATGTGTAGATGCGTTTAGTCCAGAAACAGGTCACTGTCGATGTTGCCTCTGCCAAGACGCAAGGTGGATGCGTTGTACAGTCTTATGGCAGACGGCAAGAATGACCTCCTGTAGCGCTCCCTGTCGCACCGTGGATGAATCAGTCTATTGCTGAACGTGCTCTTCATTCCTGCCAGCCTGTCAAAGGGGGGATGGGAGAAGTTGTCCATGATGGCCTCTAGTTTGGACCTCATTCTCCTCTCAGCCACTACCTCCAAGGAGTCCAGGTCAAACCCAATGACAGAGCTTGCTCTCCTGATGAGCTTGTTCAGCCTTTTGGAATCTACTGCTCTAATCCCAGAGCCCCAGCACACCACTGCGTAGAAAATGGCACTCGCTACCACCGACTGATAGAACATGTGTAGCATCTTACTACACACATTGAAGGACCTGAGCCTCCTCAAGAAGTAGAGTCGGCTCTGTCCCTTCTTATAGATGGCCTCGATGTTCTTAGACCATTCCAGTCTATCGTCGATGTGCACTCCCAGGTACTTGTACGAGTCCACCATCTCCACGCCACTCCCATGGATGTAGACAGGAGTAGGTTTGACCTTTTTCCTCCTGAAATCTACCACCAGTTCCTTTGTCTTCGTCACATTCAGTTCCAAGTGGTTCACCCCACACCACTCCACAAAGCTGCTGACCAGTCCTCTGTACTCCTCCTCCTGCTCACCCTTGATACATCCCACAATTGCAGAGTCATCTGAGAACTTCTGCAGGTGGCATGACTTTGAGTTGTACTTAAAGTCCGAAGTATAGAGGGTGAAGAGGAATGGAGAAAGAACTGTCCCTTGAGGTGCCCCTGTGTTACTCACTACCTGTTCAGACACACAGTTCTGAAGTCTCACAGACTGTGGTCTGCCTGTCAGGTAGTCAGTGATCCACGAGGTCGTGGAGGCATCGACTTGCATCTCCTCCAGCTTCCTCCTTAGAAGTAAGGGCTGGATGGTATTGAAGGCACTGGAGAAGTCGAAAAACATGATCCTTACAGTGTTGCCAGCCCTGTCCAGGTGTGAGTAGGCCCCTTGCAGCATGTAGATGATCGCATCCTCCACACCAACACTGGGCTGGTAGGCAAACTGTAGGGTGTCCAGTGATGAGCTGACCAGGGGTCTCAGGTGGGATAAGACCAGCCTCTCCAGTGTCTTCATGATGTGAGAAGTCAGTGCAACTGGTCTGTAGTCGTTGAGGACAGAGGGGCGCCCTTTCTTTGGTACCGGGACCAGGCATGATGTCTTCCAGAGCACCGGGACTCTTTCCAAGCGCAGGCTCAGGTTGAACAGTCGCTGGAGCACTCCGCTCAGCTGATCAGCACAGGCCCTCAGAACTCTGGGGCAGATGTTATCTGGTCCTGTGGCCTTACCCTCGTGCAGCCTCTTCAGCTCCTTCTTCACCTGGTCAGCTGTGATGGTCAGCCTGGCCTGGGGGATGGTGCTCATACTGCTTTCAGTGCTGCAGGTGTTAATGGCGGAGGTGTTGGAGAGTGGCAGCTGTGGGGGATGGGTGGGTGAGTAGCCGTCGGGGGTTGTGGCTGTAGGCGGCCATGTTTGTGGGGGGATGGAGGAGGTATTGGGCAGTCGCAGCTGTGAAGGGTTAGGGAGCGTGTGGCAGTGGGGGGATGGGTGTTGCGCCACAGAGGACCCAGAATCAAACCTGTTAAAGAACTGGTTCAACTCGTTGGCCATCTCCAGGTTCCCTTCTGTTGCACCCCCAGCCTGTTTGAAGCCAGTGATCTCTCTCATGCTGCTCCATACATCTCTCACCCTATTCCTTTGCAGCTTGTCCTCTATCTTCTTTCTGTATGCGTCCTTGCTCTCTCTTAACTTCTGCTTTAGCTCCCTCTGTACACGCTTGACCTCTTCCTTATCTCCCCTCCTAAAGGCTCTCTTCTTGTCATTCAGAAGAGCCTTCAGGTCGCTGGTGATCCAGGGTTTGTTATTGGAAAAGCAGTGTACGTCTTTGGTGGGGATGGTGTTATCTACGCAGAAGTTAATATAGTCAGTGACACAGTCCACCATACTGTCTATGTCGTCCCCATGTGGTTCGCACAGCACATCCCAGTCGGTGGCCTCCAAAGCACCACGTAGATCCTCCATAGCCTCCTGAGACCATCTCCTCACAGTCCTCATGGTCACAGGTTGGCGCTGGACAATAGGCGTGTACAGTGGTGTAAGCAAGACAAGGTTGTGATCTGATCTGCCAAGGGGGGGAAGGGCTGTGGAACTATATGCATCCTTAGCATTGGCATATAATAAGAGAAACTTTTTCTTGTTTTTTCTGATACTTGGACCTCTGTGGCTATCGAGTTGCAATGCTGATAGCCACAGAAGCATTGTCTACACGCGGGACCAGCTGATCGCAATAAAATTGAAACATTCCTTGTACTCCTTTACATCCTGGAATCTGGATTCAAGTTCTTCCCTCAGTTCCTCCAACACTTCTACAAATGCACTGTGTTGAAGTACTACAGCAGTTCAGGGTTATCTATAGTCACAGCTCTCAGTTTTGGAAAGTGAATGAGTTTGCTGTTAGGAAGTTAACATGCCACAAAGTTTTAAATATTGAGTCATATAGCATACATTTATTTATGCTATAAATAAATGAGAATGAGTTCTTTGTAAAATGTATACAATTGCTCTCTTCCTCGGAGGCAGAGATTCAGAGTGTTCAGGTGAAGTGTAATGTCAGTCAAAAGGGCCAGTTTGAGAATCCACTCTGGGTTTTTCAACTCTGGTTCGCTTTTCCCTTTGCTGTCAAGAAAGTTTCGTATTTCTGGGAGGAGGCTCAGAAAGAGTTCGAGTACTCTGCTGCAAGATAACCATCTCACTTCGTTGTGCATCATCAAATCGCTGCACTCTGTCTCATATTCCAACAGCTGGCGGAACTGTCGGTGATTCAGTGCTCTTGAAACAATGAAGCACAATGTAGCATACCTTCCTGTTTCCCTTGCTCTTCCTCATCATTTTCATTTGCATGTTGATTCAATGGTTGTGCAGTACATACAGAAGCGATTTCACTGGTCTGCTCATTTCTGTCATTTTTGTGTTTTTGTTTTATCACAAATCGACCCATGGTTTTCCTTGGTAGAGAACACTGCTAAATATGAAACCCCGCCAAACAAAGAGAAGCAGTATTTGCTCTCCACCATAGGGTGTTATGGAATTCGTAATATAGTTTTCATATGCTGCCACCTTCTGGGTAAGAAACATGTTGTGCCGAATATATTGGCTGGTTAAAAAAAAACTTTTTCACAAACTGCGCTGTGTTTGATGCAATATTTGGTTATAGACTGTTGACGGACAGGAGCCGCCAATTAAGGTCTTGCGGCTCGCCGCGCAATGAGTAACACAGGTCTAATGTGTTTATGTCATTTCACATAAATGTATTATATATGAATTTATAATAGAACTAGAGAATTAAAGAATAGAAGTTCTAGAATAGAACTTGCCAAATATTGGACAGCCTAAAAACTTGTCATACTAAAACTGTCATACTAAGAACCAAATATTTTATATTCAAAACTAAAAATATTTAAAACTGTGTGGCATGTTTACTTCAGGTTTACCAACATTTTCTTCAAGTACATACAAGGAATTTTAAACAGTGATTCATTTTTTAATCAAAAGGTATTATTTTATCTTCAGATCATAGGTCTGTGATTACTAACAGATATTGATAAAGCAATGTGATTTGCCAAGATGCACTGGTTGTGCTGAAAAGCTGACTTTCAACTTAATCCCTTTTGTGAAAGCAACCCTTACATATTTTAGACAAACTAGGAAGAAGGCTGTGCTGTCAGGCCTAATTTATGATAGAAAACTGTATTTTCAAAGCAAAATAAAACTAATGAGATTGTGTGTGTGCAGCTCTATTTAAAAGTGTTTCTGCATCATCAACATTTTAATTGTCACAAGTCAGCTGATAAAGGTATAGGATCAGGTGCTCTTTTTTTTCAGTGAGCTTAAACACCTTGAACTACCCCCTGTCCAGTCCTTACACTTCTTGCAATAATAATCATACAGATGCAGCCATTCAAAGTGCGCGTTACAGACACGTACCGCAGGTGGCGTCGCTCAGTGTGACGCAAGATGACGCGTGGCACCGCAGTACGTGATTGGTTGACCAACAGGGGCACTCGTGGTCCGTTGGTCTGTCGTAGAAAGACTTACAGTAAACGTCTTTGCTGTGCCTGTTGTAGATATTGAATTTTACCACTGAAGGGAAATCTTAGTAGCTGAGCATAAAAAGAATAGGAGCATACTGTAACGCGTGTGAAGGCCATAAACGATATTAATTTTGGAACATAAACATACAGTATATAGCTGGTCTTGGTACTTTAAAGAAAAAAATACACACCAGTATTTCATTTCTCCCTAAACATTTTAAGTCTTTAACTAACGTGATACCGGAGTCAACAAGCATACTTTTAGAATTTGATTAAAAGGGAATATAATATGGAATCGCGTATCTAAAGAATTTAATAACGGTATTCGTGTGCTGCGACAGGGCTGTGTAGGGCTGTTTCGCCTGCCTGTTCATGCAAGCTGTCTTGTAGCCGACAAGGTGTCGGTGCGTGATTACCAACTGGCAGGTTGTGTGTTCGAATCCAGCTAGTGCCGGAAAAAATAGAATAGCGATATTATGGACAATCAATTGACTTTTATATTTCAAAATATCGCAACATGATCGATATTTGCGATATTTTGAACATATCTTCCCTTCTGACAGCGGTTCCTGCTTCTATTGTGTGTGTGCAACAGAGTAAATTTTTATAGAGAAATGGAGGCTGGACAGTATGTGTTACAATATAAACATTTATATTGATTTAAATCGTGTTCTGATTTAAATCGCAAACGCGTGTTTAATTATGTGTTTTTTAATCATAATCAGGCTAATGCATTTCTACATTTTCTGTATGAACCAGCTTAGAGGTTCATACAGAAAGACAGCTTGTGTTTAAATTGAGTGTAAGGTAATTTATGCTTCTAAAGTCATGGTCAGCATTTATTATTGTACTGTGCTGTAAACTTTTTCTGTGCCTAGTCACATTATTTTATAGCGTTTTTATTGCGTTATTAAATCCAGTGGCGCTGTGTGTTAGTTTCCTGACTCCCATTATTTAAACTGCGACACTGATCATTCATCTCTAAATAAACTTTATTTTATATAGCGTTTTAAGCGAATAGGTAATTAGATTGCTCATAAACCTAATCGCTTTTTCTACATAAACACAGCGTGATTGCTCTCTGAAAATGCTTTTCCTTTATTTTTAAAGTAGGCTCAGATTTCAACTATAGATCGTATTATTATAAACTTTCTTGGAAAAATGTATTTTATGTAAACCATGTTTGCTATTAATTCATTTAGGGCTAAAATACGTTCATTGTCTTCCAATCGAGTCGAGTTGACATTGGAAGCCTGCCACACCTGGACTGTTAAACCAACGCATTAGCACGTCAAAGCCCATTGAGGGTATTGAGCCAGTATTGGCTTTAGTATTCCCCCCCTCTCCCCTCAATTCAATTCAGTTCAAGGTGTTTTATTTGCATGACAGATGGGTACAAGCAGTGTTGGGTATGTATATTGTAACGCTTATGGCAGACAGGCACTGTGTAAGAGCCGGCGCACCAGAGCAGCGCACCGAGGGAGCGTCTGCATTTATAACTTAGTTTTTAAAATTAGTCAAGCAATATGAAGCATCTCCTTTTACTTTTAAGTCCCTTAAATACATTGAGCACAGCTTTCTCACCACTTAAGATTGCTTTTGATACCATCCTTACACAAAGCAGAAGGGAGATCTTAGTGCCTGAGCATAAAAAGAATAGGAGCATACTGCAACGCATGTGAAGTCCATAAACTATATTAATTTTGGAACTTAAACATACAGTATATGGCTGGTCTCAGTACTTTAAAGAAAACATACACACCAGTATTCCATTTCTCCCTAAACATTTTAAGCAATGAAGTCTTTAACTAACGCGATACCGGAGTCAACAAGCATACTTTTAGAATTTGATTAAAAGGGAATATAATATGGAATCGCGTATCTCAAGAAATTAATAACGATATAATTATATTCATGTTGCAAAAGAACTGCAACGGACATAAAAACTCCCTTGCTTTTAACAGAGCGTTCCATAATTTCTAACTACGAAAATGCCAGGTGAAAGGATTTGTAAACATATTTTGTTAAAGCGAGTCAGTTTTTTCCGCAACACATAAAAGACATTTTTCCAAGAAAGTTTAGCCTTTGTCACTAATGAAACCACTAAATAAAGACATAAATATAGAAATCTTAAGATTTGTTTTATTTAATGTTGGTAGCAGGATGAACTGTCAGAGTGTATATTTTGTCGCAGAGTTGCTGCAAGATGTTAACAGTGAAAAAAGGTATTTAGAAATGAGTTATTTCAAGATGAAAATTTTCAGAATAATTGCAAATCTAGCAGGATAGAGAAAGCACAGAAAACTGGCAGTTAGATTGATCAGATTAGTATGAAAAGTCATTTAGCAAAGGGAATGAGAAGAGTGACAAACTAGTATACTTTAGATCTTTTTAAATCTGATCATGTTTCCCTATAACAATAATAAAAAACTTTAATTGATATATCACCATTAAAGGTGGCATCTCAAAGCAATACAGTAGATGTAAAAACAGATAAAAGGACCACAGATTACAAAGTAAATGCATATAAGAAAGACAAGCAGTTAGAGGTGCTACCAAAATTAGAAAATGAAGCAGATACAGACACTAAGTCTTCTGAAAAGAAAGGTTCTGAGGTTAGATTTAAACTGGCCCTGGTGTGTGTGTGTTTGTGTCTGTCTGTCCTGTGATGGACTGGCGCTATGTCCAGGGTGTATTCTGCCTTGTGTCCGTCGCTTACTGGGATAGGCTCCAAATCCTCTGTACTGGATAAAGAGATTAGAAATGGATGGAAGTAAAGGCACTGTGTGGATGGAACTATACACAGTGTTAGAAACCCACTATGAAATGGCAGCATCTCACTGAGAATAAAACATTTTATAGTGCTGGCTTAAGGAAACAGCCTTTCCACCTCTCTTGCACATCAGTATCCATACCTAGTTATTTAAACAAATTGCCTCTAATTATAAACATCTTAATATGCTGGCTCTGTGGATCCGCATCAGCTATGTTTGCCCATTCCTTCAATTCATGTGCATCCAACACACAGTTCAACGCTAGCAACTACACAAAATCTAAAATATGCGCTCTACTTGCCACTTACAATACCAACAGTACCAGCTAACTTTAGTAGTGACATTTTCATGGATCTTTTTAACAATAAAATTTACAACATCAGACTTCAGACACAATTAAACAGGCCTCAAAAAAGTCTGGTACAAACATTTTCAGCATGGAATAAACCTTTACTTTAATGGTATAAACCTTAAATGGATTCATATTCTCAATAAGATTTGGTGCTCAGTAACATGACTTAGAAAATGACAGAAGACATACGTATCATGCTTATCCTTCTATTTTTCATAATCGTAAACTCCTTAAGGCAGTTACATTTTCTCTGTTCTGACCTGGAGTTACAGAGAAATTTAAATTCTAATAAGAGATTTGTAATGAGGAAAGTCATACCAATCACTCATACCAGGATTTGCAATTACAATACAAATACTTTCTTTCTGTATGTGTTTATTTTGCAGTTTGAGTCTATGGCATTCCTTTGGGGGTCTATACTCCAAGGCATGACTTTTTTATGGGAACATGACATTTTTTTAAAGTCTTTTAATGCAAGCTTCATATAAACCCTTAGCAGTGGTTACTGTCTGGAGCAGGTACTTGAATGGCACAGATTCATTGAAATGATTCAATTTCTTTTGAAAATATTTGGGATAATACATATTCCAGAAATCACAGCCGTTGAATTATCCAGAAATTAATTTCTCTCAGGGTGTATTTAACCCCTCATGGATGGCATTGTATGAAATGAGTTTGTAGTTCCCCATTTGCCTCTATTATGAGATGCTGTGGACACTATTTTATACATTTTAGGAGTGTCCATAGGAAGGTATGTTCTAGAAAGAGTGAACTTCTGTTTTGCCATTATTTTTAATAGGGGCGTTACATGTTTACACTTGGTGCTCCTACTAGAGGAGAGGATATGATTAATCTAGGCTTATCACAGAAACTGAAACACATCTGGTTGGTGAGTCTACTGTGGGTAAAATGTTACTGGTACCGCATGTTGTAAAGCTCGGTATTTTCTCTCTTGGCCTGACTTTTTTTAATGTCTGAGTGTTAGAATCCATGTTGTTGCTGGTAAGGGAATGGTAGGTGCTGTGATTGACACAGTCAAAGCCTTGTACAGAGATACCATTGTAGCTGTTTGACATTATTTTAGATGCCCTTAGTTAAAAGCATGGGAGGAAGTACTGCCAAGGGAAGGGGGGGGAGCAAGGATTTTTTCTTTGAGTTTGTGAGGTTATTTTTTGTTATATTGTGTTTCAGAAAGCAAGAAAATAAAATTTACTGTATGATAAAAAGAGAAAGAGCTGGAGTAGATCCTCAGATCAGTTTGCTACCAGCAATCAAACAAAAAAAATGGAAAGAATTGTCTCCTCCTGATTGGAACCTTTCTTACTGTCTTATTATAATTTATCAGGCTACCTTTTAATTTCCACTGAGAGAAGGAAGTCACTTGTCATGCAGCTATTTTATTCTTCATTGCACAATATGCTTTAAGTTAGCAAATGAAACATGAACACTTATTGAAATAAATCAAGAATACGATTAACATGAATGTATAAACATCCAAACTATACTTTATCACATTTAATTATTGGGTTAGCTTTTTATTGAGCCAAAATGTTATAAATGTGTGAACGTCTGTAAAATGGAAATATTTATATTTTTCTCTTTTCTGTTACCTGCCTGACAGCATTTTGTATCCCATTCTGTATATTACTGGAAAATATTAGACCCAACCTAAAGAATTCATGGGGGTAGTGGGACACAGTACTGCAAAGAGTCTCCTAAAGGGACAGAGCTATTAGTACTTATGTGTTTGAGTCTGGAGAATATAGTAAACTCTAAACATTAAGGGAATGCATGGAATCGGAAAATATAAATTGCATAGTACACAAGACTTAACTGGTTTTATTCTAGGAAAGCAGACAAGACTGAGTCATGGGACTCAGAGGATCCAAGGCTAGACTGAGTATAATAGGCTTCGGGCTTCTATTTTGACATCTACTGTAAATTACAGAAATGTTAAAAGTAAACAAAATAAAGTAACTAAAATGTGGTCTGAAATCACCCCTTTAGACACCCCTTTTACTTCACTGGTGTCAGATATGAAAGGCAATAGTCTCCCGTTCTGTCTGCTGTGTGTTGCAGCAGAGGGACTCCCTGCAGCTGAAAGGGGCAGAGTAACTTGCATGCCCTCTAGTACAGTTTACACATGCACGACTTTAAAAGCTAGCAAGACAGGTTTCGATTCACATTAGCTGGCGAGCCTTGTTAAAAAAACGAATGATAATGTAACATGCCACTGTTCATGAACAAAGTTATACTGAGATTTCCTAAGATACGCGATTAAAAAATAAAAATTTGAATCTCCTGCGGAACACATTCCATAAGAATCAGCGGTTTTACAGTATATATCGCCTTTAAAGGTGGCTTCTCAAAACGCTTTACGGGATAAAAACAACCAGAACAGCAGCAACAACAATATTGTATTTCGTTGCACTTTGAAAACCAAGTAATAACTTAACTATACAGTACGTGCAAACGTTTCGTATGTTGCTGTCGTGAATGCCTGCGTACCCATAAGTATCTTATTTGCCTTGAGTCTGTCTACAGTATCTCTGTCCCACTACCCCCCTCTCTCCCTCAATTCAATTCAATTCAAGGTGTTTTATTTGCATGACAGATGGGTACAATTCTTGTTGGGAATGTATACTTTGATATTTACACCCGGCGCGGCACCGAGGGAGCGTCTGCATTTATAACTTGGTTTTTAAAATTAGTCAAGCAATATGAAGCATCTCCTTTTACTTTTAAGTCCCTTAAATACATTGAGTACAGCTTTCTCACCATCCTTACACAAAGCAGAAACTGTCTGATGACTCACAGTACAAGTGGAAAGATTACAGATTTTAATCGTCTTTAATTTTGTCTTTAATTTTGCCTGTGGAGTGTATCTTATTAAGCTCTAAATTGCATTTTGAGCGCGGTTTTTGACTTTTTTTTAATTGCATTTTGGGCGCGGACAGCACATACAAGGGTTAATGAACTGCGCCAAGAAATTTAAAATAGTATTCTTTAGGTGTGAGGGTAGGAGTGGACCGCAGCAGGCATAATCAGCAAACCAGGAAAACAAAGAACAGGACAGGTGAGATGTGTATCCAGAAAGAGAGTGATCAGAAAAAGGAAATGGAAAACGCAGAAAAAGGAAACGCTTTACAGGATAAAAACAATAACAACAGTAGTGGCTGGGCAAACGATTTTTTTTATCGAAATACAAATTGAGATACTGTACTGTATAATGATGTGCATGAACAAAGGTATACTGCAATTTTCCTTAGATACGCGATTAATGCTTCGTAGGAGGAGGCGGTCTTTTCCTCTTGTCTAACAGTCTGTCCACAAACAAAACATTCCTGTTAGACAAGAGGAATTGAAAAAAAACAATTTTGTCAATGAAAACCGGTGTGTGTGTCTCTCCCTGCTGGATGTCCCTCTCACAAACTGCTGAATGAATAAAATAATTTTATTGAAAACGCGTTTGCGATTGTCTGGTATTTAATTTGGTCCCTTTTAACTGTTTTTCGATCTACTGTATTGCTTTGAGATGCCACTTTTAAAGGCGATATGTAAAATAAAGTTTTTTATTATTGTTATAGAGAAACATGATCAGATTTTCCCTGGTTCAGAAAAAAGATCTAAAGTGCTACACATAACTTTCTTAATTCGATGTATTTAAAGCAGTGAACTACTGTAGGTGTCACATAACATTCAGAAATACAATCACGTATTTGACAAATAAAAACGATTATAATCTAATCCTTCCACGTTTGATCCCAAAATCCCAAGAAATATAAATCTTGACGGGTAGAAAGCTATGCTGAAAGTTTATTAAGATACTTAGAAGACAAAGATACTGTATCAATTTATGTTGCATTAGCCTGATTATGATTAAAAAACACATATAATTAAACACGCGTTTGCGATTTAAATCAGAACACGATTTAAATCAATATAAATGTTTATATTGTAACGCATACTGTCCAGCCTCCATTTCTCTATAAAAATTTACTGTTGCACACACACACAATAGAAGCAGGAACCGCTGTCAGAAGGGAAGATATGTTCAAAATATCGCAAATATCGATCATGTTGCGATATTTTGAAATATAAAAGTCAATTGATTGTCCATAATATCGCTATTCTATTTTTTCGAAGAAATGTTTGTTAAAAGAAAAGTCCGGCACCAGCTGGATTCGAACACACAACCTGCCTGCTGGTAGTCACGCACCTAGACCAGTCGGCTACAAGACAGCTCGCATAAACAGGCAGGCGAAACAGCCCTACACAGCCCTGTCGCAGCACACGAATACCGTTATTAAATTTTTTATATACGCGATTCCATATTATATTAGCAGAAAAGCTTAAAACTACCACTTTTTCACACGCTATTTCACATGCTAAATACTTCGATGCTTAAAATCGTTAGGGAGAAATGGAATACCGGTGTGTATTTTTCCTTTAAAGTGCCGATTCCTGGAATCTGACTGGCTGACACCCCTCTGAAGTGGTTCCATAAAATCTGGTATACGGAAAAGAAAGCGTTGATAAATACAAGTGTCTTTTAATACACTCTTTGCTGTGCTCTTGAGGATCCTTGTTATATTTTAAGCTCTAGTTGAATGATAGGTGTCGCATTTTAAATCATTTTCGTAGTTAGAAATTATGAAACGCCCTGTTAAAAGCAAGGAAGTTTTTATGCCCGTTGAAGTAAAACAAAATGCCTGACAAAGTATGGCTTGGACAGATTCCAAGTGCTTGTACAAATGTGCTAAAGAAATTATACTTTGAGTATACAGCTTGTCCAAAGTCATCCATTATTAATACTATTAGTAATATCTTCAGTAAAGGCTTTGATGCATAAATATTTCTGATAAAGGTAGGTTGTGTACTTTTGTCCAACTGAGCAATCTTGCTTTCATAAAATATACCAACATTTTAATGACTGATGATTAACATGCTGTAATACACAGTTCAAAATTAAAGGCTCAAATGCTGTACATGAGAGGTTAAGCTCCCCCTGGCGGTTTTACAAGGCGACGCCGGATAGTTAACCACGTGACACCACGTTAACTGCGTCATACCGCGTGATACTGTGACACGCCCACCGGGGTATGCCGCGAAATACCTCACCCATTTTGAATGGCTGCATCTGTAGATCTTAGCTGTGATTCACAGTATCTAAGTGTGGTTTGTAGATTCTTCTGTCTGTGCTGGTCCACTGTTTTGTGGGCAAACTGTCATTTTTTGACAGTGCAACGAGGTTTAAATGCCTGTAGCCATTTATCACTGCTGATGTCACAGTGAGGTGACCCCTAAAACAAGAATTATTTCCTGCCTCGTATATGACTACACCACATAGCAAACAAACAGGGTGCTAGGGCCCTTCTACATTGCCACAGGTTCTGTTTATCTCCCAGAATCACCAATGCACACACAGATCAGCGACAAGCATTTGTATTGTATAAGTGCCCTTTTTATTTTCTAACTACATTCACATTCACTATCACCCAAAGACACAACGAAAACAGCATTTGCCCCAACAAAAGGTCCTTCCAAGGGTCATAATGAATCCGGAGGGACAGCAGTCTTTCCTGTAAAGTACTGAAGAGAGGCCACTCGAACGTTTCTTCTTAGTACTTGTAAAGTCTCTGATGGCCCACTTGACGGAGAGAGGTACCACCAAGTCCCATTTCCCCAGTCTCTGTTCAGGTTACACTAGAAATCCTCTGCGGGCTGTATTACATTCCCCTCAGTTTGTATCGGCCAGCTGGGATGGTTTCTTTGTTCCATGCCTTCAGAAGTCTCCGTACAGTACCTCCGTTCCAATGCCCATGTCCCCCATAGTCATCAGTTCCTGAAACAATAGGTCCCTGCCTCCGTGGTCTCACACTCTGCAGCTTCCCTTGTGCTGCCTGTGTCTTCTCCAGGGTCCAGTGGGAATTGGGAGCACTCTTTTCCTTCTCAGGTGTTTTTATTCCTCCCCTTAGCCAATCCCCTCAGGGGGTGTCACGCCCTCTGCAGCCAGAAGGTGCTCCTTCTCTGTCCTGTCTCTCATTTCTGGTCCTTTGCTGTCCTTCTGGTGTTCCTCTCTCGCTGGAGCTATATATTTCCAGGTCTTTCAGTCTGCCAGGGCTCAGCATTGACGTTTGGATGTCCTGAGACCCGCCTAGCACCAGGTCGCCCCACGTCCGCTACCTGAGGGCATAGGTTTCTATATGGCATTCCCTGAACAGCTGAGCCCGGGCTAACCCCCGTCTCGCCGCTACGCATAGGGTCTTTTCGCTCTCCTGTCATTCCGCGGTTCGTCCTTTCCGACATCTGTGACACTGTACCTGTCAGAATCGGGTTTGCCCAGTATTTTACCAGGAGCTGGGTTGTTACCAGAAGCTTGGGTTGTTTGGGAGTGGGAGTGCTGAGCTAGGTGTTATGGGCCCTTATCACTTCTTTGTTCACTCTCTGGCTCTCCCTCTTCCTCCCTTGGTCTAGCTAAAACTGGCTCAGCGACTCCTCACACCTCCAAGTATTGATACCTAATTGCTTCCTGAACGACTTGGGTGTGACTGTTGTTACTGTCTATTTCTGCTAGACTGATTCATAAAAATAACTGCAGTTGTCACCCTTGAGTGAGAGGCAACATTGACACCATCCTGGAAATCAACATAACCCAAAAAATTATTGTTTACTTAAGAATCAATCTTTCTGGAAATTAATAAGGCTATATATGTGAAAAAGTCAAAGGAGACTCCTTGTTAATTAACAAAGTGTTGTTCTATAAAGCATAATAAACAGACACACCCCCATTTTGCCAGAAGTGAAGAGTAAAGCTGCACAGACAAAACCGGTGACACCATGGGAGACCAACTGCATTTCAAACTCATTTCCCCTGAACTGAAATTTGCTCTTAAACCAATTGTAGACATAAAGGGACTTTAAAGATTTTTTGGTCTCTCAGACTGCTGATTTCTATTTTCTACACCCATTTCCTTGACAGGCAGAGAGCAAAACATCAATAGATCATAAACAAACTAACCATTAAATAACTTTTTTATTTAACTGTGTGATTTATATCTGTTATCTTCATTACAGATAAATTAATCTCAGATTATGGTCTTTGAGAACCAATATGCCAATTTTTTTAAACGTATTGTGTGGCAGCACTTCAGTGGAAATTATATAGCTTGAGCATGAAACATACATACTAATTTTCTCTTTTAGGTGGTTCATTCCACCCCTCTGCAATGTTTTTGTTTTATTTCAAATGAATTAAACTCATGATAATAAATTGAAGTTTAAGAAAGTTTGTCAATATTTCCAAGGGGGGTAAACAAATTCAACTATTGTAAGAATACAAACAGCAGCTGCTGTTTAAGAAATCCACTTCCTTTACTTTCCCTCCAGTGACAAATAAAAGCAAATATGTAATCTCAGCATTCCCTCTACAGCACCTTATGTCCGTTTGATATATTGCACAAAACCTGTAGAGCATTTGAGATCACCAGGCCAGAAAATCTCCTCTGTTCTATCCATGTTTGAGGAGCAAAAAGCAGAACATTTTACCTGTTCTGGACAAATGCCCCTACCATGAGGTGTACACCATGTGGTGTACATAATGCTTCTTACCCTCTGTGCAGCATGTTGACCCTTATTCTGAAGTTTCACCTGTCTTCTTTAGAAGCCTTCCACTTGTGAGAAGTAAAAACAATAGTTGTCCCATGACCTTTTTGTTGTATAAATTCAGAAGTTTAATCCTATTGCTCACCAAATAAAAATGGCAGAGGGAGGTAGTCATTTTCTCCAAGCTGTTGCAGCTGAAAATAGAATGGAATTGGACAGTTTGACTAGGTTACAGGATGAAGACATACAGATGCAGCCATTCAAAGTGCGCGGTACAGACACGTACCGGAGGTAATTGGCTACGGCATCACGATGCGCGATGACGCAAAATACTGAGGTACTTGATTGGTTGACCGACAGGGGCACTCGTGGTCCGTTGGTCGGTCGTAGAAAGACTTACAGTAAATGTCTTTACTGTGCCCGTTTTAGTATTGAATATTTATGTGGAATTTTACCACTGACGGGAAATCTTAGTAGCTGAGCATAAAAAGAATAGGAGCATACTGTAACGTGTGTGAAGGCCATAAACGATATTAATTTTGGAACATAAACATACAGTATATGGCTGGTCTCGGTACTTTAAATAAAAAATACACACCAGTATTCCATTTCTCCCTAAACATTTTAAGCATCGAAGTCTTTAACTAAAGAGATACCGGAGTCAACAAGCATACTTTTAGAATTTGATTAAAAGGGAATATAATATGGAATCGCGTATCTAAAGAAATTAATAACAATATAATTATATTCATGTACCGCAACACAAGAATAGTACACGCTGTACATTGTCTGTTGATAATATTTCTGTAGTGCTTTTTCAGCACTCTGCATGTGACCTTGCCAGTGGTGCTGTGGGTTAGGTTCCTGACTCCCATGTCACATGGTGAGTGTTCGAATCTAGCTGAAGCCATGACTTTTTTTTAACAAACATTTCTTTGAAAAAATAAAACTTTTCCCTGGGTCAGAGATTAAATAAAACCTCACTCGCACCAAACAAATTTATATTTCTAAATATCACAACATGATCGAATTTAAGTCATTTTAATAACAATGAATAGTCACCTATGCGTTACGATATAAACATTTATATTGATTTAAATCGCGTTTTGATTTAAATCGCAAACGCGTGTTTAAATATGTGTTTTTTGATTCACAATCAGACAAATGCAACATAAATTGATATCTTTGTCTTCTAAGTATCTTAATAAACTTTCAGCATAGCTTTCTCCCCGTTTAGATTTATTTTTCTTGGGATCTTCGGATCAAACATGGAAAGATTAGATTGTAATCGTTTTTATTTTTTAAATACATTTTAGAAAAGTGTAATCTATAATAAAAAGCTGTACACCACCTGCTGTATGTAAAGATACATATTGTAATACTTTCGGGTTCGGATAGGACAGACACAAGAACTCAGACTTGCGGAGTTAAAGCAAGTTAAAGCCTTGATTTTATATATAACCTTAAAAAGTAGCATCTCAAAGCAAAGTAAATACCCAACACTGATTGTACCCATCAGTCATGCTAATAAAGCACCTTGAATTGAATTGAATTGAATTGAGAGAGGGGGGGGGGGGCGAGCGAGAGAGCACAGCCAGGACAGACAGGCAAATAAGATATACTCCACAGACATCCACAACAGCGACATATCATAAAACGTTTGCACATATAGTTAAATTATTACTTGTTTTTCAGGAAGTTAAAAAAACACTTGAATTACTTATCCAGTCTCTCGAAATAAAATTATTTTTCAAGCAATGCAAGTAACGTCGGGCAAAGTGTTTTTTTTAATCCAACATTGACAGCCACATCTTAAATCTTGTCAGTCAGCTCTTTTTTCTCTATTTGACTTTTGGCGATTCAAACAACCTGGGATAACAAGTGGTCTCAAAGTCACCGAGCTCACAGAGCTTCAACAACAGATGACAATTCCCTTAGTCCTTCCTTAGTCTTCCTGAAATTGTCAGATTATGAGTGAATAAAAGCATTTTATTAAAAACACATTTGCGTGTGTTTGGGAGGTATATTATGTATTTTTCATATTTAAGATATAATGATGTGTTCCCGCTTACACATCGCACGACTTTAAAAGCTAGAAAAACAGGTTTCGATTCACATTATCTGGCGAGCCTTGTTTTGTCAAAGGACAGCACAAAAAAACAGACAATACACGGGGGGGGAGGGCAAATGAGAGAGAGAGTTTTTTGCCCTCTGTCAAAAAACCCCAAATCACCCGGGGCAGAGACTCTGGGGTGATCATTGTGTGGTACAGATCAGAGCTCAGTCACTCCAAACAAGTAGTAAAGAGAGAAGAGTCAACAATTGATTTAAGGACGATCTGTCAAAGTGCAATGAAATACAATATTGCTGTTGTTGTTGTTGTTATTGTTGTTTTTGTCCTGTAAAGCGTTTTGAGAAGCCACCTTTAAAGGCAATATATAAAAGCGCTAATTCTTATGGAATGTGTTTTCTTTCTTCTTTTTTTCAGCATGGAATAAACCTATTACTTGATTCTTATGGATGCCAGGTTCCGCCGGGGATTCAAAAAAATTATTTTTTTTTAATCGCGTATCTAAGGAAATAGCAGTATAACCTTGTTCATGCACAAACAGTGGCATGTTACATTATTAATTTGGGTGTCTCCTCTTGCCAGAAAGCTCTAAATTGCATTTTGAGTGCGGTTTTTTACTTTTTTTAAATTGCAACCCATAAATAAAGCTGATACTGTTTAGACTTTTATTTATTTTAAACTGTATTACAGCAGCACAATGCACAATGCAACGTAAATTGCAAAAATGCACTTGGAATCTGTCCAAGCCCTACTTTGTCAGGCATTTTCTTTTACTGTAACGGACATAAAAACTCCCTTGCTTTTAACAGAGCATTTCATAATTTCTAACTACGAAAATTATTTAAACTGCGACACTTATCATTCAACCAGAGCTCGAAATATCACAAGGATCCTCAAGAGCACAGCAAAGACTGTATTAAAAGTATACTAGTGACATACTAGTATACTTTAGATCTTTTTTTCTGAACCGGGGAAAATCTGATCATATTTCTCTATAACAATAATAAAAAACATTATTTTACATATCAGCTTTATGTGATATCACCTTAAGAACAGCACATACAAGGGTTAATTGCACAATGGACCGCGCAAAGAAATTTAAAATAGTCTTCTTTAGGTGTGAGGGCAGGAGTGGATCGCAGCAGGCATAAACAGCAAATTAGGAAAACAAAGAACAGGACAGGTGAGACGTGTATCCAGAGAGCGAGTGATCAGAAAAAGGAACAGCTGTTACGCCCAGGTTTTACGCTCTCTCTCTGCTGAATGATTAAAAGCATTTTATTAAAAATGCGTTTGCGTTTGTCTGGGTATTTACTTTGTAACCTGTGGTTTACATCTACTGTATTGCTTTGAGATGCCACTTTTAAAGGTGATATGTAAAATGAAGTTTTTTATTATTGTTATAGAGAAACATGATCAGATTTTCCCTGGTTCAGAAAAAAAGATCTAAAGTGCTTACACCTAACTTTCTTAATTCGATGTATTTAAAACAGTGAACTACTGTAGGTGTAACATAACATTCAGAAATATAATCGAGAATAGTTTTGTGGTGTTTGTATAGATGAAACGTTCCTAAAACGTATAACGTAACAAAATTAAAGACGATTAAAATCTGTAATCTTTCCACTTGTATGTCATCGGAAAATACAAGAAGTTTCTGCTTTGTGTAAGGATGGTATCAAAAAGTAATCTAAGTGGTGAGAAAGCTGTGCTCAATGATAATTAAGGGACTTAAAAGTAAAAAGAGATGCTTCATATTGCTTGACTAATTTTAAAAACTAAGTTATAAATGCAGACGCTCTCTCGATGTTGCGCCCGGTCTAAATATCTAAATATACATTCTCCCCGGGCAGAGGCTGAAGAGCGCCCGGCTGGGGTGCGCGGGGAAGAGCAGGACAGGAGTGAAAGTGGTCAGGGCGGGGTTTAGGAAGGCCGCCGACCAGTGCGGCTGTCCCACAGTGAAGCGGGCGTACAGTCTGGGGAGGTATCCGTTTTCCTTGTAAATAGTTCCATGCTTTTGCACCCCTGGGTCTTACTCTCTCTCTCTTTTCTCTCTCTCTCGGGTGCGCGGGCGGTGTGTTGGCTCACACTGTTGGCGGGCGGGGACGCGGGAGAGCCAGGCTAGCAGGTGGTGACGGAGAAGAAAAATAAAGGCTTTAACTTGCTTTAACTCCGCAAGTCTGAGTTCTTGTGTCCGTCCTATCCAAACCCGAAAGTATTACAATATGTATCTATCTAGCAGGTGGTGTACAGCTTTTTAGTATAGATTACACTTTTCTAAAACGTATTTAAAAAATAAAAACGATTACAATCTAGTCTTTCCACGTTTGATCCCAAAATCCCAAGAAAAATAAATCTAACCAGGGGGAAAGCTATGCTGAAAGTTTATTAAGATACTTAGAAGACAAAGATACTGTATCAATTTATGTTGCATTTGTCTGATTACAATTAAAAAAACACATGTAATTAAACACGCGTTTGCGATTTAAATCAAAACGCGATTTTAAATCAATATAAATGTTTTCTTTAGATACGCGATTCCATATTATATTTGCAGAAAAGCTTAAAACTACCACTTTTTTACACGCTATTTCACATGTTAGTTAAAGACTTCGATGCTTAAAATGTTTAGGGAGAAATGGAATACCGGTGTGTATTTTTTCTTTAAAGTACCAATTCCTGGAATCTGACTGGCTGACACCTTTCTGAAGTGGTTGCATAATATCTGGTATACAGAAAAGAAAGCGTTGATAAAAAAGCCTGGATTCTCATGTATCTGATACAAGTATCTTTTAATACAGTCTTTGCTGTGCTCTTGAGGATCCTTGTGATATTTTGAGCTCTGGTTGAATGATAAGTGTTGCAGTTTAAATAATTTTCGTAGTTAGAAATTATGAAACGCTCTGTTAAAAGCAAGGGAGTTTTTAGGTCCGTTACAGTAAAAGAAAATACCTGACAAAGTAGGGCTTGGACAGATTCCAAGTGCATTTTTGCAATTTACGTTGCATTGTGCATTGTGCTGCTGTAATACAGTTTAAAATAATTAGAAGTCTAAACAGTATCAGCTTTATTTACGGGTTGCAATTTAAAAAAAGTCAAAAACCGCACTCAAAATGCAATTTAGAGCTTTCTGGCAAGAGGAGACATCCAAATTAATAATGTAACATGCCACTGTTTGTGCATGAACAAGGTTATACTGCTATTTCCTTAGAAATTCCTGTTAAAAGCAAGGGAGTTTTTATGTCCGTTGCAGTAAAAGAAAATGCCTGACAAAGTAGGGCTTGGACAGATTCCAAGTGCTTGTACAAATGTGCTAAAGAAATTATACTTTGAGTTTACAGCTTGTCCAAAGTCATTCATTATTAATACTATTAGTAATATCTTCGGTAAAGGCTTTGATGCATAAATATTTCTGATAAAGGTAGGTTGTGTACCTTTGTCCAACTGAGCAATCTTGCTTTCATAAAATATACCAACTTTTTAATGACTGATGATTAACATGCTGTAATACACAGTTTAAATTTAAAAGCTCAAATGCTGTACATGAGAGGTTAAGCTTTATTGGCTCCTCCTGGCGGTTTTACAAGGTGATTCCGGATACTTTCCAGCATGACGTCAAATGACGCGATATACCCCGTGATACTGCGTGATACTGCGACAGCCCACCGGGGTATACCGCGAAATACCCCACCCATTTTGAATGGCTGCATCTGTAGATGAATGGTGATTATTTACATTCTATGAGCAAATGTGCTCTTTGACAAAATACCACATTATATCCTGCCCTTTATACTTAAATGGTTGACAATCTAAGAATAAATGAAATTGATATGTTTTTTTTACTTCTTTCAGAGATGTACATGCCTGAACCTACCAACATACCTATTGAGAAAACAGACCAGAGAGGAGAAAGCAAAGTTCATGTCCCAGTATGGCCAACAGCCAGTGAGAATGAGATCATGCCTCAGTTCAGAGGTGAGTGTAAATCCATGGCATTTCTGTTGAATATTAAGTTCTTAACAAGATGGGGTTTGTCTATCTATGTTTTATTGGGAATAAGCAACCAATAGTACCTGGCTTTGTGCTGCCCCCCTTTGCTGTAATGTCTCAGTGGTAACTGCAGAACATTCTCATTTAGAGAACACATGTGTTTAATTAATAAAATGTTGCTTAACCTGCTGGGCTGATGGCTAATCTCCTGGCCATAGGATGAGGAGGCTAAGATCCACATGCAGAGTGAAAAGTGACCAAGGGGTGGCTGCAAAGGTAGAGGCCACTTTGTACTAAGTTGATCTACTGTAAGTAGTTAATGACATATATACAATACAAAATTTGAAATGCTACCATATCAGACACCCTGTACAGATTTCAGTAATATTTGAAAATATATTGAACTAAACAAAATTCAAAGAGAATGTGAATCTTAATTAAAATGTTTTGTTTCTATTAGATGTTGCAATGAGTATCGATAAAAAAAATTCAAAATCTCTGACTGCTGCAAATGGTTAATGTAAAAGCTGCACTGATTAAACTGTGAATGTTTCACAGTAATGAAACAATACTTTCAATGCTTTCACAGTAATGAAAAAACATTACAATTTCACAGCAATGCTTTAAAATTAAATATTAGAAATAAAAGAAGGGTTGATAGACTGATACAGTATATTGATATTATAATATCAATATATTACAAGGGATTTGGGTGTACATTTATTGAAACGCATGTCTTTATTTTTCATCTATCTATATATCTATCTACATATATATTTACTTTGTAATGTGCACTTAAAATGTAACACAGAAAAACATAAAAATGAGTTATTATGATTAATGTGGTAATCATGAGAAATTTAAAAAAATATTAAATGTTAAAAGTTTGGTTTGGTAAAAGCTTACTTTTTGTTTACCTTTTACTGGACTTTTTCATTATATCATTGAAATCATTGGCCGTGGGAGAACTTTTTCAAACATTTTTGGATAGGATCCGGTGATCAAATAAACGTAGTGATCCAAGGGTGATGTCACACCCCAAAAAAGAAGAAGCTATATTGTTGTGGGAAGAGGAGAAATTTATAAAGCTGTAAGACAGATGAAATGTGAAAAAAGATTCAGTAAACTTGAAGAGCAGGATTAGTTACAAATGGTTCAACAAATAAAAGAGTGAAAAACAAGTTTCCCTGTAAATTAATTATTGCTCTTTCAGTTTGTGCTTCACAAATCAAGGACAATAAATGGAGTGCAGAGAGATTTTTTTTACTGTGAGCTTCCATGTTAATGTAACACATAAGTATTAAAATAGTGGTGTTGGTGGATATTTTGCATTGGAATTCCAGTATTTTCTGTGTGTGTATGTAAATAGTAAAATGAATATGTCTGCAATATCTTAATGTAACTATGAGAGTTGCCATTTTAGCCCTAAAAAGGAAATATAACAGAATTATTGTGTTTTTAAAATGACATACAGTATACCGAATGATTAGCTTTTTAAGGTTTTTTCTTTAATCAATTAAGTATGGGATCCAATACTCACATACAATGCTTACAATTATTGTAGCCAATTTTAAATCTATAGTATTATGCTTCATATGGTCATCAGAAGGTACTTTGCATACAGTGGATATCAAAAGTCTACACACCCTTATTGAAATTTCAGCTTTTGTTGATGCAAAGGCTAAAATCAAGACAAATCATGTCAGACTTTTTTCACCGTTGATAAGATCTTGTAACCAACAATATTTAAGTGAAAAAGAAATTGATCATTTTTAGGAAAAATAATTACAAAAGAAACTTTCAATGTTTTGGTTGCATAAGTGCATACCCTTTATAAAGAGGGTTATAATTGTGTTCAGATTTAACCAATCACATTCCAAATCATATACAAAGGTAATTTCTCTTCACCGGACATCAACTGAATTAATTCGGATTAGCCCTAAATAAAATCTGCTGTTTCTGTAGGATTTTCCCTGAAGGTTTCTTGGTTGCATAGTGCAGATACAGATGCAGCCATTCAAAGTGCACGGTACAGACACGTACCGGAGGTAATTGGCTACGGCGTCGCACGATGACGCAAAATACTGCGGTACGTGATTGGTTGACCGACAGGGGCACTCGTGGTCCGTTGGTCGGTCGTAGAAAGATTTACAGTAAATGTCTTTACTGTGCCCGTTTTAGCATTGAATATTTATATGGAATTTTACCACTGAAGGGAAATCTTAGTAGCTGAGCATAAAAAGAATAGGAGCATACTGTAACGCGTGTGAAGGCCATAAACGATATTAATTTTGGAACATAAACATACAGTATATGGCTGGTCTGGGTACCTTAAAGAAAAATACCCACCAGTATTCCATTTCTCCCTAAACATTTTAAGCATCGAAGTCTTTAACTAACGTGATACCGGAGTCAACAAGCATACTTTTAGAATTTGATTAAAAGGGAATATAATATGGAATCGCGTATCTAAAGAAATTAATAACGATATAATTATATTCATGTACCGCAACACAAGAATAGTACACACTGTACATTGTCTGTTGATAATGTTTCTGTAGTGTTTTTTCAACACTCTGCATGCGACCTTGCCGGTGGCGCTCTGGGTTAGGTTCCTGACTCTCACATCACACGGTCTGTAATCGAATCCTGCTGGAGCCATGACTTTTTTTTAACAAACATTTCTTTGAAAAAATGAAACGTTTCCCTGAGTCAGAGATTAAATAAAACCTCACTCGCACCAAACAAATTTATATTTTTAAATATCACAACATGATCGAATTTAAGTCATTTTAATAATTTTAAATACGTTTTAGAAAAGTGTAATCTATACTAAAAAGCTGTACACCACCTGCTATAAAGATACATATTGTAATACTTTCGGGTTCGGATAGGACAGACACAAGAACTCAGACTTGCGGAGTTAAAGCAAGTTAAAGCTTTGATTTTATATATCACCTTTAAAAGTGGCATCTCAAAGCAAAGTACCCAACACTGATTGTACCCATCTGTCATGCTAATAAAGCACCTTGAATTGAATTGAGGGGGGGGGGGGAAGGGCGAGCGAGAGAGAGTGAGGGAGAGATGGGGGGGGGAGGGCGAGAGAGAGAGAGAGAGAGGGGGTGGAAGGCAGGCGAGAGAGAGGGGGGGGGGGGGCGAGCGAGAGAGAGCGAGAGAGCACAGCCAGGACAGACAGGCATCGCGTATCTAAGGAAATAGCAGTATAACCTTGTTCATGCACAGACAGTGGCATGTTACATTATTAATTTGGGTGTCTCCTCTTGCCAGAAAGCTCTAAATTGCATTTTGAGTGCGGTTTTTGACTTTTTTTAAATTGCAACCTGTAAATAAAGCTGATACTGTTTAGACTTTTAATTATTTAAAACTGTATTACAGCAGCACAATGCACAATGCAACGTAAATCGCTATCTTTGTCTTCTGCATAATAATGTTCACCTCTCTGTCCAGCAAATTAACAATAGTAATAATAATGAACTTTATTGTATATGGCGCCTTTAAAGCTGGCTCCTCAAAGCGCTTTACAGGATAAAAACAATAACAACAATACTGTTAGGCTGGGCAAATGATTTTTTTTAAAGAAATACAAAATGAGATATAATGATGTGTTCCGGCTTAGACATTAACGAAGAGCATAACACGTGGGCGGCCAGCAGGAGTGCTGGCTGTGACGAATTAAACTGGTTTCACAGGTATTTTCAAAGTAGAAGGGGGCGAGATTTCCAGCGAAAGACACCTCCCCCCTCCAAAACCAAGGAAGTACAGTACTTACTAGTTAAGAAAGCTAGGCTCCTCAATGAAATCGCTTTAACATGCATTGTTACATTGGTGTAACAGTCTGGGCGTGGCAAGCTTCTAATGTCAACTCGACTACAGCGAAAGGAACCCTTCTTTCATTGGAAGACAATGAACATATTCTAGCCCTAAATGAATTAATAGCAAACATGGTTTACATAAAAGACATTTTTCCAAGAAAGTTTAGCCTTTGTCACTAATGAAACCACTAAATAAAGACATAAATAAAGAAATCTTAAGATATTTAAAATACATGACTTTGCTAAAATTTATTGAAAAATAAAAACGATTATAAATGCCAGCGGAGAGAGAGAACAGGGGAGGGATGTTGGTTTTGCGTAAGGGGCGGGGCTATGGAAATGAGGTCCATTTGGGAATGTGGAGTTACATGTTCTGGCTGTTTGTGAATTATCGTTGTTGAGTATGGAGTGTGGAGGCAAAATGCAATTTAGCGCTTTCTGGCAAGAGGAGACCCCCAAATTAATAATGTAACATGCTTTTGTTTGTGCATGAACATAGTTACTGTATACTGTTATTTCTTTAGATACGCGATTCCATGTTATTTTTTAATCCCTGGCGGGACTGGGAGTCCATAAGAATCGAGTAATAGGTTTCATTGCGCTTTGACAGATCGTCTTTAAATCAATTGTTGATTTAAAGGTTGACAGTAAATGTTTATATTGTAACGCATACTGTACAGCCTCTTTTTCTCTATAAAAATCTAAAAGATATTAGATATTAAGAGAGAGCGTCTGCATTTATAACTTAGTTTTTAAAATTAGTCAAGCAATATGAAGCATCTCCTTTTACTTTTAAGTCCCTTAATTATCATTGAGCACAGCTGTCTCACCACTTAGATTAGAGAGAGAGAGCGTAAAACCTGGGCGTAACAGCTGTTCCTTTTTCTGATCACTCGCTCTTTGGATACACATCTCACCTGTCCTGTTCTTTGTTTTCCTAATTTGCTGATTATGCCTGCTGTGATCCACTCCTGCCCTCACACCTAAAGAAGACGATTTTAAATTTCTTTGCGCTGTCCATTGTGCAATTAACCCTTGTATGTGCTGTCCTTAAGGTGATATCACATAAAGCTGATATGTAAAATAATGTTTTTTATTATTGTTATAGAGAAACATGATCAGATTTTCCCCGGTTCAGAAAAAAGATCTAAAGTATACTAGTTTGTGACTAGTATACTTTTAATACAGTCTTTGCTGTGCTCTTGAGGATACTTGTGATATTTCGAGCTCTGGTTGAATGATAAGTGTCGCAGTTTAAATAATTTTCGTAGTTAGAAATTATGAAACGCTCTGTTAAAAGCAAGGGAGTTTTTATGTCCGTTACAGTAAAAGAAAATACCTGACAAAGTAGGGCTTGGACAGATTCCAAGTGCATTTTTGCAATTTACGTTGCATTGTGCATTGTGCTGCTGTAATACAGTTTAAAATAATTAGAAGTCTAAACAGTATCAGCTTTATTTATGGGTTGCAATTTAAAAAAAGTCAAAAACCGCACTCAAAATGCAATTTAGAGCTTTCTGGCAAGAGGAGACATCCAAATTAATAATGTAACATGCCACTGTTTGTGCATGAACAAGGTTATACTGCTATTTCCTTAGATACGCGATGCCTGTCTGTCCTGGCTGTGCTCTCTCGCTCTCTCTCTCTCTCTCTCGCTCGCCCTCCCTCTCTCTCTCTCGCTCGCCCCCCCCCCTCTCTCACCTGCCCTCCCCCCTCTCTCCCTCTCTCTCTCTCTCGCTCGCCCTTCCCCCCTCCCCCCCCTCAATTCAATTCAAGGTGCTTTATTAGCATGACAGATGGGTACAATCAGTGTTGGGTATTTACTTTGCTTTGAGATGCCACTTTTAAAGGTGATATATACAATCAAGGCTTTAACTCCGCAAGTCTGAGTTCTTGTGTCTGTCCTATCCGAACCCGAAAGTATTACAATATGTATCTTTATAGCAGGTGGTGTACAGCTTTTTAATATAGATTACACTTTTCTAAAATGTATTTAAAAAATAAAAACAATTACAATCTAATCTTTCCATGTTTGATCCCAAGATCCCAAGAAAAATAAATCTAAATGGGGAGAAAGCTATGCTGAAAGTTTATTAAGATACTTAGAAGACAAAGATATCAATTTATGTTGCATTTGTCTGATTGTGAATCAAAAAACACATATATTTAAACCCGCGTTTGCGATTTAAATCAAAACGCGATTTAAATCAATATAAATGTTTATATTGTAACGCCTAGGTGACTATTCATTGTTATTAAAATGACTTAAATTCGATCATGTTGTGATATTTAGAAATATAAATTTGTTTGGTGCGAGTGAGGTTTTATTTAATCTCTGACTCAGGGAAACGTTTCATTTTTTCAAAGTAATGTTTGTTAAAAAAGAAAGTCATGGCTCCAGTGGGATTTGATCACAGACCATGTGACATGGGAGTCAGGAACCTAACCCACAGCACCACTGGCAAGGTCGCATGGAGAGTGCTGAAAAAGCACTACAGAAACATTATCAACATAAAATGTACAGCTTGTACTATTCTTGTGTTGCGGTACATGAATATAATTATATCGTTATTAATTTCTTTAGATACGCGATTCCATATTATATTCCCTTTTAATCAAATTCTAAAAGTATGCTTGTTGACTCCGGTATCACGTTAGTTAAAGACTTCGATGCTTAAAATGTTTAGGGAGAAATGGAATACTGGTGTGTATGTTTTCTTTAAAGTACCGAGACCAGTCATATACTGTATGTTTAAGTTCCAAAATTAATATCATTTATGGCCTTCACACGCGTTACAGTATGCTGCTATTCTTTTTATGCTAAGCTACTAAGATTTCCCTTCAGTGGTAAAATTCCATATAAATATTCAATACTTAAACGGGCACAGTAAAGACATTAAATATACATATACATACTGTATACAGTACAGTTTGCATACGGTAATATGTTTATGTTCCTAAATCAATCTCTTTTATGAGCATGTGAAAGGCATGGTGAATCGATTTTCAAAAATTACTGTAGTTTGCATGATTGGAAACAAATGCGTGATTGCGAAATGCTGTGGTGTTACTTTTACAAAGACGGTCAATGAAAAAAAGAATGTGGACCAGGGCAATACTTTGAGTTTACAGCTTGTCCAAGGTCATTCATTATTAATACTATAGTAATATCTTCGTTAAATACTTTGATGGCGACAGCTCAAACATGAGAGGTTGAGCTTTATTAGCTCCACCTTGCAGAAATTCCGGATACTATTATTTTACTTTCGGTATTATAGGAGAATTTACGGTAACTCGCGGTAGACTGCGTAACGTGCACTGCAAAATAATGCGGTATCGCCCGCTCGTTTTGAATGGCTGCATCTGTATAACAATGGACCACAAGGAGCTAACAAAATATCTACAGGATTTTATTGTTGAAAGGTACAGATCAGGAGAGGGATATAAAATAATTTTGAAGCCATTACATATATTGTGGAACACTGTGAAGACCATCATTAAGAAGTGGAGGAAATATGGCACCAGCACGTCCCTCCAAAATCGGTGACCGGGCAAGGAGAAAGTTCCTCAGGAAGGCTACCAAGAGGCCAATGTCAACCTTAAAGGAACTGCAGGGATTTATGTCAGTAACTATTCACTCCTGCATATTATAACCATTCTGCATATTCTCCACAAGTCTGAGCTGTGGGGTAGGGTGGCAAGACGTCAGCCATTTCTCACAAAAAAAGAAACATCCAAGCCCATAAAAAGTTTGCAAGAAATAACATTCAATCTCCCCAAACCATGTGGGAAAATGTCTTATGATCTGATGACCAATGTAGAACTTTTTGGCCTTAATAACCAAAACATATGTTCACAGTTCATCACCCAAAGAACACAGTACATACTGTCGAACATGGTGGTGGCAGCATCATGATTTGGGTCTTCTTCTCTTCAGTGGGAACAGGGACTCTGGTCAGGATAGAGGGGAAAATGAATAGCTCCAAATATCAAGATACCTTGGCACAAAACCTGCTGCCTCTGTCAGAAAGCTGAAGTTAAAGAAAAATTTCACCGTTCAACACAACAAAGCACATAGCAAACTCAACCAAGGAATGGCTTAAAAAAGAAAGATCAATGTCCTGGAATAGCCCAGTCAGAGCCCGGACTTCAGTCCTATCGAAAATCTGTGGACTGACCTAAAGACGGCAGTGCACAGGAGATCCCCTTGCAATTTGACTGAACTTGAACTCTTCTGCAAAGAAGAGTGAGATGAAATTGCAAAATCCAAGTGTGCTAAGTTGATAGAGACCTATCCAAACAAGACTTACTGCTGTAATCAAAGCAAAAGGTGTGTCATGATTGTCATTCCTCCTCTAGAGGGCTCTCCAACCCTTTTGTATTTAAGTTTCATTATTACGTTTACCTGTCCCTTGTCCCCCGTTTATTATTTAAACCCCGTGCCTCCGAAGCTCAGGAAACTCTGCACTGGAAAACGGATGCCCGGAGGCCAGCCTAGCATCAAGTCACCCCATGGCTTCAGAACGGCGTCCTGACCAGCTGAGTCCGGGGCTCGGAGTGCCTGGCTTCATTATCTTGTTTTTAACTTCCTTATTCCTGTTTCTGTCCCTGTCCCTAATCCTGTTCCTGGTTTTAATTGTCTTGGATGGATCTCCCGGCACCTGGACCCTGGACTGTGCCCTAGTTTCCCATTTGGACTTCCCTCGTTTGGTCTTGTTCATCAGTGCTACCCCATGCACTTGCATCACTGTCTGCACTGTTTGTCATCCCGTCCTTTCCTCACCGTGTTTTCCCTGTAGCCCTTCTCCAGTCACTTCCGGATAATACCGTCTGCATAGGGTCCTAAACTACGCACTTCGTGAGAGTCAGGACCCGCTCCCATTACAAGGTGCTTCCACAAAGAATTAGATAAAGGGTGTGCACACGTATGTAACCAAGGCATTGAGTTTTTTATTTTTAATTATTTTTCCTAAAAATGATCCATTTGTTTTTTGCTTAAATATTTTTGGTTACAAGATCTTGCTTAAGGTTAAAAAAGATGTGACATGATTCATTTTGATTTCAACAAAGCTGAAACTTCAATAAGGGTGTTTAGACTTTTGATATCCACTGTAAATACCTTATGAATAGTATGGAGTGTGAAATAGGTAGTCATAGATATTACTCAATTGAAATAAAACGTCTGAAAATAAATCACAAATAGCAGTCTTTTAAACATCATTGGTTTGAAAGAAAACTAAACCACAGGACCAATGATAGAGAGGCCCAGTCCAAGCAAACATAATGTCTAATTTTAATGGTTTGTTTTACAAAACTGAAAACAAATATTAGATATGTTATAACATCCAGATTCTGGTTTTCTCATGTTCTAATTTAGTGAAATACCCTGTAGTGGTGAATTAACTCTACACTAGTTTTCACTAGTAGTTTAGGACCAGAGGCTTCATTATAACATTACTTTATATAAACATCAGTTAAAACAGAACAAATACATTACAATGTGTTCTCACCATAAGCATTTATAGTGTTTATTGAGATTCAAATAAACATTTGATTAGTTTTGTGGGCCCCTTTCCTAGAGGGGGGCAGGGTAGCATGATTGACAGGAAGATTAGATGTCTGTGTGAAACACATGGTTATTTAGAATAAACCATATACCATTTACTGTATGTGTCAATTTACATGATAAAGACACCTCTAATGATGTCTTTATCATTATGTTTCATGTTCATGATTGTTCATCTATGTTATTGAAATTTTTATGAATATTATTTTAGTATTTGTTTAATAAAATTATTTCATTTTCCATTACAATGCAACTAAGCATTATATATAATATATAAATATATACTGTATATACAGCACACAATTAAAATGACTGATTTTATAACTGTTTGCAGGAGAAGTGAATGTATGGAAACCCAAAGTCTGTTTTATTTCAAAGTCTTTTGAAATGAATCTATATGAATAAAATTAGCTGAACAAAACTATTTTTAGTGTGAGAAAAAAACTAAAAGCAGCATATTATAAATGAAAAACATTTTGTTGCAATCATTGTTGTGTTTTAAGGAAAAATGTGGTTTCCTTAAAGAAAATCCTTAATATAGTGCAGACTTGTATCAGCTCCAATGCAATTTACAGAATGCAACTGTAAGTCACTACTGACTTCTTTTTTGTTTTTCTACACGCTTAAATTCTAAAATTCAATATGCCTTTAAAGCCACTATGTATAATATATTTTATAATCAAAACCTAAAATAAAATTACATTTTCTAATTACTATTTATACACAGTTACTAATAATTCTGTATACTGTATTTAATTAAAAAAATAAAAAAATCTATTAGTGTTGCTGTATAGTATGATAAACTCAAGAAAGCATTAATGGATTATTACCAATTTAATTGTAATAATTCAAATGATATTTTCTGGATGTTAGAGATACACATTACTTTAAGTATTGACTGTACCAACTGACAGTTTTACAGAGTAGTGCAGCCCTGCATCAGATTATTTGAAGAAATAAATAAGGTGTTGGGCAGTACATTTCGGTGTACCAAGACATGTTCTTGCAATATGCCACTGTAGATAGCTCATTTGTGGGCCAACTGGCCATGTCAGTCCAATTCTTTGAGTTTTTATTAAATAAAACTTTTATGCTTGATACCTGTTAATAGAACTAATAATAACTTGCCTGGACAAGATATTATTGTCAAATTCTATCTTGTTGGGTTTCTATGTTTCCTGCAGAGCAGTCCAATACAGCAACATTTTGGTTAAAGTATCTTCATGGATGCATCTGTACTGTTTTCAATGTCATATGCTGAGACAGTGAAAACAGTACAATAACAATGCAGAGCTCTAGGATTTATTGTAACACACGTAGAAACACATGATTATATAAACACTTCAGGATAAATTAAGATTAATCTTGTATAACCATGGAAAAAAATCTAATTTGTAGCAATCTGTACAGTGTTAAAGTTGAGCTGAAGAAAGCATTCTGGAGATAAATATTTTGGTGCTTAATCAAATTCATGTAGTTTAATTAAACAGGAAAGTTGTTAGTTAGTTGTTAGTGCTGACAAATGAAATTAAAAATTAAAAATTAAATAGAAACCACAAGAATAATACTGCACACCTAACTTTTTCAAGTTGAGGTTGTTTATCTGGCTAATTTTTTTTAATTGTTACAATGAAACCTTTTAAAACAGTTTGTACCAGCATTAGCCCCACCAGCTAAACCAAAGGTGGACTGCATTTCTTCAGCGAGGATTGGACTTAAGGTTGTGTGCCTTTTAAACAATGCATTAATTATATCTAGATGCAATTTGCTTAAGCATCTTGGTCAGGTAGTCATTGGAAGTGACATTTTCATATCCATGGAACTGTCAGGGAAATTAAAGGTATTGATAGGTTTTTACTTTTAGTGAACCATTCATGCCTAATGATGCCTTTCAGAGGAAGTGGGGAATCTGCAGATGCAGTACTCAGAAGGAAAGATTCCTGTACCCAGCAAGGACAGCGCTTTCCATTCAGTGGCCTGGGTGACACTTCCCATTATGATGACTTTGATTGCCATTACTGCTCTCCTCCTCATCAACCAGAAGAAGCAGTGGATATCTGTGCCATGCTATCGAACTCCAACAAAGGTAACCATCAGCCTACTTGCTCGCTGTCACTCAGTTCTTGGCCCAAATTAATGGAGCGTCTAATATCTCTCTGGCTGCTTTATTTATTATAATCCTCAAGTGTCTCAGGACTACATTCATAAAACATAGTATGTATTTATCCCCATATGAAAGCAGTAGAATTGTGTAATAAAGAAATCACAAATCAGAAATGTTTCAAAAACCTTATAAAAAGAGTCCCAAGAGATATACATTTTTCTGGCAGAAACATTCCAAATTTGGCTGTCAGAGAAGTAATTCAATCTGTGTAATTGATCTTTTGGCTATACGTGGTATATTGGTATATTGTGTTTTTACAATCCTTTAAAGTTTATTAAAATAACTTGCTTCCTCTAAAGTACAGTAGCTATGAAGCATACAGTATATACAAATGCAGCCATTCAAAATACGTGGTAAAACCCCGTACTGTGCAAAATTATCTGCATTTTAGCATGCTATACCGCACTATGTGATTGGCTGGCCAAAATGACTGACAGGCGGCACTCTGGTGCATTGCTTGACAGCGAAATGATTGCTTAATTTCATCTCATTACTGTGCATGTTTAAATAGATAGAAACGTTATTGATCCCGTGAGGGAAATTACAGTGCAACAGCAGCTTAACACAGACAACATAGCAACAGTGTAATGAGTGATACAATAATAATAATACAATACATACAATACAATCAATACAGTGAGAAGTGCACTAAGAAGAGTTACTCACAGTCCAGAACACACAAAGAACAAATCAGAACAGAACAGTACACAAAAAAAGTTGTATTGCACAATATAAATATAAATATAAATGTATTGCACAAGTCCCTGGCATATATTGCATGAAAACGGTTGTAAATGGGAAAAAAAAAATAACAGATGTATCAGTTTACTGTTCAGTCCAGAAACAGTACACTGTCAATGTTGCCTCTGCCCAGACACAAGGTGGATGCGTTGTACAGTCTTATGGCAGAAGGCAAGAATGACCTCCTGGAGCGCTCCCTGTCGCATCGTAGATGGATCAGTCTATTGCTGAACGTGCTCTTCATTTCTACAAGCATGTCATAGAGGGGACGGGAGACTTTGTCAATGATGGCCTCTAGTTTGGACACCATTCTCCTCTCAGCCACTAACTCTAGGGGGTCCAGGCCAGACCCAATGACAGAGCTTGCTCTTCTGATGAGCTTGTTCAGCCTGTTAGAATCCACTGTTCTAATCATACCACCAGCATACCACCACATAGAAAATGGTGCTCGCCACAACCGACTGATAGAACAGTCTTACTACATACAGATGAAGCCATTCAAAGTACGCGGCACAGACACGTACCGCGGGTAATTGGCTACGGCCTCGCGCATCGTGACGCACGATGACGCAAAATACCGCGGTACGTGATTAGTTGACCGACAGGGGCACTCGTGGCACGTTGGTCGGTCGTAGAAAGATTTAAATGTCTTTACTGTGCCCGTTTTAGTATTGAATATTTATATGGAATTTTACCACTGAAGGGAAATCTTAGTAGCTGAGCATACTGGTGCTGGTCTCGGTACTTTAAAGAAAAAATACACACCAGTATTCCATTTCTCCCTAAACATTTTTAGCATTGAAGTCTTTAACTAACATGTGAAATAGCGTGTAAAAAAGTGGTAGTTTTAAGCTTTTCTGCTAATATAATATGGAATCGCATATCTAAAGAAATTAATAACAATATAATTATATTCGTGTACTACAACACAGTAATACATGCTGTACAATATCTGTTGATTCTGTATGTGTAGGGCTGTTTCACCTCTGATCATGTGACCTTCCCGGTAGCCTGCTGGTCTACGTGCTCGATTAGTAACCCACAGGTTGTGTGTTTAAATCCAGCCGGCGCCGTGACTTTTATTTTTAACAAACATTTCTTTGAAAAAATAGAATAGCAATATTATGGACAATTAATTGACAATAAATATACAAAAGCACATATTCAATTTAGGAAATAGTTTTAATATGTAAATAGTTCCCTGGTTCTGCACCCCTGGGTGTTTCTCTCTCTCTCGCTCGTTCGCCCCCCTCAATTCAATTCAAGGTGCTTTATTAGCATGACCGATGGGTACAATCAGTGTTGCCAAAGCAAATAAAATAATGAAATTCACACGAAACAAAACAAAAATTAACATTAATATAAAATCTACAGACATATTACAGACATTTACAACAATGACATATTATAGGATATTTACATATAATGTAGACAGAAGGAGCATTATTGGGAGACAGGCTCACTGTTCCTCAGGCTGTGACAGGAGATATATATAAAGGCTCTGATTCCTATGGAATGTGTTTTCTTTCTTCTTTTTTTTCAGCATGGAATAAACCTATGACAGTACTTGATTCTTATGGATGCCCGGTTCCGCTGGGGATTCAAAATAAAACATGGAATCGCGTGTCTAAGGAAATAGGAGTATAACTATATCCATGCAACAACAGTAGCATGTTACATTATTAATTTGAGTGTCTCCTCTTGCCAGAAAGCGCTAAATTGCATTTTGAGTGCGGTTTTTGACTTTTTTTAAATTACAACCCATACATACAGATGCAGCCATTCAAAGTGCGCGTTACAGACATGTACCGCAGGTGGCGTCGTACATTGTGACGCAAGATGACGCTCGGTACCGCGGTACGTGATTGGTTGACCGACAGGGGCACTCGTGGTCCGTTGGTCTGTCGTAGAAAGACTTACAGTAAACGTCTTTGCTGTGCCCGTTGTAGATATTGAATTTTACCAATGAAGGGAAATCTTAGTAGCTGAGCATAAAAAGAATAGGAGCATACTGTAACGCGTGTGAAGGCCATAAACGATATTAATTTTGGAACATAAACATACAGTATATGGCTGGTCTCGGTACTTTAAAGAAAAAATACACACCAGTATTCCATTTCTCCCTAAACATTTTAAGCATCGAAGTCTTTAACTAAAGAGATACCAGAGTCAACAAGCATACTTTTAGAATTTGATTAAAAGGGAATATAATATGGAATCGCGTATCTAACGAAATTAATAACGATATAATTATATTCCTGTACCGCAACACAAGAATAGTACATGCTGTACATTGTCTGTCGATAATGTTTCTGTAGTGCTTTTTCAGCACTCTCCATGTGACTGTGCCAGTGGTGCTGTGGGTTAGGTTCCTGACTCCCATGTCCCATGGTCTGTGATTGAATCCCATGGAACTATGAGTTTTTTTTTTTAACAAACATTTCTTTGAAAAAATGAAACGTTTCCCTTGGTCAGAGATTAAATAAAACCTCACTCGCACCAAACAAATTTATATTTCTTAATATCACAACATGATCGGATTTAAGTCTTTTTAATAACAATGAATAGTCACCTATGCGTTACAAAATAAACATTTATATTGATTTGAATCGCGTTTTGATTTAAATCATAAACGCGTGTTTAAATATAAGTGTTTAAAGGCGATATACTGTATAAAAGCGCTGATTCTTATGGAATGTGTTCCTCCGGGGATTCAAAAAATTTATTTTTTTTAATCGCGTATCTAAGGAAAATAGCAGTATAACTTTGTTCATGAAGATCATTATACAGTATCTCATTTTGTATTTCTATAAAAAAAAATCGTTTGCCCAGCCACTATTGTTGTTATTGTTTTTATCCTGTAAAGCGCTTTGAGGAGCACAGCTTTTTCACCACTTAGATTACTTTTTGACACCATCCTTACACAAAGCAGAAACTGATTGTATTTTCCGATGACATACTGTACAAGTGCAAAGATTACAGATTTTAATCGTCTTTTTTCTGAACCAGGGAAAATCTGATCATGTTTCTCTATGACAATAATAAAAAACTTTATTTTACATATCACCTTTAAAAGTGGCATCTCAAAACAATACAGTAGATGTAAACCACAGATTACAAGGTAAATACCCAGACAAACGCAAACGCGTTTTTAATAAAATGCTTTCATTCATTCAACAGAGAGAGAGCGTAAAACCTGGGTGTTCCTTTTTCTGATCACTCGCTCTCTGAGATACATGAGAATCCAGGCTTTTTTATCAACACTTTCTTTTCCGTATACCAGATATTATGGAACCACTTCAGAAGGGTGTCAGCCAGTCAGATTCCAGGAATCAGTACTTTAAAGGAAAAATACACACCGGTATTCCATTTCTCCCTAAACATTTTAAGCATCGAAGTATTTAACTGACATGTGAAATAGCGTGTGAAAAAGTGGTAGTTTTAAGCTTTTCTGCTAATATAATATGGAATCGCGTATCTAATGAAGGGAACGTCTATCTCCGAGGGAGCGTCTGCATTTATAACTTAGTTTTTAAAATTAGTCAAGCAATATGAAGCATCTCCTTTTACTTTTAAGTCCCTTAAATACATTGAGCACAGCTTTCTCACCACTTAAGATTACTTTTTGATACCATCCTTACACAAAGCAGAAACTTTCCGATGACATACAGTACAAGTGGAAAGATTACAGATTTTAATCGTCTTTAATTTTGTTACGTTATACGTTTTAGGAACGTTTCATCTAAACAAACACCACAAAACTATTCTCGATTGTATTTCTGAATGTTATGTTACACCTACAGTAGTTCACTGCTTTAAATACATCGAATTAGGAAAGTAAGGTGTAGCACTTTAGATCTTTTTTTCTGAACCAGGGAAAATCTGATCATGTTTCTCTATAACAATAATAAAACATTTTATTTTATATATCACCTTTAAAAGTGGCATCTCAAAGCAATACAGTAGATCGAAAAACAGTTAAAACGGACCAAAGTAAATACCAGACAAACGCAAATGCGTTTTTAATAAAATGCTTTTATTCATTCAGCATTCAGATTTTCCCTGGTTCAGAAAAAAGACGATTTAAATCTGTAATCTTTCCACTTGTATGTCATCAGACATTAACGAGTACAACCCCCCTCTCTGCCAGAGTGCTGGCTGTGACGAATTAAACCGGTTTCACAGGTATTTTCAAAGTAGGAAGTACAGTACTTACTAGTTAAAAAGCTAGGCTCCTCAATGAAATCGCTTTAACATGCTAATGCGTTGGTGTAACAGTCCGGGCGTGGCAAGCTTCCAATGTCAACTCGACTCGATTGGAAGACAATGAACGTATTTTAGCCCTAAATGAATTAATAGCAAACATGGTTTACATAAAAGACATTTTTCCAAGAAAGTTTATAATAATACGATCTATAGTTGAAATCTGAGCCTAAATATAAAGGAAAAGCATTTTCAGAGAGCAACCACGCTGTGTTTATGTAGAAAAAGCGATTAGGTTTATGAGCAATCTAATTACCTATTCGCTTAAAACGCTATATAAAATAAAGTTTATTTAAAGATGAATGATAAGTGTCGCAGTTTAAATAATTTTCGTAGTAGGGCTTGGACAGATTCCAAGTGCATTTTTGCAATTTACGTTGCATTGTCCAATGCGCTTTTATACAGTATATCGCCTTTAAACACATATATTTAAACACGCAATTACGATTTAAATCAAAACGCGATTCAAATCAATATAAATGTTTATTTTGTAACGCATAGGTGACGATTCATTGTTATTAAAAAGACTTAAATTCGATCATGTTGTGATATTTAGAAATATAAATTTGTTTGGTGCGAGTGAGGTTTTATTTAATCTCTGACCAAGGGAAACGTTTCATTTTTTCAAAGAAATGTTTGTTAAAAATAGTCATAGTTCCATGGGATTCAATCACAGACCGTGTGACATGGGAGTCAGGAAACTAACACACAGCGCCACCAGCGCGGTCACATGCTGAGGGCTGAAAAAGCACTACAGAAACATTATCGACAGACAATGTACAGATTTGATAAAGCTATAAAATAATGTTATTAGGCACAGAACAAGTTTACAGCACAGTACAATAATAAATGCTGACCATGACTTTAGAAGCATAAATTACTTTACACTCAATTTAAACACAAGCTGTCTTTAGCCCTCTAAGCTGGTTCATACAGAAATGTAGAGAACCAGGCTCAGAACACACAGCTTCATTAGCGAATACATATGCAGGACAACTAGAGAAGACGTTTTACAGAGGATGGATTTTTAGAAACATCCCATCAGTGACATCACTGAAGTCAACTCCTACTGTAGGTAACTGTCGTGTGGATAGTTTCACAAGAATCAGACAAAGGTTTAAGCATCGCTTGTTCTAGATAAAACTGCAAAAAAAAACAACAACCCATAATGTACTTCTTTGCGGCTCTGTTTGCCCAAATCATATATTCACAACGTGAAATTAGAAAATAATATTACGTAACCAAAATCCGCAATATGGAAACAGAACCTGTGTAATTGTTGACAGATGATGTTCTCGTAACATTTTTACAAGACAAACTACAACATTTAAAAAATGACTTGAATGTACTTGATATCTCTAATCAATCCACGGCGATATAGTTAAAGCAGTCCCCGTACAAAACGAAACTAAAACGCCCTGGGCATACCGTTTCGCGCTTCTTATCAGTTGCTCAAAAGTAATTTGACCGTATGAAATGCATAATATAAACCTAGAAACATATATGTGAGCAGTATTTACGTAGTATCGGTGTCAAGACATACCTCTCAAATACTGTAAATCAAGTTAAAAATATCTCAAGACCGATTCTGGTCATAATGAAACCATGTTTCGTGTATGTTTTCTTTAAAGTACCGAGACCAGCCATATACTGTATGTTTATGTTCCAAAATTAATATCGTTTATGGCCTTCACACGCGTTGCAGTATGCTCCTATTCTTTTTATGCTCAGGCACTAAGATTTCCCTTCAGTGGTAAAATTCCATATAAATATTCAATACTTAAACGGGCACAGTTAAGACATTAAATATACATATACATACTGTATACAGTACAGTTTGCATACGGTAATATGTTTATGTTCCTAAATCAATCTCTTTTATGAGCATGTGAAAGGCATGGTGAATCGATTCTCAAAAATTACTGTACTTTGCATGATTGGAAAAAAATGCGTGATTGCGAAATGCTGTGGTGTTACTTTTACAAAGACGGTCAATGAAAAAAAGTGGACCAGGGCAATACTTTGAGTTTACAGCTTGTCCAAGGTCATTTATTATTAATACTATTAGTAATATCTTCGTTAAAGACTTTGATGGCTACAGCTCAAACATGAGAGGTTGAGCTTTATTAGCTCCACCTTGCGGAAATTCCGGATACTATTATTTTGCTAGCGGTATTTACCGGTAACTCGCGGTAGACTGCGTACAGCGTACCGGAAAATAATGCGGTATCGCCCGCGCATTTTGAATGGCTGCATCTGTAAGCTGACACTGTTTAGACTTTTAATTATTTTAAACTGTATTACAGCAGCACAATGTGCTTTTTCACGAAACCTAGAGAAACTAAATGTCTTGTGTTGTACAGCTTTTCAGCTAAATATATTTATGGCTTACACCTGACACTTGAGGTGCCCGATAAAAACCGGTTGAACGGGAGATCAGATCAGATTCCCTTCCCACCACAGAAAGACAGACTTATTAGTCGCTATTCACCGCGCGATATTTTTTATTTAAAAAAATAAAAATGATTACAATCTAGCTGAGTATAAAAAGAAGAGGAGCATTACATGTCTAAAGGTCATAAATGATATTAATTTAGGAACATAAACATATTATGTAAACTGTATATGGCTGGTATTGGTAGTTTAAATAAAAAATACACACCAGTTTTCCACTTTCTTTATAAACATTTTAAGCATCAATGTCTTTCATTCGGCTACATACTGTGGTCATGTTGGAAAAGTTTTTATGTGCTCCTTCTGATTATATTAAGATTATATACTTCAAATAGAAAGTTATAATGTTTTAACCTTTTCTATGAATACTTGCGCTCGTTATCAAAGTAAAAAAATGCATACTTTTTAGAATTTGATTAATAGGGAATATAATATGGAATCGCGTATCAAAAGAAATTAATAACAATATAATTATATTCAAATAGCTCAAATTATTACAGTAGCACACTTTCTTTGTAAATATTTGCATCAATTTGACTCACTCACCCGCGATTACTTGGAAACTTTTTGCCTGCCCTTTTCAGCTATAGATTAAGTTGTCAACTTGGTGTAATGGCTTCGGTGTGTGACTTGCATGGTGGAGGTCAGGAATTCGAACCCAGCTCTTGCCATGAGTTTTCTTTTAATAAACATTTCTTTGAAAAACTAAAATAGCAAATATAATCAATACTATATTGAATTTGTTGGTATTTCTAAATATACCTTCCATGGTTTAACCTTTTCTATGATTTAGAAAGTTAGAAAGTTATCATTATCACAGTAAAAAACCTCATACTTTTTAGAATTGGCTAAATAGGGAATATAATATGGAATTGCTTATCTAAAGAAATTAATAAGGATATTAATTTAAGGATCTAAATATATGTATTTATATAGCTGGTAGTATTACTGTAATCCACTTTCTTTGTAAACATGTTTCATTTTTAATTTGACTCATTCATGCATGATTACTTTCAATTATATATATATACTTTCAAAATATATATATATATTTCGATTACTTTTTTAAGCTGTTTGTCTCAGCTCTGTTTCCAAGCAGCCTTTTGGTACAGCAGGTTTGCCAACAGGGGTTCTGTCTAGGCGATCTGAGTTCAATTCCTGCTTAGGGTACAAGTTTTTCTTCTAACAAATACTTAAAAAAATAAAAATAGTAAATATTATGTACACTATATTAACGTGTTTTTGTTTTTATATATTATAACATATTCAGTGTTAAGTGATATTAATAATTAAATAAAAACGTGAATTAGCAAACGTGAATACTGTCAACTGTTCAACCAATTTAATTCAAAACACTTTTTTTCAGTGGAGCAATTTAACAGATGCCTCAAGCCTTAAAACGAAATCGTATATACTGTAATTAGAATTGAGAATAACAAGGCAATATTAAAAACAACACTGAAACTATAATAATGTGTCTGGTCATTATTAACAGTATTAATTTAATAATAATTTTTAAGCTTTTTGTATCTTTTTCAGTAATTTTTTTATTCGATTTTCATAAGCTTCGCTTATTAAAATGCCTATTTATGAGACACGATGTTTTAGATGTCAATAACTTTGTGAACAAATAACACAGAGCCTGCAACCTACAGGTTTAAAGATAGCAATTTGTGAAAAATTTCACAGATTTTATTTAAATAATATCTAGTACCTGGTTGCATTTTTAGAAACCTTAGTTTGAATAAAGCGGATCTCAGGTGCAAGTGACTTCATAACGCGAGAAGGCATTATGCTATATTTTTTATGCATTAGTTGAAGCCTTTTGAAGTCTCTCAAAAACATAAAAATGTAACATAATATTGTGTGGCACAATGGGCAACTGATTCTTTTAATTTTAAAGAAAATCTAAAATAAGAAAAAATAACGTGTCAAACAGACATTGCATGATTTTAAAAGCCTTACAAAACGGGTTTAGTTAAAACTACGAAATCCACAAAAAACGGGTCATTTTAGTTGTGATCAGATTAGGATCTTTGTGTAAGATGTTAGTTTTTTTTTACTTTTTAATTAAACATTTTAAACACTTTAATTTTGTAAATGCAACACGCATTTCATACAGATACAGTACAATCACATTCTCCTGTCTTCCCATGGTGTGAAGCAACTTAGCAGGTAGCTGAGAAAACACTGCACTGCCCATTGAGCGCAGTCAGAGAAGAGGCAGCGCCGTAAGGAAACCGTTCTTCAGCTTGCAGTGTTTATGGCACTGAGCCTTTAAAATTAATAATGGAATGTAAATAATTTCTTTGAACTTGAAATCTTTTAATTATCATTAAACATAGCTTTCTCTCCAATTAGTTTTATATTTGAAACCATCGTTAAACAAAGCAGGGGCTTATTGTACTTTCTAATGACATTATGCATTTTCATAGTTTTAAAAAAAATAAATTTTAGAAAGGTTTCATCTACACAAATATCACAGACTATTTTCGATTGAATTTCTGAATGTTATGTCACTGTTCAATGTTTTATATACATCTAAATAAAGTCAGGTGTCAGGTGCATAAACTATTAGTAATCAATAATTAGTATTACAATTCGCACTGTAATAAATTGTTGCACTTTCACATCTTGTAAAAACATTAATTTGCAAGACTGTGTTCAAACATACAGATGCAGCCATTCAAAACAAGCGGGTGATACCGCATTATTTTGCGGTGTGCTTGATGCAGCCTACCGTGAGTTACCGTAAATTCTCGTATAAAGTACCTCATAATACCACATGGTACCGCAAGTAAAATAATTGTATCCGGAATTTCCGCAAGGTGGAGCTAATAAAGCTCAACCTCTCATGTTTGAGCTGTCGCCATCAAAGTCTTTAATGAAGATATTACTAATAGTATTAATAATGAATGACCTTGGACAAGCTGTAAACTCAAAGTATTGCCCTGGTCCACATTCTTTTTTTCATTGACCGTCTTTGTAAAAGTAACACCACAGCATTTCGCAATCACGCATTTGTTTCCAATCATGCAAAGTACAGTAATTTTTGAGAATCTCTGATTCACCATGCCTTTCACATGCTCATAAAAGAGATTGATTTAGGAACATAAACATATTACCGTATGCAAACTGTACTGTATACAGTATGTATATGTATATTTAATGTCTTTACTGTGCCCGATTAAGTATTGAATATTTATATGGAATTTTACCAGTGAAGGGAAATCTTAGTAACTGAGCATAAAAAGAATAGGAGCATACTGTAACGCGTGTGAAGGCCATAAATGATATTAATTTTGGAACATAAACATACAGTATATGGCTGGTCTCGGTACTTTAAAGAAAAAATACACACCAGTATTCCATTTCTCCCTAAACATTTTAAGCATCGAAGTCTTTAACTAACGTGATACCGGAGTCAACAAGCATACTTTTAGAATTTGATTAAAAGGGAATATAATATGGAATCGGGTATCTAAAGAAATTAATAACGATATAATTATATTCATGTACCGCAACACAAGCCGGGATCCAGCCGGAGCCATGACTTTTTTTTAACAAACATTTCTTTGAAAAAATAAAACGTTTGCCTGGGTCAGAGATTAAATAAAACTTCACTCACACCAAACAAATTTATATTTCTAAATGTCACAACATGATCGAATTTAAGTCATTTTAATAACAATGAATAGTCACCTATGCATTACAATATAAACATTTATATTGATTTAAATCGCGTTTAAATACCCTTTATTTAAAACCCGTAAATAAAGCTGATACCGTTAGACTTTTAATTATTTAAAACTGTATTACAGCAGCACAATGCACAATGCAACGTAAATCGCTATCTTTGTCTTCTGCGTAATAATGTTCACCTCTCTGTCCAGCAAATTAACAATAGTAATAATAATGAACTTTATTGTATATGGCGCCTTTAAAGGTGGCTCCTCAAAGCGCTTTACAGGATAAAAACAATAACAACAATATTGTTAGGCTGGGCAAACGATTTTTTTTTAAGAAATACAAAATGAGATATAATGATGTGTTCCGGCTTAGACATTAACGAAGAGCATAACGAAGGTCATAAAGGTCATAAACGATATTAATTTTGGAACATCAACATATTATGTAAATTGTATGTTGCTGTTATTGGTATTTTAAAGAAAAAAATACTGTAAAATCCTGGGTTCGGTACAATGTTTCAGGCATTCATGTGAAGGACAACAGAGCTTTCACTGACCGATTATCAAACTTTATTGATAAAACAAAAACAAAAACTATCCGACCAAACCAGAAGAAGACAAAAAGAATAACAGACACAGCGCGAGCCTGCATTCTCTCCTCAGCCGTCCACACCACACTTTTCCCTGGGTCAGAGATTAAATAAAACTTCACTCGCACCAAACAAATTACCACACACTGAACACTGAACATGTTAACCCAAATATGTCTCACAATACTTTAATGGTACATTACTTTGCTAAAATGTATTTAAAAATAAAAACGATTACAAACGCCAGCAGAGAGAGAGACACACACACACAGTTCTTCATTGTCAAAAAGTAATTGTTTTTTACTTTGTCAGCACCCAGACAAATGCAAGCACGTTATTAATGAAATGCTTTTATTCATTCTTAATCGAACTCACAAGTTGTCATCTGCTGTTGAAGCTGTGTGAGACTAGACTCACACATGGCTAGACTTGACTATTTAACCATGAGATTATATTTATGTTTATTAATCTTCCTTGTTATGCACTGAGAATGATAAGCATGCCCGAACACGGGGGCGGCGTAGCGGTCGGCTCTGGCTTTCCCATCTATACCGATGCACTACAGGTACAACCCCCCTCTCTGCAGGAGTGCTGGCTGTGACAAATTAAACCGGTTTCACAGGTATTTTCAAAGTAGAAGGGGGCAAGATTTCCAGCGAATGACACCTCCCCCCCTCCAAAACCCAGTAAGTACAGTACTTACTAGTTAAGAAAGCTAGGCTCCTCAATGAAATCGCTTCAACATGCTAATGCGTTGGTGTAACAGTCCGGGCGTGGCAAGCTTCTAATGTCTCCCGACTACCGCGAAAGGAACCCTTCTTTCATTGGAAGACAATAAACATATTCTACCCGTACATGAGAATATAATGCGTGGGCGCGGTGGGGTGCTGTACCAGCTGTCAAAAAAAAGTTTTGTCAATTGAGTGTCCATAATATTGCAGTAAGTGAAAAGACCACGGGCATTCTTCCTCCCCCTACATTCTCAGAGTAGGATAGAATTTATTATTAGAACAATTTATTACTAAATTTGCTAAATTTAATATTATTGATTACTAATAATTTATGCTAACACCTAGCTTTCTTAACTAGTAAGTACTGTACTTACTGGGTTTTTTTCTGGGGGGGGAGGTGTCTTTCGCTGGAAATCTCGCCCCCTTCTTCTTTGAAAATACCTGTGAAACCGGTTTAATTCCATATTAAATTCCATATTAATTCCATATTTAATTCCTTCACTTCTGCATAAGCTTTCTGGAGGAACAGTGGATGGGATGCGGCTCTTTCTGGGAATACTGCAAATTCACAGGTGCCTGACTTGATGGAATTCACATTATCATATTCACATATCACCCCCCCTCTCTCTCTCTCTCTCTCGCTTGCCCTCCCCCCTGTGTATTGTCTGTTTAGGGCAAGCGAGAGAGAGTGTGCTGTCCTTTGACAAAACAAGGCACGCCAGATAATGTGAATCAAAACCTGTTTTTCTAGCTTTTAGTACCACCTACAAGTCATCTTCTCAGAGGAACACTAGAAAATCTCAATGTCCAAAATGAGTGCGCATGCACGCACACACTCATGTACACATATAATAAATATTATAATAAACTTGATTTGATATAGCGCCTTTAAAGGTGGCTTCTCAAAGCACTTTACAGAATGACAAAAGGAACAACAACAATTAAAAATAAACAATAAAAAAGCACCATTTCAGTGAGAGGGGTGAGCCTGTTTAGTCGAGCAAAGCAGATGTGAATGATTTTTCGAGCCTTGATACAATTCACAACAGAGTCTAATAGATTTTAAATCGTCAGGCATTTTCTTGATGGCAAAGGTCTCGCGGTGGATGTTGCAATGGGTCCATTCATTTCTGGAGCAACCTCTCTAATTCATGCAACTACGACACAGTGTTTCCCAAAACCCATCGTAACTAAAGTATTGTGTTAAATCCTTCATAATCTATGTGCTCCCTGACCCACTCGTTAATCACTAAGTACTTCTTAAACTGGCTACCTTTTGTGCCAACCTTAGCGACAGAGATCACCAGATAGAGCACATTAATTTCACATCATGACAGTTCTCTGGAAAGTTAGTATAGTAAGATTTTATACTAAGGATTTTGATATTTTGTTGTACTATGTAAGAGGAAATTTGGAAAAAGAACATTTATTTATACAGTTTTGAATTTATTATTCATCTTGGGTAAATTTCATATTCATAAGTCAAATGGTCCAATAAAACTCCCTCTTTTAGTACTTTATGAGGTGGAGTTTAAATTTTATTTAAATTCCATAAAGAACTTGAAAAATGCTAAAGCAAGGAAAACATTTGATATATGTAAAAATATAACTTGGTTACATAAATATTTACCTCATTACTGCTGGCAGTTAATTGATTTTTTTGTTCTCTTTATGTTTTCTTTCTTTTATCTGTATTTTCTCCTCTACTTGTATTTGTATGGGAGCAGCAAGGGCACATGCCCAGAGAAACCCAATCCGTTACAATACATTTAATTTAAAAAATTAAAAAATGCTAAGTTTTATACTTGACTAGATTATATGAGATTCATGATGAAATGCAGTAATGCATTAAGTTAAATCATTGGGCCTAATATTTATTTATATTTAAATTTCGAATACCGTTTTATGTTCTGTCGTGATTGTTGACGGTAAAGCTTAGACCTATTTGTTTTTAAATTTGATTATAGGTCCTGTATTTGTTGAGTGAAACATGCCAAGCTTAGTAATTTTTTCCAGATGTCATTCATAATTTGGTTAATAAGACCAATTAAAATGTAGTTCCAATACACCCAATAACTATAAATAACAACAGTATTTTCTCATGAAACACTGTGATTCTTAACAATGGCAGCGCGCCAAAAAAATCTTGCTTTAAATCAAAGACGCCATGCAGGATGCATACTGTACACTGTCCATGCAGTCAGTCTTGGTTTTCTTTTACAGCATGTAAGTCTTTTATTTTATTTTCTGTTAGAAACAATAGGTGTCCCATTTTGTGTCTATCTATATACTTTCGCTTAATTGGTTGTTAAATTATGATGTCATGTTTACTTCATATTCCTTTTCACAACTTTATTTCATCCCACTGAAGGACCAAAACCTACACCATACTGTATAATGAAAGTATTGTCAATTGATTGTTTTTCAATCGACTTGTGATGCTTTTTGCTAAGCGACTTCAGGGGTGAGGTTAACAAAGAAGTACTTTATACTTGCTCTTAAATGACCGATTAAGAGGGTTTTTGGAAACGCATGAAAAAGTAGCACGTATGTTATGTACGTACATCGTAAAGCTTCTCGTTAATCTCTAAGATTAATCGTTTTTTGGGAAACTCACCCCCAATCTATTTTTACTCATCTGGCTCTGTAAAAAAAAATATAGACAAAAGGATTGGTGTAAAGGTTAAATTCCAAGCTGAAAAGACAAGACTCAACGTGTCTTCTCTAACTCTTCAGTTTACAGCTCATCCATGGTCATTCAATATTAATATTGTAACAAACAGCCAGCATACAGATGGTACAAGCCGGTTGCAGTGCGGTGACAGTACAGCCCTCTACTCCCCAGTGCATTACAGGGATATTGGCTGCATTGGCTGAAGAAGATCTGTAGCTCAGCCAGCAACACCTCTGTTGAGCGACACAGGAAACCCGGGTTTGAGCCCATGTGGTGAAAGCTGAACCAGGACAGGAGCAACCGAGAGCACGAGCCCAAGAACCCAAATTCATTACAATATTATAAATAATATATTCAGTATGGCATTTAAATTGGAATGTTTTTACAAATATAAGAAGAGGCGATACACAATGTGTAAATATAACCCTTTTTTCCTCCTTTAACTTAAAGAATTCCGTGAAGAAATCCTAAATCACGAAACCATCACTTATTATAATTTATCCAGATACACACACTCACACCATAGCCAACAACAAGCTACAGTATAGTAATGGACTATTTTTATATATTTGGCTATGTAAGAAACAAAGTAATTCTCTGATCGTGCTCTGAACCACCTTGGTGCAGCGCCATACATTGCCTAATACCACTATAAGGACAATAATATATTTTTTTAAAAACGAACGTCAACTGTTGCCAAAATGTCCCTTTGTCATATTTTGTCTGCTTAGTTACACAACTCCATTTTAATATTGCTATCAAGAGGTATTAAATCAGTAGAACTTTTATGAAATTCAAGTATTTTAAATGTTTAATTAAAAAGTAAAAATATTACAGAGTACACAAAGATTCTAAGCTGATCACAAGGATGAAAAATCACCTGTTAGTCGCACATAAAAAGTGTTTTTTTAACTATCTAAACCAGTTTTTTTTACAGTTTTTAAAGTCATGCAATGTTTGAGTTAGGGAGGAAAACATTATTGTATCTTATTTTTTATTTTAAAAGTTAAAAAAATCATTTACGCATCATGTTGATAAGCTGTTCTCCGATTATAGACAATTGTAAAAAAGAATCCTTCCCCCCTCCCTTGTTTAATTGAAAGATGTTTGTGAAGAAATCCTTAAACACAAAACCACCACATATAATAATTCATCTAGCTGGTTCCCTGCTGAATGATGCTGACGGACCAGGTTTAATTCCGGGTGGTGTACTATATAGTACAGTTTAAACTTTTAAAAAAAAATTCCATCATGTTCACAATAAGCTATAATAGTGGACTATTTTTAATCATTCGGCTATATGAGAAACAAAGCGAAAGTAATGCTCTCATCGCGCTTTGAACCGCCTGGGTGCAGCTTGCTACATTACAGTGCTCATTACCAATACAAGGACAATAGAAGTTTTTTTTTTAAGAAATGAATGTCAAAATGTTTTTCCAAACCATCCACTTGTGATGCTTTAGCTGCTTAGTTACACAAATCCATATTAATATGACTATCAAGTGATGTTAAATCACAACATTTATCTTTTTACAATTACAGCAAGTAGTGTTCTTACTATGTATTCTTAGAAAAGGATAAAACGTCATGGTACAGTTTCAACATACTGTACGGTATGTTCTCCATTACCACTATAAGAAAAATACAAGCTTTTAAAAAAGAAACAAATGTCAAAATGTTTCCAAAATGTCTAAAATATGTTTCCAAAATATTTTAGTTGCTTAGTTACACGACACAATATTAATAATATTATCAAGTGGTATTAAATTAGTACAACTTTTATTTTTTTACAGTAACAGCAAGTGGTGTTCTTACTACAGTATGTATTCTTAGAAAAGGATAAAATGTTATAACTTTTTTTGAAGTACACAATATAAGCTTAATAATGTTAGAACAAGCACGTTAAAACCAGAACCTACATAAGTTACCAAGTTAAAGATTTTGATGCATAAAATATTTATACATAATTAAAATATTTATGATGAAGGTGGAAGGTTGTGTACTTTTGTCCAACTGAGCAATCTTGCTTTTATAAAATATTAAACTTTAAACTTTTTCATGTTTAATTATTAACATGCTGTAATACACAGTTTAAAATTATTAAAAGTCTAAAGAGCATACAACTTAAATTCTTAATTGAAAAAAAATTGTCCGTCAGCAATGACCGGGATTCGAAACCGGGTGTTTTCTGGCGAAAACTCAAATGCTGTATATGAGACATTAAGCTTTATTAGCTCCACCTAGCGGTTTTACAAGGTGCTTCCGGATACTATCCTATTTCAATAAAATCAGCTGTTTCTAGAAGCTTATTGATCTATTGAGCCTCATCAGCCTTTCCTCAAGTGGATTTATGCACTTGAGACATTTTTAATGAAATTCTTGATAAAAAACTAGTACTACATACTCAAAAGTCTATGCAATCAATCACATGCTGAATCACATTTCTAGATTTTTTGTGCTTGCAAATGATATTGAAAATCTCAAAACACTGAGATTATTTTTTGTGTAGTGTTTTAAGTGATTTGGTTCTTTTATGTTGCAGCTTTTAGATTGCATATGAAAATGATTGTACTAAATGTTCACATAGTAGAGCTCCCTTGTTCAAGAAGTAGTCTTCTATTGGTTTATAATTAGGCTGTATTGTACAGTGGCTATCAAAAGTATTTACCCCCTTGGACTTTCACATTTTATTGTGTTACAATATAGAATCATAATTGGGATTTGTTTGCCATTGATCGACACAAAACACTCTATTATGTTAATTATAAATATAAAACAGAACATAACTGATTGCATAACTATTTACACCCCTTGAGTCAATATTTGGTTAAGGCACCTTAGGCAGAATTTACTGCCAAGAGACTCTACAAGCTTTGTAGATCTGGGCACTGCACTCCAAGCCCTCAGGTTGGATGGGGGACAATTTGTGAACAGCAGTTTTCAATTCAATTCAGTGCTTTGAAATTTTTCTTACACCCTTCCCCTGATTGGTTCTTTTCAATAACCGTGCCGTCATTTTCCTTTGAATGTTCCTTTGTCTTCATAATGTAGTTTTTGTTGGAGACTGTATTAATCAACTGTGGGACTTCAGAGAGATAGGTATATGTAATCTGAACTCACGTGAAACATCTTAATTGTACAAAGCTGGACTCCATTCAACTAATTGTGTGACTTTTAAAGATAATTGGTTGCACTAGAGTCTATATCTAGAGTAAGTGGGTCATGCAAAGGGGATAAATACTGTATGCAATTAGTTTTCTGTTTTATGTTTAGAATGAATTTCAGAGGATCTGTAGAATTTTGTTTTCACTTTCACATACTGTAATAGTGTTTAGTGGCAAAACTAACAAGCAAAACATCCCAATAAAATACATAATGATTGTCCACGTCCATTATCCATATTGTAACACAATAAGCAAGGCATGGTGAATAGCTACTTTATATGTTATACAGTGCAAACATTAAACATAATGTGCTTTAATATATATTAAATAATATAATAATATATATTATACTAAATATATAAAAACCAAAGTTGAAATAGCAAATTATTGCACTGTTTATATGTAGAAAGATTATTGCTAGAATAAAGTCTTTTGTTTCCAAAGAAAATAATTTTTAAAATCCACACAGTTAGACCTGATGTGAATTGTTTTAATCAAAAGTTTGTATACCTCACATATACCAAAATGTATTCTCTTCTTTTACAATTTTGTCTGTGATTCATGCATTGCATGTAAAGAATCTATTGAAATTCAGCCATAACCCATATATCACAGCCCTCCTTGCATTGAGGAAAATTATTGACGGATGCCAACCCATAAATCATGACTCATAAACAGCCTGATTAAGTATTATTGGAGGCACTACTATTGTGTGCCTACATAATTTATGTTTTCTTGACTTTTTCTAGCACATTTTATTACCCTCAATAATCTAAATAAATAAAAAATCATCAAATGTTTCACTTTTTTTGTATTTTGTTTTTTTAGCCCACCTGCCTGAACAACCAGCTAGTGTATGTGGACTGTAAGAAGGGCACTATGGTGCAAGTGAACAGCCCCCAACGAATGCTGAGGATGGCAGATCCTGACTCAAGATACAGTGGCTACTACAGCATGCAGAAACAGAACAACTTGACAGCAGACAATTTCTACCAAACTGTGTGAAGAGCACAAAGCACTGTTGAGCACTGAAAGAGAAAATGTAGTGAACTGTACACAGAAAAAACAAACAAAAAAAATAAATAAAAAACGCAAAACAAATACAGTATAATAAAAATTATCATTGAGAAAAAATATAACTGATTTCGCACTTGCCTGATGGATTGTGGTGGGTTTGTGAACTCATTTTTCAGCTCTGGGACAAGACAGGCTGTCTCCTGCAGCGTGCCCGATGATAGCATTTCTGTTTTCTTTCGCGGTGATATTCTGACCAAGTGTTTCCTAGAACACTTTAGCACCAAAGTTCTAAAACCTGTTAAAGATGTATGTTCTTTTTTAATATTATTGTAGAGGGAATGGACCTTGTTGGTGTAAGTATCTTTCAGAATGACTTTAAAACTAGGGAGCCTCTCTGCAGGGCAGACCCAGACATTGGCTTTCTTTTCTGCTCTGAAACTGCTTTTGACGAAGCCTAATCCGCTAAAGGACTAAAAATGAAAGAAAAAAAACATGCCTCCTTTTAAACCTGTTTGCTAGAAGCATTGCAATAGACTGGAAACTACAAGGCATTAGGCCTGATATGTTTGCATAACAGTCTTTCCAAAAATAAGGGCTTGCACTTTTAATAATGTATCTAGAAAAAGTTAATATAGCAGAAAACAGCATAAAGGGCAGGTTAATATTGAACACATAAATTACAAACGTGTGCTGCTTTTGGTTTTTAATGACAAGTTCTACTGGGTTTACTAACCTACAAGGTAACAAATTATAAACACAACACAAAACAAAAGCCTTGAGGCCTACTGTTTTCTGTATTTGAGCACTGGATTTTGATGTGTATATGTAAGCAGAAGGTAGACGTCAACCCAGTTTCTGCCAGTTTTAAGTTACAGTGGGTAATTGGAGGGTTTTGAAGGGTTGGAAGCTAATGCTAACAATATACTACAAAAAATCAGTAGATTTTTATTTACCAGTTATGCAGATTTAGAAATTGCTTCCTTACCTGGGGAGCTGCTTAATTGTATATTATTCAAGCACCTCTATATTTTTCTTTGCAGCTCAGATTCAAATGAAAATAAGATTATGCTTCCTGAAAAGTTATCATTATAGGAATATTTATGTAAATAGTTTAATGCTAAAACAAATAAAAAGTATTGTATATATATTATATATAATTTTCTATTTTTTGTTTCCTGTTGAATGTATTTATAACTGAGAAAAATAGATTTTATCTGAAATAGTTAAACAGGCATTCCACATCCATGCTTCAAGGCTTATGAGTTTGAGGCAAAAAGGAAAAGAGAGCATCTCATTCTACCTATGTTTTTGTTTAATTTTGTTTTTCTGTGCCTTTTCTGATAATTTTCTGATAGTTCAGCTTCACTCTCAAATGCATTGCTCACTGCAGTTTGCTTCACCTTGATGAAACTTTTAATAGAGTGCATAGGATGTGTTAGAAAATGTGGCCCAGACAGAGTGTTTTTTAAAAGCATGGCTTCCAGAAACATTTGTTTTTATCTCCTTTAAGAACTGTTTCAAAACTTGTCAAAACTGCTGGAATGTCTTCAGAAATAAGCTGGGAATTTGTGGTAGTTTGTCCTTGTACACAAGGACAGGGATACAAGGATTGTACACAAGGAAAGATATTGTACACAATAAACAATGCTTTTCATGAAAGTTTCCCTTTCTTTGCTTAATGTGAAAAAGTTTTGTTTGTTTTTTTGTTTTGTAGTGGAAATTACAGATATTATTGTAAATAGTTGAGTGGCACTTACCAAAAGAAAAATGTTAGAAAAAAATCAAACAAATTTAACATATTGATTTAATTACCTAATTTATTAAATTGAAAATATCATTTGGGAAATATAAATGATTAGTGTATGTACTGGTCTCTTCAAGAACTTAAACATTTTAACAACAGAAGGTTCTAGATAGAAAAACTGTATCTTTAGCTAGTTTAATGTTTTGACTTTTATTTTCTCCTACTAAGATTCCTTGTTTGATAAAGGCAAAATTTAAGAGGCTTTAAATTCCCCAATTAAGAAACTCAACAAGTTATTATTGAAAAGCAAACTTTCCTGTATTTAGAACGCTTGCTGCTGTGAGCTGGGTCATTTTCTGAACATTTAACACAAAGTAGAATGGCAAGTGTTTTTTCTTGTACATTTCTAAAAGAAGAATCCTTCTATATACTGTATCCATTCTGTGCTCCGTCATTGTGCTGGTGTAAAAATAAAAAGTGCAAAGAGATTTCTAAAGAAGATAGATGAAGATGTGACTTTGGAATTTCCTTCAGTATCACAGATTGCTTGATTACTTTTTCCTTTTTTCTTTTTTTTAACTATACAATAAGTACAATAATTTCCTGTCATTTTGTTTTTTGGCTCTTTGCAGCACAATAAATAATTTTAAAACAGCTTGTGTAAGTCATTCACTAATATTTGTTAACAGTTTATTTAAATATCCATTTATACTGGACAATTTATTTCTGGACATTTGTCTGCTACCAATATTTTAATGTCACATTTAAACAACATTTTTGCACTTGAGCAGGTACAATTATAAGGAATAATTTGTCTAGACTCTTGGAGCACTACTTTGATATGGTCAGGACAAGTAACGTTAAAACACTGTAGTACAGGAATTCTAAAGTATACTGTACTAAGCCCAGTAATGTGTAGATGAATTTAACTAGAAATTGTGGCTTGGGCAATGCTTATTTTTTATATTGCTTCTTAAAAGTTGTCCTGAAGCTGTTCAAGAGTAATTGAAACAGTCAGATGTCAAACCAGCATGGTTCAAGTATGATGAAGTCCTTAATTTCATAAAGATTGTAACGCCAAAAGCAGAGCTTCTAAAACTTAATTAACTGAGGGACCCATTTTTAAACCATCACTTTTAAAAGTGACATTCTACCCATCCTTGCTCTCTGTTTTAAATGGCAAAAAGAGGTGGAAATATTGCATTTGTAACAACAACGAAACACCTACTGAACATCATGGATTCAAGAGATTCTCAATAAAAGAAGAAAAGCAGCACTGTTTAGTAATAATGGATGTTAATTTGCTATCACATTGAGGGAAGCTCTTTTAGGGTCCCCTGTTTAGAAACTACTGCTGTAACAGGTAAATCAGCATTTGATATTGTGCGGCACCAGGTGCCAAAGTTGACAGAGCTATTAAAAGAAATATGTCAAGGTAGGGTGCAAAAGTAGCACTAAATAAAATATTATAGTATATCTGTTCAAGGCAAGTCTTACAAAAGGAAGACAAGATCCATTTATTAAAATGAACATAAAGAAAAAATGCATCTATTACAGAAAAGCTTTCTGGTATTTGAAAACAGCGATAGATGCATTCAACATCTGATATCTGCTATTATTATTGCAGAGAATTGGCTTATGCAAATTTAGTGAGAGCCAAAGTAGAAAACTGTCATAGCAATTTTAGTAACACTAATTCTAATTAAAAAGTCTAATAGAAATTGAAACAGTCAGATGTCACCACCCTGCCAAACAATTCCATTGGATCAAAGCCTAAACAATCCAGATGCAACACAGCCAAGCATACATACAGTGAGATCAACAGACAGTTTAAGTGAGCAGCTTTGTTTAAATGAGTTTAAATGAATAAATTACCTGTACACCTTTTCAAGCCAAAAAGTCTTCATCAAGTCTGTTCAATGTTATCTTCATAGATAGTTAAGGTGCTTCAAGCAGAATTTACATGGAGCATAGTACCTCTCTATGCATGTTATAGAAGCCCACCAGGAAAAACACACAAAAATGTTTTTCTGAAGAAAATTCCAAAGAAGAAACTGAATGTTTTGTGACTATTGCTTATTAAGAACAAACAAAGTTCTTGAACAATTATGTGAAGCTTCTGAATCAGCTTAAAGGATGGATATTTTTACACCTGTAAAGCAGATGGATATACTGTACTCATACAAATAATTTTATAATGAAAACCACTTCAATTCAGGCCTCATATAATATTACCATTTTAAGTTACCTTTAAGATTTTATAACACAGTGGTGTTTCTTTTAAAAAACTGATGAGCTGTGTAGTGTGGACCAGGTAACCAGACAAATCATTGAAAATGCATTTTATTGTGTTTAGATTGAGAATTTAAAAATAAACAATAGTAGTTAAAAAAAATTTCTACATTTAAGGCAATTCAAGGAGCTTCCCAAGTGCTTCAACCAGCAAAGACACTGTGACAAGGAGGCAGATTAACTGGCTTTCACCCCCCAAGCTTCACTTAGAGTGATTACCACCTAGCAAATTTCCTCCACACTTAAAAGGCTTCACAATGCATTGGTGCTATTGCAAAACAATACCTACTGAATACAAGTTTTTTGCATCTATTATATTTCTTTACCTGAATTCCTGCTAAATCTGTATATTGTAAGTCAGTTAAGTGGATGAGGCTTGTTTAGTACCTTCCAGCTTCTTTGACCTGACCTCTGTTCTCTCTGGCTAATGTTTTGGTAACAAGGAATTCTTTCTTCTACTGTTTTGGTCTCACATAACCCCTTCATTCTTTTTTTCGGCAAGTCTTAGATTTTTATCATTTAGTTCAATTTAACCCTTTGATCCTCATTGTTCTGACCATTCTCTCTGAAATGGTGATCTAGTTTTCTCTCTATCTCACCTATATTAATGGCAGGAAGTTTTCTGCAAGAGATGCAGTACATAAGATCACTAGATACACATGTTCTGGGCTAACATGTATGGAGGTAATGTAGTGGCTTCATTTACAGCAAACAGCTATTTCCTTTACAGCTCCTTACATCCCAAGCACACTAAAAACTCTATACACTTCTTAGTTCATCAGACTTCATCGATTATGCATTGATGTCACAGACTTTCAAAATTAAGCCATTAAAATGTGTTCTTTTCTCTGTTTTGAAAACTCTTAAAATAAGTGAATTACTAATGAAGTATAATGAGGATGTCCATTTCTAGTCTTTGGAGGGTGTACTGTATGTGTCTGGAATTTTTCTGTTTAAAGCCTCTTGAAATCATCAACGCCTAAAGAGTTGGGTGATGTGGTTACATTTGTTCAATTAAGCCAAAAATGGACTGTGGCTCATTAAGACTTGACTTGAAATGAAAAACTGCAGACACAATGACCCTCTGGGACCAAGACTGCACATTCCTGATATATTGATACTAAGATCAATGTTAACTTTTCAGATATGTCAATGCTTCTAGTAAACTAAGTAATCATCATCTGTTTCTGTAACTTATTATGCAAGTCACTTCTTTAAGCTGGGGTGCTGTGTGTCTTTCAGCAGGTTATGTTATTGCTTATAGCTTTCTGCTGACATGAATTTTACTCTCCCATCATTCTCTGGCACTGGGTTAATATGAATTCCTATGTGTTAGTGGAGGTGTCAGAATGCTACATGAAAGACAACCATGCTGAGCAGAAAAGATAAATGTGACCCGGCCTCTCAATCCACTCAACTGAAAAGCAATCCTTTATTATTTCACCCAGAACTTCAGGCTGGTTTCTTAATATAATGACTGGAAAGTATATTTACGCCCATTTTTGTCTGAAAGTTTAGTAGACTTGCCTTGCAGTGTTTCAGGTTCCCAGGATTTGAACCATGTTTTTATTACACATTTGTTACACTGCATGAATTTAAACTAAAGTAACCCTATAACAGGACATTAGTTTATTAATATAACTATCACGGATGTTGGAAAGGCAAGCCGTGGAATGACAAGGAGAGCAGTAGAGACCCTATGCGTAGCTGAAAAAGGGGTAACACGGGGGTTAGCCCAGGCTCAGGGGGTCAGACAATGTCGGAAAGAAACATATGCACTCAGACCACGGACAGGAGTGACCTGGTGCTAGGCGGCTCTTAGGACATCTGTACCCTCAATGCTGAACCAGGAGCAGAGCAGACACAGGAAGTAAATAGGCTACACAACAAGACACCGGAAAGACATGAATAATCACAGGGAACTAGGAACAGGACAGAAGTAGAGCGTCTTCTAGCTATACAGGGGATGACACTAACATGATCAATAAAAAATAATTTTAACCTATAAAATACACAGAGATGCTTTATATTTCAGAATGTCAGACTATGCTGGTGAAGACGTATTTAATTAATGTTTGTCTGTTTTAAGGGGAATTTGACAGTCTAAACATTCAGCCTTTGAGCTAGTTTGAGGATCTATGCATCACCGACCAGCTGGCCACTGATCTTAAATATAAAATTAAAGTCCATAATTTAAAAAAGTGTTTAACAATAAAGCTATCTTTGAAAGGTTTACAGACATTTCATATTTTACAATCTTATGCTAATATGAATTGGAAAAAAATGGTACTGTATGTACTGTATGTCAAGCTTCTAACTTATCATTGATCTCACTTTAACAATGCCAGGTGGAGTATAAAGCAATATACCATAAACCTGTATATGCACATTGTTCAGGCAGGTTACATACTTGTAATCAGATTTTTGTATGTGAGGATTAGTATGTGAGGAGAGCTTGAGAGTCACAAAACAAGAATCAGATACTCTATGTCTTTTTAATAGCTTAGATTTTTTATTTCCAGCAGACTAATACCATGCCTCTTTGCCATCAGCCTCTGGCCTGGTTTAATGAACTGCGTAACCACTGGGTTTTAATGCCTCATGTATCACCCACAGCGGCTGCATTCCATTCATCACCAAGAAGGCTGCATTCATCACTCTGACTGGTTCTGGACCACACATCAGCCCTTTATTTTACTCTCCCTTTGTCACCACTATTTCCACAGTTCCATGTATCAAGCTTAGTTTTAATGCTCTGTGTGTTTTACGACAAGTGCAGCTGTATAGGGGCTTTTGTTTGCCATTTGATTTATTGCTTTGTTGAATTTTTCAGATATACATTCATGGAAGCCTAGTTAATGCTCTCACCCCTCTATTAAAAACTGCAAAAACTGCAGAGTGCTGAATTAGAAGGCAAAGAATCTATAACCCCTGACATAACATGTTTTAAAGACCTACAGTATGTCTGTAATCTATGGAGTTGCCACAACTCCATAGTGAAAGTGAATATTCTGGACAGAAAAATAGGATCCAGTGTTTTAAATCAAAACTGTAGTACAGTAGTACAGACTGTAAAATAATACAAAGAATTACTCTCATGTTTAAATTATTATTTTTTACAAGATAGTAAAATACATGATTATTTCTATAATATAGTTACAAATGGGGTTTATGAAATTAGAGAATATGCAGGAGATGGCCAGGATAAATCAATAAGTAAAATAAATAATCATAACCCCCAACTTGTAAGGATTTTGCCAAGAATATACCCTAGCAGGGTATATTATACTTATAACAACTCTTAACAAGGTTCAAATACTTATCTTCAATCTGGTCTTCCAGTGTGATCTCAAACAAGGAACTCTCAGCTTTGACACTCTCTCGTGGTAATGTCTGTCCTTCTGTTTCCTCCTCTCCTCTCTGGTTCTGTTCCCATCCTTCCTCTTAGATGGTGTCTTTCTGGACTGTTGATCGACTCTTAATCATTTACCCTGAACCTATGTGACTAAGGTAAACTTTATGATTACTTTGATCACTGAATCTGGACCCCTTACTTCTCAGCAAACATCCCCTTTTCTTTGAAGCTTGGAAATGTTTACACTGCCAAATGTTGCTTACTTTATCTAAATTCTTAGATACACTTTCATAGTCAGTTATAAGCTGTAACAGTAGTATGCTACTGCTTTATACTGGTATTGTTGTTACTTAATACTGTTAACACTACAGTGACAAGCACTGGTATTTTCCTCAGTCTTTCCATTGTTTTTCAATACTTTTTACTCATCTTATTTTCCATGAGTTAATTCATACCTCATAACTTTGTATGGAGTGGGCAGTCTTTGTAAGACTTGGTGTATCTGTCTCTCTTCTTTCTCTTTGAGCTTCCCCTCAGTCAGGGGGTCTTCCTATACAGATAATGGTGTGAGTGCCAGTTAACAAAGATGAACAAAGATGAAAAAAACTCTGAACTGTTATCTCTGCCCACATCCGAAAACCCCTACCCCTCAATTATGAAAGCTCTGGTAAGGAAAAGGCTTCATAAGGCCCAGTCCGTAGGACTGAGAAGAAAATTGACACATTGGGGAAACACACATTGCACCACTGGATAAAGGAAAGGACTTGAAAACCAGAGAGAGTTACTTCAGAGAACATTAGAGGAAGGCTACGACATCATCTTCCTCCCTCATACTATACTCAACAGGTTTTGGGAGAGGTAATTTGGAATTACCTTTGGAATGACTCATGTGTAGTTGCACAGATACAAAGTCTACAGCCACACATGGTGGAGAATAAGGAAGTTTACACAGAATCCTCCACACCACCCACCTATGAAGGAGATTCAGCTCCAATTGGAAGAGAGTTGCATCTCTATCCAGACAGATCATCAAACCTTCAAACAAAGGTTAGACACAAAGGTTACTGTGTCACTGATAAAACACAGGCTGCAATATTTGATACCCACATCATATAGTACCATTACTGGCAGAGCCACCTGAGATCCTTTTTCATAGATAGATACTTTATTGATACCGTGAGGGAAATTGCAGTGTGACAGCAGCTTAACACAGTCAACACAGCAACAGAGTAATGAAATTATACAATAATACAACAATACAATACAATCAGTCAATACAATACAGTCAATGAGAAGTGCATTAAGAAGAGTTGCTCACAGTCCAGAATATACAAATAACAAAACAGAGCAGTACACAAAAAGTTGTATTGCACATTATAAATATAAATATATTGCACAAGTCCCTGGCATATATTGCACAAAAAACAGTTGTAAATGGGAAAAGCCAGATTTAAGCAGAGAGTTTACTGCTTAGTCCAAAAACAGGTCAATGTCAATGTTGGCCCTGCCCAGACACAAAGTGGATGCGTTGTATAGTCTTATGGCAGAAGACAAGAATGACCTCCTGTAGCACTCCCTGTCACACCGTGGTTGGATCAGTCTATTGCTGAACGTGCTCTTCATTCTCACAAGCATATCATAGAGGGGATGGGAGATGTTGTCCATGATGGCCTCTAGTTTGGACACCATTCTCCTCTAGTTCCCAGAGAAACTAGTCAAGAAACTCAGTGCACTGGGTCTCAACACCACCCTCTGCAACTGGATTCGGGACTTTCTGACAGGCAGACCTCAGGCTGTCAGGCTTGGAAACCACACCTCCGGCACACAAACTCTGAACACTGGGGTCCCCCAGAGGTATGTGCTTAGTCCATTGCTCTACTCCCTCTATACCCACGACTGTAAGGCCAAACACAACACCAATTCCATCATCAAGTTTGCCGATGACACCATAGTTGTAGGTCTGATCACAGACAATGATGAGAGGGCCTACAGGGAGGATGTCAATCTCCTTACAACGTGGTGCGATGACAACAACCTCACCCTCAACGTCAGCAAAACCAAGGAGCTGATCGTTGATTTCAGGAAACCAGACATTCCCCTATCCACATCAACGGAACTGAAGAGGAAAGGGTCAGTAACGTTAAATCCCTTGGCGTCCATATCACCGAGGACCTCACATGGTCTCTCAACGCCACCTGTCTGATAAAGAAAACGCAACAGTGCCTGTACGTCCCCAGATCCTCACTAACTTTTACAGATGCACTACAGAAAGCACACTGACAGGCTGCATCACAGTGTGGTATGGCAACTGCAGTACTGCTGACCGCAAAGAGGTGGTGAAAACTGCCCAGTCCATCACTGGGGTTGCCCTCCCATCTATACAGGACATTTATGACAGACGGTGCTTGAGGAAAGCTCTAAGCATCATCAAAGACCCCACACACCCCAGCTACAGACTGTATGATCCGCTACCATCTGGAAAACGGTACCGGAGCATTCGGGTCCGGACTACCAGACTCAGAAACAGTTTTTACCCCCACACTATCAAACTATTAAACTCCCAGCCTCTCTCACTCTCACCTCACCTCTCACCTATGATCTGAACCTCACAGTGTCTTCTTTCTTACCAAAAACCCAAACACACATTGAAAATCTACCTCTACCATACATGTCAAAAGCTCACTCCCCATAATTTCTATCCCTTTATTTCATTCTGTTGATGCATGTTTTTGCACATAACCTGTTACCTTTTTGTTGTTTTGCACATTGCCTGTTGTTGTTTTTGCACATTGCCTGTTGTTGTTTTTGCACATCGCCTGTTGTTGTTTTTTGCACACTGCCTGTTGTCTCTGTCTTTCTGTTGTTATACAATTGTACTGTTGTTTTTTTTTCTTTGTACTACTTATGTCCGAGAGCTAGCTAAATAGCATTTCGTTATACCATATACCTGTATATGAGTATAATGACAATAAACTTGAACGTGAACTTGAACTTGAGCCACTACCTCCAGGGGGTCCAGGCCAGACCCAATGACAGACTTTTTGTTGATTAGCTTTTTCAGCCTGTTAGCAACCCCTGCTCTAATTCCAGAGCCCCAGCATACCACCGCGTAGAAAATGGCAGTCGCCACAACCGACTGAAAGAACATATGTAGCATCTTACTACACACATTGAAGGACCTGAGCCTCCTCAAGAAGTAAAGTTGGCTCTGACCCTTCTTGTAGATGGCCTTGGTGTTCTTAGACCAATCGAGTCTATCGTCGATGTGCACTCCCAGGTACTTGTATGAGTCCACTATCTCCATGCCACTCCCATGGATGAAGACAGGAGTAGACATTTCCTTCTGAAATCTGTCACCAGCTCCTTCATCTTTGCCACATTCAATTCTCCCCACAGCACTCCACAAAGCTGCTGACCAGCCCTCTGTACTCTTCCTCCTGCCCATCCTTGATACATCCCACAATTGCAGAGTCATCTGAGAACTTCTGCAGGTGGCACAACTTTAAATTGTATTTAAAGTCCGAAGTATAGAGGGTGAAGAGGAACGGAGAAAGAACTGTCCCCTTAGGAGCCCCTGTGTTACTCACTACCTGTTCAGATACACAGTTCTGAAGTCTCACAAACTGTGGTCTGCCTGTCAGTTAGTCGGTGATCCATGAGATCATGGAGGCACCCACTTGCATGTCCTCCAGCTTCCTCCCTAGCAGTAAGGGTTGGATAGTATTGAGGGCACTGGAGAAGTCAAAAAACATAATCCTCACAGCGTTGGCAGTCTTGTCCAGGTGTGAGTAGGCCCTTTGCAGCATGTAGATGATTACATCTTCCACACCAACATTGGGCTGGTAGCCAAACTGTAGGGTGTCCAGCTATAAACTGACCAGGGGTCTTAGGTGGGACAAGACCAGCCTCTCCAGTGTCTTCATGGCGTGAGAAGTCAGCGCAACTGGTCTGTAGACATTGAGGACAGAGGGGCGCCCTTTCTTTGGTACCAGGACTAGGCATGATATCTTCCAGAGCACAGGGACTCTCTCCAAGTGCAGACTCAGGTTCAACAGTTGCTGGAGCACTCCGCTTAGCTGACCAGCACAAGCCCTCAAAACTCTGGGACAGACGTTATCTGATCCTGTGGTCTTACCCTGATGAAGCCTCCACAATTCCCTCTTCACCTGGTCAGCCGTGATGGTCAGCCTGGCCAGGGGGATGGTCCTCATAGTGCTGTCAGTGCTGCAGGTGTTAATGGGAAAGGTGTTGGAGAGTGGCAGCTGCGGGGGATGGGGGGGGCGGGTGAGTAGTTGTTGGGAGTTGTAGTTGTAGGCAGTCGTGATTGTGGAGGGATGGAGGAGGTGTTGGGCAGTCACAGCTGCGAGGGCTTAGGGAGCGTTTGGCTGTGGGTGGATGGATGGTGAGCCACAGAGGGCCCTGAATCAAACCTGTTAAAGAACTGGTTCAGCTCATTGGCCATCTCCAGGTTCCCCTCTGTTATACCCCCAGCCTGTTTGAAGCCAGTGATCTCTCTCATGCTGCTACATACGTCCCTCACTGTATTCCTTTGTAAATTGTCTTCGACTTTCCTTCTGTAGGCGTTCTTGCTCTCTTTTAACTTCTGTTTTAGTTCCCTCTGTACACCCTTAACCTTTTCCCTGTCCCCCCTCCTAAAGGCTTTCTTCTTGTCATTCAGAAGAGCCTTCAGGTCGCTGGTGATCCAGGGTTTGTTGTTGGGAGAGCAGTGTACGTCTTTGGTCGGAATGGTGTTGTCTATGCAGAAGTTAATGTAGTCAGTAACACTGTCCACCATGTTGTCTATGTCATATAATGGCATATACAGATGCAGCCATTCAAAACGGGTGGGGTATTTCGCGGTATACCACAGTGGGCGTGTCACATCAAAACACGGTATAACGCGGTATATCGCGTCATTTGACGTCATGCTGGAAAGTATCCGGAATCACCTTGTAAAACCGCCAGGAGGAGCCAATAAAGCTTAACCTCTCATGTACAGCATTTGAGCTTTTAAATTTAAACTGTGTATTACAGCATGTTAATCATCAGTCATTAAAAAGCTGGTATATTTTATGAAAGCAAGATTGCTCAGTTGGACAAAAGTACACAACCTACCTTTATCAGAAATATTTTAATTATGCAGAAATATTTTATGCATCAAAGCCTTTACCGAAGATATTACTAATAGTATTAATAATGAATGACTTTGGACAAGCTATAAACTCAAAGTATTACGCTGGTCCACATTCTTTCTAACCGTCATTTTAAACGAAAATACTTTTATTTTTTTCTTTGACAAACACCACAGCATTTCGTTGATCTAACTTACGAGGACAGGACATTAGCTAGCCAATATGATAAAGGAATGACTTTTTTTGCTAATTTCTTTAGCACATTTGTACAAGCACTTGGAATCTGTCCAAGCCCTACTTTGTCAGGCATTTTCTTTTACTGCAACGGACATAAAAACCCACTTCAGAAGGGTGTCAGCCAGTCAGATTCCAGGAATCAGTACTTTAAAGAAAAAATACACACCAGTATTCCATTTCTCCCTAAACATTTTAAGCATCGAAGTCTTTAACTAACATGTGAAATAGCGTGTAAAAAAGTGGTAGTTTTAAGCTTTTCTGCTAATATAATATGGAATCGAGTATCTAAAGAAATTAATAACTATATAATTATATTCGTGTACTGCGACAGGGCTGTGTAGGGCTGTTTCACCTCTCTCTTCATGCGACTTCCCCAGTAGCCCACTGGTCTACATGCCTGATTACTAACTTACAGGTTGTGTGTTCAAGTCCAGCTGGTGCCGTGACTTTTCTTTTAACAAACATTTCTTTGATAAAATAGAATAGCAATATTATGGACAATTAATTGACTTTTATATTTCTAAATATCACAACATGATCGAATTTAAGCCATTTTTAATCACAATGAATAGTCACCTTCTTCCCTTCTGACAATGGTCCCTGCTTCTGCTTCCTGCTTCTATTGTGTGTGCGTGAGGGGGGATCCCTTTAGATCTCCCTTCAGATTTAAAAGGTTATTAATCATATCTTCGGTGTCGCGTCTTACCAGTGCAGCTGATCTTTTGCTGCCTGGGTCAACTATCACAAAGCTTTAGAGAACTTAACATTTCTATTACCAACAAATTGTAAATACGACGTTTACATTGGCATTATTAATTTTTCACATGGATGTATGGAGGATTGTCAGCTGTCACTGACAGTAGACCCCCCCTCTTAGGCTGCGCACACAATCTTTTAAATTTTTATAGAGAAATGGAGGCTGTACAGTATGCGTTACAATATAAACATTTATATTGATTTAAATCGCGTTTTGATTTAAATCGCAAATGCGTGTTTAATTATATTAGGTTTTTTGAATCATAATTAGACAAATGCAACATAAATTGATATCTTTGTCTTCTAAATATCTTAATAAACTTTCAGCATAGCTTTTTCCCCGTTTAGATTTATTTTTCTTGGGATTTTGGGATCAAACGTGGAAAGACTAGATTGTAATCGTTTTTATTTTTTAAATACGTTTTAGAAAAGTGTAATCTATACTAAAAAGCTGTACACCACCTGCTATATAGATACATATTGTAATACTTTCGGGTTTGGATAGGACGGACACAAGAACTCAGACTTGTGGAGTTAAAGGAAGTGAAAGCCTTTATTTTTCTTCTCCGTCACCACCTGCCAGTCCGGCTCTCCCGCGCCTCCGCCCGCCAACAGCGCGAGCCAACACACCGCCCGCGCGCCTGAGAGAGAGAGAGAGAAAAGAGAGAGAGAGTAAGACCCAGGGGTGCAGAAGCAGGGAACTATTTACAAGGAAAACGGATACCTCCCCAGACTGTACGCCCGCTTCACTGTGGGACAGCCGCACTGGTCAGCGGCCTTCCTAAACCCCGCCCTGACCACTTTCACTCCTGTCCTGCCCTTCCCCGCGCACCCCAGCCGGGCGCTCTTCGGCCTCTGCCCGGGGAGAATGTATATTTAGATATTTAGACCGGGCGCAACATCGAGAGAGCGTCTGCATTTATAACTTAGTTTTTAAAATTAGTCAAGCAATATGAAGCATCTCTTTTTACTTTTAAGTCCCTTAATTATCATTAAGCACAGCTTTCTCACCACTTAGATTACTTTTTGATACCATCCTTAGACAAAGCAGAAACTTCTTGTATTTTCCGATGACATACAAATGGAAAGATTACAGATTTTAATCGTCTTTAATTTTGTTACGTTATACATTTTAGGAACGTTTCATCTATACAAACACCACAAAACTATTCTCGACTGTATTTCTGAATGTTATGTTACACTTACAGTAGTTCACTGTTTTAAATACATCTAATTAAGAAAGTTAGGTGTAAGCATAAACTATTAGTAATCAATAATATTGAATTTAGCACTGTAATAAGTTGTTGCACTTTCCCCCGCATCTTGTAAAAACATATTTTCATTGTTCACATATACATTAAATCTGACTATCATATGATAAGTTAAATACAAAACCAAAGAAAAACCAGGGTAAAATATAATTCAAAATATTTTGCTAACAATGTTAACTGTTTATAAATAATCAATTGTATTAACTAAGGAGTAGGATGGCACAGTTATTAGTATGCATTTTGTTTTGTTTCTTTTTCATAAATACAACAGTAGTACCTGATGTCTCAGTGGCTTTCAAAATTAAATTATGCATGCAAACCTGTGAACTGGCCTGTGATACTGGCCATGTAATACCCTGCATTGTGGAATAAAAGTTTATTTTAAAGGATAGAGAAAGCACAGAAAACAGGCAGTTAGATTGATCAGATTAGTATGAAAAGCCATTTAGCAAAGAGGGAATGAGAACAGTGACAAACTAGTATACTTTAGATCTTTTTTTCTGAACCAGGGAAAATCTGATCATGTTTCTCTATAACAATAATAAAAAACTTTATTTTATATATCACCTTTAAAAGTGGCATCTCAAAGCAATACAGTAGATGTAAAAACAGTTAAAAGGACCACAGATTACAAAGTAAATACCCAGACAAACACAAACGCGTTTTTAATAAAATGCTTTTATTCATTCAGCAGAGAGAGAGAGGGAGACACACACACCGGTTTTCATTGACAAAAAGTAATTGTTTTTTTTTACATTCCTCTTTTCTAACAGGAAATGTTTTGTTTGTGGAAGAACACGAAACAGCCTGTTAATAAAATTGTTGCAATTTTGTTCGGTCAGTTCTTCCTCCCGGAATTTATAGATCGCATCGATCAGTTCCTGCTTTATGACGGGCTTAGCAGTTTTCTGAACATAGTCTTTCAGCGAATGCCAAACCATCTCTATCGGATTTAGATCTGGGGATTCGGCTGGAGTTTTCACCCAGTTCACCCCTTCTGCTACAAGCCTCGCCCTTGCTGCTGTGTGTTTCGGATCGTTGTCTTGAAAGAGATGGTGCCTTGATCCAAAGTGCTCCCTGATACGCGGCATGCTGTTTCACCAAGACTTCCTCGAAGAATTCACGATCCATAATTCCTTCGAAAATAAAAAGTGGTCCAGGGCCTCTTCTAGATATACCCCCCCAGACCTGAACCTTCAGTGGATGTTTGGGCTTTGGCTTGTCCATATATCTCCCCTTTTTACAAAATGACATTGTTGAAAACTGTTCCAGAGCCACTGTTGTTTCGTCGGTGAAAAGTACATCATGAAATGCCTCCCCCTGTTCAATCCATTGGAGCACTTGTTTGAGTCTTTCCTCATTGTTTTTTAACCTTATCATGGGGCATGTGTTGGTTTTTCTGTATCTCCACCCAAGCCTCCTGCGCACTCTTCTTATCGATGTTGGACTAACGCTCGCAACGAGGTAAGCCCATAGCCGTCTTTGGACTTGCATCGCCAGTAGCTCATCATTTTTATCAGTCAGTCTGTCGATAGCTCGCACAATAGGACTTGAAAAAAAAGAGATCAACAGTTCGTTTTAAAAAGAATGTGCGTAGTTGTATTTACATGCAAGAAAAGTATTTTTAGAAAGTTTTTTACCTTTGAATCGTCCTCGGTTTAGATTCTCTTTGCCTCCTCTCCCCTTTATAATGTCGTCTCACTGTGCTTTCACAAACGAAGATGTCCATCGAAGCCAAATGCTGTACAATGTCTCGTGTTGACTTCCCGTTTCTTTTCATCTTCATTATTTGGTGTGAGAGAGTCTTCGTGATTTTGGCCATAGTCCGTCTCCTTACCAAAGCGATACAGTGGTGCAGCTTGAAGTCTGTATCTGTATATAGTATGGTACAGATAAAACTTACACCATACCAATGAGCTAATACCAGGGAAAGACACTCCTATTTTATTTAAAACACAATATGTCAGGAAATGTGTCTAATGCATTAGCAAGTTAAAAAAATTGCGTTGAAAACCCGGGCGTAACAATTGTTTCCTTTTTCTGATCACTCACTCTCTGGATACTCGTCTCACCTGTCCTGTTCTTTGTTTTCTTATTTATTTGCTGATTATGCCTGCTGCAATCCACTCCTGCCCTCACACCTAAAGAAGACTATTTTTAATTTCTTTGTGTGGTCCATAGTGCAATTAACTCTTGCTAATACATTTGCGGTCTTTTCAAAGTATGTGCTGTCCTTTGACAAAACAAGGCTCGCCAGATGTGAATCGAAACCTCTTTTTCTAGCTTTTAAAGTCGTGCAATGTGTAAGCAGGAACACATCATTATATCTTACATATGAAAAATACATAATATAGCTCCCAAACAAACGCAAACTTGTTTTTAATAAAATGCTTTTATTCACTCATAATCTGACAATTTCAGGAAGACTAAGGAAGGACTAAGAAAGTTGTCATCTGTTGTTGAAACTCTGTGAGCTTGGTGATTTTGAGACCACTTATTATCCCAAGTTGTTTGAATCGCCACAATTCAAACAGAGAAAAAAGAGCTAACTGACAAGAATTAAGATGTGGCTGTCAAAGTTGGATTAAAAAAAAACACATTGCCCGACATTATTTGCATGCTTGAAAAATAATTTTATTTCGAGAGACCGGATAAGTAATTCAAGTGTTTTTTAACTTCCTGAATAAGAAGTAATAATTTAACAATATGTGCAAAAGTTTTATGATATGTCGCTGTTGTGAATGTCTGTGGAGTGTATCTTATTTGCCTGTCCTGGCTGGTGGAGCTCATCCAGCTGTGTCTGGATATCTCGGTCAAATATTCGGCTAGTGTGTATTGTCTGTTTAGGGTTCTGTAGCATTCCACACGGCTGGACAGCGTGTTCCCCCCTCCCGCCCCTCTCTGTGTACAGTAGAGCCTCCTGTACTGGCTGGAAGGGGAGGGGGCAACAAGCTGCCCAGCCGTGTGGTTGAAGCTGATAACCTGGATTCTCTCCAGACACAGCTGTATGGGCTCCACCATCCAGGACAGGAGGCTCTACTGTACACAGAGAGGGGCGGGAGGGGGGGACAAGCCGATACATACTCTTAAAGTTTGATTAATAGGGAATATAATATAAAAATATAGTACTAAAAATAAGATACACTCTACAGACATTCACAACAGCGACTGTCAGAAGATAGGACACAGTGGCTCATTCACCCGCTGAATGGAAAGGGGCACTTTAATGTTCTATACGGCTAATATTAAAGCCAATACTTTAATATTCTTTTCTGTATGTTTAACAATAGTGGGTACTGGCCTAATTCGGCCCTGCACCCATTGTTAGGTGTTAATGTGTTGTTGTTAAGTGTGAATTTGTACCTGTTTCCCTGAGGTCTGGCTTTTTTTCTGGAAAACCATAACTCTGGTCTTGTCCAGATTGACTGTCAGCGCCCAGGTCTGACAGTGCTGCTCCAGCAGTGCCAGGTTCTGCTGCAGCCTCTGTTCTGTGGGCGACAGCAGGACAAGGTCATCTGCAAAGAGCAGGAACTTGATTTCTGTAATTAATGGAGATCAGTAAATCAAGGAACAAAACAATTATTGCGCCCGGCTCCTCAATGGGCTTTGACGTCCTAATGCGTTGGTTTAACAGTCCGGGTGTGGCAAGCCTCTAATGTCTCCCGACTTCGGCAAAAGGAACTTGCCTTTCATCGGAAGACAATGAACACATTCTAGCCGTACATGAGAATATGGCATAAATACACCAAGGGATTGGATGAGCTCCCATCACAAAAAAAAAACTGCGAGCCTGCGGTACAGCGACCACAGTACAGTATGGAGACCAAGACCTTTTACAGGAAGAGACGGGGTGCTTCTGCCGCCCCAGCTTCCAAAGAGCGAAGGGTAAGCAAATACAGCAGGCTTCATCTGAAATATGCGATTATAGCGCATATTACAAGGTATTATTGCCGTTTTGAATTTTACATTCAATTATAAATATTTCTTTGTAGCCTGTTCTTCAAGAAAACACTGCATGGGCGAAAATGATCTTTGAAATCTACCACCAGGACAGTAAAAAAGAAAGCGGTAAGACGGATAAAAAGAAAAGTTTATTTTGACGTCTGTTCCGCAACTGATGAATACTACTGTGTGACTTTATTTCTTACATGAATTATGTTATTTTGCCACAGGCTGTGGGTCTCTGCTCTTGGCCACTGGCCAGGGTGCCCTGTAGAAGCAGCACCTTTATGGAGACTTTTCGGCAGCAGCGGGAGCAGTACAACGCATTACTGGGGAGGATTGGGAGGCTAGAGACACTCCTGAAGATGCAGAAGAAGGAGACAGTATGTTCCGGCAGTCAAACAGTTGAGCAGCTGTCTCCCGATAAGTGCCTCTCCCCAACGCGCAGGTTGCAATGCCTGGTGGAAGCTCTGCCCCCCACAGAGCACACACCGCCTCAGGACACTCCATCCCGGCCTCTCCGCTCACCACCGTTCAGGAATTGGTTGATGCTGTCCTCGCCGTCTATCTCCCCTCAGGAAGCACCGTTTACAGAGCGGAATTCACAGACGCGAGTGGGACGAATAATTCTCCCAGATATCCAACTGTTACCCATCACTCAAGAGAAAGAGGGGGGGGTTGTACTTGCAGTGCATCAGTATAGATGGGAAAGCCAGAGCCGACCGCTACGCCGCCCTCATGTTTTGAAATCTTGTGACTTTTGAAATTTACTGGGGGTGGACCACATCTGTAAATTTCGATGGGTCCAGAGGCAAAAGTGCCTTGCCTTGCAATCTCCGGGAAACCATTAGTAGCATGGTGAATTGGAGATTTTCAACACTTACTCCGTGCGACTGGAAAAGAATTTGTGATCACATCAACGAAATGCTTCAAAGAAGGAGGCGCTCTTTTCCTCTAGTCTAACAGTCTGTCCACAAACAAAACATTCCTGTTAGACAAGAGGAATGTAAAAAAAACAATTATTTTTTGTCAATGAAAACCGGTGTCTCTCTCTGCTGGATGTCTCTCTCTCTCTCTCTATGCTGAATGAATAAAAGCATTTTATTAAAAACGCCTTTGCGTTTGTCTGGGTATTTACTTTGTAATCTGTGATCCTTTTAACTGTTTTTACATCTACTGTATTGCTTTGAGGTGCCACTTTTAAAGGTGATATGTAAAATAAAGTTTTTTATTATTGTTATAACCATTAATACTTTCGTTGGAGTTTAAATAAAGTTGATGTTTTATCTAGGGGACTTCTAAACTGTGAAAACATGTGTCTGTCTTTCCGTGGGGGGAAGGGAATCTTTTTCATCACCTTCAACCTTATCGCTCCCCCTTTACTCACACCATCTGATTAAGAATGAATAAAAGCATTGTATTTTTGTCTGGGTGCTGACAAAGTAAGCACTCTCTCTCTCCGCTGGCGTTTGTAATCGTTTTTATTTTTAAATACATTTTAGCAAAGTCATGTATTTTAAAAATCTTAAGGTCTCTATATTTATGTCTTTATTTAGTGGTTTCATTAGTGACAAAGGCTAAACTTTCTTGGAAAAATGTATTTTATGTAAACCATGTTCGCTATTAATTCATTTAGGGCTTACTGACAGAATTGCTGTTTTTTATGCATGCCAAAACATTTCGGTGCCATCGTCTCCACTTTAAAGGTACCCCCTTGCTGGAAGAATTTTACCTCAGAACGTTTGCCCAGCGTACATAGGCACATCCCAGAATTTTGACTTCACTGTGTAATGAAGAAACATTAAAGACTACTTAGCATAGATAAAAAAGCTTGGACTCCCATGGACAGTATCTTATACACATATCTTTTTCTGTTGTCTTTGTTGATCTCTTGAGGATCCTTGTGATATTTTGAGCTCTCGTTCAATGATAAAAGTGTCGCAGTTTAAATCATTTTCGTTGTTAGAAATTATGAAACGCTCTGTTAAAAGCAAGGGAGTTTTTCTATCTGTTATAGTAAAAGAAAATGCCAGACGAACTAGGGATTGAACAGTTTTTCAGTGCTTGTACAATCGATGGAAATGTTCAAATAAATGTGTTAAAGAAATAAAAAAGTTATTCCTTTATCATATTGGCTAGCTAATGTCCCATCCTTGTTAGTTAGATCAACGAAATGCTGTGGTGGGTGTTACTTTTTGTCGGCTGGCCAGCTTGTCCCCCGCTCCCGCTGAAGACTTGACCACTTGAAAATACCTGTGAAACCGATTTAATTCGTCACAGCCAGCACTCCCGCAGAGAGTGATGAAAAACACATGAAAGACTTTGGTGCTTAAAATGTTTAGGGAGAAATGGAGTATTGGTGTGTGACCTGCGGAGTTAAAAGCTGCCTTTATTTTATTTCCTTCCGTCACCACCTGCCAGCGAGCTCTCCCGCACCCCGACCAGAGAGAGACACATGATGAAAAAGCACATTGTGCTGCTGTAATACAGTTTAAATTGTATTTCATTGCACTTTGACAGATCGTCTTGAAATCAACTGTTGATTTAAAGTTTGACAGTAAATGTTTATATTGTAACGCATACAGCCTCCATTTCTTAATAAAAATGTAAACAATCGTTTGCACAGCCTAAGAGGGGGGGTCTGCTCTCACAATCCTCCATACACTCAAGTGAAAAATTAATAACGCCAATGTAAACGTCGTATTTACAATTTGTTGATAATAAAAATGTTAAGTTCTCTAAAGCTTTGTGATAGTTTACCCAGTTTACCCATTGTTATTAAAAATGACTTGGATTCGAACATGTTGTGATATTTAGAAATATAAGAAGTCAATTAATTATCCATAATACTGCTATTTTATTTTTTCAAAGAAATGCCATCCTACTCCTTAGTTAATACAATTGATTATTTATAAACAGTTAACATTGTTAGCAAAATATTTTGAATTATATTTTACCCTGTTTTTTCTTTGGTTTTGTATTTAACTTATTATATGATAGTCTGATAGATATGATATGATAGATATGATAGAAGCACTGTGAATGCTTCTACAGTGAGGGACAGCGAATGACCAGATGAGCTGTGGTTAAAAAACTGGAAAGAAAAGGGGGCTTATAAGGAAAGAATTTGAAGACAAGGTGACCAAGTGGTGGTACACAATGCATTACAACAACCTCTCATGCAGATGTACCATGGACTGGGACATGTGGGGAGAGGGGGGATGAAAGCTAAAAAGAGAAAACTTGGTTTTGGCCAGGAATGAGTAGAGACATTAGTGATTACCCCACACAATGTGTTATATATTCGCAGAAGCAGGAGAAGGAAACATATTGTTTCAAGAGAAGCTTATGAAGTTAGACAAAGCAACTAGAAGGGACAAAGAACAAGTTACAGAGAGACAAGAGGAAAGTGAAAGAAATAAGTTAAATAAGAAGATTGCCTGATGCACTACCCCAAAGTAGATGATTGGGATGACAAACAAAGAGGTCTGACAGGTAAGTATTTGAGCTTAGGTGGGGCTGACCGTATCAAATTCTCCTTGTATCAGACACTTCAGTATACCTCTAAATGATAGGAGGATCACAATGGTGACATTTATCACAAGTTAAATAGGTGCATGAGAAGAAGTGTGCTTCTGTAGGAGAAGGCATTGTGATTTCCAAATGACTTTTTTCTTATTTTTGGGGAGCATGCTCTCAGCAGCCAGCACTTTTAAGCAGATGACACACTGAGGACGTTCTTCAATTGTGCACATGAAACCAAAATCCAAGTAACTGTTGTCGTACTTCCTGTATTTGTGTTTCCGTTTCTCTTTAGAACTAGGCTCCGTGTCCTTCACTTAACGTTTTTTACTCATATTTAAAAACCTCTCCATTGTGGAAACTCACAAAATAACCACTTATAGACACATGTGAAACACTGAAGCCGCACGGGGAGGTGCTGACTCTAGTGCCCAGTGTCATGCGACACAATCTAGTACCTTCAAATCCACGATTCATACATTCTGTGTACAGAAACAGCAGGTTTTGCTTGTAATAAAACATTTCTTCAATCGGTGATACCTGTGACGTCCCTGACCGACAGTGGCCCCTCCCAAAGGCAGCGCAACGCACAGTTAGGGAATCACTGCCCTGGATAGCTCTTGGAGATTCTTTTGTTGCAGTACCAAGGGGTTTTGTGTTGTGTTCTTTCAGTATGTCAAATGTTCCCTCAGGATAATGAGAATCGATATTGCCACTGGAGGAAAGCAAGTGTACCTGGCTGTTAAAGTACTCAAAGAAACACCTCAAAAGGCATATCCAGGACCCTGCTACCCTGGCATTGTCTGAAAGTGTTTCAAATTACTCTCCATGGAGGGGAATGCTTTTTTCCTAGGCAGCTAGAGTATAAGCCAAGGTCCCACGTTTTCACTAGGGTGAAAAATTTTGAAGACTTATTTTGTACATATTTGTTGTGAATCATGAACTTTGTACTCATTGTCTGAAAGTTTTAAAAAGCAACTTTTGTATAATCAATCTTAGGTAGGAAGCACTCAACTGATAACCACAACCAAGGTATGAGGAAGAGACCTCCTGGAAAAGCTAATGTTGCTGCTGGAACAAGTATTAGTGGAGCCAGTAAGGGGTGCTCACCCTTGTGGGTGTGTGGGTCCTAATGCCGCAGTATAGTGACTTGGACACTATACTGTGAAAAGGAGCCAACTTTCAGATGAGACATAAAATCGAGGTCCTGACTCTCAGTGGTGTTTCTCGAAAACAAAAAGAAAATCATTCAGTTTCGACAGTTTCTTCTTTTAATAATACTTGTTAGAAGAAGAAACTGTTGAAACTGAATGATTAGAAACAAGTGCATATAGCTACTTTAAAGTAAAATGTTAATAAGTAATATACATATATATGTATGTATCTTACTTCTTGTATTCTTCATGTATCTGCATACATGCATACATGAAGAATTTGATTACACTTATGATCTTTTGACTGTTAAATGAATGAAATAAGCTATGTAAAATAAATTATTATGAGATTAAGGGTATTAGAGTGAAGGGCTGGGAGAAGGCTTTGAGAGCAGGAGAAACTGATAGCTCTGAGGAGCTGGAAGTAACCCCTTATTCGGAGGATGCTAGCCATTGCAAAACTAACCTAAACTGATTTTGAAATGGTAAAACGGATGCATTGAAGACAAGGCAGACACTTGGCCTCACTTCCTTTTAGCACATTAAGACCAGGCAGAGAAAAAAGTTTACTTGTAGGGTGTAATATTGCTAGACAATGCAAAGTGCAGTATGCCCTGGTCCAATCAGAGGTCTGGCCACTGTGACTAAAGAGCATTCAGGGAGAGAGGTTATCCTATCAGTTGTTCTGATGTGGGCTGCCATCCATCCGCCAGAAAAGCTGGCAGTAACTGCAGCCTTCTTTAACACAAGACCATTTGGATTGGGAGTCTGCATTCTGATGTTTGTGGATTGGGAGCCTGTATTCTGGTACTTGGTTCCAGCTTAGATCTGCACTGAGTACAAGTATTCCTGGAGTTTCTTGATCCATCTGGCCACTTGCCTCTCGGGTTCCATAAATGACAAAAGCCATTTCAGCACAGAGCAACTGCTGTGAATGGTGAATGGCAGGCAGTAGAGATGATGCTTTAACTTCTCCACGGTGTCCACAACTGTCAACACTTCTCATCTCATGAAGCAATAGTTGGGCTCTGCCTTGGTAAGGGCACAGCTATAATAGACCATGATCTTTTCTCTGTCTCTCAGGTTCTGGGGGAAAACACCACCAATTAAGTTGTTTGTGGAATCAGTGTGCAGGATAAATGGCGCATTAGGGTCCAGAGCAGCCAACACTGGCACACTGCACAATAAGAGCTTGAGGGCATCAAAGGCACACTGGTGTTTTTTTCTCAAGCTAAATGGGGTTCCCTTCCAGGTAAGCCTGTGTAGGGGTGCAGCAATGGTGGTGGACCCAGCCAAGAAGCAGCAGAAATATGAGGCCAGGCCCAGGAAGGCCAGGAACTGCTTCAACCTGGTGCGCATTGGCCATTCTAGCACTGTGCTCACCTTATTCTCTTCTGTAGTGATTCCAGCCCAATTCAAATGGGGTCCAGGAAGGAGACCTCACAGCAGAGCAGGTAACACTTCTCAGGGTGCAGTTTGAGGCTGGCAGCTTTTCTCTTCTCCAGGACCTGGCACAGAACACAAAGAGCTCATGGACCAGCAGATCATCAAAATAGGCAAAGCGTGGGGGGCATTAGGACAGGACCTGCTCCATCAGGCCTTTGAGCTACGATCAGTACTATAACTGTTATGGTGCTTATTGTGGTTCCTTGTATGCATACAATAAAGCTTGGCTGGACGAACGAACACTTCAGGCTCGAATTTCTTGGTTTCTACAATTTGGCGCTGCTTGCAGGGTACTCCAACTGCACGAGACTTTCGCACCCGGCACCTGAGACGGCATTCTGCTCACAAAATCAGAGGTAAGGACTCCTCTTTCCAAAAAAGTCCCGACTCTCTCGTGCTGTGGTGGGAAGGCTCCCTTGTCTAGCGAGTACTGCCTGAGTGTAAGTTTGCAGAGCCAGCAGGAATTCCGCATTTTCTATCTGGTGCTGTAAGGCCAGATTCTGTCCCGGGGAGGCATTTTCTGTTGGGTGCTGTAAGGCCCGATTCTGTCCCAGGCAGGTATTTTCTGTTTGGTGCTGTAAATTCCGGTTCTCTGGCGGCGAGTGTCCGTGTTATTTGTTGAGAAGCCTAGGTGCCCTTCGGTGTTTTATTGTTTCATTGTTGTTCCGTTGTTGTTTTCAGAATGGATAAAAAGTGGTATGATGAGACGAAAGTACAGCTATCAGATTATGTAAGAAAAAAAGGTTGAAGGAAACTGAAGAAAAATTGAGAAAAAAGCTAGGTCTGCCAGAGGATGTGTGGGATGTTGCAGCTTGTAGAAAAGTGTTTGAATACTGGGAGAAAGGTCAGGATATGAGAGAAGCGCTGGTATTAGGAAGGCATCTGCGATACTATACAGGTACTAAAGAGCGATCAGACTGGGAGGTTGGAAAAAGAGAATTGCAAATTACAAATTAGATGTGAAAAGATGTGCAGTTAGGACAGAGAGATCAGTTAGAAGAAAAAGAAAAGAGATTAGTTGAATAAGTTGAAAAGGTTAGGTTATATGCATGGACGGAGAGAGGGGAGCTGGCCACCCCCTCGACTCCAGCTGTAGCTAAATTATATCCTACCATACTGCAAGACAATAGCGGGGATCCGTACCGAGACTGGTGGGAACAGTTTTCTCGATTGACTGATGATAGCCCCAACCCTCGAGATCCCCAGGAGGATCTCCGGGTAAAATACAAAAAGGGGGAAGCACAGCTTTATCCGATAAGAGACAGCCCTTATACCCGTGGAGAGCGACCTGGTATAACTGTAACACTGAGTGGGGACCAGGGTTCTGACGAAGATGATCCTCTAACCTCCACTAGTATTAGAATGCGGCGACTCAGGGGTGGTGGGAATAGAAAACAGACTACTTCCCCAAAACCCGAAGATATAGATCGGTGGGCAAAAGAGGTTCCACACCCTAAAAACGGTATGCAACAAACTTGGAGAGCTTTGATGGAGCTCAGAGATACTTACTGTATTACCCCTCTTACTGCTACGATGATTTTAAGGAAAGCTGGGGAAAAGAAGGCTGGAACTATTAGAGATTTATTCGAAAATAGAGGAGGGGGAGATTGGGAATATTTGAAAAATTGGCTGCGCGGTCAGTATCCGCCCAAAACTGATTGGAAAAAATGTCTGCCTGCCAACAAAAAGAATCTGACGATGTGTCAGTCTATATTGAAAGATTTGCAAATGCATGGGCAGAATTTTCCGGACTAGAAGATGAGGAGCACGATTTTATGGAACAAAGAGCGTCAGTAATTAAACAGCTGTTCTTGAATGGTTTAAAACCTGATATAGCTAAAGCATTGCAGCTTCGGTACCCTGATCTCTCTACCGATAACAGTAAACCGTTTGAAGAGATCGCTGACAAGGCAAGGAAAATTGAGAGAACTATATATGCAAAAGTACGCATGGTTCAAATGGGACTGTCTTTTAATCCCAAACCAAGTGCTCCCCCAAAGGGGAAGGATTACGAATCGCCTAAGACCACAGGGGACAATAGTCGAACACAATATAAGCAATGTAATTATTGTCTAAAGTATGGGCATGTTCAGGGAAAATGTCATAAAAGGTATCAAGACATGAGAGACCAAAATCCTCCCTATAATCCAATGGATAGGGAAGGGCAGAAAAGTCTTCTCTCACAATTAAAAGATTTAACTGAGGAGCAAAAGCAACAGCTCAGGAATCTTTTAAACTAGAAGACCCCCTAGTAGCCTCCCTACACCTCACTCAAAAATTAGGGGAAAAAGAATTGAAACTGAAATGTAAAATAAATAGTGAGGATGTTTCTTTGTTATGGGATACTGGAGCTCAAATTTCATGCTTGTCTGAAAAAAATGCTCAACGATGTGAAGTTCAATATACAGGGAGGCTGCTGGAGGCTACTGGTGTAGGGGGGTAAGTTACTCTCAAAGAAACTAAACCACTTAGAGTGGAAATGAATGATGAGGAAGGGGGACAGGTCTCTATTTCCACGGCAATGTGGGTCTGTCCAACACCAGATATTTTGGGATGGGATGTCCTCAGACATTTACAGGGCGTCACTCTGATGGTCCAAAAAGGGCAGGTCAATATTAACATCTGGTCTCTTCAGAAAGACAAAGTAAAAAATCATCCAATTTTGGACTAAAGATAAGGATGAGTGTGGCCTTTTGGATATGGAACTAGCTAATTTTATGGGAAAACCACCCCCATACACTAAACCATATAAGATTAGGAAAGGAGCTGAAGAGGGAATTCGGCCCATTGTGCAAAAACTGTTAAAACAGGGAATCATTAGGCGCACTCATAGCTCCAGCAACAGTCCTATTTGGCCAGTAAAGAAAGCCAGTGGGGCCTGGCGCTTCACTGTGGACTATTCTGAAGCTAACAAATATATTAACAGACTGGCACCCCTGGTAGCGGACCCATCCACAATTTTTCAGCTGTTAAACCCTGATCATAAGAAATTTTCAGTGATTGACATGGCTAACGGGTTCTGCTCAGTGCCCCTGGTTCGCATTTGTAGTGGACAGCAAACAGTACACCTGGACTAGGCTACCACAGGAATTTCATAACAGTCCCACGGTGTATCATATGGCACTGAGAACACACCTCAGAGATCTGCCTCCCCTCGCCTCTGTTATTATTCAGTATGTTGATGACATATTGATTGCCTCTCCCAGTGAGAGAACCCACAAGGAGGACCTGAAGGCAGTCCTAGACCATCTGACTAAGAAAGGGCATAAGGCCAGTTATGACAAGGCCCAAATATGCCTAGATACCGTAATCTATCTTGGGCCAAAGATTAGTCAGGGATCTCATGAGCTAACAGAAGACAGGGCAAAAGCAATTAAAACTCACCCCACCCAGAGACTGTCAGGGAGCTGCGCTCTTTCTTGGGCCTGTGTAATTTCAATCAGAATTTTGCTGCTTATGCTGAAAGAGCTAAACCATTAACTGATTTGCTGAAGGGGGCCATTCCATTCCATGGCCTAGCGAGGCTGAAGAGGCTTATAAGGATTTAAAGAAAGCTCTCTTGCAGGCTCCTGCACTGGGGTTCCCTCAGACGGATCAGGCTTTTTACCTATATGTAAGTGAGAAAAATGGGTATTGGACTGCTATTCTAACTCAGGAACATGGGGGCAGATATAGACCGGTAGGTTATTACTCAGGCCCCCTTGATGATGTAGCTAAGGGATGGGGACCTTGCTTGCGAGCAGTTCAGGCTGTCTGCTTCGCAGTGCAAGCTGTAAATGGTATAGTACTAGATCAGCAATTAATAGTGAGATGTCCTCATGCTGTACATACATTGTTATCTCTCAACCGTGTAAGTCAAGTTACTGCTGCTAGATGGAGTAAGTGGCAGCTCATACCAGAGGCCCCTAATCTGACAATAGAACGAGAAGGAGCTCTGAATCCAGCTTCCCTCCTGCCTGAACCATCTGAGGAATATTTGTTAGAACACGACTGTGAGGTCTGGGCGGATCAGGAAAATCAGAGCATGGACATTTTTGAACACCCCTTGGGAAATGAGGATTTAATATTATTTACAGATGGTACCTCATTCATAGATCAAGACGGAGTGAAGAGTGCAGGATGGGCCGTAGTGACAGAACATAATATTAAGTGTGCTGGGACATTTGGTATCCTCACATCTGCGCAGCGCACAGAACTGAAGGCCCTTATTGAAGCCTGTAAGGTGGCTAACGAAAAGACGGCTACTATATACACTGACTCACGTTACGCATTTGGGGTATGTCATGATTTTGGGAGAATGTGGAATCAAAGAATTTTGTTACAGCAGTTGGGTCACCAGTCAAGAATGCCGACCTAGTAACTGAGCTGTTGGCCGCTGTCCAGCTCCCAGAAAAGCTGGCAGTGGTAAAGTGTAAGAGACACAATAAAGAAAACACTCCTGAAGCTAGGGAAACAACCTGGCCAACTGGGCTGCTCAACAAGCAGCCTTAGGAGAATGGAAGGAGTGGTTCTGTATATAGACACCACCGAAATTAATCACATCCATGTTAGCAGTATAAAGCGACACCTTTCGTCAAATTTTTTTGACAGGTACCACGCCCCCTTTTTCAGCCAATGGGTGTCCGCGGTGGGTGGATGTCACGCCCCCTTGCCAGCCAATGGTGGGTTGTTATGGGTGCATGTCCCGCCCCCTCAGGAGCCAATGGTGTGTCGTCAAGGTTCGGAACTCCCGCCTTCCCCCGGCCGGTCGGGGCCGGAGCCTCAGGGTTCAAAAGCCCCAGCCGCGCATTCCTCTATTTATGTGTGTGAAAGCGTGTATTGGTTTGGAAGGGGACCATGTCTTCCGCGGGGTTGAGTGCGCTCTATTATAAACCTAGGGAATCTGGGAGTTACGGCGGTAGGTTAGCGTTGTATTACAACAGCACATTGGACAATGCAACGTAAATTGCAAAAATGCACTTGGAATCTGTCCAAGCCCTACTACAAAAATTATTTAAACTGCGACACTTATCATTCATCTTTAAATAAACTTTATTTTATATAGCGTTTTAAGCGAATAGGTAATTAGATTGCTCATAAACCTAATCGCTTTTTCTACAAAAACACAGCGTGATTGCTCTCTGAAAATGCTTTTCCTTTATATTTAGGCTCAGATTTCAACTATAGATCGTATTATTATAAACTTTCTTGGAAAAATGTCTTTTATGTAAACCATGTTTGCTATTAATTCATTTAGGGCTAAAATACGTTCATTGTCTTCCAATCGAGTCGAGTTGACATTGCCACTTGCCACGCCCGGACTGTTACACCAACGCATTAGCATGTTAAAGCGATTTCATTGAGGAGCCTAGCTACTAGTTCACACTGTACTTCCTAATTTGAAAATACCTGTGAAACCGGTTTAATTCGTCACAGCCAGCACTCTGGCAGAGAGGGGGGTTGTACTCATTAATGTCCGATGACATACAAGTGGAAAGATTACAGATTTTAATCATCTTTTTTCTGAACCAGGGAAAATCTGATCATGTTTCTCTATAGCAATAATAAAAAACTTTATTTTACATATCACCTTTAAAAGTGGCATCTCAAAACAATACAGTAGATGTAAACCACAGATTACAAGGTAAATACCCAGACAAACGCAAACGCGTTTTTAATAAAATGCTTTCATTCATTCAACAGAGAGAGAGCGTAAAACCTGGGTGTAACAGCTGTTCCTTTTTCTGATCACTCGCTCTCTGAGATACATGGAAATCCAGGCTTTTTTATCAACGCTTTCTTTTCCGTATACCAGATCTTATGGAACCACTTCAGAAGGGTGTCAGCCAGTCAGATTCCAGGAATCGGTACTTTAAAGGAAAAATACACACCGGTATTCCATTTCTCCCTAAACATTTTAAGCATCGAAGTATTTAACTAACATGTGAAATAGCATGTGAAAAAGTGGTAGTTTTAAGCTTTTCTGCTAATATAATATGGAATCGCGTATCTAAAGAATTTAATAACGATATGATTATATTCGTGTACTGCGACAGGGCTGTGTAGGGCTGTTTCGCCTCTCTCTTCATGCGACTGTACCAGGAAGAGGATTTCTTTCTATTTGAAATGTGTATTTTAAAAGTTTAAGAAGTAAAAACCTTACAGCGTACACAGATTTCTAAACTGATCAGGATCGTTATCTTTGTCTTATGCATAATAATGTTCACCGCTCTGTCCAGCAAATTAATAATAAACTTTATTTTATATAGCTTTTTAAACGAATAAGTAATTAGATTGCTCATAAACCTAATCACTTGCTTTTTCTTTTTATTTAGGCTCAGATTTCAACTATAGATCGTATTATTAATAAGCATAATAACAACCAACCAACAAAAACAACCATATAAACATAATACCAACCAAAAACATAGATAACAACCACAATACAAAATCAAATATATCAAACCATTATACTCTCGCAAATTCCTCCAATTATCATAATCCCGCCCCTTATGCAAAACCAAACCCTCCTCCCATCCCAGTTTATCCTCTTTATCATAAACAAAATCCACCTCAATTTTCAACATAAAGCATTACACAAAATCAATACCTCAACACTCCATACTCAACAACGATAATTCACAAACAGCCAGAACATGTAACTCCACATTCCCAAACAGACCTCATTTCCATAGCCCCGCCCCTTATGCAAAACCAACATCCCTCCCCTGTTCTCTCTCTCCCCTGGCGTTTGTAATCGTTTTTATTTTCAAATAAATTTTAGCAAAGTCATGTATTTAAAAATCTTAAGATTTTTATATTTATGTCTTTATTTGGTGGTTTCATTAGCGACAAAGGCTAAACTTTCTTGGAAAAATGTCTTTTATGTAAACCATGTTTGCTATTAATTCATTCAGGGCTAAAATATGTTCATTGTCTTCAAATGAAAGAAGGGTTCCTTTCGCGTGGTCGGGTTGAAATTAGAAGCTTGCCACGCCTGGACTGTTACACCAACGTATTAGCATGTTAAAGCGATTTCATTGAGGAGCCTAGCCTTTCTTAACTAGCACTGTACTTACTGGGTTTTTGAGGGGGGGGGAGGTGTCTTTCGCTGTGAAACCAGTTCAGAAAAAAGACGATTAAATTTAATAAACGATTAAGGGTATTTACCTTGTAATCTGTGGTTTACATCTACTGTATTGTTTTGAGATGCCACTTTTAAAGGTGATATGTAAAATAAAGTTTTTTATTATTGTTATAGAGAAACATGATCAGATTTTCCCTGGTTCAGAAAAAAGACGATTAAAATCTGTAATCTTTGCACTTGTACAGTATGTCATCGGAAAATACAATCAGTTTCTGCTTTGTGTAAGGATGGTGTCAAAAAGTAATCTAAGTGGTGAGAAAGCTGTGCTCCTCAAAGCGCTTTACAGGATAAAAACAATAACAACAATAGTGGCTGGGCAAACGATTTTTTTTTATAGAAATACAAAATGAGATACTGTATAATGATGTGCATGAACAAAGTTATACTGCTATTTTCCTTAGATACGCGATTAAAAAAATAAATTTTTTGAATCCCCAGCGGAACACATTCCATAAGAATCAGCGCTTTTATATATCGCCTTTAAACACATATATTTAAACACGTGTTTATGATTTAAATCAAAACGCGACTCAAATCAATATAAATGTTTATTTTGTAACGCATAGGTGACTATTCATTGTTATTAAAAAGACTTAAATCCGATCATGTTGTGATATTAAGAAATATAAATTTGTTTGGTGCGAGTGAGGTTTTATTTAATCTCTGACCAAGGGAAACGTTTCATTTTTTCAAAGAAATGTTTGTTAAAAAAAAACTCATAGTTCCAGTGGGATTCGATCATAGACCGTGTGACATGGGAGTCAGGAACCTAACCCACAGCGCCACTGGCGCAGTCACGTGCAGAGTGCTGAAAAAGCACTACAGAAACATTATCAACAGACAATGTACAGCGTGTACTATTCTTGTGTTGCGGTACATGAATATAATTATATCGTTATTAATTTCGTTAGATACGCGATTCCATATTATTGTAACGCAACGGGGGCTCAGGCGGGCGCCCTTGCCGCATCAGGTCGGCCCCACACCGTCCGGGGCTCGAACCCGGGACTTCCGCGTCTCTCTGCAGCGACCCAGCCCCGTGAGCTAAAGAGAGATCTCTCCACAGCCCAGTAGCTGTAGTCCTGCTATCACAGGGAAGGGCGGTGACGTCACCTGCTCTGGTACGCCGGCTCTTACACAGTACCTGACGGCCGTAAGCGTTACACTATATTCCCTTTTAATCAAATTCTAAAAGTATGCTTGTTGACTCCGGTATCTCTTTAGTTAAAGACTTCGATGCTTAAAATGTTTAGGGAGAAATGGAATACTGATGTGTATTTTTTCTTTAAAGTACCAAGACCAGCCATATACTGTATGTTTATGTTCCAAAATTAATATCGTTTATGGCCTTCACACGCGTTACAGTATGCTCCTATTCTTTTTATGCTCAGCTACTAAGATTTCCCTTCAGTGGTAAAATTCAATATCTACAACGGGCACAGCAAAGACGTTTACTGTAAGTCTTTCTACGACAGACCAACGGACCACGAGTGCCCCTGTCGGTCAACCAATCACGTACCGTGGTACCGCGCGTCATCTTGCGTCACAATGTGCGACGCTGTAGCCAATTACCTCTGGTACGTGTCTGTAACGCGCACTTTGAATGGCTGCATCTGTACCTGACACACAAAAACACGTTTTGATATATCGACGTCCTATCAGATCTTTTTTACTCTTATAACCATAGTTACCACACGACTATTAAACAAACCCCGGCTTCTGTTACGTCCGACAACTCCCTTGATGTGTGGAGAACGGTCTATGGTGAACACTTTCAGAGAAAACCATCAAAGTTTTAATTTAATGTGGGTGATCGCATGCGGATGTCCAAAATAAAGGGAGTGTTTGAGAAGGGATATGAACAGACCTTCACAGATGAAATTTTCATTGTCAAAGAGCGGGCCTCGGCTCTGAGACCCTATTACAAACTGCAGGACTATGCAGGCGACGACATTAAGGGCTCCTTCTATGCAGAAGAGCTACAGAAGATAAACCCCAATGTTGAGAACATCTACCGCATCCAAAAGATTTTAGCAGCCAGGGGTCGTGGCAAAAACAAACAGCTTTTGGTAAAGTGGCGCGGCTGGAGCGATAAATTCAAAAGTTGGGTAAAGGCTTCCGAAGTCAGAGACATATAGAGGTGGTGAAAAATGAACCCCAATGGCTTCTATGTTACGCTGGCCAGTAATTCATCCTCAAAGATGTTTCCAAAGAACACCAGCGCGTGCTTCACAGAGCATCTGGCAAAGGCGATTAACCTGGACGGGAGCTGGGAAGTGGGCCTGGTCGAGCTACACTATCTGCATACACTAAACACGTTTGATGAAGACGAAGTTTTTTTGTTCGTCAGCGAAGAGCTCAAGACTATATGGACATGTACCTTACCGAGAGGGTACTACAGCAACATCGAGCAGCTCTTGCATGAAATGAAAGGGGCTGCGGAAAATTCCAAGTTAACAACTGTAAGTCTTAAATACAACCCCATTAGCCGGTCGGTAAAGATTGTTAGTGATAACCGTTTTGTTATACATGTGCATAACTGTCTGGCGAGGATGTTGGGTTTCAAATCAGGTGTCGGAAGTGTAAAATCACCGCACCCTGTCGCTATGGCTGGCGGATTTAACACCATGTATATATACACCGATATCATAGAACACCAGTTAATAGGCAACATCTACGCACCGCTTTTGCGTCGTGTGCCCTTCAGAGGCGTGGGTGGTGAATTCGTCACAGTATTGTACGACAAACCCCATTATGTGCCGGTGAGCATCGATCATTTTAACAACATCACTATTAAATAAAGATGGATCAAAATGAGCACGTGTCATTTGCATTTGGTAAGGTCATCGTCAAGCTGCATTTCAGACCTGTGAAAGTGACAAACATCTAAAAGGATGACGGTCATCAAGAGCTACGGGGATCCTTCTTTGTATACACACTACTACAAACAACAGGCTGGTTACGGATTACCAGGATTTTCTGGGCTACCAGTTCAGTACGGCGTGGGTATAGGGGGTATTTTCAGAGCACTATTTAGAAAAGCCGTGCCTTTTTTGAAACGAGGGTTTGAAATAGCTAAGCCACACATGGCATCGGCGGCTAAAGACGTGGTTAGTAACGTTACAAGCGCGGTCATGTCTAAGGTGGCTGCACATCAGCAGTGAAGAATGAAGAGATAAGAGAGATGCCCAGGAAGTGGGATAATAATATCATTTTCATGTTTTTTGCAAACTATGCAGTTTAGTGGCTTGACGTAGGTTTTGTGCTCAAATGTATTCAAAGATGCTGCCTGTCCTTGGTCAGTAAGATAAGGGGCATGTATTTGGTAAGCTGGCTGTACGCCCAGAATATGAAAAGAACTAACTGTTGTCTAGTCTGCAACTTAGATATAATTAATTGGCAGGTGTTGCTGTTTTATCATTTGTTTAGAATATGTCATAGTAACTGTTTGTGTTTTAAGGTATAAAGGACCATCTTCACCTACTTATTTTTTAAGTCTGGTGGTTGCAAGCCAGACTTCCATATGCATATGAATAAAGGGACTTCTGCTTCACAGACACCTGAACTTTGTCATTTGTTTGACACTACAATTAGCCTACCCAAACAAGCATCAAGAAAAGCTTTTACATAGAAGTTCCACCCCTCACGGCCCTAACAGAAAACGCACCTCTGGAGTTCTACATCGCAGGCAACGGAGAAGATTATATAGATTTAAACAACACACTGCTCTTTTTGACCTGTAAAATAACGGAAGCAGACGGTCGGGACATTGATGCATGTGAGTCTGGTGAATTACCCCATCGCTGCCATCTTCAGCCAGGTTGACATCACCGTAGGAGACCGATTGATCAGCCAGAGCAACAACTGTTATCCTTACAGAGCCTTTATAGAGTCTGTCCTGAACTACAGTGAAGAGACGTTGAAGACGCAGTCGGACAACACGAGTCCACAATTTTGGATGGACCCAATCAGGGGTTCCAAAAAAGAGCATCATACACGACGCAAAGCCAAAAAACTGGAGCTCCTGGGTCACATTCACGCAGACTTGTTTTTTCAGGACAAACTACTACTGAATGGCGTTGACCTAAAAATAAAACTCATGCGCAACGGAGATGCTTTCTGCTTAATGAACAACGTGGGAGAACACAAACTGAGCGTACTCTCTGCATCTTTGTTTGTGAAAAGAGTCAGAGTGTCACCAGGGGTCAGACTGGGACACGCCGAAGCACTCCTGACGGCTGCTAAATACCCCATAGACCGCATACAGATGAAAGTCTTCAGTCTGCCTGCAGGGAGCCGTGTGTGTAACCAAGAAAACCTCTTTCTCGGGCAGTTACCCAAAGTGGTAATTCTGGGGTTTGTGGACAACGCAGCATTCAGCAGCAGTTTTGCACAAAACCCCTTCAATTTTAAACACTACAACGTTAACTTTCTGGATCTCTACGCTGACGGTGAACAAATCCCCACTAAACCACTTCAACCAGACTTCCAGAATGGACATTGCGTCCATGAATATTTTAATCTGGTGGAAACATCCGGGAAGCGTCTGAAAGACAAACCACTTCTGGTGGACCGCGAGGAGTACGCGCGCGGTTACACATTGTTCGCTTTCAATCTCAGCCCCGACGACGAGTGCACAGGTCATTATTCACTTATCAAAACGGGTAATCTGAGAGCTGAAATACGCTTCGCGGTACCTCTACCCACTACAGTTAACATGGTTGTGTACGCGCTGTTCGACAACGTGATAGAGCTTGATATGAGACATCAAGTCATTTACGACTTCAGCTAAAAAGCGCAGGAGGCCACACGACCTACACATAAATATGAACACCAAACAGCTGGAAGACATTGTAACCCAAGACCGCTACACCCGAAACAGTTTTCTAGGCGCGTTCCCCAGTGATGCACTACCGAGCGAGAGACTGGAGTGGCGCCCTCTGAGTTTAATAGTTAATACTCACCCACACGACTGCCCCGGTGAACACTGGCTTGCTATTTACTTACCCGATGACAACGGAGCTGAATTTTTCAACTCCTACGGATTTTCACCCGAAGCCTTTTTCTTTCCCAAGAACATTATTGATTTCTTAAACAGAAATGCTAGACATTAAACAGACAATTGCAAGATTCTTTTGCAGTGACCTGCGGACTACATTGCGTCTTTTTTCTATACCATAGATGTAAAGGCTTATCTTTTAGAAACATTTTAGAACTTTATTCTATGAATGCAATCCAGAATGACCGCATGGTTGAAATGTTTCTGAAAAACTGACGACGTGTGAGATGGAGACCCCTGTACCCTTTCAAGCCATTTGAAAATACGAATGTTCAATTATGCGGGTGTTTACGCCAATTTAAAACGTCATAAATGTTAATCGACCGTCTAAAATAAAAATGAAATCGAACCATTTCATTGTCTGTGTGGTTATTATTTAAAAAAGAACAAAAAATATGAATTAAAATCAATACAATATTTTTTTTATACATTCGCGGTTATATTGGTTATATTGCTCAAGCTTTTTATAATACGTTACATCCAAGCCATTTTATTACAAACATTTTTAACTATATTGCGCACGCTTTTTAATATACATTTCAAGTCATTTATCACAAACACACATACCCACAGATGAGAGAAAAAATGTTACAAAGACAACCATGTGGATCTAGGTATTAATGATCGTCTCCTTTCTACGGTTATCTTAGAGACCGGGTCGGGCGTCGACATCTCTACCGGTCGTTTTAAAGTTTTGACAGACACTGCACACCCCAGCGGGGCAGCCTTGAGTTTATCAAGTAGCTCTCGGTTACCAGCGTTGGCTAGCAAGGTGCCCGGCACATTGATTTCGGCCATAGCCTCCATGAACACATCCCAACCTTTTGGTTTCTTACCGACCGCAACTGCTTGCTGCTGCGTGAGAGCCCCGACAAGATCAATCATGTGAGAGCCCTCAACAGGTGCCCCCTTGTACACAAATTCTCCTTTTTCATTCCAGGCTATTATCGGTTCATTGCGGGCCATAGTCTTTAACAATATCTCGGCATTTCTCCAGAACCGCTGAGACACGCTGTCCAAAATATACCCAAAGTCAGCGTCGCTCGATGATGGCTGTTGTGCTAACATGCGTGATAGCTCGGCGGGTGCATTTTCCGGTAGTACAACAGTTAAAGTCCCCTTTTCGGAAGTCTCCTGGCATACTAATGTCAAATACCGTTGTAACACCTGACTGTACAATTTCACTTTTTCATATTCGGCCAGATGTGAGTTCTGAAGAACGTCTCTCATTTCATCATCCAACCGGCGGGTTGTTATTTTTCTTACATCGCTTTTGATGCCATACCGCTCTCGGAGTCAATCAAGCTGTTTCTGAGGTACCAGGTACATTTTTTCAGCTTGCTCCTGTAGAGGTTTGATGGTTTTACTGAGACAATTATTAATTGTAGCAGTAATCACGAGGTGGTTTGTTGTGGCTTTTAGAAAATCAATCGTCAGAACAACTAACAACGCACACACACAGGTTCAATACACGAAATACCTTTATTAACATAAATTGTGCACCAAACATATACTAGTCTGCCTGGATACAAGTGGCAGACCTTACTGTGAGGGTTATCAATATACAAGGTATATAATTTCGAAGAGATGCAAACACAAAGAGATACACAACAGAGAATATATTTCAATATATATCGTTCGGCTACACCAAATCGCTAATCAGTGTTATTACCCACTGTTACTCTAAACTCGGAAGTAAATGCATTACTCATGAATTAAATTGATAACAACTTGTGTTGAGGTACAATTGAATTCTCGAGACGCAATGTAGAACATGGGGCTTACTTATCCACTGTGTATGGATTTGGAATTTCCCGGCACGAACACCAAACCAGCTGACAGGCTCTGTTGCAGCGGTTGTGCAATGGGCGTTGTCCCGGCATCCTCTGGCTACCGGCCAACCAGTCGAGGTGCAGCTCGGAGTAGGACGGGCGGAGGAATCTAACTGCGGCGCGCAGGGCAGTCTTTGCTCCGAGGGGATCTACCAGCAGTCCGGCTGGCTAGTAGAAAGTTTCTATGCACAGAGTGTGACCGCGGGTCCTCGCAAGTCACTCTTTTGCCCGGGAAGAAGCTGGTTCGTTCCCGGTCCAGCGCTGCTTCTGAATAAGCTATTCAGGTTGTCGACGAGGGTCCAACTGTAGGCTGCCGTTGATCAAGCGGAGCATTCACGTTGGTAGAATTCTGAGTACGTACGGGATCCTCGGCCTCGCGCTTAGAACAAAGTCCAAGTCCCAGTGCAGACAACAGCAGTTGTCACGTGATTGTCTCTGAGGATGCGTGAAAATGGCCAAGGAGAGCACCGACCTGAGCTTGCGCTCCCTTTTTGACCAAGACACAGATGTGTGCTGATTGGTTGAGAGTTTGGCGGGCATTGGAGACCCACGTGGTGTTACCACGCCCTGCCAGTCCCTGATTGATTGATCAAGGTGAGATATGAGTCACTTACTCCTGACACTTAGGAATGCAGTCCAGATGTCCATTTGGCACTCCCTAGACAGATAGGCGCCAATGGATGACCACTGATCATGATAGCCAGGCTTAGCTAAGTGCATCCCCGTTTGGGAGCTGTCCCTTATCAAAAGAAAACATCTTAAATCAGCCTGCATGAATACTTTCTCTGTGGCTGCACCACTGAGATGGAGAGTGAGATGGGGCCTCATTTAGGAAAGCACAGCAACGCTTAATTCTGTCTTATTAACAAGCATTGCCTCTACACTCCATTATTGACGTTGTAGAAGCCCCGTAATCAGTGGTACTGCAATACTCAACAGGGTCCCGATAAAACCGCCGGACTGGTTCGCCAAGAGTCTCTTTCTTTTAAGAGAAAGACCCTTTCGATTCAAAGTCTTTATAAGCTTACGCTTTCTCTTCAGGGTCCCAAACTGCTTAGCAGATAACGGTATGTTCCCTTTCAAGGTATTCAACGCGATTTCAGCTATGGCCTGTACAAGATCATTTGAAGCCCCACAGAGAATAGCTTTCCGCTGATTGGGGGCGGCTTTTACCAGAAAATGTAAGAGAGTCAGGTTTCTCCGAACGCGTGAAGACATGACGATGGCCCGAACGTGTTTTTTCGACTGAGTCTATGGTTGTGAGATCACCGACTTTTAGATTTTTTAAATACATAAGCCGTGGGTACATCTGGGGGGAAAAGACCTGTTTGCAAGCGATAGTCATCTGGGGTGTCGGCATTTAAATCCACCAACAAGTAACCGAAAGATTTTTTAGTAGCGTCATCGAACGCTTCCAAAACAAATTTGGCTTTACAACATCTGCCGGGACAGGGTTGTAATCTGTAGTTTATTTGTAGGGTTTTTAAACAGCACCATGTACTTTGTATTTAATGCTATGGTTCTACTTTTCCGGCCTTGACAAAACACATTTTGGACTCTATACATGATGCTAAGGTTTCGGTGGTGTACGTATTTGGTATAAGCTTTTTCTATATCATTATTTTCACACGCAGACTCCATCAAATCATCAACTATAATCAAATTTACTCTATCAGGTGGCAGTAGCTGGTCGTCGGAAAACAACATCGGTAGTCCTTCTATAAACTGAATGTATGGAAATTTCACAAGCAACTCAGCATATGGAGGTTGCCAGCAGCTGTAACACCAGACTATGTTTTCGGGTTTACGAGTCATAACGGTATCACCGTTCTCCAAGAGTTGTTTTTTAACCTGACATCCATCGTGTTAATATCCGTAGGGCAACGATGTCAAATTTTCTTGCAGCACCCGCTTGTCGTACACCACCTTCTGGGTTTTCTTTAAGGTCCGGGTCTCAATGCGCCAAACTTTTTTAACACGCACGATCATCGGCTGTTAAATAGAAATATGTTTAAATTCCCGGCACTCACCATAAGGGTTGTACCTGTACGACTTGGGTCCCGTTGATACAAACTCGGTGATGTGTTGACCAGCATCGATTTCGCTGGTAATGCAAACAAATAGCATTTGTTCTCCCCCCAAAAAGCGAATCGCGCGGTTGCAGAGGCTCTGGTAACTGCGCAGCTGTTAGAAATTTACCCAAGTCTCCATTTTCAACAAGCATGTCTCTGAACTCGTGCTCCCACAAAACACGCATGTTAAAACCTCTCATTTTGAGAAAATTAATTTTCACCATCGTCTTTCTGTACAACCAACCAAAAGTAGTGTTTGTCAGCGGATTAAAATCGTTTTCACAATAACAAACGCTACAACCGTGAAAAAAGCAACCGTTGAACTCAAAGGCTGTCTGCACTCCATCAATTACAGCATAACCATCCAGAAAATATGGTCCAACCTTGAACTCACCGGGTGTGGTTAACGTGTGTTGGATTTTAACGTGCTCTTTGTGTTCGATGTACATAAACCACTGAATGCTGGGTGTAGAAAATCGTTTTTGCTGGCTGTGGTAATTGTCATGGGGTAGCAACGCTATCGTCTCTTCTTGTAAAAACATAAGTCTGAACATGGCCATGCAGACACTAGCGATGGTCACAAACTGAAAGGGGTCTATGCATACAATGCAGGGAGCCCCCGACTCAGTCACCCGCGCCTGTCTGGTCATATTCATGACCTCGTCCTGAAACCGGACACAGCCTTCTCTTAGAATTGCCACATCCAGCTGGCAGTAGCGTTTCAACTTTCTCTGTAAGTTAAACACAGTTCCCTTGCATTCTTCATACGAAACCAAAAACTTGGCTTTCTCGCTCGGCAGCATGTAGTTAACGCTGTAAAGTTCTGGCGGCGGCATCGGGCCTACATAATTTTGGTTTTCTGAGTGTTCATCAAGTATGGAAAATAACCCTTAGCCCTGGTGAACCCCATGGCTGATGGCAGTTTGCTTAATTTCATAGGGAGAAAGAATCGATAAATCTGATGTTCAGAGCTTTTACGGTCATACACATTATCTTACCACCCTGATTAATTAGTTCAACATCCATCTTTTCATCTAACAACTGTCTGATTACTAGGTAATTGTCATAACCCTTGCCATTGTGTGATATGAAAGTATGGTTTTTGAAACGACTATCGATAAATTTACACACAAAATCCTTTAGTCAAGTTTCACCATAAAAGTCCCAGCTTCGTTTATTGTTAATATGAAGGGCGTGGACGTAATTTGGTATGTGTGTCCCCGTTTCTTGCATGCATTCAAAGTCGAAAAAAATTTACTTGTTTGAAATTTTGGGTTTGTCCAAAGGCGGTATGTAGCACAAATGTGTGTCAGGGGTGTCGATCACGTTGTTACAACGCGAGCACAGTTTCTCTTTACATTTGTGACTTGCGAGGTTATAAACCCCACATTTCTCACCCTGCGCTTACACTTACTAACACCCGTCGCCGCATTCTGATAGTGTCTCGCCAAACACTGAGAGCTACGACAAAAGACCTTACAGGCTGGACAATTCTGAATTTCTGCATCAATTTCGCAACACTGGGGATCTAAACAGGTTTTACAAGCTTTAACACAGGCGTGTGCATTCCAGTGGCTATACGCAGAGTGACAGTTAGTGCAAAAATACGCCGCCCCCACAAAAGCTTTCATATTTAAAACCCCATAAAAATGCTCTTCATGCAGTAGAACAAAAAGTATTTTAGAATTTGGTGGTGTTCGCCCCGTTGTAAAATATTTCCAATCACCCTGGTCGTGGTACAAAATTTTAATGACCACCTTTAAATGTTTTTCAAAAGCTTTAATGTCTGACAAACTAATTTTCCGATTCTCTGGAAAACCCAACTCTTTGTGCATTCGTTTAGCACCCTGTAACATTTCCCCATTGGTACAACCTTCATTTAGCAATCCGTACACACTCCCAGCGAAACACAGATTACCACCCGTGTAATGTAAGTCGATAAGGTGCGCTTTTTTCCACTCAATTACCCTGCTGTACAGAACAGATTTAAATCTTCTGCGGGCACCCCCCTGCATATTCCTAACTATCGTCACCACTAATCGGAGGCTGTCATCGGTGAGAACTTCTGTGTGGCTCTGTAAGAGGTCTGAGATGGGGTTTAAAAAATTGGCCGCATTTAATTCTCCGGGGCGTCTCCTGCGTGAGAACAAGGGTTTGTTAAAACCAACCGAAGTCAAACGCAGCTGTACAAAATCATTCACCACGATGTTTGGAGAAAGTTCATCCAATATTCTCTGGACTGCACCATGCACAGCGTCTATAGCCTGTACATACGAGGCTATTCTGTCAAGATTAACAAAACGAAATTCTTCATAGTGCTCGGTTGCTCTAAAATTATTATAAGACCGGTTATAACTACGTATACGCTCCAGGAAAACTAAGGGGTCTCTATTCGTGCCGACACCGTCACCAACCTGATTCACATCATTCATCACAACTGGTTCTAGGTTTTCAAAGTTACCGCCATCCTGTTCTGCTACAGCACCACGGCACGCTAAGTTTTTTTCCACCAATGCATTCTCATTGTGTGGTTCGGGCTGTCCTTGGGAAATCTGATGCCTCTCTCTGAATCTTTTACATCTCAACAAACATGCTTTTGCCAGTTTAATTCTTTTATTAATGTACAAACGCTTGATGTCGGCAAGAGGTCGGTCTTTTAAACACTTTTTAGACCGCATGCTTAGTCATTTATCCCTGGGGATCTTCGCCAATGAACCATGAAATATCATCATCAGGTTGTGAAATCCTGAGTTTAGAGCTGCATCCTCTGTAGAAATTACATTACCATTGATAGTAACTGTGTAATACACCGCACTGAATCTAGCACATCACCAAACACCAAGTCTCTAATCGCGTTATGATTTCTCTCCAAAGGCTTGACGCGTTTGGATTTGGTCAGAGTATTAACGGCCGTCTTCGACGCTGTCACCACCTTAGGGCCCGACGTTTCCACCACACTTTTTTCACCACTCCTCGATACAGCTGCTGTGTGAATAAAAATAAAAGACTTTTTAATACCACGTCAGTGTACCATATCTCAAAATCAGAAAACTACACTATGATAAAAATAAAAATAAAAGACTTTTCAACACACCAATCAATGCAATCAAAATGGTCAAAATCAGAAAACTACAATAACTAGGATAAAAACACCACACATGTGGCGCATCCTTACACAAAGGGCTGAGGGTGAATGGAACAAGTTACCCGGCCATGTTGTTACACCGGTTTCCTTTAAGACAGTGGTGGCACTACTGGGTCAAGCGGTATGGTTAAAGGCATATAGACACATGGCGCAGACCAGTCGCTTTTAACTTTAAAGTCTTAAAGGCAAAGCAGTTTTAAAATAAGGCTTTTTAATAACCCAAAACAGAAAACTACGTGAACTAGGATCTTTCAATGAATTAACATTCTAACAAAAGAAGTGACTGTTGCAGTAAGTGAATCATAACACATCTTGACCACGCTTAAATTATATTAACCTTTGTTTGTTGATTTGAGTCGTTTTGAGTTCGCTGTTTTAGTTCAAGTCTTAGCGTTGCGTCGCAGTTGATTTTTTGAAGGTTGGGGTTATGCATGGAGAGGGAAAATACCATTAGTGAAAGAACTCAACACCCCAAATTACCAAAAAAATAGAAAACGGTGGGAATTTTTATTAGTTATAGACACCTTTAAATGTGCATGCTAAAAGAATGTTTTATAATACGACAGACAATCCTTAATACCGACCTCTTCTCCCAGGCGATCTGGTAATAATCTCCGCACCCTCTGGTATAATGTGAACATCTGCATGTGTCTCCACAAGGTTTTGAGGGGGTATTGTAAAGCTCAAACGAGGTTTTTTAAACATGTAGCTCGTTCCCTCCCCAGCGTCTGTGAAATAGACACACGCGTGTATTGATGTGGAGAAAGTACCCGTGTGTCTTTAAGACGGACATGGCCATAAAGCGTTATTCAAAACATTGTCGTAATTACTCACTGGCGTTGCGGTGTGTTGTCGTAACTGGTCTTTTCACAGTTCTTGTTTTCGGTGCATCTAATGGAAAAGAATGGATATACACAGTCACGGCCACATTACGGAACAACTCCCTGGTAATTCCCTTATAATAATTCAATATTGCATAGTATACAAATATTTTACAACGTTTTGCAACTATAGCTAACAACACATCAACATGAGACATGCACCGTGACATTGTAATTTTATCTCACAATAAGCCAGATATACATACCTGGGTAATTTTGGAAATCCTCGTCTTCGTCTATCAAATCGAGCAGTGTTAAATCAGTTAATAAACTGTCTGCAGACTGTTGAAATTGATTGGTGTGATCCATTCTGACAAGTTAGTCGATAATGCGAGACTGAAAGAATTGGAATCCAGCCAAAACTTCGCATGTTACACCGTTGGTTCTTATACCCCGCGATAAACATCCTCTTCTAAGAAACACGTTTCCCACATGTCCCCCCCGTAAATCCTTTAACCTTAGGTATCATGGGGCGTGCACGTGCTGGCCTGTAGAAATTATTTTTTTAATTATTTTTAGAAAACGTTTTAGACCGTTATAATGTTAAAATCTATATTATTTTAAGACATACAACTGTGTCTAAATTTCATAGCTGTTAAAACGTGGTGAAAATGTGCCCCGGTGTCTGTGTTTGATTCACCAACAGACCACTAAGAATATTATTAAGAAAAATGTTTTTATTAATGGTATCGCTATAAGAAAATGTATCTATTCTTTAAAGCGACGTGTTCACAAACCAACCTTGACGTTTTGAGGTTTTATTTTTTCGCAATGCGATGTTAAGAACATTTTTGCGTGAAATACATGTGGTAATTATAAATTAGAAAACTTTACATTAATATAAACCTAAAATGTATATACAAAACAGAATTTAAAACAAATAAAAAACTATAACTCCTATATCCGTCCGTTTAATGTTAATTGTACCCGCTTAAAATTTAAAAATTTTATGAACTTTCACTATGAGGTCAATTTTAGTACCCCCCCCCCATGACTCCGGCCGGTGTGCACACGTGTTTGCTAGATAAAACCATACATTGTCTCTGCATTCCAGAGCCTTTAACTACTGTGACGCCGACCCCCCTCACGACTCCCAAAGATCTCTAATACATTATTTTAAAACTTTAAGACCAGTCCGTTAAAATATAAAGAACAACACCACATAATTTGTTGTCTGTTAATACTTTAAAGACTTTTACGCGCGTGGTGTGTGGAAATTCATTTCAAACTTTTGAAAAAGCTGTCGCAAATGTGTTATTAAAAATAAGCTGTGTCTTATTACATTATTTTAAAACTTTAAGACCAACCCCGCGTGTTTAAAAATTTATTTTCTTTAAATTGGTTTCATTACTCTGCTCTCCTCCCCACTGATAGCTGATGTGTGGTGAGCGTTCTGGCGCACTATGGCTGCCGTCGCATCATCCAGGTGGATGCTGCACCTTGGTGGTGGTGGAGGGGAGTCCCCATTAACTGTAAAGCGCTTTGAGTGGAGTGTCCAGAAAAGCGCTATATAAGTGTAAGCAATAATTAAGATTGTAAGCAATATTAAGATGTGACATTTGCCACTTTAGAAATTTATAAGTCTCTCAGTTTAGCCCGAATTTTATCGGCTGTTCTGTGCATCGCCAGGTGTCTGGGTTCGTACACCATTACAAATGACACTGACCAGGGCATAAAACACTTGCTGAAAAACATAATTGACGACCGCTCGCCATACGTGCATGTACACACCATACTTGAACAGCTGGATGAAAAATTAGTAGACGTGACTTTTGATGCACTGCAAAAGAAACATTATTCGTATTTTTACAGATGCAAAAAAAAGATCTATGTAAAATCTGAAATACACGGCGTTTGAATACAGCTTTCACTGTTTTACAGACCCGGGTGTGCCATCGTCTGAAGATTGAAGAATTTCGAATGTATACGTCTGAATTCTTACAAAGAGTGCTTTACACACTTCTTTCTACAAAGCTTGATATGAAAAACAAAGAGTCGAATGTTAATGTCTTTAAATTTGTTAAAGAGATAGATGTGTATGTCAAGAACATGAGTGAAATTATTGCAGATCTGATGTTTTCAGATCAGAAACGGAAGCCTGGTGGCTTCTGCAGTGTGTATTCCAAAATACAACGTGTTTTGCACAGAACCTGTGGTAACACCATCCCGCTGATTACGCAGGCAATTTTTTTTGCTTTGTTAGATCGGATTGCCCAGTGCGGTTCGCATGGTTTTAGACATGGGGAGCGGAAGGGGATTATGAATGCTTTTTCAGATGCCTCAAAGTTTCTCAGCAATGTTGGGGTGGTAGTTACGTGCACCAAACTAATTTTCCGCACCAACATTTAATTGTTGATTGCAAACAGGAGCCGGTAACGCGTGTGTACTGCGATGTTTCTGTGTTTGAAAACCTACTGTTGAAATAAAGTGGTTCACATTTCACATGCTTGCAAACAGGAGTCTGTAACATTTGTGAAAAGTGTGTACTACGATGTTTCGGTGCTTGAAAACCTATTGATGAAATAAAGTGGTTCGCATTTCACATGCTGTTTGTCCTGAGAGTTCTTTCTGTGAGACTTTACGCAGTCAGTGTGTGTGTGTGTGCTTACAACCCATAATGTTTTGGAGACACGGCTTGTGCAGCGTATAAGTCGCCTGGCCGGACAACCACTCGGCCACCCGGACGCGGCTGGCGCCGCTCACACCCGGGATCTCGCAACCCTCACCAGACTCCCCACGCCACCGTAACTCCCCGATTCCCTAGGTTTATAATAGAGCGCACTCAACCCCGCGGAAGACATGGTCCTCTTCCAAACCAATACACGCTTTCACACACATAAATCGAGGGATGCGGCGGCTGGGGCTTTTGGACCCTGAGGCTCCAGCCTGACCGGAAGGGGGAAGGCGGAAGTTCCGACCCTTAACGACAAAACTGGGTGGGTGTGGGATTTAAAAGGTATGCAGAAGATATGGTTCAGCGATGTGATGTGTGTCAAAAGAACTCTAATGCCATGGCTGTGGCAGTACCAGAGCTTAGACCACCAGTCCCTGAGGGCCCTTTTATGCACTAGCAAATAGACTACTGCTCACTGCCCCAGTGCAAGGGAAAGAATGGGCTATTAGTAATGGTGGATCATTTCTCGAGATGGGTTGAGGCCTTTCCTGTAAAAAATGAAACAGCCCATAATACAGCAAAACATCTATTGACTGAAATAATTCCGCTATGGGGACTGCCTTGCCACATTGATTCAGACCAAGGCACACACTTTACTGGAAGAGTGTGTCAAGCAGTTGCTACAGTGCTTGGGATACAATGGGGCCTGCACTGCCCCCAGCATCCTCAGTTTTCAGGAAAAGTGGAGAGGGTTAATCGAACCCTCAAGGAGAGACTCACCAAATATTCTGTGGGAGGGGTCTCTTGGATGGATGCCCTCCACGCTGTGCTATGTAGTTTGAGAGCTGGGACCAACCGGACCACAGGACTAAGCCCTTTTGAAGTGGTCACCGGAAGGCCCATGTGTCTCACTGATACTTTTGTAGCCCATCGTCATGATCTAAGTCAATTAACTGATTCTTTGCTGCAGTATTGTCGTTTGCTTTCACAGGCCAATGACCTCACTACCCACCAAGTGAAAGCGGCCTGGGGAAAGACCATTCCTGGAGGTCACGACCTACAGCCGGGACAGTGGGTGTGGATTAAAAAGATACCATCCCAGATGCTTCAGGTTAAGTGGGAGGGGCCGTACCAAGTGCTGCTGACAACAGACTCCGCTGTGAAAGTCCAGGGTAAGAACCGGTGGATTCACGCCTCCTTCTATTGACGTGCCCAACCTCTGGTGGAAAAGGAAGTCTTCAACATGAAGACTATTCCAATTTTGTTTTCTGTAATCAAATTATGTATCTGTATCCAGAATGAACACGAACACCAGTCCCGTAAAGGTGAACATGGAGTTATCACCTTTTTGGCCCTGTCTTATCTGACAGCTGAAAAGACAAACCAGAGCGCCTGTTAGGTATGCACTGCACTACCAAGATATGTGCAAGGGGGCTCCCCATGGGGGCCGTCCTGTGGCGCCTTGAAGAAGTTATAGGCATGATCATATGGAGAGACCATATAGGGGATTTTAACATGACCAAGTATGGTGGTTGTAACAATACTACTGTAAACTGCACCACGCTGCAGTGTTGTAGGGAACGGGGGCTAGAACCCACCAGTTTTGCAGGGTCTTATGGCCCACAATACAACCTAAGCCGGAATCCCCCATATATCACCCTAAACGATAAGCGGGGGGGGGGGGGGATTTGTTTTGAGAACCATGAAGGTCACCGTATAATGGGTTGGAGTAAACGCAATCTCACCTCCTATATTGGTCTCTCAAATTCTACTCTTCAGATCCCTGGGTGGGATAAGAGCAGTCCTAAGTTTAGTGCAGCTTTTTTGTTTTCTGCTGGATTAGGAGTGCCTAATGAAACATATTTTATTTGTGGGACACGTGTATACCCATGGTTACCGACTAATTGGGGTGGATCATGTTATTTAGGATATGTAGTTCCCCATGTCCAGGTTCAGCTTCACAGTCCTTTTGGACCCAACCACAGACCTCGAAGGAAAGTGTTGGACTGGGAATATTATCTAGGTATAGTGCTTCCTGGAGCCGGTATTAGTTTCTTAAACAGAGAAGAGAGTACAAATGGCTTCCACCCTGGAAGAATTGGCAAATTCTACTTTCTCCGGGCTAAAAACAATGAATGACGAAATGGTAGCACTAAGGACAGTAGCAATGCAAAATAGGTTAGCATTGGAGTACTTGTTAGCCTCTCAAGGCGGCACTTGTGGAGTAATTGGTGCTGTACTTACATACCTGATAACTCTGAGCATATCTCAGACTTGGCCCAACATATATATGATGAAGGCCAGAAATATCATAGCTATTATCAAGAAAGTGAACTTACAGCATGGCTGAGGTCTGTGTTTGGGGCCTGGGGTGGAGCTATGGTTCAATATTTGTTTTTAGGAGTAGTGTTGTTTGTATGTATAATTGTTATAATCACATGTATTAAAAGTATAATCACTGCTATATGTCACCGTATCACCTCCAATAGTAATGTTAGGATAGTACACAAGTATGAAGTAAAGTATGACAGCAGACTCCGCATTTGTGTAGAAAATGGAAGATGTATGTTTCTATTTTCCAAGGGGGGATTGATGGAGCCTGCTAACAGCTTTTACATGTTGAACTGTGACTATCACGCCTGCTTGATCACAGAGGCCAGAGGCTTCCCCCCCCGTACTTACACTTGTAATGTTTACCCAAATGGTGAATGTTTACACTAAACTCCCGATGACAAAGGAAGGTTTCTATTTCCTTCGGTTACATCAAAAACAGGAGGGGGGGGAAACGTATATTTAAGTTCTGTAGGACCATATCCCCTTTGAGCTACGATCTGTACTGTAACTATTATGGTGCTTATTGTGGTTCCTTGTATGCATACAATAAAGCTTGGCTGGACGAACGAACACTTCAGGCTTGAATTTTTAGGTTTCTACAGAACAAACCCTGAAAATTGTGAATTACCTAAAATCACAGCCATTGAGATCACATTTGTTTGCTATTTTGTTTGCAGAGCTGCGAGCAGATTATTAGAGATGTCTCTTACATACCGAAGCTTAACATAAGGAAAGATTTTCATGTTCTTGAGCTGTGGAAATAATTAACAGAACATTTTCAGCAAAGTATTTAGTGCCTTATATACTGTATGATAATTACTGGTTGGCGTAGAGCAGGTCTATGGATAAATTGCTCAATAAAGCTGAAGTATAGAAGGGTGTCTTTGTATGTGTTTTGGTTGACTGCAATATATGATGTGGCATACATAATAATCAAACAGGAGGGAGCGCTTGTCTGTGAAAAGATTTACAGGTGGTCCTCTCATCAGTTCATTGCTTGATCAAAAGGCTCCGCACACGTCAGCAGGCCTACAGTTCCCACTAACTTAGTAAGTTGTTATTTACTCAACCTTGCATTGTTCTCTGATCCATTAAATTTCAATTATGTATTAGTTCAGTTATATTTTTAAAAAAATTATTAAAAGGCTGCTCCCGCCTCTCACTCCTCCTCCCTCCCAGCCTTTGTTCTCCCGCTACATTACCTTTGCCTACTGCCTTGTCTCTCTCACACCTGAAGAAGGCTCCACGGCCGAAACGTTGTGTTTTCTCCTTTCTTTTTTTCAGCAAGGAATAAACCTATTACTTGTTCCTATATATACTATATACATGTATATAGTACGTGTGAAATTAAGAAGAGCCGAGTGCTGTGTGTGGAACATATTTAGGACTATAAAAAGTTTGAAGTAATTGAGTTGAGCAGATTTTGAAAATCTTCTCCCTGGTGCATTTAAAACAAAATGCATTTGATAATTGTTTAGCTTGTTGTACGCAGTATGTTACAGTTTATCATAAGACTTTAACATAATGTCAAATTTACAGATCCAGCCATTCAAAATGCGCGAGGTACGCTGCGTTAAAACGCGATGGGTATGGCACATCATACCGCATCAGAACGCATCATACCGCATGTTATGATGATAGTATCCGAAAGCACCTTGTAAAACCGACAGGTGAAGCTTATAAAGCTTAACATCTTATGTACAGCATTTGAGCTGTCGCCAGAAAATGCCCAGTTTCGATATCCCTGTCACTGCCTTTTCCAATTAAGAATTTAAGTTGTATATGCTTTAGACTTTAACAATTTTAAACTCTGTATTACAGCATGTTAATCATTAAACATTAAAAAAACTGTATATTTTATAAAAGCAAGATTGCTCAGTTGGACAAAAGTACACAACCTTCCACCTTCATCATAAATATTTTAATTATGCATAAATATTTTATGTCTTTAACTTGGTAACTCACATGGGTTCTGGTTTTAACGTGCTTGTTCTGACATTATTAAGCTTATATTGTGTACTTTTTCCTTTTCTAAGAATATGTTTTGTAGTAAGAACATCACTTGCTGTTACTGTAAAAAAATAAAAGTTGTACTGATTTAATACCACTTGATAGTAATATTAATATTGAGTCGTGTAACTAAGCAGCTAAAATATTTTGGAAACACATTTTGGACATTTTGGAAACATTTTGACATTTGTTTTTTTTTAAAAGCTTGTATTGTTCTTATGGTGGTAATGGAGAATATACTGTACAGTTTGTTGAAACCTTACCATGACAGTGAAGACGTGTTACACCTTCAAGTAAGCCAGTGTCTGTTGTTTGCTATGTTGAGACAAGGTTGTGTAACCTAGGAAATTATTCTGTACCCTGAAGTGTTATAGAGCAGACATGTCGTGTATCGCCTCGTACACTTGTTAAAATGTTCCCATTTTGATGCAATAAGGAAGATATTATAAATAGTATTAATAATGAATGACCTTGGACAGGCTGTAAGCTCAAAGTATTACAGTGATCCACTTTCTTTGTAAATGTCTGCATCAGTTTAACTTATTCACCTGTGAGTACGTGAAAACATTTTGCCTGGCCTTTTCAGCTACAGCTTAAGTTGTTAAGTGGTGTGTTGCTGTAATGGAGTAGGTGTGTGCCTTACATACTAGAGGTCAGCAGTTCGAACCCAGTATCACCATAAGCTATCTTTAAACAAATTAAAAGTTCTTAAAAGAAAAACTAAAATAGTAAATATTATCGACACTCTATTGAATTTGTTGGTATTTCTAAATATCAAAACACGTTCAAAGTTAAGTGATTAACCTTTTCTATGAATACTTGCACTCGTTATCGCAGTAAAAGAAATGTATACTTTTTATAATTTGATTAATAGTGAATATAATATGGAATCACTTATCTAAAGAAATTAATAATGATATTAATTTAAGGATCTAAATATATGTATTTATATACAGTAGCTGGTAGTATTACTGTAATCCACTTTCTTTGTAAACACGTTTTATTTTTAATTTGACTCATTCATACATGATGAAGTATTATCTATTTTAGATCCCATTCCCACCACTTTATTTCAGTCCTGTTTCTCTTCTCTCTGTCCCAAAGTCCTCAATATTATACATGAATCCATGAGCACTGGCATTGTACCAATGTTCCTCAAAACTGCTGCCATTACCCCCGTGCCAAAAAAGCGTAACATGGCTCTCAACAACCTTAACAAATCTTGCCCCATCTCCAACTTACCCTTTCTTGCAAAAATTCTTGAACGTGCTGTCACACTTCAGTTACATAACCACCTCATGACAAACAACCTTTTCGAACCCAACCAATCTGGCTTCCATCAACTTCACAGCACAGAAACTGCCCTGGTCAAAGTCACTAACAATCTTCTAATAGCTTCTGGTTCTGGTTTTCTTTCTATACTCATCCTTCTTGATCTCAGTGCTGCTTTTGACACTGTTGACCATAACATCTTACTTTCTTGTCTTGAGACTGTGTTTGGAGTTTCTGACACTGCTCTCAAATGGTTCAAATCTTACCTCACTGATTGCTGTCACTTTGTCTCTCTTGATGGGTACAGGTCTGAAATTGGTCTTGTTAAGTCTGGTGATCCTCAGGGCTCAATACTGGGCCCCTTGCTCTTCAGCATTAACATGTTTCCACTTGGTCAGCTTTTAAGATCACATGGCCTCAGCTTTCATTTTTACGCTGACGATACTCAAATATACATCCATACCAAACCTGACACTGATGTGGCTGTCTCTATTCTATCTATTCTATCTATCTGCCTCTGTGACATAAAAATTTGGATGACTCAGAATTTCCTTCATCTTAACTGCGACAAGACTGATGTCATGCTTTTTGGCATCCCCCATCAACTTCGTAAAGCCAGTCCTGTAACCCTATCTGTAGATGGTTCTGTACTTGAGCTTCAATCTAAATTGAAAAACCCTGGGGTTATATTAGATTCTGGCTTAACATTCGACCCACATGTACTGTCCCCCAAGCCCGTCTACATTGTATGGGTGACAGGGGCTTCTCCTGTTATGCCCCCAAGCTCTAGAACTCTCTGCCCAAGGATATCAGAGAGTCACCTTCTCTAAACTCCTTCAAATCCAGACTCAAAACCCTGTTCTTTAGAAAAGCCTTTACTTAACTGGTTCCATTCTTCGCCCCTCTGCTTTTCTTAGTACCACCATCCACGGTCTCCTCTGTATAATGTAATTGTGTTTTATCTTTTTATTTATTGTTGTTGTCATTCTGTAAAGCACTTTGAGAAGCCACCTTTAAAGACGCTATATAAAATAAAGTTTTTTATTATTATTATGTACACTATATTAACATGGGTTTTTTTAGTATTTATATTATAACATATTCAATGTTAAGTTATATTAATAATGAAATCAAAACGTGAATTAGCAAACGTGAATACTGTCAACTGTTCAACCAGTTTAATTCAAAACACTTCATTCAGTGGGGCAATGTAATAGATGCCTCAAGCCTTAAAACGAAATCGTATATATTGTAATTTGAATCGAGAATAACAAAGCAGTATTAAAAATACTACTGAAATAATGTGTCTGGTCATTATTAACAATATTAATTTAATAATAATAATTTCAAGCTTCTTGTATCTTTTTCAGAGTCATTTTTTTCCCTTGGTTTTCATAAGCTTCGCTTATTAAAATACCTATTAATGAGACACGATGTTTCAGATGTCAATAACTTTTGTGAACAAATGACACAGAGCCTGCAACCCGCTGCAATTCAGACAAAGAATAGTTAAAAATGGGAACAGGTGAGGCAGGCAGAGAGAAGTGGGTGGGGGAGGCATCTTCAAACCTCTATGACTAATGAAAGTGTCGAAGAGAAATTACTTGAGCGACATACAGAGACGAGAAAGTTTGGTGCGGTCTTCTCTGCTTTAAAGGTACACTCCTTGTGGATTAATTTTCACCTCGAATGTTTGCCCACCAGCTAACACACAGACGCAAACTGAATACAAAATGTACTTTTTACAAGAATAGTGATTACAAACATTAAAAAAAAACATACTTGCTTTATACTGTTATACTGTACAGTGTATTAATATACTCTATGGTCACTACACTGCCCACTAAACCTCTTTCCCACAATTTCATGGGGGCAAGGTCACGTAGCTGTTTCACAGCAGGATACAATTTTATCTTGCAAAAATTGAGATATTTGTCAACATATTTACTAAAACTATCCATCTCAGTAATCTCACTGTGTTAGTCTCACTGTACACCCCAGTGCTCATTCAATGTTCACACTCCCAGTAAAATAAAAAACCCTTTCCCGCATTGTCACCTTGCACTGACAACGTTGATTAAAACTCATTCAAAGGGTGTGATGTGATTAACACAAACTCTGCTTAGCAGAGCCGCTTGTAAGAGCAAGGTGACTTTCTGCACAATTAAATAAATCTACAGTACAGACAGATTTTAAATTATTCAAACAAAATTAGCTGTAATCTACTACTTTGTAAACAGTACACGACTTCTCAATAGGTACTTTTTGTCTCTCGTGCAAACCCAACAAAGGCTTATTTTTTATAATTCCGAAATGTGAAAGGTATGCCTCAGGGACTCATTTTAGTATTGTAGTGAATAAGGTTTTTGCAGGAAAATCAAAATACCGCCCCCCTCTCTGCCGAGTCTTGCCGCCCGCTGTTCCAAAGCCGTATGGTTTCAAAGTATGTGTGAAATATCGTGTTCTACATGGACCTTTTTATTAAGTGATAGACAAAAAGCAGGGCAATGACTTTCTCTGCAAGCTAGTCGAAGAAGTAAGTAGGCAACTTAAAGCTCGAAGCCCAGCAGCAACAATAATTAATACAGCGTGTATTCTCCTGTCATGGTACAAATAGAACAATGTAGAGTACATAACGTGGGAATGTTTGCAAATGTTACAATAATTGTACAGTATATGCTTTTGGGAACACATTTGTTTTTGTGCAGGTAATTGCTCACTTCTGCTGCCGTAGAGTGTTTTGGAATCTACATGCTCACCCAGCATAATTATAGACAATGAAAATGTCTCTGGAATTTTCATACTGTATAAATGATAAAGCGGAGGCTATGGAGAAAAAAAAATTGCAATGGAAGCGCATCTGCAACGGAAAGCAACAGGTTTGACATGTACGGTAAATGTGACAGCTGTGGAGTGTCAAGTGCATATCCTACAGTGTGAGCATATTTGCAAGGCTATTAAAAAAGTTGATCGAGTTAACAGTCTGGGTATGGCGAGTCTTGACTTTTTCCTGCCAGTCTTGGGTGAAAGGAACCTGTCTTTCATTGGAAGGTTCACTTATTCTCCTTGGGGAGGAGGAGCCCCACGGAGCCGGCAGACAATCGGGCATCCGCGAGTCGCCAGCCGCCACCGCGGCGCAGTGGCCGCTCACGCAGGGTTCCGCAGCCTTTAGCCAATTATGAGTACAGCCTGAGGGGGGTGTCCGACATCGGCGGGATGCCAGACGCTTCAGGTGAGGGTAGTGTAGCGCCCTCGCCCAGTGGTGAGGAGGAGGCGCACCTATGTACTCAGGGTACCGCGAAGCAGGCTGGGAGTTGTAGCCGGGGAGAGTCTGAGGGTCAGCACAATGACCAGCAGCTGACCCTGCTTTTGTAAATAGTGTTATGTTAGTTTAAGTATCCTGTGTAGCTTTGTAAGTGTGTAGTCTTATGTTAATGAGTTACCACCCGAAACCTGTGTATGTGTTCCATCAGTCCCCTTATGTGTGTGTAAATCCTTTTGGTTTTGATGGGAGAATAAAAGCAGTCGCTTGTTTCACTATCTCATCTCCACTTGTCCTTTGTCCTGTATGAACTCGAAAACGCTACAATATAATGTCGATATAAATAGCCATACTGTATAAATGATAAAGTGGAGGCTATGGAGAAAAAATATTGCTACGGAAGCGCATCTGCAACAGAAAGCAAATGGTTTGACATGTACAGTAAATGTGACACCTCTAGAGTGTCGAATGCATATACTACAGTGTGAGCTCATTTGCAAGGCTATTAAAAAAGGTTGATCGAGTTAACAGTCTGGGTGTGCCAGTCTTGGGTGAAAGGAACCTGTCTTTCATTGGAAGGTTCGCTTATTCTACTCGTACATGAGAATATAATATAAATACACCAAGGGATTTGGTTAAGTTGAGTTCCCATTACAAAAAAATCCACGAGCCTGCACTACAACAGCTATAATATGGAGACAAAGACTTTTTACGGGAAAAGATGTGGTGCTTCAACCTCATCTCAACATAGTTAACAACAGTCACTGGTTTACTTGAAGGTGTAACACGTCTTCACTGTCATGGTACGGTTTCAACAAACTGTACAGTATGTTCTCCATTACCACTATAAGAACAACACAAGCTTTAAACAAAAAAAACAAATGTCAATGTTTTCAAAATGTCCAAAATGTTTTTCCAAAATATTTTAGCTGCTTAGTTACACGACTCCATATTAATATTACTATCAGGAGGTGTTAAGAGGTATTAAATCTTACGTACGTTTAATTAAAAAGTGGTTTTTAACTATCTAAACCATTTTTTACAGCATTTAAAGTCACGCAAGAGGTAAAAGTCCCTCTTTTGGAACATATACTGATGGAAAAAGAAACGCACCATTTTCTGGAATGAGAATACTATAGTAATAGCTCATGTACTTTCACAAAAAGTTGTCAATTTGTTTTAAGCCCTCTGACCAGCAATAGAGCTCGTGCAGTGAGGCCTTACAAGTTACCAATCACACGAAAGCTCATTAGATGCACTTTTACCCAACGAGGTCCAGGTGGAACAATGCCTGATCAGGTTACCTTTAAAAAGGCCTTAATTCAAAGCTTAGGTCACTGCAAGAAAAAGGCCACACTTAGTCAGTTTTCTGTGGATTCCATAATGCCTCGAATGTCACCAGAAACAAGAGATAGGGCTATTGGCATGCTGCAAGCAGGCATGTTATATGCCAGCGTTGCCAGACACTATGGAGTCCACTCCACTGTGTCCCGACTACAGAGAAGGTTTCAGCAGACTGGCAAGACAGATGACTGTCCAAGATCCAATCGCTCTTGTGTGACCAAACCAAAGCAGGACCGACACATCAGACTGGTCCATCTAAGAGAACAGATAATTTTAGATCTGCCACCCGTACTGCTGCTGAAACTGCCGGCAGACACAATGCCCGCATCAGTGACAGGACAGTCAGGCTCCATGCTGCCGGCCTTAGAGCAAGGCAACCTGTCAGAGTCCCTCTGCTCGCACTGGCTTGGGCCAGTCGGACTCATCAGCAGTGGAATCAGGTTTTCTTCATGGATGAGTGTTGTGTTCACTTTTAATTATGAGATGCAGGAGTTAAGTATTATGCAAAAATATCTGAGACCTTACAATGTATCACGAATCCGGCTTGGATTGTCTAGACCATGAGCAGAGAATAAATCATGTTTCTTGAATGTCCAGGCATTAATAATGAGACCATTTTCCAAAAATTGACATTTAGGATTTAATCACAATGGATAAATGATTTCGTTATAACCACATTTGCAATCTGATCGAACTGCCAAGTGACAATAAATAATAAGCAATGTAACTAACAACAGTGCAACATCAATGAAACTGATGTCTCAGTGTCTGATACTAATCACTGCTGTGAATTTCCACCTAATGATGCACTTCTCAATGTGTTCTGCCACAGCCTTTTTTCAAGTAATTTATGGTGTCTCCTATATGAAGAAAAAAGCTTTTTTACCTCTTAACAATAATTGATTAAGACATCAATTGCACATCACCATAAAACATCATTTTTATCTTTTTTTTTTAAATCAACCTTATAGACATATATAGACTTATAGCATTTAAATTAGCATGATATGAAAGTAAACAAAACATTCCTTAGAGACGGTAAAATATGTTTTCTTATTTTCTGCAAGCTTGATCGGTTGATCTCAACTTTAATGCTAGAATAGAATTTCTACAGTATATCAGGAATCTCAAACTCAGCTCCTGGATTGCCTAATACTTCTGATTTTTTACCTTCTGTGGTCTCATTTACATAGATGTAATTACTTGACTGAATGCTTCCAACAGGGCTCTGAAGTGGATGGATATTACATGGTTGCTGGTGTTTCATGAAACCATGGAACTGGATCCAGTGTAAAAACAACAATTAGCCACTATCTTGTACAACAAGAGGCTCTGTCATTTCAAATGATCTTGTGTGATGAATTGACTGTATGTCCAAGCCACTGATACCAGATTAAACTACTAGAGGATGGAATATAATTGTTTTTGTAGTAACTGAAACTCTAGCAGCCCCCGGAAGACGTACTGTTGTAGCGGCGAGGCTTATTAAAATACAGGAATTCAGTTTTCTGCTCTCTTGCCAGTCCCTCTCTCTTTCATCTCAGTGGTGCTTGATACAGAGAGGCCATTCCATTTGGTTCACATCTAAGGTATTTTTCTAGCTGATAGAGTGTCCTGATAAGGAACAACTCCCAATGCTGATATTCTCCAGCAACTTTAACAAATGGTCATCTGGCGCCTCAAAGTCTGGGAGATTCCAAGGGAAAGTGTTATTAACCCCACGTGGGTCTCTGATGCTCATGAAACTTTCAACCAATGAATGACCTGCATTTCCTCCAGGTAAAACAGGCAACACAGAGCGCCCGTAGAACAGTCCCCAAGGGCAGGACAGTTCCCAAGGGCAGAACAGTTCCCAAACGCAGGACATTCTCGCAGCGCGCCTGCTGGACATTCAGCCTCAGGGCTCCTCCTGAACATCCTCAGACTCAGCCCGGACCACCACGTAACGGCCAATGTGTCTGAGTGCAGGACTTTCCTTTGTTCTAAGAGTCGAGAACGGAGGTTGCCAGCGCGTAACCAAAGGATCCACCCGAGGTTAGCACCAGCAGAAAGCTTTGTGAACAGGTCGGAACTGTGGACAGCTGAATCAGTATTCAGGACTAACGCTTCATCAGGAATGAACCGGTCTTCTTCCTGACCTGCTGGGACCCGCAGTCACTTTTCTCCCGTGCACAAACTCTTGCTAGTTTCAGCCAACACTAACTAGCTGGTTTTCAGAGAGCATCAGCAGCGAATCGCTGCAGGAATCTCCACCATGTCGTTGCCACTGTTTCTTTGTGCCCGCGGGAGATCTGAATCCCCACAGATTGGATGAGTATTCAACATTCTGCATTACCGCTCGAGAATTCAATTGTTACCTCAACCAGAGTTGATTTCAAGTTAATTCCTAATAGTGATGTACTTGTTTTGAGTATCTAGTGTAAAAGTTGTAACCAAGTTCATTTACGAAACGGTCTAAATAAATGATATACTGAACGTATGTCCCTCTTGGTATTTGTAACTCTTCGTGATTGAATATATACAGATGCAGCCATTCAAAATGAGCAGGCAATACCGCATTATTTTGCGGTGTGCTTGACGCAGCCTACCGCGAGTTACAGTAGATTCTCGTATAGTACCTCATATAAACTACGTGGTACCTCAAGTAAAATAATAGTATCCGGAATTTCCGCAAGGTGGAGCTAATAAAGCTCAACCTCTCATGTTTGAGTTGTCGCCATCAACATCTTTAACGAAGATATTACTAATAGTGTTAATAATGAATGACCTTGGACAAGCTGTAAACTCAAAGTATTGCCCTAGTCCACATTCTTTTTTTCATTGACCATCTTTGTAAAAGTAACACCACAGCATTTCGCAATCACACATTTGTTTCCAATCATGCAAAGTACAGTAATTTTTGAGAATCTCCGATTCACCATGCCTTTCACATGCTCATAAAAGAGATTGATTTAGGAACATAAACATATCACTGTATGCAAACTGTATTGTATACAGCATGTATATGTATATTTAATGTCTTTACTGTGCCCGTTTAAGTATTGAATATTTATATGGAATTTTACCACTGAAGGGAAATCTTAGCAGCTGAGCATAAAAAGAATAGGAGCATACTGTAACACGTGTGAAGGCCATAAACGATAATAATTTTGGAACATAAACATACAGTATATGGCTGGTCTCGGTACTTTAAAAAAAAATACACACCAGTATTCCATTTCTCCCTAAACATTTTAAGCATCGAAGTCTTTAACTAACGTGATACCGGAGTCAACAAGCATACTTTTAGAATTTTGTACACACGCTGTACAATGTCTGTTGGTACTCTTTCTGTAGGGCTTTTTCAACACTCCTCATGTGATCTTGCCAGTGGTGCTGTGGGTTAGGTTCCTGACTTATACATCACACGTTGGGTGTTTGAATCCAGCCAGAGCCATGACTCTTTTTTAACAAACATTTCTTTGAAAAAATAAAATAGGGTTAGTGTTAGGGTTACTGTCAAACTTTAAATCAACAATTGATTTAAGGACGATCTGTCAAAGTGCAATGAAATACAATATTGTTGTTGTTGTTATTGTTGTTTTTATCCTGTAAAGCGTTTTGAGAAGCCACCTTTAAAGGCGCTATATAAAAGCGCTGATTCTTATGGAATGTGTTTTCTTTCTTCTTTTTTTCAGCATGGAATAAACCTATTACTTGATTCCTATGGATGCCCGGTTCCGCCCGGGATTAAAAAAAAAAAACATGGAATCACATACCTAAGGAAATAGCAGTATAACCTTATTCATGCACAGACAGTGGCATGTTACATTATTAATTTGGGTGTCTCCTCTTGCCAGAAAGCTCTAAATTGCATTTTGAGTGCGGTTTTTGACTTTTTTTAAATTACAACCCATAAATAAAGCTGATACTGTTTAGACTTTTAAATATTTTAAACTGTATTACAGCAGCACAATGCACAATGCAACGTAAATCGCTATCTTTGTCTTCTGCGTAATAATGTTCACCTCTCTGTCCAGCAAATTAACAATAGTAATAATAATGAACTTTATTGTATATAGTGCCTTTAAAGGTGGCTCCTCAAGGCACTTTACAGGATAAAAACAATAACAACAATACTGTTAGGCTGGGCAAACGCTTTTTAATTTTTTTTAAAAAGAAATAAAAAATGAGATATAATGATGTGTTCCTGCTTAGACATTAACAAAGAGCATAACGAAGGTCATAAAGGTCATAAACGATATTAATTTTGGAACATCATTATGTAAACTGTATGTTGCTGTTATTGGCATTTTAAAGAAAAAATACTGTAAAATCCTGGTACAGCGCGAGCCTGCATTCTCTCCTAAGCCGTCCACACCACACTTTTCCCTGGGTCAGAGATTAAATAAAACTTCACTCACACCAAACAAATTACCACACACTGAACACTGAACATGTTAACCCAAATATGTCTCACAATACTTTTATGGTACATTACTTTGCTAAAATGTATTTAAAAATAAAAACGGTTACAAACGCCAGCGGAGAGAGAGACACACACACAGTTCTTCATTGTCAAAAAGTAATTATTTTTTACTTTGTCAGCACCCAGACAAACGCAAACGCGTTATTAATGAAATGCTTTTTTTCATTCTTGATCCAACTCACAAGTTGTCATCTGTTGTTGAAGCTCTGTGAGACTAGACTCACACATGGCTAGACTTGACTATTTAACCATGAGATTATGTTTATGTTTATTAATCTTCCTTGTTATGCACTGAGAATGATAAGCACCCCAAACACGAGGGCGGCATAGCGGTCGGCTCTGGCTTTCCCATCTATACCGATGCACTGCAAGTACAACCCCCCCCTCCTTCTCTTGAGTGATGGGCAACAGTTGGATATCTGGGAGAATTGTTCGTTCCACTGGCGTCTGTGAATTCCGCAGATTTTTATCGTCTTTAATTTTGTTACGTTATACATTTTAGAAACATTTCATCTATACAACATCACAAAACTATTTTCGATTGTATTTCTGAATGTTATGTTACACTTACAGTAGTTCACTGTTTTAAATACATCTAATTAAAAAAGTTAGGTGTTAGCATAAACTATTAGTAATCAATAATATTGAATTTAGCACTGTAATAAGTTGGTGCACTTTCCCCCACATCTTGTAAAAACATATTTTCATTGTTCAAATATACATTAAATCTGACTATCATATAATAAGTTAAATACAAAACCAAAGAAAAAACAGGGTAAAATATAATTCAAAATATTTTGCTAACAATGTTAACTGTTTATAAATAATCAATTGTATTAACTAAGGAGTAGGATGGCACAGTTATTAGTATGCTTTTTGTTTTGTTTCTTTTTCATAAATACAACAGTAGTACCTGATGTCTCAGTGGCTTTCAAAATTAAATTATGCATGCAAACCTGTGAACTGGCCTGTGATACTGGCCATGTAATACCCTGCATTGTGGAATAAAAGTTTATTTTAAAGGATAGAGAAAGCACAGAAAACAGGCAGTTAGATTGATCAGATTAGTATGAAAAGCCATTTAGCAAAGAGGGAATGAGAAGAGTAACAAACTAGTATACTTTAGATCTTTTTTTCTGAACCAGGGAAAATCTCTTCATGTTTCTCTATAACAATAATAAAAAAACTTTATTTTTACATATCACCTTTAAAAGTGGCATCTCAAAAGCAATACAGTAGATGTAAAAACAGTTAAAACGACCACAGATTACAAAGTAAATACCCAACACTGATTGTACCCATCTGTCATGCTAATAAAGCACCTTGAATTGAATTGCATTGAGAGAGGGGGGGGGAGGGCGAGCGAGAGAGCACAGACAATAGATCAGCGTACTGTAGAGGAAAACAGTATATGCATCGTTGATATGAGGACTTTTGAAACCAAATTTCCCAAATTTAATATGTGCTTTTCTGTATTTATTGTCAATTGATTGTCCATAATATTGCTATTCTAAGCAAGAAGGAGCGCTTCACCCCGCCTGCTGTGGGAAGAGTTGGCTTATTCCTTCCCTGCCTCACCGAGGGCAGACTCTGCCAGGCCCTCGTTGACACCGGTTCGACCATCACCCTGCTGCGGCCTGGTGTCCTGCCGGGCACCGAGGCAGCCGGACCCCCAGGGTGCTCACCGTGCACTTTGGAGCTGCGAGGGTGAAACACCCCTTCTACCTTGCCCCAGTCCGTGAGGACTGTATCCTGGGGTTGGACTGGTTGCAGCAGGTGGGTGGTTGCCTTGACTTGGGCGTGAGGGACGGGGTGCTGCGCCGGGGGTGGCGGGTGCCCTCCAGCGGCGAGGTCATGTGGCAGTTTGTGGTGGGGCAGTTCACCAAGCGGTGCACTGCCAGCCGGAGGCTGCCAAGCAGTGACCTCGCCGCTGGAGGGCACCCGCCACCCCCGGCGCAGCACCCCGTCCCTCACCTCCAAGGCCTCCCACAGTGCACAGAGTGCCTTACAGACTCCGGGTAGGGGCAAGCTTATCTCACCGTCCTGGGAGTCAGCTCTGGCACACTCGCCCCGACACCCGTAGCTCCGACAGGCCCAGGAGACGCCCACCGCTGCCACCTCCGCTTCCCGCTCCGGTCAACCCACACACCCCGGACACCTCCCGCCCCACCCACCGCGAAACTGATTCGTTCCCCCTGCCCCACCAACTTTCGCCGGCCCAAGTCAAGGCAACCACCCACCTGCTGCAACCAGTCCAACCCCAGGATACAGTCCTCACGGACTGGGTCAAGGTACTGTAGAAGCGGTGTTTCACCCTTGCAGCCCCAAAGTGCACGGTGAGCACCCTGGGGGTCCGGCTGCCTTGGTGCCCAGCAGGACACCAGGCCTGGCAGGGTGATGGTCGAACCGGTGTCGACGAGGGCTTGGCAGGGTCTGCCCTCGATGAAGCAGGGAAGAAATAAGCCCCGGCTGTGGCCAACCCTTCCCACGGCAGCAGGCGGGGTGAAGCGCTCCTTCTGGCTTTCCGGAGTGGGGGTAGCGTCGCTCCTGTTTCCCGACGGCCTCCGGAGTCCCCGTGCGATGTGCCCCCTCTCCCCACAGCGGTGGCAGATGACCAGCCGTCGTCGCTCCCCCAGCATCGCCGCGCTGGCCGTCTCCTCCTCCCCATCTGATTCCCCGTGCACCCCTCCGTTGGTGCCCACCGGTCTCCTCGAATACGGCATCAGCCTGCTCAGCCAGAGCCAGGGCCTGCTCCAAGGGGACCGGCGCGGCCAGTATCAAGTGGCTCTGCACCTCAGTCGGCACCAGGGCCCAGAGGAATGCCTGGAGCGCTATCTCCCGGTGGACCTCCTCCAGGAGAGTAGGGTAACCCTGGCGGGCTAAGTAGGCCACGTCTGCAGCTGTTACCTTCACTGTTACCTGGATACCTCTTTATTTAGACCTCACTCTTCCTCCTGCCTGTCTGGCTTCTTTTAATCCTTCTGTGCCCAGATTGCAACGGGTAAGATGTTTTTCCAAGAAAAAAAGAGAAATTAAAAAAAGAGAAATTTCACCAGAGCCTCTTCTCTTCTTGTGTCTAATTTTTAGTTTAGAAGGATTCAAGCAGGATTTTAGATGAAAGGCAGCGACCTTAATCAAGCCCAAATCATAATTGAACCCATTCAGAGCCTACATTGCATTTTAGTGTTTAATTCTGAGCAGAAGACCCTCACACCTGAAGAAGGCTTGCGTTTTACCATCTTACCGCTTTCTTTTTTACTGTCCTGGTGGTAGATTTCGAAGATCGTTTCGCCCCTGCGGTGTTTTCCAGAAGAACAGGCTATGAAGAAATATTTATAATTGAATGTAAAATTCAAATTCAATAATACCTTGTAATATGCACTATAATCGCATATTTCAGATGCAGCCTGCTGTATTTGCTTACCCTTCGCTCTTTGGAAGCTGGGGCGGCAGAAGCACCTCGTCTCTTCCCATAAAAGGTCTTAGTCTCCATATTTTACTGTGGTCGCTGTATTGCAGGCTCGCAGTTTTTTTTTTTTGTGATGGGAACTCACCTAATCCCTTGGTGTATTTATGCCATATTCTCATGTACGGCTAGAATGTGTTCATTGTCTTCCAATGAAAGGCAGGTTCCTTTTGCCGAAGTCGGGAGACATTAGAGGCTTGCCACACCCGGACTGTTAAACCAACGCATTAGGACGTCAAAGCCCATTGAGGAGCCGGGCGCAATAATTGTTTTGTTCCTTGATTTACTGATCTCCATTAATTATAGAAATCAAGTTCCTGCTCTTTGCAGATGACCTGGTCCTGCTGTCGCCCACAGAACAGAGGCTGCGGCAGAACCTGGTACTGCTGGAGCAGCACTGTCAGACCTGGGCGCTGACAGTCAATCTGGACAAGACCAGAGTTATGGTTTTCCAGAAAAAAAGCCAGACCTCAGGGAAACAGGTACAAATTCACACTTAACAACAACACATTAACACCTAACAATGGGTGCACGGCCGAATTAGGCCAGTACCCACTATTGTTAAACATACAGAAAAGAATATTAAAGTATTGGCTTTAATATTAGCCGTATAGAACATTAAAGTGCCCCTTTCCATTCAGCGGGTGAATGAGCCGCTGTGTCCTATCTTCTGACAGTCGCTGTTGTGAATGTCTGTAGAGTGTATCTTAGTTTTAGTACTATATTTTATATTATATTCCCTATTAATCAAACTTTAAGAGTATGTATCGGCTTGTCCCCCCCTCCCACACCTCTCTGTGTACAGTAGAGCCTCCTGTCCTGGATGGTAGAGCCCATACAGCTGTGTCTGGAGAGAATCCAGGTTATCAGCTTCAACCACACGGCTGGGCAGCTTGTTCCCCCCTCCCGCCCCTCTCTGTGTACAGTAGAGCCTTCTGTCCAGCCAGTACAGGAGGCTCTACTGTACACAGAGAGGGGTGGGAGGGGGGAACACGCTGTCCAGCCGTGTGGAATGCTACAGAACCCTAAACAGACAATACACACTAGCCGAATATTTGACCGAGATATCCAGACACAGCTGGATGAGCTCCACCAGCCAGGACAGGCAAATAAGATACACTCCACAGACATTCACAACAGCGACATATCATAAAACTTTTGCACATATTGTTAAATTATTACTTCTTTTTCAGGAAGTTAAAAAACACTTGAATTACTTATCCAGTCTCTCGAAATAAAATTATTTTTCAAGCAATGCAAATAACGTCGGGCAATGTGTTTTTTTTTAATCCAACTTTGACAGCCACATCTTAATTCTTGTCAGTTAGCTCTTTTTTCTCTGTTTGAATTGTGGCGATTCAAACAACTTGGGATAACAAGTGGTCTCAAAGTCACCGAGCTCACAGAGCTTTAACAACAGATGACAGCTTTCTTAGTCCTTCCTTAGTCTTCCTGAAATTGTCAGATTATGAGTGAATAAAAGCATTTTATTAAAAACACGTTTGCGTTTGTTTGGGAGCTATATTATGTATTTTTCATATGTAAGATATAATGATGTGTTCCTGCTTACACATCGCACGACTTTAAAAGCTAGAAAAACAGGTTTTGATTCACATTATCTGGCGAGCCTTGTTTTGTCAAAGGACAGCACATACTTTGAAAAGACCGCAAATGTATTAGCTAGGGTTAACTGCACTATGGACCGCACAAAGAAATTTAAAATAGTCTTCTTTAGGTGTGAGGGCAGGAGTGGATCGCAGGAGGCATAATCAGCAAATTACAAGAAAACAAAGAACAGGGCAGGTGAGACGTGTATCCAGAGAGCAAGTGATCAGAAAAAGGAAACAATTGTTACGCCCGGGATTTCGACGCAATTTTTTTAACTTGCTAATGCATCAGACACATATCCTGGCGTATTGTGTTTTAAATAAAATAGGAGTGTCTTTCCCTGGTATTAGCTCTTCGGTATGGTGTAAGTTTTATCTGTACCATACTGTATACAGGTACAGACTTCAAGCTGCACAACTGTATCGCTTTGGTAAGGAGACGGACTATGGCCAAAATCATGAAAGACTGATAAAGACAGTCTCACGTTTGTGGACAGTCTATCCACAAACAAAACATTCCTGTTAGACAAGAGGAATGTAAAAAAAACAATTACTTTTTGTCAATGAAAACCGGTGTGTGTGTCTCTCTCTGCTGGATGTCTCTCTCTCTCTCTCTGCTGAATGAATAAAAGCATTTTATTAAAAACGCGTTTGCGTTTGTCTGGGTATTTACTTTGTAATCTGTGGTCGTTTTAACTGTTTTTACATCTACTGTATTGCTTTTGAGATGCCACTTTTAAAGGTGATATGTAAAAATAAAGTTTTTTATTATTGTTATAGAGAAACATGATCAGATTTTCCCTGGTTCAGAAAAAAAGATCTAAAGTATACTAGTTTGTTACTCTTCTCATTCCCTCTTTGCTAAATGGCTTTTCATACTAATCTGATCAATCTAACTGCCTTTTTTCTGTGCTTTCTCTATCCTTTAAAATAAACTTTTATTCCACAATGCAGGGTATTACATGGCCAGTATCACAGGCCAGTTCACAGGTTTGCATGCATAATTTAATTTTGAAAGCCACTGAGACATCAGGTACTACTGTTGTATTTATGAAAAAGAAACAAAACAAAAAGCATACTAATAACTGTGCCATCCTACTCCTTAGTTAATACAATTGATTATTTATAAACAGTTAACATTGTTAGCAAAATATTTTGAATTATATTTTACCCTGTTTTTTCTTTGGTTTTGTATTTAACTTATTATATGATAGTCAGATTTAATGTATATTTGAACAATGAAAATATGTTTTTACAAGATGTGGGGGAAAGTGCACCAACTTATTACAGTGCTAAATTCAATATTATTGATTACTAATAGTTTATGCTAACACCTAACTTTTTTAATTAGATGTATTTAAAACAGTGAACTACTGTAAGTGTAACATAACATTCAGAAATACAATCGAAAATAGTTTTGTGATGTTGTATAGATGAAATGTTTCTAAAATGTATAACATAACAAAATTAAAGACGATAAAAATCTGCGGAATTCACAGACGCCAGTGGAACGAACAATTCTCCCAGATATCCAACTGTTGCCCATCACTCAAGAGAAGGAGGGGGGGGTTGTACTTGCAGTGCATCGGTATAGATGGGAAAGCCAGAGCCGACCGCTATGCCGCCCTCGTGTTTGGGGTGCTTATCATTCTCAGTGCATAACAAGGAAGATTAATAAACATAAACATAATCTCATGGTTAAATAGTCAAGTCTAGCCATGTGTGAGTCTAGTCTCACAGAGCTTCAACAACAGATGACAACTTGTGAGTTGGATCAAGAATGAAAAAAAGCATTTCATTAATAACGCGTTTGCGTTTGTCTGGGTGCTGACAAAGTAAAAAATAATTACTTTTTGACAATGAAGAACTGTGTGTGTGTGTCTCTCTCTCCGCTGGCGTTTGTAACCGTTTTTATTTTTAAATACATTTTAGCAAAGTAATGTACCATAAAAGTATTGTGAGACATATTTGGGTTAACATGTTCAGTGTTCAGTGTGTGGTAATTTTTTTGGTGCGAGTGAAGTTTTATTTAATCTCTGACCCAGGGAAAAGTGTGGTGTGGACGGCTAAGGAGAGAATGCAGGCTCGCGCTGTACCAGGATTTTACAGTATTTTTTCTTTAAAATGCCAATAACAGCAACATACAGTTTACATAATGATGTTCCAAAATTAATATCGTTTATGACCTTTATGACCTTCGTTATGCTCTTTGTTAATGTCTAAGCAGGAACACATCATTATATCTCATTTTTTATTTCTTTTTAAAAAAAATTAAAAAGCGTTTGCCCAGCCTAACAGTATTGTTGTTATTGTTTTTATCCTGTAAAGTGCCTTGAGGAGCCACCTTTAAAGGCACTATATACAATAAAGTTCATTATTATTACTATTGTTAATTTGCTGGACAGAGAGGTGAACATTATTACGCAGAAGACAAAGATAGCGATTTACGTTGCATTGTGCATTGTGCTGCTGTAATACAGTTTAAAATATTTAAAAGTCTAAACAGTATCAGCTTTATTTATGGGTTGTAATTTAAAAAAAGTCAAAAACCGCACTCAAAATGCAATTTAGAGCTTTCTGGCAAGAGGAGACACCCAAATTAATAATGTAACATGCCACTGTCTGTGCATGAATAAGGTTATACTGCTATTTCCTTAGGTATGTGATTCCATGTTTTTTTTTTTTAATCCCGGGCGGAACCGGGCATCCATAGGAATCAAGTAATAGGTTTATTCCATGCTGAAAAAAAGAAGAAAGAAAACACATTCCATAAGAATCAGCACTTTTTTATAGCGCCTTTAAAGGTGGCTTCTCAAAACGCTTTACAGGATAAAAACAACAATAACAACAACAACAATATTGTATTTCATTGCACTTTGACAGATCGTCCTTAAATCAATTGTTGATTTAAAGTTTGACAGTAACCCTAACACTAACCCTATTTTATTTTTTCAAAGAAATGTTTTTAAAAAAAAAAAGTCATGGCTCCAGCTGGATTCAAACACCCAACGTGAGATGTATAAGTCAGGAACCTAACCCACAGCACCACTGGCAAGATCACATGAGGAGTGTTGAAAAAGCCCTACAGAAATAGTATCAACAGACATTGTACAGCGTGTACTATTCTTGTGTTGCGGTACATGAATATAATGATATTGTTATTAATTTCTTTAGATACGCGATTCCATATTATATTCCCTTTTAATCAAATTCTAAAAGTATGCTTGTTGACACCGGTATCACGTTAGTTAAAGACTTCGATGCTTAAAATGTTTAGGGAGAAATGGAATACTGGTGTGTATTTTTTTTTAAAGTACCGAGACCAGCCATATACTGTATGTTTATGTTCCAAAATTAATATCGTTTATGGCCTTCACACGTGTTACAGTATGCTCCTATTCTTTTTATGCTCAGCTACTAAGATTTCCCTTAAGTGGTAAAATTCCATAAAAATATTCAATTCTAAAACGGGCACATTAAAGACATTTAAATCTTTCTACGACCGACCAACGCACCACGAGTGCCCCCGTCGGTCAACCTATCACATACCGTGGTATTTTGCGTCACAATGCGCGAGGCCGTAGCCAATTACCTCGTGAGAGGATACCTACACTGTAAATGCAATAATTCTCAAGAGTTACATGAAAACAACGCAAATATATATGATTAGGGTAGCTTTAAATAAATCAGTATGTGCAAGACAGAATGTCTTTGTGCTATCCTCTAAAGGTTCAGTCTTGCACAGGATTTTCAATAGAAAAGATTTTCTATATGCCTGAAAGAAAAACTAAAGTTTATAGCAGGTTTAGGTAAATTCAGTTCTTAAATCATGCATTTATTCCTGGAAGTCTAATGGCTTCATTAAGATAATAAAATAGCTAAAGAAGTCAAATGAGCAGCTGCTTATTGAAAATTACCTCTAAGAAATGCAGGGCTATGGTGCTCAAAGACTGGAGTTGCCTGCCCCTTGGTTGTTGTCACGCCCTCATCCAACCAGATTCCCACACGGAAGGGCACTCACGCTAATTACACTCCAGCCCCGAACACTTCTGCCAAATGACACTGCTCCTGCCAATCAGCCAACCATGACACTCCATCAATCAGCGCACCTTCCTCCTCTCACAATATTTAAACCCTCCAAAACCCTCTGCTCTTTGCCTGGTATTGGTTGCCCTTTGGAGCTCCTACCTTGCCTTCTATTTCTAAACCCTCTCTTCGCTCTTCATGATACAAACCACAAAACTTGCCACAGACCACGTCTCTCTCCTAGCCCTCACCTGGATCAGAAGCCTTCTCTTCGCTCTTTACAATACGAACCACGGAACTTGTCATTGACCACGTCTCGCCTAGCCCTCGCTTGCTCTGGAAGCTACCAGCTGGTCTCCTGACCACCTGAGGTACTGCACAGGGTCAATCCTCCCGATTGCTCAGTGGGTCATTTGTGACAGTTATAGTATCGGACTAAGACTGTAGATTTGGAATGTGCAGGAGAGTTTGATTTGTTTACCCTAAGTACAGATACAAGAATAGCTTCCACCAGTAAGGTCATCTCTAGGATGTGTTCATTGGGAAGAGGGTGCAAGCTCCCTGGAGGAGAGTTAGTTCAGCCTGTAGTTTCAGAGTAAATTGTGTGGACCCCAGTTTTGGTAAACCTGCAAACGGCAAAGATTTCAGCAACCAACTTTAAACACAGCCTCAATATGGTCACAGGCTACAAGTTCAAGGATATTGTGGTATGGTATATTTAGACTTCATTAATGCTGTTCTGTTTTTCATCTAAATTATGAAACCTTAACTTTATTCTCAGTTAAACATAGGTTTTATCTTAACTTTAAATCCGATCTTTTCTGATATTTCAGTTCTATACAGTAAGGTAAAAATAATTTAAACACCTGCTTCTTCAAGCAGATTAAAGCATTTGCAGATTTCAGGCAATGTTACATTTCCTTGTCAATATCGGCCTTCTGTGAATAATATTAGCCTTCTTGTGATAAATCCCAAGGTAAGGAATGTGTTCTGTATTCTCCAGATATTCACTGTGAATCTGAAATAGAGAAGGACAAGGGGGAATGCTTCATTCTGATAGAAAGTGTGATCTTCTGAATGTTCCATCTTGCATCTTCTCTTATGCTAGAGCACTGTATATACAGTATATTATCAGTTGTCTATAGATTTTATTTCTGTCAGGGCATTTACTGTACTGCTGCATCATCACTGTACATGAGTTTAATGATGGAGTGATTTTTTTTTTTTACTTGGATTTTTATAGGTTAAATTTATTCCACAGCAAATTCAGTAAATTGTCATTAAATCACCATTATCATGGGGATTACTGCACTCGCATGATAACACAAGCAAAGGATGCTTATTGATTTTGGAGGACTCTTCAGGAGGATCTTCCCGTGTTCTTCATAATACACCTTTTTCAATTGAAAGAATGCTAAATAAAACACCATTTGTCTTGTAACTGAAAGGCTATAAACATTTTCTAAGTTTACCTCTTGAGGGTGTGAACCCACACTGTCATGCTGCAAGAAGTTGTCCAATAGGAGTAAGATGGTTCAGGAGAATACATATAATGATACTGCACCCAAAGGACATTACTCTGAAATGATCCACAGCTGGATTTGCTCCCATCTGTGATAACTGTCGCAGTCTTAGCCAGATAAGCTAGCAGCCGTATCATCCTGCAACTCACAACTGGCAACCCACTGAAGCTATGCAGGTGTGAGCCTGGTCAATACCTGGATGGGGAACCTCTTAGGAAAAACCGATGTTGCTGCTGGAAGTAGTGTTAGTGGGGCCAGTATGGGGTGCTCACCCTGTAGTCTGTGTGGGTCCTAATACCCCAGTATAGCAATGGGGAAACAGTACTGTAAAAAGGTGCTGCAGTCAAGTCAAAAATTCCTAACCTCCTAATCTTCATCTCTGAATTGGCTTCATTATTCTGTTTTCCTCCCCACTGATAGCTGATGTGTGGTGAGTGGACATCCAGGTCATCATCACTGGAGGGGTTTGAAAACTTTTACAAGTCACTTTATGTAAAGTGCTTTGAGATGAAAAGCACTATTCAAATGCAAGGAATTATCATTATTAACATTAAATTGGTATAGAAAGCAATGCAATTTTAAACATTAAAAACTGCTTTGAATACAGGGTTAACATCTTGTCAGGTATCAAATAATATATTTTATCACCACAAACAAGAGGGTGAAAAGTTATTAGGTGATTAATTATTTCCTTTCAAAATGCAATATTTCCTAATGGTTGTGGAACTCTGTTTTAAATGTCTGTTTCCTTATACATAATGTATGTTAAGATTCAGATAACTTGGACATTCTTAATTCATCTACTTAATAAATCTTAACAAATATCTACAGTTTCTGAAGCATCTACTCAAACACAACCATTAATTTAATTCTAACCAACTGTAACCCTAACTCATTCCATAAACCATATCCTGAACCAACCCTAAACATAACCATAACTGACAAATTGTTTGTATTACAAAAACTGTAGGAGAGCAAGATTCTAGTGGTGAGTGTTTATTTGGACAGTATTTAAAATACATTATAACATAAGAGGTTTGTTCTTCAAATTTAGTTATGCAGCTAAACTATGCATAGATATTTTTTAATGTCCACTTAATTACTACCTTGGTGTAGAATAAATTATAGAGCATGTCTGAATCCTCTGTAGGAAAACATAACAAAAATGTTAATGACCAGAACTAAAGGCAAATCTTTCATGTGGTTAATTCAGAAGGCTGCTCTGCTATTCACCCTGAACAACTCTGTCCCCAAAAATGTTCTTTTGAACTAGCTTTAAAGAAAAAATGCCTGGAGTTAAGACAAGGGATGAGCATATGTTTCCCTAGAAGGAAAATTTACAAAAATGAATGACTGAAGACCTTGGGGTTTCAAATCAAAAACATTTGGCTGGCAAGAATTGCTTAATACAGCTTTTGACTGAGCTTTTAACTGCCGTTGTATAACGCTGAGTCTTTTTCTTTCTTGTTAAAGTTCTAGATAGCAAATTAAAATTATCGTGATGCAGATTTTTTCCTGGGAGGAATTCAGAGGGATTAACAGACTTTGCCAACTTCCTTTTGAAAAGTTCCAATGTTTGTTATTACTTCTCAGAGTAATAAGAAGTAGAAGAGATCTTCTGATTGCTAGAAGATCCTTTGGAGCTTAACAGAAAACAAACTGATAGCTGGGGTAGCGGCAAGGCTTATTAAGTTTGCTGCTCCCTTGCCAGTCCCTCTGTCTCTCATATCAGTGGTGCTTGATACAGAGAGGCCATTCCATTTGGTTCACATTTAAGGTGTTTTTCTAGCTGATAGTGTGCTGAGCTGATAAGGAACAACTCCCAATGCTGAGATTCTCCAGTAACCCTAATAAATGGTCATCTCTGGCGCCTTACTGTCTGGGTGATTCCAAGGGAGAGTCTTATCCCAAGTTGTTTACAACCCTAAGGTCAGAGAGCATGGTTACTCATCATCAGCCAATCAGGAACTGGTAGAGCAGGTTAACCCCACGTGGGTCTTGGATGCCCATGAAACTTTCAACCAATGAACGACCATAGTTCCTCCAGGTAAAACAGGCAGCACAGGGCTTCCTCCGGTTCTCCTCCTGGACATCCTCAGACTCAGCTCGGACAATCACGTAACAGCCAGTGTGTCTGAGTGCCAGGACTCTCCTTTGTTCTAAGAGTTGAGAACAGAGGTTGCCAGCGCGTAAACAAAGGATCTACCCGAGGTTAGCCCAGCAGCAAGCCTCGTGAACCCACCGCGAACGCTCACCTGATCAACAAGTGAACTACGGTGGGAACTGTGGACAGCTGAATCTAAGTATTTAGGACTAGCGCTACATCAGGAACGAACCGGTCTTCTTCCTGTCTAAAGAGTGTGACCTGCTTGGACCCGCAGTCACTTTTCTCCTGTGCACAAACTCTGCTAGTAAAGCCAGAACTAACTAGCTGGTCTTCAGAGAGCATCAGCAGAAAATCTCTCTCTCCTTCTCTCTTGTTGAACCAGCACTGCTTGCCCCCTGGCCAGAGAGCGCCGATTGGACACAGCAACAGCCTGCCACTGTTTCTTTGTATCCGCGGGAGATCTGAATCCTCAGAGATTGGATGAGTTTTCAACATTCTGCCTTACAGCTCGAGAATTAAATTGTTACCTCAACCCCAGTTGATATCAATTTAATTCCTATGAGTGATGTACTTGCTTTTGAGTATCTAGTGTAGAAGTTGTAATCCAAGTCCATTTACAAAACAGTCTAAATGAATGGTATACTGAATGTATGTCCCTCTTGGTTTGTAACTCTTCGTGATGCCTACACTGGTGTATTTGATACAATTTCTTTGGATGGAAAAAAAACATTTGGGAATGAAGCTTGTTTTTACAAATAAGGCACAAAGTCAAATGGCATACGGACATGATCATGATATAATTTGATGTTGTCAGTGCTTGGTGTGTATTTTGTTCAGTTCCCAATGCTTTATAGTTTGTTTATAGCCTGAACTTTATACACTCAATATTTTCCACAAAAAAAGCATTCACTGCACAGTTCAACAAAAGTCCTCACTATGATATTTTAATTGGTGTGGATTTGAATGGTCATTGTGTCTAAAAGTAAAGAATTATTCCTTTCAAGTCATTCGATGTTGTGGTTAGCCATTTGCATTTTGTAATTGCAGTATGGTATTATATTCTTACTCGGTAATCCTTGACTATTAGCCATCCTGTTCATTTGGTTGCCAGTTCCAGAATCTCTTTCAGATTCTAAAAGTAAATTTTACCAGCATGACTGGGCATATTGTTTTGTGTTGTATTCTACATGTTCAATCTATACTGTACATGCACAAGGGACTTTTGGCTTCTCAGGTCAAGTTGTATGTTATTGTATATAATCAAAATCTTAATGATCATAGTGATTTTATCTTCTTTATTAATTGATTTGTTTTCTATCTTCTATCTCTTTATCCACTATTATACCTTGATCTACCTATTGTATTACTTTTAGGTTCCTTAAGTTAGGCTGCTAAATTGCTGCAACAAATGGAGAGGGTTCTTGAACTTCTAAACTTGTATACTTACTGTATATATAGTACAGTGTATCTGTGTGTAGCTATATGTGCAGTAATGCCACATCCAACATATGTGCTTAGTGTTCAATCTCCTGTGACTACTACTATATACATTTCTTTTCAATAGCCACTTCCTCATGTACCATGCTGAAAACTGACAAGAGTACTAAATCTCAATATATTATCTCCTCAGGGCTATTTCCAAGTGGCTCAGCCAACATGGGTGCTCACTCAGTTCCTTGGCTGCCACGGTCATGTCACTAGATTCCTCTGGCAGCAGTACGTTTGGGAGAACATTGCTATTGAGATAAGTCAGCCATGGCACTCTTGGTTTTGTGAACATAGTGACTCCTATGACTAACATTCTTGACAGCAAAAATTTTTTTAAAACATCTGGTAATTAATAAGTATAATTCTAATTAAGTATATGATCAAAAAATAAGTTTTCTTATACAATACAATACTCCAAATCATATAATTTATGAACATTATTAGATTAGCAAACAGGGTAGAACCACTAACTGTGGTTAGTGCACCCTTACATAAATTAATTCTAATTTTTATCAACTCTTTTAAGTTTGTTTATGGAGTATGAAGATCTGTGTTCATCAAAATAAGTGCTGCTATAGGAACCTACAGTATGAGTGGACTCTCTACTTTAATTCATTAAATGGCCTTGTTTATGGATAGTATATACTGTAGTTTAATTATTTCTTAGGTTTAATCTGGTTTACTTAATTTTTTAGTATTTTTATGATTTCAACTTGTTTACTATAATATCTCTGAAGCTGTTATATTCTGGTATCAAAATTACACTTAATGGCATGTTCCTGTATACATATTTTTATGTGACATTTTCCCCCATACTAATATTTATTAACTGTTCACAATACAATTTAAAACTGGCCACAACTTCTTTATTATGTGTACTGACTATAAATACAGTACAATAGCAATGTCAGTCAATAAGTCAATCCATGTTACTACAGAATTAAAATTATCTGAATCTCTGTAGGAATACAAGAAGGCACAACAGTATTTCGAAATTTAAAGATTTCCAAATAAAAAGTGCAAAAAATGCAATTGAATCTAAGTGGAAGTCATGATTTATTTTACTCTGAAGTTTGATTATTTTTGTGTACCCTACCAAGCACTTAATATTCTGTTTTATTTGCAAGGAGAGAAAGTTAATAGTACAATCATCATGGGTGTATATTAATGTTTAGAGGCATTGTTTTTTCACCTCTACTATTATCTACTGCAGTAAAAAACATAAGAACAATTTGCAAATATTAACAACATATTGGTCTTGAGTTATTATGTCACCCAAACAAAGAACTGTTTTGAAGAAAAAAGATGAACAAGGCTCAAAACATAAGATGTTTAAATTAGGTACAGTAGAGTTTTTCAGAAGTACTTTGTGATAAACTCTACATTATAGTAAAATGTATATCTACTGTTCAACTCTTTTAGCTACTCAGACAAGATTTGTCATAAATCAAGCTATGGTCCAATCCTCTTTAGTACAAAACATTAGGTTGCCCTTGTAACCCTGGATTCCTGTGAGAAAGGTTTAGCCATTAATGAATGGGATATCCCCACATAGACTTGTTGTCCATAATTATGAGCACATTTCTGTCCAGAAGGAACCGCCAAAGTGTCTACGATATTGCTCTGAATTCACGTTTGGAACACTTTGCAGAGTTTTAATGTACATGGACTACCAGTGGTAGTTCTAAAGTCCATTGATGCTTTTCCCATTCTATACTGCACCCCAAGCCATGTTGGAGACACCTATGGTGTTGACTTCTCTGTGGAACGGAAAATTAAAGAATAAATTGGCTGGATCCCTGCACCACTTGACTTCCCAGCAAGAGCATTGCTCTGTGTTTTAGTGCAATCTATTTATGAGTATGTAGTTTAGGCATTTTGGTGATAGTAATCAATTATAAATAATATGCTGCTTTACCAGGTTCTCACAATGTTCTTAATTTTTGGATGTACTGTATTGCACTATTTTGGGGAGTTTGCATGTGCAATATCTTTCAATTCAGACCCTTGCAAAGTTTTCACATTTTGTTGCTTTAAAGTAATGCCACTTTGAAACAGGAATTAATAGTTAGTGGTTATTAATATACACAACCTTTTGCATACATTCAAAAAAAAAATTAAAAAAAAGTAAATGTAATAAATTAATGTGAAAGAAAAATGGAAAAGTCATGATTGCATAACTATTCAAAACCTTTTGCTGTGGCAAAGCTAAATTATTTGTTTCAAAATTAGTTACAGTAAAATGCATAATTCTGATTTTGATATTCTCTTACTTTTGTTTCTTACATATCTTTTGACACGAAATACCAATTTCAATAGGACATAGCAAAATTTCTCTTCACTATCTCAATCCTTAAGCTTTTCACTTTAGTTGAGTGGTCTCAGTCTGTGTAATAATAATGGTTCACTAATTGTGGTTCACTATGATTTCAGAATAAAAATATAACTATCTATCTCCACCAGTCAGGTAGTGAATTTGAAATAAAAATTCAACCATGAAGACCAATAAGCTTTTGAAACAACTCAGCGATAGTTGTATAAAGGTACAGAACAGGATAGAAATATAAAAACATTTCAAAGACCCTTAATACCTCTTTGAGCTTGGTCGATCATTACGAGATGGAAGGCACCCAGAGACTGCCTAGATCAGGCTGTCCCTCCAAACTGACAGAAGTTAGTAGCTAAGATAGGAGAAAATGTCCATGGGTCAACTATATACCAGTCACTCCAGAATGGGGGCTTCAATGGAATTGAAAATAACACCTCAAATTCAACATGGGGTTTGCAACAAAGTAATGCCTTGGCAAAAGGTTTTTTGGACAGACAAGACCAAATTGAAACATTTTAGTTTACATATAAAGTGTAATCCCATTTGATGCAAACCCAACATCATGCATCATTAAGTCAACACCAACCCTACTGTGAAGTACGGTGGTGGTGGATCTGATTATAGTTCTGCTTCTCATTAGCAGAAACAAAAGCTTTTCAAAATTGGTGGGTAAATAGATGGAGCAAAGTTCTGGCAAATCTTAGAGGAAAACCTGATTCAGTCTGATAAAGACCTACTGTAAAACTGGAAGAAATTTCAGATTTCAACAGGAAAGCACAAGACCAGCAAACCTACATTGGAGTGGCTTAAAAATGAGAAGTGAATGTTCTTGACTGGTTCAGACAACATCCTGACTTGAATATGATTGGGAATCTGTGAAAAGACTCGAAAACTGCTATTCATAAGCAATCCCAAAGAATCCCAAGGGAGCTTATGAACATTTTCCAAAACAAATGGACAAAAATTGTACTTAGACAATGTGTAAAGTAGTCGTATGCAAAAACACTTGCAGCTCTAATTGCTGTGCTGTGGAATGTAGTGTTTTTACCAAGTATTGAGTTCATGGGTCTGAATTTGAAGTCCCATTTTCGAGGAAAGGTTTCTTGTTCAGGTGGATGTTTCAGCAGTGGGCGTTGGTACAGTGCTATCTCAAGGCAAAGAAGGAGAAGAGAGACCGGTCTTGTACGTGAGCTGCAAACTCTTACCTAGAGAAACAAGGTACTCAACTATTGAAAAGGAGTGCCTTGCTATTAAGTAGGCGTTGGATAGTCTATGGTATTATCTTCTAGGAAGAGAATTTGATCTTATAACAGATCATCAAGCTTTAACATGGATTCAGACAATGAAAGACCAAAATTCTCTAATAACAAGATAGCATCTTGCCTTGCAATCATTTAAGTTTAAGATTCGACACAGTCGGTAAACAAAATGTGACAGCGGATTACCTGTTCCAATTGCCCAGCATCGCCAGTCTTGGAGAGGAGGGTAGTAATGTGACGGGAGACTGTTTCCAGATCACCTGGCACTCAGGAGGTATCCACACACACACATAGACATGCGCAAATATTTCACTATCTAAACAAAAGTGATAAATCTGGTTTAAAACTTTACCTAGTCTGGAATTGCAGGAATAGCTTTGCTTGCTCTGTAGGTGCAGACACAGAGTAAAGTAAGGTCATTCATGTATTGTAAAAATTAAACATTAACTCAAACCAAACACCCATTTTTCCTTGTTTTACAAGTGAAATGAACTAACTTGGTGTTTAACTCACATGTTTCAAATAAATACCTTGTTTTGATTTCTCACCGGCAAAATGGTTTCTCCTGCAACCTGTAGGACTCAAACCTTGGCATGGCAACAGGGGCTGGCTTAGTGCGTGTTCCAGGGTTGCACATGCGGGGATTGATTTACAAGAAGATACCATTAAGAGGGAGTAGTATTTTAAAATATTTATGTACATACAGTAAAAGGAGTAATGACATTTTTGTTAATAATATGTTGATTGTTTTATGGTGTATTTATTGGAAATATATTCTATATATATTCTAGGGGGAGGAGTTTTATCTAGAAAAGGAGCTCCTCAAGATACATGTAGGAGAAGAGAGATAGGAGGAAGTTGGTAGCAGTGTGGAGTAGGAGCTGCCTACAAAAATCTATTTTTCTAAATCAATCAATGTATAAATTCTTATACTATAGTTTGTTCTTTTCCCCTTGAGTTAGTTTGTATTTTTCACAGGTTTTTTTGAGTGTTGACTTTGGGAGCACAGTTCCTCACAATAAACACCTTTGCACTTCTTTGCAATTGTGGCTGTACGCTTCTTAACTTGTGAAGGACAAGACAGTGACAACTTATCAACAAATTTCAGTTTTCTCATGAGGTTTTTCTGACTTCACTGTACTCTTGCTCATTTGGAGCATTCAGATTTTGAATAATATCACACTTTAAAATGTGTATAATTAATTTTGTAATTTCACTAAATAAGAATTCACTTTAAGCAAGGGAATTTTTGCTTAGATGTTGTTGTTCTAGATTCAATGTTCAAAGCAATTGTAAAGTTTACCTTAGTTAAATAAGTTCTGGGTAAATGATTAAATGTCAATCAATGGTCCAGGAAATGGGGATGAAACAGAGAGGAAGACAATAGAGGGTACAAGGGAAAGAGGAAGACAAGAGCTCTTTGTTCTAGACTACCAGGAAACACCAGATTAGAGCTAAGTATTTGAACCTTGATATTTTATTGTTGTTATGAAATTTTATTTCCTGTGTAAAGAATCCCTCAGTTAAAAAACACTTCTTCTGTTTAGTGGGTACATTTTTAGAATAGGGAGACAAGTCCCCATTCATTTTGGGGCATCCGAGGTTACAGAGAGAGAGATTTAACCGCAGTTTATATTCTGTTTAGTTTAGAAGGTAGCTTATCCCTTTGTTGGCACTATTTAAGAGTCAAATAGTTAGTAGCAGTCTGGGGTTTTCTGAGTATTTAGGATGTTATCGCTGTAGTACACCTTACTTTAAATTTGCCAATAGCTTAATTTGTGTGTTGTATGTTTATGTTGTGTGTAGTTTAGTGTGTGTATTTTGATTATTAATAAATATTTATTTAACCCAGTGTACCTGAATTATTACTCTTTTCACATAAGCTGTATTAGAGAACAAAGAATTCACGTTCCTCTAATTATTGGGTATATTTTCTTGGCAGAAATCATTTACAAGTTGGGGGTTATGATCATTTATGTTACATATTGATCAATCACCCCAGCCATTTCCTGATTTTCTCTCTTTTTGTGACCCTGTATTTCCCCTATATGTAACAATAAGAAGAGCTTGAATACGTTGGCAAAGCACTGTATTTTTATGAAGTATTCCATCATAAATAGGTTTGTAATGGTATGTTATGAGATAGGACAGTATATTGATTTTTGCACATTAAATTTCCATTGCATATGTTGCATATGTTACCATATGTTTCCCGTCAAATGAGAATAAGATTACTCTCCATTCTCTAGAGACATTAAAAATTAATATAATGAGCATTATTTAACATTTTTGTCTCAGATGCACACACACATTGTCACTTCAAGTAAAAATAACCAAACACAGAAACTGACACTAAGTTACTGTACATAAAAAATTGATTTTGGTTAAGTGCACTTTTGAGTTATTTTGAGTGAAAATACATTTGAGTGATTTTCATAGTGAGTTTTCAGCTAGAAAAAGTAAAGTAAAAAGGAAAATTAAGCATGACTTTTAAAAAAAACAAGGTGTTTACTGTAATGTACTGTAATGTAACTGGGAGTGACTTCTGGTGAACAATACAGGAAATGAGCAAAGGTTTACTCAAATTAGATGGATGTTCTCAGAACTTACCTGATCACTGTAAATATCCAGTGTTCATTTTGGAAGCATGTGTGGTGTTTGCAAGTAGAAAATTTCTAGCATCCTAATTTAAAGCTGACATTAGGATAAAATGGCTGGCATGCTGAAGATACATCATGATTCAGACTCAAATGATTATGGTTATGACTATTGCCATGGCCTAAGATGAGGGGGCTAATTTAATTTAAGATCATTTTGTTTCTACATGTTGTTCTACATGTTGTTACTAATTATTTAAACCACACCTTACTCTTACCATTTGAAAATTATATTAAAATACTTTTTATAAGGACATATCTGCTTTATATATTATGCAAAGGATGGCTTTTGCTGATATTTTGCTAAGTGTGTATAATTGTGTCATTATTTACCTTGATTGGCCTTTGGCAGTTGACAGTTGTTATGACAGTCTCAATCACCTTTGCACCCCAGGATGGTGTACTTTTCACATGTTCTTTATTGGAGACCTTCTCAAACCTTGTCAAGTTGGGTGTGGATCATTGGATCAACAATTTTCAAGTATTTCCACAACTTTTTTATTGGATTCTAAACTTTGACTGACCTACTGTATTTAAAGACATTTGCTTTCATCTTGCTAAACCATGGTTGTACATTTAGCGTTGTGCGTTTTATTATTGTTATGATGAAGGGTGAATTTTAGACCCAGTTTTTTGCAGGTCTTCATCAATTTTCTGTTTTGATCTTTCCTTTTTGCCACCAGTCTTGACTCAGTTGGCTTGAGAGTACAGATGGTGTTAACTAGGTGATGTGCTGAGTTTGGTTTGTGCTACACATAACTCTTTGTACTCTTTTTTATCAAAAAGATCAACTGAGCTCAAATGCATATGAACTATCTTTGATTTTTTTATACTTATTCTTCTGATTATACAACTTTAATCTGGAGTTGTTCTGGGTGTTCCTTGGTCTTCGTGTTGCCTCCATGCTGTCTCCAACCTCAGCATCCTCAGGCATTAATGCAGTGTATTCAAACTATTAGTTTGATTAGTTAGGTGAATACACCATGCCTCTCTGCAGTCCTCATAACCAAAAAAGAGAATATTGGGAAAATAAAAGCAGGTATGAAGCAGGCAAGAGCTTTTGAATTTTCTCATTATGTGATGTTAGCAGAACCGTCTTCATCAGCAAAGTCATGCACACTACACAAGAAGATTGATGTATACCACCAGAGGCAAGATCATAGAACTGCCTCTCTCAAATTTATGTATCATCTTAAATCTTTGATAAATCTCTGGCACTATAAGTAAGAAAGAAATCAAACATTTTTTTTTCCATTTGAACAGTTTATTTTTCCTTGAAATTCAATTGTCAAGTGTTTTCAAAGGGAAATTATATTATAGTATTCAATTATTGGTATTTTGCATAGGATAGGTAGGTACTGTAGGTACTTTATTGACCCTGTGAGGGAAATTCCAACAGTGCAACAGCAGCTTAGCACAGTCAACACAGCACAGTGTAAAGAAATGATACAATAAGACAACAATACAATACAGTCAGTATAGTCAGTGAGAAGTGCAGTAAAAGTAAAAAATGGATTATACAGAGTTGCTCACTGTACAAAATATACAAAAACAGACCCCAAAGTACAGTAAACAAAAAGTTGTATTGCACATTATACATATATTGCACGAATCCCTAGCATATATTGCACAACAAGCAGTAGTAAACAGGAAAAAAACAGATTTAAGCAGAGGTTTTATGTTTAGTCCAAAAACAGGTCAATGTTGCCCCTGCCAAGACACACAGTGGATGTGTTGTACAATCTAATGGCAGAAGGCAAGAATGACCTTCTGTAGTGCTCCCTGTCGCACCATGGCTGGATCAGCCTACTGCTTAACGTGCTCTTTATTCTCACAAGCATGTCATAGAAGGGATGGGAGACATTGTACATGATGGCCATTAATTTGGACATCATTCTCCTCTCACCTACTACCTCCAAGGGGTCCAGGTCAGACCCAATGACAGAACTTGCTCTTTTGATAAGCTTGTTCACACAATGCTCCTGGCCCTGATGCTATCCCTGGACGTGTTCTGAAGGCATGTGCAGACCAGCTGGCAGATGTCTTCTCGGACATATTCAATCATTCTCTAGCTCAGTCTATAGTTCCTTCCTGCTTTAAGAAAACCACTATCGTCCCTGTCCCTAAGAAACCCAGTCAGTTGCCTAAATGACTACCAGCAGCCATATCACTCTGCAACTCACAACTGGCAACGCACTGAAGCTAAGCAGGTGTGAGCCTGGTCAGTACCTGGATAGGAGACCTCCTGGGAAAAACTAAGGTTTCTGCTGGAAGAGGTGTTAGTGGGGACAGCAGGGGGTGCTCACCCTGCAGTTTATGTGGGTCCTTATGCCCCAGTATAGTGACGGGGACACTGTATTGTAAACAGGCGCCATCCTTCGGATGAGATGTAAAACCGAGGTCCTGACTCTCTGTGGTCATAAAAAATCCTAGGGTGTTTCTCAAAAAGAGTAGGGGTGTAACCCTGGTGTCCTGGCCAAAGTTCCCATTTGCCCTTTCCAATTATGGCCTCCTAATAATCCCCATCTACGAATTGGCTACATTACTCTGCTCTCCTCCCCACTGATAGCTGATGTGTGGTGAGCGTTCTGGCACACTATGGCTGCCTTTGCATCATCCAGGTGGATGCTGCACATTGGTGGTGGTCGAGGGGATCCCCATCACCTGTAAAGCGCTTTGAGTGGAGTGTCCAGAAAAGCGCTATATAAGTGTAAGCAATTATTATTATTATTACCGCCCCGTTGCACTCACATCAGTAAACATTATCACGATAAAAATTTTCATATCAGTCGATATCGATAATTATCACGATAAATGTCAAATCATTTCTTTCAAGTTTAAAGGCAGATTTTTTCTCCTGAGTGAAAGTTAAAGAAAGCAGACAGTTAATTGGTAAATTAAACAACTCTTTATTTTAAGAACACAACACTTGCCAAACAGCAGAAACATTAAACAAATCTGTTAGCTGCTTGGTCTGCAACACGCACGCGCACTCGCGCAGTATTTTGTGCGCATAGCACGAACATTTATCGAACTTTTGTTAAAATTATTTCGAGGAAAATTATATCGCGATAATTATCGTTATCGAATTATCGCCAAGTTCTACGCCTGTAGTTGCCTTGGCAGGGCCAGACCAAATGATTTTGCGGGCCTTATACGGCCCGTGGGCTGGACGTTCCCCACCCCTGCCCTAGACCCACTGCAATTTGCGTATCGCCATAACAGGTCAACAGAAGATACTATTTCCACTGCCCTCCATACTGCCCTCATTAAGTTTGCAGATGATACAACAGTCATCGGCCTGAAATCACAGATTGTGAAGAGTCTGCGTAAAGGGAGGAGATTTAAACCCTGGCAGCATGGTGCCAGGAGAACAACCTCTTTCTGAACATCAGTAAGACTAAGGATATGATTGTGGATTATAGGAAACACCAGGGAGGAGATCACACACCTATTTACATCAATGGGACATCAGTGGAGAGGGTCAACAATTTAAATTTCCGGGGAGTTAACATCACAGAGGACTTAACCTGGACTCACCACACCAACATCGTGGTCAAAACAGCACGGCAGCACCTATTCTTTCTACGTAGGCTAAACAAGTTTGGCATGCTATCACAACTTCTACAGGTGCACTATTGAGAGTATCCTGACTGGTTGCATTACTGCCTGGTATGGGAACTGCTCCACCTGGAATCGCAAAGTACTGCAGAGGGTGGTGAAGTCAGCGCAGCTCATTACCGGCTGTGAGCTACCAAACATCCAAGATATCTACTCAGCTAGATGTCTTAAGAAGTCCAGGTCCATTCTCAAGGACCCCAGTCATTCCAGTCACAAACTGTTTTCTCTCCTACCATCTGGAAAACGGTAAAAAACATTCGCTCAAAGACTAACAGATAACAGAACAGCTTCTACCTCCAGAAATAAGGCTGCTAAATAGCCAAGCTGCAGTTCCGTCAGCACATCACCAGTAATGGCTACATGGACATACAGTCCGTCCTGATTTCAGTTAGTCTGAAATCAATCCTGCCTAGCTACCACCAATACGTTGACTGCCTCACCAGAGGAAACAACACACTAGACCTTGTGTATACTAATGTACCCGGCACTTACAAAGCAGTACCTCACCACGTCCCTCTTGGACAATCTGACCACATCTCCCTTTTCCTACTCCCAGCCTACAGACGACTTCTCAAACGCACCAAGGCTTCAGTTATAACTGTAAAAACATGGACGAAAGAGGCAGAATCAATGCTTCAAGACTGTTTTGAGTGTACAGACTGGAATGTGTTCAAAGATGCAGCCTCCCACGAATCCCACACCGATATTGACATGTATGCATCATCAGTCACCAGCTACATCAGCAAATGTGCTGATGATGTGGAGAGCGTTAAAAAGATATGCAAACTCCCAAATCAAAAACCTTGGATGAACACTGAGATCCGCTCCCTGCTCAAAGCCCAAGATGCAGCCTTCAAATATGGTAATAAGGAAGAATTGAGAGTGGGAAGGAAAAAATTAAGAGCTGGCATAAAATCTGCCAAGAAACGGTACAAATCCCAGATAGAACACCACTACAACACCAACGCTAACCCACGACACATGTGGCAAGACATAAATACAATCACAAGCTACAAGAACAAAACAAGTCCTGTAAGCGCTACTGACCCCTCTCTTCCAAACAAGCTTAACGCACGCTTTGAAGCTCAAAACCCTGAACCAGCCACCTGGACCACTGACTCCCCTGCCACCCCACCCCCAACACTGTCCAAGCTAGAAGTGTGGAAATCACTAAGTAGAGTGAATACACAAAAAGCTGCTGGACCTGATGGTATCCCTGGCCTGGTACTCAGAACATGTGCCTGGCAGATAGCTGATGTCTGTACTGACATCTTCAACCTGTCCTTTGTCCAGGCCACTGTACCTAGCTGCTTCAAGACAACCACCATTGTGCCAGTACCAAAAAAACCAGCAACCACATGCCTGAACGACTACCGCCCTATTGCAATCAACCCAATCATAATGAAGTGCTTTGAAAAACTACTTATTCCACACATTAAAGCCAGCATTCCAAAAACACTTGATCCTCTCCAGTTTGCCTATCTCACAGACCGCTCCACGGGGGATGCAATCTCTATAGCTTTACACACCACACTAACCCACCTGGATAAAAGGAACACCTATACAAGAATGCTATTCATTGAGTTTAGCTCAGCATTTAACACCATCATACCCATAAAACTTTCTACCAAACGCAGGGCTCTAGGTTTAGATACCACCCTCTGTAGCTGGATCCTAGACTTCCTCACCAGCAGACCCCAGACTGTCAGGATTGGCAACCTCACCTCCAACATGCTCACCCTTAACACCGGTGCCCCTCAAGGCTGTGTACTCAGCCCACTGCTTTGCTCCCTGTTCACCCACAACTGTACTGCCAAGTTCAGCACAAACACCATCATCAAGTATGCTGACGATACCACAGTCGTGGGCCTGATCACTGACAATGATGAGACTGCCTACAGGGAGGAGATAAAACAACTTGCAGACTGGTGCCGAACCAACAAACAACCTATGTCTCAACATCAGCAAAACCAAAGAGCTGATCGTTGACTTCAGGAGACAAGGAAAAGCCCACTCCCCCATCTACATGGAAGGGTCTGAGGTGAAGATGGTGAATAACTTCAAATTCTTAGGTGTTCACATCTCTAAGGACCTCACATGGACACTCAACACCTCCAGTCTCATCAAGAAGGCACAACAGCGGCTGTACTTCCTGAGAAGGCTGAAGAAAATATGCCTGCATCCACAGATCCTCACCAACTTCTACAGATGTACGGTGGAGAGCATACTGATCAGCTGCATCACAGTCTGGTATGGCAACTGCACCGAATCCGACCGTAAGGCACAGCAGCAGGCGGTCAAAACTGCCCAACACATCATTGGAAGTGCCTTACCATCCATCCATGAAATCTGCAACACCAGAAGTCTGAAAAAAGCCACCAAAATTATGTCTGACCCCACTCACCCCAGTCATAGCTTGTTTGTCCCCCTACCATCTGGCAGAAGGTTCCGGACACTCCAGTCTCACACAACTAGACTCTAAAATAGCTTCTTCCCCAGAGCCGTCAAGCTGGTGACGCCCCCACCCCCCCCCCATCATACTATGATCTCTCCTAACTTCATCCTGTACCCACAATGACTGTACTCCAACACCACTACATACGACAACTGAATGTAAGCCGAAATTGTACTTAAAACTGTATTAGTTGTAATATTTATTAATCACCATACTATTTTTACACTGTTCCCCAAATTACTTTTGCACTGTTTTTGTCCTGTTGTATTCTTTCTCTGTTTGCGTATTTGCACAGTTTTTATTTCTCTGTTATGTTATTACACTGTTATGTTATTGTGTTACTGTCTGTTATTGTTTTACTGTATATTGTCTTATCTTCTGTTCTATTTATATACTGTACCTGAGTGAATGAGAAATGAGAAACACTTTTCACTATACTATGCACCTGTGTAAGTATAATGACAAATAAAGTTGAAATGAATACAGTTTTCATTGTATTCGGCATACTGCAGTACTTGGACATAATGTATTGCATACACCCTAGACACATCGCAGCTCTATTTATATTGAGCTCTGTCTGAGTTTATTTTATTCAATTTCTATTGCACTATTATGTATTATTATGTAATCTTATTCTGTAACTTTAATTTTGTGATTTTTACCCCCCGGTGAGCTTGTAGAAAAGACATTTCATTGCCATCAACTACTGCTGCACTCTGTATTGTTGTCCATTTGATAAATAAACTTTGATTGATTGATTGTTCAACATCCCCTGCTCTAATCCCAGAGCCCAACCACACCACTATATAGAAAATAGCACTCGCTACAACTGACTCCACTCAACATATGGAGCATCTTACTACATACAGTACATTGAAGGACCTGAGCCTCCTCAAGAAGTAAAGTCGGCTCTGACCCTCTGTGTAGATGGCCTTAGTGTTCTTAGGCCATTCCAGTCTATTGCCGATGTGCACTCCCAGGTACTTGTATGAGTCCACTATCTTCACGTCTTCCTCCTGAAATCTATCACCAGCTCCTTCATCTTTGCCACGTTCAATTGCAGGTGGTTCTCCCCACACCACTCCACAAAGCTGTTGACCAGTCCTCTGTACTCTTGACACATACCACAATTGCAGAGTCGTCAGAGAACTTCTGCAGGTGGCATGACTTCGAATTGTAAGTACGAAGTATAGAGGATGAAGAGGAACGGAGAAAGAACTGTCCCCTGGGGAGCCCCAGTGGTATTCACTACCTGTTCAGACACACAGTTCAGCAGTCTTACAAACTGTGGTCTGCCTGTCAGATAGACAGTGATCCATGAGATCATAGAGGCACCCACCTGCATCACTTCCTAGCAATAAGGGCTGGATAGTGCTGAAGGCACTGGAGAAGTCAAAAAACATCATCCTCACAGTGTTGCCAGGTGTGAGTAGGCCCTTTGTAGCATGTAGATGATTGCATCTTCCACACCAACATTGGGCCGGTAAGTGAACTGTAGGGTGTCCAGTGATAAACTGACCAGGGATCTCAGGTGGGACAAGACCAGCCTCTCCAGTGTCTTCATGACATGAGAAGTCAGCGCTACTGGTCTGTAGTCATTGAGGATGGAGGGGCACCTTTTCTTTGGTACGGGGAACAGGCATGATATCTTCCAGAGCACAGGGACAGTTGCTGGAGCACTCCGCTTAGCTGACCAACACAAGCCCTCAAAACTCTGGGACAGACATTATCTGGTCCTGTGGCCTTACCCTGGTGAAGTCTTCTTCACCTGGTTGGCCGTGATGGTCAGCCTGGCCTGGGGGATGGTGCTCATAACCCTGTCAGTGCTGCAGGTGTTAATGGGGGAGGTGTTGGAGAGTGGCACCTGCAGGGAATGGAGGAGTGAGTAGTTGTTGGGGGTTGTAGCTGTAGGCAACCATGGTTTTGGAGGGATGGAGGAGGTATAGGGCAGTCGCAGCTGTGAGGGCTTAGTGAGTGTGGGGGGATGGGTGGTGAGCTGTAGAGGGCTGGTGTAAGCAGGACAAGGTTGTGATCTGATCTGCCAAGGGGGGGAAGGGCAGTGGAGCTATATGCGTCCTTAGCATTGGCATATAATAAGTCCAGTGTTTTATTTTCTCTGGTAGGGCACTTAATAAACTGGTGGAAAGTAGGCAAAGTGGTGGAAATAGAGACGTGATTAAAATCCCCTGAAATAGCCATGAAAGTGCTAGGATGTTGTGTTTGTAGCCTGGCTGTGACTGTGTGTATGACGTCACACGCTGCCTCTGCGTTTGCCGCATGCGGAATGTAAACAATAACATAACAATGACAATAATAAGATGGCGCATGTAAACTCCCGCAGCAGATAGTATGGATGCAGTCCGATGGCAATCAGTTCAATGTCCGGGCTACAGAAGTGATCCTTAACATGAATATGTCCAGGATTACACCATCTGTTGTTAACAAGCACCGCGAGCCCTCCTCCTCTCCTCTTACCACTCTTGGTGGTGTTTCTGTCTGCCCTCACCGTCTGAAAGCCGCAGATGGTAACATTTGAGTCAGGAATATGTTTCTGCAGCCACGTCTCAGTGAAACACATGATACTGCATTCTCTATACTCCCTCTGACTCCTCACCAATGCTCCCAGCTCATCCATCTTGTTCGCTAGGGACCTCACATTTCCCATAATGACTGAAGGAAGATAGGGCTTAAATCTTCTCTTCGCTCTTTGCATCGCACCAGCCCTGCAGCCTTGGCGTTTCCTCCTCAACTCCTCCAGAACTTAATATATAATATATTTGCTTAATATAGCAATACCTATGCTTCGCTGTTTTTAAATAAATGAAGTTTTGGATTTTGTACTTCAAACATAGAAAAGAAATGCGTTATTATTGCAAATGTGTTCCTTAGAAAATCTATACACAATCCAGCCTCACTGATGAAAGAATGGATGTGCTAACCTGGTGAGACCTAATAAGGACAAAACAGTTTTCTGTGGCAACGTACATCGACTTACTAATATATATAAAGATGAATTAGATCTCTTTTTCAGCAATGTACTGCACCAAGAAGCCCTCTTTTCAAATTATTAACAATATCTAAACAATATCAGAGGCTCCTTGCCTCCATATTGCCTCCAGCAGCCATATCACCCTGCAACTCACAACTGGCAACGCACTGAAGCTAAGCAGGTGTGAGCCTGGTCAGTACTTGTATGTGAGACCTCCTGGGAAAAACTAAGGTTGCTGCTGGAAGAGGTGTTAGTGGGGCCAGCAGGGGTGCTCACCCTGCGGTCCATGTGGGTCCTAATGCCCCAGTGTAGTGACGGGGACACTATACTGTAAACAGGCACCGTCCTTTGGATGAGACGTAAAACCGAGGTCCTGACTCTCTGTGGTCATTAAAAATCCCAGGGCGTTTCTTTAAAAGAGTAGGGGTGTAACCCCGGTGTCCTGGCCAAATTTCCCATTGGCCCTTACCAATCATGGCCTCCTAATAATCCCCATCTATGAATTGGCTTCATTACTCTGCTCTCCTCCCCACTGATAGGTGATGTGTGGTGAGCATTTGGCGCACTATGGCTGCCGTTGCATCATCCAGGTGAATGCTGCACATTGGTGGTGGTGGACGGGAGTCCCTATTACCTGTAAAATGCTTTGAGTGGAGTGTCCAGAAAAGCGCTATATAAGTGTAAGCAATTATTATAATTATTATTTTTATATGGATAACACAATTTACACAATTCACAAAGCTGGCTTAAACAAAACAATTAACTTTACCAAGTGTTTTTCTACGGCATATCTGAATCGTTTAAAATTAACATATCCATAGGTATAATTTATTTAGCACCTCTATAACAGTTCTCTTTAGGTGCTTATAAAGGAGCAGAGGCGGGAATTTATGACTCTATATTCATAAATCTTCTTATTTTATTACTCATAAATAAATCAATATAATGTATTCCTATCATTGCGTGTGATAATTTCCACTATACATGAACATTTCTAATTTTCATTTCCCTTACTGACCTTATGACTTGATGCTAATGTTAAGGCTTTGTTTCCTGACATTGTACTAATACTGTAGTTTTTAAAATTCTGAATTTCAATTACTTTTGTTATTACCCGCATGATTAGGAACAGTCAGTTGTGTGCTCTTCATGTCTTGGCTCATAGCTCAAAACTCCATAGCCACACACATGACTGGCAAACCATCAAGTCACTTGTATTTGTAACACATCACAGGTAACACAAGCACTATGAGAGCTGAGATCCCTGGTTGACTTCTCCCACACGCTGTCTGCTGAGCCAATTGCATGTATTTAACACATTGCTGATTAAATATCAATATTTGTTATGGCATGCACTGCAATTAAGAAATCCTTACATCTAGAAATTACTTCATTCATGTGAGATTAATCTTTACATCATCAATATACACCATGATAACTCAATGTTTTCATTAAAACACTAAAACTTTTTTTTAAATTACTTTTTAAATATCCCTTCTTTTCTATTTTACCATATTTTGGCAAATTCAAGGTGGTATCCACCAAGCATTTTGCTTTAAAGGATTGCATTTTTCATTTAATAGAAGTTTCTGTGTAATTTTAAAAGAATTAAATGTTTAAACTCCTAAGATAAATGGTAAAGTGTTTTTTAATGATTTATTTACCAAATCACTTAATAAGAGGTAAAATCTAGGTAAAGAATATTCTATCTGTCTAAATCATAGTCACTTTACTCTATTCAGAATATTTTTTTCTCTGATAAGGTAAACATAAAGTACATTTTCAACATCTACTTCCTGAAGTACAAAGCCAGGAATAAATCTTGTGAAATCTGAGATAAAGCTGAGCTGGAAACCTTGGAAGACAAAAAAGGAATAGTAGTGTAATTCGAGTCCCAGTTCCTGCAGACTGTAGACTGATATTTAAAATATGAGTTTCTTGGCAGAGGGCTACTAATTTCTCTCTCCAACACATTGACGCATTTGGCATATACCTGTAGCTGGCTCAGTGATGCATTTCTTCACGCATGATGAATTGTGAGAGAGTGATAAATGGAGACAAGATGGAGGTTTCTTGTCAAAACTACATTCCCGAGAATGCAGTGGGAAATAATGTGCCACCCTCGGTAAACTGACCAGCTGATGCAATGCATCAGAGAGAATGATGGAAGGATTAGCCCATTAAGAGTGAGTTCATAAAGCCAGAATTACGTACTATCCCTACGTCTGCGAAACACCTGATCCTGTATTCTTCACACCTGAAACTGAGTCACCTCTTCAGTAAGAAAGCTTTAGAGAACTTTACATTTTTATTTTCAACAAATTGTAAATATGATGTTTACATTGGTGTTTTACTGTGGGTAACTGTAACAAATTGTCACATTTCACATCCTTGCGGAACAATCATGACGTTCTCATCCAATCTAAGGTTTGATGTTTTTTTTATTTTGAAACCGTGATCTTGACATGCAGCTTTGAAGTAGAGTTAACAGCTTCAGATTTAAAAGTTTATTAATAATGCCTTCCATGTCGCATTAACATTGGAATTTTCTTACAAGTGTAAAAAGAGGTGATACACAATGTGTCTCCTCTATAAATTTTCAGTTTACAGACCGTCAAGGTCAGTTTTTTTATGAATAATATCTTCCATATCAAATTAAAATTGGAACACTTTTCACAGGTGTAAATCCACCTATTTTCCTGTTTATCCAGGACAGGTAACAGTCTGTTACCAGGTAACAGGTAACAGTCTCACCCCTCCCCCTTCAGTTACATACTGTGATTATTTTGGAAACGTTTTTACGCGCTCCTTCTGACTAATGTCTTCGGCATGTGCCTTGCATGCTGGAGGTCGGGGGTTCAAACACAATTTGACACGAAAATACTTTATTTTTTCATTGACAAAAAGTAACACGACACTCTCTTGTTTTACCGGATTGTTTTGTTGCTGCACAGACTGTTAAACCAGAGGAAGGAAGGAACGCCTCTTTCTTCGAAGCATTTCGTTGATCTGTTCATGTATTCGTTTCCAATCATACAAAGTAAGTTTTGAGAATCTCCGATTCACCTATAATGGTTATAATGGTTTACAGGAGATTGCAAGCCAAGGCCCTTTTTGACCCTCTCCCAGTAATTATCCCAGTAAAAAGTCACAAGATTACTAAACAGAAGAGCGGCGTAGTGGTTGGCTCTGGCTTTCCCATGCACTGCACATACAATCTCTCCTCCTTCTCTTGACTGATGGGCAAAAGTTGGATATCTGGGATAACTGTACGTTGCATTGGCATCTGTGAATTCTGCTGTGTAGATGGTGCTTCCTGAAGGGAGATAGACAGTGGGGACAGCACCAGCCAATTCCTGGGAGGAGGTGAGCAGAGAGGCCGGGATGGAGTGTTCTAGATGAGTGTGCAAGGGGGCAGTGTGCGCTCTGCTGGGGGCGGAGGACTCTGTGGAGACCAGGTACTGCAACCTGCGCGGCAGGGAGAGGCACTTTTCAGGAGATGAAGGTCTGTTCGGAGACAGCTGACCTAGCATTTGACTGCCGGAACATGCTGTCTGCGGCGTGTCTCCAACCTCCCAACCTTTCCCGGCAATGAGTCGTACTGCTCCCACTGCTGCCGAAAAGTCTTCACACAGGTGCTGTTTTACAGGCTGGCACCCTGGCCAGTGACTGAGAGCAGAGAGTAATAATAATAATAATAATAATAATAATAATAATAATAATTGCTCACACTTATATAGCGCTTTTCTGGACACTCCACTCAAAGCGCTTTACAGGTAATGGGGACTCCCCTCCACCACCAGCAATGTGCAGCTTCCACCTGGATGATGCGACAGCAGCCCTAGTGCACCAGAACTCTCACCACACATCAGCTATCAGTGGGGAGGAGAGCAAAGTAATGTAGCCAATTCATAGATGGGGATTATTAGGAGGCCATGATTGGTAAAGGCCAATGGAAATTTTTGCCAGGATCCCGGGGTTACACCCCTACTCTTTTCTAGAAGTGGCCTGGGATTTTTAATGACCACAGAGAGTCAGGACCTCGGTTTTACGTCTCATCCGAAGGACGGCGCCTGTTTACAGTATAGTGTCCCCATCACTATACTGGGGCATTAGGACCCACATGGACCGCAGGGAGAGCGCCTGCTGGCCCCACTAACACCCCTTCCAGCAGCAACCTTAGTTTTTCCCAGGAGGTCTCCTATCCAGGTACTGACCAGGCTCACACCTGCTTAGCTTCAGTGGAGTAGTATTCAGCAGTTGCTGAACAGACGTCAAAATAAATTTTTGTTTTCATCAGTCTTACTGCTTTCTTTTTTACTGTCCTGGTAGTCTTCGAAGATCATTTTGCATGTGTGGTGTTTTCTTGAAGAACAGGCTGCGAAGAAATATTTATAATAGAATGTATAACTCAAGACAGCCATAATACCTTGTATTATGCACTATAATCGGGTATATCAGATGAAGCCCACTGTATTTGCTTACACTTTGCACTTTGCAAGCTGAGGAAGCTGAAGCACCATGTCTCTTCCCATAAAAAGTCTTTGTCTCCATACTATGTCTTTTGTAGTGGATGCTCGCAGATTTTTTTTGTAATGGGAACTCAACTTAACCAAATCTCTTGGTGTATTTATATTATATTCTCATGTACAAGTAGAATAGGCGAACCTTCCAATGAAAGACAGGTTATTTCACCCAAGACTGGCAGGAAACTGTCAAAAGTTGGCACACCCAGACTGTTAACACAATCAACCTTTTTTAATAGCCTTGCAAAACCGGACCCAGTAGCAGACCTCGCCCACCACCCCGAGGACCTCAGTGGGCCCCTCCCACAACGGTGCCAGCTTAGGGCTGAGGCCTTTGTGGCGGCGCGGGCTGTACACCCAAACCAAGTCCCCGGGCTGGAAGGCAGGCCCCCTGCACCGCAGGTCGTAGTGCCGCTTCTGCTGGACTCCCGCATGAGGCAGGTGGGTCCGGGCAAAGCTGTGCATCCACCGCATCCGCTGCCATAGGTCCCACTCGTTGTCCGGTCCAGCCAGCGTTGCAGACTCTTTTCTGGGCGGCGGGCCGAAGACCAGGTCCATGGGGGTTCGCATTTCCTGGCCTCGCATGAGGGTGCACCAGGCAGATTCCTGGACCGCGGTCCGATACACCCAGAGTGCAAGGGGGGTGCTGGGTAGCCTGGCAAACATCCCCTCCAGTAGGGCATCGGCCACTGTGGGGGCACTCTGGTCTGGGATGGCATAGGCCTCCGGCCACTGCGTGAAGTAGCAGTTCCTGGCCTCAGTGCATGGAAACGGGCCCAAAACATCCACCCCCACCCGCTCCATGGGAGCCCCCACCTGGTGTTGTTGGAGGGGGACCAACTCGCTCCCCGGCTCGCAGGCCCGGACTGCCCCAGCGACTGTCGCCGCTGCCACTGCCTCTTTTTCCTCTGGCTCCGGCAAGCCCGCGTCCCTCGGCCTTCACCAGGTGTGCCCGCCACCAGGTGAAGTCACTCTCCCTGCCACACCAACTCCTGCCGGCCCAAGTCCAAACTGGCCCCCGCCCGCTGGAGCAGGTCCAGCCCCAGGATGCAGTCCTCCTGGATGGGTGCGAGGTAGCAGGGGTGGTGCACCGTCGCTGTACCCAGACAGAAGGCAAGCGTCTGTTTCCCCCGGACTGTAGCAAGCTGTCCCGTCACGGTCCTCAGCCGCAAGCCAGAGGCCTCCCATCCTGGGGGGTTGGTGCCCTCGGTGTAGGGTTACCAATGAACCAGTGTCGAGCAGGGCCAGGCAGGTTTGGTCCTCGATTTGGCAGTGGAGGTACATGCCCCGGCTACAGCTGACTCGCCCCACAGTGGCGTGCAGGGTGCCGGTCCTCACAGCGCTCTCTGGAGCGGGGGTTGAGGTGTTCAAGGGCGGCTGTCCCATGGGCTGAGCCGCCCCGCTCCTGTTTCCCGACACTGACCTCTGAGTGCGAGACCCCGGGGCCCGGCAGTCCTGGGCTCGGTGTCCCCTCTTCCCGCAGTGTTGGCAAAACAGCTTGCAAGGCTGCTCCATAGGGGTCGCTGCACAGGCTGGCTCCTCTTCCCCCTCACTGGACTCCTCTATCGCCGCCTTGGTCAGCCGGAAGGTCGCACTCCGTCTGCTGGTGCTTCCAGCCACCCCGAACATGGCCTCAGCCCGCGTAGCAAGGGCCAAGGCCTGCTCCAGCAAGGCCGGCGCGGCCAGCAGCATGTGGCGCCGCAGCTCCTCAGGTGAGAGGGCCTTGAGAAAGGCCTGGAGAGCCATCTCCCGCTGCGCCTCCCAGGGGAAAGCTGGGTATCCTCAGCGGGCAAGAAACATGACATCAGCGGTAACCAGGCCCAGTCGCTCTCCTGGTCGGCGCCGCCACAGGGCCAGCCTCTCCTGCATCAGGTCCAGCACCTCCTCCACGCCGAAGCGCAGCCAGAGAGCTGCTGCCAGCACCGCGTAGTCACCTCGGTCCTCCTCCGGGACATCCTGGAGCACCTGGCAGGCCGCTCCTTCCAGCACTGCTGCCAGGTGGCCAGCCATCTCCGCCCGGCTCCAGCTATTCGTCCGGGCCGCAAGCTGGAACTGCGCCTCGTATGTCTCCCAGGGTGCTTCCCAGTTCTTAGCGACCGGGTCGTACCCGTGCCAGCGGGTGTGGGAACAGCTGGCCAGCTCCGGCGGGGAGGGCATCTCCTCTCTGGGGCATCCGCTGGATGGGAGTAGTGGGCAGTCGCCCCAGTTCCACCGGCGGGACCACTACTGGGTAGCCTTGTAAGGGCTGTGGCCACCTGTTGCACCCAGGAGTTGCTCAGGCTCCGGGTGTTCGCTGTCCCTGGGTTTGGTCTCTTTCAGGGTCAGCCGGTGCTTGACAGAGTCCACTAGTGTCTGCCACGGGTTGTCCATCCTGCCCACTCTGACACCAATGTAGCGTTTTCGAGTTCACGCAGGACAAAGGACAAGTGGAGACAAGATAGCAAAACAAGTGACTGCTTTTATTCTCCCATCAAAACCAAAACCAAACACAGGATTTGCACACACACAGGGGATCGAAGGAATACATACACAGGTTTCGGGTGGTAACTCGTTAACAGAAGACTACACACATACAAAGCTACACAGGATACTTAAACTAACATGACACTATTTACATAAGCAGGGTCAGCTGCTGGTCATCGTGCTGACCCTCAGACTCCCCCTGGCTACAACTCCCAGCCTGCTTCGCAGTACCCTGAGTGCCTAGGTGCACTTCCTCCTCACCACCGTGCATGGGCGCTATAGTATATATAATATATCGACATTTTAATTATCGATAACTATGCGGGGAGAGCATGTAGATTCCAAAACACTCTACGGCTGCAGAAGTGAGCAATTACCTGCTCGAAAACGAATGTGTTCCCAAAAGCAAATACTACACATTTATCGCAACATTTGCAAACATTCCCGATACATAACCAAGTTATGTACTCTGCATTGTTCTATTTTATACCGTGACAGGAGAAAACACACTGTATTAATTATTGTTGTTGCTGGGCTGTGAGCTTTGAGTCGCCTACTTACTTCTTCGACTAGCTTGCAGAGAAAGTCATTGCCCTACTTTCTGTCTATCACTTAATAAAAAGGTCAATGTAGAACACGTTATTTATTACTGTGTATTTATTTTTGGGCTTTACATTTGCATTTATAATAGAGAGTCCCCATTACCCCCATTTTGATTAAAATCGCAAACACGTGTTTAATTAAATGTTTTTATAAATTCACAATCTGACAATGCAAGGCAGAACAAAAGCATCTGTGAAATCACATTCCCGAATGTCCCCCACTTCGCTCAACAATCTTAGGAAGAACACAAAACAGCCTGTCAATAAAATTGTTGCAACTTTGTTCTGTCAGTTCTTCCTCCAAGAACTTATAAATTGCATTGATCAGTTCTTGCTTTGTGCTAGGTTTTGCCATTTTCCGAATATAGTCTTTCAGGGTATGCCATACCATCTCTATTGGATTTAAATCTAGGGATTCAGCTGGAGTTTTCACCCAGTTTACTCCCTGCTATGTGTTTCGATCATTGTCCTGAAAGAAACGGTGCCTTGATACAAAGTGCTCCCTGATGTAAAGGGCAACATGTTGTTTGACCACGACTTCCTTGGAGAATTCAAGTTGTCCTGGGCCTCTTTTATATATACCCCCCAGGCGTGAACCTTTAGTGGATGTTTGGGCTTTGGCTTGTTCACATATCTGCCCTTTTTATGAAATGACATGGTTCAAAGGCTAAACTTTCAGCTTCAGATTTAAAAGGTTATTGTAACGCATACGGCCGACATTACAGGTTGTGCAAGCCAGCTTGCCAGTGTGGTGTCATCACTGCCCTTCCCTGTGAATAGCAGAGACCTGAGCCGCCGGGATGAGGGGAGATCTCCATTTAGCTCATGTGGCTGGTTGTCTGTTGAGTGATACCAGAGGCCTGGGTTCCATTCCCCAGCAGTGTAGGGTGCATACCCACGTGAGCCCAAATGCGCTACATTATTAATAATATCTTCTGTGTCTCATTAACATGTAATGTTCTATTCTACAAGTGTACAAAGAGGCGATACACAACGTGTCTTCTCTATGACTCTTCAGTTTACAGAGAAATTCCACCAGAGCCTCACAACATTGTCCGATAATACTCTTCTTGTGTCTAATTTTTAGTTTAGCAGAATTTGCACTATAAGCACATTGTTAAATGGGGATGACATTACCAATGTCTATATCACTCTACAACACTTGTTTGAGTCGGAGTGTCTGTTAATAAAACAGAGCGCCTTGCAAAACATATACTGTAACTACTTCAGGTGGGTTGCTGCATCAGCATGCGTAGTCTACAAAGGAACAAGTAATAGGTTTATTCCATGCTGAAAAGAGAAGAGAGAAAACACAACGTTTCGGCTGTGAAGCCTTCTTCAGGTGTGAGGGTCTTCAGCTCAAAATGAAATGCTTGGAGTTTGCAAGGTAGAGCACTCTGAATGAGTTAAACTTTGATGCAGAAACAAATGTATTTTCCACAAGCTATACTGTAGTGGCAGTACAGTAGCAGTTTGAAATGATTCATTGTTATTAATAAATAACTTAGCTTCAAACGTTGTGATATTTAGAAATATAACAAATGCCAATATAGTGTCCATAATATTTGCTATTTTAGTTTTTCAAATAAATTTTTATTTGTTAAAAGAAAACTCATGGTGACAGCTGCGTTCAAACCTCCGACCTCCAGCACACAAGGCATGCCTGTGATAATTTGAGCTACAGTATATGAATATAATTATATCGTTACCAATTTCTTTAGATACGCGATTCCGTATTATATTCCCTATTAATCAAATTCTAAAAAGTATGCGTTTTTTTACTGCGATAACGAGCACAAATATTCATAGGAAATGTTAAAACATTTTATCTTTTTATGTAGTACAGAATATAAACTGAATATAGTCAGAAGGAACACGTAAAAACTATTCCAAAATAACCACAGTATGTAACCGAATGAAAGACTTTGATGCTTAAAATTGTAATGATTCATAGCCGTTCAGGGACGCCAAATATGTAACGTTGCCATAGCCAAAATGTAAATGTAGTGGCTCTCTGAAGGCACCAGTTCTGTAGGGTTTGGGCATTTACTGAGACAATTATTAATTGTAGCAGTAAATCACAAAGTTGATTCTTTTGATGGCTTTAGAGTCCAACCATGCGACATAACTCAAACAACGCACACACACAGGTACTAATACACGAGGATATATTTATTAATACATAGAATATGCATATAAACCTAACAGATCTTATCGAGAGGGTTATCAGAATACAAAAGATATATATTCATTCAGTTACAAAGTGTTACACATATCAAGAGGACATACGTTCAGTATATCATTCATTAAGACCGTTTCGTAACAACTTCTACACCGTTGGTTACAACTTCTACATTAGATACTCAAAACAAGTACATAACTCTTAGGAATTAAATTGATATCAACTGGTTGGGATAACAATTGAATTCTCGAGCTGTAATGCAGTGAAGTTGAATACTCATCCAATTTCTGGGGATTCAGATCTCCTGCGGGCTCAAAGAAACAGTTGCAGGCTGTTGCTGTCCAATCCGCGCTCTCTGGCTGTGCTGTGCGGTTTGCGACGGTGCGCTGCTGATGCTCACTGTTGGCTTTAACTAGCAAAGTTTGTGCACAGGAGAAAAGATGACTGTGGGTCCCAGCAAGTCAGGAAGAGGACCGGTTCGTTCCTGATGAAGAGCTAGTTCTGAATAGTGGTTCAGCTGTCCACAGTTCCGACCTGTTCACGAGGCCTGCTGCTGGTTACCCTCTGGCAACCTCCACTCTAGACTCTTAGAACAAAGGAAAGTTCTGGCACTCGGACACACTGGCCGTTCCGTGGTTGTCCGGGCTGAGTCTCAGGATGGTCAGGAGGCGCGCTGCGAGAATGTCCTGCCCTTGGGAGCCTTCTGCTCCTGGGCTGTCCTGCCCTGGAATTCTCCTTTGAATTCCCTTTAGAAAAGTCCACAGAAGTCTCACTGAATCTCTTCTGAATCTCCAGGCCTGTGTTGCCTGTTTTTACCTGGAGGAACTTCAGCTCGTTGATTGGCTGAAAGTTCCATGGGCATCAGAGTCCCACATGGGTTACTCAGCCCTACCAGTCCCTGATTGGTTGATCAAGGTGAGATATGAGTCACTTAGTCCTGACACTTAGTAATGCAGTCCAGATGTCCATCTGGCACTCCCTAGACAGATAGGCGCCAATGGATGACCATTGATCATGATAGCCAGACTTAGCTAAGTGCTTCCCCCTTTGGGAGCTGTCCTAGGAAACCTTAAATCACCCTGCACTAATGGTCTCTCTGTGGCTGCACCACAGAGATGAACAGAGAAATGGGGCCTCATTTGGGAAGCTCAGAAACACTTAATTCTGCCTTATTATTAAGCCTCGCCGCTACAAAATGTTTAGGAAGAAAGTGAAATACTGGTGTGTATTTTTTTTAAACTACCAATACCAGCCATATACAGTTTACATAATATGTTTATCTTTCTAAATTAATATTGTTTATGACCTTCAGACATCTTATGCTCCTCTTCTTTTTATGCTCAGTTACTAAAATTTCCCTTTAGCTGTAAAATTCCATATAAATATTAAATACTAAGCGGATTAAAACATGCACAGTAAAGAGATTAAATGATTAAATCATTTTGCTAACAACCAATGCACTACGAGTGCCCCTGCCAGTCATTTTGGCCAGCCAAATCAGTAACTAACTGATGATGGTGAACTGTGGGTAATTTTGCATGGTACGGGGTTGTAACATGCATTTTGAATGGCTACATCTGTAGGTAATTATGTAATTTAACCTGTGAAATATCAAGTCTTGTGAAAACCAATAAAAAAACAAGACATGAACCAATATGTCCTATTTTTCAAAAGGACAAAGTCTTCATGCCACAGGCAGATTGGAGCAGCACCAAAAGTGGTCTCTGCAGCAGTGGGAGCAAGTCCTCTTTAGAGATGAGATTGTGTTTAAATCCAAGTGTGACAGTCTGTGACAGTCTGAGAAGAAATGTCAAATTGCTAAAGAGACCCACTTGAATTGATTGATGGATACTTGACTGCATGTTGTTGCAATGATCAAACTCTTCATAACTTGTATAAGTGCAGTATATGGTGACTATGGACTGCTTCATCAAAAAAATAATCCAACATAATTTAAGATCTAGACCCTTCCTTCTTGAAATCTAGTGTTAGCAAATTTTGTCCTTATGAATGGTAACATATAAAAGTAAGCAAAGATCCAGGCACCAAAATGTAATCTTACTGTATATATACTGTACTTTACTCTAAGGTATCTTGAACATCTGTCAATGAAACACATTTGAGAAAAACAGTGGCAAACAGCGTTTTGGTTATCATCGTATGATAGTATAGGGCCCTGCCAGTGCTGATTGCTTAGCTTCATTAAGCATCTGAGAGATAAATATTTTAACTATATTTTTCATTTCTACAAACACAATTAGATGATGCATTCAAATATAATGAGTTCATAGAAAATATACTGTTTATTAACATTTATAAACTGATATGATTTATGCAAACTTCAAATGCTACTGAATGAATAGTGATTGTAAATATTATTTGACGTAAATATAGTTTGTTTTCATCTCATCATTATGAAGACTACTCATGTGGCTGAAAATTACAATTATTTCATTTTATTTTCTTTTTGCTTAACTTGTTATATCCTTAATTACATGTGCTTAGGGTGATTAATTTCCTCAAAAGGCCCCTTAACTAAGAAGTAGTGGCCTGTTCTAGCTATGTACTACCATCATCAATTAAAAAATTAATCAGACTTTTAATTTATAAGTATATTTGTGGCTCCCATTACAAGGCAACTGTAAATTAATGAATAACCTTGTCTACAATAGTTTGCAACCTGGTTTGAAATATACAGACATGTCTATCCACTGTTATGTATAGATGTTCCAAGTCTGTAGGAGTAAGAGGGCAAGGGTACAAGGTGCAGGAGTCAAGGCACGAATTTCTGACAACTTTTCTTAAGGCATTATAGTGTAATAACAACATTATTGCCTGTATCATAATCATATTTAATTTTTTTTTTTTTTTTCAAATGATAGTGTGCATACACAATCTCAGATGATAGAGCAACAGGGAGCTCTGAAGAAGTCAAATACAGTATATTAAAGTACGTTTTGTACATGTAACAAAGTCAGGATGTCACAGTCGTCATCCCTCCTCAAGAGGGTGCTCCGACCATTTTGTATTTTAGTTTCATCATTACGTGCACCTGTTTCCTATTTTCCTCCTCACTACTTAAGTTTGGCGTCTCTGGGCTTCAGGGCTCGGTATTGGAAGATGGACACCACAAGGCTTGCCTATCCCACGGGCTTGCGGGTCGCCCGAGGGCAGGTCTTATTCCCCGGCGTCTTGACCATCTGGGTCTGGGGCTCGGAGCACCCAGCTCCATTATGATTTTACTTCTGTGTTCCTGATTCCTCATCCCTGTTCCTGTGTCTTTGTTTATATGGATCTCCCGGCAACGGACTTTTGGACTGCTACCTGGTTTCCCGTTCTGGATTGCTTTGGACTTGTTTGTGACACGGATGTCGGAAGGGACGAACCATAGAATGGCAGGAGAGCGGAAAAAGACCCAATGTGTAGCAACGGGATGGGGTTTAGCCCGGGCTCAGCTGTTCAGGAAATGCCATATAGAAACCAATGCCCTCAGGCCACAGACGTGGGGCGACCTGGTGCTTGGTGGGTCTCAGGACATCCGAACCTCAATGCTGAGCGAAGAGAAAAGCGTGACCCGGAAATATATAGCCCCAGGCAGAGACACACCGGAAGGACAAGTAAAGCACAGGAAACTAGGGACAGGACAGAGGAGGAGCACCCTCTAGCTGTAGAGGGCGTGACAGTTTGCCTGCACCATGCCCCCCGAGCACCAGAACACTGCCATCACGCCCCCCTGTCAGTCATCCTGTCCTGATCCTGTCGTGTTTCCCTGTTGCCGTTCTCCAGTCTCTTCCAGATTTTGCCATCTGCATAGGGTCCTAAATACGCACTACACGGGAGTCAGAACTGGCTCCCGTTACACAGGACATGTTTACTGTAAGTACTCCATTGGTTAAGGAAAAGGGGGAAATGGAATTGCTTAGAAACTAAAATGAAATACCATTTTCATTTACCATACCAAAAGAAATAAGCAATTCACCATTGAAAATCTATCTAATTTTCTGTGACAAAATACCCTTAGAGAACATCTAAGTATTTTAACAATTTTATCTACAAAATACAAAGAATTTCCATTATGTTCTCTGAAATGGAAATGATGAACAAAAATGAACAAAAGTGGGATCTGCATAAAATAACAAGGTGTTTTTCTCTAGTAGAAAATCAAACCTGATTGCTTTGTTGTCAAAACATACATTACATTTACAAGCTGTGAATCAGAATTCCAGATGCATTTTTGATGTTTAGTAGGCACACTGCACATATAAATATTTAGCCCAAGGAAGAAAGTTATTTTCATCATCAGAAACCAGAGCTTATAGCCTATTTGTGTTGTAACATTTCTATTGCTTTGTTCTTTTATAGTTACTTTTTCACTATGCACCATTATGTAGACGTTTGTGAAGCATATCCTGCCATGAAGATTGTGGATTCTGAGCTCATCCTTAATGAATTTAAGCTGCTGATGGTAAAAAGAAGACAAAAACGTGAAAAAACTCCATACAAAAAAGACACAAATCTTCCTGTTCATGCTTAAATTTAGAAAGTGCTATTTTAACTGGATAAAACTTATGAACAATTATCTTTAACCATCTCTTTAACCTTATTTGTAATAAACAAAATCAAATCAAATCAAAGTTTATTTATCAAATGCACAACAATACAGCATGCAGCAGTAGTTGCTGGCAATGAAATGTCTTTTCTGCAAGCTCACAAAAATCACAAGCATCACAAAAATCACAAAAATTAAGGTTACGAAAATAAGGTTACATGATAATAGATAATAATGTAATAGAAATTGAATAAAACTCATTTTGAATAGAGCTGCTATGTGTCCATGGTGTATGCAATATATTATGTCCAAGTAAGCTAAGCAGGTGTGAGCCTGGTCAGTACCTGGATGGGAGACCTCCTGGAAAAAACTAAGGTTGCTGCTGGAAGAGGTGTTAGTGGGGCCAGCAGGGGGCGCTTACCCTGCGGTCCAGGTGGGTCCTAATGCCCCAGTATAGTGACGGGGACACTATACTGTAAACAGGTGCCATCCTTCAGATGAGACATAAAACCGAGGTCCTGACTCTCTGTGGTCATTAAAAATCCCAGGGCATTTCTTGAAAAGAGTAGGGGTGTAATCCCGGCATCCTGGCCAAAATTCCCATTGGCCCTTCCCAATCATGGCCTCCTAATAATCCCCATCTATGAATTGGCTTCATTACGCTGCTCTCCTCCCCGCTGATAGCTGGTGTGTGGTGGGTCGTTCTAGCGCACTATGGCTGCTGTCACATCATCCAGGTGGATGCTGCACATTGGTAATGGTGGACGGGAGTCCCCATTACCTGTAAAGCACTTTGAGTGGAATATCCAGAAAAGTGCTATATAAGTGTGAGCAATTATTATTATCATTATAATTAAGTAGTGCAGTATGCTGAATACAATGGAAACTGTATGTCCATGTAGCCATTACGGGTGATTTGCTAAAGGAGCTGCAGGTTGGCTTTTTAGCAGTCTTATTGCCTGGAGGTAGAAGCTGTTCTGTAATCTGTTGGACTTTGACTGAATGCTTCGGTACCGTTTACCAGACGGTAGGAGAAAAAACAGTTTGTGATTGGGATGACTGGGGTCCTTGTGAATGGACCTGGCCTTCTTAAGACATCTAGCTGAGTAGATATCCTGGATGTTTGGTAGCTCACAGCCGGTAATGAGCTGCGCTGACTTCACCACCCTCTGCAGTACTTTGCGATCCCAGGTGGAGCAGCTCCAATACCAGGCAGTGATGCAACCAGACAGGATGCTCTCAATAGTGCACCTATAGAAGTTGGTCTGGATATGTGACGGCATGCCAAACGTCTTTAGCCTACGGAGAAATAATAGGCACTGCCGTGCTGTTTTGACCACGGTGTTGGTGTGGTGGGTCCAGGTTAAGTCCTCTGAGATGTTAACTCCCAGGAACTTAAAACTGCTGACCTTCTCCACTGCAGTCTCATTGATATAGATAGGTGTGTGATCTTCTCCCTGGTGTTTCCTATAGTCCACAATCATCTCCTTAGTCTTACTGATGTTCAGAGAGAGGTTGTTCTCCTGGCACCATGCTGCCAGGGTTTCAACCTCCTCCCTGTATTCAGTCTCTTCACCATCTGTGATCAGGCCGATGACTGTTGTATCGTCCGCAAACTTAATGATGGAGTTTGAGTTATGCCTGGCGACACAATCATGGGTAAATAAGGAGTAGAGGACAGGGCTAAGCACACAGCCTTGGGGGGCTCCAGTGTTTAGAGTCAGGGTAGAGGATATGTTGGTGCCCACCCTCACCACCTGTGGACGTTCCGTCAAGAAGTCCAGGATCCAATTACAGAGGGAGGTGTTCAGTCCCAGGTCCTGGAGCTTGATGACAAGTTTTGAAGGCACTATGGCTGAGCTGTAATCAACAAACAGCATTCTCACATATGTTCATTTCTTATCCAGGTGTGAGAGGGCAGTATGGAGGGCAGTGGCAATAGCATCTTCTGTTGACCTGTTCTGGCAATACTCAAATTGCAGTGGGTCTAGGGTGTCAGGCAGTGAGGAGGTGATTTATGCATTGACCAACCGCTCAAAGCACTTCATGATACCTGATGTGAGTGCAACAGGGTGGTAGTCATTCAGGCAGCTGACTCTGGGTTTCTTAGGAACAGGGACAATGGTGGTTTTCTTAAAGCAGGAAGGAACTATAGACTGAGCTAGAGAGAGATTGAATATGTCCGAGAAGACGTCTGCCAGATGGTCTGCGCATGCCTTCAGAACACGGCCAGGGATAGCATCAGGGCCAGGAGCCTTGCATGGATTGGTCTTTTAATAAACTTACACAAATCCGCTCTGGATATGATCAGTGGGTTTCCATCTTGGATTTCTGGAATCTTCCTGACTGGATCTGCGTTACCGACCTCAAACCGAGCATAGAATGAATTTAGCTCATCAGGAAGAGAATACAACATCTATCAGGAGTTGTCCAAACTAATTTCCAAATTATTTTTTTAAATATTGCATTCCAAGAAGATAAACAATTCCTTATGTGTGGGTTTTCTTTCTTATCCTCTTCCACACCATCCAAGAATAAATAAATTATAAAATCATAAAGGAAATCAGTCCTCCTGTATAAAATAAAAATCAGCACTCATTTTTCACAAAACCAAAAAATCACTTTTTACAACACTTCAAATACCTCTGGTATTAATAGAAAAAATAAAAAAAGACATACACAAAAGCAAATAACTCTAAGATTATCTAATTTAATGAGCTTTTCAAGAACCTGTACTACAGCATTCCAAACCAACACTAAATAAACACTTGCATTTGCTGCTATAATAAATATAATCAAACATAATCATTAACTGAGCAGTCACTGGGAGCGAATCACCTTCCCATCTACAAAGGCCCTCGCTCCCACAAAGTAGGCTGCCGCGGCACAATTGTACATTATTTGTACATTAAAAGAGGTGACGTCACTTATGCACTATGTTCGATATACCGAACATAGTTACATATACAGTACAGTATATATCGTATGTCAAGTACATATATATTTGACGTATATGCGTGAGATTTCAATATTTGTGATTTTGAGTTTAGGATTAGCCCCTAATGCGTGAGGAGTTTTGGGTATAGGTTTTGCAACCCAGTACTGACCACGAGCCTTGCTAAGTCCCACTTGATTAAATATTGATCTATCCACTGGAATATATAATAGTAGTAACAACTATTCGGTTCAGCGCTTTGTAAGAAGATCTCAGAAACTAATATTGTATTCCTTTCACAATATTGTAATATTGTGTACAGAACACAAACGCAGCAGATAATATTTCACACCAGACACCATTTAATGTAACACCAGTTCGTCGTCCACCGACAGTGACGTAGTGTTACAGGAAGAAGATTTCGCCAGCAGGCTTTTTGATATTTTTAATTATGGAGAAACCACGTGTGTCAGCCTTTGCAGTTTATCGTACTGTAAGTACAGAGACTGCGTCGAAGAAACGGGTATGTGATATATTTTATTCCACGGCTTAAAAGATAAAAATATTTTTAAATGTAAGTTTTTCTAGGTTGTTGCTGCAACAAAGTAGTGATTTCCGGAAGCATGCTTTCTGAACTTTAATCGAACTTCGTTATTTTCAGTGGGTGTTTTTTAGAATATTTTTTAAACAGTGTTGTTAAATTTAAGAATTTCAATTTTGCCTTTGCAAAATGAGTAACTTCTATCAGATCCTTTCAGAACATATTTGGTTTGCAGTAATGCAGTTGTTCTCCCCCCAAAAAAGAAATACGTGACTTCAAAAGCTCTTTGTCCGCTATTTATATTGTTCTGCATTTGCCAACTGAAAGTGCAAAGAAAAAAATATAAACAGAGCTTCCGCATATACGCTACGAACTGCTGTATTTATACATTATAAATTATATGCATTAAATATAATATTTATGAAAAGTGAATTTATTTTTTCTTCGATGCTCGATTCAGAGCAGTCTAAGTCAGACATGTGAAAAAGAGGTAGGAGACTATAATGGAAAACATCTAAAACTCGGGCACGTCTTCCTAACAATATAGTGATCATAATGCAACCATTCACTATTGTCACAACACGTTATGTCCAACAGTTAAAGTTTACAGTACAAATGAATGTGTTTAAATGCCTTTGGAGAAATGATTGTACTGTTTGCTCTGTTACTATATTTTTGTTGCCTTTATATTCCCCATCTTATCAAAATGAGGACATTGATGCGTCTCCTAAATCCCTTTCATAAACTGCTGCTGATCCGTTTCTTTCGTCTTGTAATTGTGTGCATTGTTGCTACCTTAAAGTAATACGTTTACCCTTGTTTAAAAAGGGTGTCACAAACACTGTATAAGCAATAAAGGAGATAAAAGAAAACAATAAATTATTCAAAACTGCATTGCAACCTGACAACGTTATATAGGACACTGAAAAGTAATACATTTACTTTTACATAGGCACTTGTGTAGAAAATTGCAGGAAGTTGAGGTTGCCTTTTTGCAGAAAGTATATTGCTGGCCGTGGAAGAGTTTTGGAAAAAGATATAGTTAATCTTCTGAATTTATACAGTGTCATACAGTGACAGGTTTGTACCTAGATATGAGACTTTGTTTACAGATTAATGGCAAATTCTCCGACCCAAAAAAAATCTTCACCTGTTTTCTAATACTATTTATATACAGATTTTGCTTTTTGAGACATGTGAATGCAACATACTGGGGTTGGAAACCATGGAGCTGGGATATATTAGGATGACTTCTTGAGTGGCTCAATGGGTAAAGGGATTTGCCCAAGCACATATTGGCATGGAAGTAAGGAATTTGCTTCTCCTTCAGTGGGTGCTGAAAGTCAGTTAGGGGGCTGTGTATGGCTTAATGTTGTGTGGGTCAGAGGAAGCTGCTTACATTTGCCCTTTCTCCCCTGTGAACAGTCCTGTGGTATATAATAACTGCAAACTAAGATGTGAAAAACACTCAAAGCTGTTCCAAATTAAGTGGGCATAAGAGGGCTTCAGTGACTGTCAGACTTTCTTTCTTCTATAGAACATTCAATTTATGGGTGGTATTTTCAGACATCAAAATATAACTTTGATTTAGAATTTGAGTCAGAATTTATCACCATCTCGTCCTTTTCTGTTTACAAATGTGGCATTTTCTGATTGATACCTGTTTAAGTAGGGAGTCTGGGTTGACGGCCATCTTCATCACTTCTGCCACTTCCCAGTGTAATAGGCACACCTTGTGAAAAATTTTTTAGGCATCTAAAGGTCTCCTCTCATTCATTGCCTTTCATACGATCTTATTATCAAGCTTTTTATTATGGGTGGTGCACCAGATATGCTCATGTGTTTTGGCTTCTATGACAATGTTATAAAATAGTAGGTAACCAATGGTCATTATAAAACAGGATAGTCAGGCTGTGGATTATTCCATAGTTTGAAAAGTTTAGCTGCTCTAAAGCTCACTTTCCTTTAATGGTCTGTGTTTTCAGGTCAAAGAAAAGAAGAAAGAAAATGGAATCCATCGTTTTAAAAAGAGCAAGAAATCAAAGGGGAAGCAGAGCAGCTTGAACTTAAATGGAAGGCTTTTGAAGGAATGTTTGATCAGACCAGGGCTTGTACAGTACAAAGCAAAGTTTGGAAATCATGGAGAAGCCAAGCAAGAGTGTACCAGTGGCATTCAGCAGGGGTCAGAAGGCTGCATGGAAGGGGAAAGTTTGAAGATAGCTAAGGATAAGCAGGCTGTAGTGTCTGAACAAGTAAGTACTAAGTTGTTGGCCACGTACTGCAAAAATCCATGTTAGATTGAATAATTGTTTGTTATAGTGGAAATTGGGGCTGCAAAAATATTGCGCCCAACCCTCTTCCCATTTCCTCCTATCCCTGAAGCATGGATTATTCCTTTCCCATTCTTGCATGGAGAGCATAATCTTTGTATCCACTTTCTCCCACCCATGCCAAAGATTTGGAACACAAACTTGGTATACGTTTGTAGCCTTGAAGCTTGGGTATATGTTCCAAGACTTTACTGACATCTGTCTTGCCTCTGCTGTGGATTTCACCCCCATCCCAGTGGAAAGCTTTAATGAACCATGAACTGCTATGCAAATATCTTTTTTGGTGTTTTTAGATGGAGTGTACAAACCAGAGGACTTTGGTGGGCCCTTTGCTTGAGACTTTATTGGCAGAACTGGGAAAGATTCGTAACAGCAGGGAGAGAGCTGGCAAACTCTTTGAGTGGCTTGTGCATCCCATTTCACCTAAAAAATTCTTCAGGTACACAATCGTTTGAACAGTGACTTCTGTTGTTTTAGTTCACACTAAAATCATTACAGTATTTTCCATTAAACTGGTGCAGTAATAACAATAAGAATAAGAAGAAGTATAAGAATAATAATGTGTATGTGGGCATAATGCTTTAGACAAGCCCTTAAATATCTGGCTATGCATGTTTTTTGTCAGGCATCCATTAGTACATCATATTGAGCATCTGTAAATCCCACTGTGTCCCATTACTTATGACATGATTTATTTTTCTTTGCCTTAGCGAAATCTGGGAAAAGAAGCCAGCAGTAATCAGGAGACACAACCCAGACTACTATAAGGGATTGTTTTCTACACTAGAGTTTGACAGGATTTTGAGAGATGTAAGTTGTTAACTATAAATATTTACTACTGAATGATGAGTCTTTTTGAATCTTATTAAATAGGACCAAGCAAAAAAACTTTGATTTACTGGTTGGCCAAATGAATATGTTCAAAGCAGTATTAGATGGTTATTTTTTTGTGTTAGCACTGCCTATCACAATCACTGTTGTTCTTGTGTAGTAGACATTATAGTATTTATTTAACAATGAAGTCTGTACTGAGTTTGCCAGAAATTCTGTAAAATTTGAAGTTGTTTAAATAATTTATTCCATGTATTCGTACTATAAATATGCATTCTTACTCTTTGATTAGTTTATTTTAAATTTATTTTAAATCCTACCACTTGCTTGAATGATGAAATGATCATTAAAAGTAAGGGGGTGTGGTATCAGAAGTATTGTTTACTGACCCGTATGTCTGAGGGCTATGGCATGATATTCATGGCATGACTTTAGATATCATTTATAATACTTCAGATGTTTTTAAAGATTTAAAATGTTGGATGTTTCGGGATCTGCAGTGAGTTAATTTGGAAGTGTTGGCTATGTATCATATTAATGTGAGTGAACATTTTTTCATTATTTGTGGTTGAGCAGGATAATGTCCAGTTTGGTGAGAACCTAGATGTCACAAGCTACAGAAATGGAAAAAGAGAGACCCACAATCCACAAGGGAGGGCACTGCCTTTCGCTGTTTGGGACTTCTACAAGGTATAGACTTTGATTCTTTTTATATATGCTTTATGTTTATATATGCATAACTTCATAACTGGGAAATAAAACCTTATCAGCAAAATTTACTCACATTATCATCACACTCATCTTCAGGCTGCATTTGCATAAGGTAATATTGCCATTTGGGGTTGTAGTTTTGGCTGTGACAGTATTCTGTTTGCATTTTAATGCCCAGTGTGTAAGAAAATCTTAAGCTGGTCACAGAGAGCTTTGTATTCTGTCTTTCAGTTCTGTAAATCAGCAATATTTACTTCTGGTTCTGGATGGCTGCAGTACCATAATCCAAACTGACATTATAGATAAATTAAGTGAACAGTTGATTCAAATAAAATCATTAGGAGTCCAAAGTGGAATAAAAAAACAGAAAATATGGTGGCCGTCCAGGACCAAGAATGCACATCATTGATTTAAATAATCTTAAACACAGATTATTGTTATGTATTTGATTTACTGAAAATGCTGTTTTAACTGTTTGAAGACTATAAAGACTTCTCACACATAAGGAATTTTATCAGAGAAGCTAACAGTTGAGGTTTGCAGCCCTGCAGTTGTTTTCTTGATGCCTGTAACCCTCTTCCCAAATCTGAAATGTCATGCTTTTGAAACTAGAAAAATAGTTTATTTACTATAATATAGGTCTATTAAAGTGCCTCTCTATGAACCATTCTAAGTGATAGTCATCTAACATTATGAACCAGTGTGGGAGATCCTTGCTTGTTGCAGCAAAGCTCACATACATAAATTCACATATTAATAATAATAATAAGGAAATTCTACAGAAAATTTTTAGAATGGTGAATACGAACTAACACTATGCCTTCATACAGATCTGGGATGAAAAGGTAGTGATTTATCTGAATTTCAAAGATGTCATGACTGTGACAATGAAGATAATAATTCCTTACACTTATGTAGCTCTTTTCTGAACACTCCACTCAAAGCACTTTACAGGTAATGGGGACTCCACCACCACCAATGTGCAGCATCCACCTGGATAATGTGACAGCAGCCGTAGTGCACACAGTACACTCACCATAAATCAGCTATCAGTGAGAAGGAGAACAGAGTGATGAAGCCAATTCATAGATGGGGATTATTAGGAAGCCGTGATTGGTAAAAGCCAGTGCCTGGGTAATCCCCTACCCTTTTTCAGAAATGCCCTGGGATTTTCAATGACCACAGAGAGTCAGGACCTCGGTTTTAAGTCCCATCCAAATGACGGTGCCTTTTTACAGTATAGTGTCCCCATCACTATACTGGGGCATTAGGATCCCAAAAAATTGTAGGGTGAGCGCCCCATTCTGGCCCCACTAACACCAGCAACCTTAGTTTTTCCAGAGGTCTCCCATCTAGGTACTGACCAGGCACACCTGCTTAGCTTCAGTGGTTTATTAGTTGTGAGTTGCAGGGTGATATGGGTGCTGGACAAATAACTTCAAACCTTTACATAAATAACTCCAAACTCTGTTTGAAACTAATGTCATAATGTTTTCTGGCTTTATTTTCATTTTTTAACACAAAACAATAAAACAAAACAAATCTCAATAATAACATTTTCTTTAAATAATAAAAACAATAAAGCTTCAAAGCATATGGCTTCTATCACTGCTCCACTACTCTGACAACTAAACTGATTACTTCTATAAACTTGTTCCCCAGGTTCTTTCTTTATTTTTTTTCTGTTCTTCACCACATATTCTAGCTGATTAGTGTTGAGATTCTCACTAGCTGCCTTGATGTAGCAGATCTGCTCTTTATAATGAATATGTTGTCCTGTTTTACAGCTGCAATAAATTATTCATTGCTAAATTAAAACTTCCAATATGAAAATTTAGTTCTGTTACCCTACAATTACTGAAAATCAGGTTAGTGCCACCTCTGAGGCTCTGACAAATGAGGTAGCACTACTTTTTTCTTAGCTTCATATAGCTGATATGCTTCACAATATGTTACAGTATGTTACCAACGTAACTACTGTACTGTATAAATGAGCTACCACAGATATTGTCCAGTGTGATTTGCTAGCTATTTTTGGAAAACATTGAAAATGTAAATTCAATTTTTGAACACTCGTTTTGTTATGCTTTACTATAATGTTAAAAATGAGGGGCTAAGAAAATGGTGAAAATCAGAAATTGACCAAGCAGTTTAGTCAATAAGTAAAATAATTAATCATCACTCCCAACTTGTAAGTGATTTCTCTAGAACAGTGGTTCTCAAACTTTTTGGACCAAGTACCACCCCTGATCAAACCAAAGCATCCAAGTACCACCTACAAGTCATCTTCTCATAGGAACCCCAGAAATTCTCATTGACGAACATGAGCGCGCGTGAGCGCACACACTCACATACACTAATAATAAATATTATAATAAACTTTATTTGATATAGCGCCTTTAAAGGTGGCTTCTTAAGGCGCTTTACAGAAAAAAACAGGAACAACAACAATAAAAAATAAACAATAAAAAAGCACAATTTCAGTGAGAGGGGTGAGCCTGTTTAGTTGAGCAAAGCAGATGTGAATTCATTTTTTGAGCATTGATACAATTCACAACAGAGTCTTAACAGATTTTAAATCGTCAGGCATTTTCTTGACGGCAAAGGTCTCGCGGTGGATCATTGCTCTAGCACCGTCTGTACAAACTCCAACGCATTTTATTCAGTCGATGCCATTCTCTTCGATAAATTCATTCAGAAGCTGAAATATGTGCTCTCCTGTAGTTCCTGTTGGTAGCAGCTTACAGAACAGAAAGCTTGCATTTTTCCCCGTTTCCGTTTCAGGAGTCCGTCTCAGAAGTTAAAAGACTTTTTTATTTCATGCACATGGGAGCGAAACACAGAGACACTCCTTGTATTTTTCTCAAATTAACCTAGAACAGTTCTTAAATATTTTTCTGTCATCTATCACGCTTTCCTGTGCTCACAAGATTGCCAGCTTTTCTAGCACACATTTCTATGCATTCCTGTGCTTACAACATTGGCATTGTTCCAAAATCATGCACATTCTCCTACCTCCCTATTTGCTGGAGATAACTTTTTTAAATACAATTAGTCACGCATTCTTATACAATGGTATAGAATTACATTGTAGCTCTTGTGTCCACTAAAATATTAGCGCGCGCTAATCATAGTACGTAGGCTGCGTATTCGACACATATTAAAATAGAAATTTATGAAAACCCATCCTGATTTTTCAGTGCACACAACAAAGTTCCAGGATCATATGGCGTACCAGCTGGTGGTGGTACGCGAATCATAGTTTGTGAACCACTGCTCTAGAATATACCGAGAGGCTGGTATAATTAGAGGCACATGAATTCTTTATTCTGTGGCACAACTGTGGTGAAAAAAGTAATAATCCAGGCACACTACGTTAAACAAATATTATTATTATTATTATTTGTTTAATTGCTGATGATGGCAATACAAACACTACAATACACACAACAAAACATACCACACACAAGTTATTCAATGTATTTACAGACAAGGCATTTCATAGGCCTAACATTCTAATCACTCCAAAAAAAAAACAGACTTCTACTAAGATTAAACTTTAAAATATTGCAAGTAAAAGATAAGCTGCCTTCTATATAAATGCAATCAGTTAAATCTCTCTTTCTGCACCCCGGATGCCACAAAATAAATGGGAGCCTTTCCCCCTATCCTACCCTAAGCAGGAAAGACATCTCTGAGGTTTCTTTTATCCAGGTCCCTAAAAACACAGTATAGCAAACTCTCTCTAACAAGGTTAATTACTTAGCTAGTCAGGTTTGTTTGAATGATCATGAAGTAGGGGCTCTCGCCTGGTGCAAGCTTCAAGTTCCAACTCCTCCAGACTCCTCTCTTCACTCTGCCAGGTATCACAAACTTTATCTAAACTGTAAGAGATACTTCCTAGTCACATAAAGCTGTAACAATATATACAGGCTGATTACATGCAAGCTGTCTAGCTTACCTGAATTAACATTAGGTAGGCCAAGATTAGTGCTAATCAGGGCCTGTGAAACTACTGCATAGGGTCCAATTTAGTTTCTTTAATTCACATATTCTCATCCATGACTGAAAAGTCAATATCAGCCTGCACTGTCTGGTCTGTTTATGCCCAGATGCCTACATAGACATTAAGATCAAATTAAACTTTTGCAGTGGTAATAGAGCACAAAATACAGTCTGGAGTACAAGTCTGTTTTTCAAGGTTTGTGTTTTGGCAGAACTCTCTTGCAATCTTACTGAAGAAGTTCTTTATATTCACAAAGCTTTTAATAGAGCTTTCTGGATAACGAATGGAGAAGGTTCCTTGTTACAAAATAAATTGGTCTTGGCAGCTGCCCCATACTTAACATGGAAAAAAATGCTTACAGTTCTGTAATGTCTGTGAAATCATGCCTGTAGTGCCTTTGGCCTCTTGTGCTAGTATTATATTTGCCTATCACATTTCTTAAAAGCACACCCTCTGATATCAGAACCATAATAGTTGTCGTACATTTTTGGTGTTGATTTCTAACCTGGCCACTTGTTTTTTAAGCTATTTTAATCAGCTTTATTTCAAACCCAAGGCACACATAATGTAATGGCAGGACAAGATCAAGTGTTTTACTATTAAGCATTCTTTAATCAAAGGTGATTGAATTTTTTTTAATTTATTTATACTTAAATTAAATGGGCCCCTTAAGACTAAGACATTTTTTTGAAGATGTGCTTGACAAGTGCATTAATTAATAAAGATGAAACTTGAAGGGTAATGGCTTCTATTTTAAAATATTATACAAAGTAATTAACTTGCAATATTTTTGTGCACTGACGGTATTAGGCTCTTATGTGTCAATAAATAAAAAGAGTCCATTTAATCTAGGATGTAACAGGATTGCTGCAGTTCTGTTCTTCTCTTGTTACAGAATGGCTGCTCTCTGCGCATGTTGAACCCACAGGCCTTTTCTGCCACCATGTGGAATGTGCTGTCCATTCTCCAGGAACAGTTTGGGAGCATGGCTGGAGCCAATGTGTATGTGTGTAACTCGCTTAAGTACAGTAAGAATACTTTGATTTTAAAAATGCCCATATCTACAGCTTGTGGCGCTCATTGGAGGTTCAAAAGAGTTCCAAAGTGTCCTGAAAAACATGCAATACAGGGAAAAAAGCAATGGTCTGTTAATGTATGCAGTACTATAACAGCAAGTGAAAGAAGTCGATGCCTGTATTGTAATGCTAGCTTACTGAAACAACTTATACCAACTCTATTATAATATTATGAGAGGGTCTTCTGCACAGCAGTATCTATGGCAGCTGGGACAAATGTGATTTGTCAGTGGGTTGCAGGACTGCAGTGCACTTGTACATCTTTATAGATTGTAAATTTATTTAAACAACTGCATATACAAATTCCTTTTTATGCATGGTATGAGTCTAATTGGAAATGACCAATGTGATCATTATTGTTTTGCTTTGGTAATGCGTATTTTCCCATGCGTGCTTGTATTTATATGTTTAGATACTTGACTCCTGCGGGCACCCAGGGATTTGCCCCTCACTATGATGACATTGAGGCCTTTGTGGTTCAGCTAGAAGGGAAGAAGCACTGGAGGGTTTATAATCCAAGGTGAGAGAGGCCACACACAACTTTTTAATTAAAGGAATGCCATGAAGTCGTGTCTGGATTCCCAAGTGGCTTTCTGCAGACTTTCCGACCCTGCAGACCCTGAGGCAATGATCAAAAACATTTTTGCATGCAAATCTGTACTGTGTGAGCAGAGGTTTTCTGTGGGTATTACAATTAATGTATTTTTTTTAGAATTGAGTCTCTTAAGGGCTAGTTATTGCAGTTTTTTGCTTGGCATAACAAATTGGGGAAAACAATATAGATCCTTGAGACAGATTGGCAAATGGCATGTTATGGATGATGAGCATATTTAATGAGTTGTTACTGATTTTCTGCTTGAGACAGACTTCTTCAAATCAATATGCATAACACTGAAGATGTTATAATGGATTTTTTAAAACTTTTTTTCTCATCTGGTTTACTGAGTGATCAGTAAATACATGTATTAACTGAAGACAGTCCTTAGATACAGCTATCAAAACTTTTCTAGAGAAGTTTTCCATCACAGAATCTACTTAAATATTTTCTCTTATGCAGTGCATTTTCACATTAAATGCTTCAGCAAACCCCTGTAAAATAATATATAATATTTTAATTATTTTAACACAATGTCTCTAATTTTGTTTGTAAGAAATAATAGAGTGGTTTATAAAGGTAATAGTCTCTTGTGTCATCAGAAACACCCTTTATGTTTCAGTCCTCAAAGAGCTGGCAGAATTGTGAATTGGGGATCTTCAGACTGCATTGTCACTTAAGCCAGCTGTCTGTGTGCCCTCATTTTTAACCGATGTTACCTAAATGTTACTGATAAATGACAGTCATACTCCATTTTGAAATAGCTAGTATACCCACTGGCACACAGCAGTACATTTAATAATATAACATATATAATACAAATTTTAACACATATAATTTCATATATGTTATATATAAATATATAGTTATATTTATATATAACTATAATTAATAGAAATTGCTATATTTAAAGATATTTGGCATTATATTGAAGCATTTTTAGCATGAGTATATTAATGAGTTTTTTATCTTGAAAGCTTCACAGAAATTGTGATTTTAGTATTACTGTAATGATATTGAAGTCACAGTACAAAAAGTCATGAAAATTGCATCTTTATATCTAAACATTGGATAGCATTGTTTCACATATTATTTCCATAGCCAATAACTATAATTGCTTGTTAATTTTGTTACATACTGTACCTTCTCCTTATGCTTTTGGGTACATCCAAGTTTGTAATTAGTTTTTTGTTTTCACCATAAATTTTAATTTGAGATTAATTTTTGGAAAAAATTAACAAGGGCTTTAAATTAATAAAATCTCTATCCATTGTATAACTAATATATGCATTGATTTGTAATAATGTAGGTTAATAATTACAAACTGAGATAAATTGGTTTCTTTAATCAAGAGTCTTTCATTGAGAATTTTAAAACATAACTCCATAAAGGGTTTGTTTAATTAAAGGTGAACTGCAATGCAATTTTATATATCTGGGATAGAAAGAATCAGCATTGATGAGTGCATTTCGAATCACTATAAAAGTAAAATGTACATAGTAACCTGTAAAACCTCCGATTTACATCACAAAATAGATTAAACTTTCAGGTATGCTCCACGCCATATTCTGCGTTTTAGAATGAGGCAACAAAACTTTTGGTGACGCAATGCGGCATTATTAAATCTAAAGAAACACTCTTGTGAATACATCTCTTTTAATCCAATAAAAATAGTGCTCTTTTTTATAAAAAATAGTGATTTTGAGACAGATTTGCCAACAAATACTACTTGTTAACTCTGCATGCAGACCATTTTGGAACATACTGTATCTGTGGTGAAATGTCTGCTGCACAACCTGTATTTATTCAATCGTACATCTCATTAAATTAGTCATGACAGTGACTAGTGAGCAGGAAGGGGCCACATCACATCGCAGTTCATGCGAACTCTCACTCTCACCCATGGTGAGACCAGGCTTTTACGACAACATGGTGACTTACATTACTTTCACAAAGTTCACAATTTTGTGCTTAATTTATTTTGTTACCGAGATTGAATACTGTAACTGGTCTGTGAAATTGGGACTGCAGTTCCCTTTTAAAGATGCTTTATATGACAAAACCTTTAATATTTCCTGTTGAAATATAATATAATTGCTATAAATGGCACAGATAGATAAATAAACCATCTTTGATGATTTTTAAAAGATAACTTACTAATGTACTAACAGTAATGAAACAGCCCAGTTACTTTAAACCACTACCACAATATTTCAACATACAGGTTCAGATCTACAGATGCAGCTATTCAAAATGCACGGTACAAACCCGCGGTATGGTAAACTACCCACAAGCCACCGCAGGGCACCGCGGTAAGTGATTGGCTGGCCAAAATGACCGACAGGGGCACTATTGGTGCATTGGTTGGTAGTGAAAAGATTTAATCATTTAATCTCTTTACTGTGCACATTTTAATCCGCTTAGTATTGAATATTTATAGGGAATTTTATCACTAAAGGGAAATTTTAGTAGCTGAGCATAAAAAGAAGAGGAGCATAACGCATCTGAAGGTCATAAATGATATTAATTTAGGAACATAAACATTACTGTATGTAAACTGTACTGTGTATGGCTGGTCTTGGTAGTTTAAAGAAAAAATACACACCAGTCTTCCATTTCTCCCTAAACATTTTAAGCATGAAAGTTTTATGAAACGGTACCCAAATATGCGATTGCTGTATAGAATTAATTTTAATTTAAAAAAATTATTTAACACGAAAATTAAGATGTTTACATCTTCCGCCTGAGAACAGTCACCCGTTGCTACCCAACGCAGAAACACAGCCACTAACCAGCAAAGAGAGGACATTAGCTAGCCAATATAATAAAGAAATAAATGATTATTTTGTTTATTTCTTTTGCACATTTATTTGAACATTTCCATCGATTGTACAAGCACTTGGAAACTGTCCAATCCCTAGTTCATCAGGTGTTTTCTTTTACGCTGCGGGCATTCTCCCGGTCTGGCGCCGGTCTGTGTCTTCTAGGATATAATGCCAGAGATTTTTTGTTAAATTTGGGTTTCCAATAACGCCGCAGCAAACTCTTGTTTTTATGTCCACTATAACAGACAATCTCCTTTGCTTTTAACCGAGCGTTTAATAATTTCCTAAAATGAAAATGATTTACTTTATTTCCTTCACGGGATCAATAAAAGTATCTATCATCTATCTAAACTATGGGACAGAATTCTGGGGTCTCCCTATACCAGAGATTACGGTAGGGCTTCAGAATGGTGATTGGCTGACACCATCTGACACCCCTCTGATTAGAGAAAAAAGACATGCTGGTCTGCTATACATAGTATACCAGGAAGAGGATTTCTTTCTATTCGAAACGTATATTTTAAAACTTTAATTAAGAAGTAAAAACCTTACAGCGTACACAGATTTCTTAACTGATCAGGAGGAAGAAAAATCACCCGTGTTTCGTGCATAAAAAGTGGTTATTAACTATCGAAACCTGTTTTATTTATTTTATTTTTATTTAGATTAAGAGTTCCCGTCACCCCCATTCCCATTTAAATCACAAACCCGTGTTTAATTAAATGTCTTTTAACGTAAATCGTTATCTTTGTCTTATGCATAATAATGTTCACCACTCTGTCCAGCAAATTAATAATAAACTTTATTTTATATAGCGTTTTAAATGAATAAGTAATTAGATTGCTCATAAACCTAATCACTTATTCTACATAAACACAGCATAATTGCTCTCTGAAAATGCTTTTTCTTTTTATTTAGGCTCAGATTTCAACTATAGATCGTATTATTAATAACCATAATAACGACCAACCAACAAAAACAACCATATAAACATAATACCAACTAAAAACATAGATAACAACCACAATACAAAATCAAATATATCAAACCATTAAACTCTCTCAAATTCCTCCAATTATCATAATCCCGCCCCTTATGCAAAACCAAACCCTCCTCCCATCCCAGTTTATCCTCTTTATCATAAACAAAATCCACCTCAATTTTCAACATAAAGCATTACACAAAATCAATACCTCAACACTCCATACTCAACAATGATAATTCACAAACAGCCAGAACATGTAACTCCACATTCCCAAATAGACCTCATTTCAATGCCCCGCCCCTTATGCAAAACCAACATCCCTCCCCTGTTCTCTCTCTCCGCTGGCGTTTGTAATCGTTTTTATTTTTAAATAAATTTTAGCAAAGTCATGTATTTTAAAAATCTTAAGATTTCTATATTTATGTCTTTATTTAGTGGTTTCATTAGTGACAAAGGCTAAACTTTCTTGGAAAAATGTCTTTTATGTAAACCATGTTTGCTATTAATTCATTTAGGGCTAGAATATGTTCACTGTCTTCCAATGAAAGAAGGGTTCCTTTCGCCGTAGTCGGGTTGACATTAGAAGCTTGCCACGCCCGGACTGTTACACCAACGCATTAGCATGTTAAAGCGATTTCATCGAGGAACCTAGCTTTCTTAACTAGTAAGTACTGTACTTACTGGGTTTTTGAGGGGGGGAGGTGTCTTTCGCTGGAAATCTCGCCCCCTTCCACTTTGAAAATACCTGTGAAACCGGTTTAATTCGTCACAGCCAGCACTCCCGCAGAGAGGGGGGTTGTACTTGCAGTGTATCGGTATACAGTAGATGGGAAGCCAGAGCCGACCGCTACGCCGCCCACGTGTTATGCTCTTCGTTAATGTCTAAGCCGGAACACATCATTTTGTATTTCTTAAAAAAAAATCGTTTGCCCAGCCTAACAGTATTGTTGTTATTGTTTTTATCTGGTAAAGCACTTTGAGGAGCCACCTTTAAAGGCGCCATATACAATAAAGTTCATTATTATTACTATTGTTAATTTGCTGGACAGAGAGGTGAACATTATTATGCAGAAGACAAAGATAGCGATTTATGTTGCATTGTGCATTGTGCTGCTGTAATACAGTTTTAAATAATTAAAAGTCTAAACAGTATCAGCTTTATTTATGGGTTTTAAATAAAGGCGATTTAAACGCGATTTAAATCAATATAAATGTTTATATTTTAACTCATAGGTGACTATTCATTGTTATTAAAATGACTTAAATTCAATCATGTTGTGATATTTAGAAATATTAATTTGTTTGGTGTGAGTGAAGTTTTATTTAATCTCTGAGCAAGGGAAACGTTTTATTTTTTCAAAGAACTGTTTGTTAAAAAAAAAGTCATGGCTCCAGCTGGTTTCGAACACGCAACGTGTGATGTAGGAGTCAGGAACCTAACCCACAGCGCCACTGGCAAGGTCACGTGAGGAGTGTTGAAAAAGCCCTACAAACATTATCAACAGACATCGTACAGCGTGTACTATTCTTGTGTTGCGGTACATGAATATAATTATATCGTTATTAATTTCTTTAGATACGCGATTCCATATTATATTTCCTTTTAATCAAATTCTAAAAGTATGCTTGTTGACTCCGGTATCACGTTAGTTAAAGACTTCGATGCTTAAAATGTTTAGGGAGAAATGGAATACTGGTGTGTATTTTTTCTTTAAAGTACCGAGACCAGCCATATACTGTATGTTTATGTTCCAAAATGAATATCGTTTATGGCCTTCACACGCGTTACAGTATGCTCCTATTCTTTTTATGCTCAGCTACTAAGATTTCCCTTCAGTGGTAAAATTCCATATAAATATTCAATACTTAAACGGGCACAGTTAAGACATTAAATATACATATACATACTGTATACAGTACAGTTTGCATACAGTAATATGTTTATGTTCCTAAATCAATATATTTTATGAGCATGTGAAAGGCATGGTGAATCGGAGATTCTCAAAAATTACTGTACTTTGCATGATTGGAAACAAATGCGTGATTGCGAAATGCTGTGGTGTTACTTTTACAAAGACGGTCAATGAAAAAAAGAATGTGGACCAGGGCAATACTTTGAGTTTACAGCTTGTCCAAGGTCATTCATTATTAATACTATTAGTAATATCTTCGTTAAAGACTTTGATGGCGACAGCTCAAACATGAGAGGTTGAGCTTTATTAGCTCCACCTTGCGGAAATTCCGGATACTATTATTTTGCTTGCGGTACTATAGGAGAATTTACGGTAACTCGCGGTACACTGCGTAAAGCGCACCGCAAAATAATGCAGTATCGCCCGCTTGTTTTGAATGGCTGCATCTGTAAGTAGAAGACTTACAACATAAGAATGGTTCGCCATGAGAGAAGGCTCATTTGAAGTTGTGTTCATCTGCATCTTAAAGTATACCAGAGTATGAGCCTTAACTGCTGTTCTCTTTAAAAACTACAATAAGAAAAAAAATCTTTCTGAAAAAGATTAACCAGCATCACTCGGAAGCAGTCTACTCCTGCTGTTACCATGAGCTCCATTTGCAACCATGTTAACCATAGTTACACCCATACCTCTTTTTACAAATGTAATTTGTTCCCAGAGACCCTTTTGTATAGAAGCCTTATTCATAAATAGAAAATAACTATTTCCATTATTTGTCATGGGGAAAAATTATGATATGTTCCTGATCCCAAAAATGTCACCCCTACTTTTACTTTTTTCACAAGAAACAATAATAACTAACATTCATGTTGTTTTTTAGTAATAAAAAAAAAATAAAAAATACCTAGTTAGACATCAGTAACAGTAACCACTTCATTTGCTTTTTGTGTAATTAGACACACTTCATTTTCTTAACACCTTTGGGTTTTATGAGAACTTAGGGCGCACACAGCAAACGCATGAAGCAAAATGCAGTGAATTGTATCGCTGTCCCCTGCTCCCGCCTCTAATCCCTCCTCCCTCCCAGCCTTTGTTCTCCCACTACATTACCTTTGCCTACTGCCTTGTCTCTCTCACACCTGAAGAAGGCTCTACAGCCGAAACGTTGTGTTTTCTCTCTTCTTTTTTTCAGCATGGAATAAACCTATTACTTGTTCCATTAAATTTTAATTTGTCAAGTATATGCCATTGAAAAGAAAACAGAAAGCCTAAAATGGAGTACTGTGGTATGCCACTGCTTACATCAGCACAGTCATAGAAACAGTCAGAGGTTATGTTTCTCGATATGCTATCTCTTGTATGTTTGCTTTCTTTAGATTGTCTACCAATTTGATGACTAACTCTGAGGAAGTGGAAAACAAGCAAAAATAATACATGGAAGAATAAAACTAAAAAATGTAGCTATTGATTCTAATATTGTTGTTTTCTAATATTATTGCAGCAGCAGGTTTTGTCATTGCTTTCCGTTCCATTTTTCCTATAGTATTTCGCCTTAAGTGGCTATGTTGTTAACTTGTCAAACATAATTTCCCAGTCCAAAGTTCCAAGTGCTGGAATGTAGCAGCACTAAGTGATATGAGAATGTGCCACCTTTTTTGTAGCACCCCTTTGTGATTGTTTTCCCACCATCTTTCTAGACCTTTTTATTTAAATACAAACGAAAAGATAATAACTGTAATAATTATTACCACAAACATGCAATAGAGTAACTTATTTCTGATGTTAATTATGTCTGTGCACCGTTTTGGGAGGTGCCCAAAATTGTCTTAATGGGGTCATGCTAAGGAAGAGGCTGGAAGGCTCTATAAAGTTTGATGCTAGTTAGATTTTCTTATACTTAGTTTTTTTCTCAGCCTTCAATGCATCTAATACTTTCTTTCCTATAATTTAGAAACCATGAACTGAATGTTTTTTTTTACTTATAGGCAGTAGATGTACTGCCTGGCAATACTGCATAGTGTGAAGCCACTGGGCTTGACCACTTTAGAGCAAGTAACAGTTGTGTCTGTGACACCTGATGCACCCTTCACAGTCTGTTGGAGGAACTTTCTCTTTTAACCAAACTTACACGCACTCTCCTCCAACAGTGGTGCTGTTATATGGCCTCCTCGTCGGGGTAACTAGAACATGAGGCATCCCTTACTGTTTTCTGAGCTTTTGGCTCGTAGACTCTCATGCTCAAGAGTCTCTTTCTCATACACACCTCAGTCCTTTCAATTCATTTCAATTTCAAGCTTTATTGTCCCCTAGGGGAAACACAATGACATTACACATTATCAAAAGGAAAGAGAATACAGCGGTGTTACAGGAGAAAGAAACAATAGACAAGGTGGTTACTTTGCATTGTTTAAGAGTGTGATTGCAGTGGGGATGAAATATTTCCTGAGTCTGTTGGTTTTACACCTGGGGGCAGAGAGACGTCTCCCAGATGGGAGAAGTGTGAATTCACAATGGAGGGGGTGAGACACACACTCCCTGATGCTTTTGGCTTTCTTAGTCACCTTCTGTTTGTAAAGGATGCTTAAGTTGATTTGATTATTCCCGATTATTTTGCCACTTATATTTATTAATTTACCCAGCCTATTACAGTTACAGGTACTTATGTTGCCAAACCAACAAGTGAAGCAGTATGTTAAGACACTTTCAATAAATGATTTGTAGAAATGGAAAGAATAGTTTAATCCACCTTAAAGTACCTGAGTTTTCTAAGAAAGAAGAGTCTGTTGGCCTTTTTTATAGATCGTGTCACAACATTTGTCCCATTTTAGGTTATTGTCAATGACCAGTCCCAAGTACTTATAGTCGTCGACAATTTCAACAGGCTGACTATCAATTATAGTGGGTTGAGGGGGTGTGGTATTTTTCCTAAAATCAATAACCAGTTCCTTTGTTTTTGAAACATTTAACTTTAGGGACAACTTGTTGCACCAGTTAGTAAAATCATTTAGAATGGGCCCATGATGGTATTCTGTGTTCTTTAATAAACTGACCACAGCTGTGTCATCAGCAAACTTAATGAGGTGTATATCGGTGTGTTTGCTTATGCAATCATTGGTGTACAAAATGTACAGCAGAGGGGACAAGACACAGGCCTGTGGTGATCCAGTTGAAGTATAGCCTTTTAGTTAGGAAGTCCAGCACCCATCTTATCAAGTTCTCATTCAGATTGAAGCTGTTAAGGCCACAAGGCTTGGCAGTTTTAGGTACAGGAATAATGATAGATTTCTTCCACAGAGAGGGAATGATCTGTGAGTTTAAGGACATCTGGAAGAGAATACTAAAAATATTACAAAGCTGATCTGCACAAGATTGTAGGACCCTACCACCCACATTGTCTGGACTTGCACTTTGCCTAATATTGATTTTCCTAAAAAGTCTACATACCTCTGCGGTGTCAATATTAAAGAAAACCTCTCCAGATACAGGGTGAAAAGCACTATGAGCTGAGGTGGTTGTAGATTTTAACTCAAAGCAGGTATAAAACACATTCAGATCATTGGCCAGCTGTTGTCCATCCATACCATTTAACAGAGTTATAGTGCTGCCACTACGCTTCTGAGGGATATTGGCCATGCTTTTAATGCCCTGCCATGCCATCCTGGTGTCACCTGTTGTCATGGTGTTCTCTGTTTTTACCCTGTACTGATCCTTAGCTTTCCTGATCTCCCCTTTCACCTCTCTCTGCACTTCCTTCCTGAGCTGGGTGTCCTCTTGAGAAAAAGCTTGTTTCTTTTTTAGGAGGACATGATTAAGGCTTTTTGTTACCCAGAGTTTGTTATTGGGAAAAGCCTTAAAGCTTTTGGTAGGGATGGTAGAGTCGACGCAGAAAGAAATATAATCTGATACCACAACAGAAAGTTTGTGAATGTCCGCTGATGTGTTTTTAAACACTTCCCATTGTGTGCAGTCAAAACAATCCCGAAGCCGTTCAGTGCTCTCTGCCTTTTATTGTTTTTGTCTCCGGTTTGATCCTCTTGAACAGCGCCTGGTAGATCGGCCTGAGAAGCACAGTGTTGCCCAGTGGAGGTCTTGTGAGGGACAAGTAGGCATTAGGGACTGTCCCATAACAACGATCGATTATTTTATTCAACCGCGTGGGGCAGGTCACGTATTGGTAATACGTTGAAAGACTGTTATTTAGTGTGCAGCTGTTAAAGTCTCCTAAAATAAATTTAGGAGCATCTGGGGATATAGTGTCCAGTTTCTGGGTAGCATCGAAAATTATATTGGAAGCCTCTACCGCATTTGCTTTAGGGTGGATATAGACGAGGTTATAAAAAGCTGCGGAAATTCTCGAGGGAGATAGAAGGGGAGCAGAGAAACACTGAGCAGTTCAATGTCAGGCGTGCACACACTCTCACGGACAGTGATTTTCTTACACCAGCGGTTGTTTATCATAAGCAGACCCTTCCGCCGTAATGTTTACCTGTGCTTTCAGGATCTCTGTCCAGCCGGTGTAGAGAAAACCCCTCGGGCTTCACAACATCGTCTTCCACGGTCTCATCCAGCCAAGTTTCCATAAAAGCTAGAATAGAGGCATCCCGAAACTCGTGCAGGAACTGCACGCTGGCATGCAGTTCATCTAGGTTGCTCCTCAGTGAACGCACGTTCGACAGAATGATGGTGGGCAGCGGGAGCTTATTCCTCCTCCGCCAGAGCCTCTGTCGCAGTCCTCCCCTCCTGCCGTGCTTGTTCTTAGTTTTCTGATTAAAGTTAGTGTTTTTTGTAGAACACAGAATGTCTTGCGGAAGATTGGCAAACAATGTGTCCGAGAATTGGAAATCTTTGTAACTTAAAGTTAAAAGGAATTCTCGGCTATATTTCAATGATGCCAGCATCACGCCCGCCCCAGCCATGGACAGGTAGAGCCAGGTAATCTGTAGAAAACAGCACCAGCAAAGCAAATACCTTCATGAGTTTCATCATATCGGTCCTGATCATCCAGAACATAAACGGTTGTCGGCGAGAAAAGATGTAAGTAATAAAACATAGAAACATGAAAATAAAATAAGAAAAAAAAGTAGAACATAAAAATTCAAACTAATAAAATGCTAAAAAGTCAGGAAAAGCAGGAGAGGACAAAGACGCCAGTCGCTACAGAGCAGCGCCCATTTCATGACCTCTTCTGAGAGCATCTCAAGGTTAATTCAGATCGCTGAGGCTTACACTTGTGGATAACTGGGCTCAAGGAACCTCACTTTTCATTCAAATATGCTAGGCCCTTTCAGGAAGTAGCAGGGAAGACCCTCTACTTGGTTATTCCTGTTTGGCCGGAACCGCTCTGCTGCCTTCATTAACTTACAAGCAGGCTGACATGGCAGTGACCAAGGCTGCAACTCATTGTATGTCTTCCCTGAACCTCCATGTCTCTATCTCAGTCTAGGATCAGTCTATACTTGTTATACCACCCACCCCTACTTGGAAGAGTAAACTGAACCTCTATAAACCTTGATAGTAACCATTGTAAAGTTTACCTTGGTGTATATATATATGTATGTTGTGGGTTAATTATTGTCAGTCAGCAGTACAGAAACCCACCATATAAGATCACTTTAAGAGCACAGAGAGAAAAACAAAAAGAATAGAGAGAAGAGAGGAACTGGAAGTTACTCATGATCATCCAAATAAAACCTGACTGAGCTAAGTATCTGAACCTTGCTAGGGAGAGCTTTCTGTTCTGTTTTTAGGGAAATTGGGTTTCCTAGGTAAAAGATACCTCGGTTAGAAATGTCTTTCCTACTTGTGGGTGCATTTCTAGAATAGCGAGAAAGGCTCCCATTTATTTTGTGGCATCTGGGGTGCAGAAAGAGATATTTAACTGCAGGTTGCATTGCATTTAATTAGAAGACAGCTTATCTATTATTTAGCCTCTGTAGGCATTAAGAGTTAGTAAAGTACCTTGCTCAAGGTAAAACAGCAGTGTCTGTGCCCAGTTATGAGGCCAGAGACCCATCCACTTTGCTACTCTACTTGGCAGCATCCAAGATGGGGGCTTTCAAAAATATGACCCTGATCTTTTTTAAAGAAAATCTGAGATTGTGAAGCATGGGACTGCTGAAGTATTAGTCCAGCTGTGAATGAATGATACATAAGTGAAAATCTCATATCCAAATTTTCTCTCTTTTTACAGGACTGAAAATGAAGTCCTTCCTCAAGTCTCCAGTCGTAAGTATGAATTTAAGAATGTTATTTTGTATAAAAGCATCTTTATAGTTTCCTTTTATGTGATGGGGGTCATGAGAAGATAATGTAAAGATTCTGATTTATCTGCAGAAGAATGTTATGAATTCAGTCATACACTGTAGCTTGGACTAAGAAACATCTACTGTGTGAGCTTGTTAGCCTGATGTGTATGCAGTTACCATTATACTGTTCGGAACTCAGTCTACCAAAGATTAAGATTTTATTTTTTGAAGTATTGTAGAATCTGTAAAAGATGTGGCAATGCTTGTCCATTAATGGATATATCCATACAAGAAATATGACATGTAAGTAAAAGCTGTAGTTGTTTTGTGATACACACGAATCTACTGAGCATTGCCCTTTTCCTGTGCAAATTCATTTTTCTTTTTAGAACTGGATATAAGACCACACAATACACTTTGAAACATGATGGCTTTCTTGACAAAGTTAATTTCAAAATATTGTTGTGGCTTATTGTTGTACAGCTTCAAATTTTCGATGGCATCCTAACAAATTTGGTTCAGATGTCATTCAAGGTTCAGATGGTTCAGATGTCATTCCAAGGACGATTCTTCAATTAAATAAAATTTCATCTATCCCTATGGTTTTTAACCGTGGAGTCAGAGTCCCAATTATGAGGTTCTCAGAAACAGTTATGAAGGATAGAAAAAAATAAGAATAATTTCTGTACTTTGTTCACCTTGAAAACAAAATACAGAAAATGTGATGTTGAAAAATGCTATATATTATGACTATAATGGCGTAGTTTCCATATATAATCAAAATTTACTTTTTATTGTGAATAATTTAAATTATTTAATTTGAATTGTAACTACTGTGAAAAATCTCAATACTTATGACTGTTATTCTTTTAAGCCAACTTTAGTCAGAATGAAATTGGTAAGCCAATCTTGGAAGTGGTGCTAGAGGCAGGGGACTTGCTCTATTTCCCCCGAGGGTTCATTCATCAAGGGGACTGCCTGCCCAGTGCTCACTCCCTCCATATCACTATATCCTCCTACCAGAGAAGCAGCTGGGGAGACCTCATGGAGAAGGCAAGTTTACTTTTCCTTCTGTCCATTTTCAGTAACTACTGCATCCATGTTTATTGTTCTGGAAACCATACCCTGGCAGGCTCCAGAACTACACTGCAGGATGTCATCCTGCATTATCAGTCCATTGCAGGGCACATACATGCTTGCATATAGTGGGAAGATGTCAGTTAACCTAGAGTACATGCTTTTGGGTGGTGGAAGGAAATTGGACCACTTAGTAAAACATCATGCAAACATCATGTTGGAGATGTCCCAGAACTAGGTAAAAAACAGGGTCAAGTGTTCTAAGGCATTTTTCAGTTTGAAAGACAATTTTAACTTCATTATAAAATGCATTCCATGAATAACTGATCTTTTTCATCCTATTGTCAAGTCAGTTCTTTTTATTTTTTATTTTATACTTTTAGGTACTTTTAGTCAATTTAGGTATGGGTGAGTGTGGGAGATCTTAACTAGGGAGGTGATTACAGCAAATTGTAATTTATTGAGACAAATTTCTAACTAGCAAGGTTTATTCAGGCTGATTTTTTGTTTTTTTGTTTATTTCTTGTATGTTTTTGTTTAAGCTATCTGCATCATATCTGTGTCCATTAACATCAAAAACAATTTAAAAAGTATGAAGTAGTTTTGCAATGTTGCTTTAAAAATCTGCTTTTACCCTTTTTTGTTTTAAACTTATAATGTACTTTAGAACATGTAGTGGTTGCCTGATGTTGAAAGTGTAAAAATAATTGAAACAAAGGTGTTCCAAAAAACTTTGTTTTAAAAAGACACAGTTATTCTGTTAACACCTCAATTAAGTGGATTTACCCCTAAAGTGGCTTCTGAGCTGGCTTAGTTGTTCAGATTAATCATAATTAATAATGGTGTCTTAGGTCTTAAGAAACCACAGCAGTAAATAATTTTTTAAAGGGGAGGTAGATAACCAAAATAGTGGCCCTAGATGTATGTAATCATGATCTTTTACTTGACATGGGAATCCTGAACCACCCAGTCTTCGTGAAACATTGGATTTAGATGTGTTCTCCTAATGCTGTTTCAATTTTTGCTCATGTAATATATCAAAGGCGATAACTGTAGGGTTATAACATTTGCACGGGTTGGGTGTTTAAAACACTTGTGAAAGCTGAAGTTCACAAATAACCCCAGAGTATATCATTATTTAATATTTATTCTTTTGAATTTTATTTACATTTTTAAAATGTATTTTTTTTTCCCCAGTAAGGCATTAACTAAAAAAGGCGGCAAATGCCATTAAACGTAACACTTTCAATTATATGTCATTACACTTTTGTTATAAAGGATAAAAATAAATGTAATTTAAAGGAGTGCTCTTCCCTCCACAACTTTGAGTTAATAAGGGAGGAGTTATCGACTGATCATGTGGCCACAGAAGTGCTTCCTGAAAAGTTGAAGAAGCTTGTCAACGAGAAGGGATATAGACTAAAACATGTCTTCAACACAGATAAAACAGACTCATGCTGGAAAACATATATCTTTCAGACATTGTGAAGGCGAGGAGATTTATGATCTCAAGATTTAAAGACAGAGTGAGTGGTGTGACTTCTGTGCGGTCAATTGGCCAGTCACATGATAAAGCCAGGCTTGCTGTCCCTTTTTACAAAACCCAGGGCATTATGCAGCCAGAATAACAACCTCTTACCCATTTATTGGTAGTCATATAAAAAGGCTTGGGAATCTTTCTGCACTGGTTGATAAGACCTTTGTGCCTATGGTAGATTGAGAGTCACTCGCTAGAACGAAGACTGGGATGTTACCTAGCACTTGAGATTTGAAATTCAAATTCTGCACCCAGTTGCCAACAATAACAGCGGATACAGTTAACATTAATTGAGTTGTTGAATTGTTATTGTTATTATTTTATTTTTATTTTATGATTAGCTTCTTCCAGCTGCCTTGCAGTTGGCCGTTGAGGACGATGTGGAGTTCAGACAAGGACTTCCTTTGGACTATCTCAGTTACATGGGAGTGCAGCACTCTGAGAAGGTAAACGTTTTCATAGTACATAGTAAATACAGGATTAAGGGTAGAAAGTATTTGAACTGTATAAAAAACTAAAATCAGTTAAAATGCTGGTGAGGTACTTTTCATATCGCCGTAGCTGATACGTCTTATCAGATATGTCTTAGTCTTATCAGTCTCACAGGCATAAAAGGTGATAGTAATCACAGAGCAGCATTCACTTGCATTTAAATCGTATAGTTTATCAACTGGTCCACATATACAGTGGTGTGAAAAAGTGTTTGCCCCCTTCCTGATTTCTTTTTTTTTTTGCATGTTTGTCACACTGAAATGTTTCAGATCATCAAACAGATTGAAATATTAGACAAAGATAACACAAGTAAACACAAAATGCAGTTTTTAAATGAAGGTTTTTATTATTAAGGGAAAAAAAATCCAAACCTACATGGCCCTGTGTGAAAAAGTGATTGCCCCCTTAACCTAATAACTGGTTGGGCCACCCTTAGCAGCAACAACTGCAATCAAGCGTTTGCGATAACTGGCAATGAGTCTTTTACAGCGCTGTGGAGGAATTTTGGCCCACTCATCTTTGCAGAATTGTTGTAATTCAGCCACATTGGAGGGTTTTCGAGCCTTAACCGCTTTTTTAAGGTCATGCCACAACATCTCAATCGGATTCAGGTCAGGACTTTGACTAGGCCACTCCAAAGTCTTCATTTTGTTTTTCTTAAGCCATTCAGAGGTGGACTTGCTGGTGTGCTTTGGATCATTGTCCTGCTGCAGAACCCAAGTGCGCTTCAGCTTGAGGTCACGAACAGATGGCCGGACATTCGCCTTCAGGATTTTTTGGTAGACAGCAGAATTCATGGTTCCATTTACCACAGCAAGTCTTCCAGGTCCTGAAGCAGCAAAACAGCCCCAGACCATCACACTACCACCACCATATTTTACTGTTGGTATGATGTTCCTTTTCTGAAATGCTGTGTTACTTTTACGCCAGATGTAATGGGACACACACCTTCCAAAAAGTTCAACTTTTGTCTCGTCAGTCCACAGAGTATTTTCCCAAAAGTTTTGGGGATCATCAAGATGTTTTCTGGCAAAACTGAGATGAGCCTTTATGTTCTTTTTGCTCAGCAGTGGTTTTCGTCTTGGAACTCTGCCGTGCAGGCCATTTTTGCCCAGTCTCTTTCTTATGGTGGAGTCATGAACACTGACCTTAACTGAGGCAAGTGAAGCCTGCAGTTCTTTGGATGTTGTTGTGGGGTTTTTTGTGACCTCTTGGATGAGTCGTCGCTGCGCTCTTGGGGTAATTTTGGTCGGCCGGCCACTCCTGGGAAGGTTCACCACTGTTCCATGTTTTCGCCATTTGTGGATAATGGCTCTCACTGTGGTTCGCTGGAGTCCCAAAGCTTTAGAAATGGCTTTATAACCTTTTCCAGACTGATAATTTTCAATTACTCTGTTTCTCATTTGTTCCTGAATTTGTTTGGATCGCAGCATGATGTCTAGCTTTTGAGGATCTTTTGGTCTACTCCACTTTGTCAGGCAGGTCCTATTTAAGTGATTTCTTGATTGAGAACAGGTGTGGCAGTAATCAGGCCTGGGTGTGGCTAGAGAAATTGAACTCAGCTTTCCAAAGATGTGATAAACCACAGTTGATTTATGTTTTAACAGGGGGGGCAATCACTTTTTCACACAGGGCCATGTAGGTTTGGATTTTTTTTTCCCTTAATAATAAAAACCTTCATTTAAAAACTGCATTTTGTGTTTACTTGTGTTATCTTTGCCTAACAATATTTAGGGGGCAAACACTTTTTCACACCACTGTAGAAGCAGATTTAAAATGATCATAAGTATGATATTTTAAATTCTGTTTAATAATGTTTAAACCATTCCATATTCTAAATTTGTTTTGCTAATAACGTGCATGACAACAGGTATTTCATCCCTCTTTAATATTTTATCTGAGGTTTGGTTTTATTCAAATACTGTATATTTTCAAATATAATATACATGATGTCGTTACAAATAGGGGGTGGCGAAAATAGTGAAAATCAGGAACTGACCAAGCAGATTAATAAATAAGTAAATTAAATATTCATAACCTCCAACTTGTAAGGATTTTGCTAAGCATATACCGAGTGTTTGGTATGATTAGAGACACATGAATTCTTTGTTCTCTAGCACGGCTTTGGCAAAAAGGGTATTCAGCCACAGTGGGTTAAACAAATATTTATTAAAAATTACAACACAAAACATACAACATAATAATCACTCTATTTACAAGTTTACAGCCAAGGTGTTTCAGAGAGATGCAGCTTTGTTTAGATAATTGATTTTTCTCCAAAGATAATAATTGGAAACACCCTATAGAAATGATTTCAACATATAATAAATTGGGTTATATAAACGTGACAAAATTTTATCTCCCAAAACATTAAAATGAATTCAGTTCCAAAAACCCAATTTAACGATCCGTCTAAAGATGTGTGCTCTTACTGTTGTAATCGATTAATTATCAGAAAGCCCCATATTCATAGCAAGGATTGCTGCAATTCTGTCCCAGGTGCATAGACTGAAAGATGGTACTAGTGTACCGTTCTGAAACAGTAAATATTTTTTCTCTGGTGAGATTGATTTTTATTTGAAGATTAGTTGACTTTCATGACGCATTGTACTGTAAGGCACTATGAAACTAGAAATGTGTAAAATGATATGTAGCTTTGTGGGTGGCTTGTTGCAGAAATGTTCATGTGTCTCTTGGTCATCTGAATGGTATTAGAGTTGTTAACAGAGAGCTGAGTTTCAAAACAATTGGAAGAAACTGGTTGATTACAGAGTGAAAAAATGGCAATTTCATTTGTTTTCAAAAGTAAGAGAAAAAGATCAAGGTACAGACTATTAAAGTTTGTGCTTAGTGAGGAGGCTAGTTTGTCTTTTTTGGCAGTTGTTTTGCATGTATTAGTTGACATGCATTTTGTCAACAGGCAGACGTACGCAGGAAAGAGTTCATAGATAAAGTGAAAGGCCTAATGAGGAAACTGGTAGATTTTGCACCAGTGGATGCAGCAGTGGATCAGAAAGCCAAAGATTTCCTGCATGACTGCCTTCCTCCTCTGCTTACCAAAGGTACTGGTTATGTGTGTAAGAAGGAACAGGCCTGTGTACCGGTCACTGGATGCCTTGTATGGACAATTCACTTCATTTATTTGCTTTGCAATGACAAAAGAAACCTTGAATGTTAAGTTTACTATACTTTTCTGATAGCATTTCTATTAAGCATTTCATAAGATATCCAAAATGAATTACTTTTGTTTAAAAAAAATCCAAAATGTGATTTTTTCTTATATGTTCATAGGACTTTTTGGTGCAAAACCTTCAGCATTGTAGATTAGATTGTGATTCAGTACCAAGTGATTTAACCATAAAGATAGATAGATCTCATGAGTTAACTCATTAGTTTAGAGATGAATCCTGTAATTCAAACTTCTGTTTAAGCTTGGGTTGTGTCATTATATGATTGTGGTAAATTCCCCATTGGCCACACAGTCATTGCTTCTGTAATTGTTTCTTGTAGCATGTCTGACGATGAATGGTTTAGATAGACATGTCGCAGGAAAGCATGCATAAGTTCTCATACTTCCCACTCAGTGTTAGGATTCTAACATTAAGATGATTAACACCATAATTCCAAATTAAGTGGGAACAAAAATAGAAAATGGTGATTATTTAAAAAAAAAAAGACAGAAAGAATTGATTCGGACTGCATTCGTTGATGGGATTGTATACTGATATTTCATTTTTAAAATTTAGAATGTTATTTTTTGCTCCAAGCTAATGATCAGTTACTAACTCGTATACTAATTTTAATCCTGTTTCACCAGTGCTGTTATTTGTTTCTTTACTGTTTCTCTAAAGTCTTTAATAATAGAAATACAACAAATCAATAGATTATACTTGCACTGTTTATTTTTATCTATGGTGTATCTGTCATGGGTTGTCTTATAAATAATCTATGGATTATCCTTGCAGAGGAAAAATCAACCAGTGTTTATGGTGCTCCAACAAGGTGGGAGAATGGAAACATTAGAGATCTGAAGCTGCACTTTATGGGAAAAACTAAAATCCGATTACTTCGGCAAGGTATTGTCAGGTATGTTTCATATGTCATTACCAACTACTATAGAAAAGGTAGGTGGAAATAGGTGTTAAACAAACATCATCCAGGTGGATGCTGCACATTGGTGGGTGTGGAGGGGATCCCTATTACCTGTAAAGTGCTTTGAGTGGAGTGTCCAGAAAAGCGCTATATAAGTGTAAGCAATTATTATTAATTATTATGTATCATTTTTGAAGCTATACTTTATTTCACACCCAGTTTTCCCTGTGATGTACGTATTTGTGATAATTTTAGAGACTAATTTACCATGTTTAGATATATATATCGATTTTAAATAGTGGAATATCAATTGCTTATCATATGTGAAGTAGGTTATCACATGTATTGATAAATGACATCTGATTTTTAAAATTGATACACAACCCAGTTTTTAATTGTTAATTCCGTACAACCAAGAGCTTTCAAGACATGTAAAAATGATCAGTACTTTGTTTTCATGTAAATAGACCTTGTTTTTTATAATGTTATAATTATGCACCATGACTTTTTTACTAAAAGCAAAACTGGGTACTATTGTTGAATTATTGTCATTGCAGACTATGCAGTGAGGGAGAAGGTGTCATTCTTTATCACACAGTGCATAATTCCAGAGTATACCACAAAGAGGAGCCAAAGAGCTTCGAAATAGAATCTGAGGTAAGCCTGTACAATTTGTTTTACAGAAGCTTTTTAAGAAAAGAGCTTATCAATTCAGAATCTCTTTACATCATACCTGCATATGCAATAAATGTATTTTTTTTCATCAGCATATTCCAAATTGTTCATTTTGATTCACTCGGTTTCTGTAATATGGTATCATTTTTTTCTTTGAGCTTTAAATTGCCTGTTTTTATATTGTTTTTCATTTTAAATTTTGACTATGAACTCCAAATACTGAATTTAAAATAAGACAAATTATTAGGATTTTAATATCTCTTTCTGGGTGTCTAATTACCCAACAAAGAAAACATGACACCTGTTCATGGTTCAATTATTAATGCTTATTAATTTTATTTTTTAAAGTCATATATATTTAATCACAAATCAGGTTCAAAAAGAACAACAAGAATGATTCCTTAATGTGTTTAGTAGACCTAAAGTAGTAAAACTGAATTAACATAAAAATAAAATTATTGTCCCAGATGTATTTTGCTTAATACTTGGTTCTTTTTCTGTTGTAGTGCTGAAACATTATCATATTTATTTTAGCCTCCACTAATTGGAGGCTTAATTGGTATTACTATCTGATTGTAACACTTCTGGAATTATGTGTATTAAATATCATCCAACAGATATTTTTGGAGTATTAGATTCCATCTGATTTTTTTTCAGTTTGCTTTGCAGCTTCTACAATGTTTGCTAAAACTCTAATTTGACATCTGTAAAGTTGGATTATATACTTAACTATACCAAAATCTAGATCATTAATACAATTTAAGAAGATCTGTGATTCTAATGCAGATCTGTCATACATTACTCATTATATCACCCCACATTGAGCAATATTTTCTGGTTGGTGGATTACCTTTCAGTAAAGACCCTGTTTTAAAGATAAAATCAAGATGATGTCTCTAGTTATTCAGTGCTACTAATTATAAATTTTAAAAAAATGCATATCAAAGGAACTACCATAAGTACACTTAGACCAGATTCACTGTGTATTTACACAATACAAAAGTTATGGTGAAAAGTTTCCCTTTGTTTCTGAGGACCACCTGGGCAATCTTTGAGGACCCTTGGCTAAAACCTCCTAGTTTACAAACACTAAAGAAGTACCACAGCAAGCACAGGAACCTCCTGCTAACAAATCATTTACCTTAAGCACTGGAACACATGATATTTTGTTGTCAACCATTTGTACTATGATTTAACACTTGTAAATATTTTTGTAAACACTTGTTAATGGCTTCAGCATTAGAGTGTCTTCAGCATTGTTTCCTGTAAAATGTTTGTAGTTCTGGCCTGTGTGTAGTGCAGGGAACAGTCCCTTGTAGCAGGACATTATTAAGGAAATTGTTGTAGGGAAAAGGTGTCCCCTATCTTTTTCGTTGTGTGTCAATGTCATTGTGTGTGGTTTTTTTACAGCAAGCAGATGCCGTTGAGTTCCTCATCCATTCGTATCCCAAATTTGTCACTGTGGACAGCTTACCCTGTGACGTTTTGGATGACAGGGTATGGTTTTTGTCTTTTATCTTTTGCACACATAACTTTAATAGCACATCAGCTTTCAGTAATTGCTGTATCCTTAGATGATCTTGGTAAAATGGCTCTTAATCCAGCTTTGACAAGGGGTGCCAAGGGTGTGTGCATATGCCACAGGACACATACACACACACACACACCCCCACACAAGTAAAAATACATACGTTCTTTTCTAACTCCTGACTATCATGTCATGCACATGTATATGCAAGCATATAAAGAGTCATATAACATTGGTAGGGTTTGTTCTGCTGCTTTTTTAATTTAATTTTGCACATTATAAATGATAAAAGTCTGAAATGGTTCTTTGGAAGATGAAGTTGGCTGAATCCGTAGACCTTTGCTATTGTAGCCACAAAAGTCTATGATGCTAATATTTTCCTTTTTTTACATTTCAGGTTGCCATAGCCAAGTTGTTGTTTGAAGAGGGACTAATTCAAACAAAAGAGCCCCTGCAGTCTTCTTGATGAATAACCAGATAGAGAACACCTTGACTAAGTACTTCCTAGAAGAAAAGCAGATCATTTCACTCTTAATTTACTCTGATGAGGAACTTGAAGGGCTTGGTGCTGCTTTTTCAGTTTATTTTTGTTCATATAATATGTGACAGAGATACCACCTGGCACATCTTTTACATAACTTTCATAATGTGTTTCATAATAAGTCCAATAAAACATTCGTCCACTCTTCTGTGTTTTTATTGGGTTTATGTACAGTTAAGTTTACAAAACTGGAATAGTCTCCATCCATTTTTATCCACTTTATCCAGGTAAGGTTCACAGCAGAGCCGGAGCCCAACTTGGCCAGCAGTGGGTGCAAGGGAGGGGTACTCCCTGGACAGGGCGCCAGTCTATCACAGGGCACACACAGACACGCACAACAGGGCCAATTTTCCCAGAAGCCAAATAACCTACCAGTATGTCTTTGGACTATGGGAGGAAACAGAGCACTCAGAAACATAGTGAAAACCTGGAGGAATTCCGTGCAAATACGGGGCCAACATACGAACTTCACGCATATAGAACCCCAGGTCTGGAATTTTACTCGGGGCCCAACAGTGCCACAGTGCGACTCTGGAATAATATGGTCTTACTAAAAATAATGTTTGCATTGTTAAGTAAATGTGTTGTTCAGTTTTGTTTTTATTTAGCTGTTTTATTATTTTGTAGTTCTGTGTATGTGTACATACTCAGGGTATGACACATAGCCATCTGCGTCCACATCCAGGTCTCGGAGTGTGCCATCCACTAGTTCTATGAATTTGGGGGGGGAAAAAATCACATATCAGATTTTGTTACTAGATATAAAATGCCTTCCAGAAAAAAAACAAACATCATATAACAAATATTTACTGACAAGGTAATGTCTAGCTTTAAAATATCTGTAAATGTACTGTTAACAGCATTGCACAAGGCAAACCAACATACTTTTCATTCTTGAAGTAGAAACACAATTTTGTGGTGATCTAGTGAACTTTTTGCCATTTTCAGTAATAAAAAAAAACATCTGTTTTTGTAGTACAAGAAGTAGCCTTTTCCCTCCATGGACATACACAGGTCAAAAAATGATATTGATGATGAGTCAGCCTGGTAACAAATGTGATGTTAGCTAAACACTATATTGGCTGCTAATGTATTGTTCATCTTGATTTGTTATCATCAAGTTCTGATCAATGTGAATTTAAGTCTTCTAAGCTTGGTATCATCACACCCAGTCTTTCAATAGAACAGCTCATAAAAAATAGTCCAGTGCGATCACATCCTTTAAAGTTATCAGTTCTATTTAGTGAATCTATACAGTAGCTAAAAATCTGTCCTGTTTTGTCATCATAAGATGTCCATAATTTAGTCAGCAACTGGGCATTATTAGTGCAAATAATGCTTTTGGAGGTACTTGGAAAGGCCACAAAAAAGTAACTACTCCACTAAATTAATTGGTGTTGTTATTGTAAAACAATCTGAAACATTTCATGTATATCATGTGTAATACATTAAAAATACTCCATTATTAAATGGATAATTGCACCATTTTTTTCTTAATCGACTATATTAGCAGGGACTCGCATCAAAGTTCTGAATTTGAAACTTTACAGTTTAGGTTCTATTTTCTGTTTATGTTTATTTTCTGACATTTTTAAAGTCTATTAGTCTGATCTACATTTACCCTATAACAGTGTCCATCTACAGGGTCCTTAACATTTTAACATTTGCTATCATATTGTATAGTAACTGAAAAGTATTCATAACCTTACAGAGGTTTCACATTATGTTGCTTTCAAGTGTGCAGTGATGACTATACTTTAGTAATTTATGTTACAGAGACACACCTACATCACCCATTCAAAACTAAACAATAAAATGAAATGATTGCGCAATTATTCAATTACTTTGTATTCATAACCAAACATAATTTGGGTGCATTATGTAATTTTAACTTAAAAAAAATAATGTAATTAAAAGTTTTTAATTTGTTATGTAATAATTTTTAAATGTAATTTTATTTAGGTGCATAAAATTACATTAAGGAGTCACATAATTGAGTGACCTCGGTAATAATGAGTGGTTCCGATGATTTCGGAATAAAAATATCTGTTCCTAAGTCAGTTTATAACAAGGCATCTGAGTGATTCTGCAACAATGTGGCAAAAGGTCACGATGAGACCAAACTATCTAAATTTTCCGTCTAAATGCCAACATTTGGTGCAGTTTCAGCATAGCACATCTCCCAGTCAAAAACACCCCAACAATCAAATATGGCAGCATGCTATGGTGAAGCTTCACCTCAGTTAGGTCTGAAGGAAAAATGAATAGACCAAAATACAGGCAATAATAAAAAATAGAGGAAAACCTGTTCCAGTCTGCTTAAGGTTTTGCCCTTTTAGCAGGGCAATGAACTAAATCACAAGGCCAAACCTACACTGGAGTGACTTAAGAAAAAAGTAATTTCCTTCAGTTAACCAACTTGAAACTTATTGAGAATCTGTGGGAAAAAAACTGAAGACTGCAGTCCATAAGTGATGCTCATGCAACTGAAAGAGCTTGAGCAAGTCTGTCAAGAAATGCTTGATTGACATTAATTTACATTTTTAGGATTGAATGATTTAAATTCTTGGTGACAATGTTCTTTATAGCTAAATCCTTCTGGCATTTGTTGTGTAGAAACTTTAAATGCAAAGTAACACCAGTATAACAGAGTATATGACAACTGAAGCATCCAGTTTGACACAAGTTCTTGGAGTGGAAGTTGCACATATGAAAAATGTCTCAACATATAATATAATTTTATAAAAATCCAATATATAAATATTTTAGAGATAAATATTAAGATATTACATCTACTAAAAGTAAGATGCAAATTAAAATGAGAACTTTCATCTCTATTACTTAAATTTTTGTAAATATTGATGCAAACAGGAAAAATATATATACATTAAATTGCATAATAAATAAATTAGTAGCTGGTGTAAAAATATAGTGATACCTACTACAATATTATTAGTGATGTGCTACAATCACCACCTCACTGTCAGGTAACCCATCAGAAAATGTTACATAACATATGGCCTGAGTGATTTTTAGTAACATCTACGGACAGCACTGCCATGCTGATTTTTAAAATTGCAGTCAGTTGGTACTGTTGATAATAAGCGGTCAAGAAAGAATATATCAAATTTGGATAGTTTGGCTTTAGTTTCTTAGAGTAAATTCTCTGCTTAAGGTGATCTTAAGTGCGGGCATTAACTTTTTTTCAAGGGGAGTAAGATGCAAACAGGATAAAATAATTTAAACAGACATGTACTGCAGCTGCTCAGAAGCCCAAAACAGGAAACAAAAGATGTTTTGAGCAGTTACACACCTATTTAAACCATTTGGTTCTAATGTGCATCTTGCTTGCAAATGGCTGCAATATGTTGATACTGTAGGTGTGCCTTCATTATCTAGAACTCCAATTATATTTTTAATCTGCTTTTCAGGGGCCATTGTATTTGCAGCACATACATCATTTGGTTATAATTTCATAATTGTGAAATGTGGGTATATCTGATTGATAACTGGTAATTATCAGATTGCCACACCCAAATTACTGTTAATGTGTAATTTACTGTACCTGTGTAACCTTCCAGAATTTGCTCTTGTTTGAAGGACCCTTCCTCTTTGAGATCAGGAAGGGCATCCTGCAGTGCTGCCAATATTTCAAGACCATCAAGCTTCCTGTTGCGATCAAAATCATGAAGCCTTAAAAGAGAATAAGATTTTTTTTCCTCCAAAACATTTTTAAGTGAAAAAATAAATCTGCTTTCTATACATAACATTGTTTCTTTCTAGATTTGTACATTTAAACTCTTGAAGCTGTTTTTAGAAACTTGTGAATAAATGATGATCTGGAGGAAGACACTTGAAAATAAACTTTTTACACTGAAGATGGCAACAACAGTGGATATGCTGAAAACCAAAGTTTTTATTTGCTAAGATAACACTCAGCTACAAAAAAATACTTAAACAGATATGTTTAAAACATAACGTTCATCAAGGTTATGTACAGTATTTAATCACAAATCGGGTACAGAAAGAACAGCATTGAATGATTCCTCTGATTTCACTAGACACACTATATACAATATGTTTTATGTCATTTTATGTACTACAAAGTCTGCCAATTAATATTTTAGAAGCCAAAATAATTTATTCTCAACTAATTTAATTTAGGAATGTTAAATAGATAGTTCAAAATATTTCAGTATTTAAAATCAATATTTCACTTTTTCTTCAAGTAAAAGAAACAATCTATATGGGAATCTATATGAGATTTGGATTATTGGATTTTATAATTAAATGGATTTCAGCACAATTTTTTAGTTATAACACTTCCTCAAATTTTGTTACAAAAATCTGTCATTTTCTTCAACATAAAAAATTAATCTCTTGCAAGAAATGAAATCTCAGTTCATACTAACAGTTGTAAGTAAAATAAAACTTACCAAAAGAATTTAAACTGAAGTTCCTCATCTGTGTTTCCAGGTTAACAGGACCTATATGGTCTCTGAGTTCTCCTCCCAGATGTCTGGCAAATTTAATAAAGCTGCCTGTAATTTCTGCCAGATGTTTGCTTGTATTTGTCTTTTACATTCATGAAAAACTTTATGTGTGGACATGGCTTAAATTCCTGTGAAGCAGGGAGTGTTGCGCAGATTTAGTGATCTCAATCACTCTCATTTTATCTGTAAACATACAGGGCAGTGCATTAAAAACTGAACAGGTGGCACTTTTGTACTTCTTTATGAGTATAATACATGCTACCCAGCCATGTCGTAGAAACTTATCTTCTGGCTTTTAAGAAGCAAGCTGAATGAGATTTGATTCTAAAACAAGCTAGATGTGTCAAAGATCTTCCTCTCCTTTGTAAACATTCTTGAATAACAGAATTCCTTTAAGCAAAACAATAAATCCTGTGAACAATGAATGACTGCACGTCCCTCACATACACTTGCCCACAATTTATCTCAACATAAATATTCTCTAACCTAGGTAGGTCACAGAGAATATGCCATATAGACCAGTTGTTTCCCTTTGACCTACTGACAAATGAAGTACTTACCGATGGTTAGTAAAGATGGATTTATTGGAAAAGGCATGTCCTGGGAAAATAGTACGCTCGTCTGTTCTTTCATATGAATTCCCAAAGGTGTCAAGCAGACCCAGTGTTAGACATAGGAGAAACACAGTCTTTATAATTTTGCTCATGACTCTTCTTGGATTTACTTATACGTTTCTTTTTTGAAGGATGTCTAATCCCTCTAACTCAAATGCTGTCTGGTTTGGAAGATCTCTTAACGCTTCTTATTTGCATTTACAATAATAACAGTACATACCTACAGTATTAGGTGATCAGAGGCAGACTGAAACAACCTGTTCTACTCTTTGCCAAAGGTCATATTAGTAGGAGGAGTTTTTTATATCGGCCAAGAAATGTTTTTCTTTCCATCACAACTCATCTTGACTTATTTGAATGAATTATTCACTTCATTTGATCAAATAATCAGCCTCAACATTATTTAGTACTTGGCATTTTAAATATCCTACATAACAGTTTTTTAGATTTTAGTGGCACTGGCATCTTCACATACGTAGTAAATTAAGTGTCCATATTAAATTGTTATTTTTCTTATTCTAAAATTTATTGTGTAGTCATGGTTGCTTTTAGTGAAATGCAAAGCAACTTTTCAAATGATAGAGCAGCACTAAAAAACCTTATATAATAAATATATACCTTATATGTATAAGGTATATATGTATATATACCTTATATGTCCTTATATGTGCCTTTAAGACCTTTCTTTACAGAAATAATATAGTAAGTACTATGTTAATCTAAGCTGTAGAGTAAAAACGCAGAGGAATGTTGTTGAAGACAAAAGTGAGTTAAATCAAACATTCTGGGTTTACGCAAACTGTGTGATAAATTTATAGGGCAACTTTGTACCATGTACGTGTTAGTGAATGTTCCTTTGCAGGCTACACATGCTGACGCAGCTATCTACTTGAACTTCATGTGATAAAACCCACTTATGAAGTAATCAGCAAGTAATCCCCATCCACACTTGTGAAAATACCTTTATAGATGGTAAGATTCTTTGCTCACATGATTAGACATACCTCCCTAAAGCATACTGTAGCTTACGGCTTTTAGTGCTCTGAATATGACTGTATCAGCTTTGGGTGTGTCAGCATGGTCTTTTGTACAGTATCAGCTTACAATAAGTAACTTGAAGAGAACACTTGTCTTTCACAAATTAAAAAAAGGCAAGGATATATGCACAGCAACAGTGCATCTTAACTCCATCGTGCTAATTATCTTTAGCATTGGTATACTGTATATCAAAGCCTGGGTTAAATGTACGCAAAAACCTTTTAGTATAATAAAATAGAGCATCACATTCCACTGCAGTAACTAGGAGACGTTTAGCATGTGTATCCCATTCCTTTGCCTCATGCTTCAAATTTTAAGTCACTATGCATAGAGCATGGCCTCAATGAGGCTAGTTACTAGTGTATCTCTGTTGCAGTCCCCTATAATACTTTTACACATGTATAGTATACATCTATACATTTAGCACTATATCCCATTTCTTTGCCTCATGCTTCAAATTTGATGTATGTATATTATACGTCTATATTTACAGACCATTACCGTGAATCTTAAAAATAGTCACTTAGCACAGGTGTGCAAATAATCCTTAACTTTATCAGTGCTCTATTTCACTGTCACACTCTCTTATGTACAATATATTGTAGCAGCAGCACTATTATTATAATTAAAATTAAGTGTTCAGAAAAGGTTTAATAGTTTTCCTCTTGTCTTCAACAAAAAAAACCATCCTAGCACAACTTAACTCCTTTGACTCAACTTTTTAGGAATGCAGCTATGATGAAAAACTGATAATAAAGATGGACTAACAATCAGAACTATCTGTAATTGTTTAAGTATTTTTCAATTTATCACTACAACATACATTTTTAAAGGTACAATATTAGGTTATATTATGTAATATGAAACAAGAATGGCTAAATACTGCCAGGCACTTAATGGAGAGAAAGACGTTTACTAATAAAGTCTAAATTTAGATTGTTACAGTACATGCCTCTAAGTCTCAGAATGAAAAGCCATCCTCAAAATTACTTAAAAATTTCTCAAGAGGATTTACTCTGTGCTGGAATGTTTCTCTGGTAAATGTTTTTCTTGAACACTGGAGAATTTCTTCATTTTTCTGTTTGGTCTCACTGTCCTATAAACTCAGGTTTCAATCTGAAGCAGTCAATCCCTGCCATGGAGGGAACCTAGGCACTGAATTTTGTCACTGCAGGAGCAATCATGGCTACTGATCCTGTATTTTTCTTAGCACTCTGAGGGTGCTCAGATCATTGAGTGATCTATACTCCCTCGTGGCAACCATAGTAGTTGTATAAGTGATAGTTCCCTGCATTGTAATCCTAGTTTGAATTTGAGTCACGACAGGGAATTTTGTGACATAGCTTCTCTCTGTTTGCTGTGGTGCTATGACCATAAAATAGACTTCAAAGCTTCAAAATTCTCTTGATTTGTCCAGGTTAAAACTATATGTCCTGTGTGAATGTTAAAACAATAAAGTACATACATGTTTAAATCTTTATACTTAAGGAAAAACTACCAAAATCAAAACTTTAATATCCAACATTTTGGTACTAAACTTGGGTCTTTAGGAAAAGTAACTAGTCAACATTGTTCTTGTTTTTTAGTGAATGGGCACTGCTTTTTGACTGGCTTGTCCTGTGTGAGGTACAGTGCCTTGTAAAAGTATTCACCCAACTTGGACCTTTTCACATATTATGTTACAGCATAGAACCATGATGTATTTAACTAAAAATTGTTGCCACTCATCAATGCAAAGTACTCTATAATGTCAAAGTGAAAAACAAATCCACACACTTCACTAAATAAAAAATAAAAAACAGAATATGCATTTACCCCCCCCCACAGAGTTAATACTTGGTAGGACCACCTATGGCAGCAGTAACAGCTGTGAGTCTCTTTTGGTAAGTCTCTATCAGCGTTGCACATCTTTACACTGGAAATTTTGCCCATTTTTCTTGGCAAAATTGGTCAAGTTCCATCAAGTCGGATGGAGAACCATTTGTTAACAGCAATTTTTAAGTCATTCCACAGATGCTCAATTGGACTCCGGTGTGGCCCGGTGTGTATGTTTTGGGTCATTGTCCTGTTGGAAGTTGAATTGTCTTCCAAGTCCCAGTGCTCTTGCGGATTGCAGCATGTTTTCCTCCAGAATTTTTCTGTACTTAGCTCCATCCATTTTCCTTCTATCTTTATGGGTTTTACAGTTCCTGCCACAGAGAAGCATCCCCCAGAAATGATGCTGCCACCACCATGCTTTACTGTAGGGATGGTGTTCTCAGTGTGATGTGCTGTGTTAAGTTAAACATATCACTTAGCATTGAGGCACAAAAGTTCAATTTTGGTCTCATCAGACCATAGAATCTTCTTCCAAATTGTTGAGTCTTACATGCCTTTGGGCAAACTCCTGCTGAGTTGTCCAGTTGTCTCATGCAGTGTGTCCCATCTTTGTCATGGAGGACTGTAACTCCTATAGAGTTGCCATAGGCCTCTTGGTGGCCTTCCTTACTACAGCTCTTCTTGCCTGGACACTCAGTTTTGAACGACGGCAATTTCTGGGCAGATTCACAGTTGTTCAATATTTTCTCACCTTTTTATTGATGGACTTCACTGTGCTACAAGGTATATTTAATGCCTTGGAAGTTTTCTTATATCCTTGCCCTGACTGGTATTTTTCAAGAACCTTGTCTTGGATCTGCTTGGAATGTTCCTTGGTCTTCATGGTGTGTCTGGGAAAGTGGGGAAGCTCCTAGACACAGGTGCATTTATTCTGAAATCATGTGAAACACCTCAACTGCACATACAGATGCAGCTATTCAAAGTGCGCGGCACAGACATGTACCGTGGGTAATTGGCTACGTCGTCGCGCGTCATACTGCGGTACGTGATTGGGTGACCGACAGGGGCACTCGTGGTGCATTGGTCGGTCGTAGAAAGATTTAGATGTCTTTACTGTGCCTGTTTTAGTATTGAATATTTATATGGAATTTTACCACTGAAGGGAAATCTTAGTAGCTGAGCATAAAAAGAATAGGAGCATAATGCATGTGAAGGCCATAAACAATATTAATTTTGGAACATAAACATACAGTATTACAGTATATGGCTGGTCTCGGTACTTTAAAGAAAAAATACACACCAGTATTCCATTTCTCCCTAAACATTTTAAGCATCAAAGTCTTAAACTAACATGAAATAACGTGTATAAAAAGTGGTAGTTTTAAGCTTTTCTGCGAATACGCACAATACCGGAGTCAACAAGCATACTTTTAGAATTTGATTAATAGGGAATATAATATGGAATTGCGTATCTAAAGAAATTAATAACGATATAATTATATTCATGTACTGCAACACAAGAATAGTATACGCTGTACAATGTCTGTTGATGCTGTTTGTGTAGGGCTGTTTCACCACTCCTCATGCGACCTTGCGGGTGGTACTGTCGTCTAGGTGCCCGACTTGTAAACCACAGGTTGCTGTGACTTTTATTTTAACAAACATTTCTTTGAAAAAATAGAATAGCAATATTATGGACAATTAATTGACAATAAATATAGAAAAGCACATATTAAATTTGGGTAATTTGGTTTCTGTCAAAGCGATCTGTCAAAGCGCAATGAAACCTATTACTTGATTCTTATGGATGCCCGGTCCCGTCAGGGATTAAAAAAAAACATGCAATTGCGTATCTAAAGAAATAACATTATAACTATGTTCATGCACAAACAGTAGCATGTTTCATTATTAGTTTGGGTGTCTCCTCTTGCCAGAAAGCTCTAAATTGCATTTTGAGTTCGGTTTTTGACTTTTTTAAAATTACAACCCATAAATAAAGCTGATACTGTTTAGACTTTTAATTATTTTAAACTGTATTACAGCAGCACAATGCACAATGCAACGTAAATCGCTACCTTTGTCTTCTGCGTAATAATGTTCACCTCTCTGTCCAGCAAATTAACAATAGTAATAATAATGAACTTTATTGTATATAGCGCCTTTAAAGGTGGCTCCTCAAAGCGCTTTACAGAATAAAAACAATAACAACAATACTGTTAGGCTGGGCAAACAATTTTAAATTTAAAAAAAAAAAAGAAATAAAAAATTAGATATAATGATGTGTTCCGGCTTAGACATTGCATGACTTTAAAACCTATAAAAACAGATTTCGAGAGTTAATAACCACTTTTAATGTGCAAAAAATGGGTGATCTTTTGCAGCTGTTTCACTGTTTTAAACGAATAAGAAATTAGATTGCTCCTAAATCTAATCACTTATTCAACATAAACACAGCATAATTGCTCTCTGAAAATGCTCTTTTTCTTGTTCGTTATGGAGACCTTGATCAAAACTGATTTGAGATGTCAGAACGGATTTATTTTCTGTGTATTTCTGTGTGCGCATTTCCTACATTGCTTCGTTTGTCGAGATTTTAACTTCATATTTAGGCTCAGGATTTCAACTATAAATCATACACTAATTACTAGCAGTAAATACTGATGTTTTGCTCCCTCTTACCACAAAAATATATATGTACTGTAGCTGGAATTAACTTTTTTTCATATGTGTCTCTACCTACTGCGATTCGAACACGGAATGGTTAAAGATGGCGACAAGTCAGGCACCCAGAGGTGCGGGGTGCGTCTTTCCGCCTCCATAGCTAAAATGCCAGCGCGGTTTTCATCACTCTCTGAGGGAGTGCTGGCTGTGACAAATTAAACCAGTTTCACAGGTATTTTCAAAGTAGAAGGGGTCGAGTCTTCCAGCGAAAGACACCTCTCCCCCCTCCAAAACCCCCTTTTTTTTTGCTTACAGTAGTAAGTAGTAGGTTTCGTGAAAAAGCTACAGGTGTGCCAATTGTAATCGTTTTTATTTTTAAATACATTTAAGCAAAGTCATGTACCATAAAAGTATGGTAATTAAAAACCATTAATACTTTCGCTTGGGTTTAAATAAAGTAGATGTTTTCTCTTTTGGCTAGACTTGACTATTTAGCCATGAGATATACAATAGATTGTCATTAAACAACCTTATGTTTATTAATCTTCCTTGTTATGCACAGTGGGAATGATAATGTAATGAGAATTAATTATATCACAGAGTGCTCATAAGCTGATACCCTGGATTCTCTCCAGACACAGCTGTATGAGCTCCACCAGTCAGGACAGGAGGCTCTACTGTACACAGAGAGGGGCGGGAGGGGGGAACAAGCTGCCCAGCCATGTGGTTGAAGCTGATAGCCTGGATTCTCCCCAGACACAGCTGTTTGAGCTCCACCAGTCAGGACAGGAGGCTCTACTGTACACAGAGAGGGGCGGGAGGGGGGGGGAACAAGCTGCCCAGCCGTGTGGTTGAAGCTGATATCCTGGATTCTCTCCTGACACAGCTGTATGAGCTCCACCAGCCAGGACAGGAGACTCTACTGTACACAGAGAGGGGCGGGAGGGGGGAACAAGCTGCCCAGCTGTGTGGAATGCTACAGAACCCTAAACAGACAATACACACTAGCAAAATATTTGACCAAGATATCCAGACACAGCTGGATGAGCTCCACCAGTCAGGACAGGCAAATAAGATACATTCTACAGACATTCACAACAGTGACATATCATAAAACATTTGCACATATTGTTAAATTATTACTTGTTTTTCAGGAAGTTAAAAAAACACTTGAATTATTTATCCAGTCTCTCTAAATAAAATTATTTTTCAAGCAATGTAACTAACGTCTGGCAATGTGTTGTTTTTTTAATCTAACATTGACAGCCACATCTTAAATCTTGTCATTCAGCTCTTTTTTCTCTATTTGAATTGTGGTGATTCAAATAACTTGGGATAACAAGTGGTCTCAAAGTCACCGAGCTCACAGAGCTTCAACAACAGATGACAACTTCCTCAGTCCTTCCTTAGTCTTCCTAAAATTGTTAGACATGGTGGGGGGCACTCGGGAATGTGAGTTATGCGAGTTAGATTATGAATTAAAAACACGTTTGCGTTTGTTTGGGAGCTATATTATGTATTTTTCATATATAAGATATAATGATGTGTTCCTGCTTACACATTGCACAACTTTAAAAGCTATAAAAACAGGTTTTGATTCGTGTCTTTTTCACATTATCTGGCGAGCCTTGTTTTGTCAAAAAGCCAGAGATCATCTCGCTTTCAAAGGACAGCACAGACTTTCAAAAGGCTGCAAATGTATTAGCAAGGGTTAATTGCACTATGAACCGCACAAAGAAATGTAAAATAGTATTCTTTAGGTGTGAGGGCAGGAGTGGATCGCAGCAGGCATACACAGCAAATAACAGGAAAACAAAGAACAGGGCAGGTGAGACGAGTATCCAAACAGTGAGTGATCAGAAAAAGGAAACAATTGTTACGCCCGGCTTTTCGACGCAATTTTGTTTTAACTTGCTAATGCATCAGACACATTTCCTGGCGTATTGTGTTTTAAATAAGATAGGAGTGTCTTTCCCTGGTATTAGCTCATCAGTATGGTGCAAGTTTATCTGTACCATTTTGTATACAGGTACAGACTTCAAGCTGCACCACTGTATTGCTTTGGTAAGGACACTGACTATGGCCAAAATCACGAAGACTTTCTCACACCAAATAATGAAGATGAAAAGAAACGGGAAGTCAACACGAGACATTTTACAGCATTTGGCTTCCATGGATAACTTCGTTTGTGAATGCACAGTGAGACGACATTATAAAGGGGAGATGAGGCAAAGAGAATCTTTGCCGGGAGACCATTTGTAGCACGGGGAATCGGAGATTCTCAACACTGTGCGACTGGAAAAGAATTCGTGATCGGATCAACGAAATGCTTCGAAGAAGGAGGCGCTCTTTTCCTCTAGTTTAACAGTCTGTCCAGAAACAAAACATTCCTGTTAAACAAGAGTACAAAAGTAAAAAAAAACAATTACTTTTTGACAATGAAAACCTTGTGTGTCTCTCTCTCTCTGCTGGCGCGCTGGCGCGGTGGGGTGCTTATCATTCTCACAGTGCATAACAAGGGAGATTAATAAACATAAACATAATCTCATGGCTAAATAGTCAAGTCTAGCCAAAAAAGAAAACATCAACTTTATCTAAACTCCAACGTAAGTATTAATGGTTTTTAATTACCGTACTCTTATGGAACATGACTTTGCTAAAATGTATTTAAAAATAAAATCGATTACAATTGGCACGCCTGCAGCTTGTTCACGAAACCTCCTCGAGAGAAACCTCCTTTTTCACGAAACCTCCAACAGAGCTGTTCAACAGGTTTTTATCAGGCACCTCTTATGTCAGGCATAAGCAATAAATATATTTAGTTGAAAAGCTGTACAACGGAAGACATTTCGTTACTCTAGGAGGTTTCGTGAAAAAGCACATTGTGCTGCTGTAATACAGTTTAAAATAATTAAAAGTCTAAGCAGTATCAGCTTTATGGGTTGTAATTTAAAAAAAGTCAAAAGCTGCACTCAAAATGCAATTTAGCGCTTTCTGGCAAGAGGAGACACCCAAATTAATAATGTAACATGCTACTGTTTGTGCATGAACATAGTTATACTGTTATTTCTTTAGATACGCAATTGCATGTTTTTTTTTAATCCCTGGCGGGACTGAGCATCCATAAGAATCAAGTAATAGGTTTATTCCATGCTGTAAAAAAGAAGAAAGAAAACACATTCCATAAGAAAGCACCTTTATATAGCGCCTTTAAAGGTGGCTTCTCAAAGCGGTTTACGGGATAAAAACAACATTAACAAACAACAACAATATTGTATTTCATTGCACTTTGACAGATCGTCTTTAAATCAATTGTTGATTTAAAGTTTGACAGTAAATATTTATATTGTAACGCATACTGTACAGCCTCCATTTCTCTATAAAAATATAAATAATAGTTTGCGCAGCCTAAGAGGGGGGGGGGGGTTTGCTCTCAGTGACAGCTGACAATCCTCCATACACTCAAGTGTAAAATTAATAACGCCAATGTAAACGTCGTATTTACAATTTACAACTATTCATTGTTATTAAAAATGACTTAAATTCGAACATGTTGTGATATTTAGAAATATAAAAAGTCAATTAATTGTCCATAATATTGCTATTTTATTAAGAAATGTTTGTTAAAAGAAAAGTCATGGTGCCGGCTGGATCTGAACAACCAACCTGTCACTTACAAGTCAGGTACGTAGACCACAGTACCACCCGCAAGGTCACATGAGAAGTGGTGAAACAGCCCTACACATACAGTATCAACAGACAGTGAACAGCGTATACTATTCTTGTGTTGCAGTACATGAACATAATTATATCGTTATTAATTTCTTTAGATATGCGATTCCATATTATATTACCTATTAATCAAATTCTAAAAGTATGCTTGTTGACTCCAGTATCGAGCGTATTCGCAGAAAAGCTTAAAACTACCACTTTTTATACACGTTATTTCATGTTAGTTAAAGACTTAAATACTTAAAATGTTTAGGGAGAAATGGAATACTGGTGTGTATTTTTTCTTTAAAGTACCGAGACCAGCCATATACTGTAATACTGTATGTTTATGTTCCAAAATTAATATCGTTTATGGTCTTCACACGCGTTATGCTCCTATTCTTTTTATGGTCAGCTACTAAGATTTCCCTTCAGTGGTAAAATTCCATATAAATATTCAATACTTAAACGGGCACAGTAAAGACATTAAATATACATAGTAATAGGTTTATTCCATGCTGAAAAAAAGAAGAAAGAGAACACAACGTTTCGGCTGTGGAGCCTTCTTCAGGTGTGAGAGAGACAGGGCAGTAGGCAAAGGTAAAGTAGCGGGAGAACAAAGGTTGGGAGGGAGGAGGAGTGAGAGGCGGGAGCAGGGGACAGAAAGAGAGGCCAATCAAGAGGTGTGAAGTCAGAATGGGTGCAGAGAGGTGTGAAATGAAACTTCCAATGAATGGAGAAAATTTAAAAGAACAGTAGTCTGTCGTTAAGGGAAGGGAGAAGGTGTGATCCTAGCTGCAGAATAATTTTAGTTTCGGTGGTCTTTCTGATGTATGAGTTTGGAAAACCGTCTTTGAGAACACAGACGGAGAGATTAGAGTGGTCGTGGCCGTCAGAGGTGAAATGAGAAACAATGGGCTTGGAGAGATCTTTAATCTTTACAGCCCTGACGTGTTCTCTGAAACGGTCAAATATACATATACATACTGTATACAGTACAGTTTTGCATACAGTAATATGTTTATGTTCCTAAATCAATATATTTTATGAGCATGTGAAAGGCATGGTGAATCTGAGATTCTCAAAAATTACTGTACTTTGCATGATTGGAAACAAATGCGTGATTGCGAAATGCTGTGGTGTTACTTTTACAAAGACGGTCAATGAAAAAAATAATGTGGACCAGGGCAATACTTTGAGTTTACAGCTTGTCCAAGGTCATTCATTATTAATACTATTAGTAATATCTTCGGTAAAGACTTTGATGGCAACAGCTCAAACATGAGAGGTTGAGCTTTATTAGCTCCACCTTGCGGAAATTCCGGATACTATTATTTTACTTGCGGTATCATGCAGTGCTATACGAGAACATAACTCGTAACTTGCATTACACTGCGAGAAGCGCACCGCAAAATAATGCGGTATCGCCCACTTGTTTTGAATGGCTGCATCTGTAGGTGGACTCCAGTCAAGTGATTTGGAGAAAAGAGTTGATTACTTCAGAGATAATTTATATGGGTCAAAGTAAGGGGCTGAATACTTATGCATTCAATTATTTTCTGTTTTTTATTTTTAATTAATTTAGTTAACTTCATTTTTTTCACTTTGACATGATAGAGTACTTGCTGTCATGAGTGGCAAAAATTCTCAGCTAAATACACAATAAAATGTGAAAAAGTCCAAAGGGAGTGAATACTTTTGCAAGGCACTGTAGCTTAGATTCACCCTAACCAAAGCAAGGGTAATTCTTGTGTGTATATTATTGTTGACTTGCTTAACAGATCCCTGCTTACTGACTTACAATATAAAAAATACATTCATTGTAAGTACAAGGAGTATTATGCAACTAAAGCAAAATTTATTGAAAAGGCTATTTCACTTCCAGAGCCCAATCATTATCCAGCTTTGCTCCTTAGTGATTGAATGAACTACACAAAAAAATTGTAACTACGTAGTCCCTGATCGGCTTTCTGTTTCTCCTCAAAACTTATCCATTTAGAGAGCATTTGTGATCACAAAATTCTCAATTATATCCTTCAGTAACCTTTGCTTGTATTTCACTGGTAGACCGTTTTTTATGACGCTTTCTTTATTGCAAAAGGAGGACAAAGTTAATAGCTTACCCTCGTCTCTCGCTCACTTTTCTAAGGGCAGCAACAGGCTTTTATTCTTGAAGATCAGCAGAATCTCATATACAAAAACATACATTTTTATTATTGGTCAGTCTCTTTCCTAGCGTTAATCCCGCATCAGCAGGGTCTGCTTGTTGGCACACCAGTCTCCATTTGGTGGTTTGAACCAAATCTTTGAGCTGACATTGCCATTAACTGCGACCAAGAAATACTCCAACCAGCATGTCGCTCTGCCTGCCGTCGGAGTGGGAGAGGGGGAGGAGGAGAGAACAAAGTAATGTAGCTCAATTCATAGAGTGGGATTATTAGGAGGCATGGGAGGCATTTGGCCAGGACGCCAGGGTTACACCCCTACTCTTTTCAAGAAACACCCTGGGATTTTTAATGACCACAGAGAGTCAGGACCTCGGTTTTACATCTCACCCAAAGGACAGCACTTATTTACAGTATAGTGTCCCCATCATTATACTGGGGCATTAGGACCCACCTGGACTGCAGGGTAAGCGCCCCCTGCTGGCCCCACTAACACCTCTTCCAGCAGCAACCTTAAGTTTTTGGTTGCTGCTGGAAGGTCTCCCATCCAGGTACTGACCAGGTACTGACCAGGCTCACACCTGCTTAGCTTCAGTGGGTTGCCAGTTGTGAGTTGCAGAGTGATATGGCTGCTGGCATTTTTATTATTGGTCAGTAACAGTTTGATACAAGATGTAAACAAGGTTAGAAACCTAGGCAGTTAGGTCAGCCTTAAGAATTAACCTAAGACCCCTGTTCCATTTCATGTTGCCAAATGAGCGTAGGGTACATGAGCTACACCTCCAATCGAAAGATCTTGGAGAAACATAGGCCAGCTGGGAATGCACAAAATAATAAAACTGTCCTTGAGGGCTTAATTCTTAACTCATAACAGGCATAGGTACCCTAAGCACTAATGTGTTTAATTTTCACAGTGGAAATATAATTTGCTAATTGCACTTCACTGTAAGCAAAAAACCAATAAAACAGAAGTTGGGGGTTGAGCTTGATCTCAGAAGCTAAGCAAAGTTTGTCAAAATATATCAGTTCTTGGATGGGAAACATCTGAAAAAAATAATGTTACTGCAGTAAGAAGTTTTGGTGGTTCAGTAGGTGGCCCTTTTCCCTCCTGACTGGTATTTCCAAAAACCTATGTCGCGGTGTGGCCTATGCCCTATGCCAGTGTGCAAAGCAGTTATCTTTTATCAGAGAATCGAAGTCCTGAAATCATTCCTTACATCTCCACCTTATCTGCTGTACAGTGTGGCTGGTGCAATATTCAGGTGGGTCTCACATTTCATTGGTGGATGAAGTAGGTACACCCATGTACTGTATGTGAAGTGGATCGGAATCCTTAGGGATGAAAGGTACTATATAAAATCATTTATAGTATATACAAAGAAATACATTTTATATATAAATAGGGAGTTTACATTATTGTTGTGTCACAGATGCAAGTACTCCTAATTCTTTGATTAATTTTATTTTTATGGCAATAACAATTTTATACTTAGATGCAGCTCCTGTTTAAACAAAATGTAAAGCTGAAACTTTTACAGTAAGGCAGATGATGACTTTTAAGTAGCTTGCTGTTTCTTCCAACCTCACAAGCCTGGGTGAAGACACGAAGCTAAATAAAACAAATCGTAAAGAGAATATTCCAAGAAAGAAAATTATCTATTTCTCCTTTTTATTCTCCATTAGACTCTGGTAAGAAAGACACTGTGTACTCCAGACAATCAAGGTTACAAAACGGAAACATTTACAGAATAAATTAATAGACAAATTAGGCTAAAAACAAGAACAAAGAAGTCATGTTGCATTAAAAATAATGTGTAAGTTCTATTTACATACGTTCAAGCATTGACAAAGGCAGCCCTAATACAGTTCTTGTCTGCAATCCCTAGCATCAATGTCTGGCAAAGGAGGCTGATATGTCTTGGTGAACTGCTGAAAAATTCAACATGCAGATCAAACTTACTGTAAGTGTGATTTGTCTTGGCCACTTCTTAAAAACTGTTTAAAGATTTAAAAAAAAATGTTTCCAAAGCACAATAGAAACCTACTTTTTGAGGTCTAGGCTTTAAGAAATACTGCTATGGCTGAAATATCCCTTTCATAATTTCTGAACAATAAAAACATGCAGCAGATACCAGCAACAAGGGTAGAGCTTTCAAAGCTTGCAATAGAAGAAAATTAAATATCATATTTAATGTAATAAATTTTCATTTTAATTTAGAAGATGAACATGAATCATTCTCTATTTTATATCTGACACAGACACAACAGATTTAATAGATGACACAGAGGGACGTATTTAAAAAGAACATAAATGAAGAAATTATATTTGGGCAGACCTGCAAATGTCAACCTTAGTATAAAGAAACAGTTACGCACTGAAAAACAATACTTATAGATTCCTTACTAATGACTAACAATATAGCAATGATTACAACTCGCTATATATTAAGTTAAACCAGGTCACTTATCTGGCATCCAAGGAGACCTTCAATCACACATGACACAATTTAATTGTGTACACAAGTAATGTTATGGTTTCTAAGAGTGCAGTTCCATCTCCAAAGACTCTTGCCACTTAGACAATGTTTGAGGATCAACAAACATGAATGTATATGCTTTCTTTTAGTATGAGTATGATTAAATTTTATATCTCTGAAAACTGTCAGGCTTCAGGCAGTTATTTCTATATCATAACAATCATCATTCAGGAGGTTATAAGGAATGCTGGTGGACCTGGAGCTTGAATAAACAAAACATTTATTGCACATGACTCTCAACAGCCAAGGATGGAGTGGCAGCATCTCAGTGATAAACTTCTTTCAGGCAAAGCCCAGTGGTGTTCAGGAATAAAAATAAACAAAAAATTGGAAAAAACCCTGTTAAAGGCAAATCCGAAACACTGCTTAAGAAAATAAAGCCGGCTACCACATTACACGAAGTTGAGTCATCAATGGTAGTACAACTTACAACTTAACTGTCCACACATGGCCTACATGTTCAGGAAATACTTTACAATTTAATACACAAGCTTGAAACTAAAATGGAGCACTGGCTACAGTTTCACGAGCTATGGCTTAGCCTTATGATGACTTGTACTGTGTACGTACTTTGGATTCAAATTATGAGAATTATTAGCCAAGGGTATTAACAATGCACAGTAATATGTATTAAGGATACATTTCCAGTTTTTATTCTTTGGCCTTTGTCACTTGTTCTTGTGCATTAATTCACATCACTCAAATGTTGTATGATAACACAAATGCAACTTGTGGAAGAAGGCCCTGAGTCAAATAAATTGATGTCAGCTCCAAAAGTGATGAGACTTCAAATCCTAGCACAACCACTGCTTTGAAATGCTACTGTTATTAATCTCACAACATGGTCTTGTTAAATAAAAAAGAACTACATTTTATGGGGAAAATTCTTCAAAAACACAAGCATTAAAATTCCTTGAGTACATGGATTTCTAAAATTCATGTACTAGATCTATATCTAAAAAAGTGCAACCAAATAAAATTTTATTAGAATTAGGCAGCGAGTTATGAATTTTCTATAATGTGCAGGGAGAATAAAGTAGGCAAAAAAATAATGAACATATTACTATTCTCTACACACGAGAGTTAGCACCTTAGTAGTATTATACCACTGCCCCTCCTAAACGTATCCAATGGACTGATTGTTTGAGTCTGCCATGCAACAGCAATACCTCATTTCCATATCTTACCTACAACGTTGGGTTTGATTTTTTTTAATCATCAATAATATATTTGCCAGCTCATGCTTTATAAGCAGCATATTTAAAGCTACTCTTGAGTAGTTTGAGATCTGGACCAAGCATCAGTTGATTCTTCTTCACATTGACCACTGTATTGAAAAGCCTATCAAATATAGTAGGTGAATTCATATTCAAACCAACAGTAGATACGCCTGACATACGAACCCTTCAGATTAGACAGTTAAACCAATGTATATTCAAGTTGAGGCCCATTAGCAACTCTAGGAAATTAAGAACAACACCCCTCAAAGCTTAAAAGATTAAATTCTCTGCATTTTGGGTTTAAGATAAGAAAAAATAGTCAAATATAACCATAACAAAGCTTGTTAAGACACTATTACTATAGAAAGTGCTTGCATAGCAGGTGTACCAATAATTATTGAAACTAAGATTAAAGACGTTTTAGTGTACCTAAAATTTCATGTATCATGTATTTTGTATTTTCTATTACTAAAGCATGCTGATCAGTTAACTAAGTAATTTTATGTATGTACTTGATTATAGATTACAGTTTTGTCTTCTTTCATCATATTGCTAAGATCCACCTTTTTGGCAGTGGAAGCATGTATTCTTTTTCACAACTGGAGCACAAACTATCTATAGCCACTTGCATACTGTGCATCAGTAACACCAGGGATGTCATGTCCCTGTGTCACAGTGAGACTGAAACGTTCTGAGCCTGTTGGTCTTTTTGAATTAAATTCACAATTTTGATAGTCAAATTTATACAGTCATAGAAGACATGGTACTGAATTCAATTAGAATAGCTAGGTTACACAATACACAGTGCCAAGCAACTTTGTTAAAACAGATTAGTGCATTACAATCCTTGTTTTAAAATTTTAAAATAAATATTTGTAGTGTCTATATGTATCTGTGTGAATGTTTGACATAGTGCTTTCAGTACTGAGAAATACCCTAGATCCATGAGTGTATGTTCCTTTTTTCAGTAACAAAGTGGCAACAACTTCAATGTAACTTTACATTTTAGAGCCATTTGAAAAAGCTAGGTGTGTTAATAATACCCGACTGTTTATATATTATATCAACACTACTTGGCAGTCAGGTATTACAATATCAACATGCCTAACTTTGCCCTAAAATGAAAATGTATATGATTATATGATTACAGATTATAGTTTTGTTTTCTTTCATGATGAAGTCTACACTACCTTTGTAATTTATTTTGATAGAACAGATAAAAGGTTTGATATAGAACTAAAGTTTCTGTTATTATGTTTACAATGACACCATCTGAATACACACTACATGCATGCCAGTGGTTGTTATATATTGAAAGACAGCTGAAGCATTTCACCATTGAAAAGTAAAGTAGAGATCACAAGTCTGGTGCAGGGCCAAACTGAAGGGAGCTTTGAAGCACTGGACAACTGCTGAACATTTGTTCATGCAAAGAATATACCACTAACATTCATTCACGGCACAACTTTAAAGATCATTCACTCACTTTAAGCAGTGGACTTAGGTCTCTGATGGCCACAAGTTTTTTACGGTTTTCATTCCACTGGAATTATTTTTACCTATCTGAACTATTTCTTTAAAAAAAAAACTAATACTGTCCTCTTTTCAGATCTTGAATTATTACTTCCTTATTACTTAAATAAGGAAGAATATACATTGGATTTTAGCCCCTGATGATTTCTGTTGTGGGACTTTAACCTAACTGAAGCTTGCTCATGAAATCCTGAAATCACAGTTTGAAGCTGAGCTGAAGATATTTCTTCAGGGTGTTTCTTGAATCATTCCAGTATGAATAATGCTTACAATGTTAGAATTTGGACACTGTAGTAAAACATTCAGACATTACCTCTTTGTAGAAGCTAATAGCTATAAGATCCCTTTTTAAATGTTTAAGTTTTAATTGATTTAACCCACCAACGTGGACTAATTCTATTAAACCCAGGAGTTGGTGGGGTCACCAAATGCTAAAATTACACACAACAGTTTACAGTTCCCCTTTCCGCAAAAGGGAAAGGGAACAAATGATTTCTATCTTCTACACATTGTAAAAATAGTTGAAACACTTCTTAAAACAACACTCCTTGTTAAAACTGTACAACTGTTCTTTTTGTGTTCTCTATGTTCTTTGTTGATCCCCACAGAGGATGTTGAAATCTACAGAATGGCAGCTACCTCTACTGCTTTCTAATTCGTCTGATGGAATAACATGGAGGATGTTTCAGCTATAGGCTAAAATAAAAATAATCTACACAGTTACTATGAATGGAAAGCGAGAAATGCTAGGCAACGTGAAGGTTCCAATGGGGGAATAAAGTCGCTAAAATGAGTCCATCTCATGTCATGGAAACAAAATAATTCCATCCTTAGAGCCCCAGAATCTCTGCCTCCACCTGGAAGTTGCGTCTTTCCTTTATGTAGGACACAGAACTGCAAACAAAAAGAAAAATGTCAATGCTGGAAAACAAAGAAAAGTGAATCATAGACATTTAACACAGCAATGTGCTTGTCACAGATCCTGTGTGCCTTTAAATCTTCTTTCCTAGATTTATATGAGACATAGGGTGTCCTATTATTTTATAGTTGTTTTAAAAAAATTCTAAAAAATAATTTCATCCAAAGACCAATTATGAAGCAAAACATCAGCACAAAACAGTGTCCTAGCTCAGTGTGCTCAGACGCAAAGACTCTTGTGCAATGTGAATAGCAACTTTGGACTTTGGAAAGTTTAGTGACATCACAGTGATAATGTGAAAAGGGTGAAAAAGAATGGGAATCCCCACCATTTTGTATACAAGGAATTACTGTTATTATATGTTCTCTGCATTGTCCTTTTATCTTTGTAACAGTCCCACATCCTGTTAATAAGGTTCCATAATTCTGTAATATTTCATCAATTATAAAGGCAGAGAGCAAATTTTTTAATTAACATTCCAACTTATTTAAAAGTCAAGGCTCTACTTAAAGCCAATAATATACGTAAAAACAAATATTTTTCATTTTTTTTCAAGCAAATTATATTTTTGGCAGTCTAATGACAATCTAATAACAGTCTAATGACTTACATATTAATTGTCACAAATAAAACGTTTCATACAAAACTGAAAGTTTTCTGCAATTACAAACTTAGTTCAGCTTTTCAATTGTCTTTCACATAAAATGCCTTGTGAGAGTATTCTAACCCAGTTTTATTTTGTTGCTTTAAATCTTGCAGTCACAACACTCTGATCAATCAATCAGTATTTGGTATAAGCCAAATCCATACATTCAAAGATTAAAGGAAACTGGAAAAGTCATGATTGCAGAAGTATTCAAACCCCTTGCGGTGGCAAACCTAAATTAATTTTGGTGTGCACAATTACCTGAAATTGCCATTTCTGAGTCTCTTTGTATTTAGCGGAGTCTGTGTACAATAATAGTGGTTCACATGATTTCAGAATAAATGCATCAATCTTTGTAACATCCCTCAGTCAGGTACTGAATTGCAAGCTGAGCTTTAACCATGACAACCATGGAGCCTTCAAAACTACTCAGGCATAAAGGTGTGTAAAGGCACAGAACAGAAGAAGAGAATAAAACATTTCAAAGACCCTTTACTAACTCTTTGAAAATTGTGAAGCTGAACATTAAGAAGCAGAAAGAACTCAGACATGGGAAGGGAGAAACTGGTTAGGGATGCATTTGTCAGTGACTAGTCATAGTCCTTACTTGAAACCTGTGGAAAATCAATGGAAAGAAATGAAAACTGCTGTCCATATGTGATCGCCAAGCAACATGAGAGAGCTAAAGCAAATTTACCAAGAGAAATGGGCAAACATTTGCACCACAACAGTGTCAAAGACTGAGACTTTAATATAGATTTAACAAAAAAATCTTGCAGCTTGTAATTGCTGCCAAAGCTGTTTCCAAATATTGAATACTTATGCAATCAGCATATTTCTGTTTTTTCAATTTAGTTTTTGCTAACATTGATTGTTATTGTACTATTAGTAGTCCTCAGTTTGAACATTTAGGTTTTTACTAAAACATTAAGTTTAAAAATATATGCATGCATCATTTTGTGATTTAAAAATGTGGGTCAATCATAGGAAGAGTCTGAATATGTTTGCAAGGCACTGTGTAACTGCCTAAACTAACCTAACTAAAGCTCAGGAATAACATTGGCTGCTGATGAATATTCACTTATACACTCAATCTTTAACTTTCAATTTTGTTATCTCTAGATATAATTTCCACTAATATTTTCCAATAATATAATTTCCAATAATATTGATATGTTTTTAACCCAAAACATTACACCTGTGCAAATATCAGTAAACATCCCACAAAAATCTGTTGATTAAATAGCATGGTGCTTGGATGCAGCCTTTTGTAAAGCACATGTAGAACTCAGGCACCTGCGTGTGTCAGTCTAAGTTTCTTTTACGGACTAGACACTGTGCGTTTCCAGTATTGTAAGTGAAAGTTGTGTTGGTCCTGAAGGCTGACTTTTGAGTTTTAGCATTGGGCTCACAGTGCAAAAAAAAAACAGATGATGATGGTGTGCACTTCAGAGGGTATGTGTAGAGTGTATATTTTCCCTTTTATGAGGGATTGTAGTGGTAGGCCAAGTTCAATAACTGTGATTCCAGAGCTGGGGTTTATAAAGAGAATAAAAAAATACAATTTTTGGTATCTTGGTTACTAAAGTAAAAAAATATCTTCATAGCTGAAGAGTGGGAGTGGGAAGAGTGGGAGTGGGAGTGGGTAAGTTCAGAAAAGGGCACAGTTCTCACCAGTCTTTACTACCACCTCTGCTTGAAGGCAAGTGGGTTCCTACATTGCTACACCTACCACCTCAAGGTCTTACTTTTAGCACAAATAATATTGAGACATTTATCCAAACCTATTTTATTCAAACAGGGTGGCAAAAAAGTATCAATATAAATACAGTCATCTATCTACATGTAACGTGTTAAGACATTCATTAACCATCATTTTTCCAAGTTATTTATTGCAAATAAAAATCCTTCTAGGGTTCCCCATCAGAAAATACATTTTGAAAGCAGTTCAGATCACATATTAAGTTAACTACAGTCAGGATGAAATTTCATGATTCATATTTGTCAGTTAGGGATAAGTTTAGATGTATATCATTTTTCTGCTTACAAACAAAGTAAGGCCCTAAAGAAAAAATATTAATAGAGTGATAAGTACCCAGAGGATAGTTTCTGTTAAGTCACTTATTTTATTTGTTTTATTAAATATATACATATTTTGTGGAAGTACTGTAAGTGTTACAGTTGAATTTAGTAGTTTGTTACTGAAAGGTGAACTGTGCACAAAGCTAAGGTTTAAAAAGCAAAAGGGTAGTTGCAGTGAAGGTAGAGGATCTAGTGGCTAGCAACACAGTGACGAACAGCAAAGAAACAAGTATCTACCAGCACTATGACAGTCTGTACACTACTCAGAAATGAGAGGCTCTCCACAGAAGCTCCTCATTCATGGGCTGCAAGCAATGCACACAAACCTCTGTCCAGATTGTCACACGAATGCTAGCAAGAACGACAAAGCAAATAAAATAAACATGAAAGATCAGGAGCTATAGTACAGAAAAATGAAACTATTATTATGAAAATATAAGATTTTATTAAGAAGTAAGAAATTAAAATCAACAACAAAAAAAAAAATTCACTGTTTACAGCTTGTGTTACATCCTCAAATTAACACAAGTCTTCTGATAATCTCTGCAGCCAAATAATGATGCTCTAAGCACCACTGTCATTGGTGTACCTAATTTTGTCATATCATCGTGAAATATTGGCAGTCAGCAAAGTCAAAGTCACCCACAGGAACATTTCTTGGCATGTACATTACAATACTGTGAGGCTACAGTCATTAATAAAAATAATGTTTTGGATTTTTCTAACATTTTTATTTAATATTCTCTAAGAAATGGTGTGGAGTGGGGGATCTTTCTGAACTGATTAAAAATAATTAGCTAAACATCCCTGACATAAACTGGGTTATGAATGTGCTGTTCATACCTACCACAACGATTTCTACATTAAAGATCTTTAGATACTGTACTTCAGAAAACTATTTCAAGTGTAAATTTTGGAAAGCATGAAAAGATTGTTCATCAAAGGGCTATTTGACCTCATCACTGTGCGATCAGCCTTCTCGAGTTACAAAGTTCAGAACATAAGTAATAAAATAACGGTACTTTCTGTTAATACTACTCCGAATAATAATAGTCCTTAGAGAAAACAATTTTGGCTAAAAACAAGAAATAAATTGTGGACTGTTATGAAAAGTAAATTATCTCCAAGTATTCTCCAAATATATATGTGCTCCAGAGAAGCAAGGGACTCTGTTGATCAAAATCAGGTTCTAAATTAAACTATGTAGTTCTTAAGAACAAATCTTTCATTTCATAAACTTATCCTCTGAGGTACTGAATCTGTACCTCATTTAATATTACTAAGCACAAAAAACTGGCTGAATTAGTAAACTGTTTTAGAACAGTATGATTTTTCCAAATGCCAAATGTTTTGTGCATTTATGACTACAGTATGACTGAGAAACATCAGATATGTAACAAGTAAAAACTGAAAGACATACAGGATTTCCCCCTATATTTAATTCCACAAAAAACTAAGGGAGCTTTGCCATGTGTATCCATTGTTTTACCCAACAGCTGCACTTTATAAGAGTTGCACTTAAAGGAGGAATGTAATATATAGTAAATAAACAGAAGCAAAAATAATTCCTGGCTCCACAGACTGGACAAGCAATAACTATTTATTTCTTCATTTTACCCGTGCATTATGCTCAAGGAGTAAATTAGGCAAGTTCGAAGAGGGTTCATTAACTAGGCCTTAACCCATATTATTTATAAACTGAACATAAATATTGGACAGGACAAAAAAATACAACCTGGGGTTGTATGGTTGCTGTTTGGTATGGCCATAAACTCTTGAATATGTCATTTTCCACTGACTCACAGCTCACCTGGTTTTCCTTATGAATATATTTGAACCTAAGGAGATAGCCAAATATATATTACCTCATGAAAAATGAATGTGGAACCTTCCTAGTTATCATTTATAAAAATGAGTGTCTTCTTTTCATTTCAATACTTTCTCACCCAAAATGGCAAAAGAGAGTGTCAGAGAGAACTTTACATACCTTTTAGGATGTAGTCTGTCAGTAAACTTGGCACTTTCTCACTGTCCTCCCTCATGGCATGAAGAACTGGAGCAGGAAACAAAATAGTTTAGGATTTAGGACAATCCTAAGAAAATAACTACGCTTTTTGCTCACCCACTGTTCCAACTGTTTGTTTTTTAAGGCAGAATATCCTCATTCATGAGAATGAATATCATTTAAAATGAGAAAGAAAATTCACTTATGACCAATAATATCAAAGCTAAAGGGACCCAGTATTTGAAGAATATCAAAACCACATTCTCCATTCACAATGTGATCAGAAACCACATTATTTCAGATTGGACTTGGACAGACTGGACAGCTGGGCTGACTATTTACTAAAGTGGTGATGGTATATATACAGATGCAGCCATTCAAAATGCGCGGGCGATACCGCATTATTTTGCGGTGCGCTTTACGCGGTCTACCGCGAGTTACCGTAAATTCTCCTATAATACCGCAATTAAAATAATAGTATCCGGAATTTCCGCAAGGTGGAGCTAATAAAGCTCAACCTCTCATGTTTGAGCTGTCGCCATCAAAGTCTTTAACGAAGATATTACTAATAGTATTAATAATGAATGACCTTGGACAAGCTGTAAACTCAAAGTATTGCCCTGGTCCACATTCTTTTTTTCATTGACCGTCTTTGTAAAAGTAACACCACAGCATTTCGCAATCACGCATTTGTTTCCAATCATGCAAAGCACAGTAATTTTTGAGAATCGATTCACCATGCCTTTCACATGCTCATAAAAGAGATTGATTTAGGAACATAAACATATTACCGTATGCAAACTGTACTGTATACAGTATGTATATGTATATTTAATGTCTTAACTGTGCCCGTTTAAGTATTGAATATTTATATGGAATTTTACCACTGAAGGGAAATCTTAGTGCCTGAGCATAAAAAGAATAGGAGCATACTGCAACGCGTGTGAAGGCCATAAACGATATTAATTTTGGAACATAAACATACAGTATATGGCTGGTCTCGGTACTTTAAAGAAAACATACACGAAACATGGTTTCATTATGACCAGAATCGGTCTTGAGATATTTTTAACTTGATTTACAGTATTTGAGAGGTATGTCTTGACACCGATACTACGTAAATACTGCTCACGTACTGTATATGTTTCTAGGTTTATATTATGCATTTCATACGGTCAAATTACTTTTGAGCAACTGATAAGAAGCGCGAAACGGTATGCCCAGGGCGTTTTAGTTTCGTTTTGTGTGGGGACTGCTTTAACTATATCGCCGTGGATTGATTAGAGATATCAAGTACATACAAGTCATTTTTTAAATGTTGTAGTTTGTCTTGTAAAAATGTTACGAGAACATCATCTGTCAACAATTACACAGGTTCTGTTTCCATATTGCGGATTTTGGTTACGTAATATTATTTTCTAATTTCACGTTGTGAATATATGATTTGGGCAAACAGAGCCGCAAAGAAGTACATTATGGGTTGTTGTTTTTTTTTTGCAGTTTTATCTAGAACAAGTGATGCTTAAACCTTTGTCTGATTCTTGTGAAACTATCCACAAGACAGTTACCTACAGTAGGAGTTGACTTCAGTGATGTCACTGATGGGATGTTTCTAAAAATCCATCCTCTGTAAAACGTCTTCTCTAGTTGTCCTGCATATGTATTCACTAATGAAGCTGTGTGTTCTGAGCCTGGATCTCTACATTTCTGTATGAACCAGCTTAGAGGGCTAAAGACAGCTTGTGTTTAAATTGAGTGTAAGGTAATTTATGCTTCTAAAGTCATGGTCAGCATTTATTATTGTACTGTGCTGTAAACTTGCTCTGTGCCTAGTCACATTATTTTATAGCGTTTTTATAGCGTTATCAAATCTGGTGGCGCTGTGTGCTAGTTTCCTGACTCCCATGTCACATGGTCTGTGATTGAATCCCATGGAACTACTGTATGACTTTATTTTTTAACAAACATTTCTTTGAAAAAATGAAATGTTTCCCTTGGTCAGAGATTAAATAAAACCTCACTCGCACCAAACAAATGTATATTTCTGAATATCACAACATGATCGAATTTAAGTCTTTTTAATAACAATAAATAGTCACCTATGCATTACAAAATAAACATTTATATTGATTTGAATCGCGTTTTGATTTAAATCGTAAACGCGTGTTTAAATATATGTGTTTAAAGGCAATATACTGTATAAAAGCGCTGATTCTAATGGAGTGTGTTCCGCCGGGGATTCAAAAAATTTATTTTTTTTAATCGCGTATCTAAGGAAAATTGCAGTATAACTTTGTTCATGCACAAACAGTGGCATGTTACATTATAATTTGGGTGTCTCCTCTTGCCAGAAAGCTCTAAATTGCATTTTGAGTGCGGTTTTTGACTTTTTCTAAATTGCAACCCATAAATAAAGCTGATAAAGCTTAGACTAACTGTATTCTAAACTGTATTATAACGTAAATTGCAAAAATGCACTTGGAATCTGTCCAAGCCCTCCTATGAAAATTATCTAAACTGCGACACTGATCATTCATCTCTAAATAAACTTTATTTTATATAGCGTTTTAGGCGAATAGGTAATTAGATTGCTCATAAACCTAATCGCTTTTTCTACATAAACACAGCGTGATTGCTCTCTGAAAATGCTTTTCCTTATATTTAGGTTCAGATTTCAACTATAGATCGCATTATTATAAACTTTCTTGGAAAAATGTGTTTTATGTAAACCATGTTTGCTATTAATTCATTTAGGGCTAAAATACATTCATTGTCTTCCAATCGAGTCGAGTTGACATTAGAAGCTTGCCACTCCCGGACTGTTACACCAACGCATTAGCATGTTAAAGCGATTCCATTGAGGAGCCCAGCTACCAGTTAACACTGTACTTCCTACTTTGAAAATACCTGTGAAACCGGTTTAATTCGTCACAGCCAGCACTCCTGCAGAGAGGGGGTTGTACTCGTAAAGTAGAAGCAGGCGAGATTTCCAGCAAAAGACACCCCCCTCCCCTCAAAAACCCAGTAAGCAGTAATGCTTTATGTTGAAAATTGAGGTGGATTTTGTTTATGATAAAGAGGATAAATTGGGATGGGAGGAGGGTTTGGTTTTGCATAAGGGGCGGGATTATGATAATTGGAGGAATTTGCGAGAGTATAATGGTTTGATATATTTGATTTTGTATTGTGGTCGTTATCTATGTTTTTGGTTGGTATTATGTTTATATGGTTGTTTTTGTTGGTTGGTTGTTATTATGGTTATTAATAATACGATCTATAGTTGAAATCTGAGCCTAAATAAAAAGAAAAAGCAAGTGATTAGGTTTATGAGCAATCTAATAACTTATTCGTTTAAAACGCTATATAAAATAAAGTTTATTATTAATTTGCTGGACAGAGCGGTGAACATTATTATGCATAAGACAAAGATAACGATCCTGATCAGTTTAGAAATCTGTGTACGCTGTAAGGTTTTTACTTCTTAAACTTTTAAAATACACATTTCGAATAGAAAGAAATCCTCTTCCTGGTACAGTCGCATGAAGAGAGAGGCGAAACAGCCCTACACAGCCCTGTCGCAGTACACGAATATAATCATATCGTTATTAAATTCTTTAGATACGCGATTCCATATTATATTAGCAGAAAAGCTTAAACTACCACTTTTTCACACGCTATTTCACATGTTAGTTAAATTTAATTTATTTATATATTATATATTTATATCTCTGACCAAGGGAAACGTCTCATTTTTTCAAAGAAATGTTTGTTCACAACGGCGACTGTCAGAAGATAGGACACAGCGGCTCAGGCACCCGCTGAATGGAAAAGGGGCACTTTAAGGTTCTGCATGGCTAATACTAAAGCCAATACTAATATTCAATACTTTAATATCCTTTTCTGTATGTTTAACAATAGTGGGTACTGGCCTAATTCGTCCCTGCTCCCGTTGTTAGGTGTTAATGTGTTGTTAAGTGTGAATTTGTACCTGTTTCCCTGAGGTCTGGCTTTTTTTCTGGAAAACCATAACTGGTCTTGTCCAGATTGACTGTCGGCGCCCAGGTCTGACAGTGCTGCTCCAGCAGTGCCAGGTTCTGGCGCAGCCTCTGTTCTGTGGGCGACAGCGGGACCAGGTCGTCTGCACAGAGCAGGAACTCGATTTCCATAATTAATGCAGATCAGTAAATCAAGGGACAAAACAATTATTGCGCCTGGGTCCTCAATGGGCTTTGACGTGCTAATGCGTTGGTTTAACAGTCTGGGTGTGGCAAGCCTCTAATGTCTCCCGACTTTGAAAACCAAGTAATAACTTAACTATATGTGCAAACGTTTCATATGTTGCTGTTGTGGATGCCTGTGGAGTGTATCTTATTTGCCGCGTGCCCTCCCCCCCTCTTTCCCTCAATTCAATTCAATTCAATTCAAGGTGTTTTATTAGCATGGCAGATGGGTTCAATCACTGTTGGGTATTTACTTTGCTTTGAGATTCCACTTTTAAAGGTGATATATAAATCTTTGACTAAAATAAATTGATATCTTTGTCTTCTAAGCTCTCTGTGTACAGTGGAGCCTCCTGTCCAGCCAGCACATGTCCACAGACATTCACAACAGCGACATATCATAAAACGTTTGCACATATAGTGTGCAAAAATGCACTTTATTTACTAAAAATAAGACAGAGATACTGTATCAATTTATGTTGCATTAGCCTGATTATGATTAAAAAAACACATATAATTAAACACGCGTTTGCGATTTAAATCAAAACACGATTTAAATCAATATAAATGTTTATATTGTATCGCATACTGTCCAGCCTCCATTTCTCTATAAACATTTACTCTATTACACACACACACACACAATAGAAGCAGGAAGCAGAAGCAGGGACCGTTGTCAGAAGGGAAGAAGGTGACTATTCATTGTTATCAAAAATGACTTAGAATCGATCATGTTGTGATATTTTGAAATATAAAAGTCAATTGATTGTCCATAATATCGCTATTCTATTTTTTCGAAGAAATGTTTGTTAAAAGAAAAGTCCAGCACCAGCTGGATTTGAACACACAACCCGTGAGTTGGTAAGCGGGCACGTAGACCAGTAGGCTACAGGGGAAGTCGCATGAAGAGGGAGGTGAAACAGCCCTACACAGCCCTGTCGCAGTACACGAATATAATCATATCGTTATTAAATTCTTTAGATACGCGATTCCATATTATATTCCCTATTAATCAAATTCTAAAAGTATGCTTGTTTAATTTAATTAATAATGATATAATTATAATCATGTACCGCAACACAAGAATAGTACACGCTGTACATTATATGTTGATAATGTTTCTGTAGTGCTTTTTCAGCACTCTGCATGTGACCTTGCCGGTGGCGCTGTGGGTTAGGTTCCTGACTCCCACGTCACACGGTCTGTGATCGAATCCCACTGGAGCAATGAATTTTTTTTAACAAACATTTCTTTGAAAAAATGAAACGTTTCCTGAGTCAGAGATTAAATAAAACCTCACTCGCACCAAACAAATTTATATTTCTAAATATCACAACATGATCGAATTTAAGTCATTTTAATAACAATGAATAGTCACCTAGGCGTTACAATATAAACATTTATATTGATTTAAATCGCGTTTTGATTTAAATCGCAAACGCAGGTTTAAATATATGTTTTTTGATTCACAATCAGACAAATGCAACATAAATTGATATCTTTGTCTTCTAAGTATCTTAATAAACTTTCAGCATAGCTTTCTCCCCGTTTAGATTTATTTTTCTTGGATCTTGGGATCAAACATGGAAAGATTAGATTGTAATCGTTTTTGTTTTTTAAATACATTTTAGAAAAGTGTAATCTATACTAAAAAGCTGTACACCACCTGCTATAAAGATACATATTGTGATACTTTCAGGTTCGGATAGGACAGACACAAGAACTCAGACTTGCGTAGTTAAAGCAAGTTAAAGCCTTGATTTTATATATCACCTTAAAAAGTGGCATCTCAAAGCAAAGTAAATACCAACACTGATTGTACCCATCTGTCATGCTAATAAAGCACCTTGAATTGAATTGAGAGGGGGGGGGAGGGCGAGCGAGAGAGCCAGGACAGACAGGCAAATAAGATACACTCCACAGACATTCACAACAGCGACATATCATAAAACGTTTGCACATATGGTTAAGTTATTACTATGTTTTCAAAGTGCAATGAAATACAATATTGTTGTTGTTGCTGTTATTGTTGTTTTTATCCTGTAAAGCGTTTTGAGAAGCCATCGTTAAAGGCGATATATAAAAACGCTGATTCTTATGGAATGTGTTCTGCCGGAGATTCAAAAATTTTTTTATTTTTTTTAATCGCGTATCTAAGGAAATAGCAGTATAACCTTGTTCACGCACAAACAGTGGCATGTTACATTATTAATTTGGGTGTCTCCTCTTGCCAGAAAGTTCTAAATTGCATTTTGAGTGTGGTTTTTGACTTTTTTTAAATTGCAACCCATAAATAAAGCTGATACTAGGATATATTATATTATATTAGGATTTAGACTTTTAGGATTATATACTTTGTGAAAAGTGATAGTCTTTTAACCTTTTCTGTGAATTCGCTTGTTATCTAACAAATGCATACTTTTAGAGTTTGATTAACAGGGAATATAATATGGAATTGCGTATCTAAACAAATTAATAACGATATAATTATATTCATGTACTGTCTGGCGGAATAAACTGAAGGGGTTAGTTAATGCGACACGGAATTATTAAGAATTATCACCTCTTTTTACAATTTAGAACAAATGAGAACATCCCACTCAGTGGTCGGTGCATTGTTATCTCAATCACGTGCTAATTCGTTTTACACCACTGGACGACAGGAGAATGTGACTGTACTGTATCTATACAGAATGTGTGTTTCAATCAATACAGTAATTGATTAAAATCGCAATCGCGTGTTTAATTAAATGCCCTTTTTGATTCACAATCTGAAAAAGAAAACCGCGGTAAAGTCACCTTGAATTTAAAAAAACGATTTTGGCACGCCTGTAGCATTTTCACGAAACCTCCTAGAGTTGTGAGAACACTTGCTTTGTGTATAAAGTACATTGTGAATGTTTTCACAGCCTTCACTTTGTCGTTTTTATGCCATTTTTTTGACCACGCACGAATATTCCTATGTCCGTATCTTTGCAAGGGAATCAGTGCGAATTTTAATACTAAGGCACTTTCCACCCCCTCTACATTCTCAGAGTAGAACAGACTAACCTTCTCATGAAAGACGGTCCACCCCCCGCCCCCCACGGACAGGAAAAGTGCCCACAGGCACTTAAACTTAATATGGTCAGTAACAGTAAACAGTGGTCAGAAGGAGCACGTACAAAGTTTCCAAAATAACCACATGTAAGACTCTGATGCTTAAAATGTTTAGGGAGAAAGTGGAATACTGGTGTGTATTTTTTCTTTAAACTACCAATACCAGCCATATACAGTCTGTAACGTAGGGATTTCTATATGTCTTTATTTAGTGGTTACATTAGTGACAAAGGCTACACTTTTAGCTTCAGTAACGCGTACGCCGTATGGCACACATGTTTGTTTTGGGTTTTGCTTGTTCACATATCTCCCCCTTTTATAAAACGACATGGTTGAAAACTGTTCCAGAGCCACTGTTGTTTCATCAGTGAAAAGTACATCATGAAATGCCTCTCCCTGTTCAATCCACTGGAAAAAAGAAAAGGAGCATAAAGCGTCTGATGGTCATAAACGATATTCATTTAGGAACAGCATCAGAGATATGTTTTTAACTGCACTGCATCGGAGAGAATACCATAGTGTGTTTTTTTTTTACTCTCTGGCGGAAACTGGCTTCCATAAGAATCAGTATGGCTCAGAGATTAAATAAAACTTCACTCGCACCAAACAAATGTATATTTCTAAATATCACAACATGATCGAATTTAAGTCATTTTAATAACAATGAACAGTCACCTATGCGTTACAATATATACATTTATATTGATTTAAATCGCGTTTAAATCGCCTTTATTTAGAACCCATAAATAAAGCTGATACTGTTTAGATTTTTAATTATTTAAAACTGTATTACAGCAGCACAATGCACAATGCAACGTAAATTGCTATCTTTGTCTTCTGCATAATAATGTTCACCTCTCTGTCCAGCAAATTAACAATAGTAATAATAATGAACTTTATTGTATATGGCGCCTTTAAAGGTGGCTCCTCAAAGCGCTTTACAGGTTAAAAACAATAACAACAATACTGTTAGGCTGGGCAAACGATTTTTTTTTAAGAAATACAAAATGAGATATAATGATGTGTTCCGGCTTAGACATTAACTAAGAGCATAACACGTGGGCGGCGTAGAGATCGGCTCTGGCTTTCCCATCTACTGTATACCGATACACTGCAAGTACAACCCCCCTCTCTGCGGGAGTGCTGGCTGTGACGAATTAAACCGGTTTCACAGGTATTTTCAAAGTAGAAGGGGGCGAGATTTCCAGCGAAAGACACCTCCCCCCCTCAAAAACCCAGTAAGTACAGTACTTACTAGTTAAGAAAGCTAGGCTCCTCAATGAAATCGCTTTAACATGCTAATGTGTTGGTGTAACAGTCCGGGCGTGGCAAGCTTCTAATGTCAACCTGACTACGGCGAAAGGAACCCTTCTTTCATTGGAAGACAATGAACATATTTTAGCCCTGAATGAATTAATAGCAAACATGGTTTACATAAAAGACATTTTTCCAAGAAAGTTTAGCCTTTGTCACTAATGAAACCACTAAATAAAGACATAAATATAGAAATCTTAAGATTTTTAAAATACATGACTTTGCTAAAATTTATTTGAAAATAAAAACGATTACAAACGCCAGGGGAGAGAGAGAACAGGGGAGGGATGTTGGTTTTGCATAAGGGTCGGGACTATGGAAATGAGGTCTGTTTGGGAATGTGGAGTTACATGTACTGGCTGTTTGTGAATTATCGTTGTTGAGTATGGAGTGTTGAGGTATTGATTTTGTGTAATGCTTTATGTTGAAAATTGATGTTGACAAAACAAAATTTTGTTTATGATAAAGAGGATAAACTGGGACGGGAGGAGGGTTTGGTTTTGCATAAGGGGCAGGATTATGATAATTGGAGGAATTTGCGAGAGTATAATGGTTTGATATATTTGATTTTGTATTGTGGTTGTTATCTATGTTTTTGGTTGGTATTATGTTTATATGGTTGTTTTTGTTGGTTGGTTGTTATTATGGTTATTAATAATACGATCTATAGTTGAAATCTGAGCCTAAATAAAAAGAAAAAGCATTTTCAGAGAGCAATTACGCTGTGTTTATGTAGAATAAGTGATTAGGTTTATGAGCAATCTAATTACTTATTCGTTTAAAACGCTATATAAAATAAAGTTTATTATTAATTTGCTGGACAGAGCGGTGAACATTATTTTGCATAAGACAAAGATAACGATCCTGATCAGTTTAGAAATCTGTGTACGCTGTAAGGTTTTTACTTCTTAAACTTTTAAAATACACGTTTCGAATAGAAAGAAATCCTCTTCCTGGTACAGTACTGTATGTATAGCAAACCAGCACGTCTTTTTTCTCCAATCAGAGGGGTGTCAGATGGTGTCAGCCAATCACCATTCTGAAGCCCTACCATAATCTCTGGTATGGGGAGACCCCAGAATTCTGTCCCATAGTTTAGATAGATGATAGATACTTTTATTGATCCCGTGAGGGAAATAAAGTAAATCATTTTCATTTTAGGAAATTATTAAACGCTCGGTTAACAGCAAAGGAGATTGTCTGTTATAGTGGACATAAAAACAAGAGTTCGCTGGCATTATTTCCTAAAAGACACAGACCGGCGCCAGACCGGGAGAATGCCCCCAGCGTAAAAGAAAATGCCTGATGAACTAGGAATTGGACAGTTTCCAAGTGCTTGTACAATCGATGGAAATGTTCAAATAAATGTGCAAAAGAAATAAACAAAATAATCATTTATTTCTTTATCATATTGGCTAGCTAATGTCCTCTCTTTGCTAGTTAGTGGCTGTGTTTCTGCATTGGGTAGCAACGGGTGACTGTTCTCAGGCGGAAGATGTAAACAGCTTAATTTTCGTGTTAAATAATTTTTTAAAATTAAAATTAATTCTATACAGAAATCGCATATTTGGGTACCGTTTCATAAAACTTTCATGCTTAAAATGTTTAGGGAGAAATGGAAGACTGGTGTGTATTTTTTCTTTAAACTACCAAGACCAGCCATACACAGTACAGTTTACGTACATACAGTAATGTTTATGTTCCTAAATTAATATCGTTTATGACCTTCAGATGCGTTATGCTCCTCTTCTTTTTATGCTCAGCTACTAAAATTTCCCTTTAGTGGTAAAATTCCATATAAATATTTAAAACTAAGCGGATTAAAATGTGCACAGTAAAGACATTAAATGATTAAATCTTTATCCAACCAATGCACCACGAGTGCCCCTGTCGGTCATTTTGGCCAGCCAATCACTTACCGCGGTGCCCTGCGGTGGCTTGTGGGTAGGTTACCGTACCGCGGGTTTGTACCGTGCATTTTGAATGGGTGCATCTGTAGGTATGACAGGTATCATCTACCTCTGGATATTGTCTTTATCAAAGATAAGAGGTTGTACCCTTCAGAATGTTGTATAATGCGTTCCAATTAAGCTCTAAAGGTTTTGCTTTTGATGTGATTATAGCGATTAGAGCTGTTGTTTTCATGTCCTCCCATAAAGTTAATAATACTACTTATTGCAGTGATTTTATGTGTTCATTACTTTAGCCATTTTGTGGAGGTTTCCTTCAAAGTTTCCTCAAAAGGTAATTATTTTTTTTCCTTAATTGTTTAACAACTTAAAATGCAAGACAAACTTTTTTATATGGTTATCCTATTCAGAAAAGTAATTGCAGTTTTAGCTACTTGTAGTAGTATTTCATTCTGGAGACAGAAAAGGAGCAACCTCGTATATTTAACAAGTTATCGATAAGTTTACACTGTCAATAAGGAGAAAAAGGAACACCGTACTGGGCCATTACTGCAATCGCAACACTCTAAAGTCTGCTCATACTGTGTGCCACTTAGCCCAATTGATAAGGTTTTCCATTATAGAACATCTCAGTCCCTGAAAACTTACAAAAGGAGAGTAGGTAGAAGAAGGTACAAGACTTTTTTTTCACTCAACTGCCACCACTTGGATACTCTCCAGCAGGTTCATAATTGACAAATACAAAGGAGAAATAAGTCGTCACATCGAAATTTGAATGGCAATGAAATTAAAAGAAGTGCAAGGTTTTCCCTTTTCTAAGACAACAAAAGATGTAAAGGCACACTGTGCTGGTGAAAGAGAGCTGACATTAATCAAAATAATAACATACAACAAATAAAACAAGAACGTAAATGGGTATTTCCCAAAGGAAATTAGTATTAAGTCGGTCGAGAGCTTCAAAGTCTACAGAAACACTTCTGTCTAAGATGACAGAAAAATATTTTGTCCTCATTTTTTTCATTCTTTACCCCACCCCTCTAACATGTCAATGAGAACATTTTGGAAGGATACAGAAACAGTCAAGCCACACTTCTTTTTAAAAGTAGTTAAAACCCAGAAAAAAATATCAACCAATAACAAAATTCCCAAGATAAGAGTTCTTAAATTTTCCTTGTATCCCAAACTGCAGACTTGTATTATATATTACTGAACACTGTTGTCCTAAGTGAGTAGGAAACACATTACTTTTAAATAGATTTTCACATTACTTTTAAAGTGAAAAATTACGGTGAGGGAATAACAGATGTACAACATCGCAAAGCTCTGAGTTATAGTCTATACTGCAGCAAGGCAGTCCATTTTTATACTTTCAGTGATATCCTTTTACAGAATTACAGGAGAATTATTAGAATTCATTTCAGAGTGTTTGCTTCAATAAAGCATCCACAGGTTTAGCATGTAGTAAGATATATAAAGCATGGTGTTAAAACTAAATGTATCCATTGCCATTTGGAAATGTACACAGCTTTCAATACATACAATTTGTTTGAATACAGTACTTTAAAATGTTTTAAGGTTTTATCAATCAATCAGTCTGGGTCCCTCTGCATCAGACTATTTCCCACTGCAACATGCTGCAATTAAAGCATGCAATACTATAGGCTGCGCAATGCTTTCTGAAGTAAACAATCTGAGTTTGATGGGAATAAAGAGGAGCCAGATAGACTGTTTAAAAAGTGACTGCATTCATTCCTGCTGTGTAATGGTAAAACTTCAGAAAACAGAAGCAATGATGCAATCCCACCAAATTGATAAGCCTATTAACATGCTGCTAAAAGGGGGGTTACGTATCAAGCACTACAACAGCACAGTTGTTATAATATCCCAGTATAAGTTCTCATAGAGCACATGGAAGGTTAGTAAATGGGTAAATGGCTGAGGATAATAGTCCCAGAACCAGGGCTTAAACTTGAATTCTTCTATCAACATGCCTTAAATACTGACTTCAAACCCGGAATTAAACCTTTATAAATCAATGTGAGATTACGAACAAGTCATGCTTGGAAAGAAGTCTAGGATGACACTTGTTACTGGTGACTGGGATCTCCCAGAAGAAATTTAAAATCAGCTTTGCCTTTCACAGTAAGGTGCTGATGACGGTACTAGTGACAAAAAAGGTTAGCAAAAAAGCTAATAGCATATATCTTCAGACAAGAATGCCTAAGACCTCTGGGACATCGTACTACATCCATCCAAAGAGTATTCTCTCAATCTTAACACACTCAAGGGTTACAGAGCACAATTCATCACTGTAGGTACAGTGTGAAGCTTATGGCGACAGGATATCAGGGTTCAAAATGACCTTATTAACCATTCTACTGAAGTAGAATTCCTTTTGTTTATGAAGTGTAAAACCTTGGCTTCAAGCAACAAAGTTAATGTTTTACATTAATGCTGTGTTACACTGGTGTTTTGAACTATCTTTCATATAATGAGTGTTGATATTCTTCCTGAAAGGCTAATAATTAGGGACAAATTAGTAACTTTTTTTATCAAAATGAGGCCTCTCTTCCTGGCTAAACTTACTTTTGGTGAGGATCTGAAGGTCTTCAACTGATGGAGGTCCACCCTTTTTCTCATAAGGAATGACTGTGGTCAAATACTGCAAGAAAGAGAAAAAGTGTTACTGACAGGAGATGGTTCCTTCCTGATAACCTGTAATTAAGGGGTTAAGTACAGGTGAAAACCCAGGAAGACAAAAAGAAAGGCAGATTATAGGAGTATTCTACTTTTTAAATATTGAAAGGAATAAGAATCAACCAATGTACGTCCGTGGATGGAGGGTGCACACAGATTTTAATAAAAAAGGATTAAAAAATGTGATACATATTTCAGTATAAAGGCAACTCAGATTGGCCTTGAGTTTATGAGGAAAGAAGGACTTTATTAATAAATGTATATAGACTGCATGTATTTATATTTAAAAATATAAATATTAATAAAACAAACTAAACCTAATTCCTAATAAAATTAAGGTCATTTTAATTTTTAAAACCATGTTGTTAAATTGTTGGTACTGCAGACATTTGAACAAAATCATGAATAATTCAGGGATTAAAGGGGAGTATAATCTATGAGTTGGCAGTTCAAAACATTAATAAAAGTATTCACATTTCTCAAAAAATAAATGGAAAAATTGGTCTTTAGTAGGCTGATCTTGGTTAATGGCCAAGAGGATCCCAGATTTTCAGGACTATAACTACATAAGAGTTAAGGGAGAGATTAAGAGAAATATGACTGCAAGCACTATAAGTATTAAAAGCAAGAATCGTACATCTCCACACTGAGCTATAACTACAGCAAAGCACAACTGAAGAGAAATCAACATGGCAATGGACACCAACGTTATTGTTAGACACAGATCCAAATTGGACACATGTCCAAGAGCAAAGTTTCTGACCAACTTCCCAATCTAATTTCAGTGTCAACTATTGAATGAATAAATTAATTTAATAATAATGTGATTATTCAGGTATTTCTATGCAAGTCAAAGAAGCCCCATGGTGAATTAGACAAATAAAAGATGCTTGGTGCACACTGTCATCATGCTACTGTACAGATTAGTGCTTGGTGTTGTGTCACATACATCTTACCTGCATTAGGATGCTCATGCTGATATGGCAAGAGTTTGTACAATATACCCAACACAGCTTTGGCAGATAAATGAAAGGAGATTAAGCTAAGACTAGTCTTGTAGCCCAAACAAAATAAAACCCAATCCTGCAGTTTTCTTAGCAGGGAAATCTGTTAATGTAACAATTCTCTTGTAACTGGCTATCTTTCAAAGTTCTTTCCATGAGACATTCTTCATCTCTGAAAACAACCCATTTCACCTTTCTTGATGTTGAAAAGCCAAAACTAATAAGACTCTGGGTCCTCTTCGGAAGAAAGGCAGCATCCGCAAAAAACAAAATACTGTCAGCCTCATGATGCAACCCTTAGCAGTGATTAGCATGATATTTTTAATATCTCCAAATATATATTAAACATGCAGATCTAAATGTTAATATATATAAGTAAGAAGGCAGTTTGTAAGCATACACCTTTTACCATATTTCTTATTAAGTACTTAATTTAACAAAACTTGTTTATTCACTATCAGAAAGCCACTTAACCCTGGGAAAGGTCCCAGCAACCTGGAGCCTATCCCAGATGATTCAAGAATATATAAAAAACCTATTTCATTCCTCTGGCTGGAGCGGTCTGTGGCCTGAACAGCAACTCACACAGAGAATATAAATGAACAATTAGTACAGAACCCATTACGCAAAGCATGTTTTTCAGATTCTGTTTTGTGTAATCTATGCAGTGTTATTTTAATTGTGCAAGTCTGCCAATTTGAATGACTTTTTAAATGTCTGAACTTAAATTAATATAGTAATTAATCACATACTGTTTTAAAAGCTATTCACAGTGGGTGTGAAAGAAAGTGTATTGTAATGATCATGTATATATACACAGCATATTTAAAACATTTTAGCAAGTGCTAAAAATAAATCTAACCCATCTACTTCGATCAACACAGAATGAACTTTGAATTTGTAAATTCCATAGGAATACTGCACAAGCTATGAAAAATCAAGCATTAAATAAGCATTAAATGATCAACAGTAAATAAGACAACCATTATAAGAAATATTTTGCATCCAATACATCTGAAGTGTCCAAATAACACATTTCGCATTAAAAACTGAAATACCTGTCGTCTTTTTGGAAAAAGACATGCAATGAAAGCAAACCATTAAGCACTACAAAACAGTTGTAATTGATTTGACATTTTAACTGTTAACGTGAACAGCTGAAACTCTCACAGTGCTATAATTTCAAGGATTCTTCTGGAGCACCAATAATGAATAGCTTTGAAAACAGTAGATTTAACTATGAAAAAGAAAGTCTGGCGCCCTCTACAGTAATATAGGCAAAGATAACAACAAAGCAGTTATAGACCACACTACTGAAATCGTAAAATAAGTATGTTTCCATTTTGCTGTTTGAATATAAAAGTTATTGTTCACTTTGCTTACTAAATAACAAAACACCCTTTTACAATAAATATTTTGGCCCGTGGACTAATTGCAATTCAAACATCCAGACTATCTTAGAGAACCTGGAACTGAGGTGTTGAAAATAGCACAAAACCATGGAACAGAAAAGGGACAGAAATAAGCTGCTCTGCTGTGTGATCCATTTGGAGCTTAAACAGCAGCAGGGTTTGAAGGAGGCCAAATGTCCATTGAGAAGTGTGGAACAGCTCAGAAGGTAAAGGGAAACTGTTTCCCACCCCTGGAGATTAATAGTGACAGGGAAAGAGAGGCACCTGTTTCTCTCCACCTGAGTTCCCAAACGTTTGGCGGAAGCCATTCTGAATGACAGTAGAGATTCCCTCCATGCTGAAGCGCTGGAAGCAGTAGAAAGCAAGATAAGAGAGGACAGAGAAATGAGGGAAGAGACAGGAAGAAAGACACATGAAATTTTAAAAAGCAACTACGAGACACGGACACACAAGAAAAGGTGGAAAGGGGTTTGAATATACAAAACATGCTATACATTACATTGACAATGCAAAATCATAACTGCATGCAGTACCACATACTGTAAGCACAAAAATTCTACTAAGCAAAGCAGCATATGCCATTATCAGCAGGCCCTTCACCAAGCACTCAAGAGGCATCCAAAAGTACCTCAACTGGAGGCTGTCTTTCTCCTGTTTCACCATACCACAAATTATATGACAAGCATTACACAAAATTTGATTTTAAATAAACTGATGTTCCCTGTAATTAAATGATTAAAAAAAACAGATAAACTATTTAATAAAGAAATACAGTAAGGCTTAAAGAAGATGCTGATTCACTATGTTCCCTCAAATCCTTAAAAATGCTTGGTTTCTGGATCATTGAGTTATGAGTTACCTAAAGAGCAGACAGACTGAATTGCCTAATTTTGGTATGGTAACCTTCTCAGCTAGAAATATATAGAAATAAAATTTTTCCACCTTAGGTTTTTCTGTACAACTGATAATGGTAATTTGCAATATTAATAAGAAAGAAATAACTTTTCACTTTCAATTAAGAAAAAACATATTTGGACACTAGCCTTTTGCTTTCCTCTGAAATAAAAACATACAACAGTGTTGCCAAAAAATATAAGAAAATTAATTCAACAAAAATAAATTCATCTAATACCAGATCTGTGCTGTTCCCAGTTATGTTTAAAGTATAATTTAGGAATGTTTATGTCATGTAGAAGGCGGACCTCTCTTAAAAAGGCTCCAGAACTAGCGGAACAGAGAACAGATGTGTAGGATGTCAATGCAGACTCTTAGAGCAGATGTGGAAAAATCAAACTTAATTTCAAGTCTTTCATTTGATGACAAATATATACTGATGGAAAAAACAAATGCAACATTTTCTGGTATGAGAATACTATAGTTATATAGCTTATGCACTTTCACAAAAAGTTGTCAATTTATTTTAAGCCCACTGACCACCAATACAGGTTGTGCAGTGAGGCACTGCAACTTGCCAATCACATGAAAGCTCATTAGGTGCACTTTTACCCAACAAGGTCCAGGTGGAACAATGCCTGATCACGTCATCTTTAAAAAGGCCTTAATTCAAAGCTTAGGTCACTGCAAGAAAAAGGCTACACTTAGTCAGTTTTCTGTGCATTCCATAATGCCTCAAATGTCACCAGAAGCAAGGGAGATGGCCATTGACATGCTGCAGGAATAAGCCGCTCTACAGTGTCCCGACTACAGAGAAGGTTTCAGCAGACCGACAGGACAGATGACCATCCAAGATCCGGTTGCCCTCGAGTGATCATACCAGAGCAGGACCGACACATCAGACTGGTCCATCTGAGATATCGTTTCAGATCTGCCACCCATACTGCTGCTGAAACTGCCGACAGACACAATGCCTTCATCGGTGACAGGACAGTGAGGCTGCATACTGCTGACTTTAGAGCAAGGCAACCTATCAGAGGCCCTTAGCTCACACCTCCTAGACATCAATCCTAACTGGCTTGGGCCATACAGAAGCTGTATTGGACTCATCAGCAGTGGCATCAGGTCCTCTTCACAGATGAGTCACTCTTCAGCCTGTTCCACGCAGATGGGAGGGCCAGAGTGTGGAGGAGGAGGTGTTGCATTTCTTTTTTCCCCATCAGTATATTAATGCTCAATATTCAAATACAAAATGCATGAAAATGTCATAAACACTAAATCAACTGCAATACTTTAACATTGAAGTATTTTGTAGATCTGTTATGTACCTTTCACAGCTCTTAAGCTTCTGCTTAGTGCAGCTGATAAATACTTTTTTCCCCAAGGTTATAAGGCAAAGCTCATGAGTTTGATAATAAATCAAAGGCATATAGTAGCTTCAGTCTTTGGCAGGTCTGTATCCTGAGACCTGGAACAGCCAGGTGTTTAAAAGGTGATGCCCCACCTAGCTGAGTAAGGAAATGAATTAGAGTTTTATCATCAGAACTTGTCCCTCATGACTGAAGAAACAAAATGCAAACACTATTAAAAACACTTTTAATACCAACACTGGTGCAGGCCACAAACTTCAGTCAATATAACTCCTGTAATTTTACAATGGTATTCTGCAAAGGTAATTTTTTAATCTCAAGCTCCGAGTTAACACTATGGGAGCATGGTTAGGTTTGTACTGTATTAAACAAAAACTTCTCTGAAAGCATCTTCTTGGTGCTTCTGTATAAGGACCAAACTAATTACAGTCATGGAGTGAAGGTTATACAGTACAGAATATTGATCTGTCCATAAAATGTAAAGTATCTTTACTTATTTGATATACAACATTCATCTCTTACTCTTATACATTATCATTATCATACAGACATTCACATAGAGGTAAGTCCTATAACAGAAATACTGTAGCTACACTTCAGTGACTGCATTAGGGAATTTTTGCACTAATCCAATATAAAATATATTTCAATTTAATTTTATATGAATATTTTCCATTAAGTTAGCCTTTGCCCCTTTTTTACCTAACATTCAGCTATCTTCTTGATTGTTCTACAACAAAATCCAAAACTTCAGTCAAAATGTATTCAGGCAATTAAAGAAAAGTTTCTTAATGTTAAGAAAGTTTACATTATGTAATCAGTACGTCCTGCATCCATGCTGCCTACGTAATAAAATGACAAGACTTAGATTTTCCTACTTGGGTTTAGTCTAGTATCCGTCTTTTCTTATTGTCCCTTATACAAAACTTTTATAATTGTTATAAAATTATAACTAATATTTACTAAATATAAATATAAACAACATTTCATACTAGTTAACTTTTAACTTTTCAATTTTTATGACAAACACTTATTTAACAATAATGAGGTAAATAATACAGACAGGTTGTGCAAGTGAAAAACTTTTTTAAAGATTTGTAGACATCTTACCTTTGCAGCCTCTCTGTTTAGAAAATCTTGATATTTAGATATAGTCTGGGACTCCAGTCAACAAGGACCATAGGATTTTTTTTTTTCTCCATTTTTGCATCTTGGCATATTTATGAAGTATCTAGTTCAGCAACCAATGCACTTATATTGAGTTAATTAAGGTGGTCATGATTTTTATGTATTTGGTTAATTTGATTTCTTTCTTCTTCAAAAAGACTAGACAGATCCATTGTTTTCTGAAAGCCCTGGCTCAAGGTACTGTATTTCACATACCTCTCTTACGTACCTAAAACGTGTAAACAGAAGCTGATCAAATACAATTCTGTTTCTGTTCTGTTTCGCCTCCTACAGCCTGCAAGTAATAGCCAATAAAATGTTAAGCAATTTTTATGAATTTTGAAAGTATTTTGGTTGTCTTCTCTGGCTGTATTACATAATGTGTATTATTTTTTTGTATATACTCTGAATTGTAAAAGTATAACTGTATAAATTAAATTTCATATTAGTTTAATAGAATGAAGTCCCATATAAATAAAGCTCTCCCATATAAATAAAGTAAAACTCTCCCCAAGTCAATGGTATACAATTACATAAAGAACATGTATTTATAAAGTTTAATGCAGGAAGTTTTTAAAGGATTAGACAGTACATACAGGGACCAAGTTATAGGAATGAAACCTTTATCAACATGGGCCCTTGAAGACCAGAAATATCTAAGACTCCAATACCCCAAACCAATTAAGCAGAATCTGGTTGTTAAGACAGCATTGTTATATTTCTGATTAACATGCATGTCATGCACACTCAGTAAATCATGCAGGACATAGCCCATGCATATACAAAACTAGAGAAAACCCTACACTTCAGAGCCAAAGCGTACAAGACCCCATAAATAGTCCTTTGCAACTCTTTAGTAAGGCTCATAACATAGAGCTTTCTAATATTTTGTAATCACAAGTTTTTAGTTGCTCACAATTCTACAGCCTCATCTAAAAAAGTAGTTTATCTGGAATTCGTCAGGTGAATTACATTTTTTTCCCCAATTTTTATGAGATACATTGATTTCATTAGAATTAGGTAAATAATAGATAATTCAACAGATCCAAGTCATTTACATATAATAATGAGAACATTTAAAATTTTAGAATCATGGTGCAATTCATTTAAACTTTTCATATTCAAACAAAAAAAGTGGTTGATACTCTTAAGTCAAATATTTTCTGAGAAGACAAAGGTAAAATCACATCTTGAAAATATCTTACCTAAGCAGGTACACACAATTTTTTTAAACTGCCTCAGGGAATCTTTTGAATGAAAATGTTGTAGAGACATTTTTCTAAAAAAACACTACAACCAAAATCTCCAGTAGTTCTGTGATTAGGAAACTAACTGCAATCGCAAACTGTGTAACGCTGGCTAGCTCATTATTTAAGCCTTATTGTGCATCACATAGGAAAACAACTGTTTTCTGGCTTTTTGTAAAATCAAAATTAAGGATGGAGTCCTAAATACAATCATTTTATCAAGAAAAAGCTGAAGCAAGTTCTAAAAATTGCTTGCCAGTACACTAATCCTCAGCAAGGATTTAAGGAACAAAAGTAAAAAAAGACAGCAACAAGGTTAATTACATTATGGGATGTCAGAGCTGGCTTTTGATCTCAAAAGCTGCAGTGATGCGAGATGCTGCTCAGTAAACCAACACTTCCCAGATGAGTCAGTACTGCAGGACCCTGGGGGATGTTCTGCTCACTGGAGCTTTGTGCTGAGAGGAAGGCTTCCACAACCTTGCTCATTATCTCCAAGGCTCTCAAATATACATCACCCCATGACTGGTACCTCTGGATCTGCCAGGGTGTCCTTGGGGCCCTCTATTCCTAACAGCAAAGTATGGAGGAAAATGATGGGGGTCACATATACAAACTAAGAACAGGCTGTAGAAAAAAATGTTCTGCATTCTACAGTTCTACAAACTACAAGCCTGAATCGCTACCTTTTATTAATAAAAACAAAATCTTATGTTAGAATGTTTAATCACTTCTTGTTATGTGGAGCCATAATAAAATATCAGAACTGCATCTACTTGTGTCTTTAGATTGAACAAGGCCGAACTAAGCAGATACGACTGTAGCGGTGTCTGTTCCTTTAGTGTGCTCAGAAACAATATCAGAGGTGTCAGTTTTACCAGGGTTGGTCTGACATTGGGCCCGGCTCATGGGGTTTATGTGCATAGGTCTTTTGACACCACGCGACTGGCTAAAAAGGATCTGCCATATGTAGCCATCTATTTTTCAGCAACCACTTTAACTTTAGAGTCTTGGGCAGTGCCTAATATGTCAATCACTGGAAATTAGACATTCATTAGACTTAGGCAATTAGATCAATTAATCGCTGGGTGTGGACACACACGGTGTACACAGACACCAGTTAACCTGTACTGATGATCTTTGGATTACAGGATAAAACCAAATCACCTGGAAAAAACCCTGGAAAACACAGGGAGAATATGTAAACTCCACTCAGACGGCGCCCCAGCCTGGAATCGAACTTATGTCCCTAGAGCTGACGGTACCACAAACCACCATACCATAGTGTTGTCTGAGCTTGCTGCATAGTAACAAAAATTAGTATTAAATTAGTATATTTTTTGATACATTAATTTGAAGGTTGTTAAACAACAAACAAAATCCACAGGATTATTATAATATACTGAGATATTATATAATGGATCTAAACATGAGTATCCTGTTTTCAGCTATGTATCAGTGGGTCCCAAGATACAAAATCATTAGAGTTCTAAGCCTAAATCTGAATATCATTTGGATTCCCTCTGGCAGTTTATTCCTATTATGGAGTCGAACTGTGACTGTTATACATTAAGGGAGATAACAGAACTAACAAAAACAAGAAAGAAAATGCAAAGACTGTCTGAGGAGTGACTCACTGTTCCAGGCATGTGGCTCCGTTCTGATTTGCCATTCTGGGAAGCGGTACTCTTCAGTTTCTTCTTCTTCTTGAGCAGCTCACGGTGCTCCTTCTGCTTGTTCTGCACTTCGATAAGCACAGAAATGAAGCTGTTCTTGACCTCCTTCTCAAACTCCAGCTCATCACGCAACGCCAGCTGTTGGATCAGCTCCTCAGAATAGTCCTTAATGGCTGTCTCCACTTCTTCCAGCAATTCATTCAGCTCTGCAACCGAAAGTCGCTTCACCCCTGAGGAAAATGAGACTGCAGTCAGGAAAGACCTTTTCGTACCTTCCACAGACAACACTCCTGGGTCATCTTGTAGCTATTCTTTCTGAAATAATTAATTAGAACAAACATTGGAGAATAAATTAAAGGCTGATGCAGGTCAGTTTAATGTAGTTTTGGAGGAAGAAGGGGGCAACTTGGTATAATGTTATTAATTATTTTGTCACTGTTCTGATGTTCTTAGAAACCAAAAAATCTTGATCTAATAAATAGTTATCTAGGGAGTACTGACCAACTTTATTTCATTATTTTCAATCTTAATCACCCGTTGCTGCTTTCTTCTGTACCCACTCTTGATCCACCTATCAATGGTACTCTTCTGCAGTCTAAAACACTGCACTATCAAATTTGTAGTGGAAATTATTTGGATTTTAACTGTGAAATGTGTCTTTTATTGGCACTTCATTTAAACTAATATTTAGTTAAATTATTTAAAGTTAAATTATCACATTTGCTCTCATTAGAAACTACTTGATGTGAAGAGATAAAATTTAATGATGCTTATTTTTTTCTGCAAGTTATTTTGAAGCTATAATTTTGCGTGTAATCTTCTCATTTTAGATAGGATTTCTAAGTTGCTAAGAGGCCTCTGTTCATGAAATATTTTGGGAAATAAACCAAACCAAACAATTAATGTTAAGGCTTCAGTAAAAACTGTCCCTGGAGCTGTATTGAGATCTCTGGACTGAGATGTATAATTTGCTGCTTGTATTACCTCTACAACTTTGTCCTTTATGAGTTAAAGTTACTGCAAGCTTTGGGCCATATTCATACTGCATTAGTGTCTTGGTGAATGACATAGCTGAACATTTTTACCGGCTTCCTAATAATGCATCAGAACAGGGCTACAGAAACATTATTACTCAAGTCCTAATACTATACAAAATACCCCCCAATGTTTTAGAGAAAGCATATAAAGTTATACATTTTGGGTGCCTAGAGTTACAAAAAAATTGAATGCATTTGGTTATTCTAAACTTATTTAGAATTACGTTCAAGAGATGTATTAGGCAAATTAGAGAGATGTATAAGACATATAGCTATTTATTTTCTAGTTTACTGTTTAAAAAAATAGTGGTCAATTCTCAATAAAAAAGGAACGTTTATGGGAATCACACCATTTTAAACTCAGAGTTTTTTTAAAACAAATGTCTACTAAAGATCTTCTGCTAAGCATTAAATCATTGCATTTTAATTTCTTCCATTCATTAATAACTAGGAACCAGCAGTGAAACACAAACAAAAAGACAACTACAAACTATGGGGAAGCATATTAGAAACTGAGGACATGAGGTATTTCTGACATGAAGGAAGTGTGGAACAATCTACACAGAATTCTTTTTTGAATAAAATATCTGGGTTCTTTCAAGAATGGATGAAATTATAAGATCAATGACTGAAGGGAAAGAGTATAGTACTGCATATCAAAATAAGATAAAAAAAACATGCAATTGAAAAATAACAGCCACATCCTACAATACTTTAAGGATGAGTTCTAATTTATTTCTAGATTTCAATGTAAAAAAATCATGACTGCTGTGATATACTCATAACCTTATTTATTATCATAATGCTTACATCTTAAGGACCTGAGAGTTATAATAGTAGTCTTGTTGCCTTTTGTTTATTAACCACAAAAGGGGAAACCCTCTGTGTGAAACCACCCAGTTACTCACGTTCCTCGTAGCTGTTGTTAGTGCTAGATCTCTTCAGAGTGTGAATCTCTTGCGAAAGCAGGGAAAGACGATCAGACTGAGAGGGAGTCTCATCTTCTTCAGGATCAGGAGACTCCTGCATCATTTCCTCGATCTCCTCAATTACCTGAAAATTCCAAAGAAGCAAAGGTAATCACTGGGTATCAGGTGAAAGATGGCACGTATGTGCAAAGTGTGGTTGAAATAAAGGAACATACACTATCATCAAGCAAACCCATCCTACTGGATTTTGTGAACATTGTTTTTTCTCACAAATGTATTTTCTTTGCTGAAAAACACACCTTCGTCTGAGTCAAATTCAGAGCACACCTAAAAGGTATATGAGTGCACTCCCACTACAAAACAGCAATAGGAACATGTTCACACTACAAAGCAGTAGGGTGTTTAGACTAGTCTATCATGTGTTTAATGGATGCAACTTACTTAACCAAGATAGTTAACTACTTACAATTTCTTTCAAGAAAATAAATTAAATATTTCATTCGAAATTATTCAAGTTGGTTTTAAGTTATGAACAAAAACACTTATAAAACTGTCACTGTCTATAGATGTTAAAAATAATCAACACAACCAGGAAAAAATAACTGTAGATTGTAAAAGAGGCCTGGCAGTCCTGTTGTAAACCTTAAGCTGCAAGAGTTCTGGTGGGTAGCTGTGTCAGAATGCGTAGGCTGCAAAGGAACAAGCAATAGGTTTATTCCATGCTGAAAAGAGAAGAAAGAAAACACGTTTCGGCGGTGGAGCCTTCTTCAGGTGTTGATCAGGAGGATTCACACAAGAATAAGGCTCCACCGCCAAAACATTGTGTTATCTTTCTTCTCTTTTCAGCATGGAATAAACATATTACTTGTTCCTTTAAGCTAGAGCTGGGCGATAATTCGATAACGATAACTATCGCTATATAATTTTCCTCTATATAATTTTAACAAAAGTTCGATAAATGTTCAATATATATGTTTATGCTTTGCGCATGATATGCGCATGCGCATAAAATACTGCGCAAGTGCGCATGCATGTTGCAGACCGAGCAGCTAACAGATTTGTTTAATGTTTCTGCTGTTTGGCAAGTGTTTGTTGTGTTCTTAAAATAAAAAGTTGTTTAATTTACCAATTAACTGCCTGGTTTCTTCAACTTTTACTCAGGAGAAAAAATCTGCCTTTAAACTTGAAAGAAATAATGATTTGACATTGATCGTGATAATTATCGATATCGACCGATATGACAATTTTTATCGTGATAATGTTTTTGGCCATATCGCCCAGCCCTACTTTAAGCTGCAAGAGCCTTAGAAAAGACAGGAAACTGGAATAGAAGGGAACAGGATGAGGGTACACTGAAACATTCCCAGGAGGAAATACAACCTTGTTTTCTTGCAATACACCAGAACTGGCAGGATTAATGACCATCAATGTACCATCAATCATTTGGAGTTTCTAACATGCAAGACCATGTTCCATATTTCTCATATAATAAATAATGCAATTATTAAAATAGACACAAATATGAGAAGATAGTAAATTATGTGTTTAATGTTGATGTATTCAATCAATTAATTGACACATAAGGAATCACATTTGGCTAATTATCTCACACTGTGTTCTGACTAGGAACAGATTTTGCTCATTACCTTATCACTTTTTTATCAAGAAAATTTAAGAAGGCTGCCCAAAATAAGCACTTTGTAAAGCCATTTAATGGCTTATTTAATTAAATCTTATACTGTTCACCTCTTCAAAACAAAAAAGGTTTGATTTAGCAAAGTTAAGTAAATAATTAGTTCATATTACTATTTAAGAGCTCATGCAGAATCAGACCTGGAGCCCTACTGACTCCTGAAGAGATCTAAGTGGTTTCTGATGAAGTTTCTGATGAATAATAGACAATTTCCATTATTTACTGCTGACAAAATCTGAAAAGCATTGTCCCCTCACTGAAACAAATGCATCATAAGTCATAAGCCGAACCCTATATTTTGGATGGTTTTGTAACCTATATATTTATTGTTATTGTGCCTGTAACCACTCAGGATAAACCAATGTATTTATTATGTAATGAACACAGAAGCGGGCCTCAATACCTTCAATAACTAAATAGTAATTATGATGAATACTTGTGGTCATTCAATATGTTAATGTGTTGAAAGAAAAGTTTAGAAATAAAATGAATGTACAGTACCAACTGCACCAAAAAACACTTCACTGAGTCAAATATATCCACTCGGCCTACTATGTATAGATGGATATAACTTTTGCACAATCTCCAATTTGTGCCCACACAAAAACATCAAACTAAAATACAAAGGGGTTCTCTGCAATGTTTGGAAGAATAATAAAATTAAGAAAAGACCAGAAACTTGAATTATCTGAGGGGCTTTCCCACAACACATTCTAGAATGTTTTCTTCTTTTTTATTTTCAAGTGAATCCTTAGGAAAGGTTATATTCTCTAGAATCTCATACAGCACTCAGTGCTTGCTGTTCACAAGCACCTTGTATTTTCAAATACAGTAGATTGTCAGTTTTTTTAACTCAATGCATAGGGCAAGGCTGAACCAATACTTGCAATAAGCATTATTTTCAAAGGGTAGCAGTGCACTTAAATAAATCCTGTTCTTTAAATCAAACACAGAAAACAAACCAATTTAGCCTTTAGTTCATGCTCATTACTATGAAAAAGAAGACTAAACTGATAACATTTCCCGTAGGGCCTTAGCTGAAAAAAAACGTACATAACGTGGATCAGACCAAAATCCCACAGCATGGCCTACACTTAGTCATTGAAGGTATTTGAAATCATAATTGTACTACAATTGCTGTCCCCTTAAAAACTCTGATATCTGTTACTGATGTATAGAACTCTTGATGACTATTTTTGTACACAAAGAATAAACAGGCCATGTAATGCAAGTGCCAGGTAATAAAATTCCAGTCTCTCAGTCATCAATGCACAGTTAACAATAATAATAATAATTGCTTACACTTATATAGCGCTTTTCTGGACACTCCACTCAAAGCGCTTTACAGGTAATGGGGACTCCCCTCCACCACCACCAATGTGCAGCATCCACCTGGATGATGCGACAGCAGCCATAGTGCACCAGAACGCTTACCACACATCAGCTATCAGTGGGGAGGAGAGCAGAGTAATGTAGCCAATTCATAGAGGGGGATTATTAGGAGGCCATGATTGGTAAGGGCCAATGGGAAATTTGGCCAGGACACCGGGGTTATACCCCTACTCTTTTCGAGAAACGCCCTGGGATTTTTAATGACCACAGAGAGTCAGGACCTCGGTCCTTTACGTCTCATCCGAAGGACGGCGCCTGTTTACAGTATAGTGTCCCCATCACTATACTGGGGCATTAGGACCCACATGGACCACAGGGTGAGTGCTCCCTGCTGGCCCCACTAACACCTCTTCCAGCAGCAACCTTAGTTTTTCCCAGGAGGTCTCCCATCCAGGTACTGACAAGGCTCACACCCGCTTATCTCCAGTAATCTATTGATCTATTCTGATCTATTCAGTTGATCTATTCTGACAAATTAATATTAGCACTTCATAAGGGCTTGTGTAGTTGACCAACCTCTGAACTCCTTTCAAATAATATTTTTTTCAGCAAGTCTGATCTATTCTGTAAGAATTCTATTCTAAGAAATGTCCAAGGTAAAATAATGAAATTGTGCAGGTGTTCATTTACTTTGAGATTTTAGGCATTAACTAAATTATTTAAACAAAGAGGAAATCTTCACAAATAGACACAGAAATTTGTTTCAAAACTACAGCAACTATATTAAGGATAAGGAAAGTAACAGGGGCTGATGAATGCAGAGTTAAGAGTAATGGGAAGCCCACAACTTTTACAACATTCCTCAATGGTCAGATCCTTGTCTAGTTCAGAACTGCAAGTCAAACCAGAAGAAATTATATAGAATGTATTGGACTTAAAGCACCAAATACTACAGGTAAAATAAAAACAACTTTTCGCTGATGGTGTTCCATTTCATCAAAACAAGACAATATATAAATGAGTTAATACTGTGCTTAAATGAGGTAATGCAGAATAACACAATTATTTACTGCATTTAAACAAGATAATGATAATTAAAGAAGAGTAAACAAAACTGTCTAATGTAGTAATATATTGCTTCTTATCAATAGAACCCTTGTATCATGTCTTTCCATTCTTTGTGTTTATATCATCTTCATCTAGTGATTTCAGTGTTATTTTTGTTAACCTATTTATTATTCTGTGTATTGTGCGTCAAAAACACATTGCAAATGATTCTGGCATTAGTGAAACCAAGAAAGTAAGACCATTTACCAAGGCAAAAAAACTTGACATTAAAAAAAACTGAATATTAAAAAGACATTTATCCTGCCATTAATTTACCATTAACACATTCCCAAAAAGATCATCTTAAGGAAGTTGCAGAAACATGTTGGTGGAGTAAAATTGGAATGCAAATTTAAAAAATGTGACCTAATACAAAAACCTAAAATGTTATTAGATAATGTGAATTTAATTCTCATTAAATCGTGCTTATAAGTTTATTTTTCTGAATTGAGCTTGTTTAGTGAGGGACAAACATACTTGTGTTTCACATAAAATAACCATTAATTGACATTAATTGACAAAAATAACAGTCAATAACACAAACATTTAACTGAAAGGTATTAAAGTGGTGGCGTCTAAGTGAAAGCTGAGCAGGTACCTGTTCTGCAGTGAAGAGTGGTTCATCATTTATGCAGGACACAATAATAGAGTGCATATCCAGCTGCTCCCTAAGTTCCTCGTCATCTGACAGATCCAGATTTACATTGTCCACTTTCTGCCAAAGACACCAGAAGAAAACCATCAGCAACTTCAAAATACCTATTCGTAACAAAGCAGACAGAATAAACTATTGGAAGAACTGAAGTCTTTTTGAGATTTCTTTTTTAAAATATATTCTTAAAAATATCCTTTACAAAACCACATTTAGAATTCATAAATAAAATCTTTATGGCTCATTTTGAAGATTTTGTTTTAGAATTACAGTAAAACTGACGAAAAGGTTCACTGCTCAGAACTTCTGAGTGCCTAGTTTTAGGAGAATGGTACATTTTACTGCTTTCACTGCAAAGCACAATAATGAGTTAACTTGGCTTCAGCCTTCTTAGACCCAGAGTCAGGTTTGTTAAATTACAGTGAAACCAGTCAGGGATTGTGGCATTTCCTTTGCTTCTTTGTTTTTTACCAGCAGAAAAGTACAAGCTCTGTATTATGTACATCCACAATTTGAAGGTTATTCTGAGAGCAAGACAGGGAAATAGAAAATACAAACAAAATGTTAAGTTACAATGAAATCAGTCAGGAATTGTGGCATTTCTATTCTACATGTCCCCAAAAAACAGTTGTGCTATTCTGTTACATGTACAGTTTATTCAAATTGAATTAGCATTTGCTTCACTGATGAGTTTATTACCAACACAAAAGGTACAAGCTCAGTATTATGAACATCCACATTTAAAGACTTTTCTGGCTGAGAACAGCATAGGCAAATAGCAAATCCAAAAATGAGATATATATATATAATGTAAAGAAGAAGGAGGACAGGGGAGGTTTAGTCTCATTTTGTGTTAAATTAAACATTCATTCTCTGACCAACAGCCATGTCACCCTGCAACTCACAACTGGCAACCCACTGAAGCTAAGCAGGTATGAGCCTGATCAGTACCTGGATGAAGAGACTTCCTGGAAAAACTAAAGTTGCTCCTGGAAGAGGTGTTAGTGGGGCCAGCAGGGGGTGTTCACCCCACTGTCTGTGTGGGTCCTAATGCCCCATGATGGGGACACTATACTGTAAAACACTGTATTTCAGATGAGATGCAAAACCAAGGTCCTACTCTCTGTGGTCATTAAAAATTTCAGTGTTTTTCTTGAAAAAAGTAGGTGTGTTACACTGGCATCCTAGCCAAATTTCCCATTGGCCTTTACCAATCATGGCCTCCTAATAATCCAGATCTATAAATTTACTTTGTCACTCCGTTCTCCTCCTCACTGTTAGCTGATGTGTGGTGAGAGTACTGGCGCACTATGGCTGCTGTCGCATCATCCAGATGGATACTGCACACTGGTGGTGGTGGGGGGGAGTACCCATTACCTGTAAAGCGCTTGAGTGGAGTGTCCAGAAAAGCACTCTGTAAGTGTAAGGACTTATTATTAACCTTTTCACTTCCTCACTTTCCCATATTCAGAAATGGAACCAAATACACTTCATCCCTATTCATACTACTGATCTGTCATCTCAAGATCTAAAAGGAACTGTTCTGCACATTTTACAAAAAAATACTGATATTTGCTAACTTGATAACTTTAATATATTTTGGACAAAGAAACTTTGACATGATTTGGGCATCCCAGTGAATGTTAACATGTTTATCACGAAAACAACTTCGAAACCACAGCACTGAAACTGCATTTACAAGAGTTGTAAATGATATTCTGTTAGCAATTCACGCAGGGAATGTTTGTGCTCCTAAATCACAAGAGATGAGAGATGATGGAACAAAAGCATATTAAAAGTATGCTTGAAAGAGAAACAAGAACATAAATACCCCTACAAATACTAATTCACAAACATTATACAATTTGGCTTTAGAGAGATGTTACAGATATAGCCATTCAAAATGCATGGTACAACCTCGTACCGTGTGAAATTACCCACAGTTCACCGCGTTGTACCACAGTACCAAAATGGCCAAAATGACCGACAGGGGCACTTGTGGTGCACTGGTTGTTAGTGAAACGATTAAATAATTTAATCTCTTTACTGTTTATGTTTTAATCCACTTGATATTGAATATTTATGTGGAATTTTGTAACTAAAGGGAAAGACACAGAGGAAGGCCCATCTACAAGCAAAGAAACCGCTTCAGTGTCTCATACCGATAACCCAAAATCCAAACCCAAACTAAAAAAACTCTTGAAACTCTTGGTAAAGCAGTGACTATTTTTAACGTCCAAAGTAAAATAGAAGCGACAATAAAAAAACTGGAAATGTGAGCCAAATGTATCGACCAGTCAAACTACGACTTGTTTGAAAATTTGTCAGATTTTCACAAAATCTTGATTGATTGAAAATCCTTTTGTAAACCTATGCAAAGAGGGCCTCGCAAGTTTGAGCGCAAAGGAAACAAGACAGCCTTGTAGACCTATCCTGTGACAGTGCTTTAAAACAGATTTTTTCAAAGAAATTCTTAACAAATTTTTGGCTTCATGTTTCTTCGGAGTATCCTGATCTTTCGGACAAAGCGGTGAGATTTGTGATGCAGTTTCCAACAACATATCTTTGTGAAACTGGATTTTCTGCGCTGCTAAAGAGTAAAAACAGGAGTAAGCTTCATGTTGAGCCTGACTTCGGCTTGCAGCTTTCCTTTCTGTAGCCCGACATCCACCATTTGGTATCTGTCAAACAGAACCAGCCCTCTCACTAAGTGAGCAGAAAGAAGGTGTACATGTTTACTGTCAGGCTAGTTGTAGGCTATGGAGTGACTGTGCATTCATGCGTCCATTGGAAAATCTACATGTTGAATATAATGTAATGGATGAGGAGTTAATATCTACTTACGTTTTATAATTGTCCTGATAGTTATTGTGCATATTTTTGTTTCTCAACGTCTTCATAAGTTCATTGGCAAGTTCATAAGAAGGCTACCCCGCACTTCTGGAAAAATTTTCAGTTCATTTTGATTCTGCTCGTTCAGTGTTGTTTTTGACAAGGCTAGCATTAAGTATGTGAGATATCATAATAAAGAAAGAGCTGTACTGGTGCCTTCGTTTTTACAATATTTTTTATTTTAACTTAATTTATTATTTTTTTGTGAGGTGCTGGCTTGGCTCCTTCAGTAATCAATAAAAGGTCTTTGTAAAGCCATGTTTGTAGCTTGTATATGCATATTTTCTCTGATTACCGGTGTCGATTAGACTACTGCTGAGGTATAGCGCTAGCCCCTTTCAAAACGGTGATGACAGCCTGGTCCTTGTATGGGTCACGGACGTTTTTATAGTCGGTCATGTGGGCTGCAAGCTGTAATAGGTTGGGAACCTCTGGTCTAGCTCATAGGTTCTATCACTCTCTTATAACTAAATCACATTTATATTCTCAGACACAAGCAAATATACATTTACTATCGTGAACTAAACATCAAACATGCATTTGTAATAACAGCTCTCTCAAGAATTATAATTCTTGAAAGAGAATGAAATTTGATACTCAAAGATCCATTATCCAAACGTCCTTGATGAGTTGAAATTTTGCACTGGGCTGAGTTTCTGTAGTAGCTTAAGGTGGGGTTCAGGTAGCTCTGCCAAAAGTAGTGTCTTGTTGACTTTGATCTTTAACACTGTGCACAGTTGTCTTTCTGAGGTCCACAAGGTAGACAAATTCTGGATGTCGACAGAAAGAGCCCAACTGTCTAATTTAATTGATCAGGCGAAAATAATAGTGGGTTCATAAACACAAAATTTCTTGTTTCAGGAAGAATATTTTGGACAGAATTCTGCACTTTACTGACTCACTCTCTCAGCTTGACATCTTGGAGACAAGTTTTTTTTCTGACTTGGACTGCTTACAGTTATGTGGTAGTTAAAGTCAGTTTGCCAGTTTAGATAGACAGATTACAAGTCAGTGGCTAACCAGTGAACCATGTGTTATGCTAAAGGTTTAATGAGGCAACATCACCAGTTGGCAACTGGCTTAGAGGCCATCAGGATTGGTACTGATACCCACCCTATAGATCCCCAATTGGTGGATCTTCTTTTGGGTGACTGACCATGCCCTGTAACTTTAAAATCAGGTCCAGATGTGTCTATGGATCTCTGCTAAACATCCAGGCACCAGCAGTTGACATCCGTCACAGGAGTTTAGATAGTGTTCTGGGGAAGATCATTATCCAAAAGACAAACTTACCTTACTTTCCCCACATGCAAAGACCATTAAGTAATTCTGTGGCTGAGATCAAAGAAAGGGTCTCTTTAGCTACATTCCTGCACATACAGAGATGCACCTGGCTGCTTGGTCAGCACACACAAGGATTATTAGAAATCATTAACAACACTTAATTCGAAGTGAAATAATAGGCCTTGCTACTACACACCTGAAACTAGAACTTACCCTTTTCTCCATCAAATTGAGTGTGGGTAGGTGAAGAGAACGTGTATGGGATGTCTTCCAGTCAACCGGCATCACATTGCCATAATTATCTGTCAGGGCATTCCAGATTCTACAAAAACAGAAGGATAAATACCCATCAGCTTCATCGACACAATAAAACACTGGTAAATGTTCTAAAACATAGAAAATCAATAAATTAACACATTTGACATATTTTACTTTACTTAAAGAATTAACCCAATGCAGTTTAAACTAGTAATAGTTTTCAAAAATAAAAATACTGTCTGTGCAAATACACAGGGTTAGGTCTATTGTATAATTAAATTTAAGAGACACTGACAACTACTTGTTGAGGCTTTAGAATCCAATAATCTAAGAAATAATTAGAATGGTTAATCTGGCAGTTGTCTTAACCATAAGAGTGAAAGTCTTTCTGACATTTAAAGCTATATCACCCTGCAACTTACAACCAGCAACCCACTGAAGCTAAGCAGGTGTGAGCCTGGCCAGTACCTGGACGGGAGACCTCTGAAACGCCTTGTTTGTAAATACCGAACATAAAGTAATGTGTGTGTTGTATATAGCATAGTGTCTGTCTTGTCATTTTTAATAAACATTTGTTTAACCAAGTGTGCATGGATTATGACTCCTTTCACTAAAGCTGTGCCAGAGAACAAAGAATTCACATGCCTCTAATTATACCAGCCACTCAGGTATATTCTAGAGAAATCACTTACAAGTTGGGACTTATGAATATTTATTTTACTTATTGACTAAACCACACAGTTAATTTCTGAATTTTACCATTTTCACAACCATCTGTAAAAATATTATTAATTTTGCATACCCATGATATGCTAATTTTGTTTTAAAAGCACAAAAATCTTGATTCCACTTTCTTCCAACATCACATTTTGAGACTTTTTTCTTGGGTTATTATAAATACTGAAATTTAAGAATATAGAAAATCTCCTAGGAGTCTGTTTTTTTCTCCAATAACTAGGCTCTGAATACTTGCTCAATACAAAACCACAAACATTATATGAAAAGAAAAATTACAAACTCCACTTTAGAACAGAATTTGATCTGAAAAGATCGGCTATAGAAAAAGCTTATCTAAAAGGTAGAAATAGCTGTCATTCAGCCCATTCTGACTATTCAGAGACATAGAGAAGAGGGTTTACAGGGTTCATGCATGTTAGCTTTTAGATTTTTTTTTTGTTTCTCATAAGTAAACACCTATGGGAGCTTATTAGCACCACTGAGATTCACACAAGATAGGACAGTGTTTATATACAGTGTTTCCAATGTATGTTATTCTTGATGTGAAATGGTAGAAACATGTACTGTACATAGGTTTTTGCCTACTCTTTAAACACTGAACAGAATACATTTACAATGACATGACAGACTTAAACCTACAATTGGCTTACTGGTACTATTATTGTTGGTCACAGTAAATGGCAAGCCAACACTGTACAAACTGTATGAAGGTTGTGTGCCGTACTGGAATTGTTTTTCTTTTAGTTTGGCATTCCCCTATCTCTTTACACTCATGTCTGTGCAAACAAATAGAGAAATACCATTTCTTCCTCACTCAAATTACACCTTTTCTGCATTTTGCTGTGAAATTTCAAATTCAAATATCTTTGATGTCACCATACTGTAGTCTAAAAGCTTTTGAGATTTTTCTACTTAAAAACTTAATGAGTGACCAACAGTAACAGGTTAACACACACCAAAAGTTTAACAATAACAAATTTTTGGACAGCTGAGAAAACCACTCCAGATCGTCTCTTTATAAAAATTCATTCAGAATTTCTCTGTATTTGTTCAATCACTTTTATTCATGGAAACAGACATATAAGACAACTTCTGGAAAGAGAAAATTGTGAAAATAGTGTGTATAGAAACTGACTTTTGAAGAAAGACAATAAAATACATTTTTGTTTTAGTTCTGGATATTTCATTCTAATGTGTGTACTGAGTAAGACATACAAAATAATTGAAAGTTCAGACTGGATGTACAAGGGTTATCCTTTCATTCAAGACCCTAACCAGGCCTGTACTCAATTATCTTTCCAAGATAATTAAAGATCATTAAGATCATTCCAAGCACTGGGTCCATTGGGGGGATAGGGTGTATACGTACACCTACTGTTAGACAGCAGTAAACAAGCCTGGTAGGAAGTTTTTGCACAGCTTCCTGACAAATGCAACAAAACACGTGACTTCTCATAGTTTGAGCTCTAACACAGAAGTGATAAAGAAAAAAATGAGAAATTACTGCTGAGGATAATGAAGGACAGCCTTTAATTTTTAATTTAAATTTGGAAAAAGTTATGACAGCCAGGGATAAAGTGTATCATGCAGACAGCCATTTCACAGTACAAATAATAATACTTTAATTACAGACACCCTGGCACCTATGTGGTCATTATATACCAATTATTTAAAAAAAACATTTACTTTTATCATTGACTAAATGGAGAGAAATACAGAAAAATTCAGTGATGTAAAGGCCACCGCAAATTGTACAATTCATTTCCTAAGAATAAATCCCACAGTCAAATAGAGAACCTCTTCATCCATCACTGAAGTGCAACACCCACCAGCTTGATGCATAGTAGCATTTGTTTGTTTTTTTAGCTCTGGATATTTAATTCTAATGTGTCTACTGAGTTCAAGTGCTTCACTTTTACTTTTACATCCAACTCAGCTAAATCAACTAGTTCTGCTAGAATGGGAAAACGTCACTCAGTAGAAATAACACATAAAAGTCCAACCGAGTTACCAGAGGAAAGGGGATCAAAATGTTGATGGGCTATGAAGTGAAAGCTAGATTTCGGACTGCTTGAAATTAAATTACCACAAGTGTGTCAAGTCCAATAGCGGTAATATCTTGCATAGTTCAAGTTCAAGTTTATTGTCATTATACTCATATACAGGTATACAGTATAACGAAATGCTATTTAGCTAGCTCTCAGATGATAAGTAGTACAAAAAACAACAATACAATTGTATAATAAAAGAAAGAGAGAGGCAGTGTGCAAAAACAACAAAAAGGTAACAGATAATGTGCAAAACAACATCAGATGTGCAAAAACATGCATCAACAGAATTAATTAAAAGGATAGAAATTATGGGGAGTGAGCTTTTTGACATGTAAGGTAGAGGTAGATTTCAATGTGTGTTTGAGTTTTTGGTAAGAAAGAAGGCACTGTGAGGTTCAGATCATAGGTGAGAGGTGAGGTGAGAGTGAGAGAGGCTGGGAGTTTAATAGTTTGATAGTGCGGGGGTAAAAACTGTCTCTGAGTCCGGTAGTCCGGGCCCGAATGCTCTGGTACCGTTTTCCAGATGGTAGAGGGTCATACAGTCTGTAGCTGGGGTGTGTGGGGTCTTTGATGATGCTTAGAGCTTTCCTCAAGCACTGTCTGTCATAAATGTCCTGTATAGATGGGAGGGTAGCCCCAGTGATGGACTGGGCAGTTTTCACCACCCGGTGTAGGGCTTTGCGGTCAGCAATACTGCAGTTGCCATACCACACTGTGATGCAACCTGTCAGTGTGCTTTCTGTAGTGCATCTGTAAAACTTAGTGAGGATCTGGGGACATATCTTAGCCTTCTTCAACCATCTTATGAAGTACAGGCGCTGTTGCGCTTTCTTGATCAGACAGGTGGCGTTGAGAGACCATGTGAGGTCCTCGGTGATATGGACGCCAAGGAATTTGAAGTTACTGACCCTTTCCACTTCAGTCCCGTTGATGTGGATAGGGGCATGTCCGTTTTGCAGTTTCCTGAAATCAACAATCAGCTCCTTGGTTTTGCTGACGTTGAGGGTGAGGCTGTTGTCTTCACACCATGTTGTAAGGAGATTGACCTCCTCCCTGTAGGCCCTCTCATCATTGTCCGTGATCAGACCTACAACTGTGGTATCATCAGCAAACTTGATGATGGGGTTGGTGTTGTGTTTGGCCTTACAGCAGTGGGTGTAGAGGGAGTAGAGTAATGGACTAAGCACACACCCCTGGGGGACCCCAGTGTTCAGAGTTAGTGTGCCGCAGGTGTGGTTTCCAAGCCTGACAGCCTGAGGTCTGCCTGTCAGAAAGTCCCGAATCCAGTTGCAGAGGGTGGTATTGAGACCCAGTGCACTGAGTTTCTTGACTAGTTTCTCTGGAATGATAGTGTTAAAAGCTGAGCTGAAGTCGATGAATAGTAGTCTTGCGTATGTGTTCTTTTTATCCAGATGGGATAGGGCAGTGTGTATGGCAATGGAGACTGCATCATCTGTGGATCTGTTGATCTGTGGATCTGCATAGTAATGTCTATTGGGGGTCATAAAGTGGCGCAGTGGTAAGCATTGCTGTCCCGCAGTTCTGGGGCCCTGGGTTCATTTCTGGACCTGGACTGCTATCTGCATGGAGTATCCATGTTCTTGCAGTGTTTACATGGGTTCATAGTGGGTTCTACAGTGTAAATACATACTTGTAAGTTAACTGGTTTCTGGGAAAATAGGTCCTTGTGTGAGTGTGTGTACCATCCAGGGTCTTGTGCCTGTTGCTTGCTGAGACAGGCTCCAGCTCCCCTGTTACCCTGTGTTGGATGAAGTTGCTAGAAAATTGATGGATGAATGGAGTAATAACCTGGAGTAATCTCTAATCCATTTAGACAGCAGGTGAATATTCCTGACAACACACGAGGGGAAGGAAACACTCAAGAACTAATGTAGCTATGTGACATATGAACATAGAACGTTTACTGTACAAACCTAATACAAGGTACAGTACAAATTAAGTAATGCAACATCTGGATTCAATGTAACCGGGATAAAACCATGAATAATTCATTCAGCAATCAGAGCTCATCATTTGTATGTACACAAAAGGATTCTATCAAAACATCAAGCTTGATTTAAATGGTAATCCTAAAGGCAATCTGATTCTAGTAAGCTATACCTGAAAGTCCTATGTACTGATGATTCCTCAAACAGCAAGAAAAATACATGAGCAGGGGAAATAACATTTAATAAAAACAAGCGCCAGCAAAAGCTGCCCTTAACTAATTGTTAAACAATTCTTAAAATCTTTGGTGTAGAAGATTTCCTTCAATCTTAAAACTGATCTTAATTCAGACTGCACTTACCCAGTTTATATATTAGAACAATTAATAAAACAATTACTGTATCTGTGTCTTCTGAAAGAGGTAAGGTCATTATAAATGATCAATCTAGGTGAAAAAAAAGTTAGACAAGAATAAAAAAATAAATATTTCACAAATGTGTGTTATGTTATGGTTGTCGACAAACACTAAAACTCTTAAAAAAATTAGTTGATGGCATAATCAGGAATTTCTGGTATCTTATATACACAGGAAAATAAATGCATAAATGTGTCCTCATTCATTGATATTTCAGCACCACTTCACATCAATTTGATTCAAATTTTAGGGATGCTAAAATCCCTTGCATTCCTTTCCCTTTATAATCATTCATTTAAAAAAATCTAAAAAAAATTAAAAACAAATCAGAAGGCAACTGGAAAAAAATATATTTTATTCAAGCAACAAAAGTCCAGTTACCAAAAATTCCATTTATACAAATATTCAAAATCCTGAAAGGAATATAACTCCAACAAACTACTTCCATTTCAACACCGAAACAAAAGTTGTATTGGGCTGAGGACTAGGAACAGAAAACAATTCTTAACACTAAGTATAGGGTGTGTAAAACAAGTTGCCCAGTAAAGCTGTTAAAGTTGATTTTATCATGTATTTCAAGAAATAGTTGGATGAGATCCTCAGATCAATAGAAGATGAATAACCTTGCGAAGCAAGACATATCAAATCCTTCAATTTGTAACTTGTATCTTATGCCAACTGTTAATTACTGATGAAATCACATCCATATTTTCAGACATGCTGATCTCAGTTCCTCAAAAAAGGCAAAGGAAAATGAATTAAATTACACATTACAATTTTTTTGCTTCTGGGAATCTGAGTGTGTTGTACTGATTATAAATAGAAAATCTCCACAGTACTCATTCAAACTGATTCATTTTAAGGAAAATTGTTTTTCAATTTATAGCATAACTCACTAGCTAGTTTTTACCCTCTCTCATTTGTTTGCTAGGCAGAATGGCACAGAAAACAAATCTACAGTAACAGCACAATGAGCATCGGAATATCCTCATTCCAAGCAGTACAATTAATCGACTTTGGCACTGATGAGGAAGAAGAATATAACCATTTTTGTAATGTTTTTTCTAATTATGGACACATTGGGGAAAACTGTTACTTGTTACTTACAAGCCAGAGGGTTATTCCTATTATCCCTGCCCACTCCCAAAAGACATCATTACTATAAAAAACACTTATCAGTTGCCACTATTCACTCACCCCTGGTTCCTGCTAAGATTTTCAGCCTACACAAAAATGCCAAACAAACCGTCGAGTAATCTTTTAATTGTCTCTTATACTGGGAAAATAGTAAAAACGTAATAATAGTTAATTTGATTTATTTATGCCAACACCAGGCATTGTAGTCAGGTAGTAAAAACAGAAACTAAACTTCTACCCACGTCTAATGCAGCTAGTCTGATACATACTTAAGTCACATACAGACGCAGCCATTCAAAATGCACGGCACAAACCCATACCACACGCAACTATGCCGCGCCGTACCGCGGTACGCGATTGGCTGGTCAAAATAACCGACAGGGGCACTCATGGTGCATTGGTCTTTACTGTGCACATTTTAATCCGCTTAGTATTGAATATTTATATGGAATTTTACAACTAAAGGGAAATTTTAGAAGCTAAGCATAAAAAGAATAGAAGTATAACGCATCAGAAGGTCATAAACGATATTATTTTAGGAACATAAACATATTATGTAAACTGTACTGTATATGGCTGGTCTTGGTAGTTTAAAGACAAAATACACACAAGTATTCCATTTATCCCTAAACATTTTAAGCATCAAAGTCTTACATGTGGTTATTTCAGAAATGTTTTTACGTGCTCCTTCTGACCATATTACTGTACGTTTATATACTTTGTGAAAATTGATCGTTTTAACCTTTTCTGCGAATACGCTCATTATCGGAGTAAACAAAAGCATACTTTTAGAACTGGATTAATAGGGAATATAATATGGAATCGCGTATCTAAATAAATTAATAACGATATAACTATATTCATGTACTGTTGCACAAACAGTAGTATAAGACTTTCCACTGATATGTGTATTGCTGTTTCAGTGCTTGTCACATGACTGCATTGGTGGCGTGATAGCTTAAGTGACTAACTTATAACCCTGAGGTCGGGTGTTCAAATCCAGCTGTCGCCATGAGTTTTCTTTTAACAAATAAACATTTCTTTGAAAAACTAAAAGAGCAAATATTATGGGCACTATATTGAATTTTTTTATATTTCTAAATATCACAACATGTTCGAAGCTAAGTCATTTATTGATAACAACGAATAATTTCAAACTGCTACTGATATTATTACTGACAATAAATAATATCAACAATATATTGAATTTGTTGGTCTTTCTAAATATCACAAAACATTCAATGTTAAGTGATTACCATTTTACAGGAATACTTGCGCTCGTTATCACAGTAAAAGAAACTCATACTTTTCAGAATTTAATTATTATTTTGGAAAATTTTTTACGTGCTCCTTCTGACCATATTGTTTATATACTTTGTGAGAAAAGTGATATTTTAACCTTTTCTGCAAATATGCTCGTTATCGGAGTAAACAAAAGCATACTTTTAGAATTTGATTAATAGGGAATATAAAATGGAATCGCGTTATCTAAAGAGCATGTTTGCCAGCGCGGTGATGTTACAGCATTTCCCTCTGAATAGCTACTCAATAGGCAGTGAAAACATTTGTCTGTCTGTCTGTCCGTGGGGGGAATGGGGACTGTCTTTCATTGGAAGGTACGCCTAGTCTACTCTGAGAATGTAGGGGGGAGGTATTTTCACTGTAAACTTAGTTTTAACAAAAACTAAAGTATGCTTAAGAGTTGTTAAACTGGTTTTTATTTAATTTTTGGCACAGCCAGCCGGCTATGCCTGCTAGAGCACCACAATTCACACTCAACCACATCACAGATCACAGATCAGTCCCAGTGTGTGAGATATTGCTGTTTGATGTGCGTGATCTTTGATCTGAGCTTTAATAGAGAGCTTATATCTATTAATATAACTATCGAGTGGTATTAAATGCAACTTTTTTGTATAGATGACACTTTTCTAAAATGTATTAAAAATAAAAACGATTACGATTGGCACGCCTGTAGCTTTTTCACAAAACCTCCTAGAGTTACGAAAAAACTTGCTGTGTGTACAAAGTACATGTGACTGTTTTCACAGCCTTCACTATGTCGTTATAAGCCATTTTTTTTTACCATGCTCGAATATTCTTCTGTCCATATCATTGGAAGGGAAACACAGAAAGCCTTCAAACCAAATGCATTTTAAAGACCACGACTTGTGAAAATCTTCACAGCCTCCACATAAAACTATCATTGAGCTAATTCTCTTTTTTTAAACCTCCAGTTTTTTAACGATGTGTAATTACGCACTAACCGGAACCCAGGGGGAGCCGCTGTATACATACGTTCATAATGCGAGAAATACTGCTCAATAAGGCTTCGTGCGAAAAACCCGTATATCACCACAGGAAGCAGAACAGCGCAGCCTGTTCCTATTTAACTTAGAAATTGAATGACTTTAAAAGCAATAAAAACAGGTTTCGATAGTTAATAACTACTTTTTGTGCACAAAAAACGGGTGATTTTTCTTCCTCATAATCAGATCTTTCTTGGAAAAATGTATTTTATGTGTCGCAAAAAACTGACTTGCTTGAACAAAATATAGTTATAGAGTAACAATAAGAGAGTCCCCATTAGCCCCATTTTAAATTAAAACATAAACGCATGTTTAATTAAATGCCTTTATTGATTCACAGTCTGACAATGCAACATAAATCGTTATCTTTGTCTTCTAAGTATCTTAATCAACTTTCAGCACAGCTTTCTCTCCATTTAGATTTATTTTTCATACCATCGCTAAACAAAGCAGGAGCGTATTGTGATTCCTCTTGGGATTAAACGTGGAAAGATTAGATTGTAGTCGTTTTTATTTTTTAAATAAATTTTTAGAAAAGTGTCATCTATACTAAAAAGCTGTATTTATTTAATACCACTTGATAGTTATATTAATAGAGATAAAAATTCAAGTTGATACTGTTTAGACTTTTAATCATTTTAAACTGTATTACAGCATCTTACACATCAAACATGAAAAAGTCGGTATATTTTATAAAAGCAAGATTGCTCAGTTGGACAGTATAAAGCAAGTTTTTTTTTAATGTTTGTAATCGCTATTCTTGCAAGTACAAACATAGCATTAAATGAAATGCTACAGAACCCTGAACAGACAATACACACCAGCCAAATATACAGTAGCTGTGTCAGTCTTCTGTATAAAGAAATCACGGACATCATGATTTGAACATCATTGGGTACTGTTTTTAAAAAGCTGTTGAGTAAAGAATATGAATTTTTATATGTGTACGCTCTAAGTTTCACTTTGTTTCTTTCTCACCCGCTGTGATTCGGGCACAAAAGGGTTAAAAAGAAAGTCAGACAGGCAGAGGGAAGGGTGAGTTGTGAAACTGTTACCTGTCCTGGATAAAGCAGTTAGAAAACAGGATTTACACCTGTGAAAAGCGTTCCAATTTTAATGCGATACGGAAGACATTATTCATAAAAAATGATCTTGTACGGTTTGTAAACTGAAAATTTATGAAAGAGACATGTTGATTATCGCCTCTTTTTACACTTAGAAGAACATTCCAATGTTAATGCGACACTGAAGATATTATTAATAACCTTTTAAATCTGAAGGGAGATCTAAAGGGATCCACACGGCACAGGTCCCTGCTAGCTATTCAGAGGGAAAGACGGTGACGTCACCGTACAGGCGAGCAGACACACCCTCTAATGTCAGGCATATGCGTTAAATATATTTAGATCTTTGAATTAATATCGTTATTGATTTCTTTAGCCTCACAACATTGTCCAATAATACTCTTCTTGTGTCTAATTTTTAGTTAAGCTTCAGACCATAAAAAACAGGATTCACTTTTTTCACATATTGATGATAATGATATCAGTAGCAGTTTGAAACTATTCGTTGTTATTAATAAATGACTTGGATTCGAACATGTTGCGATATTTAGAAATATAAAAAAGTCAATAGAGTGTCCATAATATTGCTATTGCTATTTTAGTTTTTCAAAGAAATGTTTATTTGTTAAAAGAAAACTCATGGCGATAACTGGATTTGGACACCCGACCTCAGGGTTATAAGTCAGTCACTTAAGCTATCACGCCACTGACGCAGTCACATGACAAGCACTGAAACAGCCATACACATATCAATAGAAAGTCTTATACTACTGTTTGTGCTACAGTACATGAATATAATTATATTGTTATTAATTTCTTCAGATACGCAATTCCATATCATATTCCCTATTAATCAAATTCTAAAAGTATGCTTTTGTTTACTCCGATATCGAGCGTATTCGCAGAAAAGCTTAAAACTATCACTTTTCTCAAAAAGTACTGTATATAAACATACAGTAACATGGTCAGAAGGAGCACATAAAAACGTTTCTGAAATAACCACATGTAAGACTTTAATGCTTAAAATGTTTAGGGATAAATGGAATACTTGTGTGTATTTTTTTTCTTTAAACTACCAATACCAGCAATATACAGTTTATATAATATGTTTATGTTCCTAAATTAATATCGTTTAAGAGCATGTGAAAGGCATGGTGAATCTGAGATTCTCAAAACTTACCTTGTATGATTGAAAACGAATACGTGATCGTATCAACGAAATGCTGTGGTGTTACTTTTTGTCAATTAAAAAAATAAAGTATTTTCGTTTACAAAGACGGTTACAAAAAATGTGGACCAGGGTAATACGATGAGTTTACAGCTTTTCCAAGGTCATTAATTATTAATACTATTAGTAATATCTTTGGTAAAGACTTTGATGCTTAAATTATTTCTACATAATTAAATATTTATGATAAAGGTTGTGTACTTTTGTCCAACTGAGCAATCTTGCTTTCATAAAATATACCAATTTTGTAATGTATAATGATTAACATGCTGTAATACACAGTTTAAATTTAAAAGTCTAAAGAGTATACAACTTAAATTCTTAATTGAATAAAGATGCTGGAGACGGACACTTTCCAGACACTCACAAGTATCAAGTTCATAGTCACAGCAGTGATCGGGATTCGAAACTGGGTGTTTTCTGGTGACAGCTCAAATGCTATACAGGAGAGGTTAAGCTTTATTAGCTCCACCTGCCGGTTTTACAAGGTGATTCCGGATACTATTAACATAATCTAATTTGCATATGGTATATTGCGACACGCCCACCGCGTTCTACCACAGTATACCCCACTCATTTTGAATGGCTGCATCTGTAAAGCAAGCCCTAGCAAACACAGACCCAACCTGAGTCACATCATTGCTCGCTCTTGCAGAAAGGCCTTGCTTGCAGCAGTCACGTGGATCTGCTGCAAGACTGTCTGATTCATTTAAATCAAGAAGGAAGAAGCAAGCTCATGATATGACAGGCATTAAAATGTAAATCCTCTTAACCAAAATAGTTTCATTTTATAGAAATTGTAGTAGTTGCATTCATCTTTAATCCAATAACGTCTTTTAGACCTAATTCAATAATTTCAAGTTTATTTTAAGGTGCAAAAAAAGTATTCAGATCTTGCTGCATGTTTGGAATATATTAAAAAATTATGCAACATGAGGTTAATTTTCACACATATCTGAAAGAAGCAAAATCAGTTATTCCTTGTGGACACTGCAGGTAATAAAAATAAACAACACCCTTTGCAACTGAGATAGTAACTCTTATTTGCCATTAAATTAACTGGTTTGGCAGAATCTGTGTCACCAAAAGTAAAATATGACAAAAGGAGCTTGTGTTTTCTTATATTAGATTTTTTTCAGTGCTGACCAGGATCCCTCTTCTTAGTAAATCTACAGTTCTGATTTCATTTACTTGAAAATCACACTAATTACAGTAGATACTAAAATGCACAATCACAAGATGTTGGAATAAATACCTGAAGAGGCAGAGAAAGGCTCAGCACAGCTATGGGAAACAACATAAATTCCTTAATTGTTTGCTTCTGTAATGTTAAGTGGTCATCTTCAATAACAGGATTTGGAAAGTGGAAATTTGACTCCTGTTTATTTCAATGCCTTTCAAACAGTGAAAGGCCATGCTATTAGCTCCACAGAAGCCCCAATTAGTGGAGCAGATAAGTAGTGCTAAATCTCCAGGTGCCCTACAAGTTTCACTGCGTGGTGTTTCAATTAAAAGAAATGTATTTACATCAGATGATCTCTCACGCACAGATGCATTTTCATATCCCTCTGGGCATCCTCAGAAATGCTGGAAATAGCTCTACTCAGATCTAACATGCCAGGCACATTCTGAAGCAGACTTTCATTAAAATCAATAGCACATTTAGTTTTGGAAACAGTTTTTGCACTCTCTTTAGGGACCTAATCACAAAAACAGAGCTGATGTCTGCAGAAGTGGACATTTAATTAAACCGTAAAGCATTTTAAAAATTATATTATAATATTTATGTATTTAAAAAGATAATATTAATATCAAATACATTTTGATTCACACTATGATTAAACTCTAAGAATTAATATATACTGATGGAAAAAAGAAACGCAACATTTTCTGGAAACATGCGTTTCAGGGTATTATAGAGAGGTACTGTATGGAACATGACCCCATAAAACAACATCTATAACTTGGTACAAAGCAGGCATTGCCGATGTTGTTAGCATTGCTTCCAGATAATATTGCTGTCCAAACATGCAACTAGCACACCTCATAGTAGAGCTTGTTTTGATTCACCTTAATTGTCAATTAATGTCAACAAATGTCAATTAGCACAAAATACCTACGTCATGTTTGCTCAGTAACTCTTTAGAACTTTATTATATATACTATATACTGAGAATCAAAAGAAACCCATCACAGATAAAACAAAATCTCACTACACCACGACTAAACCCTTGACATACTAGGGAATGTGTAACAGTGGGGAAAAAAGAGAAAATAATGAACGGAAAGAATTTCTTTATCCAACTTTGAGAGAAGAGGAAAAGAATTAGGTTTATATGAAACCATTCAATATGGTAACTAAGGCAAAATAATGGGACTACAAAACACTGCACAGTAAAGTTTAGGTGTTATTTATCATTTTCTTGTTATTGTTAAGAGATTTAGTAATATTCATACCTTTATAACACATTACTGTATGTTAAAAGGTTATGTAAAAAGTAGGGAACAAAGCTATCAATGGTTTGGTAAATACAAGGAAAAATTAAATTGTTACTATAGAGTAAATGAGGTAGTAAAAATAAAAGCATCCACTGCTTTGTTAATCATAGCATCCAGTATCCAGTGAGAGTAAATATAAATAGCAGAGGAACCATCCGGATTGTCAAGTGCACCCCTTGGGGATCACAGCAGAAGTCTTTGATATCCCTACAGAAGAAGGAAATCAGGCCTACAAACTGTACTTTGAGCTCCCAGTGTGCTTGACAACACTATGTGCACTGGTTTAACAAGCATATGACAAAGAGACTTTGTACCTACAGTATCACAAATTGGCTGCAGAACCAGTACAAGTCATTGGTAATTTCCTGACATTATAATGGTAATGACATGTTCCTAGGAATATGTTATACTATATATGATATGACATATATATGACTATATATATACAGTGGTGTGAAAAAGTGTTTGCCCCCTTCCTGATTTCTTATTTTTTTGCATGTTTGTCACACTGAAATGTTTCAGATCATCAAACAAATTGAAATATTAGACAAAGATAACACAAGCAAACACAAAATGCAGTTTTTAAATGAAGGTTTTTATTATTAAGGGAAAAAAAAATCCAAACCTACATGGCCCTGTGTGAAAAAGTGATTGCCCCCCCTGTTAAAACATAAATCAACTGTGGTTTATCACATCTTTGGAAAGCTGAGTTCAATTTCTCTAGCCACACCCAGGCCTGATTACTGTCACACCTGTTCTCAATCAAGAAATCACTTAAATAGGACCTGCCTGACAAAGTGAAGTAGACCAAAAGATCCTCAAAAGCTAGACATCATGCTGCGATCCAAAGAAATTCAGGAACAAATGAGAAACAGAGTAATTGAGATTTATCAGTCTGGAAAAGGTTATAAAGCCATTTCTAAAGCTTTGGGACTCCAGCGAACCACAGTGAGAGCCATTATCCACAAATGGTGAAAACATGGAACAGTGGTGAACCTTCCCAGGAGTGGCCGGCCGACCAAAATTACCCCAAGAGCGCAGCGACGACTCATCCAAGAGGTCACAAAAAACCCCACAACAACATCCAAAGAACTGCAGGCTTCACTTGCCTCAGTTAAGGTCAGTGTTCATGACTCCACCATAAGAAAGAGACTGGGCAAAAATGGCCTGCATGGCAGAGTTCTAAGACGAAAACCACTGCTGAGCAAGAAGAACATAAAGGCTCGTCTCAGTTTTGCCAGAAAACATCTTGATGATCCCCAAGACTTTTGGGAAAATACTCTGTGGACTGACGTGACAAAAGTTGAACTTTTTGGAAGGTGTGTGTCCCATTACATCTGGCGTAAAAGTAACACAGCGTTTCAGAAAAGGAACATCATACCAACAGTAAAATATGGTGGTGGTAGTGTGATGGTCTGGGGCTGTTTTGCTGCTTCAGGACCTGGAAGACTTGCTGTGGTAAATGGAACCATGAATTCTGCTGTCTACCAAAAAATCCTGAAGGAGAATGTCCGGCCATCTGTTCGTGACCTCAAGCTGAAGCGCACTTGGGTTCTGCAGCAGGACAATGATCCAAAGCACACCAGCAAGTCCACCTCTGAATGGCTTAAGAAAAACAAAATGAAGACTTTGGAGTGGCCTAGTCAAAGTCCTGACCTGAATCCGATTGAGATGTTGTGGCATGACCTTAAAAAAGCAGTTAAGGCTCGAAAATCCTCCAATGTGGCTCAATTACAACAATTCTGCAAAGATGAGTGGGCCAAAATTCCTCCACAGCGCTGTAAAAGACTCATTGCCAGTTATCGCAAACGTTTGATTGCAGTTGTTGCTGCTAAGGGTGGCCCAACCAGTTATTAGGTTTAGGGGGCAATCACTTTTTCACACAGGGCCATGTAGGTTTGGATTTTTTTTTCCCTTAACTATAAAAACCTTCATTTAAAAACTGCATTTTGTGTTTACTTGTGTTATCTTTGTCTAATATTTCAATTTGTTTGATGATCTGAAACATTTCAGTGTGACAAACATGCAAAAAAAATAAGAAATCAGGAAGGGGGCAAACACTTTTTCACACCACTGTATATGAAGGCTGCAGCACATTGTAAAATCATGTATGCCAGCTCAAAGAAGATCCTTTCTGCATAACAGCACCTTTGCTTATCCTTGCTCGCCAGGATGCCCCCCTGCACATGGTGCAGGTATTTGCAGTTATTTACTCTGTTCAACCATTGGCAATGTACAGTGACTCTCACAACACTGAAATGTTAGTACACATAGTGTATTTTAATGTGATTAAAAGCAAAAATGACACTGTCCGCACAAACAGCAAGCTTGCAGTTTCCTATCTGCAGGAATTTATTCATCATTTATTTAAGCTTATTTCTCCAAATGGTAATTTGTCCACTAATTCATTTTTACACTTAACACCCAATGAGGATCCGGTACAGGAAGACTATCTTTCAGGGGGCATTACCACTATCTAATTATGAAAGCATGCATACTTACTGATTTAAACTTACACTGATTTTTAAAAAATAGGTAAAAAAAGTGATGTCAACCTTTGACAAAATGTTAAACAGGTCATTAGGTAATTTATTTCAAATAAATTATAATTTATAACATGAAGGTTATACATATTTTATAAATATATATATATATCACATGAACAAAATAATAATGTGAAGGCTGGAACTTCTCATAACTGCCTGTCTGGAGCCTTCATTGATATACTGTACTTATTAATGGTCACATTAGTCACAGCCTAACAAAAATACTCATTATTGGCGTCTTTCTGGCCTAAATGTACATGATCAGGTTTGGAGAGATTACTTGTCTGAATAGAAGGTTACAATAGAGTCTGCTATTACACCTACGTCTCTCACATCTTTGAAAATTACCATAACAACCCCAGTCATCTTTTCTTAACAGCTTAAACAGCTTGCTAAAGCGAATCTGCCCCAGCACATTACCCGCCTCATCGCAACTTTGCAACACATTCTTAGATTTCTTTAGCTCAAAGATCGACAATATCCGCCATCACATTCTCTCCACTATGCATATCATTTCCATTCCTCCTCCCTCCTTATCCAACATTTCTTGTTCCCTTCTCTCCAACCTCTCTCTTCTTGACTCAGCATCCCTCAATAAACTAGTTACACACATGAAACCCACCACATCTATTTTAGATCCCAGTCCCACCACTTTATTTCAGTCCTGTTTCTCTTCTCTCTGTCCCATTGTCCTCAACATTATAAATAAGTCCTTGAGCACTGGTGTTGTACCAACAGCCCTCAAAACTGCTGCCATTACCCCCATGCCAAAAAAGCCTAACATAGCTCTCGACAATCTTAACAATTTTCGCCCCATCTCCAACTTACCCTTTCTTGGAATAAATCTATAACGAAATGTCACATTTCAGTTACATAACCACCTCATGACAAATAACCTTTTCAAACCCCTCCAATCTGGCTTCCGTGAACTTCACAGCACAGAAACTGCCCTGGTCAAAGTCACTAACGATCTTCAAATAGCTGATTCTGGTTCTCTTTCTATACTCATCCTTCTTGATCTCAGTGCTGATTTTGATACTGTTGACCATGACATCTTACTTTCTCGTCTTGAGACTGTGTTTGGAGTTTCTGACACTGCTCTCAAATGGTTCAAGTCTTACCTCACTGATCGTTGTCACTTTGTCTCTCTTAATGGGTACAGGTCTGAAATTTGGTCTTGTGAAGTCTGGTGTTCCTCAGGGCTCAATACTGGGCCCCTTGCTCTTCAGCATTTACATGTTTTCACATGGTCAGCTTTTAAGATCACATGGCCTCAGTTATCATTTCTATGCTGATGATACTCAAATATACATCCATACCAAACCTGACACTGATGTGGCTGTCTCTATTCTATCTAATTGCATCTCTGACATAGAAACTTGGATGACTCAAAATTTCCTTCATTTTAAGTGTGACAAGACTGAAGTCATGCTTATTGGCACCCCCCATCAACTTCGTAAAGCCAGTCCTGTAACCCGATCTGTAGATGGTTCTGTGCTTGAGCTTCAATCTAAATTGAAAAACCTTGGTGTGATATTCGATTCTGGCTTAACATTCGACCCACATGTGCAGCATACTGTCAAAACATATTTTTTTCACCTCAGAAATATGGCTGAAAAGCTGATCAACACATTTGTGTTCTCTCGAATTGACTACTATAATGCTCTACTCGCTGGGGTATCTAAATCTACTTTGAACAAACTGCAGTATGTCCAAAATTCGGCAGCCAGAATCCTGACCAGGTCTAGTGCAAATGATCACATTACTCCTATCCTGGAGTCCTTGCACTGGCTTCCTATCAAATTCCATGTGGACTTTAAAATCCTCATGCTCACCTATAAGGCCCTGCATGGCTTGGCACCTCAGTACCTGTCTAAACTATTATCATCCTACTCCCCACCTTGCAACCTTCGTTCTTCTAATTCTGATCTCCTAACTGTCCCCCAAGCCCGTCTACATTGTATGGGTGACAGGGCCTTCTCCTGTTATGCCCCCAAGATCTGGAACTCTCTGTCCAGGGATATCAGAGAGTCACCTTCTCTAAACTTCTTCAAATCCAGACTTAAACCTTCTTCTTTAGAAGAGCCTTTACTTAACTGGTTCCATTCTTTACCCCTCTACTTCTACTTTTCTTAGTACCACCATCCACGGTCTCCTCTGTATATTGTAATTGTGTTTTATCTTGTGTATTCTTTTTATTTTATTGTTGTTGTCATTCTGTAAAGCGCTTTGGGAAGCCAACTTTAAAGGCACTATATAAAATAAAGTTTTCATTATTATTATTATGATCATTACCTGCACTTGAAATAATGTTTAACTTAAATTCCCTAGACATCTGCAATTAACAGACTTCCAGTTTTCCAAAGCAGTTCCAGTAACAGTTTCCAATTAAGCTGCAGATAACTTTATTTCTTTTACCTAAAAAGTACACTGACAAAAAGTAAACTCTATTTAAAGAAACACTTAGGTACATCACTGGTGGTTGAGTGCTGTTGAGTCGGTATCAACTCATGCCGACTCTATGGACAGTTCCATCGTCACTATCCATAGAGTTTTCATGGCAAGATATGGAAGTAGATTGCCAGGCCTTTCTTTCATGCAGATAGTGTGAGAGTTGTTGCCATTGTCACAGATATGTGATCCTCCGCTGCCAACACCGCCCCATACTGCGGCTGCCCAGTCTGGGTTATTAGAGAACCTTGCACCCGACATGGGACATGAAACCACTACCCTGAGAGTATGAGTATCATGCTCTACCAACTGAGCTATTCGGGGCCAGGTACATCATTAAATTCATATTTAAGTTAAGAGTCACATCCAAGTATTCTTAATTTGAAAATGATGACCTACATGACACAAAAAGGCATAGTTACATTCACTTAGGGTTTCCCGAAGTTGTAGAAAGAATTAAACGGGTGGACAAGCCGGCAACCTGTCCAAACAAATGCATGAATGCTGACAAAATATACACAATAATCCATATTAAAGTACTGTTTCATAGTAATACAACACAAGAACATAAAATTTTGAAATCATTGATTTTGACCAGAACACCAGGGTACACCCCTACACTTTTTTGAGAAATGCCCTGAGAGGTAGAAAAAAATGCAGGGTTTCCTTGAAGCTTGATCAATGTGTCAAAAACAAATACTGTACTCTGTCCCTTTGTCACTTGTGAAAAGGGAGACATACTTTTTGAAGAATAATCAGGGTGTGGAAGCCTAATTTTCAAATTGAAAAAATATTTCCTGCTTCAAAGAGCACAACATAATGAACAGCACCTCAACAGCAAAAAGAATACAATGATGACTTGATGTACACAAAAATGGCAAATAGCAACATCTTTCAAGTACAAAGCTCTTCCTCAGGCAGCATAATCGGTAGTTACATATCTGATAAGACCTATATCATGAGATTAGTTGTTGTGGTCAAATAATGCCTTGTTCAGGATAATATCGTGTGGTTACAATAATGGGATAGCTAGTCAGTTCACAAGCTAGTGTGGTAATCTAGCTGTTAGTTAGAAATGGTGCAGGGGTGGGATGGAGGTTTCCACCTAGCCTAAGCTTTTTCCTACTGGAAACCCTGGTTCCCTGGCACCCAGCTTTCATTCGAATTTATACTTGCCTGCTCTAAAGTATGTACACTACTTGTGAAAGACATCACCTTAATAAAAAAGATAAACAACATCAGATCCACAAATTCTAAGTACAATATCTCAGTTTAACACTTATTCAATTCAGGATCAATCCACATACTTTTAAAGGAAGATAAAAAAAGACATCTGAAATTAATTTAGAGCTTAATTTATTGCACAATTCCTGTAATTTATATTCAATTTTACTGTTGAAATTACTTTATTGGAAACCTCTTTTTTATTTTCTTTCCTAGGACAGGGTATCGAAATGGATTTTACTGTCAAACTGCTGTCATTAGTTTGGCTAGTTTACTCTATTTCCCCATTTCCTGTGCCGCATCACCAGGAATGAGGCCCATGTAAAATGGTTGTTCACAGGTGTGAAGTGAAGCCGCTTTTCTACAATCTGTGCAATGATTCTCAGAGAGGAAGAACAGATGCAGTGGGTTCTTCAAGAGAAGCCACAGCTGAACTGTAACATAAGGTTATTCACAAAGCCCCCTGATACTGAGCATTTCTTAAAAGCACATATAAAAACAGACAGCTTGCATGTCAGCGACATAGCACAGGATGAGGACGTCCCACACTAACGCCACTTTTAAGGTATGCACTCATTGTACTATTCAGATCTAGCCCCCTTTCCCTATCCTGATACCAATAATATCACAGAGTTTGCATCCAACCTATTTGGCAACCCTAGAGAGCGATACACTTGCAGATCAATTATATGATCAAATCTGGAAAAATGCATTAATCAGACCCCTGGGGAAAGGTGAAAGACTTCACTGCCAGGTCAGCTATGCATCAAATTATCTACAGAAAAACTACAGCCTTTTAATTATATTTACATTTCACTGTACTTTATATTGTTTAATTTCAACTCCTGTATGACTTTTGATTTAATTTCGATTACTGTATGAATTACATACATCTATGCTTAAAGTACTGGAGTGAGTTTTAACTGCTCATAACAAACCAAGCACAGAAAAAATCATGTTAAACAGTTTTATAGTACTTATTCTGTAAAGAACAGCCAAATACAGACTTTGAGACAAAAACATTTTTTTTCTGGGTCTGATATGTAGTTTTACAAGCCCTTTAAATCTTCAAAAAGAAAAGTCTGAAATGTTTCTGCATGAAATTTGGAATGGATTATTAAATTCCAAACACTTCATATTGGGGTTTTAAGTACTGTTTGAAGTATAGCGTTCTTAATGTAAAACATTTTTGCATCACCATGTACAGTTTTATACATCGTGAACTACGAAAAAAAGAAGAACACTTTATACAATATCTGCAGTGCCTTGCTGGCTCAGAAACTGGGAAGATTGTCAATATTAAGGGGAAAATGGACAGAGTAAAGTACAGGCAAATCTTAAAGGGAAAATAAAGCACTGGAGTGCTTAACAAGAAGTAAATATCCTTGATTGGTCCAAAGATCTGACTTGAATCTGATAAAATCTGATCTGTGGTAAGACTTGAAAATTGTTTGTCAGTGGTTCCCAGACAATTTAACAGAACTTGAGAAAAATTGCAAAGAAAAATGGGTGAACATTTCTCCATCATTGAGTGTACATTTGGCAGAGATCTAAAAAGAAGTCTGCCAAGTCAGCCAAAGGTGATTCGAACACTTACTGTCTCAGGTGAATACTTATAGTCTTATAAGTAATAAAATAAATAAAATACTCAGGACTCAAGGACAGAATACTTGATTACAGTCAACATAATGTTCATTCATTTTGATCATCATTGATCATTTTGTAGTTTATATTTTTCTTTGCATTTTTGCTGACATTAAGACATATTTGACCTATAAACGTTTAGTCTAAGCATTCACATTTTGATTAAAAACATTCACTTTAAAAATCATGTATAAATAATTTGTAATACAACAAAATGGGACACCTGTGGAAGAGGGCCAAAACAGCTGCAGCAGTTAGAAAAGAGACAAAAAGAAACACAGGCTCAAACACAGGAAATATATGATGTTAGAGGAAGCATATATAGCTTACTCTCCCAAAGTTTTTAAATTTTAAAATAATTTATCAAAAAGGGGATGGAAATGGAATGAGTCTCAGAAGGCCTCAAAGAAATTCCTGTTCTAATGAGTGAACACAAAATTAGTCTGTTTCACAGGACCAGAGATCTGAATCTGAATTTGTACACCTATGGAATAAACCAGATAACATAAAAAAAAACTGATACCTCTTAGGACAACAGAATGTTTTTGATGTTATCTTTAAGACCCAATCCCCTAAGTTTGGTACAAAATACCTCTAAAAAAACTGAGATATTGTTAATGACACAGCTTGTAATAAACTGTTTTAAATATCAATATATCACTGCTCTCTTGGTAGTGAAGTAATGCACAAGATGTAAAAAGGGTTAACTTAAGTCAGTTCTGCCTGAAAATCAGACTTCTAAGCAACAGGGGTTTATGTCAGGAAAGGGGGTTAACTGATAAGTATTCCAGATGCGAGCTAGGAACCCCCTGGGGGCATAATCTTAAACTGACCATTTGGCCAGGGTCTCTTAACTGGCCAAATACCACGACCCCCCTCTTTACCATAACACTGAATGACATCCGAAGCAGCAAGGAAGGACTATATAACCTAAAAGTTTGTACCGGCACATTGAACAATACTTCGGTTTTGTTGTTTTTTGCGGGAAAGAAGACTTCGGCTTTATTGTTCCTTGCATGCAATAAACTCATCTGTTTAACTTCATCTCGGGATCCAGAACCTTATTCTTTCTGTTACAACAGTAGTATACATATATTGTACTGTCTCCTCTAACTGTGTATTGTCCTCATGCATATCTTGTGTATTTTTTTATTGTTGTTGTCATTCTGTAAAGCGCTTTGAAAAGCCATCTTTAAAGGTGCTATATAAAGTTTATTATTATTAAATCTATCCCCAAGGATATCAGAGGGTCACCTTCTCTAAACACCTTCAAATCCAGACTCCTTCTGTTCTTTCCCCCTCTGCTCCTACTGTATTCAGTACCGCCATCTACTGTCTCCTCTAACTGTGTATTCTCATCGTGCTGCCATTCTGTAAAGCACTTTGAGAAGCCACCTTTAAAGGCACTATACAAAATAAAGTTTGAGCATGTGTGAACCTTTCAGCTAGTCTTAATTCCCTCACAGGAAAGGGCAGACAGACACTAAAGACAGCCTAACTAGTTACCTTAATTATCGGCTAAAAAGTTTTTCATACAGATGCAGCCATTCAAAGTGCGCGTTACAGACACGTACCGCAGGTGGCGTCGCGCAGTGTGACGCAAGATGACGCGCGGCACCGCAGTACGTGATTGGTTGACCGACAGGGGCACTCGTGGTCCGTTGGTCTGTCGTAGAAAGACTTACAGTAAACGTCTTTGCTGTGCCCGTTGTAGATATTGAATTTTACCACTGAAGGGAAATCTTAGTAGCTGAGCATAAAAAGAATAGGAGCATACGGTAACGCGTGTGAAGGCCATAAATGATATTAATTTTGGAACATAAACATACAGTATATGGCTGGTCTTGGTACTTTAAAGAAAAAATACACACCAGTATTCCATTTATCCCTAAACATTTTAAAGACACTTAAAGACATTTTAAGACATAGTTAAAGACACAAGTCTTTAACTAAAGAGATACCGGAGTCAACAGGCATACTTTTAGAATTTGATTAAAAGGGAATATAATATTGAATCGCGTATATATTTTATGAAAGCAAGATTGCTCAGCTGGACAAAAGAACACAACCTACCTTTATCAGAAATATTTATGCATCAAAGCCTTTTCCGAAAATATTACTAATAGTATTAATAATGAATGACTTTGGACAAGCTGTATACTCAAAGTATAATTTCTTTAGCACATTTGTACAAGCACTTGGAATCTGTCCAAGCCATACTTTGTCAGGCATTTTGTTTTACTTCAACAGGCATAAAAACTCCCTTGCTTTTAACAGGGCGTTTCATAATTTCTAACTACGAAAATGATTTAAAATGCGACACTAATCATTCAACTAGAGCTCAAAATATCACAAGGATCCTCAAGAGCACAGCAAAGACTGTATTAAAAGATACGTGTATGAGATACATGAGAATCCAGGCTTTTTTTATCAATGCTTTCTTTTCCGTTTACCAGATTTTATGGAACCACTTCAGAAGGGTGTCAGCCAGTCAGATTCCAGGAATCGGTACTTTAAAGGAAAAATACACACCGGTATTCCATTTCTCCCTAAACATTTCAAGCATCGAAGTATTTAACTAGCATGTGAAATAGCGTGTGAAAAAGTGGTAGTTTTAAGCTTTTCTGCTAATATAATATGGAATCGCGTATCTAAAGAATTTAATAACGTTATGATTATATTCGTGTACTGCGACACGAACGGTCCCTGCTTCTGCTTCCTGCTTCTATTGTGTGTGTGTGTAATAGAGTAAATTTTTATAGAGAAATGGATGCTGGACAGTATGCGATACAATATAAACATTTATATTGATTTAAATCGTGTTTTGACTTAAATCGCAAACGCGTGTTTAATTATATGTGTTTTTTTTAATCATAATCAGGCTAATGCAACATAAATTGATACAGTATCTCTGTCTTATTTTTAGTAAATAAAGTGCATTTTTGCACACTATATGTGCAAACGTTTTATGATATGTCGCTGTTGTGAATGTCTGTGGACATGTGCTGGCTGGACAGGAGGCTCCACTGTACACAGAGAGCTTAGAAGACAAAGATATCAATTTATTTTAGTCAAAGATTTATATATCACCTTTAAAAGTGGAATCTCAAAGCAAAGTAAATACCCAACAGTGATTGAACCCATCTGCCATGCTAATAAAACACCTTGAATTGAATTGAATTGAATTGAGGGAAAGAGGGGGGGAGGGCACGCGGCAAATAAGATACACTCCACAGGCATCCACAACAGCAACATATGAAACGTTTGCACATATAGTTAAGTTATTACTTGGTTTTCAAAGTCGGGAGACATTAGAGGCTTGCCACACCCGGACTGTTAAACCAACGCATTAGCACGTCAAAGCCCATTGAGGACCCGGGCACAATAATTGTTTTGTCCCTTGATTTACTGATCTGCATTAATTATGGAAATCGAGTTCCTGCTCTGTGCAGACGACCTGGTCCCGCTGTCGCCCACAGAACAGAGGCTGCGCCAGAACCTGGCACTGCTGGAGCAGCACTGTCAGACCTGGGCGCCGACAGTCAATCTGGACAAGACCAGTTATGGTTTTCCAGAAAAAAAGCCAGACCTCAGGGAAACAGGTACAAATTCACACTTAACAACACATTAACACCTAACAACGGGAGCAGGGACGAATTAGGCCAGTACCCACTATTGTTAAACATACAGAAAAGGATATTAAAGTATTGAATATTAGTATTGGCTTTAGTATTAGCCATACAGAACATTAAAGTGCCCCTTTTCCATTCAGCGGGTGCCTGAGCCGCTGTGTCCTATCTTCTGACAGTCGCCGTTGTGAACAAACATTTCTTTGAAAAAATGAGATGTTTCCCTTGGTCAGAGATATAAATATATAATATATAAATAAATTAAATTTAGCGTGTGAAATAGCGTGTGAAAAAGTGGTAGTTTAAGCTTTTCTGCTAATATAATATGGAATCACGTATCTAAAGAATTTAATAACGATATGATTATATTCGTGTACTGCGACAGGGCTGTGTAGGGCTGTTTCGCCTCTCTCTTCATGCGACTGTACCAGGAAGAGGATTTCTTTCTATTCGAAACATGTATTTTAAAAGTTTAAGAAGTAAAAACCTTACAGCGTACACAGATTTCTAAACTGATCAGGATCGTTATCTTTGTCTTAGGCATAATAATGTTCACTGCTCTGTCCAGCAAATTAATAATAAACTTTATTTTATATAGCGTTTTAAACGAATAAGTAATTAGATTGCTCATAAACCTAATCACTTGCTTTTTCTTTTTATTTAGGCTCAGATTTCAACTATAGATCGTATTATTAATAACCATAATAACAACCAACCAACAAAAACAACCATATAAACATAATACCAACCAAAAACATAGATAACGACCACAATACAAAATCAAATATATCAAACCATTATACTCTCGCAAATTCATCCAATTATCATAATCCCGCCCCTTATGCAAAACCAAACCCTCCTCCCATCCCAGTTTCTCCTCTTTATCATAAACAAAATCCACCTCAATTTTCAACATAAAGCCTTACTGCTTACTGGGTTTTTGAGGGGGGGGGGGAGGTGTCTTTCGCTGGAAATCTCGCCTGCTTCTACTTTACGAGTACAACCCCCTCTCTGCAGGAGTGCTGGCTGTGACGAATTAAACCGGTTTCACAGGTATTTTTAAAGTAGGAAGTACAGTGTTAACTGGTAGCTGGGCACCTCAATTAAGTCGCTTTAACATGCTAATGCGTTGGTGTAACAGTCCGGGAGTGGCAAGCTTCTAATGTCAACTCGACTCGACTGGAAGACAATTAACGTATTTTAGCCCTAAATGAATTAATAGCAAACATGGTTTACATAAAATACATTTTTCCAAGAAAGTTTATAATAATGCGATCTATAGTTGAAATCTGAGCCTAAATATAAAGGAAAAGCATTTTCAGAGAGCAATCACGCTGTGTTTATGTAGAAAAAGCGATTAGGTTTATGAGCAATCTAATTACCTATTCGCCTAAAACGCTATATAATATAAAGTTTATTTAGAGATGAATGATCAGTGTCGCAGTTTAAATAATTTTCGTAGGAGGGCTTGGACAGATTCCAAGTGCATTTTTGCAATTTACGTTGTAATACAGTTTAGAATACAGTTAGTCTAAGCTTTATCAGCTTTATTTATGGGTTGCAATTTAGAAAAAGTCAAAAACCGCACTCAAAATGCAATTTAGAGCTTTCTGGCAAGGGGAGACACCCAAATTATAATGTAACATGCCACTGTTTGTGCATGAACAAAGTTATACTGCAATTTTCCTTAGATACGCGATTAAAAAAAATAAATTTTTTGAATCCCCGGCGGAACACACTCCATAAGAATCAGCGCTTTTATACAGTATATCGCCTTTAAACACATATATTTAAACACGCGTTTACGATTTAAATCAAAACGCGATTCAAATCAATATAAATGTTTATTTTGTAACGCATAGGTGACTATTCATTGCTATTAAAAAGACTTAAATTCGATCATGTTGTGATATTTAGAAATATAAATTTGTTTGGTGCGAGTGAGGTTTAATTTAATCTCTGACCAAGGGAAACGCTTCATTTTTTCAAAGAAATGTTTGTTAAAATATAAAGTCATACTGTAGTTCCATGGGATTCAATCACAGACCATGTGACATGGGAGTCAGGAAACTAACACACAGCGCCACCAGATTTGATAACGCTATAAAAACGCTATAAAATAATGTGACTAGGCACAGAACAAGTTTACAGCACAGTACAATAATAAATGCTGACCATGACTTTAGAAGCATAAATTACCTTACACTCAATTTAAACACAAGCTGTCTTTAGCCCTCTAAGCTGGTTCATACAGAAATGTAGAGATCCAGGCTCAGAACACACAGCTTCATTAGCGAATACATATGCAGGACAACTAGAGAAGACGTTTTACAGAGGATGGATTTTTAGAAACATCCCATCAGTGACATCACTGAAGTCAACTCCTACTGTAGGTAACTGTCGTGTGGATAGTTTCACAAGAATCAGACAAAGGTTTAAGCATCGCTTGTTCTAGATAAAACTGCAAAAAAAAAACAACAACCCATAATGTACTTCTTTGCGGCTCTGTTTGCCCAAATCATATATTCACAACGTGAAATTAGAAAATAATATTACGTAACCAAAATCCGCAATATGGAAACAGAACCTGTGTAATTGTTGACAGATGATGTTCTCGTAACATTTTTACAAGACAAACTACAACATTTAAAAAATGACTTGTATGTACTTGATATCTCTAATCAATCCACGGCGATATAGTTAAAGCAGTCCCCGCACAAAACGAAACTAAAACGCCCTGGGCATACCGTTTCGCACTTCTTATCAGTTGCTCAAAAGTAATTTGACCGTATGAAATGCATAATATAAACCTAGAAACATATACAGTACGTGAGCAGTACTTACGTAGTATCGGTGTCAAGACATACCTCTCAAATACTGTAAATCAAGTTAAAAATATCTCAAGACCGATTCTGGTCATAATGAAACCATGTTTCGTGTATGTTTTCTTTAAAGTACCGAGACCAGCCATATACTGTATGTTTATGTTCCAAAATTAATATCGTTTATGGCCTTCACACGCGTTGCAGTATGCTCCTATTCTTTTTATGCTCAGGCACTAAGATTTCCCTTCAGTGGTAAAATTCCATATAAATATTCAATACATAAACGGGCACAGTTAAGACATTAAATATACATATACATACTGTATACAGTACAGTTTGCATACGGTAATATGTTTATGTTCCTAAATCAATCTCTTTTATGAGCATGTGTAAGGCATGGTGAATCGATTCTCAAAAATTACTGTACTTTGCATGATTGGAAAAAAATGCGTGATTGCGAAATGCTGTGGTGTTACTTTTACAAAGACGGTCAATGAAAAAAAGAATGTGGACCAGGGCAATACTTTGAGTTTACAGCTTGTCCAAGGTCATTTATTATTAATACTATTAGTAATATCTTCGTTAAAGACTTTGATGGCTACAGCTCAAACATGAGAGGTTGAGCTTTATTAGCTCCACCTTGCGGAAATTCCGGATACTATTATTTTGCTAGCGGTATTTACCGGTAACTTGCGGTATTTACCGGTAACTTGCGGTAGACTGCGTACAGCGTACCGGAAAATAATGCGGTATCGCCCGCGCATTTTGAATGGCTGCATCTGTATTTAAGGACCTGCATACTAGATTACTACAAGAAAGTTTTTTGATGTAAAAGAGACAATCTGCTTTGCACTACAGTACTTGAATAACTCCTCAATCAGTGCAGCTTTCGCTCAGCTGAATGACTAAAATGTACTGACATAAATATACCAAAATGGTAAAAAGTTTTACTTCAAAATTAGAAAATGCTCCATATAACTGTAGTGTCAAACAAATGACAAAGTTCAGGTGTCTGTGAAGCAGAAGTCCCTTTATTCATATGCATATGGAAGTCTGGCTTGCAACCACCAGACTTAAAAAATAAGTAGCTGAAGCTGGTCCTTTATACCTTAAAACACAAAGAGTTACTATGACATATCCTAAACAAATGATAAAACAGCAACACCTGCCAATTAATTATATCTAAGTTGCAGACTAGTTAGCAGTTAGTTCTTTTCATGTTCTGGGCGTATAGCCAGCTTACCAAATACATGCCCCTTATCTTACTGACCAAGGACAGGCAACATCTTTATATATATTTGAGCACAAAGCCTACTTCAAGCCACTAGACTGCATAGTTTGCAAAAAACATACAAAAACATGAAAATGATATTATTATCTCACTTTGGGGCATCTCTCTTATCTCTTCATTCTTCATAACCTATAAAATAACTTTTCTTTATAGTCAAAATTACTTCTAGTACTTTTATTTTTAATTAAATCTTAATTTCCAGATGTGATTTTGTAACATTAGTATAACAGAATGGATAAAAATATTAGGAACTTGATCACTATCTACACCGCAGTGTTCTGTAAACTTATAAAATGAAATATATATAAATTCATAGGCTCAGATATATGGAGGAAAACTGAAATCCAGATGCTTACACTAAATTAAATTCAGAAGAAATAACACCTAACAATTAGAATTTTAGAATGTTTATTGAATATTTATGTACATTATAGTGAAATTTGGCTTAGCCCACCAGGCTAAGGGTCAGCCCCTGGCCATAAAATGAACAGGCTTAGGGCCCCATGCAGCCTTAACCAACAGTTAACCAACAATCTAGAAGAACGGGAATTTGCTTACATTTCCTTGAACTTTTTTCACATTCTGCTTTGTCAGTGCTTCAGATTTTAATGTATTTAAATGAGTAGTTTATTCATCTTACCTAAACACCATACTTCACACTAGGGCTGGGCGATATGGTCAAAAACATTATCACGATAAAAAATTTTATATCAGTCGATATCGATAATTATCACACTAAATGTCAAATCATTATTTCTTTCAAGTTTAAAGGCAGATTTTTTCTCCTGAGTGAAAGTTGAAGAAACCAGACAGTTAATTGGTAAATTAAACAACTCTATTTTAAGAACACAACAAACACTTGCCAAACAGCAGAAACATTAAACAAATCTGAGGTAGAGAGTATTCAAGTCTTTTTTTATGTCAAAATATGCATGAGTAAAATTTACAAAATAAATATCTTAATAGAAAAATTAAATACTGCAGTATGATAAAACACACATAGAAGATGGCTGAGACAGACTGCAAAGTTTAAAGTGCTCTGTTTAATGTCTGATCGTAAAAAGCCAAAATATCTCCAAATTACCGAAGTTGAATGACCTTTTCTGTCGACGATGTCATCGTCCTTCGAGCTGGTCATTGGCAGCACTACATTTGCTTCAGTGTCGCTCATTTCTCCAAAACGTGATCAATGTGTTTGAAGTTGGATTTTTTTTTTTTTATGTGATTGTAAAAAATTTGTGTGGTGTGAACAAGGTCTAAACTGTGGAATATAAAAATTACATCTATTATTTTGTTATTTATAACAAAATAACAATCCTGTCAGCCACCACCGTGTGGGTAAACAACACCACGTTAGCTGCCCAGTCTGTGACACGCACTCGCACTCGCACAGTATTTTGTGCGCATGCGCAAAGCATAAACATATATATCGAACATTTATCGAACTTTTGTTAAAATTATATCGAGGAAAATTATATCGCGATAATTATCATTATCGAATTATCGCCCAGCACTACTTCACACTTAAGTGGAAAATGTTTTTATTGGGAAAATAAAAAACTGAAATATCATAATTGGATACGTTTCCACCCCCTTGAGTTAATATCTGGTGGAAGCAATTACAGCTGTGAGTCTGTTGGGAACTTTGCACACCCAGATGTGGCAATATCTAATCATTCTTCTTTATAAATTTGTTGAAGCTCACTCAAGACCCTTTTGAAGAGTCAAAAGTTTTCAAGTCATGCCGCAGATTTTTCAGTAGATTAAGGTTAGGGATCTACAGTAACTGGGTCACTCAGGGACATTTACCTTTTGTTCCCTAGTCACTCCAAAGTAGCTCTGGCTGTGTGCTTCACGTTGTTGTCATGTTGAACTTCCATCCCAATTTCAGCTGAGAGGAGCAGGGATTCCTCAAGGAATTTTCTATACTTTGTTCATTCATTTTCCCTTCTACTCTCACATTTTCTTGCAATAAAACATGTAATGCTGCCACCACCATGCTTCACAGCAGAAACGTTTTTCTTCAGGTAATGTCCTGTGTTGCGTTTGTGCCGAATGCTTTGCATTTAAGCCAAAAAGTTCCATTTTTGTTTCCTCAGACAAGAAATCATTTTGCTACATGTTTGCAATATTGCATAAATGCTTTGGGGTTTTTTTCCAGTAACAGGGCAAAGAACAAAGGTAATTCACATTCTGCATGTCAGGGTATCATGTCATGTCATATTGGGAATGTACAAAAAGAGGAGCAGGAACACACAGGAAGAAAATCAGATGTTGATTTTGCTTATGAACTGAGTCAATTATATTTTTGGTTTGATGTACATGATTTGACTAGCTCAATGTTTCTAGAGGCAGGAATGTGCTATTAACATTAATGTTTTTAAAGTTTGCTAATTGTTCGGTTGTGTTAAGAAGAAGAGTCCAGGTCCTGATTCTATTAGGGGTAAAGAAATGAAAAGATGTGTTCAACAGCTGTGTGGCATTTCTTTGTTTTATTTTTCATTGTCGTTAAACCAGCAAAAGGTTTCTAGGATCTGGAAACAATCAGTTATGGTCCCAGTGGCAAAAGTCAAATCTCCTAGTTCATTCAATGATATGAGGTCAATAGTCTCAACCTCACTGGTTAAAAAAAAAATTAAAAATCGAGATTGTGACACAGGTACAGGATCAATTAGACCCATTTCAGTTTTCTTACAGGACAGGTACAGATAATGCTACAATATGCCTTCATAATCTTGTTCTCCCACATCTTGAGGAATATAAGAATATAAGATGCTATTTGTAGATTTCTCCTTAGCATTTAATTGTATTCATCTGCATTTATTGGCAACTACGTCTAACTCTAGTCTTGACCAGTCTTACTTTGGTCTTGATCTTAATCTTGTGAGCTGAATTACCGATTTCCTTATAGAGAGGACTCAGAGGATAAGAGCTAATAATGCATTGTCTTACAAAACTGTATTCTTCCACCGGCTCCCTTCAGGCATGTGTACTGTCTTCTTACTCTTTGTCCTGTATACAAATAACTGAAGAGTTATCACCACTCAAGACATGTAATTCAATTTGCAGAAGACTTTGTAAGTGTGCTGCAAGTAGATGAGGGAGGCCATGAGCCAGTTGTTGATAGGTTTTGCCATTTGGTGTGACTGACTAAATGTCTCCAAAACCAAAGACTTGGTACAGTAATTGATTTCAGGAAGATCCTCAGACCCCACTACAATCTGCATAAGGGGACAATCAGTTGAGAGGGTAGGTAAAAATAATTATTTAGAGGTTAAATTTTGATACAAATATCGAGTCTATTTTCCAAAAAAGGGCAACAGCCCCCTTTTCAACAATTTTTCTTAAGAAAGCTTGAGCATTTTAAGGTTGATTATTCATTACTGATAATGTTTCATCATTCTTTTACTGAATCTGCTTTAACTTGTGGCCTGAATTGTTGGTTTGGGAATCTGAATCTGAGGAGTATTGTCAAACTGTCAGAAAGTCTTTGATGCTGATCTTTCGACCCTACCCCAATGTACCAGTCTTGTCTTGTGTAAAGCATATTCCATCCTCGATGACTCTTCACACCATTAGTTTAATGAATTCCAACTAAACCCCTCAGAACGCAGATACAGATTTCCCAATTTAAAAACAAACTGTTACAAGTTCTCATCTATACCTATGGCCATAACCTTGTTCAGCAGTTGATTTTCTTGCTCATATTTATGTGTACTGTTTGTTTGTGTGTTTTTTTATATTGTTTGCTGCTGTAAAATAAATCACCCTTTGGGTATAATAAAGACACTCTTTCTCTACCCATGTTGCCATACAGGCCTGCTTGGGATATTGTTGTTATACACACAGTCTTGAACATAAAAGCCTGTAGTTGTTTAAAAGTTGCCACTGTCTTCTTGGTAGCCTCTCAAATCAGTTTCCTTTTCACTTGATCATCCAGTTTTAAAGAGACGGCCTGATCTAGGCAGGGTCTTGGTGGTGCCATACACCTCCCACTTCATAACAATCATCTTGAACATGCTCCAGGGGACATTCAAGACTTTTGAATATTTTTACACCCATCCCTTGATAGGTGCCGTTCTACAACTTTGTCCTGTATTTCTTTTGAAAGCTCCTTGACACTCATATTTAAGTTTTTGCTTTGAAATGCACATTTGAAAGGAATTGCTGAATATATCCAAAATCATGTAAATCACTACAATTTAAAATAGGTGAAGCCAAATAGGTGAAACTTTGAAACCAGGTGTACAGTTTCTACAAGCACATGTCTATAGAACATCTGAGTTGAAATGTTTGGTTGTCATTCCTCCCAAACTTTGGTTAAAAAACTTTTATTTAATCTAGTTTACTAGATTAATTTACTATTGTGGGTAGTTTTACTATTGTGGTACAAAATGCTTTGAAAAGTTGGAACTACACCATATTTCTTAATATAATAACACATATGACAGGATCATTATCACCCTACTGATTGCAATGTTCACATTATTTAATTCAAGTCACTGAATTCATTAACATAATAATAAAGATAAAAAACAGTTATGGCCAAGCACTTACAGTACCAATTGCGTGTCCAACTGGCATTCAAGCTGTCCATATTCAGCTCCAGAATGCAAAAAGAAGCAAGTGGCTTCATCTATGTTCTGCTAATTGTCTTCTCTAAATACATTACTGTTGTGAAGAGGATTTCTAAAATTGGACTCTTCAGTAATTTATCTTTTATTGTAAAACTATCAAATTCAAAGTAATTTTTAAAAATAAATATTTTTCTAAAAATGTCAACAGGAGAGATATAATAAATAACATTATTCAATGTCCCCTCTAAGAACGAATTTGGCACCACAAACCACTTTACTCTTCTAAGAGAAAAGACAGAATACAAACATGCTTCCCCTTTGCCAATCTGCACAAATAATTAAATTCTGTAATTTTTCAGTTATAATCCAGTCATAAAGAATTTATTGTGAGCACAAAAATCTCTAATACAAATGTGCAAAATCTGTCTTTTCACCTTTGGTATTCATCTTTGAAAATAGTTTTATACTTCTGAAAAACACTATGAATCTGCTCCACTGCTGTACCAAAGGATTTGCTTTCCAACAAACCTGCTGTCTTTCCTATTATTTTTCTAAGAAATTATGATGTTGAGTGTTTTAAAAGCCTACAGACAGAAAGATAAGTTCAGAGTTCACAATCCATTGTTTTGCTCATCAGGAACCTAGTTGTTTTACCTTTAACAATATACTTTCAAAGTGATAGATCTAACCTTTGAACATCTCTAAAACATATAATGATTTGTAAACGTGCAAAATTAATACACCATATTTTTATAATACAAAGTTTTTTGTTTATGAAATCCCACACTGGGGCAAGAAGAATGATCATTTGCTGAATTTTAAATGTATAAGCTCTGTTTACAATTACAATTGTTGTTTGTTGATTACAGTCAATTTATAATTACATTTGCTAAAAAGAACAGAAAGATCACCTCCAGAAATAGTATATTTCAATTCTTTAACATGACTTGTGCAGTGAGCTCCAACTCATTTTGGCATTTTAGAAGGACAGTCAGATGTAAACCAAATGGAACTTCACACTGTAGCACAGTGTTTCTTTGTTGAAGTCATTGGGGCCATTATCCTATGTTTTTGATCAAACCAGATTCAATGCTTTATTTAACATCATTTGTAAAACACATAAAATGTGTTAAATGTTAAGAAATACATAAGCGTTTTTAATTCATATAACCTATTGCATGATTAGGTACATACAACATTTTATTTTTTCAGACCCATGATCAATACAATTTTGATTAAGACTAAACATCATAAACATCTACAGTAACATGCAATCTTTACAAATATAATCTACTGAATAGTATTATGCATGATCAATACTTGAAAGTATTGACTTGGAAAATTCTGGTTTCACTGATTTAGAGAAATTTACCATAAAGGACTACATCTAATGTACAGTATATCTATCTCATAAATGCTGAACTTCAAGGATAAACTAGTACTTAGAGTTTCCAGCTTGTAATGTTCCTTACAGAGCCCTTTCTTAATTGGTTTTATATTATCTTATGGCCACCACCTTAAAATTGGTGTACTAAATTTAAGTCAGACGGTACCCAAATATATAAATATTTCCTTCTTTTTCAAAGGCTTTCCATGCAGTAGTTGGCCTACTTTTTAAGAACCACTGAGATTCAGTTTGATCAAAGTAAAAGCTCTCTCCCTGGGCCTCAAGATTAATGGACTGAACTCAGCCAGCAGGGTCTGTGGATGTTACAGTACCATGCATATGCATTTTATTCTTAGGTTTTACAACAAATTAATCATTTGACCATGGCTTAGCTTATCACAGTAATCTACATCATATTTGATCATATATCACCAACATATATCAAACTGCTTTTGTATTCCTATTGGCTGTTTTATCTTTTCTTGCTATTTAATAATCATAAAAACCACACAATCAGCAATTTTAAACATGCAATCTACTATTACCATTTTTACTCAAAAAGCAGCAAAAAGAAGCGTGTTTAAAAATCAGTAAACCCATCTGGTGATGACAAGGCTGCTGAAAATTCAGCTTCAAGTCTTACTATACACAACAGGAACATGTTATGCAGTACCTGCAAATGAAAATGGTGGAGCGGTGGCACTGTGGCTAAGGATCTGCGCCTGTGGCTAGAAGGTTGCCGATTCAAATCCTGTGGCTGGCAGAGGAATCCTACTCCATTGGGCCCCTGAGCAAGACCCTTAACCCCAGCTGCTCCAGGGGAACTGTATAAATGGCTGACCCTGCGCTCTGACCCCAAACTTCTCTCTCCCCATCTGTGTGCCTGTGTGTCTCATGGAGAGCAAGCTGGGGTATGCGAAAAGACAAATTCCTAATGCAAGAAATTGTATATGGCTAATAAAGTGATCTTATCTTAAAAGAACTGCAACTTCATAATCAATATTTAAATATAAAATATATATATATATAAATACTGTCATTATTAGAAATTGATTCCATCAATATTCCATCAAAAATGTCATTCTCTGGGTACTGGAATCTTTTTTACCAAAAGTTGAAGAGAGCTCTAATTAAACCTTTCTTACAGAAATATTACTCACTCTGCCTGTTTTTAAAGAACAAATGTTCAGTACAGGTTAATGCATAGCAAACATCTTTCAAACAATTCCCATTATCCTTGAAATTGTAGCAGCACAGGTCCCAGTCACCCCACTGCTCTAACTCACTGTAACAGGAACTCCAACAAGAAACATTCTGGTGCAGCAGGTCATGTGAGTTGTACGTTAATTAAGAGCAAGAGACGAATTAGTCACCTGTATCTACACAATCATACTGCAGTGTTTCTCAGAAACCACGATCAGCAAAGAATTTAAAATACAGCTTATAACTAATGAAACTAGTTAACAACTGATTTAATTAGTTAATATTCAACTTTTTTACAATGTAAAATGTAGCCTTTTTTCCTTTTCAGAGAAAAAATATTCTTCACTGGTTTTGGAAACATAAAACTGTCTACACCTGAAAAACAACACTGTTGTGGTACTAATTAATTTTTAAAAAGATGTACAGTAGATCATTCAAAGTTATTTTTAGCAAAATACCCAAAAAAACAACTGTGTATGTTTTCTTAAAGCTTTAAGATCTAGAGCTATTTTTGGATTTTACCCTTTGAACTTCCATGTTTTGGTCTGATTTCAAAACTAAACTCTGAGCAAAACAATGCAGCTATTTATGCTATTCTGAATTTTATGCAAAACAATATACAGATGCAGCCATTCAAAATGCACGGTACAACCCCATACAGCGCAAAATTACCCACAGTTCACTGCGGTGTACAGTGGTATGTGATTTGGCTGGCCAAAATGACTGACAGGGGCACTTATGGTGCATTGGTTGTTACTGAAACGATTTAAATCAGTAAATCTCTTTACTGTGCATGTTTTAATCTGCTTAGTTTTGAATATTTATATGGAATTTTACAACTAAAGGGCATACTTTTAAGAATTTGATTAATAGGGAATATAATATGGAATTGGGCATCTAAAGAAATTGATAACGATATAATTATATTAATATGTTGTAGCTCAAATTATCACAGTAGTATACTTTCTTTGTTCTTGTGTGGCGTAATGGGTTAGGCGTGTGCCTTGCGTGCAGGAAGGCAGGGGTTCGAACCCAGTTGTTACCATGAGTTTTCTTTTAACAAATAAAAAGTTCTATATTTACGTATTTATTTAGTGTTTTCATTAGTGACAAAGGCTAAACTTTCAGCTTCATATTTAAAATCCAATAGAGATGATTTGGCATTCCCTGAAAGTCTATATTCTGAAAACGGCAAAACCTAGCACAAAGCAAGAACTGATCAATGTGATTTACAAATTCTGGGAGGAAGGACAGACAGAACAAAGTTGCAACAATTTTATTAACAGGCTGTTTTGTGTTCTTCCTAAGATTGTTGAGCACAGTGGGGGACATTCAGGAATGTGATTTCACAGATGCTTTTGTTCTGTCATGCATTGTCAGATTGTGAATCAATAAAAGCATTTAATTAAACACACGTTTGCGATTTTAATCAAAATGGGGGTAATGGGGACTCTCTATTATAAACATAAATGTAAAGCCCAAAAATAAATAATACCAACAAATTCAATATAGTGTCAATAATATTGATTATCAGTAATAACGACAGTAGTGGCAGTACAGTAGCAGTTTGAAATTATTCTTCGTTATTAATAAATCACTTAACTTGGAAAATGTTGTTATATTTAGAAATATAAAAAATATCTATTTAATGTCCATAATTTTTGCTATTTTAGTTTTCCAAATAAATTTTTATTTGGTAAAAAAAAACACATGGTGACAGCTGGGTTCGAACCCCCGCATTCCAGCACACAAGGCACATGCCTAATTACGTCACACACATTATATTCCCTATTAATCAAATTCTAAAAAGTATGTGTTTTTATACTACGATAACGAGCGCAAGTTTAAAACATTATAACTTTTTACAAAGTATATAAACTTAATATTGTCAGAAGGAGAATGTAACAACGTTTACAAAATAACCACAGTATGTAACCGAATAAAAGACTTTGATGCTTCAAATATTTATGATTAAGAAAATTTTTTTTAATTAATTTAATTTATATTAAGAAAAAGGCGCTCCTTCCTTCCTCTGGACAGTCTGTGCAGCAACAAAACAATCCGTTTAAACAAGAGAGTGTGGTGTTACTTTTTATCAATGAAAAAATAAAGTATTTTTGTGTCGCAACAGTTAAACTGATGCTGACAGTTAAAAAGAAAGTGGACCACGGTAATACTTTGAGCTTACAGCCTGTCCACGGTCATTTATTATTGATACTATTAGTAATATTCTGCAAAGACTTTGATGCATAAAATATTTCTGCATAATTAAAATATTTATGATGAAGGTGGAAGGTTGTGTACTTTTGTCCAACTGAGCAATCTTGCTTTTATAAAATATACCAACTTTTTAATGTTTAATGATTAAAATGCTGTAATACACAGGTTAAAATTATTAAAAGACTAAAGAGTATACAACTTAAATTCTTAATTGGAAAAAGATTGTCCCTCAGCAGTGACCGGGATTCAAAACCAGGCGTTTTCTGGCGACAGCCCAAATGCTGTACATGGGACGTTAAGCTTTATTAGCTCCACCTGGCAGTTTTACAAGGTGCTTCCGGATACTATTATCATATTTCAATTTGCATGCTGTATAATGTGGTATGATGCGCCATGTCTACCGCGTTTTAACGCAGCGTATTTCGCAAATTTTGAATGGCTGGATCTGTAGGCATTTATAAATCCTCAGGTTAATGAATGAAAGATGGTGCTGTAGATTGTTCCTGCTTCTCCAACAATAGTGGTAAATGCTAATTTAATTTTATTAAATCTCCCCAGAGTATATATTTGTTAGCATCATCCTCCCCCCACAGGACATTAGTGTGCATGCCTAAATTTAAAGCAAATACAATCTGGCAGTCATGCCACAGAACATTTCCTTTAAGCATTGATGGACAATGCAGATCCTTAACACGCCTCAAAACAACCCAGACTGAAGACAGTAACACAGTCTGTTCTGTCCTCAGGAGACAATTACATGAACAAAATACTCATAAAACAAAATATGTAAACTAAAAATGTTATACATAAATAAACTATACCATCCAATAACATGTAAACTTCACCTGTAGAATTACAAACGCTAATCATCAACTTGAGATGTGGCCAAAATACAAGACTTAACTATCCATAGAGCAATTTCTTAAACCTTTTAACTAACATGTGCAATAATTTTAGAAACAGTTGAATCCTGTTAAGTATAAAACGTGCATGTACTTGCTCTTTGAGAAATATCAATCCCAAAGCCTAAGCCTTAAAGTACAACTTAAGTACAACTTAAAGACAGTACAAACATAAAAACAGCTTTTACTATTTTTAATGATAAGCAACATTAATGCAGTACTCTAAATTATATTGATATCTATGGCATTATGAACACAGAGATGTGAAACGTTATGGGTTGGTTTTATTTAGCTTTATTGTTGGAAAACAACACAACAGCTATATGAATGCCTACGCCTGTTTCTAAATTAAAAAAATAAATTCACTAACATTTGTGCCGACTGCATCAACAACATTAATTACTCACAGATCAAATTACATTCGCCTCGTTGAAGGACCCCTGCCTATTTTTTGTTCAGTAAAATTAATTCGGGGCGCACATTAGACGAGGGTCTGTTACAAATCGTATATACTGAACATTTATTTAGAAGTTAACTATTTCGCAGTAAACCTTACCAGAAATTTAAGATGTTTACTAGGAATGTTAACATCACTGTTTAACGTCAACAACTTGAAACCGTATATATGTAGACTGTAACAATAATCGACAGAATCATACACCTTCTCGAATTTTATATTGTGCTTGCAATAAAATCTAATGTCTAATCTAATAAAATATGTGTTGTGTGGAACAACCGACTCCAAATTTTAATATTTAATTTTAATAAACGCATCCGCAAACAGTGAAGGCATAGCTAACACTGGAAAGTCATTGGTATGGAACTGACATACCAGCGCTGTTAACAGCATTCGTTCTGAGCAAAGCTTTGTATCATTCTTTTACAGTACATCGACTGATGCGCAGATTCGGTGCGACTGAAGGGATGTTATGATATACTCACTCGTCGTCCTTCATGATGCTTTCCTCTGTAATAGGTTTCACTGGGGCTATGTTCTCGGTCTTGGTGTTGTAGTTTCGGAAACACACTGTCAGTTTCTCATCGAAGTCGTTCACCAAGTCCTCCATGGATTTGAAGCTGCCGATCTCTCCGGAGAAGCTATTGTCGAGCTCAGAAAAATCCTCCAGGAGCCCCGGGACTTCCCCAACATTGGAGTTCACTTGATCAAGACGGTTTTGCTTACCCGAGGCCGGTTTAAATTCATAAAAGTCCTGCCAGTCCTCATCGAACTGCGCTAACGGCGCCGCCATAACTGCAGCAGGAAAATGGGACGGTCACCGCTCTGCTGCTGCCTGGCTCTTTGCCCTCGCTACAGCTTAGCCTAGCTAAAAATGAGAGGGAGGGGCTATATGTGAAAGGTTCCTGACGCCAAACGCAGCCAACCATTTTCCCTCATTATGTTGCTTCTTCTTTCAATGCGCTACAGGCTAGGTTTCAATCACACAGGAATGTTTATGCATGTGTTCGGTGGCCAAAAACAGCGTATCAAGTACGCCCAGTTGGCGAGGAAGATTTACCCCTCACAGTGTACAGCCGTGGTGTATTTCTGTATATAGAACCCATGCAAAAAAGAGTGCTCGCCTCAGGCTCACTAATGTCATGTAATATAATGGATTCAAATCGGCTTGGTTCTGACCAGCACGTCAGGTTTTTTGGCTAGTAACACTCAATTCAGACTCAGACTCAAACGAGATTTATTCACATGATGTTATACAGTTATTTCCAAAGCAACTATAAAATATTGTAATAACTGTACAGCGCGAACGGTGTCCCCCTCTGCATTATAATAATAATAATAATAATAATAATAATAATTGCTTACACTTAAATGGCGCTTTTCTGGACACTCCAGTCAAAGCGTTTACACATTCCTTGCGTAGAAGCTGACTTATCAAGAAACTCTGCTACTCTTCTCTTGATTTTGTAGAATTCATATTGATGTTTCATGTCATTGAGGATCATATCTCTACATACAGTAGTTCAAGTAGGTAGCTGCATCAGCATGCATAGGCTGCAAAGGAACATGTAAAGGTTTATTCCATGCTGAAAAGAGAAGAAAAGAAACACAACATTTTGGCTGTGGAGCCTTCTTCAGGTGTATATCTCTACATAGTTTTCTGTGTTTGGCAAGAAAATAACTCTTTAGTCCATCAGAGAACTGCATTCCTTTGAGCCCTGGAATGTACAGTATACGGTCATCCTTCTGTAGTCTAATTACTAGCGGTATATGAGGAGTATGAATTGTTTTTTGATTCAAGATTTATTTTCGTGTATTTTAGGTAGGTTAGAGAGGTGTATTTCCATCACAGTCTGTCAAGGGTTATGGTGAGCATCACAGCCTTTCTGTTCCCATTTTTTGTGCCAGACAGTTTCCATGGTATGGCTATGTTTACTGAGCCTATATTTTATTTTTATGTTTTTGTCTAAATGTTTCATTTCTGGCCCTGTCAAGACATCCAGCTAGTATAAAATATATTTTCAAGGACTGATATCACTATTCCAGTATCAATTGTGCTGATCATTAAATACAGTTTGTTTTTTCAAATTATTGCTGCTGAAATGTTATTTTTGAGTGTACTATACAGCTCACTGGTCCTAATTTGATTCATTTTAGAGATGTTCCATTAATAGCCGGCTAAGGGAACTCCTGGCAACAGTGAGAAGTCCCTGAGTTTTTGAAGGGTTTGTGATGGTTATAAGGTGTGAAGGATGTACAGTAAATATCTGTTGGTAGAAAGAAGGCAATCTGATCTTCTCAAGATACTGGCTTTGCACTCAATGTCTATCAATTTTCTTAATATTGATTTTTAAATTTTTAATTATTTTTTTTAAATGTTTGTTTTTTAGAAATTTTTGTGAGGTGAGATTTTTTAAACACGGTCACGAGAATTGTGTTTAGGTATGTTGTGATAAGGGTGACAATGTCGTTCAGTAGTTAGCATTGCTACCTCACAGCACTGGAGCCCTGGCTTAAATTCCTGGGGTACTATCTGCATGGAAAGTTTACACTTTCCCTGTGTTTACGAGGGTTTTCATCAAGTGTTCCAGTTTCCTCCCACAGTCCTCAAAAGTACTGGTAGGTTAATTGGCTTCTAATAAAAGCTGGCCCTGGTGTGAATATATATTGTATGTGTCCGTCTGTGTGTGCCCTGTGATAAACTATCATCCCATCCAGAGTGTACCCTGACTAACATCCGTTGCTTGGTTGCTATACAGCAGCAATATCACCCTGCAACTCACAAGTGGCAACCCACTAAAGCTAAGGAAGTGTGAGCCTGCTCAATACTTGGATGGAGACCTCCTGCGAAAAACTAAGTTTGCTGTGTAAGATGACTGGGGAAGGGTCATCCAGGACAGGTATTTCAGGAACAACCTGCTCAATATATATTTTTTTATTAATATACAAAAATAACAAGTCACAACAAAATCAATCACATTACAGAACACAGTCCATCCTTATCCTAAATCAAAAAGTGTTTTCCACCGTTCCTTAGCAGCATGGTAGCCCCATTTGTTGTAGTCATATCTCTGCTGCCTGCGTAATTCATACCTTACACGCCCACTGATCCCTTGCACTCCCCCCTCACATCCATACTTCACCTTGTGGTTCCTACTGTCCCATAAAATCAGTTTGATTAAACACACAATGAACCACAACAGAAAATTGATCCTTTAATCGCCCTTAATCGTTTTCCAGCCCCATAAAACCACAGCCTCTGTTAGCTGGAAACTTGGCCATAACCCAGAAAATAAGACTCTTTGTTTCTCCCAGACTAACTGTGCCACCCTACAGCCCCAGAACACATGCACAATCGACTCTACCGCACCACATTCAGCCCTCGAACACACAGACGACTTCGTCAGCTTATGTTTATGCATAACTTCCCGCACCGAGAGCCTCCCCCACCCACACAACCAATTCAGGTCTTTCATCCTATTAGATAATCCTTTATAGTGCAGGAACCTCCAGCGATACTCTGGGACCACTATGCCTGGGTATTCTTTTTGCACGCACACCTCTCTCGCTCTTTCATACAAGGCTCTATGCCGCACACACTCCTCATCCAGCTTCCCATTTGAATACTTTGTCAACCACATTGTTGCTTGTTTATAAAACCACAGTGTCCTTACCGCTTTGGGCATGGTATTTGTCCACTTACACAAAGGCCGCAATGACCAGGAGAACCAAAGCCTTGCAAAATACTGGTACTCATGTCGTACCTCCTTATGCACAGCTTCACACACACCCGCAACAAATATGGCATTTAACTTTAAAGGTAGATCCGGTACATCCATCCCAACTTGATGACATCCTTTGTACATATCCACCCTTCTCACATACTCGTACTTTCCACACCAGATGAATTGAAACACCAACCTTGTCAACTTTTTTATGATTTTTATGTATGTGGGCACAGGAAAAACATTTGCCAAAAAACAAGCATAGGAAGTTTATCCATTTTGATAACTGTATCTTCCCAATATATGATAAACGTCTATTTCTCCACATGCCTAGCTTTCGGCTAACCCGGTTCAACTGTGTTTCCCAGTTGTGTAGCCCTAGCACCCCAGATCCAAATTCTACTCCTAGTATCTTTATTGGCCCAAGTTCTGCCCTCAGGGTCTCTGACATCTCGGCTTTGTTTCTCCACTTTCCAAAGATCTTTATCACACTTTTGTCCCTATTTACCTTAGAGCCTGTCGACTGACCAAACTTGTCCACAGTCTCCAGGGCATACTGCAGACTAAACTCTGAACTCAGTAAGAAAGTTACATCATCCGCATATGCAGCAAGCTTAACTTGCCTACCTCCACTTCCTGGCACACACAGACCTTACTATTAGATCTAATCATGATAAGCAAAGGCTCCACGTACAGAATATACAGCAATGGTGACAAAGGGCATCCCTGTCTTACCCCTCTTCCTATCCGAACTTTTCCACCCAGGTGCCCATTGATACACACCCTAAAACCAACGTTGACATAAAGTAACTTTAACCAATTAACAAACCTAGGACTCAGGCCAAACCTTTGCAGTACCAACCACAAAAAAGTGTGATGAACCTTATCAAAAGCCTTTTCTTGATCCAGGCTTACTACAAGCAAAGGCATATTTCTGTCCTCTGCCCAGGCAATTGAGTCTCTATAGATCTACCCGCCACACCACACAACTGATTAGGGTGGATCAATATTGGCAAAACCTTCCATAGTCGGCTACACAATACTTTAGCATGGATCTTGTAATCTACACAGAGGAGTTGGATTGGCCTCCAGTTACCCAAATCTAAAGAGTTGCCTTTTTTATAAAGCAGGGCCAGGACCCCCTGCCTCATGGATTCACTCAACCCTCGGCCTTTTAAAATTTCCTCAAACACCTCTACGAAAACTGGTCCGAGTAGGTCCCAAAAGGTCAAGTAAAATTCCATGGGCAGCCCATCAATGCCGGGACCTTGCCTTTCCCCAGGCTGTGCATGACCTTCTCCACTTCCAGCAGCTCAAATCCTGAGTCCAGTCCCTCCATCTCCTGTGCCTCCAATCTATTTACCACCAGTCCAGCTATTTCTTCCATTGGTTCTATGTTTTTACTCTCTTCTTGAAAGCATGCCCCAAAATATCTTGAGGCAGCTTCTACCATTCCTTCTGACGACCGAACCACCCTTTCAGAGGTCACTCTAATACCTTCAAAGTTTCTCTTTACTTGTTTCGCCGTCACTGACCTAAAGAACAGGCCTGACACATCCTCTGATTGCTCCATTACACGGTCACCCAAACGAAACAAAAAGTCTTGTGCCCTTCTAACGTGAATCTCCTTCATCTGGACCTTCAACTCTTGGGCTCTTTGAACATCAAACACCAGACCACAATTCCTTTGCTCATAGATCTTTTGTAGTTCCTCCTGTAACCGCCACACCTCCATGTTCTTTCTATGTGCTCTCAGTGTGCAATACTGCTGAGAGATCCTTTTAAGCTGTTGTTTCACACCTTCCCACCATTCAATTAAAGCTGGCCAGCTGCTTTTCTGCGCTACCCATAGTTGCAGTTTGTCTCTGATCAGCTGGATGTAATCGTGTTCCTGCAGAACGGCTGTATTTAATTTCCAGACCCCTCTTCCAAAACACGTGCAAGAGTTACCGATTTCCACCCGAATGATTACATGGTCCAAAAACCATGTCGGAGTCACTGTGACACTTTGGATTGAAATGACCGAGGATACAAACATATAATCCAATCTTTTCCCCATTCCCCTGGTATTTTGCCATGTGACCGGAAAGTTTGAGAAGAAACCTTTAAAACTGTCTTTTAGTTCAAAGTCACGCAACAGCTGATTGATCTCTGTTGCCCCTGTTGTCCGTGCCAAAATGTACTCTTAAAAAAAGACCCCCCCCAAAAAAAAAGACCCGCCTGTTTGTAGTGCACCAAGGCGCTAGGTCAGCAAAGAAACCCCTCCGCGCACTGCACTCTGCTGGTGCGTACACACATATCAAATAGACTTTGGTGACCGCCCACAATCTATCCACCACAATCACCCTTCCTGGACTTACCACAAAGTACTCTGTTTCCTCCCCCACCATGCTCCCGAAAAGAATTCCAACCCCTGTCAAATGCACTCCCCCCACACTCTACCATGACTTCAAACTACCCCAATCCTTCGCGACCTGTGAATATCATATTCCCCAGCTAAATGAACTTTTTGTAGGAAGCACACGTCAAACCTGTGCTTCCTCAAAGTTTCAAAAACTGCAGTCCTCTTTATTCTGTCTTTCAAACCTCTTGCATTGACCGTACAGATACAGCGACTCATGGTGGTTCCAGCCCTGTCTCTTTCTCCATACCATCTGACTGGTCAGAGCTGGAATCCTCTGAAATATCTGTCACAGGTGAGTACCCCCCCATAGAGGGATGGCGCGGACTATCTTCCCCGAACGTTGTGTCGATGATGTCTGGAGCAATCGACTGGGACCTCAGGTAAGTTTTCTCCTTCCTCCTGGCCGAAGCTGGAGATTCCTCCTCAACAGGGTCGCCTGATTCTTCTGCTTCGACCTCCATTCCTGGCATTGGTTGATCCTCCATCTCCTCGTCCTGGCCCTCTTCCACTGGTTCCTCCCTCACCTTCTTCTCCTCTTCTGCACCGGAATCGGCCTCATCCTCTTCCATTTGCTTTTTATCTATCACTTTCCCAGGTTCCTGTTCGCTTTCTGCCGTTTCTGGCACTGTGGTGTTTTCGTCGTCCATATCCTGACCAGCTGGGCCTTGTCCTGCTTCCTGCTGAAGCTCAACCTCTTGTGCTCCCTCATTAACTGGAGTCACACCCACTTCCGGCCTAGCCCCCTCTTCCTCCCCCTCAGAGGCCTCCTCCTCCTCTCCGTCCACTCTAAGTATGCCTTGGTCATATTCCCGTGCCATTTGTATGTTTCTCAACTTACAGCCCTTGAACAAGTGTTCTTCCATGCCGCATAGAGTGCACACCTTCTTTTGGCATTCCCTCGCAACATGCCCGGTCTCATCACATACCGTACACACATTCTCCCTAGACTCGGCCGCATGATGTCCGAAGTTACAACATTTCCTGCAGAACTGGGGCTGATTTTGATAAAATAAATAGCCCCTGCTGGAACCCAAAGAAAAAGATGCAGGAGGGTAATGGAAGCCCCCTGCCCCACATGCGTCAGATCAAAGTAGCACTCTATACTTTCTTTTCCCAGTCCAGATATTACGGCTATCCATAATTTTCTCTGGCTGACCCATGACTGAGACATGTCGTAGAAGGAAAGCCTTTACATCATCATCCCCAAGAAAGGGGTCATATAAGTGCACTATCACCACACAAAAATTGTCATTGTAGCAACCCAACACCTCATAGTCTCTCAAAAAATTCTCCTTTTTCTTGTCCTCTTATATATCTCTTCATCTCTCAAAGAAACATCAATATACTTCAAGGGTCTATTACCTTGCACACACCACACATCATTGGACGTAAAGCCCAAAACCTCAAACAAAACATAATCTTCAAACTCACGCCATCCAGGTGGTTCACCCTCACGCATCCAACAGAACCGCAAAATCCATTTCAGCCTGGGAGCCTCCCCAGGCCGGTCGTAGGAGTCAAACCCTTCCGCCATCCTGGAGGAGGCCTCCAGGCTGGCTCTCTGAAGGGTCCACTCCAATCCAAAGGCACAAAGACTTCAAAGCAATCCCCAAAGTCCAAGCAATCCAAAGCAAAGAGTAGTCCACAGGCAAAAACCCGATCCGTTGGTCGTCGCTCCAGTAGCAATCATCTTCCCGATCTTAGACCTGACCAAGATGGCCGCCAAGAAAAACCAGCTGACCCACAGATGGAAAGGGCTTATTCCGAAAAACAATGAGACACAGGTGTGTCTCGTCAGGAAATAAAATATATATGCCCCGGAATCAGTGAATCAGTGCGGAGAAGAGAAGTGTGGTGTGAGTACTTTGTCTCATTTACATAAACATTTCCCCCGGAGACACCACAGTTGCTGGGAGAGGTGTTAGTGGGGTCAGCAGGGGGCGCTCATCCTGCGGTCTATGTGGGTCCTAAAGGCTCTGTGGTCATTAAAAATCCCAGGGCATTTCTCGAAAAGAGTAGGGGTATAGCCCGGCATCCTGAACAAATTTACCATCGGCCCTAACCAATCATGGCCTCCTAATAATCCCCATCTATGAATTGGCTTCATTACTCTGCTCTCCTCCCCACTGATAGCTGATGTGTGGTGAGCTTTCTGGCGCACTATGGTTGCTGTCGCATCATCCAGGTGAATGCTGCACATTGGTGGTGGTGGAGGGGAGTCCCCATTACCTGTAAAGAGCTTTGAGTGGAGTATGTAGAAAAGCTCTATATAAGTGTAAGCAATTATTATTATTATAATTAAGTAGTGCAGTATGCTGAATACAATGAAAACTGTATATCCATGTAGCCATTACGGGTGGATGCCGCACATTGGTGGTGGTGGAGAGGTGTCCCCATTATCTGCAAAGCGCTTTGAGTGGAATGTCCAGTGGAATGTCCAGAAAAGTGCTATATAAGTGTAAGCAATTATTATTATTAAATTGTCAGAATAGGCTCTGGCTGCCCCATGACCCTTTATTGAATAATACATTTAGAAAATGGATGGATGTTGTGATTCAACATCAGCTGGTGTGGAAGACCGAATCAAAAGGTCAAGACAGTGACTATGCGCGGGAAAAGGTTTTCTGTTCACACCTAAGACCACTGTCTTAGGTGCAAACTAAAGCCTGTGATTCCTCACACCCATTCAACCAGAGAGAAATGAAACAGATTGTAGGATGCCAAATGGCATCTTCCTGTCCTGTTTGTTTGACTTCTGACACTGCCCCTTTCCCTGTAAGTTCCTTTGATATGTTAAAGTATTGCCTACATTTAATGCATAAAAAGGAAAGTGTAACTTCAGTCCAGTGAGCATGTCTTGAGTGCTAGGGGAAACCCTATCTCTGTGATGTGCTCCCCTTCAGCTGATTGTATTAAAGATCTCTGTTTGACAATCTCCTAACCTGAGCGAAGACTGAGTTTTCTTCGACACTGGTGTCTGTTTAGAAACTGTAGGGATTGATGTCTTGATGTGCTACTTGATGTCCTATTTATAAGTGCCATCTAACTTTTATTGAGAGAGAGAATGCACAGATTCTCTCAGATCACAGAGATAGAAGAAAATTGCGCCTAATGAAGTAGTAACGCATGTCAATGAGAACTATCCCAGACCTCCAGGATGTTGTGGGTATGTTCATCAAATAAGTGGCATAACTGTTAGCTGTTAGTCGGACTCACAGCAGAAGCTATCTACTGTTAGCCAGAGATGTAGTATGTATAGGTTGTGTGAGTAAGGTTTCTGGTGAGGCAGAATACATGAGAGGCGGGGATGCTGTCAACTGGAAAGATCATGAATGTGTATAACGGCAGAGAGAACAGGACCAGGATGCCTACCAGGGCTCTGAGAGAGAGTCCAATGAAAAGCAGATATCAGCCCAGGTTTGCTGCTCATGGAATGAAGGATGAAGAGTCTGCTGCTTATGAGTAGATAGATAGATAAAATAGATAGATAAGACTTTATTAATCCCGTAGGGAAATTGATGTGTTACAGCAGTCCAGCCAAAGACAAGCAAAAACAGACATCAGAATAGTTATAAAACAAAAGACAACAAAATAAAAATAAAATAAATAAATAAAAAATAAATACATAGGTGTGTGCAAAATGTGATGATCATAGTCCCTGTAAAAACAATAAAATATGTGCAAAATGTGCATAGGTTTATATAGACTGATTGTCCAAAAAGTACAATGGAGCAAACATGCTGTCCACAGACGAGCAGATGAAGGGCTCACAGTCCTAGCCTAGGGCAGCGTTATACACCCTGACAGCCGCCGGGAGGAAAGACCTGCGGAAACGTTCCCTTGAACACCGTAGCTGGAGCAGTCTGTTGCTAAAAGTGCTCCGCTGCCCAGTAACAGTCCCATGAAGCAGATGAGAGGCGTTGTTCATGATGGCTGTGAGCTTGGTCAGCATTCTCTTCTCAACCACCACCTCCAGGGGGTGGAGGACCAAAGGACCTGAGCCTCCTAAGAAAATAGAGTTGGCTCTGACCTTTCTTGTACAGGGCGTCAGTGTTACCAGACCACTCTAGCTTATCATCCAGGTGTACCCCTAAGTACTTGTAGAACTCTATGTCCTCATCCTGGTTGGAAACAGGGTTCAGCGGAGACTTATTTCTTTGAAAGTCCAAGATCATTTCTTTGGTCTTACTGGTGTTAAGCTGGAGATGGTTAAGATGACACCACTCCACAAAGTTGGTAATCAAGCTCCTATATTCCTCCTCCCTCCCCTCTTTAATACACCCCACAATTGCAGAGTCATCCGAAAACTTCTGCAGATGACATGTCTCAGAGTTGTACCTGAAGTCAGAGGTGTAAAAGGTGAACAGGAATGGAGCAAGGACAGTCCCCTGTGGAGCCCCAGTACTGCTAACAACCTGTTCGGACACACAGCTCTATAGCTGTACATACTGTGGCCTGCAGGTCAGATAGTCTATAATCCAGGACACCAGGGGAGAATCCACCTGCGCTGCCCTTAGCTTATCTCTCAGTAAAGGTGGATGGATGGTGTTAAAGGCACTGGAGAATTCAAATAACATAACTCTCACAATGCTCCCCGTCTTCTCCAGGTGAGAGTTAGCTCTGTGTAGCAGATAGATGACTCCATCCTCCGCTCCCAAGTGTGACCGGTAGGCGAACTGCAGGGGGTCCAGTGCTGTACTCACCAGGGTTCTGAGGTGGTCCAGTACAAGCCTTCCAGAGTTTTCATTAGGTGTGATGTCAGTGCCACTGGTCTGTAGTCATTCAAGACTTTAGGGTGCCCCTTTTTGGGTACTGGCACCAGGCAAGATGTCTTCCAGAGCATCGGAACCCTTTCTAATCTAAGGCTGAGGTTGAAGATGTACTGCAGCACTGAACCCAGTTGGTCTGCGCAGATCTTTAGCACCCTGGAGCTGACACTGTCAGGACCTGCTGCCTTCCCTAAATGGAGTCTCCTCAACTCCCTTCTGACCTGGTCAGCTGTGATGGATAGGCCGAGGAGGGCAGGGGAAGATGGAGTAGGAGTAGAAGGGATCTCATGATGGGGTGACTGAGCTACAGTTACAGACCAAAGTATAAAATGTACTATGAAATAAGGACAGAACAGAAACCAAAACCTCAGGGGAAATAGGATACATATGACATCTGGCAAGAAATGCTCTCTCAATGACAGACTCATCTCCTTCTAGATCTTCTCTGTTCATTTGTAGATTTCAGCATTTCATACTTCTCCTCCTGTTCTCCCTGAGTTTGGACACTCATTCTCACTTGCTTCATGTTCATTTCTTCCCAGTTCCCCACCCCTTCTTAACCACTGTGTCTTTTGTTCCCCTGTGCTTTTTTAATGTGCTACTAATCTTCTCTCTCTCCACAGAAGAAAAAGAACAAGGCCCCACAGCCAAAATGTTGTATTTCTTTTGTTTTCTCTTCATCATGGAATAAACCTTTACCTGTCCCTTTGCAGCCTATGCATGCTGACACAGCTACCTACTTGAACTTCTTCACTGAATGAAGTGCAATTACTTTGTTCAGTTTTGTCACTCTCTTTATGGATGTTGCCCTTTTTATGTAGTCATTAGTATTTTTTTGGGTGCAAGTATTGTCATAAGTGTCTGATAAGAGTTTTGCAAACAGCCTATTATTACTATCTCTTATCACCATAAGAACAACTGATATATTCTAGAACACTATCAGGACATGTAGATTAGTTTATCTTAAGTACTAAGAAGCAGATGGATGTTTTTCAAGTACAAGAGTATTTAATACAGAATTTTGTCTTTCCTAGACCTGGGGTATTTTGTTGATTTCTTTCTTGGTGAAGACCAGAATGAAACAGTTATTTAATACATTTTCCTTTATTCATCTACACATTATTTATTATTATCACATTTCGATTTTGCCTTTTGCTAATATATTTCTTCACACTAAACTTTATGTTCTTATGTCCTAAATTATTTACATGGAAAAGCTGTAAGGCTGGTCCACAGCTCAGTAATCAGGGAATGGACCCTATGTGGGTTCCAGGGTCACAAAAATCCAAGACAGTAAATGAGGGAAATCCAAGGCCAGGGTCTAGAGACAAGCAAGGGTCCAAAGCCAGAAGGAGAAGTCAAGGTCCAGGAACACGATCCAAAAGTCAAAGTTGAGAAACAGGCCAAAAATCCAAAAACAAGTTTTGGAGACCAGGAAGAAAACAAAAGAGCAGGGGCTCAGAACACCAAACTGAAGAAAACCAAACCAGGAAGCAACAAGCAGACAAAACAAAGACGAGGCAAACGATGAACAGGTAAGTGAACAGGAGTAGCTCAGAGTAGTGACAACAATACTGAGCATTGTTTGAATAATGAGCATAGTTTAAGTAGGCTGGAGGAGAGGAGGTGTGGTGAGCTAGGGACACTAGGCGAGCAGGGATTGGTTACTGACGTCTGCTTGGTCTGCACCTCTGCTGCGCAGTTAGAGCAGACACTAGAGATTGGGGTATAAAATCCATTTAGCAACTTTAGATGGGGGGAATGTCGTTTCAAATTTAACTCACAACTATTCTCATGAGAGACCAGCATGCTGACCTAGCGCTGAAAAGAGAGCTTAATAACCCAAATTGCCTTAAAAGTAACTGCTTCCAGACTAAAAAAGAATAGACTATATCAGATTCTCATCCAATTTACTATTATGACTCAGTTGGCTTTTAACTACTTCTACAAAATTACATAGAGTGCTTTTCTGTCTTAAAATGGTTTAATTCCCATGCTCTTCAAAGTTCCGGGGTATGTTGCATTGGCCTCTATCTGAGTTGTTGATGGCCTGCAGTGCCAAACATCTGTCATCTACATTCTTGTCATCTTAAAATATAGAGAGAGTTTCTTTAATAATGGCTTGGGTCACAATGAAAATGACTTTAATGGTCATATTTCAGATCCAGTTATATTAGTTTTACATCATAAAAAGCAAATAAGGAAACTCAGAATCACCAAATTCCTCATGATAATAGGAGCATAGGAACCTGTTGAATCTACTACCAGGACAGTGAAAAGGCAAAACCAAAAACATCAGGTCATGATGTTTTAAGAAATTAGATGTATGCAACCAACTACACTCTCATAACCTCCAGATTGTGAGTAGAAGAGAGCAATTGATAGCAATTAAATATATGGAAATCAATCATGATATTAATGTTTTTCATGATGTTTTGTTCAACTTGTAAAACTTTGTTACTGTATTATTACTATTTGAAATGATTGTTTACTTCTGATATTCGTGTTTAGGGCTGTGGAAACAATATCTCTCTCTCTCTAATTACTTTGAGCCATATGTATTGCTTCTTCAAGGTGTTTGTACTTTCTGCCTCTGTGGAATATTATTACAAGGGAAGTACAGTGCAGTGGTAAACTATTCTTTACTTATTTCAATTCTTTTTCTCATAGGACATTAGCATATTTTAACCCTTCACAATAATAAAGTGAAACAAATGATTTATGGGTCATCTGATTTGATTTAATCAAAATAAATGCTTCAGCATAAAAAAAAACCTAAAAGCATAAAGAACTAATCTTTAGCTTTGTTCAATAAATATTTTATTTTTCTATGAAGACCATTGCTAAGTGTCATTGTTAAGTGACACCACTGAGTGTCATTTAAAGCTTTTCGTTCAACTTTGAATGCTGTGGAAACTTTGTTGCAGAACAGAGATCTTATTACAAATGTTGGATATGAATGAATTACAAATACAACAGGAAAATCACAGGCTTAAAACCTAAAAGGTTTAGGAGTGATCAGTTATGAATGAAAGGACTGGATATTCTAAATATCACAGCAACTCTGTTTATTTTCCCTTACCATAAACTAGCTCATAATTGTAACGACAAGCAATTTTGTCCTCCATTTACTAACAAAAGTACAAGGATGTGGGCATATTGTACAATTGTATACAAAACAAACAATAGTTTCTCAGGACAGACAATAGTTTTCAATTTTTAAAAACCTTTTTAAAGTAAGATCTTTCACAAACTTTATCCATAAGTTAAAAACTACCCTTTTGCCCTGACAATGCAGATTATCAGAAGGTTTGTTCTCCTCGCTTTTGACATTTTCTGATAAACATGTACTGCCATAAGCATTGAAAATATTACAATTAGTTTGTGTGTGTGGCAAATGTGTTTAGGTTGGCATTGATACTTCATGATTATGTAGATTTCTGTGAAATTATTTTGGTGAATTATACTTCACTACAATTGCATTAATGAGACACACAATTAATCAAAAACTTTTGCATACCGTAACATTAACATGAAGGTGTACCAAACACCCTCCATATTTGAACTCCTTTTCTCATTGATGTCTGCAGAATACTTCATATGTACGTAGAAGGAGTTATATTTTGAAAAATATAGAGATATTTTATCCAAGAATTAGAGTGAAGTAGAGTGACCAAGCAGAGTGGTAGAGTGACCGAGCAGACCAAGTAGAATGACTGTGAAGCTCCAGTCTCTCTCTTAATTGTTTGCTTAAAAACCTTTGATCTCCAGTATTGTTATTTGGATCCTAAGCTGTTTGAGACTTTCATTAAAAGGCACTTGTTGTTTTTTTCAAAATTGCACAGAAGCTAAGCTCCTTCGTGTTACATAAGTATAAAACAAAACATATCAGCCAATGCCTTCCTGAAACAGACTGTTATAGCATTCTGGATTAGGGGCTTTGTAATCTTTTGAATCATAAATAACCTACTATTATTATAAATCAGAAATCAATGTAATGTTTTAAAATATGAATTACATTGATTTATGTAGTCTACAAAGTCTTGACATGAATGAACAGTCAATATTACATTAAAATTGACCATTCAGCCTTAACATCTTTAATTGCATTTAGATATGTCAATAAATGGTAATTTGGTCATATACTGTATCAACTCTGCAAATGTGTAAAACTGAATCTAGCTATTAATGGTTTTGGAATTGGTCCAAGTACTCAAGTGAGGAATCCTGAATCATTTTGAAGATTTAAAGCTCAGTATTGTGAAGCAGACTTGTTTGTTTTCATATAAAATGTGCTTATCCATACACATCTAATGCATGTTTTTGTGTTTTCCTGGCCTGATTATTGTAATGCAGTACTTGATGCTGTATCCAAACATACAAAATTAAAACCAAAACTAAAATGTATGACCATGTGGCTCCCCTTTCTATTACAGAATAATGTTACAGCTTTAGGTGACTGAGAAGTGTCTCTTAGATTTTAGATAAAGTCTGTGACAGTTGGAAGAGTAAACACGAGGTCTGAGGGGCTCCTTTAACAAAAACAATTGTAAAGTTTACCTTGGTATTCCTAGGTAGGTTTGGGTTCATGACTGTCAAAGAGCAGTTCAGAACACACAATGTAAGATCACATTATGTCACGATCGTAAACTACTTCTCTTACCTGATCTCCTGCACCTGCCTCCTGTTCCAGTCTCCCTTTTAAAAGCCAGACGCTCCCATTATTCCAGGCTCGGCTTTGAAAGATGGACGCCCTGAAGCCCACCTACCAGCGAGTCCAGGAGGGGCTAAACGGCATAGCCTTCAAAACGGCATCCTGACCTTCTGGGTCTGGGGCTTGGAGAGCCTGGCCCCGTTACCGTTTTTTATTCCCCCGACCCTTCACCGGATCCCGCTCTGGCTTTTAACTCTGTCTAGTCTTTGTCAAGGACGGACCACCTGGCTCAGGACATTTGCCTCCCTACAGATTTCTTTTTGAACACCGTCGGACTTGTTAAAAACTTAAGAGTTTTTCTGGGTGATTATAATGTTAGGCCTCTGAAACGCCTTGTTTGTGAATATTGTACATAAAGTAACTTGTGTTCTTCGGGTGTGAAGGCTCCAGAGCCGAAACATTGTGTTTTCTTTCTTCTCTTTTCAGCACGGAATAAACTTATTACTTGTTTCTTTGCAGCCTACGCATGCTGATGCAGCTACACAACTGAACTACTATACTGTAATACCACTTTGAGGTCCTTTGCACAAAGTGCTTGTGTAACAAAAGAAGTATGAAAGAAATTAATATTTTCAAAGGGTCTCAGCCTTCAGTTGCCTACTGATTTATTATAGGTTACAGCTAATAAACAGCTAAACACTCTGAAGAAACCCACACAAAAACAAGGGAGAACATAGAAGTAGGTAGTTGTGTTGGCATGTGTAGGTTGCAAAGGAACAGCTAACGTGTTTATTCCATGCTGAAAAGAAATCTTTTTCAGCATGTAATAAACCCCTTACCTGTTCTTTTGTTAGTGCTTAGCCTTCTACAAGAATGTGATGTGCTACTGACGTCTGCTGGCATAAATAGGATGCACTTCCATTTAGGGAAGACTGTGCTAATTATGACTTCTTGTTTTTTTATTATTGTACCTCTTATCACAGTATATTTGGGCTTAGGAGCTTTGATGTTTGGTTTTGTTGAAGTAAAATACTAATGATTGGTACACTTTCTTTCTTATTTTTACACAACTTTTGGTATTCACATGTAACTTTAGTTTAAAGGTAGGGGTGACCAGCTGTAGTCCCAGAGAACAGGTTTTTCATGTCCTCCATGAGAATGTAAATTTTTGGAACAATGTTTTGACCGCATGTCTAAATGTCAACACACTTCTTTTATAGCCATCTGCCATATTTAGTAGGTCAATGAGCATTAGTCTGCAGTTTTCGAAGAGGTCTCTAAATTTAACCATGATAATTGTGTGAGTGTTTTTAATCATTATCTCCTTTTATACTCCAGTGAAACAGGAAGTCTTCAGAGGCCTCTGTATAGATATAGGAATAAGTAGAGGTGTGAATAAATGTGGCCTTCTCTTTATGGCATTAAATTATTAAGAAAAAATCTGACATGCTCTGTACAATGCTATTATGATATATGAGGGTATGAATAAATCTGAAGGCAAACATACAATAAAAATAGACCTGATATTGTACTTTTTAAATGTTTATATGTACAGCAAGAAAATGTGTTAAAAATAAAAATTAAAAAGGACTTTCTGTATTAGTATGCATTGCAAAATTTATTTCAGCTTTAAACTACACAGGTCTTACGGGTGTAACTGTAAACTTCATTCAACTACAGAGTACGTACAGCTATAACTTAAAGAGGAAACAAAGACAACAAAATCAGGCACCATTGCTTACTCTACTACAGTACTATTGTTTTATATAGTAGATCTGGCACTTTGACGTACTGCAGTTTTGTGTCCCTTAGTTTGACCAAAACATGGTCCTGAAAGTTTTGAGTGCATTTGAATATTAACTTTATGTGTTTATCTAAAAGAAACAGCAATAATTGGTGAGGACCGTAACATCATTTGTAGACTGATTACGTTTGGTTTTTGGTTTGACTGATAACAGGTTACATACAGTATTAATTCCAGTACCATAGCATAGACAACTGTCCCTCTAGCTTCTGCTAGAAATTAGAGGTCTAAGCAACGAAGCAGAAATGTTTATTCTTCATAATATGAAATGCACTTTAGAAGGTTAATGCTTTTCATGTCCAGTTATGTAGAAAAAGGGATTTGTATCTTGAAATAAATGTTGTACTTTGTTATTTCAGTAGTTTGGCTAGATCCTAATAAAGGATGAGGATTGAGCAAAGGAGTTGCTTCAGGGGTATAGGTGGGGTGGTAGGAAGAAAAGTGTGAAAGAAAAAAAAATGTAAATCTACAGGAAAACTGAAGGTTTTTTTTATTACTATCAATGTGTCTCTAGACTTCATGAGTCACTTAGGGGTAGTTGCATATGGACTGAAGAAGAATATTTGTATTCTGCCATTGTAGAACCACAAAATGACATGACATCTGAAAAAGAGAAAAAAATAAATTAGTTCACCTGAAAAAAATAATTTATATAATTCTATTTCCAGCGATACATCATTGGACATGCCATGAAAATTAACTGGGCCATAATTTGGATATGGATAAAGAGAAATTTCCTAGATATGCTATTTTTTCATTCTAAAAGAAGATTTAATACTGTACACAGCTCCTATTACCATTCATACCTTTTATACCATTCATATTCTTTGTGGCAAAACATCCATAAAATCATGGCATGAATAATGGAGCTTTCAAGTCCTATTTGTTTAAAACAATTACGGGACTTTTTGTAAGGAAAACATCAGGCTCAAGATTATGAAAGTTATAAAAACAAGCCAATCAGCAAAAGATGAAAGTGCTCAGGTGTAGGTTCCCAGGTTACAAATTCAAAAAAGATTTGTAGCTTACAGATACAGTGTCTTGCAAAGGTATTAACCCCTTTGGACTTTTTCACTTTTTATTGTGTTACAGCATGGAACCATGATGTGTTTAACTTAGAATGTTTGCCACTCATCAACACAAAGTACTCTATAATGTCAAAGTAAAAAAAAATCCAGACATTGTACTAAATTAATTAAAAATAAAAAACAAAAAAATTGAATGCATAAGTATTCAGAGTTAATACTTGGTATGACCACTTTTGGCAGCAAATACAGCTGTGAGTCTTGGGGTAAGTAAGGGATGATGCTCTCAGTGTGATGTGCTTTGTTAGGTTTGCGCCAAACATGAAGTTCAATTTTGGTCTTATCAGACTATAGAATCTTCCTCCAAATTGTTGTGTCTCTCACATGCCTTTGGGGAAGCTCAAGCCGAGATGTGATATGAGTTTTTTTCAACAAAGGCTTTCTTCTTGCCACCCTTCTGTACAAGCCAGATTTATGAAGTGTGCGTGCTATTGTTGTCTCATGCACAGTTTCTCCCTCATGGTGGCCTCCCTTACTACGGCTCTTCTTTCCCAGACACTCAGTTTTGGAGGCAATTTCTGGGCAGATTCACAGTTGTTCCATATTTAATCACGTTTTTAATGATGGACTTCACCGTGCTTCGAGGTATATTCAGTGCCTTGGAAATTTTCTTATATCCTTGCCCTGACTGGTATTTTTCAAGAACCATGTCTTGGATCTCCTTGGAATGTTCTTTGATCTTCATGGTGTAGTGTTTCCTTGGAAAAGCACTAACTAGATAAGATAAGATCACTTTATTAGCCATATACAATTTCTTGCATTAGGAATTCATCTTTTTGCATACCCTAGCTTGTTCTCCATGAGATACAGACACACAGACAGGGAGAGAAGTTTGAGGTTAGAGTGCAGGTCAGCCACTGTACAGCACCCCTGGAGCAGTTGGGGTTAAGGGCCTTGCTCAGGGGCCCAACAGATTGGATTCCCCTGCTGGCCATGGGATTTGAACCGGTAACCTTCTAGCCACAGGCACAGATCCTTAGCCACAGTGCCACCGCTCTGCCCTTTTTTTAAAAGATAATGTAGATATGTAGATAACTATGTGGGGAAGCTCTCAGACACACGTATTTATTCTGAAATTATGTGAAACACCTCAACTGCACATACAGTAAGTGGACTCCAGTCAAGTAATTATTTGACTTGGAGTAGAGAGTTGGATGCCTTAGAGGTAATTTAGGTGTGTCAAAGTAAGGGGGTGAATACTTATGCATTCAGTTATTTTCTGTTTTTTATTTTTAATTAATTTAGTAAAATGTCTGGATTTTATTTCACTTTCACATTATAGAGTACTTTGTGTTGATGAGTGGCATTCTCAGGTAAATACATCATGGTTCCATGCTGCAAAACAATAAAATGTGAAAAAGTCCAAGGGGGGTGAATACTTTCGCAAGGTACTGTATATGTGAGGAAGATGCCATCACATGGACAGTTATAGAGGGGAACATAACAGCAAAAATAGATACAAAAATGTAAAAGCTTTACCTGATTTTCCCCATCTGCCATCTCTAAATGACAGTCAGCTAGATCCACATAATCTCCCTTCTTGCATCCAGTCAGTTCCATGTCAGCATCAAGAATGTACTCCTCACCCATCATAACCTGTAAGAAATTGGTTACTTTAAAAACATGTTTTAATTCACAATTGACCACGGAGAAGAGCGATGATTCCCAACTTTGTTTTAGAATATTACATAGCAAGTTCTCTACAACACACCTGCTAGATTTGAAGTATCAGATTTGGGAGAGAAAGCCTTTCTTTTCCTGAGAAATGCAGTGCTTTGTAGTATTTAGGGTTTTATTATCTTTTTAAAATGTAAATATCAGAAAACATGTTGTCACGGATGTCGGAAAGGACGAACCGTGGAATGGCAGGAGAGCAAAAAAAGACCCTATACGTAGGGCGAGACGGGGGTTAGCCTGGGCTCAGCTGTTCAGTAAATGCCATATAGAAACCTATGCCCTCAGGTAGTGGACATGGGGCGACCTGGTGCTAGGCGGGTCTCAGGACATCCGAACCTCAATGATGAGCGAGGAGCAGAGCAGAAGCAGGAAGTAAATAGGCTACACAACAAGACACACCAGAAAGACATGAATAATCACAGGGAACTAGGAACAGGAGAGAAGTAGAGTGCCCTGTAGGTGTACTGGGAGTGACACATGTCTTATATATGTTTTGCAGAGCTTTAAGATTTTTGATATAAATGTCAATATTGCAGATGGTAGGCATTTAAGGTAATGCATGTGTCAAAAATTATTCATGCATAGAAAATAATGTACAGTACCGTATTACTGTACAGTAAGTAAATGATGAATTCTCAGACTGTGCTGACAGTACCACATACTGTACCACATTGTTTTGAAAATCCATGTAAAAAATCTTCTAGTATGTGGCGAAGTCATTAAAAGGCAAAATATATATTAAGGTTAATATTAAAAGTGTTACATTTAAATAAACAAATGCAGTTTTTTATTAAATCTCTTTATCTTTTATTTTTATAAATAGTAAAAACCCCTCTTCCATTCTTTCCTTAAATGGCTATTGTATTGTATGGCCTATTGTATATTATATTGTTAAAACATAATAATTCTTATGAATCTTGTAGCCCAACATAACCTGATTAAACTTGTCTCATCACATTTGCCAGATAATTATACATTTTTACTGAATTACTGTTATACCACTTTGATTGTGATTTGATTTGATTATTTTATCACTTACAGTTCTACTGCACAGAGATTAACTACAGTACTGTAATTAACATGGTAACTATTTGCAAGGACTGTACAGTGCAGTTGTTGCTCTGAAAAAAAACAGTAGAACATATTTAACTTTTTCTGATCTTTACCCATTGCCTCTTGTTTTTTTTTAATTATGTGCTTTTGCAAAAAATGAATATATATTTTAAATTGCAGTACACAATTCAATAATGTAAGTATATGAACTACAGATCTTACCTGAATGGTTTGAGATTGAAAACTGACAACTTTATAAAGATAATCCTCCTTGGACTTGGTGTTGAAAGCTTTCACAGCATAGTCAAGAGCATTTTGAGCTGCACTATTGATTTCAGACTCCTTCATTTGAAGTTCAATAGGCTGGGCAGACAGAATGCATATGGAGGTTAAGAGAAGAAAAGTAAAAACATAAAAGTAGATTGCCATTTCTAGACTCCAACAACTCCAATTTGGCAATTGAAACAAGCATCAAAAAGAAGATTTATATACTCATGGGTTATTTGAACTTCTAGCTTCCTCAGCCTTTTCTTTGAACTGACTCAAGCCAAACACAGGTGAAGATTTCAGTGTAAAGAATCCATGAAGCATTTCAGTAAATTTGTACTTTTCACAAGAATAAAAATAAAATAACAAAACAAAGCAAATTTACTTTTCAGGTTCTGTAAACAGAATTTTCATTCAATGCAAAACTCAAATATTTGCATTCTGCATTTGGTCATTATGGGAATACAAAGTCAGTCAACATAAAAAAGCTAAACAAATAAAACGTGCGAAAAACTGCTAGCGTGGTACTGGAAAAGGTAATAAAGCATATAGAAGCATTTCCATATGAACTGGCATTCCGAGGCCTTCAAACTACAGGAGTGTGCTGTTGAAATAGTCACTATGTTGTTTTAAGAATTAAATTAATGTATAAATTACTTGCACCAAGTACAAGACATACAACAAATTTTTAATTGGATACACTAACCTCCCTATGACTGCCAGCAGCTGTATCACCCTGCAATTCACTGAAGCTAAGCAGGTGTGAGCCTGGTCAGTACCTGGATTGGAGACCTGGGAAAAACTAAGGTTGCTGCTGGGAGGCATTATTGGGGCCAGCAGGGGGTGCTCACCCTAAGATGTGTGTGGATTTTAATGCCCTAGAAGACTGACTGAGACATTATACTGCAAAAAGGTGCCATCCTTCGGATGAAATGTAAAACCAAGGTCCTGATTCTCTGTGATCATTAAAAATCACAGGCTATTTTTGTAGGGGTGTAACCCTGGTGTCCTGGCCTAATTCCCCATTAGCCTTACCAATCATGGCCTCCTAATAATCCCCATCTCTGAATTGGCTTCATCACTCTGTTCTCCTCCCTAGCTGATGTGATAGCTGATAGCTGATGTGTGGTGAGCATACTGGTGCACTATGGCTGCCATCGCATCATTGGTGGTGGTGGAGGGGAGTCCCCATTACCTGTAAAGCACTTTGAGTGGAGTGTCCAGAAAAATGATATATTAATGTAAAGAATAATTATTATTACTCTCATAGCCTTAACTCTATTGATATGTTCTGATATGAACCTGAAGGTAACAGACCAGCAAACCAGTTACAGGCACCAATTAACATTGCTGATTGAAGTAGTTCAAGTAGATAGCAGTGTCAGCATGCGCAGGCTGCAAAGGAACAAGTAAAGGTTTATTTCATGCTGAAAAGAGAAGAAAAGAAACACAACATATCTGCTTCGGGTCAACCTCATTTAGAACATTCGTGTACAAATCTGATCTCTATGATGTGAAAAAGATATTCAATCCAGAGGAGAGTGACTAGTTACTGGTCTTAACTAAATGTTTTTCTTTGATCTGAAAAATCTTGAACCCTAATAGAATCAAAATAACTCTAAAATAACTGCCTAAAATCATTTAATCTCTTTAGTCTTGAACAGAAGTAAGATAAAATAAAATCACTTTATTGGCCATATACAATTTCTTGTATTAGGAATTTGTCTTTTCGAATACCCCAACTTGCTCTCCATGAACCCATTTGAAATCTACAAAACATGATCCCGAAGATACAAGTGTAAACTATTGGAAATGAGATCAGGAGGTACAGTACTTTTTTACACAAGGCATTGAAGTAGTCAGAAACTACTCTCCCAGCCTTTTTGTTAAAACTGATATTCTTCTATGATCAAACAATAACACTGTGCTGAAAAAATAACCAGAGTTTATTATAGATTTAAATCTAGAGTCAACAACACATTCTAATAATAAGACAATGTCCATGTTTTATGAGAAACTTTAATTCAATCTTACCTTTACAGCAGCAGAAAGCAAATAAAAAGACCTTTAAAGAGAAAATATGAAAGAGCAGTGAACTATGTTACCCTGGGGTAGTTTAGAAAGAGAAACAGACTACTGTTGCATAAAGAAATAATGAAAGATTACTGCCTTGTTTGTTTTGGAAAGTGTAATTAGCCACTCCTCACAGAGAAGGTTTTTCTTTCTGAGGAAGGTAAACCTAGTGAACTGAACTTTATACTATATACAATAAAAATAGACAATAGTAATGAAAAAATATAGTAACAGTTCACAGGATTTCAGTCTACAGTGACGCACGTTATCAGCTGGAACAATTAAAAGGATTATTCATTGGAATGGTACAGTGTTCCCAGAAAACAAAAAATAGAGAGGATTCTTAAAGAGAGCTATAATTGAACATAGTTCTTTTGTATTGCAGAACATCTTTATATGAGAAAAGAACGTGAGAAAGGTTACAAATGAGAATTTAAGCTCATTTAAGTTGTTTGCTAGTAGATAATCAATCCAAGGAACTCTTCCAGTCATTTTTTAAAGAAACCAGGGCATGAACTTCAGCAATATGTTTGCATAGAATGTTCCATACTCCCACAACCTTTTGGATAAAAACGTTTTAATTGGTAAAGTAGTTTTAATACACTTTAAAATGCACATTAAAATATTAGTTTTTAAATGTAATTATCTAGGTCATCACCATCTATGTCTGATCAAAGCATTTACATGTCATGCACAGGCATATTTTATCACCTCTCTCTGTGCATTTCTATCTTCTGTATATTTCAGAGACAGTTACACATGGGTGGTAATAAACATTAATAAAAAGATAATGTGCAGGTGTAATTATCAAACTGCACGTTTTAATCTTTTGTTGTGGGTGGGTTGTAGCATCATAACAGGAGCTCATGCCAAGCTCATGCCTCCTACAGAAGATACAATGTACATGTAAATCTAAGATTAAAGCATCCAATCCAAAGATATTTTTTTCAGGAAAAACAGGAAAAAGCTCACAAGCCTTAACTAATAACAATTAAGAAGTGTTCATACCACTTTAAAAGATCTGAAAAAAAAGTCTTCTTCATAAGCAATAGTTGAACATGAACCAGTCTTATGTTTTTAAGGAAAGGTAAAGGTAACAGATATTTTTATCCTACAACACCCAGTAAGAGACATGTTTGGTCTACCAGCACTTGTGGTGATGAAAGCCATCATGCAAATGATGAACAACAGATCAACATCAAACTGAAACAATCTCTGAAAAATGTATCTTATTTTGCTTGGTAGTTGCTGAGATACCTGTACGTCACCCTTGGTTGCACTAATTTTCTCAATTATTCTCACAAAATGATATGGGTGATGTCCTTTACAACATATTCAATTTGTTTTCTGTTCCTGTTTACTTTGTGAGCTCCCTTTTCTGTTTGTTTTTATTGTTGGTGTTTTGAATTTTTTTACTTGTTTTTTAATTCTTTTTTATTAACATACAAAGATAATCAGAGAAAAAAAAAGTTGCCAGTCATCTCAAAACCTCAAGTATTACTCATATAAGTGTGTATAAGTCTGTTATTTGTCATTCTTTTGCATTTTTACACGGGGTATAGTGCTGTTGAGAATGAAGGGTGAAGAAAAAAAGAACAAAAAGAACTTCCAAAAACAAAATCACTTTCATTAGGATATGTAAATAATACACCTCTCCCAATATCTCTCAAAACCTATTCAAATATTTTGAATTTTGAATAGACAGAAAAGATTTTGAATGTTTTGAAAATCATCTAATGATAAAACGCAAACACTGCCTGGAAGTGAAGCCAGTTTATTAATCAAGGTTTTTCTGCAAAAGACGTTATTGTACAATATTTTCTAGGAGATCTTCTTACAGTTGTTTTACTTTCTACAGAACTCTTTCACTCTTTTCAAAGTGTGGGACAAGGTCACCAAAGTGATGCATAACAAACCTTTACCAGGAGTAAGCGGATGTGTTTGGTGACAACTCCAAAAAGACTCTAATCTTGATGACTCATTTGAAATCCCAGTGACCCTTTCAAATAGAATGAATACTGTAGTGAATGGTTTTTTACTTGTGGACCACCTAAAACCCTAACATAATGAATAAAATTGTCATGGATGTCGGAAGGGACGAACCGTGGAGAGACAGGAGAGCGGAAAAAGACCCATATGCGTAGCGGCGGAATGGGGGATTAGCCCGGCCTCACCAGTTCAAGTCATATAGAAACCAATGCCCTCAGGCAGCGGACGTGGGGCGACCTGGTGCTAGGCTGGTCTCAGGACATCCGAACGTCAATGCTGAGTGAAGGTGAATGAGAGACCCAGAAATATATAGCCCCAGAGAGAGAGACACCAAAAGGACAGCAAAGCACAGGAAACTAGGGACAGGACAGAATAGGAGCGCTCTCTGGCTGCAGAGGGCGTGACAAAAATGAATTGTATTAATTTAATGGGGATAGTCAAGAGATTATTATGAAAATGACAACTGTTAATGAATACTCCATGTGTTGGCAAAACCTCCTATTTTGACAAAACTAGAAAACAAGCAGCTAAGGAGCTAGAGTATAGTTTTTCAAGTGGCAGAGAATGTGTATCAATGGTTTGATATTGTAAAAATATCTGAACTATAGCTGCCTTCTTTACAACCAATATGTACCAATAGCAAATGAAAGCACTATGCTGTATATTTTCCTCAAATTGATACCTTAGCAACAAAATACTGTAGGTTTTCCATTCTCAAATTCCTATTACCTATTACTGGGTGTTAGAGTACTAGGATTTCTAGGATCCCTCAAAATCCACCTAAAAATAGACTTAAAAACAAAATTTTTGATACAAACTACATGTGGTTCAATATAAATATATAACCTTTATTTCTCTCAGGGCATGTCTCAGGGCAATGAGGTGTGACATAAGTAGTAACACCTACAGCCTGACTTGGATTGAACATTTGGCAACTACTGTATGTACAGTACTTGGTCCTGTACAGTACATCTCTTGTTTTCCATTTGATAAAAGCAAAACCAGTTCTTTTAACTCCTTCAAGTCATTCCTTATATGTATATATCTTAGTATTACAGTACAAGTAATGAACCAGGAGAAACATTAGCTCAATATAAATCAATTTTACATAGTAATAAATTACTTAATGTGATAGAAAAGAAAAAAGGAAAATAATTTGTACAGTATATCAACTACAAGAAAAATTATTTATTTCAGAGCAGGCCTAGTCCAGATAAAGCAGGGCCATTCAGAATAGATCAATGCTATTAGACACAGCCATGCTTTGTCTCTGATCCAGACCTGATTCAATTCTTAACTTTTTGTTTATATGAATTTTTGATACAGCTGAACTGCACTCAAGTCTGCTTAAATTATGCATAACATGATATTCCAGAATTGTTGAGTTCAACCCATATTGACTGTGCCTCCTATGTCAAGTTTTGCGTATTTTTCTTGCATCCACTCCTGCCTACTCACGTTCACCCTTGCAAAAAGCTCCGTAGCTTAACCTTCACAATAGAGGGATGGGGGGGTGGGTTGAGCACCTTATCCTCTCAGGATGTCACTTCCTCTGCTAGGTGAGTCACTCCAAATACTTCATACATATTTCATATATGTTCTTCCAGATCAAACTTATCAAACTGGAAAGGATTTAACCAAACTAATGAAATGGTCTTACAAGACAATATCCTTCTCAAAGTTCATTAAACACGAATGGGGACAATTCCAATATTTTTATTTTCTTATATTTATTTCATTAACGCATTACTGGAAGTTCCTCATTGAGTTGATGATCCGAGGGCTGTTTTTGCCTCAGGAGAGGGCCCTGTCAATAACATGGGTGGGGTATCCTCTGTTGATAATAAAAGAGTGCTTGTTTGAGGGCTTGTTTTTAGAAATTCATGTTGTCACTGCAAAGTTGTTGGAGTCTGAGGAACTGTGAAAAAGGCAGAGAATTGTTAGTATGTGTGGGGTGAAATGAGCTGTACATGAGCTGTGTCCATCTGTGGGTTTGTAATAGGCAGAAGTAGCTACTACTTCTACCTACTTAAACTACAAAAGCATTAAATTCACAAATTAGATTCACACATTTCAATGTGGATTTGAAACTGACGCTACAGACTAGCCAGACTACGGAGTAAAGTCAAGACCGTAGTGGGCTTCAATGTGCTTTTGGAAATGCAAGGGTGTAGTAATGGGTTACTGGATTTGTGTGACAAAATGCCTGGAAACACTGTGATGATCAACTCCTGTCCTTCATGTTTTTTATGCTCTGCTCCTGTTTTCTCTGGGTACTCTGCTTTCTCTTCTGTTTTTTGTTTCCTTGTTGAAATAATTGCAAAAGGAAAATAAAATATTGTAAATATCGAAAGCTGCGATATTTGTTTTAAAACAGTGAATAACCATTTTATTGTATGTTATGCCTGAAAATCATATAATCATTCATTGACAATTTGAGGCTGTCCTAACCATAACAGCAGTAATCTATAAATACACAATGAAAATAGACATGAAAACTTTGAACAGTTTCTTTAATTGTCATTGATACTGTATGTCCACATTAATTAAGATCACATTTATGACTAAAATAGTATTTGTCGATTGCTACAAGTTGCACAATGATTTTGACATATAAAATATTTTATAATATACATTAATAATAATAAACAATGCATCCTCATAAAATACTCATTACATCTGACAATCTGAAAATTACTCTGACTGATGTTGAAACTGAGTTTAATTACTAAGGACATGCTTTACAGATCTACAGCATTGTCTGAGCATCCCATAATGGAAATGTTATGTCACAGAAAGTTAAAAGGTGATAGATGATTATTTTATCATAAATATATTGATAATAATACTCAGAATATTTTCAAATTGTAGCAGTTTACATGTGATGTATTTCCCTGTATAATGGTTATTGAACAATAAAACTAGTCTTTATACCTGTTCTGTTTTTGAACAGCTATATTAAAATTTTTTTAGAAATTTTTGGTTGCCTTAAATCATTATCATTTAAAAAATACTACCATTTTGGGCCAATTTAATCTAAGAAAGCATTGTGTTCTTTTTCCCAAACTACATTTAATAGTGCATAGCCATAACAGTTGTGGTTTATGAGTGCTTCTATGTGGAAATGTAAGTGCTAGAAAGAGATCTATAGGGACATCAGATGTCAAACTCACAGACAAAGTACATGCGTCTCTCACAGTCATTGTCCCACCAGTCACCGTCATCAGAGGACATAGCAACACAATTCTCCCGCTTGCCTCCATCTGGCTGGCTGGAGAGGAAGTGCTTGCGCCAGAAGAAGAAGGTGACACGCAAGCCATCCTCAAAGAGATATAGGCCCTCTGATCGCTGGTCAGAGATCCCCAGCCACACAGGCCAATTCCCGGGATGAAAGAACCCACGAGTGTACTCTGCCAGTGCTTCCTGTTCTTTCCTGTCCCTGGGCATGGCCATCCTGCCACCTCTCTCCTTGCACCGTTTTCCAGCTTCACTGAAGGTCTCGTATGAGCGGAAAACCAGGAAACATTTATGCCCTAACCGACGGCCTTTCATGCAACCTGTAGAGACAGTGGAATGTGAGGCAATGATGATGCTAACATGAAGTGAGAGGGGATGATATTACAGCTCATGCAGTATAGGTAATCTGCACATTTGATGAAATTCAGTTTACTCAGCTTTGGTTTTAAACAGTAAATGGGCTTGATCTCCTGGTCTTTGACAAAAAGATGCACCAGACTTTTTGGTGTGTTACAAGAAAGGTGATTCGTTGGACTGAATAAGTTAGGAATTAGCAGGGTTTTACAAAATATACTGTAGATGCCATGTGTCTGACTTCACTAGCATAGATTGTGATTGTGTAACCTGACATTTCTGACAGATAGTGCTGAAGTCTTCAGTTTCCTGTCTCATCATTATCAGACTGTAAAGAATGAAAATAAAAGATAGAAGATACATAATGGAATTCTAGTGGAAATGCAATGATGTGTAAGTATTTGTAACCTCTCTCTTTAAATATTTAAAAACTTGTTCTATTGTCTGAAGTCTTTACAGCAGTTTCTAAACATATTCAGCTTGTCATTTTAGAGTACCTGTCATATAAAATCATTTTTTAAAATAAGACCCATGTAAAAGCTTTAATTTCAAATATTAAAAAAATTGAAAATAAAACAATGATTCTTTGCATAATTCTAATCACTGTTACTCATATACTGTATATTTACCCCTTTCTCTCTTATTCAGTGAATCCTGAATTCGTGTCTTTATCATCCAGACAATAAAACCAGCCACTCTGCCCATCTGATATTGTTGTGGAATTAGATATCTTGGTACATGAAATGTATTGTTATTGTCCACAGTTTGATCACAGTTTATTTGTATGAGTTTTTATATAACACAGTAGTTCTCTATACCTTCCAGTCGTCCAATCTCCTTGCGGTTTTCTTGGTTGATTCGTGAGATGATGTCCATGGCCTCCTCAGTCTCACTCACCTTCGAGGCCAACCGAGACACCCTGTCTATCAACTGAGATGTCTTCACATCCAGAGTGTATTGGGCGACATTAAGACGGTGCATTACTGCATCAACATCTGCCAATCTGGACACTAGTAGCACAAAGGAAAGGGTAAATGAGTTGTGATGTTAAAGTCACATAAGGGGAATTTATGTACTGTATGAAAGATATCTTTATCTTGAGCCAATATCATTGCCATGAAATGAAACTCAGACATTAAGTCAAACAATAGTAGACACACATCACACTCAGATGGGATTCCAGGTATAAATGTATTCAAACCAAAAAACAAAAATGGAACTAAGAGTGAGATATTTTGTACACTGGCAACATTTCCATCTTGATCTGCCATGGCAAATCACACTTCTTGTTGGGGGAAAATCAGTGCAGCCTTAGTCGATTTATAATTGATAATTTATAATGTATTGCTAAATGTGTTATTTTTGAAAAAAATCTAAACTTAAACAAATTTAAGTCTTTTTCTTTTTATAGATCAGTGTTTTTAAAATGGCCCGTAAATTAAAATTAATTGTATAATTTGATTAATGTAGTTCATGTGGGTAGCAGCGTCAGCATGTGTAGGCTGCAAAGGAACAAGTAATAGGTTTATTCCATGCTGAAAAGAGAAGAAAGTAAACACAATGTTTCAGCTGTGGAGCCTTCTTCGGGTGTCACACACCACTGACAGCTTTTTGTGACCTAGTTTTCGTTAAAGGTCTCTCATCCCAATAATGACCATGCCTAGCCTTGCTTAAAGGGGAACTGCAATGCTGTATTTAGATTTTGGGGTAAGAAAGAATGAGCATTGATGAGTGCATTTCAAACCACAATAAAAGTAAAATGTACACAGTAACTTGTAAAACCTCCAATTTCCATAACAAAATACATACAATTTCCAGGTATACAAAGCGCCATATTATGCAATTCAGAACAAGGTGACAAAAAATCTGGAGATATAATACAGCCTTATTATCTCATTGCTTCTTATATTATTGAAAAGAAGCAGGATTGTGAATACACCACTTTTAATCGAATAGAAATATTGTTCTCGATTTGGATATGGTTTTGTCGATAAATACTACTTGCTTGTCAACTGTGCATGCAGATCACATTGGAACATTTCTGTAATGAAATGTCTGTTGTGCAACCTGTACTTATTGGCTCCTACATCACATTAGTCATTACAGTGACTTTTGAACAAAGTTCACAATTTTGTGCTTAATTGAAAATTTGATATTTTTTTCTATAACGTCAATTAATTTATTTTGTTACTGAGATTTAATTACTGGTCTGCAAAATTAGGACTTCAGTTCTCCTTTAATTTCAAAGAATGGATGAGATCAGACCTGAAGATGCTAACACTGCTGTGAAGTATATGGAGAAATATGGTTTCTTAAAAATATATATACAGTACTTACTTTCAGTTGGTCATTACTTCCAAACGAATCTGAATGTGTTGATAAGTAATTGATTTCAATACATTCAGAACCAATGATTTTGGTTATTGGTTAGACACAAGAAATTATTCAACATATTAGCATCATTTAATACAGTGACCAATGAGAGGTTTGTCAGTTAGAATATATCTGATATCTACATCTGGTATCATAAAATCTATTAAACATGCCACTTAATTCAGACATTGAAGAGAAATATTCTTCCATAGCTCTAACTGATAGGTCTAACAAAATCTAAATATTTTTTCAAAATTTGGTCTTCACATCTGAAATATAAAACAAGCAAAATCTGATATTTTATTACAAATGTATTCCATTTTGGACTGCTTATGAATGTCAGCTTTATATTAACAGCAATGTTGTCACAATTAACTGAAACAGTCCTTACAATTTAAAATACCATGGGCTAAAATGTTTAAACAGGTTTAAAGTCCGCCCTAGCAGGCAAAGTGAACTGGTAGCTACTGCCATAGGAAAATATTAATATTAAGTGTAAACAATCTTGATTGGGGCAGTCTGCAAGAATGACTGTAATATTTGATGAATGGATATGTGTGGATATTACTTCATGGAATTCTCAGTAACTTTCCTTATTCATTTTAACATTAGCTTGATCTATTTGAAACTGTATGATGTCATAAACAGTAATGTTACGTGTGGGGGAATTCAAAAATGTAGTTTGTGTGTACAGTAAATGTATTTGATTCACACGACTAATTAAAAACTACATTTTGTGCTTTCAGAGGCATACACTTCCTGCTCTCTTTAAAACATTTAAATTATTTTATAAATATAAAATCAATAAATGCCACTCACAAAATCCAAAGATATTGTAAATGTTTGTGTTTTGTCTTAGTTATGCCATGTCATAGTTAGGAATAATAAGGCCTTAGTGGGACCTGTAGAACAGGATGATTAAAAGGGAGATCAGCACATCTTTGTGAAACACTACGTTATAAATGATGAAATTCAGAAAACAATCGTCCTAGTCACTAGCTGCGAAAAACCAAACAGCATGTAAAAGTTCTACATGGGAGTTTATTTTCCTTGTGGTACCAGGATGCTGCTGGAGCTATCAAAAGAGCTATCAATCTTGTTTAAATAATGTTTAAGTTAAAGCATGTTTAGGTTGCTACAGTGAAAAACATAGCTCTTCAAGTTTAGACTATGTAAATCTGCAAATGCATATTCATGCTTCAGAACATAATGGCCAAGTAAAGCATAACTCATACTACTGTCATGATCGGCATCCCTCCTCTAAAGGGCACTCTGACCCTTTCGAATTTTAGTTGATTGTGTGAACCTGCCTCCTGTTTTGTCTCACTAGTTAAGCCTGGTGCTCTCGCTATTCTTGGCTCAGCATTGGGAGATGGACGCCCGGAAGTCGGCCTACCAGCGGTTCCAGGAGTGATCCAACGGCATAGGCTTCATAACGGCTTCCTGACCATCTGAGTCTAGGGCTCGGAGTCTGGCCTCGTTACCTTTGTTTTATTCCCTGGCCCTGTTCCGGATCCCGTTACGGGTTTTAACTGTGTTTGTCTTGGATGGATTCTCTGGATTTGGACTTTGGACTGTGCCCCAGATTCCCCCTAGGACTTTCTGGATCTTTTTGCCCCATCCCGGCCCCCGAGCACCAGATCACCATCATCACGCCTCCCTGTCTGTCAACCCGTCCTATCCTGCTATTCCTTACCCTGATGTCCTTCTCCACTTACTTCCGGATTATACTGTCTGCATAGCGTCCTGAACTGTGCTTCGCGGGAGCCTGAACCAGCTCCCATTACAACTACAACACGACCTGTCTCACTTTCTAATGATATCACATCCCTCTTTTTTCCACTTTTCCTTTGTCGTACCCCTCTCCACTTTGAACCTCCTAGCTGGCACTGAAACAAAGCATCCTTTAACAACCATAATAATAATTCCTTACATTTATATAGCACTTTTCTGGACACTCCACTCGAAGCGTCCTACAGGTAACGGGGACTCCCCTCCACCACCACCACCGTGCAGCATCCACCTGGATGATGCAACAGCAGCCATAGTGCACACAGAAAACTCACCAGCTATCTGTGGGGAGAAGAGAGTGATGAAGCCAATTTATAGATGGGGATTATTAGGAGGCCATGACTGTTAAAGGCCAATGGAAAATTTGTCCAGAATGCTGGGGATTCACCCGAACTCTTTTCAAGAAATGCCCTGTGATTTTTGATGACCACAGAAAGTCAGAACCTCAATTTTACATCCCATTTGAAGGACAGCACCTTTTTACAGTATAGTACCCATCACTATACTAGGGCATTATGAGCACCCCCTACTGGCCCCATTAACACCACCTCCATCAGCAACCTGGAGGTCTCCCATCCAGATATGACTAGGCTCACATCTGCTTAGCTCCAGTGGGTTGCCAGTTGTGAGTTTCAGGGTGATATGGCTGCTGGCTATATTAGTTGGCTGAGTTACATTAAAAACCAAAAGGGTTATTTTATTAATTTTTTTTAATAAATCAATATCTTTAATGATGTTCAGAAACTTATTTTTATTTTTAGCAACTAAAACTTCCCTTTAGTTACATGATAAATTCATATTAAGTGGATTTAAATAAATTGAACAAAAGATTAAATGAAGCTAATGTTTTCACTTACATCTAACATACCACAAGTGCCACCTATGCAATTTCTTTGGCCAGCGAAGATTCTCTGGGCAGTGTAACAAATCACACAGCGGCAGCACTAAGTTATTTTGCTCTGGCAATGTGTTTTGATGCACAATCTTGGTGACTGCATCAGTGTATACAAAGGTTTTCTAAATCTCTTTAAAGCAGCAGCACCCGAAGAATAAGGACAAGCTGTCATAGTGGTTGAATTAAGCAAACAATGATCTAATTCAGAACCTTTAAAGACCAGATTGGCTAAAAATCTGCAAACACAATGGTCCACAAGAACCAGGATAGGGGATACTTGAATAAGATAAAAACCTTGAAATGCTTATTAAACAGGAATGATCAAGTCACGTAAACATGACTGCTATGTATATGTTTATAGTAAACAGTGCTCTGTACAAGATAAGAGATTAAGCAATGAATTCTAATTGGTTAATCATTTTTAGTGGAATGATACTGATGCTTACTCAGGAAGGATCTTAAATTTGAATATTAATTATAACAAAAATAAGTCACAACCTGGATGGCAACGGCTCGCAACCCACAGTTTCCCCAGGAGACAGTGGCATTCCCACAAGTGAACACGGTTGTCCCGTGGCTCTAAGGACTTGGCTGGTCCACCCTTCCCCCTACCAATCATTCAGCCAATCATCCAATCAATCCTGTCTTCACAGTTCCTCATTTATTCCTGAAACGCCATGGAGGAAGCACTCCATCATTTAGCCACCAGTGGCAGTACAGTTATCTGCACAAATCCTACTGAGCATACTAGCAACTCCACTAGGACAGCAAGGACTGTCCTTGAATGCAAATGCCTGTTCAGTGGTGTCCTACGCAGACCACAGCGACTCCAACAGCCTGCTGCCCTGTCCTCACTACGCCCTCAGTTGCCTTCAGCAAGCGCCGATACCTCCACCTTTGGCCGCCTTCGGAAAGCTACGAAACTCCCTGAGTCTTAGCACTCGGGCTTCATCATGCTAAACCACTGCTAGTGTGTTCAGTGCACAGCCGTGCCATAACAAAACAATCACAAAATCCAAATCGTACAGATTTGTCTTCACTACGGAAAACTATGGTTTCATGTACAAGACATGTCCTGTAAGAAATCATGCTAACCATACTGGAGTGTCAAACTGAGAAATTTACAGATGTAAAGACATGAAAATCATATTGTTATGTTATCAATTTTTGAAATACTTACAGATATAGGTGTATGTGTCATCAAGCACAGGGATGGAAGTGGTAGGTTCCGGGCCTTGGGTTGGGACAGTTGAATTTTCATCTGTCTCTTCTGTTCTGCTCAGCCTTTTATCCTCTGGTTCTCCTCTCTCATACCGTTCTACAACCTCAGCTGTCTCCAGGTGCTCTGTGTCTTCACCCTGAAGAGCCACGTTAACAAGACCGAATCCCAGTTACAAGCACACAGGGCTTCTACTGCTCACAAATACAGTAGGGATGTTCTGAACACAATCTTAATTTATATTTTACAAATTATATATTTGTCCATCTATTTTCAGTTTGCTTGTCCTGATGATGGCTGTCAAGGCAATGATATTATAGCATTAAAAGTAAATCTTGGAACATGTTACTACACTAACACATTAATTGACATGAGTTACAAAAGGACATTTAAATTAGCATCAGACAGCATTATGATATATAAAGTCATGTTTTCACAGTCAGCTGAAGGAGTTTTTCTTTGTGAAACCACAAAACATACAGCAAGCTTTTTTGCAAGCTGCTAAGCTGGTATAGAATTCCAGATACAGGACAACAAATGTACAGCAAGCATTCCTTTTACAGATCAGAAAGGAAAAGCCATAGCAAAATCATCTGATGTCCATGTATATTATTAAATTATTAAGCTGGGTGCAATTTGTATTTTAGCTAGACCATTGTCTGTAAAGGGATGTTGTTGGAGATTGCATAGTATATTATAGTATATTATTTCATTAAGCAAATCAATGATTCATTCACTGAAAATGTTATTCTATTCTAAACTATTCAATCCAAATTGAAACACTTAAACATATATAGAAAAAAGATACAAGGGACAATACGTTTTAATGCAACAATTCAAACCAGGAATAGAAAGCTAAAATTCTCAATGGCTACGTGGGTTTTTGTTTTTCGTTTTACTTCTATATCTTCTTACTTTACGAAACTAATTATCTTAATAAGGAGTCATCCACTTGTCTTTCCAGGTTTTATTTTGTAGCTAGCTGACAAATACCTGTAAAACCCAGAGATTTGTAAAGCTCCTAACCTAGAAAATCTGCATAAAGATTTTCATATACTGTATATCATCAATAATATATTTGAACAGGTATAGTTTTATTCCATGCTGAAATGTAAAGAAAAAAAGCACAATGCTTTGGCTGTGGAGCCCTTTTTTCCAGTGTCTTTCTATATAGACACCTGAAGAAGGCTCAATACCCAGAACATTGTTTCTTTTCCTTACATTTCAGTATGGAATGAACCTATGCCTGTTCCTTTTCAGCCCCACACATACTGACACAGCTTTAACTAGTAGCTTTAAGTAGTATGTATTGTATGATCAACTGAATTAATGTAACTCTGCGACAACACAAATGACTGATAGCTCTGTATGATAAAACAGCTCAAATGCAAAGACATGCGCCATTCACAGAAGTCGAGGAATCACAGGTTGAATCAAGCCCACAAGTCCCATTATCACTTCCCTCTTGTACAACCTCTTGTCCCTGTGTGTCAGGGACAGCCAGGGTTAGACTACAGAGCTGAACCTGAACTTCAATTGAATGCAACTACACAGTGAACAATTACAAGCCCCCAGTACACAACATTTGCCAGTTTCAATCTATAAAACTTTATTTTAGATAGTGCTATTAGAGAAAAGTAACATTCACAAATCACTATACATTACATCAAATCCATAATTTAGTCCAGTACTTTAGATGTCTGAAAAAACAATCCAGAATAAATCACAACTATGTGTTGAGATGACTTACGTTTCTAATATAATGTGCTTATTTTGATACATTTGCACCCTTAAATATTTTTTATAGTTTTTTCAGAGTGTGAGGAAGAAAAATGGTTTGAAAGTTGCCCCAAACCTGTATTTCTGGATCAGAACTCCCAAGGATAATCCTCCTGTGCTTCATGTACACTCCCCAATCTGAGTGGCTCTCTGAACTTCCTGTCCCGGGGCTGCATTGAAAAAGTTGAGAAAAACAGATAATAAGAATTAAAACTGCTCCTTTACCCATGTTTAGCTTTTAAGCTGTTGGATTTGAAAAAATAACTGCTACAGTCTTTCTGTCTTTGGGCTTTGTTCACTGCTCTTCCTCTCCCTTTGCTGGTCGTCAGCTGTTTCCCAGTCTGGCCTCAGGAACAACAGGAAATTTCATTGTTTTCTTTTTTATTATTCCTTCCATATCCATTTTGAGTTAACAATGCTGTCTTAATGCTGTCTTACCATTTTTATTTTTGCATGTACTTATCATATTTTAATCATTTTTTGTCATTTTACAATAGCTTTACATAGTGAATGATTTTCAACCTCAAAGGATGGTCAGCTACAATGTGACAGCATAAAGAAAATTCTGTAATAATAATGTCCACAAGTCCCCATCATCACATCAGTGCTATAACTAGGCCCAGAATATACAAATTCAAAATAAAATTTCACTCCTTATGAGAGTATTCCCTACAAGAGTAAAATAACTTAATGCACATTTAATAAGGCAGGAGAGGTGTCATATATTTAAAAACAATTAGTTACAGTTTATTCAGTTACAGTTTTGCACAAATGATCAAATGGACAGGATAAGAAAACACTGGAAAGACAGGACAAAAAAAGAAAAGGAACAGAGTAGAGAAGTGTGCCAACTGAGAAGACCTTGTTTTGTTCAGTTTTGGAAACCACATTCTAGTTAAGTAATTTGAATCTTGTTTAAGAGAGCTTATTAACATACAGTTATGTTAGGAAACTGTTACACCAACATGTGGCGGAGTTGATAGTAGATGGACGCTATGTGGTATCGAGAAGTGTAGGAGGAGCAGGGGCCTAAAAAAATCAGGTGTACTTAGCCTGAAGTCCAGGAAACAGAAACACACAATAGAGAGATCAGGAGAATCACTGCGAAGGCAAGACATGAAGCTAAACAAGGTTTATATTTACCAACAGCAGACTCTTATCCTAACCGTCAAATATGGTGGGTGGATGTATCAAGGTTTGAGGCCGCATTGCTGTTTCAGGACCCAGATGGTTTGTCATAATTTTCATAAGTAAATACATTACTGACATTATTACAGGTTATACAGTATTTACATAATATGCATACTGGTGTACTTAATTTATTTTTTAACAGATAGTGCCTTAATAATTTTATTAGGTAACAACAGAAAAAACAGGAAAATAGAGTGTTTTTATCTGAAATGTAATCCTATTATAGCTGTTGCTGTTTGTTGTTCTATTTCTACAATGCTCTTTCACAAACATGCCCAAATTAGCTTTTCAACTGTAAACTACAAAAGAAGAATACATGTTAACAAATGATTTGTTGGAAGGTGTTTTTATAGATCTTAATTACATTTATCTTTCTCTAACGTCACATTTTACTAACTTTAATACCACATTTTATGCATTAAAGATCCTGTTTTCTCATGGACCATGTTTCATCTGAACCACTTTACAGAGTTATTATTATTTAATAGAGACTCAGAGAATGGGTATTAATATACATGTGCCTTTACTTAATCACCATCTTAACTTGACCTGACTTACACACACATTTCCAGGTATTATGGGTAATGAAGCGCACAAGTAGCTCGACATAAAAGGCAAGTATTACATCCCTCTTTTTTTGGAAATAAGAAAATACAAACAATACTACTAAATCAACATTAACTGGAATGTGAGCATCTTGATGTGTACTCTTTCAGCATATGCCCAGTGTTATCTATTGGGAACGTCAAATATTTCAAATACGTATTTCAAATTGTTACACATATTTACATATATGTTACCATCTATACGTTTAGTACATTAAGAACATCATGGCAGAACAATGCTATTTTGTTTGTTTAGGGCAGCAATCTGCCTACACCCTTTACATTTCACAGGTCAAGAATCTGGCTTGGCATGACTCTGCGACCAGAGCTGGTAGTGAGGTAAATAGGTGTTTGTATGTTTGCATTGGCAGGGTACTTTTCCAGCTCGTCACTGCTCCAATTTGGTTCTTGATCTGTGGTGGGCTCATCGTCTGGCGGGTGTTGTTGCTCAGATGTAGATTGGTCTTCTCAGAAGGTGACAGTGGTTGTGGCGGTAGGTTTGTCCTTCACTGGTGCGTATTGTAGGAGGACCAGGGGAAGGGTCATTTTTAACCGGCATTTCCGGAACGAAACACTTAATATACTTTATATAGACCTGAGCAAGATGGCCGCCAAGGAGAACCAGCTGACCCGCTTTTGGAAAAGGCCTATGCAGCGAAACAATGAGACACAGGTGAGCTACATCAGGAAACAAAATATAAATGCCCCAGAAGTGGTGAGCCAGTGCGGAAGCCGATAAGGTGAATGCGTTTTGGAGGAAGAAGAGGATTAGGATTGTGGTTGAAAGGATAAAGGAATAACGGACTACGGTTTATGGATTACGACTTGGTTATGGTACGGATTGGTGTGGACATACGGACTTTGGAATTTGGATTGTTTAAGGATACTGGAAACGGATTATGGATCGGAATTGGAAAACAAATGGACAAAGAAACGGAGAAGATCAGTGTGGTGTGAGTAACATCCCTTTTACACCTGCTTTTCCCCCGGTGACACCACAGTATGAGGTAAGACCTTTCACCTCCCATAGGCTGGATGACTATGGCAGGTTTCCACTGTCCGGTTTCCTGTTGGAAACAAATAGTAGCTCCTTGTTCCAGTGTAGGTAGGGATCTTGCATTCAGGTTGTCGTAAAGCCTCTGCTTCGCTTGGCTCCATTCTCTCCTGGCACATACTGATCCAGTCTCAAACATATAACACACAATGTAGCATGCAACATAAAACATATAAGTTACAAAGAAGGTATCTCAGAAGTCTAAAGTTAATTAAGGTAAACCAGGCAAATACTTTTGATTAATGGCTCTCAGACACCTATAGATCAGCGAACACATCAGCTGCTATACATTGTTTTTTGTTCAGTGCAAATGTTGATAGTTCAATAGCTACAGTACATCAATAGCTGTAGTTAACTAGTTGACAATAACTAGTTAGGGTATGAATTATTGAATAAGGGAGTTTAAATTTAAAGGTACAAATCAGGTCCTGACACCAGCTTGTCTTCTGATTCTTATAAAAGAAAGGAATACACAGAACTAGACCATTCTCTACAATTGATGCTAAACAAATGGAAATCTTTTCCCTATTCAGAATAACACATCACAAAATAAATGAGGGATTCTTAGCTTCAATGATACCACAAATTGAAATTAAATATTTCCCGAACTATATACCAAAACTCCCTTATATAAAATCTAAAGCAACTCAGACCATTGTTTTACCTTAAATAATTACATACCTTGAGGTAAAATTAAGCATTAAATCCCCTAAAATGTAACTGTATATACAGTATATATAATTAATGCAAATGTTACAAGTTTATTATATTTGTGATGGGTTACTGTTCTTTTTTTCCAGGTTTTCAAGAAAACCTAGATAATTGTAGAGAAATGGCACACCTAGGTGCACAGCAAGGGCTGTACGGATGTTAAGTTGCATTAATAGTCAAGCGTCGCCAAGTGTTATTTGTCTAGGTTTCCTGCCCTGATCAATGCTTAGCACAGACAACAAGCAATTACTGCGCCATTCAGAGTAGGGTTGTAAACATGTTTAACTGTGATCAAGATGAGGACCCTAAGAACAGGGTGTGAATGAATAATGCAGCATTACACCTGACCATCTGTTTACTGCCATTTCCTTCTTGCAAACCCTGAGCACCTAGCTCTGCGCACACCCAAAACAGCACAGGAACACTTCCCTGAGGTTCTGGCTACCTGGCCATTCACAGGGTGAATCAGGGGTAAAAGAAAGGGTCAAAGTACAGAAAAGAAGCATGGGACCATGCTGGAAACTTGAGTGGTCCTTATGGGTTGGCTAGCTTGGCAACCTCCAGGACATGAAAACATAAATGCCCCTGACTCACTTAGAGTCACTTGAGAGATGCTACCTCATGAGTGGGTTAGCCCCTCAGGGGATAGAAAGGAAGAGAGATAGACCCCCTTAGCTTGCTGAGAGACACTATGTGGCTCTTTGTGAGGTGATGCCTGGTAAATGGGAATGAATCCCTCAAGAGGAAGAAAAAGAAAGGGCCCCCTGTCTCAAAGAGTTACTTTGAGAGGCGTGGCCCCAGGAAATGAAGAGAATATATTAACTTACTGAGAATCACTTGAGAAGGAAGCAAAATAAGTCCCCTAACTCACTTAGAGTCACTTTGGAAGGTTCTGCCTCATGACTGGGCTAAGTCCTCAAGAGACTGAAAAAGTAGTAGGTTATAATTGTGTGGGCAGGGGTCCCCTCTGACTCATGCTGAGAGAACATCCCAAGGAGGAGTGAGGGTCACGCTGCCAATCTGAGGTGAGGGAAGTGAGCTTGGTGAAGTGCAGGGAACCCTTAGATGCAAAGGCAAGACAAAAGAAAGGGGAGGAGGAGAGAGATGGAGGGAACTCAGAACTTTAGCCAAAAGTGTTAGTGTGGATAGGGTTTAAATATGAAGACAGTGTTTAAATAATAGAAGAAGAGGAGGACAGCCCCCCGACTTTTCCCCCGAAGATTCACTTGGTGTTTATCATTTAAAGATCACTTGGCACTTATGTAAGAGTTAAGGGTGTTAACCCAGGTTTATTGGCTAAATTCTACTCTAGATTTGCATGGTCTGGTTCCTAAAGTTTATCCTTAATGTACTTTGTGATGCAATTTCTTATGTCTACCTAGAGCCATGTTGTCATGTGTTATCCACGTGTTCCTGCATTTTAATGGTGAATAACGTTAAAGTTAATACCCTTCATACTACATCACTTATGATAAAGTACTTTGGGATCCCTTGAGATGAAAATCATAATAAAGCATTATATAAATAAAATAGGATTTAATTTATTATGCTTACTACCAGTGGTCTTACTGTCACCTTTTTTATGGCTATTTAAACATCTGGATGATGGAAGAGGACCAGTCCAAAAGGAGCTGGAAAACGTTACTGTACTTTGGATGCATCTAATGCTTTTCTGTGAATGACAGGTGAGGTAACACTGAACAATTGATGAGCTCATATGGCTTTAAGTATGAGTGCTTCTACTGAAATGCTGTATATATAAAATGACAGAAGATGGTACTACAAAGCTGTCTTAAAACAGAACTGCTTTTATTTGAACCACTAAAATCTGTTCTTCACTAAATTATATTAAAAAATTCACATGACCTGGATAGTTTCTATGTGTTGCCAAAAATAATGGTAAAGAATGATTGGATGACTTATCTATCCAATGCCCAAAACCCAGTAGAACACTTAAATAACCTTTTTGTGAACATATTGTAAAAGCAACAACCACTACAGAGGGTTTCTGCAAATTTTAAAATCAGTCAATGGGGCTATTCTTCCATGTCCTGGGACTTCATTTGCTGCCCTTTCTGTGGGCTCATTCTGGAAGACAACATACCAGTGAGACGATGCATGTCCTCATGCTGCTTGAATTTCCACTTTCTTGTGAGGTGATTATACTGTAGACGCCTTGTTTGCCAGACTTGAGCATCTGTGGAATGAGCTGGGATGATGCGGGATACAGGAAAACAAGCAATCGCGAGCATCTGTCCAGGCTCGGTGAGGAATGATACAGAATACCTCAAGACGACAAGTAAAACCTGGTGCAAAGACAATGTTGCAGATTTACAGTGTGTTCTTTCCACTGTTGACCATACATGTTACTATCCAGTGCTTTTCATTATTGAGCCCTTTTTGATGACAAATCTGAACCTGCATAATAAATTTACCCATGTCATATATGTTGATGGTGGCACAGTGGCACAATAGTTAACATTGCTGCCTCACACTGCTAGAGCTGGGGGTTTGGTTCCGTTCCTGGGGTGTTACCGGTGTGGAGTTTGAATGTTCTCTCAGGTTTGTGTGGGTTTTCATGAGGTGCTCTGGTTTTCGTCCCACAGTCCAAACAAATACCGATAGGCTAATGTGCTTCTGGAAAGTCTTGCCCTGGTGTGAGTGTGGACAATGTTGTGTGTACTGTGATAGACTGGAGTACAGTCTAGGAAATATCCTGCCTTATGTCCATTGCTTGCCAGGATAGGTTCCAGATCCCCTGCAACTCAGTGTTGAAAAAAGCAGTTAAAAATGGATTGATGGATGTTTGTTGATTTAAAATGTCTATTTTTCTATTCTATCTTTTATTCAGGTGACTATGTCAGATCTACAGTAATTGTCTAATTGTCTTGGATGGAGAATTTACAAGTCTGTCTTGATGTCTCAGTTTCCCTACGGGATTAATAAAGTATTATCTATCTATGTCTGGGCAAGAGCAGTCAAATTCATGCATGGTCCTTTTAATGTGCTTGAAGACCCTGTCAGCTTTAGGGGCTCGTTCTTTGTCCCTTAAAAATACTAGGAAGGTCAGTTTCTTTAATAGTGCCAGCAGCCACCTAATATCCTGACAATTCAACAGGAATTTCTGTGTTTAAGTTTGCAAAGTGCTTTGAGTAAAAAATAATAATGTAAAAACTATTAAAATATGTATGATAAGAAATTCTGTATAGTGTACAATTGTAAAGAATTCTTTTTGAGGCTGGTGGAATATACAACTTGTATTCACTAAATCACTTTAATTTGTAGAAAACTGTTCTAATTGGAAGCACAGTTAACTTACATTTCATCAATAGACAAACTGTTCTGTTGCTTTCCTTCCCCTTAAAACAGGTTTGCTAAACCTTCCTTTCTATTTTATTTTCATAACATCCACATTTCATGTATTTGATGTATTTTGTTTAAAAAATTAAAATAGCAGTTAAGTATTTTAAAATAGCAGCCAAATGTTGTTTATATACAGGATCTTGAGTTCATCAAAAGTAGTCAATACCTACCAAGTGCCTTGTTCCTTAAACCACACTTAGGCCCTTCCAGCCTTAAAAACAAGTTTGGCCAGTAGACTTACTGTTATTCTTTTATGTGTTTTATTAATTCCTGGGAATCAAGAAGTGGGGAAAACCATTTTATCCTTTATACTTGGTTTTTGTTTCAGCTCTACTGCCTTGGCTATAGAGGCTATCATTAGCTTGCTCTATAGCCAATGATAGCCTATGTTCTGTAATCACAAAACATCTTCTGCACAGGAATAATTTGTATAATACCTTATTTTATATACTTTCCTTTCATTATTTGTATACTGTAATCATTTTTACTGGCATGATCATGAGTGTAAATTCATTTTTAATGTTACTGTTTACTCCCACCTGTTAAACAATTACAGGATATTGAGCTGCTAATGAATTGCTTGTGACACTATTAACTTGCTGAGTCACTTTGTTGGATAACAGAAACAAAATGCCTCTCAGAATTTAAAATAATTTTATTATTACATAATGGTGTTGTAATCTGGCTGGAGACAAAGCCGGACAAAGCCAGACAAAGATGTATTAAACTTAGTAAACATGCTTTACAATAAATGCACAACTTTGAATACATATAAATGCATACAGCAACACTTGCTCAAGACTAGTAAGAGGTCATTATGACTAAGCCACCTAACAGTCAGATATTGGAAAATTTAGTTAATGAAAAATAAAGCATGTTTGCATTAACAGATGAAATAATCAATGTTAAGTTTGAAGACAGCTCTATTATAGTGGGTTCCCACAGCTCACATAAGAAAACTCGAGGTTCATTTCTTAGAGTATCCTTCCACCAGGCTTTTTTTACCAGTTGTCCAGAAAGTCAAACCCTGTCTTCAGAATGGTGCTACTTGTATTAAACTGGAAAAGAAACAACAATTAAATGTGTTAGAATAAAAAATGTGAAGAAAGGGTTTAAGAATGTTATCCGAGATATAGTGCCGTTAGTCATTAACACTAACATTATCACCCTTTTAAAAGCATTCACCAGAATGATACTTTAGGAGTCCTAGAGATCACAAGAGATTTTCCTTGTAAGAACAACCTTTAACTTACAATCTTGCCATGTAAATTTTAAAGGACTCAAAAGTTTGCAAAAGACTTTTACTGTTTTACATTTAAATACAATATATTCATGCCCAAGAGTCTGACAGGATTGATTTTTAACTAGAAAACAAATGTTGGCTTTGCTACCAAGGCAATATATGTAAATTTGTCCCATTATGCCCTTGAAAACATCGGAATCTTTGAGATTCAGATAAAATATAGAATAATTCATATTGTTTAAGAAATTATAGTGTTTAAAAAATAACTCATGGGTTAAGTGTTTATGATAAAACTATTAAGCTACCTCAAATCAGGCATGTATTAGTGTGAGCATGGCTCTAAGATCTATTTAACAACTCATGATTTGTCAACTCAAAATCTAACCAAGAAAGTTTGCCAGCCTCTTATTATGCCTTAAAGTCTTAAAGGGTTTCAGAAACAGCACACAGTCTATTATAACAAGGTCCTAAAAAGCATTCTCAATAGGGGCATGCGTCCCCCAACTGTATATCATTGGTTATTGGTAATAAAACATTTCTGACACTATGGACTGAAAGTGCTAAAAAAGTGAAAGTAAGGTGAAAGCGAGGCACCAAAACAAAATTAACTAAGTGACTTTACACTATCACTGTCATTAATGGAGAGCTTAACCTGGAAAGAAAAAAAGAGATAGCCTCCTGGATATTTCAATCACTTATTTTTTGTGTGTTTTATTTTTTAAAGCTTAAATATTTAAAGCTGAAATATCAGATTAATTTTCGTTCCAAAAAGTACCATAAAACCATTTAAGAGTTATGTCTTCATATTTCTTTTCCTGATATATTTTCATTTTATTCTGAAACGCTTCCAAAGTAAATACCAAACTGGGACAAATATTACATTATCAGTAACCTCTGCTTATTAAAAACATGAACATGTAGACAGCTATGTAAAAAACAATATTAAAGTACCAGCAGGTAGTTTATAAATTTGTGAAAGAGAAAAATGTCAGCAATAACATTTAAATTTCTAAGTCAAAATAAAGTTACCTAACCTCTAGCAGAAAGCAATCAGTAAAATTTCAGGAGGATAGGGATCCACTGGCATCCAACTTATACATACTGAAAAATTCAACCTGTCAGGAAATCTAGTACACCCCAGCCTATATAGTGACTGTTAACGTATCTCTTACTAGTTATTCAGAATCTCTTAATCCAATGACTATAATAGTTTTTTATGACCCTACAGTACACGTTATCATTGTCCTTCTTTACCTACTGCTATTCAGTCTCTCTCTGCATCTTTAATATAATTTATTATTTTTACATAATTTGTAGTACAATGTATATATTAACTTCTTTCACTAGATGTTTTTAGTAGCATGTTGTTTACTGACATTTTAATAAAGTGTCAGTTTTCCATGAGGTCTTCTTGGATATTTAATTTTTATCTTATTTTTCCATGTCAGCATAAAATTGACCATTTCAGAAGGTTTCCAGGACATGTCAAAAGCTTAGTTTATGAGTAAGTGTCAGAAGTTAAGGATGATTATTTCAGGAAATAAAAAAGTAGTAGAAAGGGCAATGTTATTATCTAGGTGTACCTACCTGGGAGAAGGTAGGACTTGCTGCCAGAGGTGACTCCTCTTTATCATTATCCTTCGAGGTATCGACAGTGTGAATGGGAGACTTGGTTTCTGGTCCTGGAGTGAAGACGTCATCTAATGTGCTGACAGAAGGGAGGCTGGTCTGAACACGCTCCCATCCTGCCACAGTTGAAGACACACTGAGGGGTGCTGGCTTTTCAGTTTTGGGGGCTCGAGGTCTCTCGGTTCTCTGCTCCTCTTTGTCTCTAGGGTTAGATTCTTGTCGCAAGTATGAGGGCAGCTGTTTTTCTCCTTTCTCAAGAGATTTGATCTGGCTGGGCGTTAGGGATTGAAAATCAGCCTGCTCACCCTCCAGCCTAGACCTTTCGGCACTGATCTTCCAGAATGACGACTCCTCTTCCTTCCTGCTCAGTCCAAAACTGTCTCCATTGAGAGCCTTTCCATTCTGGGACACTTTCATTGTTTGGCTGTTCTGGGACACCTTTGATGGCTGTGAATTTTTTATGGTTTGCTTTGCATCAGCTTGTGAAGAGGAGATTGCCTGTTCTGGAGCTGCTGTCAATGTCAGGCTGAAGTCCACCTGGCTCTGTCAGAAAAACAGTGCGCAGCAAGGCAAGCACAGATCAGACCTTGAACAGAAAATTCACTACCACTATCCACCCAGGAAGGAGCAGGAATGTTTCAGAGTCTAAACCTTAATGTCTAAAACCAGTCATATGATGGAAAACTTTCTAAGCTACATGACGTTTACTAGGATAAAGCATTTATTGTGGTTTTTTTTTATTTAAAAGAGTTAGATACACAATAAATGATATTTTGATTTAGAGTATTGCCAGAAAAAGACAACCATAAGAAAAGGGTGCTTAATGAAGCAGAAATCTCCACATAACTAATTGAAAAATCATATTCAAACCACTGTACAAACCAAACCACAACTTAATACTACCAAAATAATTGTCAGATGTGTACATCACAAAGCTACTTCCTATTAAACTCAATGTGTATGTCAGAATCCCTAACAATGGTTAGGGATCTAGATCATTTGATCAGTAATGATTTGACTATTATTCGGTCAATTCACTTAAATTAAGTCACGTGGTTTTGTAATATGTTACCACAACACAATTAAACATGCTGTAACATTTATGTTTTATAATATATTACAGATATTAATGATGTTATGTAAGTGTGATGGCAGTCCAGTGTGTGCTTTTACAGGAGCATTTGTACTACCGGGAAGAGTGAGTTACATGTTAGATTAAATTCAGTACATGAACAGTTATTTCAGTTCTGGAGAAAACTAGTCATTTATACATTTACAATAAATTAAAGTACATGCATTCAATAAAACAAAATAAACAAACACACTGTCAGTTGACATTATCAGGCAACAAACCCCTTCACACAGATTTCTAGCTGGATAGATTTCTTAGTAAAAGGAAGACATTACGAAAAAACTGAATGTATAAATCAATATTTGCAGTAAAATTAAAAATAAGAAAGACAAAATATACATTTTTTCTTGTATTATAGCAGGTTTTAATACATCCATCATTTTTTTAACCTCTCCATTCAGTTAATTGGTCGTGAGGGAGCTTATCCAGTTTGGATTACTTCCAAACTGTAATTTTTGTCAATTTTTATAATCAATAACGTTTCAATTTCTTAATTGTAATACAAACTGTTTGTTAACCTTATAGAAATTAAGGTCTACAAGATATCTAAAAATATGCATTCAATAAGACTTAATTGCGAACAGTGGATCCTACTGTGCATGTTATGCACTTATTTTCTTGTCAATGCACATCCTATACCCTATAGTATGTATTCAGTGTATCATTATGTTAATATATTAAACTGTGAACAACTACTATTCCGAAAGAAAAATCGCCTTCTTATGGAAGCCCGTTTCCGCCAGGGAGTAAAAAAAAGAGCTATGGTATCTCACAATTGCGACTTAAAAACTCAGAATTGCGACTTTTTATTTCACATTTGTGACTTCGAAATAGCCCACATTTCATTGTCTGTCCTTTTGTTATTGTAACGGAGTCAGGTTCTAGGGTTTGTGGCCTAGCCGCTCCCACCCTAGTTCGTGCCTCACTGCATGGACTTGAACCCAGGTCTTGCCAGATGAGCTAAAGAAGACCTTTATAAAGTAAAAAAAGAATTGTACCAAATTTGTTTTGGACAGATTTGCAAAATGTTATTTTTAAACATTTAAAGGTACATGTTAAATTTAAAGATTTTGATATTTTATATTTTCATATTTAGATCTGATTTTGTAGCAGAGCTAGTTTGGGCACGGTGACTTCATCGCCCTCCCTGCGTGTAGAAGGGACTTCAGCGGCATGGGCTGAGGGAGGTCTCCTTTAGCTCATTTAGCTGGTTCCCTGTTGCGTTACGCTGAAGATCCAGGTTCACTCCCCAGATGTTGCAGGAGGAACGGCAAGGGCATGAGTTATCAAAGTTTGCATAAAGGATATGTTCTTATTATTCATTTGTTAATTATTTTGGCGAAATACTGCATCCAGAAAAGTAAATGGTCTAATACTGCTCCCTCTATTAATGCTTTTAAAGTACAATTCCTTTTTTACTTAAATTCTATTAGAAATTTAAAGACTCAAAAGGCAAGACATACAAAGGAAATATGTAAAAAGTATAAGTTTCAGCTTTTAGAATTGTGAATTCCTCTAGATGTGAAGTGTCTGTTTCTGTATCTTTTTTCATATTCTGTCTCCTTTTTTGTATTTCTGGTGTTTAAATAAAAACTTTTTTAAAAAGCCCACTGTCAACTATTCCATCCGGGTACTATGGAAGCTTCCCTGGCGGAAATGGGATTCCATAAAAATTAGTGTAATTAATTTGATTTTTATCACGGTACTTGACAAGACAAGTCTTCAGGCCTATAGATCCTATGATCCTGTACGATTTCTGAATATAGTGTAACGGAACGGCCGACATACAGGTTGTACGATCTGGTTGCAGTGCAGTGATGGCACCGTCTTCCCTTGCGCATAACAGGGATGTTGGCCGGCGGGGTTAAAGGAGGTCTTCTTTAGCTCAGCTGGCAAGACTTACTCATAAACTTTGTCTGTTTGAGTCCATGCAGTAAGGCACAAACTAAAGTGGGAGCGGCGAGGGCACAAACCCTAGAACCTGAATCCGTTACAATAACAAAAGGACAGACAATGAAATGTGGGCTATTTTGAAGTCGCAATTCTGAGATATAAAGTTCCAATTCTGAGATACCATTGCACATTTTGTTTTACTCCCTGGCGGAAACGGGCTTCCATACCTTCTGGAAAAGACTTCTGAAAATGAGAAAAATACAAGGATAAGTTTAAGTTGCAACCCTATAAAAGCCTTAAGATTATAAAATTTGTAAACAATTAAATACCAGTTTCCTGTGCATGAAAAGGGTGTCTCTTAAAACTAAAGGATTTTATTTTAATATTGACAATTCAGATGGGAATACATTTAATATTAGGCTCTTAACTTTCATATTCACATACTGTATGTACACAGCATACAAGATTATCAACATTCGTGTATATCCCGTCTCTCAGAAAGAGGCCATGGATTGCGTGCCACCATTGGCCTGCACACATAGATATTGTTATCCCATTTATATTATATTAGTAGCATCCTAATTCTGCTTAGGAGTACAACAGCCGTCTCTTACACAGGATTGGAACCCACAACCTTACAATTACAGAACTAGAGCCAGTCATTCACTGTTGCAATTATGTTTCTCTAGCTAGCGAAATGCTGACAAAGTATTACCTTTGTTTCCCAGGAGAAAGGTGCAGAGTGCTCATCCTGCCAAGTTATATCCTGAAATTTAAAAATAATGTAAAAGATCAATATGCACATTGCTTGTGCTATTTAATGGGACTGTAAAGTACTATCATATTAAAAACCCAGGATAAAAGTCATTGTGATTTTGGTCATTTACATGTAAAATCCCTGTGAAACTAATTCACATTACAAATATCATGTTGGAGATGCACCGGCCACGAATGGGAGAAACTTGACAGCAAAATCATGGTTAAGCAGGACGGTATTTCTAGTTCACTGTAATTTTAATCTTACTTGGCAGACTGCAATTATTGTAACATGAGAAATAGAGCTGCTATTGTGTACAAATCCTTACAGAACTCCCAGCAAAACTAGCTACAGTTAATCTTAGGAGGAAAAAAAAACATTTTAAGAAGCTCCTCAAACATTAAAAAGTATACTATTATATATTGTACAGAACTGATATCTGGTATCTTAAACTTCTGCTCTCCTTTCGAACACCAAATCGCTGGACCCAAATGTTGTATTTTGCAATACGTCCCTTGTGACATAAGCTGTTCAATAACACCAGGGAGTCAGATATGGGTATAATAATACTTTGAATTCGTTTACAGTTCTTTGTTTTTGTTTATGGAGGAACCTAACAATGTCGTTTCAGAAATAAACCCGGGATAATACCAAGAGGTTGTCGAAAAATACTAAAATGTAATGCATGCGTTCTCACCTCTTCACCGAAATGTACAATTTTCTGTCCAGTTTGGATGATTAGTTTGGGGTAACACACAACTTCGTCTCGGTCAAACCTGTGCATTGCATACCGGGCTCTGATTTGGGGATCCATCATCCAGTTATCGATGGCCGTGTCCTGCTCGGTAGGAGTCATTTTATCCCAGTTGGATCCATGATTTTCCTTAATCTTCTCCCTTTCCAGCATAATCTTCTTGGCCATTGAGTTAATGGAAGAAAAATACTCAAACTTCTTCTCCTCCATTCCGTGGCCATCACTCCCGGCTACCGCCGCCGTGGCCATTTTACTGCCAACTGTTGTGAAAAGGGAGAGGCCCGTATGACGTTTCACACAAAGCCTGAAACATGGAGTAGACTTGTGTGCTGTAAATCCAGATCACTCTGTGTGGACGTAAGATTTAAGTCAATTCCAATATTTAATAGGAAAATAAAGTAATGGGGAAAACACATTTTAAAAGTAACAGCAGCGTCTGTATTAAGTTTGTTCAAGATATCACTGCGGACGTTATTTTTTAAACTAATCTCTGTTTACTTGACTACACGGCTTCTTTACACACATTATGAATGTGAATATAGCATTTTCCTTTATATGTTATATGCACTTTTATGCATTTTCAGTGGACAATGATTTAACAAAACGGATTTAGCTATGTTTCTTATTACAAAAGTCAATATATCTCTACCATTAACAAGTTAACCATAAGAAATTTTACCATGGCATACCATGGTCTACTGTAGTACTCTGGGGTACAATACGGTATGTACCATGTTACACTGTGATATGTACAACAGTAAGATCATGATTTGGGAAAACAGTTTTCATTCATTTATTATTCAAATACAAATAAAAGCTTTAGTTTTAGGACATTAATGTCCATACAGATTTTTAAGTTAAATATTAAAATTAATTGATAAATTTGAAAATCATTTAGAGCAGCACGGTGGCACAGTTTTTGGCATTGCTGCCTCACAGTGCTGGGACCATGGGTTCAATTTAGGACCTGGGATGATATTTGTGTGGTTTGTATGTTTTCCCTGCATTCACTTGGGTTTCCTCCCACCCTACAAAGACATAGTGATAGGTTCTGGGAAAACTGGTCCTAGGTGTGAGTGTGTGCATGTAGGTCAAGGTTTATCTGTATGTGTCCTGTGGTGGAATAGCGTCCCATCCAGGGTGTACCCCGCTTTGTGCCCATTGCTTGTCAAGATAGGCTCTGGCATCCCTGTGACCTTGTACTGGAAGAAATGGTTAGAAAATGGATGGATGGATGGATATATAAACTAAATAATTAGCAACTGTATATACCCATTAATATAAGTAAACATATAGCCATACCGATAGATTGTCCAAACTGCTGAATTCTTTTTTTTAAATCCTTGACTCCTTACAATCGGACATTACTGTACATTTTTGTAAAAATCTCTAAGCAAATTGGCAGTATTGTAACAATATATTTTAATGACATATTTATTTGATAATATGATTAATTTATTTTTCTAAATGGGTTTACGGTTATTGTAATTGAATTATACTTTAGTGGAATACAAGCAATAACCACATTATAAAGGACAGTCAACCCCACCAAATTAAAGGCATGACTGAGATGCAAAAATTACATCTGTCTAGGTAGTCTGCCCTTAATGTCATACAGAGCCGAAAAACCATTCGCATAGAAATCTGAAGAAGTATTCATCCATGGAAGAAGTGCTTGGAAAAAAAAAAGTACTGTTTCTCTTTTTGGGGATGGGGCTCTTAATGTTGGCGGTCTAAAAGACACAAGTGACACTGCGAAGGAAGGATATTTTATTATAGGGATTTAAATATTTTTGAATTCCAGGTATAATATAGTATGAGATAACTCCTGTCATTTATTAACGTTGAATTTCTGTTACACTACTCTGGTTCTGTAACTGAGATCACAAGTTAAAGTCAACGTCTCTTTTTCCTTAGGGCAATGACGACTCATACTGGCAAAAGCATCACATGATCTTTCAGTCATGTGGCTTGTGTCATGTGATTCTATCAATTCCTGCTACCGGACTACTTGCTGTATCATGTCGGACAGAGACCTGCGTTAACACTGGAATAATAACGAAAATATGGGTCCACCATTTGAGCGTATTCCGACCATAACGTGCCATGTTGTTGTGGTCCGTGGGATTATAACAGTATTAACTCTTTTATCCAGTATAGTGATATCGGATGAAAGCCTGTGGTATCAGGAATTGTGTAGGTAAGGCAGTGTTACTCCCGTCTGCATCAAGATCGTATATTAGAATATCCAACACACCAATTATATATTGGTTGTTTGAACAAGGGAAGCTGTTAAGGCTGTGCTGAAAGGACATGACAAGAACTTTAATTTTGTATGTAACGTAGGTATGTAGCTAGTTGTTAATAAAGTAGCGCGGTATCATTGGGCAGTAAATTAAAATGCGGGAGACAAAAAGGTAAAAGCATTATCTCAGTACAGTATAATGAGATGAATATATAGTTTGAACACGTTGCGTGTTATACATTATATGCTTATGGTTACATCAAATGTTTATATGAGGAACACTTGCCGTCCATCACGAGTTACTAAATTCAGTTATTCTTTTTAAGTGTCTTCTGTTGTCTTGAGCTACAGCTGTAGAAATGCTGAAAATGCTCATTACTTCCCATATATAGAACACTGGCAAAAAACAAGACTTAGCGTCTCTTAATTTATCAGTATTTAAAATGTATGATTTATTTTAATCCAATGAGACTATAGAATACATTAGAACCATATTTTTACTCTTTAATGTGTCTTCCGGATGCAGTACTATTGTAAGTTATGATGGAGCAGTCATGTGACAAACCATAGACTGGGAAGCAGGACATTTTACTGTGCAGTTGAAATTACATATCATCCATACTGTACATGTCTATATTGCAAAGCCAGAATAATGCAGTTTTCATTACGGTTTCAGTTTTTGCCCCGTTATAATCTAAAATAAAAAGAAAACCGAAAAAAAAATCATAAAAACGTTTTCGAAATTGAATGGCTCTTATCCAGTTCATTTTTAGTTAGTAAATTAGTAATAATAGTTCAGAAGAGTTTTGTATGTTTTGAGGTTTTAATATGTTTGTAAGTATTTGAGGATGATGCACTTAAATGTTACCCAGTGCATTTATGACACACTGTTAAATACACCTGAGCTTTTGGTTGTATTACTTGGAGAAACCGACCTCAGTAGACTTGAGTTGAATTAGCTAAATATTTGGTTGTTTACGTGACTAGTTGTATATTAGCACATTATTTAAATCCATCTTATTTTATGTTTTGACAAAAGAGGTACCATAACTGGTATTATGCTTGGCAATAGAAAATGTATTGACTACACAAGAACAATAGAAAAAAACACAGATAAGAGGAGATCATTCAACCAATCTGGCCCCTTTGGTAATTAGTAGCTTATTGATCCAAGGATCTCATCCATCTTATTCTTGACAGAAACCTTCAGATATGGTTAGCTTGCTCCAAACTCTCAGAATAATTTGGAATAAAGAAGTGGGACATGTACTGCACATTGTTGAACTGGAAGTAGAAAGTGCTTTAGCTGAAGTGCTATCATAAAATGAACACTACCTTTTAGAATATTCCAAAATATCTGGGAGGATATTATATGGTACATAAAAATAATAGCTCATATCATGATTAATTATATATATAGTTATGGAATATTAACTATATTTATACTACCTAATAATTGTAGATTTAAATAACATCCCAACTTGAAAATTACTATTGCGCATTTATTAATTTATAAAATTAAGTGCTTGTACTGAACATAATGAAATTGACACTTTTTAACAGATGCACCTCCTATTAGTTAAAAAACTAGGGTTATGTGTTAACTATTGAATCTGTTGTTAGGGTGAGTTAAGCTCTTCTCATATGAAGGTGTCCCTATTCTGAGAGCACATTTCTCTGCACAGAAATTACTGAAACATTACAAAAACAAAATCAAAATTTACTGTGCCTGTAAGGGCCCTGTTCTTGGCATAACACTGTGAAGATTTTTGTGGTCCTTCAGATCGTCTTCGAGTCCCATACATGCAAAATAATGTTTAAGCAGTATTTATTTATGTAAATAAAATCATAGTGGTATAGCTTTTTTTAAAACACTTTGTTTTTATGATTCAGGTTCAAGTGGGAGGCTGTAGATCCAGATGGAAATGTGCATTATGACCTAAAGCTCTGCAGCTCCTCACCATCGACTACATGTGGGGAAACTTGTGCCATCTGTGCCAAGAATTTAACTACCAAGCAGTCCCTGTCTGTTGGTGAGTACTGGTTGTGGGAGTTGCATATACAGGGGAATAATACAATGAAATTAGGAATTATATATTACTAGTATTAATATTAATTTGTTTTACCTTGTTTTACCTCTTTATTCCTGGGTTCTTTCAAGAGCTAAATCAAAAGGGTGCAATACATTATAAGTTAAATACAGTTTAAAATAAAGCCAGTGTAGTCATGTAAAAGGGTCAGTAGTGTATGGAAAATTATAAAAGCTGGAAAGGTGTCACACCACATTCCATTCAGTCGACATATGTACAAACATCCAGTCATTACAGCCTGGTGGTTGTAAAATTCTGTAGCTGGCACAGACACTCACTAACACAGAATGGCATTATATGTTAGAGCTCACTGTCTTTGACCAGTACCTAACTTTGAAAATGTGTTCACTTGGACATAACATTCCAGTTTAGGGAGGAAATTGTTTTCTAATGAGATCCTCTGGAGAACTTTTTGTGAGCCCAAAGTCATTTCAATAAATATCTCTTTCTGATTTTGCAGAAAATCTGACTGAAATAATTGCAGCATATTCTAACATACACTGGATATCAAAAGTCTACACACCCTTATTGAAATTTCAGCTTTTATTGATGTAAAGGCTGAAATTAAGACAAATCATGCTAGACCTTTTTTAATCTTTTATAAGATCTTGTAACCAACAATATTTAAGTGAAAAACACATGGACATGGACTCATTTTCTGAGATCTTTTAAAATTAAATTTAAAACATTACATTTAAAATAGGTGTACTGAATGATTTCAAGCTCTGAATGGTCAATTCTTATTTTTTTCTTTCTGTTACTATTTTAAGTGATTCTTTTTCACATTTTATCTGAATACCAGACATGTATTTCTTTGCAGTACATTTTCATGAAACATATACTGTAATACAAATGCTTCTTTTTATATACACATGTATTTTTACATACAGAAGGGAAATTAAAAATCAACACTGATAAAAATGCAGATCTCTAGGTTTATTTACATTTGGTTTTCTTAAAATCATATACTTTGTTTTCCAACGCCATTCAGAAATAAAAGTTAGATTCTGAATGCACATTTTGAATGTCAGTGGAAGTTAGTTCATAATCAGATCTTTTAGTGTCAGGGATCATCTTGACTCAGGGAGATGATAAACTGGCACACTGCTGAATGCCTGTCAGAGTTTCTATTTGCATAACAATAGAATAATTCATGTATGAGATCTTTTAAAGCTGCAAATCAGAGGTTCTGCACAGAGCTATTGTGTTGTTTTAACACAGAGGCCTCTGTACATCTTGTGCCTAAATATTTTGTTTGTACCATTAGTCATAACATTAGATTGGCACTGGATGGTTATGTTACGGGTACTTTTAACTGAAAAATGTATGGGTGAAAGTAAGAGTTTTTGAATGCAGTTGTAAATTAATATCTCAGGTTTTGAATGGGAATATTTGAAATAACAAAATCCTGTTTTAACTTTGTAAGGCATGTAAAGTACAAAAATATACCCTATCACTGCATGTACTTACATGTTGTTTAGTTTTCTGCATAAATGTATTAGTATTCCTATTGAAACACAAGCCCTGCAATTTCTCACATTATTATAAGTCCTTCTTGATTCTGAAATTCTAATTCAGAAAAAAAATTAGTCACGCACTGGGTTTCTTTTGACATTAACCACACCCAGGTTATAATACCCCTGTGTTTATTTTATAGTTTAGTTTTAGATTCTTATTCATTTTTTCTCACATCCAGTTTCTTGTCTATGTTGACAGACGAGAGAGGGGGACTATGATGTATTCACAAGGTCTCGTTCTCATGTAATCATATGCTTTTTTCCCTTGGCATTACATACTTAGAAGTCTTGGCAGAAAAATGTCCTTAACTCATAGCCTTCCCAGGCCAGACAGTTTCTTAACCCTTCATATACCTGTAGGTAATCTATTGGAATAGAAGGAAATGTTTCATGTTTTCAGTGACTGGGCTTTTTGTGCATGTTCTTTAAACTCAGTGAGATCTAAAAAGCATTAAAAAACTTTGGTAATAGTAGATTTATGTGACTTTTCTTTGATTATTATTATTGTAAGGATTTTATTAAAGTACTCTTGAATGAATATTTTAATAAGAGATAATAGATGCTGTACTGCAGATGGAGAAAATTATATAAATATCAATGTAAGTACATATACATTTTTTTTGCAGTTCAAATATTTTAAGTTTCAAATCTGTAGTTTGTAATAATGCTTCACATTTCTTGGCTTTTCTTTGCCCATAAAGAATGTCCAGGAAGTATAACATATATGTGTTGTCTGAGCAAGAGTGTGAAGAACTTCCCTAATCACTTTGTCCTCATGTTTTGTGTGCACACGCTCACCTTAGTGTGCCTAACTTTGTGCGCCTATTGAACCACAACAACACAATTAGAATTAAAAAATAAATAATAATTGGCACCTAAGTAACTTTAATAAAAACTGTAAATTCAGAAGGCTCCTGTATGTAACTTGGTGGACTGTCTTTCATTAATTATGTTAATAATTTGTCTTTTCTGATTGCTTAACTTTAGGGAATAATAGCATTCACTGCTGTAAATTGTTTGAGTGTTGCCACAAATGTCTTTTGAATATGAACTTCATTTAACAGCACTACTGTCAGCTGCACTACTTGGAATATGAAGCTCTACCAGTCTCACATACTTTAGGGAATACTTTTTTTCAGTGTTGCAATGTAGTTTACCTGAAGGTTTTCTGGTTATCTAATATGACTTTTTAATATGCCTGTTCCTCAACACAAATTGTTCTTCAAATCTATCTTGATATTGTGTCTAATCTCTGTTGATATCTGTTCTAGAGAAAACCGCTAGCTGCTTCATATACTGTTGGCTGTGATGTGAACTCAACAATATATGTACTTTACATTATATACCTCAAACTTCATTTTGACCTTCACTGTCCTTTCAGGTGAGGTGTCAATGCTGACAGCATCACCAAATGTGATGACATTTAACACAACCCAGAAATGCTCAGACCCCAATGCCAAACAGAACCTTCAGAGCAGTATCAGCTTCCTATGTGGCAAGACAATGGTAAGTCATTGTGAGTGAGATTTTATCAGAAAACGTAGTTTCATTGTGACTGGTCATACTAGTTACAATCACTAGAAATCGTATTTTACTTTATTTTTACACATGCATTTTCAGATGTACATGCACACAAGAAGTTCAAGTATTGTAGGCAGCTGTGTTATTATGCATAGGCTGTCAACATACCCAAAGAAGGCTCCAGAGCCGAAATATTATTTCAATTCAATTCAATTTATTTATATAAAGCGCATTTTACAACAAGTTTGCCCCAAGGCGCAAGTGACCATACATGTTGTGAATACAGAACAGAAGACCAGAAGACAACAGAGGAGACAACAGAGGAGACGAACCAAAAACTCCTTAGCAAGGAGAAAAAAAACCTCTAGGGGTCCAAGGTCAACTGGCTGCCCAACCCCTTTGGGCATGCTAACATTATACAATTAAAAAAAGAATAAATAAATAAGGGAAAAGGAATAAATGAATAATTATTTCTTTTCTTCTCTTTTCAACATGGAATAAACCTTTACTTTGAAACATACAAGAATATGTGCTTTAAAGAGTTGTATGTTCCAGATTAATATAACTAGTGTTTTTCTTAGCAATTTACAGTAAATTTCCTTGTGAGGTATGCACTGACATTGTTTCTGGACTGACATTGTTTCTGGACATCAACAATATCTAGTGCACTGAGCTTTAGTTATTATTACATTTTTTGGTGTAATTTTGATTAATTGATTATTTATAACTGTGAGACAGTTCAGTGACATTGTTGCACAAGCACTAAGTCACCTAAGTGTACGAGTCTATATAGCATAGGTCATGAGGTTATTTCACCTAGAGAAAGTCAAGGCAATGTGAAAATTTAAATAAAAACACAGAAAGGAACTAATATGCCCCACTCATGAAGAGGTCTGAACTTCCATGCCATTAATATGTTGAGAGCTAAACGTAAGTCAGCACACGTCATCAACAGCAGAGTCAAACCTTTTGGTTTAATTGCACAAAATCCTACTTTAAAATTAGGATTGTGTGGAGACCACCCTGATTAACTTCAATAAGTGCTGTGAAGAAGTACATAACTATATCTGAGCAGAGTTGTCTAGCTATTTTAGAACTCAATATGGTGCATTTGGAGTGATGTGACGGAATTTTGATTAATATAATCTCCAAGGTCATCCATGAAGGGTGCTTAATTTGAGAATAGATATCTAAATTTATCAGTAAATTTACCTCAATGTTCTGTTATATACCTTGTTGTCTTGTAGTAATATAACATTGATGATGGCATATACCATACCAGCATTTGTTGGCTATTTAGTATTTCTACAACAGAAAAGTTTATTTTTTCAGTTTAACTAAGCACAATTGACACTAATTCAAATCAGATTTTGTAGATTACAAGAATTTTGTACAGAAAAGTTATGCACAGAACTGGAATAAAAAGTTATGCACAGAACAGGAAATGTTTATTTAACCTTATTTCCTTACTTTAATCATAATCATGAAGGCATAAATTTCCAGTTAGTCAGGATATGGCAATCTTGTAATTCTTGTACCTCAGCCCAGCTGATAAATAAAATGGTATCATTCTAGTTCTTCCACTCTAACTGCACATTAGGTGATAATGACAGCAGACAAGCTTGAAAGCACTTTTTATGTGGACTTAGATATTACAGAACATAGGACAGGACAGGCCTGTTTGTTCAGTCTGGAGACTCAGATCTTTCTTGTTAAAGTTTGTACAAATGTTTACACTTAATTTTCTGAGGTACTGTATTTGATTACAGTTATTTGGTTTTAAACAGAGATAAGTATAAGGCAAAGCATGTCACTATTTGGTTTTGGGCAGTGTGGCTTTATGCGTCTATCTAGACTGTATATCTTTGTTCAGTCAATGTGAATTCAAGACATTGAAAGGGAAAAGATTTTGACCTAAAAATTAGGTAAACTAGATTTGGAAGTAAATGGTCTTGTATATAGGGAGATAAGTTTCAACAGCAGAAAATAGAAACAGCATTAGAAACTATAACAAACTTTCCTGTTGCAGGACCTTGTGGTTACAAAACAGATATTTGCAATACCCCGAGCATGATTTTTGTGTTAATTTTTTAGGTCTCATCTGGATAAAACTGTTTCTGCTTTGTAGTTTTTTAACATGGAATTATGTTCTACTTCTTCCATTACATCCAACAAATACTAATGCAGTCCCCCACTTAAATTTTTTCATGGTCTTGCTCTAAAACTCTTTTATAATGTATGCCTTAATTAGTGATTGCTTTTGAAGGGTTGTAATAGAACTTGACAATAAGATTAATATCTGATGGTTAAATGTTAAATTCAGAAACCCTTGTTTTTGAAAAACAGTTATCATTCTTATAATGTAGAATGGATTTTACACAACATTTTTAGGATATTGTAAAAATAGCTCTTATTGAAATAAGAAAATCCAGATATTAACAGGGTTTGCATGTGACTTTGTTGTTCTTGTATTATAACCTATTCCAGCATACTGTATCTATAAAAAAAACTCTCGTTCTCAAAAGACTGATGAGAGATGCAACAATGTCAGAATTACTCCCGGTTGATCCACTGTCTATCTTCATCTAGGGGACACCTGAATTTGTAACTGTATCTGAATGTGTGCATTACTTTGAATGGAGGACCTATGTAGCTTGCAAGAAGGATAAATTCAAGCCCCACAAAGAGGTAAGTATAACATTAATTTTGTGTGCTGTGTACTTGATAAATTCCATTAGAAAGTAAAAAGCTGTAGCTAAACAAAGGGATAGAATTCAGCCTGGCCCCTTTAGGCTAATATTACTTGACATACCAGTGCTGGTGTGGTTAACCAATTTCTGATTCCGTGTGTACTGTGTTGGTGGGTTGCTTAATTTCACAAACAAATTCCAGTTTTCCATTCCTTTCTTCATATCGTAAGAACATAGAAAAGGTTACAAGGTTGTAATACAGAGGAGGCAATTTAGACCATCTAGCGCATTAGGATTTTTTGTGACAAAGTGATCTTTGTATTTCATTCTTATGGTTATTGAAAGAAGCTAGGGTATTAGCTTTAACAACTCAGCCTTGCAGCTTGTTCCATGCTCCCACAGTCTTTGTTATAAAAGTTTGGTGTTCTTAGTAATGTATTTACCAATAGTTTTGTCATCGTGTCTTATGGTTTATGTACAGTATCACTGTTAATGTCTTAGAAGTCTGTGGAGTTTAGTTGCTTTTTGGGATTTTGTATACTTGAATCAGGTCGCCTCTTTGTCTTCTGTATTTAAGACTAAAAAGTTATCCTATTTATAACACTGACATACTATCAGTACTTATAGAACTTCTTAAGTGAACCATATTTAAATTTCTTATCTTTAACAACTTCTATACAATACAATAAAGCAAAGCCATTAGTATTTGGCAGTGTGATTGCTCAAGGAAATTAATATAATGAATTGCAAGCACAGGTAAAAAAAAACTTTATGCGAAGAGAGTGATAGAAAAGGATAATGCTACAAAATAATCAACCGGTTATTTTAGTGCCAATTTATATCAATTCAAAGAACAGTAAAATATTAAGCACATTAATCTGTGAATCTGAATAATGAGAATCTTCCAGACAATTTAATTGTATTAAATGTAAATTTTACTCAGGTGTCTACGGGGAAGAAATCATCGTTGAGACTAAGGAAAGACAAAGTTCTTTATTAAATAGTATTGGCATTGGTAATAGAAACACTCAAGACAAACACGTCTACAGGGACCTGATTCATATATCCAGACTCCTCAATGACATTGATAAAGTTAAACTTGTGGACTTCTTGGAATCATCAGAGAAACATGAGTCAGAGGAGAGCAAGTTGAACCTATGTGGAAGTGCATTTGAAACTGATGACAGGATACACTTCTTTTCACAAAGGTTTGTGAAAGAATGAAACAAGCTGCCCAGCCATGTTGCTGAAACATGTTGATGGCATTGAAACCTTCATTCATTTTTAGTGGGAATGAGATCATCGCTCATTCTCTGTATTAGTCCTTAGTTTATTTTTCAGAAAGAATTTGTCAGATTGTGTGGTGGCTTGGGAAGTGGTTTTATTGTCTGAGGGGGCTGCAGTAAGTGAAACGAATCAACACATTGTGGAAAATTTGACTGTCTAGGTAGTATTCTTATAAGACAAAAAGGTACTCAAGTTATCATTTCACAATTGAGTATAGCAGAAAATTGTGAATGAAGCCTTTTTGACTTACAAACTAAGCCAGTAATGAAGTCTGTTAGTCTGCAAAGTCCAATTATATTGACATACTAGATCTGATTATAGGAACAAGGACTCAATATTCAATATTTTTTAAAAAGAACAGCCATTAATATAAAATAACCAAACCAAAATAAATATAACCAAAAATAAAAAAAATGAGTTATAAGTAGAACAAGTATAGGTAAGTTACATAGTTAAGTTACAGTTATAGGTAAGGTTTTTCTTTCTGACCACCTTTATTTTCCATTCAACCCATCTTGGTAAAGATCGTTGCCAAATCATGGAATTGTATTTCTTACAGTATTTACTTATATTTACAGTATTTATTTAAATATCTAGTATTTGCCTTGAGTAATTTTCTCTGATGTTCAGTTGTTTTTCTTTGTGATGAGATGTGCATACAAGTACAAAGCTGCAATGAACTGAACTGGCAATGTCAGTATTATTATGAAGGTCTTATTTCTGTCATTATGGTGCTTTCATTCATCTATAAAATGACTAACATGGTAGTGAAGGTTAGCTTTTTACATGTTCAGCGAGAAATAAACACAGCAGCTTTTTTGCAATGATGCTGTAGGTTTTTTTTAGTTAATAGTCTGTTCGTTGCTGTAATGATGCATTTTGAGATTACACATTCATTTGTGTGAATGCATTTGCCTTTATCATTGTCTAGTTAATTCCAGTAATCACTGTTAATCACCCTGGTGTGTATTTGAAAGGTGCCCTGTTACGTGTTTGATGCGGATGGAAAAAAGCATGACTTGAACCCACTGATCAAGATGACAGATGGATACTTGGTGGATGACTCAGATACTGATGTTGATTTATACATCAATATATGCCGAAGCATTAGTAAGTTTGCTTTGAAAGTGGACTTCATTTTTCAGTGTAAAAGTAGCAAATACTTTGTCATATATGTTATGAGAGAACAAAATAATAACTCATGGTATAAGATTATATTTCCTATAAATTTTTAAATAATAATTGTTAAATGAACTAATTGTTGGTATATCTTTAATATGCTGTGTTTCTGCATATTATTGCCTCAGCGCAACCTTCTACCCTTTTTGTTTTGACATCATCATGTTCCCCAGGGTCAGGGAAGAGTTTTTCTTGGAATGTGTTTTTTAATTTTTTATAGAAACAGTTGCCATTCTACAAGATGGTCTGTTCACAAACAGTCATTGAGAATTCCATAGGATTTAGGTTTAAACTTGTGTGCAGGCATTTTTTATAGACATTTTTAAGCTGCAGTCAAGAATGCCTCCAACCCCCAGCACCTACATTTTTTAAACCTAAAACATGGATTGGAATTAGTATTTTTGCCTAAGGTAAAAACAGTTTTCTGGGAAAATAGTTTTCATACTTTTTGGAAGAAAAAGGGGGTTTCTTTAATCATTTTAGTTATGAGATACATTGTTTTTTTCAGTTCATTTGTATTAAAATATCCCCTTGCTGCTATTTTTTTGTTTTTGCCTGAGCAAGTTAAAAGTTTTCTGGTTTTGGTATTGTGGACTTCTTTTTTGAATTTTTATGTTAATCTTACCCAGTACCATATTTTCAATAAGCGCAGATTTTGGAAATCCCTTCCTTTTATTTTTTTTAGAAATCCTTATTGTTAAGTACAATTCATAATAGCTGTACATTTTTTAAATAAAAACTCTTATAGTGATCACTTTGTGTAACAGGACTCATAGTTTTCTGTACTGTATATTATTTACATGTATATATCACTCTGGGTTCTCAGAAGCATTCAAAATCTCATTTTCCTTGGGCTAGCCTTTTTTTTGGGAGTGGTTTCTCTGCTTAATTTAGTTAAAAAATGCAGATGGGCACTTGGAGGTGTGCATGATATAGTGGTTCACAACTGGAACCTTTATTCCTCCAAAGAGAGGAAATTGGAGAGTTCTTGTTTTGAGAAGCTAGACATCTAGTTCACTATAATTTTTTTAAGCTGCCTGTTTCAGAAATTAAATTGTGACGCAGTTTCTCTTCCGTCATGCCTAATGGTATCAAAGGATAACATGACTCCCTTAGGTTTCCCTATGTTGGCTGTTCTCCTATATTTTGTTTAATAAATTTGACCTTTTCTTTATACCAAAAATAAAAAAAGTAAATGCCATGGTTTCAGGGATGCTAATTTATTTTTTCTTTTAGCCTATTCAGGAAACTACTGTCCTGAAGGATCTTCTGCTTGTTTGATAACAAGCAAAGGGGAACACTTTGATATGGGTCATCCTACTGAGAGTTTAGAGCTTTTGGATAAAGACAGGTACTGTTCTCCCGTATTTATGTTTTTGTTTTCTCTTTTTTTCTTCTTTGTCTGTTCCTCAATTATTTATTTTACTTCCTTTTTCTTGAATTACAGCTTTGTAAATAATTATATGCATTGTTTGCCGCATGGCAATGATTTTACTTAAAATGTCAATGCACCTAGTACAGTTTTTTTTCCATCAGGTCTGATCTGCCTGGTTGTAACCCTATTTCTGTCAGTCTTGATTATTGAAGGCACATTCTTCTCATGTTGTTCAGGTATTTTTACCTTAGTATGGGTGATCAGCTGCAGTGCTGAAAGATTTAAAATGTTTGCTTCAAAAGAAGAACTACACTGCACATGCATTTTATGACAATCAATTTGTTTAGTTATTAATGTCTCAACTTGAAATCTATAATAGTTGTGCTAGTATTAACTTTGTTTTACAGATGGTTGCCAATGTTTTACTCTTCTGCGTCTTTTTAAGGTCATGTCAGTACATTTTCAAGAAAATATTATTTGTACAACATAAGATAAGTGAGTGGACTGACCATTCCGCATTTGTGTCTTTTGCTTTCTGAACTGAAACTAAGCTGTTTCAGTTGGTGTGTATAAATAAAAATATGCACGTCTCTGCATTAAAGCTCCTGCAGGAGACTCTGTTCTAAATCCATTTCACATCAGAAAAGTCTTTCAAAGTTGTATATATTAGTGATATAAAACAATACTAACAAAATGAGAGATCTCATGGATGAAACATCTAGAGTGCTTTAGGAGGAATATAGGAATGAAAGTTAAAAAAAAAGAGCAAGGGGATGATTATTTTTAAGGTCTAATTTAAAAACACCAAATGGATTGAAAGTTTCTAATACCCATAAGGAGCACACTTCATAGTTTAGGTGCTTTGGAACAACGTTGCTAGAATCTCTAAGAAAGTATTCTTGACTTGTGGACACAGAGGAGTCTAGAGTTTAGGAAGAACAAAGACTCAAAGTCTTGCCCTTCCAAACTGACTTTTTTGTGTACCTTAAACTGTTGAGAAATGTTACTCATCCTCATTATCTTTTTTGAAATCTTGTTTTAATTTTATATCGAGTTTTCTTTTTTCCTTTAATCAGGCTGATGCTGCGCTATATTGGTGTTACTGAAGGCAAGCCAGAATTTTGTGGGGATCACACTCCTGCTGTTACCATTACATTTGTTTGTCCATCAGGAAGACAGGAGGTAGATTTTGTCTTCGTTAAAACTTGATGATATGCATCAGTAGCAAGTCTGTGTGCTTAACATGTAAAAGATTGTTTAAATAGATACAATTGATTTTTCTTTCTAAATGCATACCACAGGCAAAAATATTTACTTATCTATCTCCACATTAGTTTGAGTTCAGATGTTGTACTTCTACTTCCATATGCCTGTTCCATCAGTAAAATCCTCAAGTGATGCCATGTATAAAGCCCTGTACCCTTTTTTTATTTAAAAATATGTAAATTGAGCAAATCAAAATAAAAATCTTTATTTTCAAAACCATCTTTTGAAGTGTTTAGACTATTTACTTCTGCTGTGCATATGCAAACATTTGTTTTATGTCCTCTCTGTTTTGTTCTTTAGGGCAGTGATCCTAGGTTGACTGCAAAAGAAAACTGCCGGTATGAGGTTGAATGGGTGACAGAATATGCGTGTCACAGAGATTATCTGGAGACCAGTGATTGCAAGTTCAGCAGTGCAGAGCATGATATCTCCATTGACCTCACTCCTCTCCGTATTGATGCTAGTAAGTGGACCTTGATTTGGAGAACAAAATTGGCAAGAGTCATGAGATCCAAGGATACAATTATCAGGAGAAATAAAGACTCTTAAGGAGATTTTATGCTGCTATTGTCTGATCTGGGTTAGCATTTTGACAGTATTCAGAAGCAAATTTGTAATTTAATAAAGAGAGTTTGGCTAGTTATCTTTTAACTTAATTTTTGCATACATTATGAAAATGAAAAAATCAGCTACAGTAAAACAAATCAAGTTTCAGATGCTTTTGAAAAATATACTTAAAAGCTGAAGTTCTTTGCTAGAAATAAAGTTACGTTAACTCATTTTAAAGAGAACCTTTCCCTTCACCTTCACGCATTTGCACATTGTGTACTTGATTCTGTTGCTATAGGTCTGAAATAGTCTCAATCCTCCTGACACTATGTCAAAACGTGGTTAAGATCCTACCAAGGAGGCAAATGTTAGTTTATGAGCTTGATGACTCGATTTTAACCGTCTTAATTTTTTTTGCCTTTTTTCTGGCTGTGAAGAGTCAGATGTGTCAGAATATCCAGTATTTGTGACCAGCTGTTGACAGAGTCGTATATTTAGTAAAGTGCATGACAAAAATAGATCTATGAGAGAGCGCCAGAGAACAAGAGAGAGAGCGCAACACACTGGGGTCTATTTGGGTAGTTACACAGGGATAGGTTGGCAGTTGTGTGCAAGTATAACAGAGGTGCGAAACCAGGGAACTATTTACACGAATCTGGGCAATCTCGCCACTCTGTATGCCCATTTTACAATGGGTCAGCTGCACTGGTCAGCGGCCTTCCTAGTCCCCACTCTGACCACTACTACTCCCATCATGGCCTTCACTGCGTACCCCAGCTGGGCACTCTTCGGCCGCAGCGCCACTTGTAGGCCATCCGTCGGAGCGGAACACGAATGGGCTGCACATCCACTGTGACAATCTCGTGCTGTGTGAGAGCCGTGCGGGTGCAGTCCTCATCCCTTACCACGAACAGATCTTCGTTCTCGCAGAGAGAGACTGCAGCTGCCATTGCTGGTCCCAAGTGAGGCCCTCGCTGCTACATAGCAGCTCCCCCAGAGCTCAGCTCCGAGAGGCCCCGGCGACGTCCGCCTCCGCCGCCTCCGCTTCCAGCTCTGGTCAGCCCGTGTGCCCCGGACACCTCCCGCCCTGTCCACCGCAAGACAGATCCGTTCCCCCTGCCCCGCCGACTCCCGCCAGCCCAAGTCAAGGCAGCCACCCACCTGCTGCAACCAGTCCAACCCCAGGATAAAGTCCTTGTGGATTGGGGCAAGGTAGAAGGGGTGTTTCAACCTCCCAGCCCCAAACTGCACAGTGAGCGCCTGCTTGCCAAGGACCTCTGCGCACTGTCCTGTCGCCACCCTCAGGCGCAGGCTGATTTTTTCCCATCCTGGGGTCCGGCTACCTCGGGTCCCAGCAGGACACCAGGCCGCAGCAGGGTGATGGGCGAGCCAGTGTCATCCAGAGCCGAGGCTCTGGCGCCTGACACTCCTAAGCGAAGTGCACCCTTTCCCCACTGCAGTGGCAGATGACCTGCCGTCGTCGCTCCCCCGGCGTTGCCACGCTGGCCGTCTCCACCTCCCCGTCTCATTCTCCAGTTGCCGCATCCGCTGCCAGGCTGGTATAAGGATAGGATAGGGTGCGAAACCAGGGAACTTGATTCCAGGTTACAGCTGTTATTCTGTGGCACAGATGTCCTGTGGCACAAGAAAAAGGAAAATATTCTTTGCAAGCATTGCTCTAAACTTGGCTTTCCTAAGACATGTGCAAGGTCAAAACCAAGTCTGGTTCAGCTGTGAGCGAGACATAGGTGGGGAGAAACTCACCCTGGTTGTAGCTTCTACACTGAATGTACAGTGACTTGCAAAAGTACCGTTTTCAGACCCTTGTACAGTTTCCAAATTTTGTTGATTTAAGGCTTGCAGTCATGATGCTTTGATGTAAGAACATTAAGTAATTTATATTTGTTATATACACCAAGTACTCCACACATTTAAGGCAAAAAAGCATAAAAGAAGAAAATTATTAATATGAAAGAAAATTGAAAACATCATGATTAGCCCCTTCCTATGGCAAAACTCAATTTAGGTGAACAAATTATCTTACTGAGTCACACAATTAGGTGAGTTACCTCTTTGTGCAATAATAATGGTGATTTCAGAATAAATTCAGAATAAATACACCCTCTGCAAGGTCCCTCGGTCACGTACTGAATTTCAAATAAAGATTCAGCCATGAAAACCAAGGAGACTCGGGGATAAAGTTCTATAAAGGCATGGATCAGGAGAAGAGTGTAAAACATTTCAAAGAATCTTAATATCTCTTTGAGCATGAAGTCAACCATTAATGTGTAAGGCACCCAGACACTGTCTAGATCAAGCTATCCCTCCAAACTGAACAGCCAGGCATGGAGGCAACTGGTTAGTGATGCTATTGTTAGGCCAATGACAGCTTTGAATGAATTTGCCAAAATTTACAATATTATTGTAGGTATCAGACACCTGTTAAATGTCAAAACTTCAGTAACTTAAAGTCGTAAAACCTCCAGGGCTTTGGCCCTCCAAGAATGTAGTTGTGGTATAAGACATTGTGGTCTCTGCCTTTTCCTTCCACATTGACTGAAGGCTCAACCTTGGATTTGATATTGTCTTTCCCCAAGACAGAGTGGTTCTCTTTTAATGTGAGTCTTAAAATAAGCATGTGTGATTTTTTAAGCTTTTGTTGTTCCTCCCCAAATATCTGTAGATTCAGAGACACCATATCGCGCCACTTCCACTAGTAGTGATGGGAAAGATACCTATTTCTATTACCTCAATGTGTGTGGTGAAACCAGTGCTGGTGAATGCAGAGATACCAAAGGATTCATCTCCTCTTGTCAAGTCAAACAAGATGGGTCCTTGACCAAGGTTGCAGGGAGATACAAAAATCAGACTCTGAGGTATGACTAATAGTTTAGTTTGTTTCAGCCATTCCATTGTTTTTATTAAAATGTGTTTTACTTATTTTTTCTGACATTATTTACAAACATTTTCAAATGTTTTGCAGCCTTCCTGCAAAAAAAGCATAGTTGAGAAAATAAAAGAAGATTTCTTTCATCCATCATTGTTCATTGTTTCATTGTCAGTTTTTTTGGTTTTGACAGAAACTGTAACAGTAGGGAGGGAAGGTTTAAAATGCATGATGTTCAACAATTGTGTTTTTAATGTCTCACCTCACAGCTACAAACCTTGTACAAGAGGGAATGAGGAAATTGCAGACTTTCCTGACCTATCTAACTTTGAGCTGCTTCACTTTTAACATGTTGCATACAAACCCCCCCCATACTGGAGGTTGAGTGTAGTTAGGAGGACAAGCTCATCTCAAACTGGCAGTTTCTTAGGAGGCTACAGTCATTGAAATGAGCTGAGAGAGCCTTGACTTACAGTACCGTTCGTGCCCTCAGAAATGCTCAACCATATATATGCTACATCTTGTAGAATCCCAGTCACAGTTTGCTAGTGATATGACCCAGGCTCGAACCTGTGGTCATAGAGCATAAGCTTTTGGGCAAGTGGTTTTATTGTTTTTTTTATATTGAACATTTTACTCCCCAGTGCTGTTTAAGATTTGGTCACCAACACAACGATATCAGATACCTTTTTTCCATCACTATTTTGATAGTTTTCCTTTTAGTGTAATTATAAGTTGTTTGTTTAGACATGCACAGAGCCAGTATGAGCTATGCATCAATTCTTGTATTGCTGTAGTATGTATTCACCCGTAGTATGCACCCATGTGCATTTGTTAACAATATTAGTGGCTTCTGCAAAGTTCTGGTATGCAATCTAACAAACTGCTCTCTGGCATTTTGGACAGTTTGCTGGTATTACCTCTAAGATTGCCCACTGCACTTCCTAGTCACTGTGCATGTTTTTTTCTTTTTTGTTTAATTCAGAAGACCAACATTTGTTTAGTGCTTGGCCTTATAGGTGTCCTGTTGCATTTCAGGTACTCAGATGGAGACCTAACCCTGATCTACCCAGGAGGAAATTCTTGCAGTTCGGGTTTTCAGAGAATGACTATCATCAATTTTGAATGCAACCAAACAGCCGGTAAGGATCCATATCCATCTTAAACCATATTACTTCTAATTTAAATACATATATTAAGATTGATAATTCCAAATGTTTATTTCTGGCAATCTGTCTTGTCATGCAGGTCGTTATGTTTGTTCTTTGCATTATGAAACATTATTTGTTATAAGTAATCTAATTAGGTTAGTACAATACTGGGGCACGCAGATGAATATGGGGAAAATGTGTAAATAAAAAAACAGTTGGTAAAGAATGTATTGATTTTTTTTTGCAAACGTCTTGAATCTTTCAAATGGGATGTGAAATAAATATTAATGTAGTCCTGGATTAAATTATCTACCTTCCACTTAATCGAAATACTTAATTGAAAATTTTCTGTTTGATGCAAGAAGTCTCTGGAAAATAGAAACTGTACATATAAATACTATGATTTCAATTGGTGGGTGTGTCAACTGTAAGTTGAACCAAAATATTAAAGGACATTGATATTTAATCGTATATTTAAAAAAAAATACACATCAGTTTAGCCTTCTTTAATATTCTAATATAACATAAGAATTAAAGTAAAGAATTGGAATTGTGTTCCTGAAAACGAGGTACTAGAGCCTACATTTCTTGTTTCCAACACATTTAACGGAAATTTGGGAGCACTAAGGAACTTGAACTGCAATGTTATTTTTATATTTTGGGGATAGAAAGAGTCAGCAATGAGTGATTAAAAATAAAATGTACACAGTAACTTGTAAAACCTCCAATTTACATTACAAAATACACTAATTTTTCAGTGCCGTGTTCTGCAATTTAGAACAAGGCAACAAAACTTGGTAATGTGAAGCAGCCCTATTATTTTTTTAAACAACCATATTTGTGAATACATTTCTTTTAATCCAATAGAAATATTGCTCTTGACTATGAGATGGTTTTGCCAATAACTTGTTAACTTTTGATGCATATCACATTGGACCAACCTGTACTTATTTGCTTGTTAATCGCATTATATTAAATTACAGCGACTAATGAGCAGGAAGGGCTGCTTCACATCACGAGACAATGGGTCTGCGACAACTTAGCAACTTATATTACTACAACAAAGTTCACAGTTTTGTTCTTAATTCAAAATCTATGAAATCTTTCTATACCACCAATGAATTTTGTTACCGACATTTAATAACTGGTCTGAGAAATTGGGACTGTAGTTCCCCTTTAACTGTTTTATGATTTCAAAGATCCATCACAAATGTAGGGTCTCCAGAATTGCTCTGGATCCAATATGATGATAAATGCAGAGAACAAAGCCCTACAGATCAATTCTGAGCTTCACTACTAACTGCTGCAAAGTTTGAAGCAAGATACAATTTCCTTGATACCTTGAAACACACCTTTATTATAATATTCATGTCATAATAGCTGACAGTGACACTAAGTGCTTTTTATCTTATTTTTTTCCAAAGGAAACAATGGGAAAGGTTCCCCAGTCTTTGTGGGAGAGTCTGACTGCACTTATTTTTTCAACTGGCAAACATCTCATGCCTGTGTGAAGGAAAAGGAAAATCTACTTTGCAGAGTCACAGATAAGAAGAAGCGCTATGACCTGTCGGCTTTAACAAGATACTCAAGTATGTTCTTTATACTGCAGTTCAGACATTTTTCTATGTGTCCAGCTTTTGATGTGGAAGCAAAAAGTGAAAGCAATGTAAAATATGCCATTTATGCTAGGCTCAGTCTAATTTATTCTCTAATTTTTAATGTAACTTGTTGCATTTAATTGTGTGGTTTCTTTTAACATATTGTGAATAAGGTTAGCAAAATCACACTCAAAGCAATTTGTTACAAACATGATGTCAGGCATCATATACCTTCATGAACGTTAAGAGCCATCACACAGCAGATCAGTTGAAGTTAGAAACTACGTTATCAAACAAATTATGCAGGACTTCAGGAAGGCCAGATTGTTCAAGACCAAAAATCTAGGGTTAACACCATTACTCTTTCATAAACTGCTTTCAAAGACAGTTTAACTGCTGTAGATTCACAGGACAATTTAGATTATTGCTCTGTTTCAGAGCCTGGTTCAAACCAGAACTGGGAGGCTGTGGACGGCACGCCTTCAAAGTCAGAGAAGAAGCACTTCTATATCAACGTTTGCCACAGGATTCTCCAAAATGAAGCAACAAAAGGCTGTCCAGAAGAAGCAGCTGTCTGTGCTGTTGGTGAGTGTCAGGTTCCCTAGCTTGCTTTTCTTTTCCTAACAACAACCACCACATTCACTAGCTATATTAGAGTAAACGTCAACGTGGCTATAAAGCAAATTGTCAATATTTGCCTTTATATTTCCCTTTGCCTTTTGAATGAGATGTAAAACCAACCCTTGCAAGCTCTACTATGTAAATTGCCTGGTAATAAATATAGCTACTTTCTGTAAATCTGCCAAAATAGAATAATTAATTAAATTCTTGTGAAGGATTTTAACTACACAATACTGAATTGATACTGTTACTATGTAGTAATGAAACATTACTACAATATTATGAAATGTAGCTACCAAAAGCTCTCGGCACCTTCCAAAATGACTTTACAGTAAGTATGAAAAAGGCCTGATGCCTCATTTACTATTTTATATATTTTAAAGCCTATATTAAATCTTTTAATTTTAACCAAAAGCACTCTTACTTTGAAAGGGTTAACTTTAACAATAACTGCTCAATCTTTACTGAGCCCAGTTCAGTACTGTAATGAAACAATGTCATAGACAAGATACAGTCTTTAACCTCTTTGGGAAAACATATGGCATACTTTTTCTTTTCTTCCTTCACTCCTGAGGCTTCTTTACACTCTGATCTAGTGCCTCCGTGTTGCCAGTGGTATGTGATTGGAAGAAAACAGTTCAACACATTGTTGTAGTTCAAAATCAAAATTAAATCAAATCAAAGTTTTTTTTATCAAATGTACAACAACACAGCATGCAGCAGTAGTTGATGGCAATTAAATGTCTTTTCTACGAGCTCACCAGGGGGTAAAAATCACAAAATTAAAGTTACAAAAGAAGGTTACATAATACTAAATAGTAGTACAATAGAAATTGAATAAAATAAACTGCAGTATGATGTATACAATGAAAACTGTATGTCCATGTAGCCATTACGGGTGATTTGCTAAAGGAGCTGCAGGTTGTCTATTTAGCAGTCTTATTGCCTGGAGGTAGAAGCTGTTCCGTAATCTGTTGGACTTTGACCGAATGCTTCGGTACCGTTTACCGAACGGTAGGAGAGAAAAAAGTTTGTGACTTGGATGACTAGGGTCCTTGAGAATGACATCTAGTAGCTGAGTAGATATCCTGCATGTTTGGTAGCTCACAGCCAGTAATGAGCTGCGCTGACTTCACCACCCTCTGCAGTACTTTGCGATCCTGGGTGGAGCAGTTCCCATTCCAGGCAGTGATGCAACCAGTCAGGATGCTCTCAATAGTTCACCTGTAGAAGTTGGCCTGGATATGTGATGGCATGCCAAACGTCTTTAGCCTGCGAAGAAAGAATAGGCGCTGCCAGGTTAAGTCCTCTGTGATGTTAACTCCCAGGAACTTAAAACTGCTGACCCTCTCCACTGCAGTCCCATTGATATAGATAGGTGTGTGATCTCCTCCCTGGTGTTTCCTATAGTCCATAATAATCTCCTTAGTCTTACTGATGTTCAGAGAAAGGTTGTTCTCCTGGCACCATGCTGCCAGGGTTTCAACCTCCTCCCTGTACGCAGACTCTTCACCATCTGTGATCAGGCCGATGACTGTTGTATCGTCCGCAAACTTAATGATGGAGTTTGAGTTATGCCTGGTGTCACAATCATGGGTATATAAGGAGTAGAGGACAGGGCTAAGCACACAGCCTTGGGGGGGTCCAGTGTTTAGAGTCAGAGTAGAGAATATGTTGGTGCCCACTCTCACCACCTGTGGACGTTCCGTCAAGAACTCAGGGATCCAATTACAAAGGGAGGTTTTCAGTCCCAGGTCCTGGAACTTGATGACAAGCTTTGAGGGCACTATGTGATTGAATGCTGAGCTGTAATCAACAAACAGCATTCTCACATGTTCCTTTCTTATCCAGGTGTGAGAGGGCAGTATGGAGTGCAGAAGCAATAGCATCTTCTGTTGACCTGTTCTGGTGATACGCAAATTGCAGTGGGTCTAGGGTGTCAGGCAGTGAGGAGGTGATGTATGCTTTGACAAACCATTCGAAGCACTTCTGATGTGAGTGTGATGGCAGTCATTCAGGCAGCTGACTCTGGGTTTCTTAGGAACAGGGACAATGGTGGTTTTCTTAAAGCAGGAAGGGACTATAGACTGAGCTAGAGAGAGATTGAATATATCCGAGAAGACATCTGCCAGCTGGTCTGCACATGCCTTTAGAACACGACCAGAGATAGCATCAGGGCCAGGAGACTTGTGTGAATTGGTCTTTTTAAAAACTTTACACACATCCGCTCTGGATATGATCAGTGGATTTCCGTCTTGGATTTCTGGAATCTTCCTGACTGGATCTGTGTTACTGACCGCAAACTGAACATAGAATTAATTTAGCTCAGTTTAGTTTTGATTATACAGACAGGTTTTCCTGTATCTGAAATATGTACCACATACTGAGTTGTTTATTATAAGGCTTAAATAACTCTGACAAACCTCACATAAGGCACAAGTATCTATGAAATTTTGGAATATTGGAATATTTCCTTATTGCTCCAAAACGTTGATGAATGCCGTTGATGAATGTCAGTGTTTGGAAGGGAAAATGCAGCATGTATAGCAGCCAGCTTTCTTCCCTTTATATATTAAATGTGAAGGCAGACCCATCTCTGTTATCAAAGATGAAAAGAATCCTGTAATTTGTCATCAATTATAGAATTATAGCACTTTCAACACTTCTAGTTCACTTTATATCAATGGTCAAACATAATAGCAGCAAATAATAAAAAACAAAACATGGTTTTCTCTCGTTGTCATAAGCTCCGTCTAAAAAAATTCCCCCTTATACATTTTCCTGCCAAGACAGTTTTCTGCGAGAACAGTTTATAGATGGGATTATTAGGAGGCCATGATTGGTAAGGGCCAGGATGCCGGGGTTACACCCCTACTCTTTTCAAGAAATGCCCTGGGATTTTTAATGACCACAGAGAGTTGGGACCTCGGTTTTACGTCTCATCCGAAGGACGGGGCCTTTTTACAGTATAGTGTCCCCTTCACTATTCTGGGGCATTAGGACCCACATGGACCGCAGGGTGAGCGCCCCCCTGCTAACACCTCTTCCAGAAGCAACCTTAGTTTTTCCAAGAAGGTCTTCCATCCAGGTACTAACCAGGCTCACACCTGCTTAGCTTCGGTGGGTTGCCAGTTGCAAGTTGCAGGGTGATATGGCTGCTGCCTAAATAGCAGGTCAGTGCCTGACCGCCATCCAATCCCAAGGATTCAGAACATGTTGGATTCCTTAAGTAGCAGCTTGTGGTTTTCAGTCCTTGAGCAGGGGTTAAGCATATCATCAGTGGTTCCTGGATGAGGAGAGCCACCCTTTGACAGCTTTTATTACCCCCTGGGGACTTTATGAAAGGGTCCTCATCCCTTTTGGACTTAGAGTTTCAGAGGTCCATGGAATAATGTCTCTTAGGTCTCTGAGATGCCATCTGGTACCTAGATGATAATGTTGTGCATAGCAGTACATTTAATGACTACTTAAAATCATGTCCAAGCTCTCCTGCAAACATACCAGCAGTATGGTGTCAAGCTTACTCCTCGAAAGTGAGAGGTATTCAAAAGTTAAGTGAGATTTCTTGGAAAAATGGTCTCGGAAGACGACTACACCGTGGACCCTCCTGATATTGCTCCAGTGCAGTTACTAAAAAAGAAAATACCTGAAACTATAGGGGACTTACGGAAGGTGCTGGGATTTCTTTCCTACTATGGGTTATATAATCTCTGGGCAAACTATTGCCCGCCAGTCAGTTTTAACCGGCCCTTGAGGTAAAAGATAAATTTCTTGCGCATGGGAGCGGAACACACAGAGAAGCTCGGTGTATTTTTCTCAAGGTAATTAAACCAGAACAAATATTAAATATTTTTCTGTTATCTATCACAGTTTCCTGTGCTAACAAGATTAACAGTGTTCCAAAATCATGCACATTCTCCTATCTCCCTATTTGCTAAAGATAACTTTTGATACAATTGGTTACTTAGGTTTCTAGCATGCATCCCTTTACAATGGTATTTAATTAAATAGTAGCCATTGTGCCCAATCCAGTTCAAACCAGTTCTAAATGTCCACGTTGTAAAATATTGCATCTTCTGCAAGAAAAGTTTGTACAAATTTCACAGAGACCCACTCAACAAGTGAGTGCATCATAATGCTAGGGAACTTGGATCAAAATGAGCAGATTGAAGAAGCTAAAAGTTGACAGTGAATGCAGAGTATCCAACAAAGAATGGACTGCAAAATACTTTTTCACAGAGGTTGGAACAAAGGCTATATATTTTGAATTTGTAGTTTTCAAAGAATACAATCTCATTCGGCATTTTTCTACCAAACATCCTACTGTAACTATACTAGCAATCTGTCACACGAGGAATGGTCCAATAATGCTTCCAAGCTAGCCGCTAGTTTACAGACTCTGCAAAATGTATTTTTCTGCCCTTCTACCATCCAAGAGGTCAGTAGAAAAGCAAGCTACCTGCTTGCATATAAAATTGCTAAACAAAGCAAGCCGTTGTCTGAAGGGGAGTTTTTGAAGGAGTGCAAGATAGAAACTGCAGATATTCTTTTTCCAGAGAGCAAGAGCAAACTCGAGAAAATGAGTTTATCACACAGAACAATTACCCGTCGGGTCGACGTAATCAGTGAAGACTTGGCTTGTGAGTTGAACAAGAAAATGGAGAACTTCAAGTTTCATTCAGTTGCATTGTCAGGGGAATTAACAACAGTTTCAAAATTACAGAGGAACTTTTATCAATGGAGTCTATTAAAGGAACAACGAAGGGCTCAGACTTGTATGACAATGTTTGCTTGTATCGACCGAATGAAGCTACCATGGAGCAAATTAGTAAATGTGACAACAGACAGATCTCCGAATCTAACCGGGAAAAATGGACTACTAAAGAGAATACAGGCCAAAGTGAAAGAAAATGACCCTGAGGCGGAGGTAATATTTCTCCACTGCATCTTTCATCAGGAAGCCCTGTGCAAAAACAGGTGTTGGGTCTCTATCATGTAATGAAAGCTGTTGTGAAACTTGTGAACTTCGTACGTGCAAGGGGACTTAATCATCGTCAGTTCATTCAGTTTTTTGAAGATATTGGCGCAGACAACCATGACTTACTCTATCATTCGAATGTCCATTGGCTTAGCTGGGGAAAAGTATTCAAGCAAGTTTGAGAGCTCCTTTTTGGAGAACCTGGGGAAAGCCGTGGATTTCCCCGAGCTCAGAGATTCAGACTGGCTCTGCGACTTTGCATTCGCCGTGGACATTTTCGCTCATGTAAACGAGCTTAATGTGAAACTGCAAGGAAAAGTTGTCTTTGTTCCAGAACAAGTAATAGGTTTATTCCATGCTGAAAAGAGAAGAAAGAAAACACATTGTTTCGGTCGTGGAGCCTTCTTCGGGTGTGAGTTCACCTATTACTTGTTCCTTTGCAGCCTACGCATGCTGACGCAGATACCCACCTGAACTACTTTGTTCCAGAACTGTACTCGAATCTGAGCTAAGCTCACCTTGTTCTCAAAACAGATAATCAGCCACATGTTTGCACATTTCCCCACTCTTGGGACACTAGACGTGGCACACGCTCATGCACTAAGGTACAACAAGTCCCTCACAGACTTGCATGGAAAACTTCCCTGTCGATTTGCTGACTTTGATCAGATTGAGAGGTCTCTAACGTTGGTGTCATGTCCTCTGACTTTCAACTACGAGATAGCAGCACAAGAATTGCAGCTGTTACTGATTGATCTGCAGTGTGACATAACTCTGAAGGAAAAGTTTCATTTTGTAAAGCTGGATGAATTCTATGCATCACTGAATAAGGCCATGTTTCCCCATATTCAGCAAGCAGCACAATAGATACTGGTGTTATTCAGATCTACTTACGTGTGTGAGCAAACATTCAGCTTGATGAAAATCAACAAATAACGTCACAGATCACAGCTGAGTGACCACCACCACACAGCTGTGTATTACAGATTGCCACAACACAGCTATCAACGGATTTTGAAGCTCTCGCAAAACGAGGTGATCAGCTGCACAGTTCTCATTAATCAAGGAGCCTTTTGGGTGAATATATTAATCTCAGGTTATCGTTAACATTGAATTAATAAGCCTATGTTGGATTTTAAACTTACATAGGGCATAGGCTATCTGTAACAGCACCCTGAAGTGGCCCGCTATACAGTTTCAAATTTAATGTGGCCTTGGCCCAAAAAAGTTTGCCCACCCCTGGGTTATATATTCCTAAGAAAGAAGAGCCCTAGGACAAAATAACTAGGAAGTTTACCACCACACATACCCATTATATGGACAAGCAGACATCAGGAAGTATTGAATCAGTTAATCAATTATTTATCAAATCCACCTATCCTTGGGTATCCAGACTTCATTCAGCCATTTGTGTTACATTGTGATGCATGGAATGGAAAGATGTTTGTAATTGCTTATGGTTCTAGGACACTTACACCACCGGAGACAAATTAACTTTTGATTTCACTCTGGAAATCTGTGAAAAAATGGGCCATCTGTGAGCATTCTTTTGGGACTATTTGTACAATGCACCATCATTTGTTGTATATACAGACAACAATCCACTCACCTAAAGGCAACAGGTCACAAATGGGTAGCACAGCTCGCAGATTTCAACTTCACCATCAAGTACTGCCCTGGCAAGTCCAATGCTGATGCTGATGGTCTTTCTCGAATGCCAGTGGACATAGACAGCTGTATGAACCAGTGCACCAAGGAATTACACCAAGAGGAATTAGTGCTTCAATGCTCGATGTATCAGTAGAACAGGAGAAGCCATCACAAGGAACCCAAACAGTCCTTGCAAATGCATACAAAAACACGCAGTTTCACTGTCTCGGTCGACCTTTGACTACAGAAGAGATCAGAAATGACCCTATTGTCGGAAGAATTTTGCAATACAAAATAAGGAATCATTTGCCCCCCAAAGGAGTACAAGTAGAAAATCCTTATGTCAATGTACTGTTGAAGCAGTGGGCTAAATTACATGTGGACAAAGGGATGTTACACAGGAAAACATCTGAACGAGATCAGCTAATTCTGCTAAAAGAATACCATCCACTCATATTTCTGGGGCTACCTCAGGAGATGGAACTCCTTGGTGTGAGTAGCACATTCAGCCTCATCAGGGATGTATTCTATTGGACTTAGATGCAAAATGATACTTAACATTTTTTACAAAAGTCTGTAACTACCTCAAGAAAAAGAAACCAACTAAACCAGTAAAAGCACCATTACAATTACCACAACTTATCCATTTGAAATGGTGTCTGTTGATTTTCTGCACTTGGTAACCTGTAAACAGGGATATGAATACTTCTTAGTGGTGATGGATCATTATACACAAGCATACGCTCCTAAAAACAAAACTGCCAAGACTTTTTTAACAACTTGAAGATTTTTAATGACCTTACTCACAAATTCGGGTTTCCAAATAAGATTCATCAAGACATGGGGAAGGAGATTGAGAATCAGGTGTTCTCAAGGTTGAGAGAACTCTGGCATCTATGGTTCCCACTCAACTACATATCATCCCCAAGGAAATGGTCAAGTCGAAATGTTTAACCGAACACTGTTATCCATGCTGAGGACTCTAACTGAAAAGGAGAAAGCTGACTGGGAATGTTTCCTGGCAAAATTTGTACCTGCTTATAATTGTACTCGTTCTGAGACCACTGGTTTCACACATTATCTCACCTGGCTTCTCACCTCCCTTTTTGGGAGAACTCCAAGACTCCCTATCAATATTCTGTTCAACCTAAACGTTGACAGGACAAGTGAAACCTACAATGACTATGCAACAAATTGGCAAAAGAGAAAGAGGGAAGCATACCAAATTGCGTCGAAAACAAATAAAGAAGCAGCTAGGGGGAAAGCCTACTATGACAGGAGTGTTCATGGGAATGAGTTGCATCCTGGTGACCGAGTCTTTATTCGGAATTTGAATGAGAGGGGAAGACTGGGCAAGATTTGGTCTTATTGGGAAGATAAGGTTCACGTAGTTGTGGGAAGGAAAAGCAAGGAGTCCAGTCTATGAAGTGAAACCGGAGAGTGCGGAGTTAAAAGTTGAGTGATCCATAGGAATCATGTGATTACTTACCAGTGAAAGGACCTGAGTTGACTCCATACAGTAAAAAACAGAGAGAAACGGATTTCTGCAGCAGAAAAGGAAAGCTTATAAGGGACCACAGACTCAACAGGACTCTGACGGTGAATTAGAAGAGGAATATCATCTTAGGTATACTTCACCCACACAACAAAGGGACAACAATCTCAGGACTGGTGGTTCAGTTCTAAACCCTGATGCTAAGAGTTTTCAACCCCAATTAATACAGCACACCAGTGGGTACCATCTGGCATCACCCAATGTAGATGGAGATATACAAAGGCCACTAAATGAGGGAATACAGAAGGACAGTTGTACTGTGCTTGAGAATCAAGATCTCAAAGAAATAACTGAAATCGATAACTTTTATGAGAAAAACAAATCTAATCCTCCTCTGCACCCATACTCTCAAAGGCAAATATGTCCACCAACTATACTGACCTATGAAACCTTGGGAGAACCCTCTAATTTAATCTGAGACCTTAAAGTAAAAGGTGTTTTCAGGTAATTTTATTGATACTTACGAGGTCTAGGTATTGGATACAAAAATGGCCCAGAGACTAACCAACATTATTCTATCATAAGGGCATCCATAACCTTGTGAATCGCTGATAGAAATGGTCAAATGTGCGAGGAAAAAAAACATCCACCTTAATCTTTGGAAAATATTTGGTAATTTTCAAATTCCCTTCACTTCTATTACTTACTGTTAAGAACATAAGAAGTGTTACAAATGGTGCCATTTGGTACATCTAGCCTGTAAAAAAGAACACAACACTCCTTATCTGGGAATCGAATGTGGCAGCAGTGGTGTGAACACCAAATCCTAACCATTAGAACACCTGACAAGGTGGCTTCTTGTCTGCACGTACAGACGTTAACAATACATTAAACTCTTATTGGTGAATTTAAATACTCGTTTATTCATCCATCTATTATCTATTCACTTTATCTAACACGGGGTTATGGGAAGCCAGAGCCTATCCCGACAAACAACAGGTGCAAGGCAGGGTACACCCTGGATGTGATGTCTGTCCATTGCAGAAGTTGTGTTTATTAATTAAAAATGTTTTTGAAATAAAATAAACTTCACAAAGTAACAAGAGTTTCTTTTGTGCAGCTTGCTCTGTAGTGAATTAGTAAATACAAGCTCAGCTCAAGTGATCTGATTTTAATGAAGAAGATGGTTAAAGCATTTTTATCATTTTTTCCAGGACAAGATGGAAAAGCAAGGAATTTGGGCAAATTTGTTTCCAGTCCTATAATGGACAACAATAATATTCGCCTTACATATACAGAAGGTGACATCTGCAAGAAAGACACAAAAATGAAAACAGTTATTACACTGTTGTGCAAACCTGGTAAGTTTATCTCTTATTGTGTTAAATGTACTATTGCTATTAGAGTGGATGAATTAAATAGCAGATACACTTTTGAATGAAAAGGTAAATCAGGCAATCTTCTGACAAAATGAGAGTATAGGATGGGAGATATTAAATTAAAAATTTCCAAATTGCTTAACATATCTCTGCATCACCAAATACTTGTTTTCAGTGTTATCCTTTATATCATGTCCTATCTTTTACATTTTTAATTTTTTTTGTTAAGATGGACTATAATGCTTATATTGCTACAGTATAAGCATATACACTTTCTTCAAAGTGTGTAATGTTAACTTTGGTTGTTCCTTATGATAAAGGTACATTCTTCTTCAAAAGTACACCTCTATAACAAAATCAAGTGGGCATGGCATTCAGATTTGGGCTTCTCGTTTTTGGGTTTTTTTATGCATGCTGTTCTGTTATTTTTAAAAATAAAAACATGGAAATGTCATGAAAGGAAGAAACATCAAAATCAACATTTGACAATCAGGCTTTGTCTGTAGCTTTCTCAGAATCTGGCTCACACAATGCTAATATAAGATGTCCGTTCTCAATTAAGGTGACCTGGAAAGTGCCCCTTTGTTGAGGAGTGTGTCCAGTGATGAGTGTGTCTATGAGTTTGAGTGGCACACAGCCGCTGCTTGTGTCATGTCCATGACTGTGGGAGACAACTGTATTGTGTCCAATCCCCAGGCTGGTAGGTAACCATTCTTATTGAGGTCAAATAGACTACTTAGTTACTGTCTTTGTGCAATTTAGTTGCTGTGTTACATAGGTGTAGATTTGAGGACACTATCATAAGAAACAAAAAGTAGCACTATTTTGTCTGTATTTATTAATTTTGTACTGTGCTAAAGGTCTTGTGATCCAACACTGATCTTGCAGGTCCAGTATCCAGTATTTGCAGGGCTTCTAGGTCTCCTTAAATCAGCAGCATGCAAAAGGATGGGAAAAGTTAGTAATCTGGTCCAAATTAGTCCAAAATGAGCTAATTTATATTGCCTTGCAAAGTTATTTACCCCCTTCCAATGATGTTCCATTTTGTTGAATTGCAAAAGATGTATACACATTTTAAGTGCATTTTTTAATCAGAACTTGAAATTCCAAACTGAATGTTTATGAGTGAAAGAAGATAAATGTAATTAAAAACAGCATAGAAAAAAAATGATAGCATAAATATTCAGCTCATCAAACAACAAAACTAAACTAGTTCAGGTACACAACATTTTGAGCATGATAATGTACATTCTCTCATTAAAAAGTTGAGGGTGCATCATATCACCCAAACTCTGTCTATTGTCCCTCCAAACTAAGCAGCAGATGGGGATTTAATATATTAGGAATACCATTTTTAGTCCAACATCTACTTTGAAACAACTGGAGAGTTGTGTTTCTGAAATGTGAGAAATTGTTCCAAATACTCAAAGTCTGCCCTTATGACAGAATGGTGAACCCATCTCATGCTCTGAATGGGGTTTGCAACAAACTTTTTAAGTGATATTGCAAACATCTGACCAAAGGTTTTGTGATCAGACAGGACAAAATCAGAACTTTCTGGTCTAAATATTATGTGTGGTTAACCCAGTCAACACCATGCCTTCTGTCAAGTATGATCACCATGGACTGGGAAGCTTATTAAGGGTTATAGGAACATAAATGGAGAAAAGTACTAGCAAATCTTAAAGGAAAACCTACTTCAGATAAGGACAGAGCTACAATGAAATTGCTTAAGAATAAGAAAGCGAGTTTCTGAGTGGCCAAGTCAAAGCTTTAACTTGAATCTGATAGAAAACCTGTGGCAAGACTTGAAAATTGCTCCCTCAACAATCTCCAACTTATTTGATGATGTTTAAGCACATTTGCACAGAATGGGCAAATATTACACCATCCGTGAACTGGGTTTAATGAAAACTTTTACACACACACCAGTCCTCTGGAACTGAAGTTGAATCACTCTACCCTAGATTAGCCTCATGTTTAGTTATTTAGTTTTTAATTCTTTGCTTCAAAATATTTTAAATAATTTTAAAATGATAATTTAATTCAGATATTTCAAATGTATCCCTTTTCATTACTTAAATCTTAATTAAAAATGTCATCACCTAACTGAACAGACAAAGCAGTTGCAGTTGAATGTGGAATTCTCTTAGACGGCAAGTGTTTGCAGGAAATTGGATGATTTCAGTGTATTTGACCCACAACATGGCTTTGTATTTGTATGGAGTGGGGATTGTTTCTTTGTCCTTGGCAGGGTTTTCTTTTGACCTTTCGCCACTCAGAAATGCGGATGGATACAATGTCTCCAGTGGGGATTATAAGTATTTCCTCAATGTCTGTGGCTCGGTTAAGGAAGGAATCTGCACTGCAAATGCAGGGGCATGTCAGGTAGACAAAAGGTAAGAGGTTGTATTTTTAATTTTTGTGTTTCTAAAATTTAGTACCTGGACAATGTAAAGATAAAAACAGGAGTGTAAAGCTCCTGCATTTATAAACAAACCTTAAACCCTCTAGAATTCTAATGATTACAGAATGTAATGATGTAAATTGATGTTTGTCTCAGTAAATAGCCTTGATGACAAATAAGCAAAGTGATGGGATACTGCATTATGTCAATAACCACAGTATGTTTTGTATGGTTATATTACTGGCAGAATTTAATTTTGTGCCATACAGTAAGTTGTATCATCCTTAGTGGAAAGATTTTAATGTTCTTAAATTTATAGTTGTTTGGTACAAAATAATATACACATTTACAAAACAAAGAAAGCTATTCTTGATATCAGTACGGACATCCGAGTGCATTTTCTATAAGTTGTGCACTGACACTTGCTGCCACAGATGCCACTCTGTGCTCTGTGCAAAATCATGCTGATTTTGTAGAATAGTTTATATTCTGTTATTAAGCTATTAAGAAATAAGAATTGTGCATATCTTGCCTGTTTCTGAGGTGTGAAGAGATGAAAGTTGTACATTAAACTGATTTCCTAAAGTTTTACATTTGCATTTAAGATATTTCAAATTTCCACTGTAAATTGTAACTTTTTAATTTTGTGTTTTTTGCGTTTGTGCAGCGGCAGCTCTTGGAATCTCGGTGATTTCAATTCCAAGCTGTCATACTATGATGGACTGATCCATCTGAATTACAGAAATGGATCAAAGTACAATGACAAACTGCACACTCAGCGCTCGACTTTCATTTCCTTTCTGTGTGACAGGGAGGCTGGAGTGGGCCTACCTGAGTACCAGGTAACAAAACATACAACAGTCTCTCCCTCATTTTTCTGCTATCACAGAAGAATTGAACTGGACCAAGCAGTTATTTCATTGTTGAGATTTATCTGATATTTATACAGTATGCTTTCACTTTGTACTTGAACATTTAGAACTGCTGAATTGCTATAAGGATGTGTATCAATTAATCAGGACTAGGTAAAAAATTAAAGCAACACATTCATCTTGTAAAAGAGAAATTATTCACATTTTCTGTGGCTTTAGGTTGAAGACAACTATACCTACAATTTTAAATGGTATACATCATATGCATGTCCAGAGATGCCAATTGAATGTATGGTGACAGACTTAAAGACTATGCAGCAGTATGACGTATCCCGGTGAGTAATCACGGTAATCAATCACTACAACATTTAGAGTTCTAAAATCTTATAAACATTTTCTTGTTCTCCAACACAACCCTTATACCTCAACCTGTCCTTAAAGAACTTTTTTCGTTAAAGATGTTGCACTAGTTGACATATAGTAAAATATGCAGATGAGAACTCAAACATTTTAGAACGTGCAATGAAATACAGTAAGAAACAGGATTTTTAACAGGTCCTCTAGGTAAGACCCATCCATAAAATAAGCAACAAATCTAAACCAAGCAAGGTATGTCATTAAATTTAATTTCTTTTACTTTGTTAGGTTATGGAAACATAAATGATCATTTATAATGATAATTATAAATGATAAAATGAAAAGCTACAAAATCTAACATGGGGAAATAGGACTTTAGGGTATAGTCATTATCTGAACAAATTTTATATTTTGATTTTAAAGTTTTTGATAATGGTCCTTATAGTTGAACATGGTAGACAATGGAAAAAAATGATTGTGTTTGATTTGAGAACTGAATACAGACATTTCATTCCATTTACCATAATGGGTGGTAAATGCAGTGATATAATTAGTACCGCAGGTATCTGTATTAGGACAACTGTTTTAACTAATTAATATCAATCTTTTTGATTCTGTTAGGAGGCTATTCCAATTTACAGATTATATAAAAATATGGGGATTAGCAAGCACTTGCTGGTAAAGGATTTTCTCAAGAACTTAGAATTCAACACTGGGTAATGAGCTAGCAGATAACAATTGATGTAATCAAGTACAGAGTGTTACATCAAGGTAGTAAAGACATAAATGATCAAATAAGATGCTGAATCACTGACTTTGAAGAAGCTGTTAATGAAAGACATAGTTATTTAATGTATGTTGACAAATTATTTTCATTTTTTAGAGAATTTGAGGAAGCAGAAGGCCATAAGAATGCTGTTATAGTTAAACATATAGTATATAAAACAATGGATGTTCTTTTACAATTGTACAATGCACTAGTAAGACCTAATTTAACGTATTGTAAGCAATTGTAGCCACCGCATTACTAAATGCATACATTGCTGCACTGGAATCATCCCAGAGAAGAGGTTTAGGCACAGGCCTGGCTAAAAGAACTGTTTTTTTGCTGACATTTAAATATTGAGAATCCTCGAAGGAACTGACGAATACATTTGGTGGTGTCTTCTGAAAAACATCAAAAATGAAACATAATAGAATGCAAGTAAAAACTACAAGGAAATGTTCTTAAAACTGAGAACAGGAGTCTCTTTTTTTAATCATTGTGGGAGACACTACCCAGCCATGTTGTTGCAACCAATACCCTGGTTCCTATAAAAAAACAAAGTAGATAAGTAGTAGGGCAATATTTTTTCCTGTTTGTAACCTTTCTGATGTTTAATAAGTATATACAGTTCCCTCTATTTTCTCTGTATTTTTCTCATGTTTTTTAATTTGTGTATACTATGTAAATTATTTTTGTCATGCTCCAGACAAAGCTGGTATTTGGCTGCTTTCCATTTCTTTAAAAGCAGAATCACCTTTATTTTCTTTAATTCAGTTTGTCCAAGTCTGAAGGTAGCAATGAAAACTGGCAAGCAATGGACAGCTCTCAGCCAGGCAACCGGAGAAAATATTACATTAATGTGTGCCGTCCTTTGAACCATATACCAGGATGTGATCGCTATGCTTCTGTCTGCGAGATGAAGTATGAAGTACAGGAGGTCAGTTCAGTAACATGTAATGGAATCTGAATATAATTCTCTGTATTGGTATTCATGTCTTGGAAGCACTTCTGGGAAATTATATTTTTTTAGTAAAAAAATATGGTAAAAAAATTAAATAAATGACTCCTGAAACACTTTTCTCAAGGGTGTTTTTTGTGTTACTTTAGGGCATAATGGTTGAGAAAGTTTCTGTTAGCAATTTGGGAATTGCCAAGAAGGGCCCGATGATTGAAGATGAAAACCACCTTCTCTTGGAATACAGTGATGGCTCTGCATGTGTCAACGAGGATGGCAACAGGATGGCGTACACCACACGCATCCACTTGGTCTGTTCCAGGGGGATTCTGGTAAGTGCACTGTGACAGTTCAACCCATCTTTCACCCTGTTTTGCCCCCAAGACAATTATTTTCTCTTTTTATTATAGTAAATTGTTTGTAGTAGAATGGATGTGTAAAACATAGAACAGGAGATAATGTTAGTTACATGGTTTACTGTTCTGTCCAGCATTGACAAAATTGGTTAATTTTTAATTCTGCCAGAAGTTTAATTCTTTATTTTAAAAAAGCTTTATACTGAAACTTCTAAAACTATGTCAAAAAGAAGGTGGAGTCTTATTCATGTACATAATCTTTGCAAAATCAGTATAATTTAGTAATACTGTAAAGAAGTTTGTAGACTTCATGTAATAATTCACCATGACTTTACATACATAAACAAAACTGACTTGATGCCCTTGTCTGTCCATTTGAGCAGTGAGTTTTACAGATGTGGTTCTGTACCTGAGAAAGTCTGTCATATTGTGTGGAGTTTAGTCTAAGTTGGAGTAAAACTGGACGTGGATTAGCAGATTATGAATTGGACGATACTTGTGTGACAAGTCCTTAAGATACCCTTGAAACCATGCAGTACCTTATATACTGTATAAGCAGGATAACTGTAAAGACCTATCAAAATTTAACAGTGAGAATTAAGAGAGGACAGAAATTATTTGCTGCTTTAAAGTGCAAACTGTAGAATCCAGGACATATTGAAACCCCAGTCAGTAAAGCATTACATTAGGGTAATTTTGATTAAATAAAGGCATGCTTCAATATTGCAGCATTAGAAATGTAGAGCCAGGGGTCCTAACCAAACAGAGTTATGCAGGTAAAAGAAAGTATCATTCCTAACATGAGTTTCAAATGATAATGGTTTTTAAAAACCATCACTAATGTTTCTGATTTCAATCAGAAATTACAAACATTTTATAAAGTAATTGAGTAGGCATTTGGTCTTATTACAGTTTAGTTTAAAGTTTGGTCTCATCTAAATTTTATCCTTAGGTAGACCCAGATATGCAGAAATATTAGTCATAGTTTCTGATGACGAACCTAGAAACTCTCCACATTCAAGTTTGCTGTTCCTGACAGCTGCAGGGTCCTCTAGCTGTTTATTTAACCTAAACTTTTATTTAAGTAAAACACTGATTTCATTCTGGAAGTTTGAAATATTTTTTTCTGGCACAGGATACTGCATGTGACAGGGGGAACAGAAGATCAAGAAAACTAAGCATAGGTTTTACTTAATCTTTGTTAAATTTAACTTTAATACTAAAAATGCTAGTTAAAAACTCTGTACAAGGAATCATGGTGTGCACCATTTATTTCCTCAGTCTTCTGGCCCTCGTTTCCTCATGAATCAGAACTGTACTGCCACCTTTCTGTGGGAAACTGAAGCTGCATGTGTCATCTCCACCTCTGAGGAGAGTAACGTAAGTGTGAAAATATTTTTGTCATGTTTGTGTTTTTAGCTTTATGTAATTAAAGTAATTCAGTTCACACAACAAATACACCTAAAGTTAATTATTTTTAATGATTTTTTGCCATGCTTTAATTTATGTATTTATGCTTGTTTTTAATTTAGAAAAGATTGCCTGCTTTTGTTGTACCATAGCAGCAGACCTTTTGGTTTTCACGCAGTGTAATTAATCAGAAGATCCCTGCATTTAAAAACTTTACGTTTAAATTAAACTTTAAGTTAAACTTTAAAAGAACTTGTTGAATGAGCAGAGAGAGATACAAATTAGGCAAATGTATGAATGATTTATTGTGAAATGGCTTCTCTGTTTCTGGATGTTTCACAGGATACTCCAATGAACACATATCTTTCTTTATCTGTCCCTAGAGGTGGTTTGTCTCCTTCAGAGGGGAAAAATAACCTAAATTTCTCTTTATTTTAGACTTGCACTTTGAAAGATCCAAGCACTGGGTTTGAATTCAACCTGCAGCCTCTTGCTTCCAAAACCGGATATGAAGCTTTAGGAAATGGGAAAAAATTCAAGGTATATTAGAAAAAATAAATTTCTGCCAAACAAAAAGTTGTATCAGTTTTAACACTGATGATGATGTGAATCCTGCCACAAATATGCATTTTCTGTGCATACTTGTTACTTGTACTTTTGACTACAGAACATATGTCTAAGAGGTTCAGTTGCAATTATGTTATTGATCTTGAAGATGGGAAACAGACGATTGAATTTAATTGTGATAGAAGAGTCTTAGCCAGGTCAATTTTATAGCCTGTTACTGGATTTTTCCTTTGATTTTGAAAAAAGTCAAACAAATATGTATTTTTTGATAGCATAGGGAGTTCTTTGATATAGCAGATATTAAAAGTCTTCACACCCTTATTGAAATTTCAGTTTTTGTTGATGTAAAGGCTGAAATCAACACAAATCATGTCAGATATTTTTTCACCGTTAATAAGCTCTTGTAACCAACGATATTTAAGCAAAAAAATCGATCATTCTTCGGAAAAATAATTAAAAATAAAAAACTTTCAATGCCTTGGGTGCATAAGTGTGCACACCCTTTAACTAATACTTTCTGAAAACACCTTTTTGCTTTGATTACAGCAGTAAGTCTGTTTGGATAGGTCTCTATCAATTTAGCACACCTGGATTTTGCAATTTTATCCCACTCTTCTTTGCAGAAGAGTTCAAGCTCAGTCAAATTGCGAGGGCATCTCCTGTGCACAGCCCTCTTTAAGTCGGTCGACATTTCTTCTATAGAATTGAGACATTAATCTTCCTTTTTCTAGGCCATGCCTTGGTTGAGTTTGCCTTGTGCTTCAGATCATTGTCGTGCTGAAAGGTTAAATTCTTCTTAACTTTAGTTTTCTGGCAGAGGGCAGCAGATTTTGTACCAAAATATCTTGATATTTGGACCTATTCATTTTCCCCTGTATCCTGACCAGAGCCCCTGTTCCCGCTGTAGAGAAGCAGATCCATATCATGATGCTGCCACCACCATGCTTGGCAGCGCATACTATGTTCTTTGGGTGATTAGCTGTGTGGCTTTGCGCCAAACATATCTTTTTTTGTAATTAAGGCCAAAATGTTCTACCTTGGTCTCATCAGACCATAAAGCATTTTCCCATATGGTGTGTGATTGGGAAATTGAATGTGTCTTAATGCAAAAGTTTTACAGGCTTGGATGTTCTTTTTGTGAGAAATGACTTCTGTCTTGCCACCCTACCCCACAGCTCAGACTTGTGGAGAATACACAAAATGGTTGTAATATGCAGGGAGTGGCCAGTTACTGCCATTCCTGCAGCTCCTTTAAGGTTGCCGTTGGCCTCTTGGTAGCCTCTGTGATGAGCTTTCTCCTTGCCCGGTCATCAATTTTAGAGGGATGTCCTGATCTTTGCAATGTCCTGGTGCCATATTTCTTCCACTTCTTAATGATGGTCTTCACAGTGTTCCATGATATATGTAATGCCTTCAGAATTATTTTATATTCCTCTCCTGATCTGTACCTTTCAACAATAAGATCCTGTAGATCTTCCATTAGTTCCTTGTGGACCATGGTTATCTCTGCACTACGCAACCAAGAAACCTTTAGGGAAGTCCTAATGGAACAGCTGATTTTATTTAGGTCCAATCAGAATCACTTCAGTTCATGTCAAGTAAAAGCAAATTACCTTTGTATGATTTGGAATGGGATTGGTTAAATCTGAACACAGTTACAAACCCCTTTATACAGGGGGTGCACACTTATGCAACCTAGGCATTGAAAGTTTTTTAATTATTTTTTCCTAAAAATGATCCATTTGTTTTTCACTTAAATATTGTTGGTTACAAGATCTTATTAAAAGGTGAAAAAGGTCTGAAATGGTTTGTCTTGATTTCAGCCTTTACATCAACAAAATGTGAAATTTCAATAAGAGTGTGTAGACTTTTGATATCCACTGTATACTATCTCATCTGAAAGACAGCTCTCACTTAATACAGTGCCCCTTAGTCATCGTTCTGTTGTGCTGGTTTAGAATGTCCTTATTTGCTTTTGGTAACCCAGTATAAGTATTAACTAAGCCCAGCCTTGTTATACGACCAATTAAGATACGAGCAATTTGAGAATCAGGGTGGCATATTCATGTTGATTATTTGTATTTTAATCTGTAGACGTTTTAGTCGGTGAACAAAATAATCATTGGGTACTGGGTTTATTTTATAAGCAACCCAGAGTTTTGTTTCCTGTGAAAGGTACCAGTTATTCAAAAGATGCAGAATGTTTCCATTTACCATCCAAGTCCAGATCAGCAATATAAAATGTGCTTGAAACTGTTGTAGATTTACTAGAGAAATTATGCAGTTCTCTACCTATTCAATTGACTTTTCTTTTTGTTGCTAGGTTAATATATGTGATTCACTAGATGAGTGTGGAACAGACAAGCCAGCTGCTGGGTGTGAGATTGAGGATGGGAAACCTCTGGGTCCGGTTGGTGTGACAAAATCTCTGCAGTTCTCGACTGAAGGCCTATTGACACTCACTTACAAAGGGGACCTTGATGTAGCCACAGGTAGGAAAGACTGAAGTTTCTCAAACAGGCAGTTTCAGCAGACATTTCCCCTATTAAATGACATGAGATAATAGGGTGGAGTATGCTTCCATGTAGACTGTGGAATTTCTACCTGTTGATGTGGAGCTATAAACTTGGTAAATCTTACCTTGGCAATTTTTTTTTCATTTTTACCTTGGTTTTGCTTTGATGCTCCAGTAAAGTAAAGCATAATGAGGCAAGATGAAACCATTTGAAATATAAAAACTGAAGTAAAAGCTGACAAAACTATGTTAAATCTATTTGGCATCAAAACTAAAAATCAGCATTTGCTTTCCTTTCAAAATTATTGAATTTAGAAAGAAAAACATTTATTATGTGAAGCTTAATTTCAATTTATTTTCATACAATAGATAAGATCACTTTATTGGCCATATACAATTTCTTGTATTAGGAATTTGTCTTTTCGCATAAATGAATGTGAAATGAATGAACTATGAATAAGTTATTAAAAACTTCTGTTAAAAGTTGCCAGTATATATTGTTCTCCATAATATTGACATGCATTTTACTGCATGTCTTACTGCATTTAAATATTTTACACTGTAATCCTACATTTAACTCAATATTGCAAGTGATAAAGCATTTTCATATATAAAGTTAATACTGTAACAAATAGAGTGTATTTGAATATCTCTGAAATACAGAGATACCAAATGAATATCCAGTTTCTGGTCCTTTCACACAAATAATAAAAATTAACATAAATCACAACCCTTGTATTCAGCATATCACAACACTTGTGATCTTGGTGTATCCAGCTCAGCTCGGTAATGAACAAGCAACAATAAAACTTAGATTTATGCAAATACACAATTTAGAATGTTTCACTACTTTTATTTACAGGTATTTACAATTCTGTGAGCCACAATTCTGCCTTCAACACATATAGAAATGACAGAATTTTGAAAGAAAATTAAAATTAAATTAAACTGAATTGATTTTAAATTGAATTTAAATTTACAAAGTAAATTAAAATGTTAAAGAGGGAAACTGCATCCTATTAAACAAGGATTCTGCACAGGACTAAATCAGTCTTTTGAAACAGAAAAGGATGCTAAATGAATGGGAACCTGTTGTCCTGTTCCAAATAATGCATTGCATAACAAGGATAAGTTTTTTTTGTGAATTTCACAAATATGAAATCAGTATTTCCACAAAAATGTAGAACAGGAAACCCCTTTCTAAAAGCCTGGTACACTTTCCATGTTCAGTTTACCTGGATAGATCCTGGTTTCTTTGTAAAAAAAAAAAGGAGGAAAACTTTATCACTGCCACTTATGTCTCTGCTCATCCTTCCTTTCTCTAATTCATCTGATCTCTCTTTATTTGTCTTGTTTATTATGTGTCCTTACTCCCGTAGAGGCTGGCTTAATGGCGTTACTTTGAATGATACAGTCACTGTTAAATATTGATGTTCTAAGAATATTAGGGAGTGTTGTATTTTAACAGAGTTGAGGCAAGTTTAGTAACTCTCTGGTCTTCACTGCCCTACAGGAATCAGCAAGACTTATATAATCAACTTCATCTGTGACCAGGACATCTACCCAGGAACACTGAATCTGGTGACAGAGGAGATGAGCTCTACTACACATGTCACTCATGATGTCTTCTTTGAGGTTCACACTGCCTTGGCCTGCGCTCCTGCCCCTGTGAACTGTGAAGTCACTGGTAAGCTGAAATTGAGAACACAAAGAAGTCTTGTGTCCAATGCGTTTTTCTGGCCTGCGTTTTAGTGATTTGTATCTGCTTGCTTTCCAGGTGCCCCTCTTGCAAAACATTAGTTCAGTGACAGTAGGTAGGGAATGTAATCATGAACAGTGAAATGTTCAAGCAGAATTTTACTTGCCCTGCACTCATACATACAGTGGGTGCAGAAAGTATTGGCCCCAATGTATTTTGTCACATTTTGTTGTGTTACAACTGGAAAACTCAGTAGACTTAAATATTTTTTCCCTTTTGATCCATACAACATCCTCCACAATAGCAATGTGTTTACAAGTTTGAAGCAAAAAACATAAAGGTTTTTTAGGGTTAAAAATTGCTAAAAATCGTCATCCCAGGGAGTACTGTTAAATCAATTATCAGGAAGTGGAGGACATATAAAACTACTCAGAATCTTCAACAACCAGGTTGTCCTCCAAAACTCAGCAACCAGGCAAGGGGGACATTGGTTATAGAAGCAGTAACAAGGTCAAAAACAACCCTCAAAGACCTACAATGTCTCACAACTGAGATGAGAGAATCTGTGAGTGAGTCAACAACGTCTCAGGTACTCTACAAATCTGGGCTCTATGGTAGAATGGCAAGGAGGAAGCATTTAAAAAACCTCACAGGAAGTCCTATCTTGAATATGCAAAAAGGCTATGAAACAATATGGAAACAATTTTGTGGTCTGATGAGACAAAAAATCATTTTAATTGTTAATTTAATAACTACATTAAGTTAATCGGCTTAAATTCCAAGTGTTATGTCTGGTGAAAAAAGAGCACTGCTCATCACTGTCTAAAGAACATTTCCACATTGAAACATGGTGATGGCTGCATAACCTTGTGGGGTTGCTTTTCAGTGGCAGGGACTGTTAGGCTTATTAATATAGAGGGCAGTTTGGAAAGAGCAAAATATAGGCAGATCCTGGAGCAAACCCTAGAACCTCTGCTTCCCCAGTAACCTGCATCATCTGGAGCAGTTCTGGAAATAAGAGAGGGTGAAAATTAAATCTGCAAGATGTGAAAAGCTGGTTACAACATACTGCAAAGGACTTGATGCTGTTAATGTTGCAAATTGGAAAGCAACTAAATGTTAAATGCTCAGGGAGGTGAATACTTGTCCAAGTTAGATTTCTCAGTTTTCTATTATTCATAAAACATTCTTTTATAATTAAAATTATAGTGCCCAATCAAAATGTTAAGTATGTTTTGATAATTGTACAAAAAATAATCCTGTTTTGCTGTTCGAGGTTGTAACACAGCAAAATGTGGTAGGCAAGGGGGGTCAAGACTTTCTACATACTGTATTTGATTGATATTCCTTTTCATTTGACTCAAATGAAATGTTTTCTTCCACCATTTGCAACATTTCCTTTAAAGGTTGAGAGGCCAGATTGCCTGCCACAGCCATAGAGAGTTTTAGATTTACCAGGAGCTCAGAGATGGCACTCTGGCTTCCATGAACTAGGAAGAATAAATCATCTGGGTATTATCCTCTTTATTTTGTTACTGTATTTGCTCAGTTTGACAAAAATGAATTTTTATTATGTAGGCACAATCCCTAAGAGTTTATTTTATTCAGTAAACCCTGAATGGCCATTGAATCCGTGTCACAATATCAGGTCAATGGAGAGGTAGACATTCTACTTTAAACAGAACAGGGTAATGAGTGTACATGGCTTAAGAAATGGACGTCTAATCATTTTAGATAATCTGAAATTTACTGTAATTTCATGCTTAGTCAAATATCTAAATTATTATTTGTTTAAAACAGAGCTTATGATATGTTTTCAGATTCATTTGGCAATGAGTATGATCTCAGTGACCTTAGTAGAGATGACGCTCCTTGGCAGGCAATTGACACTTCTGCAGATGCAAAACAGCGGACTTTTTACATCAATATCTGTAAGCCATTGCCTTTGGTGCGTGGCTGCCCTGGTGAGTTATGTTTTTAATTGTTATTTATTTTTAAAAGGGAGTTTGATTATTTTGGTATTTCACCTTAGATTCTTTAATTTCTTCTATATTCACAGTGTAACCTTTGGGGTGTACGACTATCACGGCACACCAAAATTGATGTTTCTAATAAATGTTATCGCAGTGTGTCCCTTCAATTATTAAAGGTTTAACCATGTCTTCTCAGACCTTTAATAAACTAAACACTTAAGCAAAAAGTAAAATGGTGAGGAGAGGCAATATTACCTTCATTAGATTTCATAAGGGTGACTAAGGTTAGAATAAGTTAATGTGTATGGTATTGTGTAATACATGTCATTTTGAACAGGTGTAATGTAGGAGCTTTTTAATGAAATGAACAAGATGCTTAATTGCATTTGTATCCACATGATATATTAACTCATTAAAATGTAAAACAATCTTAAAAATAAAAGAGTAAGAGAGAGTAATTCTAGCATAAATATCTTTTAAATAAATGTTCATTTTTTGTATTATTACAAAATTCAGCAGATCATATTATATATTCATACAAATTAATAAAATTTGTATTAATAGAAAATTCTACGTTTTAAAGGTGTTTGGTTTGGGACAGACAACAGTGACAGCATCCAGTTTGTACTGCAGTTGAATATTAGGAAGATACCATGGGACTGTTCGTTTCCAACAGAAGTGCAAGTCATATAAATTGTTGAAATAATATAAGAGTTACCTACAGTATTACTGAATTTTAGTCAAATTAGAAAAAGTTGCTCTTGGCTTTTCCAAAAATGCTGCTTTGTGGTTGCTTGCAGTCTTTGAAATTTGCAGGCCGTTTGCTTTGGTAACAGTGTTGTCTGTGTTCAGGAGGTCCCTTGGGTTCCTGTGCCAGTTTCCCTGATCACAGCTTCAACCTGGGCTACATTCAGGCCAGCCCTCAGGCAGCTCCAGACGGTTCCCTCAGCATTGTCTACCTCAATGGAGACAAGTGCAACCAAAGCCGCTACTCCACACGAATTATCTTTCAGTGTGATGACACTCCTGTGAGTTGTTTTTTTCTATCTTTAATGTTTGCTTCCATAAAGACAGAATACGAAGAGGTTGAGAAAACATAATACATGGTAGGAGAAAATAGAGGTTAAGGAGTCAAAATAAACGGTGGCTTCTCTTTTTCTTTATGAATATTCATTATTTACTGTAAATGGCTAATTAGACTATAAATAACTCACTGACAATAAGTCTGCTCAAGATGTATGGTTTAGTTTCAGTGCACATCCAGATTCTGCAGAACTGCTTGCGCAGGTGGTCTTGCTCCATCCTTATACGTAATCTTGTGGTTTAAGTAAATAGTGGGCAATACAATAATTAGATGTCATTGATATACCTAAGCAATTGGTATAATTTGAGGTACATGAGATCTGGCGTGTGAGTTTTTTATTCTCACAGACAGCTCTGGAGGAAGAGTAATAAATCAGTGGCAAATGTGAATAAACCAATATTTCTTAACAAGACAGTAACACAAAACTTAACAATAGAATGTTACACACATATTCTACAACAAAAGATACACTATTAACAAAGCAGGGTGTCTTGGAGGTAAATATTCTACCATGCCAAAAAGCCCAGAATGCTAACCCTGAAACCTGCAATCTAATGTTTAAACAAGCCAACAAGAGAAATACCCTGCACCCTAAATAAAAAGAATACAACACAGTGGTAAATATCCCTTTCTAGAATCTGGATGCTTAAAAGTGAAAGGGAATATATATTCCTATTCTAAAACACAACACCAGCTTGGGAGAGATTATTTTAAGCCCCACTGGCTTTTGCAATAATGGAGTCCTAAAACTTCAGAATTTCTTGAAAAATAGCATGGAAAGCATTCTTGAACAAGGTTTAAATTATTAGCTACTATTACTTTTAGCTAGAATCAGGTCTCCAAGATTAATCAGAACAAGGTCCTCCGGACTGGCATACTTCCATTCCTTATTTGTCTCTCTTTGTCTTCTTTCCCTAATCTCCCTCTCCTGTGTCTTTGGATTCTGTCTTTTTGTGTGTTAAATGTTTATTCTTCATTATGATTCACCAGAATTAATTCATCAGAAGATTCCCTTTGATCATTTGTGTTTACCGTCCTGTATGCTCAGTAAGCAGTTCAGCTGCTACTCATTGTTTCAAAATTTTACAACACTTCTTCAGTTGTAACAATATTAGCTTATTACAGTATTGTAACATTCAGCTTCATTTTTGCTCAGAAATATGGAGAGTTGTAATCAGCAAAGGGGAGATGAACAGCACACATTTATTTCAAGACAGCACTGTGTTGTAAATGCCCGGTTGTTAGAGTGCCTTTAAAAATGGATCTGTATCCAAAATTAGTTTAAAAACATTTGAGTCCTGCTTCTAAACCAGCCCCTGTAAGAACTGCAGCTTTAGGAGGTCTGACAAAAAAAAATCAGAAAATCAGCAGAGCAGAGTATAAAAAAGTGAACTTTGTGTTTAGTCTTTAGGCTTTCGTTTTGAGTATTTAGTTTGATGTTTTTGATTTAAAATTGCTGCAGTTGCGATCAGTCACCATACAAAGAACTGGAGGAGAGAACATCTGCATTTCTTACTTAACCTGCCTAAATCTTTGGTAAATGATGAACCCATTTTTCTTTTCAGTAAAACAGTATCAGTTGTTAAAGCAAATTTTCTGTTTCTTAGGACATTAATACCAAGAGTAGCTTCGATAGACTGTTGACAAATCCAGTGGCAAATCCTAGCACTACTTATATTCTTTTGACCACCCTGTGAATGGCTTCCAGTATTTAACCATACATACAACCATACAACAGTGTAAACAAGGTTGCATTTGCCTTAGGTGAATACGTGGTGAAAATTTTTAAAACAATTGCTTTTTTTCCTCCGTTTGATTCCAATAGTAGTCAGAATGTGCTATGTAGAAATTGGTACCTCTAGTAAAAAATTAAATTAAGAAACTGAACTGCACTTTTAAAAACTTGAGGAATAGCACCTATTTGGAACATAACTGCAAAGACTTGCATATCAGATTTAAATTGTTTTAAATTTAAAGTCAATAAAATGTGTTCTCTGCACAAAACTGAGTTTGATTTAGAGTACACAGACCATTTTAATCATTAGTCGTGGCTTAACAACCACCACACTTCTTTACTAGTCACAAATCTATCGTGTCCATTTTGGATTTTAAAAGGTCTGATGTAATTATTCTTTGTTGCTCTTCAGGGTTCCCCTGTATTTGACCGCCTCGATGGCTGTGAGTATGTGTTCATTTGGAGAACCTCTGAGGCATGTCCAATCCACAGGGCTCAAGGTAAAATAGGAGTATGGTGGGGTTGCTTAGCCTTCCTGACTGCCCTTTTATTTGAAAGATATGCATATTTTCCTTTCTCTGGCATTTTTAAAAAAGTACACATTTAAGGAAACAACATGGCATCTTTAGTTTGGATTTGTCCCCAAATTCTATCCACATCTACAGAATGTGGTGAAATTGTCTGTCCATGTCTATACAAAGTTTACAAACTTTTTTAACACAATTCTTTGTTCTATAGCTGTTTAGTCTGTTTTGAAATTTAATGATGGGTAAAAGAAATGAGCAGAATCAATGTTTCATTCATGTTTAGTTGTTTTGCAAATAATTAGTGGTTTATGTGCATTATGTGTGTTGTTTTATTGTCATAAATTGGCCATCATATATATATACATTATATTTAACACAGGTGATCATTGCAGAGTAAGGGACCCAAGGAGTGGCTACGTGTTTGACTTTACAAAGCTTTCAGGGAAAGATTATGAAGTAAAGTCTGGGCAGTATAATTATCGATTTTCAGTGTGCAGCCCCCTGCATACCAAAAAATGCAAAAACAGTGAGTCTGCATCATCTTGCCAGGAAGACACTGCGCAACAGGATTTTCCAAGGATTGCAGGTACTTTTGAAACTTTTCGTACGTCTTGGGAACAATATTTAATTTATGTGATGGGAATCAAGTATACCTACCCTGTCAATAGGTGCACTTAACATTTAAAGGAAAGGTTAATTCACACCTAATCTTTCCTTTATTTTCTTCTACTGTATATTCTCTTCATCTTACACTCTCTCATATTTGAAGAAGGCTCAACGTTCAAAACATTGTTTCTCCCTTGTATTTTTCAGCATGGAATTAACCTGTATTTATTTATTCACAGCCAGTGCATGCTATCACAGCTCACCACTTGAATGTATTTAGTAATTATGTGACTTTACATTTGGGTTTTCTGTTTCTTAACAATCTACCACTTATACCAGTTTTGCTTACTAGTTTCTATTACAAAGAAACTGTTCCTTTTACTGTGCTGTTTTCTAGGATTGGCAACACAAAACCTTACCTATGAAGATGGGCTAATAATGATTAATTACACCAACGGGGAAAAGTGTCACAAAATCTATGAACGGTCCACAGCCATAGTGTTCATCTGTGACCACAGCAAGAGCTATGTGAGTTAATTGTGAGAAACACACATTTAGGGTGTTTATGCAGGCCTTAATGCAGACTGTAGTGTTTGAAATATGTATTGTAAATGAATGTATCTTGCAGATGGGCTTGTGTTCAAATGAGAACATATATTCCTAGAAGGATCTTATCTGTTAAGTGAGTTTCCTGTTAGTATGGACCCTCTCTATGTGAAATTCTTGCATTTTCAGAAAATATTTTGTTCCATTACTCTACAGGTTACCAGTATTTGCTTTAAAAAAATAATACTTTACTATTTTTCCATGCTTCTAGGTACTTGGGCCTAAAACACTGAAAAGATTTGAAGAATATTTAACAAACAAAATATGTATTTACAAATGAAAATACAAAATGTCCAGAAGTGTATTGTTTACTCTCTGTTGGACAGACTTTCTGACTCATTTCAATTTAATTTGTGTAATTAGGTTTTGTAGCTGGCAGCTCCATCTGCTACTAAGACACTGCATTTGTAACATTTCTTGGCTGTGCAGCTTACAGGGTATCATTTTCATTCTAGGGAACACCCGTGTTTCTGAAGGAGACCCTAGATTGCACCTACATGTTTGAGTGGCACACAGAACTTGCCTGCCTTCCATTTAAAACAATTGAGTGCTCATTCAAGTAAGGGAGGGAATCTTTTACCATGTTTTCTTCATGTACTATACCTCACTTTTTGGGAAAACCATTGTCCAGCAGATGTTTTTGAAATTTTGAAATTGCTGTTGATTCTTTAAAATAATTGACCTGTTTATTTCTGACAGAGATGGAAATGGAAACTCCTATGATCTTTCACCTTTGTCACTGCACAATACCAATTGGGTTGTTGAACCAATGACTGGCAGCACACAGAAGCGCTATTACATCAATGTCTGCAAGTCTCTTGTGCAGCAAAATGGTAAAAGTATTCCATTTTTATGTGTTACTATGCAAAAATACTCCCTTCGAGATAAGTAAGAGGAAGCTCTTACAGTGTTAAGGGAAATAGGTATGTATAAAATGAAAGCAAAGGACATGAATGGAAATTTGCTAAAAGTTCTGTACTCTTCCCAGGAATAGCTGTAAATCAGAGAATTTTGCATTGAATGCTGAATATATTCAGATATTGTTGTGGAAGTTTATAGGATGGGATCTTTCGAAAGGATTCTGAGGTAGATCCGTTTTAGAGTCATTTGTAAAGAATCTTGCCAGAAAGAAAAACAAATTCTTTCTACTTTCAGAAGGGAATTTAAAAGCAAGGATTGTGTATTTAAGATCATTTTTTGCTTTTGATATTGAAGTGTTTTTTTAAGCTACAAAGGAACAAGTAATAGGTTTATTCCATGCTGAAAAAAAGAAGAAAGAGAACACAACGTTTCGGCCCTGGAGCCTTCTTCAGGTGTGAGAGAGACAGGGCAGTAGGCAAAGGTAAAGTAGCGGGTAGTTACTATAAGTAACTTACTGTAGTTACTTAAAGTAGCGGGTAGTTACTGTAAATAAAGTAGTTACTGCCCTGTCTCTCTCACACCTGAAGAAGGCTCCACGGCCGAAACGTTGTGTTCTCTTTCTTCTTTTTTTCAGCATGGAATAAACCTATTACTTGTTCCTTTGCAGCCTACGCATGCTGACGCAGCTACCCACCTGAACTACTATTTTTTTAAGCTAAGCTAAAATGTATTTTCACATTTGGAAAAAGTGAAGCAAATTCTGCATTTGGGGAACAGTTTTGAAGTTTGTCTTGTTCGTGTTTAGAAAAATTGCAGGCTATGATATGCTGAACCGCTACTCCCCATAATTTTTCCTTACGCTCTTGTGTGACTATGAATGTGAATATGTGAATATGATGAATTATGAGCAAAACCCATTAATATTTTTTTTCTGTTTCACAGGATTAGAAGTATAGTACATTTTTATGCACTATGATAACTTGCTTTAAGACAAATCATGATAATTAAATGTTTTTTTAGGGTCCTGGGAGTGTCTCTCCAGTGCAGCATCCTGTATGAAGAATGGTTCTCAGTATGTCAGTCTTGGTGAGGCAGAATCAGGACTTCAGTGGGAGAACAATGTCCTATTCCTGCAGTATATCAATGGAGAGAAGTGTCCAGATGGGAAGCGGAACAGGATGACCATTATACGTTTTAAATGTGATGAAGATAAAGTGGTGAGTGATCTGACCCTTGTACATACATCTGTCATTTGTGTTTAATCACAGGATATGATTTAATGTACTGTAACACATTGCTATATGACCTCCAGATGCTCTTTCAAAATTGATACATATTAAATTCATTAGGTTAAGTGAATTTAGAAATTTGCTGACCATATAAGGACAAAGTATTTTCTGGAAATAAATATAAATAGGTCTTTAAGTACTGTTTTCGTTTTCCGCTTTATTCTACCATATTATTTGGCTAATGAAAAATGTAAAAAAAAAATATATATATACAACAATTGACAGCTATGAGATACAGAATTGGAGTTTCAACAATCACACAGCCATGAAAATTAATGACATGATACGAAATAGTGATTTAAAATGTAATCAATTTTTAAAATATTATCTACCTTCTAAAATAGAAAGTAATACTAAAAGGTGTATTGACATTCTTCTCTGTACCATAATTTATTTATAATTTAAAATAACAAAACAAAAGGATTTTTATTTAGCCTATTTATAGTTCACCTACGATCTGTATATTAGCTAATTAAACATAATTAACTTTAAATTGTAAATCAGACTAAAACATCATGAGTAAAACTGTCAAAATCAAACATCTTAATATCAGTGTACATTCCTCAATGTTTATTCATTCCTGACATCCTGATGACCTTACCTTCTCACTATCTCTTACCAACTGAACTGACATCTGCTAACTTGAACTGCTTGAACTGTGATGTCGGTCGTCCTGTCCCTGAGCCAAAATCTTGCTCAATTTTCACTTAGCTGCATGGGAATGATCTATGACGAATTGTTGAAACCACTGTTTAAATTTATAGGCTACTTGTACACTCTGAAAAAGCATTTAGGACTCATTGTAAATATTTCTTACATTTATTGGTGGAAATAAATACATTTCTCAGAAATACATTTCTTACATTTATTTCTTACACCATTGGTGGTGGTGGAGGGGAGTCCCCATTACCTGTAAAGCACTTTGAGTGGAGTGTCCAGAAAAGCTCTATATAAGTGTAAGCAATTATTATTATTATTATTATTATTATTATTATGTTTTATTGGTAAATTTATGACAACATAGAATTTTAGGTACAGCCTCTAATGGGGTGGCAGCTGTCAACCAAAGCCTATCCTCTGTTAATGCCTATGGTCCTTAAGATTTGCTTTTTCTGGAGATTATTTAGGTCTCTTCTAAAATTTCACTACCTGAAATGTTCTTAAATTGGTCCATTAGTGGTTTGGTTTGTGACCTCAATTGGTTGCATAGAATTGAAGGACTTAAGCACACAAACTGCCTGTTATAAAGGTCCTGCTGCAAATATGCTGTGATCTGATTAAAGCCATTACTATAAACAGTGGAGAATTATAAATCTGGGGTGGAGGCTTGCCGACTTCTTGTAGCAAAAACCCTCCCAACCTGACTTGGTCCATAACCTTTTTTTCTCAGGTATACAGTTCTACCTGTAACATCAAACTAGCTTGACTCCATGAAGAGTTAATTAGACTACCTGTGTCCTTCATGTTTTATAAGCAGAGATTGAACACAGCCACAGCAGATCTTATTCTCACTGGTGCAAATTTCTGCACATTTTCTCTCTCTGTCAGGTCTTTCAACTGTGTACTACCAGTTTAAAGACCAAACAGAGACAAGGACAGATGGAATAGAGACACAATTACTGTTACAAGATTGTTACGTACTGAGTGCCCCAGATCTCCATGGTCTGGATTGGACAACCTCTCCTCTAGTAAATTTGGTTTAAACATAACCCCTTGTGGTAAAAACAAAACAATTTAAAACAAATGGAAAACTGCCTGCAGAAAGGTACAAGATTGTATTACCAATTACCTTTTTGATTAAGAAAATTAAATATTTACAGCTAAGTCTGTGTTGACCTTTGTTTAACAGTTTAAATAAATTTCAGAACCTCTTACTTATTTCTCTAATCTGTTAATGCATCATCTAACATCTGGATTTTAAAAGAAACATATCACTTTTCATTTCCAATGGGCATTTACTTTAGGTAATTCTTCAGCATAGTAGTTTCATATGTGGTTAAAAGAAATTTGGAAAACAAAGTGGAAGATAGTGTTCTAAAAATATTTTACTAACCTTCTAGTTCAAAGTCCAAGATGCAAACCTAACAGAATTCTGATTGAAGATGTACTTGAAATTAAAGTGAGTTTCACACCCTTGCACTGTACTGTATGTAAGACTGAAATCCTTTTTTCCCCACTGCAGCATATGAGAATGAGCAGGTTGTAATTATCCATAGAAAATAACATAAATCCGTTTAGGAGAGCAAATATTTTGTGATTGGTTTGAATGTTAAATATCCTTATATTTGATTTTTTTTTTTGTGAATGCTGACTGCATGTTCATGTTATGTTCTGTGCTGCAGGATTCAAAGCCAACACTGATCACAGCAATAGAAGATTGTGTTTATACTTTCATGTGGTTCACAGCAGCAGCCTGTCCCCTGAAGAGCAATGTACATAAGGACTGCAAAGTTACAAACCCAGTTACAGGTTAGGAGTGTATTTGCAAGTGACATTTATTTCTAATTTTAATCAGGGAAGTGTATTCCTCACATGGATGCTTAAACCAACAACAGTTTTATTCTGTTTTAGAATCTGTGCATTAATCATGCCCTAAAAGAAACTTGCACTTTGCAGGCATCATATTAGAAAGCTGCAAGTGCTTTGTTCAATGGGAAAGATACAGTTTGAAAAAAGGTTAAATAATCCATTCCAGGTTGTAAACTGAAATGGAGTATTAAATTAACATCAGGTTAGGCATAGTGCTGCATCCAGAATTTACCTTGGACATAAAGAAGTGTTCCATGTTGTATAAATAACAATCATCCTTTTATATATTTCATTTTATCAGGAGCCAAAATATGACAATTTAAATATATGAACCCCCTGTGACTGGGATTCCCTGGGCTGTTTAAGAATCAGGATGGAATTAGACCAATTACATCATTTAATTGCTATTATTTGAATAGCAAATAATGTAGTGTCAATGCAGTTGGTGTTAAAATTAACACCGTACGTGCATCAGGTCAAATACTTCGTATTAGGCCCATGGTCTGTTTCTTTAAGAACTCCAAGAGTACTTTTTTATGCATAATGAAAACACAGTAAATCAAGTCTGTTGAATGTTCTTCCCTAAGGGTATCTCTTTGATCTGAATGTGCTAAACATAAAGGGAGGGTACACAGTGTATGACAGCACAAACAAGAAAAAACTAATCCGGTTGAACGTCTGTGGTGGAGTTGCAGATTCAGGATGTGGACCAGATGCTGGTGAGTTTACCTGAGTTGCAGCATTTTGGTCAGTTTTCTTTAGTGCTAGCATAAACCAGATCCCTATGAGATGTTGCAGTACCCTTTCATGTGTTTTATGGAAAACGGTTATATGCACTGTGAAACATACAAGGGGCACCTTTTTTTTTAAAAAAAAGTTTAAAATTAAGCTAGCTCAGGTAGGAAGAAAGAATAAATATGGTCTGTAACTAATTTCCAGCTTTCTAACTTGGGCACAAATCTGTTGGCTACAAAAGGAGAGGGTAATACATGGAAAAAACTGTCTGTTTCTGATTAAACTTGTCAGGGGGCAGAATCTTATGTCTTTAGCTCTTTCACATCCCACTGCACTGAATTTCTGACTTGACATCAATAAGAGTAGTATTGTTTTGACGAGATGTATCATGCAAATGCCATTTTAGTTTCTTTTTGTTGTTTTTCTAGATTATCAATACTTTTTCATCATTTAGCTGATCATACTCTTACAATCCTGGGTTCTGCTAACTCCCAAAAGATTGATACATGGATTGATTCTTTTTGGAATAACACTTACTTGCTTTTACTGCCATAATAAATGCATGCAATACAGAAAAGTCTTATAATTTTCCACTTGCTCATGGAAATAATATCCATCCATATTATACCTGCTTTATGCAATACAGGGCCGAATGGGGAGCCTATGCCTATCTTAGCAAGCAATGGGAGCAAGGCAGGGTACACTCTGGATGGGAGGCCAGTCCGTCGCAGAGCGCACAGATACAAGCATGCACACATTCACCAGGGCCAATTTTTCTCAGAAGCCAGTTAACCTACAAGTGTGTTTTTGGACTGTGGGAGGAAACTGGAGCACCCAAAGGAAACTTATACAAATATGGGGAAACTCTACAAACTTCATGCAGATAGCACTTCAGGTCCGGAATTTAACCCAGAGCCCCATGGCAATGCTAACCACCACGCCAACATGCTACCCCATAAAAATAATAGTCACAGAAAATCTGGAGATGGAGAGCATTCATCGGAAGAAGAGAATATGTTGCTTTTGATAAATAGGCCTTAAAAAAGACATTACAAAAAAGATTCATTATTAAAAAAATGTCTGTTTTATTGGTTTGCAGGGGTATGTATAAAAGATACCAAGACAGCTGTTAATGCTGGTTTAGTTTCCAAGATGTTGACTTACTTGGATCAAGTTGTGCAGCTTACTTATGAGAATGGAGACCCGTGCCCTGGCAGTAGTTCTCTGAGACACAAGAGTATCTTCAGTTTTGTTTGCAAGTCCCAGGCCAGCTCAGCAGATGGACCTGTGCTGGTGGCTACAGACAAGGAAAAGTGCACTCACTTCTTCTCCTGGCACACACCACTCATTTGTGAGCAGCAGGTACCATACCGACTTCCTGTTTGTTTGACAATCATGATCATTAAAATAACCTTTAAGGATAATTTTTCAGAAGTATTTTATTTCTAAATAATCACTAATGTTTGTCCTTAAAGAGGATGAACTCATCATCTCACGTTACATAATTCACGTTCTGCATTTTTGTGGTTTACTGAATTTCAGTGATGATTTACTGTTTTTTATAGACATTTCTCTTCTTTGCACCATTTCACATTTGAATTCCTACTGTAGTGTAATCCACTCATTTTGTGTTAGGAGAAAACAATAAGATCCTGTGTGAAATGACAAATGACTTTAAAGAATGAAAGTTTTGTTCAATGTATTTATACTCCCTAGTCAATGTTAATTTCAATTAATTTTTATCTTTCACTGTATTTTAATCTAGTCTATGCTCAAGCAAAGGATTGTTTCTTTCGTCCACATCTGTCTGATTTAAATAAAGATCACCTCAAAGTTCTGAAACTTATAACTCAGTTATAAAAGAACAACATCTTTCTTCTTTTATAGAGCTGAAATAACATTCTGAGCTTGGAGAGAATATTGTCAGTTTATTTATAAACTCTTCTTTAGCATCTAGTCTCAAAATACCAAGTAGTAAGTATAGACACTTTCTACATCAATTATTTCCCATTGATAAAAAGTTAGGGATGTATGATACTGTCTGAATATGATGGTAGATTTGGCCATTTTCCTAAATGGAACTTAATTCAGTATTATCTACAGATGTATCACAAAGAGTAAGCCCTCTCCTTTAATTTTATATGTAACTAATTAAAGATAGTAACGTAGGCTGTTAGATACTGTTATGTAACTAATTTCTTTTTTCTCAGACATGGTTATACTGTACATGACTTTCAGACTTTCTGTTCATTTAGAAGAATTCATTTTAAATTTTCTGTTTCATTTGCATCTGGTTTGAGTTAATAAGTGATGTATAATGTCTAGAATTATGTGCAGTTTTATATTTCTTCTGGTTAATGTTCATGTTTAAAATCAAGTTACACTTTATCAAGTAGTGAAAGCTAAAGCAGAAGCACAAGGAGACATGTTACCTAACCTGAATGCATATCATTATTCATCGCCTTATAATATTAATTCATTATATTAATTATTGTATTACTTGGAATTACTGTCTCTGTACATATTGCAGTTTTTGAAAAAACATCACTTTAATGACAAATTTATAATAGTTTATGTAGATGCACTATTCAAAAAGGACACAAAGGTTTTGTGACTGTGCGCCTAAAGATACTGTAGATATTTTTCTTTATTATTCTAGTTTTCTGGATACAATGTAAGGATCATAGTGAGAATAACTAAAGATTGTTGAGGTATACTACAAAAATCTTTTTAAACACCTATAAGAATGTTGAGGCAGATAACTGTCCTGTAAAAGCTGTTACTCTCTCTGTTGTAACCACTTTCACAGTCTCAACCGGCAAGCAGTCAATTTCTACAAGGACAAATTTGTGAAATGTGCACGAGCTTCCTTAGCAAGTTGACACTCGCTGTCTTTAGATTCTGCATTAATTAAAATTTGTTTTATACCCTAGATAATAGATAATAAATGTAACACTTTTCTGGCACATGATAAGTATTAATTGTGACTGCAAAGGAACACGTAAAGGTTTATTCCATGCTGAAAAGATGACGACAGTTGTTAATTGTGACTGCATGCTCATAATAGTGCCTAAACTTTTCTTTAAAAAAACAGTATAAAAGCACTAAGTTTTTTTATTTTAGATATTTATTTCATATTGAAGTTTCTGTAATTTCAGGTGAGCTGTTCAGTTAAAAATGGGAGCTCCATCATTGACCTAACTCCACTCATCCACAAAACGGGTTATTACTCTGCAACTGATGCTGAGCTGGGAAGGGACAACTCTCCAGACTTTTATATCAACATTTGTCAGCCATTGAACCCCATTCCTGGTGTTACCTGCCCACCTGGAGCAGCCGTGTGCTTAGACCCAGTTGATGGGCTTCCCATAGTAAGTATAAAGTCCTAGATTTCTTCCCTTTGTATCTCGGATGCATAGTGATACATTTCATAAGAATGAACTGTGGTTTGGCAGACAGTTATTGACACAGCATCTACAGGTAAATGACATTCATAGATTTTCCACTTAGAAATGGCTCACACTGATGTCATTACTTTACAACTTTGTAAAATGAACCTGCTTCTAACCCTTGACACTTTTTGCAAAAACAGCATATATCTGATGATGGATGTGGGCCTTGAACCAATTTGTGACGTGATGCAGATTTTCCAAATCAACAAAGCATTAAATCATAGATATCATTGAAAGTTGAGTCCCTTTTTTCCCCCCTTTGCAGGACATTGGACGAATCACGGGACCTCCGCAGATAAATGAAGCCATTAATGAAGTGTACATATCATTCAACAGCAACACTGTGTGTCTCTCTGACAAGAGCAAGAATTACACTTCACTCATTTTGTTCAGCTGCCAAAGAGGAACTGATCTGGTAAGCCCTTTTTTGGTTTATTTGCTATGAAGACAAATAAAACAGATGTCTCACATCAATATCTAATGGTAAATTAGGCATAAAGGAGGGTAATCAATGAAATCTTGTCAACAAACAAATTAACCAGTCTTTCACAATGTAAACTAACTGTAATTTTCTCTGTAAGACCCATGTCTATAAATTAATACAACCACATGTGGTTCATATCAGTCTCTAACCATCCTGGTAGAAAATAATTATTTTTCTGTAGTTAGACACACCAACAATAGACATGATGCCTGGAGACTGATAGCAATGTGGATCCATCACTGAGCAAGGGGCTGTCAAGAATTCAATGGGACTGTTACATTAGCCAAATCGGACAGCACATTTCACTCTTTAGTGTGAAGATAGTTTGAAGATAACCATTTTGAAATATTCTGTTATATTGATTTTACAGGGCTCTCCTCAGATGATAAGGAAGTCACCGTGCAGTTATGTGTTTGAATGGGCCACACCAGTGGTATGCTCAGATTCTGTCAGTACGTCAGGTTGTGCCTTAAAAGATGACCAACTACAGTTTACCTTTAGTCTCTCTTCTCTGACAGGAGGGAGCTACCAGGTGAGACAGAGGTCTTTACACTTTTTCTTATTCATGTTTCTTTATTTTTCTACATGGTCTGGTCAGTTAAAATAAAATCTTAATGCAGTAGCTTTTAGAAAAGCTGTAACCTGTAGTCCAGAATTACTTATTATCTATCCAATTCTCTCCAGAGCCTCTCCACATTCAAATTACAGGGTAATGCACCTTTTTTATATTCAGTATTTCCTGCTTCAGGAAGCAGATGACATAAAGAGGTCCATGTGACAAACAAAGTGACAGTGTAAAATCTGAGTGTAAAAAGTGTGTTAGTCATTGATAATGTGTTTCTGTTGTCATTTCTGCGTAACCTCAGTGTCTGGTGTTCTACAGGTACCCTCTGGCTCCAAGTCCTACCAAATTAATGTCTGTGCACCAGTGACAGATGTCAAGTGCAAGGACAGTGCTGTGTGTCTAGTTTCAAACAATGCTGCATACTCTTTTGGGAACTTTAAGGCAATGTCTATGGATTACAGGCATGAAGATCAGGCTATTATAATGAAGTATGGAAGTGGAGACCCATGTCCAACAGGTCAGATTTACCATAGGTTTAACTAAGAGAAGCAAGTATTGGTGTTATTATAGTTTAGTTTTTTCCCCAACTTAAGCCTAAGCCAAAGTTTTACCTTAGTATTTTTATCTGTTTCAGTGACCACGAAAGGTGAAGTCTGTACCTTCCCTTTTAAATACCATAAGAAGTCTTACAATTCATGTACTACAGATGGGAGGACTAATGGCGATCTTTGGTGTGCAACAACTGATGACTACAATAGAGACCAGAAGTGGGGATTTTGTGCTAATGGTAAGCAGCACTCATTCATAAATGCCATTATTGAGTCATCAGCTATGTTAGGGATTTTATTTTAAAATGTAATTTGTTGGATTTTAAAGTCACTTAATCAAACATGTAACTAATTTTAGTTTTCTACTGTAGTTTATTACTGGGATCACATACTGTCCCATGTTTTAAGCTTAAACATAGTAACAGTGCATGTTGTTTAACATAAGAAATGTTACAAGCTAGAAGCGGACATTATGTTCATTTAGTAGTTAGTAGCTATTTGATTTTTGGATCTCATCCAGCTGTTTCTTGAAAGAAGTCAAGACATTGCATGTCAGTGTAGGACATTCCCTCGGTATATACAGTATATGGTTGCTCTTTTCTGGGGTTGAACTGAAATATATATTCTATAAAATGTGATGAGAAAAATTGCCCACATTCTAAATGGGGCCTTATTAGTATGTTATACATTTTTAACATAACATTCCTTGATTTAAATTCTGCACTTAGCTATTAAAGTGTTTTTCTTTTTAATTTTTTCCCACATTTAAAAATGTTTATGATATGTCATCATAAACACCTTAAAAGACATTATATAGTGGGTATAGAAAGTCACCACCCTCTTTCAAAATGTGTACCTTTTGTTGTATGACACTCTGAAAATAAATACAAATTAAATTAGGCTTGTTCCTTTTTTATTTACACACAGTAACCCATATTAGCCAAAGAAAATAAAATTCAAAAACATTCCGAAAATAATTAATGTTACAGTAAAATGCTTTATTTGGATAAGTGAACAACCTCCTTACAATTGCATTTGTAAACTTGCTCAGGTACAGTATAATCAGTTACCTTACAGATCCACCAGCAAACTAATTGGCTCCCACCTGTGATCAATTGTGGTGATTTTGATTAGTTCAGAATAAAAGCAGCTGTTTCTAGAGGATTCCACTGCTTCGATGTGCATTTCAAAGCAAAGAATCCACTATGGGCCAAAAAGTGCTTTCAAAAGAACTTCGAGATAAAGTTGTGGTAAGACACAAGTCATGAGATTGGGTATAAAAAGATTTCAAATGCTTTAAGTATCCCATGGACCACAGTCAAGACCATCGTTAAGAAGTGGGAGGCGTATGGCACCACCCAGACCTTGCCTAGATCAGGCCGTCCCTCCAAACTGGATGACCGAGCAAGAAGGAGATCTGAGAGTCTACCAAGAGACGGATGGCAACTTTGAACGAGCTACAGGCCTTTATGACCTTAAAGACTGATCATTGTGTGCATTGTGTGTGATATTGACAACAATATCACAAGCACTCCACAAATCTGGCAAATAAGAATCAGAATCACTTTTATTCTCCAGTATGTGTCAGGTACAGGAATTTGCCTTAATACATTTGAAACCTGCTCAACACAAAAATCACACAGGTGCAAAAGGAGCATTAACATTACTGACAAAATCACACAGGTGCAAAAGGAGCATTAACACTACTTACATTGGACAATATACAAAAGATGTGGAGACACAAAAACAGTCACAGTATGTGCTCACAGTACAGTATAGATGTGTAGAAAATGTAGACATTACAGTGTATATAAGACACAAGTATAGTAATGTGCAACTATGTTAAACATTTTGGGAAAATGGGAAAACGCACCAGTTCTTAAGTGAAAAAATGTACAAGATGTATGAACCAAGTTGGCAATAATACTAATTCAAAGTTTTTTAGCTGAAATAGGGAGTTTTTGGGGGAGGAGACTGGTTAAGCAGAAATATAGCATTGGGAAAGAAACTGTTGATGTCCTGGGTGGGAGGGATCTGCAGCAATCTTGGTGGCCCGATTCACTGCTCTAGATTTGTAAAGCACGGCGAGGGATGGAAGGTTACAGCCAAACACTTTCTCAGCACACTTGATAATGCGCTGCAATTGGTTTCTGGACTGTGCAGTAGCCAAACCAGACAATAATAGATGAAGTAATTACACTTTCAGTAATGGCTCTGTAGAACTGTAAGAGAATAGGTTGTGCAATGCCAAGCTTCTTGAGATGTTTCAAAAAGTACATACATTGCTGTGCTTTCCTTATAATGGAAATTATGTTTTCATACCAGCGGAGTGTTGGAGATAATAGTGCCCAGGAATTTGCAGGATTCCACCACATTGACAGCAGTGTCCTTAATTAATGGGTGCTGTGGGGTGCTTTCTGAAGGAAGTTATTGTTTCTACAGTTTTAGTTTTAGTTGTGTTGAGATCCAAATTGTTAGTGATACACCATGTTGTGAGACAATCCACTTCCTTTTTGTACCGGTTCTCATCGCCGCTTATGATGAAACCTAAAAGAGTGGTGTCGTCTGCAGTCTCTTATATGTTTTGCTAAAAACACCTTAAGGATTCCGTGACCCAGCGGCAAAAGGTGCTGTGGTCAGATGAGACCAAAATCAAAACTTTTTGGCCGGAATGCAAAGCGGTACGTCTGGCGAAAACCCAATACATCTTACCACCCAAAGAACACCATTCCTACAGTAAAGCATGGTGGTGGCAGCATCCTATCGTGGGGGTGTTTCTCTTCAGCTGGGACTGGGATACTGTCGGGATAGAAGGGAAGATAGATGGTGCAAAATACAGGCAAATTCTTGAAGAAAGCCTGCAGCCCTCAGCCAGAAAGTTGAAAGTGGGAAGATTGTTCACTTTTCAACATGACAATGACCCAAAGCACACCGCCAAAGCAGTGGCTGAAGGACAGGAAGGTGAATGTCCTTGAGTGGCCTAATCAGATCCCCGACCTAAATCCCATCGAAAATTTTTGGAATGACTTGAAGAGGGCAGTGCATCAACGGTCACCATGCAGTTTGACTGAGCTCAAAACAATTCTGTAAGGAGAAATAGGCAAGTATCCCTCCCTCTAGGTGTGCAAAGTTGGTAGAGATGTATCCAAACAGACTCAAGGCTATAATTCAAGCAAAAGGTGCTTCCACCAAGTATTAACTCAGGGGGGTGTTCTCTTTTCCAACCCAGTTATTCTACTTTTTTATTTTTTAAAATAAATTTTGCTTTCTTTTTTTACTTGGATGTTACAAGGTACAATTTGTAAATAAGACTGGAAAAAGTCTAATTTTATTTGTTATCTTTTTGGGCAACAAAAGGTGAGCATTGTGAAAGGGGGCGGTGACTTTCTATACCCACTACATATAATATATATACATATTTATGCCACAAGCCTTCAAAACACTGTACTGTTACAGTAAACATCACATTAAACATCATCTTTACCACATTAAACATCATCTTTCAGGTGTTCACCCACTCATTTTCACACACTTTTACAGTGTTTGTTAATATACTTAATTTGCTATAATCTGCAAAACTGATTAGGTTACTAAGCATACCAAAATCTAGATATTTTATATAAATTTAGAAGACGATGGTCCTAGTAACGATCCATGTGATAGTCTACAATTACATCTCAGCAATTTGAGTATTATTCCCTTATCTTTACTTGCTTTTTTCTCTTTATTAACTAATTAAATCTTAACATTTGTATTCCATTGAATGCATTCTATTGCCTGCACAAGAAAATCACTGTTTTATTCGGAACTTTTTTAAAAGTGTTCTGAAAATACACCATAAAGTGTACCCTGTGTGTCACAATTACTGTTGATTGTTCAAAGAGCTCTAACAAGTTGGTTAGGCAAGATCTTCCTTTTCTAAATCCTTGTTGACTATTTCATAGAACATTATTTCTCTGGAGGTGATCCTGTAGTTCACTTCTAATAATTGTTTACATAACTTTACATGTAGTAGAAGTTAGACGTATTAGTCTGTAATTACTTGGTTCAGTGTTGTTACCTTTCTTCTGGATGGATGAGTACTGCATTGGCAATTCTCCAGTCCCTGTCTTGAGTGACTATTGGAAGACTTGAATCGATGGTTTCTAAATAACATCTAATTTCCCTGAGTAAGTTCCTAGACAAAGTGGCTCAAAGATAATGCTGAATAGCTCGAAAGGATTTACCAGGGTCCGGTCAGTGATTTACTTAGAATTACAGAGCAAGAGAGATGTAACTAAAAATTACTTGTTAACTAAAAATTCTGAGTTAACGTACAGTATACTGTATGTGTTCTGTGTTGTCCAGCAACAGGAAAGATGAGTTCCACCATTATCTTCAAGTGTGATAGGTCTGCAGACCGCGGGTCACCTCAGCTGCTGAGTGAAACATTAGGCTGTGCCACCACTTTCGAGTGGAAGACCAGTGTGGCATGCCCACCCAAGAAGATGCAGTGCAAGGTGGTCAGTAATCATAAAACCTATGACCTCCATGCTCTGTCCTCGCTCACAGCACCATGGAAGTTCAGCCATGGTAGTGACTCGTGAGTACGCCTTGATTTCACTCAGCGATGATAGGAGGATCTTTTTATTTATTCCTCTTATTAACGTAAACACTGTTTGTACTGTATGGTATGTGTGTACTGTATCTGTATGTTGTGTGTCACACATGACTTTTATATGGCCTAGCATGTGGCTTTCATTCTGTCTTTGTAATAAGAACTACAGTGATCTTCTTTAACAGACATTGTAAAAGTAGTAATTAAATTACTAAAGGATCAGTATCAGTGTCATTGTCATGCAATATCTTATGTAGCCTACCTGTGTCTGGAGGATTTATAATAATTATAATAATAATTGCTTACACTTATATAGCGCTTTTCTGGACACTCCACTCAAAGCGCTTTACAGGTAATGGGGACTCCCCTCCACCACCACCAATGTGCAGCATCCACCTGGATGATGCGACGGCAGCCATAGTGCGCCAGAACGCTCACCACACATCAGCTATCAGTGGGGAGGAGAGCAGAGTAATGAAGCCAATTCATAGCTGGGGATTATTAGGAGGCCATGATTGGTAAGGGCCAATGGGAAATTTGGCCAGGATGCCGGGGTTACACCCCTACTCTTTTTGAGAAACGCCCTGGGATTTTTAATGACCATAGAGAGTCAGGACCTCAGTTTTACATCTCATCTGAAGGACGGCACCTGTTTACAGTATAGTGTCCCCATCACTATACTGGGGCATTAGGACCCACATGGACTGCAGGGTGAGCACCCCCTGCTGGCCCCACTAACACCTCTTCCAGCAGCAACCTTAGTTTTTCCCAGGAGGTCTCCTATCCAGGTACTGACCAGGCTGACACCTGCTTAGCCTCAGTGGGTTGCCAGTTGTGAGTTGCAGGGTGATATGGCTGCTGGTTTGTTTGCAAAGCAAAGATTAAAAGTTGACAATCTGTTCTCACCAGGCCCACTGACCTGAGCTGAACTACTGTAAATGTTCTTGTTAGAGTTTAATGAAAACAATGAAAAAACATGAAGCAGAATTATTAGATGGAATTCGTTTGCAAACAAGATGGAGGGTTATGTTGATAATATAATTTTTAAAGAAAGTGTCAGCAGAACACATACTCTGTTGAATGCCAGGTCTAAATCACATAGAATTCATTAATAGCATTTAGTCCTTAAAATCACAGTATTAATGATACTGGTCTGGATCAAATGTTCCTCTCATTAAAGTTGTATTGATCAAAATTAAAGTGTTGCTAATGTACAGTATGTGATCCTTGCAGAAAAAATGCTTGCAGAGTCAACACAAAAATGTGGGGCCACAGAAAATAAGAGATTAAACATTTTAAACATTTATTATTAATGCATTTTGTTTGTAGATAAAGTATTGTTTTACAGCTTATTGTGAGAACATGTGTGTAAAACCAGTGAAAATGTAACGGTATGACACATTATGTACTGTAATCATGTGAGAATCCAAATTGCACTTAACTGCAAATGCAAAGTCCTTGCTATGACTCAGCTGGTCTGGCTTGAGTGGCATGTAAATGAATGCTGCTGATAAGAACCAGATGCTCTGGAACATTTGAACCACATCAGAATTAAAAGTGGAAATTAGTAAGTTATTCATAGTGATGGGGTGAGGGTTTGTATTGAGATCTTTCAGGTTCAGTTAAAAAGTATTATGCATGTGTCATATATACAGTTTTATGTGTTACAGCAACAGTTAACTTTGGCATAACAAAGCCTGAGATTTTTCAACAATTAATACATTTATACATTTTTTTATTTCTTTGCTGTAGAAGTTACAGACACATCTCACACAGTATCTTTCTTGATTGAGTTACTAGAATAGCAGTTTATTCTTACATTCCTAGGTACTACATCAATTTTTGTCAGGAAATCCACGGAGGTCTTACAGACTGCCCTATAACTGCTGCTGTCTGTCGGCAGACCAAAACAAAAAAAACACAGACACTGGGCCTGTTCTACACCCAGCAGATAAGTGTTAAGGGTAAGTAGAATTTGCATAACCTGTGTTTCCTAATAAATATCAAAGACGTATTAGCCTGCAGTGCTTGGCTACAATCCAGATTAATAGTCAAGTACCTCTATTTTTCCCACAGATGAGAAGATCTATATCAAGTACTCTAGAGGCGATGAGGTATGTGAAAATGGAATTCAAGCTAAAACCATTGTGCAGCTTGAGTGTGGAAAGACAATGGGAATTCCCACATTTCAGAGGTGAGTAGCACTGTGTTTCTGACTCTGTCAGAAGTTGAAAAAATTGGACTTCCTTCTCATGCAGCTGGGGAACAGATGGATTTGTCCTGTTATGCACTCTGTGGCTTTGTTTTTGCTGATCTATTGTTTATCCATTTTTTTATTGTCCAGTTCCAGTTGCTGCATACAGTAGATTGTTAACACGATTTTCTTTAGTGCTACAGAACCTCCGTCAATTGTCTTTGACTCTCCCTATAATTCTAGTCTTCCCAGAGCCATGTTTCCTCAATTTTTTGGCATTAATAGATCAGAAAGATCCAAAATCCAATGAGATTGCACAGTCCAACTCAACTGCAAAAATGCAGAATTTTTCATTTCTGTCTTTCCACCTTACGGGGGTAAGAGACGCATATTTAACACATCCTACTTATTTCACAAATTACCAGCTTGACCTGACAAATTTTACCACATTGTCATGTCATAATGATTTTACAAATTTCGTCACTTTGAAAAAACCTTTGTAAATTATCAAATTTGAGAATGATGCCATACCATATTGTCCATATTGATTATACAGTACAGCAGTGGTATAGGAATTAGTTAATGCTTGTTCTAAATCTAAAGCAGTATTTCACCTTTTCAGCTAAGGACATATGGCAAGTATTATTTTGTTAACCTCATTCTCAATGATGTGTCAGCTTCATTTTGTCTGTTGTAATTACAGTGAGTTGTTTACAGGATGTTTTTCATAAATACACATCTTGGCATCAAAATGCCTAGGTTGCCTCCACATTTTGCATTTGCATATTTTGGTTGTTTATATCAAATCTGCTTAAAAATAAAAAGCATGCCTTACTTGACTTTACAGTAGATCAATGTTCATTGAGCAGAATTAATGCATTATTTTACTCTCATTTCATAAATATGGTCGGACCAAGATTTGGCTAAATTGACACATTTCTAATGTAATTATTTGTCTGGATTGAGGGACCCATTCACCGTGTAAACATCCCTAAAAGATTCTGTATGTTATCATAATGGGAACCTCATCATTCACATAAGTATGTTAGTACTGCACTGGACACAATCTGATAGCATGCTAGGTGCATTATCCATGAGAAAGATTAATTGGTAACATTTTAAGATTACAATTAAAATATTACTATTAAAAAATATTTTTATGAAGTTTAAATGGTTCTCCCAGTTTCAAGAGAAGATTCTGTAAATTGTCCCAATCACCTTTGTCATATTAAAAATCTTTGCTTTCCCCGTTGGCAGTCTGGATGAGAAGAACTGCGAATTCTGGCTACATTGGGAAACCCGAGCTGCCTGTGTCATGACCCAGCAGGAAGTACAGATGATAAATGGCATCATCAGAATCCCAGACACAGGGGCCAGCTTCAGCCTGGGGGCTATTTACTTCAGGTAAGGCACTATACACAGTGTCCAGCACACCCAGCAGTTCTGTAGATCACCAATAGAGCCCTCCAAGAGTCAGTCACCAAACATCATCCTCTATATAACTGTATCATTCCATCTGTATGGATTTTACTGAATATTTTGCTGCAAACAAGTCTTTGAAGTAAAATATGTAAAATTATTATTGTAGACTTGAAATCCAAACTGAAATAATCTTTTATCACAAACTGCAAAGCTAACATCAGGTGATGTCTTTGGAAACAAGCAACAAGTAGTGGATGATAGATTTATCCATGTACTGATTTTACATTGTCCTTGATGAAATGACGTTTCTTCTGATTAAGAAAAACACAACAAGGTTGACCTGGGTGAATTAACTTAAACCAAAGTACAGATTTGGTGGGTCTGTTAGTCTTTCCTTTGTTTAATTATGGAGTTATGAAAAGAGAAATGGTAAAACAAAGTTGTTGTTTTTTTTATACTGTGTACATTAAGCAGTATTGCATTCCAGTAAAGCATAATTTCCTCAAGCAGGTCAGATTAAGGTCATGAGAATTTAATTTACACAAAAGAGTCATTGATTCCATAAACCTTGCCTGGGTTTAATTCTGTATATAGATGCAAGTATAAATCATTTAATACAGTTGCTTGAATTGTTCTTGAGGTTCTCCAATTAAAATGCATGTTAGGTTTTTTTACCTTTACTATGGCTGAGATTCCCTAAGCTGCAGAGCACAAATGGCTCTGTGCTGTTTATGCTCTGTGCATTTGAGGTTTACTAGAATTTTCTTAGACGTGATGCATAACACATTACTGTGGCTTACTAAGCACTGAGATGAGACATACTTGTAGGTGACAACTCTGTGAGATCTTTCTGATGCTGAACAGAATAAGTTTCAGAACATGTAAGCAACAGTGTGGTCATGTGGTTGAGAGAGCCATCACAGCAATACATGTTTTATTTTAGCTTTGTAGCTTCTGTAAGGCAATTTAATTGAATCTGTAGCGTACAGCTTTTGCTTACAATGAGGAGATTGGGACTGGGCAAAATGATGGTAGAGTACATATAGAAATACTACACCACTTTGAATATATTTATTTGTTGTGTCGTTGTGTCAATGCCCCATAATTTCTTGCTTTTAAACTTATTTTTTCTTCTTATGTACTCCACAACTTTAATATAATGATATATTAAAATTCAATATGAAACATAATTACATAGGTTTCCACCCTACTTGGCAGAAACAGTTAAACTGTAGATGTGAGTTCTACCAACTTTGCACACCCCGATTTGGCAATATTTGACAGTTCTTCTTTACAAAGTGGTATCACGTTCCCTGGGAAACCTCAATGGACAGCCATCTTTAAAATTTGTGGCATGATTTAGAGTGGATGTAGGTCAGTGCTGTGACTGACTCAAGGATTGTTATTGTTTTGATCCTTAGCCACTCGGGTGTAGATTTTGCTGCATGCTTTGGGTCTTTGTCATGCTGAAAGGTAAACTTCCATCATGGATTCAGCTTTCTTTGATAGGATAGCATGATTTCTTTAAGGTGTTTTTTGTATTTTGCTCGATTTGTTTTTGCTTTTAGCGCTCGTCCCCGCTGATAAGAAACATCCTCTAAAACATTTATCTTAATATCCTACCTAATTATAAGTGATTTTTAAAATTAGTTAAGGTGGTCATAATATACGTATGGCAACAATATCCCAAGCAGAAGAAAGAAGGAGCCATCAGTCAAGAAAGCCTGTAGCCATGTGGCAAAAAGTTCTGTGGTTTTAATAAGTTAAAATGGAAACTTTTCGCCTTAATACATATTGTCAATTTTGGCATATTGGTCCAAACACAACACAGCACATCATCCAAAGAACAGCATCCTTACTGTGAAGCAGGGTGGTAGCAGGATCGGGTTAATGCCAAGTTATAAGGCAACAAAAAGTGAATATTTTGAAAGGGGTGTAGACTTTCCATAGGCATTGCACATATCGTGTGTAAAGTGATGTTTTTTCTTAATACAGTGGGGGTAAAATATAATAAGCCTATGGCATAAGTTGAAGCATATTTCAATATGAAAGATAATTTTTATATAGTTTGTCTTGTGCAGTGGGTGTAGAAAGTATTAGCTCCCATTGTATTTTGCCACATTTTGTTGTGTTACAACCGGGAAACTCGATAGACTTAAGTATTTTTGTCCCTTTTGATTCATATAGTATCCTTTCTAATATCAATGTGTTTAAAAGTTCGGCGCTAAAAACATAAATTAGTTCAAAATAAAAACCCTCAAAATCTTTATTAGAAAAGTATTTACCACCTTAGCAATAATAAGCTCTGCCTCCACCAGTTGCCTTCAGAATTTGCACAATATGCTGATTGGAATCCCTTTGTGTGCAGCTAAAGTGGTTAACCATTCAGATTGAACCACATCTTTCTTTGTACATCTAAATACACCTGTCTGTGTGAGTTGCCACCACATTGTATAGTTGTGGACAGTTGCATAGACATTGTACAGTTATGGACAGACAAGTCAGGCGAGGGATATGAAAGGATTTCAATGGTACGGGTTATCCCAGGGAGCACTGTTAAATCAATTATCAGGAAGTGGAGGACATCTAAAACTCAGAATCTTCAACGACCAGGTCATGCTCCAAAACTCAGCAGGCTGGTAAGAAGGACGTTTTTCAGAGAATCAGTCAACAGGTCGAAAACCCTAAAAAACCTACAATGTCTCATAATTGAGATGGTAGAAACTATGAGTGAGTCAACAATACCTCAGGTACTCTGTAAATCTGGGCTGTATGGTAGAGTGGTGAAGAGGAAGCCGTATTTGAAAAAAGCTTACATGAAGTCCCTCCTTAAATATACAAAAAGATACATAGGAAACAATATTGGAAAAAAAATCTAGTCTGGTGAGACAGTGAGTTATTCGGCCTTAATGCTAAGCGTTTTGTCTTGTGAAAAAAGAACACTGCTCATCACTCACAAAACACCATTCCCACATTGAAGCTTTGGTAGCAGTAAGGCAGCATAATATTGTGGGGTTCCTTTTCATCAGCAAGAACTTGTTGGCTTGTCAAAATAGAGGGCAAAATATAAAACATGCAGATCCTGGAACACAACTAAGAACAGTCTGCAAAAGATCTGCAACTGGGACGGAAATTCAGATTTCAACAGGACAGTGACCACAAACACAAAGCCAAAGCAATCCTTGAGTAGCTTAAACTGAAGAAGGTGGAAGTGCATAAGTGGCCCAATCTAAGTCCAGAGTTAAATCCCATTAAAATCTGTGGTGTGAAGATCACTGTACACCCCCGCTCCCCCAGTAACCTGCAACAGCTGGAGCAATTTTGCAAGGAAGAGTGAGTGAAAATTAAACCCACAAGATGTGAAAAGCTGGTTAAATCATGCTGCAAAATGGGGAGAAACTAAATATTACATTCTTAAAGTCTTAGAGGGGTGAATACTTGTTCTGATGAGTTTTCTATTTTTCAGAATTTTTTTGTGTACGATAAAAACGATTGTCCCATCAAAATTTTAAGTATCTTTTGTTAATCATACAAAACTATCCTATTCAAATTTGTTTCAATTTGAGGAGATAACACGGCAAAATGTGGTAGAGGTCTTAAAGGAGTCAATACCTTCCACATCCAATGTTTATTTACAAGGATTTTTTTTTTCTATGCTCATGTACACTAACAGTGTTTGTGGCAATATACAGGGTAAAACAAAAAAGTCACCACTAACAAAAAATTATAAAAATAACATTGAATCGAAATAAAGAGTGAGGGAAAAATATGGAAAAAGGCTAACCTGATTGAACACACAAGTCTTTAGTCTAAATTAAAAAATTGTGAATAAAGAGGACATTTCTCAGACTGGCATAGTGAATTCCAGAGTTATGGAGCAAGGTGTCTGAAAACACATGGCCCGAGTTGCTTGTATCAGTAAGAAGATACTGCTAGAAGGAGTGCCTCAGTGTAAAACCCTGCTGGGTACATAGGCAGTAATGAGATGTGCTATGAATTGCAGGGATTTGGTGAGTAGGACTTAATATGTTAATAATAATACAATTTAATTGAATGAACTGGGTAATGGGTAGCCAGTGAAGATGCCAGAATTGAGGTGATATGGTCGTGGAACCTTGAACACATTAAAAGTTGAGCAGAATTTTGGACCATCTGAAGTTTGTGTAAGTAGGCAGAAGGGAGACCTTTTAAGGCTATTACAGTAATCTAGTCAGTAAGGAACAAATCAGGATTTCTTCAGCAGTATCAATCAAGAAGAGACCAAATGCAGATAATGTTTCTAAGGTGAAAGTAAGTCTCTCTCTCTCTCTCTCTCTAATTACTTCAGATTTTCCTTGACTTTTGACTTTGAATATTCCAGTTATTATTTATTATACATTCCTAAACAGAAAGATTAAAAATGACATACAGATGCAGCCATTCAAAGTGTGCGGCACAGACACATAAAGGGGGTAATTGGCTACGTCATCGCTCATCGTGACGCGCGAAAACGCAAAATACCGTGGTACATGATTGGTTGACCGACAGGGGCACTCGTGGTGCATTCGTCGGTCATTGAAAGATTTAAATGTCTTTACTGTGCCCCTTTTAGTATTGAATATTTATATGGAATTTTTCCACTGAAGGGAAATCTTAGTAGCTGAGCATAAAAAGAATAGGAGCATAACGCATGTGAAGGCCATAAATGATATTAATTTTGGAACATAAACATACAGTATTACAATATATGGCTGGTCTCGGTACTTTAAAGAAAAAATACACACCAGTATTCCATTTCTCCCTAAACATTTTAAGCATCGAAGTCTTTAACTAACATGTGAAATAGCGTGTATAAAAAGTGGTAGTTTTAAGCTTTCTGCTAATATAATATGGAATCGCGTATCTAAAGAAATTAATAACAATATAATTATATTCGTGTACTGCAACACAATAATACATGCTGTACAATGTCTGTTGATTCTGTATGTGTAGGGCTGTTTCACCCCTGATCATGTGACATTCCCGGTAGCCTGCTGGTCTACGTGCTCGATTAGTAACCCACAGGTTGTGTGTTCAAATCCAGCCGGCGCCATGACTTTTTTTTTAACAAACATTTCTTTAAAAAAATAGAATAGCAATATTATGGACAATTAATTGACAATAAATATACAAAAGCACATATTCAATTTGGGAAATAGTTTTAATATGTAAACAGTTCCCTGGTTCTGCACCCCTGGGTGTTTCTCTCTCTCTCGAAGTGCACCTCTGTCTCTATTTCTACCCGCTGGCAGTGGTAGCACAGTCTCTCTCTCTCGCCCCCCCCCCCTCTCTCTCTCAATTCAATTCAATTCAATTCAAGGTGCTTTATTAGCAGGGCTCGTCGTGTGTCTCTCTCTGGTCGGGGCGCGGGAGAGCTCGCTGGCAGATGGTGACGGAAAGAAAGAAAATAAAGGCAGCTTTTAACTCCGCAAGTCACACACCAATACTCCATTTCTCCCTAAACATTTTAAGCACCAAAGTCTTTCATGTGGTTTTCATCACTCTCTGCGGGAGTGCTGGCTGTGACGAATTAAACTGGTTTCACAGGTATTTTCAAGTGGTTGAGTCTTCAGCAGGAGGGGGGAACAAGCTGCCCAGCCGTGTGGAATGGCAGGACACCAGGCCGCAGCAGGGTGATGGTCGAACCGGTGTCGACGAGGGCCTGGCAGGATCTGCCCTCGATGAGGCAGGGAAGAAATAAGCCCCGGCTGTGGCCAACCCTTCTGGCTTTCCGGAGTGGGGGTAGCGTCGCTCAAGGGCGGCCTTTAGGCCGCCCCACTGCCGTTTCCCGACGGCCTCCAGAGTCCCCGGGGCTCCAGCACCCAGCACTCCCATGCGATGTGCCCCCTCTCCCCACAGCGGTGGCAGATGACCAGCCGCCGTCACTCCCCCAGCATCGCCGCGCTGGCCGTCTCCTCCTCCCCATCTGATTCCCCGTGCGCCCCTCCGTTGGTGCCCACCAGTCTCCTCGAATTCGGCATCAGCCTGCTCAGCTAGAGCCAGGGCCTGCTCCAAGGGGACCGGCGCGGCCAGCATCACGTGGCGCTGCACCTCAGTCAGCGCCAGGGCCCAGAGGAATGCCTGGAGCACTATCTCCCGGTGGTCCTCCTCCGGGAGAGTAGGTTAACCCTGGCGGGCTAAGTAGGCCACGTCTGCGGCTGTTACCTTCACTGTTACCTGGATACCTCTTTATTTAGAACTCACTCTTCCCCCTGCCTGTATGGCTTCTTTTAATCCTTCTGTGCCCGGATTGCAGCGGGTAAGATGTTTTTCCAAGAAAAAAAGAGAAATTAAAAAAAAAGAAATTTCACCAGAGCCTCTTCTCGTGTCTAATTTTTAGTTTAGAAGGATTCAAGCAGGATTTTAGATGAAAGGCAGCGACCTTAATCAAGCCCAAATCATAATTGAACCCATTCAGAGTCTACATTACATTTTAGCGTTTCATCCTGAGCAGAAGACCCTCACACCTGAAGAAGGCTTGCGTTTTCTCTCTTCTCTTTTAAGCATGTGTACAATGCTGTAATACAATTTAAAATAATTAAAAGTTTAAACAGTATCAACTAAACTCCATTAATATAAGTATCGAGTGGTATTAAATAAATACAGCTTTTTAGTATAGATTACACTTTTCTAAAATGTATTTAAAAAATAAAAACGATTACAATCTAATCTTTCCAAGTTTGATCCCAAAATCCCAAGAAAAATAAATTAAACTGTGAGAAAGCTATGCTGAAAGTTTATTAAGATACTTAGAAGACAAAGATAACAATTTATGTTGCATTTGTCTGTAAATAAAAAAATACATATAATTAAACACGCGTTTGCGATTTAAATCAAATCACGATTTAAATCAGTATAAATGTTTATATCGTAACACATACTGTACAGCCTCCATTTCTCTATAAAAATTGAAAAGATCGTTTGCGCAGCCTAAGAGGGGGGGTCTACTCTCAGTGACAGCTGACAATCCTCCATACACCCATGTGAAAAATTAATAATGCCAATGTAAACGTCGTATTTACAGTTTGTTGATAATAGAAATGTTAAGTTCTCTAAAGCTTTGTGATAGTTTACCCAGGCAGCAAAAGATCAGCTACACTGGGAAGAAGCGACACCGAAGATATGATTAATAACCTTTTAAATCTGAAGGGAGATCTAAAGGGATCCCCCCCCCCACACACACACACACACGATAGAAGCAGGGACAGTTGTCAGAAGGAAAGAAGGTGACTATTCATTGTTATTAAAAATGACTTAAATTCGATCATGTGGTGATATTTAGAAATATAAAAAGTCAATTAATTGTCAATAATATTGCTATTCTATTTTTTCAAAGAAATGTTTGTTAAAAGAAAAGTCGTGGCGCGGGCTGGATTTGAACACACAACCTGTGAGTTACTAGTGCGGCACGTAGACCAGCAGGCTACTGGGGAAGTCACATGAGCAGAGGCAAAACAGCCCTACACAGCCCTGTCGCAGTACACGAATATAATTATATCGTTATTAATTTATTTAGATACGCAATTCCATATTATATTAGCAGAAAAGCATAAAACTACCACTTTTTTACAAGCTATTTCACATGTTAGTTAAAGACTTCGATGCTTAAAATTTTTAGGGAGAAATGGAATACTGGTGTGTATTTTTTCTTTAAAGTACCGATTCCTGGAATCTGAATGGCTGACACCCTTCTGAAGTGGTTCCATAATATCTGGTATACGGAAAAGAAAGTGTAGATAAAAAAGCTTGGATTCTCATGTATCTGATACAAGTATCTTTTAATACAGTCTTTGCTGTGCTCTTGAGGATCCTTGTGATATTTTGAGCTCTGGTTGAATGATAAGTGTCGCAGTTTAAATAATTTTCGTAGTTAGAAATTATTAAACGCTCTGTTAAAAGCAAGGGAGTTTTTATGTCTGTTACAGTAAAAGAAAATGCCTGACAAAGTAGGGCTTGGACAGATTCCAAGTGCTTGTACAAATGTGCTAAAGAAACTAGCAAAAAAAGTCATTCCTTTATCGTATTGGCTAGCTAATGTTCTGTCCTTGTTAGTTAGACCAACGAAATGCTGTGGTGTTTGTCAAAGAAAAAAATAAAGGTCTTTTCATTTAAAATGACGGTTAGAAAGAATGTGGACTAGCGTAATACTTTGAGTTTACAGCTTGTCCAAAGTCATTCATTATTAATACTATTAGTAATATCTTCGGTAAAGGCTTTGATGCATAAAATATTTCTGCATAATTAAAATATTTATGATAAAGCTAGGTTGTGTACTTTTGTCCAACTGAGCAATCTTGCTTTCATAAAATATACCAACTTTTTAATGACTGATGATTAACATGCTGTAATACACAGTTTAAAATTAAAAGCTCAAATGCTGTACATGAGAGGTTAAGCTTTATTGGCTCCTCCTGGCGGTTTTACAAGGTGATTCCGGATACTTTCCGGCATGACGTCAAATGACGCAATACACCGCATGATACTGCGTTTTGATGCGACACGCCCACCGCGGTGTACCGCGAAATACTCCACGCGTTTTGAATGGCTGCATCTGTACAGTATGTCAAAATCAGGATTTTGGCCATCCTCTGGAATTGTTACAGTTATATTACTAGAAAAAAATAAACCTTGATCAGTTTAAAAAATACCATTATATATAGAGTACATGTGTATCATACATAATCAGAAGTATATAAAATATCATATATATTTTCATGTACTGTATGTTGCTCACACCTACAGAAAATGCATTGCTTGACAACAATTACAGAAATTCTTTTGAACATGTTTTGATTACAGTATTCTGTTGTAAATTGAGAAATAAACATACAGTATTCTGAAAATGTTTTTTTGTTCACCAGGATGCACACAGCATATGGAGACATAAGATCCAATGGAGATAAGTACATCTATAATATCCAGCTGTCTGGGATTACAGACACATCCTCTGGTTGTTTAGGAGCCAATATTTGCCAAATAAAGGTCGGTGGAGAATACAAAAGGAAAATTGGACACTCCAGCTCAGCCAAATACTATGTTAAAGGTAAACCCAAACGTGTTTTATTAAACTAGGCATATTAATTTTAACGGTAGTATTTACAGTAAGTCCAGCATCTGAAATTTTGTGGAAAAGTGAACTGTGTATATGAAAGCTATGGTTGTCACAGCTGGTAATGATCACTTTACTCTCTTGTTAATTTTACTGATTTAAGGGATGCCAGTAGGTCACTAAATGGAAAAACAGCAAATTGACACATGAACATGGCCTGATGTAAAATAGACTTGAACCGTCCAGTTTTGAGAGATAAATGTTAATTGATATAAATGTAAACTGGATTAAAATATAAGCATATGCCCTTTTGATTATACTCAACAGTCAATGTAATGTCAACATCAAACTCATAAACACCTTAGCTCTTTCACATTTCACAAAATGCAAGGCTGTAGATTAAATTTGTAGATAAAACTGAGAAGTGTGTAACCATGTAAATAAAAATATTAATCAATAAACACTAAGGTAAATATTGTTTGCTTTTCTAGATGGAAACTTAGATGTGGTGATCCCCTCAGATTCTGTCTGTGGCCGGGATAAATCCAAAAATGTGTCCTCCACCATTATGTTCCAGTGTAACCCATCAGCAGGTGAAGGGATCCCAGAATTTCTCCTAGAAGCAGACAACTGTCAGTACCTCTTTCATTGGCACACATCTGTTGTGTGTGATCTTGTGTAAGTTGAGGTGTCTACACATAAGTCTGTTACAAAAAATGCCTTTAAACCTTTTCATTCTTGTCTCAAAGCTAAATAAAAGAATAAGATACGTCTGTTCTTACTGTATGAACTCTACTTTTACTCATAATAAATGGTCAGTACTATATTAGATTGGCCAAAGTTCAGGATAAGTATCTCAAAGTGTTGCATATGAGTGGCCTTGCAAAAGGGAGTATTCTTGAAGTGCATCAGCCTATGGAAGAAATTTATATGAACAAAAAATCTAATTTCTCCCCCGTTTACTTATTTAGTTGTGATTTCTGTGTGAATTAATGGCAATAAATTGAAACTTCATCTTTCAAAATTTTTAAAATGTCTAACAATTCTGAGTAATTTATATGGGTATTAAGAAATCAGAATTACAGTGAGGATAACTAGAAAGAAATTTGTTTTGAAAAAATATTATGCTTGATTAATATATCCCTTTACACATGCCACATGAGAAGCAGTGAGCATTGACAAAATACCATTTCGTGTGGCTGGCCTCCCATCGTTCGTTCCATGTCTGGAGAGGCAACATTAAAATAGAGCTTTTTCCCTTCCCACGCTTAATGGCTTGAAAGCCTAGGTATTTCTCACTAGGTTGCTCTGGGGACTATAATAAATGGTTAGAAGTTTAATTGGGCTGTTGAGCACGAAGAAATCATTGATTAGGCTCTGAATTAAACATCTTTTGTCTCCGCAAGAACAGTATTTTTCTGTGTGGAATTGTAAGCTTTGCATTTCAAGCAGTTAATTTCTGGCTCCATCTCTTCAGCTTCCTGAAGTGGTTTTCTCTTTATATTGTTATTATAAATGAGGTGCTGTTCTCAATTGAGTCTTCAATCTCAAAGAAACTCTTAACGTTCTAAGCAGATAACAAACACTGATGTACCCCTTTTTAGAGAGTAACACCCTTTCTCTCTAAACCCACTTGGGAAACCAACACCGATCAGGGAAAGGATCCTGCTTTTTTGCTTTTGGGTCCTCCTGTCTTGCAAATGAAAATGAAAGACAAACCAAAATCAAAACTTAATGAACAGTTTCAAATACCATATCAAAACAAAATTAAGTTAAACTGTTACTCAAAATCTATCATTTCTTATTTGAATAATTACCTGTTTATACTCAAATGTATTTCTGTCATCTGGGTTAATTTGGGCTGTAACTTGTAAAGCAATTGTCCTGTAATCCTTGGCAAATTTATACTATGTAGTGAGAGTAGATATAACTACAAAGTTTTTTTTTCTCTCCCCACCCCCCACTAACAACCTAATTTTAACATGTGCTAAATTCTAACCTAGGATCTAACCTTAATGTGTTTTTGGTTTAACCAATGATAAAATTAAAAAAAGTATACATGGACCATAGTTTATCAGTGTATTTATTGTTTTAAATGGATTATAACATTAGATGATTAACAGAGTTCTTTTGAGCTTTATACTTCAATGTTTGCTAATGTGTAGAACGTGGCAATAATTTAAGAAATATATAAAGTATATCAATGTTTACTGAAGTGTTCTGGAATAGAGTGCTGTAAGACTTTTCCCCTTTTCTAACTCTGACCTATCAAATATTCTCATCTGTTAGGTGGTATGTTAATATCTAGGCATATTTATTTTTCAAAAACATTTTTATCAGTTTTTAAAAGCAAAACAACAAGGGAGCAAAGTGAGGAAACACTGAGTGTTAAGAATGTCAGGTGTAAGAAGGAGCTTAATAGAAAACTGTATTTGGACATCCTTCTTAATTTGCATCAATACTACTGTTCTCTATGCAGAATATTATCATGTACACCTTCAGCCTGTGATTCAAGGTACACTTTTCCTTTTGTCATCAAAGTAGATAATTTTTCAAAAATGATCTGCTTTGGTAGATATATTTTGGTATGGAGTTTGTAATTATTTTCTTGAACCTTTCTCACAGTGCTGTGATGGATGGTGGCAAAAATGAAAAGAGTGACAGCGGGCTTATAGGTCTGTCTGGAAGAAGTCAGGCAGTGGGAGCTGTGCTGAGTGTGCTGTTGGTAGTGCTCACAGCTTGTCTCCTCATCCTGCTACTATACAAACGGGAAAGGAGGTAAGATAGCAGAGAACATGAAGTGCAATTCAGGTATTAGGTAGTGTACCATAACGTTTGTAGTCATGTGCATGTGCCCCTTTGATTTAGCAGAATTAATTCTGTAACCATCCCTTAGACCAAGCTTGGCTATTTTATAGTGATTTTTTTTTATAATGATCCACTTCTTAGAGCAAAAGAATCTATATTGGATTGTTTCCACCATAAATTGCAGTGTGCACACTGGTATTGTTTGCATGGATCCTGGAACTGGTTAAAGTCTCAGTGCACAGGCAGACCAGCACTCCATTCTAATTACGTCTGTGCAGCAATAAGTATGGGTCATGTATGTCTCACTCTAGTCTCGAAGAATATAATTCATACTGAGTGGTCCTCCCTTTTGTGTTAGCTGTATACGTCAGTTTGTTTTGCTAAAACCGTTAGTAGGTTCTTTTCTTACTTATTATTTTACCATGTCTGTATCTTTCAAAGCAAAGCAAATTAATCCAGCTATATATTCAATATAGGTAATTTATCTTACACCTAAAGGTATTTTGCCACAGGCACAATGCAGCTAATTTAAAGCATTAATAAGGTTAGAGGGCTTTGTGTTTGGCTCTAGATACCGTGATGTTGTTTTTAAATATTTGTAGATTGGGTTTTAATTCAGGACTTATTAATGTCCTGATTAATTTTGTGTCCTTGTTATTTCATCCTATGCTTTATTGAAGAAATATGAAAAAAGTGTTTTGTGTCTGTAATAAGTTTAATTTTTTGTAGAGAACTGGTTCTGCAGAAGGTGACTGGGTGCTGCAGAAGAGGAGGGAATGTTTCCTATAAATATTCAAAGGTAGAGGATACTTTTGAAAGGTTTACTAAGTATGTTAAATAAATATAAAAAACAAATGGTGCTGTTAGTGTCATTTTCTTGTATACTAAATATTTTAAGTTAAATTCTTTAGAAAAAAAATGAAAGTTTATGACTTTAAGTGTTCGTTCCCAAAGAGGACAGTTGGTAGGAGGGATAAATCTGGATAATTTGTTGAAGATTGTAGGTGTCTTACTCTGCTCGATTTTCTCTTGACAGATAAGTACAGAAGAAGATGGGGCAGAGGATGAAACTGAGTGGCTGATGGAAGAAGTTGCCACACCCGACTCCTTGTCTCGAGTAACAAAGGAGTGCCAGGAGAATGGGCACATCACCACTAAGCCTGTCAATGCAGATGCCTTCAATGCATTCCCTCTTGATGAGCAGGACAGTGAGGATGAGGTGCTGACAGTTCCAGGAGTGCGCATCCAGTCTAGCCAGCCAAGTCTTCAGTGGCAAAATGGCAAGGCTAGCCCAAAAAGGCCTTTGCTAGAGCAGGAGAGCGATGATGACCTAGTGGAATTTCTTGGAGAGAAAAAAACCCGGCCTAAATGCAAAGGGAAGACTCAAAGGAAGAGAGCAGAGAACCTTACCTCCTTCCATGATGACAGTGATGAAGACCTGTTGAAGGTGTGATGCCTTCCTTGATACCAAACTCCTGCCTGAACTAAGTTCATCAGAACAGCTCTGACTGAATGTTTCTATAATTATCCACCATTTTCTAAAAAGGGAAAATATTGGTTTACGGTTTTAAAGAACTTTTTGTTTCCTTGATCAGTTCCTGATGGTACCCAAAATGATTTTCATGGATGTTCTTTAATATGATTTTTTTCAGTTCTGAGTTTATTTTTCTAAATTTGTTTTTCAGAATGCTCTCAACATTGTTAATTATGTTTTTTAGGACTTCTCTTCCAATCACAGTCAGACTGCTATTATGAAAGACTAGGTACTCTGTGCTTTAGGTTAAAATATACAACATGAAAGTGCTTCAGGCCCTAAACCTATTGAAGATGCTAAAAACCCACTTTTTGCAAAAAAAAAATTTGTGGAGACTTCACTGAAACTGTTGAAGGTGTTGCTTGTCATTATTTTGGGTGAGTTACACTGACATGAAATGACAGTGCTGTCACCTTGAGGTACTATATGACCTCTGAGAGAATACTGAAATACTAAGAATGCATTGTGTTCTGTTTTTTGTAATATAGTATGTTAATTTAAATAATGACAATGTTGTACATAACAGCACATCAAATCTGACAAGACCCACCACTGGCACATGCAGTTTTTTTAAGGTTCCTGTGCCATGTGGGTTATCCGTTTCTTAAAAGCTCACAACATCCATGAGGTTGACCATATAAGTTAGAGGATAGGGAATTCGGGAGGAAGGTGCCACCCTCTTATAATTGTAGTCTAAAATGATTATTTCTGGGTTTCTAGAGGCTTAAGAAAAGTTTCTTTCACTTTGCCAAAATCATTTGTATGCTTTTATACAATTAAGGCTTGCCCCAAGTTTAATTTTAATCAAACCAGTGCCATTAAAGAGTGTATTTCAAGGCTAGAGGCCCCTTTTCAGCCTTTCTCAGCAGTATCAGCAGTATTAATCTGAAGCTTTATCAAAGATGTTTGATCTTAACACTTATCGGGGTCACCTGTTCCAAGATCACATTTCATGTTAGTTTTGCTTTCACATGCCATTTACTTTAATGAATCATCATTTTAACCTGTGATTACCTGTAGTTTTTCAAATATTTTCTACAGTATATGTTATGGTTTGCTATTGTGAATTCATTGCTTTTTAGAACAGGTTGGGCAACACCCATACCATTTTTTCCACATATTAAATTATTGAAACATTACTTAATGCATCTGTTGTAAGACACATTTCAAGTTGTGATGTAAAACACATTAAATTGTGCTTCTGATATTTCACTTTTGGTTCTTTGAAAATGAAGCATTGAATGATTTTAAAATGCCTCATCCAAAAAAAATAATGATCTTCATATTGTTTTCATTAATAATTTTGCACGTGGTATTTCTGAAAATGGATTACTGCAGTAAAATGTTAGATATGCTGTTAATTCTGGTACTCAAAGCTAATTTTCCTCCAGTGTTATAGATAAAGATGACTGTTCATTCTAACTTTTTGACATTCTAGAACATCTGCCAAAGTCTCCTTTTCTTTGTTTCGAGAAAGCTGAATATTTGAGAAACCCAAATATTCAGTGCTAAAACTTGATGATTGCAGTATGTCAGCATGCACTTTCAGAAATTTTCAAAGCTTATCGCTTCTTTGGTTGTTTTTCAACATACAGTACTTTTAGAAAATACATTTCCTAAAATTTTAAAAAGTGAAGCAAAGTTGGCACTGGAAAAAAACTTGAAATTAACCTATGTATTTATGCAAGTTTCAGACAGCTGCACATAATAATATGGTTATTGAAGATTATGTTTATTGAAAGAGTTTCTGTGGTTTAGCTGAGTAAGAGCTGTTAGTGTTTATTACTGTTCAAGACAAGAGAGGTCATGAGTGGGATATGTTTCAAGATGTGCCTGAAAATGCAAAGCGAGTACTATTTAATAAATGTGGCCATAGGACATTATTTCAATTTTCAGTTCAAAACTAAATTTTGTAGTGATTTAAATTTGCTTTTTTTTCCACATAGACTAACCACAGTCGATGTGGAATTTCCCACTGATCTACAAATGCACGCACATGCATACAGTAAATGTATATCATACACTAGCTAAAAGGATGCAAATACACTTTGAAGGATCTACATTTTGATGTTTTTTTCAAGGAACATACACAACACTGGCAGGCTGTGTTAATGCCAGAGGTTTCGTCTTTCCTTAGACAGCTCAGACATGAATCTGTTGTTTTAGGAATGTGATCAATATTCCTGTGTGGCAAGATTTAGGATGCCCCTTTTAGGTACAGACACTGAAAGGAATTCTTTAATTGTGATGCTTTTCTTTGCAGGGGCTATTCTTAAATTACACATGATCTGTTAGTCTTATCTCTGTTGATTGGCCAAACTCTTGAAAAGGTGTGATGTTCTAGCATCCATTATTCTTAAGGCCTGGTTTTTGGATTAATGGTTATTTGGTGGTCTGCAAATGAATAGCAATTTCTGCATAGTTTGTCAAAAATTCTCCAAAGGGGAGTTTCAGCTCATGTATGTCAGTGAAAGAAGGTTTCCAATCTTAAATCACCTGTGAATCATACTGTATATGCAGAAAAAGAATAAGTATAATCACAATTCTGCCATTACACATTAGTGAATTAGTCTTAGTGAGAACAAACACTGAACAAGCCGTCACACTGAACAGACATAGCCTCAACTAATTGCTACAAGTTGTGTTAGAAATGGAATAGAATCTTACAAATATAAGCACTCCTGATGCCTTGGCTGAGAATGGCAACACAGGTATTTGCCCCACTAATTCATCACCTTTTTTTAAATTTATCTTTCGATGGTTCTGGGATGAATAGGTTCACAAATATATACAGTACATTGTACTAGGTTTCCAATTATGTTATTGAAGAAATTAAAGAAATTGTACTAGTATGTGTAATTAATGCCAGTGACTGGAGGAGTTCATGTAGCTCCGAGTAATAGGTTATTTGGGAAAGCGACCATCTACCTGCTTCCTTAGCTGGATTTCTAAGGAGAGCACTGCTCACATTCAGACCCACTCCTGGTGGCTGTAGTATCTCTACTTCTTACAACAAGCGTGCTCCTCTGCTGAATGCTCCAAAGCACGAGGGCTTGGTATATTAGTGATGGTAATGAAGGAAAATAAAGCTTTGAACCCTCTTTTTGTTGTATTTTTTTTTCTTCTGGTATTGGGTTCTAGAGAATTAGAATCTATTTTTACCAAATTGTTTTACCGGTACTGCTTTTTTGTGTGTTTCCTATTTAAAAATTGATTGAGTTGATGTAAAATAAAGTATTGCATTATTTCAATAAAAGATCAACCTTCATGTTCTAAGTGTTTATTTCTCATTTTTGAAGGGAGACAAATAGGAACAAATTCCAATTAAAATGTGTGTTCTATTTTCTGGTCAGAAGCTTTTCCCAGCCAGATTCTCATTTTTTAATGGAAATTAAACATGTGGTCGAAGCTTTGTTTAAACTTTATAAAAATAACTTAATTCCTTCATAGCAGTAAACACACAATGAAAGTGTATAATAAGTGTGTAATTTAATTTGGCCTTTAAAAATCAAGCAAAAATAAAGTTTTCCTGTTCCAGAGCCACAGATGTTATGATACCACAAGACAAGCAGCTTGAGCAGAATGGACAATAGAAAGTAACTGGTTCTTAAGAGAGGCTCTTTCCCTCTTATCACTAAGAACTGGCACAGATGTATTGAAACCTACTGGGGATATTGTGTGGCTGTGATAAGTGTTGTGAACACTTCAGGCAGCAGAGATAACCATTTTTACGGCCAGTACTCTCCACTTAATCACCAAGAATACAGAAACTCAATATTGTGATATATGATTAAAAAAAACTAGTGTGTATATTATGTATAACAATATACAGTATACAGTATAGAAAATACAAATACTCAAAATGTTCAAATTCAGGGTCCTCGGGTATGGTTGTTCTACGTAAAGAGCTGTACAGGATCTTGATATTTGTGGCTTATATGAACAATATCATTCTCCAGAAGGTACATGTCCATGGATAGTGACTGTGTACCCAAAAACATTAAAATAAGCTCAGTGTTGGTGTGTTTCTTGTAGTTCTCATTATCCAATTTGTATCTGTACTACAGTGGATATCAAAAGTCTACACACCTTTATTGAATTTTTTTGTTGATGTTAAGGCTGAAGTCAAGACATATCATGTCAGACCTGTTTCACACTTAAGATCTTGTAACCAACAATATTTCAGTGAACAATTCTAAGGAAAAAATTGCATAAGTTTGCACACCCTTTATAAAGGAGGTTGTAACTATATTCAGATTTAACCAATCCTATTCCAAATCATGTACAAAGGTAATTTGCCTTTACCTGACATGAACTGAAGTAATTCTGATTAGACCTAAATAAAATGTATTCCTGTATGACTTCCCTGAAGGTTTCTTGATTGCATAGTGCAGAGATAACCATGGTCCAAAGGAACTAACAGAAGATCTACAGGATCTTATTGTTGAAAGGCACAGATCAGGAGAGGGATATATAAAAGAATTTCGAAGGCATTGCATATATCATGGAAGTGAAGACCATCATTAAGAAGTGGAGGAAATATGACACCACCAGGACATTGCAAAGATCAGGATGTCCCTGATTTTGTGAAGACATGATAGTGGGGCAAGGAGAAAGCTCATTACAGAGGCTACGAAGAGGCCAACGGCAACCTTAAAGGAGCGGTGTGAATTTATCCCTGCATATTACAACCATTTCACGTATTCTCCAAAAGTCTTAGCTGTGGGATAGGGTGGCAAGACAGAAGCCATTTCTCATGAATGTTATTCTCATAAATAACAGTTGGCGGTAAAGCCTTTAGTTACAGGGCCCCTAGTTTATGGAACAGTTTCCCACCCCAGATGCCGGTTCAATCTCAGTATTCAAATCCAGACTGAAGACCTATTACTGAAGACCTATTGCTTCAGCCTAGCCTACTCACACCTTACATTATATCCTGCTGCATCCATGGCTGCTGGTGCTGCTGTACGTGCCATTGTGTGTCTCTATGTCGGCCCACCAGGTAGATACATCTGTTCTAACCAAACTATCCTATTCTCCTCCCCACATGTCCGGATGGTGCCCGGGCTGGGTACCATCTTAGTTGGATGCTGCATCACTGCATCAGCTGATGTGTGGTGAGCGTTCTGGCGCACTGTTGCTGCCGTCTCATCATCCAGGTGGATGCTGCACATTGGTGGTGGTGGAGGGGAGTCCCCATTACCTGAAAAGCGCTTAGAGTGGAGTGTCCAGAAAAGCGCTATGTAAGTGTAAGCAATTATTATTATTATTATTATTATTATTATCATCATCATCACTGCCATGGATCCAAGAGGGACATCGTGGATATACAGTAGCTATCGTTTAGGAGGAATTTACTGGTCTACAGAGATCTGCATGGAGTACTAACACAGAAGACATAATGGATGGTTTGGATTAATACCCTCATTGTTTCCTTTTTTAAATTATTATAATTATTATATAATGTATATAATATAATGCCCAAAGGGGTTGGGCAACCAGTTGACCTTGGACCCTTAGAGGTTTTTTTTCTCCTTACTAAGGAGTTTTTGGTTCCTCTCCTCCGTTGTCTTCTGGTCTTCTGTTCTGTATTGACAAAATGTATCATCAATTGTATTGAAAAGCATCTTGGGGCAACCTTGTTGTGAAAGGCGCTATATAAAAATAAATTGAATTGAATTGAATATAAAAAGAACAACCAAACTCGTAAACATTTTTCAAGAAGACACATTCAATCTCCCAGTCTCACACCATGTGGGAAAATGCCTTATGGTCTGATGAGATCAAGGTAAACTTCTTGGCCTTAATTCCAAAAAAGATATGTTTGGTGCAAAGCCACAAAGCTAATCACCCAAAGAACACTCTACCTACTGTGACAGTATCATGATTGGGGCTGGTTCTCTTCAGTGGGAACAGGGGCTATAGTCAGGATAGAGGGGAAAATGAATACAGTAGGTCCAAATATCAAGATATTTTGGTACAAAATCTGCTGCCTTCTGCCAGAAAGCTGAAGTTAAAGAATAATTTAATCTTTCAACACGATAATGATCCAAAGCACACAGTAAACTCAACCAAGGAATGGCTTAGAAAAAGGAAGATCAATATCCTGGAATGGCCCAGTCAGAGTCTGGACCTCAATCCTATAGAAGATATGTCGACTGACCTAAAGAGGGCTGTGCACAGGAGATCTCCTCACAATTTGACTGGGCCTGAACTCTTCTGCAAAGAAGAGTGGGATAAAATTACAAAATCCAGGTGAGCTAAATTGATAGAGACCTATCCAAACAGACTTACTGCTGTAATCAAAGCAGAAGGTGCTTCCACAAAGTATTAGTTAAATGGTGTGCACACTTATGCAACCAAGGCATTGAGAGTTTTTTATTTTTATTTTTTTTTACTTAAAATGATCCATTTATTTTTGTTGGTTACAAAATTGTTGGTTACAAAATCTTATTAAAGGAGAAAAAAGATCTGACAATTTGTCTTGATTTAAACCGTTTTCAACAACAAAACCTGGAATTATAGTTTGTAGACTTTTGATATCTGCTGCTTTGTTTTACATTATAGGTTTTATTATGTTTTAAAAAAAGCCAACTGAGGTAAGCTATAATCTGGCATGTACAAAACAATTACCCATGGAAAAATTCTTCCAAAGTTAGGTCCTCTGTACTACTGTACTTGGACTACTCCTCTAAACAAGTAGTGGTTAGGGTTCCCAACTCATAATTATAATTGCACTGCTGCTGTACGTAGCTGTGTAAATGGATAGAAATATACAGTAAGTCACTTTGAATAAAACTATCAATCAGAGAGATGAATAATAGCAGGTCTCATATGGTGGGAATCACATACACCTAGGTATTCAAATAAAGATAAAACATTTGGGTTTGGCATATGGAGTGCAAAACACATAAACCTCTTTGGAACTACCAAAGAAATATTTTGAACTCCCTTTTCTGCCTCACCTTATCTAAATTTACCTCATTGTTATATTGCCTGAAAAACAATGAAATAAAAAATTGATAAAGGAACACAAAGGTTCACTGCAGTGACTCTGATCTGGTATTTTAATATTGTTTTATTAAAGTGGAAGCATTCAGGGAGATTTGAAAACATTTCAGTGCTACTGTATACTGTATGTGCCTCTATTAGTGAGGCAGCATAAACATTCACTGTGTAATAGAAAGTACAGAGCTCAGAATATAACCTGAAACTGAACATAAAGAGGGCAAAAATATTCCAATTAAAAACATATTCAAAAATATCAGAAGCATTTACAGAAATTAAGTAATGTATGCTATTGAGTCATACAACTGAACGATGCATCTAGGAAACCATCAAGTTCTGGATAGCCAAATAAAATATTTGTAGGGGCAGGTGATTATTTGCAAGGTATATACATCTCTGCAAATTCAATTGGACCTCTAGATCAATCAAACCAGCCAAATCAGTCCACCTCAAAATTAAAAGAGAAACAGTTCAATGAGACCTGAAGAAGTAGGGTATCAACAGATGTTGATCAAGGTACAAGGCTCTTCTCAATATTGCTGACATCATACCTGCTATCATGTAACAATCTATCATGTTATGGACCTACAGTACTTTATCTTTTAAGAGACAAAATCCTTAAAGAAAATAAAATACATGCACACCAGCAGTTCACAGAATACAGCATATAGCCAAATCAATAACAGCAGTCCATAGTTACTTTACCTTTACTTATATTACCATTAAGTGTAGAAACTTCAAAGAAAAGTAGCAAAAGTACATTATGTATTTAGAGCTGCTTCCGTTTGAGAATGTAAGTACAAATCTCACAGAGAAGTTACTGACAATTAATCTAAACTTGCAACAAAGAAAGCCTTTAAATTCTGTAACAGAAGCCAGAATGAAGGCTGGCACAGCAGCTAAGAATTTCACCATGTACAGAACCAGTTTGCATCTAACCTTGTATTTCTTTTGCTATTTACTATTTTCTATACAATAATGCTATCATTTGATAGTCTTGGCCACAGTAGTTACTGACACTTGCAAAGTTCTTGCAATTTGTCTTAAAGATTGACCTTCATTTCTTGAAGTAATTATAGTCTTCAAGACTATAATTTACAATTTAAAGCACAGATAATCATGAAAAACCTCGTTTCAAGGAGGTGTACTCCAACTTTCGACTGGTACTGTACTGTATATAATCAAATCCCTGTTTCCTGTTTTTGTTCAGATGAATTTATAATTGCATAAATTTATAATTGCATTATTTATTTAATTGCATAAGAACATAAAAAAACACAAGAGGGGGCACCCAGGCTTATTTAGCTTGTTTTGCTCCTAGTAGCTAGCCCAGCCATTTCTCAAAAGAAACACTTTTTTTGGCTTTTTGGCTTAATCTTCAAATGCTGACGCTCAACTGAATTGCATAATTTTGTCTTTCTCCAAGAATTCTGTCCCCTCTGTTAAACTGGTCACAGGATCACAGCAAATATTTACTTTAATGAAACATTAAATGGGAAGGTAGCTCAGAGCACACTTATCAGATGCCTAGAAACTTGTGAAACCTCATGTTTGCATAAAGCTTTGTTCGAACTCTGGTCAGTGCATAAATGTGCAAATGAATGATTGAATGACCTTCAGCTAGTTTATACCATGCACCTATTTAGTTCAATAGGTACTTCACATCAACATTCGTGTTTTAAAACCACACGTCCATTTTCTAACTGCTTTATCCAGCTCAGAATTGCAGGGGGCGGAGCCTATTCCAGCAAGCAACAGGTGTAAAGCAGGATAAATTTATTACATTATAATTCTATGGGAATTACTGTGGACTACATATTCACTTTCTCAAGACAGATACTTGATTTTGTATTTTGTTGGTGTAGGTTTCTTTCTTACAGTCAATTACTCATCTGACCAAGATGTTTTTCCACGAGGAATTCAAACAAAAAACAGACATCAGATAAAGATCTTTGTCATATTAATCAAAATGAATTAAGTAGAAGAAAGGTCACTGTATGGATATTTTACAAAACACTTCATAATATATGTAAATAAGACAAACGTTAGCCCCCCTTTCATTTATTAATGCATTCTAGCTATGAAACATTTTGGCTTTTTTCTTGATTTGTATCTTGTTTACAAATTATAAACATTGTCTAGTTGGGGTGTCCATGAATCACTAAACATATCATAATAATCAACAGGGATGCAAGAACAAAAGGGAAAGTGGAAACTATGTGAGAGTGCATTTAAAACTTAATACAGGGGGTATGTCTTTTCCCAGAGTTGTGGGAGTATGGAACAAGATACAGAGTCATGTTGTTGAAGCAGAAATGTTGTCTTTTTTTCAAGAAATAGCTGTGTGACATCCTCTAATTAATTAACCCCTAACTACCAAATGTGATAGAAGGGCTGAATACACTCTTTCTTACATCTGTAACGTGACAAACCCCTTGGTTGTGGCATAACAAGATCTTAAATTGTCAAGTTCAGGCCATCAGCCACATAGCTGTAAAGTTAAAAAAACACCAGTGCTCTTTATTTACAGTTCAGGGAATAAAAAAACATAAAATAACAGCCTAAGTTATTTTTTTAGCTACTGAATTCTTCTTGAAGTCCATTTCAGTCACAGCTGAGCAGATGAACTGCTTGCTGGTCTCATTTAACAATTCTGATGTATCCCCTGAGACTCTTCATAAAAACTTCCAATTGTTCAAAACTCACAGTTTACTTTACAGAGATTTTTTTGGTCTACATTGAGTCTTTCTCCCTCCTGTGAAGTGTGCACAGAGAGGTTCTGCCCACTGCCTTCTGCCGTTCAGATGACTGACATCCACTGACTGACAAAGGAAGTGACTGCTACCTGCTTTTTCAACAGTTACCTGATCATTGTCTTTGAGCAACTTTTGAGCAGCACATTCCCCCAGAGCTTTCATACACTGGTTTGTTTTCGTACACCTATAGTACAGATTAAGTCTAAGAAGTCTGAAGTAGTTTCTGCTAATATCCTGACAATGAGTATTCCTGATAATACCAATAACAAAAATGCATTTGCCATCCTCTCTAAATTTGTCCAAACCCCTCATAGAACCAGTCTCATACGGCAGTTAAATTAATTTAAATCTGCTAATACTCTCATTTTCTAAACTTTTCTTGATGTATTGCATATTTCTGATGTTTCTACGAAAACGTTATAGTATGTCTGCAGCATTTATTGCAGAATGCCACCCCGTAGTCCATCTTTAATTCCTATTCTACAGTATCCGCATTGCTTCCTTTGCTGCTTTATTGCTAGAAGAAGCTGTTAAGACTCGCATGGCTGGAACATTTAGTCTTTTTGACCTGCAGGCCCCTGTGTATAAACTACCACTAGATAATGCTAATGATAAACTTGCTAATGATAAAGGACTCTTGGACCATCATCTAGTGTGTTACATTCCTAGATTGATCTGAGGATCTCAAATAGTCATTTCTTGAAAAAAGCCAAATTCAGCAGCAACGCTGATACACCAGCTTCTTTCAAAAAATTCAGACTTGTAAATTTAAAATACAATGGAACATATTGCTTTACTTTGCTCAGCTGTGAAATTTGTACAAAAGGCCACTTAAAGCTTGAAATTATTATGTCTAGTTGTCTTGCTGCTGGGAAACCTCAAAACTTCACTTTTATTAAACTAACTGTGGAGTTTCTGAAGTGTGAAAATAATCATGTTTTTTCAAATTTATGCCAGGCTCATTTAAGTCTATAATTAAGTGACTTCAGATGCATGTAATGTTAAAACAAAAAATGTCTATATCCACGAGTGGTTTACTTATAAAAAAATTAAAGGAACTAAGGTTAACCTTTTCGTTGGAACTTTGATCTCATCTATGGTGGTAAAAATGAATGGCAAGCTCCAGATCACAGAAGAAGGCACCAAGTGTTAGCAGAAATGACAACTTTTGAAGACATCCTGGAGGAGGCTGGGAACTTTGGTAGGGCTCAGAAGCGCATCTTTGCTTTGTTATGCCTGGTCTCCATACCATGGGCTGGGGCCTATGCGGGAATTGTGTTCCAGGGATTCACTCCAGAGCACTGGTGTCGTAACCCGAGTGTTCCAGAAGTGAGGGAGAAATGTGGATGGACTCTCCAAGACATCAGGATGTACACCATTCCTCAAGATAATACGTCAGCTGGCCTGAGCTACAAGCAGTGTGAAAGGTATGACATAGACTGGAACATAACTGATCTGAACTGTGAAAACCCCCAGCTGAATTTCACATCTGAGAGTAATGTACTACTGACAACTTGCAAAGATGGCTGGGAGTTTGACTATGAAGGCAGATCATCGTTTGTTACTGAGGTAAGGAGTTCATTATGTTGCTTAAATGTGATACCTTGCACCTATGGAATAGCAGTTCATACCAAATAGTGAAGCATACCAGTTTGATAAAATTTGGCTATTAAAAATTCCAGTTAAAAAAACTAACACTGCGTACTCAACATTTCAAGATTTATAATTTGCAGACCAGGACAGATGTGGAGTTGAAATGATATTTTGTTGATTCATACAGATTAACAAGTACATAATAAATACACTAATTAGTGTTGATGATGGGGTATGGATATAGAATCACTAGTACACATGATATAGTATTGTCCCAGATTAAAACCATTTTGAGACAGTGTTTCACGTAGATGTGTGCTAGTTTTACATCCAGGAAAACAAACTACACAGTGAGAAAAACACATAAAAATAGGTGCTTATTTTGACTAATCATTTATAACTTTTAGACAATGTACTAGAAAAAGCTTGAATATACGTATAGTTAAAAACATGGATTTGAAATCAAGGGATTTTTTGCTAAAATTGTATAACATGCTAATGAGGCCTCATTTAGAATATTTTGTACAATTTTGGTCACCACATTATAGAAAAATAATTTTTTCTAAAATTAATTTTACTTGTGCATGCTATTGTTCAGATCTATCAAGGTGGCAGAGAAGAATAGATGGAGATTTTTCTAAACCACTATACAAGTTTAGATGTAATGTTTCATAAAGCCCTCTAGTTCTGAATTGAATTATACTACCAAAGAAGAAGTGTTACAGTGTTATGTAGAAGCACTTACGATAAATACCCAGGACTTTGCAGTATTCTGACAATCATAATTAAAATGTTGTTTATGGGCTGACAACAAAACTCTTCAACATTTGCTCAAGACAGAGATAATATCCACTGACAGGAACTTTGCTAATGTAGCACCCAGTCATAAAAAGAGTGGCAAACCTGAACCAGCTAATTATCTTGCATCTATTACATGTAAGATTATGAAAACAATAATAAAAGCTAAACTAGAGGATCATCAGATCACCATGATACAAAAAATACTGCAGATCTGAAATCAGTACAGATAAGAGTAAGTACAGATGCAGCCATTCAAAGTGCGCGTTACAGACACGTGCCGCAGGTGGCGTCGCGCATTGTGACGCAAGATGACGCGCGGCACCGCAGTACGTGATTGGTTGAGCGACAGGGGCACTCGTGGTCCGTTGGTCTGTCGTAGAAAGACTTACAGTAAATGTCTTTGCTGTGCCCGTTGTAGATATAGAATTTTACCACTGAAGGGAAATCTTAGTAGCTGAGCATAAAAAGAATAGGAGCATACTGTAACGCGTGTGAAGGCCATAAACGATATTAATTTTGGAACATAAACATACAGTATATGGCTGGTCTTGGTACTTTAAAGAAAAAATACACACCAGTATTCCATTTCTCCCTAAACATTTTAAGCATCGAAGTCTTTAACTAAAGAGATACCGGAGTCAACAAGCATACTTTTAGAATTTGATTAAAAGGGAATATAATATGGAATCGCGTATCTAAAGAATTTAATAACGATATGATTATATTCGTGTACTGCGACAGGGCTGTGTAGGGCTGTTTCGCCTCTCTCTTCATGCGACTTCCCTTGTAGCCTACTGGTCTACGTGCCCGATTACCAACTCACGGGTTGTGTGTTCAAATCCAGCTGGTGCTGGACTTTTCTTTTAACAAACATTTCTTCGAAAAAATAGAATAGCGATATTATGGACAATCAATTGACTTTTATATTTCAAAATATCACAACATGATCGATTCTAAGTCATTTTTGATAACAATGAATAGTCACCTTCTTCCCTTCTGACAACGGTCCCTGCTTCTGCTTCCTGCTTCTATTGTGTGTGTAATAGAGTAAATTTTTATAGAGAAATGGAGGCTGGACAGTATGCGATACAATATAAACATTTATATTGATTTAAATCGTGTTTTGATTTAAATCGCAAACGCGTGTTTAATTATATGTGTTTTTTTAATCATAATCAGGCTAATGCAACATAAATTGATACAGTATCTCTGTCTTCTAGGTATCTTAATAATCTTTCAGCATAGCTTTCTACCCGTTTAGATTTATATTTCTTGGGATTTTGGGATCAAACGTGGAAGGATTAGATTGTAATCGTTTTTATTTTTCAAATACGTTTTAGAAAAGTGTAATCTATACCTGCCCAGACTGTACGCCTTCCTAAACCCCGCTTTTCACTAGTGTCCTGCTCTTCCCCACGCACCCCAGCCGGGCGCTCTTCGGCCTGTGCCCGGGACGAATGTATATTTTGATATTTACACCCGGCGCGGCACCGAGGGAGCGTCTGCATTTATAACTTAGTTTTTAAAATTAGTCAAGCAATATGAAGCATCTCCTTTTACTTTTAAGTCCCTTAAATACATTGAGCACAGCTTTCTCACCACTTAAGATTACTTTTTGATACTATCCTTACACAAAGCAGAAACTTTCCGATGACATACGGTACAAGTGGAAAGATTACAGATTTTAATCGTCTTTAATTTTGTTACGTTATACGTTTTAGGAACGTTTCATCTAAACAAACACCACAAAACTATTCTTGATTGTATTTCTGAATGTTATGTTACACCTACAGTAGTTCACTGCTTTAAATACATCGAATTAAGAATGTTAGGTGTAGCACTTTAGATCTTTTTTTCTGAACCAGGGAAAATCTGATCATGTTTCTCTATAACAATAATAAAAAACTTTATTTTACATAATGTCCCCCCCCCTGTCAACAATCCTAGGAAGGCTAGGTGCCTTTTGCCAAAGTCGGGAGACATTAGAGGCTTGCCACACCCGGACTGTTAAACCAACGCATTAGCACGTCAAAGCCCATTGAGGACCCGGGCGCAATAATTGTTTTGTCCCTTGATTTACTGATCTGCATTAATTATGGAAATCGAGTTCCTGCTCTGTGCAGACGACCTGGTCCCGCTGTCGCCCACAGAACAGAGGCTGCGCCAGAACCTGGCACTGCTGGAGCAGCACTGTCAGACCTGGGCGCCGACAGTCAATCTGGACAAGACCAGAGTTATGGTTTTCCAGAAAAAAAGCCAGACCTCAGGGAAACAGGTACAAATTCACACTTAACAACACATTAACACCTAACAACGGGAGCAGGGATGAATTAGGCCAGTACCCACTATTGTTAAACATACAGAAAAGGATATTAAAGTATTGAATATTAGTATTGGCTTTAGTATTAGCCATACAGAACATTAAAGTGCCCCTTTTCCATTCAGCGGGTGCCTGAGCCGCTGTGTCCTATCTTCTGACAGTCGCCGTTGTGAATGTCTGTAGAGTGTATCTTATTTTTAGTAAATAAAGTGCATTTTTGCACACTATATGTGCAAACGTTTTATGATATGTCGCTGTTGTGAATGTCTGTGGACATGTGCTGGCTGGACAGGAGGCTCTACTGTACACAGAGAGCTTAGAAGACAAAGATATCAATTTATTTTAGTCAAAAATTTATATATCACCTTTAAAAGTGGAATCTCAAAGCAAAGTAAATACCCAACACTGATTGAACCCATCTGTCATGCTAATAAAACACCTTGAATTGAATTGAATTGAGGGAGAGAGGGGGGGAGGGCGCGTGAGATAACCAGGACGCAAGGCAAATAAGATACACTCCACAGGCATTCACAACAGCAACATATGAAACATTTGCACATATAGTTAAGTTATTACTTGGTTTTCAAAGTGCAATGAAATACAATATTGTTGTTGTTGCTGTTCTTGTTGTTTTTATCCTGTAAAGCGTTTTGAGAAGCCACCTTTAAAGGCGATATATACTGGAAAAGCGCTGATTCTTATGGAATGTGTTCCGCCGGGGATTCAAATTTTTTTAATTTTTTTTTTTAATCGCGTATCTAAGGAAATCTCAGTATAACTTTGTTCATGAACAAACAGTGGCATGTTACATTATTATTAGTTTTTTTTATTTCGAGAGACTGGATAAGTAGTTCAAGTGTTTTTTTTAACTTCCTGAAAAACAACTAATAATTTAACTATATGTGCAAACGTTTTATGATATGTCGCTGTTGTGAATGTCTGTGGACATGTGCTGGCTGGACAGGAGGCTCTACTGTACACAGAGAGGGGCGGGAGGAGGGGACAAGCCGATACATACTCTTAGAGTTTGATTAATAGGGAATATAATACAAAAATATAGTACTAAAAATAAGATACACTCTACAGACATTCACAACGGCGACTGTCAAAAGATAGGACACAGCGGCTCAGGCACCCGCTGAATGGAAAAGGGGCACTTTAATGTTCTGTATGGCTAATACTAAAGCCAATACTAATATTCAATACTTTAATATCCTTTTCTGTATGTTTAACAATAGTGGGTACTGGCCTAATTCGTCCCTGCTCCCGTTGTTAGGTGTTAATATGTTGTTAAGTGTGAATTTGTACCTGTTTCCCTGAGGTCTGGCTTTTTTTCTGGAAAACCATAACTCTGGTCTTGTCCAGATTGACTGTCGGCGCCCAGGTCTGACAGTGCTGCTCCAGCAGTGCCAGGTTCTGGCGCAGCCTCTGTTCTGTGGGCGACAGCGGGACCAGGTCGTCTGCACAGAGCAGGAACTCGATTTCCATAATTAATGCAGATCAGTAAATCAAGGGAAAAACAATTATTGCGCCCGGGTCCTCAATGGGCTTTGACGTGCTAATGCGTTGGTTTAACAGTCCGGGTGTGGCAAGCCTCTAATGTCTCCCGACTTTGGCAAAAGGCACCTAGCCTTCCTAGGATTGTTGACCAGGGCGGGGGACATTCGGGAATGTAAGTCTGAGAAAGACAGTCTCACGTTTGTGGACAGTCTGTCCACAAACAAAACATGTAAAAAAAATGTTAAAAAAACAATTACTTTTTGTCAATGGAAACCGGTGTGTGTGTCTCTCTCTGCTGGATGTCCCTCTCACTCTCTGCTGAATGAATAAAAGCATTTTATTAAAAACGCGTTTGCGTTTGTCTGGTATTTACTTTGGTCCCTTTTAACTGTTTTCCGATCTACTGTATTGCTTTGAGATGCCACTTTTAAAGGTGATATGTAAAATAAAGTTTTTTATTATTGTTATAGAGAAACATGATCAGATTTTCCCTGGTTCAGAAAAAAAGATCTAAAGTGCTACACCTAACATTCTTAATTCGATGTATTTAAAGCAGTGAACTACTGTAGGTGTAACATAACATTCAGAAATACAATCAAGAATAGTTTTGTGGTGTTTGTTTAGATGAAACGTTCCTAAAACGTATAACGTAACAAAATTAAAGACGATTAAAATCTGTAATCTTTCCACTTGTACCGTATGTCATCGGAAAGTTTCTGCTTTGTGTAAGGATAGTATCAAAAAGTAATCTTAAGTGGTGAGAAAGCTGTGCTCAATGTATTTAAGGGACTTAAAAGTAAAAGGAGATGCTTCATATTGCTTGACTAATTTTAAAAACTAAGTTATAAATGCAGACGCTCCCTCGGTGCTGCGCCGGGTGTAAATATCAAAATATACATTCGTCCCGGGCACAGGCCGAAGAGCGCCCGGCTGGGGTGCGTGGGGAAGAGCAGGACACTAGTGAAAAGCGGGGTTTAGGAAGGCGTACAGTCTGGGCAGGTATAGATTACACTTTTCTAAAACGTATTTGAAAAATAAAAACGATTACAATCTAATCCTTCCACGTTTGATCCCAAAATCCCAAGAAATATAAATCTAAACGGGTAGAAAGCTATGCTGAAAGATTATTAAGATACCTAGAAGACAGAGATACTGTATCAATTTATGTTGCATTAGCCTGATTATGATTAAAAAAACACATATAATTAAACACGCGTTTGCGATTTAAATCAAAACACGATTTAAATCAATATAAATGTTTATATTGTATCGCATACTGTCCAGCCTCCATTTCTCTATAAAAATTTACTCTATTACACACACACACACAATAGAAGCAGGAAGCAGAAGCAGGGACCGTTGTCAGAAGGGAAGAAGGTGACTATTCATTGTTATCAAAAATGACTTAGAATCGATCATGTTGTGATATTTTGAAATATAAAAGTCAATTGATTGTCCATAATATCGCTATTCTATTTTTTCGAAGAAATGTTTGTTAAAAGAAAAGTCCAGCACCAGCTGGATTTGAACACACAACCCGTGAGTTGGTAATCAGGCACGTAGACCAGTAGGCTACAAGGGAAGTCGCATGAAAAGAGAGGCGAAACAGCCCTACACAGCCCTGTCGCAGTACACGAATATAATCATATCGTTATTAAGTTCTTCAGATATGCGATTCCATATTATATTAGCAGAAAAGCTTAAAACTACCACTTTTTCACACGCTATTTCACATGCTAGTTAAATACTTCGATGCTTGAAATGTTTAGGGAGAAATGGAATACTGGAGTGTATTTTTCCTTTAAAGTACCGATTCCTGGAATCTGACTGGCTGACACCCTTCTGAAGTGGTTCCATAAAATCTGGTATACAGAAAAGAAAGCATTGATAAAAAAGCCTGGATTCTCATGTATCTCATACACGTATCTTTTAATACAGTCTTTGCTGTGCTCTTGAGGATCCTTGTGATATTTTGAGCTCTAGTTGAATGAGAAGTGTCGCATTTTAAATAATTTTTGTAGTTAGAAATTATGAAACGCCCTGTTAAAAGCAAGGGAGTTTTTATGCCCGTTGAAGTAAAACAAAATGCCTGACAAAGTATGGCTTGGACAGATTCCAAGTGCTTGTACAAATGTGCTAAAGAAATTATACTTTGAGTATACAGCTTGTCTAAAGTCATTCATTATTAATACTATTAGTAATATCTTCGGTAAAGGCTTTGATGCATAAATATTTCTGATAAAGGTAGGTTGTGTACTTTTGTCCAACTGAGCAATCTTGCTTTCATAAAATATACCAACATTTTAATGACTGATGATTAACATGCTGTAATACACAGTTCAAAATTAAAAGCTCAAATGCTGTACATGAGAGGTTAAGCTCCCCCTGGCGGTTTTACAAGGTGACGCTGGATACTTTCCGGCATGACGTCAAATGACGTCGATTAACCGCGTGATACCGCGTGATACCGCGACATGCCCACCGGGGTATGCCGCGAAATACCCCACCCATTTTGAATGGCTGCATCTGTAGGTGCATTTCCTAGCTCTGAGCTAGCTAGCAATGAAAATCTTTTTCTGTATTTCAATGAAAAGCAGAATTTGCTTTCTTTTTGTGTCTTTGTTACTTCAATACATTGCAACATACCTTGGTCAGTTGTCATATTTTATTGCTTTTCTTGATGCCTTGGGGTACCAATTAATACTTTTTACATAAACAGCTGACCCACACATACGAAAAACATGGTCATATATGGAGACAATGATCCAAAACATATGTTTCGGATCACACACACTGGAGCAACACATAACACACTGAAATGTGAATAAAGAAAGAGAATGTTTTCAGTGGCCCATTCAAAGATTTAAGTTGAATCGTATTGACATTTGTGGAAAACAACTAGTAAGATTGAATACATACAGTATGCCAATAACAATGAGCAAAAAAGGGAAGAAAAGCATCATATATATAATCAGAAAGTAACTTATTCTTGATAAGGTCATGGCCACATAATAGTCTAAGGAAGGGGCTCAAGGCAGAACTACAACCAGTACCAGTTCATTTGTAGGGCACACAAATACAGGGACAATTTAGAGAGAAACATTAGCCTAGACTGTGTTTTTGGGAGATGGACGAAAACCAGAACACTAATAATGCAATAATCATGATGGTAGCAACAGGTCTGCTCTATACTGCTCTATAACTGCTTTATAAAATACAAACTTTATTTAAAAAATACATTTTCAGTTCTCTTAATAATTTGTGAAATAAAGGCAGTTGAATCAGAACTGAGTTCACACTGAATTAAATGTTTTCATATCACCAGTAGAACTCTGGAGATAAGGTAAATTTCATTGTTAATTAAACAAACACTGGTTGCAGTTGCTGTACCAATATACTGTAAAGGCTTTTTACAATGCAAAAATACTAAGTGTAATTGTTACTTCGAGGAAAGGAAAAATAACAATAGTACTTTATAAATTACTGCTCTTTCTCTATGACCACCTATTATTTCTGGTTTTAGTTTAATCTGCTCTGTTCAGATGCCTGGATGGTGGATCTCTTTCAGTCAACTGTAAATGCGGGGTTCCTAGTGGGCAGTATTGCCATAGGCTACCTGGCAGACAGGTAAAATTTGCATACTTTATTTGTTGGGATCAATGTTAATAAGCACACAAAGTTCAAATGCCTTGAGATTCTCTTGTCTAACAGTGTGAAAAAAACAACCTAATCTGTCTCCAACAGAAATTACAACTGCAGACATCAGATCCATTAGCTGTTCTTAGGCACATGAAGATATGAGACAATTTAACCAACAGGAGATTATGCTTTTCTACATGTACCACTGTTTGTGAAACTCTTGAGGCTGTCTAAATTTACACATTATCCATATGCGCTGTTGCTTTCAGTGCTGAACTAGATACGTGCATCAACAGCTATGCATCTAGTGAAGTAGGGGTAGACCAAACTTATTACACAATGTGCTGTGATATGGGAAAGATGGCTAATGTTACTGTAAATGACCTCACTAGTTTTTAGGAGTCATGAGACAAACACAATGTGCTGTCTCATTACTTTAGAGAGAATGAGCCACTGTCCTGTCTAGTGTTCTTTAATATTTAGGTATGGCAATCTAATACAGTATATAGTGTCTGCTTGCCATTTTATTTATGCATTCAAACTCCACGGGAGTCACTGAAAATAATTATTGCCTTAAAACATCTTACATCCAGAGGGAAGTCATAAGAAGCTAATATTTTTCCCCAATATTGTGACCTGGCGTACCTTGTTTATAGGATTCACTACTGCAATGTAGACTTCAAGACTGCACTGTATACATTGCTCTGTGGATTTGCAATGTACAGAACAGAACTGACAGGCTGTTATTTTTGGTCACCATGGTAGCAAAAGTTGAAAGACAAGGTGCAACTGTACAGTCAATACTGAGTGGACAACAGTAAGACCATTTATTGCCTCTGTACTCACATATTCCGTTAGCAGGTTTTTTTATTTTGCTATGAGATGAAATTAGTTCTCTTGGTGGATTTATTTATTTTAATTTTGAATGTGCAACACATGATCATTCTATCCAAAAAGTGTAGCCAATTACTCTAATTGGCATGGAGCAAGAAACCCATTTAGACAAGGTGAGAACAGACCAACCCACATGGACAGACAGAGCTACTGAGCCTGAAGGTCCCTGCAGTTATGAGGCAGCAATGCTATATACAAAACACTCTACCCTCTGTCACACAATATACCCATTTACAAAACTGAACAGGTAAATATGCTTCAATTATGGAAAGGCGTGGTCGTGCGGAAGCTAGCAATGTTGCCTCACAGCACTTTCTCACAGCAGTTTCAAAGAAGCCTTTTTTTGAATTTTCAGCAGTTATTAGTTGACCTGGATTCAAAATGTTTACCCACGGTTGTTCTTCTCATACTAGTGAGGTCTCATGCAATTGAATGCACCCACTTCCTTTGTGGGGAAAATTGTTTTAAATTGTAATATTAATGTGCACTTTGCCAGACATCCAGGCAATATCAGGTACTACATTATATTCACATATACATAATTAACAGAAAGCATTTGAAGCATAAAGCTCCAAGAAATTTTAAATGTTAAAATAACACCTTTTTTTTGCAGGTTTGGACGAAAGATTAGTTTTCTGATGTCTAATCTTTTAAATGCAATAACTGGAATTCTTGTGGCGGTGTCTCCAAATTACATTGCCCTTCTTGTATTCCGAGCAATCTATGGATTTGGCATCAAGGGAGGCTGGGTAGTTGGCTACGTTCTCAGTAAGAATACTGCTTGTATTTTTTACTTTTATTCTAAGAATACTGCTTGTATTTTGTGCTTTTTCTACATTAATGTGTTCATTTTTAATAATATTACTTATTATCTCCCTTATTTTACGCATACAAATCTAGCAAGAGGGCATGTTTTGGAAAGAAAACACAAATATTATTAATTTAAAATAAATTTGAAAATGTACATGTAGTTTAATTATCGAATATATGTAATTAGAAAACAAAATCGAAAATGGTTGTGCAAAAGTTTATAGTGTATATATTTTCTTATGATAAAGACTTCAAATAAACTTATTCCAGTCAGTCTTGCACATTTGAAACTTATAGTACAGATGTAAGAGTTTAATTTATGTTACCATCACAAGGAAAAATAAGAAGAACTGTTTCCTTATAAGATTTATAGATAAGACCTCTAGAGTACACAAAACTGACTGCTGTATATACACTTAATCCCAAAGAAATTAAACTCATTTGAGGAACTGCAATGTTTACTTTTTTTACAAACACAAATCTTATTCAGCCTATTGTGTACAATTTTGGTTGCCATGATACAAAGAGTTTATTGTTGCTAAAAAGAATAATCAGATGCTTTCCTGGCCTTAAAGGAATTTTTTACTCTGATAGATTAAAATTCTGAATAATTTTACTCTTGAACAGACCTCATTCAAATATTCAAGTTTGTCAGTTGCTTTGACAAGATCAGTACAATGGAATCAAATCAATTCCAAAGGAAACTGAGGGGAAATGTGTCATTCTCACCCAAGTTGCTGCTCTGTGGGGTGAGCTAGCTATGGTGCAACAGCCGGTGGGGTCACTAACTTCCTTCGCCAGCTGCTGCAGAACATGAATATCCTGGAGACTTGGAGCACCTGGAGTCAGTTTACGACCTCACCCATTCCAGGTGCTCCTTAGAATAAAAACTGGGACTTTACAGAGGCTGGGGCTTTGTCAGTGAGTTTGGATTCTGAGCCCTTTGAGCATCCTTTTTTGTTCATTCCCTGTGTTGTGTTGTGCTTTGCTTGGATTCAAAACCTTGTTTTGACCTTGTCCCCTGGATTTCCAATTTGTACTTTTGAACTGTGTTTCCTGGGCTACAAACCTTGCCTCCTTATCTTATCCGTGCCTTTTGGATTTCCCCTTTTGTGCCTTTGCTCTGTGTCATCAGGTTTTGGACTCTGCTTGCTACAACTGCAGATCTGGACTGTATTTTGCCTGGATCATGCTCTGGACTCGCCAGCTAGCTACAGCTGCTAGCTACAGCAATTTTGTGTGTTCTTTATATAGTAAAGGAAGCTGATGTTTTCACTAACATCTACCATACCCAAGTGCCACCTATTGATTTTCTTTGGCCAGTGAAGATACTTTGCACAGTATATTGTGGCAATGAGTTTTGACACACAATCTGAGCGTCTGCATCAGTGGTGCTTTGTTATAGTATTACTGCCATGTGTTCTTTTTATATAATGGAAGGTTGTCCACATCACGTCTGTTTCAAAATTACAAGTTTACCATATTCACCCGAATATAAGCTGCACTTTTTTTAAATTTGAGGGTGGTACAATTGGCCTGTGGCTTATATTCTAAAAGTAAAAAAAATTGAAAATTGACCTGGTTGTTGACATATTTACCACTAGAGTGTTGAACATCTTTGAACTATTTGTACATACTGTAATCATCTTGGCCCCAGCTTTTTGTTGCAAGTGATAAAAAACGTTTATATTCATTTTTATTTATCCAAACTGAAGAATAGATTACAGTACACTTTTGATTTCAAGAAGGTGATCCTGTGTGCTGAACAGCATGGGAATTGTCAGGATTGAAGGCAGTTTGGAGTGAACAGCTGGTTCATAAGAAGATGGAGAGGGATGAAGCAAGAGCTCTTGCTTGAAAAGGGAAGCAAGAATTTTAGAAGGAGAAAGCATGGTGTTTACCCAGACATTGTTTGCATTTTGTCTTTTAAATTCCTCTCCTTTTTCCTTTATTTATTCAAAATCATGAGAATGTTTTCACATGCCAACCATTTCTATTTAGACAACTTGTACTTTGTAAAGTTCTTTGTCCAATTTTCACAGTCCAAATTTCTGGGTGCGGATTAAACGGTATTAGGGAAATTCTGTATTCTTCTTATATGAGCACACAGTGTTTTTCCACATTTTGGCTTTTACAGTAGGTACTTGTATGAATCCTGCTTCTTCACACAGGGTAGAATGAGATAGTGATGGCATACTCCTCTAACTCACAAAACTTGAACTATCGAACTACATCTTTTGACACATAACAAGCTATGTGGTCTTAAACAAGAGGTTAAGTGTTGAATGGAGGCAGGCACATCCCTCCACAACAACACTGCATGCCTTAAAAGCTTCAAATAGGCTGTAGTAAGTAGTTGCTGTGTTGCAAATTACCAAGAACCCCCTAGCCAAATAATGTCAACCTTGCCCACAGCAGTATCAAAGAATTGTTCCAGGGGATCCCGGTCAGATTCAGATAGTCTGATCACTGTCAGCTAGTGACCAGACTAGCTCTATCTATGCCCAGGGTAGGACTTTCATGTTTTGAGCGACTTGGAAAACTCCTTGCTCAAGCTATTAATTCTTTTGTTGTCTCCATTCCCTAACACAACCATTGCTACTGTCCAAGCAGAAGTGATCATCATCTGAGACAGCACTTCCAGTGACTCTTACATCACTTACGATGGACAGCTTCCCATTGCATTTGAACCTGTCTATGACATTGTGTGTGAAGTGGGAAAACATTGGGCTGAGAAATTGTGATCCTGGAGACAATACTAGTAAAACCTGGCCTCCAAATTATTAAATATTTGTCAAGGTGTCACAATTGTGCAGCTGTAATAGCAGAGGTGTTATCTGGTATATGTGAGACAATGAGTTCTAGGAATGTCTAAAAAACTGGAATGATAAATTTTAAAAGCTCTGACAACATTTATATCTTTCTTTTGCCAAACATTGGAACTGATGTGTATTCACCTGAAAAACTTAACCGGTGATGTACATAGGCTCTTCTAAATGCAGCACATCCAGATTATTTGGCTTTAAGAATATGTCTTCTACCCAATAGTGAATAGTCAAATAACATGTGCATGTGTAAAATGAGCAATGAGTAAAAACACAGATTGTGGACAAAACATGATTTAGGTTTTAATGGTTGTTTCTGTAATCATTTTGTTCAGAGTTCACGAGGAATGACGGCAGCCAGAAGCTTGGGAGAAATTAGAATCATTTATTGAGATGTGGAGATTTGGCGTAACCCGCTTGGCTGAGGGCCAACCTCCCGGCCGTTGGACGGGGAGGATAGGACCCCCCTGCGACCAATGGGGTAGCTGCAAAGGTGGAGAGGGGGTGGAGGAGGGATGCAGAAAACGAATGAGGAAGAGGAGAGGGTGACTTTTGGTATATATGGAGACCGGTTGCTTACGTCAGGATTAGTGAGAATTGCAGCAGCTGTGTCGAATGAGCTCGGTTGCTTTCATTCCTCCCGAACTTTCATTAAAAACTCCATTTCATGAGGAATGACGGCAGCCGGAAGCTTGGGAGAAATTAGAATCATTTATTGAGATGTGGAGATTTGGCGTAACCCGCTTGGCTGAGGGCCAACCTCCCGGCCGTTGGACGGGGAGGATAGGACCCCCAAAAGAACCAAGCGGGACCCCCAGTCACCAGTGCAGAAAAACAAAAACAAAACCAAATGATTATTAAACTAATTCAGCCGAAGAGAGAAAGTGCCTGCTTGAGGGTACCGGGGTTAGTTTTGATGTATGCATGATAAGCCTCGGAGGACCAACGGCCAAGTTGCTTGATAAGATACTCGGGTATGCCTTGGCGAGCGGCAGAGGACGTGGCCCCTGATCTGAAGGAGTGCCCGGAGAATTGTTCAGGGGGGTATCCAGCGGTTAGAAGGATGCCGTAGAGGTGAGATAGGAACCAGTTGCGGGTCACGATACGGCCCTTCTCGTTTACGAACAGAGGGTTAGTAGGCAAAGCTCCGGCAGAGGTGCGAAGATGTGCGTAATGGGATAGAGGCTCGTATGGGCTTATGTATGAACAGAGTTTGAAATAATAGATGAGAGTGCTGGACCCGAGTTGGTCGGTTTTGCTTTTCTTGAGATAGAAGGTCAGTGTATCAGAAGATAGGATGGAGATGTCGGATAAGCAGGGTTGAGAAGAAGGATCGAAGGATGTGGAAGCAGTGGTAATTTCAGAGCATCTTAGAAAGCCGAAGAAGGCTAACAAGAATAAAGATTCAAGAGTGCGGTCGACCCAGGGTGAGTGGTAACCCGACCTGAGAACGTAGATGCAGGATTCGAGGATGTCCGAGGTAAGTGGTGCGCGTTGGTTCGGAAGTGGTTTTTCAAGCCGCTGAAAGCTTTTAAGCAGGAGACTAATTTGAGGGTGGATAAGGGAGGGACAGGTCGTGCCAAAAAGGAGTTTATGGAAGAAGTGGATGCCGCACAGGTATACTTTGGTGGTGGATGCTCGTACCTTGAGTGAGTTTCTACAATAGCAAACGAAGGATGATACGGTGAGAATATCGAAAAAAGGGAATTTTATGTTCGCGGAGAGGTGGAAGGATTGGAAGCCCTTCCAGGCACTCCAGTAAGAGTTGAGAGTTTGAGGGGCAATCCCTAAGAGGATAGTTTGCTGGGCCAGCTGAAAGTAGTGATGGAAAGGATGATTCAGAGGAACGTGAGTTCCGAATAGGGAGGTACTGTGCATGGGTTCGGTCTTGCATCTGGTGCCAAGTTCCTGAATTTCTGAAATTGAAAGCGAGAGAGTGAGTCAGCTATCTCATTAAGGTGACCTGGAATATGAGCAGCTACGAGGATGAATTGATGTGTGAGAGTAATCCATTTAAGGCGGCGGAGAAATTTCATGATAGATCGGGATGAAGACCTTCCTTTGTTGATTATATGGACTACTGCATAGTTGTCCGAATGGATAAGGACGGATTTTTGTTTCCAATTGTGGCCCCAAAGAGAAGCTGCAACGACAATTGGAAATATTTCGAACAAGGCCGATGACTGGTCGGCGAGAGGGATTGAAGAGAATTCAGGAGGCCAAGGGGCTGCAAACCATTGGCCTTTGTAATAGCCTCCGAAACCGACTGAGGGGGCTGCGTCTGTGAAAAGCTGGATCTTCTCGGCGTTGGAGAGGAGGTCATCGTAGAAGAGAGATATGCCATTCCAGTTGGCCAAGAAAAGCTGCCAAAGCCTGAGCTCGGATTTGCAGTTGGCTGAAAGGCTTACGTGGTGGTAAGGAGAGGACACGGACATTGAGGAATGATACGCATGGCGTAATTGAGGTGGCCGAGCAGAGAGAGGAGTTCCCTCTTTGTGCAAGATTTGGCGGAAGAATAGGTAGAGATATACGTCTGGATCTTGTCGATCTTGTCGCGAGGCAGGGAGGCAGAGAAATTGATGTAATTGAGGGTGATCCCGAGGAATTGGATTATATGAGAGGGACCGGTGGTTTTGTCTGTGGCGAGAGGTACCCCTAGTTTCCCGAAAACGGAAATAAGTGTGGAAGAGGCTCTTGCAGGTGGGGCGTGAGGAAAATCTATGGAAAGGAAATTGTCGAGAAGGTGGACGAGAAAAAGAAAGCCTATAGTTATTCAAGAGGATCCAGCAGAGAGCTTCGGCTAAGGTATCGAAAATTTTTGGGCTACTCCTACATCCGAAAGTAAGGCGGACTGCGAAGAAGAACTTGTTCCGCCAATGAACTCCAAAGAGGTGCCAGAAGTCTGGGTCGAGAGGCATAACTTTAAAGGCACTGGAGATGTCGGCCTTAGCGAACCAGGCGCCCGGACCTGCGATTTTGATGAGGGAAATGGCACGGTCGATTGTGGCATAGTGGAGGGAGAAGTCTGAACTGGGAATAAGGCTATTGAGACTTGGCACGCGGGAGTTTTGGGGGGCTGACAAGTCGATTATAAGGCATTTTTTACCGGAATACTTACGGACCGCTATACCGATGGGATTGATGCGGTATGCAGGGAATGGGGGAGAGTCAAGTGGGCCATTCATGAAACTGTTCTCGACTTCAGATGCTAAACAGAAATCAACGGACTGGGGATCGGCGGTGGCAGATTGCAAATTTTTGCAAAAGAGGGGGGAAGAAGGAAGTGTGCACAGGCCTGGTGAGAATCCGAAGGAAAGGTCGTCGAGTAAGATGTGGGTGGAAGAGGGGTTGGGGTGACGGAGCAGTTCGGAAGCAAGAGCGGGGATATTGATTGGGGTAGACAGAAAAGCCAGTAGTCATTTGGGAACGCTGAAGGTGGAGCGAGCATGGAAAGGCCGGCGGGGGCAGGCAGAGCGAGCGTGAGCTTCGCCGCAGAAGCTGCAAATGTGAAGGAAGCGACAAAGGGAAGAGGTGCATGTCGAGGAATTGAAGTTGTTGCAAATTTGTTGACCTCTGATCATCACGATGGGGCGACCGCAAACGTCTCTGGACCGGGAAGGTTTGAAGAAGACCTGGCTGGAGAATTGATGCTGAGGGGGAGACGGGCAGAGTCGGGGTTGAGCTTGCGGACTGTATTTGGGCAAAGATTTGATGAATGTGTCCAGGAGGAACAGAAGTCGCAGGAAAGAGCTCTGATGCCGGCGAAAGTGTGGCAGTAAAGCTCAATGTCGAGAGCTCCCCAGTAGGTGTGCTGGTTCCATTGGAGTAGGCAGGCAGCGGCCTTGGCCGAGAACTGCTTGTGGTAATCGTAGAACAGGGAGCCCTCGAAATGGACAGATAGATCAAGGATGATGTGCATGTAATCGTCGAGTTCCTGGCGACGTTCAGGAAAGGCGGAGCACATGATGTCGCGAAAAATGCTGAAAGCCAAGCAGAAGTCGGAAATTCGAAGGACTGAAGCAGAGTGAGGGTCAGAAGATTTGAGAGTAACGGAAATCGAGCCGCAGTCGACTGTTCTGGAATCGGAGTTGTAAGTGGAGGAAGAGAGAAGGTGAGCTAGATTGACGTCCGCACCTCCTAGAATTTGCTGCCGGAGTGAAAAGGGGATGGGAGGAGGACTAAACTTTAGTGTGTTAGGAGGAGCTGGGAGAGGAATGGCTGTTCGGAGAGAAAAGTCCTTAGTAAAGAGGAGATTGGAATCCAGGGCCGAAGGCATGGGATGACTGATGTCGTGTTGGACACCGGGGATGGGAGAAGATGAGGAGGGAAGAAGAGCGGAAAGCAGATTGTGGTAGGAGGGGTTAGACAGATCTGGGGCCTGAAGCTCATTGGCTTGGGATATGGAAGCCGAACACTGTTGAGGAGGAATTGAAGCAGGGGCGAAGGCTGCGTGAAGGACTGAGGAGGCTGCCGAGTCGTCTTGGACGCCAGGGGGTGGGGGAGGGTAAGAGCCGCCTGCTGGCTGAGCTGGGGGTCATTTATTGGATGGCCTTTGGGCCGTGGAGACAGCAGCAGGGGCCGAAAGAAAAGAAACCGGGGCCGAAGCACCAAGCCGGCGGAACTTGAGCCGTGTTGGATGCCGGAGGTAGAGACTGAGGAAAGTGCAAAAATTAGATTAAGAAGAGAAGGGGGTTGGGGAGGGGCGTGAGCCTGGGGCCTTAGACTCGGCAGCAAGGAGTTTAGGGAAGGAGGCTGGATGGAAGAGGCTAGGTGCAGTTGTTCAGCAGAGGAATGGATTGGTTGGGGAAGACATGGATATATCAGGACAAGACAAGACAGAAGATGCGACAGGCAGAGGCGCGGATGGCCTCGGGGTCCTCACGTTGGGATGAGTGGCGGCGGCGCGGGTGATGTCATCGGAGGGCGCCGGGGGAAGCTGTGTGGCTGATGTTTCCTTTGTGTAGACTGCGGTTAAGTACAGGGAAAACAGAGCTTTTTTGGAAGCGTTTCTTTTAAAACGGACGCCATGTTTTCGAACTATCCTCTGGAGGCTTGCTACGGTCCAGTTGGAAATAGCGAGAGATGATCCAGGAGAAGGGGGAGCCGATGTGCATGAAGCGCGGCGGCTGGGACATCCTCGAGAGAAGCCGGGGTTATTTGGAGGCTTTGCCGTGGAGGGACGGGAAGGCTGGGTTTATGATGAGAGAGGGACTACAATGGCGGAATGCAGTCTTCGACGAGGAGTTGGATCTTGTGAGGACTGGCTGGGAGATGAGCGGCACTGATGTGGCACGGCGGGTGAAGGAGGCAATGAGACGGAGGTGAGGGGAGCTGGGGGGGAAGACTGAATGAGAGGGGTAGGAGAGTCTCCTGTGCTGCAGAAAAGGTCTTCATCGGAGCAGCGAATTTGCAGATCCATGAGAAGGGAGCACGGATTCGAGCTAGGCGAAAGCGAACCATGCAGAAAACGAACGAGGAAGAGGAGAGGGTGATGTTTGGTATATATGGAGACCGGTTGCTTACATCAGGATTAGTGAGAATTGCAGCAGCTGTGTCAAATGAGCTCGGCTGCTTTCATTCCTCCCGAACTTTCATTAAAAACTCCATTTCAGAGAAAATTACTTGAACTAAAATGTGCTATTTTGTAAGGAGGAACTGACTGAAGCTCTTCTTTTTTACCTTTTAGTTACAGAACTAGTGGGAGTGGAGCACAGAAGGATCGTGGGAGTACTTTACCAGATGTTATTCAGTGTTGGAATTCTCATACTGCCACTCATTGCGTACCTTATCACTGACTGGAGATGGCTACAAGTGGCTATCACTGCACCATACATTTGCTTTTTAGCCTATTACTGGTATGATGTCCTTTAAAAATACTGTAGATTTTTAAATATCCTAACAGTTCGTTTGAGAGAATTTGTTTTGAAATAACTTAGTAAAGACCAGGGTATAGTAAGTCAACATTGGCACCACGGCTCCAGCTTAATTATCCTGATACTGCAAGCCTTGTTCATTACTAATGATTAGCTAGAGAAAGAAACATAAAAAGGCACATAATGCAGATGCCAAGCTTGACTAATGGATGGGGAACAAAGGCTACACATAAGGGGTGATATAATACATGGAGAACCACAATTATCTGTATTAGGATCACCACTCTTTCTGTTTATAGCAATGATATAGTATAGTTAACAAACTAGACTAGATCACAAAATGACCTAGGAAGATTAGCAAACATTGTAGAGGCTGTGAAAGAAATTCCAGAAAACTAGACAAACATGTTGTGTACAAAAGTGCAGGGTGTGGCTTGCTGATATCAGAAACATAAACTGTAAATATTGAAAGGGTTATCTTCAAAGTTCCACGGGCTATTTTTGAAAAACACTTAGCTGATTATCCAGCTGCATCATTTTTGTACACAAGATACTGTGGAGCAAATGTGTTGTTTTTCATACTTAATTCATATGCCTGATTAAAGAAGAAACATTTTCAATTGTATCCATTTTGTTTTCTATTATAATATATTATAATATAATATACAGTATTTATAACAATACTGCACAGCACCATTTTGACCAGAAACCTAATGGCCTCTTTAAGCAAGACAGCAATTATATTTGAATTTTCCATCAAAAGGTGACAGTTTACGTGCTAGAAAGTATACACCACATTATATTTCCATTTATAGTAATTTCCAATGACTGAGAAATATATAAACATGTAAAAATTATTTCCCTGATCTGAAACAAAGAAATTGAGAACACTGCAACATTTTATTATGTTTTGACTATTGAAATTCTTCCTATAGGTTCATACCTGAGTCACCAAGGTGGCTTCTTTCGCAGAAAAACACAAGAAAGGCAATGGCAATCACACAAGAAATTGCTAAAGAGAACAAGAGAACACTCTCAAAAAATGTGGAGGTACCTGACAAAATATGAATTTAGGAATATTTTTTTTCTTGATCATACAGAAAAAAAACTCCATTGTGATGTCTTCACCATACCCCTTCATAATAAAGAAGACACCATTTAGCAATATTTTTTTGTATTTCTTGTAAGATTATAATGTCATGTGTCCTGGAGATTAATCACTCTGTTTTTGAATTTAGTACTTAATAAACAAGATTTTATTTATTATTTATTTTATTTAGGATTTAGTAGGTGCTTAGATAAACATGTCTTTTTCACAGAATCTCACAGATGATAATGAAGAAGTTTTGACAGCCTCTGTATTTGACTTGGTTAGGACTCCTAAAATGAGGAAGCACACCTTCATTCTAATGTTTAACTGGTGAGTCATGTTATACTTTTTTTCACGGAGTAAGTTCATAGGATGCAGATGCAGGTTTACTTAGTTGTTACTAACAAAGATACTGATTTGCAGTGTAAGTGATTAATTATGGTGATCGATATCATATTATATATTATAAGCAAATTTAATCATATTAATTTAATATCCCCAAGCTTTTCAATTTAGACTGAAGTTCAAGTACAGTGCCATCCACAGATAGTTACAGTGTTGACTTTACAAAGTTGATGGTGGGTGCCGATAAGCATGACTTCAATCTTGTCACAGATTACATTAAGGAAAATTTGAGTCATCCATGTTTTTATGTCGGATGCACAATTAGAGTATTGCTGTTTTCTTGCTGGCTATGGCCTAGGTATCTGCAGTAGGTTCATTTTTTCACACTTGAAATTCTGAGTAGACTTTGTAATAAAATTATATAGTCAGAAAAATATAAGTTTTCAAATAGTCATGCTTTTATTAATGGTTGTGTATTAATTTTGGTTAATCTTTCTCAAACATTGTGTTTCTTTTGGAAATGCATATAATATTCAGAAAGATGCAGTATGGTCATGAAAGTGATATATTTTGATATATAAAGATACATCCAATTAGGAATGCATAGTTTTTCAATCAGCTTTTTGTAAGTTGTAAAAGTTAAAAGCAGCCCTTGTGTATTGTGTGCACCTCAAAATAGAGCTAACTGTTTATTATTTTAATGTTTCAGGTTCACAAGTTCTGTGGTCTACCAAGGTCTCATCATGCGTCTAGGAATCCTTGGGGGAAATGTTTACATAGACTTCCTAATCTCAGGAATAGTTGAATTCCCTGCTGCACTGCTAATCATTTTTAGCATTGAACGTATGGGACGGCGGGTTCCATTTGCACTGTCTAACATTATTTCTGGGGCATCTTGTTTAATAACTGCTTTTATACCAGAAAGTAAGTAAATTAAAAAAAAAACTTTAAATCTAATATCATAAAGGGGCCAATTAGCCTTCAATGACATTTAACATGTTATGTTTTTTCCGTAAGCATGAGAAATAGGTTTTCTGAGGTCCTCCCTTGAACCAAAGTCCACACAGTTAGACAAGTCTCTAAACTTCAGAAATTCTGGCTGAAGTTGTTATCATTAACAGATAAACGTTCCATCATATGTACTGTATATTTGAGTTTCTATATGTACTGTAATGTGTGAGCCCGCTTATCATACAAGTAAATTTCACAAGCATTTTAAGGAAGTTCTAATGCACATACTGTAAGTATTTGGTAGTACTGTATTTGCCAAATTTGTAATCAACTTTAGTTTACATTTGAATTTAAAACAATATTTGCTCTTAAAATGATAAGATAAGATAAAATTTAAAAATGAATGTTTTAAATAAGCTATTTTTTATTGAAAAAGTAACAGCACAATGAAACATTTAATGGCAGAAGAATTTTAACTTTATGTTAATGAGAAGTGCTAATGCATTGTAGTACAGTACTGCTAAATTACTAATTTTGCATCTGTCTTTCTTTCAAAGGTGTTTTTTGGCTTAAAACAGCAGTTGCCTGTGTAGGCAGGTTGGGTATTACTATGGCCTTTGAGATGGTGGTCTTTGTTAATACAGAATTATACCCTACATATGTCAGGTAAATGTATTTCATTGGTGTCCTATTTACTTTAAGTTTTATTATATTTTACAAGATTTCATTTTTTTGTGTGAATTGATGTTTTGTTCATTTTTCAAAAACAGAACAAATAAGAACAAATGAGTACCTTGTAATAAGAAGCAGACTACATCAGCAGTACTTCATCTGTTTACTTCCCATCCACTGTTCCATGGATCCTAGCACTAGAGAGCTTCATATAAATCACTTCAAGAACAGACATGGTCCAATGATTCCTCTGAAGGCCATAAGGAGGCTCCTTAAATGTGTTACAAGCATCTTTGAATTATAGTCAGAATATTCAACAAGATCTGTTAATGCTGCCGTGACAGGCCAAGATTGGAGTCATTATTGAAAAGTACTAGATTTGAGCATTTACCATATCCAGACACTCCCAAACATTTTAAAAATATGCTTATAATGCCCCATAGACAGTAGACACAAGTGTTTGGGGGTAAGCCTCAGATGATATCATTTACAAGGAGTTAAATAAACCCCATAAAGAAACAAGTAATAGGTTTATTCCATGCTGAAAAGAGAAGAAAGAAAACACAATGTTTCAGCTGTGGAGCCTACTTCGGGTGTGAGAAAGACAGGGCAGACAGCAAAGATTAAATAGCATAGGAGAACAAAAGCTCTCAGGTGGTGCGAAGTGAAGAGAGGTGTGAAGTCGAAAACCTGCATGTGAATAGAGACGATTACACGAAAACAAGTCTGTCTTTGAGAGAAGGGGGAAGACGTGAACCAAAGTTTCAGGTTAATTTTTGTTTCTGATGTCTTTCTGCTATGAGAGTTAAGAACCCCTTTTTTGAGAACACAGACGGAGAGATCAGTGTGATCATGGCCGTCTGAGGTGAAATGAGAAACCTATGGGCTTGGAGAAATCTTCATTCTTCACAATCATAACATGTTCTCTGAAGAGATCTCCTAGTCTCCTTCCGGTTTCCCCAATGTAGATAGCTGGGCATTTCCTACAAGGGGTACAGTAAATGAGGTTGCAGGAGGTACAAGAGGTCACCTGGGTGATCAGAAATTGTCCTGAGGGGCCTTGAATGAGTGTGGTGTTAGATATGTACTGTACTTGCGGGTGATGCAGCAAGCTCTGTTGCAGGGGAAAGTACCTGGTGTGGATGATTGTTGAGGGCGGTCCACTAGCCTGATACTTAGCATATAGCTTGTCATACAGAAGTCAAATACATGAGATGTACAGTAGCTAACACAAAATCTGAGATCTTTTTTTAATAATAATGATACATGTATATAAAATATTAAAATCAATCTGAAATGAAACATTCTTAGTGACATTAGAAAGAGAACTAACTGGGGACAGAGAGATGGCTAAAATTCAGTATGCAGTCAAATCCAGGAATGTCCTGTCATGAAACACCTCCTTTAGTTCAGAATGAGTTGCAAGAACTTCTGTACAGATCTCTGTAGGTAAATACTGTATATCAGAGAAGCAACACCGCATTTGAATCACCAAATTATATAATTTAGAATAAAAGAGGCAAAACGAAATCTGACATTAAGACCTCTTATGCCAATCAAACAATGGATGTCTGCAAAGCTATAAAATCTCAAAGATAATTAATGTCTAGTTGAATAAAAATAAATTATTTTTCGGACAAGTTAAATACAAGCCAACTATATTCTGGACCTAGGGAAGACATACTTTTTCTCATTGGTGAAGAAGATGCCAGAGATTGGTGAGAGATTTGTTTTTTGGTCAATCATGTGTATGATTCATGACAGCACTCATGTCTTCACCCAAAATGCATTTATACTTAGAGATTTCCAGCAGCAATGTAGCCAGAAGCTTATGAAAATCTGATTTGAATATTGTACGGACATAAACTGATCTTCATTAATTATTCAAACTTTCACACACCCATTTAAACTCTTTTCATGGCTCTAATGCAGGTAATGATTTAAAGAAACATATAAAACACAATTAACTCTGGCTTTCTATGCCCAGATTTGAAGAAGAGTCAAATATGTTTGATATTTTTAAAGCTTTAAATACTACGTCAGATTTGAAAATCCTCTTTCAGAATGTTTTTTGCTCCTACAGGAACCTGGGGGTCTCTGTGTGCTCCACACTGTGTGATATTGGTGGGATTGGGGTACCATTCCTGCTCTACAGATTAGCAGTTATTTGGTTGGAGCTACCACTGATCATTTTTGGTAAGAAGCGTCACATCAAAGGCAGTTAAGTCAGTAACACCTTGCTTTAATCTTATTATTACTTGTATTTTAAATATATAGTTTATGTTTATATAAAAAATATAGACACTAGGTGTTTTCTTATAAATTCCACGAACAATTTTGGGCAGAAGTCTTAAATGTTGGCAACTGTTTTTAAAAATATATTTTAACTCTATAATTCTGTGTGTTAACTACAGGTGTGCTCGCATTTGTTGCTGGTGCCTTGGTTTTTTTGCTGCCTGAAACAAGAGGTGCGCCTTTGCCTGAAACAATAGAAGACATAGAGAACCCAAAGAGGTATGTTATTCTCTGGCCTTATATGGTACTAAGATACTGTATATTTCAAGTTAAAATTCACCCTATTTTCATTGTATTTAACCATACAAAGAACAAAAAGAAACTATATGAAACCATATGTGAAGAAACATGGAAGACTCTTTCTGCATCATTGGTCACAATATGTGTGCATAGTGCTGAACTGATTTAAAGCAGCTGGAGAAAATAAATCTTTCAATCTACAAAAAATGGATTTTCCATTTCCAAAACCATTTCCATTTCCATTCAAATCTCAAAGTGGCAACGTGAATAGAGATGGATGCAACTTAAGAGGGTGTGACAAATAATTATTTAACCAAATCTGAAAATAGAAAACTGAAGATAAGTATTTTAGTGTGCCTGTTTTTTTTTCAGTGGGTCTTTTGGACAGTTTTTTTTATAGAGTTATTTGTTCCAGTGTTCAAGTATGGAGTGTTATATTAAAACAAACAAGAGACTGAAACTGAATTAATGAAAAATGGTATAAAATCTTTTTCTACACTACATACTGAACACCAGCCTCATTCTGACTGCCATTTGCTTTATTTTTCCCCCTCTGGCTGAAAAGAGTGGACTTGTTAAAGCAATCCTGTTTCAGAAACCATTTTCAAACCACAGCCAAACATATTATGTCACACTACATCTTATATAATTCTGTTTGTATAAAGCAAACATCCGTATGTATAACACAAGATAACAGTATGAGTGTTACACAGAATTAAATGCTTCATATTCAAGGAGTAATTTTTTGTATCTATATAATTATCTGTATAATTATCTGTATCTATAACAAACAGAATATAACAAGACTGTATGAATTACAGAATATGCTCTTTAAAATTGTTTGTAAAATTTGCATACCATAACAGATGATTCTATATAACAATTGAGTTGTATGAAGATGGGTGGCATGGTGGAGTGGTGGTTGGCATTGCTGCCTTGGAGTGTAGGGCCCTTTGTTCACTTCCTTGGATGCTATCTGCAAAGAGTTTGCTTGTTCTCCTCGTGTTCATGTGAGCTTTCTCCAGATGCTCTGGCTTCCCTCCATAGTCCAAAAATATACTAAAAGGTTAATTGGCTTCTGAGAAAATTGACCTTGGTATGAGTGTGAATATGTTTGGGTCTGTGTGTGCCCTGCAATGGACTGGCATCCCATCTTGAGTAGGTTCCAGTTCCCCAGTGTTCCCTGAATTGGATAAAGCACTTAGAAAATGGATGGATGAAGATACAGTGCTTTGCTTACAAGTAATCACTGTCGTGCCCGAGCGAGCTCTGGTGGTTTGTGCCGCATGCACATGTGGGACAGCACACCCCTCAGTACTGTTAGAATATACCCAAGCAGACTTTCACAGCGGGTGACTGGTTTATTATTTTATTGTTATTATTCTATATTTTTTTAACTTGCTTTGTTTTTTCAGCTATTTCCTAGCCACTCTGCTTTGACACTCAGAGTGTTGTGTTTACATTGTGTGTCTTTGTTTTCTTTTTCTTTTTGGCCACCTTTTTGTTGTGGTGTTCTCTACCTCACCACTGCCTGAGTCCTGCTTCTGAGCTCTCAGTCAGGCTCAGCTATTTTGCACCTCACCTCCCACATCATTTCAATCATATTTTGATATTTGCCATGTGTTCTTATTTATCATTTTGTTTTTAATGGATACTAACTCATTTTGTTTTTGTGTTTCAGGACCAAAGAAAGCCAGCTCGGAACCTACTAGCTGGTCACGTTACTTCCTAAAGAAGTTACTACCAACAAAGAAGATACTTCAGTCTAACCTACAAATGGCTTGCTTTTTAGAAATGAATATGATCTACTACTCCTGCCAATAGTCAGTGTGAGCTATGTGTGAGCTGAACAATGTTAGTGATTTTCTCAAATTTGTCGTTTCTGGTATGTTTTTTTTTATAGCTGATCAGTATTACATTTTTACTGTACATAGATATTAAGCAAAGATTTTCATCACAGCAAGAACGTGAGGCTGAATTTACACATTAATGTCTTTCAGTTTAAGAGCCATTAATATCCACTCCTGTCTTAAATACTCATGGTAAACACATCTAGTCATAGTTAGTGTCATGAAGCGGAAATCAGAACCCTATGCAGACGGTATAATCCGGAAGTAAGTGAAACAGACACGGGGAGGAGATGACGAGGAACTGGGCAGGTTGACGAACAGGGGAGTGTGATGACGGTGCACTGGTGCTCAGGGGGGGGCTGGCCAAGGCAAACAAGTCCAAAGGAGTCCGAAGGGATAATCCAGAGCGAATTGCAAGAGTCCAGAACTGGGTGATCCATCCAGGACAGACGAGACAAGGTTTAAAAACCAGAGTGGGATCCAGTGAAGGGACAGGCAATAAAATTGGTTAACGGGGCCAGGCGCTCCAAGCCCCGGACCCAGATGGTCAGGACGCCGTGGTGAAGCTGATGCCGTCAGGTCTCTCCTTTTATATTATGTGAATTTAATCCATCACCATGACAGATACAGTGTCCTCTAAAAGTACTGAAACAAGAGTTTAAATTAGCCTATTATAGCTGTATGCTCAGGAAATTTGGATTTCAAATCACAAGATGAATATGAGACAAAAACAGAGAATATCCCCCTTTAACTATGGGTATTTTTATGCATAAATGTTTTACCATTATACAACAACAGTACAGTTCAACCCTCTACATTTTAGATGAGCATATGTATTGGGACAAACAGGTTTACAGGTATTTCTCTAATCTCAAAGATAAACAAAGGAGACATGATTGGCATTAAAAGATTTCAGTCATTTGAACCTTGTACAGTACATCCTGAACTTTTAGCAAATGTCTGTTATGCACTGGAATGTGCAAAACATGTGTTCTTTGTTTCTGTCTGAACAGTAATTGTATCTTTTTTTAGACATACTGTGTGCTTTTAAGATTCATTAGTTACACATAGCACATAGAACTACACATAGCAAGATATTTTAAATTCTTAAACTTTGGAAAGGTTGCAGAGTTCCCCTTGTGTGAGTGGATTTTCTTGTTTTATCACATGCGACATCAGGAGACTCCTCTGTTCTTTCCTCTTGTGACTACACCCCCATTCCCAGAAAAGCATAGCCTGAAAAGTAGCTTTGTTTACATAGTACTTCACATCTAGGAACAGTCCGACTCACTTGTGGGCCCCACTGGGTTCAGTATTAGTTGCTATTACAATCTCAGCTCTTTTGGCTTAACCTACCATTTTTAGTCTGTTTCAGAATATAGAATTTATGTTTAACAATTACAAAACCAAAACAACTAAAAAAACATATTTTTCATTTTGTTGCCCCTTTTTAATGAATTTATTTTTTTCCAAAATGCTCACTTTTATCACAGTCGTATATTCCACCTTAATTTCTGGAAACTTTTGGGTCAGTCACTTGTTACCATGAAGTGGTCTGAATGCAACCTAATTTTGAATTTAACTGCTTTTCAAAACATATCTATATTTCCACCATGTGAAGTAAAATCCAGTGAGGTGGATGCCAAAAACATTAAAATGAGTAAAAAAGAACCATACTGCTATGCAAATATCCTAGATGTTTTGTATTGTTTTACTCATTTCCATCCATCCATTTTCTAAACATTTATTCCAATACATGGTCACAGGGGAGTTGGAGCACAGCAAGCAAATGGGTGCAAGTTGGGATACATTGTGGATAAGATGCCAGCCCATTGCATGGAATACACACACACCAAGGCCAATTTTCTCAGAAGCCAATTAACCTACCTGTATGTCTTTGGGCTGTGGGAGGAAACCGGAGCACTTGGCAAAAACTCAAAAAACACTGGTAGAACATGTCATCTACACTTAGATGACAACCCAGATCTAGGATTGAACTTAGGGCCCTAGTTCTGTGAGGGGGCAAAACTAACCACTGCACCGCTGTGTTACCGCTGTAACTGTCATAATGTACGTAAACAATGTTTTGGCAATCTTTCTGTTAAACTTTTAGCCCTATTGTTTTATACTAAAGTTACTGTTTACTCTACTCGAGAGAGTCGAGAGGAGAGTCTTGCCTTTGGCTCAAAATCAACAGTAATATCAGCACAGAAAATGACATTTCTCTGTGTGCAGTCTACATTCTGCCTACAGAATCAGTTTATTACAGTGAGAGAATTCTCCACAGTTTCCAAAAGGAGATCTGTCATTACTTTTTTCAGTGAAATATGCTGCTCTGGGGTGAACTCAAAGCACAAACAGGTATACTTGCATACTTTACCATCACAGGGAAACACTCATATATGTGAACAATCACCTCTGTACCACACATTGGTCACTTCAGAAAGGGGCAGCTACAACAGTGAAGTCACCAAGACCGGGCATGAGCTGCTATAGTGCTGTCAAGTGTTAGGCCTGTCAATGGCAGGACCAGAGGGGACTCTTTGGGAAGGTTCACTTAAAGCTCAGCTCTAGCAGTAGTGTGGTGGACTATGTTATCACTGACCTGGATACTTCCTCTATTAGTGATTTGACTGTCAGACCACAGACTCTCTTTGACCAGTTAAATCACACTTTACATCAAGGGAACACACCAGAACAAAGACACACTGACAAAGCCCAGTCATAGAAATGGATTATAAATAGCCTGGGAGAATACCAATTACATTCAAACTATCTGAAAATTCAGATATTATTGAATACATTCCTAAACACAAGCCAGCAAAACAGGCATACATTTGGCTATAAAAGATTTAAATCACATATTCAATAAACAAGGCATTAAATCAAAATTAAAAAGAATAACTTCAAAACACACTCAAAAAACAAAAGCAAAAGAAGAATAGTTTGCAGAAACAGCTGAGTATCACTGTGAGAACTATCAAATCAAAAACACAGAAAACCACACAGCAGAGATCTGCACCTCAAATACTACTGTACAAGATCTTAAAACACTACAAACACACCCAAAAGTCTCAGAAATCAAAGAGTCAGTAAATCAAAACTGTTTTGTAGAAAAATTAAATAATTTAAATAGGTAAAAACTTGCCCTAAACAACAGTGAAGTGTGGGTTCCAATCATAAACCAAGATTACACTAAATGTGACAAATACCCCATAGAAGCCTGTATACAGGGTTCTCTTAAAACATTCCCCATGTGCAGAGAAAAACGCCTAACAACGCATGCAGGGCTGAATTAGGCAATACCCTTTGCTAATCAATATACTGTACAGAAGAGAGCAATAAAGTATTGGCTACACCTAAAAAACAGTGACTAGAGTTCCTCCCATCGCAAGGCCATGCTGAGCCTAGAACTGAGCCTAGAGAAGAGCCCACTCAGCCAGCTGATGCTTAAGTTCACTAACATCAACCAGCCTCAGTACAGAAAAACATAAACAATACAAATCAAAGTCAGTCAAATAATACAAGCCAAACAACACCTACTGGGACATACACACAAACTTGAAGTCTACAGGACACAGTACACCAAACACAATCCACACTAACTATCAGACCAGGGTAAGAGACAATAAAGAGAAACAGACTCTGATAAAGTACAGGTTCAGTGGCCATAGCCTGACCATGGAAACTATGTGACATACAGTGGGCATGCCTTGCTTCCCAGTTAAGACAGACTGTGCTCTCATGGCCATGATAGTGAAATACTATGGGATTAGACAAGCATTCAGAATAGCTTTCAATCCCACTGGGTGAAGGGAGAGACATCCCAATAGAACTGTCAGCACAGTATGTGATCTTCTGTTACAGCTTAAGGATCTGACAGTGAGTCTCACAATAAAGTTTAATGTTTTACAGTGCCCTCCAGAATTATTGGCACCCTTGGTAAAGATGAGCAAATAAGGCTATGAAAAAATGTCATTGATGCTTATCAGCTTGGTCTTAGACTGAAAATATGAGAGAAATCTAACCTTTCAGTGAGGTAAAATTATTAAAAGAAAAAAAAATCCTTATAAAAAATATAAACATTTTTCTCAAAAACACAGGTGTCACAATTATTGCCACCCCTAAAAATTCCTATGAACAAAATCTAATTTACATATATTCCTATTCATATTTTACCTTTTTTAAGCACACCTGAGTCTTTAGGAACTCTTAAGTGGTCATCGATGACGTCTTGTTTCACTGGGGTATAAATATGAGGTGACATGCAGGCCAAACACCCTAAGTCATCCATCAACACGGGGAAGATCAGAGAATACAAAAATGAAATGAGACAAAAGGCTGTTTACCTTCATAAATTAGGCTATGGCTATAAAAATGGCTTCACACCACCTGCAAATACCCATCTCCACTATTAGGGCAATAATTAAGAAGTTTCAAACAACTGGAGCTGTTGTGAACCTGCCTGGAAGAAGATGTAAGTGTATTTTGCCCCCATGCACAGTGAGGAAGATGGTTTGAGAGGCAAAACTTTCTCTTCTTAATTGTATCTGCTTTGGCAACATAGCTGTTTAACAGTCATGCAAATAAAACTCTTTGAATTTGAATGGTGTGAAGGAAGACAGACAGGTTAGAGAAGACTAGTTTTCCCTAGAAGGCTTTTGACATAAGGGCAATCGGCAGACCATGGTAAGGGGATAAGCTGCTGGGGTCCGGTTTACAGTATGTTGCAATTTGAGCAAATGTGCGTGGTGTAGTCCTTTGAGGTCTGTAGCATTGTAGTGTGTTTTCTGCTTGCAGTTCTGTCCTGGGTGAATGAAAAGGTTGAGACTTAATTGTGGTTACTGGAAAAGAATGAGCGATGAGTGATTTACGGTAGGGACTGAGCTAGATGCTCTACCTGATGGAGTGATGCACCAGCAGGTGTGGATTCAGAGAGCAGGAAAGGGATTTAAAGGAGCCTAACTGTGTACCCTGAGAGTCATGTACAGTAAGTTAGTTGCGTGTCCATACCTAACTCTCCGACAGCTCAGGGTTAGGGTTAGGGTTAGGGTTTGGGAATCAGACTGACTAGACGTAAAAGAGAAGCATTTGCAGCTTCTGGGAGGTAAGTTGTTTTAAAAAACAAACACAAAAATAGTGTCTAAATTGTTTGGAAGCTATGAAATGTGTGTGATGTGAGTAAAAGGCAAGTGTAGTGAGTTAAGAGATTAAAAATATCATGTACAGGTGGTATAACAATAAGCTCAAAATTGTTAATAGGCTTGATGGACCAAATTGCCTCAACTTCTCTGTAACAGTGCATAAAATGGTATGAATGGCATTAAGTTAACTCATAACTTCACTTGTTAACATTGTAGCTTTTGTAAAATAATTATTATTTTACATTTAAAAATTAAATATATTATTAATTCATTATTAATGCAATTTTAACTTCCATATTCAGTTTTATACCAAATCATTAAATTATTGTGACGTCTCCTAGGTTGTTTAGTGCCGGTGGTGTGAAAAGAGAGGCTAGAGCAGGTTCACATAGGTTTATCATCATTGTACTTACAGAGGGAGCTTGTCACAGAGTGAAAAAAAACAGTTGGAACGGCACACAAGGAGAAAGAGTGTAAAGACTTCCCCCTGCTTTTATGGGGTGGAAGAGAAAAGAGTGAGCCTCGTAAAAGGGAAAAGGGAATGGCCATAGGACAGTCCAATGTCAAGGGGTGCAGAATGCTATTGTATGCAAAAAACTAAATGCCTACTAGTTACAGTAGGTTAATTTATTGTTGTAGTTCAAGTAGGTAGGTGTGTCAGCATGCGTAGGCTGTAAAGGAAAGAAAAGAAAGGAAACACAACGTTTCAGCTGTGGAGCTTTCTTTAGGTGTGAGGTGTAATTTATTGTTATTATTAGTTAAGTACATCTGCATGATCTGTTAAAATTTAATTGTATCAACTTCCACTACAAAATGGATCAAATCAAATCAAATAAAAATCACCTCCACACACAGATTTGAAGGTAATGAGGTCACAAAAATCATTAATTTATTCATCTATTGTAAGAAAACTACTTTCTTCTTTCTTCACAGGTACAAGCACAGCCTGGATGGGATGCCAGTCAGTAGTTCGATAGCAGCCATACAGAGTGAAGTATAAACATTGATCTCACCCATAATTCCAACCACTCAGGATCCCCAGTATTCCACAAAAGGGACATAACTGTCAAGCATACCTTTTCTGTTTTTGGTTTGCTAATTGGACAACAGATGTTGTCTGTGATTGGCTACAGCCAAAACATGCTGTTTATTAAGATGTGGAAATCTCTGGAGACTTGGAGGGTTGGGAACATTAGTGTTGTGTGAATTTACTGGCACAATAACTTCTTTCTTCTTCACTTTCACTTTTTTATTTTCATACACTGCAGCTGAACCTTTCCAAAACATAAACATATTTTATTCATTGCTTTAAGTACCTATCTGCACATATGCCACACCAAGCTTATTCACTTTCCCTACCTTATGAAACATATTCCTAGTCTAAATTCTAAATATGATCTCCAGAAGACTTTGAATCACGTCCTTTTCACAATAAGTACGTTGTACTCCATGTCAGTAATAATGCAGCTTTTGTTTTTTGACCTAAGACCATGTTTTGTGGCTTGAGGATCTCTGCAGGTACTTAGAGTTTATTCATTCAGCATGAAATAAGTATCATTGTCCAAAATACTGGGAAATGTTTAGGCCTGAAGCTATGAAAGTTCAAAACTATTCATATACTGTTTTGCATATAAATAAAGCATTATGTGGATGAAAAAATCTACTTGACAGCAGTGAAATAACTTCCAACCATCCATTTTCTAACCATTTTATCCAGAACATGGTTTCATGGGAGCTGGGGCCTATCCTGATAAGCAATGGGTCCAAGGCGGAATATACTCTGGACTGGAAGCTAGTCCATCGCAGGGTGTACACAGCTAAAAACATGCACACACTCAGACCAAGATCAATTTTTTCCAGAAACCAATTAATCAAAAGTAGGTTTTTGTACTGTGGGAGGAAACAGTAGCACCCCGGGAAAACCTACAGTATGTGAACATTGAAAGAACATGCAAACTTGGATGTAGATAGCACCCCAAGAAATGAAACCAGGGCCCCAGCTGGTTATACCCAATGGTACCAACCATTGCACTACTGTAATGTCCCAGTGATTGAACTTGTCTCTACAAAATGTATTATATGTGATTGTTATCATATCTTCTGTTGCACCTCTACACACTTGCTTCCCAGCAATAATGTGTTGATTGTCTGTGTGTGAAGATTGCCAAATATGTAGTAGAGTAGAGCAAGCTTTAAAAAGTGACTGTGAGGAAAAGCAGGGCATTTTCTTTATACATACATACCTATGAAGACCTGAGTGAGAGGTCTTCATAGCATATGCCAATAAATATTATTGAAGAAATTCAAGTAGGTACTGTAGGTGTGTGAACTGCGCAGCCCAGCTGCGTTGAGGTTGTGGAGCCTCAGCCGAAATGTTGTGTCTCCTTTCTTTTCCTTTCAGCATGGAATAAACCTTTACTCATTCCTTTGCAGCCTTCAGATCCTGACGCAGTTCCCTACTTAACTTCATTAATTCATTTCTGCTGCGACCCACTATGCCTTCCACTAAATTTTTTTCTAGATCTCTTTGTCATTCCTTCTCCTCCTCCCTGGACTACTTGCCCCCTTCTCTCTCTAAATCAGCATTCAATCTTTTCACAGTGATCTGTTCCAAGACCAGGCTTTCTAACCACCTCCTCTCCTCATTGAATATTATTGATTTTTTCCCTGAATTGAGTTGTTAAGCAACATTTTGGGAGTAGGTGTCATATATGTGTTTGCCTTCTGAGTTCCCTCTGAACATGTCTTTTCTAACACCGCTCCCTTCAACCCCATTTGCAGCAATACTAGCACAAGACTCCCTGGTTTATTCCTCCCAGGTGATGGCTTTTGTTAGCCTTAATTTTCTGCCCAACGTCTGTAATTTCCTCAGACAGAATAGGTAATGCCAAAAGCTAAAATATTTATTATTATGCTGTCCCTTTACATTCATCTTCTTATTGTGTTAATTACAAATTGACCAAACTACTAAAATTACAATTTGTCCAATAGTACTTTGTGATTTCATTAACATTGGACAATATTTGTTCCAGCAGGAATTATCTTATCAGCTGAGTAAATATTGCAGTTTCATAGCTTTTCAGTCTATATGCTGTGTATTTTACACAAGGGGATTCATATCCGAATCCTGGAGAGCCAGTGTGTTTGGTGATGTTCAAGCCACCTGAGTTCTTAATGATCTAAATCACCTAATTTCAGGCCAAAAAGTATGGTTCCACTTTATGACTTTTTGATTTTTGGAGGGGGAACAGGGCTTTCCAACCTTTTCATTTTCCAGGAAGTAGAAGCCTGTACAAGATGAATGCTTTATACTTCTTCTTTTTGTCTGTTTTAAAAAAAATTGTGAAAGATGTCCTTACACAATTCGATTTCTACAATAATAGAGTAAATATTGATGTATTGTAATATGTTTGATGTCCACTGTCCATCCTTTGAGATTTCAGTTCTGCAAAAAGGATTAGATAAAAGAACTGTCTAGTACGAAACTTTAAAAAGATGTCAAGATACTGTAGCAATGAAAGATAAATTTTCAGCATGGTTAGCAAGACATTGACAAACTATTAATTGATTTAAACTGAAAACAGTCCTTCTTTGGAAATGCTTAACAGTCTTACACTCTGTGAAACTCTAATCCTATTTCCCTTTGTTGGTCTGATAATGCAGGGCTGTGAAATGCAGCATGCCCTGGGAGGAACATAAGAACTTAAAAACTACAAATGAATGGAGGCTTTTCGGCTAATTTAGCTCATTTGGCTGCTCCTGTATATCCTACAGCCATTTCTTGAAACAAGCCAGAGTATCTGCTTGGGCAACATGGATGGGTAATATGTTTCAAGCTCCTACAATTCTTTGTGTAAAAATTGTCTCCAGTTTTCAGTTTTAAATGTACTGTAATTCCCTGTGGTTTCCACTTGTGTTTTCTGAATCGTATTCGACTTAAGCCTGGAGAAGCCTGTTGGTTTCACTTTTTCAATTCCCTTGAGAATTTTGAATACTTGAATTAGATTTCTTTCAATTTGCTATGAAAGACTAAAACAGTGAAGTTCTTTTAGCCTGTCAGTGACATTTGAACTCTAGAATGTATCCGGCTGTCCTCCTTTGAACTAAATCCGCAGCGTATATGTATTTACTGTATATACAGTAATAATAGTAATAAATATATACAGTATATAGTAATAGTATATATTTTTACAGTGGTCAAAGTGTGCATAATATTCTAAATAAAGTGCTACTAGTGCACAGTGTCTAGAAATTTACAATGTTTAACTCAAACGATTCCTAATCATTTGTTCATTTGGTCACGTATTTTCAAATCATTTATCCTTTTTTTCCTTTGTCTTCCCAACAGAAAATGACATGTCCTAACTTTGGATTGACTAATCAAAATGACATATAATGTCTAGAAAACCACAATCAAACATTTGTGATACTTTGGCTTTTAAGAAAGAAAGGAAAACTGGCTCTTGGAGAAATATCCTTTACTGCAATAATAAAGAAGACTCAACTATACCTTCAAAAGAAAACAAGAAGGAAAACATTATATTAGAAGGGTTAAAAGCAATACTTCAGCTTTGGTGTCAGTTTATTTGCTCAGCTTTTAACTGTGACAACCTTCTTTTTGTAGAAATAGTTTTTCTGTCACTGTGCCAAAATGTAGGTTGGGAACTTTGCACTAATGTGACGCTAGCCTTGCCTGTTGTGCTCTTATAGTACTCTGTGAGCTTTCACTGCATGAGAATGTGAAACTCCTCTGTGATTCACAGTCTGGCTGAAAGGACATAAACAACTTGGAAAGCTTTCACTGTCTTTTTTCACTATTAGAAAAGGCTTTTACTGCTGCTGTCTGGACACAATGCCAACCTTTGATGAGCTGTTAGTGGACATAGGAGAGCTTGGGCCATATCAGAAAAGGGTTTTCCTTCTAGGATGCATTCCGGGGATTCTGTTTGCTTTTAGTTTTGTTGGGATTGTTTTCCTAGGGAACACTCCGGAGCACTGGTGTCGAAGCCCCGAAGTGGAGGGGCTCAAGGAAAAGTGTGGTTGGTCCAAGGAGGAACTGAAGAACTACACAATCCCACGAAGTGACAAGGGGTCCTTCAGCCAGTGTGAGAGGTTCGATGTGGACTGGAACAGCACTGATCTCACCTGCAGCAGCCCTGTAGAATTCATCATTGCTAACTTCTCACAGAAAATTCCCCTCACCACATGCAATGAAGGCTGGGAGTTTGACGGATCTCGCTCTACTATCGTCAGTGAGGTACAGACTCCAAAAATTATACTCTTCTTTGTGTTTTATAAAAATTACATTGCATTACATTGCACTTTTATTTAGCTATTTTATGTTGATACCATTCTATGTAATAATTCATGTGCTGCATGTCTAGGTAGGAGATACAGATAAATGCAGCAGTGTAAAAGAGTAAAGATTTGTGCCATTTTTTACTTTTTCATTTTGTTTGATACACATGGGGATATCCAAAGTTCCCTCTGTTTACTTTCTTGTACAACAGAAATAAAAAGGACTGCTATGATTTTCATGCAAGCTCATATTTAACAATTAGTTTCAGGAATACTTGCTCTTGTTTTTGTACTAGTTAAAGTGATGACTAAATCACTCAATACTGTACAGCATTGGGCACCAGAGAACATAACTTTGCAAAGATAAAGACACTTTTCAAAGAAGCAATGCCAATATAGTACCATAAGCCAGAAGCAATATCACCCTGCAACTCACAACTGGCACCCCACTGAAGCTAAGCAGGGGTGAGCCTAGCCAGTACCTGGATGGGAGACCTCCTGGGAAAAACTAAGGTTGCTGCTGGAAGAGGTGTTAGTGGAGCCAGCAGGGGGTGCTCACCCTGCGGTCCATGTGGGTCCTAATGCCCCAGTATAGTGAAGGGGACACTATACTGTAAACAGGTGCCATCATTCGGATGAGATGTAAAACCGAGGTCCTGACTCTCTGTCGTCATTAAAAATCCCAGGGTGTTTCTCGAAAAGAGTAGGGGTGTAACCCTGCCGTCCTGGCCAAATTTCCTATTGGCCCTTACCAATCATGGCCTCCTAATAATCCCCCTCTATGAATTGCTACATTACTCTGCTCTTCTCCCCACTGATAGCTGATGTGTGGTGAGCGTTCTGGCACACTATGGCTGCCGTTGCATCATCCAGGTGGATGCTGCACATTAGTGGTGGTGGTGGTGGAGGGGAGTCCCCATTACCTGTAAAGCGCTTTGAGTGGAGTGTCAAGAAAAGTGCTATATAAGTGTAAGCAATTATTAATTATTATTATAAGTTCAGTAATTAATAAACAATTTCTTAGTTCATGCCAGTGACAGACAGATCTTTTTTAAATAAATCTCTTTTGCAAACTAATTACATAGTTTTAATGTTAACAGAAGGCCATATCTATTAACAGTAGGAGCACAGTGGTATTGGGGTTAGCATTACTGCCTCCCAGTGCTGGGGCCTTGAGTTCAGTTCTGGACTTGAGTGCTATCTATGAGGAGTTGGTCTGTACTCACCAAGTGTGCATGAGTTTTCTCTTTGTGCTCTACCTTCCTCCCACAGTACAAAAAAATACTGGTAGGTAAATTGGCCTCTAGTAAAATTGAGCCTAGGTGTAATTGTGTGTCTGTGTCTGTTTCTGTCTGTCTGCCTTGCAATGGACTGCCATCATATCCAGGTTGTGCCCTGCCTTGTGCCTGTTGTTTGGCTCTGGTTCCCCCACAACCCTTTTGGAAAATCAGTTAAAAAATGGACTAATAATAATAATATTTTCAGAACAGTACTTCAGTAGTAAAAAGGGTTTTGGTTAAAATTCCCAAAAATATAGGTTTGATTTTCTGTTTTCCTGGTAGTAAAAATTCTTCCATTATTGCATCCCAGTAATACTAGATTTATGTCTGAGTCGCTGACAAGTGAAATTTTAGGAGTTTAGGAAAACTTCATATTAGTAGAACTCTGGATAACTGAGGGTCTATATATTCACTTCCACCAAAGCTTATCACACTAATATTCAATGTTTATTCAATGTTAATATTTAATTTGGATTGTACTGTATGCATTCAGAGAGCCTGAAGAAAAAACATACTTTTTATTTTTTCAAAGAACAGATGAATACTTATTCTGATGCTATATTTAATTGAATAAATTATTAAATACTACACAAGTGGAATGGTGGTGCAGTGGTTACACAGCATTAGGGCCCTGGGTTCAATTCCATAGCTGTGGTGCTGTCTACATGGAGTTTGTATTTTCTCCCAGTGCTTGCCTGGCTGTCCTCCAGGTGTTCTGGATTCCTCTCACGGTCCAAAGCCATACTGGTAGGTTAATTTTCTTGACCCTGATATGTGCATCTGTGTTTGTGTGTCTGTGTCTGAGAGTGCACTGTGATGGCTCTGGCTCCCCTGTGACTATGAAGTGGATGAAGTGGTAAGAAAATGAATAGACGGATGGGCAAACTTCAGTTCTAAACTCCTGCCATATGCTGTTATCTTTTTAAAAAGGTTCTAGATCTTAATATCTGAGAAGTAACAATTACAGGCCACTTTAATATGCACCCAAATAGAAAAAAAGGATAGCTGTGTTATTCTTTTTACACAGAGCATCTCGATCGCATTTGTTTCATTTTTAGAACGTTTCATTAGCAATTTGTTTGTTACTTTTACCCTGCTGTGTTGTATCTCAATATTAACAAATGAATAGATCTGAAAGTTTACATTTTAGTCAGGTGAGGTTTGTAATGTGGATCATTTATCAAATGCACCCTGCAACTCACAACTGGCAACCCACTGAAGCTAAGCAGGTGTGAGCCTGGTCAGTACCTGGATGGGAGACCTCCTGGGAAAAACTAAGGTTGCTGCTGGAAGAGGTGTTAGTGGGGCCAGTAGGGGGGCGCTCACCCTACGGTCCACATGGGTCCTAATGCCCCAGTATAGTGACGGGGACACTATACTGTAAAACAGGTGCCATCCTTCGGATGAGACGTAAAACCGAGGTCCTGAGTCTCTGTGGTCATTAAAAATCCCAGGGTGTTTCTCGAAAAGAGTAGGGGTGTAACCCCGCTGTCCTGGCCAAATTTCCCATTGGCCCTTACCAAACATGGCCTCCTAATAATCCCCCTCTATGAATTGGCTACATTACTCTGCTCTCCTCCCCACTGATAGCTGATGTGTGGTGAGCGTTCTGGCGCACTATGGCTGCCGTCGCATCATCCAGGTGGATGCTGCACATTGGTGGTGGTGGAGGGGAGTCCCCATTACCTGTAAGGCGCTTTGAGTGGAGTGTCCAGAAAAGCGCTATATAAGTGTAAGCAATTATTATTAATTATTAAATGTAAGAAGCGTCAGTGATGCATTTAGCTCTAGGCTGCCTGAAACTCAAGAGGGGATCAGAAGCACGTGAACAGAAAAGAAGAGGGAAAACACTCTTCTCTCAAAACATAATCAGTGCACAGATGAAAGTGTACAAACATTTACTGATGACGTTGACATTAATACAGTATTTGGAAGGAAAATAAAGTTATTCCTTATTGTCCATAATCTCAAAAGTCTTGAGAAAAACAAAGTACTTAACAGTATAGAGTATAGTGTAACAAATAGAGGTTAATTCAGCATTGACAAGTCGCGTGAAGTACAGTACAGTATGAAAAAAAGCACTTTGAAGTGGCTAGCCTCGGAGCCTTTCAGATGTAGGATTTTCAATTGAAAAATGTAGTTCTTTGTGCTTTTCACCACATACTTAACCATTACTTGTTTCTTTCATTTCGTACACTGATAGCTCTTTAGTGCAACTACTTTATAGAATATACAAAATGTATGAGGACTGAAGAAAACACAATATGCTGAGCTGTAATGATAAATAAAAAATGGCTAATAGAAAGAAAAATGCCAAAGTGATGAAAAGGATTTTCTAGTCTTTAACTAAATGTTTGTTTCACATTACAACTGTCACTTGGAAAAAACGAATTGCCAGATGTTTTTAAACAATACTTATACAATGTTATAAACAATACTTGGTTCATTAAGAACCAGCCATTCACATTCCGATTGAAAGGAGAATACCCTTTACTTGAAATTCAGGCCCTTGCAGTTTTCACATTTTCATATTTTGTTGATTTAAACCTTGCAGTAATTGTACTCTGAAGTAACAATTAACATTTGTTATATATACAACATGTTCCACCCATTCAAACACAAAATAAAAAAAATATTTCATATAAATATGTTAATGAATATGAAAGAAAAATCATGATTTCTTTCCAACAGTAACCCTTTGTTAGTAGATTATAGACCAGGAGAAGTTTATTCAGTTTTAAATTTTAAAACTCTTATTATTTTAGCATGGTAAAGAAATACAGTACATTTAGGAAAGTGGAAAACACAGAGCCACTGCCTTCTGTGTATCTGGCTGTTCCTTTAACTTTAAGTCAAGGCAAGAAGGAGACTGGTTCAGGACACTACCACTAGGTTGACAGTTACAGAGTTACAGAGTTCAGTGGCTGAGATGGGAGAAAATGTCCACGAAAATGCCAACAATATCCATAGCACTCCACAAAGGGGCTCGTATTTAACTGAAAAACAAAACATTTTAAATCTTAAATGAGATTTGAAACAAAAAAGCTTGTAGAGATATAATTATCTATAGTAGAAAGAGTTTGTGGTCAGATAAGACAAAATTGGAACATTTTGGTCTAAATACAAAGCGTTACATCTGACAAACCCAACGTAGTGCACCAATCAAAATCTGCAACCAAAATCTGCATCAGACCTAAAACTGGCACACAAATTTACCTTGTAGCACGACAATCACCCATAGCACAAAGCAAAAATCTATACTGGAGTGGCTTAGGATATTAAAGTGAGTGTTCTTTAGTGGCCCAGTTTAAGTCCTTATTTGAATCCTATTGAAAATCCCAGCACATTCAAAAACTTGAAAAAGTTGAAAACTGGTGTCTATAAAGAATCCCTGTGTAACCTGAGTGATCTTGAGCAAATCTCCCCCAAAAAGCAAAATTTTCACTGTGTCACGCATCTGAATTTATAGCCAAATATGATTCCGCCACATATTCTGTCCACAGGTCTGAATGACATTTACTGTAATTTCTGTAATTTACTTTATCTTTAGGGGTTTTAAGTTTGTGCATTTAAGTTTTAAGTAAAATATTAATTTTAAAAAATGTGTATGCGTATGTTACAGGCTGAGCATACTGAACTGGTTGGGGAGTTTGGAAGTGTTACAGTCAAAGTACAAGATTGCCTTTTATTTTGTAGACATAAAACAGCTTGGAAGTTCCAAGATAAAAATGGGTTCACAGTGTGAACTAAATTAACAAAAGAAAAATATGCCTCAGCTGCTAAGAAGCTTCACTGGTGATTTCTTAGCAGAAGATTTTGATAGCAATTATGAAATGCAGAAAATAAGGACCCTGTGCAGGGCTCAAGTTGGCTTATTAGTAGGAAGTCCTAATAGAAGGCTACCAAAAAGAAACACAAGTCCTAATATCCAAAATCATAAGGGCAGGTTATAGTCGAGACCAGGTAGAGACAATACAGCGAAGCAACCAATCCAAAAATGCTAAGGCAGAAACGTGGTCAGTAACTAGCGAGAGTCAGGAAGGAAGAAAGAGTAAAAGCTTTTGAAGAAGGGTATGTGCACTAGGGAGCTCCAGGGAGAGTCCGAAATAGTGAGTGATGGTAATGGAAAAGAGGAGGGTTAAAGTAGTGATGGGAGTGAAAGGTGATAGGAAGATAAGTTGTGGCGTGAGCGTCTGTTTAAGTGGGTGCGTGTGGGCATGTGAGAGCGTGTGGAATGCGTGACAGTTTTAGCTCATGATCTGATCACTCATTCAGCGAGTCCTTCACTTTTTAACCAGCTACTCCATAGTCAGTGGCTTGGACTGGCTGCTTTAGAAACTCTCATGCTCTCTAGAGCTCTCCCTCTGAGCTCCCTGGTGAGCTGTACTCACCCTCTCACAGGCTACCTGACACAACTACTGAGGAGATGCTATGCATTAAGTAAAGAGATACTCAGCTGTCAAGTATTTGGGAGCACAATGACCTGAGTTGGATCCTCTTCAGCAAATGCCTGTCTGCCTGTGACTGCCTGTCACAAATTTGTAATTTCACAAAATGGAATGTCATGATGTGGCTGTGCACAAGTTGCAGCTGCAGTGGTAATCAGGTTGAAATCCAAGCGCTAGGGATTTGGAGGCTTCTGATAATTCCTGAAGGTAGAGGAGCCCTCTGGAGACAGGAGTGAATGTAGTAATAAGCGGTAGTTGAAGCCACAACAGAGACTGGCAGAGATCTGGTAGTGATGGTAACATTCACAACAGAATCTAACTTCTGTCTAGCAATAGACCAGCATTACCATTTTAGTCACACCAGACATTGATAGTGGGCTAGTAGTGCCATAGCAGTCGCTGCAGAGATTGGCTGCTGACTCAAGGTGTAGGGTCCATACCTGGAGCTGGGTAAGCAGAATAAACTTTAATGGGGTGGTCAACTGGGAGCATGCCAGGAGCCATACTGATCAGGGTGGGTCCTCTCAGGGGGGTCTACTCCAGAGACCAGGCCAAGAGTGTATTGTCAGTGCGCTCCTCCTGCAGACTGCAGGAGGTACACCCTGGATTGGGCTGAGCAGTGTAGTAACCAGTTGCGTACTTGTAAGTGGACCAAAGTCACATTAATAACTATAGGTGTGTCTGTCGACTGGTAAAAGCTGTAACTGCCACTGGCTACCAGCTTGCAGCAGACCAGAGTAGCTGTGAAAGTTGCAGCAGAAATCAACCTGCCAACTGGTAGTTGACCAGTAAAGCTGTGGAAGCTGCAGTAGGCTAGTGTGGAAACTGGAGAGCCTACATCTGGAGCCAGACAAGCAGGAAGCTTGTCATCTAAGGGAAGCATGTCAGGAGCTGGGCAGATCAAGGCTTGTGCTCTTCAGGAGGATCTACTCCAGAGACCAGGCCAAGAAAGAGCTGTCAGGGCAGACCTCAGAAGGTGCACCCTGGACCAGTTGAACACTGCACTCCATTGAGGACTGGAACCAGTGCAGGGTTCCATTAGAGAAATGGTTGCATGCAGGTGACATGATACCAATTTGTAGCAAACCAGAATGGCTGTAGAAACCACTTGAGGCTGGTGTAGCAAAACTGAAGCGGGCTGATGCAATGATTGTTTGCCTAAGGATTAGGGTGGCAGTAGAAGTCATGGCAGAGATGAGCTGCTAACATAAGGTGGACTGGTAAAGCCATAGAAGTCACAGTGGAGCTGGTGAAGCTTTAGGAACTGCAACAAGCTGGTGATGCTGACAAGCTGACAGTTTATAGCAGAGCAGAATGGCTGTGGTTGTGGCAGCTGGCTGGTATGGTGACTGACTGCTGACTCAGACTGGAGAGGCTTTAGAAAAAAGAGCAGAAATAGGCTGCTGACTTTTAGCAGGCTGGTGAAGTTATAGAAGTTGCATAGGAGCTGATGAAGCTGTACGGACTGCAGCAGGTTGGTAAAACTGAAGAGACCACAGCAGGCTGGACTGGACCATGGACCAGGTAGCACTAGAAGTCACAACAGAGGTTGACCGCCAACTTGTAGCAGGCCGATGAGGCTGAAGAGATCACAGCACACTGGTGCTGGGACTGTGTGCCAACTTGTAATAGAATAGAACTTGTAACATCATCGCTGCAGGCTGGGGTGTTGATTGACTGTAGTCTTATAGAGGTCCAGAACTGTAGAAGTTATAGCAGGGATTGGCTGCTGACCAATCATGAACTGGTGAGCTTGTTAATGCCACAGCAGAGACTGGGTGCCCACTGTTATATGCTGAAGCAATCACTGCAGAGGTAAGCTGCTGACTGAAAAAGCAGCTGTTAACAACTGAAGTGCCAACTGGGGCAGTGGCTAGATCAGTCACAGTAAAGGCTGGCTGCCAACAGCTGGTGCTGTTTATAAAGGATGTAACTGTTTTGGAGGAGAATCAAAAAGAGATGTGTTATTGCTTCCGGCAATGTGAGGGACTGATGCCTATATGTATGCTACCAGCAGACCAGGAAGGGGTGTAATGCTCCTGCACTGTAAAAATATTGGGCTAGCATGATTTTTCCTCTTACTCTTTCATTTTTGAACCCTTGAAAGAATAGTCCTGGCCTGAGAAGCTTATGGCTACTCTTCTGTTACATAGGTAACCTAACATGTCTTTTAATTTCAAAGAGTAGTCACCATCAAGCTGTATATCAATGTCGTGGCATTATTGTCAGGGAACCGATTGGTAGAATGGGAGGATCCTTATGTGTGGCTGTGAATCCTGTAGAATGTAGAGTAGCACAGGGACAATATCCAAAGCACTTAATCCAGGGGCATGGTTGATTGGAGAAGCAATGAGTCCAGTAACGAGGGAAATCCGAGAAAGACAATCCTAAAAACAAAATCCAAAGAGCATGGTAGAAAAAGACAGGAGCAAAGGTTAGGAACCGGTACAAAAAGGTTTAAACACGCACAAGAGAATACTACGGGAGGCTTCTTAATAGTGAGCATGGGTTGGTGCGTGAGGGAACTTTAAATACTGAAGGGAAAGGGACATGGTTGGATAATTGGTCCAGGTGTGACAATTTGTGGAATCTGGTGCCCGTGAGAATGTGATGGGTTTAGCTAGGAATGAGATCGTGAAACACTGGGTTTGGGAATGTAACGGCATTTGCGAGAGAGTGTTGGGTGTGACAATTATAGGACCAGAGGAAAACATTTATATAAATACTGTATATCCAAGAACCAAATACCAGAGCATCAGGTCCATAACACCACTCTGTTTCTAAGACGGGACCAGCCCCCCACTTTTATGTTCTGTTGCTGGAGAATTACAGACATTTGTGCCTCTCACAGTGGCAAACACAATCTGCCTGGTTGTTTGACTGCAGATTGAAAGTTGCTGGAAGCCGCGATGCTGGTGGGGGAATGTTGAGTTTTGTATTGCTTCTGCTGACATACTGTACAGTAGACAAAGCTTTGTTTGCAGGTCATACAATGTTGCTCTTTGCTGCTGTTTGTTAGGTCTTCAGTTAAAAGCTTATAAGAGAGTAACACTGTGGGGATGGCTAGTGGAAGGTGGGTATATTGTGGGGTGGAGACGTTAGTTTTTTTTCCATTTTATTCTATTTTGTTTTGGAAAAAGAAAAAGACCAAAACTTTCACAATAATAAGTGTGCTTGCCATAGTTCTAGTAATGTTGAAGAACAGTACTTCTGACAGACTTAGAACGCAAAAGGAAATGCTGTCAATCTAATGTTGCAAAAGTCAAAGACCAGGTTATTTTGTACTGTAAATATGGGCTAACATGACAATAATTAGCAAAAAAAACTGTATTACTATATTCTAGATATTAAATATAAATATTTAACATGAGTATAGCTACCACACATGAATATTTTAAAATTAAAATAATTTTTGTTGCAACATAATATATAACTGGAGTTTTTTATACCGAACATAAAAATTACATGTAAAAATGTCTTTTGCAATTTTAGTAGGAGAATCATGATGCTCTCACTTTTTGATTTGACAACTGTCACATTATTTCCTAATTAACTGCTGTTACTAGCATATAATACTCTAGATTGCGATTTACACTTTTTTCATATATTATTTACATTTTTTTCTGTTTCTTCTCTGCAGTATGAACTTGTTTGTGAAGATGCATGGAAGGCAGACCTCAACCAAGCTTTCCTGAATATGGGTTATCTGTTAGGAGCTATAGTCATTGGATATGGGGCAGACAGGTAAGCATAGGATACTTCTCCAGTCATGCTTCTGCAAACCTTTATTAAACATTCAGTTTGTTAACAGTTAAACAAGAATGATGGTTTTAGTTTATTTCTCCACAAAATACATAAAAATAGGTTGAATGACTGCTTAGCATACAAAAAGAGCCATCATTTGCAGATTGCCCTGTCTTTGCCAAATTCATAAAATCACAAGCCAAATGTGTTGAACTGTCATTACTGATAGCCGAGGGGAAATTACTAGCTGGAATTCAGCATGCAATTAATTAAATAAAACTCATAGCTAAAGCTGGCAGTTGAAAAATAACCTTTTACAAGCTTTACAATCAAAGTAGACCTTTAAAACTTTGCAAACTTGTTTTATGTAATATATGTAATTTATGTAAAGAATATTATTTATATATATAATATAATATTATTATATTATCTTTTTTTCATTATTTCCTTTGCATGAGTATGGACAATGGTAAAATTAATGGGTTACTTTAAATCAGTTTTTTCAAAAGACAATCTTCCACACCTCATCTAGTGTATATGAACACCCATACTGTATGTCCACCCCTGATCTTTAGCATGAAACCTGAGCATTGAGTAATGAATGTACAGTCAATGTTAAAAGAAAGTACTCTGTACTTTCTGAGGTGCCTAAAGAGAAATGGCATCCACAAAAAAAAAAACACTGGTTAGTTTCTATCATGGTGCCATTGAGAGCATTTTGGCTAGAGATATTACAGTGTGGTTCAGCGGTGCTACCCAGAAGGACAAATGTGTCCTCCAGTGAGTGATAAGAACAGCTGAACACATTATTGGAACAGAACTTCCTTCATTGGAGAATCTCGTTACAGCCTGCTGCAGGAGCAAGGCTCACGCTATCCTCAAAGACACACTCCACTCAAGCCAAAGTCTGTTTACCTGGCGAGACACTAAACATAACCTTCGGTGTTGCAGGCCAGAGAGCATTAAGACATGAAGGAACAGGTTTATGAACAGTTTCTTCCCAAAAATAGTGCGCCTGATTGCCAAGAACATGCACACCAGCATAAGATATAGGAGGCCCATATCTACCTCAGCTCCGTAGGCACAATGTCTTTTATCATGTGTAACTTAGGAGCCATTCTTTTTATGTGCTTTTTTTCCATAATGGTGTGTACAGGTTGTGTATAGTCTTTTTACAGTTTGTGTGTATAGTGTCCTGCACATAGCCTGTGTTTACCCTTTTGTTTTTATGTTTTCTGACTGGGAAATAACGTGTAAGATTTCCAATGCACTATTCGTGCAAATGGCAATAAAGGTACTTGAACTTGAACTTGAAAGGACCTCTTCAGGCCTGGAGAAACTTCAGTTAATAGTGAAGGATTATTAGGATTCCAACATCTCCCATCAAAAGGGCACTGGGAACTAAGTTCTCAATAGCAGAACAGGAAAAGAAAGATGTGCTTCCCAGAATTTCTCAAAAGCTGGACAATAGCAAATGAAGACTGCATCAGAATGAAAACTTCAAATTGATCTCATCAATTAAAAAAATAACAACAATGAGCAACATAGATGTTTCTAATGACCATTTTTTGACTTGTCAAAGGCTTTAAACTGTGTGAAATGTGAGGCACACTGAATAATCCTCCTGAAGTGTGGATGTCCTCCAAAAATCCTTTGCCTGCTTTATGGTAATCTGTAATCCATTACAGAGTCCTTTGTTAGTCCAGATTATCATTTGATAAACCACAGGGTTTATCAACTCCAGCTCTATTATTAATATTTCTGAGCACCATATTCCATAGGAATCTCTAGTGAAGCTGACATACTGTACCAAGTACACAAGCCAAAACCTAAGACAACCCATTGAACTCTAATACTCTGATGATGGTGCAGTATATGCCTTAACAAAGATTGATCACTTTATATATTAAAAGGTATATGAGAAAATAGCACTTATATGTAACATTCAGAAGATGCACATGCCCTCTCACCTGAAATCTGTAACTGCAGGCTTGATTCTGTGAGAAACTTGGGTATTTGAGGATAGCAACATCAAATTGACATCAAACTGACAGTCTACCATACAGTCATCATTCCAACCTTTTTATATGTGGTTAAAACATAATCAACATACAGGAGACTGAAATCTCATTACCAAGGATGTTTGTAGAAAATGTTACATATCAAGTAGGAAAGACACACTGTACACATCAGCATTTATGTTATCTTCCAAACAAGAACAGAAGCTATGAACATCTGCATTCAGCTTCATTGTGTTAGTCATATCACTCATATCATCACCTACATGTAGATCATGGTTCTTAACTGAAATAGGCAGAGGAAGAATATTTGGGAATGAACCCAGCACTTTTAGACAGAAATGTGTCATAATAAGGATAAACCTTAGAAGATTTACAATGACTGGATGATTCACCTTGCATAGTTTTTACATTTTGTTGCTTTAAAGTTTGCAGGCATGATGCTTTGAAGTTATAATTATTTTTTTTAATCCAAACATCCTTCTCCACAGATTCAAAGCTAAAGACAAAAAGAGGTGAACAATTAAATGTCATGATTGCATAAGTATTCTGTGATGAATGCCAAACCCCAGACCATATCATGCAACCCAGAGACATTACATCACCAGTTCAAGAGCACGTGTTTCTGCTATTGGTTTGTGGAACCCCTTCGGGATCCTGTGATGTACTGGTGGTCCCCTTGGAGAGAAGCTTGTGCAATCTCAAGACCAGTCCATGCCTTACACAATCACTCCAGTTTGTCTTCCTTTCCTATTGTCCCAATCTTCAATCTTTGGGAAAATACCAGGAGGGATTGAACGGGTGCAGTCCATATTAACACTCCCAAATAAACTCACCATTACAAAAACAAATGCCTTCCTGAGCTATCTTGATCAGGAAGTGAATTTCAATCAAGAATTCAGCTACTAAGGGATAAAGTCATTAAAAAACACAGGCCAGGAGAAGTATACAAAAAATATTTTAGCCGTCGAGTATCCCAGTAAGCACCACTCAATCACCAAAAACAGAAGGTGCATCATACCGCCCAGACATTAGATTAGATTTCTCTCCACTAAGCAGTTGGGAAAGAAGGACACTGGTGAGGGACACCACTGTGAGGCAAACAGCAGCTTTTAAAGAGGTATATATTTTGATGGTTAAAATAAAATATGCATTAGTCAACAATATCCCTATCTCTCCACCAAGCTTTCCTCTATGGCAGAGTGAAAAAAACATCTCATATCCTCTGTGGAGCGTGTAGTAAAGCACTTGATTGATGCTGCAAAAATGTGTCAAAAAGGGTTTTAATTAAATGAGACTCATTGCATTACATTCAGTGCAGGCCAAACACAGCATATGTCAAGTTAACACCATCTCTACAGTGAAGCATGGTGTAGGCAGCATCATGTTATAAAATACATTTCCTCAGCAGGGAATGGAAGGCTTGTTAGGGATGAGGAAAAATTGATAGAGAAATTAACAGGCAAATCCATCCATCCATTTCTTAATCACTTTATCCAATAGAGAGTTACAAGGGAGCTGGAGCTTATCCTCACAAGCAACAGTTTAAGTAACCCAGTCAAAGTCCTAACAACCTGTTGAGAATTTGTGAGAAACTTAAAAACTGCAGTCCATGAATCCCCAAATGATTTGAGATTGAGGTCCTGAGCAAATCTGGAGGAATGGGCAACAATTGCACATGTGTAAAATTAATAGAGACTTATGACTGAAAGTGCAGCCAAAGGTGCTTCCACTACATATTGAGTAATCAGCATATTTCAGTTTTGTCTCATTAGTTTTTGCTGTCATTTACTGTAACATATCTTAATTTAGAAGTCTTCAGTTTGAATGCTGAATGTTGTCAATAAAATACAGATTAAATCACTTGGTAAATTCACAAAATGGGACAGCATGGAAAGGATCTGAATACTTTTGCACAGCATTGTACTCCCAGAAAAACCCCTGCTCAGCCTACTGTACCAGAGAATGTCCAGGTCTTGCATTATCCTGATCAGTCATCTTTGAGTTGATAAAAAACAATCATCCTCATCTGTGAAAAACAACAAATAAATGATATAGACACATTGAACATTAGAAATAATTATGGAAACAAGTTAAAATTGGTATAAATGACAAATTACTTCATCTAAATTAATAGCTTTTGTGAAAAATTAAATGTGACGTAGTATTATGTAATTTATAGTATTAATGTATACTTACACAGCTACTCCTAAATAGACAGACATTAAAGGGTTTTATACAGTACATACAAGAATTATTATGATTAAATAAACTTTTTGCAATTACCTTATCTTTCAGGTTTGGTCGAAAGGTGTGTTTCCTTTTCTCTATTTTTGGACTAGCCCTTTCTGGTGTAGGAACAATCTTTTCCCCAAACTACACTGCTATATTGGTCTTCCGAGCAATCCAAGGAATCTTTGGGAAAGGAGCATGGATGACTTCATATGTGCTAGGTAAGATTTAAATAAGGAGATAGATAGAAGATATATACAGTAGTATCCAGGTTAAATGACACTGTTTTTCACATTTGGCTGGGTATTGCCTAGAAGTGGAAATTTGGATGGGATCAAAAATCCTCCTTGCACTAAAACAAAACAATACTAACAATCTTGTGAGTGGTGAAACAAAATTACTCATGACAGGCTCACTGCAAAGTCCACTTGAAGCTCCTGTTAATGTGTTTTCTTCAGAGTACACAGGCAGTGACTCAGCAATAACATTAATTTACCCAGTTCAATAATAGATTGTTCTTGTTTTTTAAAACATTTACAGCAGGGAAATAAACATCCTACAATTTTGATACAACAACAAAAAAATAAAATGTATGTGAAAGGAAATTCACATACGAAAGCTCTATGTAAAAAACAAGCAAATCTGACACTGTCAATGGCTCATTACCAATCAGCTAGTAAAAATAAAAAATATTCAGAATCAGACTCTACTCAGATTATACAGAATATTTTTTCTTTGCCCTCACTGAGTCAAATGAAGAATACATAAAACATCAAATAGACTTTACAAGAATTAGGAGCATAGTATGTGTGAGGAATTATTTACTATTAATAATGCTTTCCTGCAAACACTCTTAGCATACACATGGTTCAGCTGGTGCTGTTTCTGCCTACAAAAAGTGTTTGCCCCCTTCCTGATTTCTTATTTTCTTGCATGTTTGTCACACTGAAATGTTTCAGATCATCAAACAAATTGAAATATTAGACAAAGATAACACAAGTAAACACAAAATGCAGTTTTTAAATGAAGGTTTTTATTATTAAGGGGAAAAAAATATCCAAACCTACATGGCCCTGTGTGAAAAAGTGATTGCCCCCTAAACCTAATAACTGGTTGGGCCACCCTTAGCAGCAACAACTGCAATCAAGCGTTTGCCATAACTGGCAATGAGTCTTTTACAGCACTGTGGAGGAATTTTGGCCCACTCATCTTTGCAGAATTGTTGTAATTCAGCCACATTGGAGGGTTTTCGAGCCTTAACCACTTTTTTAAGGTCATGCCACAACATCTCAATCAGATTCAGGTCAGGACTTTGACTAGGCCACTCCAAAGTCTTCATTTTGTTTTTCTTAAGCCATTCAGAGGTGGACTTGCTGGTGTGTTTTGGATCATTGTCCTGCTGCAGAACCCAAGTGCGTTTCAGCTTGAGGTCACGAACAGATAGCTGGACATTCTCCTTCAGGATTTTTTGGTAGACAGCAGAATTCATGGTTCCATTTACCACAGCAAGTCTTCCAGGTCCTGAAGCAGCAAAACAGCCCCAGACCATCACACTACCACCACCACATTTTACTGTTGGTATGATGTTCCTTTTCTGAAATGCTGTGTTACTTTTACGCCAGATGTAATGGGACACACACCTCCCAAAAAGTTCAACTTTTGTCTCGTCAGTCCACAGAGTATTTTCCCAAAAGTCTTGGGGATCATCAAGATGTTTTCTGGCAAAACTGAGACGAGCCTTTATGTTCTTTTTGCTCAGCAGTAGTTTTCGTCTTGGAACTCGTCTGAGGCAAGTGAAGCCTGCAGTTCTTTGGATGTTGTTGTGGGGTTTTTTGTGACCTCTTGGATGAGTCGTCGCTGAGCTCTTGGGGTAATTTTGGTCGGCCGGCCACTCCTGGGAAGGTTCACCACTGTTCCATGTTTTCGCCATTTGTATATAATGGCTCTCACTGTGGTTCGCTGGAGTCCCAAAGCTTTAGAAATGGCTTTATAACCTTTTCCAGACTGATAAATCTCAATTACTCTGTTTCTCATTTGTTCCTGAATTTCTTTGGATCAAAGCATGATGTCTAGCTTTTGAGGATCTTTTGGTCTACTCCACTTTGTCAGGCAGGTCCTATTTAAGTGATTTCTTGATTGAGAACAGGTGTGGCAGTAATCAGGCCTGGGTGTGGCTAGAGAAATTGAACTCAGCTTTCCAAAGATGTGATAAACCACAGTTGATTTATGTTTTAACAGGGGGGGCAATCACTTTTTCACACAGGGCCATGTAGGTTTGGATTTTGTTTTCCCCTTAATAATAAAAACCTTCATTTAAAAATTGCATTTTGTGTTTACTTGTGTTATCTTTGTCTAATATTTCAATTTGTTTGATGATCTGAAACATTTCAGTGTGACAAACATGTAAAAAAATAAGAAATCAGGAAGGGGGCAAACACTTTTTCACACCACTGTATGTTTATAATTCTTGAGAGCTAAACTATGATAGGAATCTTGATAAAGGAATCTTATACCAAGATTCTTGTATCAAGTGGAGATGTTAAAAAAGAGCACACTCTCCACCAGACTTTTGTAGGCCTACTCTAGGATTTGTTTGCTTCCACCAAAGTTCCTCAACCTTCTCAAGACAATCTCCTGACGTGATGTAGAAACAACATAAAATCAAAAAATAAAACATTTTGTTCCATTTTCTCCAATGATACTGTACATTGTCTTCAGCTGATATACAAATATTCAATCATCCATCTCTGAGATGTCACAAAAAAGCAAAAGTGTGGACTATTGACAGTCAACTGAAGGATAAGGAGTGAAAATAACATTTATTCCAAATTCAAGTAAGACTGAACATTCAAATGAGCAGGACTGAGGCAACAAGCACAAGCATTTTTTTTATCTGGTAGAATTCTATTCTGTTTCGGCAAGGCTAAACTGCAGTTTCTAAACCATTAACATAACCACTAAACATATGTCACTGTTATTGTTCCTGTTGGATTTGCTGAAAAAACACATAGATTGAAATGTCAGTGACGAATTGTTCAAAGGCAGGATGGTTTTTATTAATCTAAAACGTGGACTGCTTAAAGCTTGGCCTGGGTGTGCAATGTTTTGTTTAGTTGCTGCCTAATCTTCAATGCTTGACTGAGTCTTTTACTTTCACTGTGCAGCCATGATGAATGCAAGCACTAATTAATCAATGTTGTATGGTTTGGGGTGTGCTGTTGTGAGATGTTAGCATGCTAAAGACATTTTGTTAAGCATAAAGTGATGCACAGACCTGAAAATCACCAGAAAAGTGAAAGACAGATACCAGAATGCCTTATTATAATTAAACATTATATAAAGTCAGTGACTAAACATGCCAATATTATGTATGGAAATATCATTATGACTTAAAAAGTAGTTTTCTGAAAAAATTGTAGGCAACTTGTAAATGACAACCAACTCTAAACTGTGGACAAACACTACAACTACACTAGAGTAGTAAGAGTAGTAAATCGTATTTACAGTATTGTATATTAACTGGACATCTGGGTTCAATTCCTGCCTGGGTACCTTCTACTCTATGTGGATTTTGATATTTTATCTGTGGAGTTTTTTTTCTGGTTTCTTCGCATAGTTCAACAACATGATGTCCTGGATAATTGGCATCTCTGAATATACAGTACTGTAAATGTGTGTTTATGTGCCTTCCAATGGACTGGCATCCCATCTAATGTGTATTCCTGACTCTGGATCATAATCACATAATAATATCATACTAAGATGGTCTTTTTTAAGAATAAAAAATTCAAATGGACAGATTGTTGTTATTCTATGGAAATGTTTTTAAGCACATGGCACATATACTGAGCATGTTGCATTAAAATGCAACAAATTCACATTGTTATTATGTATTATTCTAGATATCTTGTGCAAATCACTTAGACCTACTATGTTTAGTTTAATTTAATTTTGTTTGAGATTATGAAGCATGTTCTAAATTATATAATTATATGTTCTGTAAAAGCACACTTGTCTATTGCCAGCTGAATTTTTCACTTGATTCAAACCCAAATCATGCAAAACCAAAAAAAGCAATACTTTTCAGATTTTTATTTTCTTTCTAAAACAATAAGACAAGGCTAATAAACTATACTGTATGCTCTAGAAACATCTCACACTTCACCTTGAATAACCACTTATTCAATACAGAGTTGCAGGGAAACCAAAGTCTGTCCCAGAAAGTACTAGGCACAAGGTGGGATACATAATGAATGGGATATCAGCTCATCACAGGGTACGCACACAGAGACATGTACACATTCATGTCACACCAGGGTAAATTTTACAGAAGGCAATTAACCTACTAGCATGTATTTGAACTGTGGGAGGAAACAGGAGCACCTGAGGAAACCCACACAAGACAGCAATGCAAATTACTGCACCACCCTGCTGCCCTACAAACATGTCTAGATTTCCAAATTTGTCGTAAATTAGTACTAATATTAGCTTTAACTCTGCAGGTGTTCAGTTAATGTCTTTGCATTGTACAGAGCTCTTATCTGCAGCTTGAGCATAGGCACTAATACTATATTCATAGGCACTAATACTATATTCTCATTTCTTGCAGTTACAGAAATAGTCAGCTCCCATTACAGGAGGCTGGTGGGAATTGTTGCTCAGCTATTTTTCACCATTGGAGTTATAATCCTGCCAGGAATTGCTTATCTCATCCCCTCATGGAAGATGTTACAACTTGCCATAACATTGCCGTGCTCCATCTTATTACTGTACTATTGGTATGTGGTTCATATTTTCGCATTTTTCCCATTCAAGGTTGTGATGGAGCTGGTGCCTATCTTGGTAAACAGCAGTCACAAAGCAGGGTACACCCTAGAAGGGATGCTACTCCATCACAGGACAGACACACAGACACAGACGTGCACCCACTTAGACTTAGGGCCAATTTTCCCAAAAGCCAATTAACTCACCCACTTTGGACTATGGGAGGAAACCAGAGCACCTAGAGTAAACCCATGCAAACACGGGGAGAACATACAAACTCCTCACAGATAGCACCCCAGGAGTGGAATTGAATGCAGGGACCCAACACTGCAAGCAGCAATGCTAACCCTTTCCACCCTTTTAGATATCACTTAAAACAGATATCATGCAACATTTATTACTGCAATTATTATCAACATAATTTAATTTATAATTGAGCGTAGATGGTAAAATATTCTAAATCATTAATCTAACTGAAGAATAACCTTACAGGTCAGCACTTTTTTTTCAAAAAAATGAAAAAAATGTAGGAACAATCATTGTCTTTATTTTTTTCCAAATCTGCCTTTTCCAAGTATCAATGATGAACTCATCTTGACACTATGGTAATCATAATAAAAAGAGAGAGCTGAAAACAACAAGCAGATGACATGCATTCTCTTCTGTTCATTCAGTGAATTTGCGGCATTATGTGAAATGGTGAACTGCTTCTTATAAAGGATGACAGGATGACATGATTTGCATGTTGGCAGACAACGAAGCAATTAGAAAGGCAAAGATGTATAAGATGTTAGGACGTTAGGACGTATACTGTAGATAAAAGCACGAAATGTTATACTAAGAACAGGAAGCAATTCTTTATGTAAAGAGATGTGGGAGTGTGGAACAACCTTGGCTTCTTTCAAGAGTGAGATACTTGAATAAATTAACAACTTCGTACCAAACAGACTAGATGAGCTAAATAGCCTCCTCTCATTTGTAACCTTCCTAATTTTCTTTCTGCTCATCATTTCCATGTGCTTATCATAAATGGAATCAATATTTTGTTTTCTTAATGGTTGTGAACCTGAACAAACCCTCCTTAAGGTTTATTCCAGAATCTCCAAGATGGTTGCTGACGCTTAACAGAACCAAAGAAGCTATGGAAATTGCTGAGCACATTGCCAAACGAAATGGTAGGAATCTTCCTGAGAAGTACCGTGAGGTAAGCACATCTTCAGGCTTGGATAAGGGTGCTATATAACTATGATTTAAAAATGTGATATAGATAACACAAATTTACATTAGTGTAATCTTTTTAGAATTTTTGTAAGTGTTACACTACAACATTGTGGTCGTATAGGCACAATCTCTTTTCTTTCAACTGTCCAGCACATTATAAAGATGTACAGTATAAAAAAGTCAGTAAAGTGCAATGATTTCTTTAAGTAACATTTACTTTGTAAATGAGTAACAGAAGATGAAGTACTAATAATGTGGAACACATTAAGAAGAAGAAGGTATGAAAGAAGAAAAAGATAGGTATAAAACACATATCATAAGATATGAAACATAAATAGCACTATGTTTTAAATTAGTTCACCATAATTTATACCACTGGTGAAATTAAGTCCCCACTGACAAAATAAACAAAAAACATATGGTGTTTGCAGTTTTATTAGCATTTAAAGTTAAGTTGAGCTTCTCTAAATGTAATTATTTTCTATCATGCTAAATCAAAATATCTTCAGCAACTTACATTCATTAACACTACACAATAAAATGCAACACAATCGCAGTTATCATAGGACTTGTACCTGTACGTGGTCCTCAGATTTCCACTTTGATTTAAGTTAACCTTTTTCCATATTGTTTCTTTGCTTTCATATTGTTTCACTACATCTGTACTGTATCTAATTTCTTTCTTAAATGGAGTTTATTTAAGTAAAGTTTGGGAAGAACGGGTGTGACAACAACCACGCTCAATCATTCCCAGCCGTCAGTGATTAGCAATCACTCCCTTCGTCCTTCCTCCACCGAACACTATAAATACCAAATATGATAACTCTCTCCCTCACGTGCGACTTTTGCATCCCACCTCCACCCCAACTCCACCTCTGCAACTACCCCTTGGTTACGTTGTGGGGGGGTCCTGGCCTCCTCGTCCTATGGCCAGGAGGTTGGCCCTCAGCCAAGCGGGTTAAGCCAAATATTCACTCCACAATAGTTCATTACGCTTCGATTTTGGGGCGTCATTCCTCGTGAAACTAACAAAGTGTTTTCCACCTTGGTCCTGGAGACACTCACAGAATGAATGTTTTTACTTCTGCAGGGAACAATTGAATGTAATTCTGAAATTCAGCAATTGGTAAGGGGAAGATACCAATTTCAAATCCCATCTGAAGAGCTGAAAACAAGTTTACAAATATGCCCAAACAGAAAACTGAAATCAATGTGTCTGTGATTAAGAACTTGACTGTAGCAAAATCCAGAAGATCCAGTGGCCCTCCAGGACCAGAGATGGGAACCACTGGTTAAGCATATCTCCCTTTTCAGATGTTTATGTAATCAGGCACAATCCATTTCCAACCTTTTCTTCCAATTCAAGGTCACAGGAGAACCAGAGCATAACCTGGCAAACAATGGGTGCAAGGCACATTGCGAGTCCATAATAGGGCACACAAATACTCAAACCAGGGCAAATTTTCCCAGAAGCCAATTAACATGCCAATATGTTTTGGACAGATAGAGGGAATCAGAGCACCTGGAGGAAACCCACTCAAACATGGGATAACATACAAATTCCATACAGATAGTACCCTAGGTCTGGAATTGAATTGAATTCAATTTATTTTTATATAGTGCCTTTCACAACAAAGTTGCCCCAAGGCACTTGGCAGAGCTGTGTGAAATACTGTACATGACATTACAATACAGAAAGAGAAAAAGTCAAAAGACAATGGAGGAGAGGAACCAAAAACTCCTCTGTAAGGAGAAAAAAAACATCTGGGGGTCCAAGGTCAACTGGCTGCCCAACCCCTCTGGGCATGCTAAGATTATACAATTCTAAAATAAAGTACTAAATGTGGAGTATTAGATCTTCCATCATGTCCTTCAGTGTGCCAGTACTCCATGCAGATCTCTGTAGACCAGCAAATCGTCCTAAATGATAGCTGTATTCGCTGTATTCTTGGATCCATGGCAGTGATGCAGCATCCAACTCAGATGGTGCCCCACTTGGGCACCATCCGGACATGTGGGGAGGAGAATAGGATAGTTTGGTCAGAACAGATGTATCTACTGGCCAACACTGAGACACACAATGTAATGCACAGCAGCTCCACCAGCCATAGTTGGAACGATCTATGATATAAGGTGTGAGTAGGCTAGGCTGAAGTAATAGGTTTTCAGTCTGGATTTAAATCCTGAGATCGACTCAGATTGTATGCATTAATCAACTCCATTAAATAGACAGGTACCTGACCTCTGAGAGCCTTATAAGTAAGTAAAATAATTTTGAAGTCTTCCCTGTACCTAACAGGAAGCCAATGGAGAGAGCTAAGTATAGGTGTTATGTGGTCATACTTTCTACTCCTGGTAACAATTCTAGCTGCCGTGTTTTGAATTCGCTGTAAGGTGTTGAATGTGTTAGAATCTAGTAGGGCTGATTCAGACCCTGTGCGGGGCTGGAGTGAAAAGTTGAGAGAGTGCGAGTTCCGTTACCGAAGTCCAAATCGTAAGGCAATACCGTGGTCAAGAAGGAGGGCAGAGATCTGTATTCCAGAGAGCAGAGTCCGAAAACCAAATCCGATCCATGAAGTAGGTGCATAGTCAACAGGGAGGCTAAATTAGTAAAACAAGAGTTGGGAGAGATTTCCAAATCCAAATCGTGAAGCAGATCTGTGGTCGGTGATAAGGCAGTATCCATAATGCAAAACGTTGCTAGACAAACAGGCGAAAGGAGTAGCTCTGGTGAGTGAAACTCAACAGTGAGCGTGTAAAGGTGCAGCAGAAAGGTTTAAGTAGGGGCAAAGGGGAAAAGATGTTGGATAATTGATTAATTGCGGTGAACAGTGCACATTAGAATGCGGCAGCGAGTGCGTGGATGTGTGGTGCGACAGGTGCTCCCTGATAGTAGGGTATTACAGTAATCTAATCTGCTGTATACAAAAGCATGTATTAGTTTCTCTGTGTCTTGAGTGGAAAGAAAATACATTAGTTTTGCAATGTTTCTTAACTGTAGGAAGCATGCCTTCTATACTGTGTTAACATGAGAGTTAAATGAGAGCCTTGTGTCTAAGATGATGCCTGAATTACAGTACATGCCGAATCTTTGAGGCAAAGTTTTAAACCCTCAGAATTAAGTGCTGGTTATAGCAGTCCTATCCACACTGTTGCCTCTAAACAACAGAACCTCAGTTTTATCAGAGTTGAGTGACAAAAATCCAAGACTTTATTTCATTAACACAATTAGCTAAAGTGACAATTGATGAGTTGTCGTTAGGTGTAAATGAAACGTATATTTGAATGTCATCAGCATAGGAATGAAACTTAATATTATGCTTTCGTATTATCCTACCTAGGGGCAACATGTAAAGAGAGAACAATACTAGTCCGAGCACTGATCCCTGTGGTACCCCAAATTTGACTAGTGACAGTGACGAAGCGTACAAATATTAGATGTGTGAACTTAGTGAAAATGGTTTGTTAAATAGGAGGTAAACCACTTAAGGACGGTTCCACATAGGCCAGTGCCCCAGCACTACGATGCAGCAATGTTAACAACAGCACCACCATACTGTCTGCTTTAAGTAACACATTGTCCAATTAAAAATGATTATAATTATAATTATTTATATTATATATAATTATTTTTCATCTCATTTGAGACATAATGCTAAAATGAAAACACTCTTTAATTGCGTCAGAACTTATCAGGTTCTAGATCAAAGTCGTTGTATAGCTATAGCATTTAAACTGTTTAGGTAATTTTAGATAATATGCTACAAATCCAGTTTTTAATCTCTACATCTCTATACTATCTGGATAGTTCTAGAACAACAAACTAAACAAAAAAACTAATATGAGGAAAAAACCGACACACATCCCATCACAGTGTTTTATTTTCATTTAAATCTTATTTTTATATGTTTAGAATGTGTATTATTTGATGGTGCTGTACATTAAGCATGTTGTTCAAGCTAAAACTCCCATTAAAATTTCAGATATTTCTTTTAAAGACAGTTTGTAACACTGGTTTTAAAAATGCAATAAAGTTAGCATTTATCTCCTTTTTAAACTTTTTACTTTCAGATGGAACTTTCAGAGCCTGTCCCTGAGAGGGCATATAATCCATCCCCCCTAGATGTGTTTAGGACACCACATTTGAGGAAATTTACATTTATACTAATGTATGCCTGGTAAGAAAACCTAAGAATATTAAAATGGTTACAAACCACAGGAAAGCATAGGACCATGTAGCTCATTTGGATAGTAAGTAGTCCAAAGATCTCTTCCAGTCATTATTTAAAAGAAGTTAGGGTATTGATTTAAAAAATGTGTCCGGGTGGCTTGTTCCATATTCCCTTTATCCTCTATCCTTTAATAACAACTTCAAAGTACAGGTATGTGGAAGCAAAGCTCCAGTATGATAAAATTTCATTTGCTGACTCACTGAATTGTTTATATTCACAAAGATTTCCAGCAAGAAAACACGCCTTTAAAAAGTCAAAGGATAATATTAAACCTTTGTTTAAATAAACACAATCATAATATTTACAAAACGTAATGTCATGGTCAACCAATTAAGATCATGCTCAGACCTTTCAACTGCCTTTTAGAGATTTGAATATTATGTTGACCAGACAGCACTATAATTCTAGAGACACCCTGAGGCAACATAAGTTTTTAAAGTTGTTCCAGAACACAAAGAAATGGATTTGTACTTTTAGCATTAAATCATTCCTAAATTCTTAAGAAGCTTAGTTGATGGAACTATTTTTTGAAGTTTGTGTCCAGTGGGAAGAAACCTACTAAGTTGTGTCACCTAGTTATCTTCCAATGCCACAAGAAAGCCTTCCATCTCAATGTTAATACCAGTCTTGTATAACTTAAGAGATCTAGCAAGATCAGGCTACACTGCTACCAGCATACAAAGCAATACATTTTGAGTGACCCAATTAATTACATGTGGTCATAACTTTATTTTGAAAAAAGAAAATTAATTGCTTTAAGTATTTAAATAATAAACACTTCTATTGTTTCACACTTGAAAACAAAGAGTACATTTGATGTTAACTGGTCTGAGGTCTGAAAAATATGTTTTGAGTTCTTTTGTCATTCCAGGTTTGCGAGTTCAGTGGTCTACCAAGGGCTAGTCATGCGTATTGGAATAATCAAGGGAAACTTATACTTGGAATTCTTCATCTCTGGAATTGTAGAGCTTCCTTCAGCATTGATATTTTACCTGACTATTGATAGAATTGGAAGAAGAATTCCATTTGTTTTATCTAACATTGTTGGAGGATTGTCTTGTTTAATAACAGCTTTTATACCAACTGGTGAGCTTTTACAATTTTATTTTATGAACTGATTTTTAGGATTCCAGACATCTATTATTTTGTAGACTATGTTGCTCTTCTCAGAAAGGATTAATGTGATATATCATCATAATGTTTATATTATGCAGCTCACTTCGTGTATAAAGAAATTAGAAGATGTCAATGCATCAAATGAAAACTTGTTGATAAAATTGAGAAGATGCTTTTTATCAGCATTTCATTGATATATGAATTATTTTAAAAATACACCCTTTTACAATAGGAAGTATTGTATGTCTGCAAATCTGAGGTTAGGTAGAACAAGCAACAGCAAGATATTTGAAAACATGATTTTAATAAAGTTACAATGCAGATATCAGATGACATAAATTCAATGTTTTTGTCTATAGCTGTTTTCTAACTCAGAAGAAGTGGAGAGGTTGGAATTTCATAGAAGGAACAGATTTCTTTCAATATAATTATCCTAAATAAACCCCTATTAAATGCTGATAATATTGAAATGTGTTTTTGGTTTGAAGTAATTCTTAACTCTTGAAGCTAATAAAATTAAATAAGAAATTCTGTAAATTCTGTCATTCATAATGATGTTTGTCACGTCACAAGGCGTAGCTGTACACTATACTCCTTACAAGTGGTGATAAAGGTGTGCTTTTGAAACGGAACCCATACTGAGAAATTTCAATAAAAAATTCAAAACATTTCTCTTAGAAGATACAACATCTTTTTATTTCTTTGAGCTCATGGAAATCACATAAAATTTAGGCCACATTACCTAAATGGTTATCTTGTATGTATGACAAAAGGCATGACAAAAACATAAATACAGTACATTTAATCCATAGTCAAATACAATCATAAGGCAGAGAGACAAGAGCCACTCTTGTCAGAGCAGAACACAGAGCTGGAGAGTCCAGCACCCTTATTCAGTGGAAATAGACAGATCAAACTCTGATCTAGTCATACATAGTCATACTGGTGACATATTCTTGCTATTACCAAAATATGTAAGATAAAAGCAGTATACAAAATTAAAAACCACCATCAATATCAACTTAATAAGAGTCAGATCTTTCACTTGTACAGCAAACTAATTACTTTCACCCCCAGCAATCTAAAATTGAAATGCAATGCACAACATATATATTGTATATTCTCTGCAGTTCGGAGGATTGAATAGGCAACATAAATCCAGTATAGCTAGCAAAGCTCTTGAGTGCCCTCTTCTGTTTTCTAAAAACCACTGCATTTTTAATAATGTCCAGTGTCCCAGGAAACTCCTTGTTTCTTTTGATTTTTCTGAGTAAAATTCACATATTAATTGAACAAACAACTATTTGTATAATTAGATCTTTAGATATTAATTAACAATAGGACAAATAATACTCAGAACTTATTTTTAAGCATTTATTATCAAGTATAACAAAATGGTTTTCTTTATAAATATATCTGTGCTTCTGAAGCAGTAGTATCCAAAGCAAAAAATGCATTCATCTGATTTAACTGAATGAATTGACTAATGTATTTGTTTTAATTTATTTTAGACATGACATGGCTAAAGACATTCATAGCAGTAATTGGAAGGCTTGGGATTACACTTGGTTATGAGATTGTGTACATTGTCAGCACTGAGCTCTATCCCACTCCTTTAAGGTAATGTTTAATTCTGCAATATTTTTATATTTAGTAGATATGTGCATATTATACATGAAATTACTTCTTAGAAACCCATAGAGACCGTAGTGCTACAGTATGCTTATGTTTATAACACGAGCCACTTTTATACTGCAGAACTGGAACAGCATTATACAGTTATAATTATTCTCTGACTTTAAAGGGAAGAAGCTACAGTATATTTTATTCAAATAGTGTCTGTTTTGCATAGTTAGGTTTCTGTTACTACTTGGGTGTTTGTTTTGAGAAAGTTAAAGATATGATAAATCGATAAAGACAGTAACAATACTTTCACCAGATGAAGCCCATTGAGATGTTTAACTAAGTTTGACACTTGAATAAGTTTGAAGTTGAATTTGTAATGTAAATGTATGACAATGCAGAAAAAAAAATCTGAAAAATATTTTTTGGAACCAAGTATGTGCTTAATTTTTCTAGATGAATGTTGTTTAGCCATTGTTTGTAGATATAAGACTTAACTGAAAGGTGCAGGGCTGGTGGAAACTGTGGTAAGTAATGTCCTAAGAAGGCAGACCCTGGAAGGTGGTTTCCATTGTCAGAGTTCCCTTCAGTGAAATCTGGAATATAAGTGCAGTTTCAATTAGAAAAAAATGTTACAATTAAAAATAAACATGAAACAATATACAGTAATTAAAGGGGGTATATATTTAGATTTCTTCTTAATTTGCTCTTTTTTTCCAAAACAAACCTTTATCTATAATGTAGTCATAATCACATCCTTGATCCATAGTTAAGTTACTCCCTGCTTACTTTTCAATATCACTGCCTACTTCAGTTTTATAGAGTTTCCTTATCTGGACAACACAAAAGAACTACTACTGTATGTGGCCATTCCAACAAGTAAGAATTGGGGAATATATCAAAATAGCAATATTAGAAATTAACATTAATTAAGGTTAATTAATATCACTTACAGTAAGTGAAGGAAAGTGTTATAGTGCCCTGACACCAATGCTAAATTAACTGTATATTGTATGTTTCTTAAATTAAAAAATGGACTGTATAAACAGAAATAATTTAGTAATTCAATGGAACCAACATCTGATTATTGGCAATAATTTTCTCTATTAATACCAATGCTTTTACTTACTGATATGGCTCATTCTTGATTAATATATATCTAAGAAATGTGTCACAATCAGAAAATGTCCTGGACAAGAAAATTCTAGATGACAGAAGTGGTCTCTTAACATATTTATATATAAAGAAACATTTTGGCTACAGTATGTTCTTGAAGCTGAAACTCTAGCTTTTGAAAGGTTAGATGAGATCTTTAGATCAATTAGCTATTAAAAACCAAAAAAGGTCCTCTTGCTTGTAACTGTTGTTCTCATATTCTTAATCAGGATTACCATGTGAACTAAGACAGCATTTTGTTTAATTACAATGCAGATGATTATACAGAAGCACAAGTAAATAATTTTTCCTGTGGTATCTCATAGATATGAAATACAAAATTATCTTGTTATTATGATATATTAAATTATCCTGTAATTAAGAGATACTAATGATCATTTGAGTGCATAAACAACCTATTAAGTTTGGGCAATGACAGCACCTAGAAGCCAGTGAGAACTCAGCTGGAACTTTGGCTTTAGTGTTCATAACAATGTCCAACACTGCAGAATGTGACTTGCTTTCAAATGGGGTTTAGTCATAATGTACAGTAATATTACAATTTGTACCCTAATGTGAGCATAATCCTTATAAGCATGAGGACACTCACAGTTACCCTTAAACAAGAAAAAGTGTACCGATTCTTTAAAACTGCTTAAAACTTAAAACTGAAAGCCAATTAATGATAATGTACTGTACTGTAGGTATTGTTTGAAAAAATACACTATTACATTATTAACACTTGAAAAACATGATAATGTACCATATTACAAGATAATTTTCACATAATTATGAGATAACACCTGACCTTTTTTTTCTTCATGGCAGCAATGTGCCTTTTATGATTTTATATTCCTTTTAATAATTCTATAGATTGACCTATATCCAATGTACCACTGTAGCAAAATAATGTTTGATAATCAGTTAACATCCTTAAAATGAACATAGAAGTGTCTGTGAGATTTCTCTATTTCAGTGTGAAGACTGAACATCTACTGTATGTACTGATATACCGTGCATATCATACGCCCTTCCAGCTTTGATAAAAAATATTTGACTGCATGAAATATTATCTGAATGCAGCATTTTGTCAGATAAATGGAGAATAAAACTTCAAAATAAATTAAACTTGCAAAAAAATTAGCCATCAAATACGCAAATAAAACAAAATGAGATTATACATCATAAAAACTGTCTTAAACCAATCCATCCTGACAGACCTGCCAAAGCAGGAATCACTGTTGTCTCAGACATATCTCTCGTGTGGTAGTATGGGACCAGTCAACTCTTAATTCTCACTAAATTGGTCTTGTGTTAGTATTAACAAAGTCTTGGGAGTATAATATCCTAAAAAGTGGAAAGATGGGAACCTTTTTCAATTAAGTAATAATTAGTTTAAATTTGTTAAAATGCAGTGATCATGTCTCCTAAAATGAAAAGAGAACATCTGCCTCCCCGACACGTTAGTTGTTTTTTAAACTTAAAATTGTTCTGTCACATTTTTTTCTATGATTGAGCCTCACAGGTTTTCCTGGATATAGTTTTTTAAAAGAATCAGGACTTCCAGGATGCACCTTAAATATGGGACTGTCCTAGAAATAACAGAATGTTACAGAGTGTTTGCCTTCAGTTAAATTCATTAGTTTAGAACTAAGAGCGGAAAAAAAAACAGAAGGATTGGACTATTGCATTCCCTTCTTAATTCCAAGTATTTCCAGGGGGACATAAATGTAGTATCTTAACTGTCTGAAAAGAAAACAGAAAACTCTTTTTGTCTTTTATATGAGCTAAAGTAACATAATATAACACAACCATTTAAACCGCCCTGTAATGACTGATTACTGTGCTGGAATAATTACTGTGACATGACAATTGCATTCATGCTTTGCGCATTTTGATGATAATGTTTTTTCATTATGACCATATGAAGAACTTTTCTCTGGTTTATACCTTTATATACCCGCTTCTGACACCAATGTAGCACATTCAGGTGCTTTCAAGACAAAGAACTAGTGGAGACGCGATCAATTAGCTAAGCAACTGCTTTATTCTTTTATCGAAACCACACAAAACCAAACACAGCATATAGACACACATGAGGAGACTGACGGAACACGTACACATACTTAGGGTGGTAATTACTTAACAACAGGCTATGCACTTATAAGGCTACACAGGACACTAAAACTACTATGACACTATTTACATATGCAGGGTCAGCTGCTGGTCACCGTGCTGACCCTCAGACTCTCTCCGGTTACAACTCCCAGCCTGCTCCACAGTACTATGAGCGCCTAGGTGCGCTTCCTCCTCACCACCAGGCAAGGGCGTTACACTGCCCCCACCTGAAGCGTCTGGCGTCCCGACAATGTCAAACATCCCCATCAGGCTGTACTCGGCTAAAGGATGTGGAACTCTGTGTGAGCGGCCGCTTCCGGACCCGGAAGGGGGCCAGGCGGTCTCGGTGCAGGACCACCACTTTGCCCGTGTTCGCAACCGGACCTGGTAGCAGACCTTGCCCACCACCCCGAGGACCCACCCCGAGGACCCTTCCCACGACGGCGCCAGCTAAGGGCTGGAAGGCAGGCCCCCTGCAGCACAGGTCGTAGTGCCGCTTCTGCCAGACTCCTGCCTGAGTCAGGTGGGTCCGGGCAAAGCTGTGCACACGCCACATCTGCTGCCGCAGGTCCCACTCATAGTCCAGTCCAGATGGCGGTGCCGACTCGTCTCCGGGCGGTCCCAGTCCTGTTGGTGCTGGGACACCAGGGTGGCCAACTGGGTGGCGAGTGTCCGATTATACCGCTCCACTAACCCGTCGCTCTGGGGATGCAGCGGGGTGGTCCGCATCTTAGAGATCCCCAGGCGCTGGCACACTCTGGCGAAGACCTGGGACTCGAAGTTGAGCCCTTGATCACTGTGTAACTCCTCCGGCACCCCTAGCCTGGCAAACATCCCCTCCAGTAGTGCATCGGCCACCGTGGGGGCACTCTGGTCCGGGAGGGCATAGGCCTCCGGCCACTTCGTAAAATAGTCTATTGCCACCAGGACATAGCGGTTCCCGGACTGGGTGAGCGGAAACGGGCCCAAAACATCCACCCCCACCCGCTCCATAGGAGCCCCCGCCTGGTGTTGTTGGAGGGGGGTCCAAAAGACCTTGGGGGGACCCTTCTGCGCCACGCACACCGCACACGTTCGGCAATACCGCTCCACATCCCGGTGGCAAAGACCCCAATAAAAATGGGCTCGGAGACGCTGCAGGGTTTTTTTTACAGCCGAAATGCCCCACGCCCGGCTGGCCGTGCACTGCTCGGAGCACAGCTCCGCGCAGTGACTGTGGCACCACCAGCTGCCACCGGATCTCGCCACTGGAGGGTGCCCGCCACCCCCGCCGCAGCACCCCGTCCTTTACTTCCAAGGCCTCCCGCAGGGCGCAGAGGACCTTGACGGACTTTGGGTGCGGGCCGAGCTCCTCTCGCTTAGGCCGCGCTCCTGCTGCCTTCCAGCGGAGCACCGGCTCCACGTCAGGATCAGCCGCCTGTCGCTGCGCCAGGTCTGACAGGCCCATCCCCAGCGGCCCGTCCAGGGCTGTGGCCGCGGCGCTAACCTCCGCCCCGGTGCAGACGACCTCCTCGCGCTGCTCCCGCCAGGCGCAGTAGCGGCAGTCCGCGGCGTCACAGGGGTGCCTCAAGAGAGCGTCGGCATTGAGATGGCCAGATCCCACACGGTGTACGACAGTGAAGTCGTACTCCTGTAGGACCTCTATCCATTGCGCCATCTGCCCCTCCGGCTCCTTAAAGTGGAGCAGCCAGGTGAGGGAAGCATGGTCAGTCCTCAACCGGAACCGGGTCCCGAACAGGTACGGCCTGAAGTGGGGGACCGCCGCCATCACCGCCAGCAGCTCGCGACGGGTCACGCAGTAGTTCCGTTCAGCCTTATTCAAAGCCCGACTGTAGTAGGCAACTACACGCTCCCCATCTGGCCCCTCCTGCCCCGTGTCACTCGTGTCAGTATCTAGGATATATGGTAACCGCGAATCGGGGTAGGCCAGCACGGGGGGCCCCACCAGAGATTCACTTAACCGGCCGAAAGCTGTCTCGCAGCCCGAGTCACAGTCGAAATGGCGGCCCTTCTCGGTGAGGCAGTGCAGTGGGGCAGCGATGCTGGCAAAGTCCCAGACAAACCTCCGGTAATACAAAGCCAACCCCAGAAAGCTGCGCAGCTCCGAGACGGTCCGGGGAGTCAGCCAACCCCTCACTGCAGCGACCTTACCTGGGTCTGTAGCCACCCCTCGCTGTCCAACAACATGTCCCAGGAAGGTCACTTCCTGTCGCAGGAGCTCACACTTGCGGGGGTTGAGCCTCAGGCCAGCACGGCGGATGCAGGCCAGCACCGCCTGGAGGTTCGTCAAGGCCTGGTCGAAACCCCGGGCATGAACCAGCAGATTGTTCAGATACAGCACACACTGGTTCCGCGGGACCCATGCCAGCACCCTCTCCATCAGCCTCTCGAAAGTTATCGGGGCATTGTACAGGCCAAAGGGCATGACAGTAAACTGCCAGAGGCCCTGGCCGATGGAAAAGACCGTCTTCGGGCGAGCATCGGGAGCGAGCGGTACCTGCCAGTAGCAGCAGCGGAGGTCAAGGGAGCTGAACCAGGTCGACCCGGTGATGTAGTCCAAGGCATCGTCTATCCTCAGCAGGGGGTAGGAATCTTTCCGGGTGACCTCATTCACCTTGCGGTAGTTCACACAGAACCCCCACGAGCCGTCTTTTCTTCTGACAAGTACAGATGGCGCCGACCACAGGCTCGCGGAGGGCTCAATCACCCCCGCTGCGGCCATCTCCCGGATCTTTTCCTTGGCAGCGGTCCGCTTGGCGTGAGCCATGTGTCCAGGTGGGATGCGGATAGGCCGAGCGTCGCTGGTGTTGATGTCGTGTTGGACCAGGGCAGTGCGGGTGCAGTCCTCATCTCTCGCCGCAAAGGGGTCCTCGTTTTGGGCGAGTAGCGCCTGGAGCCGCTGCCGCTGGTCCCGATCGAGGCCGTCGCTGCTTCGCTGGTAGAGGTCCTCAACAGCGCATCTCGCTTCCATGCAATGCTCAGCCCCCGCCTTCTCTGGCCCCCCAGGTGACTCGGGGGCAATATCCGTCACGCTCGCTCCCCGGCTCGCAGGCCCGGTCCACCACGGCGACTGCCGCCACCGCCACTGCCTCTTTTTCCCCCAGCTCCGGCAGGCCCGTGTCCCTCGGCCTTCGCCAGGCCTGCCCTCCATCAGGTGAAGTCGCTCACCCTGCCACACCAACTCCTGCTGGGCCAAGTCCAAACTGGCCCCCGCCCGCTGCAGCAGGTCCAGCCCCAGGATGCAGTCCTCCTGGATGGGTGCAAGGTAGCAGGGTTGGCGCACAGTCGATGTACCCAGACGGAAGGCAAGCACCTGTTTCCCCCAGACTGCAGCAAGCTGTCCCGTCACGGTCCTCAGCCACAGGCTGGAGGCCTCCCATCCTTCTTGTTCTTGTTTCCCGAGGCTGATCTAGGAGTGCGAGGCTCTGGGGCCCGGCAGTCCTGGGCTCGGTGTCCCCTCTTCCCGCAGCGTTGGCAAAACAGCTTGCGGGGCTGTTCCGCGGGGGTCGCTGCGTAGGACGGCTCCTCTTCCCCCTCGCTGGACTCCTCCGTCGCTGCCTCGGTTACCCGGCAGGCCGCATTGTGTCTGCTGGCGCTTCCAGCCACCCTGAACATGGCCTCAGCCCATGTGGCAGGGGCCAAGGCCTGCTCCAGCAAGGCCGGCATGGCCAGTTGTACTTGGCGCTGCAGCGCCTCGGGTGAGAGGGCCTTGAGAAAGGCCTGGAGAGCCATCTCCTGTTGCGCCTCCCGGGGGAAATCTGGGTATCCTCGGTGGGCGAGGAACATGACATCAGCGGCGACCGGGCCCAGACGCTCTCCTGGTCGGCACCGCCGGCGGGCAAGCCTCTCCCGCCTCAGGTCTGGCGCCTCCTCCACGCCAAATCGCAGCCGGAGAGCTGCTGCCAGCGCCGCGTATTCGCCTTGGTCCTCCTCCGGCAGGCTCCTTCCAGCGCCGCCGCCAGGTGGCCAGCCATCTCTGCCTGGCTTCAGCCAATCATCCAGGCCGCGAGCTATAACTCCGCCTCATAGGTTTCCCAAGGCGCTTCCCCGTCGTAGAGACCGGGTTGCAGCCGCACCAGCGGGTGTGGGAATAGCTGAGGAGCTCCGACAGGGAGAGAATCTTTTCTCTGGTTCATCCGCTTGGCGGGAGTAGCGGGCAATTGCCCCATTTCTATCGGCGGGACCACTATTGGGTAGCCCTGGTAAGGGCTGTGGCCACTTGTCACACCCAGGAGTTGCTCAGGCTCCATATGTGTGCTGCCGGTGGGTTCGGTCTCTTTTGTGGTCAGCCGGCACTTGGCAGAATCAGCTAATGTCTGCCATGGTTTGTCTATCCTGCCCGCTCTGACACCAATGTAGCGCATTCAGGTTCTTTCAGGACAAAGGACTAGTGGAGACGCGATAAATTAACCAAGCGTCTCCTTTATTCTTTTATCGATACCACACAAAACCAAACACAGGATGTACACACACATGAGGAGACTGACGGAACATGTACACATATTTAGGGTGGTAATTACTTAACAACAGGCTATACACTTATAAGGCTACACAGGACACTAAAACTACTATGACACTATTTTCATATGCAGGGTCAGCTGCTGGTCATCGTGCTGACCCTTAGACTCCCCCCGGCTACAACTCCCAGCCTGCTCCGCGGTACTATGAGCACCTAGGTGTGCTTCCTCCTCACCACAGGGCGAGGGAGTTACAATACTATCACACTTCTAGTGTACTACATAAGTTCTCTAGTATGTTACTGTATGTTAAGATACTGTACCATATAGGTTTGTTTTTCCTTTTTTAAGAAATGTAAAAATCCTCGCATGAAGAACCTTAGGAAAAGTATTCAGAGCTTGGAGATTTTCTTATAAGATAGAGATGTACTTTGCTTTGCCATGATTTCTTATGAATCGCATGATTAACCACACCTTCTTATGCTTTACCGTGTTTTACTACAATTTACTGTGGATTTATTATTTTAGAATATGCTAATGCTCAATGGGTGTGCTGCATGGATTTACCCCTTACAGTATTACAATTCTTTTCAAATTTAACTTAAAATTTAACAATTCTGTTCAAATTGGTCCTATCAAACTTCAGTTTTATGTTTTATTGACTGATGCTAAATATATGTTGGCACAATGATGTGGTGATTAGCAATGCTGCTTCACAGCTGCAAGGTCTTGGTTTGGTTTCAGCCTAGAGCATCTCTCTGTGTGGAGTCAGTTTGTTTTCCTGTTGTTTCCATTGTTTTTTTTTTCCTGGTGCTCTAGTTTACTCTCTCTATGATCAAAACATGTTAATGGGCTTCTCTAATTTTTCCCTGAGATTTGTTCCCATGAGAAAGACTGCTGGTCTCCTCACCTCATTATTACCAGTGAATAGACAGGCTTCAGCCCACAACTAAACTAGTCAGCCCTGGCCTTAATTTTGTTTTAATGACTTAAACAAAACACAGCTGTAAGACTAATACAACTTTCTGAATTTTTCTGGTCAATGACTAAAGTACCATTCATGCCTCAAACACTTTTTTTAAATGTTGACCACAGGAACATTGGATTATCTTTAACCTCTTCGCTAAGTGATGTGGGAGGAATTGTAGCCCCGTTCTTGCTATACAGGTTAGCAAGTTTTTGGATAGAGCTACCAATGTTATTATATGGTGAGTATCAAAGTTCTACATTTTTATGCACTTTATTTTCACTTTGAAGATGTACTGTACTGCATACAGATGTAAAATAATTTCTACATTTGAGGTACTTGAATCACTTGCAACAGTTTCTGTCTTCACTGACTCCGATCTCCAATTAGGACTATTGCAAATCATTGGTGTCCAGTATAAAGCCACTGATACAAGGAGATAGTAGTGTTTAGGTGCTTTTGTCCCAGAAATGCCAGTGAATTATGATTTACTGCATGCTTCCATCCATTTTCCATTGCTGTGTTGCTTAACATTAACAAATTAAAAATAAATGAGTTTATCTACATTAAAATTCAAAATGTTGGTGTCATTTATTCAGAGAGCACTAGACCTGAAAATCAGTAAGAATTTTTTTTAAATGATTTTTGTTGTTTGAAAAAGGAGTACTGTAGTACGGTAGGTTTTAATTGGCAACAAAAAGCAGTAATTGGCCAATATAAAATATTGAATAATAATTTGTATAATTTTGTATAATAATTAATCATGCAAAACTGACTGCCAAAACAGAAAAAGATCACAATAAAATGAAATTCTAAAATGAAGAAATGCTAGTGATCTGTTTAAATCAAGATTTTGGTAAAGATGCAAATCATAAATAAAATGTATCTCATCAAAATAAAAAGCATGTATGAGTGCCTCCCTATCAATATAAATTACAAACAAAGTTCTTGTTTTGTCAGGAGTCATGGCCTTGGTCTATGGAGGTTTGGTGCTTCTTTTACCTGAAACAAAAGGCATTGACCTACCAGAGACCACTGAGGATGTGGAGGCTCTGGGAAAGTAAGACAAATTATGCTGTACATTTTAACAATCGTTACTTTGTTACAATCGTTAATTTATTAGCCAAGGGATTTCTAGGCTTTGAAATCATTCTGGAGATCAACTACTCTATTACCTGTATCATAATCTAAGCATGGCTAAGTGTGGTCATTACTAGGATAGCATACCATGCTGCTACTATAGATGGTGTAGGTGGACCATTAGGCGGTTAACTTTAGTCTGGATGAGAATTTCCAAAACAATGTTTTGGTTTGATGACTGGGAGCATTGTGCTTTAGAATGCGCTGTGCTTCAGATTAAATTTGGTCCAAACTCATTAGTCATTAATTATTGCATGGTACACTGGAGTTCTCGCTAAATTCCAGTCTGCGCTTGCGCAGTTTACGTAAAAAACCCCTCTTAATTCAATTAGTGAGGCAACCTCTCATGTCAACCAGGTGGGTGGTGCATGTCAAAGGATGATGAAGTGGGTCCCCCCCTGCCTGCAAAGCACTCTGTGATGCTTCAAGATTAAAATCACTATATAAATAGAAAGTTTGGACACAGTGTAGGCTAGAGAGGTACTGATAATCTTCAGGCTAGCTTTGTGTTAGGAGAATTGTTTATTTAGAAGAAATCTTTTGAAATTTGAAACACTAGAAATAAATAAAATAAAGACAGGAAATATCCTGTACATTTTCGTGACATTTATATCAGATGTTCAGTGAAACAGTTGTTATCTTAAGGTAATTCTTTATAGATTGTAGAGGAATGATTTCATAGATTAGGGCAAGTGAGCAATGTGAGCTGATTTCTTAGTTTGGAACACAACTGAAGAATATTAAAATACTAAAGTATTTTACAATACTACTTTTCAATAGAACTATAAAATATACAAATAAAAAAGTAACATTGGAGAAAAATCTATTGAATATCAAAGTGATATAATTCTCAAAAGAAGGTTGGAAATCAATCTGAGAAGTGTTCCCGAACCTAAAATAAAATGTAGTTTAATGCTCCTTAAACAGTCATACACAACTTTGAAATAAAGCAAAAGGAGGTGTGTAAGTAATAAAATATGTAATTTGGTTACAGCAACACACTTTAACATGGACTGAAATCCAAAAGAAAGTATTGCTATCAGTAGGACATACAAAGGAAGTCCTTGACATTCCTTATGTACATTTAGAAAGTTGTAAGAACAGAAAATGAAGAGTAGGAAGAAAGCTTGAGAGGGATTAAGTCCGGTCAATAACCTGTTTTCCTGAATATAAATACGGGACATCAACCACCTCTTCTCTGCATTCTTTGCTCCGGTGCCACTCCACCAACCTTACTGCATCTGTCAATGCAGCAACGCAGATAGGACCCCCATGCGACCAATTGGGGAGCTGCAAAGGTGGAGAGGGGGTGGAGGAGGGATGCAGAAAACGAACGAGGAAGAGGAGAGGGTGACATTTGATATATATGGAGACCAGTTGCTTACGTCAGAATTAGTGGGAATTGCAGCAGCTGTGTCGAATGAGCTCGGCTGCCTTCATTCCTCCCGGACTTTCATTAAAAACTCTATTATGAGAGACTGAAATGAAGCTATATTTCTAAACAGTCTGAGAAGCTTTCTGATGTTTTTCTCTGTTTGCAACAAATTGAATGGATCATGGCTCAACTTTAAAAATCACTTATTATATTGGCAGTTATGTGGATATGTTAATTATTTTTTTTCTTTATCTGCTTCTCATCTTTTTTTTATCTTACAGGGACACAAAAGTCATAGGTGGCCTGAAATGGTCATGTCTACAGAAGGGATTGTCTGACCACAAAGAAATATAAAATTGTGCAACACAGCTGACTTGTTCCTCATCTCATATAAGGAAATAATGGTATTGATAGAGAAATACTGGATAGTGGTGTGAAGTATCCCATTGTAGTTGGAGGCAACCTGTATTTGATTTATGTTCAAGTAGATAGCTGTGTCAGCATTCACAGGCTGCAAAGGAACAAGTAGAGATTTATTCCATGCCTAAAAGAAAAGTGAGAACGTTTTGGCTATGAAGCCTTCTTCAGGTGTGACACATTTCATTCTTATCAGCATGGGATAAACCTTTACTTGTTCCTTTGATTTATATTGCTATCTTACTGTTGTTATCACAGTTACTATATTACTATGACTTAAATGATTTAAGCCATCCATGAAGAATTCAGATACAATCTGTTTGTATTATTTGAAAAAAAGTAATTCTATGTACAGTATCTAAAAAGAAGCAAATAGAAGTATTGCATTTTTACTCTTCAAGTAACCAAAGTGAATATTTGGTAAGCAACAGAAACAACATGTTTAGAAAACAATTCAATGCATTAAATAACACTTTACCTCATTGAAGGTAAGAACAGTATTTTATTATTAAATAGCACAGGTACTGTATGTTTTCAATCAAACAAACACATAAGTAAAGCTGTATCTTCTGGAATAGTAATTTAATTTACTTTCTTCCTAATCTACAGATGTGTTTCAAAATCTACAGTGTGTGCAAATTTGCAGTGTAACCTTTGAAACATTTTCGAGGGCAATGAAATCTGTATTAAGAACTCCATATGAAATGTTTCAGTTTACAGAATGTTTTGTACCATTGCCACTAGAAACTTCAGTCACAAGGTCACAATGGTGATTAAAAATACATACAATTTCAAGGTAACTGAAGTAAGTTGTGGTTGAATACAACACATTCTGAAAGAACAGTATAATGGCAAGACGTATACAGACTTATACTGTACATATATTTTATATGTACATATATTTTATAAAACAATAGTATCATATATTTTAAGATTTAAATTAAATACTTTTGCTGCTTACAATAAAATATGTATGCTGATATAAAACAAGAAATACACAACCTTTTAAACCTCCTTTAAAAATTAATATCATCAACATCATGACCGTACATGAGCTCAAATTGCAACTATATTTAAAAGGAATATCTTTTGTCACCATTTTTCTGGCATGTACTAATTACAACTGCAGATAAAAACCCATAAATCATTATAAGCACAGTTGCACAATTTCTCAACAAAATCTTGTGACAATATTGCACATCCAGAAATACATAAAAACCTTTACATATGAGAAATCACATGATAAAAAATTAATCTTCACCAAAACTGAAGAATCTATAAAATACCATGTTAGGGGAAAAAAAATCACCCGATGCTTCCAACATCTACAGTACCTCAAAGAACACTTCACCCAATTGAAACTCCATTTTCCACCTTATCGGAAATTACAATTGTTATGTTGAAGTGGTAACCAATCCTGAGTGAAGGAAATCATTTAATTTAATAAACAATTTAATTCACTTTGTAATACAACTGACATTACACAATCCTAGTGACATGCAATTATATACATACAGTGTATATACAGTGGTGTGAAAAAGTGTTTGCCCCCTTCCTGATTTCTTATTTTTTTGCATGTTTGTCACACTGAAATGTTTCAGATCATCAAACAAATTGAAATATTAGACAAAGATAACACAAGTAAACACAAAATGCAGTTTTTAAACGAAGGTTTTTATTTTTAAGGGGAAAAAAAATCCAAACCTACATGGCCCTGTGTGAAAAAGTGATTGCCCCCCCTGTTAAAACATAAATCAACTGTGGTTTATCACATCTTTGAAAAGCTGAGTTCAATTTCTCTAGCCACACCCAGGCCTGATTACTGCCACACCTGTTCTCAATCAAGAAATCACTTAAATAGGACCTGCCTGACAAAGTGTAGACAAAAAGATCCTCAAAAGCTAGACATCATGCTGCGATCCAAACAAATTCAGGAACAAATGAGAAACAGAGTAATTGAGATTTATTAGTCTGGAAAAGGTTATAAAGCCATTTCTAAAGCTTTGGGACTCCAGCAAACCACAGTGAGAGCCATTATCCACAAATGGCGAAAACATGGAACAGTGGTGAACATTCCCAGGAGTGGCCGGCCGACCAAAATTACCCCAAGAGCGCAGCGACGACTCATCCAAGAGGTCAGAAAAAACCCCACAACAACATCCAAAGAACTGCAGGCTTCACTTGCCTCAGTTAAGGTCAGTGATCATGACTCCACCATAAGAAAGAGACTGGGCAAAAATGGCCTGCATGGCAGAGTTCCAAGACAAAAAACCACTGCTGAGCAAAAAGAACATAAAGGCTCGTCTCAGTTTTGCCAGAAAACATCTTGATGATCCCCAAGACTTTTGGGAAAATACTCTGTGGACTGACGAGACAAAAGTTGAACTTTTTGGGAGGTGTGTGTCCCATTACATCTGGCGTAAAAGTAACACAGCATTTCAGAAAAGGAACATCATACCAACAGTAAAATGTGGTGGTGGTAGTGTGATGGTCTGGGGCTGTTTTGCTGCTTCAGGACCTGGAAGACTTGCTGTGGTAAATGGAACCATGAATTCTGCTGTCTACCAAAAAATCCTGAAGGAGAATGTCCGGCCATCTGTTCATGACCTCAAGCTAAAGCGCACTTGGGTTCTGCAGCAGGACAATGATCTAAAACACACCAGCAAGTCCACCTCTGAATGGCTTAAGAAAAACAAAATGAAGACTTTGGAGTGGCCTAGTCAAAGTCCTGACCTGAATCCGATTGAGATGTTGTGGCATGACCTTAAAAAAGCGGTTAAGGCTCGAAAACCCTCCAATGTGGCTGAATTACAACAATTCTACAAAGATGAGTGGGCCAAAATTCCTCCACAGCGCTGTAAAAGACTCATTGCCAGTTATCACAAACGCTTGATTGCAGTTGTTGCTGCTAAGGGTGGCCCAACCAGTTATTAGGTTTAGGGGGCAATCACTTTTTCACACAGGGCCATGTAGGTTTGGATTTTTTTTTCCCTTAATAATAAAAACCTTCATTTAAAAACTGCATTTTGTGTTTACTTGTGTTATCTTTGTCTAATATTTCAATTTGTTTGATGATCTGAAACTTTTCAGTGTGACAAACATGCAAAAAAATAAGAAATCAGGAAGGGAGCAAACACTTTTTCAAACCACTGTATATATACAGTAGGTACCTTGCAGTGGTGCAAAATGAGTGGATGCTGGAACTAATTTAAGGGAATTTAAATACAATATAGCGAAAGAAAAAAGGTATACAGAAACTGTGAAAATGATTAACAGACATAGGTCCTAACCCATAAGATGAGCTCATTGCAAACCTGTCTGTACATGGTATTTCCAACTTTATTATTCAATCTGGCATGACAGGTCAGGAGAGAGGTCCTTCTGCAGTCCAGCAGTGAATACACTCCACGCTGCCAGGTCCACAGTACACCCTATACCAGGCTCCATAAGCATATTCACTAGCCGTGGTCTTCTGGTTACCCATATTGGGATCACTTTGGACTCCTAGCGCTCATCCATTGTTTATTTTCCAGGGAAAACTGTGGTCTCCTTTACTTGCTATTTTCCCATACTTTCTTCAAGCTTGGTTGCAGGTTTCTGCACTGTCCTGACTTGTTGCCTTGCAGGTGATTGCAGCTAAAATCTTTTGCTGTATAAAGTCTACCTTATACCCTAGACTCTCTCCCACAGCACTGGTGGACAGCGCTGATTCCTTCCACCCACCCCTCCACCTCCATGTCATCCCTAGGCTGACAGCATCCCCAGTCATGCCACCCATGAGTGAATGGGTTTAAGTGCTGCACCTGCACACAAACCCATTAACTCATTGGTCATGAGTCATCCAGGGACACACATCAATACAGGAGAGTATTCTGATTCTTTCTTTCTCCAAAGGCATTTCAATGCAATACCCACAGCTGTAGCTTATCAAATTACCCAATCATTAAAGCTGTAGCTTCCTTAAGGGTACCAGCTGACACCCAGTTACAAAAAGGGAACATTCCTTGTCTGTTCCTATAATTTTGAATAGTCAGATTGTTTCAGTACCGATGATAAGTGAAACATCGCTCAAAGAGATCTTATTGCAAATGCGTTATCTGATTCAAACTTCTAACATGGGGACTCCCAACCCTTACTGTACTGTATATAGTGGAGCACATGCTGTCTGCTTTTCATTCTAGTACATTGAATCCTTTATTGAACTAATAGGTTTCCTGATTGGAATAATTACCTAATTTATTTTCTGCTCAAATGTTTTCAATTAATTGGGATCACTTCTGGAAAGTGGGTCATCTCTATCGCTACATTCTAGCATGAGAACTACAGTAGTATTAGCCTTCTAAAAATGTTGTAGTATCAGGATGGGTGATATGAATCTGTGTGTTGTGACATTTGGTCTCCTAAATAATGGATTATGATAAACATTAGGACTGTTTGACTATAATGTCTTGTGAAGTTAAAAACATTCTAGATGGCAAGTGTGTTGACTTAATCCAGCTTCGACCAATGGACAGCATAAGGGAATTTTTGTCTTGATGAGTGAAACATATTGGTCACTATTTTCTATTTCATGACTTACACCAATTTTTACATTTAACTGGTTAAATCACCCCAACTGAGCCTGATTAGATTTCTTACTAAAGGTGATTTAGTGCTTATGCAGCAGTAAAAATTCCTTGATTATATCACAGCTATTATTGCTTAAAGAATCAACTGATGCCAGGAACAGTTGATCTATACCCAAAATTCATTTATAGTATTTTATTTATTCATTCACTTCTTGAAGAAGTAGAGTGATAAATTTATTTTGATACTCAGTATATAGTATGCTTAATGACCAGCATACTATACGGTCCATGTATTTTACCACAAATTCCAACAGTTTTTTGCAATGTAATGGTTTGGAAAAATGACAACTAGATCATTCACAAAGGCTTCATTAAGTTTGATTAAAACATAAAACCATGTTTCCTGGATTTCTTAACATAATTATATGCAATTTAAGATAATATGCTTATACAACTAAGGGGGATATTTCTTAAATCTCTTTTCTTTTAAGAATAAACACAAAAGAAAGTGCAATGTGCATATATGGAAATCATCAGACGATTTTTTATGTTTCAGCTGTTGCCATTTCTATAGTCAAATAACTGAAGTGTAATGTATATTGTATTTACAAATGTTTTGTAGTATTCAGATAAAATAGAAGCCACAGAAATAAAATGTTAATGAATTAAACTTTTGTCAAAGAAATTGACACAGCTGAGTTTCAACTGAGAGTTCTCCAAAGGTTCAATATTTTAAAATATTACCGTTATAGAACATTGAGCTTTCTGTGGGTAATTCTCTTTAGAATACAATGACAGCTGGTTCAGGTAAAGGAACAAAGACAAGGGATTATGCATTGAGATACAAAGGCTTGTATGAGATTCAATTTAAAATGTGGTGAACCAAATATAATTTGAAAATAGTAAGACAAAAACCTAGCCTTAAGAAGAAGTCAAAACACAAATGTATAGAGCATGCTTCTATTGCACACAATATCCTGCAATTCTATTGCTTGGATTAGGAATAAGCCTGGTCAAACTTCACATCAGAAAACAATAAACAGAAAATGTTACTTCAAAAGAAACATGAAGAACCAAGGACAGTTTACTCAGTACAATACATCTGGAAAAATAGACCTGGATATTTACACAGACATTGTAAAACTATTTTAAAAGATTAGATGTTAGCTGTGTTATCAAAATTCCGTTTCCTGATTATATACTGTATCAACCTTGTAATTTGTTTCATAACTTGTTTTATTAGGCTCTTTTATTACATTGTCAGTCTATTTTTTGTCAAAACACATGTTCAAAATGGTCAGTATTGTCTAATCTCACAAATGTTATGTCATGGATATTGACCTCTAAATGCTTGATAATTTTAGATTTTGTAGCTAACTATGCCACCCAGCACTTATAAAAGTGCTAGCACCCATTTGCTCCTGCCACAGGGTCTTTTTATCCCATGGAATCAAAACATGGTGCACAGACCAGGCAAGACTGTCATTCTACATGATGTCTCATTTCATTATTGTTTATCAATCTACCAATCCCACAAAAGTATCCCCATAACACAATTTCTGATACTGACTACCCTACATACAGACTACATAACACATCTTACCAACCAGAGGCACGTACTCAGAGAACATACAAGAACCCCATGCACCCCAGTTGCCAAGATCCAAAAGTTCCAAAAGGAAAGTTCAGTAGCATTATTCTCCCAAAACCAGCTTCAATTGCTGACCTGGTGGGCTTCCTTCTACAACACCAAAGGAAGGGATGAAACTCCATGGTTTTAGGCATACTGATGGTCCCGGTCATCCTGAACACTGTAATCCCTCATTCCTTCCCCCATTGGTCAAAAGTCCAGTTTTGGGTAGAGGGGGGACAGTGCCTGGGCCTGCTTCCACTGATTTCTGTGGAGTCCTTGGTTTCCAAGTCCTCTCCTGGGTGCTGTGGTGCTATGTTTCCTTTAGTTTCTGCTGTCTTTGTGTTTCCTTCAGTTTCTGCTGTCTCTGTGTGCTCTGTCTGAACCCTTACTTGGGCTCTGAAGGTCTTATGTAGCTCAAGCTCAGGACTCATTATTGGAGGGGGTCCTTGTGATGTCTTGGGTGTGTGGAAAACTAATGGCTTGGGGCTAATTGATAAACTGGCTGTATGCAGATGGTCAGGTGTAACGATGCATTTTGTATTCTTACCTTGTTTGATTCAAACAGTAAAAAAATCCCAAGTTTACAAAAGATACAAAGAACTTGTATCTATTCAACACTCCTAGCATCACATCTATTCAACACTCTTCAATTCTGGTTTCAAAGAAACAACCCTCATGGAGAAGAATAGTAAAGTTCCGTCCTTCTTCTTATCATGCCTAGTGCCTACTCAGGTGAGCCCATGTGGCAAGCACTCCCCTAAAGCATAACAGGGGATCTCCTCTATAACATAGCAGGAGATGTTCAGCTCCTCTACCAGCTCATTATTCTTCCTCCTCTGGTCACTCACATATCATCCAAAAGTATTCACCCCCTTGGACTTTTTCACATTTCATTGTCTTAAAATATGTAAAAATGTATTTAATTGGGATTATTTTGCCATTTTTTTGACACAAAACACTCTATAACATCAAAGTGAAAACAACAATCTACAAATCGTCCGAAATTAATTATAATTAGCTTACATTTTTGTAGCAAAACAACCTTAACATTGTGTGTGTTTTCTTTCTGAATGAACAGGCTTGTATTTTAGCTTTATTTATCAGAAATATCAACAGAAGGATTATATATGTACTTTATTTCACTTTTCCAACTCTTAGAAACTTTCCCCTTAATCAAATTGGAGTGGAACTGGTTAAAAAAAACAAACATCTTAATTAGTTACCAGTCACATTTTAATTAATTGATTATACTTATACAGTACTTTTCTGGAGCACTTTACAGGTAATGTGGACTCCCCACCACCACCACTAGTGTGCAGCACCACCTGGATGATGCAACGGCATAGTGCACACAGTACACTCACCACACATCAGCTATCAGTGGGGAGGAGAGCAGAGTGATGAAGCCAATTCATAGATGGGGATTATTAGGAGGCCATGAGTGGGAAAGACTGATGGGAAATTTAGCCAGGATGCTGGTGTAACACTCCTACACTTTCCGAGAAACACCCTACAGAAAGTCAGGACCTTGGTTTTACATCTCATCCGATGGATGGTGCCTTTTTACAGTATAGTGTCCCTGTCACTATACTGGGGCATTAGGACCAACATAGATCGTAGGAAGAACACCCCATGATGGCCCCACTTACATCTGTATGTTTGTTTTAGTCACTTAAACTTTAACAACTAGAATTACTTAAGGTTTCCTCCAGTAAAACATGATTCACCTGTACTTAAATAGGTCAACGTTTTTGTTCCACCCTGAATTCTTAACTAATTAGTTCACCTTCATTCATGTTATGTGGTGTTATTGCTTAGTATAGTCACCCAAATATGCAAGACATTTTAGCCTACTACACCACTTAACAACTTTCAGGGTCCTAGGACCGTATCCCCCCACAACAGGCTCATTGAACCCCCCAGGACCTCCCAGTACAACTACAATTATCCTACATTAATGTAGTTTAATTCCTCTAACATCTATAATCTATCATTTTTTTACTCAAATAAAACATAAAAAAATGATAAGTAAGATGATACCTGGGCCTTCCTCTGCTGTTCTCTGTAGTGTCCATCTGAGTCTATTGTTTGAATCTCTGTCACAAGTCCAGGTCCTATGTCCTTTCCCAGCACAAAATTAAAAATGAGAGGTGGGAGTGTCCTGGTATTCAAGGAGTGGTAGGGAATCAAGGCACAACTAATGAATGGTGCTTATTAATGAACTGACTGTATGCAGACTGACAGGTGTAACAATGCATTGTCTATTTTCACTGTGCTGCTCCCTCCCTGTCTCATCTGCTGTTAAACCTGTCACAATTCCACATATCTGAAATGTGTTGTAATAAATGGGTTTCTACGCAAACTGTGTCTCATCTTCAAGGGAGGCTTGAAGACCTTGATTAGAGGGAGGAGACAACAGAAAGAAGAAAGACAGACTGTTGCTGCAATAATAAATATTGCATTGTTTGAAGCATATACACTGTACATACTGTATAGTCAAGTCAACTGCACAAAAAATAACATTTAACATTAAGAGCCTAAGTGAATGCAACATAATTTAAAAAAATGACATTTACTGAGAGTATTTAGGCAAAAGAAAGGTCCCAATACTCTTTTCCTCTCGAGAACTTTGTTTAACCATCACTAATGCTGATTTGCTTAATGTTTTTTTAAAGTTTTTTTAATGTATTGTTGCAAGCATTCAACTTGCACAATTAATTAATTTCACCAAAACTTTTTTGGTCAGCCTTGTGACCTGATTCAATACCCTGGGAATGAGTAAGGGTGTTGACTGAAACTTCATTCACCCTCAGATAATCTTCATAAAAATATCTTGTTGTAAAAGAATGAGAACCAGAAAGACTAGAGTATTCAGTACCTCAGATCATCCCGTGGAACTTTACCAACAGACATACTATACAGTTTGCCTTGTAGGCTCACTGGTGGTTATTAGATGAGTCACATGTACAGTAGTATAAATCTGAGAAAATAAAAATAAATTAAATATCCTATACTGAATCTAACATTATTTTTCATATTATTTACTACATTTCAATATTATGCAGTTTGCAGCTGAGTCATAAATGATTTATGAACATGCAAATGCATATTATTAAACATTTTAAGAATAATTTGTTGATGTCAAGGACACAGACTTACTGTACAACCCCAAATTACATACATTACATTTGTGTTCTCTCGAATTGACTACTGTAATGCTCTACTCGCTGGGATATCTAAATCTACACTGAACAAACTGCAGTATGTCCAAAATTCAGCAGCCAGAATCCTGACCAGGTCTAGTGCAAGTGTTCACATGACTCCTATCCTGGAGTCTTTGCACTGGCTTCCGGTCAAATTCCATGTAGACTTTAAAATCCTCATGCTCACCTATAAGGCTCTGCATGGCTTGGCACCTCAGTACCTGTCTGAACTATTATCGCCCTACTCCCCACCTTGCAACCTTCGCTCTTCTAATTCTGCTCTCCTTACTGTCCCCCAAGCCTGTCTGCATTGTATGGGTGACAGGGCCTTCTCCTGTTATGCCCCCAAGCTCTGGAACTCTCTCCCCAGGATATCAGAGAGTCACCTTCTCTAAACTCCTTCAAATCCAGACTCAAAACCCTCTTCTTCAGAAAAGCCTTTACTTAACTGGTTTCATTCTTCATTCTTATTTATTGTTGTTGTCATCCTGTAAAGTGCTTTGAGAAGCCACCTTTAAAGGCGCTATATAAAATAAAGTTTATTATTATTATGAAATTACTTGGAAATTATTTATTGTTTTTTGCTTTAACAGTGCTTCCATAATTGAACATTTAATGAAACTGAAATGAAATGAAGTTTGAGATTTATAAAACATAAGTAGAAGGCAATAAAAGCTGAAAACAAAAATGAAACATAAGAATTTAATTATTAGGTTAATTCAACTGTTCAAAAATATACCTTCTAGTTTGACTAGAACAAAAACCTATAGGTTTATGGGCCACCAGGACTAGGAGGAAGCCCTGTGCTGTGATTCTGCCTTGTCATGAATATAGATAGATTTATCAATTAGTGAAAAAAATGTTTAAGAAAGCCAAGAAATGTGTGATGAATCACCATAACTTTGTGAGGCTCAAAATCATGTGGTGTCTTGTTAATGTGGACAAGTACATAATATTCTATATATACAAAAGGAGGCTATAATTTCATGAAACTCCATTAATAAGTAATCTGCCAAACTTCATGATGAGTTCATGTGATAAATATTAACCAAAATGTATTTTTAGCATGTGACCTTCAGACCTATCTCAAATTACAGTGAAACAGGACCAGCTTTAACATGTTGCAACAATGTGGTGTTACAGTTTTTTTTGTAAACGGGTGTTGTGCTACTTAGCTCAGGATCCCAAATAAGCTAAACTACTTCACAAATACTAGATCTCCAAAATCATAATTAAAAAGTCTTTCAAAAATGTGTCATTAACATTACACTGTCTCTTGTTTTGTTCATTAAATAAATTATAAATTAAATATACAGTATATATTAACATTCTCTAAATGATGTTTTATTTAGCAATATTTTTATACTGCATATAAATCCTATTAGTATAATGGCATGTGAAGGATATCTATCATGGTGTTAGAGGCATTGTTTCCAGCTTTTTTTTTCATGAAGAGTCCACAAAGTCAATAAGTCCAGGTTGTACTACAGTTGTCATACTAACTGTATGAAATTACATCTTCTGTAATTATAAGAGAAACCGTTCACTTCTTGCACTGACTTCTTATTATTACTTACTATAAACAAATATGTATTATAACCAAACTAAGCTGAATTGAATTTAATAATAATTAAATAATTCCTATTTGTATCCTATCCATAATGCATATATATATATAGGTATTGTATTTCATTGGAATCAACTTATATTGATTGATACTGACTTATATTTAAGCAATGCTCTTATCATATATTGCATTTAGTGGTTAGAACTAAATATGACCATACACGTGCCAAATAAGCAAACAAATCATCCAGATGGCTTTGAGAGGCCTCATATACAGTACTGTATTTGCTAAGACTCAGATATTTGTATTCTGATTGATATAGATTGATATAGATTTATTGAACTTGCCTGGAACTTGCCTTATTTCTTTTTTCAATATTTTAAATAGTTTTCTCAAAAGTAATGTCTATGCGTAAAGACAGAACATATAACTGTGAACTGGAGCTATTAAGGTTAGGAATGTGTGACACACTGTATTTTCTTAAACTGAAGATTGTGCAATCTGTTGAAAATAATGTCTTTAAACCAAACCTACTGCTTATCCTGTATATATTCCTCTTAGATTAATGTATGTAAATGACAAAAGCTTACAGAGATTCATATCCATGTATAGACCTGGAATTATGGAAGCAACCTAATTTAAGTATATACAGGTAGGTCAAGGGAACTGCAATAGTTTACCCACTCCTCCAGTCAGGAATTCTGAACAATTAATTTGTGCTGGGTGAAGGTTTTGACAAGTGCTGTTGCCCTACCCCTGCAGGGATTCAATCATGGTCACTTGCAGTAGAATTCTGAAGTGTTTAGGATTCAAGGGTTGACAGCACATCTATAACATGACTTGTGCCACTGAGCCCTTGTTAAAGGAGCACCTTGCTGGAATTGTTTTCCATTTGTGTGTGCTTCTTGTCAAGCAGGTTTCAGAACCCTTAAATATATTTCCTGCCTTACCTTCAAAACAGTTACAGACATGTGCAGCCAAGTCTATTTCAACCATAAACTAGATAAATAACTTTAATAATCCACTTTAAACAATCTGACAGGCTTTAAAGGTAAGAAATTATGAGGCAGTTCATCCAGAAAACTCAAAAAAGCCAAATAAACTAAAACATTTTTTTTAAATCTATGGCTAAAATTTCAAAGCACCAAATGAACACCATCATGTGAGCGTATCGTATGGTGAAAAAAAAACTTGTGCAAGTGTTACTCTACTGTGAATAAATAAACATAACATAATTTAAACAAATTCACAAAAAGAATCCAGTTTAGAAAGTATTACAGCTACATCTGCAATATCAAATGTAAATGCTCCACAGTTTTCGAAGTGTGGTTGTTATTGTAGCTTTAAAAAACTCACTACTGTATATATAAACTTCAAACTATTTTGAATACTTTTTAAATTATTATTGAAATTATAAAACAATTCAATTTTTTGCCAGTTCTTTGAACACTGTAAAAAAATGATAACATTAATTAAATCTGGACCACGTCAGAAATTTAGAATGTAAAGAATTACTACCTTTAATCTCACACTTTAAATGGTAGTTCTCTTTTAGTACAATGTGCAGGTGATTTACAGTGCTGCCAGGTAGACTTGTAGGGTAGATACAGTATCTCACTATTATTTTACTTTCACCACTAATCATGCCTGAGAAAATACAGTATGTCTTCCATTTTCAACCACGGTACTACATGTACTACTACTGTGTATATATCTTATGTTAAATTTGTATTTCTGACCACTGGTACTCCAGTTAAATCTGACATCACAATCTGTAATGATTGTGTTAATCACTTGCACATCATTTCCATTCTCTTGTAATATGGTTACATGGTTACAGTTGTATCTTTTACAGTACATTTTCTATTAACTGATAAGACATGTTAGCTACCTGTGTGCCTGTCAGAAAACTATGGAAAAAAAGATTGGTCCATATGTTTTTCTTTTACCGTTTTAATGTTTTAAAAAGCCAAATAACAGTTTTGAATTGAACACATTTGCAAAACGACCTTTTGAAGTCCATATGAAATCAAACTCCTACATGTTGCACGTACAACTAAATTTAAAAAGGAACATCCAAGGCCTTGGTTTAAGTGACACTAAAATATCTGACAAAATGTAATACCTACACATTTATTCATCAATCAGTAAATGATCTCAGAATAAATATGACAAATGAAAATCCTTACTGAAAATTTAATGGAAAATACTGTAAATACTAAACTGTGACTCAGTGATAGATCATATACAGTATGTACTGTATATGTTCAAGTAGGTAGCTGCATCAGCATGCGCAGGCTGCAAAGGAACAATCAAAGGTTTATTCCATACTGAAAAGAGAAGAAACGCAACGTTTCGGGTGTGTATATGTCTGGCTGAGCAAGTGGCAGTCCTGGCCAATAGACCAGGGTACAGCTGCGGTGGAGAAGAGCTAGAAAAAATGCACAGAGTTGTTTGCAACAGTTGAATATTTAGTGAAAAGTTTTGCAGGAAGAGTTTAGATAACGTGCTCTTTAGCGTGGGGTGAATGCGAAGAATGAAGTTACATATTGTATAGTGTAGATGCAGTCTTTGTTTAATCAGGCAGATTTTGCACTGTTTCAGAGGAACACCAAAGGAGAAAACAGTGAATGAGAAATGTGTATGATACAGTTGATGGAATGCAGTCAGTGAAGACAAAAGTACAGCATCCAAACCCTCGGTCACTTGAGATTGGAACTCAACAGAGAAAAAACTGTGGCAACCCGGAAAGAATAGCCATAGGTGAACTTTAATCATGCAGAAGCTGGATATGAACTAGAGTTCCTAATAAGTTATCACTTGCTGAAAGTAGATAGAACTGAAGTTGAAGTTGGAGAACTGAGAGAGTAGATTTAAGGGGATCCCCCAGAGAAGTGGAAATTTCAGCTACATTCACAGCAGGAAGCTTGAGGAGGGGAAAAAACTGAACATCAATGGGGGGGGGGGGGTATGTATTGTCATAGAAAAAACTTAATGGCAAGGAATGGTGAAGGGCAGTGAATGAGACAGCAAAAAGGATGATTGGGAAAAGGGAGAGACAAAACAACTAAGTTAGGCTGGGGTTGGACAATCAACCAGAAAAAAAGAGAAATGTGGATAAGGGAGAAAATGGATCAAGAGGAAGGGAACTGAGTTGACAACATCAGTAGAAATGAAAGAAAAGAGCACACAGCATGGTACTGTAGGTGCAAAGAGCCAGTTGTTTTTGATTACATTTAAGGTTAAAGAGCTGCTTCTTTATGAAAAAGTGAGAAGGTAACTCCACTCCGCACCGCAGAGTTTGAAAGACATCTGTCTCTGACAAGACTGAAACTCCAAGGGCTGGAAAGGTGCATTCACAGCTGTGGGCAGCCAGTGAATATTTACATTATATATAGTAGAGCATATGTGCAAGGTTATAATTTGATGGCCACCTGAGCTTCTGTGATAATGTTATAGACAATTACCTGAGTTACCTATCCATTTTTTCTAACCACTTCATCCAATTCAGGGTCAGAGGGGAGCCAGAACCTATCCTGGCAACCAACGAACGCAAGGCAGGATTCACCCTGGACTGGACTAGAGTCTATTGCAAGGCACTCACAAAGCCTCACACCATGCCGTTTTTCCCAAAAGCACCTTAACATACCAGTTTGTCTTTGGATTGTGCAAACAGAGAAAAAAACATAGGGCCCTAGCACCTTAAGACAGTAATGCTGACCAATGAGACTCCATGCTGTCCATTACCATTTGCGTATTGTTTTATTTGGGTTTAAAAATAATCACAGATTAAATCATTTTATTTGCTTTTTAGAAACCAAACACATATCCCAAAGTACTGTACAATAAAACATGTAAAATATAAATAATTAGAATCAAACAAAAGACAATACACACTATTCTTTATAAAATGTATAGGAATGCCAGGTCTAATAAGTTTTAAGGTAAGATTTCATGGCAGAGACTCAGACCCTGAGAAACCTGCTTTACATCTAAACAGTGGAATTCTATCACCGAGAGTTTGTAGTTTTGTTGATGGGACAAAAAACCAATGTCAGATGACATTCCCTTTATACTTTATATTCTTAATATAATAATAATAATAATAATTCCTACGCTTATATAGTGCCTTCCTGGAACTGGTAATGGGGACTTCCTTCCACCTGGATGGTACAACAGTAACTATTGTGCACCAGAACGCTCACCACACATCAGCTATTAGTGTGGAGGAGGACAGAGTTATAAAGCCAAATCACAGATAGGGATTATTGGGAGGCCATGACTAGTAAAGGCCAGAGGGAAATTTGGCCAAGTCACCAGGGTAACACCTACTCTTTTTGAGAAATGCCCTGGGATTTTTAACAACCACAGAGAGTCAGTGCCTTGGTTTTATGTCATATCCTGAAGGACAGAGCATTTTTTACAGTATAATGTCCCTATCACTATACTGGGGCATTAGGACCCACACAGAACGCAAATGAGCACTCCCTACTCCATTATAAAGTTAGCTTTTTTGCATATTACTTACATTAGTTTGACTAATCCCAGAAAATACTTCCTTGTCCTTTTGCAGGAGGCTGGAACTCCTCTTATGAGGAGGAATAACAAGAACTTTGCCCCACAGGAATCCCCTCCCCTTTCAGCAATGCTGCCAGGAAGCTCACAGACACTGACAATCTTCATCAGCAGTATAGCTCTCCCTCACTGTCTTTCACTATAAGCTTCACAGTAGAAAGCTGATCTCTGCAGGACAGGACACAATGCCCACATTTGATGAATTGTTACTCAGCATAGGACATTTTGGGCCATATCAGAAAAGGATTTCTTTTTTAGGGTGCCTACCAGTGACTCTCTTTGCTTTTGTACTTGTTGGGATTGTTTTCTATGGATACACTCCAGAACACTGGTGTCAGAATCCTGAAGTGCAAGAACTGAAAGAAAAGTGTGGTTGGTCCTATGAGGATCTGAAAAACTACACAGTCCCACGGACTGACAAGGGGACCTTCAGACAGTGTGAGAGGTTCAATGTGGACTGGAACAGCACTGATCTCACCTGCCAAAGACCTCTGGCACTGTCCTCTGCTAACTACTCACAGCAAATTCTCATCACTACATGCGACAGGGGCTGGGAGTTTGACAGATCATATACTACAGTTGTCACTGAGGTAGGAGCTCTGATATATAGAGAAGGTGTTGTGACATTAGGGAATTGTTATTAGAAGCCTAAGTGTCTTTCAGGGAGGTTAAGCAGCATATTCTCAGGTTTAGCAAGTTGTTTCTAAGGAATCAAGGAATTAGTCTTAAGAGATTAAAGTGTAGAACTGTACTAAAATATTGTCATCAAGTTTATTCAAATAAAGTCCTTACTGATCTTGTAGCAAAATCCATTATATGATTTATTAAAAAACACTGATGTAAGCACAAAATATGTAAGATCTACAAAAGTATAATAACTTCTAAGATTTCTTTAGATTTTAAAAATATTAAAAAGTAATACATTTTCAACACAAAATCATTTAATTTTCTATTAAGGGAGTGCATTTGTTCATTTCTGCACCTGCATGTAGCAACTAAATGCCTCACAATTATTTTAAAGTTTAAGCAAAGCATATTGGTTATTAAGGCAGTGCAGTGCCACAGTAATTAGCATTGCAGCCTCACATCACTTGATGATCAATTACAAGGTTGCTAGCTCTGTGGAGATCTCCCTGTTTTTGCCTGGGTTCCAGCCGGGTGTCTGTTTTCCCCACACAGTCCAAAGACATATTAATATGTCTCAACTAGTTTGTCTTCAAATTTCCTTTTGGAAAAATTGGCCCAGGTGTGAGTTTACGTGTCTGTGTGTGTTTGTGCCCTGGGATGGACTGGTGTTCTGTCCAGATTGTATCCCGCTTCGTATAAAAAAAAGTGGTTAGAAAATGGATGGATGGATATTAGATGTTAAATGTTTAATTGTATCCACAATATTTCATCTTCCATAGTTAATGTCATACTAGAAGCAAAATAATTGTGTTCATCTAATTTAATGCAGTACATCACGTTCATCAATGTCTCCATGTTAGTGGGGCTTTAGCATAAATTACTGTTATATATATTTTGTACTTTACAGTTATATACAGTAATACTGCATATGCCATGAAATAGATTTTTATCCTCTCAGGTGTGAGGTGTATAAATTTGAAGTATGTATAATGTTTGATGGTTAAACATCAAACAAGCACTAAAAATCAAATGTAACATGTCCTCCTGCACTATAAATGAACAAAAACAACAAATCTAATAAGTAACAGTGTAGAGCAGGTCTAAAATCATACCTGAAATTTTAATGGGTTTAAAACCTAGCTGGATTAAGTGCTCTTTTTTTATAAATTCATACAAACGTAGGCTTCTTTGGATAAAAGCATCACATAATTTTTTATGGTGGAAACATTAAACACATTGGAAAACAACAGGCTCTGGTCCCAACTTCTAAAAATGTCAGTTACATCTATTCCAATTTTCTTTTATCTAACAAAATGTACCCGATCAAGTGACTACTGATTTTGTTTTTATGTAGAAAATATTAAAACATGCAAGTGTAAAGTAAAAGTTTGGGTGAAACAGTATACACATGGAGCAGCATGGTGGTGCATTGGTTAGCATTGCTATCTCGTACTGCTGGTTTAGTTTCCGGGTGCTGGTGTACTATTTTAGTGAAGTTTGTGCTGTATGTTCTGACCCTGATCCAATTGGTTTTCGCCAGGTGCTATGGTTTTCTCCCACAGTCCAAAGACATACTTGTTGCTTAATTGGCTTATGGTAAAACTGTCCCTGGTGTGAGTGTGCGTACAGTATGTCTGTGTGTTGCTGTGTGTCTTTTGATGGACTGATGTCTGATGTCCATCTTGTGCATGTTGCTTACTGTGATGGGCTCTGGCTCTGCCATGACCATGAATTAAATGAAACAGAAAATGGATGTGCAAATTAACAATTAATAATTAAACTACTATTCCAGGCAATTTGAAGTAACATATATGCAGTTGTTAGCCTTCTGCTGTGTTTCTAAATCACATATTTTAACATTTAAGGTTTAATGACTGCATACATTTCCCATAACAACTATATTGAAATACTGTGCTGTAATATGAACTATTAAATTCATTTTCTTACACTAGAATGATTATGATAAAGTATTCTATGATACAAAGCAATGCAAGAACGCTATCTTAAATCTTACATCTATCTAGTAATAACATTAGAACTTTCTCCAACCATTCTGTAGTTTGGTCAAACTCTATTTAATTTGAAGTTTATAGGGATAGTGTACTTAAAATTTATTTGGCGTAACTCTGGTTGAGGAAATCGCAACCAAACCATAACTTGATGGAGTCAGTTCAGTATGCGAAGTAGTTTTGGAGGAACACCAGTCAGCTAGGGTTATATTGGAATAGACTGGGAATCCATGATGAGCTGTGGAAGATGCTGCACAGTCACAGAAAGAGTCATCTTAAATTTATTGGCACCAAGTTTGTCTTTGGTTAGCCCAATGTGGAGGCACTGTTGGAATGTGTAGTGAAGAGAAAAATGAAAAGAGTAATCAGAATAGAGAGGGCTAATAACAGAATTGAACTTGAAGAAATGAATGTAAGCATCATGACCTTACCATTCTGTTTGCCATGGATTCCAGGTGAAAGCCCCAATAATAAACACCAAAGAATTGGTCTTTGAGGGTCAGTAGGAGATCATTATGCTTGAGAGACTCCACATCAAGGCAATAAGAGCCTGGGGTAGGGTGAAGGGGAGAAGGGCTATGAGAATGGAACCTTTTAGTTGTGACTAGGGCATGAGTACTCAAGCAAACTCAGTAAGCAGGATCGGAGAAGAAGAAGTGACAAAATACCAGAGGTACTATATGATGTAACATGGCAGAAGTGGGGAGAGAAGGAAGAGCGTGGATGAAGCAAGGATTGAGAAAAGGAGGACAAAAGGAGTGGGGGAACAGGAAGAGGCCTTTGTTGGCTAGGTTGTGCAGAGCTCTGGGGAAGGAACCAGAAGAAAAGAGCAGATACTGTATCATGGTGTCTCCGTGGAGCTGGTTGTTTATTGTGGGGTGTAGAGAGATAAAGGTCAAAGAGCTGCTTATCTGAAGTCGAGAAAGGAGTGGGAAGCCTCTCCCCCAATTGGTGCTGACATTTTGGATTAGGGCTGTTTTGCCTGTGACATTAAAATACTTTCTTTTAAAAAATTATTGAATTCTTTTTGAGTGTCTACAAATTTTACACACCGGGTGGTGAAATATTTGCCCATTTTTCTTTGCTGACTTTCTTGAGTTCTGTCACAGTGGTTAGGAGCCATTGATGAACAGTAATCTTCAAGTCCATCCATCCATTTTCTATCTGCTTTTTCGAATTTAGGGTTGCAGAGGAGCCAGAGACTGACACAAGCCAGACACACATACTCACACACTAGGACCTGTTTTCGTAGAAGCTAATTAAACTACAAGTATGTTTTTGGAGTGTGGGAGGAAACCCACGTGAACCTAGGGAGAACATACAAACTTCATGCAGGTAGACCCTCATTTCTGGAGTTGAACCCAGGACCCATGTGCTGCGAGGCAGTAATGCAAATGACTGCAACTATGCCAAATCTTCAAGTCTTATATTTTCAAGTAACATATTTTCTTTAAAAGTCAGAAGATTTGTTGGGCTACTCAAGGACATTCACTCTAAACCACTTCAGTGTAGCTTTTGCCTGGTGAAATACATCTTTTAGTAACTGGCCTTTCTAGTTATTGTTATAAAACTGTCAACACATTACTGTCAACAATAAAACATCAACATATGCCCAAGAATTTAGTGATACTGTAAAATACATAACTTATAATAGGGAAGTCAGAATCAGCAGTGAAACATAGACCAGAGAACACAAGTAGAAACTGTGTGAAAGTGCATTTAAAACTGAGAACAGGAAACAATTCTTTACACAAAAGCTTGTAAGAATATGAAACAAGCCACCTTCCAAGTTCAAAATAGATGTCCTTTCACTGTATTTCCTCACAAATGCGAAAAATGACTACAATTAAAATGAACACAGTAAGATACAGGACCATAAGATACGGTGCTCAGTGTCTGACATTTGTTTAATGATAAATGTAATGTGGGAATTATTATTTTATTTCTGAGAATCTATTGTTACAAAATAGGAAGAGGCAGGAAATTTAAAAAAAAAATAATTTGAGACGTGAGCTCAGGCATGCAAGTTTTTTATTCTATGGCACAGCTTTGGCGTAAGAGCAATTCAGAGTCAAAGCCTGAATCTTCAGTCACTCAATGATTGACAGTATTAGCAGGCCTGTTCCATTCTTAAAGTTGTACATACAGTATGGAGTTTTCCCTTGGAACTGGGGAGGGAATCGTCTGAAGATGTCAAAAAATCATGTGAATTCCTTGTGTAGACTAAAGAGGAGTAGAGCTTGCATCAGTACTCCATACCATAATTCTGAGGTCCTGGTATGATGAGAAAATTCTAGATGATCTTTAGATGTTATGAAGCCAACAATCATCAATAAAGTAGACAAGTATGTTTGTAGAATTTACAGAGTGATTGTTTTGGTACATTGCAAAAAGGATCACCCTGAGATCATGAAGATGAACAATTAGATCATTTCAGGATACAATTAGAAACATTTCAGTTTCAATAAAAATGCCAGAAATATTTCATTTAATGTATGCGGATGCCTGTTGCATATTGCATATACTGTACATACTGTAATAGACTGCCAATCCATGCTACAGACACATAGATGCTGGTCTTCCAATGCTAAACTAAAAGTTGTAATTGGGTCATTTAGTGTACAAATGTATGTCAAGCTCTGTTTCTCAAATATGTTTACTCTGAAAAATATAACATTTATATCTTTACAAACTTTGTGAGATGAACATAGTATTTCAATGTGTTTAAAATTAATTGATAATTTAATACTTTTTCATAGTCAAGATACCACACATGTTGTCAGTGTGAAAGCAACATGTTACTCACACATCTATTCAAAGCTTAGAAAAAAATTGCATCAATTTTATTGACTTGTATTTAAAATTTCCAATTAAACAATGTATTCCTACATTCAATATTAACAAAATAAAAAATGTTAATCACGCATTAGAAACAATGCATTTTTTGCCATAAACATTTGCTTTTTTATTTTCATCACATAAATATTTTGTCAACACAATTAGCAGGTGCCTTTCATTGGGCTCTTAGAGAAGAAAAGAGCTGGCATGATTCAAGTACTCAAAATCTTCATAGGCAGTGACAAACACATCCCAATGGACTTCTTTAGAATTAGCAATGAAACAATCAGAAGAAACTATAGGGGAATTTAAATCTGCTTTTAGACCTAAAAAGGAGGCTGTTTATAAACAAAGAAACAGTATAGTCTTTTTATATTTTCATCTGTATAATAGCTGCATCATGTATAATTCTGTGAGGCAGATAATTTATTCTGGACAGATGGAATAGGCAAACTCTGTAGATATTTAATTATTGTTTTCCATTTACATTATTTTATGTTTGAAGTTTTTGTTTCTTTTTTGTAAGCACTAAAACTGGATTATTTTTAGAAAATAATGCATTTGTTACATCCTCCATGCATTTTTATACTGATGGTTTGGTAGGTACTACCAAGGGCTGTAGTTTGTACAGTAAGTAAGGCCTCAGGAACTTCAGACTGCTCCTTCCTCTCTTTGATCTACTATTAGAAGTTTTATCCATTTATTGAGTTTGAGAGAGAAGTGGGAAATGAAACAAATTCTGTCTGTCCACATTATTAATAATATACAGAGCAATCAAGACTAGGAGTTTATGGTGATGCATTGTTTTCATGTTTTAGATAATGTAGGCAACCAACATCAGAGTTCTTATGGCAAAAAAACGACATTTCAAAAAACACTACTATAGTAAATTGTTCTTAATTCTCTATCCAGGGTCCCCTCTCTAACTCTTGAAAAATAGAATGATAATTATATAATCAAAGCTGACTTCTAATGACAACTGGAAATTAAGTTTCAGTTCATTTTTCTTACACAAGTGTTCAAGATTACTTCTCCCAAATTTATATATAACTATATTACAGTAGGTAATTACCATAATTTTGTTTATTTCTCTGTGTTGCAGTTCTCATTGGTGTGTGCAGATTCTTGGAAAGCTGATCTGAACCAAGCTTTTCTAACAGGGGGATTTTTCCTTGGAGCTTTGGTCACAGGCTATATCGCAGATAGGTAAGTATTTTGTTACAGAGAATGACAGACACATGTGATAGTAAATAAGGAGGGGTTGGGAAGCCTGTCCTCTTGGTTAGGTTGCCATTCCCTCAAGTACTCTAGGTGAATCACACCAAATAATCTAAAAATATGCAGTGTATATTATACAACATATTGTGACATTATTGCATTCATTAGGATCTAATCAAACTGCTGAAAAATTTAAAAAAATAGTTGGACTATTTGCCCAAAAAGAACTGGGGCCAGAACACTAAAAATAGATTTTAATTCTAGTTTATGATTTTAGAAAATGTTCGTAGAATGAAAGTGTTTTGGGTAGAGCTACTGGCCCACAGCTCTTGGGTCTTGGATTTGAGAAACATTCAATGTTTAAGCAAAAGGGCAGATGAACAAATAGTGATATACAGTGTATACAGTACTGTATATACTGATGGAAAAAAGAAATGCAACATTTTCTGGAATGAGAATACTATAGTTATAGCTTATGTACTTTCACAAAAAATTATCAATTTGTTTTAAGTCCTCTGACCAGCAATACAGCTTGTGCAGTGAGGCACTGCAACTTGCCAATCACATGAAATCTCATTAGGTGCACTAAAGGTCTGATCAGGTGACCTTTGAAAACGCCTTAATTCAAAGCTTAGGCCACTGCAAGGAAAAGGCCAAACTTAGTCAGGGCAGACAAAGACACAAACTCACAACAGGCCCAGCTTTCCCAGAAGAGAATTAACCAACCAGTATGCCTTTGGGAGAAAACCAGAGCAACTGGAGAAAACTCACATGAGCAGGGCTAGAACATACAACCTCCACAAAATTAGCACCCCAAATCCAGAATTTAACCCAGGGCCCCAGGACTGTGAGGCAGCCTAGCTCACTAGCTCCTCGCCACTGCCCACCATGTGTCACGCTCGTAAACCCCTCCTCTTAAGGACGCTCCAGCCCTTCCTTGTTTTATACTCATCTCCCGCACCTGCCTCCGGTTCCAGCCCCATGTGCTATAAAGGCCAGGTGTTCCTGCCAATCTGGGCTCAGCTTTGGAAGATGGACACCTGGAAGCCCGCCTATCCGCAAGTCCAGGAGCGACTCGACGCCACAGGCTTCATCACAGCATCCTGACCTTTTGAGTCCGGGACTAGGGAGCATCTGGTTCCGTTACCCCCTTTTATTCCCCTGTTTTCCTTCCAGCCCCTCACATGCTTTTTTCCTCGTGTTTTCCTCACTCCTCCCCAGATTGTGTTGTCTGCATAGGGTCCTTAAGAACGCTTTGCGACACCATGCTGGCCAAATATTGTGTTAATTGATAATATAAATCACCTTTAAATTAATGTAATATGTATATTTCCCATATCTGAACAAAGGCTGAGGAGAAGCTGAAGGTTTTACATTTTATTGCTTTAATTTCCTAAGGGAAAACTAAAATTGTCATTTGAGGAGAGTTGTGGTCAAGACCTTGTTTAATTCCTGACCTTGTATTACAAACTCATTTGCGCCTTGTAAAACAAGCACAATTGTCCAGTACATCAGACCCTTTATCTTTAATGTAGATGATGTCTTTTAACAATAGTTGTGGTACAGTAAATGTCAATATTGATCTTAAATGAATGTGTTAAAATATCTCTTACTGTAAACATCTTTTCTATTTCAGATTTGGGCGAAAACTGTGTTTTCTTATCTCCATGTTTGGGTTAGGTGTCTCTGGAGTGAGCATTGCATTTTCCTCAAACTATACAATGCTATTGGTATTACGCGTGTTCCAGGGTTTCTTTGCAAAGGGAGCATGGACGGCTTCATATGTGCTTGGTAAGCATACCATCAAAGAAATAACCAAAATTATACACCTTAATCATATTAGGAATGTTGAATGCACAAGTAGATTAGGGAGTTTCTGTTTCCTTGGCAATGAAAGGAAAGGTCCAGAGATTAAAAAAATAAAGATGCAGTGTGCCTAAGTCTCAATTATTGAGTCAAATCTGCAGGATCTTTGCAGTCAGACAAATGGATTGTAGCAAGCCTCTGCATGCCACAGTGGAATTGATACAGTTCCTTCTGCCATGTCACAACCCCTAGTTTGCAAAGCCCTATTTATTTAAAAAAACACCGGCAGGCAGCCCTGAAACAGTGAGTCACTGGGTTCTATGGTATGTTAATTACATTTTTTTGTTTTTATCTTCTAGTTCAGATTTGTTTAGGTGAGACTTATCATTGGCTGTCTGACTTCCCTATCTTATCTGCCTGCATGAAAGGCTACACTTATATATTGTAATTGTAATTATAATATAATATAAAATAATAAAACCCACAAATTTCCAGTTTTGAGTCTAGAGCTCTAATCACTATATTTACCTATATTTTTCTTTCAAAAAGGTAATTCCTTAGCAAATTTGGAACAGTGTAAATAGAATTTTGTTTCTCAATATCCATGCAACGATACATCAAAAGGACTAATTGCAGAAAGAAATTAAAAACTTCAGTTTACCAAATATAGTGTAAATTCCTACAGGAAATCTGTAACAATTTTGTTCTCTAAGATTTAAAGTTCCTACTTCTTGTTATAAAGTTCCAAAATATTCCTACACATATTCCCAGAACTGGGGGCCCAAAAGACCATTTTTGGGAATTCCTATATTAAATGCCACTCAGCAAAAGCCCATTTGTAATTTAGAGTATGTGCTCTGCACTTTAAGCTGATTCTTAGCAGCACAAACAACCTAAATAAACCTTTCTTTTTCTTTTATTGCAGTGATAGAATTTTTTGGATCAAATAACCGGAAATTTGTTTCTGTTGTATCTCGGAGTTTGTACTCAACAGGGATGGCCATTCTTCCTGGAGTATCCTATTTTACTCAGTCATGGAAGACTCTTCAGCTCACCATGACAGTTCCAATTTTTCTCTTTTTATTCTATTACTGGTAATTGTCACCCTAAGTATTAACCATATTTACTAAAGGCTTTAATTTTCTTACACACAAACCTTTGATGAAAGCAATATACAGTATGTTGTAGAAACCAATGTCTTTGAGACCTGGCCTTTAGAAATGAATACAAATAATAGCATTGTGATCCAAAAGGCATTTGTTTAAATGACTGTCTTTTTATATTATAATATATATATATATCTATAGCTATTTAGGCCTTTAAAATCTTGGTTATCTTGGCTATTTGAATGTTGCTGCATAATGGCTTCATAGTCACGTTCATAATACTTTATAGGGACATGCACAAATGACATAATGTGTGTATAAGAGGTCATGACATTTGTTTTAGCATCATTTCTAGCACCTTCTTCATACCAGGATAACAACTAGAGTCAAAGTACAGTATCACCAACATATCCTTGCAAAACTTAAGATTGTTTCACATCCAGTCCATTGAGACCTTGTTTAATTTGTATCACAATATATGCCTAGATAAATTTACTATCTTATAACTTTTTCTGAATTTAACCAAAAGTTGGTGGCTAGTATTCATAAGAACATATGAATTTATCCAACATCCTCTCACGTCTGCATGAAAGTTACACTTTTTAAAAAGTTATTTGAAACTTAAGATATAAATAATAAAAATGTATATATTTTTCTCTTTTTAGTGTGTGGGGCCATAAATATTATATTGTATTCTGACAATATAATGAACAATTCTATTGTTCAGAACATGACAAACTAGAAATATATAGTTCAAAGATTTGTGAATGCAGAAAAATGTACCATCGGCTGCAATTTCAAAATATGATTTAAAAAAATTGTTATTCTGTAGGTACACCTATTTAAATAGACACAGGCTATTTATTCTGGAGACCTAAGACTGACTAGAAATATCACATTTCACAGCTTCAATGCATAGCCCCAAATTTCTATATGGATAAGTTTATCCTGAATTCAATATAAATATTTAGTGTGATTAGCACTAAATATTTATCAGTAAATTTCATTTAATGTTGCAAAGGAACAAGTAATAGGTTTATTCCATGCTGAAAAGAGAAGAAAGAAATTACAATGTTTTGGCCGTGGAGCTGTAACGAACAGTTCTTTTCGGACCCTATGCGGGCGACACAATCCAGAATAGTGAGAAAACACGGGGGGAAAAGTCATGCAGGAAACAGGGATCAAAACAGGGGGCGTGTCCTTGGTGCGCTGGTGTTCAGGGGGGTCCGGGGCAAATAATGCAGTAGAAATCCAAAGGGGGATTCCAAACACGAGCAAAGTCCAAAGCCGGGGGGTCCATCCAGGAACAAACAAGATAAAGCCTGGAACCGGTCGGAACCGGTGGAATAGGATTGGGAACAGAGAATAAAACCTTAATGGAACCAGGCGCTTCCAGGTCCCGGACTCGCATGATATGGAGATCAGATGCAGAGACTGGATAACGTCAGCGCCTGGCTTTTAAAGTGGACTAGGAACAGGAGACAGGTGCACAAAATCACGTCCAAAGTGAAAGGACCGGAGCGCCCTTAAGGGGGAGGGACTACAGTCATGACAGGAGCCTTCTTTAGGTGTGAGGTGTTCTTCTCACACCTGAAGAAGGCTCCACAGCCGAAATGTTGTTTTCTTTCTTCTCTTTTCAGCATGGAATTAACCTATTACTTGTTCCTTTACAGCCTACACATATTGATGCAGCTACCCACCTAAACTAATTTAATGTTGTTTTGATGCACCCTAATATATTTCTTTAAACAAATGTTTCACCCATACAAGTACTTAGATTTTATTTTACAGTTTCATATTGTTTCTTCAAGGTTAATTCCTGAATCTCCTCGCTGGCTGTTATCACAAAAAAAAACTAAAGAAGCCATGAAAATTGCAAAAGACATTGCTAAGTACAATGGAAAATCACTTCATGAAAAGCACACTGAGGTACAGTATGACATCTTGAATAATTTTTTACTTGTGTTTGAATGCTTGTGAGGTCTCATCTCAGTGCCACCTGGCCATCATAGGATCACAGGAGTGCTGCTGACTGTGAAGATGCACAAAAACCCTCACAAAAAGAAGAAATGCACATACAATTCCATTGTATTGCATTCCTCAATATTGTTAAATTCAGAGATTTCTAGAGAGCTTTAATTTGAGTACTGATCAAAGGGTTAGCTAGAATATAACATTTTATCACAGGTGAAAACCTGCTGCATGTCGAGAGATGGTTGTAGTCAAGGCCTTGGTAAATTCAAGAATTAAGTCATGAAATGGAAAGGCTGACTTCCCCTAGCCTACATTTCTGCCAAACATATTCACAGATTTTGCATTATAACCATATATAGAATAGCAACAGCAACCCCACAAACTAATTGAACATTGAAGCAAGCATGTATCTTCTAAGTAATACAAAATTCAATATATGCAGAATTTACCTGACAGTATGATTCCTCCCCTGATTGATCCACAGTAGAAAATATGGTTGTCTTCAGGATAGTACAATATTGTTTTCTGATTAGTCTACATGTGGTGAATCACCACTTTTCAGTATTTTTCTGTACACTGCTTGGCCCTGACAGGCTCAGATTAAGAACATGTGCTGCTTTTTTTTCTTATGCTCAAGTGACATTTAATTAGAACAGTCAGTTTCACTTGATCTTGCAACTGAGATGAACCTGACAACTATAGAGTATACAGAGTAACCAATGTATTAACACTTCTCAGTAAATCATCTGAAATACTCTTAGAATATTCTTTTCATGCAGCTCTAAAATTAAGCACCTTATGCATCTCTATTAAATAAAAAAATCAAAATGTTTTGCTAGCTCTGGGCTATCTGACTGCATTAGGGCTCATATTTTTTAAGTTCTATGAGAGATCTGCTGCTACTCTATACAGAAATTTATAGTGTTTGTGAGAACTGAATCCTACAGTACCTTTCTTCAAACCACACAAGCAAGACACCCTGAATTAAATCAACAGTTTGTAGTTTATTTCTATTTCAGATACAGATTTTGGAGGAGAAACCTGAACAAGACAATAAACCTTCAGTTATGGATTTATTCAGGACCCCACAAATGAGAAAACAAACATTCATTTTAATATATGCCTGGTAAGAAATGTGCTTTTATACAGTATGATCCTTAAACTGGGTAAAAGCCAACATCTAATTCTCTCCACCTTTTTTGATTTTCCAAAATTTGCATGTAAATAATTTCAGCTTGACTTAGTCATTTGTATACTTAGCATATTTGTGGTTAAATTAAATGAAAGATGCAAAGAAAAAAATAGCCAAATTTAAAACTTTTTAAATTTTTTTACCACAATGCAAGCCTCTAAATAATATCTTTCATATATTTTAAAATTTACTGAATGCATTGTAATTTAAAATTGTAATAGTCATCCATCAATTTTGTAACTGCTTTATCAAATACATGGTTGTGTGGGGAGCGATTAGTTCATCACAGTGGACACAAAAAGTCACACCAGGGCCAGTGTTCCCGGAAGCCAATTAACCTATTGCCTTTTCCATGTCTTTACTGTGGGAGGAAATTGGAGCACCTGTAGGAAACCCACCCATTGTACATACAGTACATACATGATATCGCATCACAACTCTTGCTTTTTTATATGGAATTGTAATTTTTTTGTATTCCCCTCAATTTGGAATAATTAATTTTATTTAGTGTGATACTGCAAATTTGCATGAGCACTGAATAGGCGATATTGCACTTTTTCTTCCACTAATGTTTCTCACAGAGCGGACTCTATAGTGTCTTTCAATAACATTAACATTAAATGGAGGAGTGAGTGTAGCACTGTCTGAAAATACTGCATTTTTTTGTAGATGCCTATCAAAACCTGGGTGCTGCTGGGTAATGGCATGCTGTAATATAGGCTGATGTCTGAACTATTAAGCCTCAACCTGTACCGTAATATGAGCACATTTAAAAAATTACTTTCTCTTCTTCTTTGTCCTCTTGATTGTCAGGCTTCTTCATGATGTGTCTTAGAACTGCTGAGTTCATTTTCATTGCTCTCTGTTTGCGCTCTTTCTGTTTCTTCACTTCTTATCTGTATTAAACAACCTTCTTCATCACAAATAGAGATTTTTCAGGCAGGATCTTCCCCTTTCTCATGATAATTAGGGTCCAGATATGCAGACATCTCCGTTTCCTCCTATTTGTTTACAGTAGGAAGAACTGGTAGGTCCATCTCTCTCCTTAACTTTGTAGCATGTCCACTCACTCCTCACCCAGATCTTTCTCCATACTCCATACAAGTTCTCCAAACTTCCACACAAGCAATGGTTCCTTTATCCTATGGGCTGTGCCCTTCTTCTTTAACTGGCTGCTCTTTACAAAGGACTTTACTTTCCTCTCAGTTTCATCTCGTCTTTGTAACTTTTTCCTGGTCTATTTTGACACTTTTCCACTCCTGGGCTAAATGTTCAAGTGTAGGCTTCAGGTCTGTTCCCCATTTCCTGTAGCTCAGACTGTAATTGGAGGCGATGCCTCTCTTTTCAAGCCTCAGATGCTTCTGCTGTATGTTTCTTTATCTATTCCTGTGTTATGATCAGCTACTGTTGCAGTAAAGTCAGCTCCTCTGTTTTTCTGGGCTTCTTGCTTGGTCTGTCAAAGCCTCCCTCAGGCTGTCTTTGACCATTTGCATGTTGCTCTACTTGTTTTTCAATTCTGCCATCAGTTTAGAGATTCTGGCTTCCTGATGCCACTTCTCATCTAACAGTACTGTCTTTTCCAAAAAACACAATGCTTTTGTTTGTAAGACTCAGCCTGCTTGCATGCTTATGCTGCTTCTGTTGGTATCCTCCTATAATTGCATCAGCTCATCTTCTAGGCTTTTGACCTTTTTCTTACTTTCCTTGGCTGTGATCAGCACTTCCTCTCAAACAGTGTGGGCATCTTCCAGCTCCCTGTGGAAGATTTTTGTCTGGGCACAGAGCCTGTGCATCTGTTAAATTACCTTGTCGTGGCCTTTGGTTGCATCTTTCGGTGGCCTTCTAGCTCCTCATTATCTCTATTTAGCTTCTTGTTTGTGGTAGTCATCGAGATTCTATGCTTCTACTCAGCATGGTCTCCAGCTCATGCACTTGTTTTATTGGATGCCTCTAGCTCCTTACGCTGCTCATAATACTTCCTGGGCAGAGCTAGAACAGGTTACCTCCTAAATCTGGCCTTCAGTATCTGAAAGTCAACTTCCAGTCACAACTTGGGGTCTTTAGCGCCCTGTAGTTCATCCTTCACCTCTTCTAGTTGTGTCTTCATGTCTTGCAGGTAGATCTTTTTAAACTGTGCTTTAATAGTTTCAGGCCTCTAGGGGCTGGTGGTTTCAATTTCAACTGCATTTTGACCTTCTCTAGATTGAGCTGCAGATACATGCTCATTCCTCCTCTAAACTGGAGACTTAACTCCTCTCCACATTATTATCGGATTCGGTGTGCTTTTTTTTTATCTTTTTGGTACTTCCTGAATCTTAGGCATAATGATAATCAGATCCATCCATGCTTTTGGCAGCGCTCCTTTGACTTACTGCACCTCTTTAGGAACTCATAAAATTATTGTCAGTGACTTCCACAAAGATGTATTCCCTATCTTTCATCCCTCCTGTTGCTGACTCCATCTTTTGCTTTTGGTCTCCCTACTTAAAAGGACAAGCTTGCCTGCTATGTCTATACTCCCAGCAGGTAGGGCAGAATGGGACCACCTCGCATGCAAGTTTCTTCTGTTGTCAAAATTGGTGTGTGCATCCCCTGGACAGGATCTGTGATAGTGTCAAGGGCTGTTCTTAAAAAAAAAGTCTGTCCCTTTAAAGATTCACTCTGGAAAATCTGGCCTACTTCAATAAATTTGAACAGAATGCACACAACATGTGAAGGTACTTCCGCATTCTGTCTTCAGCAATAAGGAAGTTATGAGATTTCTCAACCACTGTAGGGTAAACATCCCTCTTTTTCTCAGAGAGACAGATTTTTTTAAAAACAAATTCCTTGCACTTTTACCATACAGCATAGGATACATTCATCCTCCACTATTTATGATGCTACTTTCTACAGGTCACAAGATGATAAAATTATTGTTTTAGGCATGTCCCTGACCAACAGACACACCACTAACACAAGCCCTAAGATTCAAACAGTGCAGTTTGTTTACAAAGTGCACGGAAAATCAAACCAGTTATCACAAAGAAAATAATAAATGAAACAAAACTCGAGTTCCTGGCTAGACTTATTGAGTCTCTTACTATCCAGCTCTGCTTGTACTTTGAAGCTGATAAGGTTTGGAGTCACATAGACTTCTAAGAATTAAGCAATCACAGTCTCTCCTTGTACGCAAGCCCCAGGTTTTTGGTTAGTCCTATTTTAAATCTCTGACAGAGCATCAGCCTTCTCACTTGCCCACCTATACTAACTGACACAGAAAACCTTTAGCTTCCTGTTTGTTAAATATTCACCTAACCATTCCCCTTCCTAGGATTGGTCAGTTTGGTCTCTGGGTAATGTACTGTAGATCAGACAAGGCTGCCATTTTGTCTAGGATAGGGGTGTCTTCAGAATATTGAATGTTAATAACATTTTTATTTCACATATTTCTAATAAAGTATGTTTAATCTTTGTCTTGTAATAGGTTTACTAGTGCTGTGGTTTTCCAAGGTCTAGTCATGCGTATTGGAATCACAGGAGGCAACAGGTTTCTTGATTTCTTTATCTCAGCAATTGTGGAGCTGCCTACTGGCTTAATATTTTATCTGGCTGTAGACCGAATTGGTCGGCGTCCTCTGCTTGCAGTTTCTAACTTTTTTGGAGGAGCTGCATGCTTAACAGTCACCTTTATTCCAAACGGTAAGTTTTTTAACTGACAAGTTAAAAAAAAATAATTACACATTTTAGTGAGAAATTATGTGGTCTTAGAGATCCCACAAAATAAAAGGGTTTACATGGCCCCATTAAACAGTATGAAAAAATATTTACATCTGTACTCCTGTTAGAATGCAAGAATGTTTATGACACAATTTTTTTTAACTGGGTCATCAATTCCGACTGTTTTCTACTAAACACTTCAAGCAATCCAGGAAGGAAATGAATGCAGAGAAATAATTCAATATTGTTTTACATTAAAATAGAAGACAATAGTAGTTAATCTATAACCAATATGGACTCTTGGACACAGAGCAAACACCACATCTGCTAATATTCAAAGACATAATAATTAGCGATCCTGTCTCGCTAGCAGATCATTATTTTGATATCAATGGCATAATTACAGTGTCAAAGTTCATGAAACATACAAATAATTGCATTTAATAATTAGATAATGTTCTCTAAGAAAAAATAAAGTATAACTCAAAGTTACATGAGGTGGATCTTTATCAGGTTATTGGGTCTGTGAGATTTAAACTGAAGCTCTACAGCGAATAACAGATAATAAATGACAAAAATGGTTTTAAAAAATAAAATCTAAATTTCCTTAATAGAACAAATGTTTAAATAAGGAATATGAGTAAGTTTGTTGAATGTTGCACTTTTCCCAGCGTAGTAAATGAAGCTTTCAGGACAATGATGACTGTTTAATTTAGTATTAAATAATATAATAAACATATGGTTTTACTTTTTGCTAATAAGAGGACATCAATGGTTAATTATATTATTGTAGCCTATACTACTGTCTTTTGATAATAGCATAACAAATATAATTCATTTGGTTTTTATTTTTATAATTTACTTGAATGTTTTATACATTATTAAATATAATTTTAAAAATCTATCATTTCTCAGATTCTGTTATTGTGAGATTTGTAAAACTATTAATTGGCTGATTTAAAGGTTATTTAAGAGTGTTGCAAATTACTCTTTACTAAACCAAACCTATACTAAAAACCATCCATAAATAATATTGAACAGCTTTTTTATCAATGTTTAACACATGCTGCATCTTTTGGAGATCAGAGCAACAAGAACATAGCAAGTCAATTGCAACACTGAGGGGAATTTATGATAAAGGCTCTTTTTTTACCACTGAGCCACGTACAAAGTGAAAACCTGATACAGACAGACAAGGGTTCCTTTAATTTAATATTGATTTAATATTATGTACCAAAACCAACTCCTCAACCTACTTCTGTTATAATGTTTCTGTGTTCCATTGACACAGCTGCCTGAACATATTTCAGGTAATGTACTGTATTTCCCATAAACACAACTTGATGCTTAGCTTTTTGTACACAGACTGCGATTTCAGTGTGTATACAGTAAGTTGTACCAAAGAAGCAACATTAGTTTTACTTCATAATTCTATGTACAACATTAAATTATTAATATTTTTGTCTTGTTTTTCAGATTTTAACTGGGCCAAAAGAACAATTGTAATAATTGGGAGACTTGCAATAGCAATAGGATATGAGACAGTAAACTTTGCAAACACTGAACTGTATCCCACACCACTAAGGTAATAGTTCACCATTAGCATGTTTATCTTGTATTTTTTATTACTTTTTTATATTATACAGTACTATTGGTATATTATTATAATCTCTTAGTTAATGGAGTGAGAACTTATATTTTCAAGTAGAAACACACATATTAATTAGTTCTAAGTGTTACAATAAGGTGATAGCAATTAGTACCTTTTAAATCAAACATTACCTAGATGTACTGTATAAAATCCATGTTATCTGCATCTACACATACTGTATACTACTCATATATAGAACCTTTGTACCTAGGTATACTCACATAATGTGAAAGTTTAAGAATCAGAGTTGGAAACCTCCTAATACATTAGTCCAAATATTTTCAAAAGAGGCAATTTTGTTTCTATTGTCAAGCTTTTTAGATGCATAAATAATGATTTTTCCTACTGTTGTAATGGAAGAAGAAAGCCTGACTTTCAGTTATGCAGGATAAGGTACTAGAACAAATGAAAAAGAATCATTATCTAGGTACTGTATAACGGTATGTGAGATAGAAAGCAAAATGAGGGGTTAAAGATTATAGTTTTCTGTAATGTGGATGACAACTAGTTCTCTATCTCAGTCCACAATCTTCTAATCTTCCAGCAATTTACAAAAGAATGTTGAATATGGCACATTAAACAATTATGTGAATGTGGTCAGCTAATTCAATATTTAATTGTATTTATATAGCATTTTTCATTAAAAAATTAAAATAATAACTTAAATGAAAGAAAAGTGAAGTTTTGCACATACTTTATAAGAAGAGTCCCATTTTATTCGCCCCTTAATTAGTACTGTACTCACCTGGGTGCAGCAGCATTATGAGTCAGCAGCATACTGCACGGGAGATGAGGTGTAAAAGTGAGGAATGACAACTGAAGAAAGGGGGAATCTTTGGGTGGGTAAAATAATTCAAGCCCAGAGTAGGATATAGACATGGTTCAGGGATTAATATATTTATTTTTGTAACTGTACCATGATATTTTCAATAACCACGTAATAAGAACTTTGGTTAAATATGTTGTTCAAAGATGCCTCTTCCTGTGCTCCAGCATGCTCAGTTACCATATTTGGCATTGTTCTGGAAGTCCCAGTCACATTATATCATTCAAGATCTAGATTTTTATTCTTACAAGATAAATTGAGCAGAATTTCATAATCTGTAACTGATGTGAATTTCTGTTTGTATGTAATTGTATTAGATACAATTTATATTGTATAGAAATGGTATACATGTTTTTAATCTGAAAACACACTTCTGCAATATCCATAGAAATTAAAATTTAAATCTTAAATTTCGCATTAAATTAAATTTATGTTGGAATTCAGGGAATATCAATAATACTTTTATCAAATCAACTGACATCAGTTGATAAAAATGCCAAGGTTGAATTTGAAATTGATCCAAGAAGTATAGATTCGTTAAATTCATTTAAACCAATGTAAATATCTATAAATATATCTGATACAATAAGCCATTTTAAAATTACTTAAACCACTACTCTTGCATTCTGGGGAATTTGGGAAAGAATTCCAAGTGATTTTGGTAAGTTGTTTTAGCTCAGTTACTTATTGGACCATAACTATAGTGTGAGAATTGAGTAAACTGTTTTAAGCAAAATTTGGGTGGTGTAATGGGGGTGAATGAGAGTATGAATAGTAACTTGTTACTATATCACATCTTGTCTACAAAATTCTTGCTTCACAGGGATGCTAGTTTTCTATCTATCTGTTTTCTAACCAGTTTATCTAATACAGCATTGTAGGGGGAATCAGAGCCTCTCCCAGCAAGCAATAATTAATCTAGCAGTAGTCAGTCAGATTGTGGGAGAAACCCCACACAAACACAAACACAAGGGAGAGAACACAAACACCATAAAGAATGCACTATAGGAATTGAACCCAGAGGCCAAGGCAGCAGTGCTAACCACTGTGCCACTGTGCCACCCTATTAGTACAGTATACTGTATATTGTGTATAGGAAATAAATTTTAAGCATGAAGGATTTATACTTATCTTGATTCTATACAGTGTAAGTACAATAATATTTCTTTTTATAATTCCCTGAAAAATATTATTATTAGGGACCTTCACTTTGATTGCATAAGAATAGGTAGGTATTTGTGCAGAGTATGTAGCACAGGCATGTAGAGGTATTGTCTCTAGGGACTCTTAACCCAGTGTTTTCAGTTTAAATGTAAACATTTTGAATTCAGTCTTGGTTTAAAGAAATATTTTAAAAATGCACAGTAATATGTTTTCAAAAATATTTTTTTTCTTTTGAAGAAACCTTGGAGCCTCAATATGCTCCTCTTCCAGTGATGTGGGAGGAGTTGTTGCACCTTTCTTGCTCTTTAGATTAGCAAGCATATGGCAAGAGCTTCCTCTCTTGTTGTATGGTGAGTATGTATATATTACACTTCATGGATATTTCTCACTTTTTTTTTGGTTTATAAACTGTACTAAATCAAAGTTTGACACATATAATGTGATACTCAGAGTTCTGACTCACTGGCTTTGACTAGAACAAGAGATGTGGATATATGTTATGTTTGAATTTCATTATTATTTGAAAACTGTAATTTGCATGAAAATAGTATGGTACTCACTGTAAAAAGTTATATTTCTAATATAATAGATAAGATAGTGAAAAATAATTATGTTTGGAATGGAAATAATGTTTTGAAGTATTTATGACATGATAGAGTAATGACATTCATATTATGGCATTTGATGATTGTAATATTTTAGGTTTACTGTTATTTTTTATTGTTATTTTTGCTTTTACTCTTCACAGCCATTGGTATAAACAGTAAAAAAAATGTCAATGCGTCAATGCATATCACCTAAAATTTAAACTAAAATAGTTGGTTTTAAATTCAGAATATTTTGACCCTTAAATTCATTATATTTTCCATTAAAATTTAAGTTCATGCATGTCTCCAACATAGAATCCAGTGTTGTAATAATAATAAAATCCTATTTGGTTAAAACCTCCCTGTACATGATGTTAGTGTTGCAATTTTGAGATGAAAAAGCATATAAAGTGATCTTTTAAATCACAGATCTTCTAATCAAAAGCAGTGGACTTTGTTTATTATGATTGCATTTCCATGTCTGCCATTCATCAATTCTATTTGGCATATTTAATATACATTCTTATTTTGCAAGATCTATGACAATGCTTTCTCCATTGGAATTTTTACAGGAGTCATGTGTTTGATCTATAGTGTTGTGGTTATGCTTTTACCTGAAACAAAAGGCATTGATCTACCAGAAACTATTGAGGAAGTGGAGGCTCTCGGAAGGTAAATTTAATAATCCATTATTAAATATGTGGCAAAATACTACTACTACTATTGGTCTAGAGGTTTGAACCCAATGTCAGCCTACTTGATACAATGCACAGTATATGGCATGTGTATGCTGTCTTGGGCAATTTATCAAACATGTTTGGCAGTTAAAGGGGATATACTGTATACTATCCTGTTATACACTTATAGCTAGGAATATTTGCTCTGACACTTTTTCTATATATACAGTATCTGAAATAATAATTATGGAAATTATGGTCAAAGTGGGCATATAATGCATAATACACATTATAGATTAATAGATTTTGTACAAAAATGAAATGCTACTTAATACAGTGTTACAATATGATTAGTTTCTATGCTAGGGACCCCAACATAAAATGTTACATTACCTCTAGCTTATTTTTATCCATAATAATTGTTACACCATGGCTAGATTGAAAATAGACGCCTGCAGTTCGAGGAAAAAAATGATCTGTTTGCATGCTTTAGGCTAGTTTACTGAAAAGGTAGTAAGCAAAATACAAAGAGGTTGATGCAACTGGAGAGATATGGCCTGATGAAAATACCCGAAGCTCCCCAGGCGAGGATTGACAGAAAGTTTCACAGACGCTCGGGAATAACAGACAGAGGCACTTGGAGCGATGCTGGTAGGTGACTGGAGAAGCAGTGGAGAAGTAATACTGCCAGTAGCAGGTCGAGTGGGACCACACAAGACTTCCAGTAAGCAGGACTAGACTGGAAAACAGAATTCTCAGGTCAGAACAGAGGGTGGCTGAAAGCTGCTCAATAACTGAGCTCTGAGCAGCAGGGCTTAAAGACAGTGCTAATCAAGGTTTACAGGCAGCAGGTGGTTTACAGGTGGTAGGGACAGCTTGCCGAATCAGGTGTGGTGTGCAATGTTGAGCTCTTAATGCGAATGTGAATAGTCTCCAAGGACACCAAGGGCTGACCCGACCAGGTGTAACAATGATATGGATTTCTACCAGCCAGAACATTTCTGCTTCCTGAATAGAACTTAACAGCATAGTTTAAATAGGGTGGCTCTCAACTGCTACTCACGAAGACACCAACTCCTAGCAAACCTCGCAGTTGAGTACCAGCAGACACCCTGTCACAGTCTACTTTAAAAGGACGCAAGTAAAGCAGAATGGCTAGCCTGTGCTTGACTTAAAATTTGTCCTGTTTTTTTCTTACCAAGTCAACTAAGAGGCTAGCAGTAAAGCTAGGTTTAATACATTTGTGATGTGATGAATAATATATTTTTTGTAAAAGAAATCTCACATGCTGTAACAACACGGAAATAAAAATTTTAGCTAATGGCAGCTACTGTTATTGACAAATTACAGCTCAACTTTATGTTTCACCCAGTATAATACAGTAGGACTCTTAGACAGGGTTCATGAATCTTAATCAAAGGCACCTTGAAGGGGTGATACAGATACAGACAGGTTGTAAACTGTTATGCATTCCTTAAGGACACATTTTATTGGACAGGGATTGCCATCTTTTAATTTAACAATTAACACAAGCATAAAGCTAATCCAGTAGCTGTATACAAAATGTAAAAGCAAACATTCTAAAATTCTAAACAAAACGCTGGATACAAAAACTTGGTACATTCTGGGGCTTAAGAGAATGTTCTACAATAAAGGGCTGAAGAAATTGAATTTGAATTCAAATTTAAATTGAATAATAATAACAATAATAATAATTTTTCACTTTTTGAGAAATGCCCTAGGATTTTTAATGACCACAGAGAGTCGGGACCTCGGTTTTACATTGGTCTCATCCAAAGGACAGCACCTTTTTTTACAGTATAGTGTTCCCATCACTATATTGGGGCATTAGGACCCACATAGACTGCAGGGTGAGCTCTCCCTACAGGCCCCATTTACACCACATCCAGCAACAAGCTTAGTTTTTCCTGGAAGGTCTCCCATCCAGGCTCACACCTGCTTAGCTTCAGTGGGTTGTCAATTGTGAGGTACAGGGTAATATGGCAGCTGGAAACAGAGAACAGGGGACAAGAGTTGTGGAAGTCTGGAAAAACCTACCCAGTCATGTTGTTGAAGGCAATACCCTGGCTTCTTTCAAGAAATGGCTGGATAAGACCCTTAAATCAAAGATGCTTTGGCCTCCATAAAGTCCTTATGTGAACATTACTTAGCCGAAGTGGAATAACAAAGATATAGAGAAACTCAGTAACTAAACAACTTAGACGAATTGTGTACAGTGTCACAGGACATTTTAAGACAAAATTCCAATTAATTTTATGGGTAGCATTACAACCTTGCATCTTGACAATACCAGATGTCTGAACTATAAGCTGGGGAGGTCAATAACAGGATTGGAGATTTCCAAAGAAAATAAGGTTGCCTCTGCAGGTGATGTTTGTAGATCAGTATTCTTTCCAGACCGGTAGATGGTACTCTGTTCTCTGGACCAGCATTTCCAAACCAAATATAGTAGACCAGGGATGCTGTTATGTAGCAGGTGTCATCCTCTGGATGAGACGTTAAACCAATATCTTGACTATTTGGTCATTAACAAATACCATGAAAGAAGTGGGTCCATTCCTACAGTACCAATAGAGATCTTTATAATGCAAGGAACTCTTATTATTCACTGATCTTTTGGGTGCATATAAATAAGATGTTAAATTCCTTATACAGCAGGGGTCTTTGCATTTTTCTGCTACAATTAATTGTGACACCTCCAAAGAAAATCAGGTTGCTACTGCAGGTGATGGGGGTTGGATCAGATTACCTCTGCACTATATAATATTGTATGTAATTTTATTAATTCGAATATAATATAGAACATATTATAATTGTTCACACCTGAAGAAGGCTCCACGGCCGAAACGTTGTGTTTTCTTTCTTCTTTTTATCAGCCTGGAATAAACCTATTACTTGTTCCTTTGCAGTCTACGCATGCTGACGCAGCTACCCACCTGAAATATTATAATTGATACAGTTTGCTTAATATAGCTCCTTTATCCTTTTTTCCATAATTCTTTCCAATACATATACAATTGATTTGAAATAATTTTGAATAGTTAATAAGTATCAAAAGTTAAACCAACTAATTTTGTTAAATTTATGAGAAATGACATATTTTAAAAAATCTTTTAATTGATGTTTTTGCATTATTATGCTTCTTATGCTTCTTATTGTTGTGTAAACTGACATTAATATTTATATTTTAATGTTGTAACTTTTTTGTTTGCTTAGGGGCAGCAGATGGTGCTTCATTACAAAGAACACAAAGCCACAAAATTCAGTTATCTAACGAGGAATGGACACTCTCAGTAAAGTTAGAGGTCAATGAGTAGCATGAATTATGATTATTGTGGAAAGAACGGGGGTGATACATCAGAAGACTGGAATGAAGACAGAGCTTCTTATTTTTTATGTCCGATATTGTTTCCCTTATAGATATACATTTTTCCAGTATTAAGATCGGTTAATCCCTTTGTTATACTATATTCTCTTAGACCATTAAAATGAGTTTCTACTATAATAAACAGAAATATTATAACGGTTTACACATTTTTTAATTTGCTTAGTCTCCTAAGTCATTTGAGAAGTCATCTTGAGAAGAAGATGAAGAAATGAACATGCTACACACAATTTATAGAATTGCACCTAAGCTTTTATACAGCATATCTAAAATTAACATCAGTTGATTAGTTGAGTGCAGTACTTGCACAAACAGGAAGAATAAACAATGTCCTGAAAACATGTCACAAAAAAGATTAAACAGTAAAGGCTACGTCTTAGTGAATTTGTCAATTATTTGTGCTTCTGCCCTGTCTATTGGGTTTACAGTATAAGCATTGAGCTTATCTTCATGAAGAGAATAGAAGTAGGTAGTAAGGTGATTAATGTAGTAAATTAAGAAGAAACATTTTAATTTATCTTGGCATTGGTTTTAGGCATTATACATCTTTATGACCCTTACTAAACTGCTGAATGAATGAAGTCATGCTGATGCTCAACCCATCATGAGACATTGTAGCCCTAAAATGATCTGGCAACCTTGTGTTGGGGATGTGATCATGTTCTCGCAGTCCCACCTTTCTCACTTCATCAATTTAGTACAGCACATTTGTAAGGTAATATTAGAAGTTTTTGCTATTTTAAAATTTTAACTACTACTAGAAAATTAATTATTGTATACTACGAATACCTAATACAGTATATCAAAGAAAAGGAAGACTAAAACTTTAGCATTTAGCCACATGTTCAAACCTGATTGTTTGTAAAAATAATAATAAAAGTATTTTGTATTTTTTGTGACTGTACTGATTGGTACATTGATTTAATTCCATATTTATGAACCACAAGAGTTCAACATAGAAGCCCAAATAAATGGTTGAAGAAAGGGTGAATGAAAGCTTAGAAGTCCAAATGAATAAAGAAGTCCAAGCTGAAGAAAATGGTGATCTTATAGAAACCACACAGAAAAGAAAAACAAAAACACGTAATATTTGATTTTTTTTTATTGTCTAATTTACATGAGTACTGGTCAACTTAAAATGTGTTTTTAGGTTCCCCATATACGACTGCTTTACAGGTTAGAAAAAAAACATTGTTTTTGAGAATTTTCTAGGAACCTATTTACAATCAAGGATTATTTGCAATTTGTTCCTCAACCCAGTCAACAAACTTTGAGACTCTAACATAGACTCCAGGTTTCATTGCATTTGCACAGCCCAGTCCCCAAGATGTGACTCCCTGAAGGATAAAAGTATTTTGCGAATAGCAGACCAAGGGACCTCCACTGTCACCCTAAGAACACACAATTGAAGACATGAGAACCACACATGTTATAATGCATTACAATTCTACAGAAACCTAACACCACCAGTGGCACTTGGAAAACTTGGTCAGTTTTAATTTAGAGGAATAGGAATGATATTTTCTTTAAATCAAACAAGTCAAAGTATGTTCTATATTTATTATATTTCTTAATGTGGTACAGTAAATTCTTATAATTGTATTAAATACAAAGTTAATTACATAAGATTAAATATCTTTATTTCAGCTGCATTTAAGTAGAAATCTATAAAGAAGTAAGCAAATAATCTGACTCTACAATCTTGTAAAAGGAAAGGTTGGAAATGTAATTTAAAAAACTAAGTGTATGATTTGGCTCTGTTCTATTTTGAAGAGGGAATTAAAACGATATTGCACAGTATATACTGTACACTGGATTGTTTCTAGCCCACTCCTGCAACCTTTGTTATATTTCAGACAACTAGATTAATAATCATTGTAGCATGGCAAGCATTTTACATTGAATTTAACATTATTTCCTCTGGTATCATTATCTGCTTATTAAAATCGTGTCTGTCTTACCTGGCAGCTGTCTGAACCCCCTTCTATATTTCCAGCACACATTTCATGGTCCTGCACCCTTCCACCTAGATATGCAGGACGATTGCAAACTTTGTTTTCAATGACAGGGAAACCAGTTTCTTTAAGCACCCCATCTCCTCCAGTACCTACAAAAAGAATTTTACAACACCTCAGATTCAGTACTGTATTTTGGAAACACTTAACAAAAAATGGGTAGAAGAACCACTGCAAGTTATGCCCTACATGGATTGCTTCAAGAAACTCATTATTGTTTCTTTAGAACAATAACAACAAAATCTCAGAAGGTATTAAATAGTTTTTCAAAACCTTTAAATGCATTGACGAAGACAGCCAGAACACTACTTCATACTTTACATTAAAATCATGACCACAAGGCATGTTTCAATATTTTGGAAGCTGATTCAACAGAAACCTCTTAGAACAAAGAGTGGACATTAAAAAAGGAATGTTTTGAGAATAATTTTGTGGGGAGAAGTAGCCTGCAGTTGTGAATACAACAAAATACACTAAAAATATTACTGTTTCTAGTAAATATTGTGTCATAATGCATAATGTTTTTAATTCACAATGTAATGATTAACTTAAACATTGTTCATTTGATAGTTTAAAGTGTATAGATGTGTTACCTCTTTTAATTGGATGGAACCTCAAAATGGGGTATTTTGTAACTGAACATAATTTAAGTTTATTAGCATTTAACCAGATATTTATAAAATATTATTTTCCATTTATAAACCACTTAAGTGCCTTAAATCTTAATAATTAATTATTTTCATATATTTTAAACAGAAAACAACTAAAGAGTTTAACAATTGTATTGATTTTTGTTCCACTGCATTCTAACTTTTATCTCAAATAGGATAAAAGCCCTAAGATAAAAGTGTCACATTCCAAGGATTTGCTGCTCCAGTCCTCTAATCCAGCATACTGTAGATGTCTGTTTTTCATTTAATCTTTGGTTAGTTGGTAAGTTAAATTACATTAAACTTTAAATTAAAAATGTTTTGAAAAATATGACCACCATTTATAGGTCTTGATAACAGTCTGTATGCTGCAGAACAATCATTACTTGAGAGACTGTTACCTATTTATTGAATTGTCCTATTAGTGCACACTAATACTATTCCACTAATACTACTTCTCATATTATAGATCATACCTTTTGTCTCACCCCATCCAGTCACATAACATTCAGTCCCACTTGGGGCTATGTAATCTTTCTCTGGCAAACAAGCAGGCAGAACTTTATCATTTATTGTAGCAGGTCTGGAACAGAGAAATTAGACACTACTATACTGGCATTTATTTCTTTAAGTGCTAAGAATTGTGTTCACTTGTAATTATTTATACATTACTTTTTAAATAATATACAAACATCAAAATCAAGAAAATAAACTAGTCCCATAAGATTATGGAATTTGTAGACTTTGCAATAATATAGTATTATTTATAATAATACAGTAATGCAGATACAGCAATGTGTCAATATGCTTGTCTGTATTATACAGTGTATACAATACCTGAACTTTATTTTTTTTAATTGGAAAAACACATTGTGAGGTATTGTATGTGACCTGTAAATCCTGATACAAACCTGGTTAGTTTAAGCAATGCAATATCAATTCCAGGTGGTCCTAAGATGAGTTTTTCCACATCTATTTCTTGCTTTGACAGTTCTGTTGCTAGTTCTCTGTAGATTCCTAGATATACTTTGTAAGCAGCGGGTCTCTTTGATCTGCAAAAACATACAGATTTAAATACAGTATATAATACTTGGGAATTCTTATCAATTCATCAAGGGTGCAATTACACCCAACAGGTTAGAAACTTCTCAAGAAGAAGTAGTTTTTCTTCCTTTAGATTTTTTGTTTTTGTCTGTTTTCGTGAGAATTTTTTTTTAGCTATTTGTTTAAAAAAAATACTTTTGGGGAAATAAAGACACTTAAAACTTCATCTTCATTAACGGTAGTGCACAGTCTCTTACTTATGCTAGACAGCCAAAAGATCCTATAGTGGTGCTTAGCACCCCAAGGTATCACTTCTTTGAAGGAAATGCTTTTTTGTAACTCTACAATGCAAAAACAGAACATTTGCATTGTATTGATTTCCAGCAAGTTGTTTATACTTATACAGTATACTTCAGTCTTTTTTGTATTGTATTCTGAATATGACAACCGAAGAAGGCACCACAACCAAAACGTTGTGTTTGCGTTCTTTTCTTTTCAGCATGGAATAAACCTACAGTATTACTTGTTCCTTTGCAGCCTCTGCATGCTGATGCAGCTACTGACCTGAACTATTTCTGTATTAAGATGTCAAACATGCTTACTTACCTCTCAAGGCAATGAGCTGCTGTCAGAACCCATTGTGGCCTTATCAATGTTCCTCCACAGAAGTGTAAGCCATAGCTGAAGTACAGGGAATTATTGATTTTATTGTTTAATCAAATACTGAATCCAAAAAATTTAAAACACCACACAGTAGTACACATAATGTTTTCATAGGCTAAAATATCAGCTTCCCTTTAATAGTTTCAGTTTTATTTCTCAAACATTTAACATCCTAGAAATAAATAACCTACTGTAGGTAACTAAAATGACTGATGGAGATGAAAAAGAAGCTCTTGTTTAATATTTTATCTTTATATTTAAAGAGAGAAATATACATTTTATTTTCAATTTGAAAACATTTTACATAGTGAACTATGTGAATACTTGTACTTTTCCATGAAGATAAATGTGTAACATGGAAACATGGGTTTTGATAGGTTCATTAAGCAAACAAGAGAAATACAGTACACTCTTACTCTTCTATATGATCAAATTAAGGAGAAATCCACACACTCCTGAGACTCTGACAGAATAGATAATAGATACTGTATAGTACCTCTATACTGTGAAACAGTTTAAACAGCTTGCATTCCAGAGTGTCTGTATGCAACAGATTATTTCCCTTTTCATGTTGTTAGACATAAATCTTTAATTACCAAAATTATCCTGAAACTAGGATTATGCATTTCCCCTTCCTATAACAAAAGATTCGTATCCTAATCCCTTCTATTCATTTGCAGGTTTTGACTTCACACGTCTCTTCCAGTTCTCTGCCAGTTTCCCTCTCTCCCTCACACCTGAACATTGTCTCTTTTCTTTTCCTTTCAGTATGTAATAAACCTTTACTTAACTATAATGTAGTTACTAAGGTGCTAATACGTCGTATTATAATACTATTATAAATACTGTTGTGTTTTGAAATACTTTCTGTGTCACAAACTATGTGACCATCAAGAGATGTACAGTATTACAATACCTGAACAAGCAAATTACAATTCAGTTAATGGTGATAGAGAACACTATTTTTCTTTTATATTTATTTTTATAAATGTGTTACCTATATTTATGTAACTGAACCATTGTTAAGGATAAAAGGAACTTTAATCCACTTGCTGTTTAGAACTCATTTTGAAAAACTGATTTTTCTTATAAATGTTTATTGACGCTAGAAATATACCTTTAATATGGGGCAGTGTTGCTTCAATATTACTGTTTTTACATCAGTGTTAAATCTTCTTTACATGTTTTGCATCCATTGAGATACAATAAGCAAAGCATAATGTATACATTTTCAATAGCTATGTAAGAAATACCCTACCTTGTCCGAAGACTAATCTGCCAGGGCCATGAGTAAGGTTTGGACACACAGCCTCCAACAATTCTTCCAAAGCACCTCTTGGGTGTTATAGCAGGTTTTCCACACTCCAGGTTTTCTGTTTAAGAGCAATATATATAGAAACAGACAGAAGCATTAACATCTGAAACAATGTTCAGATTTATCAAGGAAACTTGTTTTTTACCAGACTACTTTTAGCAGTGATAAGTTTCTGAATTTTATCTCACACAAATTTGTGTTACTGAGTAGCAGTGCTTCGAAATAAATATACAGAGTCAAGGGAGCACTTTTCACATACAGTATCTTATGCCTGCAACTTCATGAAGTGTTTCTTTCATTCTTCATTATTTTGACACATTTCAGTTGCTGTCTTTTCTTAGTGTTTACAGTTTTATAAACAATGAAAGGAGAGAATTCTCACCACAAAGTGGAATTTGACAATAGTCCCATTTTTTGGCAGGATCTGTAGTGTAGCACCAAGGTCCATTCACATCACCATCAGGATTTCTGCATTTCTGAAAATTGTTTAGTGGTATTTAGAAAGTGTTCAGTTAATATTAATGAATATCTGAATTGAATATTTGAAAACAATAATAAAACTAAATAATATTCTTAAAGGGAATATTACTTTCTAGGTCACATTTCTAAGAAAAAAATTGTTTTTTAAAGCTTCAAACAACAACTGTAAAAGACAAAGCAGTTTTTTTTTAAATAGAGATGAACCCCTCTCTTGAAGACCCAGAATCCCACAGTTTTTAATGAAAAAAAACAACAAGCCTAATAATCTGACATTATTATATATTCTGACATTTAATACTTTTTTAAAATGACTTTGTGCTTTAAGGGTTGGTCAGCCAATGACAAAAATACAAATAAAATTTGTCCCATTAAATACAACAGTAATGATTCGCTCTTAAAAGTTTTTAAATATTTGGTGATAGATTGGCCCTAAAATAAGCAATATTATTGAAATAAGTAATGTCGTAAGTAATATTTCAACTATCTTAGTATCTTAAAAAGATATTTGAACAGACTCACTCACATTTGACTCCAGGCCTTTATCAGGGTGGGTCTGGGGTGTAAAGCTGGCATGCTGATGGGGAGTGTTGGAGCTCCATTCTTGGCAAGTTACTCCAAGTGCAGTGATTGATGTTGGACCTCTGTAATCCTGTCCATTGCCAATCATGCAATCTGAAAGAGGAAAGTCACACTTTAACTTATATGAACTTTGAACCTACAGTATATGCATTTTAAGTAGGAGGATCATATGGGCAAGGATAATGGGACCAGCCAAGGATATAAGTTTAAACCTGTACACCCAGTACTGGTCACTCTGAAAACAGCGTTTCCTTGTTTTCACTCTTGTTTAGCTCTCAGGTGCTAAATTAATACTTTACAGAACTTAATAAAAAATAATACAGATGTATAGCAGGTAGTGGTAGCTAAAAATAAAAAAATAAGGTACACATCTTTAACTCTGTCACTTGCTGTGGTTATTTTGGGAAAGTGTTCAGCTCAGAGTGATGTATTGGTGGTTCAGTGTTAGGATTCTGTACTCCAAAAACTATTCCAACTATAACCCAAGTTACACTTTTAACAAATTGTCCTTCTTTCTCTAACAATAGAATAATTTGTGAACTATATTCACATTTATAAATATTGAATATATCACAGTATGTCAAATACTGTATTAAAATATTTAATATTTTTTGTATTAACTTATTTTTATTTTTAATTTAAAAGAAATAATGAACCTCCAGACCAACAATCTCCACGTTTCTCAGAAAGAGCAAGGGAATTTAAAGATCCCCTTAAACGAAATCGCAATTGAGTTATTTACATGTAGATTATACACTATTAAGTTTCAAATACAAATTTCTAATGCCACTACATATATTTTTAAATTATTAAATTATATCATTTAAAAACTAAATTTTCATTTTTATAGATGTTTTGTGCTGCCTGTTTTCTTCTTAGTAGTTTAAATAATTATGTTTTTATGTGTGAAATACATTTGGGTTAATAACATCTGTTCTAAAAGGTTTCAGATTTGTTTTAATTTGTATCTGTTGTAACTGTTAATACAATTAACTGTAACTGTTAAAATTAATTGTACAAAATAAAAAATATTAAAAAGCATTGTCATTAATATAATTATTGTGTATCTCTAAGTGGAGTTAATCTCACCTACAGTACTTTGCCCTCCTCTCTCGCTTCCTGAGATTTGCACATCTGGTGCACACCTTTAGGCTAGGTTAGGCTGCCAATTCTTCAACTAGAAGAATTACACCTAACAAAGCTAATACATTTTGTCTCCTAATCTCATTTATTATGTTTCTGACCAAACTACTGAACATACTTTCTCTTCTGTAAGTTTGAACTTATTGCATAAAAATGTTTTTATCTTCTTTCTGGAATATTACAGAGGAATATTACAGAGGAGGCAAGAACAGATGGCTGATAAAATGGAGGGTGGTGTCATTCAGCTTGTAGTTTCTTAATTCAGGTTCATATGTGTAGCGGCAATGCTTGTTAATAAGACAGAATTAAGCGTTGGTATGCTGTCCTAAAGGAGGCCCCATCTCACCCTCCATCTCTGTGGTGCAGCCACAGAGAAAGTATTCATGCAGGCTGATTTAAGATGTTTTCTTTTGATAAGGAACAAGCTCCCAAAGGGGGATGCACTTAGCTAAGTCTGGCTATCATGATCAATGGTCATCCATTGGCGCCTATCTGTCTAGGGAGTGCCAGATGGACATCTGGACTGCATTCCTAAGTGTCAGGAGTAAGTGACTCATATCTCACCTTGATCAACCAATCAGGGACTGGTAGGGCCGAGTAACCCACGTGGGACTCAGAAGCCCATGGAACTTTCAGCCAATCAACGAGCTGAAGTTCCTCCAGGTAAAAACAGGCAACACAGAGAGCCTGGGGGATTCAGGAGATTCAGTGGAGAATTCTGTGGACAATTCTAAAGGGAATTCAAAGGAGAATTCCAGGGCAGGACAGCCCAGGAGCAGAAGGCTCCCAAGGGCAGGACATTCTCGCAGCGTGCCTCCTGACCATCCTGAGACTCAGCCCGGACAACCACGGAACGGCCAGTGTGTCCGAGTGCCAGAACTTTCCTTTGTTCTAAGAGTCTAGAGCGGAGGTTGCCAGAGAGTAACCAGAGGATCCACCCGAGGTTAGCAACAGCAGCAGGCCTCGTGAACAGGTCGGAACTGTGGACAGCTGAATCACTATTCAGAACTAGCGCTTCATCAGGAAC